>NC_042616.1:603289613-605740433 GCF_901001135.1 Rhinatrema bivittatum | reverse complement strand
AGTGCTGCTTGTTGGCGATTTTAATCTGCCGGATATGGATTTGGAGTATCCCTTCTGTGGGAGACATAGAGAGTATGTATGCTTTTCAAGGAGCTCTGCTCAAACAAATGGTAATGGAGGGTGTGATACTCAATCTAGTGCTCTCTAATGATGATAATGTCTCTAGGTAGGTGCTCATCAGAAGGTATGGATTGATATAAGGAATAGGACACGGAGAAGTCAAATGAAGTTCAAAGTTTTAAATTTCAAAAATATGGATTTTATCAAAATGGGGACGTACTTGGAAGACTGGGAGAAAATGGTGGGTGGAACAACAATGGACCAAACAAAGGCGCTATTACAAAGGCAACATATCTATATGTTAAAATAAAAGCAAGAGGAAAAAGAAACCAATCTGGTTCTTAAAGATGGCTGAAAAAAAAAAGTGTTCAAGAAGTAATAAAAGATCCCAAAAACAGGAACACGGGGAAGAATACTTGGTGAATCTGAGGGAAAAGAAGGAAGAAATCAGGAAAGCAAAAGGTCAAGTGGAAGAAAGGATGGCCAAAGCATTAAAGCGAGGTGAGAACATTTTTTCAGATATATCAAAGAAAGAAGGAAGTCCTGGGGTGGTATAATGAAATTGAAAGATGACCAGGAGCAAAGTGTGGAAAAAGATGAAGAAATAGCAGACTCATTAAACACATTCTTCAGTTCACTAAAGAAGTCCCTGGAGATGGGACAGTTGGTGGTTGACAAGACCATGGATGGAAGTGGGGTAGATGAAACCCCATTTACAGAAGAGCTAGGAAAACTGAAAGTGGACAAAGCCAAGGGGCCGAATGAGGTACATGCAAGGATACTGAGGGAGCTCAGAGATGTATTGATCAGATCTGCTGAAGGACCTGATCAATAGATCCTTGGAAACGAGAGTGATGCTTTGAGATTGGAGTAGAACGGTCGTGGTTCCGCTTTACAAGGGTGGTAGCAGAGAGGAAGCTGGAAACTACAGGCCAATTCGTCTCACCTCGGTGGTGGGAAAATTTAATGGAGACTCTGCTGAAGGAAAGGATAGTGAAGTATCTACAATCCAGTGGTTTGTTGGATCCAAGGTAGCATGGATTCATCAGGGGACTGTCCTTTCAGACACACCTGATTTTTTTTTTTTTTTTTTTTTTTTTTTTATTGGTTGACTTGAGGATTGGATGAAGGAAGAGTGGTTGATGTGATCTACTTGGGTTTCAGCAAAGTTTTTGATATGATCCAGCATAGGAGGCTCGTGCATAAACTTGGAAATGGACTTGGAATGGATTACAAACTGGTTGTTGACAAGAGACAGCAATGATAAATGGAACCTGTTCTGAAGAGAGACTGGTGTTAAGTCGAGTGCTACAAGGATCGGTTGTGGGACCAAGTCTGTTAGATATCTTTCTGACTGAAATTGCAGAAGGGATAGAAAGTAAAGGCCTCACCTGGAGTACAGTTTTCAATTCTGGAGTCCGTATCTCAAAAAGGATAGTCAGGACAGAGGAAATCCAGAGAGAGGTGACTAAAATGGTATGGTGTGTCTCTTTCGAAAGACATATGAGGAGAGGCTGAAACATCTAAATATTTATACCTTGGAAGAAAAGAGGTGTAGGTGAGATAGGAGACAGACCTTTAGATATCTGAAAGGTTTTAATAATACACAAACTTCAAGCCTTTTCCATTGGAAAGGAGACCGTAGAACTAGGGGGTCACGAAATGAAAGTCCAGGGAGGACAGCTCAGAAACAGGATCAGGAAATATTTCTTCACAGAGATACAATCAAAGTTAGACTTCTGTTTCTCTAAAATCAAAGAATAACTTTAAACGCAAAATCAAAAGAACTTTCTCTTTAATATCCACGTGGTGCAGCAGAATCCAGTTTATAAATCTGTTCCATTTATTATTTAATAATGCATCCCTGCCTCTGCCGCATGGTCTCATGTGCACAGGGTCAATAGATACTAGAGCGGTGTTTACCAGTCAGTGTGTCTTCAGACATGATCAGGTGTGCCATGGAAAAGTCACCACTGCCTGATACTCACTACAGCAAGAAACACCAGCAGTGCCATTACATGTAGGAGCTTCTTTCTAAGAACCTGTGCAGCCATGCAAACCTCTTGCTAGCTATAGCATGAGCACAATCCCCAGAATTCTATTTATTTATTTATTATTTATTTAGTACTTTTTTATACCGACATTCATGATACAGATCATATCATATCGGTTTACAAGGAACATGGAAATTTAACATTAACCATAACATTGATATTAACCACAACGAAGAGGCAAAAAAGTTACAATAAAACAAGGGTAATGGAACTCGGAAGATGAAGAAGCTGTAGTAGAAAGGAAACTCTGTAGTTATAGCAAGTTATTTACAGAGTTTGACATGGCGTGCATTGATCTGTTATAATGTCTGAGATGGCTTGCATTAAATAGAAGGCTTTAGTACATGATCTGAGGCATAGCTGATGTATGTCTGGGTTAGGGGAAGGCTTAATGGGCAGCATGCAGGATATGAATACCTGATTTCTGCTTTGTGCAACACATATTACACACAGCACCTTTTCTTTCTCCTCCTGAGCTGCTACCTCTTAGACCTTCCAGCTTCTATCTTATCCCCAGGCTGAGTGAAATGGGGAGTGCATGTACTGAGCATTGGATGTGATTCATTTTAAGTGCTGGTAGCAGCAGCAGTGGAGTAGCTATGGTAGCCACATGCGACAGCCAAGATGAGACAGCTAGTTGCCCATACCACACAGACTTCTCCCTTATCTTGCACTTGTAGAGAGAGCTGGTCCATCATGATTGGTTCATGTGTCTCCATCCTGTCTCTCACTTTGTGTTAAAATTTCGAAGAGATACTGTAGTTTTCAGTGCTTCCCTGGCTCTTCTTTTGGCCATGTGACTCCTCTCCTAGTGCACATTGCCTTCTCCATGGAGGCTGGTGTGTGTAACAACATTTTTGTTAAATTAGGTGTGCCTTGGGATTGAAGTGATTGGGAAACATTGTACTAGAGGCTTTTTAAAATATGCGGTGTAATTCTCCACAATTGGAGCTTTCATTTTATTGGCGAGTAGATGGCTTTAGTGTTCAGTAATCCTCATTTGAAAACATCCTCATTTTTAGAAACATAAAGAGGTAGATTTTAAAAACCCTGCGCACCTATTTTGCATAGGCCGCCGGCGCGCACAAAGCCCCGGAACACGCGTAAGTCCCGGGGCTTTGCTTGGGGACATGTCAGGGGTGGCGCGGCGTTTGGGGGCGTGGCGGCGGTCCGTGAGTGGGGCTGGAGGCATGATGGCGGTCCGGAGGCAGGGCCGAGTGCTCTGGCACAGCGTAACTCCTGGCAGGTATAATTCAACGGAATAAGGTGGGGGTGGGTTAGATAAGGGAAGGAAAGGTGGGGGGGACAAAAAAAAAGTTACCTCCGAGGCTGCTCTGATTTCGGAGCGGCCTCTGAGGGAACGGAGGCAGACTGTGCGGCTCGGCGTGCGCAGGCTGCCGATTTTGCGCAGCCTTGCGTGCGCTGACCCCGGATTTTAAAATCTGGCCCAAATCATGTCACAAGGACATGAATGCATATAGAATGAGGTGGAGACATCTTATTTTGAGAAATTCAGGGAAGTGCATAAGAATACTCATTCACTTTCTGCATTTTGCACTTAAAAAATGACTGGGATTGTGATTAAAAAAATTGTGGATGATGTAGACCTTTGAAACGAACCAAGGGCTTCTAGTAGATGACAGCAGAAAGACCATTCAGCCCATCCAGTCTGCCCAGTTATTCTGTCCACGCTGCTAAGGATACATCTCAGTTGCTAGTCAATGTGTGACCACCTGGAAGAGTTCTCCTTATCTTGCTCTCTGTCTTGCTCCCTGGCTCTTTCGCATGCTTTCTCATTTTGTATTCCTCCATCTTGGGCACATGTGCATATAAGATCCCCGCTTTGCTCCCTCAAGCACCACACCGTTTCCATATTCAACTTCTCTACAGTATAGTTCATATCCCCTCTTGTTTTCGTAGAGGTCCATATTCAGAAGCCATTTAGATGAATAACGTTATTGTCTAAATGGCTTACCTTCCTATCTTCAGCCTTTAGCTGGTTAAATTGTAGCTGTCTAGTAAGTTAGTCTAAAATTTAGGGGGATGGAGGCATGGCCTTTGAGCAAGATGGCTGCATGATCTGGAGCTCTGGCTAACCTAGCTCCCATTAAAAGTGAATCTAAAACCATTAAAGCTTAAAAGGTGACCAAAGAGAGTACTTTACGATCTTAACACAAGATTGATGGTCACTAAGAAAGCTGAGCTGGATTTGTGGCAGTTTTCTTATGTGAAAATGGCTTCAGAGCAGCAAGACAAGACAGGCCTAGGTGACAAGGGTGAAACGAGCTCACAGGTGGATGACCGTTCCATGATGGTGGTGACTGCGGAAGCGCTCCAAACTAATATACTTACCCGAGATGAGTTTCAACAGTGGTTTTGTGATATTAGAAAGCATATAAGAGATTCAAAGAAAGAACTACTTGCTATGATGGCTGACTTGAAGGAGGAAATGGTGGACATAGGCCATCACGTGGATAAATGCGATGTGCAATTGGAAGCCCAAGCCAACAAAATAAAAAATCTACAAAATAATCTTCAGCTAGCGGTGGACGAGTCCGCTTTCGTGCAATCAAAACTCGAAGATCTTGAAGATAGGAATCGGCGTTGTAACTTAAGATTTCGTGGTATCCCGGAACTGATGAATACAAAGACTGTGTAGAGGTGATAAAGAGAATAAGTGACTTTTTTCTATTGCAAGGAACCAGCCGAGACCCTACCTCTCCAAAACAGTCTGTGGAGATCAAGAGAGCCCACCGAATGCTGGGCCCAAGGGTGAACAAAAAACCGAGAGACATTGAGGCATGTTTTTTAAGCTTCCACATTAAGGAGCAAATCTTAGCGGCAGCTAGAAAGCAACAAACTTGGCAGTGGGATTCTCACTCGATTGCGGTATTCTCAGATCTTGCCCCATGCACCTTAAAAAAAAGACTGGATTTTCATGAAGTTACAGCAGCACTGCGCAAAGAGGGGCATCAGTACAGGTGGCTGTTCCCTCTGGGCCTGGCCTTCATGATTCATGGCGTCACCTCAAAAGTTAAAACTGCACATGAGGCGGAGGCCATTTTGGCAGCTGCCGGCATGACTGTTAAAATGTCTCATAGCCAGAAACCACGTCTGACTTTAGCAAAAGAAGATCTACCGAAATGGCAGCGGGTGGAGAAGGGAAGACAGCGGCTACGGAGGAATTCGGGAGATTCGATATCTTCTAAAGATAGCGGAAGAGGTTGAAGGTTGAACTATTGTGCCTGAACTGTTAAAAATACTTTTATGAATCAGTTTCCTGCTTTAACCTTTGCTACGTTTGGTTATCTAGACGTGGTTTTCATTGTGGGCCAGAAGTGATAGCTGGTCTGGAAAATTTTCATATATTTTGTGATAATACAGAGGGATCTGGGAAGCTACTGAGAAAGTCTGTTAAATTTTTCCACTGTAGAAGACTCATGATCCTCCTCCTAGTTGGTGTGTGACTCCCAGTCTCACCAACATTGAATAAAGGGGGGGGGGGGGGGGATTGGGATTTGGAATACAAGTTGTTCCAGTATCATGTTAATAATAGGCTGGTAAGTTATTGGTCAATTTGGCAGTATAGTTTTAGCATGGGCAGATTTTACATTTCCCAACAACTGATTAGAGGGGGTGGGGGCCCTATCAGAGGGTTAGAGAGTCTAGGTGTATCCGGATGAACGAATGATGGCAGCTATGAAAATTTTGTCATTAAACATAATGGGCTTAAACAGCCCACCCCCCCCCCCCCCCCCCAAAAAAAAAAAATGTCAGCTTCTCAGGGCAGATCTTCAGATATGGAAGGCTCCAACAGTTTTTCTCCAGGAGCACTTACCTGCTGCTATGTCCACTTTATCCCACCCAGTTCTTCTGCTGCTCCAGTTACCGCTAAATATGCAGGGGTGGGAATCCTTTTCCATAAGGAATTTAAGGGTACGATAGTTAAAACTAGAGAGCACGGCTTGGGCAGGATACTTATGGTGCAAGTTAGCCTGGAAGGGATTCTGTACTCTCTGATCAATTTATATGCACCATCTGAAGGCTGTGGAACATTTTTTTAAAAACTCCTAAGGATTTAATTTCGACTGAAGAGGAAGGACTGCTAATAGTAGTGGGAGATTTCAATATTACCATTGCTCCGCATCTTGATAATTCGGGTGGGTAATGGGAGCTCAGGGTTCAAAGCATACAAGGTGGAGATAAAAAAAAAAAAAAAAAAAAAGCAAATAAAGAGACGACATGGTAGATGCTTGGAGACATTTATACCCATCTACTAGGATTTATACATTTATACATAAAACCTATTCTAGAATTGATTATTTTCTCATAGATAAACAATTGGTGGGGCAGCTTTCCTCTGCAGGAATAGATGCCATTTCATGGTCTGACCACACTCCAATATAGATCTCATTAAATTATCCAAGTTCAGAGGAAGGTAGAAGGTTCTGGAAATTAAATCATACTTTGCTAGCTGACAACCATTTCTGTTGCCAGGTACAGCGTGAGAATCGAGAATTTCTAAAATTTAATGATCAGGATGATATCAATCCCTCATTACTATGGGCTAGCCTGAAAGCAGTATTACATGGTAAATTCATTTCCAGAGCCTCTTTTATTAAGAAGTAGAAGACAGACAAAAGCGGTGCTTAGCGGCTGAGTTACTGCGGTTGGAAGCTCAGCATAAAGCTACCATGTCGGAGGCTATATATATAGACAGATATTACAAATTCGGGACCAAATTCAGGCAGCAGACTTAGATCAAATAGCATTTCAATTACAGAAGACACAGCAGGAAGTTTTTGAGCGAGGTAATAAGGTTAGCCGCCTGCTTGCGAGGCAATTAAAGAAAAGAACAGCCCAGCAAGCTGTACTAAAGCTTAAATCAGACTTGGGTGAGATTTTATCCCTACCACGCGAAATCCATCAACAATTAACTGAGTTTTATGGTACACTTTGTAAGGCAAATAAGACAATCATGGAAGAAAACATTACCAATTTTCTACAGGGTGTTGAGCTGCCAGCGCTAATGGATGATGAGCAGCAATTTATTGATGGCAAAATCATGGGGTTAGAGATTGATATGGTAATTAAGGGCCTTAAAGTAAACAAATCGCCAGGCTTAGATGGGTATACAGCGGCCTTTTATAAAAGGTTTTCTTCATATTTATTGCCCTTACTCCTGAAATGGTTTAATTTCTTGCGATTGGGTCACCATTTATTCCCAGGATCTAACACAACGGGTATTACAATAATTGCAAAATCTGGGCGAGATCCCACTCTGTGCGGATCGTATCACCCCCATATCCCTAATAAATATTGATCTTAAAATTTTAGCAAAGATCCTGGCTAATTGCATGTCTCGATTCATTGCGAGGGTGATACACCCGGACCAATCTGGGTTTATTCCAGGGCGAATGACATCGGATAATATGAGGAAAATTTTAGATCTAATTTGGTGGGTGCATGAACAACTCTCAACTGTTCTCATGATAGACGCCGAGAAGGCAATCGACCTGGTCCATTGGCCAAAGTTTGGTTATATTTTTTAAACTGGTTGAACCAATTATATTCTAATCCCGGGGCTCTGGTAAAAGTTAATGGGTCTTATTCACCTACCTTCCTGATCCAACGGGGGACAAGACAGGGCTGTCCCATGTCGCCCTTGTTGGTTGCACTGTTCTTGGAACCCCTAGCGACACACATCAGGCAAGCGGAGCACATTTCAGGTGTACGGGTGAGCGAGTGTGAGTTTAAGCTCTCGCTGTTTGCAGACGACATGTTATTTACCCTCTCAGACCCCAAAAGATCTTTAGAGAGAGTAATCGCGGAGTTAAGTGACTTCAGTGCTGTCTCATGATTTAATTTAAATCTAGAAAAGTCAGAAATCTTTAACATCTCTGTCCCCAAAGAACAACTCCTTTCATTGAAGCAAATGTTCTCCTTTAAATGGGCATCTAAATCAATTAAATTCTTAGGGATCCGAATAAGCAATTCATTAGATGAGCTGTTTGACTTAAATTTCTCACGTCTTATAAAATCTTTTTCCCAGGACATAGACATTTGGTCAGGTTATACCCTTTCTTGGTTTGGCAGAATAGCTTCTGTTAAAATGAACTTAATCCCACGACTTAACTACCTCTTCTAATCTCTTCCGATATACTTATCCACAGATATTTTGAAAAGCCTTCAGAGGAGAATCTTTTCTTTTATTTGGAAGTGCAAACCTCCAAGGATTAAGAAATCTATCTATCTATAAAGACTGAGAAGCAATGGGCATGGCTTGAATTGGCCTCCCTATGTAAAAATTGGCCTCCCTATGTAAAGGCGTGGGAACAAGATCTGGGGAAAGAACTCTGAGGAGATTTGGAATTTAATCTATTTAAATGTCAAAAGATTTCTATTTCAGCTCTCGCACAGGAAAATAGTTACAAGATCATGATGAGATGGTATATTACCCCAGAAAGGATTGCTAAATTTGTTTCATCATATTCAAACAGCTGTTGGAAAGGGTGTGGGAGTATTGGAACTTATTTACATCTGTGGTGGCAATGCCCAAAGGTTAGCATTCTGTGGAGAAGTATATCTACACTGGCTTCATACTTAGTCGGAACAAGCTTTATTAAATGTCCAGAACAAGCTTTATTAAATGTCCCACTTTGATAGGCCAGATTCAGAGAATTCTCTGTTCCAACAATTAATGCTGGCAACACGTTGTGCTCTTGCATATAGCTGGAAGTCTGAGAGAATTCCTACGATTGATGAGGTGAAACAGAGGCTGAATAAGATTTGCCTTTTAGCCAAATTGACTGCCATAAAGAATAAGACCTTAACTAAGTATTATAATATTTGGACACCCTGGATTAAGGATCAAAAATTAGCTTTAGGCCCAATATAATATAATAGTTGTTTAGAAGCATAACATGTTAATCAGTTTATATTTTGTGGTATACTTTATGTATCTTGTCAGTTTAAGCAACCAATGCAGTCACCAAAGTAAGTGTCGTCTTATGTGTACTGACGTGGAACGAGATGGTATGAAGGGGGGGGGGAGAGTTAAGAGCAGGGAGAAAGATAAAGGGAATATTTGATAATGATGCACAATTTGAGAATAACTGGTAAAGTTATAATCACGTTTATTGGAAACCTTTGTGCAGTACTTTATTTTGAATTCTGAATGCTTGCAATGTCTTTGGTGTTTAACATTGTATATCAATAAAAATTACAATTTGGAAGAAAAATAAAATTTAGGGGGATAAGTTAGGGGCAGTCCAGGGGTGTACATGGGAGGAGTTGAGCTCACCGGCTAAGTTAAGCTGCTAACTCCAGTATTCAGTTAGCCAGCTAACTCTGCTTGAGTCAAAGAGCTCTCCTAAAGTTAGCCAGCTAACTAATTAAGATAGCCTGCTATATTCAGTAGTGTGACTGCACTGTTGAATATGCCTCCTAAGTTAGTCGGATAAGAGTCAAAAAAAAAAAAAAAGTGCTTTTCTTGGTAGCTTTTTTTTTTTTTATTCTATTTTTGGACATTTTGCTGGGATTTTTTTGCGCTCTTCATAGTTTGTCTAGATTTTGGATTTATTTTTTTATTTTTTTTCTCAGGTTTCCTTGATTTTTTTTTTGTTCTTTGACAAGTAGGACTTAATTAGCCATGGCACATGGGTGAAGACATCCAGTGCTGAATAGACCCATCTCTCTGAGCTCAGAGCTTTTACTCTGAATGTGCAAAGGAAATCCCACGCGCACACTGCCTCATGAGCCACTAAGTCTTTTCTTGACTGAGCTTCCACATGGATGTGTGTCTGTCCGTCCTGCTGTTTGACTTTTTCACTTGTTATCTTTCCGATCGCTGTCTTGGCAGTAATTAGCACTACTTGTGCTACCATCTCAGTCAGTATGAGTCATTCAGAATCACAGCAAGATCCTCTGCAACAACCATTGGAGTACGCAGGATGTCCTGGTTTAGAGCCAGTGGCCTGGAAAGGACGTTCAGGACAAGTTGGCTGATGTCTCCGTTCAGGGTACGATCTCTTCATAAGGTCAGAAAAACCATGACCCAGTTTAAGGTCCTTGTCGGCAGGAGACAAACAGTTATCTTCATCTAGATGTCCTTAATTTGTTTTTAAGCATCCCCTTTGCTCTGAGACCCCTCCACCGATTTCAACTGTATCGCATTCTGCCTGTGCTGCCACAGTAGCAGCTGCAGGCACAGGGATGGCCACGTGGGAAATGGTTTAAGATGCCTCAACAAGCCCAGCCCAAGCCTGGGCTTAATTTTTGATGAGACTCTACCCTCAGGCTTTGACCCCTCTGGTTAGGCAGAGTATTCACTTGCTCCTTGAAGAGTGGTGGAAGATTACCAAGTACAGTCTTGTTCTCACAGTTGTAAAATCTGGTTATCATTTGTCCTTCTCCCATTCCCCAATGGTGCATTGATATTTAGCCTTCAATCCAGATCTGTCTCACTTGACCCAGCTCTGTTTCGTGGTGGCGTCTCCTCTCAGCCAGCAGGTGAGAGAATCTGGCCTTCCCAAATACCATGGCAAAGGGTTCTATTCCCACTTTTTTCCTTATCTTCAAGAAGTTAGGGGGATTGGGACATATCCTGGATTTATGAAGGCTGAAGAAGAGCCTATTGTGGGAAAAATACAAAATAAACACTCTCTCCACACCATCCTACCTTTCATCCAGAAGTGAGGAGGATATGCACAGTGTTTCTGAAAGAGGTGTATGCTCACATACCCAGCTGTCTGTTTCATGGGAAATACCTTGGATTTCTGCTGGATTCTTCTCACTACTATTTAAAGGTTCTCTGTCCACACCATTCTATCTTTTATCTAAGTGGGAGACGCATACCTATCCATTTGTCTCATTGGAAATACTTCAGATTCATGATGAATTCTTTTCATTATCAATACAAGCTTCTGTCCTTTGGTCTGTTAGTGATCTGAGGGTATTCACAAAATGCATAGCAGTGGCACATGTCTATCATCGGGGGATCCGTGTCTTTCCTTACCTGAATTACTGGCTGGTGATGGGATCTTCTTAAGCAGGAGTGTTGGATACCCTGCAAAGGTCAATCCAGCTTCTTCAGTCAGTAGGTTTCTTAGTCCAACTGTTACGACTATGGCTTCTATGCAGCCTCCTCACCACCAAAGGCCCCCACCATGAGCATGCTCCCCTAGCTGGCCCGGTCTTCCTTGTCTACCTGCTCCATGTCCAGATCCCTCTATTTAATCCCGCCTAACCCATGCGTCTGTGCTTTGGCATCGAGTTCCTTTGGGTTCCCTGCTTTTACCATCTGTTCCTTGCCTTGTGCGCCTTAGGGCATCCCACTTTCATGCCTTACTCTGTGGCCTATGGGCCTTCGCTGATCTTGCTCTGTGGTCTACAGGCATTCTAGTCTTGCCTGCCTTCTTGTCCCTTCTCTCCCTGAATGCCTTTTTGAGCTGCACTATTACTCTTCTACTTCCCCCTGCTTCCTTTGGACTTCCTTGCCTTGCTGCCTTCGGGCATTTTGTGTTTTCATGTTCAGTGTAGTCCTTGTCCTGGTTTGTCTAGTCCTGTCATTGTCTGTCCTCCTTCCCCTGGTTCCCCTCCTTCAGCTCACACTTACCTTCATCCAGTCTCACGCTTACCTGCCCGCTATTCTGATTTCACCCATACCTGCACTCAGTTCCAGTGTAACAGCTCATGTTTACCTGCATTCGTATGTACACGTACCCACATGCTGTTCCAGTGTTTCCTGAAGATCACCCTTACCACCACGCTTTCAACTCCAGAGACTCCATTCAGCCTGCATCCAGCTCCAGAGGGCTTTCTCAGCCTGCAACCAGCTCCAGAGACTCTTCTCAGCCAGCACCCAGTCCCAGTGGGCGTTATCATCCTGCATCCAACTCTGGAGACTCTACCCAGCCTCACCAGATCAACCTGCTATTGCACCCATCCTCCTGTCCTGTGTCACTCCTGCAAGTGGTGTTCACCACACCAGGCTACAGCCCAAAACCACAACACCAACTTTGTAAAGACAAACCTTGTCCATATACAGAGAATAAAGTTTGTAGGGACGCGGATAGACTCATTGAAAAAGAGTCTATTCCTTCCTTCAGATCCGGTGTTTTGTCTTTGACCAGTGACCCGGTTCTTGCTGGAGTTGGATCAAGTACTGGTCAGAGCAATCCTGGTCCCCCTTAAATGCATGGAGGCAACAATATAGGGGGTCCACATGTTGCGCCACAACGTAAAGAATTCTCCACTGGGGCTGTAAGGCTGCTTTGAAAAGGTTTTTCTATGAAGCTAAACTAGTTTAACAGTGAAGAAATAAAGTTCATTGTGGTGCTATGAAATTGCATACATGAAAAAATATCCAATGCTGCTGAAATTAGAATGTATGCTAAAGGTCAGAAAGTATGTTAAGGTTTAACATGCAGGGTTTTTTGGGTTTTTTTTGGCTTCTGGTTCAGTTTACAGAAAATCAGTACATATGAGAGAAAATTATAATGCCAAACAATTAGGAAAATGTTATGTAAACTAAAGGTGGTGATCTGTTTAGTCTACTGTAACGCACTGTGAGACTGCTTCTGAATTGTCTTTGCTGGTAATGGCACTCTCCTAAGATATCTCAAAGATAAAGATCTTTAATTTTTAGCTGCCGGTGCTAAGTGTTTACAGTTCACAACAAGGCCCTCCCCTCAATGGGATCAGCTGCATCAGCCTGTGTCGCATTCTGTACAAGTATCGCTCCATGCTGATGGATACTTGAATACTGTGTGCAATTCTGCATGTCTGAAAAAAGATATAGTTTTGTCCTCACCACCTCTTCTGGAAGAGCATTATAGGCATCCACCACCCATGAAGAAGTATTTCCTGATGTTGGCTCTGAGTTGTCCCCTAGCCTTAGTAAAGCTGATAAAACCTTCCTAGAAGCCATTGGAATCTGCTTCCTTGAAGTTTCTCACATGGAAAATGATATTCTTAATTGCCATCACTTTGGCTAGCATGTTTAGCAAGCTGCAAGCATAGCTTTCTTACTCTCTGTACTTTAATTTTCCACAATAGCGTAAGGTTCTGCATTCATCCTAAATTTGTCTAAAATGGTTGCTGTGTTCCCTCTGGTTCAAGCCATTGTGTTGTCCATGTTCTTTCCAAGATCTCTTATGCATAAAGGGGAGATGGCCCTCCTTTCACTGGACTGTAAAATTGGCCTTAGCCTATATCTGACAAGAACTCAACCACATTGTCATGCTCCTGAGCCTTTTGTCTGCTTTGATCCCAACAGACTAGACATGGTTGTTGCCAAACACACATTCTGACTGGCTAGCAAAACTGTATTGCGTGTTTCTATGTTATGGGTGGCTTTCAGATCAGACTCAAGTGAGAGCCATGGCTATTTCTGTTCATCACCTAAAAGATGTCTCTATTGATGACACTTGAAAAGCTGCAACTCTGTTGTCAGTTCATGCCTTCATGCTCCACCACTGTCTGGATGGTCTCTTCAGAAATAACAGTAACTTTAGGTAAGCAGTTTTGCACTTCCTTTTCATCCAGTAGTCCACTCTCTATTGGGAGGAGGGTGGGTAGTTAGTGTTCCTTTTTGGTAAGTGCTCCACCCTGTTTTGTTGACAGAGAAAACAAGTTTGCTTACCATGAACAGAGTTCTGCATGGACAGGATAAATTAGTCGTGCTTAATAACTGCCAGCCTCCTTGGAGAGTTGACTATCAAGCTAATCTCTGCAATCAACTGAGGTGATCACGCAGCAGCACCTGTGCAGGATCTCCTGCACATGATCAGAATATGGGCTAGGAGAAAAGGGTCTGTTTGGTGCTGTTGAATGAGGTCACCTATGAGTCATGGCTAATTCAGCCTTTAGACTGCTAATAATACATTTCTGTTCTTGAAGTAAAGTGGCACAAATGTTATCACATCTATTTTTGTTCTTTCTGATCTTTGTGTACCTGATGTGAAGTAAGTGTTTGAAAGTTTTAACAGCATATCTTTTGTGCTCATCAAAAACCTGTGTTAGCAATTCAGTCATAAATACATCTGGTCTGCAAAGAAAATCTAAAGAAAACTCAAAAGATTGAGATTTTACAAGTGGGGTTTGTTGACAATGAAAAGATTTCACATTTTATCTTGTCTTGTCTCTTAAAAAAAAAATAAAATAAAAATTGGGAATAGAATGAGACCCATTGATCAACTGAGTAAGAATAAATAAAATGCAAATAGCTGATATTTTACGTAACATAGGCTTTATGGCTGCTGTCATTTGCATCCACATGCATTATGTCAGATTTTAAAGCCACAGCTCACAAGTCAACATAAAGTAGTCCAAGTATTTACCAGTTTCTACCATTTACTGAAGTTTTGGACTGCATATTTAATATTTTAATGCTGGAAGTTTAACATATTTTCTGTTTGTTTGTTTATTTATTTATCGTGTTTTATATACTGTCATTTGGTTTCGCCTTCACAACAGTTTACAAAGTTACAGTGTTTAACAGTGTTTCAAAATGGTTCAAAAGGTTGCTAACATAGAAGATATCATTTATGAACTTGGTTTGTATATTAATCAAAACCTGTTTATTAATGGAAGACATTCATTTGAGGAATATGCATAATATCTATTCTGAAATGTTTTATGTAAAACAGACTTTGAATTAGACTTTTTATTCAGGGGGCTCAGACACTGCCTTTCTTATGTGCATATATGATATAACGTTTGATCTCTTAAGTGACTCATACAACTTTATTTACTCAGTATTCCTTTTCCAACTTAATACATTTTTCTTAAAATAGACCAAATATCTTATTGTAGATTTTTCTTGGCAAAAAAATGAGAGAAGCTGGAAAGACCTTCTTTTATAGGACCTAATAGGCTAATGCAGGGGTCAGGAACTTATGGCTCGGGAGCCAGATATTGCTCTTTTGATGGCTGCATCTGGCTCGCAGACAAATCTTTAATAAAAAAGTAAAAATCTAACAAAATCCCCCACCCTCCTGACGCCCCCCAAGGCCTCCAAAATTAATTTACTACAACCCCCACCCTCCTGACCCCCCCCCCCCCCCAAGACCTGCCAAAAGTCCCTGGTGGCCCAGCGGGGGTCCAGGAGCGGGCCGGGAGTGATCTCCTGGACTTGGGCTGTCGGCTGCCAGTAGTCAAAATGGCGCTGACTGCCCTTTGCCCTCACTATGTCACTGGGGTCGATCAATGGCGGCGGTAGCCTCTGTGACATAGTAAGGGCAAAGGGCCGTCGGCTGCCAGTAATCAAAATGGTGTCGACGGCCCTTTGCCCTTACTATGTCACGGGCTATCGCTGCCATTGGTCGACCCCAGTGACATAGTGAGGGCAAAGGGCCATCGGCACCATTTTGACTACTGGCAGCCAACAGCCCAAGTCCAGGAGATCGCTCCCGGACCTCCGCTGGACCACCAGGGACTTTTGGCAGGTCTTGGGGGGGTCAGGAGGGTGGGAGGTTGTAGTAAATTAATTTTGGAGGTCTTGGGGGTGTCAGGAGGGTGGGGGGGGGGGGTTGTAGTTAGTATGGCTCTCATGGAATTACATTTTAAAATATGTGGCGTTCATGGCTCTCTCAGCCAAAAAGGTTCCCGACCCCTGGGCTAATGGATTAATAGCAAGGCAAAATCCTGAGCCCTGTGTGGTTTGTACTCTTTGATTAAGGTTTTTCTGATGCAAGTGCAGATTCTGTTGCTCAATTTTCAGGCTTGATGGTGACATGCACATACTTGCATACAGCTGTGCATCATATATGCATAAGAGCCAGTTTCCTATGATTCATAACTGTATTAAAGTTGTGTCTAGGACCTTGCCCCCAATGAACTGGTGGTATCCTGATAAGAGAAGGTAGCCTGACACACTTATTCAGTTTGTGTAGACCAACTAGTTAAGTTTCTGCTTTTGGTAAGTAGGTTGTGCAAGTCTATGGGTGCTTCCTTTTTTTGTTTTTTTGTGTGTTTGTTTTTTTTAACTGGTTCCAGTTATTGTATTGGCAAGCTATGGAATTTGAGAACCTAATAGCCCTCATAAAGGACACCACACCAATAAACTGATCTTATACATCTGAGAAATTTTTATTCAGCACTTTAAGGTTATTCATAAAAAGGAAAAGTGCATTTATTCCATATTCTTAAATTGACAGCTATAGGCTCTTCATTATTTTAGATGAAAACCTGTTCTTCCATCATGCACTGCATGGTATCATAGGTGTGTCATACAGTTTAATGCATTGACAAGCTGATACAGAACGATGAGTTCAACTGAAAGCACATTTCTGCCTGCACTTCAGCGCATAGTTTCTGTGCGCAAAACTTATTGCCGATGCAGCAAAGAAAATATGCATTCATGGAAATCCCATAAAAATGAGGGCATTAAGCAGTATTCCCTGATGCAAATAGATTGCCTTTGGCCAGCATAACTTTCTTAGCATTGGAAACTTAACTCGTGGATCAGAGCTGGAAGGTTTCCAGCATTAAGCTGGCACTTCAAACCAAGAAAAAAAAAAAGAAAGGGCTGTAACACTTAGCTGGATAAGTATGAACTTACCTGGATAGGTACTGATTTGCCTGGCTATCTGGCAGCGGCACTTAGCCCGATATATCAGTACTTAGCCAGATGAATGTCCAGCTAGTGGCGAACTGCCCCAGATAGCCAGATGTGTGCTTATTCAGGTAAATGGCAATGGCCTGTTCGGGATGCTCCCTCTCACCTTCCCAAACACACATTTTACATAGAGTGTGCTTTTTATTAACTTCTGATGCATTAGAATAACATTAATTTACTGCATTGGGGGTTAAAAAAATCTGGTAGTTAAAAATGTGGGCTGAAAACCAGTACCCAGTTTAACACTCAGATTACTGCATTGGCCTGTGAGTTTGCCACAGTGTGCAGCAGTGTTGTGAAAGTTAGGCTAGGGGTGAGGATTTGTGGATGGAGCTGGCTGCTGGAGCAACAAATGCTATCATTTGTGATGAATCTATTTCTGGCTCTGAAGAGGGTTGTTCTTGTGTTCAGATTGAGCAATGTGGAGGTGAGGTGGCAACTGCTGGGGAAGAGCACCGAAGTCCTCTTTGAATGTTTTGTGCAATCTGTTGCCTCCTGATGAAGTGTGCCCTAGGGAAGCTTCACCTCCTCTTAATCTGACCATTAATCTGACCTTGGTGCTGCTGCACTATTGTTTGGTGTCCTAGTCCCAAGCCTACTCTTTATCCCTCATTTATGCTTCTGGCAGCATCTCAGGCCACAATTACACTGAGACCAAAGGAAAACCCACTTGACTGCAGCCCTGCTGCTGTAAGTTGGGAACTTTAGATTATCTCCAGCATTTTGAGCTAAATTATTTTTGGGGAGGCTTAACCCATCCAAAGCTTCATAAATATGTCATCTACATGTGGGCCAAATATGTCCTTCTCCCGTCTTCCCCAGGTCAAGGTCTCTCTGCTTTCACTTTGCCCTTCCTTGGTGTAGCCTGGAATACACTTGAACTCTCAGAAGCCTGTACAAAGAGTAACTGGGTGTCTGCACTGCTGCAAGAAGAACAGACCCAGAAAACAGATGAGAAGCCTGTAGTATTGGATACAAAAGTAGTTGAAAACATTAAGACTAGTAGCAGATGAACTCTGACTGGCACAAATTTTTCTCTGAAGAGTGTAATTATAATGATTTTTTAATTAAATTCTCATAAAGGTGAATTTAAAAAGCCGGGGCATTCATGAAAATCAGGAGATGTGCACGCATGTAGGACATGCACATGTCCACCCGATTTTAAAAGCCACCTATGTGCATGCGCGTCTCCCAATAAGCAACTATCTCATTTGGAATGAAAAAGTGGCGTGATGTAGGTGGGGCCAAGAGAAATGCGCACAAGTACTTATATGCCTGGCTGCACACCCAGGTCCAGTGTCACGTAACTTCTGCTATGGAGGAGGGGTAAGTTTAAAAGGAACAAAAAAACAGGCATCCCTGAGTGGTCTAAGGGCTTTGGGGTAACTGAAGGGAGTACAGGCTAAGGAACCAGGCTGGTTTCAAGGACCTAGCTCTAGACTGGGTGAACTGGTGGACAGACTGCTGAAACTGATCATGGCGTGGACACGCGCCTGTTATGAAATTCCCCCACTCGTGCGGCTCATGCCTGAATGTGCGCGCCCAGTTACAAAATAGGGCACACACATATGCTTGCCAAGGCTATTTTATATCATATGCACATATGTGCATGTTTTGTTATAAAATTGCCATGTCCCTCTGTGCACCCTGATGCTCACACATCAGTGTGCATACACGCGCCTTTTTGAAAGTTACCATCTTAGATCCAAAATGAGTGCTTGCTAGGTGTAAAAAAAAAAAAACAAAACACGTTCCAAAGTGTAAATGCAATAGCAAGCTATCTAGCATAGCCAAAGGTTTAGGCCACCTTCTCTAGAAAAATAAAAATAAGTTTATAGCAAAATATGACAACTGCAAGTAAACTCATGTTAATATTCTACACACCAGTAGGAAGTATAGAAGTAATTAGAATACAGCCAATAATAATAGGGAGTTAACGTCAGCATGGAACAAAGCATTGTTCCTGTAGGAGGAATTTTATAGGGAGTAAAAAACAAGGGAAAGAGAACAGAAAGATGTCAACAAATACCAACATTCGGGAGTCAGGACTGGAAGGAGAGCAGCACAGGAGTGACCATGTACATTGTATCTACTGTCATACAAACAGGACTTCAGTGAGAAAAGGCTAAAGCTTGCCTTTTTAGGTTCTGAAAGCTAGTTTGATTTTTACTGTTCATGATTATACCAAATAATGGTACAGGCCCTTGTTGTACTTTTGGTTTAATTTTGTCTGGGAGCACCCTGCTAGTGTTGGGATAAAATTCCCAGAGACAATGATCCCTTAGGTGGTCACAAATAGACTTGTTCTGTTGACAGAGTCAGTGAATTTCTTGCTGGTGTCTAGGGCACACATTAGTGCTGGGCAGCTGGCAGCTTCCTTTCTCCTCTCCCCCCCAGCACTCTGTGTTCCTGGCCCTTCGGTACTGCATTTGGTTTGCATCAAACAGGAAAGAGAAGTCGATGGGATTTTTCATGCAGTTCTCCATAGCCAGGCAGTGAGATGAAGGTGGTGAAAGAATCAGTGGGATCAGACATGCCTGACGAAGGAGATGCTGAGGGCATGCAGGGCCTAATTTTTGCTTTAGGACCCAAGGCATCCCACTGGGTTGGCATTGCATGTTTAGTTGGTGTGCAGTGGTAGTGGCAAGCTAGGGAAAAAAAACTGTGTTCGTGTATTTTAAAAAGTTTGCTGTCAAAAGGGAAACATTGTACACTCTGCTTCCTATGAATGGCTCATAGGAGCTTTTCCTCAGCAAGCGAAGGATTTCTGTGGTGGTTGCCATAGAATCATGGCCAACTAAGATGCTTTATCTGTGATTCATGATGGTTCTCTGTATTTGCAGTTTGTAAACAGTTCAGAATGGCTTGAGCTGATTGCTTTTCTCATATGTCCTATGTGTCAAATATCAAAATACAAAAATACAAGATGTACTGGAAATGTTCAGCAATCAGAACATGAGGGCATGTTATTAAAGGAGTAGGCAAGTGTGTCTGGGATATGTTCATATCTTCAGATTTTGTTTAGAATTTACTTGGATTTAATATATAGTAAGGCGTGATATAAGACTAGCGCTTTTATAAAAACAAAATATAAAAACCAAACGGAAGCTACTTAAAAAATGGGCAATCAATACAAAGATTAAAAAACATTTTCACTCTCAGGGTTGAACAAAGATAAATGTTTCTTTCTGCCTCTAACTCCTCCCTAGTTACTTCCACTTGCCTAGCTGATCAGAGATGGCTCAGGTTTATTCATACCACATGCACACAAACATTCATGTAACATCCAAATTTTTAAGAAACTGTTTTTTCTCTGTATTCAAGATTATATCTTTGATCAGTCTGTTGCTGGACAAGTGGAAGTAACTAGGGAGGAATTAGAGGCAGATAAAACCCTTTTTCTTTGTTCAGCCATACGAGTGAAAATGTTTCTTAGTCTTTTCTATTGATTGCCCATTGTTTAGGTAGCGTGAGGTTTGGTTTTTATATTTTGTTTTTATAAAAGCTCCATTCTTCTATCACACCTTACCACAGAAGTGCTCAAGGCATGTAACAAATAAAGGATATTATATATTAGACTTCTCTGTTCCTCAGCATGTCTGGGACTGGAGAGTACAGGGTGGAGTGGAACTGGTAGTCCTGTTGGGTGTAGCCCAAGGAAGGTGAGGCTAATCACTAGTATCTACAGGGGTGGTGGCATAATAACAGCCTGAAAACATGTGCAGTGTTGTAGTGGACAAGGTGTGAGGAGTTTGCAAGTGACCTGAGATCATGGAAGGGGAGGGGCAGGGTGTCAGGGGAGGTGGAAAGGCCCACCGCTAGCAAGTATTTCATTCTTCCTGCTTTTATATTCCTCCTTTTTTTTTTTTTAACCCAGCAGTTTCCTCCTGCTCCTTTGCCCTTCCAGCTCAGCTCGGTGGGAGCCAGGGCTGGAATTTGGCACTTTTGGGTTTGTGGCATATTGTGGACTCTTGGTCGAAGTGGCGATAACTCCTCCTCCGGGGCGGGTCCTCGTGGGGATCCACAATGATTGGCTAGACTCTAGTAAGCAGACACTGAGGAAAGAAAGCTTTATTATACTGCTGTTGATGAGATGAATCTTGCCCAAGGAACGGACAGTGCAGTAGTCCAGCAATGTTACAGTAAACTCAGTCTCTGTAGTAGTTGGTCTCACCCCGATGTAGCAAAGGTCCAGTAGTGTTCCACAGCATGGGATAGGCCATGAACCTGAAGGGTGGAATGAGGAGAGCTGGAGCATAGATACTCACAGAGTAGCAGTGCTGATAACTTCCTTAGGGAGTTGAATGAAGAGAGGGACCCGTGGTCCGAGGTGCAGGATACCCTGAACAGAATAGGCCCTAGAGGAGCGAGTACCTAGTAACGCCGAGAGTTCCTGAAAGAGAGCAGACAGAACCCCCGAGGAGCTGGTGTCCTTAAGGTTAGGCAGATTAACCCCAGAGGGCGAGTAGAAGCGAGAGGCCCCCGAGGAGCGGATACCCTGAACTTCCATAGGAGCGAGATACCCCAAAGGGTAGTGAGGAATCCAAGCGAGCAGCTTAGAAGCGGTCAGAGTAGCAAAACCGGTCCTTGCTAACTCGTTGAATTGGAGTGGAGTGGAGGTTTAAATACCTGGAGGTACTGACGTCATGCGGTGGGGCCGCCCCCGAGGTTCCCATCATGACGTATTCAAAAACGTAGGCGGCGTGCGCGCTCTAGGAGGCCTGAGGAAGAAGCATGGTGGACGGGGACGCCTATGCTGGCTCGGAGACGCCGAGGGTTTCTGCAAACAGCAGCGGAGGCAGCCATCCTTCCCAGGGAGGAGGAAAAGGGTAAAAGAGAGGTGAGGCAGAGCGGTCGCAGTCGTCTGCGACCGACGGATGCAACAGGCACCATGAGCCTTCATTTGCAATAACCCAAGGACTTATTTTCTCCTTTTCATATCCCCACCCCAACTGAAGTTTAGTGCATACATTGTGCTGATGGTCCTGGCCTGGAGGCTAAGCTCCAGGGATTCTTTTGGAATCCTGCAATTATGGGCCCTGAATCCAGCCATTAGGTGTCACCCTTAAGCAATGATTCCATTTCTCTCCTCCTTTTCACCATGCTGTAAATGCTCTTCCTTCTCCTCCTCCCCCTCTCTGAATCTAGTCCACTCAGGGAGAGAACGAAGGGCTTGACCTGGGGATCAAACCTTTCATATATCAGTGCACAGCACTCATCTGAGCCACTAGGCCTTTTATGCACATGCAATTTTGTAGGTTTCTAATTCTGCCATAGCTATTCCAACTTAAAGCCATGGTCTGGCAGAATAGTTGGCTGAGAAGTCTGCCTCTGTTGTGCTGATGACTGTCATGGCAAGCAAATGCAGGTAGTTTCTTAGCAAGCTGTGTCTGTTTTATCATCTGTGTTGTCAAAAGCAGTACACCATCCCAGAAACTCCCTGGTTATTGTAGTGCTCTCAGTAAGGGTGTCTCAGGAACAGTGTTATTGAGGGGAATTTGACATCTGAGATTGTGGTCCGTGGTGTTCTCATGTATTGTCTTTCAAACGCATAAAATGTGGAGCTTGACGTTGTGGGAACATCTTGTGTAAACTTATGGCTTGGCAAGTTCTTTGCATTTCTGCCAAGGTCAAACAAAGTGAAACAAGCACAAATTTTCTCACCAGGTTCCACCAACTTTTCAGTGACGGTATATCCTTTAAATTAGTCACACACCAGAAGCTTTAAAGAATGTGCAGAGGTTAAGTTACATTTTCACAGAGAAGCCATTATGTTGGCACTGTTGTCGGAAACCACGGAGTTCATATCCAGATGCAAGGGGTTTCAGCTAATAAAATGCGATCTTTCATGTCTTCCAAAAATCTCTTGCCATTTTCTAGAAGAGAAATACAGTATATTGCAAGGCCCATTTAATCTGTTTTCCCTACCTGCCATTGATGCTGCTTATGCTCCAGCTTTATCTTCTTTCCCCCAGTGCTAGAGACACTGTTTTTGACTCATCTCTTCATGAATTCTAATAGGGTTTTATACCAGACAGCTCCATTGAGAAACTGCTTAATGCGTTTACCATTTTTTCTTAAAAACAAAAAATAAAGCTTCCCTATGTTACGCTTGAATTTTCTGCCTTCCACCATTAATCCACTTGTTCCAAAACTTCCTTTCCTTCCCACTAAAGAGATGTGCATTTTTGTGTATTTCAAAAATGTGAAAAGTATGGTTTTAATTTTGACATAGAACATCTGTCTGTCTGTCTGTTAAAGGAGCTGTCCAGGTGATGGTGCTGAACAGTGAAATGTTCCTGTTGAACTGCGGGTAAACACCTGTATATATACACAATCCATCATAAAGAAATAAAAATAGTTTAAAATATCCACTGCCCAGGAAATTAACTTTAATAAATTTCTAGGTTTATTGGTCATTCTTTAGGCATTATTTGTGTTTGAGGTATTGTTCATATTCCCCTTTCTTTTTTTTCTTTTTCTTTTTTTTTTCTTTATTCATTTATTAACAACTTTAGACAAAAATCATTTCAATCTAGTTTGGGTCATTTACAAAGAATTTAAAAGAAATTCCAAAATAGAATATACAAATCTAGACGCCTATTTCTAGGTAGTTATTAGACCCTATAAACGGTAATTTGGGAGATCCAAGGGTTACAAGAACACCCTCTTGAAAAAGGAAAAAAGAAATAAAGGGAGGCAATATCATACATATTCTATACCCTGATCTGGCTAGGTAACATTGTCCTCAAATCTATGATTATCTAAGAAGAAACGCAGCTGGGATGGTTCAAAGAAAATATACCGAGTATTATTAAGTTTCATTACACATTTACAAGGGTATCTACCGTATTTTCCGGCGTATAAGACGACTTTTTAACCCCTGGAAATCTTCTCAGAAGTCGGGGGTCGTCTTATAGGGTGTGTCGCCAAGCACCGGCAGGTGTGTCGCGTGCTCCCAGTCTCTCCCGCTGCTCTTCCTTCCCTGCTGCCGTTGCCGCTGGGCTATCAGCACGTTCAAGCCCAGCGGGAACAGCAGCAGTGCAAAAAAAAAAAGCTGTGGCATCCGCGGCTGGCCTTTTCTTCTTCCCGCCCCCCCCGACCCGGAACAGGAAGTGATATGCGGTGCGCGGGAAGGAGAAAGAGCCGTGCCGCATGAAAAAATAGCGACGACAGCAGCCTCGGCCCCCGAGCAATCGAAGCAGCTGATAATAGGGAAAGGAGACAGCAGCGTGAGCCTCCCGCGGCCGATGAGATTCTTCTTTCTTGGCCTGTGGGGGCTGGAGGAGGAGGCTGCAGCAGCTACCATTTGTGCGTGGGGGGCGGGGGAGGGGAGAGGAAGTGAGTGAGAGAGAGAAGCAGCCAGCCAGCCTGTGTGTGAGAGAATGCATTTGATTGAGAGCATGTGTGTGATTGAGAGAAACTGGTCAGAGAGCTCATGTGTGTGTATATGTGAGAGACAATGAAAGTGACTGCTCAGAGAGATGACTGATGTGTGTGTGAGTGTGAGAGAGAGAAAAAGCATGGAAGTGAGAAATCTGGGTATGTGAGAAAGCATGGGAGTAAGAAGCCTGATTATGTGAGAGAGAGCATGGGAGTGGGAGGGCTGTGTGTGTGTGCGTGCATGAGAGAGAGACTGGTTGATAAGGTGATGGTGTGTGTGAGAGAGAGACTGGTGTGTGTGAATGTGAGAGAAATAATGTGATTCAGGGAATGAGAAGCCTGTGCACGTGGAGAGCGAGCATGGAAATGAGAGAGAGACTGGTGTGTGTGTGTGTGTGTGTGAGACAGAGAAAGTGATTATGAGAGTGAGAAGCCCGTATATGTACGGTAAGCAGAACACGGGAGTGGGAAGCCTGTGTGTGTGTATGGCATGAGAGAAACTGTTCAGGAAGGTGTCTGGTGTGTGTGTGTCAAAGACTGTTTGGGAAATGATTGGTGTGTGAGAGACAGAAACTGGTCATGGGGACATGACTGGTATGGTGTGTGTGTGTGTGAGAGAGACATGGGCCCTAAGGAAGAGGAAGAGGAATAGGAGAGCTGCTGGAGGGGGTAAGTAAAGGTGGCTTTTTAAGTTTATTTTTCTTGATTGACTGCCATTTTAATTATTTAATATTATGTGATGTGTCTGCTTTTTTGAAATATTTTATTGGTGTTTGGAGAATGTTTAATAGTTTTTATGAGTTTTTAATTGTTGGATGTTATTCTGTTCATAGCTGTTTTGAAACATTTATTCTGCTTATTAGTATAGTTTTACAATTATTTCTGTGTGGGGATCTCTAGCTGCTTGCTAGTTCTGTTTTCCTAATAAGAGGTGTATTGGTTTTTAGGACCTGATATACGGTATTTGTAGTGTTGCCCTTTCATAGATAGGGTTGCTCCTGTTTGAGTATAAAATTTATTTATTTTTCTTAAAAATGTGTATAAAAAGGGGGGGGGGGGGGGGTCGTCTTATAAGCCCAGTCGTCTTATACGCCGGAAAATACGGTAATTGTAATCTGTGCTTCTAGTTCCCTAGCCCCCTGGCACATACCTAACAGCTTCTTCCTGCGGGTTTGGGTGGATCTGGTAATATCGGGATAAATCACAAATCACAACAAATGGGTAATACTACAAGTATTAATTATACATGAATAAATAAACAATATATACCTGTATTACTTTTCATCAACATTTATTTACTTTAATCACATACATATAGGGGGTAATTTTCAAAAGGAGTTACGCATGTAAATGTAACTACTATTGTAGCAATTTCCAAAAGCCATTTACTGGAGTAAAGTGCACTTACACAAGTAAATCCTATGGATAATTCAATGGCATATATTATAGCAATTTTCAAAAGCCCACTTACTCAAGTAAAGTGCATTTACTCGAGTAAAACCCTGTTTTACTCGAGTAAATGCTTTTTAAAATTAGGCCCTTAATATCTAAAATTTATATAATTTATATAATCACACTCATACCACATTCATTCACATAACACTAAACACAATATTATCTATTGCACATATCCCTATTACATTAAAATTCATGCAACATTTCTTGTTAATATTTCTACAACAGTTCCCATTTCCCAAAAGAAGCAAACTTCCTCTTCTCAAAAAAACTCCCAAGATATTCTCTTATTCTTTCTTCACTCCACTCCCGACAAGAGACTTTCGTTTCACCTATTGGTTTCCTCAGGGGATCACTTCTAAGCCATTAGTTTTTCATTTTTCTAAGGGAGCATCCATTGAATTTTAACTTCCTGTAGTTCTCATTTCACATCGGGATCTTTACTTGTTATGCCAAATCATTGTTACTTGTACACATCAACTCGCTGCATTCTCCTAATCTATTAACAAGAAAATTTTTTGATTAATATAAATAAAATTAAACAAACCGCATGATCAAACGATTTTACCCAATCACCACCATCTAAACCTCCGATGAATTTTCAAAATAGTTATTCTATCACATTTTAACTATAGTCACTCACCTCTCACACTTTTGAATCTTTCCTATAGCGTCTACTTTCACTATTATCAAATGAAGTTATGACCAATGAATTTTTATATATTCCTTCACCACAATACGATGTCATCAGCATTCAACGATTCATCCTGCTCAAACTAATGAAAAAATATATATTGCACAATTACTTTACAACACTTCATATTATACCTCAATCTTCCATTATACTTATAATGCAATATATACCAACCTTTTAATATCCGTTCAAAAATACCCAGCGGTACTGCCTTTGCTTAGCTTAGCTTACCTGGCAGCCCACCTAATTCTCTCCGAATTTCTTCACAGTTCCAATATTCAAATACACACTATCACATCATTAACCTAGAAAAACATTCAGAAAGGTGCACTCTTATTTATCACACAGTGCTCGCAAAATAACAACTTTCTAACCTGCCAATATCGGGATAAACCCATATCTTCTGCCCGTAATATAATTTTTCTCTATTACGAAGAAAAAGTCTCAAAGTAGAATATCTGCTGGGAAATCAAAAGTTACTAATAATGTTCCTTGAAAATTAACTTGATCCTCCCCTGATGTTTCCAGAAAGGCTGTGAGGTCCGTGCCCATATTCTGAGGCGAGTCAGCAGAAGCATCTTGATTTCCTTTCTTTTCTGAAGATGAAAAATATATATTGGATAGTGGTGGAATAGCATCCACAGGAAAATGTAGCATATCCATCAGGTATTTTTTAAATTGGTCCATCGGAGATATTAATTTAACATGAGGAAATTTAGCACTCTAAGACTTAAATATCTGAGAGCATTTTCCATATTCTCCATTCTTTTCATAGTTACTACTTCTCCTTGTAATAAATTTGTTTGAACTTCTTGTAGATGTGAAACCTGTGAGGTAGATTTTAAAAACATATGCGCGTGTGTACTTTTGTTCGCGCACCAGGCGCGAACAAAGGTACGCTGGATTTTATAGGATACGCGCGTAGCTTGTAAAATCCGGGGTTGGCGCGCGCAAGGGGTGCACATTTGTGCAACTTGCGCACGCTGAGCCCTGCGCGCGCTGCCCGTTCCCTCCGAGGCTGCTTCGAAATCTGAGCGGCCTCGGAGGGAACTTTCTTTCTACCCCCCCCCCCCCCCCGCACCTTCCCTTCCCTTCCCCTACCTAACCCACCCCCCCGGCCCTATCTAGACCCCTCCCCTACCTTTATCGGAGAAGTTACTACTGCCTCCGGGCAGTAGTAACTTACGCACGCCGGCGCGGCAGGCCCCGACACAGGCCGCTGTGTTGGGGCACTCGGCCAGCCCCCGGACCGCCGACACGCTCCCGATCCCTAACCGCGCCCCCTGACCATGCTCCCGACCGCCCCTTTTTGCAAGCCCTGGGACTTACGCGCACCGCCGAGCCTATGCAAAATGGGCTCGGCGCGCGGGGGGGGGTTTGGGGTGGGTTTTCGGGGGGTACGCGCGTATCATACACGCGTACCCCTTTGAAAATTTACCCCTGTGTGTCCAAGTCCTTAATTTTAATATCATGGGAATTAAGTAATGCTTCCATAACTTGAATACATTTTTGTGATTTGGTTATAACCACAGTTAATGAAGAAATCGACTTTTCCAAGGAAATTAAAGCATTCCAAACAGCTTCTAATGTAATTACTTGAGGTTTAGGCATTTTAGAGTTGAAAGCTGTGCTTACCCCACCGTCCCGGCAGACTTCTGGAATCCTTACAGATTCATCTGTCGGTTCTTCTCTCCCCATTCGGATGGTTACCGAGCCGCTTGGGCCTGGTTGGGTCTGCTCCTCCAAGTCGGCCCGCCGTACCACAGATGGAACCATCTGGCCTGTAGCACCTTCGGGTGAAAAATCCACACTGAATGCTCCGGATCCTGCTTCTGCAGTTGGCTTCACTTCCATCTGTGGCTGCCGTGAAGCCCAACCCAAGGGCCTGTGCAGGGACGTGGAACGGGGGGGGGGGGGGAGGAGTCTCAGGAGCCCTGGGGCTCAAAGATGTTGGTGTGTCCTGCAAAGCCAGGGTGTGTTCCTCCCCCGGCTCTGCAGTGGACCTCCCTCCCGGGGTTGATGCATTCACCGGCATAAAGAACCCCTCAATAGTAGGCTGAGAAGGAGTGGGTAGAGCAGGCACAGAGGATTCGAGCCGAATCCTACCCTTCCTCTTAGTATGCGGCATGTAGGAATGAAGAAAAGGCAATTTCAAAGAGCGAGCTCTAACTCCGTCCTCCCTTTACGCCACCATCTTGGATCTCAACTCCATATTCCCCTTTCTACCTCTTTGTTCAGTGTATACATATTTAAGCCCATAAGTCTGATATAAGGCTTATTTTGCAAACATTTCATGAATTTGTTAGATTGCCTCTTTTTCCAGAGGGAGAGCCTCAAGATTAAGCAAAGTCAATGTTTTGCATGGAGAGGTGACTACCTCCATTTTGTGCTTCTGGTCATACAGCAGATAAATACACAAATGGTCCCTCCAGTCTGTCCAGCGAGAGTATTATTTTAAGGGTTGCTGCTGCTGTGCACTGGTTATCCCTGTTAAGGGTAATATCCTGTTAAGGGTAATATCTGCTGCTCTAAGCAATTTGCTCCCCATGAAGAAATGTTACATCAAAAGTTACCATAGGTTACCACATTTGTTCATTTCCATCCTCTAGGCACTAGAGATCTACTATATTTTTTATGCTTCCAAGCATTCTGCTAGTTCTCTCCACTGCCTTGTCTCACTATTTTATCATGTTGATCATCAGATATCATTCTCTGATTTTCAGACAAACAATTTATTTTACCTATTTTGCTTTATGCTATTAGATGAGGTCCTTGTTGAACAAAATGAATTAATAACTGAGGAGGAGAATGACACAATGGATTGAATTTTCAAAGGCATTATCATAGCAATTTTCTTAAGAATACAAATATGCCAGTAAAACAAGTCAAGTTCAACATATTTCCCAACACAGCAATGTAATCCCCACCCTGTGTGGCATCAAGGGCAAAACGTAGAGGGGCGGATTTTAAGAGCCCTGCTCACCTAAATCCGCCCAAATCCGGGCGGATTTAGGCGAGCAGGGCCCTGCGCGCCGGTGAGCCTATTTTACATAGGCTCACCGGCGCGCGCAGACCCCGGGACTCGTGTAAGTCCCGGGGTTCTCCGAGGGGGGCGTGTCGGGGGCGGGCCCGGTCGTCGCGGCGTTTAGGGGGTGTGTCGGCAACGTTTTGGGGGCGTGTCCGGGGGCGTGGTTACAGCCCGGGGTGGTCCGGGGGCGTAGCCGCGCCCTCCGTACCCACCCCCAGGTTGCGTCCCGGCGCGCTAGTGGCCCGCTGGCGCGCGGGGATTTACGTCTCCCTCCGGGAGGCGTAAATCCCCCGACAAAGGTAAGGGGGGGGTTTAGACAGGGCCGGGGGGTGGGTTAGGTAGAGGAAGGGAGGGGAAGGTGAGGGGAGGGCGTTAGAGGATTCCCTCCGAGGCCGCTTCGATTTCAGAGCGGCCTTGGAGGGAACGGGGGTAGGCTGCGCGACTCGGCGCGCGCCGGCTATACGTAATTGATAGCCTTGCGCGCGCCGATCCAGGATTTTAGCGGATACGCGCGGCTCCGCGCGTATCTACTAAAATCCCGCGTACTTTTGTTGGCGCCTGGAGCGCCAACAAAAGTACGCCAACGCGCCTTGTTTGAAAATCTACCCCAGAGTGTATAAACCTTCTCCAAAGCTCAACATATGAATCAGATAGATCTCATATACCCAAAAACCATTTTTTAAGCATTAAACACTGGGCTTCTGGCTCTAGGAGACAGTGCTAAAATATACTTGTGCCCTATTGCTAAAAAAGAATCATAATGTTGAGAGGATAGAGATTTGGCAGTCAGATATTCAAAAATTAAAAGCCTATGGAGGCATAGCTTTCATTGCACTACACTAGGGCTCTCAGAAACTGTTCAACAAGCCAATTAAAAATGCTTTTTGGAAAAATAATTTTTTCCTCTTTTGCATTGCAGGAAATGGCTCTTCAAAACTATCAGCAACACAGTCGCAGAGAGAGTAGTATTTAAACTGAAAAGAGGCAACACAAATAAACTAGCAGTTCAGACCAAAACATCTTGATGGAGATACAGCTCCAAAACATATGTAACTAGAAGCCTCTAGATAAAGAACATTTAAGACAGCTGTCAGAAGCAAGCAAACACGCTTTATAAAATCCAGGTCTGGGGCATGTACATACATTTTAAGAATTTATATTGAGTCTTTTGCCTAATCATATTTTCTGATGTGTCCAGTAACAAGTAAAATAAGATTGCAGTTCTGCACGTGATAGTTGTACTTTTATGTCTTGTTGCCATTTTTCTAATAAAGATTGTAAAGGAATTGGTGCTCTGATGGTCTGAATATCTTTATTTAGAGAAGCACAGGATCCCTCCTTCACCGTAGTATTGAAAAAGATCTCATATAAAGGTAGGGAGCCACAGTTTGCTCCCGTTGCAGCAAGCTATTAATATAATTTCGAACTTGAAGATCGGTGTAAAAGTCCTTATGAGACGAGCGATATTGGACTGCCAACACCTGCAAAGACTTAAGTCATAGAATCAATATCAAGGAAGTGATGAAGTTGATAAATGCCTGCCTCTCGCAATCACACGTGGCAGGAAGCGAGTATTACCATAGATAAGAGAGGGTAATACAGCATTATCCTTGTTGAGCTTGACACACATTTTGGTTAAGCAGTATTGCCACACCTTCCTTTCTTATGATTAGATGGAGATTAATATCAATGACCCACCCATTCTCTATGAAGTTGCTAACTTTCTGCATCTGTTAAATGTGTATGCATGCAATAAATACTTGAGTGTAAATACTGAAGCATTTTTTCCATTTTAATCGGGGAGCTCAGCCCCACTGTATTCCATTATGCGTATTGTACATAATCAGCCATATTTAATTAAATTATACTTAAATCCAGTAAAACCACAAAGTTCAGCACTTACGTAACCAGTAGCAGATACCCAGTCTTGGCCATCTATCTGCAGCGAAAGTATTGCACTGCACCATCATCACAATACAAGAAAAATTCCATCACTTGCTGCACAGTTACGAGTATGCAGGTAAAAATCCCTTCCAACCTACCCCACACAGAAGGAGCAAATGTATATGCTGTTACTCAACTCCTCCAACTCCCCTAACCCTCTCACCTCCAAACCAACCATCAGAATAATCCCTGCTAGAATAACATGATGATAAAGGAACAGGCCTATCAAAAGGTAAGAAGACTGCTTTTTGCACATTCAGGAGCCCCCCCCCCCCCCCCCCACCGCCAATCCAAAATTAAAGAAGGAAGAATAAAAATCAGACTAAAGTAGTGCAGCTATTTTCTTCTTCCAGCAAAGGATAGCAAAATCAACAATCAAAAAAATGCTGTGATATCTCTGGTGCCAAAAGTTTAATAGTTCTCAACCACTCTGTAGCAAATCGACAAACACTTTCACCTCCTGTATATTCTCTGCACCATTTGCACTGCACCATTGTGAACAATCCTTAACTTAGCTTGGAGGATCTAAAATTTATGTGCAGAGGTGCAATAACCACATCACGGCCTTTCGAGCTCCCATCCCATGTGTGTGCTCAGAAAGGATTTTACCAAATAGGGCCTTCAAGACCCAGCTCCCTTATTAGTCAGTCTTCCAAGATGTTGCGTAAATTGCGATAATATAGTTTCAAAGAATCCAACAGATTGCTCCTGTGCGATCTGTTTTCCAGATCATCCAGCTTTGATTCCAATTGTTGAATTTGAGAAAGCAACTTCATTTATACCAGTGAAAACGCCTGAGTCTCATTTTCCACATCTATGATGTTTGAGTCTCCTCTGATTGTCTCTTAATGTCTGCTATAGTCTCATTAACAGCTTCTATTTTGTTGGAAATACACTCTGATTTTTCCTTAAGTGCTTTTATGATCGCCGCAGATACCTCAGCCATGATTGCACTAGTATTCACCACAATCTGTAAACTCAGAGGCTTTCAGCCATTTTCAGGTCTGCCTGCTTTTCGGTCAATTTATCTTCTGCATTTTAGAAGACATTTCTGAGCTCTGTTTCACAACAAAGTTATCCATAAACTGCTTAGCAACCAGCATTTGTATTTTTCTTCCAGTACATAATATTTGGTAGACTTTAACTGAAGAGGGGGAGGGTGCACCCAGAGCAGGTCCTCAATTCATCCTACTCGCTCATTGGGTCTTTTGGACTTCTGGAGCGAATTTTAAAAAGTGTTGCGCACGTAAAAGTAGCAATTTTCAAAAGCCCATTTATGCACATAAAACCTTTTGAAAACTACCTCTTTTTGTTCAGTAATGCGTGCATAAACATGGAAGCTGGTTCACATGCTTGTGGTCGGATGTAAACTGTTCCCTGTCTCCATCTTCTCTCAATGCTAATTGAACTGTCTTTATGCTTTTATAGGTTTAAGGTAACCATAGTAGCAAATATGTTACTTGGAATATGGACATGGTGTGGCAGCAAATTTTAGTAAGGCCTGTTCTTCAGACACCTGGCGATGAATTCAGAAATTCTTGTTTAATTTTAGGAATTAACCAGTGAGGTCTGGCACAAACGGTTCTCTGTGTTATGGATGTTGCTGGTAGCAACTGTGACACCTTGGCAGAGACTTTATGCTGGGACATGATTCTTGGGCCCTGATCTAATCTGAAGTTTAGAGATCATTTTTCTTGTCCATTGAAGGACAACTAAACACTCTGCTGTACATCTTCAGCTGTCATACTGCTTGAAGTTGTAGCAGCAGCATTGTCCTTTGTCATCTCTGGCACAAATATCCCTCAGCCCTCATGAGCTAATGGGCCCAAAAGCAGGTAGAGGTGAATTTTTTTTTCAGATGTTTGTCAAATGAGGCATTGTTGCCCCTTCATATATCATACTGTCATTAAGTACATATTAACTTAATGGGCCCTATGGGAAAATTTCTCTACTAGAGACACAGAATACATTAGTCCTCAGACCCAAGAACAAATGCAGTAATGTCTGCTTTTATTGGTGAGATTGTTATACTGGTATCTGGATAAAGTTACTGATTGGGAGTAAAGGAGGATTCTGTAGCTGTTGAAGCACTACTTGCCTGAGAGTTGTGCAGAAAAGGTGATAATGCTGCCAAGCTTTCATTGTGTGTTCCTTTATCTCTTCTGTTAGTGTGTACTTAAATGCAAATTATTGATTGCATCTATATGGGATCCCAGAGAAACATCAGCACTCCTAAAGGGGTGACTGTTGCCTGTGATCTGGTCAGCTTTTTCTGAATGTGGTTATCTATTGTCTCTTTAAGTGAAATCAGTGACCCTAGGAGAATGTTTTGGTTCATCAGCTCTTAAATAGCATAACATGGTGTTCTTTGGTTGTATTATCAGCCAGTAAATTATATTTAGAAAATTGTCCTTTCATATACCTATCGCTGCTGTTACCCTCACCCTATTTCCATTTCCTTGCTATGCTGGAGTTGGACTGTGTGGGGTTAATTTTTTTTTTTTTTTTTGAGAGGTGGTGCAAGAGTAACTGCAGTAACAAAATCAGACACATTACCTCTTAAATCACAACCTCTTGTATGTCTTTTTCAGAAATACTAAAAGCTTTATTTTCTTTTTTTAATTTTTTATTTATGCATAAAAGCTTTATTTTCTAATTGGCATCATTTACAGGAAGCTTATTTTTTTGTGTATGTCTGTCTAGGAGGTTTTAGATTTCTACTTCCTGGATTTGGTAGCTTATGAATGTATTGCTCTTCTGCTGTGTATCTAAACTGGACCAAATAGGTACAGCACCAACTGTTCTGGTTGAGACTAGCAGCACTTTCTAGGAAGTTTCAGCTCTGAGCGTCTCCTTTCAGGGTGATGTAACTTCTTTCTAGCACAGCCTTGTTGCTGGGGAAAAGCAGGTCATCTTTGTGCTCTTTGAAGTATGGGTATATGTTATCTTTGTGCCAGCTTGGTGGTGGTTTTCTTCACTCCTGTGCCATAGGAACAGCTATCAACTTGATTGGACCACAGCACAGGAAAAAAGAACCCATATCGGTTGCTCTTCTCCAGAGTGTGATTGAGCAAACAAGCAGGGCCAACAGTGGGAGAAGGGGTTGATGCCACTGGGGACTGTGAATGGACCCAATGGCGGCAGGGGGGGGTCATTATGCCTCCAGTGGGAATAGAGCCAGCAGTGGTAACAGTAGAGTGAGCAATGACTGGGCCTAATGAGATTTGACCTACAGGACTGGTGATGGCAGAGGGCCAACAGAACCTCCAAGGCTGTGAGCAGGTAGACCAGGGCCAGCTGTGACAGAGGAATTTCTGGAGCTGAAAGCAGGGCCAGTGACAGCTGCAGAGTCTCCCAGGACTGATGCTTCAAATGCAGCCAGGACTATGAGATTTGCTGACAAGGCTTCTGGAAAGGAGGGAGAGAAATGGCTACAGAAGGAAACAAAGAAAAATTATTGTGAATAGAGGGTAGAGGTAGTTGTGGATGGGTGTGTGATGGGAAGCAGAGGTGGTTGCAGAGCACAAGGAAAGGATGATAGGAATGGGAGCAAGATTAAGGAGTATTGGTTTAATGAAGGAAGGGGGAAAAAGGTCACAAGGAACAGAAAATAGAGGACAAAAGTTTGAAGAATTAAAAACAAATGATGGAAAGGATAATGAAAAATATAGAACAAAGAGACAGAACAGAAACGGAGAAGAAAAGTAGACATGGCTGTCAAAAAAAGATTTACTTTAGTCAGGTCCTACAGACAGGGGTTCATTAGTGTGTGTTCCAGTTACTTCATAATCTCAAAAAGGTCAACTTGTTCTGGGTCTCAAGAGGCTATAAGATGGATTTGCAAGGTGAAAGTCTTTCAAGTTGGAATCTCTTGCCGCTTTCAAACTAGGAGACTCTTCTCTCTAGATCCCCAGGATGCATATTTACACATCTGATGGCCAAGGCCCTTTGACTTATGTTGAATGTAGTAATTTTCAGTGCACATCAGTGCCCTTTGTATTATAAGTACTGAGGATCTTTTTCCAAAGCCCTAATTTTGCTAAAAGTGAATCTGCAGCAATAGGAAATCTTTCTGTATCCATTTTTGGGCAGTGGCTATAAATGCACTCAGAAAAATTGACATCTGCTATATGAGTCCCTACTGATCACTAATTAAGAGAGTTCTGAAGAGAATCGGGAACTTTTCTCATCTCGTAATTATGGCTCTGTTTTGGCCAAGGAAACTGATTTCCAGAACTGATAACTTTCAATATTGAATCCATTGCTTCTCTAGCCAGAAAGACATCAGTAGTTATGCTTCATCCAGGTCCTCTTGCTATTGATAAACTGTAAGTTGAGAAACGGGCTCTGAAGAAAATTGCTATATGTAGAGTAATTTTTGTCTGTCTTGTCTAAAACAGTTCTCTACCAGGAAATCATTCTACAATATTAAGAAAAAATGTTTTTCAGGTGCCTTAAAAGGGATATTTTGTAAAGTATTTTTTTTTATTTTTGAGTTGCTCGACAGCTAGAGGAGGACCTCATGGCAAGCTCACTCATAGTACAGGTAACAGCACTTCTTCAATTAGAGGGTCTGTTTTAAAAGACAGATTGTTTTCACGTGTTTCCGTAAAGCAGCCAAGTTGTCTAAGCCAAAGGTAGCGAGACCTCTACCCTGCTGAAGTCTAAATTTTAGAAACGCGATGGCAGAAAAAGACAGTGTGGCACATCCAGTCTGCCCATCCATCCAATTAGTTTAGCATTATTCTCATCACATTCTTAGAGATTCCCTGTATTTATTCCATGCGCTCTTGAATTCAGTTACTATTTTTGCTCAACCGCCTCCACTGGGAGGCATCCACCACCAGTTCTATAAAGAAATATTTCCTAAGATTACTTCTCAATCTACCCCCTTAAACTCTCATCTCATGACTCCTTGTTCTAGAGTCTCATTTTCATTGAAAATGACACCCCTCCTGTTCATGGAAACCTTTACTTCTCTATCATATCTCTCCTATCTCATCTATCCTCTAGGGTATACATGTTTAGATCTTTGTCTATCCCCATATGCTTTAGAACGAAGACCACTAACCATTGTAGTAGCCATCCTCTAGACCAACTCCATCTGGTTTATATCCTTTTGAAGGTGTAGTCTCCAAAATTGCACACAGTATTCCAAGTGAGGTCTCACCAGGAGCAATAATCACCTCCTTTTTTTCTGCTGACCATTCCTCTCCTTATGCAGCCAAGAATCTTTCTGGTTTTTACCGTTACTCTATCCACCTGTTTGACTACCTTAAGATCATCATATACAATTAACCCTAGATCCCGCTCTTCTTTGGTGCTTAGAAAAATTTTACCTCCAATACCATAACTTTCCCTTGGGTTTTTACATCCTAAATGCATTACTGTGTATTTTTTAGCATTAATTCTTAGCTGCTAGACCTTAGACCAGTGGTTTTCAATCTTTTCTGTTGGGACACACCTGGCAGATTATTGCTTATAGGCATGACACACTGAACACTTGACTATCACAGGGCTAAATATAAACATATACTTTGCATCCACAATAACCTGCCCCCCCCCCCCCCCCCTTTCCAAACAACAGATGCAGAGCAGAACTAGGATATTTCAAAAACAACTTACCATATAAAAATTCTGGTGCTATCTCAGAAACACAAACTCCCTTACTACCAGGCACAAAAACAAAACCTGAAAAAACAAACAAACACTCAGCACATGTGTAACAGACCTTCCATACCATTGCAACACTAATTCCAAGAACTCAAACAGCAATAACCCTTCCTATGAAAAGGCAGCAGTGCAGCATCAATGCATTTCTTATTGAGAATGAGAAAATGCAGCTAAGAAGATTGATACAAATCCCTGTCTACTAATAAAATACCTCACCTCAGTCACACATACAGATTCGATCTTCACCAAATACAAAAGAAAAGACCATAAATAACAAGTGTGGAGACAAAAACTAGAATGGAAAACTCAAAAAGCCACTCTGCATGCTGAAATACATATTTTCATTTTCTGAAAGTTCAGGATGTCAAAATGTGTAGACACTCGTGCTTGAAAGTAAAATCTTTTTCAGAAATGATTCCAAAATTCTGGAATGTTACCACCGTTTGTGAGAAGAGACAGATTTGCTTAAATTTAGATAAGTGTTAAAAACTTGTCTGATGAAAGAATAGTTTTGATTTATCTTTCTTCTTTTTATTTTTATTTTTTATAATTTTTTTCTTTTTTTGTATTTGTTGGTATAAATTGTATAATTTAATGTTGTAAATCGCTTAGGAAGATATTTTGTCTGTTAAGCGATACATAAATGATTTTAAATAAATATCCTCCTACATTAAGCAAAGTACAAAGATTGAAGACATGCATATTCCCCAAACTGACATATTATGGCTCTTGCACCTCGTCACTCTCCCTCCTCCATCATCCTTCATATTTCCCAATTACTCCCTTTTCAGTCATCCTCCATACTCTCATCCCTGCCCAGCATTCCTGACCCCCCACATCCTCTTTCCTGTGCTCTCGCTCTCCCCTGCTTGACTCTCTCTACCCTCTTCATTCCATCTTCCTCCCTGCCTGGCTATCCCGATCCCACAGTTTCCCACCCCTTCCTGCTCAGCAGCCCCCATACTCCTTCTCCCTTCCACCTTTATCTGTGCAGCATCCCCAACCTCCTTTCCCCTACCCTCCACAGGGTGAAGAGATCAGCAGCAGCATCACTCCCAGACTCAGCAGGGGAAGATAAACTTTGTCTCCCACCAGGCCCAGAACAGCAGGAGCTGGTCATGTCTCACTCTGATCTGGATGAAGGAGGAAACAGCCTCCCACTGGGCTAGAAAGAAGAGGGAAGGAAGTGAGAGTAGCCTCCCATGAGGCACAATGTAAGAGAAGTTAACAAAGAGGCAGCCATCTGCTGGCCTCGCAACACACCAGTGTTGAGAACCACTGCCTTAAATCATTCCTTGAGCTTCGCTAGAGCCCTCCTCATGTTTTCCACTCCTTCCTGGCTGTCCACCCTGTTACAGATTTTGGTATTGTTGGCAAAAAGATAAACTTTTTGCAAAACCCTCTGTTATGTCATTCAAATGTTGAAAAGAACAGGTCCAAGGACCAATCCCTGAGGCATACCACTAGTAACACCACACCTTTCCACAGACAAAACTCCATTTACCACTACCCTTTGACACCTATCACGCAAGCCAGTTTCTAACGCAGTCAATCAGTGTAGGATCCATACCAAGAGTGCACAACTTATTTATGTCTTCGGTATGGAACCATGCCAAAGGCCTTGCTGAAGTCAAAGTATACTACGTCTAGCGCTCTCCCTTGATCCTCCTTTTGGCCATCCAATCAAAAAAGAAATCGATCGGATTCGTCTGACAAGATTTACCTCTTATAAAACCATGCTGCCTCGGATCTTGCAATCCATTGGATTCCAAAAATTGTACTGTCCTCTGTTTTAGCAGTAATTCCATTAGTTTGCTCACCACAGAGGTCAGACTAATTGGCCTGTACTTCCCCGCCTCCTCCTTACTTCCACTTTTATGAATAGGAACCACATTTGCCCTTTTCCTGCCTTTTGGAACTACTCCAGACTATAAGGAAGCATTGAAAAGGTCAGCCAGCGGAGCTGCCAGGACATATGTAAGTTCCCTTCGTACACTTGGATGTATCCCATTTGGCCCCATTGCCTTATCTGCTTTAAGTTTAGTTAGCTCCTCACCAATACACTATTCTGAAAAATGATTAAGGTTTTCCTCACTTCCAGTCTTATGTGTTTTGTTTTGTATGGTCCTGCTCCAGGCCCTTCCACTGAACAGAAATATTTGTTAAAGCAATTTTGCCTTTTTCCTAATCAACCTCTATATATTCCTCCCCTTCACCTTTGATTCTCACAATGCCACTTTTGCACTTCCTTCTAGCACTAACATATCTTTAAAAAAAAAGTCTTGTCCCCATTTTTACCTTATTGGCTATTTTATCTTCTGTTTGAATTTTCACATTATGACTACTTTCCAGCTTCTCAAGTTTTTCAGATATTGTCTTGTCTTCCTTTTTCTGCAATCTGTAGTTTATGAATGCTAACCTTTTCTGCCTTACCTTTTCAGCTTCTTTTTTTGAAAACCATAATGGTCTTTTTTTTCCTCTTCCCTTTATTTACATTCCTAACAAAAAGATTAGTTGCCCTTATATCATCTCCTTTTAGTTTTCCCATTGCCCTTCCAGCTAATGACTCCTTGAGCTAGCCCCCCATTTTGAGAAAATTATATTTTCTGAAGTCTAGGACCCTCGCCTTAGAATGAATCTTCATCTCTTGTGTCCTAATATTGAACCACTTTGTCACTGGTTCCCAGATTATCATCTACATCATCAGAAATACTGTCCCACTGGTAAACACCAGGTCCAGTATTGCCATGTGGGTTATGTTACCAGTTGACAGAACTGGGTTTTTTTTGCAGATAAACCAGGATCTCCCTGCTTCTAGAAGATACTGCAGTTGGGATGTCCCAATGAACATCTGGAAGATTAAAATCCCCAACAGCAGCACTTCCCCTTCCACAGCAATCCTGTGAATATCCTCCATTAAATCTCTATCCCTCTCCTTTGTCTGTGAGGAATATAAATAGATGTTCCTTGATCATTGTAAATCTATTTTAGCAGATATTGCTGTGATGGAAGATATCTTTCATTACATAATTACCAAGATGCATATGATAATATTTGGCAGTTGCATTGGCAATTGAGACATTCTTGTATAATGTCTGGATCATAGTTTGGGACACCCTTACAAAATATCCCCCAGTTTAATATAAATAAGAGTACTTTTTGATTGGAGAATGCACATTGTAATGACTTTCATTTTGTATGTATCTCACCTGCCAATAAAGATTTTTTCTTTTTTCATTCTTTTCTTATGTGTGACTGTTCTGGTTGTGTCTTTAAATAAAGAGTAGTTAAAATAATAATAATTAAAAAAAAAAAGTTCCATTCCCTCTTTCCAGATTAACCCACAGTGCCGCCTCCTTACCTCGTAAGTCCAGCAATGTTGTTGCTTTAATACTGTTCTTTATATATAATGCTATACCTCTTCCTTCCTTTCCTTCCTACCCGGTCCTTTCTGAATAGATTGTAACCATGTATAACTATATATCGCAGTCATGGTTTTCTATGCACCAGGTCTCTGACAACTACTATGTCTAAAGAAGCTTCTTCCATGACTACCTCTAGATACGGGACTTATTAGTGTACATAGCTTTTCAAATATTGCCTTTTATCCCCATATTTCCTATTTCTATAAGATTGTTTGTTTTACTTAACTGAGGGTTTTGTTCATCATCCCTGATGAGTCTAAATCAAAACCCTTCTTAGTAGGTTTGCCATTCTATGTTGAAAGACGCTGCACCCTTTATTCGAGACGTGGATCTCATCTCTGCTTATCAATCCTTGAAATATCATCCTATAATCCAGGAAGCCAAAATGACATGTTTGAAGCTGTTGATGTCTCCTTTTGTGCTACTGTAATCTCTTTATTTCCCTCTGTTGAAGGCAACGGTTGTGGGGTTTTTTTCTTTTTTTGTGGCCATCTGTTTGGCATGAAGGGTAAGTGAACTGCAGGCTATCTCCAAAGTCTTTCCTTAGTAGTACTAAGAACAATACTGAGCTTTATACCCCAAATAAACATGACCTTTCATCTAAAGCACAAAATGTTCTCCCAGCTCTGTCTCTACAACTTAGGTGGAGGTAGAAAGGGACTTAACTGTCTTGGTATCTAGAGATATCTAAAATTCTGTTTGTACAGAATCTCCCTATTCTGTAAAACTCAAGTTACTTGTATTCTGAGCCAATTAAAAAAGCAAATCTACATTCAAGGCTTCCACTGTCATATGAGTAAAGAACTGTATCTTGGAAAAAGTGATGACCTCCTGAAGAGAGGATGGGAAGAAGAGCAAAGTTCCTAAAAGTGCTGTTGGTCTTATCCAAGCAGGTGGCACTTTCACATAGTTTAAACCTGGACATACATATTCAGCGTAAATGTCTGATGCATCATCTTATACTGGGTGAGTTATTGACCAGCCTTGACCTATCCAAGTTTAGACCAGATCCAAATTTATCGCAAACAATATATCTATATACTGTATATAATCCATTTACAGCTGTCTGCGGTATGTCTGTCAGAATACTGTCACTGCAGCTCGAGCAGCAACGATGTACAACACAGGAATTCTGCAAAGAGTGCATTCTAGTGCCCTTTTTATAAATCCATCCAGCTGGAGGAGAGAGGAGGGACCATGTGGCCAGAAGGAAGGCAGAAGAACCAGTCAGTAGGAAGAGAGATGAGGGTCACAGGACCAGGGGGAGGGAAAAGGACTTTGCAGCTTGACAGGTATTGGGGGAAAATGGTATGTGTGCTGAGATTGGATCAGGGCACGAATATTGGGATCATTGCTTCACAAATGTTTTACGGGTGTCAGCTAGTGTTTAATATAATATGAAAGGGGAAGGAAAGTGAGAAGGGTATGTGCAAAGATGATGATGATGGCAGACAAGGACCAGTGGATCCATCCTGTTTGACCATTTTATCTGCCTACTTTGTTGCCACAGATCAGATTCATTCACTGATCTCCTCCTTCCTTTTCCCTGCCACTACAATGGTTTCTCTGTCCCAAGTATGCTTGACTCCTGGCACTTTTTTTTTTTAATTATCTTGAGTCCTCCCTCCTCCAACTAGTCTGTTCCAGGTGTCTACCAGCCTATCAGAAAAAAGCATTTTCATACATTTCTTTTGAGCTCTCTCTTTTCAGCTTCATATGGCGCTTTTTTCCTTGTTTCACATTCTATAGAAAATACTGCTTTCTGGTGCCTTTTTGAAGCTTGCTAGATAATTGAATGTATCCATCGTATTACCCCTTTCCCTCTTTTCCTTTAGATACTATATCTTTAGCTCCCTAAGTCTCTCCATGTAACACTTTTATGTGAAGACCATGGACCATTTCAGTAGGCCTCTTTGGAATTGCCTTCAACTTATTAATATCCTTTTGTAGATATCATCTCCAAAATTGGATGCCATGCTAAAGATGGAATTTCAACAGAGATCTTTACAGAAGTAATATTGCTTGTCTTACTAAGAAGAAGAAATGTGCCAGATGGGATGTATCCAAGGGAGAACTTCTGACAGCTCTACTGGCTGACTTTTAGGATAGACTCCAGCAATTTGCATAAGAACATAAGAAAATGCCATACTGGGTCAGACCAAGGGTCAATCAAGCCCAGCATCCTGTTTCCAACAGTGGCCAATCCAGGCCATAAGAACCTGGCAAGTCTATTCCATGTTACCATTGCTAATGGCAGTGGCTATTCTCTAAATGAACTTAATAGCAGGTAATGGACTTCTCCTCCAAGAACTTATCCAATCCTTTTTTAAACACAGCTATACTAACTGCACTAACCACATCCTCTGGCAACAAATTCCAGAGTTTAATTGTGCGTTGAGTAAAAAAGAACTTTCTCCGATTAGTTTTAAATGTGCCCCATGCTAACTTCATGGAGTGCTCCGTAGTCTTTCTACTATCCGAAAGAGTAAATAACCGATTCACATCTACCCGTTCTAGATCTCTCATGATTTTTTTTTTTGTAAGTTTTTATTTTTGCATGAAAAACAGATGTTACAACACAGGATCAAGTCAGAATCATTGACATGTACGTATAAACATATTATATAGAAACAGAACTATCCCCTATACCGCGGATCCTTCCCGGAACCATCATAGATAAAAGATACAGCGTGTAAAATGGCGAATAAAACGTATTTGAAACACCCAGTGTCTTGTCTGATTTTTGAACACAGACCATCGATCCACATACATCCATAATCGATAGCATTTTCCATCTATCCCCCAACCCCTCCCCTCCCCTCCCCCCCCCCTCCGTCCCTCCCCCCCAACCCACCCCCCACCTTGCTTACATTCCCATTCAAGGTTGTCTACTTCATGTTTGCTTTTGCAGCCAAATTGAATATGGAGCCCACACATCCTGAAATTTATGGATACGATCATGTTTAAGCGCAGTCAAACGACCCATCTGATACAGCCTGTCCATCCGCTGATAAACCTGCAGCATAGTAGGGACCTCGACATTTTTCCAGCGGAAAGCTATTTCACTGCGCGCAGCAATATAGACTTGTAGTAAGAGCAACTTGTGCTTGTCGCTAAACTCGCCATCCACCAAGCTAAGGAGACAGCCTCTGGGATCCAATGGCACTACAATATCAAGGATCTCGGATGCATACCCCGTAATCAAAGCCCAAAAAGTCTGGATCTTGGGACAGGTCCACCACATATGGTAAAAGGTACCCCTTTCTCCGCACTGTCTCCAGCAAGAGTCACCTATCTTAGGATTCATTCGGTGTAGACGGGCCGGTGACATATACCATCTATATAGTAATTTATATCCATTTTCCTTTATGTTAGCGGAAATGGAGCTCCTTCCCATGAGCATATGACATTGATCCCATTCATAATCCTGGAGACCTTGCCCCAGATCATATTCCCAATGAAGTTGATAGGAGACCTTTGTTTTATCCCCATTATTGAGTAGGAGATAGATCCGAGATATCGGTTTGCGAATGGGCCCACGCTGTTCACAAAAGGACTCGAAGAGGGATTTACCTTTAGATAACTCCCCAGGCGCCCCCACGGAACGCAGGAAATGAATAATCTGCTGTAGGGCCAACCAATCCCCCTGCGACCCGCCAAATTTATCCTGCAACGCCGCCATATCCAGCATGCTCGACCCCCTACAGAGTTGCCCAGCCTTAGTCAAGCCGAGTTGTGCCCACCTTTGCGAAAAGGCCTTATCCATACCCGGAGAGAACCCAGGATCTCCCAAAAATGAAGTAAGATGATAAATCCTTTTGGACCCAGCCAACCGGGTTCGCCATTTACCCCAATGCTTTAACACAGCCTTAGTAAATGGAGTGAGTGAGTGTGTAATAGCTGTCCCCCAGTCCCTGCACCACACCCTAGACACCAGTGGCACCTCCCCGGAAACTGCCTGCTCTATAACAACCCACGGCTTAGGTTCCCTAGTGTCGTGCCACGTGACAATCACCCCTAGTAAGATAGCAGTGTAATACCAGCTTAGGTTGGGAACATTGAGTCCACCGCGCTGTTTATCCCTGTAGAGAGTAGAGCGAGAGACCCTCGGGGGTTTATGCTTCCAAATGAAGCGGAACAATTTGCGTTGCCAGATCCTCATGGCCCCTTCCGGCACAGGGACGGGTAAGGTTTGGAATACATAACAGAGCCTAGGTAATATGTTCATTTTAAGGGCGGCTACCCTGCCAAACCAAGAAAGATCCGTCCGGTCCCACCTATCCATGTCCTGCTGAATCTGAGACCATAAAGGCCCGTAATTAAGTCGATAGAGCTCCTCAAGGTGGGGCCCGATTTTGACCCCCAGATATTTTATAAAGTCCTTGGCACATCGGAAGGGCATATCCTCCCGTAGGAGGCCAAATTGTCCCTCCGGCATAGATACATTCAAGAGCTCGGACTTATCAGCGTTTATCTTAAAGCCAGACAACCGTCCGAACGCTCGAAGTTCCTCTAGGAGGAGACTCAGAGATGTCTCCGGGCTGGTGAGGGTGAATAAAAGGTCATCTGCAAACAGTGTGATCTTGTATGGCGTGTCCCCTACCTGAATACCTTTTATGTCCGCATGACGCCTAATTTTTTCTGCGAAGGGCTCTAACGAGAGAGCGAACAGCAGAGGGGACAATGGGCAACCTTGTCGGGTACCCCGTTTGACTTCAAATGGATCCGAATAAGCCCCATTAATCTTAATCCTAGCATGTGGACCACCATAAAGCTTCTGGATCCAAGTGAGGAAAAACTCCCCTACACCCATCCCTTGCAATACTTGGAATAGAAATGGCCAGTGCACCCGATCGAACGCCTTTTCGGCATCTACCGTAAGCAGCACTGCCGGTATGTCATTGGACTGGGCCCACCACATAAGTTCCACCACCCTCCTCACATTATCCGAGGCGAGTCTGCCCGGAATAAACCCAGACTGATCCTTATCTACCAACCACGGCGCCACTCTACCTAAACGTATAGCCAACGCCCGCGCCAGGACTTTCAGGTCGATATTAATCAAAGATATAGGCCGATATGACCCACACAGTGTATGGTCCCTGCCCGGTTTTGCCAAGACCGTGATGCCCGCAGTATTTGAGTCCTTTGAAAATGTTGCCCCTAACCGGACAGCATTATACATAGCCACCATTGGCGGTATCAACTCTTCACTAAAAACTTTGTAGAATTTCCCTGTAAACCCATCTAACCCAGGAGCTTTCCCCACCTTAAGATCTTTAATTATAAGCGACACCTCCCCTTCTCTCAAGTCCGCATTAAGAGTTTCCCTATGTGCTTGGGAAAGCTCCGGCAACTGTACCTCCTGCAAATACTGTGCAATCTCCTCCGACGTGCATAAATTCTCGGAATCATACAGTTTCTGATAAAATTGATTAAAACAATGCCCAATATCTTTCTGGGAATATACGAAGTGACCCTGAGACCCCTTAATTTTAGTAATTTGCGACTGTGCTACTTTTTCCTTAAGCTTCCTGGCCAGAGAGCGCCCAGCCTTGTTTCCCCATTCAAAATGGTGCTGTTTCAGCAATTGTAACTGATACGCTATCTTGTCCCCTTCCAAAGCTAACAGGGCTTGACGAGCTGCCACTAAAGGCGGTAAGTCATCAGGGTCTAAAGTCCGCTTATGCCTCAACTCCAATTGGGCCACCCGTTCCATAAGACGAATACGCTCCCGTTCTCTTTCCTTTTTTACATAGGCAGCCCGCGCTATACAGAGGCCCCTTACATAAGCCTTCAAACTATCCCAAACCACCCCCGGTGAAACTGCTCCGTTCTCATTAATATCCAGGAATTCAATAATACGCTGTCTAAGCTGAGACACGAACTCTTTGTCATCTAAGAGGCTGTCATTTAACCTCCAAAATTTAGTGCCCATCTGAGTATCCCTGATTTGTAGCTTGAGCCACACCGGGGCGTGGTCCGACCAAGTGATGGTGCCCACTTCCGCCTCCAAAACCTTGCCAACTGTATCCTTATCAATCAGGAAGTAATCAATCCTAGAGTAGGACTTATGTGGGTGAGAAAAGAACGTATAGTTCCTCGCTGTGGGGTTACGCAAGCGCCATATATCCGTAAGCCCCCGATCTTCAATGAGATGTTTAAGGGACTGCCTTGCCACTTTCCCCCCAACACATCCACTATGAGAGTTGTCAAGATAGGGATATCTCGTGATATTAAAATCACCCCCCACTATTAGGCGACCTTCCGTCCACTCACTGATAATAGTCGATAGTTTAGTAAAAAACCCCGACTGTTCTGCATTGGGAGCATACACACTTAAAAAAGTATACAGTTCCTCATTAATTTTTGCTTTCACCAAGACATATCTACCCTCGACATCCCGGATCTCAGATATAATATCAGCCACTACATAGCTTGCGAACAGGATCCCAACCCCATTATATTTATATTGAGGTGTAGCTGCCGCGTGGAAGACTTGTGGGTACCCTTTGGAGGCCAATAAACGGGCATATCGTTTTCTAAGGTGTGTTTCTTGGCAGAAGATGATATCCACCTGATGGTGAGCCATATCCCGCAGAAACATCTGTCGTTTGTTAGAAGTATTAAGGCCCTTCACATTAATAGAGAGCAATTTTAAGGGCCGCATGGTAATGCGTAGTAGTACATTGCTATGCCTCCCCCGTCAGATATATATAAGACATGTACCGAACCCAGTGCCCCACGCATAGTAGACCAACCCCTGCCCTGTGGATATAAACCTAACCCCCGCCCAACCCCACACCCAGAACCCACCCCCTTCCCCCCCACCCACCCATCCCCTCCCAACTGCTCGCCACTCAGCCTCGAGTGGAACTCCTCCATGGGAGACCTGACGTCACCACCGGACCAAAGGGTGGTCCCCCCTCCTCTCCATACAGAACCACAACAAACCTATCGCCCCTTACACAAAAAGAAAAAGAAAAAACCCCCCTGAGTGTAAAACATAAACAGTAACATCCAGAACTTGGTAATAAACCTCGTGGAAAACCAGTGTAACCCACAAGTTCAGCTTGCTATAGAACTCCAACTGAAACTTAGTACAGCAAAGGTCAGTCAAGCGAATATAAAACCTGGACACAGTCCCCTGGGAGCTCAGCCAGGTTCTTCTAGTCCCGATGGACCCCCGGATCTGCGACGTAGCCGTTTTCCACCATTATCCACTCGCTTCCACCTGGGCCTGTCGCTTCTCCGAATAGTACTCGCTGCTAAAGTTTCTCTAAGTCCCTCCGGGTCAGATGCTGGTAAACCGGCTGCACGTAGAATGTCCTCTGCTTCCATGACACGCTGCACGCGGGAAGGGACTCCGTTGACAGTGAAGAGAAGGCCGAACGGAAAGAGCCATCTGTACTTAATATTGTGGGATCGAAGGATACTGATAACATCTCGAAAGGCACGCCGTTTCCTGATAGTTGAAATAGCCAGGTCCTGGAACACCTCAATATTACAGCCCTTCCAGGTGATAGTCCCCAAATCTCTCGCTGCACGAGCCACCGCCTCCTTAACCAGGAAGCTGTGAAAGCAGGCAATTATATCCCTGGTTTGGTTATTCTTCGGGCTGCCAAAAGCTCTGTGAGCCCGTTCCAGAACCACTTCCCGTGGTTTCTCACTGGTGCCCTCCGGGTCCAGCAAATAGGCACAAATGTCCTGCACCACCTTGGAGCTATCACGAAATTCCTCTCCGTCCGGTACACCTCTAAATCGGAGGTTCACCCTCCTGGTTCTGTTCTCCAGGTCTTCGACGTGGGAGAGCAGCTCCTCTTGTGAGTCCTTAAGCTGCCCCAGCTCTTCCCTCACGGAGTCTAACTCTGTTTGTGTCTCCTGCAGGCCTTGTTCTGTTTCGTCAGCACGCCTCTCCAGCTCCTTAACATCCTTTTTAGTTCCCTCTATCATATCGCCAAGTTCTTGGCGAAAGCGGGCCATGTCCCCCCTCAATTCCTGAAACCAGGTCCGGAACTCGTACCTGGAAGGGATCTCCGTGTCCTGCAGCGCCTCGGCAGGCTCCGTCTCCGCTGCACTCTCCGGGACCGGCGCCATTTTGTCTCCTTCCCCGAGCGCCGCGGCTGTGCTTGCTGCCGCAAAAGAGAAGCGGTTGAGGTCGGGTTTTTTCCGGGGGGTAGCCATCCTTAGCTAAGCAGGACCTGGAATCGGCGAATTTCAAATGTTCTGGACCGAAGGGGACCGCGATGGAGGCAGATTAGCGGCGGAGGAGGGGGGGAGCCGAGGTCTTAGGTGGCCATCTTAGCGGTGACGTCACCGGTCTCCCTGGCCATCTTAGCGGTGACGTCACCGGTCTCCCATCTCTCATGATTTTAAACACCTCTATCATATCCCACCTCAGTCGTCTCTTCTCCAAGCTTTATAGTCAGGAGTAGTTCCAGATGACTGGAGATGGGCAGATATGGTTCCTATTAAGTAGAAATAAGAAGATATTGGGAACTACAGGCAGATTAGTCTGGCCTCTGTGGTAAGCAAATGAATGGAATTGCTGCTAAAACAGGATAGTTCAGTTTCTGCAATCCAGTGGATTGCAAGATCCAAAGCAGCTCGGTTTTACCAGAGGTAGGTGTTGTCAGATGAATCTGATCAATTTCTTTGATTAGGTGACCAGAAAGTTGGATTAGGTGAGTGCACTAGATATAGTGTTCTTGGATTTCATTAAGGCCTTGACATCGCTCCACATAGGAGACTTATAAATTTAGCACCCTTGGTATGGACCCTAGAGTGACTGACTGGGTTAGAAACTAGTTGATTGGGAGGCAACAAAGATTAGCGGTAAATGGAATTGTTGAGGAGGGGGATGTTACTAACAGTGTGCCTCAGGGATCGGTCCTTGGACCAGTTCTTTTTAACATTTTTGTGAGCAACATTGCTGAAGGATTGTTAGGAAAGGTTTTTTTTGTCTTTTTGGCAATAATACCAAAATCTGCTTCAGGGTAGACAGCTAGGAAGGTGTGGAAAATAGGAGGATCTAGTGAAGCTTAAGGAATGGTCTATGGTCTGGCGGCTAAGATAAAATGCAGAATTATGCATTTAGGCTGAAAAAACCCAGGGGAGAGTTGCAATACAGGGGGTGAAATTCTTATAAGTATGAAAGAGTGGGTGTGATCATATCTCATGATCTTAAGGTGGCCAAATAGGTAGATAAGGTGATGGCAAAAACTAGAAAGATGTTGGATGCATAGGGAAAGGAATGGTCAGCAGAAAAGGGGAGGTGATATTGCTCCTGTCTAGGTCCCTGGAAAGAACTCATTTGGAATACTGTGTACAATTCTGGAGACCATACTTTCAAAAGGCTATAAACCGGTTGGAGTTAGTCTAGAGGCTGGCTGCTAAAAGGGTTGAGTCTTCATTCTAAAGCATAGATCTGAACATGTGGCAGTCACATGGGCAATGGCCTGAGCGGGACGTCCTCTGCTTCGGCTCCAGGTGCCACCCCTGATAAATTAGCAATAAAGGTGCTAAAACATTTTCAGAATTAGTGTCGGTTGCTGCTGTGAGCCAGTTGGTCATCAGTGCCTTTCTTCTGGTTTTGTTTTGTTTTTTTGTGCAATGACCACACAATTTGCAAGGAAGAAGGAAAAGCCGTGCTCCCATGAAAACAAAATGGTGGACGCACATGCTGAGGCCGCAGCTAATGGAGACTGGCCAGATCTCTTAATTCAAAAAGTGACTGAATCTGTTAGTGGAGGGTTGAAGGCTGACTTTGCAAAACTCGCAGATAAGTTGGAAATTTTAAATGCTGAAATGACAGATATTGGTAAGCAAGTGAACCATGTGGATCTCTGTGTTTCCTCTGTGGAGGATGATGTACTGGCTCTAGAGGGCCATGTGCATGATTTAGAGAGCCATAAAACAGCCATGGAGTTAAAGATACAACGCTTTGAAAAATCTCGGATGGGGAACAAACCACATTAGAAACCTGATTGCCAATGCATACACAGTTAAATTTGGCCGAGCTTCATGGTAAATTACGGTTTGAAAGAGCATATAGGCTTGGTAGTAAAATGGCAAATAGTAGCAGACCATAAGTCAGACTACTGAACTATGCTCATAAATCAGTTCTATTTCAAGCCTTTTCCAAACATGGCCCTAGATTCGAAATGCTATAAATATAACAGAAATAGAGCCTATGATAAACAAAGGGGGCGTGGTTAGGCTAATTTCCCTGCTACCGCATCGCATAGGTAACTTCCGCAATGCACAATAAACTTATCGCACCTGTGCTATTTTTCACATGACACACTGATTAATCCACCACAGGCTGACCGAAAAGGTTTTATCGCAAATCAGAGAGAGAGCGTGCATGCCTCTATAGGGACCCATATGTCACTCTACTGTTTATACCACTGTAAGAAGGGGCACGTAACCTTGGGGTGAGGTTTGGGAGGTGGGGTAGGTTTTTTTTGGGGGGGGGATGGGGGCAGTTTTACATACTCAGTGAGAGGTACAAACAGCAAAGGTGTCATCAGTGAAGATTTTCTGTCATTTGGAGTGACACGTTATGGCATTATCGTGTGCGTTAGGGCCTAAAACGAAATGATAGATGACCCTGATGGTTTGCTCTTTAAAGAGAACAGAGTGCTTTTGTTCCTAGATTTCTCTCCAGCAACATCTCAGCAGTGCAAGAAGTTTTCTGGTGTTTGTACTGCTGTATTTAACAAGACAAAATTCAGCCTGCTAAATTGAAAATATGGCATGAAGGGAAGATACACACCTTATGGTTCTGCAGCGAAGGCCTCATCTAAATCTTTGTCAGAGAATGCTGATAACCTTATTGTTCTCTTTATTCAGTTACTACTTGAAGATTTTTCAGATTTACTTTGTGCAAGGCCCTGTTTATGTCTTCCAGAGAAGTCTAATGCAAGCGTAAAATTTTGGTTTTTTTGACTCATTGTTCCAAACATCTTACCTTTTTTCCTCTCTATGTATGTTGCTTTGATGGGGGTGAAACCTGTTTGCTCTGATTCTGGGACCTCCAATCCTACTTAATGTTGAAGGAATATTTTTCCAGTTGTTGATGGTTTTCAGATTTGGATAGTTCTGTATTTGGGATTTTTGGGGTGGGGTTTTGGTGGGGAAAAAAGGGTGGTAGGGGAGAGGATGAGGGGAATGATTGGATTGGACTGTGCGAATGTATAGATGTGTATTGAGGAAGAATTTGAATCTTTGGATTATAGTATTTTAGGTGGCTGCAGATAGGGCTGGGTGGCAGTCATCTTTTTTTATTTATAATTTTAAAGAACAGTGTACAATTAGAAATATTATGTTCACAGTGTAGGACATAATGATATCTCATTATACAACAGAATATACAACATTGTAAACAACCGTACATAAAAGTAAAACATTACAATGTACAATAAAGCTTGCTCCTCATTAAGACCAGAACACAAGTTTGCCATTATTTCCGTTGACCCCAACCCCCCTTCCCTCCCTCCCCTAACTTAATGCTGATGTATGAGTGAAATGTTGAGTTTGCTAAGCTTTCCACGGTTCCCAGTGGTCCGTAAATTTCTTCACTTGTTGACGTCTAATGGTGGTGAGTTTATTCAAGTAGCAAATCTTAGACAATCTCCGGTGTACCTGCTGTATGTGTGGTGGCTCTTCCTGTTTCCAAAGAAACGCAATTTCCATTCTAGCATCCAGTATTATTTATTTATTTTATTTATAACTTTTTATTTACCGAGGTTCAATTAACGAATAATATGAAGGTGTGGGTACTTTACTGGCGATAAGGAAATATTAAGCAGGAAAAAGGTGGGGTCTCTACCCACATGTACATCTGCCACCTCTGAAATCAGCTGTATGACTGCTGACCAGTAAGAAGCCAATCTAGGGCATTCCCACCACATATGGATGTAAGTTTCCAAGTTACCACATGCTCGCCAGCATTGTGCTGATATACCGCTATACATCCTATGCAGCTTAACGGGGGTAAAATACCACCTGTAGAGCATTTTATATCCATGTTCTATCAAGGATGCCGATATGGAGCTACATCTAATGGATAAGACGCATTGTGACAGTTGTGCACCAGTCACAATTGCCCCCAGATCAGCCTCCCAAGCCCGGATATGTACTGGTGCGATCTGTATAGGACCATTTAGGAGGGTATAATACGAGAAATATGCCTTTTAATCTAATCAGAATGCTCGCAGAACCCCTCGAATAAAGATCTACCCTTGCCCAAGTCTTCCTTAATCCGTATTTGGGAAATATAAGATTGTACCTGACGATAAAAGAAATAATCAGAAGGAAGTAAATTGTGTTTCTGCTGCAGGTCTGAAAATTCACGCACCTTGCCCCTATGCCAAAAATGCCCTAGTTGGAAACAATTATGATCCTCCCACCAGATTGCTCTAGTTCTAGACATCCCCGGGGGAAACTGAGGGTTAAAGGATATTGGCGTACTTAAATAAGTTCTTTCACCCACCAGATGGTGATTTCCAATGATCCCAAATTTTTAAAGTATGTGCTACAGAGGGAGCGCTAGCTAGCTGTTGTGATCTAACAGAACACGGGAGCCACACTTGGGAAGCTGGGTCTAGCCCAGATAAAAAGTCCTTATCCAATTGTACCCATCTTTTATTAGTATTATGAGAATGCAGTCAATGAGAGGGCGTAATTGGGAGGCAACATAGTACCATTGGAGACAGGGCACACCTAGACCCCCTCTATTTTTGGGGAGGTACATAATTGAACGTTTAATGCGAGGTGGTCATCTTTTCCATATACATTGAAACAATTTCCTCTGCCAGATTTGTAGTGCTTTGACTGGAATTTCGTCCGGAAGAGTCTGAAATAAATAGCCCAATCTGGGAAGCACATTCATTTTGATAACAGATGTTCTACCCAACCATGAGATATCTGTACATTCCCAGTTTTGGAGATCAGCTAGAATCTTCCCCCATAAGGCCTCATAGTTAATCGTATAGAGATCCTGCAACTTTGCCCTAATTTTCACCCCAAGATATTTTAGAGCATTTGGAACCAATTTGAATGGGAAAGCCAATTTTATCTGCCATGAGTGTCATCCAGGCTAATATTCAGCATTTCAGATTTATCCATATTCATTTTATAACCTGATACAGCGCTAAAACTCTTAAACTTGAAGAGAAGTAACAGGGTGCGCGATGGTAAATAAAATGTCATCAGCAAATAGTGTAAGGGTATATTCTTGGTCCCCAACCTTGACCCCTTCAATCTCAGGGTTCCCCCTAATGTTGATGGCTAAAGGTTCCAGATATAAGGCAAAAAGAAGCAGGGATAAGGGGCAGCCATGCCAAGTCCCACGCTCAATACCAAAGGACTTTGAATACCCCCCATTTACTTTGATACAAGCGCTAGGATGGTCATATAGTCGTTGAATCCATGTTAGAAAATTCCCTCCCAGCCCCATATGTTCTAGCACCACAAACAGGTAATCCCAATGGATGAGATCAAACGCTTTTTCTGCGTCCACTGTAAATAAAATCATAGGGAGTAGAGAGGATTGAGCGCGTCCGATGATATTCACCACCCTCCTTACATTGGCGGCAGCAGCTAACCTCCCCGGTACAAAGCCAGGGAGGTTAGGATCAACAGTGAAGCCACCCGACCTAACCGTGTGGCTAGGATTTTCGCCAACAGTTTCAAATCCAAATTGATAAGCAATATGGGACGGTAAGATCCACATTGTGTAGTATCCCTGCCCTGTTTGGCTAAGATGGTTATGCCAGCCTTATTAGTATGTGGTGTGAAGCAACCATCAGTCAAAAGACTGTTAAATGCCTCAGTTAAAGGTTGTGTGATTACCATTCTGTGTTAGCTGGGCTATTTCTGTGGATAGTAATACCCGTTGCTTCTCCTTCTATTTTTTGCAAAATGTTGCTTGGGAGATAATTAATCCCCTGGTGACTGCTTTAGAACACACCCATATATGATGGCGTTGATGACATCTAATTTAAAGGGTTTAGAAAAGAAAATGGATGCATTGGTGAAGAAAAATGTTCAAGAAGTGTCTGTTATACAAACCAAATTAGATAATACAGAAGTTAGAATTAAGTCTCTAGAAGAGATGGGGAAGAAGAATGTTGAGTTTCAAGCAGCTGTTGTAAAAGACAGGGATTTCTTATTAAGACGTATGGAAATGTTTGAAAATAATACTAAACGATTGAACCTTCGTCTGCTTAATTTTCCACGTATAGCAGGCGAGGTTCCAATCGAGACGTTACAAAGGTTTCTTAAAGAAGTACTAGGTTTTACTGAAAGTGAATTACCTGAAATAAGTTATTGCTTGTTCTTACCAAAAAAGAACCCCACTGAAAATGTAGAAGAGTCCCCTTTTCAAGGGGACCTCACAAACTTTCTAGAAAGTACAAATAACCAGATAATAGATCGGGGTTTACTTTTGGTGTCATTTATGAATTTAAGGGACTTGAATAAAGTGATGAAATATTACTTTAGTAAATATTCCATATCCTTTCACGATTCCATGGTTAAGATTTTTCCCGATTTATCTGTTCTCACACAAATAAGAAGAAAGAGCTTCTTGGAGTATCGTCAAGATGCTATTACCCTGGGTTATTCGTATACTTTACGTTACCCTTGTAAATGCATAATAAAAAAACAACAAGATACATTTATATTTTTTATACCCGACCATCTTAAAAATTTATTGAACAAAGAAGATCTGCCAGAATATCTCCAATACCCAGCGAATAAATATATAGCAGGTAGTACAGTACAATTTTTTCTTTGTAAAATTATTACTGATTGATTATCTCCCTATAGTATTTCCATACCTCTGTTTTTCTTATAAGATGATTAAGAAGAAAATTGCCATTGATTATAAATAACACATTTGTGTTTAGGATTTATTTCAAGTTTATGTATTTGAAAATTGTGATTATGAATAATGTTCTGTAAATTTTGAAAATCAATAAAAATATGAATTATAAAGAACACACCCATATTGTGGGAGAAGTGAGTGTTGAGTTAGAGTGAAGCTGGAAATATTCCGTTAAACCCTCCCCTGGGCGAGCAAAAAAGAAGCATCTTTTAGAAGTGTTTCATTTAACCTCCAGAAGCATTGCCCGGGGTGTTGTAATGTAAGCTGTACTTCTATCCACACGGGTGCATGATCCGTCCAAGTGATTGGATCTATGTTCGCCTTAACTACTCTATTCTGTATCTGGGTATCCACTAAAAAGCAATCAGTATGGGAGTATGATTGGTGGGCGTGAGAGTAGAAGGAATAACTACGGGTGGTGGGGGTCTCTGCCTCCACACATCTCTCAGGTCCCACCTCACCATCATGAATGCTAAGGATTGTCTCACATGTCGAGACATAGTGGTTACCTGCGTAGAATTGTCTAATAAGGGATTGCAGGTTGTATTGAAATCGCCTTCCAGTATCAGAAGCCCCTTCTACATTTTTAACCAATAAAGCATCTAATGATCGGAAGAAAGAGCCCTGTCCTGTATTGGGGGCGTAAAGGGTGACTAAGGTAAGAACTTCCTCTCCTAATCGCAACTTTAAAATAACATAGCGTCCTTGGGAGTCGGAAATTAGGGTAATTACTTCATATATTAAATCCCGCGCAAACAAAATGCCTTTGCCCGCATACTTTGCCCCTTTGGTACTTGCGGAAAGGTATTTATGAGGGAACTGTCGATAAGATAACAGGTATTCGTGTCTTTTCCGTAAATGAGTTTTCTATATCTTCGCAATTGTCACTTTATTGGACAATAGCTCCTGCTCTAAGTAACACTTGTGATAATGGTTAAGCCCTTTTACATTGATAGAGATAATTCTTTCTGTTGTTGACATAGCTCTAAAACTTAAATTTCAACCTTAGTTTAGGGTTGTATTCACGCTAATATATGAAGGAGAACAAACATTATGCAGCTAACATTAATTATTCCTCCTGGAGAGACTTTCCCTTCCCACACCGCCCCCCCCCCCCCTCCCCAGTCAAAGCTCCCAACTTCCAGGGTGGTTGTCTCCGCTCTAGGGAGGGTTCCCACCATCGTCAGGAGTAGCCACCATTATGCTTCTCCTTCCGGAACATAGAAAGTGCACTAATGCCTTAGCTACTAATAATAGAAAAAACAGCTTAAATGGAAAACAAGTCATCAAAATAAAGACGTAAGTGGGCCATGATCAGCCCCGACAGGTCATCTTATTATGTCCAGTGATGCCCTTAAAAGGGACATTAAAGATTAATTTCATGGATAATCCCCAACCAGTCAACCTTGATCTAATAGAGCTGAACTCGAGTCCCCAGAATGTTTACGCAGGCGCCTCCCTCCTTTTCCGACTCTGTGCCAGTGAGGGTGGTCATCTATTTTCTGTGACTTAGGCTGCTTCTTGGTAGAGGTGATGTTCAGCTGAAAACCGGCCTTCTCAAGGGCCTCTGCTGCCTCAGCCAGCATTTTATCTCGATGGGTAGTTCCACTTGCAGTGAATTGAAGGCCAAATGGAAAGGTCCATCGGTAATGGATATTCTCTGCCCTTAGGAAGGTCGTGGCATCTCTAGTTCATATCTCCGGCGCAGCGTGGAAGGCGCCAGGTCTTGGTAGATATTTAGGGAGTGACTATCCCATATCCAGTTGTGGTGTTTCTTGGCAGCATCTAAGATTTGTGACTTTTGCACAAAACTATGAAGGCAGATGATAATATCACACGGTCTAGAGTGCAACCTGAGGCCCAATGCTCTGTGCGCCCTCTCAATTTTAATATCTTGGGGGGTTCCTTCCATGGATACATTTTGTACACGTCCCTCTTGTAGCAGGAATCTGCACACGTTTTCAGCCACCTCCTGTGCATTAGCGTAGTTCGCAGAATCAGGGACCCCCCCTTATTCTAATGTTGCACCTTCTAGACCGATTTTCAAGATCTTCTATTTTGTCCTGGAGAACAGCAAAATCAGTTTCTAGTGAGCTGTGTTGCGCTGCTCATTTGTTTAACGCTGCAGCATGGCTCTCTGTGCGCACATCCATATCAACAACATGGTGTCCCAGCGTTATTAGGTCTTCTCTCAGCTCGGTAATTGAGGCTAAGAGTTCTTTTTTATGGATTTTAAGGTCTGACCTGATTTCCAGGAACCATCCCCTAATTTCCTCTCTCAGGTGCGGGGTTATCATAACCGCTTTGTTCCCCGCATGTATGAGCTCACCGGCGCCATCTTGTATGTTTGCTGCGGTTCCGCTCGCTACGGCCTGCTCAGGCCTTTCTGCGCTGTCATTAGCAATCTCTGGCAGCAATTTACTAAATCAAAACTGCTTTAAATCAGTTGTTTTCCTCTTCGTCGCCATCAGGACAGTATCAGCAGTGCTTAGGTGTTGCAGAGCGCCGGGTTCTTGGTCAGGCAGCGGGATATTTCAGTTTATTTGTGTTCTGGGAGGGAGAGCTCTGTTCTTAAGCGGCCATTCCTGTCTCCGGCGGAAGAGCGCCCCCCAGATTGTATCTCCTTTTTGTTAAGTTCAAACTGGCCTAACCCTGAAAGGGCTTTTCAAGGTTCATAAAGTCCAGAGCCATGGCTGTGTCACTTGCCGATCTGAGACCAGCTTCTATTGAGGAGATTGCAAGGATGTACATGGACTTCTGTCCACACATCTCATTTTTTTGGATGTTGTCTCCCCACGTGACAGTAGGATTTGCATGTCCTCCTAGAATCCAAATCTCTCTCCTTCCCCCACAACTCCATTTTTATCATTTCAGGTTGTCTTCCTTTAAAAAAAAAAAAGGGAGGGGGGGAGGGGTAAAAAACTGAAAAGGAATTTCATGTCTTGCCTATTGATGGTTTTTGGTTTTCTCCGTTTTGTTGGCAGGTAACTCTTAGCTAGGGATTCCTACTTGTGTGGCTGATCATCCTGCTTGTTAATGGAGAAAACTAAGTTATTTGCCTGAAACAGGTGTTCTCTATAGACAGGATAATCTGTCACTCATACTTTCCCTCCTTCCCTTTGGCATTGGATCTTCATCTTGTACACAAAACATCCAAATAATAAATAAATGTAAGCCTGAGGATGCTCACGTGGCGGCAACTACATGGCAATGCCCATGTATACTCAGAAAACCTTTCTAGGCTTCTGTGAGCTCAGAGGGTTTTGTTTTTGTTTTTGTTTTTGCATCTGTACCATCAGATGATATCACCTACGTGTGTGACTGATAATCCTACCATCTGTGGAGAACACATAATACAGGTAAGCATCTTAGTTTTATCTTTGTTCCTTTTTGTTTTGTAGTTCTTTAGGTTTTGTTCTCTTGGCTGGCTGTTTGCCCTGTAGCAGAGGACCAGTCATCAGCATCTCTCACCCTTTCTGCAGTTACTGCATAGGATTTTAGGGTGCATATTTTCAACATTGTGCCTGGGCACGTGTGTGTTGTCAGTTATTGCATCAGTTGTGCCACAGATGTTTCTTAAAAGTAATCATTTTCTTGTTTGGTAACAAAGCTAGACAAACTTTTCTAGTAGTATTTTCATTTTATAGTTGAGATTTCTTTCTGTCCCCCTGTCTTGCAGTGATAAGCTTGACCCAGATTTGGCATGTCTTTTAATAAAGAAATGAGTAGCTGTTGGCATTTCTGTCAGTCCATGCAGGAGCATATTTTTGTTTTCATATGACAATTACAATTCTGGATGAAGCATGCAATACAGGAACATAGTACATGATTAGCTATCTCAGAAGTTTATTTGATATATATTTCGCTTTTCGACACTTCAGAGCGGATTACATTCAGGTATTTTAGGTATTTCCTAGTGCAAGAGGATTTGCCTGAGCTGAAGAACCTTATGTCCAAAAGTTAAGCCAGCACAGCAGGGTTGGGGCATGGCCCAGAGGAAAATCCCATTCTGGGATTGGAATGTTGATCTTCATTAAGCTTCAGTTTTCCTTCCCTAGACTTCGCATTCATTTTGTTTGAATACAGCTTTGCACCCATGTTGTGCTGCATAGGTTCTTTGGTGCATTGCTTTTATATCATGGCTTCTGTGCTGGTTTAAGTATTTATGAATGCTGAAGAACAGTCGTACTAGAAAGAGCTTGGAAATTACAGATGGGTGCAGTTTTTTGACCAATGGAGGATAACAAATTTGTTTAGAGCTTTGCTGTTAGCATGTTTAACTGGAATTAATAAATCTGACATTTTCTGCTGTTTCTTCTTGGAACTCTTTCATTACCAATACTTTGAATGCTTTAATAGGAATAACGTCATCTAATGTAAAGCATGCTAAATTTTCCCAATGAGTTTCTTCAGCTTTACAAACAATGAAACAGCTAAGGCGCCAAAATGGCACAAAAATCCTTCCAAAAGTTTAAAGCTCTCTTACTATAAATTTCTAGCCTATTAAAGTATACAATTAATGAAACCAAAAGGCAATATCTTTCTTCAAAGATTCATGCTGCAGGAAATAACTCTGCAGTTGTTCCTAGCCTTGAAAATCTCTAATCAAAGATTGCCTGCTGATATGTTACATTACCACTGTGATGATTTTGCTAATTTCTTTTCGGGCAAGGTTTTAATATTTGCAGTAATTTTGGACCAGATATTCCTGTCTTATCGGTTATTGATATACGTGCCAACACCCCATGGGACTAGTTTGCACTTGTTACTAGGGATGAGAGATTGTTCAAACTGTTGCTAGAATGAACTCATTTTCTAGCCCATGAAACCCATATACAACTGCGCTAGTGAAGGTTCTAGTGGAAGTTCTTGGTGATATGCTAAATGATATTATCAACCTGTCCCAAAAACTTGGTGTCTTCCCGATTCTTTGAAACAAGAATCAGTTTGGCCAATTCGAAAAAAATAAAATAAAATAAAATGTGGATGCATCCATTCTAGCTAACGACAGATTAATCTCATCCCTGCCTTTGTCAAAACTCATCCAAACTGTTGTACACTCTCAACTGTGATTTCTTTGAAAAATATGCTTTCATTGACAAATTCCAGTTTGCTTTCAGAAAGTTTGTGTACAATAGTACTGAGATCCTACTACTGACCAGTACTGATACTATCAGCAGAGAATTCAACTGTGATTCAGAGTATGCCCTGGTTCTCTTCGACATCTCCGCTGCCTTTGACACTGTTGACCGCAACATTCTTCTCACAAGATTAGAATCTCTTGGGATTACTCCTTTCTTCGTAAAAAATACATCTGGGTAAAGCATGTTCAGTCTGGAAATCAGTTCTCACAGGTGTTCCTCAAGGTTCCGCCTTGTCTGCCACTCTTCAACATTTATTTTGCTTCTGTTTGCAAAAATTAGCGTAAATTTACACTAATGTCCAATTTTTCATTCCATATTCCCACTCCTGGTCAGAAACCTTAGAGCTTGTTTCCCTTTGCTTAGTGTGTGAACATGTGGTTATTTCATAGTAAACTCTTACTTAATATTGAAAAAAGCGAGATTCTTCTTCTGAGCAAATTTTCTTTAAATTTATCCTCATCTTTTTTCAATAATTATAAGATATCTGTGAGGTAACAAGTGTGCAAGGTAATAACTTTTTAGAAAACTTCGAAAGCATATTTCTTCCAGTTGTTTTTTTCTTCCAGTTGTGATGTTTTCAGTTAAATATTTTATTGATTGCATTTTGTTTGCATAAGTTTAATATGTGATATTGTTATTATTTATTTTGTGCACTGCTTAGCACAGATTTTCTGTTATAAGCGGTATAGAAAATTCTGTAAATAAGTGTGCAACTTTGGAGTAACCCCGGACTCTGTCAGCTCATAAAAAATGTTGCCTAAACTTCATTCTTTAAACTAGTTAAAAGGTTGTGCCCACTACTGGCCCTTCATGACGTTAATTTCATCCTTTAGTTCCTCGTCCTAAGCCGTTTTGATTACTGCAGCGCATTGTATGTCGGTCTGCCATACAATTCAATACGGCTGCTTCAGCTGGTTCAGAATGCGGCTGCATGAATTCTTTCTGGCTCCAAATTGCACGATCATATGAACACCTGTTAAATGCGGACTATCTGAGCTGGGTGAGTTATGTTCTAAAAGTTTACAGACCACCTAGCATTAATATCTGCTCAAAAGAACTTGCTAGAAGTCCCTATAGTAAAGTTGGCCCATCATCACTAGGGACAGGGCTTTCTCTGCAGCAAACCTGACACTATGGAACTCCCTCCCTGATGAAATCAGAACAGAGCCATGTGTTAAAACTTTTTAAAAGGCTCAGAAAACGTCTCTTTAAGAAAACCTTCAACCAGTAATGAATGCAGCTTCTCTGTTTGCTGGTTTTTTGGGGTTTTTTTTGCTTTGTCTGTCTATGTTTTTTTTTGCATGCCCATTTTTGATGGTGAACTGCTTTGAAATATATTATGATGTATGCAGTATATCATTTTTTAAATAAAACTAAATCTAAACCTAATAGACTATAGGCAAAAAGAGGGAGATGGAGGGGATTTTTTTTAAAAAACAGTATGTTGATGCAGAGGAGGGATGGAGACCAATAGCCAAGTCCTGGCTGGTTTATTTCCTCAGTGCTGGCTCTTGGTTGTGCCTCCCAAGGAATAAGGGAATAGTTTTCAAAGCCCTCTTTCAGTGTGGCTGACGTGTCGTAGAATGACGTGCACAATTTTAACTGCATTTTGGGGAGGCTTTTCCAGAGATCTGTATGGGTGGATTATGTGTTAAATATCTGGGTGTTCTTTTTCCTTGGGGAAATAGTGCGCGCCTGAAAAGTGAGTGCAAATATGCAAATACCTACATGCACATTTTCACCTTGAGAATCTGTGCAATGACCAGGGGTTAAAAGCATGGAATTTGCCCCAGTGCAGACAGCTTGTAAATTGCTTCTAAAACGTGTGCTTCATTAATCATGGACCAACACACTTTATGTACATAAAATGTTTAATTTTGAGGCTGAACTGATTACACATTTGGCCGCCTTGCATGTGTAAATGTGAAAAGAGTAATATGCTCTGGATTTAGAACACATTAAAATAATGCGGTGGTCGTCACGTTGTATGGTGAGCAGGGAAAGGCATGCTTTTCCTAGTTCTGGGTACCTTCTCCCTGCAATATTTGTAATCCAGGCTTTCCTACCTTTTTTAATAGAAACATAGAAATGACGACAGAAGAAGACCAAACGGCCCATCCAGTCTGTCCAGCAAGCTTTCACACTTTTTTTTTCTCTCACATACTTATCTGTTTCTCTTGTTTCTTAGTTATCTTTTTTTTAATTCTATTTCCCTTCCACCCCCACCATTAATGTAGAGAGCAGTGTTGGAACTGCATCTAAGTGAAATAGCTTAATTTAGTTAGGGGTATTAACCACTGCAATAAGCAAGCTACACCCATGCTTATCTGTTTATTCAGACTATGTAATTCAGTCCTTGTTGATTGTTGCCTGAATATAGATCCACCCTTCTTCATTCCCCCCTGCCATTGAAGCAGAGAGCCATGCTGGCTATGCATTAAAAGTGAAGTATCAGTCTTCAACTACATTTGCTCATCTTATGTTGATAGACAAATATATGAAGAAATTGCCATAGATTATGCCTCTTAAAGCTGTGAGAAAAGAATGAGAAAAACCGAGGGGGTTAGCTGACGAAACTGACAAACAGGTCTGTGCTTCTCACAGTAATGTTGTGATTGCAGAGCTCATGGCCGCTGTAGTGGCAGCTTTAGATGGCAGCAATACTATCTTAGAACAAATCATAGAACTAAATGCTAAACTGTCTGAATTTAGTCCAAGACTGGAAATGGTGGAGGGGAGAGTTTCAGTACTGGAGGATGACTCCTTAGCTCATACTAGCAAGCTGGTCTCCCTCAAGAAAAAGATAGCAAGACAGGAAGAGAGCCTGGAAGACCTAGAAAACGGGTCTTGACGAAACAATATGGGATTTATGAGCTTACCTGAGAGTATTGAAGATCGCAATTTAGCAGGTTTCTTGGAACAATGGCTGCCCGAAGTTATGAATCTAAATGTCCGTTTTGGGAGATCTTAGAGAGGGCTCACAAATTAGGCAAACAGGGTGGGGTTGACAGACCTCGCATCGTGATTGCCCGTTTTTTGAATTGGTCCTAAAAGCAACAGATCATGCAAGCATACCACAAGCAGAGAGAAATTGCATATCTGGAGAGCTCAGTCCGCCTTTTTCAGGATTATTCTTCAGGGGTTTTTCAATTGAGGAAATAATTTAACCCCCTTTGTGCCATTCTTGCCAAAAAGCAGATGAAGTTTGCTCTGCAGTACCCTGCAAGGCTTTGCATCTGATCAGATGGCAAAGCTTTCCTTTTTGATAAAGTTGCTTTGGCCAAGGCTTTTGTGGATAAACTGCCCTGAGCGAGGCACTACTGGAAGCTGGCATTTTTTCTTCCCTGCTTTCTGACAGTCGAGTTCCTTGTTTTTGAAAGTTTTATTCTCCCACTGGGACTGTTTCAATAAGTTTTGTATTTCTAAAGGCTCACAGCGTACCAACGGCTTGAAAATGGCATCAAGATTCCAGTCGGTATTGGGTTTCCTCTCAGAGCGCCCTGAATATCTTTAAACTGTGTCAGACGGAACACTTGTTGACTTGCATTTCACTTCTATGCCTCCCTATTCTGTGGGTCTGCCAAGTTCAGGAATGTCATGCTGCCTACAGTGGAGGCGCAACGATGGGAGCCTTGTTTTCGACCCTGTGCTGTTGGATCAGTGAGTTGCCGGTAGTGACTCTGACGGGAACTTGCTAAAATGCGGGTTTCCTTGTTCCCCAGCCTTTCTTCCCCTGGCAATGCGGTGGCTACAATCATTGGAGGTGGCATTGATTGCTTGAGGGGGCCATGCCGGAGATGACCACATGGAACTTCGATGGAGGACTTGGACATGGCTTGCTGCAGCTATGGGCCAGAGACAGTATCTCCCAGGGTCATTGGGCCAGAAGCCTGATACATGGCCACTTATAAAGAGAGCTGGACTGTAGTGCATGACGTTCTTTTCTCTTCCTTTCCTGATATGTTATAAAGGGTTTCAGAGGAGAAAGGAAAGGAAAAAAAAGGTGGAAAAGAGAGGGGGACATAGGGGAGAGGGAGAGAGAGGAGAGAAATGAGGGGAGTGGAGGTTGCGTCAGGGCCCTTGTGAGTTAGCAACTTTTTCTTTTGGAGGTTGGGCCATGGATGACCCCTTTCTCTCTTTCGTTTTCTTCCTTCTTACCTTGAGTCTTTTGATGTTCGTTACCCTCTGTGAAGTGAAAGGAGGCTAGGTAGGAGGTCTTTGACTCCATTGCCAGCTTTATGGGTCTGGTGCTTGTTTGGCATTTCTCTTTTTAATAGGGGGATGGCACCCGTACACATGTTAGACGTACCTCACACTTCCTGGTTGGGAATTTTCTTAACTGGGTGGTGGTAGGGAGTTATTAGGGCTGGGGGGGGGGGTAGGGTTTATGTCAAGGGAGGAGGGGAAACTGGTGGGATCTCTTTAGTTTGGTTCCTTTTCTGCAGGGTTGGGGACTCCTCTAATGGTTTTCAAGAGTGGTTCTTTATTTCCTCCCATTCGTGGTTAGGGGGGGTGGGGGGGCAGTGGGGCAAGGCTGAGTGTCCCACAAGTTCACTACATTTATTTTTTTATTATCACCTCTCCTTGTAATAATATACGAGTCATTTCATGGAATGTCAATAGGCTAGGGTCTCCCATCAAGAGGAAAAAGGATTTCCTTGCATTAAATAAAAAGCGAGCGAGTATCGCATGTCAGTAGGAAATGCATCTATCAGAAGCAGAGAGTAAAAAACTTAAAAGGGAATGAATGCAGTCCTGCTTGTTTTCAGCAGCAGTGGGAAAAAAATCTTGGATTGATTACATTCTTATTTCCCAAATTTTTTCTCACTATTTTTGGGTGCAGATATAGGCCTTCCAGTCATCTTGGACCATGCTATTGTGTGGGTGGATTTTAGGTGTGGGGATGTGGGCCCTGGAGAGAGTTTATGGAAATTCCCAAGTTATAGAGAGATGACTTGGACTTTCATTCTTTTTTATGTCAAAAATGGAGAGAGCTTGCAACAAATAACTCCCAACATGTACAGTCTCCTTCTCTTTTCTGGGAGACCAGCAAGGCTGTGATTAGAGGGAAGATTATATCCTATCTGATATCATGGCACAAAAGGTTGACTAAACTAATCTTACAATTAGAGGAGAAATTAAAGCTTGCAAAATCTAAATGGTTGTTAGGAGGGTCTAAAAAGTATCAAGGTGTATAAGAACATGCTGGACAGTTTGAATACGGTCCTTCACCAAAGGGCCCAGCATATGTTGAAAAAATCAAAGCATATTTTTTTTTCCTATGGGAACAAGGCTAAGAAATTCTTAGCAAATATGATGAGGGTTTGGAAAGGCAAAACACATATCGAAAAGATCAGACATGACAAGGGGAATATAGTTTTCAAAGCTGAGGACATCTGTGAAGCAAGAGGATCTATTTTTTCAATGGCTCCACATGCCCTCCCTCTCAGCCTCCATGCTGAAGTTTTTGAATAGGTCAATCCAATTGTCTGAGGTTACCCAGGCCATCAGAGCTAGCAAATCCTGTAAGGCTCCAGGGCCAGATGTTTTTTCCTATGATTATTACAAAATCTTATGTCGTCATGTAGCAAGCCCTATGAGTAATTTCTTTCTGGGAGCATTGCAGGAAGGCCAGTTCCCCCCAGACTTTAATAAAGCATACATCATGGTGATGGAAGGATCCTTCTTTATCTTCTTACAGGCCGATCTCTTTGTTAAACTGTGACCTGAAAATTTGTTCTAAGATATTAGCGGATTGAATACATTTGGTCATCCCATCCTTAGTTTCACCTCATCAGGTGGGATTTGTGAAGGGCAAGGCAGTGTGTTCCCATATAGTGAAACTCACTCTTGCTATTTCTGTCTGTAAGGCTAATGAGATTTCGGCGGTAGCAATAGGCTTTGATTTGGAAAAAGCCTTTGATAGAGTTTCTTGGCCCTATATGTTTTCTGTTCTGAAAAGGTATGGGATTGAGGGAGATTTATCCAGGTATATTGCCCTCCTGTATTGTTCCCCATTTTCTAACATCCTAGCTAACAGCCATAAGTCAGATAATTTCCGTATTTCTAGGGGGGTGCGGCAGGGTTGTCCTCTCTCCTTTACTATATATTCTTTCAGTTGACTCCCTGCTGAGGAAAATTGACAGAGATGAAACAATCAGGAGTATGGAGAAGGCTGGACAGATGTTTAAAATTGCGGCCTTCACTGATGACATTCTGGTATTCCTTACGGAGCCCCAGGGGTCATTGGGAAACATCCTGAGACATCAGTTGGATTTCGGAGCTTTCGCAGGCTTAAAAATTAATCAAGACAAATCCAAGGTTTTAGAAGTCTTGGACTCTCTTAGAGATGGTTGGATTGTCAATTTTCCACTACGGTGAGTGGAGGAGGTAATGAAATACTTGGGGATAAAGATTCCTTCAGATGTAAGCAGGCTCTGTGATGTTAATGTAAATCCGCTTATGCGTAATATGGAAAACTCCCTGCAAAAGTGGTGGTCTCTCCCGCTTTCCTTAATTGAAAAAATTCACTTTCTCAAAATGAAGGAAGTTCCTAAATGGTTGTATATCCTTCAAATGCTGCTCATTTGGCTAAGCAGAGCTGATTTTACAGAAATTAATAAGAAGGTTAGCTGCTTTCTTTGGTCTGGAAAAAGGGCAAGTATTTCTCTAGATTTTTTGGATGAATGATTCCAGTAGAGGGAGCCTTAATTGTCCCAATCTAAAATTATATAACTTGGCATGTATGCTACAACATCTCCATGACTGGATGTTTCAGCCTTCTAATTATTCCCCATACGAGCTGATACAAGAGTGGCTGGGTCCTTTATCTCTGAACTCCCTGATTCATATTTCGTAGAGAGATATCCTTGAAGATCTTAAGATTCACCTTCTTGTATCTTCTTGTTGAAAAGCTTGGGCGTTTCTGTGTAAAGTATTTAAGGAGAGGGGGGATTTTGTCTCCTTTCATTTCTATTCAGCAAATCTGCAGTCCGTCCGTCCCCCCGGTTGGAAGGATCATGTGTTAAGTAGATGGCATTCTAAGGGACTGGCACAAGCTTGCCATTTTTGTTAGGGATACCCAGATTATTCACAGATTTACAATAAAAGTATAAGTTGTTGCATAAAGAGTTTTATGTGTTCTTGCAGGTGATGCACTTTCTCTACGATCTCCTTCAAAAATATCCTAAGGTCAATAAACTAGGGATGCTAGAAGAGGTAATGGTTGAAAGTAAGAAGGAGAAACCTTCCTGTGTCAGATTTAATTGAGCACTGTTGTGGTGATCCCCTGGCCCAGATTCTCCAAAAATGGAATAGATGGCTGGCCCTGGCTCTCTTGGAGCAGGAACTACGAAGGTGTTTCAAGAAAATACCTAAAATATCTGAAAATGTGATTCTCAGCAAAACTCAATTCAAATTTCTGTCTCAAATATATATTTCCCAGTAGAGAGCCTATCATGCTTCACTATGTGTGACTCCCATTTGCCAGTAATGTGTGTTTAGATTTAGGAGACTTTTTTCATGGGTTTTGGCAACATCCCAAAATACAGGTATTTTGGATTAAGATCCAGAATTTTATTGAATCTACTTGGAAGTGCAAGCTTCCTGGGGACCCCAAGTTTTGGCTTTGGCATCTGTGAATATGACGTACTCATTTTGGGGTCTGATAGACAGCTATTGTTAGATAAAGTCTCCATGGTTGGGGAAAAAAACTATATTATATTCTTGGCTACAGAGCGATAGCCCGAATTTAGCCCAGTGGAATTAAAGATTAAGAAACTTCTTACTTTTGACTAATTACCTGCAAAACACACTTCTGAGCTGAGGCGGGAAGCTGTGCTCTAGCTTTGGCATGACTATTGGTCCAATCTCCCACCGTTAATATGCAATACTGTGCTTAGTTTATGAAGCCCTTACGGACTACAAGGCACACCGCACTGGTTTAAGGCTGTCCGAGTGATCCTGTTTTTGTTTTGCCTTCCTGCCAGTTCCTAACCCGAAGATGTTTGCTTTGAGGCGTATTTGCACCTTTCAACTCTAGCTGAAATGTTTCCCGATTTGTTGTCTATACAGAAGGCCCACTAGTCATCTGCCCATAAGTTATCTGGTACTCCATTATAAGTCTTCAGCAATATTGTATTATGCTGCTATTTCTTCTTTCCTCCTTATCGTTTTTTTTTATCTTGTTTCCATGTAATTTATTATTTTATAATTTTTATACTTCAATCTGTGCCCTGCTTATTTAGTAGGACATGTTTTGCTAGAGTAAATGGAGGGGGCCTGGTACCCTGCTAGTTGGATGCGTGTTCCCACTAAAGTTGGGGGGAAGGTGGGAGGGTGAAATTTTGAACAGAGTTTGACATATTGTTTCTCCGCTTGAGATTTCTGTCATTGTAATTGCTAGCTTTATTTCTGTATACTGTATAAGTGTTCTTCATAGAGCACCATCATTATGAGTTTCCTTGATTATTATTCTCTCTGTTTGCAAAACTTCAATAAAAAGATGTTTACAAAGAAATAAAATAAAATAAAATAATGCAACCCTTTGTATCACAGGATCAGAAAAGGCCATCTGCCTCTATTATTTTATTTTAAAAAAAAAAATCACTTAAAAAATATTTGCTTACCTAGCCCAAGCTGCATGGTCCAACTTATGTTTTGGCTGTCATGCCTTTAGGATTTCCACTTTCAATGCTCCCATCCTCTCAGTGTAGAATAGTGTTTTCATGACGCTCCTTTCAGAAGGGACTTGAAGTAAGCAAGCGCTTCATACTAAGTGATTGCTTTATAATTGTTTTTATAGCTGTCAGAGGTGAGTGGCTCTCTTTACTTGATCTTGGCTGAGCTGGGTTGTGGTAAGGGTGGTGTTTTCCTTTGTTTACATGACACCACTGCTTACTATTAAACCTTTATATACTGCTTCAAGGTGAATATAGCACTGTACAGAGACATTTAAGACAGCCCCTGCTATGTGGAGCTTAAATCTCATAAAGACTGACACTAAGTCTTTTCTCCCCACAAAAAAAGAAAAAAAAAACCAAACCTAGACGAAATCTAGATGCCATATTCTGTAAGAACTAGTTTCTGAAACTTTTCTGATTTCCAATTAATTCCTCGCTGCTAACCCGGGGGCAGGGGGGGGGGGGTGTGTTTCTTCTTTCAATGAGTTTTGTAAATGTGTGTCTAAAAGACAAGTCAATGGGGCTCTTAAGGAAAAATGATTTGTGTATCATTGTTATACATTTTTTAAAAATATATATACATTTTTTTAACCATTAAAATTGTTACAATGAAAGACATTTCTCTAGGAGCTTGTTTTCCTTCTTTCCTCTTCTTCAGTAGCTTAAAAATGTTCTGTTTCATCCACTTGAATAAAGTACTCCACCTCACCTCGCCCTGTTTCATACACACACACACGTTAAGTAAGCGTACATCTTGTTCACTAGTGTGTACACCACCTCCTTTCGTGATTGCAACGTGTATCACTGGCCTGTGTTTCTGCTCCGAGTTGCAAACTTGCTTTCATCAGAATCGTGGCTGGCTGGATGGCTCAGGAGGGCAGTTGTGCTGTGACAATGTATAGCTTTTCATTTGTGGTTCTTAATATCTGTGGACAGATGCCGGGAGTAAATGAGTCCGTCCCCCCCCCCCCAACTATGGCAAATTAGGAAAACTGTGTGGCCGTAATCCAGGGAGAGGAGAGCTACTAATCTGCCAAGTTGTAGAGTTTAAGGAATAGTTTGAAACAGCCACTTGTCAACAAGCAGATTTACTTTTCCCTTGATGTTTTTATTGAGTCTACTTTTGGGGAAGGCTCATCCACAGATGGGTTGAAAGAGTGCTTACTGTTTGGAGTCTCAGCTTTTACATCTTTTAGTCCAAGCAGTTGCCTAATGTGCATGTTTGTCTATTCACAGGACAGTCGGCCCAACATGTCAAGACCTCTGATCACCAGATCACCTGCATCTCCATTAAACAATCAAGGCATCCCCACTCCGGCACAGCTCACCAAATCCAACGCGCCCGTGCACATTGATGTGGGTGGGCATATGTACACCAGCAGTTTGGCAACACTCACTAAGTACCATGACTCAAGGTAATTTGTATAAATTTGTCACATCTGGTACTGAGGGGTTTGTGGGTGAGACTAGTGGGAAGGAAAGAAATTCCTCCATGATGATAAATTAGTTTGCAGTCAAATCTCTATTCAGCCACATACTACATGAACTCTTTGTCTGTTTAAGGAGTAGTGTTAGTAGCAATAGTTTGATTATAATGTAGTTCTGCTTTATACTGTGGAACTTGGATTTGTATGCCTTTCCAATCCTGAGCTCAAGGCCAGTTACAGTCAAACAGGGAAGGTAGTTCCCTGCCCAAGAGAACTTACAGCCTCTTTTTCTACTTGAGGCAGTGGAGGGTTAAGCGACTTACCCAAGGTCGCAAAAGATGTTGAAAGAATGGGATTTAAACCCTGGTCCCCTTAGTTCTTAGCCCTCTGCTCTAACTACAACTAGACCACGCCTTGTTTTGAACCTAAATATCCTGCTTTAGTGTCCTTTGTCTCTCTCCCTTTGTGGCTAAGGATGTGTGAAAGATAACTTTGCAAATTCAGTCGTCTTATTGAAAACTTTTCACCATAAGACTCCCAATTCAAAATCTTGGGTAGTTTAAATGTAACAAGTTCATGCAAAAAACTTTAACAATTTGTATAATTTAGTAAAAATGCTCCTAAAAGAAATCAGTCAACAGAATTTAAGTATTTATTTATTTATTTGTTTATTTATTTATTTAAAGACATTTATTAACCGCCCTTCCTACATTCAGAGCAGGTACAATATAAACATACACAGTCCAGTGTATAGGAGAAACACAATACATATAAACATATGCAGTCGAGTGTATAGGAGAAACACAATACATAGATCATCCAAGGGGGTGGGGGGGGAATAACATAATTCTTCAGGATTGAGAGCACATGTAGGCATCAAGAGAGTTCATTCTATCAAGATAAGGGCCAGAAGAGAGGGCAGAAGTCAGCTATGAGCACCCTTTGAGGGTGGACATGTTGGAGTTAGTCAATTATCATTTAGATTTGGGAATGCTTTTTTGAAGAGGAAAGTTTTTAGGGCTTTTTAAAAGAATATTCTTTTTCGGAGACATCTTCTTTAGGTAGGCTGTTCCATATGAGTGGTCCTGTGGAGAAGGCACATTCTCTGGTTTCCTCAAGATGGGTGAGCTTTGGGATGGGACATCTAATAGCATTAGAGATGATCTGAGGGGTCCTGAGAGGGTCTTGATTTGTATTATTGAAAAAATCAATAGGGAGTGTAAATTGTGAATCGAGGCGTGTATGATCATGGCAAACTTGTATTGTAACCGGTAACAGATTAGGAGCCAGTGTGGGGATTTGAGATCAGGTGAGATGTGGTCACGCATGGGATGCTAGTAAGGAGTCATGCTATCGAGTTTTGTATGATTTGTAGTGGATGGATCGCATATAAAGGTAGACCTGTCAGAGAATTGCAATAGTCCATACCGGAGAAAAGTAGGGATTGAAGTGCAGTCCTAAAATTAGAGTATTCAAGAAGGGATTGAAAGTAATGGAATAAATTAGGTTTGTAGGGGGAGGAATTGGTAATAGTTCTTATATGGTTGTGATGGAGAGGGAGGAGTAAATTGTGACTCCCAGATTTCGTACACTTGGAGAGATGGGTATGGAATGGGAATTGAAAGAGAAATTGTTGAGTGTGTTATCGACTGGGTAGTGTGATAAGATAATGATTTCCGCTTTAGAGATGTTGAGGTTTAATTTATTGCTGTGGAGCCATGTTTGGATGGTTGAGAGACGGTGGGTGAGGAAAGATTCTTTAAGGGCCCATGTTTCCTTCAGAGGATAAAATAATTGAATATCATCTGCATACATTTTGTAGTGAACTCCAAGGTCAGCAAGAGTGCGGCATAATGGAGTTAGGTAGTGGTTAAATAAAGCAGCAGAGAGAGCAAAACCTTGGGATACCTCAGAGCTCAGGGGCATCAGGGAGGAATAAAAAGAGTCAATTTAGACTTGTTGGGTCCTGGTGTTGAAGTATGAAGAGAACCAGGCCATCACAGAGCCAGTTATACCAATGGAGCGCAGTCTTGAGAGTAGGATGGCATTATTAACAGTGTCAAATGCAGCAGAGATGTCAAGTAGACATAGGAGGAATGCTGTGCCTTAATCAAAACCACATCTCACCATGTCAAAGCTGGAGAGCCGGTATCCTGAACGCAAACTGGTGTTGGTTGAGGATGATGTTACCATCAATGAAGTTGTAGAGTTGAAGCATGCTGTTCCTAATCCTTTGGCCATGAACAATAGAGCAGAGATCGGACAGTAACTGGAGATGTCGGTAAGATTGGCTGAATGTTTTTTACTTATGGGTTGGTCTGTAGCTTGTTTTAGTAGGTCAGGGACATCACCATGTTGTAGGGATGAGTTGATGAACTTAGTAATAAACGGTGCAGTATCCAGTTTGATCATTTTAAGTAGAGTAGTATGGCATGGGTTAAGAGGATTAGATGATGGTTTCAGGTTATTGATGATCTTAATGGTGTCAGATTCTGTAATGTCATTGAAACATTCCCAGGTTGGGCCATCATTGGATTCTTCAGTATGGGAGTTAATGGTACTGATTACAGTTGCTGTCTTACTGGTAAAGTGAGAGGTGAAAGTTTCTGTGATGTTCATCCCCGGGAGTGTGGGAGGGAGAGTAGAGGGGGCTGAAATGGGGATAATTACTTTCTTTACGGTGGCATTTAATTATCCTGGGTTGTTTAGTATGGCTGACAGTTTCATGTAGATATATGATTTCTTTGCAGAGTTGATGGCCTCTTGATATGTTGTAAGTTTTATATAGTGTTTTATTTGTGTGGCTAGGGTCTTTCCACCATTTTCTCTCTCATTTCCTCAGCTCACATTTTTGGGTTTGAAGCGTGGTACTATACTACTGTGCAGAGTTGGTTCTTTTGGTTGAGAATAGTTTCGAGGGGACCAGTTTGTCGAGGGTGGATGTAAGAGAGGAGTTCCAGTATTCTAAGAGTTCTTTGGGTGAGTTACAGGTCAAGTGGTCAAGTAGCCAGACTGATATTTCAACCACAAAAAGAGGTTCTTAAGCTGCTTGTACAATCTGGCTGCTGTGTCAGTGAACTGGACTTCTATCCAGGGGCAGGGAAAAACACAGCCTTTTGTAGCCTGATCTTTTAAAACCTAAACTTTCTAAATCTCATGGTCTTTCAAGGGTCATGTAATTTTACAGGTGTAATCATGTATGCTTGTGTGTATATAGAATAAATAGTGAGGCTGAACTGAGAGCAACTTAGTGGAGTGTAAAAATTTTAAAAACACAGTAAAGAATTTTAAATTAAAGTGGACTTGGTGACTTTCTCATCTCTTGCCAAGTTAGAAAAGATAAAAATGCATAGAGAAAATGGGAACAAATGAAATAAGGGTGAACGTTTTTAGGTTGATCCCCCCCCCTCTGGAAGCTGATTTTCCAAGAGGACTGACGTGTGAGAACAGAGTGTTCTGTGATAAGATTTTTTTCATTAAGATTTTCCTTCCTTAAACATGCAGGTATGGCTGGCTGCATGGCATTGTGTACCATGATGTAGGACCCTCTGGTTTCAGTCTCCTTTCTGGAGCTGGCAGTTCCCAGGTACACTGCAGAGGTGATATGCACAAAAATGATCTACCAGAACTAGAAAAAGTACAGAGAAGGGTAACAGTGATAAAGGCAGTAGAAAGGCTCCTTTATGAAGAAAGGCTAAAGGTTTGGGATCTTCAGCTCAGAGATGAGATGACTGAGGGAGATATGACAGAGGTTTATAAAATGAGTAGTGTGGAAAAAATTAACAGGGCATAGTCATTTACTCTTTCAAATAGAGCTATAACTAGGGGACATGCCATAAGACTAACTGGTAGCAGGTTTACCACAAATATAAGAGTATTTTTTCTGTCATTACACAGTTCAGCTGTGGAATTTGTTACCAAAGGCTGTAGTTAAGACAAATATTAGGTAGATTTAAGTTTCTGGAGCATAGGTCTATCAACAATTATTAGCCAAGTAGGCTTGGGGATTGCCACCTCTTACTTCTGGGTGTGAGCAACAGGGAATGGATCTCCCATTAGGATCTGCCAGGTTCCTCCTGGTGACCCAAATTGGACACTGTCCTAGGATGCTGGGCTCAATGGACCATAAGTCTGATCCAGCAAGGTCGTGCTTATGTTCTTGAACTCTGGGATGGTTAGAAAGGTGGCTGCCACTATGGTGATAACTCCTGCTGGCAGAAGAGTGGCACTGAGGAGTTCAGTTTTGGAAAAGATTTTCTCAGTGTGCAAGGGATTTTTGAGATCTGGGGACATATTGTCTGGTGAGGAAGGTTGTAGCATGTGGGAAAGTGGTGGTAGGAAATTAATTTATATATAAATACAGGATCTTGAAGAGTCAAATACATCTGAATAGTATAATCACATACACATAGAAGGGTGCTCTCAATCAGTTTGAAAACTTCCTTAGTCTTCAAAGTCGATAATAGATTATAATCTAATGTACAATCCATTCAGTCAGAAACATTTTCATCTGACAGGAGATGCTGTAATTTTAGTTGCAATGCTACTTATTTGTTCTTTGCTTCCTGAAATGTTCATAGATTATTGAATATTAATTGGATAGACAAAACCGTGGTATAAAACTTCATAGGGTGAGGAGTACCTCCTTTTACACTGGAATAGCAGCTTCCAATAGTGCTTTGTGACTTGACCTGAGTCTTATTTATTTATTTGGATTTGTTACCTGTTTTTTTGAATACATGAATCACCCAAAGTGGTTGTCAATGCAATAGAATAGCAGCATATGAGCACAGGATCTTTGCAGCTGTACAATATTGTTTGTTGTTTAAATTGATACAATTACATTTTATTTTGCAATTTAAAGGTGTACCTTAAGACTAAGCTTATATAACAAACACTAACCAAAACTCTACAACAGCATAAAGGAGAATAATAATGATTTACCCATATTACCTGTTCGCCGTGGCTTTTTTTTTTTTAATGGTCTTCTGCAATTCCCTGTGTTCAGCATCACAGGGTACACAGTGGGCATTGATCTAATTCAGAGGTGATGACTTTAGATGTGATTTTCAGCCTACTCTTTTCTATATTCCAGCGGTCTTCTCTTTAGAAGGAACTGTTATGCCAGAAAGCTAATGTACAATAAACATTTGTAGTATTGGTTCTGTAATGCATCACATCCTCTAAAGCAACCCATTCCATTTTTGCATAGAAAACCTGACCTGTACCTGCACAAGAGTGAATTAGAAGCATCTCAAAATACAGTACCTAGGAGAGGGCAAGTCTGTATCATAGTAGTACCAGATTAAGTGTTGAGAAAATGTTGTAGCCCTCTTTACTATGAAGAATAGAACTACAAGCATTAATATGCATTCGGATTCCAATCTGTATTGCTGTAGAGGAAAAAGTCATTTTCTGTGTTCAGAGTCCCATAAAATCTGTAAGCTTAGAGTAACCTGCATCTGAGATGCTCAGTAAAAACTATGTGCCATCTACACTCAACAATGGTCTAGAACCATGTGGTTTATTTTTTCATATTTGAGAACAGAGTTATTTGAACTGTCCACACGTTATCAAATGATCTGTGCAAAGGTGGCATGTACAGCATTTCATTTGAACATCTTCCTGTTTCTCTGTACCTGAAGGTTGCTAGCTTGATGTGTACATTGTGAATAAACGTTTCTCCCTTTTTTTTTTTTTTTGGAGACTATAAACACTGTCTCTCAATAGCAACCTTCTCTGTGCCAAACCCAGTCTAAGATCAAACAGGCTTTCTGCAGATTATACTGATTTTTGTCTCCCCTTTAAATAGCATTGCAGTTACTAAGCTAATTGGCATCTACAGGAGATTGCAAAACAAAACAAGCTCTGCTTCTGGCATTGGAGTCAACTCCCCCTGGCTACAGAGGGTGTGATCAGAGCTGTAAGGTACAGATGCCAAGTGCTAGGATGTTTCTCTTCCCACCTCCTCAGTTTCTTTGTCTGGAGACCATCTTTCTTTTAACTTTCTAATGTTTCTGTACATGCAGGATGCAAATTTGTGATCTCCCCCTTCCTGTGACACTCATACAGTGTTTTCATTTATATCAAGGATAGGCAACTCCAATCCTTGAGTGCTGCATACAGGTCCAGTTTTCAAGATATCCACAATGAATGTGGATGAGATACATTTGTATAAACTGCTTGCATTATATACAGATGTATCTTGTATATCATGTGGATATTCTGAAAACTGAACCTGTTTGTGGCACTCGAGGATCATGTGCTGGATGCTTATTCTTTCCATGGTTTAATTTAAATTACCTTGCAATATTGCTTTTCTTGCTTCAGCACTTCCATACTTCTAAGCTTAACTAGATACAGTTTCAAAAATGCCTGCCTAGCAATCATGGGAGTAATACAACACTGATGAGAGAGTTGCAAACAGATGATGGAGAAGGGATCTGATTTTTAGATCTAGAAATGGATACAGTATAAATGTTTCTTACAGATTCTTTTGTCCAAACTGCTTTACAGACAGACAGATCAATTTTTCCAGTTTAAAAGTGCAGATTTGAATCAGAGGAACCTCCTGGTTTATGCATGTTCTAAGCAGATGTCCTCCAACATACAAGGGTTTATTGTGCCCGAAAGGTCCTTCTGCATTTACAATATACTGCTGTTGGTATTGGCGATGTTGCCATGAGGGGAAAAGTGGATACTGCTGTATAAAAGGAAAATACACAATTAGGCTATGCAAAAAAATGGCATTCTGCATCTAGGAAGGAAGTTGAAATCTTTAATGCACATGGAAGAAACTGCAGTGTTTAATGGTTGGGAGGAACAGTAGTGTTTGCACTCTGCTCCTTTTGTTTTATATGATATTTTGTTTGCATTTTCTGACTTACAGATTCCACTGTGTTGTATCTGAGGGCAAATATAGAATAGTCCAGAAATGTTTTCATGAATAACATTTTAAAAAATATCCAGTATTGCTGTAGCTGATTACTTTGTAGAAGAGATGTGCCACTTGTATCAAAGCTTTATATTAGCATATACATCTTGTTTTGGCATTAGACATTAGCTCCCATATTATAGGTCTCGGTCAGATGGTCGACGGGGCTGTCCTCTGCTGCTGGCTTAGACCTTGTTCTTGCATCTTATAAAATAAGGAGGCTATTAAGTGATCAAGGAAACTTTTTGTCTTTTGTTCTTTTCATGTTCTTTTCACTTCATATAAGCAGACTAGAGTGCATAAAAGCAGTACTCATTTATTTAAATGTTATTTTCTTGAATGATTATAGTTTGTGTATGCTCCTGCTGCTGTTTTTTTTTAATTATCTGACCAAAGTGTGACAGGCATAATGGTGTTTGTTCCGGTGCAGTAATTTCCCATAGAAAATTGACCCAGAATGCAGCAGTGGTGATCTTGTTGCACGCATCATGATTAATTCAATTAAATTAATGAGCTCATCCTTAGGTAGTCTTAGGCAGTTGGGGGAAGAAGGGAGCTCTTAAATATGTAAACAAATGAGCCCCCTTTTATGCTGTCCCTTTGCTGTTTGTCTGTTTGGAGGGGAAGATCATACTTTGTCTAAAATGAATCTACTCTGCTGTTAAGTTTCTGTCTTGGCAGAATCCTATGCACCTCAATCCCTCTCAGCCATATTCTGACAGAACAACAGATTTGACATCTCCTTCCTTGGTCTTGAAGGTAATGGCTGGGGAGAGTTTAACAGAGATTGATTTCAGGGATAGGCTTTGAGTGGAGAAAAACAAGTTCTCTAGAGTTGAATTGGCAACCATTGACCATCAAGTTGAGTTAATTATAGTATTTATTCTCACAGGACAAGCAGGATGGTAGTCCTCACATATGGGTGACATCACAGGATGGAGCCCAATCACGGAAAACTTCTATCAAAGTTTCTAGAACTTTGACTGACCCCTACTGGGCATGCCCAGCATGGCACCAACCCTGCAGCCAGCAGGGGTCCTCCTTCAGGCTTCTTTTTTCTGCGCAGCAGTAGCCTCGCGGTTTAGGAGCTCTGAAGAGATTCCTGACAGGAATTTTCCTCACGGAGTTAATTAAACTTAAATTGCCCCACAGGGGTCCCTCCTCTAACTTTTCTCAGGCCGTGGTACTCCGGTAAGTTTTTTGACAGTCTTTTGTTGATTACCGTCGAGTTTGGCCCTCGCAGCCTACTGGCCATCGACCATACCGCGGCTCGATTTTTTTCTATGGCCATGGCGTCGGGGTTTCGTCGGTGCTCAGACTATACTCGTACCATGTCTATCACAGACCCTCATGGAGTCTGTGTAATGTGTTTAGGCCATGAGCATGATGTCCTGACTTGCACCAAATGTGCCCTTATGACACCAAAAGGTCGCAAAGCCAGAATGGAGAAGATGGGACTCCTCTTCCGTGCTCACACCCCGACGCCGTCCATCGCATCGACGTCATCGGAACCGTCACCGTCAAAGTCGCACCAGCATCGACCACCGTCCGCCATCAACGTCTTCACGGTCATCGACTCCTATTACTCCCCCTCAAGATCAAGGGGATCGTAGGGAGAAACATCGCCATCGACATCGTAAGTCTCGGACCGTCGAGGGAGTGAAATCATCGACATCGCCACCGTCTGAGCCACCATCGAAGAAGCCCCTTCCAGGAATGGCACCGACCATTCCTGCAACCAGGACATCGAGGCCACCCTCACCCAATCAGGGTTTGGGAGTCGCGATTCCGCCTGTAAAGGTGGTCCCTCTGACTGTGCCTCTGCCTCCCTCTTCCGTCACGGAGCCGGGGCTGCTTGCTCCAGGTCTATGGGAAGAACTGGACCGGCTGGTCCAAGACGCCATCGACAAGGCGATGCAACGGCTCCAGGTTCCTCCAGCACCGACACCGAGAGTGGAACCGGTCACCGACCCGATTGCAGCAGCGCTGGCACCGCTGCTATCCCGGATGGAGGCGCTCTTGACCGGCTTTCTACCGGTGATTCCCGGGTCTCCGATGGCTCTGGTGCGTTCCCCGTTGACAGCGTCATCGGGAGGAGAAACACCGTTCCGCATTCCTCCTTTGGGAGTATTGCCTCAGCCATCGATGCCAATTCGTCCCTCGCCACCAATTCATTCATCGGAGGTGATACGCACATTGGCGCCATCGATGCCTTTGATACCGGCTCCGATGCCTTCCAGAACATCCCTGGTGCCCCCGGCGATTCCTTCGATTTTCCTGGAACCTCAGCCGGGGCCCTCAGGTATCCAACCCCCTTCTCATCCTACAGGTCAGTCTGCTGATCCTTATGACAACTGGGGTGATGATACTTCCACAGACACCTTCACCTCCCTCTCCTACTGAAAGTAGAAAGCATTCTCCTCCAGAGGACCTTTCTTTTATTAATTTTGTGAAGGAAATGTCTGAGTTGGGCCCTTTTCAGCTTCAGACGGAGCAGGATGATAGGCACCAGATGATGGAGCTACTCCAATTCCTGGATGCCCCTAAAGTGATCACTTCTATTCTCATTCATCAAGTTCTTCTTGACCTCCTCGAAAGAACTGGGAAAATCCTGGATCCATTGCCCCAGTCCATAGGAAAGCTGACACTACCTATTTAGTACAGTCAGCCCTCGGCTTTCAAAAATCTCAGCTCGACCACCACTCAGTTGTGGTAGAATCAGCTCAAAAGAAAGCAAAAAGGACGAAGCCTCACTCATCTACCCCTCCTGTTAAGGAACACAAGTTCCTAGACAATATTGGTCGACGAGTGTTCCAAGGGGCCATGCTCATCTCCATAATTGCTGCTTACCAGCTGTATATGACCCAGTACAATAGGGTCATTTTCAAGCAGATACAGGACTTCTCTGAAACTCTGCCTGACCAATTCCAAGAACAGCTTCAAATCCTTGTCAACAAGGGGTTTGAGGCAGGAAAGCATGAGATAAGAACAGCTTACGATATCTTCGACACCTCTATTAGAGTGTCTGCAGCTGCCATCTCGGCAAGACGATGGGCCTGGCTCAAATCTGACTTTCGCCCAGAAGTACAAGACAGGCTATCTGACCTACCATGCGTAGGAGACAATCTTTTCGGTGAACAGATCCAGCAAATAGTGCCTGAATTAAAGGACCATCATGAGACCCTTAAACAGCTCTCATCGATACCTTCTGACTTCCCCTCAAGACAGCCCTTTAGGAAGGATAAGAAGTCATTCTTCCGTCCAAGGAAGTACTATCCTCTGCCAGCAAGGTCCCGAACTATGAGACCTTTTCAAAAACCTCAGCCTCGCCAGGCCCGAAAGCAAAAGTTGCAAGCAGCTCCCCAGCCGGGACCTGCTTCAGGTTTTTGACTTTCACTTGGAGAGTAGCAGCCTGATTCCTCTGCCAAGCATACCAGTGGGAGGTCGATTGTGCCACTTTCATGGCATGTGGCAATCAATCACAACCGACCAATGGGTGCTAGCAATCATTGCTCAGGGTTACCACCTAAACTTTCTTGCTCTTCCACTGGACTCACCACCTCTGCAAGGGTGGAGAGTATCTGACCATTCTGTCCTTCTGGAGCAGGAGGTTTCTATTCTTCTCCAGTTAAGAGCAATAGAACCCGTCCCACTCTCGCAGCAAGGCCTAGGGTTCTATTCCCGGCACTTTTTGATCCCCAAAAAATCCGGGGGAGTTTGTCCAATTCTGGATCTACGTGCTCTCAACAAGTACCTACAGCGAGAAAAGTTCAAGATGGTAACCTTGGGCTCGCTTCTACCTCTTCTGCAAAGAGGAGACTGGCTCTGCTCTCTGGACCTTCAGTACGCACACACACATTGCGATAACTTCAGCTCATCGCAAGTACCTCAGGTTTTTAGTAGGCCCAAAGCACTTTCAATACCGTGTGCTTCTGTTTGGCCTAGCATCGGCACCACAAGCCTTTACCAAATGTCTCGTGGTCGTTGCAGCTTTTCTCAGGAAAGAAGGTGTTCACATCTACCCCTATCTGGATGACTGGTTAATCAGGGCTCCAACCCAGCAAGCCGCTCGGTCATTCCTCGATTTGACCCTACACACTCTAATTTCTCTAGGATTTCTCGTCAATTACGAAAAATCCTATTTAGTCCCATCTCAAACCTTGTCGTTCATTGGGGCAGACTTGGACACCTTGCAGGCAAAAGCCTTTCTACCTCAACAACGAGCGCTAACCCTAGTGTCTCTCGCTCACCAGTTGCAGTCTCAGCATACAGCAACAGCTCGCCAATTCCTAGTCCTTTTAGGTCACATGGCGTCTTCAGTCCATGTCACACCAATGGCTCGCCTGGCCATGAGGCTCATGCATTGGACTCTGAGGTCACAATGGATTCAAGCTGTTCAGCCTCTGTCGACCATTGTCCACATCATCGACACACTCCGTCTGTCTCTCGCGTGGTGGAAAGATCACAACAATCTCCTCCAGGGACTGCCCTTTCAAGTGGCAGATCCTCAACTCATTCTCACCACCGACGCTTCCAACCTCGGCTGGGGAGCCCACGTGGACAATCTACAGACACAAGGGTCTTGGTCTCCAGGGGAAGCCAAACATCAAATAAACTTCCTAGAACTTCGAGCAATGCGATATGCTCTCAGGGCTTTTCAGGAACGCCTATCAAATCACGTCATCCTGATTCAGACGGACAACCAGGTAGCCATGTGGTACATCAACAAGCAGGGAGGCACAGGCTCCTTCCTCCTGTGTCAGGAAGCTGCGCAGATTTGGGTGGAAGCGCTCTCCCACTCGATGTACCTCAGGGCCACCTACTTGCTGGGAGTGGACAATGTCTTGGCAGACAAACTGAGTCGTGTCTTCCAGCCACACGAGTGGTCTCTCAACCCCTCAGTAGCGACCTCAATCTTTCGCCAATGGGGATACCCCCAGACAGACCTCTTTGCGTCCCCTCAGAACCACAAAGTGGACAATTACTGCTCCCTCATTCGGAGCGAGCGCTCTCAGCCTAGAGATTCATTCTCCCTCTCGTGGACAACCGGTCTACTCTATGCATTCCCTCCACTTCCTCTTCTTTCAAAGACTCTTGTGAAGCTACGTCAGGACAAAGGAACCATGATCCTGATAGCACCTCACTGGCCACGCCAAGTGTGGTTTCCCATACTCCAGGATCTCTCCATCCGCAGGCACATTCCCTTGGGAACGGACCCACATCTGATCACTCAAAACGACGGGTGCCTACGCCATCCCAATCTTCAGGCCTTGTCCCTGACGGCATGGATGTTGAAAGGTTAATCCTTCAACCACTTAACCTTTCAGATTCGGTTTCTCGTGTCCTGATTGCTTCCCGAAAGCCTTCCACAAGAAAATCTTATTCCTATAAATGGAAAAGGTACACATCATGGTGCACTTCGCAGTCCCTTGATCCCTTTTCCTGTCCAATCCCAAGGTTTTTGGACTATCTCTGGCATTTGTCAGAGTCAGGTCTAAAAACCTCTTCCATCAGAATGCATGTCAGTGTGGTAGCCACCTTCCATAAGGGTGTCGGGGATGTCCCTATATCAGTACAACCCCTTGTAACATGATTTTTAAAAGGCTTGCTCCATATCAAGCCACCTTTACGTCCTCCGGCCCCTTCTTGGGACCTTAACCTGGTTCTTGGTCGGCTCATGAAACCACCATTCGAGCCTCTTCACTCCTGTGACCTAAAATATCTCACATGGAAAGTGATTTTCCTTTTAGTTATCACGTCAGCTCGCAGGGTTAGTGAGTTACAGACCCTAGTTACCTATCCACCTTACACTAAACTCCTGCAGGACCGGGCGGTACTCCACACTCACCCTAAGTTTTTACCCAAGTTAGTTTCGGAGTTTCATATTAATCAATCCATCATACTACCTACCTTTTTTCCCAGGCCCTCCAATCCAGGGGAACAGGCTCTGCATACCCTTGACTGTAAACAAGCTCTAGCTTTCTATCTAAACCGTACACTTGCCCACAGGAAGAGCACTCAATTATTCGTCTCTTTCCATCCCAACAAATTAGGGCAACCTGTGGGTAAGCAGATTCTCTCCTCCTGGTTGGCGGACTGCATATCTTTTTGCTACCAGCAAGCAGGCATTCCCTTTCAAGACCATGTTAAAGCACACTCTGTGAGGGCCATGGCAACTTCAGTAGCACACCTAAGATCGGTGCCGCTTCCTGACATTTGCAGGGCTGCCACCTGGAGCTCTCTCCATACCTTCGCAGCCCACTATTGCTTGGACAAAGCCAGAAGATAAGATTCTATCTTCGGCCAATCTGTCCTGCGTAACCTATTTCCAACGTGACGTACCAACACCCTTCCGCATGCCCGGTGGGGTTCAGGATGCCCTCTACCAAATTCCACCCCAGTTGTTGTGCCTGTTGCACGCCGTTGGGTACATTTGGTGCATGTTCGGACATCCTCAGCTCAGTACTCACCCATATGTGAGGACTACCATCCTGCTTGTCCTGTGAGAAAGCAAATGTTGCTTACCTGTAACAGGTGTTCTCACAGGACAGCAGGATGTTAGTCCTCACGAAACCCGCCCGCCGCCCTGCGGTGTTGGGTTCGTAACGTTTTGTTGTTTTATTTTTTCGGCACTGCCTGTAGCTTTCAAATAAGACTGAAGGGGGACCCCTGCTGGCTGCAGGGTTGGTGCCATGCTGGGCATGCCCAGTAGGGGCCATTCAAAGTTCTAGAAACTTTGATAGAAGTTTTCCGAGATTGGGCTCCATCCTGTGATGTCACCCATATATGAGGACTAACATCCTGCTGTCCTGTGAGAACACCTGTTACAGGTAAGCAACATTTGCTTTCTCCTTTTAAGGTTTTTGTTTAAGGCATATAACGTGGAAGTGGTTTCAATCTTTTTTTTTTTAAGCAGATAGGTTGTAATGCTAGGAAAATCCCCATCTAACCTACAACCCATGAAACGTGGGGTTCCCGTTGTCCCAAGTTTTAAAGTGTATATACAGCCTTTTAGTAGACATTCTTAACATAGTAAATAATGGCAGATAAAGACCAAACATGGTCCATCCAGCCTGCCCAGCAAGTATTTTAGGGTAGCTGCTGCTCCATGCAGGTTACCCTCAAGCCTTCTGTTAAGGGTAGTAAGTGCCATTCCTTGCAAGTTACATTTCTGCATGAGGGTAAACTTTAGATGTAACAGAGGTTACCTCATTTCTTCATTTCCATTTTCTAGCCCCGGTGTTCTCAATCCAGTCCTTCAGACATACCTAGTCAGTCAAGTTTTCATGATATCCAAAATGAATATGCATGAGAGAGGTTTTCATATAATTGAGGCAATGCATGCAAATCTGTCTTGTGCATATTTGTTATGGATATCATGAAAATCCGACTGGCAAAGTGTGTCTTGAGGATTGGGTTGGGAACCCCTGCTCTAACCAGTAGGGATCCTGTGTTTACCCCACTAGGGATCCTGTTTTTACCCCATGCCCTTTTGAATTCCGTAACCATTATGGTCTTGGAAATGGTTTCAGTCTTTTTTTTCTTGTTTTTTATATCATATAGATTGTAGATAATGGCATTTGATCTGCATTATGTAATGCAGATAATTATCAGATCTCCCTTTGAGTAAAAGACCAGATAAATTGATGAATAGCTTAAATCAGTGTTTAAAGGCAATAGCAGTCTGGCTGAGTGATAAATTAAAGTTGAATCCAAATATCGGTTACCCTGTAAGCCTAGGTCCGTAGTCTGGGAGCATGGTTGGATTCGGTGATAAACGTGGATCCCCATTTTTCTGCAATTTCTAAGATAGTCTTAATTGGTGTAGTAACTGCAATGTAGAAAAGGCTATCTGGAGAAGTCTGTCTTAAAAACAGTTATGCAGTCTTTGGTGGTTTAATTTTTTTAAATGGTTATTTTAAAATGTATAGAACTCGTCTTTAGAGTTTTATCAGCATATAACCATTATTACCCATATTTATTACTATAATGCTTTTTATATGGGATTACCAGTTAAGACTATTAGGAACTGCAACTGGTACAAATTGCAGCCGCCCAGGTGACTGCTGTTAAAATAGCTAGATAAAGGACATCTCCATTACTAAGAGAGCTGCACTGGCTGACAGGGCCACATTTTAAAATCATAATTCTGACTTTTAAAGCATTAAGATTTGGGGCTGCATTACTTGCCTGACCTCTTTTGCTAGTATAAACCATTGGCATACATTAAGAGATGTGCTGGAAGCTCTCCTATTTAGTCCACCGCTAGCGGATGTGCAGCTGACCAGGACCAAGATGTGAGGTATTTGCTGCCCCCCCCCCCCTTCCCCATCCCATCCCCAGATTTGGAATGTGCTACTGAAGGCCATCTGTTGGGAAAATAATTCTGTCTTTTAGATGCAAGATAAAAACTTGGCATTTTAACTGAACATTTGCTTTTTTAGATGGTAGTTTCTTAATTGTTTTATTCTTGCTTGTGCTACTGTTTTGTTACTCTTCCCTCGGTCTGGCTTTCCTGATTTGTTAATCTGGTTTAATTCTTATATTGGGGGGGGGGGGTGTTTGCATTTTTAGTCTCTTAGGATTCATGGTTAGTTGATTTGATTTTAGTTCTCTGATGACAAGCAGCGCTGAATTAGCCATGAAACAGTGATGTCATCCGATGCCAAACTGACCCTTGTCTCTAAGCTCATAGAGTTTTTGCTCTGCTGATCACGTACTGGAATTCCTGTGCAGGCATTGCATTGTGAGCCCCCCCTCAGTCTTTTTTTCATGCGAGCTTCAGCAGAGACGTATACATTATCTTTCCCTTTTTTTGTTGATGATATCTCTTGGTATATTCAGTTTTTCAAAGATTTTTTTTCTTTATTGCCTTGACATCCCTCCAGACTGCACTTTTTGTTGCTACATTAAAAAAAATTTTTTTTTTCTTCACCAAGAAACCCAACATTAGTGACTTCAATGACTGTGTATGTGGTAGGAAAATGTGCCTTACAGATGGTCATGACCACTGCCTGACAAATTGTTAGCATTGTGGCTGAATGTTTCTGCATTCCCAAAAGACCAGGACCTGGAAAATGGAGGAACTGCATAAGTATCTGAAGAGCCATAGTTGGTAATCCTCTTGGTTCAATGCTGCCTCGTGGTCCCTGGGTGTTGAGTTCAGCAGGAGCTCCTCAAATATCCCCTCACCGGAGCAAGCCAGGTCCTTGGAACCAAGCAAGCAAAAAAAGGCATAGAAGCAGCGGTGCAATTGGTGCTAAATAAAACCAAAGCATAAAATCTGAGTTCCATCAATACACTATTCGCAACTGCATTGAGCCCTGGTGCCATCTGCGCATCAAGCCTCCTTGTGTTCTTCATTCCTTCCAACTTCCAGTCAGAATGTTGGAGTAGAGAGGGGAGAAAAGCTATTTGCAGGGAATAGTACATCAAGTTCTGGCCAGTACTGCCTTTAGCTTTTCATATTTCAGTGGGTTGACCAGGGAGCCTTCCTTCTCATCTGAGCTATCCTGTGGACAGGATGGATAGACCTACCCTTGATAGGGTGCAGCATGGGTGAACGTCAGGCCTAGCTTAACTCCTTTCTAGGGTGTTTGGGCTAGCGATCACATTTCAGGGATTGACTTTCATCCCCTGACACTCTTGATGTCTGACCTAGGGGGTTAGATCTATCTGGTACTTTAGCAGGTAGGGTCTGCCTCAAACCCTGCCACTGTTGCCACTTCTTCTTCCAAGCTTTGCTTGGGTTTTCTGCCCATTGTGCCTATCAGCCAATCATTGGGAGTGCTTCTGCAAATGCATTCTGTCCTTTAGATGCTAGAGGACTGCACTTGCTATCTGGAGGGATCTCTGGCCTCAGTTGGATTTTTCAGTGGTCTTGTAACACCATAGGAAACTTTTTGGTCTTTTCATCCATTGGTTGATTTTTTAGGATTTTTCCGTGAGCTTCAGGCTTTGGTTCATTATTCGCCTTATATGCAATCCTTCCACAATAGTGGTGCTTTGCACCTACCTAGTGTTTCTGCCAGAGGTGGTCTCAGCTTTCCATATTAATCAGAGCATTATGTTATCTACATTTTTCCTGAGGCAATATGCATAAAAAGGTGAAAAGGCCCTTCATTCTCTAGACTGTAAATGAGCAATGGCTTACTAAGAAAATGAACTAGGCCACATTGTGAGGCCTCACAACTATTTCTGTCTTACTGTCCTGATAATCTGGAAATAGCAGTTCCCAAACCAACCTTTTCCAATTGACTGGCAGATTGTATTGCACATTGTTATGCCCTAGCAGACCTTCAAATTACAGAGACTATCGAGACTCATCAAGTGAGAGCTATGGTTGCATCAGTGGTTCATCTGAAAGCCAGTGTCTATTGAAGACATCTGCAAAGTTTCAACTTGGTAGTCAGTGCACACCTTCGCATTCCATTACTGTTTGGACAGTTTATCAAAATGTGACAGCAAATTTGCGCAAGCAGTTTTGTGTAGCCTGTGCACCCAATAGTCTACTCTCTATGGTGGGGACTGGGTTTCTTATCCGTAAATGCCTTACTGCAACCCTCAGCTAGGGACTCCTCACATGTCATTGCTAAGTTGGCCCTGCTTGTCGATGGAGAATACAAGTTTGATTACCATAAATGTTCTCCGTAGCCATGCTAAACACCTGCCAGCCGCCCTGGAGCATCGACTACTTAGACCTAGATTTAAAATCGGCTGAGGTGGTTCACGAGGCAACACTTGCACAGGAATTCCTGCACATGCTCAGTAGAGCAAAAGCTAAATGAGCTTGGAGAAGAGGGTCCTTTAGGTGCTATTGGATAACATCACCTACATGTCATGGCTAATTCATCCTGAAGTCTATGGAGAACATTGTTTACAGCAAACAAACTTGCTTTTAGGCAATCATTAGTTTTACTTGTATATTTTATCTGGATTGTTTTATTCTACCACTCTGAAATGTACTATGATTTGTACTAAGTTGTTTGTTTTTTTAATTTGTCTGATAGGTATTGATTTTATTTATTTACTGGTTGCTTTGAACAATAATTTTTATCAGAAAGGTGGGTTACAAATCCATAAATGAACGACCCCTCTGTGATTAATGATATTTTTAATATACACCTCTGCTCGGGTGTCCTATCTCTGCATAGTATGAATAATAGCTATGCTGAACTGTTAACCACAACTTTAAACAGCAGCAACTATTTCCCTCCCAGGCCCGCTTGAGTCCAGGAGAGCTGCTCAGCCAAAAGCTGGGTTTAAGCTCGTCTGAACTTGTTCATGTGATTCAAGCTGAAAACGCTTCAAAACTTCCAAGTTTATTAGGCACAACCGTGGGCGCTTTCTACCCATCCCAAAAATTGATTTCTTTTAAACAGTTAAGGAGGCCCTGAGGACCTTGCAGCGTACATAAAAAATGAAAACCCTTCCTGTCTTAAAGCAGTGGAGACGGTCAATACTGAAAAGAAAAATGATCTTTTAAATGTGTCCTACTGAATCAATTACCTTGGGATCCATGTGTAATTCATCAGAACATCCTGACGCCTTGCATGGATACATTGCAGTAAAACTGAGGCAGGCTAGGATACAGAATACAGTGGGCATCATAAAATTAGAAAACAATATAGTGGGGGAAAAAGAAACCTTTAAATTCTACACAGAAGCTTGCTTGTATGAATATATTTCAAACAGGCAGACCAGGAAGCCCTAAGGATATCTGTTAACGTTGGATGTTTTTTCTCTCAGGGTTAAACCAGTAATTTTTGCAAAACCTGGGACTTAGTAAGACTTTGCATGGTTTTTTTTCATTTTAATTGACTGGGGGGAAGATATGTGTGGCTTATGGCCAGTAGTTGGAGTAATGGTTTTGGAAACAAGAGACTAGACTTCAATCCACTGTTGCTTCTTATGACCTGTATAAGTCATTTTCCCCCTTTTGCTGAGATCCCCACATAGATTGTGAGCTCTTTAGGGAAGGGGCTTTTACATCTTTGTAACCTATTTTGTGTGTGTGTTTTTAGAGCTCTATACAAATAATGATGTGTTAACCTTGAGCTTAGGCAGGTTTTGTATACCCCCCCCCCCCCCCCGAGGAATATTTAGCTGCTGAAATGTATATTCTCTGTGAAGATGGTAATGGAATGACTCAAAATCTGCAGAAGGCTTTCTTGAATTTGCAATTAGTCTAAAAGGGCTGCAGAAAACAAATACGGTGGCAGAAAAATGTCCCAAGCGCATAAAATGTTCTAAAACTATACAAATGGTCTTATGTACTTTTAGGAAAAGAGGAAAAGTGGATGCATTGCTTTAGTTTGCTTTCCATTAGGAATATGCCTGCAATGCATGCAAGAAAAGCTGGCATGTACTGTATCAAGAACACAGAACTTCACAGATGTTCCATAAACCACAGAAGATATGCTCTAACCCATTAGAGTAAGGGTGAACAGACTTCTCGAGCCATTGCCCCACCTCTCTCCCACCACCAAGGGCAGCCCTGCATCTCAGTATGGGCACCTTTCTTTCTTTCTAGAAAGAAAGCACAGAGTGTGTGTGTGTGTGTGTATATATAATCTATAGAAACAAAAATGAAGGAATACTGTAATCTGAAAAGCAAACATTATAAAAATAGTTTTTAGTGTTAAACATTTCATTATGGACTCTATTCATTAATGCATTTTCTTTATTTGGCGGGGGTCTTTAGCTTCTCTACTGGATTGAATACCCAGAATTGTAATTTATAATTCACCTTTCACATAATACCTCACAAATTTCATTTTTGGACTTAATGGTCATCAGAGAAGGAAGCAAATTAACAACTGTTTACACCAAAACAGACAGAAACATGATCCTTCATTATGAAAATTTTCACCTAAGAAATCTACACAGTAATATACCCATAGGTCAGTTCTTGTGCCTTTCGGTGCATTTGCAGCACAACAAATGAGTACATGCAACAAGCTAATGCTATGCACAGGAAGTTTTTGGAACGAGGTTATCCGCGAAATATTATCAAACGAGCAAACAAGAGAGAACTGTTCACTAGACTTATTAACCAATCAACCTCTCCAATCAACACAACGTCCGGTTTGTGTGATTCCTTCCTCGAATAGATCTCATCAGATTCAAAAAATCATCTTAGAACATTGGCATATTTTAAGGCTTCATGATGTATTCTAGTCAATTCCAATATTTGCACTCACACGGGGCTCTAATCTAAGAGAGAGACTAGTTTCAACAATGCCTCAGCCAATCAGAAGCAACCAAGAAGTTCCAGGGCAATACCCTTGTGGATATTGTGTGGTTTGCACTAATGTACTTCAAATTAAGGCTTTTTACTATCCTGACTTAAACATCAAATTTGAACTTAGAGTACACTTTAATTGTGAAACCACACAGGTTGTTTGTCATTCTGTGTCTCTGTTCTAAACTGCATATCAGACACACAAAACAATTAAAACGTATTATTCAATACAAAAGTTGTATACGAACAAAGAAACTGGAATCTCCTTTGGTGAAACACTGGCTGGACTTTAACCATACATTAGAGAAAATACGTATTTTTTTTTTTTGTTCTCCAATGTTGTGATTTGCCCTGGGAGGTGACGTTTCTTTGTCACTTCGATGCCACGAACAAGAATTTATATATAACTGGCATTCGATTCATTCTTAAGGATTAAATACAGTGACTGAGTGGAAGGCCTTTTTTTAAGCTTGGCTCTGCCTAAAATTAACTTCTGTTTAAATAAGTTTCTTCTATTCAATAATACTGGCATTTTCATGCCATTGCACATCTACACTGTGCTAGAACCACTGGTATTTAAACATTATGCAGTTGCAATTTTCAGCTTCTTCATGACTTTCTCTGAAGCGTTTCGGGAGCAAGGAAGGCTCGGGTAAGCTCTACTCAAATCCCTTTTAAAAAGACATGCATATATAGAGAATATTAACGTTCTATAATCCATCAGTAATGCTAAGGTACTTTTCATCATTTGTCGTTTTACAGATCTTTGGTTTAAATCATTATGATGTGTGTTCAATTTCCGTTCAGTTCATAATACCTTGTCAGAATGATCAGGACTATATGACAGATACTGAATTGTATAGTGAGTATTTTGTTTTTATTTAAAGCATTTTGTCTGACCGTTTTGCACATAGATTTGTTTAAAAAAAATGTTCATATATTTTGTCTGATAGCACCATTGGATTGTGGCATTTGTTGATTCTCTCCCCCTGGTTAAGCCATTACTGCGAAACATCAAGGCCTTCTGTTGGGGCTTGCAGAGTAGTTTCATGCCGTTCACATTCTAGAGCTATCTAGTGCTGTCCTTGGTGCACGGGTTCAGCACAGATCTTTTCAGATCATCATGCGAGATCATTTCATCATGAAATGTTACACAAGATTGTTACTTCCATCTACTCCTCCTTCAGGAAGACACTGGTGCTTTGCATTACAGGCATTCTTTTAGTGTTTAATGCCCAGAGTTTAATTATAAGATTATGTGCATTTATTTTACTTCTGATTCTTACAATATGAATTATATAATTAATAAAAATAGATTTTAGCATTCTTTGCTTGCTTTTCAGGTTACAGTGTTCCTTTATATTTCTTTCTATATATATGTATATTGGTTGGAACATTCTGAGTAATATTCTGCCATTTTTTTGTATTACTACATATATGTATATATGTGTGTGTATATAAGTATTTGTAAATAAATGAGTGTATGTGCATGTATGTGTGGGTGTATATGTGGTAGGTGTATGCATGTACATACAAACACAGTATCCTGGATTCCTGGTCTGATTATAAAGTCTCTTGCCAACCAATCATAGAATTGTGATGGCACAAAAAGTCCTTATGGCCTATCTGGTCTATCTAACCACACCAACTGCTCAGCTTTTCAATCCTTATCATTTCGTCAGAGATCCTCTGTGCTTATCCCATGCTATTTTAAATTCATATACTGTCTTTGTCTCCACCACCTCCACAGGAAGGCTGTTCCATGCATCCATCACCCTCTTTATAAAGAAACATTTTCTTAAATTGCTCCTAAGTCTACCCCCTTTCAACCTCACCCCATGAAAAGATGCCCGTTACCTCCAGTGTTTCATGCACTGGAGTTTAAATGTCTCTGTTGTATCCCACCTTTCCTATAGGATACACATGTTTAGTTCTTTGTCCCCAAATGTTTTACAGTGAAGACACTAAACAGTTGTCAAGTAACCAGGTAACCAGTGTGCGTGCGTATATATATATGTATGTGTGTGTATATATATGTATGTGTATATATATATAGGGCCAGATTTTCAAAGGGGTACGTGCGTACCCCCCCCCCCCCCCCCGAAAACCTGCCGAAGTTCCCCCTGCGTGCACCGAGCCTATGTTGAGTAGGCTCGGCGGCGTGCGCAAGCCCTGGAACGCGTGTAAGTCCCGGGGCTTTCCTGTGGGGGGCGTGTCGCGGCGGTGCATCGTTTGGGGCGGGGCCAGGGGCATGGTTCCGGCCCGGGGGCATTTCGGGGGCATGGCCAAGGCCTCCGAAACGGCTCCCAGTCCTGGGAATCGCGCGCCGGCAGCCGGCTCGGCGCGCGCAAGTTACGCCTGCCTCGGGCAGGCGTAACTTGTGCAACAAAGGTGGGGGGGTGGGTTAGGTAGGGAAAGGGAGGGGAAGGTGCAGTGGGGTGGAAGGAAAGTTCCCTCTGAGGCTGCTCCAATTTCGGAGTGGCCTCAGAGGGAACGGAGGCAGGCTGCTCGGCTCGGCACGCACAGGCTGCCAATTTTGCACAGCCTTGCGCGAGCTGATCTCGGATTTTAACAGATACGTGCGGCTACGCGCGTATCTGTTAAAATCCCGCACACTCTTGTTTGCGCCTGGTGCGCGAACAAAAGTACACATGTGCGCATATTTGTAAAATCTACCTCATAATGTACAGAGGGGCAGACACACCCCATCACATGCAGACAGGCAAACTAGCTTGCTCTTACTCTTCCTCTGTTCGAGCTGACTGAGCTAGTCCAACTGAGTTTACTGTTTTTCTCTTTCTCCACCTGGGCCTGCTGAGCTTGCCTAGTTTGGCTAGCTGGCCTGACTGGATATCTATCTTCCTCGTACCAGTCTTGCTGTCCCTCTCCCCTTACTAGTTTCTCCTTTTCTCCCCATCTCCTTACTGCTTCAGTCGCCTCTCAATCTCTTGCCCTGGGTGGGCTGCTTAACATCCCATTATTTCTAGCTGCTTTCTTGCACTGAGAGGAAATCAGAATGGGTGCCTAATGTCACAACCCATGCTGTCTTAATGGCTCTGGCAGTTCCTCTTTGCAGCATCATCAGGCTGCAGCATAGCAACTTTTTTTTTTTTTTTTACCTAGGATTGGCCTGTGGCATTTGTGCCCCCCCCCCCCCCCCCGACTCATTAACGCTGCCACCAACCTCCCACCCCTGCGTTGGGTGACACTGCAGCTGAGTGGTTGTCATTCTCACAGGAGAGGATGAAGCAGTTCAACACACAGTAGATCCTTGTTAGAGGAGCATGAAAAGATTAAAGAACTCTTATGAGCATATAGTGCTAATGGATGCTGTTTATTCGCCCTCCCAAGAAAACTATATTTTTAAGCTACATTTCCCCCCTTCATTTCGGAACTTGGCACACACCAGGAAACTCCCAGTTTTTTCCCAGATGGTTAACTTGCACAGCCTTTGTTGGGAAAGACCTGATCCATTGCGAACTTCAGATTTTAAAACACAGGGGATCCCATCTGTCTGTCATAGATAAAAGCTCCCAATTTGGCACTGGGAAATGCCCGATTCAAAGCACCTCAGCCTTAGAAAGATGCAGTTGAGAAGGGACAGGTCTGCCAGTGTAACAGAGGGCATGAGGTCTGTGTTAGACCTGTGCATACATAACTTGTGACCCAGACTGGCCACTGTTAGAGACAGGATGCCTTCCTACTCATGACTTCTGACTTCTCATATTATCCACTTTGCCATTTCTTTTGCTAACCCCAACGTTCACAGCTGATTCATTTTGTGCCTGGCACTTTAAACACTTGAAAATCCAACTCTGTAAAGTGTCAATCAATGGTGTACCACTCCTAAAGGAAAAGAACCTCCAAAATATATTTTGAAACACTTTCTTCAACCATCATAATAGGCAGCCCTGTACCACACCTTCATTTACCTTATTAATCATCTAGTTAAACCCATATGATGTTTTGTTATTAATGTGAGCCAGCTCATATCACAAAGGGTTTTTTTAATTTGATTTATAAAAATAAGAATACATGTACTTCTGATTTCAGAAGAAAGATAAGTAGATCGGTTTTTATTTGCAGAAATTAAAAAAACTTTGGCTGACATTAATAAAATAAAAAAATAAAACCCAAACAAAGCAAAAACTGTCATATGGACTTAACCAAATGATTAAGGTAAATGAAGGTGTGATACGGGTCTGCCTATTATGATGATTGAAGAAAGTGTTTTGAAATATATTTTGGAGGTCTTTTCCTTTAGGAATTCACATATGCCATACCACTAGGTTGTACTTCTGCTCTTTTTTCACTTTTGTAGAGCAAAGAATCAGCTGTGCCTATGCCATGCCCTCTTAAAATCTGTTATTATTTTAGTCTTCGCCACTCATTCCAGGAGGGTTTCCACACATCCATCATCCTTTCCATGAAAAAGTATCTCCTGACTTTTACTCCTGAGAAAAAGGCTTCCTCTTGTGCATCATGTATACCTTTCAGGTCTATGAATGTCTTGCCTATATCTCACCTGCTTCTCCCCACCTGGAAGGTATATGCTTAGATCCTTAAAACTGATCTCCCTGGAGTTTTTGTGCTATTGATATCCTAGTGAGAGTAGTAGAGGACTGGCCACAAAATAGAAAATCTTAAGCTATCAGGACATTAATAGGAAATGCCTGAACTTGGAAGTCTCATTAATATTACAAATCTCACTGTGGTGTTTTTAAGTGAAAGGAAAGCTGTAAAATTATTTGGAAATTAGTTTCTCAGCTACTACAGTGGACTTAAAACTCTTTCTTTCCAATGGCCTTACTGTCAAAGCAGTGGTTCTCAAACTTTCCCACGCCCCATCCTTAAAAGCATCTGGTTTTCAGGATATCCGTAATGAATATTCACAAGATATTTGTGTACGTTTGCTTAATTTGTGTGTTGGTAATCCTGGGGGGAGCTGGGAACCACTGCACTGAGGAATCTTTGAAGCAAACAGAATGTTGGGTGTCAGCCTTTCCAAATGCAGGATTTTAAGCCCATTGTGGCTTGCCCATTAGACTATTTATTTACACTTAATTTTTATCGAAGTACACACATCTGACAGGCACAAGTTACCTCAGAATGTATAATCAACAGAGCTTTGTGTATAAAAGGTAGCATTTCAGAAGGACCTTTTGTTTTCAATTTTTATTTTTCCCAGAAATGTTATTAGAACAAAAAAAAAGGGGGAGTAATTGGTGTGGGGGAAAAAACCAATACTTTTCCACTGATTTATTTTTGTTACTTATAAAAAGCACTGATGAATTCCTGTGAATAATAAAATAACTGAAAACATAACCATTATAGTTTCCATTCTGGCTGGCTATCTGATGTACCATGTTTTTTGCTCCATAAGACGCACCTGACCATAAGACACACCTAGGATTCAGAGCGGGAAAATAAAAAATAAAAAAAAGATGTGCTAAACCGGCTCTGTTCCCGGGCATCTGTGTGAATTATGGACCAAATTAGGGGAGGGCATAAAATGTTATTTTTGTCCCCATTCCCATCCCAATCCTTTAAATTTAATTAACTACAACCCCCCACCCTCTTGACCCCCCTCCCCCCCAAGACTTGCCAAAAGTCCCTGGTGGTCCAGCGGGGGTCCTGGAGCGATCTCCTGCACTCGGGCCGTCGGCTGCCAGTATTCAAAATGGCGCCGATAGCCTTTGCACAAGATGGCGCCGGCCGTCCATTGCTCCTACCATGTGACAGGGACCGACCAATGGCACCGGTAGCCCCTGTGACATAGTAAGGGCAAAGGCTATCGGTGCCATTTTGAATACTGGCAGCTGACAGCCCGAGTGCAGGAGATCTCTCCCAGACCCCCGCTAGACCACCAGGGACTTTTGGCAAGTCTTGGGGGGGGGGGGGGTCAGGAGGGTGGGGGGGTTGTAGTAAGGTTTGTTTTTTTTTGTTTTTGTTTTTTTTTTTTTTTAAATATTCGCTTCATAAGACACAGACATTTTCCCCGCACTTTTGGGGAGAGAAAAAAGTGCAACTTATGGAGCGAAAAATACAGTACTTTATTTTATCCCCCTTTTTTATATTCATCTTGTATCTATATAAAACAAAAGCAAATATAAACAATTAAGTCTAAAGAAGGTTTATAATATTTAAACATTGAGAACTGTATCCAAATTCACCCTAAAGTTTCAAAAGTCCACAGAGCAAGTAGTAATAGCCACCCAGATTGATTCAAAGTTTTATTTACAAGTGAAGAAAGTAGGTGGCCTATAATGGCTGGGGTGCATGGTGACCTAGATTCATATCCTGCTTTTGCACTAAAACTCATTGGGCTAGATTTTAAAAGCCCTGCGCGCGTAAATCCGGGAGGATTTACGCGCGCAGGGCACTCGCACGCCGGCGCGCCTTTTTGGCATAGGCCGCCGGGACGCGAGCAAGTCCCGGGGCTTCGTAAAAAGGGTGGGAGGGGGCGTGTCCAGGGTCAGGGGCGGTCCGGGGGCGTGGCGACGGTTCGGGGGTGGGCTGGGAGGGCGGTCCCGAGTCCCCCAGCACTGCAGCCTGTGCCGGGGGATGCCGAGGCGGCACGCGCAAGTTACGCCTGCTTCAAGCAGGCGTAACTTGCCCAACAAAGGTGGGGGGGGGGGTTTTTAGGGTAGGGCTGGGGGGTGGGGTAGATAGGGGAAGGGAGGGGAAGGTGGGGGGACGCGGAGGGAATGGAGGCAGGCTGCGCGGCTCGGCGCGCGCAGGCTGCCGATTTTGCGCAGCCTTGCGCGCGCCGACCCCAGATTGTATAAGATACACGTGGCTATGCGCATATCTTATAAAATCTGGCGTACTTTTTAAAGATCTACCTCACTGTGTCCCATTGCCTCAAGTACCCATTCAGCTGTCTAGGGCAAGTGCTCATTGTACCTGTACGTAACTTGTTGCAAAGGGCTATTTAAATGCCAAAATAATACCTTGAAAGGGCTGGTAGTGCAGAAAAAGCGAGGGTCCTTACAAGTTCATTGGGTTTGAATTCTTTATTCAAAAGAAACTCCCAGGACTTTAACATTTTCCACTCATATCATATAAATGGTCCCCTGACACGGACTCCATGTTTCGCTGGAAATTTTTCAGGTTGCTAATCTGCCAAGGACATCAAGATTTTCACAAGGGGCTTGCGCTGTGATGTGATTAATGATATGTTGGTATAGCTCAGTTGCAAAGTGTGTGAAGCTATTTGTGGGATTGTTTAGGACATGATGGTTCTTAGGCAAATTGCATAGGAATAGCCAAGATGAAGTGATATTGCCATTTAGCAGAGGGGTTCTCAACCCAGTCCTCGGGGCCAAACCTAGCCAGTCATGTTTTCAGGATATCCACAATGAATATGCATGAGAGATTTATGTTCACTGCCTTCACTGTATGCAGATCCATCTTATGCTTATTCATTGTGGATATCCTGAAAACCTGACCAGTTAGGTGTGCCCTGAGGACTGGGTTGAGAATCACTGATCTGGAGTGACATCTAAATTGTTACACAATATACAGTGGCTGCATTTATTAAGATGGACGCACAGTTTGTTCTTTCATTGACTGGGAAGGTAAATTTTAGAATAGAAAATTATAGGAAGATACTTGCTGTTTCACATCAGAGCTGTGATTTTCTCTAACTGGCTCTTCATTTCACCTCATTGGATTGTGTCAACCTTAATTCCTGAAATCTAATCAATAAATAAACCTGGAAAGCAACTAGCAGCTAGAAACAGGTGCCAAAAAAATATTTTATAAGTTTTACTTAACAGTATTCTAGTGCATTGTTTTTTGCCTTCTCCATTCTTCTTTAGTGCATGGTAGATTTTTTTTTCCTGCTGTGTTGAATTTTTTTCTTTAGGAGAAGAATGTTTTTGGGCACCTCTCCTCAGGAAAGGTTATCAAAATAATATGCAAATATTTCACCAACATCTCCCGGAGGCACACCTAACCAGTCACATTTTCAGGACATCCACAATGAATATCCATAAGATAATTTGCATACATTGAAGACCCAATGTATTCAAATCTATTTCATGCATATTCATTTTGGCAATCTTGAAAACCTGACTGCATAGGTGTACTTCCAGGAAAGGGTTGGGAAACACTGTAGTATACTATAACAGAAATTAGGATCCCTGGGGGCGCTGTTGCGCCATCGATGAGGACGGACATCTAGCTGCCGAGCTCCGCTCCCCCGCGAGCACATAACCCGCCAAAACCAGCGAAAAATGAGTGGTTTTTCTGCGAATCTATCAGGGGCATTGCCTTAACTAGTTACCTTCCCAGAATTGATGGCTACGAAGCGAAAAACAGCCGATTTACGGCAATTTTCATATGGCAAGCTGCCGATTGATCCGGACCAAGATGGCGTCTCTGACGATGGTAACATAGCAGGAGGAAGTGAGGCTGCAATGGCGCCTCGTGAAACGGAGCCTGAAAAGACTGTTGCATCGGAGGAAACCTCTTTGACGCGCGCAGAAGTAAGGCAGTGGTTCATGGATTTAAGGGGGGATATGAAGCAGCATACACAGGAGATCATGGACTCGGTTGTGGACTTAAAAGAAGATTTGGCGGCACTAGGGACCCGGGTAGATGAAATGGAAAACCGGGTTGATATACATGGAGAGGCATTAAATAACTTACAAATCCAGGGAACTCAACGTACTGCTGACATTTTGGCGCTTCAAGAGAAACTAGAAGATCTGGAGAACCGGAACAGAAGACATAACCTTCGCATCCGGGGGGGTACCGGATACCCCGGAATTCTCTGATACTGCTGCAGTAGCCAAACAAATCTGCCACCATCTGCTTTCCATGGGACAGGAAAGTAATGCAGACCGCCAGTTCGGAAATTATCCTGGAACGTGCGCACCGGGCACTTGGTCAGCGCCGGGATCAGCGACTGAGAGACCTAATTATTTGTTTTCACAGCTTCCAATTTAAGGAGAAGGTCTATGCTGCCTCTCGCTCCCTGAAGGAGATCAGTTGGAATAACTTACACCTCTCCATTTATCAAGATCTGGCTCCGATTACATTACAGAAGAGGTATGATCTGAGGGAAGTGACGTCCGTGTTGCGGGCGAAGGATATAAAAATATCGATGGACATTCCCCTTTGGGTTATTGTTTCAAGCTCAGGGAGTGACTTTTAGGATTAAAAACATGGCGGAGGCGTCAGAGGCCTTTAATAAAGCGCAGATCCCCGTATCCTTTCAAGTTCCCAAGATGGCGCCGCCAGCGGAAAAGCTAGATTCGGCTCCAAGATGGCAGCGAGCTGACAAAGGCGGGAGGAGACTTTGGAGGCAATCTGATGTTCGTCGCTCCCCACAGAAGGATTCAATCTGATTACTTGGCTTGAGCAGCTAATTGTCGGTTCAGCTGGAGTTTACTAATGGCTGCATGGTAACAGAAGCGGCCAATTCCTTGAGAAAGAAAAGCTTTGGCATATTTTGACTGTTTGACTGGTTACAGGGCACAGTATATCACATTTTGCGCTGGTTTCTGTTTTTGATATGGATGTTGCAGTTGCGGAATCCTATTTGGGTTCCATGTTTACGATTGCGTTCTCATGACATTAGAGTTTGGGCTGCTGGGGGGGGTGGGGGAGGGTGTTGGTGGCAGACTACTGTAGGGTGTCAAGTGTTCATGGCTCCCCTTATTAATGTATCCCATGGGTGGTCGGAGGGATACGGTAGGACCGATGAACACACTGGGGCACTTATTTACTTACTCACACATTGGGAACAGAGGGGACAACTAGGGGGAACTCCTTTTCAGGTTTGGTATGTTTTAAGGGCAGGGGAATTCTCAAATCATCCCCCAGGGATGGGTCTATCCTCATGAGTGATGGCTATTTATTTATTTTTATTTATTTATTTAGAGATTTTTATATACCGCGACACGTTCAGAACATCACCTCTGTTTATATTAAACAGTAATGCAGCAACAGGCTTTACAATAAGCATATTAAATAACAGTATTAAACAAAACAAAAAGGATACATTCAACAGGATTTACAGTCAATTTGGAACTAGAACCATTTTTTTTTCTCTTTAAAAAAAGTATATATCATTAACGTACACATAACAGTGGTTACAAATTGATATACATTTGGGGCATTTACAGTAGATACATTTTTCTAGGGAATAAGTGTTGAATAGGACGGGACAGAATGGTAAGGGAGGGAAGAGTGTTATGTATGTGGCAGGTAAAGGGCCCTGTCAGTCATTGGTATGCTTTTTTGAACAGCCAGGTTTTTAGGTTTTGTTTACATTTTCTGTGGCAAGGTTCCTGGCGCAAGTCGGTGGGCATACTGTTCCATATAGTGGATCCTGCTATGATTAATGAACGTTCCTTTGTTGATACATGTTTGGTAAGTTTAGGGGAGGGTATCCGCAGTTTGGCCTGGTGCTGTATTCTTGTTGGTCGATTGGTCTTATTAAAATACAAGTTTTCGGAGAACCATTGCATGTTTTGGTTATGTAATGCCTTGTGTATTAGCGTAATGGTTTTGTATATAATCCTGGATGCAACGGGTAGCCAGTGTAGGGACTGAAGGGCGGGAGTTATGTGATCGTGGCGGTGTGTGTTGGTGAGAATGCGGGCAGCTGCATTTTGTAACATTTGTAACGGTTGTAATGTATTTTTTGGTAATCCTAACATTAGAGAGTTGCAGTAGTCAATCTTTGATAGTATTGTAGCTTGTAGGACGGAGCGGAAGTCATTTCGGTGTAGAAGAGGTTTGATTCGTTTTAGGGTGTGGAGCTTGAAGAAACCATTTTTAACAGTAGCAGTGATGAATTTTTTTAACGTAAAATGGTTATCGATGATGATGCCAAGGCTGCGGACTTGTACAGTGGATGGGCAGACTTGTGATGGGAGATTTGTATTCATTGTGGAGTTGTTTGGAGGTGTGATGATGAGAAGCTCTGTTTTGTTGGTGTTAATAGCTAGAAAGTTATCAGTGAGTAGTTTTTTTATTTCTGTGAGGGCAGCATTCTAGGTATTCAGGGCATTAGGAAGAGAGTTGTTTATAGGAATGAGGATCTGCACATCATCTGCGTAGATGAAGTGTTGAAAGCCCAGTTTCGATAATAGTCGACAGAGAGGTGTAAGATAAATATTAAAAAGAGTTGAAGAGAGAGATGATCCTTGGGGCACTCCTTGTGTAAGGCTTCTTGGTTTAGATTCACGTTGTCCCATTTTTACACTATAGGTCCTATTGCTCAGGTATGATTGGAATCAAAGTAGAGCTGTGCCAGTGATGCCAATTTCAGTGAGGCTACTAAGATTCTGTCACTTAATGTAAAAGGGCTGAACACCCCAAGAAAACGACTGCTGCTCACTAGGAAACTTCAGCGACAAAAGGTGGGAGTAGCATTCCTTCAAGAGACGCATGTGAGGAAACATCATGAACGGCTATTAGTTTTCCCCCAATTCACCGCCAGCTACTGGGCAGCTTGCTCTAAAGCTAATAAATATGCTGAGGTGGGGATACTAATTTCGACTGCTTGTGTACATGAGGAATTACTTAAAGTGATGGACCCTAAGGGCAGATATATCGTTTTAAAAATCAGAATGGGTAAACGTATTATTTCTCTTCTTAATGTTTATTTCTCACATACAGAACAGGTGGCATTTTTGAGTCAAATTGACAGTATATTACAACAGCATTTGGAGGGGGACATTGTGTTGGGGGTTGATTTTAACGTTACTGTGCACCCTGCCCTAGATAATAGTACGAGTGTGGGTCCAGCTACTAGCTTTCGGAGTAAGTGGCGCCACTTTTTGGACAAATGGTGCGTCATAGATGTGTGGCGGCGGCGATACCCACATTCTAGGTCCTACACCTTTTTTTCACACCCTCACGGCACATATTCCAGGATTGATTATCTATTTGTTTCCACTCAAGCCCAAAACAGGGTCCAGAAAGCAGAGATAGACCACATTACGTGGTCCGATCACGCTCCTATCTGGATTGAGATTGTACTTCAGGACTCCGACTCTGGGTATAGGCCGTGGAGGCTCAATGACAGTCTTCTTAAAAATCGAGACTTTGCTGCTAAATTAGAATTACATATGAAACACTACTTTCAGGAGAATCAGACGGATGGTATGGACCCATTAACTGTATGGGCATGTTCTAAGACCGTTATGCAGGGGCTGTGCATTTCCCAGGCAGCATATTGCAATAAGACTAGGGAAAGTGCTAGACTCCTATTACTAACTCAGCTAGGAGCTTTGACCAAACAGCACAGTGCCACACCATCCCAATCAGTTTATTATCAAATGTTACAAGTTAAGAGCCAACTCCGGTCCCTAGATGATGAGGCCATCAGTCATCATTTGCTTTTACTAAAGCAAAAATTTTTTGAGGGGGGAAATAAAGTGGGTCGTTACCTAGCGCAGAGACTAAGGGCTGCTAGAGCTCAGACGGTGATTGCAAAGATAGATTCCACACTGGGCACACCCCTCACCTCCTCAGAGGATATAAGGAGTTCTTTTACTACCTTTTATTCTCAATTATGTTCCTCTGACACCACAGTGACTGATGTTGCTATTGATAATTACTTAAGCTCAGTGGAATCGCCTACTCTTAATGACTCACAGAGGGAATTTTTGGATAAGCCTATTGAGCCTAATGAGGTTCTACTTGCCATAAAAAACTTGAAACCAGGGAAAGCACCGGGACTCGATGGCTTTACAGGTACATACTACCGTAAATTTGCACATATTTTAGTAGGTCCTTTGACGAATGCGTTTAATTCCTTACTGCAAAGTGCGACCTTTGGTAGAGACGCTAACACCGCAGGCATCACGGTGTTACCAAAGCCGGGTCGGGACCCTACAAAATGTAGCTCATATAGGCCTATATCATTAATTAATATAGATCTCAAAATACTGGCCAGAGTTTTGACTGCCCGGCTTAATGGTGTATTGCCAGGTCTAGTCCATAACGATCAGATGAGATTTGTTCCCGGGCAATTGGCAGCGGATAACGTCAGGAGGATAGTTGACATCATAGATTTGGTGCAAACTAATGGTGTGCCAGCCATCCTCCTTTCTTTGGATGCTGAAAAAGCCTTTGATTTAGTTCATTGGCCCTTTTTATTAAGACCTTACAGCATATGTCATTTGGCCCTTCTTTTGTGACCTGGCTAGTGAAGTTATATGATCACCCTTTCGCTTGAGTTAAAGCTAATGGGAGTTATGGTGATCCAATTGAGATACAACGGGGAACTAGACAAGGGTGTCCTTTGTCCCCTCTATTGTTTGCTTTATTCCTTGAACCATTTACCACGACCATTAGGAAATCACAGGGTATCCTGGGGGTGAGGAAAGGGGTCCATCACTTTAAGATATCACTTTTCGCTGACGATGTGATGTTCATACTTACTGAACTGGAAACATCGCACCAGGGGGTTATGGCAGAGTTGGCAAGGTTTACATCATGAAGGTGAACTACGATAAATAGAAATTCTCAATCTAACCCTGTCGCAAACTGCTGTACAGTCGTTGTTTCGACAATTTCCCTTTAAATGGGCTAATACCTCACTGAAATATTTGGGAGTGAGGCTGGGATCAACAGTTAGCCAATTATATGCGTTAAATTATGACCCCCCCTTGTCAAAGTCATACAAACAGATTTAAACAAATGGCAGCATCAAATGCACTCGTGGCTGGGGCGGCTCGCCATAATTAAGATGAATATCCTCCCCCGTTTTCTATATTTCTTCACCACAATTCCCATATACTTGTCTACTCCTATACTCAAAAAGTGGCAATAAATTTTGTGCAGCTACATATGGCGCAAATGCCCACCTAGGATGGCGAGGACTACGTTGTATATGACAAAGCTTCAGGGGGGTGTGCAGTTACCTAACCTACTGTGGTACTATCCCGCTGCACAGCTTCTGGCTCTAGTAGCCCTCCATCGTACAAACGATATACCGCAGTGGGTGCATTTGGAGCAAGCACTTATAGGGGTTATTCCCATTTCGGCCTTGCCCTGGCAACCACATATGACTTGGGGTCCTCTCGCACACATTCCATTTGCGCTCCGCACTACATTCAAGGTGTGGCATCAATGGAAGCCTAAGCTGGTGGGGCCTGAATGGTACTCAACCATGACTCATCTTTGCACAAACACTGTATACCCCATACATGACACCTCTGTGACTGTGAAAATGTGGGCAACTTTGGGCATCATCAGATTGGCGCATGTACAGCAACAGGGGACTCTGATGACTCTCGATCAGCTTTGTCATACTTATTCCCTGAGTGGGTTGGATTTTTTACATTATGCCAAACTATATCACTTCATTCATCGAGGGATGCGGGGGGGTACTCTGAAATTGACCAGTACTTTATTCGAGACATTTTGTAAGAATGCCTCAACAGTGCGAGGCATCATCTCTAAGATATATGGTATTTTTAATAGCATATTGAAGGAGCCCCCTCGGCACCGTGCGATATGGGAAACTGACTTTCAATGCCGGTTAGATGACCAAGAATGGGATGTTATCTATTCATTAGCTCATAAATGCTCTGTTTCGGTGGGTCTCCAAGAAATTGCCATAAACTAATCTATCGGTGGCACTACACACCAGTGCAACTCCATAAATATCAGCCTACATTGTCTAATCTATGTTGGAGGGGGTGTGGCCACCTTGGTTCATATTATCATATTCGGTGGGAATGTAATAAGGTGGCACAAGTATGGCAGGAGGTACTAGGATGGCTTTCTAGGGTAGTCTTGGCCCCGGTGATGGCGGAACCATGGCATGTGCTCTTAGGTCTCCCAATAAGCTGACACAATAAGGATACACAAAGGTTTTTGTTGCAAGTTTTTATTGTAGTTCACTCTGAAATAGCCTTACACTGGAAATGTGTCAATATGCCGAGCTTAGCCAAGATTCAACATAGATTGCATACATATTATCAACTCAGTAGACTCACTGCGGTAATTAGAGATCGGCTGGGAGCTTTTGAGAGATCATGGGGGCACTATACTATGTGGCTGGGTTTTCAAGCCCGCTCTCCTTGAAGGTCTTCTACTGTTGTATATTTATTACAGAGCAACCTGGCTTATTCTGAACGCCTGTTTTTGGTATTGTACTCGACTATATATATTCAATTGTTTACCTGTGCATAAATATTTGTTCCCAGCCTTGCGGTGGGCACCTGGTTTCTCCCTGATTCTGTTACTAATCTTTCCAAAAATCCTTATTAATACGGTTATGTGTTCCCAGCTGGGGGGGGAGATAGGAAGAAGGGGTTGGGGAATGTTTATAAAACGCAAAACTAGTCAATCATGCTTATGATGTGTACTTTTTTAAATATGGAAAGCTACTGTCATGGCACATCTACGGTTCTGTTCTGTGTTCTATGTTCGTTAACTGCTATATTGCCGTTTTGATTGACAATAAAATTCTTTAAAGAGAAAAAAAAAAGAAATTAGAATCCCTAAGATGATTGGTGGGAGAGGGGGAAGGTGGTGTACAGGCTTAAGTAGAAGGTTTGTGTAACTGGGGCTTTTTTCATAGAAAGGTGTTTCCTAACCCTCTCTTGATTGCACACTCAACCAGTTGGGTTTTCAGAAGTGCAAGGCGCACTTTCTGTGCTTTTAAAAGACCATATTTCCAGAGACACCCATCTTGGCAATTCTAATGATACTGAATGCCATCTCTACTTCCACAACAGCAGCTTTCAACTCATGCTCAGCAGAGTGAATGCCGTCAACCTAAGACAATGCAGCAAGTCCAGACCAAATGTGGACCACGTTTTTGAGCCTTTTTCAAACCCAGCAACCATCCTCTCCAGTAGGTGGAAGCATCCAGCACTACCTGGAGGAATGGTGCAAGAGTACCAAAGATCACTGGATTCTCAAGATTGTGGAGTCTAGATACCCCTTGCATTTCTCCTGGCTTCCCACACTTGCTCAGCCTTCAATCTGGATCTGCCTCATGTGACACAACTCCACATGAGGAGGTGGAGTCATTCCTTAAACAGCAATCAATAGAACCGGTTCCTCTGTATCACCATGGCCAGAAGTTCTATTCCTGCTACTTCCTTATCCCCAAGAAATCTCGGAGACTGAGACCCACCCTGGATTTAAGAAGCCTGAACAAGCATAAACTCTGGGAGAAATTCAAAATTAATTCCCTCCATACAATTGGCCTCTTCATACAGAGAGGGGAGTCGATGTGCGCTCTAGATCTGAAGGATACTTATGCTCATATTCCTATCCATCCCTCCCACTGGCATTACCTGTGCTTTATGGTAAAATACGCTCATTGTCAATACAGAGTGCTCTTCTTTAGCCTGTTAGCAGCACTGAGGGTCTTCTCCAAATGCCTGGCTATTGTAGCAGCACATCTGCAGCATCAGAATCTTTCCTTACCTGGACTGACTTGTGACAATGACCCATGCAGGTGTACCAACCTCTCTATAAAATCAATACAAGTTCTACAATAGCTAGAGTTTCTGGTGAATTTCGAGAAATTGATTCTAATTTCCAGTCAAGTTCATTGGAGCCAGAACAGATTTTTTGCAAGTGAAGGCGCTTCTTCTGACAGATCAAGCGTACAGCTCTGATTCCTTGTATACAAACTATTAAAAACAGAGCTAGAGAATTTCTGGTTTTTCTGGGCCACTTGGATGCAATTTGTGTAGTTGCAATAACCTGCCTTCACATATGAGTGCTGTTGTGGGGTCTCTGCTCCCAATGGGACCAGCTATCTCAACCCCTAACAACCAAAGCGAGAAATTCACAGGCAGTGAAACAGCTGGTGGCTATACCCCTACATCCTCCATGAAGGAGCACCACTCAGTCAACTTCCTCACAAAGTCACGTTGACAACAGATAACTTTACAAAAGGTTGTGGGCCCTTTTGAGCACAAGATACTGGGTCTTTCATAGAAAGATAATTTCAGATTAATGTAGAATTGAGAGCAATCAAATATGCTCTAACATACTCTCCATTTTCCAAGGAAAGAACATTCTCATTCAAATAGATAACCAAATAGCCATGTTCTACATGAATAAACAAGGAGGCACAGGGTCATTGATTCTGCCAGGAGGTGATAAAGATATGGGGAATGAGCATGCAAATATCGAGCTGTCCTACAAGCAGCCTACATACTAGAAAGCTCCAACACATTAACAGTTTATTGCAGCAGAAACTTTCAACCACATACACAGTCTCTGCAGCAGTCAATGGTCAACAGACTGATCAGTCTGTAGGGATGTCCAGCAATTGACCTATTTGTATCAGAGCAACACAGAAAACAATGTTCTGCTCCATTCTTCCCAGTGAACTTGGATCAATGCTGGACACTTATGCTCAGCTGAAATGCAGATCTCATGTACATTTTTCACGGATTCCATTGAGAGCCAGAACAGTGCAAAAAGTGCTCAAAGACCAGGCCCATCTGATCCTCATAACTACATCATGGCCCAGACAAGTTTGGTTCACGTATGTAGTACAGCTGTTCATCAGTCCTCCAATCTCTCTTGGACCATATCTATCCTTAATAACTCAAGAAGAGGGACATCTATTTATCCAAACCTTCCCTCCCTCTACTTGATTATTTGAATGTTGAGCTCTGTGATCACCAAATTATCCTTACCCAAGGAGATCGAGGACTTAATTGTGTCTGCCAGAAAACAATCAACTAGGTGAGCCTATTGTTTTAAATGGAAAACATTAGCCACATGGTGTCAATACAAAACTTCGGATCAATTCACATGCGAACCCAAAACGTTACTGAGCTACTTGCTCTCTCTTTCTGCTTCAGGATTTAGCACCTCATCAATAAGAGTACATCTCCGTACCATAGCGGCTTACCATGTTCATATTAAGGGTAAGTCCATCTCCATTCATCAGTTAGTTTCAAAATTCTTGAAAGGCTTATTGTATACTAAACTTTTAGTTGTGAAACAACCTGTTCCATGGGATCTGAATGTGGTTCTGGCACATCTGATGAACCAGCTTTTCGAATCATTGGAGTTGGCTTTATTCAGTAATCCTTTAAGTAGTCACGTCAGCCAAAAGAGTCAGTGAGCTTCAGGCTTTAGTTCATTATCCTTCTTATATTCAGTTCTTCCACAATAGGGTGGTGCTCTGCACCCACCCCAAATTTCTATCAAAAGTTGTAACAGCTTTTAATATTAATCAAGCCGTTGTGTTATGTTCTTTCCCAAGCCACACGCTCATGAAGGTGAGAAAGCCCTTCATATCTTTGACTGTAAAAGGGTCTTGGCTTATTATAAAAGAACTCTGTGATATCATCAGGCTTTGCAACTATTTGTCTCTTATGATCCTAACAGACTGGGCGGCAAAGCAGTAACTAGATGAAAAAATGATGAACATGTCAAACTAGATAGCAGACTGGCATCGCTCACTGGTATGTTAGCAGGCTTATAAGTTACAGACCCCATTAAGGCTCATCAGGTTAGGACCATAGCTGCTTCAGTAGCTCATCTGTGAACCTTAACACTCGAAGATATTTGCAAAGATGCAACATGGTCGTCGGTATACACTTTTGCATTCTATTGCTGTCTGGACAATCTGAGTGGCAGGAAATTCAGACAAGTAGCTTGAATAGCCTATTCACACAATAGTCTACTTTTACATGGTGGGGTCCAGCTTGTTTCTTCAGTAAATGTTCCACTGCATGTCATGGCTAATTCAGACCTACTTGTTGATGGAGAAAGCAAGTTTGCTTACCATAAAACGGTATTTGCCATAGACAGCAGGGTGGCCATGCTAAATACCTGCCCACCTCCCTGGAGTCTTGACTACATAGCAAGAATTAGCTCTAAAATCGACAGCTCACAAGGTAACGTCCGCATGGGAAGTCCCATACATGCTTAGTAGAGCAAAAGCTCTACTAGCTGAGAGACAGAGGTCCATTTGCCACTGGATGAAATCACCCACATGTCATGGTTAATTCATCCTGTCTTTGGAGAGCACTGTACAGTAAGCAAACTTGCTTTCTTCTAAATTAGCAGCTCTGAAGAGAGGGGGAAAGCATGATGATTTGATGTTTAACAAAGCTTGGTTTCCTAGACACTTGGGTTTGAAAACACTGAAAGAAGGGAATAAGTCAAGTAAAAATTTACAGGCAAACATAATGTTCTTAGGAGGAATGGGGTATTTTGCAGAAGTATCAGAATGGCTAAAGATTAATGACCAATGCAATTTGTATGTATATTCAAAAGGATTGTGTTTGAGATTGGAGAAAAAAGATGAAATGTCTTATTCCAAAGTTACTTTTCTTGCTACTGAAATGGATTTGGAAAGGGCAAGGAGGACATAGTGGATAATGTAGCCATGCAATGTTGGAATTGATTAAAAAAGAAAAAAAACAAGAGGCAAGTTGTTTTGTACACTAGAGAGCAATTACAATCCTGGGACTTAAAGTAGTATAGTAAATTAGTAATAATTAATTCTTCCAGGACTTTGTAGTCAGTTGGCGTCTGATCACCACCGACCAATGGGTATTGTCCATCATCACCCACGGTTATGTGTTGAAATGCTTCTGAATGTGGACTTCAATGTTTCTATAGCACGGTTAGCATATATAATGTTGTACAGGACATGTCATATCCTTTGGTTTATGAACCAAGTAAGTAGTAAACTGGTTTAGAGCACTGAGTACTTAAATGACTTGCTCAGTGTCATTTCAACTTATTGCTAAATACTGACAAATACTAGGGAACCCATCAGACACTACAGTTCTCATAGGGCAAACAGGATGGTAGTCCTCACACATGGGTGACATCATCGAATAGAGCCCTGATTCAGAAAACTTATGTCAAAGTTTCTAGAACTTTGTCTTACACACTGAGCATGCCCAGCATGCCCTATACCACGCATCCACCCTAGGTCTCTCTTCAGTCTCTTCTTTTCCGCAGAGCTGTAAACCTCACAATCTGATTGAGCTCACTTGGGCTGTTTCTGGCCTAGTGGAAAACTTTTTTCATCCTGTTTTTTCGTGGTTTTCGGTATTGTTCCATCACCGGGTCCCTCTCTGTTCCTCTCTGTAGTATCCTAGTCAGAGTTTTCTTCATTTCCGGTACATTTCCTTTTGCAGTTGATTTCCCCTAGCAGCAGCAGTGCCCGGTTTTCATTGATGCCCCCCAGTGCCCAAGTTCTATGTACATTATGGATACTCACGAGATGTGTGTCCTCTGCCTGGGGGCATCATATGACGTCCGGGGTTGTCTCTTGTGCACCCAAAAAACCCTGAAGGGACGTCTGCTTTGACTCGACAATACGGATCAGCTCTTCATGTCAAGGAAGTCCAAGACATCGACATCGATGGACACCACGCCGTTGTCATCAGTAGGTTTGTGAGGTTGACTGTGGAAGCCATCCTGTTTCAACTTTTAGCAGAGGAGGATGCCAGTCGCAAAATGCTTGAGACCCTCCAGTTCTTGGAGCCTCCTAAAGAGATCGTGGCAGTCCCGGTACACGAGATCCTTAAGGAGTTGCTGCTGAGGATATGGAACACCCCTTCATTGTGTTTCCTGTTAACAAGAAGGTGGACAGGGTTTATCTCATCCAGAAGGCTGCTGGAATCAATAAGCGTCAGCTGCCTCACCAGTCGGTGGTGGTCAAATCCACTATCGACAGCCAAGCCCTTTCGGACCCATTCCTTGGCATCCCCAGGGAAGGACCACAGAGCGATGGATGCTCTTGGAAGGACGGTGTTCAAGGCGCCATGCTTATTGCCCGCATGGCTGCCTACCAGCTCTACATGAGCCAGTACTCATGGGACACCTGGAAGCAGGTACAGGAGGTGGCTGAACAGCTGCCTCAACAGCAAGACACCCTCATATCACTGGTAGACAAGGATCTGGAGTGTAGAAAACATAAGGTCTGTGTGACCTACAATATTTTCGAAACGGCATCGAGAGTATCTGCAGTGGGAATCAACATTTGTAGAATGGCATGGCTGCAAACCTTGGATCTCCGACCGGAGGTACAGGAATGACTTGCTGACATGCCATGTACTGTAGGCATTCTCTTCGGAGATAGGGTGAAGGATGCTGTGGCCCAACTTCAGGATCACCATGAGAACCTCCAGCAACTCTCCGCCAGTACTCTGGATCTGTCCTCCTTATCCAGGAGGCCGTCGAGATCAGGGCCAAGGAAGTATTTCACCAGAGGAAGTACTCTCTTCCGCCTCTTCACTCCTGTCAACACCATCAAGGCTCCTGCGGCTGTCCCAGGCAGCAGAGAGTCGCCAAACCCCAACCAGCTTCTCAGTCAACTCTGAGGACAGGGTTTTGACAGGCTGATAAAACAAGGAGGTAGGCGATCTAAAAAAGCCGTGGGGGCAACACACACAATAGATGCCTGAAAATGTCCGTTGAAATGCTTTATTTAGGAGACTTGTAGATCAAATACAAACAATGCCCGACTCAGGCCGAGTTTCGTCCCCCCTCATGGGGGCTGCCTCAGGGGCTACAATAAACAAATAACAATTACTGATTTAGCAATGCAAGACATACATGACTCACACAAATTATAAAAACAAATAAATACTTAAAAGGTAACGAATGGATATGGAACATATATATGACATTTAAAATGAAACATGCTTCTTGAACAGATGTGTACGATCAAAATATGATGTCAAAACACTATAGCCCCTGAGGCAGCCCCCATGAGGGGGGCGAAACTTGGCCTGAGTCGGGCATTGTTTGTATTTGATCTACAAGTCTCCTAAATAAAGCATTTCAACAGACATTTTCAGGCATCTGTTGTGTATGTTGCCCCCAGGGTTTTGACAGGGCCATAGGGGAGCATAAGCAAGTTGTCTGTACCCAGCACGATAGACCCTTCGGTCGGGGGCAAGCTGTAGTTCTTCGTGAACCAGTGGCCTAGTGTGACCTTGGAGCAGTGGGTTCTGTCCATCATCTGCCAAGGGTACCAATCGAATCTATTGGGTGGCCCGCCAAATTGCCCTCTCTGCCCAGATTGGGGGATGGTAGCACATCGAGATATTACAGTCTGAACTCCCCTCCCTCTTAACAGTCAGAGCAGTCAAGCCCATACCACCAGATCAAAGAGGGTGGGGATACTACTCCAGGTACTTCCTGATTCCAAAGAGAACAGGAGGACTTCATCCCATCATAGACCTAAGGGCCTTGAACAAGTTTCTAAAAAGAGAAAAGTTCAAGATGGTTTCCTTGCACACTTTGATCCTCCTTTTGCAAAAAAGGAACTGGCTATGCTCCCTCGACCTAAAGGACACATACACTCATATTGAGATCTTCCCCAGTCAAAGGAAGGGTCTCCGATTTGTGGTGGGAACACAGCACTTCCAGTACCGAATGTTGCTGTTTGGGCTTGCATCCGCCCCACGGGTCTTCACAAAATGCCTGGCTGTGGTGGCAGCACACCTTCACAGACTGGGAGTGCATGTCTTCCCATATCTGGACGATTGGCTGGTCAAGAACAAGTCTCAGGTATGGACTGTTGGGTCTATGAGCTTGACCATTTGGGTGTTGGAGTCACTAGGTTTGTTCTCAACTACCCAAAGTTCCCTCTCAGCCCATCAACTCAATTGGACTTCATAGGAGCCCTGCTAGACATGTCTCAGGCCAAGGCCTTTCTGCCTCGCTAGAGGGCCCTCACCGTGACAACCATTGTGGCAGAGATTCAACAGAGCTAGCAGGTGATTGCCTGGTACATGTTGAGGCTGTTGGGCCATATGGCCGCAACTGTCCATGTTACTCCCTTGGCACGTTCACACGTGCTTAGTGCCTAATGGACCCTGAGGTCACAGTGGCATCAGGCTACTCAGAGCCTCCAGGATTGCATCTGAGTCACCCCATCTCTCAGGGACTCATTGTCCTGGTAGTAGGTACTTTCCAATATGGAACAGAGGATCTTGTTTCAGAATCTCTCCGTTCGAATTGTCCTAAACACGGATTCATCTACCCTGGGATGGGGAGCTCATGTAGATGGACTCGGTACCCAGGGTCTTTGGTCCACTCAGGAATGTTCTTGTCAAATCAACTTCCTGGAGCTTCAGGCGATCAGGCACACACTATGGGTTTTCAGAGATTGGATGTCCAACAAAATTGACCTGATCCAGCAGACTACCAGGTAGCCATGTGGTATGTCAACAAGCAGGAAGGGGATCATACTTCCTGGATGATCCCCTTCCTGCTTAAGGGGATCATCCAGGAAGTATGATCCCCTTAAGCAGGAGCCCTATCCCACCACCCTGTGGGATAGGGCTCACGACCAGATATGGTCGTGAGCCCTATCCCACAGGGTGGTGCTCAGGGCCATGTATCTGGCTGGGATGGAGAACGTGATAGCGGACAGGCTGTTAAGCCTTAAGACCCCCATGAGTGGTCCCTGGACCAGGGATAGCAAATCAGATATTCTGCCTCTGGGGGAGCCCGGAAGTAGATCCCCCAGCAACAGGAAGGTGCCTCGGTTCTGCTTCCTGCACAGGACAGATGGCAAAACTCAGATGCCCTCACCCATCATTGAGACAAGGGTCTTCTGCATGCGTATCCTCTGATTCCCTTAGTGTCAAAGACTCTTTTGAAGATTCACAAGAACAAAAGGACACTGATTCTCATAGCTTCTCATTGGTCGAGACAGGTCTGATTTCCACTCTGGGAATTGTCCATCCAGAGACCAATCAGTCTGGGGACTTCCCCGGATCTCATCATGCAAGACCAAGGCAGGCTGTGGCATCCCAGCCTCCAGGCCTGTCGCTCACAGCCTGGAAGATGAGAAGTTAATCCTACAGCCCCTTGATCTTTTGGTGGATGTGTCTCAGGTCCTGGTGGTTTCGAGAAAGCCTTCCACTAGAAAGTCCTATGGACTGAAGTGGAGGAGGTTTTCCGTGTGGTGTGAGCAGATGGCCCTAGATCCGTTCACCTGCCTTGCACAAAAAAGTGCTTGATTACCTTCTAAACCTATCAGAAGCTGGCTTAAAAGTCAACTCCGTTAGAGTTCATCTTAGTGCAATTGGCACATACCTCCAAGGTGTGGATGGTATGCCCATCTCTGTACAGTCTATAGTTGTATGTTTCATGCAGGGTCTGCTTCAATTGAAGCCTCTCCTAAGACCTCCTGCTGTGTCTTGAGTTCTTAACATAGTGTTAGCTCAGTGGATAAAAGCTCCTTTTGAGCCACTGCTCATCTGTGACCTGAAGTACTTGACCTGGAAGGTTATATTTTTGGTGGCGGTCACTTCAGCACATAGGGTCAGCGAGCTCCAGGCGTTAGTGACTTATCCACCTTATATTAAGCTTTATCACAATAGGGTGGTCTTGCGTATGTGCCCTAAGTTCTTACCTAAGGTAGTGACAGATTTCCATTTTAATCAGTCAGTCATCCTGCCAATATTCTTTCCCAGGCCCCATTCACACCAGGGCAAATGAGCACTGCACAATTTAGACTGCAAGTGAGCCTTAGCTTTCTATCTGGAGTGGACAGAAGTTCCTAGATAGTCCACCCAACCTTTTGTTTTTTTTTATAAGACTAGGTTGGGCGTTGCTGTTGCCAAACAGACACTATCCAGTTGGCAAGCAGATTGCATCTTCTGTTATGCCCAGGCGGGCCTGAATCTTGGGGGTCATGTCAAGGCTTATTCTGTCAGAGCCATGGCAGCATTGGTGGCCCACTTGCGAGCAGTTCCCATGGAGAAGATCTGCAAGTCTGCAACGTGGAACTCTCTCCACACATTCACATCTTATTACTGTCTGGATAGGGATGGCTGACGCGACAGTAGTTTCCACCAATCTGTACTTTGGAACCTGTTCGAAGTGTAGAACCCAACTCTCCCACCTAGGGTTTGGGTTCAGGCTGTCTCCTCTTCTGTTATCAACAGCACCAGTGTTGTGCCCCTTGGTGCCTGGTTAAGTGTCTCTTGGTTCCCTTTTTTGTTGGGGAGCAACCTGTAGTTAGGGATTCACACGTGTGAGGACTACCATCCTGCTTGTCCTCTGAGAAGCAGAAGTGCTTACCTTTAACAGGTGTTCTCAGAGGACAGCAGGATTTTAGTCTCCACGGAGTTGGGTTTCTCCTATTTTTTATTTTAATTGTAATTCTTTGTTACGAGACTGAATAGGGACTCTACATGGATGCGTGGTATAGGGTTCAGGGACATGCTCAATATGCCTAGTCAAAGTTCTAGAAACTTTAACAAGTTTTCCTACATCGGGGCTCCATGTGATGATGTCACCCATGTGTGAGGACTAACATCCTACTGTCCTCGGAGAACACATGTTACAGATAAGCAGCTCTGCTATCTTCCTGGAGCACCTAGTCTAGGGATAAATAATCCTGTATTAAGGTTCTATCAGTTCTTGGTTATCTAGACAAAATGTTAGAAACTCTTTTAAATGTAGATGATAAATGCTAAACATTTATAAACTATATGGCTGAGTTGGTCTGAGAGAGCAAGCTTAAAGCAGCTTTGCCTCCTGCTCATTTTTACTAGTGTTACTGAGTTGGAAGTCTGTAGGCTGTTTTTTCAACTCCCAATTAAATGTGTGTGATGGCATTTGTTTTATAGGAACAGCTTTACTAGAGGTCCCATCTGATCTTTTGAATTAGGATTAGCATTCTTCATATGGCAAAATTTAACTTTGCTGCAAGTAAGAAGAGCTGATGCTTTAAATTAGAAAAAAGAGAATTTACTAGGAAATATTCAGAAGTTTATCAGGACAAGAGGCCCGGAATGAGAAACTACACAGAATGATGTGTCTTCTCATATTTTAAAGAATGTCTGAGATGCTGTGACCACGGATTCTTTTGACTAGATTACTAGAAATCTTTCTTTTCACTCTTTTTTTTAACCAAAAAAATGGAGGAAAAACTATGCTTGGTTTTGGGATGAGAACAGATGGAATGCTTGTAAAATAGTGTAAAGACTGAGTTCATGAAATTATCTAAGATATTAAAAAAAAACAAAACAACTAATAGAGAATGGTTTGTCAAGTAAATCATGATTATGGTTTAAAAAAAAAAGTAAGAAAGTATTACTTCACTTGGATTAATTGAGTTATAGAACAAGCTGTGTTAGAAATGTCTGAGGCAAGCCTTATACAGAGCTTATGAACCAAATTGAATAAGTACCTAGAGGCGAGCAATATAACTGAATATAACTAAGGGCATTTTTCAGCCAGACTTTTGACTTTCTGTGCTTAAGGCAAAAATCCTTATTAAAACTGGATCATAAAATGGTAGGGGATGTGCTGGGTTATGACATAGTATTGTGTTGCTGTATATAATCTGGTTGGAGATATTTGTAAGATGAATCTGGAGAAAGGAAGGGGAGGTATGCGCTATCTGTACTCTGTGTGTAGTACAGAGATTCACATGGAAGCATCTTGTAAATTGAAAGGTGTGTTTTGTTGGATGAAGCACTAAGTTTGGTGACTACTACTTTTGAACATTTCCATTAACATTATTCTGCATGCACAGTGTTGTACATATACATAAAAATAGTCCCTGCTCTGTGAAGTTTATAATCTAGTTGTAAACTTCCATTTTGTTGAAACCAGCTAATTATTATAGTAAAGTATGTTGATCGTAAGAGGACCATGATCAGGAAGAGTCAAGTTTTTGGATATAAAAGCAGTCTCGGAGATGGGTCTTTGAGTGGGCCTGGACTGCTGCTAGAAAATGGAGCAAGATGCTCCAACTCAGAAATGGCATTCCAGGCACACTGCAGGGTGACATCTTGAACTAATTTGGTTAGAGATTTTGTTGTGTTTTCTTGTTTGTTTTATTTGTTAGCAATCAGAAACTCCTTTAAGGTTTTGTTTACCAGTACTTCATGCTTCTGTGCTGTAGCTCTTTCCCCCACACTAGTGCTTTCAGAAAAGAATTTGGTTTGTGTGACAGTTTGCATGAAAAAAAGTCACTATATCTATATATAGATAGAGATAGATATCTGTAACCCTACCCGGTGTACCTTTCCTGCATGGGTGGGGCCATACAAGAATTTGTTTTGCCTCTTCGAGACTGGAACCTTACCAGCTAGTTTGAACATAGTCTCGTACTTTCAGGACCTGGATTCTTTGTCAAATGGGGGAGGAGGAAGATTACTTCTAAGGCCCTGAGTGCTTTTGTTCTCATCCCTGGGAGAGGGGTATCTGTTTGTCACAAAGTGTGCTGAGGGTGCCAAAGAAAATCACTAGAGCCACTGAGTGTGCCCAAAAATAGTTTTACTGTTGAAATTTGGTGAAGAATGGCACAACATAATCCACGTTCAATATATTCATTAAAATAATCCAAACATGCTTTACCCCTTATAGCATGCTTTACCCCTCAATGAGTACACTCCAAACATACCCATATCACATTCATACCTCATTCCTCAATCATCCATCATCCAAGTTATTCCATTGAAACTTTGCGTCAACATTTGTAATTATTCATATTAAATTTTGAAAATATAGATATATTTCAAAATTTGTTGATTCATATTCTGCTCATTTTATTTTATTTTATTTTTTTAGTGTTTAAGTAATTTTTGCAAGCCAAAAGTAGGCACACCAACAATTAATTATATATTTAATTCAGTTTTGAATGCTGACTAAAATGCTATATTGCATGTGTCTGTCAGATTTCTGGTTGCTGCTGTAAAGGGGGAGGCAAAGGTTATGCAACACCTGGTACATGTAGGTTGGGTTTCCTCTTCCTGATTGTGGTCTGATTGCCTCCCACTTATGATGTAGTGAAATCCTCTTTTTTCTTTTAATCTCATGCAGTAACATGTGCCAGATATATTATGCCAAAGGGCACCAAATATTTTAAGTGGCAGCAGTTTTTATTACAGAGTTGATGAGTCTTTATGAATTCCCTCATGTTTTTAATACAGAGTTGATGAGTCTTTTGATATCAACTATTTTTTCTGAGCGCCCCCAGAATATTCCTAACATTAAAACTTAGATTTCATCACACAATACATTGTTTCTAATGTCTACAGTTTAACTTTCTAGCATTACTGCTGTATTTTCCCTTCTTCTATTCTCCCTCTTCCTGAACAGTATTGTTATATTTGCCTGTATTTCTCATGACAATAAATCAGTTTGTTATGAAAAATGCTGTATAAAACATGTAAATATAAAACATTATTGTATTTGAAGACATTACAGTTTTTCATGTAAGTGTTAGTGATTTCCAGTTTAAAATAGTCGGCCACAGGCCTAGTGAGTTTTTATATATGAAGTCATCTTGCATTTAGAGAAACTCATTTATTCTACTGTAAGTCAAGACCAGTTTTATAAAGAAGGTTGTCATAAGATAGTAAACATTCTAATTGTACAAGAGCAATATAAGCCTAGCAAAACCCATTCTTGGCACTCTGGTACTGATGTCTGCCAAATTACCCGAAGCTCTTAACCAGGAGAGCACAGTTTCAAAAAAATAAAAGCTTGAGAGGGAGGGAGTATAGTACTAAAATCACGAAAACAATTGAAGGAAAACGTTGAAACATTTGATAGCACCTCAGGGGCTGTGAAAGAGCAGCCTTAGTGAGTGAGTTGTAAGATGTTTGTTCATGGGATTTTTTTTTTTTTTTAATTTTGGACAGGAATTGTAGAAGTTTGATAGGAGAGGATGTAAGCCTGTTAGCCCTTTCTTGACCAGTGTAAATCCTTCTTTTTTATTTGTTTTATTTTAACAGCAATACATGGAGAAGAAATATAGAGTTGGCTGTTAATAGTGAACAAAATCATGAGAATTTCCCTTTTTTTGTTCTGAAATTTGTTTTGGAGAAGAGGTGGTTTAGTGATTTTGAAAGCTCTTCATGCTTAGTTATTCCCATACAGTGTGTTTGAATTTTCAGAAGGATTTTGACAAATTCCCTCATGAGACTCCTCAGGAATGGTTTTGAAAAAGAAAACAGTTGTGGAGCCAAGAAAAAAACAGGTTGCTTTAAAAGCAGTTTGCTTTAAAACTCAAAAATAGTGGGGTATAAATCTTTTCCCTTATTAGTTTTGACCGTAAAAATATACTGCAAAATATATTGCTGGTGTTTTGACATGAGGCCTTTCTATTTATATTGTTGTGAAGAATCTGGAATACAAGATTTTGTGGTTTGCTATTCCATGTTTGTTACTTTTTTTTTCTCTTTACATTTCTATGTTGTGTTTCTAGTTGATGAATTTTTTTAAACTGAGGCTGGTTTGTAACATTACTATTCATTTTCACTGCAGAAGTGATGAGTGACCTTTCACTCATGTCCATGTTCTTTACCTCTGTTACAAGCAAAGTAGAGATCCACACTTGACTGAAGGCCACATCCTTCAGAACACGAACCCAGCTCCTTTTTCTTCCAGCCTTAGAAATGCTGCACCTCCTGTGATGATGATCAAGCAGCAATGGAGTGCTGTGACTTTAATTGGATGTAGGATCCAGACACTGACCTCTTCTTGTGCACAAATGAAAGGAGCTTGTTTCCATAAATCTGTTTTTTTCCTCTCCTTTTTATATTCTACCCTGTCCCTCAAATAGCCCAACCATTACAGTAAAAGATTTTTGACTGCGACACATACCATAGATCCATTCAAAGCATGGTATATGTGCAGTCTGAGCCCATCCATTGTGTTTTTGCCTTTCTGGGGTTTCCTTCTGTTTGCAGCATGCCCAGCCTAAGAAACATTTTTCTTAGCTTAGTGGTTATTTTGTTGAAAATTGGGTCACAGCCTTGGTGCTGCCACCAGTCCCCTATGAATAACTTTGTCCCCTATGGGAATATTAGTTTCATCTTCAGTTGTTTTGACATAAAACATGGTTTCCAGGAGCCAATTGTGACTTAAGTATGAAGACTTCTTGAATGGGAGGGCATGCAGTGTATATGTAGCGCCAAGGGGTTTTGTACAAGCTCTAGCAATAACAGCCGATGTTTGATTTCTTGAGAGTTCTTGGTTCCCTCGAGAAAAATTACAAGTATATCCTACTAGTGCCAGATTAATATGTCCCATCTGTAGATGAGGAGAGACCCTTGAATATCAGAGACTATGAAGAGCATGCAGGAATAGAGGAGACCCGCTGAGATTGAGGAGATCTTCAACCCCCTCTATTATGAATTGGCTTAATGAATAATTCAACGCAAACCTTGCTACTTTAAATAAAAGTAAGCTTCAGCTCCAAAGGCTCTTTGCTCCATAAGAAAAAGGAGCAGTGTTAGACCTTTTAGTCCCTTTTTTCTAGAGTCCTGACTTTACTCTGTCTAAAGAAAGATTTCTAGTATCCTCTGCTGAGAAGCCTTTATTTGCAAAATCTGATATAGAACTTTTAAGCACATGGGTGGCATGGGTCCTGGTGGTAGAGGCAAAGGAAGAAATTGAAGGCAGATCATGTTCTGGGGAGACTATCCTGATCTAAGAACATAAGAAATTGCCATACTGGGTCAGACCAAGGGTCCATCAAGCCCAGCATCCTGTTTCAACAGTGGCCAATCCAGGCTACAAGTACCTGGCAAGTACCCAAAAACTAAGTATATCCCACGCTACTGATGCTAGTAATAGCAGTGACTATTTTCTTAGTCAACTTGATTAATAGCAGGTAATGGACTTCTCCAAGAACTTATCCAAACCTTTTTTAAACCCAGCTACACTAACTGTACTACCCACATTCTCTGGCAACAAATTCCAGAGTTTAATTGTATGTTGAGTGAAAAATAATTTTCTCCGATTAGTTTAAATGTGCTACATGCTAACTTTATGGAGTGCCCCCCTAGTCCTTCTATTGTCTGAAAGAATAAATAACCGATTCACATTTACCCATTCTAGACCTCTCATGATTTTAAAGACCGGATGGTATACACCCCAGAGTTCTGAAGGAAATAAAAAATGAAATTTCAAACCTATTAGTAAAAATTTGTAACCTATCATTAAAATCATCCATTGTACCTGAAGACTGGAGGATAGCAAATGTAACCCCAATATTTAAAAAGGGCTCATGGGGCGATCCGGGAAACTACAGACCGGTTAGCCTGACTTCAGTGCCAGGAAAAATAGTGGAAAGTGTTCTAAACATCAAAATCACAGAACATATAGAAAGACGTGGTTTAATGGAACAAAGTCAGCATGGCTTTACCCAGGGCAAGTCTTGCCTCACAAATCTGCTTCACTTTTTTGAAGGAGTTAATAAACATGTGGATAAAGGTGAACCGGTAGATGTAGTATACTTGGATTTTCAGAAGGCATTTGACAAAGTTCCTCATGAGAGGCTTCTAGGAAAAGTAAAAAGTCATGGGATAGGTGGTGATGTCCTTTCGTGGATTGCAAACTGGCTAAAAGACAGGAAACAGAGAGTAGGATGATGCATATAGGGAAAAATAACCCATGCTATAATTACACAATGTTGGGTTCTATATTAGGTGCTACAACCCAAGAAAGAGATCTAGGTGTCATAGTGGATAACACATTGAAATCGTCGGTGCAGTGTGCTGCGGCAGTCAAAAAAGCAAACAGAATGTTGGGAATTATTAGAAAGGGAATGGTGAATAAAACGGAAAATGTCATAATGCCTCTGTATCGCTCCATGGTGAGACCGCACCTTGAATTCTGTGTACAATTCTGGTTGCCGCATCTCAAAAAAGATATAATTGCGATGGAGAAGGTACAGAGAAGGGCGACCAAAATGACAAGGGAATGGAACAGCTCCCCTATGAGGAAAGACTAAAGAGGTTAGGACTTTTCAGCTTGGAGAAGAGACGGCTGAGGGGGGATATGATAGAGATGTCTAAAATCATGAGAGGTCTAGAACTGGTAGATGTGAATCTGTTATTTACTCTTTCGGATAGTAGAAAGACTAGGGGGCACTCCATGAAGTTAGCATGGGGCACATTTAAAACTAATCGGAGAAAGTTCTTTTTTACTCAAAGCACAATTAAACTCTGGAATTTGTTGCCAGAGGATGTGGTTCGTGCAGTTAGTATAGCTGTGTTTAAAAAAGGATTGGATAAGTTCTTGGAGGAGAAGTCCATTACCTGCTATTAAGTTCACTTAGAGAATAGCCACTGCAATGGTTACATGGAATAGACTTAGTTTTTGGGTACTTGCCAGGTTCTTATGGCCTGGATTGGCCACTGTTGGAAACAGGATGCTGGGCTTGATGGACCCTTGGTCTGACCCAGTATGGCATGTTCTTATGTTCTTATCATATCCACCCTCAGCCGTCCCTTCTCCAACGAAACATGGCATCCTTGCCCCCCCTCCCCCCCCCGGCCTCCCACCTCCATTAATTCTGACCATTATGGCTGCCTATGAAAAGCCAAAGTACCTCCTCTAAACCTTTAGTACTTATTCCTTCTCCTTATTTTTGTTATTATTTTATGTAACCTTTTTTTTTTTTTTTGAAGGGTCCTTCACGCCTTAAAGCGGGCGCTTGGCCGTAGCTACTCCTTTCACCTTTCCTAACTGCGTTGCTTGAGAACACCGTGACGTGGGATGTGCCCCGCTGCAAGTGGAACACGCATGCTTGAACTTACATTCGGGAAATAAACAAGTCGCCCTGTTATATCTCCAGCATACATCCGCCCCACTAGGGGGAACCCTAACTGTGCTTCCTTTTGAAGCCGGTACCTGATTCTTAATCTCCCCACTCGGAACACCCCCATTGTTACTGGTTGGTCCCATGCCCTGCTCTATCCTCCCTTGACCAGCGCTTTTATTAGTCATTTGGGTGAGCCATAAGTTTATGTCCTGCGTACCCCTGGACATAAACCAGTTACCTGCCATTTTTTCTCTAAAACGCTCATCGTAGTTGAGCCATGCCCAACCTTCGTAATCCTTATATGCCCCCAGTATGCTGTCTCCGTATGCCAGGAGCGCCCCAAATTGATCCGGCTGGTAGTGGCAAACAACACTTGCTAATCTCAGGAAACCTTTAACCCAATTTAGGATGTTTTTTGCAACCTTGGGCCCTGAATGACCACCCCTCTTCTTCTTTTTTCCTTTCCTGTGCCCCTTTTTGTCCTCCCTCTGCCCTGCTAACAAACGGAAGATATTCACATATCTTCTCCTCCCTATTCTTCTGCGCAGTCTTCTGGGCACTCCCTCCCATAACTCCGTTAAAGACGCTAAAGCTGGATGTCCCATATCCTGGCACGGGCCCGCCCCGCTAGCTCGCCTCCGCTTACCTGAAGATCCACTGTCTGATGAAGAAGACTCAGACGAGTCAGAACTCCCTGATGTATTATCACTATGTACTCTCCTTTTCTTCTTTCTTTTAATCATCATCTTTTGACTATGACCCACGCTGTCTTTACCTGCTCTTCCAGATAACACTCCGGCACTAGGTTCCCCTGCGCCTTGCTCCTGCCATACGCCTTGAGCAGACCCCACCGCTCCATGGCTCCCTTCCTGCTGAGATCTCCAACTCTCACTCCTCAAAGTGCCTAGCCTTTCGTCGTCCTCGAAACCTGAAACAGAAAAACCACCACCAGTATCTCGCCCAAACATTGCCCTGTCAGCTCTTCTACTATCCCTGGGTTGGGTATCAACCCCGGCGTGAGGACCCATTACACTCCGTCCCTTCACACCCTGTCTAATCTGTGAGGTATTAGTAAACTGCTCACCCTTGGATCTTCTTTCATACCCTACCTCTTGACTTCCGTCTAAACTGATTCCTTCTAACCCTCTGTCCCCTGTCCTACTACCTGGGGCTGAGGTCCTACTCGCTCCTAATGAAGTGAACCCGGCTCTGATCCCTCTGTGCCGCACAACTGCTTCCTTAAGGGAGGAAAAAACATGACCACACTCACCACACGAGTGCTGCTCCCTGCAGCTGAGCATCTCCTGCCGCTTCTGTCCTTTCCCCCGGGCTCCGAGCACTCCTCCCCTGCTGCCTCGAAAAGGCTGTCTGCCTCGACCCAGCTCCTGCGCTCCGGCACGACCACCGCCTCTCTTCAGACTCACTGAGCTTCCTCTTTGCAGCGCATGTCCCTTTCCCATTCTGCCTCGCCTCTGCCTTGCTGCCACAGCTCCCGGGACTCTCTCCTCGATCGAGTGCCTCTGCCCCTGCTCCCCTCGCTCCTGGCTCTCAAGCTCCCTTTCCAAAGCCGCAGGTTGATCTTCCATTACAATCGGTAAAAAGAGGAAGGTGGGCTGAGGTTGTCCTCTCGTTGCCCAGCTTCTGTTAACTCGTGTCTGCCGGTCACCTGATGGGCGTCCGCCATATCGAACCCTGCTTTGGCCTGCCGGCTCTCACTCGACGCTTCTAGGTCTCCGGAGGGGAGGGCTTTCGCCGGAGCTGGTATCAACCCGGTGCAGGGGTGGCGGCCTGCTCGGGGGAATGGCACTAATCCCCGGTACTGGGGCATGGGAGGGCCCGGGCCCTTGCAAACCTTTTTTGGCATAGCGCCAAAGTGCAGGAGGATATTACCTAATGAAGGTAGGCCAGCAACTAGCTGCTGGGCAAAGAATCAGGTAACCGAGCGCTTGATTTATTTATGTATTAATTATAAATTACCTGCTCCCCGCAACGACGATTAGGCCCCCTGCTGTTATGCTGCTTCACTGGCAAATGGCGTGGAGCGCCCTCTGCAGCATAAATTTAAAAATGCTGGAGCCGTCGTGTCCAATGCTCATTGGATCTTTCTTCCCACTCCAGTGAGGACACGCCCCACCTCCCCTGCTACCTACTCTCATCTTGTCCCGCAGTTTACCCCCCCCCCAGTTATATTTGCAGCGCCAGATTTGCTGGCACTGCTGCTTGATACTTTTTTTTTTTTGAAGAACAACAAAAACATATTACAGTGGTGTTGGTGCGGTGCTCTATTTGGGGTTTGGACCCACAGTTTGGAAACCACTGTGCTAGGTATTCTAAGTTGCTACACAATAACTGTCTGTTTTAGATTGTATTTATAATGATTCTAAGCATCTTTCACTATACACAAATTACATAATTGCTTTCCTGCTGTTGCTAGGGAACTGTCATGTAAACAATTTCCAGCAAATTTACCCAGCCCCTCTCCCTGATTAAAACCAGATACATTACAAGGCTCAGATATCCTGATTCAACCAAACTGAACTAATAGGCCAAAACATGTGGATTCCTTCTGAGTCTGATTAAATTGGATTCCTAATTGATTAAATTTCAGGATTCAGATATAGATTATTCTGATCTGTTTTGTGCATATTCCTTTATCCTTGGTTGACTAACATTTTCAGGATTATAAACAAAATGGAGTTGCAGCTATCTTGTGCTGTTCTTAGTAAAATGTAAGAAAATACCTCTGTGGTTTCTATGAACTTGGCATTCAGCTTTATATCATTTTAAGATCAAATCTTTATGCTAAAAGGTTCATGCATTATTCCTAGTTCTTAAGAATACCACCTCCTGTATCGTGTATCTTGTTTTTATTCTTAACATTTCAGTCGCACTTTTTTATGGTGTCTGGGAAGAAGATTGTATGATTTGATTACCTATGGGTGCATAAACCTATTGTGTGTGTCTCTTCAGCATAAACTAGTGCTTGTTGTATGCAAATATTTATGGTGGAATGTCTGTGTAAACATTTGAAATGATGATTTGATACTCAGAAAGCTGACAGCAAATTGTCACGTCACTGCTCCAGGGTCCTGTTAGATAAGCAAAGAACAGAGGCAAACATTATGCCATGTCCTCATGTGACCCCTGCATTCTTTGTTCAAATATGCTATGAATGAACTTCTGTAATCATTGCAGCTTTATGTGAAATATGTGCCTCCGCATGCTCCTTAAGGTGTCTGATTGTGAGACATAGTGTCTTAAGCAAAGGGTACTCAATTATGCAAGAGAAAAAGATTCAAGAGGTATACATACAGCAAAGTATGTGGCCTTTTATTCACAAGATAAACTTTAAAATGCCACCTAAACAGAGGTAATTAGAATGCAGAGTTCACTTCTTCCCAGTACAGAAATGACTCTTGAAAGCTTGTCGCAGGTGTTTTAAATTAGTACAATAAAATGGTATCACCTATACCTTTTTGTCAACCCTCAGTTCTACATGTTGGATGGTTAAAGTTGCCTTTAGTTCAGTTTCATAGCCCACAATAACTGTAAATAAAACATTTATACAATTACCAAGATAAACTGGCCAGATTGAGCCCCTCTGCTGTCTTCCTTCTGAGCATGCTGGGAAGGGCAGTGATTAATATTTGATTTCTGCTCCATGTATGCCCTTGTCTATTATACTCCTCCCCAACCCTGATCCTCCTTTGATCTTGCATGTCAGTCTTCCATGTCGCCTCCAACAAGATGCTTGATTAGTCTATAAACAATGACACACTTATCACTGGAGTGTCATTAAAGAATATATTTTTGTTCCATTGCAGATTGTGTTCAACTATGGAGATAAGTTCTTGCATTTGTTCTTGGTATGAAAAGATGAAATACAGCAAGCAGGCTGATATAAATGTGTGCACACACATGACAACAGAGGGGCAGTTTCACGTCTCTGTAGGTTGGCTAGTGGAGTTAAAAATTATATTTTTAATTTGGTTAGATTTTATCCCTGTGAAAATATCTATAGTGACTATGTATGATACCTGTTTTAAAGCTGCTGTTAAGGTTTTTTATAAGTGAGCTATTTCTTTTTTTTTTTTATTTAATAGGCTTTTTTAATCACTTCACACAATAATGGCCGAAGCAATGTACAGTAAAACATTCATAAAAATAAGTATAAGAACATATTGTTCCATGTAAAGCCTGTTGCTAGTTTTGTTCTTTGTAAACCGACGAGATGTTCCCAACGTACGTCTGTATAGAAAAGCCACTAAATAAATAAATAAATACAACAAATAAAACAATACATAAAAACATTATATTAATTAAACATAGTATTATATACAAAACAAAAGTGACATCTGACCCTCACATAAGGAGATCACTGACCAGTAGCGTTAACACAGTTGAGATATGCTGCAAAAGAAAGGTTTTAAAATCTTTCCAAAAGATTTTACTGCTAGGATTTAGTCTTAAATCAATCGGCAAGGAATTCCATAGGGAGAGTGCTGCCACAGAGAAGGCCAATTCTCTAGGAGACATTAAGCAAGCTGCTCGAGCAGAGGGCACATCAAGGAGTTCACGCTGAGATGAGCGCAATTGACAAGTGAGAATGTATATTCTCAATAGGGCATTAGCCCAAGGACGTGTCAGAAGTCAGTAATTTTGCTACAGTTAAACCAACTCTGAAAACATTTCTCTGATTGGTAACCATTTCAGATTCAAAAGTACTGGTGTGAATGCTGATTTCGCTTGGTGCCTGAAATAATGCGAGCTGCAGAATTTAACAATGGTTGTAAACTGGGTGCAGCCAAACAGACCAATACAGTAATCAATTGTAGGAAAAATAATTGCCTGAACAATTAATTGAAAATCTGAGGCAAAGAGCAAATGCCTCAGACCGGCAATTACTTGAAGTTTAAAGAAACCTGATCTGATCACAGTTTGGATCTGAGATTTAAAAGAAAGATGAGTATCAATTATTCTCCAAGGCCAAGCAGGATGGTAGTCCTCACACATGGGTGACATCATCGGATGGAACCCGGCATAGAAAACTTTTGTCAAAGTTTCTAGAAACTTTGGCATACTGAGCATGCCCAGCATGCTGCTAACCACGCGTCCACGCAGGGTCCTTCTTCAGTCTTTTCCTTTCTGCGAAGCTGCTGCCTTGTGGTTTGTGAGTTTGCACCTTTTTTTCACAACTTTTTCTCAATGTTTTGCTTCCTACATTGCATTGATCGGCTTCCAATTTGTTTTTTTAGAAACTTTGACTGGCACCCTGAGCATGCCCAGCATGCATTGATCCCTGAGTCCACATGGGTCTCCTTTTCTTTCGCACTGCAGTTGCTTTGCATTTAGGAGCTCTGAGAGATTTTTTCTAACAACTTTTCCTCACGGAAAAACTTGAAGTTTTACTTCACAAATAATTTCTCTACACGGGTCTCCCTTCGCGTACATTTTCATTGACGCTCGGTGAGTACTATTCTGTGTTCTCCGGTCAGTTCCTGTCACCTCACTGTCGGTTCACCTGGGTTACCAACCATTATGCAGCCCTCTTTTTTCTCTCCCTATGTCTTTCACACTCTGTCCATCCCACAATGCACGCAGGTGTCCTTGCTGCGATCTTCCATCGGGGCTAGAGGGATCGGAGTGTCCACGGTTCCCATTGATGCCGTGGAGGCCGACATCAATCCCGTCGTGGCTACCATCGATGCCGTCGAGGTAGCCGTCAATGCCGTCGGCTTCGATGCCTTCGAGGCCGCCATCGACACCGCCAATTTCATCAAGGCCGCCGGCGATGCAGCCGTCGACGCCACCATCAATGCCATCGATACTGTCAAAGCCGCCATCGATACCTCCATCGATGCCTCAGTGCCCTCAACTAATGAAAATGCTCCATACTTCGGGACCTCAACCAGAGCCCCCGTGTAATCCTCAGGCGAAAAACAACGCCAAGAGCAGTAGAGGCATAGTAATCGTCCATCTCCGACGCCATCCATGACATCAGTGGCATCTTCCTCGGTGCTGGAGAATGACCGGGCCGAGCACCGAAGGAAACAACGTTACCGCCACGGTAACCATCCGTCACCGACGCTATCCTGGACATCGGTGGCAGCTTCCTCGGTGCTGGAGAATGACCGGGTCGAGCACCGAGGGAAACGTCGTCGCCGGCACCAACAGGGTTCCGCATTTGGTGCCGGCACTGATACCGTATCAGCATCGATGTCCATCGAGCCAGTTGCAAAGTGGGCCCGGGTACAAGAGTCTCCATGCTCCTCTGCACCCAAGGCACCGAGGTGTTCCCCACGAACACTGGTGCCGGGTTCTGAGCCATCACAGATCCATGTGGAAGTGCCAGTAGTGCCTAACCTGCCTCCCCCTGTCGCTGCATTACCTATACCAACTCCAGGAAGGAGCTGGACGTCCTCGTTCGCCAGGCTGTCCTCGATGCCTTCCGGAATCTCCAACCTCAATCTATGCCGGCCCCCATACCAGCACCAACACCGGAGCTATCGATATTCGCACCATTGCGGCACTGCCTCGCTGCCCTCGGTATGCTACTAATTACATCCTAAGCCATCGATGCCAACTTGTCCTTCTGAGCCTCCACAGGCCGCTATACCTATTCCGGGATCCTCGAAGGGCAATGGGAACTCTAATTCCGCTTTGGCACTGATGCCATTGAGATCTAAACCAACCTCCTCTCGGAGCCTTCTCCACCAGAAGAGAGGAGACAATCCCTCCAAATGACATCCTTTCGACCTGGTCACTAATGAGGACCAGAAGTTTTCAGGAGGGTCTAGGTTGTAAAATCTTCCGGGGATCCATGTTGGTGTCACATTTTGCTCTTTACCAGCTATGTTTGACACAACAAGGGAACCTCACTGCCATCAAAATGAAGTTTGAACAACATGTGATTGCCTCGAAATGTCCTCCCATTGTTTATTTATTATTTTTATACACCGACATTTGATCTCAATCAAGATATCACACCGGTTTACATTCAGGTACTGTAGGTATTTCTCTATCCCCAGAGGGCTTACAATCTTAAGTTTTTGTACCTGAGGCAATGGAGGGTAAAGTGACTTGCCCAAGGTCACAAGGAGCGACAGCAGGACCCTGGTCTCCTGGTTCATAGTCCACTGCTCTAACCACTAGGCTATTCCTCCTCCCCATTGCCAGCAACAGAACTCAGTGCTAGATGGTGAACCTGGCTTATGGCCCCTAATTTACGGCCCGAAGTCCAAGATAAACTAGTTGATCTGCCATGCACCGCAGATCATCTCTTCGTGCATAAGTCCAGCAGACAGTGGCTCAATTGCAAGACCACCTCGTGACCCTGTGACAGCTGTCTACGTTTCTTGCAAATCCTCCTCGGCTAGAAAACCAGCAAAGAGGGATGCTAGAAGAACCTTTTACCGCTCACACGAGTATTAACCAGCTCCTGCATGAGACCAACCAGTCCACTTCAAAAAGCACGTACACTTCAACAACTGATATCCAGATCACACCAGCTCCGCCAGTCGGGCAGGCTTCTGGATTTTGAAACCTTGCCAGAGAACAGAACAGTCCATCCTACTGAAGACCAGGGCTCGGGACACCGTTCCCCTGACACAGCAAGGCACAGGATTTTAATCCCGCTATTTCCTTCTTCCAAGGAAAACAGGTGACCTCCGCCCATCCTGGACCTCAGAAATCTCAAAAAATTTCTTCAAAAGAAAATTTTAAAATGGTGTCTTTCGGCACCATGCTTCCCTTACTAGAACAAGGAGGTTGACTCTATTCTCATGACCTTCAATACGCTTTATAGTGAGTCAACAGCATTTTCAATACCAAGTTCTGCCATTCGAACTAGCTTCGACACCTCGTGTATTACACCAAATGCCTAGCAGTGGTTGCCGTTTATCTACGAAAAAACAGCATTCACGTGTTTCCTTACCTGGACGACTGCCTAATAAGGATTCAATCCAAACAAGGAGTTCTAAATTCTCTAAGACTCACTATAAATCTACTAAATTTGCTGGGATTTCTGATCAGCTAGCATAAATCCCATATGGATCCGTCTCACCTCCTTGCCTCCATCGGAGCAGAAAAGACCTTCCTGCCCAACAACCACTTAGACATCCTATCAAACTGTCTTCATCTCTGCACGCATGCAACATAGCCTCAGCCCATCAATTCTTCCCATTGCTGGGCGACATGGCTTCCACGGTCCACATCACTCTTATGGCCAGACTAGCCATGGGAAAAACACAGTGCACTTTAAAATTCAGTGGCTCTAAACCGTTTAACCATTTTCGTCCCTGATCCATGTCACCGATCCAGTAACCAATTCCTCAGGTGACCCTGGCCACGGTCGCATCTAACTTGGGTTGGGGAGCTCGTATTAACAACCTCCAAACCCGGAAGATTTGTATAGATCCAAGATGGCTGCACGTTGAATGCAGGAGCGGGGTGGATTTCTAAGTACTGCGGCTAAAAATCTATTTTTCACTTAATATTGATTTATGCCTTCGAAGCGGAAGGGGAAGATAAGGGTTTATCCCTCTACCCCCCCACCAGCGTTAGCTATGCAGCAAGAAATCACCCGATACCTTAATTCACCAGGAATCCCTCCAGGAGTCGAGGATACCTTGGTGCTGGGGCTAGAGAGAGAAGCCTCTGCGCCGGAGGAGATATCGCTGAGTCCGGATCTTAGACCAGCCCCGATGCGATCCTCAGTGCCTGTGTTGCAACACGAATTGCTCTGCGAGGGAACACCTTCCGGGTCAGTGGCAGTGAGTAATGCGATCCCCGCTACCATACAGGATTCGACATCTATGGCGGAGGACCCGGCTGTGCAGACCAGCGTGGAGCCAGCGGTCGCTGGCATGGGAGAAGGGGCGACTGGGGTAAGTGACTTTGGAGGCGACCTGCAGCTAACACTGGGAACTACCCCAGAAATTAATCCCCTAATGATCCCCGACAGGCCTGAGGTCGTCTCAAACGCTGCGATATGGGACTTGCTGGTGGGGGTGGCAACTTCACTGAATACTCTGAGTAAGAAAGTTGAACTTTTAGCCTTACAAAATAATCAAATTTCTACGGAGACACAAAGGAAAGTTGAAAGTATTTCCAATAAAGTTTCATCATTGGAAGTAAAAGCACGTGAAAATGATAAATTTAAAGCTGCTGTAGCAAAGAACAATGAATTTCTGACCAGAAGAGTGGAAACTCTCGAAAATGCCTCCCGCGCCTTAAATATCAGGATCCTAAATTTTCCCAGAATATTGGGTGAAACTCCCCATCTTTCCTTTAAAAGATTTCTTCGAGAGATCCTATGTTTTTCAGAAGAAAATTTACCCTCAATTAATAAATGTTATTTCTTGCCAAGGACGGTAACTACACCTAATAGAATAAATCTTCAAGAAAACTTAACAGAAATTTTGGAAAATTCATCTTTTGAGGTTTTGGACAGAGCAACTCTACTGGTTTCCCTAATTTCAATGGCAGATGTACAAGTCATTATGAAAAATTATTTTAGGAAATTTCCAACTACCTTTTTAAATGAAAATATAAAAATTTTCCCAGATCTCTCCTCTTATACCCAAGAACGCCGTAGAGCTTTTTTAGCCCTACGACAAGAAATAATTTCCTTAGGATATACTTTCATGTTAAAATTCCCTTGTAAATGTCGGGTAAAAAGGGGGTCTGAAATATACATCTTTTTTACTGTGGATCAACTGAAATCCTTTATTCAATCAAAAACTCCCACTACTTCATCTCCCATAAATATAGAATAAAATGTTCCTGGTTTTGTGCACCTTTGTTGGTAAATTAATTTCTATAAAGTGAATACCTCTCTCAGTATATTTCTGGATCGTCTGAATTAAACTATATTGATTTATGGATGTAAAGTGAAGTCTAAATAATATATATATATATATATATATATATATATATATAAATGTGGTTAGATATTAATTTCAATACATGTTTTATTTTCATGACTTCTCTTTTGGATTTCTGTAATTGCAAATATTACTTTTGTAATTTGAAAAAATTTGACAAATAAAGATTTAAAAAAAAAAAACAACCTCCAAACCCAAGATGTGTAGACTCTGCTCGATGAACAGTCTCACATCAACTTCCTAGAGCTTCGAGCCATAAGTTATGCCCTTTATGCCTTCAAACATTGCCTCTCACAAAACTGTGTGGATACAGACAGACAACAGAGTGGCAATGTGGTACTCGAACAAGCAGGGATACACAGGCTCTTATCGGCTCTGCCAGGAAGCCTCGCAGATCTGGGCCTGGGCCCTTGCACACTCCATGCATCTCCGGGCCACTTATCTAACAGGCATACTGAACGTACTAGCAGACCATCTCAATTGATGTCTCCATCCCCACGAGTGATCTCTGAATCCATGTGTAGCGAGCAAAATCTTCTAGCGCTGAGGTCAACCAACCATCGACCTCTTTGTGTCTGAATTGAACCACAAAGTTGACAGATTCTGCTCCCTACACAGGCAACGAAATGGGTTAGCCATGGATGCCTTTGCTCGCCCCTGGAACAAAGGCCTCCTAAATACGTCTCCTCCGATGCCGCTCATAGCCAAAAAACTCTCGTGAAGCTACAGCAGAACAGGGGTTTAATAATTCTCATACCCCCGTACTGACCTCGACAAGTATGCTTCCCCATACTTCTTGACCTATCAATCCAGGAACCAATTTGCCTGTCGACAGCTCAATCTCATAACACACAATCATGGCAATTTATACCATCTGAACCTTCAAATCTTTTCACTAATATTTTTCAGTTACTTGTAACTTCGTGAAAACCTTCCACACTTAAATCTTACCATTCGAAATGGACAGGATTTACCAAATGGTGTACACAAAATGGTATTGGCCCCTTTTCCTGCCCCACTCCATCTCTATTAGGCTATATAGGGTACCTTTCAGATTCTGATCTCCAGACATCCTCTGCACAGGTACACCTCAGTGCCATTTCAGCGTTCCACCAGGGAGTAGGGGATGCCCTGATAACGGCTCAACCCCTTATGAGTCTGCTTTCTACAACTTAAGCCTCCTCTACGATCACCGGTTAAGGAATGGGACCTAAATGTAGTGCTCACAAGGCTCATGCGTTCCCCGTTTGAGCCTTTGCATTCCTATGACATTAAAAATTCTAACATGGAAAATTATTTTCCTCGTAGCCATTACATCTGCTCAAAGGGTCAGTGAGTTACAAGCCCTTGATAGTTTTGTAAAGAATGGTCTAATATTGACAAATCTAGCTTTGCAAAGTTGGGGGACACCTGTCCCAAAAGATATGCAGCTGTAATTGCTGAGAAGTGCTATCACCAAGTATGACTTAGTAGCATGGAGACTTATCCAATTATCTGGTTTCAGTTTTATTCTTCGCAAAAGTTTATGCTTTATCCCGCAATAAACCATTTTTGGCCCTGAAACATATGGAATATGGTGTGTTGATGAATGGAGAAAATCTTATTTAAATGCATGCATGTCTAATGTACTGGCACAAGAAAATGTGGAAAGGGGGCATAGACTTTCAATAGCTAGAGCATAGTCCGAGACCAAATGAGATTAAGGCAAGGGATTTTGAGGCCTAAGAATCAGAGTTGTCACAGTAGAAGTTTAAGACCCCCAAGAATAAGAGAGGAGGAAAATGGGTCAAGGCTGAAGGAAAGCCAGTCAACAATCAGTGTTGATGAGGAAGGAGGAGGGACCTTTCGGGGTCAATAGATGACAGTTACTCACAGCGGCGGACTTACGATGTCGGATCGGCCTGGGTATTCGCCGCCCAGGCCGGCCTAGGACACGTCACGTGGTCTGCCGACGCAGCTCTGTCACGGCCACGCACGGCAGATCACGTGACTGGAGCGATCGGCCCACCGGGGGATGCCCGATCCCCCGATAGGCCAATCCGCCCCTGGTTACTCAGAAGGGTAAGCAAATGGAGTGGACCTAAAAAGAAGAAAATGAGTGATGTGGAAGAGGATGAAGGTGTTGAAACTTACAGCAGAGAGGGAGGGGTGTAGTAGTAGTCTGCCACTGTAGTCAGTGAGCAAGGATGAAAAGAAAAGAATAGATGCCTGTAGTCTAAAATTAATCCTTTATTGAAGTGGAGACACAAGGGTAGCCCGACTCTGGCCAAGTTTCGCCGTCACAAAACGGCTGCCTCAGGGGCTTAAATCAATCTTCTTGGGTTCATCAATCATAATAAATGAAAGATGATCGTATAGATCACTATGTGATCTCTTATACTGCTCCGTCTCTTGCAACCTTCACAAACATCGATCTCCACTTGTGAAGTCAAACATCAGTGAGCAAGGTACGTGGAGGGTGGGGGGGGGGGGGGAATATATTTTTCCATAACAGAGAGCAGCACCTGAGACAGAGCCCTATGTGTGAAAAGCCAAGGCTCAGTCAAAAGGAGTCAAAGGCAAGTATGAGAAATTGAGGTTATATAGGCAAGCTCATTGGAAATTGAACAGATTTTTCATGGGGACCAGAAGAGGGAGAATGGAGGGGGATAGGGATAAGATTGGAGAGGTAATGGATTGATACATGCAGATTGGCTGAGAGTTGCCTTGAATATCTAGGATTGGGATTGATATCTCCAATTGAAAGAAAGAAGAAGATATTGAAGAAATGGAGCTTTGAGAGTTCAGATAGCTGGATGAAAGGGATACAGTGCTAGAGAATGAGAGTAGTGGACAAGGCAGATGACAGGATAGGATGGAGATGAAGAATGTACAAAGTGTGCAGTGAGAGTAAAATTGGGGAGCATGAATATCAGGAAGAGTAGACATAGTGGAGCCATGGGAAGCAAAAACTAGAGCAAATGGTGCGGACTTGAGATAGCTGAAGTATTTTATTGGCATAATGAATTGATGTGGTCATATAGCATTCACCTGCTGGGTAATCACCACACAAATTGTGGAGCAAAGCACAGGGGACACATATATCATATAGAAAGGCTGCGGAGGTAGAGTGGTCTGATGAATTCCAGTAGCGACTAAGTATTATTCTTGAAGTATATCTTTTAATTTTTAAGGGCAAATGAATTTGAATCCAAATCATATTAAATGCACCCCTGCAGCACACATTTGTCTCATATTCACCTTCTGGGCCCACTGGTCTGGCCCAGTAGGTTGCAGTGACCTTGGGGATCCATAGCTGAGACAGCTGGGAGTAATATGCAGACAAGATACAACTTATCAGAATCTGTCCAGCTAGTCAAGGAAGCGCAGGGTGGCAGAAGCTGAAGCCCTGGTTGGTCATTGTATTTTCAGGGATCCAAAGCCAAGGAAATTTTGAACTGTGTATTGTAAATTGTACAAAAGTGTTCAAAGCAGTGTTGAAAACTTATTTTTTCAAGCTGGCATTTGACGATGCATGAGTTAATCCAGTGACTATTATGGGAAACCAGTTTACATTTACTGGAATATCTTTGTTTTATGTTTGTTGTGTTTTAAAGTTTATATATATTTTATTGTAAACCACCTAGGGTCTCTGTATTTGCAGTATAGAAATATGTGTAATCCGAGCATCTTCTCGGGTTACCAGTAAGTTCTGGGTATTTAGTATCAGTCCACTAGCTAGAGTATATGAATAATGGGAGGATCTAGTCAAATATAGACCCTCCTTTTGTGGAGTCCAGAATGGCCGACCCATTTGCAACAGTATATAAGCATGCCCTTGCTTGGAAGGCATTCCTTTCAGTTTAGAACAGTGTAGAGGTAGAGAAAGTTAAGTTGTTTTTGTTATTTTTCAGGCCCAGCCAGAGGAGTCAAGCCATGTTTGGTGGTCCTGGCCAGGGTCGGGAGAGGTTCTGGCCAGCCAGTATATAGCCTGCCTAGTGGGAATTATCCCTCTAACTGTATTTTTTGGCATTTAAGCTTTTAATTGATATGGGCCTTGCTGGAACTCACTTAGCTCCGGGCCTAGGGAACGAGGAACCCTGGGTTTGGGCCTGGGCAGGTTAGGGAAGTCCTGCCCCCCCCCCCCCCAATAGCCTCAGTGAGGAAGGGGGTAACAGTGAACCATCTGTAAGGAGTCACCCTGGTGTTTTAATTTGTGTAAACATTAAGTTCAAAATTCAGGAAGAAGTTTTTGACTGCCCTTCCTACCTGAGTGGAGCACTGAAAGCCCTGCTCAAAGGGATCCCTCCCATCAGGGATTTGAAAAAAAGATCTAAGGACTGCATTAAGATTTAAGAAGAAATTATACAGCTAACGTGTGAGTAAAAGGCTGAGCCTAACATTCAGGAAGACACCCATCCGGTGATTCTTCAAAACCCTGTGGGGGGAGAGAGACTGTATCTCTGTGCAGAGACAGTAAAGTTGCATTCTTTGCTAGTTGGAAGGGGTGCTGCTGCCCATACAAAGGACGCCCTGCCCACCTGAGAGCCCTATTTTTTCATGCCCTGGTGGTTAGGAATCCCCTCGGTCTGGCGCTAGACATTCCTGCACAAATTGAGGAAAGAATTGTAACAAGCCAATACATTGTGCTGCTGGGGACTAAGAGTTGTGCCATTCCCATTTCTCTTCAGTAAAGAATTCTTTTTTGGACACTAACACGGTGACTCCAGCATAGTTATTTGGCACTCAGCACACAGCTCATGGAAAAATACCCCTCTCCCAGGGATACCTGAAGAGAATTAGCCACCCCACACTGGGATCTGAGAGGACTCCTTTCATCCCCAAGCCTAACAAACTTACATCCTGGGAAAGAAGGGAAATAGTACAGCTAACCTGGGTGTCTGCCCTGAAGAATACAAATAGGTTTATGGCCTCACCCAGGCTAAGGTTGCACACCAGGGTGGGGATACATATGAATATGCATAACATACAGATGAGCTGCAGCCTCCTCAGTATACTCTGCATTTTGCCAGGTAATTCAAAGGGAAAAAAAACAGCTCCCACTCTGTTCTGTATGAGATTCAAAAATCTCTCCCTGGGGGGGGTGTTACATCTACTTATACTTAAAGTTGAATCCAATTTTTGTGACAGAATTTTTAATAACCTGTCTCTGTCCTATTTGAAGGCAAAATAAACTAAAAAAAACATTTCTTTGTTGTAAAATTTCAGATTCATTCAGCACTGACTGGATTACTTCCCAAATCTTTCCTGGGGACCCCAAAACCAGCCAGGTTTTCAGGATATGCACAATGAATATGCATGAAATAAATTTGCACAACATGTAGACTCAGCATATGCAGATTTATTTCATGCTTATTCGTTGTGATTCTTGTGAAAACCCGACTGGCTGTGGGGCCCCAGGATAGGTCTGGGAAGCCCTGCTCTAATCCAACGATCCCACATTACAGCCTGCCGACCTTTGGGTTTTTTGCACCAACCCCCCTCCCCCACCATATGCTTGTCCTTTTTGAGGCTGGATCCAGACTGTAGAAGTTGTTCTTTTTTTTGTTTGTTTTTTTATCGATAAGCAGGCTGAATTAGCCATGCTTTCTGGGTGACGTCATCCAGCATCAGGGGGCATAGCTATCTCTCCAAGAATGCAGAGTTTTGCTCTTTGAGCATGCGTGGCTGTTCCCACACATTCCTGCAGTTTTCCTCATTTTTTTTCCATGCTTCATACATTGTGCAGGATTGTCTCTTATCTTCTCCTCACAAATTTTTTTCTCTTACTTCACAAAAGTGAAGGCCAAACAGCACTTTTAACTGTTAGTATGTCCCTTAAAACATCAGGATTCAAATACTGCCAGTGTGGCCATATTATGTCCCTCATTGAGGGACATAATTATTATTTGTGCCTGGGACCTGACCAAGATTAATCTCCCTGATGCGATTTCAGGCGAATGTCCCCATGTGCACCGAGGCAACAGATAGCAAAGATAGCAAATTACAAGAAGAGGACTGGGTCTCGTCGGGAGCAGGCAGCTATGTTCCATCGTTTCTGTCCACTGACGGTCGCTAGATTCAGTCATCCTCGGTCCCAAAAACCTATCATCCAAGCCCAATACAAAAAAAAAAAAGGGCTTCGTCGATAGGCCTGATGGAAAGTATCTCAATCTGAGAGGTTATAAAGAGCCAGATGTGTAAAAAAAACTAGTGCGATCCAGTCAGAAATGAGCATTGACCCAAAACCGATAACTATGTACGTAAAATGTGCGCAAAAGCTGTCTCAAATTGCATGAAATCCAAACGCAGGGTGCGTCCAATATGATACCGAGCATGTGATGCATAGGAAACATGACAAAAAAACCAACGAGGCATCGATGCACCCAAAGCATACCATCAATCGGACGCACATAGCATCAGATCTAGAATGACAGTCAACGCGTTGTCCACGTAACACTGATGCAAAAACTACACTCAATGTATATGTCACCGAAATCACACAGCGCATTAACTGCACACTCGACGCATGCGAAGTTTAGTAGTGATGCAAGGAAGCAGCCATCCATAGCTACAGCTGAACTTCCTAGGACTCTTAAAGAGAGATACAAAGGGGCTTAATCAGTTACATCCTGTAAAATCCCTTCAAAACCTCAACCAGTGGTCATAGAGAAATTGCAAGATTCCAATTCCTTAGAACAGGAAGAGTTTGCTATATCTCCTATTCCATTTCACTCTAGCACCTCTTCTGCTTCCTCGAAATGTGGGAAAATAATTTATTCTGATCTCTCTTCTTCTCACATAGATGGCAGCATTCTACCTCTTTGCAAGAACTCTTGGTGAAAAGAACCAAAAGTTCAATTCCTGAGCCACCTCTTTCACATACTGTCAGACTGATCTATTTTACTAGCAGCTCTGGCCCCTCCAAAGAGACACCACAAAAGATATTCTCCTCAGGTTCCTTTGCAGGACTGAGAGAGAATTCCAATAGAGAAGGAGCATCCTAGAGAAAAGGGCAAAGCAGCCTCTCAGGCAAATGAAAAACTCACCTCCATCTTGAAGAACTTCTTCTCTTCTCTTGAAGTTCAGGATCATTCCAGGTCAAAAAAACATGTGAGCATCTCAGAGAAAGAACTATCCCCTCTTCAAGAATATTCTCCATCTCCATTAGAAGATGAAGGTATTCTCCCAGATCCAGCAGAAGAGACTATTCTGAAGTTCTCACCACAAAGTTCACCTGGTAGCTTCTCAGAAATTCCATCGGATCCTTCTAAAGATCAACCTGAGCACTCTTCACTACCTGCTGCATGCCTCAGTGGTGGTAGAGTTTGCAATGAAAAAAAATCAAGATTCCACTCCAACACTCCTCCAGGGAAAGACCATAAAATGCTTGACAAATTTGGTTGCAAGGTTTTTCCTAGCTCCATGCTCAACTCAAGAATACAGCAATATCAGTTTTACATAACCCAGTACTTGTACGAATATATACAAAATCTCTAACCATTCGTAAGATTGGATGCAGGTGACCAGATAATACCTCGACCTCTTGCTGACATGGAGAAAAGATTAAAACAACTTCTTCATATGGTCTACAAGGTTTTTGAAACCTCAGCACATGCTTCTGCAACTTCTGCAACTTCTATTACAGCTTGTAGGATGGCCTGGTTCTGGGCCAGTGCCAGCAGAGAGGATATTCATGAAAAGCTAGTGGACCTACCCTGCAAAGCAGAAATCTCTTCAGTGACAAACTGAGGGAGACATCTCTCAAATAAAGGAGCAAAACATAGTGGTGCAACCACTTACCTCTCCTCTAGATCAAGAGTACCACCAAAAATATTATTCAAGATATAGAAAACCTTTTTACCAAAGAAGATCTTACAGACAGTATCAAACCTATCGGACAACATATCAGCCACAGAGACAGCAAGTCCAGCAGTCTCACCAGAGAAATCAACATTCATAGAAATAGCAAATACAACCCCAAAAATTGCAACAAGGTTTTTGAGCTCTGACCAGCCACAGCTACCAATACAAGTAGGAGGCAGGTTGAAATATTTTCACCAGGCCTGGTCTATCATTACTTCAAACTGATGGGTACTGAACATAATTCACCAGGGATATAAGCTAGATTTCAAGCAGCACTCATCAACCCCGTATTTCATAGCACAAACATGGGATCCCTCACAGATTCCTCTCTTATGTCAAGAGGCACAATCATTGCTTCTACAGAAGGCAGTAAATGCATTACCACAGTCTCAGCTCAACAAAGATTATTACTCCCAGTACTACTTCATCCCAAAGAAAATGGAGGTCTACTTCCGATTCTGGACCTTCTTTCTCTCAACAAGTTGTCCAGCAAGAACAAGTTCAAGGTTACTTCCCTAAATCCATTCTGCCATTCATACAACCCAATGACTGCACCTGAAGGATCTCCTTGCCCTAAAGGATGCTGATACACACATTCCCATCCACAGATCTTATTAGTATTCCTGTGCTTCCAAATAGAACCTTGTCAAGATTTTCTCATTTGGTCTGTCTTCTACCTCTAGGGTTTTCACAAAAGGTCTAGCAGTAACTACAGCTTATTTATGGAAAAAACGGGATATCAATATTCTCATATCTGGACAAGTGGCTGATAGTCTCCCCAAGCATGGAAGATCTTCGAGCACACCTCACAGATACAATTTGGTGCCTCAAACCTAGACTTTCTAATAAATTATGAAAAGTCCAGCCTTGTTCCAACTCAAATTCCTCAGTTCATTGCTACTCATCGACAGAGCCCAAGTACTGCGCTTTCTCTGCTTCCATCAGCAGATTAATTTTACAGTACACAGAGTTCTCATGTTGCTAGGTCACATGGCAGTGGCAATTTGTGTGGTCCCACACACCCAACTACACATGCAGCACTTACAATGAGGTTTAAAGACCCAATGGGAGCAATATAAAAAGCCCATATCAAAAAGAGTAAAAATAACAAGCTCCATGAGAGCGGATATATCTTGGTGGCTAAAACCTACAGTCTTAACAGAGGGAACACCCTTTTGAATTCCACCTCACCAACTAATCCTTACGGATGCCTCAACACATGGATATGGGGGGGACGGGGACATTTACTCCTCTAAAAAATGCAAGGCTTGTGGTCTCCAAAAGAGAGGAATTTCCAAATCAACCTGTTAGACTTGAGCAATAAAAAATATGATTCACACATTCTCTCCAGAACTTCAGGGGAAATGTGTGATGATTCACAAAGACAATCAAGTAGCCATTTTTACATAAACAAGGAAGGAGGGTCTAGTTCCAGGATATTGTGCAAAGAGGCAGTTCATATCTTGGAATGGGCAGACACACATTTGAATTACCCTTCAAGCGACTTACCTGCCAGGGATTGCAAATACAGAGGCCGACAGTCTCAGCAGGATTTTTCATTCTCACAAATGGTCTCTTGACCAATTTGTGGCAAACGATCTGTTCAGTCAGTGAGGTCTGCCTTGGATAGACCTGTTTGCAATGAAGCACAACAGGATAGTGGACAGGTTTTGCTTCATTCACTCAAACCCATACGGAAATCCTAGGACACATTCCTCATTCCCTGGTCAAGGGGCCTGTTCTAGGCATATCCCCCAATACCTTTGATAGCTCCTCGACACAGCAAACATGATACTACTGAGAAAACCCTGGTATACCTAACTCAGGAAGGATGAACTCTGCTCCATCCCATGCATTTCTTCCTCCGACTGATGGCACAGAGATTGAGCGGAGAGTATTATAAAACTTCAGTTTACCCAATTACATTCTGGATATTAAGGTGTCTGCCAGGAAATCTTCACCATGTAAAAACTGTACCTTCAAATGGCGAAGATACTCCAAGTGGTGTCTTACTAACAACATTGAATCGTTCAGTTGTATTCCTGAATGTTTGTTAGAATACTTTTGCAGTCTATCAAACTCAGGTTTAGCCACGTCATCCATGAGTGCATTTAAGTGCAATAGCAGCTTATCATTTGGTAAAAGATGGATCTTCCATTTCTATTCACCCACTGGTATCTCGTTTTATGAAAGATCTTATTCGGCTACAGCCTCTAATTCATAAGCCTCCAATTCCATGTGATATAAATGTTGTCTTAGAGAGCCTTATGTTTTCATCATTTGAATCTTTGGAAACTGGATCTTTAAAACACCTGATTGGACGGTTTTATTTTTAGTAGCAGTAACTTCAGCAAGAAGTTAGTGAATTTCAAGCACTAAATCACTATTCCCCATAGTTACAATTTCATCATGACAGTCTTCAAATACATCCGAAATTCTTGCCGAAAATAGTCTCTGCATTTCATTTGAATCAAACCATCTTACTGCCCATGTTTTTTCCAAAACCAGATAATAATGAGAGAAATAATTCATTACATACTTTGGACTGCAAGCGAGCTTTAGCCTATTAAAAGTAAAGAACTCAAACTCTCAGGCACCCATCTCAACTATTTGTCTCCTTTAATCCAAATTCCCAAGGTTCAGCTGTGACAAAGAGAACACTATCCAATTGGATAGCTTAGTGTATTCAATGCTGCTACACTGCGCATTCTACACAGCTTAAGGGATCAATTAAAGCTCATCAAGTGCGAGCAACAGCTGCTTCCATTGCGCATCTTTACAAAGTTCAGGACATTTGTGAAGCAGCTACATGATCCTCAGTTCATACATTTACATCCTACTATTGTCTAGTTCCGCATTCTTAAGCCACATAACGAACACTTAATGGCTGTCTACGAGGAGCACGGGCTACAAAAAACAAGAGTGCAAAGATAATATTTTTACCCCAATCTCACAGCAACCCTAGGCTTGGAACTCCCAGAAAGCATGGCTAATTCAGCCTGCTTATTGACAGAAAAAAAAGCAAGTTTGCTTACTGTAAACAGTGTTTTCTATAGATAGCAGGATGACTTAGACATGTGGCACCACCCTCATCCATGGATAGCCGCTTACACTACTGCATAAGTGTGGCTTTATCATCAACTGAGGAGAACTGCAGGAACGTGCAAGAACAGCCGTGCATGCTCAGAGAGCAAAACTCTGCAATCTTAGAGAGAGAGCTCCGCCCTAGGCTGCCAGGCCAAGAAAGCATGGCTAAATCACCCTGCTCTCTATGGAAAACACCATTTACAGTAAGCATGTTTGCTCTTTTTTTTTTTTTTATAACTCACCTTGAAGGCAGAAAGGCTGATGGGGTTTCCCAGGCCTTGCCAGCCAGAGAAGACCCACCAGATCACCATCCAAGACGTCCGCCACTGGCAGAAGACACACCTGACTGCTGCCAAGATGTCAGCCACAGGTGGGGAGGCCAGGCCTTGCCAGTGCAACATCAAGAGACAAGGTGCTGATGGGGAGGAGGAGGGAGGAGGTGTGCAAAAGAGGAGGAAAGAAAAAAGGGGAGGAGGGAAATAAAAGGCTGCATATGTGAGAGAGGGCTGAGGGGAAGGGGTGTGAGTGGGAAGCAAGGGGAAAGATATGTATGTGAGAGGGAGGGAGGGGGCAAAAATGAGAGTGAATGGTGGGAGGTGAGAGAATGTATGAGAGATGGAGCAGGGTATGTGAGGTGGAAGGGAGAGTGATAGGAAAAGGAGTATGATATGCATACATAAGGCAGGCATACATGCACATGGCTGCCCCATCTCAAGGGGCAAATGAAGGGTTCCCAGGGGTGTGACACAGCTGCCAACTTCCAAAAAATATAGAAATATTAATGCTCTTGGGAACCCTGTCCCTTGCTTTTCTTCTTTCTCAGCATTTCAGATCAACGAAAGGGCCAAATATGGCATGTTCTCCATCCCCCCCCCCCCTCCTCATGTCAGCAAAATCAGAAAATCTGAGGGAGCCCTCAATATCCTTCCCAGCACAGTTTGAGGCCCCCTCCACCAGCAATTTGAAATGTTACATGGCCCTTCTTCTGAAAACTTTGTAAAACCCTATTCAATTAATGGGGAAGGTCTTCCTTCAAAATTTTGCAATTATTCCAGCATATGTAGTAAATATTTTTTTTTTACACTATCAAATCCAGATGGCATCCATTTTTGGAAAATGTATTACTGTTTGCTTTTTAGATCCAAGTATGGTTTGTGTTCTCATATTTCTTCCTTAAAAATATTTCTAATCAGAGCCACATTTACTGTTTTTACCATGAATCTGTTAGCTGTTCCAGAACTTCTATTTTTTTCAACATTTTTAATAGAAACCGGTTGTAAAATTACTTTATTTTCTAGTTTAGTAACTGCACTTTTATAGTCATTATAATCTGTGAAAAACTTAGGACTAATTACCATAACCACAATGTAAAGCTAACCTATCCTTTTGTTCAGTTCCCTATAGTTAGTGACGATTAGGTGGTAAATGATTCATGCAGGTGCAAACACAGGTTGAAGTACAAATTTCATTCATTATACAATATATGCAACAAAGATGCAGTACATAGGGAATGTATCTATGTAAAGTTTGATCAAAGATTCACATTGAAGGGTTGCGTGCATCAGCAGCAACCTGCATGCAGAACTTTTTCTCTTTACCTTCTTTATTTTCTCTCTCTTGAAATTTAGGGAATGGTGGGGGTGGAAGAGGAGTATTTGATCACCTACAGGCCAATACAGTAAAGTGTGGCCACGGTTACCCTGCTTCTAACCCGCTTTTTACTCACAATTTGGCCGCGTTAGTCCAACCTGCGATTCACTATCCCTTTTAACCCATCCTTACTGCCTCTTTAAATCAACGGGTAACCCTTTCCGCCCGCGGCATGCATATGAGATGTAAACGATCGGATTAGCTATTCCCTCCCATACAGTAACGCGCCCCCCGATTATCACTTTTTAAACCTGCAGTTTTGCCGCGCGTTTAACCTGCTAATTTACCGCCTACCCCTACCCCTGCGTTAGTGTGGAGCATCAGGCAAGCCGAGACGAAATTTCACGGGCCACGGAGCAGCCCCAGCCAGCCCCGCTTCACTGCCTGTCCCCCTAACTCCCCGGGATAAGACCGAAGTGAATTGGGCAAACTTTCCACCAGCCCCCGCTCACCTGCCCTGGCCGCGTTCATCTCCCACGCTGACAGCTCCGGAACAGCCCCAGTCCTCTCTCCCCTCCTCCCGGGGACAGCCGGCGGCAACAGCGGGCGCTCCCCTTGGCTCCCTATTCTCTAAAAGGTAATGAGTGCATGCCGTGACCTCGGACGTCACACGCCGTGACCTCGGATGTCGCACGCCGTGACCTCAGACATCCAGCCGGGTGCTCAGGTCACGGCGTGTGACGTCCGAGGTCACGGCGTTCATTCATTACGTTTTAGAGAATAGGGAGCCATGGGGAGCGCCTGCTCTCGCCGCCGGCTGTCCCCGGGAGAAGGGGAGAGAGGACTGGGGCTTTTCCGGAGCTGTCAGCGTGGGAGATGAACGCGGCCAGGGCAGGTGAGCGGGGGCTGGTGGAAAGTTTGCCCGATTCACTTCGGTCTTATCCTGGGGAGTTAGGGGGTCAGGCAGTGAAGCGGGGCTGGCTGGGGCTGCTCCGGAGCTGTCGGCGCGGGAGATGGACGCGGCCAGGGCAGGTGAGCGGGGGCTGGCGGAAAGTTAGGGGGTCAGTTAGGGGGTCAGTCAGCCCTTCTCCTGTATCCACTTCCTGGTACCTGTCATTTCAAATGTCATTTGAAATGACAGGTACCAGCGCACCCAGGATACTGTATAGGCGCTGTATAGTGCCTATACAGTAAAATGGATTGCGCTTCATGGATGCGCGTTGGACGCGGCTTGCATTTGCATGCCATTTAAATACAGTATCGAGCGGTATGTGATCCAGAGTGTGCGTGCGGCAGACGCGGGTGCGCCCGGCACTAACGCACCTCTTTCTACAGCACCTTACTGTATCGGCCCGTTAGTCTGCCCATTTTTGCTTGCCTGCCTGTTATGCTTTCAAAGTCTTAATCTATGGTAGTCTTTGTCTGCCCTTCTCGTCCTTCCTCCCGTCAAGTCCCTTTGTCTCTATCCCATACACATACCTCAATTCTGCCATGTTTTATCCCTTGTTGCCTGTGCTGGAATTCTTTTCCAGTATCTACCACCCTCTCAGTGAAAAAACTATTTTCTTACATTCTTTTGATTTTCCTCCCTATCAGTTTTAGGACGACCCCATTTTTCCTTCCACTCTTTGTTCTATGGAAATCTTTATAAGCTTTCAATAAAGAAGATGACTTCTTAAGTTCCTTTGCTTTCCGAGACTGAACCCCTCAACACTGTAACCTACAATACTCCATCCTCCGTAAAGATTACAGTTTCTGAGGGGGTAAACCCCAGGTGCTTTCCATCTCTCCTGTTCCACGGTATGTTACATATGTGTGTGTGCACTTCAAACAACACAGGGTCATTTCCTTTGAGTCCAACTAACTTGTTTGTTTTCACACATCTTCCCATTAAGAGGTAGTTGTTTCATATCAACACATTCAAATCCTGAGCAATTTTATGCATTGAGGTGATACAACCTATTCTGGTGCTGTACACTAGCAAATTCAGGTATGTAGCACTCATTAATTGATAATACACCAATACTGGGGTAATGCAAACTATTATACTCACTGTAAAAATGACTTGATGCAGGTCCCCTTTAAGAAAAAATCCAGTTGGATAAGATGCAGGGAGTTAGCTCCATTAAGGTATTATGGTGAACAGTACACCATCCAATCTGTGACTTCTCATAAGAGTATCTAAAGCCCTGAGCAGGCTGAGGAAAAAAAAAATTTAAACCATCAGCAGCTCCCAGCAGAACCCTTTTACCCAAGTAATCGTGGGTTACAACTGCACCTTGGACACGTAGAAGCTTCCTCCACACTGTGATGCTTCTAAGATGAGAATTTGTGTTAATTGAGGAGAGGGCACGAGGCTGGAGGACCTAAGGAGGTGGTTCCTAAACATCTCCTGGGGGACCCCCAGCAATTCAGGTTTTGGGGTATATGTTTGTATGGGAGAAGGGTCCGGTCTGCCTCAGGGACTGGGTATGCTTGGTGACTCACAGGCCCTGTGCTGATTTTAAGTTTCTGTAGCTGTTGCTGCTGTCATGGCAGAAAGATCTACAGCATTGCAATCAAAGCATTGCTTACCTGTAAACAGGGTTCTCTTTAGAAAGCAGGATGAATTATCCATTTTTAATACCTGCTCTTCTCTCTGGAAAGTTGTCTAGCTTGTTTAAGCTCTGGAAGAGACTGAAGTTCACAAGGCAGTGTGCACACATGGGAATTCCCACACATGCGCAGTAAAGCCTTTACTGAGCTCTTGAGAGCTGGGTCTGTTGGTGCTGTCAGATGATGTCACCTGCTCATAATGGCTAATTCATCCTGCTGTGTATGGAGAGCCCTGTTTACAGGTAAGCAAACTTGCTTAACTGCTGAAGGCAAAAATTTAGAAACTTCTACCAGCCTGTTTTAGAAAGTGAATTTCTGATGTATTGAGGAAAGCAGAATAAACAGTCTTCATCTCATTGCCCTTCCTTGCCCATGGTTGAGTTGGCATGTCTATTTCATTAATTCTTGTTTTCCTACTGGGAAAGCTGAAAGTGAATGAGGGCAAGTGTATGTGGCTACTCGACATTAGTTCATGAAACTCTAAATTGTCTTAGAACTAGAACTGAATTCAGACTACTTTAGAAGCATCTTCATGCACAATGTGAATATTGTTCAGTGTATCATTAGTGTGCCACTAAATTTAATTACTAAAATGTTTATGCTGGTAATGACATCTTTTTTCCTTTCCAGGATTGGAAGACTTTTTGATGGCACTGAACCTATTGTTTTGGACAGTCTCAAACAGCATTATTTCATTGATAGAGATGGACAGATGTTTCGGTATATCTTAAACTTCCTACGAACTTCAAAGCTTCTCATTCCAGATGATTTTAAGGTAAGAGTTTAAACAAGTTGATTGCATTTAGCACCGTACAGTGAAAGGAGGTAAAGCACTGGGTCCACTTTCATGGTGATGTTCCATGACTGTAAGAGCATTTATTCTCTTAGGATCTTAGCATGTCTGGAAGTTCCAGTGTAGCTTTGAGTTACTAGGAATGGATGTAATTATTTATTATAGTAGGTTTTGACAGAGCAGGAGATTCCACTTTGAAACTTCCTTCCCCCCTCCTAGAACATCCATGGAGTTCCAGGTAGCTGTAGTGCATCATTGTTTAGCAGTTGAAAAATCCAGAAGTGATGTCGTCATTCAGTATGGGCTGGGCTGCGAAGGGGAGGTCCTCATTCCTTCATTTGTGACATAGATGTAAAGGTTCTTATTTATAGTATTTGGGCCAATGGTATTGAACTGTTTTCCTGTAGACATATAATACTGTGCACCTGCAGTAGGAAACCGTAACTTTGAGGAACAGCTATTTTCAAAGTAGGATCTAGCAATACAATTCTTTCCCGCAATGGTGCTTTTGTCCTTGGCCCAATTCCCACCAAGGAACCTTTTTTACCTGACAGTCTCTTCATAAACTCCAACTGAATCATAGTTGTCAGCAGACAAGGACCACTTTGTCCACCAAGTGTCAAGTAATAGTGTAATACCTTGGGGGAAAAAAAAGCCCTGCAAAGCGAATAATAAACTGCCTTTAACTCAATATAAATATGTTTTGTGATTCTGTTAGTCAAAATCAATGGTGCATAACCAATGGGGTGTACCAGCTGCTCTTTGGAGCAGATAGTACGGCTAGCTCGGAGAATAAATATGCTGTCAGCTCCTACGTAGGAGGCATGGCTCACTCTGGCAGCGGTCCCCTTTTTCTGCTGCCTGAACTGGAAGAGGGACAACTGTCAGTCTTGTGAATATAGCTGTCTGTTTACTGCCAGAGATGGGGGCAGATGGTTGATAGAACAGAGACAGAGAGAGAAAAAGAAGACACGACAAATTGGGTTGGGGAAAAGCAGGGAAACTGGAGGAATGAGAGACAGAAAGCAAGAGGAAAATAAGGGGACCCTGAGAGAGTAGGAAGGCAACTTGTGCATACCTGAAACAGCAGTGAGAGAGACCTGACAGGAAGCTGGAGACATGAATAGAGTCTTGAGGGAGTCATAACATCTGAGGATTTCTGCACCCTTGGTTTTAGATTTTATCCTCTGTATATGCTGAAGAGTTTAAAAAACGGTGTCTAGTGCAGAGATGGGAAAATCATGGTCTACTGAGGAGAGTCAGGTTCCAGTCAAACAGTAGGAAGTGATATTGCTACCAGGACCCCCTCCTCTCACCTCCAGTGTGGCCCTCGGGCCCAAAGGTTTGCCCACCCTAGCTTAATGTTAGAATAACAGTGTGTTTTTGTGGTATTTTTCATGTTCCTTTCTACTTAGGATTCTACCTTTCTGCACCAAACAGCAAGTTGTGTAGTCTTAAATATGGTTCTTGGTGTAGCAAAGAGAATCGGTGATGGCTTAATATGCACTTCCTAGACTTGAAACTCATTAGTTTCACAAATTGACCGGTAGTGCAGTTACCATCGTATGTTCTGTTGAAGTTTTTTTTATCTATTGGTTTTTAAAGAAACATTGCTTATGCTAGAAAAATAGTAGCAAAGATATTTTCAGTTAAAGTAGTTTGGTAGAGATAACTTTAATTGGCTAACAAATGTTTAAAAATGCAAGCTGTTGGGATGACTAAAATCCTTCCCTCAGGCCGTTCAACTTGCTGATAGTTTATGCACATAAATTGACTGTGTAAACATCTTGTTGATTTTGCTTTTAAATTCAAAACAGGCTTTGAAACTATTTATCCTCTTGTCCCTACTACTACTGCGGATGCAAGTCACTGTGTTGTCTTTTCCAGAATGCTAGGATAAGCTTTCCTCATTTAATCACCGTGTTTTGTTCACTATTAGAGAAGTGAACACTAGAAGAAAGAGATTACTCCTGATTTTAAGAAGCACTTTTTTCTTTGCTCATACAAGCTTAAGATAATTTGTTTTAATTCTGTCATGAGTAAGAAGAGAATGTGCTTTACAAGCTATATTAGCAATTCAGAGACTGAGTAGAAGATAGTGTAAATAGTTCCTAAATTGGATTTATTTGCATTTGTGTTTTTATAGCCACGTCAATGCTTTGTCAAACCAAGGAGAAGAAAGGCTGGCTTTGTTGCCAAATGCACCAGTAACATTAATTAGTATTACTTGTGCACAGTGAATTAACACGCATCATGTCTTGTCTTGCTGTTTAGGACTACAGTTTGTTATATGAAGAAGCAAAGTATTTCCAGCTTCAGCCCCTGCTTATGGAGCTGGAAAGGTGGAAGCAGGATCGGGAATCTAGGCGGTTCTCCAGGCCCTGTGAGTGCCTGGTGGTTCGAGTTGCTCCAGATTTAGGGGAGAGGATTACTTTGAGCGGCGACAAATCGCTGATAGAAGAGGTGTTTCCTGAAATAGGCGACGTGATGTGCAATTCGGTGAATGCAGGCTGGAACCACGACTCCACGCATGTCATCAGATTTCCACTGAATGGATACTGCCACCTCAATTCAGTTCAGGTAATGCCTTCAGCTCAGTGGATGTCCAAGCAGAGAGGCATGCTTGTTCTGAGAATTCTGACATCAGTTTCTCTGATGATGTGATTGAATTCTGTATTGATCCTACCCACACCTTTGTGAAATGTACAAACGAACCAAACACAAAACCATGGGCAAGTGTGACATATATATTCAGACAAGCACATGCTTTCCATTCAGTTTTGTATTTTTCCCCATTTTTTTAAAACTATATTCAAAAAGAACTAATAGAAAAGGGTTATTGTATTCTCAATGTTAATTCACAAAGAAGACTTCTGTGCATTTACTCCCTGCTTGATAAAATACATATAGCATGCATAATACAGAAGTTTAAGCCTTTGTACAAATCCCAGTCTAATTCAGTTAATCACAATTTTTTAGTTTGTTTTTAGCCATTTTAAATTTTCCTGTTCTTTACAAAAGAAAATTTAATTTAAAATTATTTTTTTGAATGTTTCACTAAATGGGAAGAGTGCTCAACAATTTTAAACTCTATTATCTCCCTAGGAGTAAAATACAAATGGAATTTTAATAATTTTGTTTTGGGTTTTAACTTATCCCAATTAACAAAAATATTAAAGTAACTTATTAGTCATTTAAAGCAAAAATTAATAGAGATGGATCAATTTATTAGGATAACTAAATCCCACCCACAGTTCTGCTCTGTTTGAATTTGGAGATTTTTTTTTTTCTGAGGGATGAGATTTATTTGGCTCATAATCCTGAAAATAAAAATGTAAAAGCTTTTCCATATGTAGAATCGGAAAAAATGGACTTTATTGAACTTGCCCGACTCTGGCCGAGTTTCGCTCACATGAGCTGCCTCAGGGGCTTTGAACCAATGTAATTGGCTCTGTGCAGTTTCAATGTAATTTTACATCAAGTTTGGACAGTCAGCATGCCCAGTGTTGGCGTATACAAAAAGCAAGCACTTGTACTTCATAGATGGTTGTGCAAGCGGTGGTGATGCGATTCTTCAGATGTTATGAGAGGTTGCGCGGTGAGCATCTGCATTCTGATTCATGCTGACTGTCCAAACTTGATGTAAAATTACATTGAAACTGCACAGAGCCAATTACATTGGTTCAAAGCCCCTGAGGCAGCTCATGTGAGCGAAACTCGGCCAGAGTCGGGCAAGTTCAATAAAGTCCATTTTTTCCGATTCTACATTGTCATCCTTTGCTGCTAGCCACATTGGATCGGTTACCGGTTTGTTTTCTTGGACCAAAGCTTTTCCATACACAGCCATCCACCACATAATGAGTCTAAATAAGTTGGTAGTCCATTTACACTGAAATACACACACAACATGGACAAAAGCTTGACGAACTGGAAAGTGAACTTGGAAGGAATACAGACTTCATTTATTATAAGAAAAGATATAAAAACTTTTCAGTATTATACAACTACATAAAAAATTATGAGGGGGAGGGCAGAGGGGAAAATTGAAACCAAGAATGAGACCAAAGAAAAATTCAGTAGAGTCCAAAAACAGATAATCCAAATGGTATAGCTGTTTCAAACCTATATAAAACAATGGCTAAACCCCTCAATTTAACATACCAAAAAAAGATGGTGCCACCTTTTCACCTGTGTGAGATGCTGGGAAAAGCTGGGATCAGCTAAAACGAATATCATAAAGTGCCCCTGAAGCAGGCGTGAGTTTCAGCCAAAACATTGCCAATGTCGGGCAGGCAATAAATAAGAAACAGCAAAGAAGTTGGCGACAGCAGAGAAGATAAGTTATAAAATTATTTGAGAACTAGAAGAAGAGTTACATTGTGACAATAGTCTTAACATGGTAAATAGAGATAAAGTTGTCTGAGACGATTAGGAGAATCACTGTAAGATATTTTAAAAGGGTGTTTGAAGTTGTTTTCACTTAAAAAAGTAAAAAATACATTGAACGGGAAGAGGTAGATGACGTAACAAAAAGTGCAAACAGAGGAGAGGGGTTGTAGCCCTTTGAGGGCAAGAGCCCATGAGACTGCAGCACTGAGCATTCTGATACCAACTCCCGGGATTTTAAGAGTGTGTGAGCATAAGTATTACTGTATTGTGCAGTTTTCCCTCAAATAACTTTCTTTTTTTTTGGTATAGCTGTTTCAAACACATTTCAACTTTTCCAACTCTGTGTATAAAGTTGAAATGTTCCTCACTTGTGTACAGTAGTACTGTGTGCCATCAGTGAGAAAACCTACATTTTAATTTAAAATAGGTTTTTTTTTAAGACTTTGGGCTTTGCTTAATCTGCCCTTTGATCTGCACCAGAGTTACTTTGAGAGCAAGCCAAGTCTAGAATATTTTAGAGAAAATAACTCAAACTCTGAAAACAACATGTAAATTAAGGGAGTATAACAGTGTATTTTAACACTATATGCCCTTGGGGGAAGTATTTGAAATTGATTGGTTTCCTGAGCCATCTAAGAGAGAAACTGCTCAAAACTGCTCAAAAGCTGTACAAGTCCATTAACAATTAAGGGAGAGTTGCAAAAATCCAATGCTTATTCTTGGATAAGAAGCTTGGAAATCTGTCTACCCCTTGGGATCTTGCCAGGTATTTGTGACCTAGCTTGGCCACTGTTGAAAACAGGAAACTGGGCTTGATGGACCCTTGGTCTGACTCAGTATGACAAGCCTTATGTTCTTATGTTCTGTTTCATGTGCCAGTTGCCCTGCTTCGGCTACTGCGAATTGGCAAAAGGGGGAAAAATTGAGATGAAAAGACAAACAACAAAACAAGCTTGTTGATTACAATAGCCACTGCTGACATATCTTTAATTGCATTTGTCTTTTATCTAAAGTATTTTGCTGTCAGGGACTTTTCTGGGATGTAATTGACTTTGCCATTACTTGTGATTTTGTGGCTATGATTCTCTGAGGACTAGCAGGATGGCAGTTCTTGCACATGGGTAACACATCTAATGGAGCCTGGTACTGAAAAATTATGTCAAAGTTTATAGAACTTTGACTGCTCCTCACTGGGTATGTCCATAGCGTGCTATTATACCACACATCCATACATGTCCTTCAGCCTCTCTTTTTCTGCAGCGTCTGTAGGTTGCGATTTGAGCCTCTGTTTTCACTGAAGTTTTTTTTTTGCGCTTTCCTTCAGTGTTTGCCTGAAGCAGGGTCCCGCAGTCTTTTCCCTATAGTTCCCTAGATAAACTTTTTCGGCGTTTTTCTAATTTCCATTCACAGCCTTTCCCTGGGGCACTGGGGCCATTGATGTCCACTGGTATGAACACTTCGCCACCATCAAGTTCAATTTTTGTGTTCCTTTTGTTTAACTCAGACATGTCTAGTTGGTTCCAGTAGTACTCTTGATGTGGCAGGACTATGTCTATCATAGGCCCCCAGAATGGATGCGGACTGTGCTTGGGGGATGTCCAGGAGTGCCACAATCATGGAGAAATGACCCTAAAAAGATGGCAGTCCTGGTTGGAACTTATGGATTATCTGTTCGAACACTGGAAGATCGGTTCATTGGTATTGATGGAGCCTGGAGCTGCACCAGTGGTAGGAAAGCCATCATCTTCAGGGAAGTCATCAGTTCCATCAGTGTCCGTGACTGGTAGGGACCCTGGAGACAGACCATCGTCTGACTCCTCATGTTCAAAGAAGATGCCTTTTTGACCTTGCATAAAGGAACACCCTTGGCAAACATTGAGAGAAACTGAAGAAGAATCTGCATTGATCCCCCATGGATGAGAGCAAAGGTACGGTCTGACATCTGCCAAGAACCCCCCCTAAACAGTCCCAAGGTGAGGGGAGCTCATCCTTTACATATGCCAGGGAATTGTGGCAGTCTCCACTAGTCCTGGTGTCTGCCACTGATCCTACTCTTGGTTCTGAAGAGGATATGGTAACACCTCCTTCCTCCCAGTCGATTTTCAAGGAGGAACTGGAGAAACAGCACTGAGGCAAGCACCAGCATTCCTCGAGCCAATGCTCAACTCCCTTCAAGTGCTTATCAGTGCTGCAGTGTCTTCAGGCTGGCAACGATGCCCTTCCTGTCGCTGATGTATGGAGAGGCATTAGGGTCAGCATCTGCTGGCCCATTGCTGATTTCTGGTTCCTCTGGGGAGGAAGCTTCCCCAAGACATCAAGGTACCTTGTGGTCCAGGTCTCTACAGCAGCTTGCACTGGTCTGTGACCCACTAGCTGAGGACAGCACAGAGAGCCCTTCCCTGCTGAGTGCAGTGAGTTGGGTTCTCAGTATTCCTGGGGGTACTAGTACGATTGTGAAGGTCTCAGAAGAAGAGATTCCATAGCCCTTCTCCTCCACTGCACAAAAGAAAGCCCTCTCCTTTGCAGACTTTATAAGAGAACTGGCTGAGACTATTCAATTTACATTGCAGACAGGAAGAGTTCGGAAACAATATCTAGACATCCTCCAATATGTAGAACCCCCCCTAAGGAAATTGTGGCAGTCCTTGTTCATGAGATCCTTCAGGTGGTACTGATGAGGATGTGAGAGGTCCCCCTTCTTAAATACCATCAATGAGAAGGCAGACACAGTTTATTTTGTCCAAAAGTTCCCAGATTAAACAAGCTTCAGCTGCCACAGCAATTTGTGATCATCAAATCCACTCGCAAAAAGGCCAAGAAGTCTAGAACCCACTCCTCTGTGCCCCTGGGGAGTGATTCTAGGACCATGGATTCTGTTGGGAGAGAGGTTTTATAGGGTGTTATAGCAGCCTTCTGATTCTTCATGAACCAGTTACTGCAGAATATCCTGAAACAAGTGCAGGAGATGCCAAACAGCTTTCTCAAAATAGCAACATGCCCACTGGTGCGACGAAGATTTGGAGAGCGGAAAAACACACGTTCTTTTTCAACCTGCAATGTTTTTGAAGTGGTTTTGAGAGCCTCTGCAGTGGGGATAGGGGGTGCACAGACTACTCGCTTGGCTGTGGACCTCAAATCTCCACCTGGAAATGGAAAAAACACTTGATGTGCCCAAGCACTGGAGAGAAGCTCTTGGAAATAGTGTCAAGGATGATCCAGCAGCTCTTCACGAGTACTGCAGACCTGACCTCCTCTTCTCTGGAGGTACCAAGTTCAGGACGGAGGAGACACCTCTGTCCGATGAGGCATTACATTCCACCTCCTCGCTCCCAATCGCAACAATTGCCTCGCACCCCATCCATACAGCAAAGAGTGCCTATGCCTAGACACATCCCATTCAGCACTCGGGATGGGGTTTTGACTGGATCGCAGAGAGCATAGCCAGGATTCCAGTTTCCCATGCCAGAGGACCTTATGGTCAGGGCAGGCTGCGCATTTATGTAAGTCAGTGGCCCAGTATAACCCCAGATGCGTGGGTCCTCAGCATCACCAAAAGAGGGTACCAAATTGAACATATTGGCTCTCCACTAATTCACCATCACCCATCTTGGGGGTCAGTTGCCACATCAGGAAATGCTTCAAACAGGGTTTCCCTCCCTCTTGATGGCCAAAGCAGTTGAGCCTATTCCATCAAGGCAAAGAGGGTTGAGATTCTTCTCCAAGAATTTCCTGATTCCAAAGAAACAAGGGGACTCGTCCATCCTAGATCTAAAGGGCCTTGAAGAAGAAATACATCAAAAGAGAAAAATTCAAGATGGTTTCCCTGGGCACCTTAATTCCCCTTCTTCAAAAAAGGGACTGGTTCTGCTATCTTGACTTAAGGATGCTTACACTCGATTAGAGATTTTTCCTGTTCACAGGAACATCTCTGATTCCCAGTAGGGACCCTGCCACCTCCAGTATTACATTCTGCCATTAGGCTTGCGTCTTTACAAAATGCTTAGCCATGGTAGAGATGCATTATGCAAACTGGAGATGCACATGTTTCCTTATCTGGATGATTGGCTGGTCAAGAGCACAATCTTGGGCCTGAGCTGAGAATCAATGTGCATGACCATCTGGGTGCTGGAATTAACAAGGGTTTGTCATGTGGTGTGAGCAACAGGCCCTAGATTCTCCTCCTGCTCCACCCAAAAACTGCTTCATCACCTTCTACATTTATCCAACATTGGTCTCAAAGACTAATTCAGTAAGGGTTCACCTTTCTGGTCATACCATACCATGTAGAAGGTAAGTTTCTTTCTGTATAGCCCTTAGTTGTACGTTTCATGCGGGGTCTGCTTCATTTGTAGTCTCGCATCATACCGACTGCTGTGTCTTGAGACCTCAATGTGGTTTTGTCCCAGCTGATGAAAGCTCCCTTTGAGTCACTACCCTCCTGTGACCTGACGTAGCTGACCTGGAAGGTCGTGTTTTTGGTGAAGGTCACTTCAGTGCTCAAGCTCAGTGAGCTTCGCATTCTAGTAACTTATCCACTTTATACCAAGTTTTTCCATCCTAAGGCTTTTTGCCTAAAGTAGTATCAGAATTCCATCTTAACCAGTCAGTTGTCCTTCCAACATTTTGCCCATGTCCACCAAGTTTAACAAGCACTGCACAGTTTGGATGGCAAGAGAGTCTTTAGCCTTCTATCTGGAGGCAGACTGAAGCCCATAGGAAGTTGTTCCAATTTTTTTTCTTTTTTTTTTTTTTTTTTGTTTTGATGCAGGTAAGCTGGGGATTGCTGTTGCCAAACAGATTCTCTCCAATTGGCTTGCAGATTGCATTTCTTTCTCTTATGTCCAAGCGGGGTTGAATCTGGTGAGCATGTCAAGGCTCATTATTTATAACATTTATAGCCTGCCATTCCACAGATCTCCAGCGGGTTACAATAAACATACACAGTATAAAAGAAACATAATTCAATACAATATTGAGATGTACATTTAAACAGACTGGATGAAAACATACATATATTGGGCTGGATTTTCAAAGAGTTACGGGCGTAACCGGTCGTACGCGCACTGGGCCTATTTTCAAAAGGCCCGGCGACGCGCATAAATACCCAGGACATGTGTAAATCCCGCTGCTTGCAAAAAGGGAGGGGGTGGGGCAGGGGCATGGTCAGAGGCCTCCACATGGCCGCTGTGCCAGGGATTGCACGCCGGCAGTCGGCCGGCACACGCAACTTACTTTCAGCCCCAGGGCCTGAAGTACGTTTTGTAACAAAAAAAGAAGACGAAAAAGGTAGGGGGGAGAAGGGCGTGGGAAGTAAGGGAAGGTGGGGTGGGGAGGTAGGGAACGGTGGTAAGACAGCGCGGCTCGGAATGGGCTTGCACCCCCTTGCGCACGCCGATCCCCGATTTTATAACGTGCATGGGTACATGTGTGCGCACTGGGTAGTGCGCGCACCTTTTAAAATCTAGCCATGGCAGCGTCGGTGGTTCACTTGCGATCAGTCTCCATGGAGGAAATCTGCAAGGCTGCGACATGGAGTTCTTTCCACTCATTCAGATCTCATTACTATTTGGATAGGAGTGGCCAACTTAACAGCAGGTTTGACTAGTCTGTCCTTTGGAACTTGTTTAAGGTGTAGGCTCCAACTCTTTCCCGCCTAGGACCTGTTTTTGTTCCAGACTGCCCCCGCTTAGACTAAGAATAAAATACAAAAATGGCTTTGTGCCAACAAACATTGTTGTACCCATTGGCACGATTTTGTTTTCGCTCCTTTTTTGTTGGAGGAGCCTGTAGCTAGAGATTACCCATTTGTGAGGACTGCCATCCTGCTTGTCCTCCAAGAAAGTTGCTAACTTGTAACAGGTATTCTCAGAAGACAACAGAATGTCATTCCTCACAAAACCCACCCACCTCCCCGAGAAGTTGATTGCTTCATTTTTCTTTTCTTTTTGCTACATACAAGACTGAAGGGACCCCCACATGGACGTGGCATAATAGTATGCTGTGGGCATGTCCCGTGAGTTCTATCAAATTTCTAGAAACTGTGACCTAGTTTTTCTGTGTCAGGCTCCATCAGATGATGTCACATATGTGTGAGGACTGACATCTTGCTGTCCACGGATAACACTTGTTATAGGTAAACAACTGTTCTATTATGGCCAGCAAACATAAAGAGATGTGTATCCATTTTTATTTTATACAAAGATATGGCCAGAGCATTAAATAAACATTTTTATTTTGGGTGAAGAAATATTAATATATGAAAGAAATTGTTGATAAACAGCAGAAAAGCTTTCTAAAAGAAGTTTTTGTTGAACATAATTATTAACTGTTTTTATTTGTGTGTTTATGTGTATGATATGTATGTTTGTATTATCCAACCATTTTGTGGTTTTTGGGGTGATACTGGGTATTTTTTTTTTTTTTTATGTGGGGGAGAAGTGAATGGTTGTTAGTTGAGAGGTATACAAATTATAATCTTACAAGATGCTTAGTAGTTGCAGAGTTGTGCATTTTCTCATTGTGGACATGTCTTCCTCCATCTGTTCTTGTAGGTTCTAGAGCGATTGCAGCAGAGGGGCTTTGAGATTGTTGGCTCCTGTGGAGGAGGTGTCGACTCTTCCCAATTTAGTGAATATGTACTAAGGAGAGAACTCAAAAGGACATCTCGTACACCTTCTGTCATTCGAATAAAGCAAGAGCCGCTGGACTAAACAGATGTGCTTCTTATGCAAAATTGGACGTTTCATATGCAGCTGGGACAGCAAACAAATTCTGGAGATAAAACTGAATGCAGAGATATTTATATCAGTAGAAAGGACAGTATCTTTAAATAATTGGTCAACATCAGAAATAGTAGTTGTCAAAATAAGCTCAAGGTGTATTGAAAAAAAAAAATTAAAGAGAACATACAGATAAAAGAGAAGGCAACATGCTGGTGCTGTGGTGGATGATGTGTATGGCAGACGCTTACCATTTAGCAACCTGGCAAGTAAAAATACATGGAAAGAATTTTCAAAAGTTCTTTAGCAAAAAATAAAAAGACAATTCTGCCTTTGTGAAACTTTTTTTTTTTTTTTTTTTATACGCCTTGAACCAGGTTTGTATATGGAAGTTTCTCTGTCTTTCAAGGTGACTGGGCATGACTTAGAAAGCATTCATGAGCACATTACATTTCAAAGTTGTTAGACTGAAATTTTAAATGTAGTTTGTACAGACGTTTTAACTGTTACCACAGACCTAAAGATTATTTTGTTTTTAAAATGATCTCTTTTTTTTTTTTTTTTTAAATGGTGCCAGAATTATTCCTTGTACAGTTGCTCTGGTTTGCATCTGCTGCTGCTTTCCTACGATTTTCCACATTTTATAAAGTATTGCTCTAAAAAAAAAAAAAGAAAAAAATTTGATAAAAATCTAATTTTATGCTATCTACATAGACACATGGGTAGGAGCTCATTATTCAGTTCATTACTTACCTTTCCACTTACCTGCGGTTATACCTAACAGTCCAAATTAGACAAGGAGAACATTGTATAAAAATCCTTTTAAAACTGGGAGAGTTTGGCTGCCAAGCATTTATTCTGCCTGGAGTGTTGCCTGTTCAGGTCACCAAAGTAGCTCCTTTGCTGTCTGCTTACTAGGTCAAATAGAGTTTTCACTGAATGTTCACCCATTTTGTGTTTCAAGTACTGCATTATTCTGAGACCCTGAATGTATGTGTTGCTGAAATTAGTCATTGGAGAGTATTAAGTTATGAATAAAACAAAACTATAAATCACACACCATGATATGAAGGAATATATTACATGTTGTTTAAAAAAAAAAAAAAAAAAAAAAAAGACAGTTTTAATATTTTGTGCCCTATTTGGTAAGGATTTCCTACTGTTATGAGATTCTAGTAGAATCTTTAGAGAAAAGGTATCTTGGGCGAGCACAGTTCAAAGCAGTGAATCTTAAGAGGATAGGTTCATAACGGAATACTTTAAAAAAAAAAAATCTTAAAATTTTGTTTTGGACATGAGATGTGGTCACAGGGTCAGTGTAATCTGACAGACGGAAAGGCCCTTTCCTTAAAGTTGGCCATGTTCAGTGTAATGCTTCTGAGGGTTTCCCTTTCTCCACATCATATTGACATGGAAATCTAGAATATGACAGCAGACAAAAACTGTTCAGGCCCATCTTGTCTGCCCACTTACCCTTCCCTCTGCATTACCATAGAGACCATCCTGCCTCTGGCTTTATCTTCTCTTCCTCACAACTAAAAATCTTCTGTGTATCCCATACCTTCTTGAATTCTGTAGTTTTTGCCTCTCCCCTCCCCCAACACTTATCCTGAGGCTGTTCTGTTTTTCTTCTTTCTGTGAAGAAATATTTCCTTATGTTGCTCCTCCTAGTGTGGCCTTCCTATTTTAGGCCTGCCTTTCAGCGGAATAATGCTTGCCTGATACCTGAGTTGCATAGAATTTGTTAGGAGACTGATCTCACCACTTCTAGCTGAAAGATTTTGGTAGCATTGGGTTATGGTTTTGATCAGGAAGAAAGGCTGAATGTCGTCAGTCATTGACATTTTCAGGAAGTTAAATTCCTTCAGTGCAGGAGATAAATACTGATCAGAACAATTTAAATTGGGCTCTTATTGAATAGGGATCAAATTTATGGACAGTAAACATTTGACTGTACATGTACAGTCAAGCTTTTCAGGTAGATTTGCCTCTGATTTTGTATTATGGCCGTCTCCTAGCTCAAACTCTTATCTACAGTTTAATTGTAGTTTTCACTTAGACTACTATTTGCATTCTGATACTAAATAAGTCCTAAATATTGGTGTATATTTAATCCTCAAATATACTATTGTCCTTTTAGCCGATTCAAAATATATTATCAACATTTCACACTTTAGCACTCATGGATAGAGACAGCGAGTGTTTAGGTGTACCATGCTTTCAGAAAGTATTATGTCAATTTCTCTTGTGATGGAGAAGGAAAATTGTGCTTTCTGTATCTTTGCTTCTTTTTACCTGCTATTTTTTGTATCTTAGGTTGGCTAAGTTTAAGCTAGTTTGACATTTACATTGTACTGCTGGTAACCATTGTCAAGAGCTGTGGCAAGGTAAGACTCTTGTCTTTGGTGAAACTTGAGATCTGAATCCAGAGCAGTCATGTCATATATTTTATCCCAGGACAAGCAGGATGATAGTCCTCACATATGGGTGACATCGGTAATGGAGCCCTATGTACGGAAAAACTTCTATCAAAGTTTCTATGAAACTTTTGACTGGCACCAGAGTGGCTACTGAGCATGCCCAGCATGCCATGATATTCCCTGCCACAGGGGTCTCCCTTCAGTCTTCTTTTTTCCGCGGAGCCGTTAGCCTCGCGGTTAATCTGGAGTCCTGAGGTGATTTTCACCGTCTACAAAACTTTTCAAAAGTTCGGAAAAACTTCCACCGCAAGGGTCTCCCTTCCGTTCCATCGCGGTTTCAGTTTTTCCCCGAGTTTTCGTCGGTTCCATACCGAAATTTTTTCCTCACATTGCCGTCGATGGCTGTCCGGCAAAAATGGCCTTGGGTTTTAAAGAATGCCCGAATTGTGCGAGAAACATGTCCATTACGAACCCGCACCAAGAATGTGTTCTTTGCCTTAGCGAAAAACGCGACGTGAAGTCTTGTCCTTCATGTGCCGAAATGACATCGAAGGGACGTCGGATCCGGATGGAGAAGATGGAGCATCTCTTCAAGATTCAGTTGCTTCCATTGGCATCGACATCTGCCCAGTCATCGCCGGCAGGATCGATAAGGCAAGTTGTGCTGAAACGACGACTTCCAGGTGAGGCAGGAGACGCTTCTACTCCCTCCCCCTCGCCATCGTCGAAGGCGTCCACCTCCGGCAGCGAAAAACATAAGGAGAAGCATCGGCATCGACGACAGCATGCCACCGAGCCGGTGCCCGCTGAGCCATTGAAGGATGCGGCATCCTCCGCTAAGAAAGCTCGGACGAGTCCGGAGGTTCCAAGGCCTACGGTACCGGGGCGATCCCCACCGATATCGATGCCGGGCACCATACCTCTTCAGGGCCCTGAGGAGGTATCGCCATCGCCGCATCCCCCCATAGCTGCTCTGATTCCATCAGCTATGCGGGCGGAACTTGACGTGCATATCCGTCAAGCGGTGCTACAAGCGCTCCTCGATGCGGTACCATGCCAGCCATCGATACCGATGTCGCCATCGACACCAGCTCCGATGCCTTCTGATCCATCGCCATCGACGCCGCTACAGCCATCGATTCCACATCCAATGCCCGCGATGCCTCGCCCGATGCCTTCACCGGTACCACCGGTGACTCCATCGGTGCCACCTTCGAATTTCACGGTTCTTCAACCGCTGATGTCTAAACTGGATGCCCTACTCGATGCAATCTCGAACAAACCCGGAGACATCCAAGAAGAACCGGTTCCAGGACCTTCAGGAGGTCCCAGGCCTCATCAGCCTCGTTCTCCATTACTTCCATCGATGCCCACACTGCCACCGAGGGTGCCAGTTATACCAAGGTCACCAAAAGTCATGGGCACAGACACAGTGACGGAGTACTTCTCAGAAGAAGACATACTGTCTGAACCATCTCCTCCTGAGGACCGTAGGAAGTCTCCTCCTGAAGATTTATCCTTCTCAAATTTTGTGAAGGACATGGCGGACACCATCCCCTTCCAGTTACATGCAGAAGTGGATGGCAGGCAAAAGACACTGGAGGTCCTACAATTTGTAGACCCTCCCAAGGAGACTTTGGCTGTGCCGGTACATGAAGTTTTACAAGAACTCCTGTACAGAATATGGAAACACCCAGGTTCACTGGCAGCGGTCAATAAAAGGTCAGATGCCACTTACTTAGTCCAACCAATACCTGGATTTCAAAAAAACCCAGTTACCTCACCAGTCAGTGGTCGTAGAGTCGGCCCAGAAGAAAGCCAAAAGATTAAAGTCTCATGCCTCTACACCACCGGGGAAAGACAACAGGTTCATGGACAACTTAGGCCGCAAGGTCTTCCAAGGTTCTATGTTGGTTTCTCGTATTGCATCGTACCAACTTTTTATGAATCAATACCAAAGAAATCTTTGGAAGCAAGTTCAGGATCTGGTACTTACCCTTCCTGATCAATATCAGGAGCCATTCCATCAACTAGTGCATAAAGGCCTAGAAGCAGGCAAACATGAAGTCAGAGCCACCTACAACAGTTTTGAAACTGCAGCACGACTCTCAGCTTCTGGTATAACAGCACGTAGATGGGCCTGGCTTAGGGGATCCGATCTCCGGCCTGAAGTACAGGAAAGGCTAGCAGACCTTCCCTGTTTGGGGGATAACCTCTTTGGTGACAAAGTCAAAGAAGCAGTTGCGACTATTAAGGATCATACTGAGACGCTTAAGCAACTCTCTTTACTGCCTCAGGAGACTCAACCCCCGGTCAGAAGACCTCCTAGAAGAGATATAAGGCGCCCTTCCTACCGCCAGCGCCGATACTATCCCCCATCAAACCGGACAAGACCTTCTCGCCCAGCTCAGCGTCCACAAGCTAGGCAGCAGCCTGCAAGGCCCCAACCGCCTCCTCAAACTGCCTCAACATCAGGTTTTTGAAAGAAATCAGAGATCAGCAGCCACCCCACCAACCCACTTCTACACCTACCCGTAGGAGGTCGGGTAACCTATTTCCATCACACCTGGACCTCCATAACCACAGACCAATGGGTTCTTTCCATAACAGCTCACCGTTACGATTAGATTTTCTCACTGTACCAAAAGAAAATCCACCACTCTCATCTTGGACAGTGAATCAACATTCCAAAATTCTACAAGCAGAATTATCCACCCTTCTGAGAGCCAGGGCCATAGAACCAGTCCCCGGCCCTCAGCAGGGCAGAGGATTCTACTCCCGCTATTTCCTCATTCCAAAGAAAACCGGAGGCCTTCGTCCCATCCTCGACCTCAGAAATCTCAACAAATTTCTCAAAGAAAAATTCAGGATGGTATTGTTAGGCACCGTGCTACCTCTCCTTCAAAGAGGAGATTGGCTCTGCTCTCTGGATCTTCAAGACGCATACGCTCACATTCCCATCTTTCCTCCACATCGCCAGTACTTGCGATACCTGGTCAAAAGTCAACATTTTCAATACCGAGTGCTACCATTCGGCCTAGCCTCAGCACCTCGAGTGTTCACAAAGTGTCTGGCAGTAGCAGTGGCACATCTTCACAAACAAAAGGTGCATGTATTCCCTTATCTTGACAATTGGCTCATCAGGAGTCAGACAAAAGAAGGAGCTCTCAAATCCCTCAAGCTCACAGTCCACTTGCTTCACTCCTTGGGATTTCTCATCAACTACCAAAAATCCCATCTCACACCATCTCACCTACTACAATTCATAGTTGCAGATTTAAACACCATCATAGCAAAAGCTTTTCTTCCAAGAGACCGTGCTCAAACACTTGTCCTCCTGGCACACTCTCTCCGAAATCAATCTCAAGTTACAGCTCATCAGTGCCTCACCCTACTCGGACACATGGCCTCCACGGTTCACGTCACTCCCATGGCCAGATTGACCATGCGACTAATGCAATGGACACTCAAATCTCAGTGGATTCAAGCCATTCAACCATTGTCCACTCCCATTGAGATAACGCAGGAACTACATTCCTCTCTTCTCTGGTGGACATTAGCGAACAATTTGCTCAAAGGTCTGCCTTTCCAGCAACCAGTTCCACAAGTCACATTAACTACAGATGCATCCACCTTAGGCTGGGGAGCACACATTGGTCCTCTCAAGACCCAAGGGACATGGACAAAAGCCGAAGCCTCTTTCCAAATCAACTTCCTAGAGCTTCGAGCTATACGTTATGCGCTACATGCATTCAAGGACTGCCTTTCACACAAAACTGTTCTGATCCAAACGAACAACACAGTAGCCATGTGGTACATCAACAAACAAGGAGGGACAGGTTCCTACCTCCTTTGCCAAGAAGCAGCCCAGATTTGGGACTGGGCCCTAGCACACTCAATTCTTCTAAGGGCCACTTACCTAGCAGGCTTCCGCAACATAATAGCTGATCGCCTCAGTCGTCAGTTCCAACCACACGAGTGGTCCTTGGATCCAATGATAGCAGCCAAGATCTTCCAACGCTGGGGTCAACCAACAATAGATCTCTTTGCATCCCATCTGAACTACAAAGTGAACAATTACTGCTCCCTGTTACAACAGGAGAACAGCCTACCAAAGGACGCCTTTGCTCACCATTGGAACTCAGGCCTGTTATATGCGTATCCACCGATACCACTCATAAACAAAACTCTAAAGTTGCAACAGGAAAAAGGGACCATGATACTCATAGCCCCATACTGGCCTCGTCAAGTATGGTTTCCCACACTGCTAGACCTCTCAGTCAGGGATCCAATTCACCTGGGAGTAGCTCCCAATCTCATAACTCAAGATCAGGGTCGGTTGCGCCATCCCAACCTTCAATCCCTATCCCTGACAGCATGGATGTTGAAAGCTTGATCTTATAACCACTCAACCTTCCAACCACTATATCTCAAGTGCTTATAGCTTCACGTAAACCTTCCACTAGAAAGAATTATTCCTACAAATGGAAACGGTTTACTTTGTGGTGCACTCAGAAATCTTTAGATACCTTCACTTGCCCCACTACCTCATTACTAGATTACCTATACCATCTTTCAGGCTCTGGTCTTAGTACTTCATCTGTAAGAGTACATCTAAGTGCTATCTCAGCTTACCACAACAAGCTGGGTGACGCACCTATCTCTACACAGCCTCTCGTTAGTAAATTTATGAAAGGTTTAACTCACCTAAAACCTCCAGTTTATTCCCCAAGCATACAATGGGACCTGAACGTGGTATTAGCCAGGCTCATGCGTTCTCCATTCGAACCAATCGATACCTGCGACCTTAAATATCTTACATGGAAAACTGTATTCCTCATAGCCATTACATCAGCTAGAAGAGTCAGTGAACTACAAGCACTTGTCACATACAAACCTTTCACAAAGTTCCTACATGACAGAGTGGTCCTCCGTACTCATCCCAAATTCCTTCCAAAAATAGTCACGGAATTCCACCTGAACCAATCTATATTTTTACCAACATTCTTCCCAAGGCCTCACTCTCACCAAGGAGAAAAGGCCTTACATACCTTGGACTGTAAACAGGCACTATCCTTCTACTTAAACCGCACTACAGTCCAAAGGAAATCCAGTCAGCTATTTGTATCTTATGATCCAAACAAACTAGGTAAAGCAGTGGGAAAACATACTTTATCAAACTGGCTAGCACATTGCATACAGTTTTGTTATGAGAAAGCAGGCCTTACTCTTCAAGGGCGAGTAAAAGCACATTCAGTCAGAGCTATGTCAACCTCAGTAGCACACCTTCGCTCTGTGCCTATTCTGGACATTTGTAAAGCAGCAACATGGAGTTCTCGTCACACCTTTGCAGCTCACTACTGTTTAGACAAAGAAGGAAGACAAGATTCAGCCTACGGACAATCCGTCTTAAAGAACTTGTTTCCAGTGTAATCCCAACTCCTTCTACATCCAACCTGCTGTGATCTTCGGCTGATTCATTTCAACAACAATACTTCACTGTTGCTTCACCACAAAATGACTCAGCCTCTAGCTTGCTAATCACCCATATGTGAGGACTAGCATCCTGCTTGTCCTGGGATAAAGCAAAATTGCTTACCTTGTAATAGGTGTTATCCCAGGACAGCAGGATGTAGTCCTCACGAAACCCACCCGCCACCCCGCGGAGTTGGGTCCGATACGTTTTATTATTTTATTTTTGGCTAACGCTAATTGCTACAAAACAGACTGAAGGGAGACCCCTGTGGCAGGGAATATCATAGCATGCTGGGCATGCTCAGTAGCCACTCTGGTGCCAGTCAAAAGTTTCATAGAAACTTTGATAGAAGTTTTTCCGTACATAGGGCTCCATTACCGATGTCACCCATATGTGAGGACTACATCCTGCTGTCCTGGGATAACACCTATTACAAGGTAAGCAATTTTGCTGAATTATTCTTATATTTAGATGTAAGTTTTAGTAGTAACAGGTTGAAGAATCTCTAACCTCACTTGGTTTCAAGGGACCATGTCAAATTTCAGCTTAAATCTAACAACTTTTACTGCTGCTGACAGTCTTTTGTGACTCATTTTGGTGATTATTTGAATTTTTACCTTTATGCAGTGCTTTTTAAACTAAAGTGATACTTTAATTTCAAAATACACAGCCTTTTCAGTAATGTACAGATATGGTTTCGTTTTTAGAAATAAAATATTTGAACAAAATATTTATTTATATAACAGTCATACACTACAAACTATTTGACATGAAAAGCTAATACTTGTGAACAGGCATCCTTCCTATGGGATTTATACTTTTTAACTGGAAAAGAATTCTCAGACTTGAGTTTGAATGGTGCAGTGCTTTTCCTGGCACCAAACCAGATTTTTCACTTGAACTTTGTGTTTTCTTTAAATTACTGATGTAAAAATTTGGTTTATGCAGTCAGACCCAGGTAACATCAACAAAAAAAAACTAGACCTGTCTTATTTCATCTGCATTGTTTTTTCAAACACTCATTACTTCGTGGTTTACCCTAACTTGTGCATTGATACAAAGGCTATATATATATATATAGCTCACTCACAGGTAATGACAGCACAAATGTTTCATGTAGTTCTCTAGTTAAGTTATGAGGATAGTTCAAGGCTTGAAGCAATTGTTTGCAATCCGTTAGCAGTTTATACTAAACATCAAGAGAAGAGAAATTATACTCAGCGACAGAAACTCTTCCAAATTTCCATTAGAAATCTCCTGGCATGGGTTTTCTTTTCTGAAGCTATGTTTTTGCTTTAACTTTTCTCTGCTCCATGAGGATTTTCTAATGTGCTAATATTTTGTTGTGGTTTTTTTTTTTTTTCTGACTGTCCCATATTTTGATGACATGGCCAAGGAAGCAATAACTAATCTGAATTGATTAGCCACCCAAATTCTGTGTAACACTTTGAAACACAGTTGGTTTAGTTTTGTATTATTTCATTTGAAAACTCATAATATAGGATTTTTTTACAGCTGTTCTTAGTCAAAACATCTTGTACAATTGAAATTTGGGCCACTGTATTGCAATGAGGAATGCAACCTTTATAAATGAGGCAGGGTTGTGTATGTGAGAGCGCATGAGAGTAAGCAAGTAGTCTAAATTTAGTGAGCAAACCTAAAAATGCAAGCAAACAGAATGGCCTTAGTTTCTTCCATGTGATGTAACTGACTAGTATTAATGTAGATTTTCTGAGTGAAAGGAGGTATAATATATGTATGTCTGGACTTGCCTACTAACCGTTTTCCAGTAACCTATAATTTTATAGGTACTGAATGTACCAACTGTATATTCCAGTCCAGGACAATGAATTCAGCAGGCCTTTTCTATCATATGTTTGGGTGTTGACCCGTGTGTGTGTGTGTGTGTGTGTATATATATATATATATATATATATATATATATATATATACACTTTTTTTTTTTTTTTTTTGCATTCACACTTTAGCAAAACGCACTGGTAAATTCATGTGAACTACATGAAAACATATGGCCTAGTAAAAATCACATAAATTGGTGTTTTGCAGAATGAAAATATATCAGAACTACACTAGCTAACAAACCCCACATGGGACATTGTCAGTTCCAAAGATCTGTAGCAGCTCTTTTGCTTATCGCAACTTCTAATAAATAAAATACTTCATATAAAATCTGATTGTCCTGCATTGAATGCTTAAATGCCTGTCTTTTTTTTTTTTTTAATACAGTTCCTTTATTGGCATCTGTTCTGGATAATGGATTTTGTATTTGTTTTACATTAATGTTTTGGTATCACTATGGCTCTCTTCTTGAATCTGTAGCTGTTTTCCTTGATAACTTTCCCTACCACAGACTATCCTAACAGAATCACTTATTACTAAACATGTTTCAAAATGTGGAAGGCATTTGGAGTGTGCCACTGCTCAAATTTGGCAAAACTTCTTCCAGGTAATTTTTATTTTTAAAAGGTCCCTATATTTCCATTTACAAAGATGTTTGATTGAGATATCCTTGTTCATACTAACCATAGTATTATAAGACAACTTCTTCTAAGAAGAGGGTCAGTGTTGCCCATAATTCATTATCTAGTCCTGGGGGAACAAAATGCAAAATTTGCACAGAATTCTCCCTTCCCACAGATTTCCTCCCTCGCCTCGCAGAATTGCAGATTTCCTCCCTTGCTTAGCGTAGCAGTCTCTGCTACGCTTCCACAGACACTGCTATGCTAGCATGCTTACCTGCCAGAAGAGGAGGCATCGTGGCACTGGCGAGGTTTGTGAGGAGGCATCGCAGTACAGATGAGGTTCGCATGGGGAGCAGAAACAGTGCAGCACAGGCGAGGTTAGCAAGCTCCACTGCGCAAAGGCCAGGACCATACAATTGGAGAGGGGGGGAGGGAGAGTGTTTCTAGTGGGGGCTCGAGGTATGAGGGGAAAGCAGGTGAATGGGGGTAGGGGCAGAGGTCAAGGGGATTCATATTTTCATTTGTTCTGGGCCAGAAGTCTGCAGTTTTTGACATGTGTGCTCTGGCACTGGATAGCTGAGTGGACTCTGTCTTCCCCCGCAGAGGTTGCATTTAATCAAACATCTCCTGCTGCACGAGACCAGCCCCACAGCAACTGGAGATATTTGGTTAAATGCAACTCCTGTTGCTGCATGTGAGGCTTGGAGTTAGCTTCCTGATTCAGTAGCAGCGGAGGTCATTGCTCAGCTGTCCATTGCCATGCCATGGGTTGCTGCCCCTTGCCTAGAGCAGGTGGAGATGTGAATCCTCCTTTGATCTCTGCTTCTTTTCCTATTTACCTCCTCTCATACCACCCCCACCGTGGTGAAAGAGAGAGAGGACCCCGGGGCTGCCAGCGAACTTTACCCTGCTGGCGGCTGAAAAAGAGGCCCAGGTCTTGAGAGTGTATTTGTGAGCCCGTGTGTTGTAAGCCAGTGTAAGTAGTCTGTGTATGTGGGTGTGTGTGTGGGGGGGGGGGGAGGGAGAGAGTGTGTGTGTGTGAGAGTTGTATGTGCGTGACGTATGTGAGAGAAAGCATACGACTAATAATTTGCAAAAAATATTGACAAATGTGCAAAATTTTGCAGAATTTAGAAAATGTGTGCGCAGAATTTTAACTTTTTTGGTGCAGAATTTTCAATATTTTTGCACATAATTCCCCCAGGAATATGCTCATTTCACAGCACTTGGAGGAGGATATCACTTTTTAGCACAGATGCAAGCTTTAAAAAAAAATGCTATAATAGAGCATGCAAGAGCTATATAATTTGTGGATGTAAGAACTCTATGTCGGGTTTTAATTTCCTTTCCAAAAAATGAGCTTTCTGAGTGGCATGCAATAAATGTATATTTTACTCACAAGTAATGATGGAAATATAGCCCTCCAAAAGGAAAATAAGTAAGTCATTTATGGTTGAATAATGTTCCAATATATGCCACCCACTACACCCTTCCTCCTCTCCCCTTTACCTTTTGACCTATCTCAACTGCCTGCTGTGATTGCACAAGTATATGGTAAAATAACTGAAAGAGTGTGGGAAAAAAAGACACATTTTAGCATTTACATTTTAAAAAATAATAAATATTTTCCTAAAGAATGTGCATATCCAATGCATTGTTCCAAATGTTATAGCCAAGACATTTAATTTAATCCCAAACCATGCAATGATGTGTGACTATAATGGATGGCTGGTGATGTAGTTGGATACCTTTCTGCAAAAGGAAAACAAATTATGACATCACTGTGTCGAATGCAACTTTTTATAAACATTTATAGCCACAGGGGTTGTTTGGTACAGTGTTACTATTTTCAAAGATGTAATATGCTTTTAAAATAGCACGTGGTGACTATTACTGTAGTACACTGGTTGAAAATATCAAAGAATGGTTCTCATCTAAAAACGCAAACTCCATATGTTAGTATAATCTGCACTCATGAAATATATAAAACTCAATCAAACCCATGATTTCCATGTTGTCAACATTTTCTTTTCAATTAGTTATCAACATATTATTGTTTTGATGTGGACTGCCTCAGCGCTTGGTTGAGACCACTGAATTAATCCATTTCCATTGTGAATGTCTACATTGTTAACTAAAATACTGGTATGAAAGTATTTCTGTTAGTAATATATTTTTTAAATGTTTTACTGATCTGTGTCTCAATATTTGTTAAAACAAAGCTTATCTGTTACCAAAGAGTAATTTCTGGAAATCTCCATGGTAAATGAGGAAAAACATGATAGATCCACCTAAAGCTATAAAATAAACAGAACCTGTAGATCAAATGAATAAAAAAGTGACTGTATCCATCATATATAAACTATTCACTTTCTCAAAAGAAAAAATAATGTGCATGTTAAATCCATATGCAGTGTACTGCATACCAGTACCTACTTCAGTGATGAATAGCAAAACCAAAGTACTGCTGAGTGGGAACACTGAGAGGAGAGGATCACCTTGCTGGTGGCTGAAGAGAATCAGTAAGTACTGCTTGGGGAAATTTTAGAACTTAAAGGTTTTGGGGAAAAGTAAACTATTGGTGTATATTCTTTAGTGTGTGTGTTTGTCTGTATTAAATAGCTAGTCAAAGGGCAGGCAAAAACCAAGAGTTTGTGTGTTTCTTTTCTTCCCTCCCACCCACTCCTAGCTCATCCTTTGATTTATAGGCAGGTGACACTTTCACAATAAAACAAAAAAAAATTAATCAACCTTTTAACTTAAATTCAGAAATTCCGCCCACCTTATCAAGAGCTTAATTATCTCTTTTTAGGTCACTACCAAATAAATAGTGAATACACTAATACATTTAAAGGACCCTAATTGTATACATTCCTACTCCCATAGCAATTTAACTAGGAACTGAACAAAATTAAGATGAAGGCAGCAGACCAGCAGAAAGAGGGGGGCCTTCCAGTCTCTTGCATCGAGTGTCACCTATTTTTTTTTACCTGCCGGTAAGAGGTTGTATGTGTGCATCTGGTGCAAAGAGCTCCTTTCTCTGAGAACAAGTCCAATCTCTGGAGGCTAGAGTGGCAGACCTGGAGGAGTTGAGGCAGACAGGTATATAGATGAGACCTTCAGGGACATACTAGCCAAGCCCCAAATCCAGTCTGCCCATCCTGGTGCTGCCTTAGAGGAGGAAGGTCTGGTCGGAGAGCATCAACGTGATGCAGCAAGAAATGATCCTGTAGTAAGGACCAGTTCTCTAGGTGATACATTGTCCTTTCGCACAGAGGATGTCTCTCCCAGGGCTACTGCCCAGGAGGGAAGGGTTAGGTCGGCCATCATAGTTCGATTATTAGGAATGTAGACAGCTGGGTGGCTGGTGGGCATGAGGATCACCTGGTAAGATGCCTACCTTGTGCGAAGGTGGCAGACCTCACACGACACCTAGATAAGATTTTAGGTCGTGCTGGGGAGGAGCAAGCTGTCCTGGTACATGTGGGCACCAATGAACCTAAATTTGACTTCCAGAAATTCGGATGTTCTGGAAGCCAAATTCAGGCTCTTAGGTAGAAAGCTGAAATCCCAGAACCTCCAGGGTAGCATTCTCTGAAATGATCCCTGTTCCATGCACAGATCCCCTGAGGCAAGCAGAGCTCTAGATTCTCAGTGCGTGGATGAGATAATGGTGCAAGGAAGGAAGGATTCAGTTTTGTTAGGAACTGGGAAACCTTTTGGAGAAGGGGGAGTCTATTCTGAAGGGATGGGCTCCAAGGTAACCACAGTGGAACCAGGCTGCTGGTGCTAACCTTTAAAAAGGAGATGGAGCAGCTTTTATACTAAATCAAAGGGGAAAGCAGATAGTCGCTCAGCAGCGCATGGTTCGGAGGGGGGAACCTTCGAAAGAGACTAATGAAGCATTAGAATTAGGGCTTCCAACAGAGATGTTCCACTAATAATAAAAGTAGTCTATGTGCCTATAATTAAAGATTCACTTGAGCTATAAGATTCTAATTTATCCCTGTCAACTGAAAAGCAGGATGTTAATACAAACAAAAATCACACTTTGAAATGTTTGTATGCTAATGCCAGAATTCTAATAAGTAAGATGGGAGAATTAGAGTGTATAGCAGTGAATGATGACATAGACTTAACTGGCATATCAGAAACATGGTGGAAAGAAGATAACCAATGGGATAGTGCTATACTGGGGAACAAATTATATTGAAATGAAAGAGAAGAGAAACTTGGTGATGGGGTGGTGCTTTATGTCGGGGATTGCATAAAGTCCAACAGAATAAATATCATGCAAGAGACTAAGGGGTAGATTTTCAAACAAGGCGTGTTGGCGTACTTTTGTTGGCGCTCCAGGTGCAAACAAAAGTACGCGGGATTTTAGTAGATACGTGCGGAGCCGCGCGTATCCGCTAAAATCCTGGATCGGCGCGCACATGGCTATCAATTACGTATAGCCGGCGCGCGCCGAGCCGCGCAGCCTACTCCCGTTCCCTCCGAGGCCGCTCCGAAATCGGAGCAGCCTCGGAGGGAATCCTCTAAATCCCTCCCCTCACCTTCCCCTCCCTTCCTCTACCTAACCCACCCCGCCCGGCCCTGTCTAAACCCCCTCCTTACCTTTGTCGGGGGATTTACGCCTCCCAGAGGGAGGCGTAAATCCCCGCCCGCTAGCGCACCGGGACGCGACCTGGGGGCGGGTCCGGAGCGCGCGGCCACGCCCCCGGACCGCCCCTGGCCATAACCATGCCCCGGGCCCACCCCCAAAACGCTGCCGACACGCCCCCTAAACACCGCGCGTCTCGGGCCCGCCCCCGACACACCCCGATACGCCCCCTCGCCAAACCCCGGGACTTACGCGAGTCCCGGGGTCTGCACGCGCCGGTAGGCCTATTGAACATAGGCCTACCGGCGCGCAGGGCCCTGCTCGCCTAAATCCGCCCGGATTTGGGCGGATTTAGGCGAGCAGGGCTCTTAAAATCCGCCCCTAAATGCGCAATGGAATCTTTATGAATAGAAATCCCTTGTATGTTGGAGAAGAGTATAGCAATAGGAGTATACTACCGTTCACCTGGCCAAAATGATGAGATGGACAGTGAAATACTAAGAAATTAGCTAAGCTAACCAAATTGGTAGTGCAGATACAATGAGAGATTTCAATTACCCCAGTATGGACTGGGTAAGTGTAACATCAGGACATACTACAGAGATAAAGTTCCTGGATGGAATAAATGACAGTTTTTTGAGCAATTTGTTCAGAAATCGACAAGAGGGAGCAATTTTAGATCTAATTCTCAGTGGAGCACAAGATTTGGTGAGAGAGGTAACGATGGTGGGGCTGCTTGACAATAGTGATCGTAACATGATCAAATTTGAACTAATGATTGGAAAGGGCACAGTAAGTAAAACCAGGGCTTTAACATTAAACTTTCAAAAGGGAAACTTTTGAAAGTTAAAATAGTTTTAAAAAAATAGTTCAAAAAAGTAAAAGTAAAAATAGTTAAAAACAAAATCTGAAAGGTGCAGTTACAAACGTTAAGACTGTGCTACAGGCATGGACATTGTTAAAAAAAAAAAAATCTTAGAAGAGCAGTCCAGATATATTCCATGCATGAAGGAAGGTGAAACATTTGCCAGTATGGCTAAAAAGTGAGATGAATAAGGATATTTTAGCCAAAAGGTCTTCATTCAAAAATTGGAAGAAGGATCCATCAGAAGAAAATAGGATAAAGCATAATCATTGGCTAGTTAAATGTAAGATATTGATAAGAGAGAATTTGAAAAGAAGTTGGCCATAGATGCAAAAACTCATAAACTGTTAAAAAATATATCCGAAGCAGAAAGCCTGCTAGTGAGTTGGTTGGACTGTTAAATGATTGAGGAGTTAAAGGGGCACTTAGGGAAGATAATGCCATCACAGAAATATTAAATTAATTCTCCGTTCTGGAGATAATTTTCAAAGGTGACAATTCAGATAAACTGAACAAACCACGGTGAACCTGGAAGATGTGGTAGACCAGATAGACAAACTGAAGAGTAGTAAATCACCTGGACCGGTGATTTAGTTCTGACAGAACTAACAAATGATATTTCCAACCCATTACAATTTGTAACCTATCATTAAAATCATCCATTGTACCTGAAGATTGGAAGGTGGGCAATGTATCTCTGAAACTTAAAAAAGTCTCCAGGGGATGATCTGGGAAACTATAGACGAGTGAGCCTGACTTCAGTGCCAGGGAAAATCGTGGAAACTCTTATAAAGAATAAAATCGCAAAACGTTTAGAAAGACATGATTTAATGAGACACAGCCAGCATGGATTTACCCAAGGTAAGTCTTGCCTCACAAATCTACTTTTTTTTTTTTAAGGGGTCAATAAACATGTGAACTGTTAGATGTGGTGTATTTGGATTTTCAGAAGGCAAAGTCCCTCATGAGAGGCTTCCAAGAAAACTAAAAACTCATGGATAGGAGGCAATGTCCTTTTGTGGATTGCAGACTGGATAAAGAGGAAACATAGAGTAGGATTAAGTGGTCTTTTTTCATAAATCTGTACTTGGACCGGTGTTTTTGAATATATTTATAAATGATCTGGAAAGGAGTACGATGAGTGAGGTGATCAAATTTGCGGATGACACAAAATTATTCAGAATAGTTAAATCTCAAGCGGATTGTGATATATTACAGGAGGACCTTTTGAGACTGAAAGACTTGGCTTTCAAATGACAGATGAACTTTATTTATTTTATTTATTTTTAATTTTTATATACCGGAATTCCTGTATACAATACAAATCAATCCGGTTTACAATAAACAATAAGTTACCCTGGTTGGGGCGGTCCGACCTGGGCTTATTACAAGGAACATTGAAAGTAACAATAACATTTAACAATTTACATTTGACATTATTCGTGTTTTGAAACAGTATGTGTGTTCAACTTTTTACAAGGAACTTTAGTAGCATATACAGTATACAAGTATACAGTTATATAGTCTATGATTAATGACTGTTAAGTACCAATTGCGAATAAGAAAGTATATAAATTAAGTGTTTATGGTGTTAGTGACACGCTGCCATGATTGGATCTGAAAGTCAGGAGGAGGTGCCTAGTTACACTCTGGGAATTGGAAAGCTTGCCTGAAGAGCCAGGTTTTTAACTTTTTTTTGAACTCTGGTAGACTGGGTTCGAGGCGTAGGTCTGGTGGGAGAGCATTCCATTGGTGTGGTCCTGCAGTTGAGAGTGCTCTTTTTCTTAGTGTTGATTTAGTTGGAGCTGCGACTAATGTACCTTTGTAGGCGCTTCTGATGGGTCTGGAGGATAAGTGTGGACGAAGTTGAGTTTGTAGTGATATAGGTGCTTTATATATATATATATATATATATATATATCCTTTAATGTGGATAAGTGCAAGGTAATGCATATAGGAAAAAATAACCCTTGCTGTAGTTACACAATGTTAGGTTCTATCTTAGGAGTTTCTACCCAGGAAAGAGGTTTAGGTGTCATAGTGGATAATACATTCAAATCACCGGTTCAGTGTGCTGTGGCAGTCAAAAGAACAAACATTATTAGGAAGGAAATAGCAAATAAAATGGTGGATGTTACAATTACTCTATATCACTCCATGGTGAAACAGCACCTTGAATACTGTGCAATTCTGTGGCCATATCTCAAAAAAGATGTAGTTGCACCAGAGAATGTGCAGAGAAGGGCGACCAAAATAAGGGGCATGGAACGGCTCCCCTATAAGGAAAGGCTAAAGAGGTTAGGGCTGTTCAATTTGGAGAAGAGACTGAGGGGGAGGGGGGATATGATAGAGGTCTACAAAATTATGAAAGGACTTGAACATGTTAATGTAAATCAGTTATTTACTCTCTCAAATAATAGAAGAACCAGAGGACACTCCATGTAGTTAGCAAGTAGCTCATTTAAATGAAATTGAAGAAAATACTTTTTCACTCAGCTCTGGAATTCATTGCCAGAGGGTGTGGTTACAGCAATTAAAGTAACTGGGTTTAAAAATGATTTGAATATGTTCCTAGAGGAAAAATCCATAAACTGCTATTAATAAGGAATAGTAGCTTGAGATCTGTTTAATGTTTGGGTACTTGCCAGGACCTTATAACCTGGATTGGTCCCTGTTGGAAACAGGATGCTGAGCTTGATTGACCATTGGTCTGATCCAGTATGGCATATTTTATGTTCTTTTTAATGAAAATGGTTACTTCTCCTAGGACAAGCAGGATTGTAGTCCTCACATGTGGGTGACATCATCAGATGGAGCCTGACGCGAAAAACGTTTGTCAACTTTTGCTCAGCCTGCTGCTATCCGTGCGTCCAAGCGAGGTCCCCCTTCAGTCTCTTCTTTTTTGTGGTGCAATATCCTCGCAGTTGTGGAGCTCCAAACCCCTTGAAACATTTTTTTGCTGTATTTTCGGGGGTTTTTTCTGCATCGGATCCCCCTTCGTATTTGGCTCCTCCGGTAAGTACCCTTGGCTTTTGCGTTCGCTATTCGCTGTTGATTCCCGATTCCCGCTTCCGGGTCCCCGTCTGTCATCTCTGCCTGCCTCTGTTTCAATGGTGTCAGGTTTTCGACTGTGCCACCAGTGCACGCGGACCATGTCCATCTCGGATCCATATGAGGTATGCATCCTCTGCCTGGGGGCCTTGCCCGACGTCGAGGGTGCCGTTTGTGCGATCAAATGACCCCCAAAGGGTGTCGTGCTCGCCTGGACAAAATGGAGAAGCTTTTTTGCCTCTCCAAAACCCTCCACTTCAGTGTCGGTATCCTCCACGGCTAAGGACCACGGGGAACTGTCCCAGACCCTTCCCCTGGCAGTCCCACTCTCCAGTACCCCCAAGTATCGCAGAGAGGGAGATCGATCCTCGGTGGTCTCTCCCTTCCCCCTAACCTCGGGGTCGTCATCGTCCTCGGCGCCGGGGAAAGACCAGGCCGAGCACTAGAAAACCAGGAAGCACCGACACCGGTCACCGTCCTGACACAGTTCCAGTTCTGGAGCGGCATTTGTGGCCACCGAGCCGCCATCGAAGCATCTATTTCTTTCCAGATCATATATAAATATATTGAAAAGTAAGGGTCCTAATACAAATCCCTGAGGCACACCATTGCCCATTACCTTCCACTGAGAAAATTGTCCATTTAATCCTACTCTCTGTTTCTGGTCTTTTAGCCAGTTTGTAATCCATGAAAGGACATCACCACCTATCCCATGACTTTTTACTTTTCCTAGAAGCCTACCATAAGGATCTTTGTTAAACGCCTTCTGAAAATCCAAGTACACTACATCTACCGGTTCACCTTTATCCACATGTTTATTAACTCCTTCAAAAAAGTGAAGCAGATTTGTGAGGCAAGACTTGCCTTGGGTAAAGCCATGCTGACTTTGTTCCATTAAACCATGTGTTTCTATATGATTTTGATGTTTAGAACACTTTCCACTATTTTTCCTGGAACTGAAGTCAGGCTAACCGGTCTGTAGTTTCCCGGATCGCCCCTGGAGCCCTTTTTAAATATTGGGGTTACATTAGCTATCCTCCAGTCTTCAGGTACAGTGGATGATTTTAATGATAGGTTACAAAGTTTTACTAATAGGTCTGAAATTTCATTTTTTAGTTGCTTCAGAACTCTGGGGTGTATACCCTCCGGTCCAGGTGATTTACTACTCTTCAGTTTGTCAATCAGGTCTACCACATCTTCTAGGTTTACTGTGATTTGGTTCAATCCATCTGAATTATTACCCATGAAAACCTCCAGTATGGGTACATCCCCAACATCCTCTTCAGTAAACACCGAAGCAAAGAAATCATTTAATCTTTCCACGATGGCCTTATCTTCTCTAAGTGCCCCTTTAACCCCTCTATTATCTAACAGTCCAACTGACTCCCTCACAGGCATTCTGCTTCGGATATATTTTTAAAAGTTTTTGCCTCTTTGGCCAACTTCTTTTCAAATTCTCTCTTAGCCTGTCTTATCAGTGTCTTACATTTAACTTGCCAACACTTAAGTATTATCCTATTTTCTTCTGTTGGATCCTTCTTCCAATTTTTGAATGAAAGTCTTTTGGCTAAAATACCTTCTTTCACCTCCCCTTTTAACCATGCCTGTAATCGCTTTGCCTTCTTTCCACCTTTCTTAATGTGTGGAATACATCTGGACTGTGCTTCTAGGATGGTATTTTTTAACAATGACCACGCCTCTTGCACACTTTTTACCTGTGTAGCTGCTCCTTTCAGTTTTTTTCTAACAATTTTTCTCATTTTATCAAAATTTCCCTTTTGAAAGTTTAGCATGAAAGCCGTGGATTTGCTTACTGTCCCCCTTCCAGTCAATTCAAATTTGATCATATTATGATTACTATTGCCAAGTGGCCCCACCACCGTTACCTCTTTCACCAAATCCTGTGCTCCACTGAGAATTAGATCTAAAATTGCTCCCTCTCTTGTCGGTTTCTGAACCAATTGCTCCATAAAAATGTCATTTATTCCATCCAGGAACTTTATATCTCTAGCATGTACCGATGATACATTTACCCAGTCAATATTGGGCTCTACCAATTTGGTTAGCTTCCCTAATTTCTCTTAGCATTTCACTTGTCCGACTCACCATCTTGACCAGGTGGACTGTAGTATAGTCCTATCACTATAGTCTTCCCCGACATACAAGGGATTTCTACCCATAAAGATTCAATTATGCATTTAGTCTCATGCAGGATGTTTATCCTGTTGGACTCTATGCCATCCCGGACATAAAGCGCCACACCACCTCCCGGGTGCGATATAATTTGTACCCCGGTATAGCACTGTCCAATTGGTTGTCCTCCTTCCACCATGTCTCTGAGATGCCAATTAAGTCTATGTCATCATTCACTGCTATACATTCTAATTCTCCCATTTTACCTCTTAGACTTCTGGCATTAGCATACAAACATTTCAAAAGTTTTGTGTTTTGTTTGTATTTTCATTCTGCTTTTTAATTGATAGGGATAAGTTAGAATTTTTCAGCTCAGGTGAGTTTTTAGTTACAGGCACTTGGACTACTTTTCTTATTATTGGAACCTCACTGTTGGGATGCCCTAATTCTAATGCATCATTAGTATCCTTTGAAGATACCTCTCTCCGAACCATGCGCTGCTGAGTGACTGAGTAGCTGAGCCAATAACCTTTAATACCCCTTATTTTATTTATTTATTTATTTTATTTATTATTTTTATTATACCGAGTTTCATGATAGGAATCACATCAACCCGGTTTACAATTAACAATGTGAGTAAAGGCAGAGAGTAACATAGTAAAACATTTCCCATAGTAAAACATTTTAAACACAAATAGTAAAACATAGTAAAACATTTCCCATAGTAAAACATTTTAAACACAAATTTATCTGCTATAGGACCAGCAGGCCATCAGATCTCTACATCAAATTGCCTGCCTTAGGAGCAGCATCATCATCATCACTATCATGGTGGCCATAAAGGCCTCTGCCATATAAGCTAGGTTACATGACTGAATATAACACTTACTCCTGCAGCCTCCCAGGTTCACCCGGTGTTACCCCTGCTGCTGCTACTGCTCCCCTCATCTTCAATACTATTTAATATAGTAACATAGTATTGATGGCAGAAAAAGACCAAACGGTTCATTCAATCTGCCCAGCAAGTTTCTTATGGAAGTAACTGCCACACCGTGCAGGTTGCCCTCGAGCCTCATATTAAGGGTAGTGATATTAACTATCAAAACTAATCACTGTGAAACCCATATCAAAATTACTGCCATCAACATTTTCACAGGATGAGCAGCCTTCTTGATGATTCAGATAATGCTGCTTGAATGTGCTATGCTTTTGGACTTAGCCCTAGAAGCAGTCCTAGGCTTTTCCCTTGATGTCTGAGTACCCCGGATCATAAAAGTCAGAGCCCTGCCATCGAAGCGGAGAGCGATATTGCAGTTGCGTCACAATCATGAAAGCTAATTGATTAAGGTAGTAATCCCCATGCTTTCTGTTAGAGGCAGTAACCGCCGCTCCATACAGGCTACCCTCATGCACCCTTTTCTTCATTTCCACCTCTAGCCATTAGGGATCCATGCCTTTTTTAATTCATTTATTGTTTTTGTCTTCATCACCTCTTCTGGAAGGCCATTTCAGGCATCCCATCAAATAACATACTTTCTGCATGAAGAAATACTTCCTATATTGGTTCTGAGTCTTCTCCCCCTGGAGTTTCATTTCATGACCCCTAGTTCTAATGCTTGTTTTCCAATGTTTTTTGCATGGGGGAATAGATAATAGCTTCATCAACATGCATTTGCATGTGATGAGTGACATTACCTACGTGTGCAATTACACTTGCGTTTTGGACGCGCTAACCCCCATTTTGCATCAGGGGTTATGGACGCGCATCAAATCACAGGTTAAACCTTGCGCCTCAGCCAGTATAGCATCGGCCTGATTGTGCAGTTACTGTTGTATAGAATTTGTATCCTGCCCAAGCCTGTGGCCCAGAAGCCTAACTGCCTGTTAAGTATTGTCAAACCCTGGCTCCAAAATTTTTGATGGCTAGAAATATTGGACTACAAGAGCTTTAAATCCTTAAACTAAGATGCTAAGGCAGTGAGATCACACTTGACCACACTAAATGAGTGTGTCCTAGTGTATCTTGCCCGCTAAGGGCAAGAGTCTTTATGAAAGGTTGACCCTTCACTTAGCTTGTAATGGGGCTTTATTGCTTGCCTGTTTGGGGCATCTTGTTACTGGATCATCTGTGGCCTACAAAGAACAAATATTCCTAACTTGCATTCCTAAATGTTCCAAGAGCGCTAGCAGACATCCTGGGTGGCCACAGCGGGTTTCACTTGGCCCATGGAAGCACTGGTTAAAAGACCAACTTTGGGTACTCCTGTCATGTGCTTTGTTAGTCACTATTTTGTAATTTCAGACTGCAAAACTGTTTTCCCTTTTCTATTAATGCCACATATGTTTACTTTGCTCTGTTGGGTAAATTCTGTAGTTCCATTTACCTGAAAGTAAATGATATTTAGGTAAATGATATTTAGGTTTGAATTGAAGTAGTGAGTGATTAAAAACAGTGATTCAAACTAAAAACAATTTTATTTTTAGGTATGTTAGCAAAAGACTGCCAACATTTTATAAAACCCTGAAGAATCCAAATCACTTACCCAATCCGGTGAAGTCCAACTGGGAAAGGAGCAATACCCAGTCACTCCTGCTCCACCTCTGCCAAAGATCAAAACGGTGCCAGCTGATGATTTAAAAAAAACAAACAAACAGCTAAAGTGGAACTTAAAGGTGGAAGGTTGGTTGAATCAAAAAAGGATGTGACAGTTTATGTAAAACTACACATCTGAGTACAAGCCTGAGCACTGAAGGAGGGAAAGAACTGAAAAATGGTCATAGTATTACTTTGATGAACACAATGGGCATTATTTCTGAAATTCCAAAACCTATTGCTTCATATATATTTACTTCTTGAGTTGGGTGGTAGAGATCTTACATCTTTATCAGTATTTACTTACTTGCATATGTGTGCATGTGTATATTAGGGGGGTCTAGTGGTTAGAGCAATGGGCTGCAAACTAGGGTTCAAATCCCTCTTCCTCCACTGGCATTCCTTGTAACCTTGGGCAAGGCAGTTCATTTTCTGTTGCTTCATGTACCCCCTTAGATTGAAAGCTCTTTGGTGCAGGGAATTATTATCATGCCCAAATTCACATGCTGAAATTCAGCCTGAGCATCCTTTTATAAAAACAGGCTAAAAAACAATATAGAGATAGATATATGTATATGTGTGTGTATGTGTGTATGTCTATGTATATTTTTCCTTTGATAAGCAGGCTGAATTAGCCATTATATGGGGATGATGTCATCTGGTGGCACGAAATGGACTCTACTCTCCCAGCTAGTAAAGCTTTGAGTTCTACTGAGCATGTACTGGAGTTCCTGCACACATCACTTCAGTCATTTTTTGTCCAAGCACACAAAGGACATGAACTTTCCTGATATTTCTATTAAAAAAAAATTTTAATTCAATATTTTTTCTTCAGTTCTTAAGTAACTTCATTGCCTCTGCAGTTCCACAATATCACTTTTCAGTGCTACTTATAAAAAAAAAAAAATTAAAAAAAAAACAACAAAGCATGGTCTTCTCTTCAGTCATGTCTGGCCAGAAGAAGAAATCAACAGTGATGAGCGGTTTCAAATGTTGTATCTATGGATAGATTGTCGCTTACTGATGGACAGGAACTGTATTACTGATCCTTGGCCAGGAACACAACCAGAAGTGGACGGATATCCTTGTACTCAGTGTTCTAGGGCACTTCACATCAAGGAATTGTGTAAATCTCTCTGGGGTTGCAATAGGTCCTCGACTCACAGTGTAGCCTCATCTGATTCACTAGGAAAAAGTTGAGCAGGAGCTCCTCTAAAATCCCTGTCTGCTCAGGCCAGAGCTGTGGGGCTGAGTTTTGCCATCTGCCCTATATTGAAGACAAAGCAGCATCAATTGCTGGAGTCATAGCATCCTGTGGTAAAGAAGCACAAACACTCTAAATGAGGTGCACCTGCACAGTCGACACAGTCGCCATCAGCATTAGGTGGTGCATGTAGCATTGGTGATCCCAATGTATGATGCATCGAGTCACCTGAAGCATCTTCCACGATGCATCTGATGCACTGCACTCGATGCACATCACACTCCACTGATGCACTTGGTGCACTCGATGCACATCACAATCCACTGATGCACTTGGTGCATAGACCTCTGATGCTTGACACACCAGTGCACTCAACGCCTTGATGCTCCGCCACTGAAGTGTGCGGCCTCGATGCACAAAGACACCTCTACTCTTTGATCACACACTGCTCAGGATCCTATACCACACAATCCTGCGATGCACAGTGCAAGGATACATGGCACAATTCCGATGCAACAGACACATCATCAACCTGCTTTGGATTCCTCAACACAAGTCTCTAAAGACCTGTCGAACAATATCAAAATATCCCATGTATCCAAACACTCTACCCCATCAAAGCCATCGATACATCTACTTCAAGCTTCAATTTATCTGGCTGCTTTGTCAAAACAGCTCTACACAGCCAATCCTAGATTTACAGTTGAAGGGGGTCAGGTTGCCTCTGTCCCCTCTATTAACCAGGTCACTCACCCAGCCTAGGCTAGTGGCGAAAGAACTTTACCTGAAAACTGTAGGACCGGTATCCTCTTATATTACTGCTTTCTTCTAACAGGCCACCCATTCTCATGCAAGAGCCTATCCTCGTCTTGGAAGAGGATGTTCCATAATCTACACCAGGCTAGAGGACACATCAGTTTCTAAACCAAATCACAAATTTGGTGACGTTTCTTTACCTCTCTGACCAAGGAAACAGAAGGAACATTCCAGCTTTGCTTTCCACTATCGCTAAGGGGATACCACAGACAGGTTCCTGATTACACCTATAGAGGTGAACAGAACCCTTGATTATGGGTTCTTCATAATCTTTCACAGCAGAGATTTTAGACCATGCTGCTGCTTCTCAACCAAAAGCCCCTCCTCGTTTGCCCTTTTCATCATTGGAAGCCTGAATAAGTGAGCCAGTATCTTTAGGCTCAGATGAAGACTCTACTGGCATACCCTACAACCTACTTCTGGATCCTCTGGACCATGTCTTGCCAATGGAGAATCTTAACTATTCTGTGGAAAAGATGGGTATATCACTGGGCCTCCTTCAGATAGCCAAAACAGCAGCTATCCTTCTTCACAACATCCTTGATGTTCTACAAATGAGAATTTGAGAAACTCCCATTTTGATCACTCCTATGGCTAGAAAGTTGGACCTCAAATTCAGAGTCCAGCAGGCTTTGGTATCTTCCAACTGCCTCACCAGTCACTAATGGTTGAGTCTGCTATGAAAAAAGCAAAAACACTGATTCGCTCAGATTCTCCTTCTGGAAAAGACCACATACTTCTGGATAACTTTGACAAGAACATTTTTCAAAGTGCAATGCTATCTGCTTGCATTACCATCCACCAATTTTATATGATAATGTATATCCATGATTGCATTCAAAAACTGAAGCCTTTCCTACCTGCCACTGAATAAGGCAACTACTTTCTGCAACCACCTCTAGATGAAGAGGGAATTCTCTACCTACTTCAATCAGTCTATGAATGCTTCAGTTTCATTTCATGTACCTCCACAGCCTCCATTGAAGCTAGAAGTTTAGCATGGTTTTGAGCAAGTAGTATCCATGAAGTCGTCCACAGAAAACTAGCAGTCCTGCTTGCAGGACAGTCTTTTTAGCAAAACATTCCAGGAGATAGTCACTCAGATAAAGGATCAGAATGTGGCAGTACAATCGCTCTTGACAGCTCTTAAACAGCCGCCTATGGTACGATGTCACATCTACTCATACAAATGACCATACTTCCACAAGAGACCCTACTAGTCTTTTCAACAGTATGGTCTGTGACCCTTTCCGACTCAGCCTGAACCAGGGCCTAACTTTTTATCCCTCAGAATAATCCATTCCCAACTCTTCCAGTAGTGGCAAGACTCCAATATTTCGAACAGTAGTGTCATCAGATCATCAAGGACCCCTGGGTACTCCGAATTGTGCAGTCTGGATACTGGTTGTTTCTACCATCCATTATCTCTTCTACATTTTTTGGTGCTCCATTCGGACCCATTTCATCTATTGAAACTTTGGCTGAAAGTCTGATCGCTTCTCCAACAATGAGTAATAGAGCCAATCTCAGTGTGTCAACATATTTTGGATTTCTATTCCCAATATTTCCATATCCCCAAGAAAATGGGGGGATTGTGGGCCATTCTGGACTTGAGACGTCTGAACAAACATATAGACTCTAATAGAAATTCAAAATGAACTCCCTCAGTGCCATTCTGGCTTACAATCAGAAGGTCAAATGTATGTATGTCTTAGATCTAAAGGATGCATGTGCTCCCATACCCATACACCCTTCTCATTGGTGCTACCTCCATTTCCATGTGGATTCTTTGCACTGCCAGTACAAAGTACTCCCTTTGGTATCTCATCAGCCCCTGAGGGTTTTTATGAAATGTCTCGTGATTGTGGCATCTCATCTCAGTCACCAGGAAATACAAGTTTTCTTGTATCTGGATGATTGGCTGATCACAGCAAAATCACAAGACAAAGTGCTGTGCTCCCTGAGCTCAACCACAGGTCTTCTACACCTCCTAGGTTTTCTGTTAAGCTTCGAGAACTGAGTATGGCGCTCACTCAGACTCCAGTTCATTGGGATTTGGATAAACTCACTGCAGGAAAGAGCATTCCTGCCTCCCAATTGAGCAAACTCCATGATGTTGCTCATCCACAACCTTGTTTCTTCTTCATGCTCATCAGCCAGAAGGTGCCTCATAGTCCTTGGTCACATGGCAGCAGCCATCCATGTGGTTCTGTTGACCCGTCTTCATATCTGCTACCTCCAGTGGGGTCTGTGTGACCAGTGGGATCCACTAATTCAACTGCTTTTAGTCTCCAGTGCAAATCACATTAACAATGAAATGAGTTAGTGATGACTATCCACTGAATTCTTGAGGAAGGAGCCCCTCCTTGCTCGCTCCCCTATCAAGTGGTATTGGTGACAAATGCCTCCACCAAAGGGTGGGGAGCGCATACTGGAACTATTTGAATACAACGCATCTGGTCTCTTCTAGAGAGCTGCTATCAATTCAATCTATTAGAGTTGAAAGCAGTCAGATATGCTGTATCAATGTGTATGCATCTTCAGGAGAGGATCATCTTGATTGAAACAGATAACCAGGTTGCCATGGTTTATGTCAACAAGTAAGGAGGAATAGGATCATGGCCTCTGTCAGGAAGCTCTAAAAATATGGAAATGGGTGGAAAGAAATCAAACTGCTCTACAGGCTACCTATCTACCAGGCATTTTCAACATGCTGGCAGATCGACTCAGCAAAGTGCTTCAACCACACAGGTGGATTCAACAGCAATCAGTCACTGCTGAATTCATCTTGTTGGGTCTACTGTCAGTGGACCTATTTGCATCGCAACAGAACACAAAACTAAATCAATTTTGTTCAATTCTGCCAAGTGATCACAGACTAGCGCAAGACACTTCTCAGTTGGGAGAAAAACCTCATTTATGCTTTTTCATCATTACCGCTTTTTGTCTGAACAGTATAAAAAGTTCTTTAGGAGCATGCATGGCTGATCCTTGTGGCCCAGACAACTCTGATCTGCATATCTCGTACAACTTTCTAGCAGTCTTCCCATACATCTGGGATCAGACCCTGCATTGTTAACTCAGGAAGATGGGACTCTGCATCATCCCAAACTTTCAGCCCTCAATCTGACAGTTTGGATGTTGAGTGCTTATTGATTGCTGAGCTCCACTTACGTACAGAGATTTTAGACATACTAGTATCATCTTGAAAACCTTCTGCTAGAAGAAATTATGCCTTCAAATAGCTATCTTGAAAACCTTCTGCTAGAAGAAATTATGCCTTCAAATTGAATAGGTACTCCAATAGCTATGAACCTATTTTCTTGTGAATCTAAGCAACTACTGAATTACTGAATTACTTGCTCCACCTTTCTAACTCAGGCCTTGCCACCTCTTAAGTGTGAGTGCACCTCGGTGCTATAGTGGCATATCGGTTTCTGCTCATCCATTGAAGCCACCTGTTCCTTGAGATGTGAATGTGATCCTTTCCCAACTAAGGAAGCCTCTCTTTGAGCCATTGGAGTCAATTTCTCTTAAGTATTTAACATGGAAGTTTGTGTTCTCATCACAGTGACTTCAGCTGGAAGCCAACATACTCCAAGCTGTCATCCACTATCCTCCATAAATGCAATTTTTCCACACAGGGTGTTTCTCCATACTTACCCAAAGTTTCTGCCGAAGGTAGTTTTGACTTTCCATATCAATCAATCCATTGTATTGCCTACCTTCTTTCCTAGGCCCCATGTGCATGAAGGTGAAAAAGCACCTTAGTGTATTACAAGAAAAAAACTCAGCTCCGCTGTAAAACCTCTGAATTGTTCATCTTAAACAATCTCAAGCTAGGAGTAGCAATAACCAAGCATATCTTGTCTAATTGGCTGGCTGAGAGCATTCACCACTGCTACACCTAAGCAGGACTAAGTGAAGGCTCAAGTGAGAATCAAGGCTACTTATTCGAGAAGTACCTATTGAAGATATTGACAAAGCTGCATTTTGGTCTTCCATTCATACCCTGGTCTTCTGTTCATACTGTATTGTTAACTTCTCAAAGACTGACAATAAATTTGGACAAGGAGTTTTCTGAACTCATGCTGTAGTCCTCTCTCCTTGGTGTGGACTGGGTTGCTTACTAAGTAAATGCTCCACTGCAGCTCTTAGCTTGGAATTCCCAATATGTAATGGCTAATTCAGCCTGCTTATCGATGGAAAAAGCAAGTTTGCTTAACATAAATTTTGTTTTCTGTAAATAGCTGGGTGAATTACCCATAGAATATTTGCCTGCCTCCTCTGGTATAGACTGAAGAGACTCACAAGGCAACACCCATGCAGGAACTCCTGCACATACTTAGTACATAACATCATGCCATACTGGGTCAGACCAAGGGTCCATCAAGCCCAGCATCCTGTTTCCAACAGTGGCCAATCCAGGCCATAAGAACCTGGCAAGTACCCAAAAACTAGTTCTATTCCATGTTATCGTTGCTAGTAATAGCAGTGGCTATTTTCTAAGTCAACTTAATTAATAGCAGGTAATGGACTTCTCCAAGAACTTATCCAATCCTTTTTTAAACACAGTTATACTAACTGCACTAACCACATCCTTTGGCAACAAATTCCAGAGCTCAGAGAGTTTTAAAGGCTTGCACAGTCTGTGTACATGATCACAATATGTTGAAATTCAGTGATTTTTCATAATTTTTGTTGACCTTTCAATCCTGAAAATTTTAGCCCTCTCCCTCTTCAGTTGTTGCTCCATAGGTTGCTAGAACAGCCAGCAGCATGTTTTCATGCCGGTGTCTTTTCTCAAATTTCTTTTCATCCTAATTCATTTTTTGTGATACTTTGACTTCTATCTGAATTCTGATACTTGTGTCTAACAGAGCATCAATTTGTTCACCAAGAAAGTTTTTTTTCACTTATAAGAGTCTACAATGAAGTGGCATAAAAACGTGCCAGCAGCAGTTCTAGGCTGCAATATTTTAGTAAATTTTCTTTAGATTTTACTGTAAATGCACAGTAAATGTTTAAATTTTTATTTTTTAAGGATTTTGTTGGTTATTTCATCTAATTTTGTTAAATGTAAAACATTTGCTATCAATAAACCAAAGATCTACAATAATTTCCTTTATTTTAAGTTATACTAACAGTAAAGAAACTATTCACACAGGGGCAGATTTTCAATGGGTTACATGTGTAACCCCGAAAACCTGTCCCTGCGCGCGCCGAGCCTATTTTGCATAGGCTCGGCAACGTGCGCAAGCCCTGGGGCTTTGAAAAAGGGGCGGGAAGGGGGCGGGGTGTGGGCAGGGTGTCTTTTGTGTTGCTTGTTTTTCCCGTGCTGTTTCTCTCAAGAACACAGACAAATCATAAAAAGGATAGGAATCTTTAGAATGCTTCTAATTGTTGGTCTGTGATTCTCTTTTTGCCCACATTTGTGTTTAGGTTCCTGAAAGAGCTGTGTGGGTCTTCGTGGTTGTGGAGAGAAAAGAGCATAATGGAGGGAGTGGGAGTAGGGGAACAGATTAGTGCGACCGGTGGGCAAGTAGTGACAGGATAGGAGGAGTATGGTGCATGAGGCAGTGTAGCTAGTGCAGGGTGATGAAGCAGGAGCATGAAGTAGAGGGCACAATTAGAGGCAGGAAGAAAAGGGTGGGAGGGGTCAGGGGAGGGGAATATTAGTGGGAGTAGAGCCCAAGGAAGTAAAGACCCAAGCCAGTCATCTAGGATAAATGAGCAGGCAGGAACCAGCAGCTGGAGGAGAAGCAGCGTCAACGTGATGTGTGCTTCACAGAGAAAGAGGAAGGATCTTCTGCCAGTCTGTGAGAAGCACAGTGCGCACTTTGATCAGAAGACATCCTCAAAGAACAGGAAGATTTGGAAGAGCATCGCCAAGGATATAGCAGCCCGTCAGTGATGACCAGGAAATGGAGCAGCTGAAGCATTGAGGGTGGCTATCAAGCATTGAGGGTGGCTATCAAGGCCAAGCTGGCAATTATTGAGAGGTTCAAGTACCAGATGGGAGAAAACCCACCATGCAAAGTACAGCTGAAGCCTGTAGAGGACCTAGCCAACTCTTTAACAGGACTCTTGCTGGTGTCCATACTAGTGGCACTGATACAGGTGCTGCAGAAGGAGCATATGAATATGGCAAAGAATGTATCTTTGGGGTGAAGACGCCTGGCTGAGGGGGGATTAGAAGGATGTAATGGAACTTGGCTCTGATATGTGTTTTATTTTCCCAGGTATTCCTAAGCCTATGACCACAGAGGGCGAGGCTAAAGAGAACCAGCCAGCACCTCTGGATCCACCTCTGATGGGAACAGCAGAGCACACCACCAATTAATGTGCAGCTGCCAAGTGAGACACAAGCAACTGATAAACAAGAAGACAGATGGTTGCGCTCTGCTTAACATGGCCAGACACTTCCATGATGGATATTCAGGACATATCACTATCACCTGGCACTAGCATGGATGGCATTTCTACACTGTGGTCAACAGTGGAGCTCCAGATCATGGCATTGTCCCACCAACAGGAAAACTCTCTGGCATTGATGTGATGGCAAACCAGCTTGCAGTGGAACTGATTGCGAGGCATGAACTCATAGACATCAATGTGATAGCGGGATTGACAGCTATACACACAAAAATGGAATGTATGCGGCAGGAAATGTGTTGGCTGCAGAGTCCAGACTGTCGGCGAGGGGGGAACACTGCTGCAGTTATTTTGGTGGATCAAGTTAGAGCTTCATCCAATAACATTGTTGGTGCCTTACAAGGACTTGACTCATTTATATGGGATATGAATAGGACCCTAACTCATGCAATCACATTCCCTCAGGAGGCAAACTCATGGTCTAACTCTAAAACCATGGAATGGAGCCCCCCCCCCCCCCCCCCCACACACACACACACACACAGAGCTAGAGCTGGGAACTATGGATGGAGGCCATATCCACAAGCAAAGCTCCCACCATGTTGAATCATTCTTGACTTAATCTGGACCAACCCTTACACTAGACTATCAATGACTCCATCTGGACCTGTCCTGACCCAATGCTGGACCACCAATGACTTTTAGTTCTCTTTTGCGACCAATTACTGACACACAACTATCAGTCAGGTGTTCCTGGGCATGTCCCCACCCTCTCTCCCCATGATGTGCAGCTGACACTGGTGTTGGAGCTGGAACCTTTGGAATTATTAGGATCATGCTAGACCACCAAGGTCTATCCAATAGTCAACTTCCAAGCCAGACCAATGACTGTCTCTGAACTCACCTGGCACACGCTGGACCACCAATGACTAGGCTGGACCAGCATAGATTTGGAAATATGGTGAGTTATAAGGTCTTGTAAGTAAATAAGTAACCACCTCCCATGGTTTTTGGTTCCCACCCCAGAGAGCTTACATGTGTAGAGGAATAGTATACACTCTAGCACCATGTACCAGAAAACATGTACTAGTCTGTATCTGGTATCTGCTCTAAAGAGCTTACATCTACCCACCATGGACAGCTACTATTGATTGTATAGCAGAATAGTACATGCACCAGAATGTGTGCACGATTCTGCTTTCAGTACCAACCCTAGAATACTTACATTTTAACATTTTAGCTTTCACTTTGGTTTGACTTCTGTCAAACTTGAATAGCCAGCCTTCACGGTATTTCCCTTCAGTGAAATTTTGAGCTTGTGCCAACTGAGCAAGGATGAATGTCAGCTGCTTTTGGAAAATGTGGAGACCACACTGAGGATCTTTGTGTGCATTACATCCAACTTGCACATTCAGCAAGTTATGGTATGCCTGTACCATGGGCACAATAGATTGTATTCATTATGCTAACTGGTCCATGCCACCCACCACAGCTGCTAAGAACATAAGAAATTGCCATGCTGGGTCAGACCAAGGGTCCATCAAGCCCAGCATCCTGTTTCCAACAGAGGCCAAACCAGGCCACAAGAACCTGGCAATTACCCAAACACTAAGAAGATCCCATACTACTGATGCAATTAATAGCAGTGGCTATTCCCCTAAGTAAACTTGATTAATAGCCGTTCATGGACTTCTCCTCCAAGAACTTAGCCAAACCTTTTTTGAACCCAGCTACACTAACTGCACTAACCACTTCCTCTGGCAACAAATTCCAGAGCTTTATTGTGCGTTGACTGAAAAAGAATTTTCTCCGATTAGTCTTAAATATGCTACTTGCTAACTTTATGGAATGCCTCCTAGTCCTTCTATTATTTGAAAGTGTAAATAACTGAGTCACATCTACTCATTCAAGACCTTTCATGATCTTAAAGACCTCTATCATATCCCCCCTCAGCCGTCTCTTCTCCAAGCTGAACAGCCCTAACCTCTTCAGCTTTTCCTCATAGGGGAGCTGTTCCATCCCCTTTATCATTTTGGTTGCCCTTCTCTGTACCTTCCCCATCGAAACTATATCTTTTTTGAGATGCGGCGACCAGAATTGTACACATTATTCAAGGTGCGGTCTCACCATGGAGCGATATAGAGGCACTATTACATTTTCCGTTTTAGTAACCATTCCCTTCCTAATAATTCCTAACATTCTGTTTGCTTTTTTGACTGCTGCAGCACACTGAGCTGACGATTTTAAAGTATTATCCACTATGATGCCTAGATCTTTTTCCTGGGTGGTAGCTCCTAATGTGGAACCTAACATCGTGTAACTACAGCAAGGGTTATTTTTCCCTATGTGCAACACCTTGCACTTGCCCACATTAAATTTCATCTACCATTTGGATGCCCAATCTTCCAGGCTTGCTGTTTTCTTACTGTTTTCTGGAATGGGCCAGTGGAAAATGCAAGGTAGGGAGAAGCTTGACCAAGCCTAGCATGGCATGTTCATGAGCAGTGAGAGGATCAATGCCATCTTTGCTTTCTTCATAGAGAGAATGAATTGCGCTGGAACTCATCCACGCCACATTTGTCTCTGGTAACCTGAGCAGTGTTGACCTTAGGTGAAATAGCTGCTGCCTGCATGCCCTTCCGTGAACGGCTTGCACCAGCATAGCCTACTCTTGGCCCCTCCTTTCTTCTTCATCAAGAAAGTGTCTTCTTTCTCTATTCCCTTTCTTTTCTTTGCTCTAAAGCTTCTGCTGCTCTAATTCTTTGGCTCACCCACACAATCTACCACATTATTTAAATAAATAAATAACCAACCTCATACATAATCCATGCTTGGCACAGAGAACTATCTATATGCAGAAATTCCATAGACTAAAATGCCTACCAGAACTGTGACTCATGTTTTACTCCTGCCCTGACCCTGATGTTAAATTTCCCATGTTAAAAAAAAATGCCCTAAAATGTCTCCCTGCTATCTGCATTTCCTTTAATCGCTAATACCTTTGTTTACATGCGATTTGCATGTGCCTTTGCTAAGCCTACTGCAGGTTTCTTTGCATGGGTTTTTTCAGTGCTAAAGCCCATATTACATAAACAGCTTAGTTCCAAAAAACTTGCAGTAGGCTCAACGCAGCTTATTATGTCAGATATTCCCAGGGAAGGGAATCCTGGTGCGCGCAAGTTGCTACTGCTCAGTTGGAGCAGTAAGCAAAGAAATAAGGAAAAATAAGGTAGAAGATAGGGTTTAAGGGGTTGGGGAGGAGAGGAGAGGGGAAGGGAAGGGAAAGGGAGGTTAGTGTAGGGGTAGGGAACTGGGGAAGGCTGTGATGCGCATGTTATAAAATCGGCATAAGAAACATAAGAAACATAAGAAATTGCCACACTGGGTCAGACCAAGGGTCCATCAAGCCCAGCATCCTGTTTCCAACAGTGGCCAATCCAGGCCATAAGAACCTGGCAATTACCTAAACACTAAGTAGATCCTATGCTACTGATGCCAGTAATAGCAGTGGCTATTCTCTAAGACAATTAATAGCAATTAATGGACTTCTCCTCCATGAACTTATCCAAACCATTTTTAAACACAGCTACCCTAACTGCACTAACCACATCCTCTGGTAACAAATTCAAGAGCTTAATTGTGAGTTAAGTGAAAAAGAATTTATGATTAGTTTTAAAGGTGCTACTTGCTAACTTCATGGAGTGCCCCCTAGTTCTTCTATTATCAAAGAGTAAATAACCGATTCACATCCACTCATTCAAGACCTCTCATGATTTTAAAGACCTCTATCATATCCCCCCCTCAGCCATCTCTTCTCCAAGCTGAATAGCCCTATCCTCTTTAGCCTTTCCTCACAGGAGAACTGTTCCATCCCCTTTATCATTTTGTCATCCTTCTCTGTACCTTCTCCAGTGCAACTATATCTTTTTTGAGATGCAGCGACCAGAATTGTACACAGTACTCAAGGTGCAGTCTCACCGTGGAGCAAAAAAGAGGCATTATGACATTTCCATTTTATTCACCATTCCCTTCCTAATAATTCCTACATTCTGTTTGTATTTTGACTGCTGCAGAACACTGAGCTGACGATTTCAGTGTATTATCCACTATGACACCTAGATCTTTTTCCTGGGTGGTAGCTCCTAATATGGAACCTAACATCGTGAAACTATAGTATGGATTATTTTTCCATATATGCATCACCTTGCACTTATCCACATCAAATCTCATCTTCATTGTGATGCCCAATCTTCCAGTTCACATACGTCATCTACATAGGTGCTGGCTCTTTCACCACTCATTTGATGCTATGCAAGCCATTGCATCTTAAATTTCTTTTTAAAAAGTTTGTGTTTCACAGGATGGGTATGAGGCTGAGTATGGAGAAATGTAACTGGCAGTTCTGCAGTAATAGTTCTGGACTGCAGCAGGCCTTCCATGTTCCATAAAGATTCCATAATAGGCAACAGCAAGCTTTGTGTCCCCATGAAACAGCCACTTGATGCTTGGCAGTATGAGAACTGATCTTCAGTGGTATTGACTACTGCAATGCTTTATTGCTGGGACTTCCATACTCCACAATAAGACCATTGCAGATTTTGCAGAACTCAGCTGCACGGATATTGACTGGGACACAGAAATTCGACCATATAACACCAATACTAATTGATTTACTCTGGTTACCAATTGAACAAGTAATACAGTACAAAACATTAACAATCCTACATAAAGCAATACATGGCGATCACGTAGAATGGTTAAATGCCTCCATAAGACTACATACACCACAGCACAACTTAAGGTCAGCCAATAAAGGATTACTGGCAATACCTTCCTTAAATTCAGCTAGACTAACATCAGTCAGAGAAAGGGCACTATCTCTCGCAGCACCCAGAATTTGGAACACCCTTCCTGTTGAACTAAGACTAGAGGCAAGATTGACAGACTTTAAGAAACTATTGAAAACCGGGCTATTTAATTAGGCCTTTAATGAGAATAACAGCTAAGCAAGATATGAATCATGCTTAGGCAATGCACAAAAAAAGAAGCAGGTGTAAATTGACTCTTTAGGGTTTTTTGAAATGTATTTAGGGGCGGATTTTCAGAGCCCTGCTCGCGTAAATCCGCCCAAAACCGGGCGGATTTACGCGAGCAGGGCCCTGCGCGCCGGGAAGCCTATTTTACATAGGCCTCCCGGCGCGCGCAGAGCCCCGGGACTCGCGTAAGTCCCGGGGTTCTCCGAGGGGGGCGTGTTGGGGGGCGGGCCCGGTCGTCGCGGCGTTTCGGGGGCGTGTCGGCAGCGTTTTGGGGGCGGGTATGGGGGCGTGGCTACGGCCCGGGGTGGTCCGGGGGCATGGCCGCGCCCTCCGTACCCGCCCCCAGGTCGCGGCCCGGCGCGCAGGAGGCCCGCTCGCGCGCGGGGATTTACGTCTCCCTCCGGGAGGCGTAAATCCCCCGACAAAGGTAAGGGGGGGTTTTAGACAGGGCCGGGTGGGTGGGTTAGGTAGGGGAAGGGAGGGGAAGGGGAGGGGAGGGCAAAGGAAAGTTCCCTCCAAGGCCGCTCCGATTTCGGAGCGGCCTTGGAGGGAACGGGGGTAGGCTGCGCGGCTCGGCGCACGCCGGCTATACAAAATCCATAGCCTTGCGCGCGCCGATCCAGGTTTTTAGCAGAAACGCGCGGCTCCGCGCGTATCTACTAAAATCCAGCGTACTTTTGTTTGCGCCTGGAGCGCAAACAAAAGTAGGCTATTTGCGCGCCTTTTAAAATCCGCCCCTTTATATAAAACAAAATGTATTTTGGGTTTTTTTTAATTGTTGTTTTTATGATGTATGCATATTGTATTTTGGTTTTACTGTCATGAGATTGTAAACCGAGGTGAAGGTTAAGTCCATACACTGGTATAGAAAACTCTGACAAATAAATAAATAACCGCTTCGGTACACATTTCCATTCAGGCATGTCTCCACATTCTGTATATCGAATCTAGGTACCAATATGAAAATTCCAATATAATGAAATTCCAATAACAAATTATTGTGTAATAAGGGATTGCTATAGATTGTGTAAATAAGTATGTGGATAAAGGCAAGCCAGTTGAGATAGTGATAGCTGCTTAAAAGGATAGGAAGCAAAAAGGACTAAATAGTTTTACCAATGCAGAGAGGTGGAGTATTCCACAGATGTATACTGGAACTAGTATTTAACATATATTCCACCTTACAATTCATCGAACTCTGGTATCTTCAGTCAAAAAATGGTTATCCCACAATAAACTCAGTCTAAATCTGACAATAGTTGAAATAATAATTTTTGGACATCCCCAATTTGAAAATATTCCAAACTCAATTATCCTTGACAATATATCTATTAACATTTCTAAACAGGTTCGTAATCTTGGTATTATACTAGATCCCAAGCTAAATATGTCAATTCATATTGACTCTGGGAGCCGTGACGCCTCCCGGGCTCCTTTCGGCATCCTGCCCCCTTTCCATCCCCAAAATAATTGCACGTTACACAATCTTAGTATGAATCGGCCACAGCTTTTATTGACATAACAGTTAATATGAACTCCACATTATAACAGTTCACCCACCTGAGCCAATCTTACGGTCTCACCGCTACTGGGACCACGCCCCCCTTTTTGCCGCCCGCCACGATTCTAGCAAGGCGACATCACGTCCGGCCCCCCGCCGCATTAGTCCCCAGGGAGAGGAGAAAGAGGCCGGCTGCGGCGCAGCTCGCGCCTTAAGTACCGTGGGCCGACATCATCAGGGCTGGCTGCGGCTGTCCCCGATGACGCCGGCCCATAGGAACGCTCCCCCCCCCCCCCCCCCCCCGATTGCCTGGCGATGTCGCTGATGTAATCCGGACGCGCCAGAGCGCCGGCACACCCTGATGATGTCAGCGACAGGAACGTTCCGAGGCCTCCGAGGCGCTCCAAGGCCATCTAGCCAGTGCTGCTCGCTGGCGAGTCACCGCCCGACTTCGACCCACGGCCCCAGGTAAGCCATGGGCCCTTTGCATGCGCCGTGGGCCCACCTATCGTTAAAACTTCATTCTACAAACTTCATTGCTCAAACTTATTAAGCATATCCATGTGTGCACACCAGGAAGCACACGCACACATACTAAAATCTACCCCTTAGTGCGATAGGGCTGTCTTAGAATATGTTATATCACTCAGTATTTCTTGTACATTCTTCTAACATTGACTGTTTTTTAATTTTTATGTCTCTGCATATTGCTATATTATGTTAGATCATATGCATTTTTTAAGAGCCAAGTTTTCAGCTCACGTTTCAATCTCTTTTTTTTTCTGTTAAAGATGTAATGACTCTGGTAGAGAATTCCAACAGTTTGGGGCCTGCTATGGAAAACACTCGGTCTCTTATTTGCATAAGATGTATACTTCGCATTGTAGGCACAGTTAGTAGCCCTTTATTTTGCGATCTTAGAGTTTGCTTTGGGGTATGTGATTGGAGATTCACACCTATCAGGCCGGGGTTTCTGTCGTCGATGTTAAAAATTAGTTAGAACTTTATAATGGATTCTTGCTTGTACTAGCAGCCAGTGTAGGGCTATTAGTGATGGAGTGATATGGTCAAATTTCCTTGTCTCTAATAGAAGCCTTACTGAGGCATTTTGTAGTAACTGTAGGGGTTTTAGAATTCCAGAGGATAGGCCTAGTATTAGGGAGTTGCAGTAATCTATATTTGAGAATATTAGTGTTTGTAAAACAGTGTGGAAGTCCTGGAATGTTTGTAAAGGTTTCAACCAATGCAATATTTGCAGCTTGGAGTATCCTGTTTTAATTTATTTGTGTTTTTTCATTGTGATGTTCTCATCGATCTGTATTCCTAGATCTCGTACTTGTTCTGAGGGTGTGATCTGAAAATTACCCATGTCTAGGGGTGGCAGTTTAACTGTGGAGGCATTTCTCCTTAGCCATACGATTTCAGTTTTATTTGTGTTTAGTGTTAGTTTAAGCTGTGTCAGTTCTTGCTGTATTGCCTTCATGTATGATGAGTGTCGATGCTGTATTTTCAATTGATTTGGCAAAAGGAATGTAGAATTGTATGTCATCTGCATATAAGAAGTTGATTCCTAGATTTGCTAGTAGCGTACATGAAGGAAGCATATAAATGAGGAAAAGTGTTTGCTGATAGTGCTGAACCCTGGGGGACACCTGTATCGATAGGGAAAGTGTCATATATGCGGTTGCCCAGTTTGACTTGAAGTGTCCTATCAGCTAGGAAGGAGGAGAACCATTTGAGAATATTTCTGCTATTCCAATTTTTCTCATCTGATGGCAAAGCAGGATATGGTCCACAGTGTCGAAGGCTGCTTTGAAGTCTATTAGAACCAGGATATAAGATTCATCGATGTCAAACCCCTGTAGTACAGGGTCAATTAGAGATATTAGTAGAGTTTCTGTTCAGCGATGTTTTCTAAAACCAAATTGGTTTGGGAATAGAACATCGTTGTCTTCTAGGTGGTTTTCCAGTTGATATAATACTGCCTTTTATAGAACTTTTGCGATAAAAGGTAAGCTGGATATTGGTCTATAATTGTCCCAATCCTCAATTCTACCTGTTTTGTTTTTTAGGATTGGTTTGATCACAGCTTGTTTCGCTCTATACGGGAACAATCCTTCTGAGAACGAGTGATTGATTATGATTGCGATTGTTGGAGTGATTACATCGTGTACTATTGTCAGGGAACTTGCCGGAATTGAGTCTAGTGGGTGGGTAGATGGCTTAATTTTGGTGATTGTCGAATGTGTTCCATTTAGGCTGCACATGCTTTTCTTCAGGTTCTTTTGTCGGCGAACAAGTTGAGAATTGTATTTTTAACTTACTGATTTTATCTAGCAATGAGGTGGCATATTCATTGCAGGCATTCTTTGAGAAGTTGTAGTTACTTGAGATGGACATGGGGATAACATCATCAAATGAGGCCCAGCACAGAACTTTGATTTCAAAGCTTCTAGAAACTTTGAACATGTCTCACGGGGTACATACAGCCTGCTGTACTTCCACATAGAGCCCTTCGAACATGGGTCTGACCCAGCATGGCATTTCATTTTCATGAGCTGAAGTCCTGCAGCTTACTTTTTTTCATGGCAGGCTAGTACTATTGTGTGTTTCCCTCCATTTCCTCCTCCTCCTTGCACTAGATTCATGCAACAATGGTCTCCATCAGTTTAAAGGCATACCCTGAAAGTACACCCTGGCAAAACATTTTCATTTACCATCCACACAGCTTCTCTCCTCCCTTACTATCATATTCTTACTTCAAGAAAATATGACTAGCATTTGCCGATGGCTACCGTACAAAGTAAAATAAGCACAATTGGGGGCAGAAAGGCTTGTTTTTTTTAAAAATATATTTTTTTTTGGCAGGGACACAGAATGGAAAGGAAAAAAAGAAGCTACATTACCTTTTCTCCAACTGCTCACTTTTATATCAGTATGAAATCCACACCTATGTCCTCCACATTGCTAGCTTGACTACAATTAGGGAAAGGGCTGTCCATATTCAGCAATGCCAAAAAGTAGTTTATCAATGTAACTTGCTTTGAAGTGTCATAAAAGGTAGAATAGAAAAACATTTAAAATAAACAAAGACATAAAAACAATGTAAACTGTACTTACTGGCTCTTAAAATTAAAATGGTGGGTTAGGTGCAAGTTGGGTAGCACAGTGTAAAGGATAATGCAAATGCTTGCATGCTGCATGTGCCAGATGAAACTCGTTTTGCTGGGGCTTATCCAAGCACCAACCACCACTGGACTGACTCTGTGAACACTGTACACCTCCTTCAATAACAGATGACATCAGTCACTGTTCAGCTGCCCTTTCACACACCTGCTCCCCTCTCTCAACCTGATGTTTAGGAGGCTCCTGCCTGTCGCACTGGAGCCAAAACACACTGCTGCCTCATGCCAGCTTCTGCTGCAATAGCATCAATTAAAAGTGTCTGAGGCTTGTTCTAACCCTTTGCCAGAGGACAGGGTGGGATTAAACTACCTTTCATAACTTCTTAAATTGCTCAGGCTTAGCTTCTGCTTCAATAAAACCTGGCACCTGTGTCTGCCAGATAGGTACTGATGTGCTTTCTGTGGTCATGCAATTTGATATGGTTTTATATACGGCTTTGCTCGGTGTCTCACAGGTGTTGACATCTGAATGCTCCCATGAGGGGCACATAAAAGGGAGTATACATGTTAATTTCCCCTTTAAGGGTAGTAGCAAACAACATTTATTGAAGAAAAAAAACACAAGAATGATTTTTTTTTTTAAAATCCAGAAGGCTTTCTTGCAATAAGGGAACAGTTTGCACTCTTCAATTCTTTTTTATAAGCTCTCTCGCTCCTTTTCAACCAACCTTCATCAGTTCCTAGGCAGATATATCCTTGTGTCTCTGACCTACAGACACTTTCTCACAAAGTAGTGTAGTGAAAGGCAAATGTTTACAATTTCTTTTTTTGCAAAATTATTTTTTAAAAACTGAGAATTTTATTAATTATTCTTATTGTTGAGTAAATACAGGACCGGGGGTGTTCCCAGAAGGTGGGATGAAAATCTCTGCATGCAAACTTTTTTCTCATTCCCTCAGGTCTCATCCAAAAAAAAAAAAAAAAGAAATCAAATTCTGGTAGCTATAGCTGACTATATTGTCAAAGTTCTCATACCATACTGTAGTGCAGAATGTGAGAAGATTAACAGGGCAAGCTCAAATACTTTATCAGCCCACCAAAAAGATGTAGTGGATGACCTACAAACACTCCCACGTGATACTTCTTCATCTGTGATCGTGAAAGCTCGTGTACATGTTTTGTGGTTGGTCCTATAAAAAGTATCTCAGCCTATATTTCTGTTCTACATGTGGCAAATGTATTTATTTCAGCTGGTAAACTGCTGTTCTAAATAATATGCTCACAATGGCTGAACAAAGCCTGCAATAAATAACAATGAAGTACAATAATATCACAAAACAAAGAACACGGCATATAGAGGGTTGCCAACTATCTGGATTTTTTTCTGGACTGCACAGATTTTTATACTAATGTTCTTAAGCTAGACAGGAAGAACATATCTGGGTAAAAAGGCTGGATTTTAGCCCTCTTGTCTGCAGCTCCGTAGAACTCCTCCCTGCCATGAGTGAATTTGTGCTAACTACAGTGTGATCAGTGGCACTGGCAAGCCAATCACACATTTGCAGCAGAGCAGCCTGTGTTTCTATAGGTTGCCTTTGCCTTTAAAGTGCATATGCATGCACTACTGAGGTGCAAGACCTTCAAAAGGTATGTTTGAAAAATAGCTGTTTATTGGTGAACCTTTCATTTCAAAATATATTTTCTTGTCTAAATACATGTGGAATTTTGGGAGGAGCTTGTGTAAGATGGTGGCCACTTTCTGCTACCTCCGGGAGCTCCTTAATACATAAGTGGTGTGGAGGATTAGCCTACTGATTACAGCAGCAGGCTATGAACCAAGAAATCAGGGTTCAAATCACTGCTGTGACCTTAGGCAAGTTACTAACCCTTTGTTGCCTCAGGTGCAAACTTAGATCTAGATTCATCATTTTGCTAAAATACAGCGAAAATAGCACCCGCGATTAAAAAAAAAAAAACCAAAAAAAAAAACCAAACAAAAAGGCATGGTTAGGCTAATGTTCCTGGTATCACATCACATAGGTATTTACCCCAACGCGTGATACCATTATTGCACTGCATGCTATTTTCCCATTGCACACTGAGTAATCTACCGCAGCCATGTTGCTGACGTGAGAGACACACAAAAATGTTAACTATTTATCCCACTGCAAGAGAGGGCACTATGAACTCGGGGTAAGGTGGTTGGGGGTGGGTTTTGGGGGACAGTTTTATATGCACAGTCATGTGTATGAACAGCACAGTTACCTTCAGTGAAGATTTAATGTAATTTGGGGTGATGAAAGTGAAAGAAGAGTAGATTTGTACCATGTTCTCTCTACCTAGCTTGATGCACTCTCTAGCTGCAGTCAAGGTAGGTAGAGAGTAAATGGTACAAATCTATTCTTCTTTCACCTTTCATCACTCCAAATTACATTAAATCTTCATTGATGGTAATTGTGCTGTCCGTACATATGACTGTGCATGTAAACCTGCGCCCCCCAAAACCCACCTCACCCCGAGTTCATAATGCCCCCTCTTACAATGGTATAAAAGGTTCAAAGCCTCCACAGAGGTGCTCTCTCTCTCCCTCCCTCCCCTCCCCTCATGAACTGGCATTTTGCAATAACTACCCTTTAGGCCAGTAATGCACACGTAATGCAGGCATAACACACAGAAAAAAGATGTATTTAAATCCTGCGATAGTGTGAGTTACTTTAGCAAATGCCACGTTAACTGACCCTCATTTCTATGTACTCTGCCCAACTCCTCCCAAATACTTTTAAATTTGCATATGTATTTCACGATGCAGTATTTATCGCATGTGTTAAGGCGTTATCGTGGGCAATAATGCCCTAACGCATTTTGATAAAAGACCCTGTTAGATTGTAAATCCTCTTGGGAATGTAATCTGCTTTGAAATGCCAAAAAGTGGAATATAAATCAAAAATAAATAAGAATAAAATTTGATTATATCAATGCTGTGATGGTGAAACACCAAGGCTAGGAGGAGGCATCATCCCACAGTTGTCATCCCTTCCCTGATGCCAGGGCCCCTGGACTCTCTCGTGGCGTAGGGAACAGAATCTAGCTTGAATGGGGGAAAGGGATCATAGAATAAAGATCAGCAGATGGATTTAATTCCCCTCACTGCTGAGGCCTTCTTAAACTCCAAGGATTGATCTCCACAATGGTCATTACTTCATATGAGCTTCAGTCTAGGATGCTGATGGATAATGTCAGATGCCAGCAAAATAGAACATAGACCCATATAGTAATGCAGGAGCAGCTGGTGGAGTGAGGAGAATAGCTAGAACAGAATGATGAGCAACTTTTGGCTCCCTCCTATGATGCCCTCAGAGGAGTGAGAGCACCCCCTTCTAGAAGTGGTAAGTATTGCGCTTCCACTTGGATGTCGGCTGGAGAGGAGTCAGAGATGGGAGGACAGATTGGGATCACACCCTTCCAGAAGTGGTAAGCTTTACTCTCTCACCTATGGTAGAGGCTCCAGCTGTTTCCTTGAATGATGTGTGGGCAGTGGTGTCTCAAACTGAAGCCTTTTGGATAGGGAATGGTAGATAAAGAGGTCAATTTTAAAAGGAATGCACGTGCGCCCATAAATGTGTGTATTGCAGCATGAGCAAAAATACGCTTCGTTTTATAAAGTAGGCGCATGGCATTTAAAATCCTATTGGCACGCATACTTCTACAGCCTTTATGCGCTGAGAGAGAGAGTTAGTCAAACACTCTCTGTATATGTACCACTCTAGAGGGGCACTTTGAATCGGGGTGGATTGGGGTTAGGGGGGAATGTTAGACACGTTGAGAGGTATTCATAGTAAAATTGACATCAGTAAAGAATCATAGCCCTTATAAGTGATGAAAAGGAGAATATTTGTACACTGCAGCTAGCACCGCAGTGTACAAATCAACTACGCTTGTTAGACTTTTCATCACTTTTAAGGGCTATGATTCTTTACTGATGTCACTCTTAATATAAATACCTCTGAATGTGTCTGTAACAACACCCCTCCTAACCCCAACCCACCTCCTGAAAACCCACCCCGATTCAAAGTGCCCCTCTAGAGTGGTACATATATAGAGTGTTAGACTGACCCTATACAGAGGTGTGCATTCTCTCTCTCATTTTTGGGTGAGCAACGTGTCGCATTCGAGCCACCCGGATTTTAAATGTGTAACTCTGTATTTTAAAACCAGCGGCCACAGCGTGCGTCAGCTTGTTAGCCACGTAATTTTACTGCTAATCCTGATGAGCAAGACTGTAGATTTTGCATTTTAGGACTTACAGGACAGGGTGAAGGATCCAGGTCAACTAGGGGGCATGCACGATGAAGAACAAGAAGGGTCTGGAAGACTTTGATATTAACTGGCAAACTGGAAGACTACTTGGAAAAACTGGGAATGTCCCTTGTGCGTTTTAAAATCCACTTACACATGTTAAAGCTGGCAAAGTCCTAAGAAGATATGCAAAGAAAGTTTGCTTGAATAACATCTTAAAATTAGGAGCATACTTAAGCATATTTTAAATCATACATAAACAAGTGCGCGCATGATTTAAAATGACAGCATATTACTGCTTGCGCACTAACAAATGTGTGTATGAGCGCAAACATGCTCATTTTCAAATTGGCCTGAAATTGAGCACCTTCTTAGGAGTGGTTCAAAAATTGTCCAATAAGGAGGTGAAGATAATATCAAATTCTGTTAGCTTCCAGAAATGTGAAGACAATATTTAATTGCTGCAGGTGTTATAGGCAAATTTGGTCAAAGATCATCTAAATCTACACCATAAACTTGAGATGATGGAAAATAATGGGGCCGAAGTAATAAAGTGTGCTGAAGCTGCCGCGGGTTTGTGCACGGATGTACATGTATTTGTATGTGCATTTTTCCATGCAAAGCCCTATACGAGGATGTAATAAAGGTTTTGAGCGTTGGAAAAAGCACGTATGAACGTGCTTACAGATCCGCGGTTTTTCCTGCGTGATTGCATGCTAACGGCATGCAAAAGAGGCAATTAGCTAATCATAGGCAATGCAAGGAGCCGTGCTAATTCTACTGCTGGTTTTAAAATACAGAGTTACACATTTAAAATCCGGGTGGCTCGAATGCGACACGTTGCTCACCCAAAAATGAGATTTTGGCGCTGACACTTAACTTGTGCCCTGAGCACAAGTTAAGTGTCAGCGCCGACTTGGGGGAGCCTATGTCTGTATCAGAGCATTCTGAAAACCGCCTTGCTAAGAGCCTATCTCGGTGTCTGAGTGGCTAGCTTTGCAAGGGATGCCCCCTGAAGCAGATGGAACATCGAAAGGTGGATCCATGTCGGGGTGACGCTTGGAGTGTTAAGCTAAGTTTGGATTTTGAGATTTTCCCTTGCAAAAAATAGTCATTAAGAGAGATTGCTCCACTTTGGACCTGAGTACAGTGATTCTGAAAGACTCTGATATAGTTTTTATTAAAATTTAAATTAAGTAATAAAAGTAACAAAGTAACGTTGGACCCATATGAGAATGCAGTTTGTGGGTAATATAAACTGTACTCTAGAAGATCCTAGAAAGAAATAATTTACCTGTTGCTGTATATTAAAAATATTACTGGGTGACAAGGTTTTTTGGTTTTTATTTTTCCCTTGTCAACATTTTTGCAAATAATATGAAATTTTCATTGGAAAAAATTGGATTTGTTTTTTGTATTGGAAGTGCTCAAGTGTAAGTTAGCATTTCTTTTGTTTTGTTGCCCCTTATTCTTTTTGTGGTTAACGCACATAAATTATTGCAAAATCATAAATCAATATAAGTGTGCTTTGTGCAGTTTGAAGCTTATCTAAATGGTATAACATATATAAACTAACCCAAGTATGTGAGTCAATGGAAGTATACAGCCTGGGTCAAATAAGTTAAGTAGGTTGCAGAGATTCATACTAAAGATATAGAAGGTAGATGCGTGTAGCGGAGGTGCTGTCTAGTGTGGGGGAGGGATCAGTCTGAATGAGTGTGCAGGGGTGGTGGTGGGGGAAGCGGGTCATTATTTGAACAATATCTGAGGATGTGAATAACCAGGCCATGTTGTGTTTCCTGAAGCTTTGATAGTCCTCAAAAACCACATCACTTCTGTAATTAAGGGAGGTTTTTACAAGCTCATGGTTTTAAAAAAGCTCAAGCCACTTCTCCACACCCACGACCTCAAAACTGTTATTCATGCCACATTAACATCTAAGCTAGATTACTGTAATTCCCTGTATCTTGGCCTTCCTTCCTCCACCATCATACCTCTCCAGATACTGCAAAATGCCACAGCAAGGATCATTAGTAACACACGCAAATCTGACCATATTACCCCTATCCTTAAAAGCCTACACTGGCTCCCCATCTCCTACCGCATCTTGTTCAAAACCTTCACCATTTTACACAAAGCTGTCTACAACCACAACTCCTCTTGGCTTAATGAACCCCTCCAACCCACACAATCCTCTCGCCCTACCAGAACAATTCATAAATGTACCCTGCTAGTTCCCCCCTCTTAAGAAAGCCCGCCTCTCAGCCACAAGAAATCGTGCCTTCTCAATTGCCAGTCCCACGCTCTGGAATGACCTACCGCCCAATCTTCGCATGGAACCCTACCCTTTCAAATTTAGAAAACAGCTAAAAACGTGGCTCTTTCATCAAGCCTTCCCTGATTAACATCTTCAACACTTCAGCTATTCTCATTACCCCCCTGTAATCTTCATAACCCATGCATATTCTATAATTGTTTTCTCTAGCCACCGGACCCCGGAATGTTTTATACTCTGTACTCGTGTACCTCCTGTATATTTTGTACTCTTGCACCTTATTTAACCATATACATTTTGTACATTTATTTTCTGTACCCATGCACCTCCTGTATATTTTGTACACTTGAACCATATTTAACCATGTGTTACCGTTCCTATTGTTTCATTCCTTCTCTAATTTGTTGGGGTTCCCCCTCCGACCCGCAGTTTCTCATAGTTCTCCACTTCCCCTCCCCCTGTTATTTGTTATTTGTACTTTCCACCTTTTGTTATTATGTAAACCGATATGATGTGTACTTTAATGTCGGTATAGAAAACTGTTAAATAAATAAATAATAAATAAATAAATTGCCTCTTATGGGCGTTGGGAAAGCAATGCATGACTTTTTTTTTTTTTTTTTAATACAGATACTCTGGGGCAGTAGAGCAGGGCTTTCCAATCTTTTAGTTAACATTTGAGCATTTGAAAATGTACATACCCCTCTAATAATCACTCCCCTCTCTCTCCCTGTACTCCAGCTGATCCTCCCTCAACCTCCATCACCTTAAGCAGATCCCTCTATCAGTTACTGCCTCTCCAGATTTGCTGATATATACATTAGGGAGTTGTGCAATCTATCTCTTCTCATCCCTTTAGTCATTTTGCATCCTCCAGCATATCCCTTAACCCCATCCTTTCTTATAGAACCCAACTGATTGTCATCCCCTCCCTTTCCCTCTCCTCCCAGCTTTCCCTTCTCTCATACCTGCCAAGCTGATTCTCTCACATTCAGCAATTTTCTTACATCCCGCAACTGATCATGTCATTCCCCTTCTCCTTCTCCAAGCTAATCATAGAAACACAGAAACATAGAAATGATGGCAGAAGATGACCAAATGGCCCATCCAGTCTGCCCAGCAAGCTTCACACATGTTTTTTTCTCATACTTATCTGTTACTCTTGGCCTTTATTAACCTTTTGGTTCCAATTCCTTTCCACCCCCACCATTAATGTAGAGAGCAGTTATGTAACTGCATCTAATTGATTCGGGGTAGTAACCACCGTAACAAGCAAGCTACACCCATGCTTATTTGTTTACCCAGACTATGTAATTCAGTCCTTGTTGGTTGTTGTCTGAATATAAATCATCTTTTCTTCATCCCCCCCTGCTGTTGAAACAGAGAGCTACGCTGGATATGCTTTGAAAGTGAAGTATCAGGCTTATTTGGTTTGGGGTAGTAACTGCCGTAACAAGCAAGCTGCTCCCCACTTTTTTGTGAATGCAAATCCTTTTTTCCATATTTCCTCTTGCCGTTGAAGCATAGAGCAATGTTGGAGTCGCATTAACTGTGCGTATGTTTATTGAATAAGGGTATTATCTCCAGGTAGTAGCCGTCATTCCCACAAGCCACCGTCTCTTCATTCACATCCTCTAAAGTCCTATCCTTATTTCCATCTCTGTCCCCACCCAAACCTCCAGCTGATCCATCCTCAAATCTCCTCCTCCACCTGATTCCCTTTTGAAAACCCCTGCCAACTGATTGAACTCACAAACCCATCCTGCATTTGGCCCCCTCTCCTTCAAACTACCCTTCCTCCAAACATGCCCCTGTCCATGAGCAGTAGCAACACTGTCCTTTGGGCCTTAGGTAAATGGTGGATGGCAACTGGTAGGAAGTTAGAGCAGGTTGCCCATGGGCAACAATTTTCTCTTGGGTAGGGTTTGGTGGTGGTTGAGGAGACAGGAGCAATGGCTCTCTTCACCGGCCCATGTAAACTCAGTGCTCCCCTCTCCTGCTACTCCATTAGCCCCAACTTACAAGTGCCCGCCAGGACAACTTTTAGTAGGGGTGTGACAGAGTAGTGTCTATTTTACAAGCACCAGCTGAAGCAGTGATTCCCAAAGCTGTCCAGTAGGACTCCCAGACCATTGGGTTTTTAGGATATCCAGTGCATCTGCATAAAATAAATTTGCAAGAATTGGAGGCAGTGCATGCAAATCTCTCTCATGCATATTCATTGTCGATTTGCTGAAAACTTGACTATGTGGGAGTCCCTATGAAAGGTGTGAGAATCATTGTCTTAGAGGCAAGCAGTGGGACAATGATTGACTGGCTAGGATGGAAAGACAAGAATATGTTTCTAATAGAGACAGCAACAGCAATATGCTCAGGGCAATGGTCAATGAGGGCGAGTAGCCCAGGAGTGACTAACACAGGTCTTCAAGACCCACAAACAGGCCTGGTACTCAGGATACCCACAAGGCATATATATATATGAGACATCTTTGTATACAATGGAGGCAGTACATGCAAATTATCTCATGTGTATTCATTATTGATGCTGCGCATGAAGCCTTGAGGACAGGAGTTGATCGCTGCTGTAGTAGGCAATCCACTGCTTTGTGCACTTGTTGCATCTGCCAGGTGCAACCAATTCCAGTTCTTAAGAATCACAAACAAGCCTTGTTTTTAGGATCTCTACAGTGAATATGCACATGACATATTTGCATACAATGGAGGCAGTGCATGCAAATCTCTCATGCAGAGTCATTATAGACATCCTGAGAATCAGATCTGTTGGTGGCTGGAGTTGAGCCCTCTGCCTTAATGAATGCCCTTAGGCTGGAAGGCAAGGACAACGGAAGGTTTATATTGAGGTGTCCAATAGGTAGGTACAGGAAAAGAGCCAGGCATTTTAATTGGAACAGGATGGGTGGGCTACAGCTTTTGCCGAAGTAGAAAGCTGGCAGGGCATGTCTGGGTCACCTTACACATGAGATGGGCACTAGGTGAAATTCCATCTCCCTCCTTGAACAGAGGTTAGTTGAAACGCAGACACCCCTTTCTGAAATGGCTGTGGCCACCACCATAAGTTTAGATGATACAGAGGCATGAGGACTGGTTACACATGATGCAAGTCATGAAGGCTTTAAGAGTATCATAAGAGCACTGAGTGCCAGAGCAGTTAGAGGACTTCCAGAAGAAGCAGGAAATGGTAGAAGCGGTGGTGGTGCTGGCAACTGCAACAGGAAAAGTGGTTCAAACTCCTCACCCAGGATTATTATATACCAGGCAGCCAGTGTGACCCACGGATGAAAGGGAGTATTATCCTCCACTCTAGCTGACTGGAAAAAAGAGGTGGTGGTAAGGATGCACAAATATGAGCATAAGAGGCAGAGGAGATGTGGAGGAAAGAGTAGTTAACCTCTTAAATTATAGTCAGGAGCAGCACCCCTCCCCCATTGGCTTCCATTTCCTATCCCCCAGCCCCAGATGGCTAAAACAGGACCAGCAGCAGAAGACTGGAAGGCTGACAGCTGCTGCTCCTGTCAAAAAAAAAAAAGAGGCGCTAGGGGCGTGCTAGTGTCCCTAACGCCTCTTTTTAGCGCGGGCCCTCATTTGAATACTGGATCGCGCGCACAGGAGCGTGGCCTGTGGGCTCGCCCGCTCTCCCGCAACCTTTTACTGAATCGGCCTGATAGCCAGGATAGAACACAGCTGTTGGCATGAACATTTAAATGGAAATAGCACATCTTTCAAAGTAGACCATGCTGGAAAGCAGACAGTTGCTCAGAAACACATGATTCGGCGGATACTTACAAAAAAAAAAAGAAAGTTAGAATATCCCAGAAGAGAGGTTGTAGTTAAGCCTGAATTAATCCAGGCAGATGTAGACAAAGCTCACAGCTGTGAATGATTCTACACTGCCTGTATCATTTGCTAATAAGTCAGTTGTGAATACAGATGGAAAGCAAAAATCAAATAAAAAAACAAGCTTTAAAATATCTGTATGCAAATACCAGAAAGTCTAAATAGTTAAGATTAAAGAATTAGAATGTTTGGCATTATACAAGGATATAGACATTATAGGTATCTCAGAGATGTGGCGGAAAGATGAGAACCAATGGGATGCCATCTGGGCTTTAGGTGCTCTCTGCTGCCTCAGGCGGGTGTGAGGGGCCTGTCGTGTTCAGGATTGAGGGTGCAGGGAATAATGTCTCCTCGGGCAGAAGTGTTTCCTCTGACCTGACATGGGGATACCTCCTGGAAGAGGAGGCTGGGATTGGAATAGCCATGGAGAGCTGCTGGAAAACTGCACAATGAGTTCTGATGTGTGGCACTGCATTCTTGACCTTATCTCTACAGAGATTAATCTCCAGTGCATGGCACATCAGGAAGCCTTTCCTGCACTTGCAGATGGAGATCAGGGGGGGTTCACAGCCAGGCAAGTCTGCACACCCCAATCACAATGGCAGAGACTCTCAATGCAGCTTCAAAAACATCGCATAACAACCCTTTGTCCACCAGAGATTGGAGGGTGGCCTGCTGCTCTTGAGGAAGCTGCTCGGTCACTCCGTGTACCTGCTTCAGAATGTTCTGCATGTACTGGCTCATGAGGAGCTGGTAGGCTGCTATGCATGCAATGAGCATAGCACCCTGAAAAGCTTTTCTCCTTATATACTTTTTATACTACTGTAACAGGGGCCATTATGAACTCGGGGTGAGGTTTGGGGGGGGGGGGGGGGGGGGTGAGTTGGGTTTTGTGGTACAGTTTTACATGTGCAGTCATACGTATGAACAGCAAAGTTACCATCAGTGAAAATTTAATATGATTTGGAGTGATGAAATCTGCCTTGGATTTGGAATTGGCAGAATATAAAATGGAAGAATAAATAAATATAATAAAAGAAGAATAGATTTGTACCATGTTTTCTCTGCCTTGCTTGATGCACTCTCTATCTAGCTGCAATCAAGATAGGTAGAGAGAACATGGAATAAATCTACTCTTCTTTCACCTTTTATCACTCCCAATCACATTAAATTTTCACTGATGGTAACTGTGGTGTATGACTGCTCACGTAAAACTGCCCCCCTCTTACAGTGGTATAAATAGTAAATGGTTTGGTGCGCCTCTACAGAGGCTCTCTCTCTCTCAGCCCAAAACACAATAAAAGCTGCCTGGTCAGTAGTGCAGTGTTGCGGTATTTTACCTATGCAAAGCCCTACCAGGAAAAGCAGAATTGCTTACCTGCAAGAGGTGCGCCACTAGGACAGCGGGATGTCAGTCCTCACATATGGGTGACATCAGATGGAGCCCGGAATGGGAACTGACTGGCACACTGAGCATGCCCAGCATGCTACTAACCATGTGTCCAGGCGGGGTCCCTCTTCAGTCTCTTAACATAGAATTACGATAAAAATAAAAAAACAACAGGAGAAACCCAAATCCGCGGGGTGGTGGGCGGGTTTCCTGAGGACTAACATCCTGCTATCCTAGGAGAACACCTGTTACAGGTAAGCAACTCTTCTTCCTAGAGCAGGCAGGATGGTAGTCCTCACATATGGGTGAATCCTTAGCTACAGGCTGCTCCTGAAAAACAATAGAACCAACGGCATCAAACCAGGTGCCAATGGGCCCAACAGTGGTGCTGTTGGTAACAGAGGGAGTCAGACTGAACCTGGAACAATGGGACTAAGGCAGGAAAGAGCTGGGTTTTACAGCTGAAAGAGATTCCGGAAGACAGACCGGCCGCAATTGCTGTCATGTCAGCCGTCTCTGTCCAGACAGTAGTGCGAGGTGAAGGTGTGGAGGGAACTCCATGTCACAGCCTTGCAGATTTCGTCCATGGGGACCGTTTGCAAGTAGGCCACCGAAGCCGCCATGGCTCTGACAGAATGAGCCTTGACATGGCCCTCAAGCTGGAGTTCCACATACACATAGCAGAAGAAAATGCAATCCGCTAGCCAGCTGGACAGGGTCTGCTTGGCGATGGCAACTCCCAATCTGTTCCTGCCTGCTGCCGCTCCAGGTAGAAGGCTAAGGCTTTCTTGTAATCTAAACTGTGCAAAGTCCATTCACCCTGATGTGAATGAGGCCTGGGAAAAAAGGTGGGCAGGATTATTGACTGGTTCAGATGGAAGTCTGTCACCACCTTTAGGAGGAACTTAGGGTGCGTGTGCAGAACCACCCTATTGTGAAAGAACTTTGTATAAGGCGGATATGACACCAAAGCCTGAAGTTCACTGACCCTGTGCTCCAAGGTGACTGCTACCAAGATGATGATTTTCCAGGTCAGGTATTTCAGGTCACAAGAGCACAAGGGCTCAAAGGAGCCTTCATAAGCTGGGCCCAAGACTTCACTGAGGTCCCAGGACACAGCGGGAGGGGCCTTAGGGGAGGCTTCAGCTGAAGCAGATCCCGCATGAAGTCTCCCACAATTGATTCGCCCATCTCGGCACAGCCTTCTACATCTAGCTGGAATCAACATCTGGAACAAAATGCCCACAGATCTGCGCCAGGAGCCCTGCCATAAGAAATTTAAACAGAACCTTAAAACCTGGCTATTTAAACAAGCATACACTGAATGAACATTTCCCCCTCAGATATTACTAAATATATGCTTATTATTCAATAATCCTTTTCCATTTCAAGCAGTCACTTTACAATAATGCTAAACACCTCCATTGATCTTTTACTATTGTAAAGACTATTTGATTCTTGGATCTATCATACAATTTCAAGCACCCAATTAATTTACATCTCCTGTTATATTTACCTCAAATTAAATATATTTGTATCGTTATATATCCTCCACCATTTAAGTACGTCCCCAATGTATTATTTGATGTTAATTGTATACTGATTTTAATTTATATCCGTTTTGTTCCTTTCTAAATTGTTTGGATTGTAAAGCTTGTTGCTGAATTATTGTTCATTGTAAACCGAGGTGATGTTTTCTAACGTGCCGCAGTATATAAAATAATTCTTAAATAAATAAATCTTCTTGGTGGTAGGTCCTGATGGCACTGAGATGCACCCTGACGGAGTTGGTCTTTAGTCCAGTCTCTTAGAGGTGCAGGAGGTAATCAAGTAGCTTTGGTGTGGAGCAGAAGGGATCCAATCCATGGCGCTCACACCAAATGGACAACCTTTTCCACTTCAAGCCATAAAACATCCTAGTGGAAGGCTTCCTTGATGCCACCAGGACCCAAGACGCCTCCTCTGAGAGGTGCAGGGGCTGTAAAACATCACCCTCTCAACATCCAAGCTGTTAGGGACACGGCCTGGAGGTTGGGATGGTGCAGTCTACCCTGATCCTGTGTGATAAGGTCTGGGGAGGTCCTCAGACAGATTGGCTCTCGAAGGAAGAGATCCTGCAGGAGTGGGAACAAGATTTGTCTCGGCCAATAAGGAGCGATAAGGATCATGATTCTTTGGTCCTGTTGGAGCTTCAGGAGAGTCTTCGACACTAGTGGAATCAGAGGATTCGCATACAGAAGGCCTGTGCCTCAATGGCGGGTGAAGGCATCTGATGCCAGCTTGAAATTCTCCCTGACCAGGGAGCAGAATTGACCTACCTTTCTGTTGCAGGGGGAAGCAAAAGATCCATGACCAGGGTTCCCCAAAGACAGAAGATCCAATCCGCAACTTCCTGCTTTAGGGACCATTCCTGGGGACAGAATGAACCACTCAGGCCGTCTGTCACTACATTCTCCATTCCTGGCAGGAACATGGCTCATAGCAGGGTGCCCTGGGATAGAGCCCACGACCAGATCTGGACAGCCTCCTGGCAGAGGAGGAACGATCTTGTGCCTCCCTGTTTTTCAGGTACCACACTGCCACTTGGTTGTCGGTCTGAATGAGGGCCACCTTCTTGCACGCCTTTTAAAAGTGCAAGAATCTTCTAAATTCATTGCCAACCTTAAAAACTCTCAAGGGGAGATAAAGTCCAATTCTAAGGACATTGCAAAAATATTTTCTGACTACTACATGTCTTTATACTCCGCAGACCCTGTCAACAAGAGACATAGTTAATTAACTTTTTGCAAGAACTTCCGCTTCCCCGTTTGACTCCCATACAGCTCCAAAAACTGCAACGCCCAATAGAGAGCGGGGAAGTGAAAGAGGCGATCCAATCGCTCCCTAATCAAAAAGCACCCGGCCCAGATGGTATGTCATCTAATTTTTACAAAGCGTTAAAAGAAGAGCTTAGCCCCATTCTAACCCAGGTATACGAAAGGATGACTGATAATCAGGAAATGCCTAGGACTATGAGAGCTGCGACCATTGTCGTACTTCCTAAGGCTGGAAGGGACCCCCTGCTACCATCATCATACCGGCCGATTTCCCTCCTGAACCTTGATATCAAAATTTATGCAAAAGTATTGGCAAATTGTTTGAAATCTCTAATGCCTCTTTTGGTATCTGCGGACCAGGTGGGATTTGTGGCGGGGAGGCGCTCTACTGTCAATATTCATAAAGTATTGGCTGCACTGGAGTTGTGCTCTGTGTCCAAAATTACAGACCCTTTGCTTGTGACTTGCAACGCAGAAAAGGCCTTTGATAGAGTGGCTTGGCCCTTTTTGAAACATGCTCTCACTCAGATGGGCTTTGTGGGAAGAATATATGATTATATTACATTACTTTACACCAATCCTACAGCACAAATTTTAGTAAATGGGGATCTTTCAGAAGAATTTGGGCTACAACGTGGCACGCATCAGGGTTGCCCTCTATCCCCTTATTGTTTATCCTAACAGTGGAGCCTCTTGTTTGTAAATTGAAAATGACTCCAGCCATAACGGGTATTCCCGTTGGTCCTACCTCTTATCTTACCCTCCTATTTGCGGACGATATTTTACTGTTGCTATCCAGGGCCAAGACAGCTCTTCCTGCAGCGTTAGAAGTATTTAAGGCCTACCAGTCTTTGTCGGGATTCAAATTAAACCTAGACAAAACGGAGGCTTTAGACTTGACAGGGTCATTAAGAGGCACTTGGGACCAGTTTCCGGTAAAATGGGCTTCTAGCACTATTAAATATCTGGGTATTATTATACACTCTGACCCCAAACAATGGTATGCACTCAATATTCCTCCCACAATCTCAAAGATTGAGGGGTGGCACTCTCTTCCCTTATCTATTCAGGGACGGATAGCAGTAATCAAAATGGTGATCGCACCTTTACCGTTATATAAACTATTAATGCTACCGTTTCTTCTTTCATCCAAAGATCGGAGCATACTTCACTCAGAGATGCGCAGATTCTCATGGAGAGAAAAGAAAGCCAGGTTGTCACTGCCTACCTTGATGGCACCCTAGTCTAAGGGGGATATAGGCTTCCTAATTTTTACCTATATTCCCTTGCGGCTAATTTACATTTTCTTGGGGATTGGTTTTATGGGACCTCGGAATATACTGACCCTGCCTTGCTACGTACAATGTGCACACCCTACGACCCGAGTTTTGTTCTACATGCTCCAGCTCCCCCTTTTCCGTCGGGGCACACTCACTTTACCTTGGTTCAAATTGTACGGCAGGTGTGGAAAATTACCCGCATGATGCTGGGCCTCTCTCCAGGTGTCTCTCCCCAATATCCCATGAGGGGCTCCTCAGAACTTTCCCGCTCTGTTTTTCCCGCCCAACATCAATTTTCTATGGCTGCTAACTGGCCTTTGGGAGCTTTTTTGGACCTTAGCACTGGTCAAGCGCTCTCCTTCACACAATGTCAAGCTACTTTGGGATTTCGCCCCTGCCACTTTCTCCTATATGGTCAGCTGCGAGCCAGACTTCGCATTCTGTTGAGGGAGCAGGAGGGAAAGTTGGAAAACTCAGATTATAATGATTTAATGTCATGTTTTCAAATGCGGAAGGGCTTGCTGTCATGTCTATACTCCTTCTATGTCAATGTGCAGTCTTATCAGAAACTAATTGATCACTGGTCTCGAGATTGTTGTGAGGATATCCAAACACACATGCTCAAAAATTCATACGCCTCAATCCGTTCAATTACAAACAGTGTTGGTCTTTGAGAGTTGCAACAATGGATCTTCCATCGCATTATCTACTCTCCAGCACGTGCCTACCACACAGGATGTATATCTTCGGCAGCATGCCTCAAATGCCCTGGACCATCCGCTACCTTGATTCATTGTTTGTGGGCGTGCCCAGCCATACAAATCTTTTGGGAATCTATTCGCTGCTCCTTATCCACAATACTACACACAGAGGTTCGCTGGACGTCTTCTTTTTGTCTTCTCAACAATGACATTGGAGACCAAAGTTTGAATGTGGAGAACGTATGTTTTGTAGCTAAAGCATGTCTGATTGCCAAAAAATGTATTATGCTTAAATGGATTGATCCTGCTCCCTCCACTCGAGACATGTGGTCCTCACTCCTCACGGAGCTGTATCAGCTAGAATATGGGTCAATGTATAAGCGTTTTTCCCCTAAGAAAAGACACATTTTCCATGAGATCTGGGCAGTTTATTTCCACCCTTTCCAATACCGTCCAGCAATCTGCACCCATGGAGGTTTTATATAAGAAATGAAACTCAATCAGCCTATGGTGATGCTTGTAGCCTTGATTTATAGGAAATAGAGTGCATGATGTTAATCATGGTTTATTGATGTCAACCCTGTTTTCACAGTAGTTCCAACTCAGAGGTTCTCTACGGGAGGGGGAGGGGGGAGGGAGGGTGAAAAGGTATTATAAAACTCATTGGGGGAATTGTAATGTATTCTGTTTTGTCTGTTTTCACTGCGTGCTGTTTATATACACATTTACTCCAATAAAAATTGTGTTAAAAAAAAAAAGGGAGAATATGACAGAATGAGGAAATTAGAGGTACAAAGGTTATAAGTTTGTATGAGACAGGGATATTGTTTAAAAATACCATCTTGGAAAGCCAAATAAAATGTATCCCATGGATTAAAAAATAGTTGAAAGAAAAAAAAAATTATTGCTAGCTTGGTTAAATGGTGATTTATGTGCTAGTCACTTTTTTTTTTTTTAAACACATTTCTAGGTTTATTCATTTTTTTAAAACTGCCAATGCATTTGCATATTATTAGCTTACTGCATTAACTTTTTAAAAAAACTTTTATACTTAATATTTCTTTTTAGCAAGCACTTTAGAAAATGTGTGATTTTTACTCCTGTCTTATTTCATCAGGCCCTCCAGGAGGAACTCTCCCATCTTATCAAGCTTACAGGGTCATTTATTGTTTTGTGTTAAATAGTACAGCGTGTGCTAATATGCAAACGTAGTATTAGTTATGCAAGTGGGAGGCGTCTGGGCAGAGTTAATGGTAATGAGCAGCTCCCAACATCAATGCGATAGAGATAACGTTCCTGGATGGAATAAATGATAGCTTTATGGAGCAATTGGTTCAGGAACCGACGAGAGAGGGAGCAATTTTAGATCTAATTCTCAGTGGAGCACAGGACTTGGGTGAGAGAGGTAACGGAGGTGGGGCCGGTTGGCAATAGTGATCATAACATGATCAAATTTGATTTAATGACTGGAAAAGGAACAGTGTGCAAATCCAAGGCTCTCATGCTAAACTTTCAAAAGGGAAATTTTGATAAAATGAGAAAAATTGTTAGAAAAAAACTGAAAGGAGCAGCTACAAAAGTAAAAAATGTCCAAGAGGCGTGGTCATTGTTAAAAAAATACCATTCTACAAGCACAGTCCAGATGTATTCCACACATTAAGAAAGGTGGAAAGAAGGGAAAACAATTACCAGCATGGTTAAAAGGGGAGGTGAAAGAAGCTATTTTAGCCAAAAGATCTTCATTCAAAAATTGGAAGAAGGATCCAACAGAAGAAAATAGGGTAAAGCATAAACGTTGGCAAGTTAAATGTAAGACATGGATAAGACAGGCTAAGAGAGAATTTGAAAAGAAGTTGGCTGTAGAGGCAAAAACTAACAGTAAAAACTTTTTTAAATATATCCGAAGCAGAAAGCCTGTGAGGGAGTCAGTTGGACTGTTAGATGATCGAGGGGTTAAAGGGGCACTTAGAGAACATAAGGCCATCGCGGAAAGATTAAATGATTTCTTTGCTTCGGTTTTTACTGAAGAGGATGTTGGGGAGGTACCCGTAATGGAGAAGGTTTTCATGGGTAATGATTCAGATGGACTGAATCAAATCACGGTGAACCTAGAAGATGTGGTAGGCCTGATTGACAAACTGAAGAGTAGTAAATCACCTGGCCCGGATGGCATACACCCCACAGTTCTGAAGGAACTAAAAAATGAAATTTCAGACCTATTAGTAAAAATTTGTAACTTATCATTAAAATCATCCATTGTACCTGAAGACTGGAGGATAGCAAATGTAACCCCAATATTTAAAAAGGGCTCCAGGGGCGATCCGGGAAACTACAGACTGGTTAGCCTGACTTCAGTGCCAGGAAAAATAGTGGAAAGTGTTCTAAACATCAAAATCACAGAACATGTAGAAAGACATGGTTTAATGGAACAAAGTCAGCATGGCTTTACCCAGGGCAAGTCTTGCCTCACAAATCTGCTTCACTTTTTTGAAGGAGTTAATAAACATGTGGATAAAGGTGAACCGGTAGATATAGTATACTTGGATTTTCAGAAGGCGTTTGACAAAGTTCCTCATGAGAGGCTTCTAGGAAAAGTAAAAAGTCATGGGATAGGTGGCGATGTCCTTTCGTGGATTGCAAACTGGCTAAAAGACAGGAAACAGAGAGTAGGATTAAATGGGCAATTTTCTCAGTGGAAGGGAGTGGACAGTGGAGTGCCTCAGGGATCTATATTGGGACCCTTACTTTTCAATATATTTATAAATGATCTGAAAAGAAATACGACGAGTGAGATAATCAAATTTGCAGATGACACAAAATTGTTCAGAGTAGTTAAATCACAAGCAGATTGTGATAAATTGCAGGAAGACCTTGTGAGACTGGAAAATTGGGCATCCAAATGGCAGATGAAATTTAATGTAGATAAGTGCAAGGTGATGCATATAGGTAAAAATAACCCATGCTATAATTACACAATGTTGGGTTCCATATTAGGTGCTACAACCCAAGAAAGAGATCTAGGTGTCATAGTGGATAACACATTGAAATAGTCGGTACAGTGTGCTGCGGCAGTCAAAAAAGCAAACAGAATGTTGGGAATTATTAGAAAGGGAATGGTGAATAAAACGGAAAATGTCATAATGCCTCTGTATCGCTCCATGGTGAGACCGCACCTTGAATACTGTGTACAATTCTGGTCGCCGCATCTCAAAAGAGATATAATTGCGATGGAGAAGGTACAGAGAAGGGCTACCAAAATGATAAGGGGAATGGAACAACTCTCCTATGAGGAAAGACTAAAGAGGTTAGGACTTTTCAGCTTGGAGAAGAGACGACTGAGGGGGGATATGATAGAGGTGTTTAAAATCATGAGAGGTCTAGAACGGGTAGATGTGAATCGGTTATTTACTCTTTCGGATAATAGAGAGACTAGGGGGCACTCCATGAAGTTAGCATGGGGCACATTTAAAACTAATCGGAGAAAGTTCTTTTTTACTCAACGCACAATTAGACTCTGGAATTTGTTGCCGAAGGATGTGGTTAGTGCAGTTAATATAGCTGTGTTTAAAAAAGGATTGGATAATTTCTTGGAGGAGAAGTCCATTGCCTGCTATTAAGTTCACTTAGAGAATAGCCACTGCCATTAGCAATGGTTACATGGAATAGACTTAGTTTTTGGGTACTTGCCAGGTTCTTATGGCCTGGATTGGCCACTGTTGGAAACAGGAGGCTGGGCTTGATGGACCCTTGGTCTGACCCAGTATGGCATTTTCTTATGTTCTTAACACAGCAACATGGTTTTTAAAGCTGGAAATAAGTACACCTTTTTTCGGTGTGCTGTGCCCGCATTACCAACTAGAATGAGAGAAAGAGAGAGAGACACAGACTGAGACTGTAGAGGGCAATATGTAACTTTACTATTTATACCACTGTAAAAGGGGGCACTTTTCATTTGTGGTGAGGTTTGGGGGTGCGATTTTACATACACAGTCAGAGGTACTGTGTATTTTTATAATGTACTCTCTACCTAGCTGCAATCAAGCTAGGTAGAGAGTACATTGTAAAAATTAACTCCTCTTTTACCTTTCATCATTCCAAACGATAGAAAATCTGCAGTGATGTCAACTTTGCTGTTCGTATCTCTGACTGTGTATGTAAAACTGCCCACCCCCCCAAACCCCATCCTGAGTTAAAAGTGCCCCCTCTTACAGTGGTATAAAGAGCAAAGTTACATATTGGTCTCTACAGAGGAAGTTTTACAGAGGCTCTCTTTCTCTTTGCTGCGATAAAAACCTTTTTGGTCGATAATGCATCTGAAGTAGATTAATCAGCATGCAATGTGAAAATTAGCGCTGGTGCGATAAATTTATTGTAGCTTGCAGAACTTACCTGTGCAATGCAGGAGCATGGAAATTAACCTAACCTCACCCCTTTTTAAATCATGGGTGCTATTTTCGCTATATTTATAGCTTTTTGATGAGTCTAGGCCTCAATTTTCCTGAAGCTTTGTGTGAATCACCACTTCCTGTGCTCTAATACTGAACTACACCATTTTGTGATCTCTGGATCCCAGGTGATTACTTAATATGAGATCAGAAACAGTCTCCCCATTTGTAAGTTCCAGGTCTAGGTTCTGTTACCAGGTGCTGAAACCATTCTTCCTGCCAAGAATTGGGAATCTCCCTGCTTCTATTTGACACAACAGCTGGGATATCCTAATCAACATCTGGTAGATTAAAATCACCTAGCAGCATCAACTCCCTCCTTCACTGCAATTTTGTGATTGTATTTGATCAAATCCCTATCCATCTATTCTACCTTTCTTATGTCATGGCAAAATAAATAGATTTTCCATTCTCTCTTTTCAGATTTACCCCAGTGTCTCTCTCATATCTTGTAAGCAAGTAGGTCTATTGCTTTAATAATATTCTTTATATGTAGCATTGTCCCTACTCCACTCCTATCCTTCCTGAATAGATTATAGACCAGAATAACTATATCCCAACTATGACTCTGGGTACCATGCCTCCATGATTGCCATTATATATAATAAATTAGCCTCTTTCATGACTGAGACTTTATTTCCCATATTCTGAGCATTTGTGTACATTGTTTTCCTAGATGTTGATCTTTTTTCCCTTTTCTCTGAAAGTATGTTTTGCTTTGTTCTCCCAATCCCAATGATCCTAGTGTCTTATGTTTTCTTCATATTGAAATATACCCTGGACAAATCAGCCCCAATGCATTAAATTACAGTTTAGCTGAGGCTGCATTGATGATTAATTAATCAGGCTTTTAGGAAATGTGCAGAAGTTACCCATTTGGCATTTGTTTTTAATAAAATAATTGATTTAATGTATTTAAAATAATTTGAGATATCTGGTGAAGATACAATACACAAATATGAAAAAATACAGTACTTTACATAAAAAGTAAAGGTAGGCATTTAATTATAAAAAAATAAGTTTGTTTGAATGTTGAATATTTTACAAACTACAGGGTATTTTTTAAATCAAGGTACTGCTTTTTGGAAAATAAGTTCTGTAGAAGAATGATTTAACTTAACTAAACTCAGTGATAAATTTTAAATCTTATGATAAATACAGTAGATGGCAATATAACCATGATGGGGATAAATAGGAAAATAAAACAGTAGGATTATTTTTATATCATTATATCCTCTTTTAAATGAAAATTGAAATCAACTCGGTGTATTCTCATACAATATTTATCCATTTGTTCAGATTTTAGGCACAAGCTGAACAAAAACCAGGTAAGAGATAGCCACAGTTTACATGAATGGGGGCATGAATGGCATGCTCCTCACCCTACCAACTCTCCGAAACAACATTTTCCTTTTTATTTTTAAACTGCTGCGTCTGATGTAGTGTACAGTTCAACTGATGCAAGAAGGGAATATGAAAGAAATACTGCTCTTGCAAATGGCTCTTACTGAAATAAGACAATGTACTTGAGGACATGACTAAAACATAATATCCCTCTCCAGATGAACCAAATTGTAGATTTAAGTAGTACATAAAATCTGGAAAATGGAAATTCTTTTTCGTTTAAATGCATAGCTATATTGCTAGTGCCTTCCACATGACAAAATTAGAGTCCAGTTGGTGGCAGCTCTCCCTTAAGCAGCATGCCAAGGGATTTTTGTTAACTTTCTTTCTACGAAGTGAGCCCTGTGAAGGCAGTCGCTAAGTGAATCGCTGTCCGTAGAGAAAGGGCCGCAGAATACAAAGGAGGTGAGAACGTAAGAATGCGCTGCTGAATGTAGCTACGAAGGCGGAGGAAAGCTGTGTCCTAAAGTGCTGCGCAGGCACTGGCAAACTGAAAGCAAAATTTGCATACAAAGTGCACATCCCTACAACAGAGTTTAATGGCATTACTTCTTCAGCCGTGGAGAAGAGAGCCAATTCCATCTAATAAATGAAGCCAGAAATGGACTGTCAGGGTCTGCACAATTTAGTCTATTACTGTAAAGACATTGTTCTTGTATGAAAATGCTCCCTAATAAAAGGGGTCACATCATAGGGCTGAAAAGAACGTGCTGCCGTTCATTACTTTACCCAACCTAGTCTCAAACCCTCTCGCCTTCTGATTAGACACAAATCTATCTACAGTACTTTTTTTCTTTTTAATTAGAGGAAACCAATGTTATTTTTGTTTAATATTACTTATTTTGCAACTCCCATGTCTTTCAGTTTTAATTTATACATCACTGACCTTCAGCTTATGTTTAAAACTTTCATTCTTTTCCAAATGCTGCTACCTTCCTCCCAAACCTTCAGCTTCTTTTCTTACCCACTCAGGTACCCAGTAGCAGCGCAACTTTCAGGGGCAAAAGGGGCAGACTCACACTTTCCTTCTACAGATGTGTCACCATCACAAAGGATTTTACACACCATTATTAGACCACACTGGTCAGCTCCTTGGCTAATTGGTAAAATGAAATTCTCTGCAGGGGGCAAAAACGTGGGAAGTATTTTCAACTGGGTCTATAGTATTAGTGATCAACAGAAATGCAGGTATTGGAGGGGAAAAGCCCCAAACCCTGTGCTTCTTCAACCGACGTGAACAATAAAACAGAACAGATTCTGGCATTGCTACAACTCTTGACCATTTTTGTTGTGTGCTATGATGCAATTACCTTAGCTATAGGATTGGTGGTCGGATGATTACCATTTAAACCCTGTTTTCCCCTCAGCACCTCCTTTTGCTATGAGATGCCATCCAGTAGTAATCCCAAACCAGGAAGGAAAGGAAAAAAAAAAAAAAAGTGATTTTCTGTAAGGCAGGCTCCACACACTGTATGTTTAATTAATTAATGTTCATGATTAAGTAGATTTTCGTTGCTACTCATTCTTGTAGATTATTTTTTAGTTTTACAGAGAATTCTGACTTGGTTGTAGGGTCCCCCGTTCAAGCTGAAAGGCATCATGATGAAATAGCTGCTGCAGTCTGTGAAGATGACACTCCTGCTTCACTGTACCCGTGAAGCTGTAATGGTTAAATCCAAGCAGCTAGTGTGGTTCTGTATGTCCAATCATTTTTGCTTTGTAGCTTAAAACTTTAGCTCTAGGGTTAAAAAAAAAATCTACAGTTGCTACCGTCTACACTTAAAAAAAAATTCATACCTGTAAACAAAAGTTATGCTTGAATAATCTGTTTCCTGAAATGGCAATTTCAGGTAGTGCAACAATGCATTCAGTAACTTTCTTTGGCAGTAGTCAGCAAGAATTTCCATGAAATGTCATTTAAGAAGAGCACTGTATAAAGCTAGTGAATGTTTTGTCTGCCTTTCTTGCTCCATGCAGAATATCAAGTCCCTGAGACACACTCGTGTTATTCTTGGACGAGCCAGTGGCTTTATAAGTCCTGAAACAGATGACCCAGTAACCAGCATACTACTTGAATCCTGCAGGAGAGAAGAAAATTTACAATTATACAGGATGGATAAACATTATTATTAAAAACCCTCAGCTGCTTTAAAATTTAAATCTGATTTTTTTTTTTTTTAATCAAATTTAACTTTTTTTTCTGAAGAGTCTATTTAACAAAATTAAATGTATCAATATGTAGTTTTATTTAAGATATGTAAAAGATGGAACAGGTCTTATAATTTCTAAAAGGCACTGAGAAAAAAAAAAAGGATTTACTGGGTATATTTTTACATTTTTTTTATTTTATATTCGAGGGGTAGACAGATTTAAATTGTATTATACCAGAAGGTCAATCTAATATCAAAATAAGTCTATAACTGCCAGGACCGGCATCAACAAGCACCGACATATAGACATATGTAGAATACAAAAAAAAATAGAAGCCAGACCAACAGTTCATCAATAGCAACAATAAAAACAGAAAAAGACCATTTGGGATATCAGCATACATATAGAATGTAAGAAAGGGACCTATTATTCATTCAAACTTTCACTTCTCCCCTTGTACAGAAAAAAAGCATTCTCTGAATAAGAGAGATTTCACAGGATTGTTTTTACCAGTTTGAAATTTGAGGGGCATGCTTCCTATGAAGTGTAATCGTAAAGCGAGCTGCTAATAGCAACTGAGAAACCACTATTTTATGACGAGCCAAAATTGAGATACTGTCCCAACAACTCAGTTAGCCAAGAAGTGGAAATATGTAAACTAGAAAGAGCAAGTCTGCTTACCTGTAAAAAGGGTTCTCCATAGACAGCAGGATGAACCAGCCAAAACACATTGGGTAATGACATCTGATGGTGCTATCAAGGACCAGCTCTCAGAGCTCAGTAAGTGTTTTACTGAGCATGGGCAGGAGTTCCTTCATACATATGCTGCCTTCATGACCTCCACAATCTCTTCCAGAGTTTAAGCTTTAGTGAGGCATTTGACTCTCCAAGGAAGCAGATGGTGTTAAGTATAGCTGATTCATTCTGCTGTTTACAGAGAACCCTGCTTACAGGTAAGCAAATTTGCTTTCTCCGTCAACCAGCAGGCATGAATCAGCCTAGAGTGCGAGGACTCCCAAAGCTGAGAGTTGCATTGCAGAGCAATTATTTATGTGGGAGTAGGGCTTGCTTACTTTAAGCCACATTTTCAAAGCAGAGAGACACGTGCAAATCTGCTGGGAAAATACTGCGTAATGTTGATTTTTAGACACAAGCGCATAAATTTATACGCATATGTTTATTCCTGCTCTAGAGCAGGTGTAAATTTAAGCATGTAATGGTGATTTTTAGTAATAGGCATGTAAATAATTTCCCCATCAGCAACCCCAACCTCTGTAATGTGTCTTTTTTGTATATGGAAAATACATACATACGTGGGTTAACGCGTCACTTTTACGCACACAAAACTCCCGGGCAATTTTCCCAAATAGTTTTACACCCAGAAATCATATTGTAAATTCAGCTCATAAGGTACTTTTCAAAAAAGGTCAACAGAATAAATGTTTGAACCAAAGGCACTTTCCATGAGACAAAGCCTTAACTGGTATCTGGATCTCTACAAGGAAATAGGAGTCAGCTTGCATGTTAATTATAAAGATGGGAGATCCAGACCAGCATGAAAGGGGCACACGTTTTCAGACTGCATCAGCTGACTGTCTCCATACAAGTAAGCAAAATGATTCTTGCTAATCTCTATTTCTGACAAACCCCAAGACATCGTTGAGGCCTACATCAACTGCATCTTGCATTTTCTTCTTATCCACTCCAACCAGCAAGGTGTCAGCCCAATTACTATATTCATCAAACTTCAATTTGGAAACTTTTATGGTATGCACAGCCTGGGCAGTTTGCAATCTCTATAGCTCTTCTCTCGTAATGAGGAGAGCTCTGTAAATTCTCCTCAAACAATCATGCTTATGCCTACACTTCAAATCTTCTGCTTTGTTTAGCAAAATATTTTGCTTAAATTGACTATGTTAGAGGTATATTTTACAAAACCAAAGATAGAGGTGTAGAGTTCTCTAAGATCTGCTTACCAAAAAAGATTAGCCAAACTTAAGCAGAATAAAACCAGATGACAATCTGACAAGTAACAATGGCCATTTATGATAGGACACTGTAGGTCACTAGAGGAAAAGAACACAAACAATCTACTATACATATTATGCCTAAGAGAAAAAAAAGGGGTGAAATCCCACTAATGGGATACCATTCAACTCCAAATTCCTGTAAGGTTGAATAGATCAATTAATCTTTTACATCTGGTAGGAGTAGGAACCAATGAGACAAGTCAATGATCTATCTAGAAACAGATGAAATCCATGTTCCAGTTCCATCCCTAAATGTGTTGAAACTGACTAGGGTACCAATGAGCTTACTGTAAAAGCTTGAAGACCAGAACTGTATCCATAAACATGTACCAACGTAAAGTTAAAAGAAAACACAGAACACTAATAAAATAAATCTTACCTCTGAATCAAAGTATGACTTTGTAACAAGAGGCAATGCTTTATGTATTAAAATATAGACACCTCTACTCTTAGCATGATGGGATGCATACATCTGCCCCACCCAAAATTTTGGTCGCCCTTCTCTGGATCGCCTCCATCCTGTCTCTGTCTCCTTTGAGATACCATCTCCAGAACTGAACACAGTACTCCAGATGAGGCCTCACCAAGGACCTGTACAAGGGGATTATCACTTCCCTTTTCTTACTAGATATTCCTCTCTCTATGCAGCCCAGCATTCTTCTGGCTTTGGCTATCGCTGGGTCACACTGCTTTGTCGACTTCAGGTCATTAGATACTATCACCCCAAGGTCTCTCTCCTGCTCCATGCACATCAGCCCTTCACCCCCCCCCCCCCAACGCATATAGTTCTTTCGGATTACCACACCCCAGATGCATGACCCTGCATTTCTTGGCATTGAATCCCAGCTGCCATATCTTCGGCTACTCTTCCAGCTTCCTTAAATCCCATCTCATTCTCTGAACTCGTTCTGGCGTGTCCACTCTGTTGCAGATCTTAGTATCATCCGCAAATAGACAAACTTTACCTTCTATCTCTTCCGCAATGTCTCTCACGAAGATGTTGAACAGAACTGGTTCCACCGATCCCTGTGGCACTCCACTTAACACCATTCTCTCTTCAGAGTAGGTTCCATTTACCATCACCCATTGTCGTCTATCCATCAACCAGTTTGTAATCCAAGCCAACACCTTGGAGCTGACTCCCAAGCTTCTCATTTTGTTGATGAGTCTTCTGTGTGGGACTGTATCAAAAGCGTTACTAAAATCCAAGTAAATTTCATTGAGCACTCTTCCCTGATCCAGTTCTCTAGTCATCCAATCAAAGAAATCAATTAGATCCTTCTGACAGGACCTTCCCCTGGTGAATCCATGCTGCTTCTGATCGAGCAACCCACCAGATTGTAGATAATTCACTATCCTTTCCTTCAGCAGAGTCTCCATTAATTTTCCCACCACCAAGGTGATGCTAACTGGCCTGTAGTTTCCAGCCTCTTCTCTGCTCCCACTCTTGTGAAGTGGTACCAGCACTGCTCTTCTCCAGTCACTAGGCACTACACTCTTTTCCAAAGATCTATTGAACAGGTCACACAGTTGACTCACCAGCACATCTCTGAGTTCCCTCAATTTCTGGGGTGAACCTCATCAGGCCCCATGGCTTTGTCCACTTTCAGTTTTCTTAGCTCTTCCCATACATTATCTTCCGTAAATGGAGTTTCGTCTACTTCACCCCCTTCTACAGTCTTGATAACAAGTTACGGTCCTTCTCCAGTGATCACTGAACTGAAGTATTTGTTTAATATTTCTGCTAATTCAGCATTTCTCTCCACCCATTGATCCTTATCCCCTTTCAATTTCACTATACCACTATATACCTTTCTCTGACATATCTGAAAAATGTTTTGTCAACTCGCTTTATTTCCTTGGCAATCCTTTCCTCTGCCTGACTTTTTGCTTTCTTGGTTACTTTTTTCTTCTCCCTCAGTTTCGCCAGATAATCCTCCCTGTGTTCCACTTTTTGGGATTCTTTATATTTCTTAAAAGCTGCTTTTTTTGCTTTTCTTACATCAGCCACCTCTTTTGTGAACCAGATTGGATTCTTATTTCTCTTACTTTTGTTTACTTTTCTAACATACAGATTTGTTGCTTTTGTAATTGCTCCTTTTAGTTTGCCCACTGTTGTTCGACCTCTCCCATTTTCTCCCAGTCTTCAAGTTCTGCCTCCAGATATTTCTCCATTTCTACAAAGTCTGTTTTTTTGAAGTTCAAAACTCAGGACTTTGTGACACTTCTCCAGATCCTATTTGCAATATCAAACCATACTGTTTGATGACCACTGGTGCTGAGGTGAGCACCCAACCCAAACATTAGAGACATTATCCCCCATCCCCATACAAAAGGATCCCTGGTGGTCCAGTGGACCCCGGACCCCTTCCCTTTCAGACAGGTTGCCCCTGGTGGTCTACTGGACCACTACCAAAAATGCCACCACCCAGCCTGTGCCCCATCACGAGATGGGGCAAAGGCAGCACTGTTTTAGAAAATGATGATAGCTGGATCCAGAGCTCAGAGTGTGCTCCAGGCCCCCACTGAACCACCAGGGCAATTTTGATGAGTTGGAGGGATCCTGGTGTTGGGCTAGGGTAAGGACCTGGCCTCTGGATTTTTTGAGTGAATGGGAGGAGCTAGGTATGAGGATGGGGCTTGCACTGTGCTTAAAACTTGTAATAATGGGAGGGGGGGGGGCTTGTCAAGCTCCTGTATTTTTTCTCTTTAATGATTTTCCTTTCCTTCTTTCTTTACTCTTTCTGGTGCCATGGGAAAGAGGGAGGGGGCAGTTAGAACTTATCCATCTGTCGGAGTGGCCCAGCAGACTACCATGCTGGAGTTTTCACCCATCCTACCTTCGCTGATCTCTGAACTTGACTTGGCTGGTTTAGGGGCTGCCAGTCTGTGGATGGCTGAAGTTACGCTCAGCTCGGAGGATCAGTCCACACCAAGGTTCCCCTGGCATGGCTGCCCATGTGGGGGCTGAATCACCAAAACATATCTGGAGACCCGGCGCTGCTGCGCTTCATCGGTTGGGCTTCTGTGTGCCTGCAGTAGGTGTTGATTACAGTGGGACGATGTACAGACATCCCAACATTCCCAGGAGCCAAAGAGGCAAGTTGGAGGTGAGGTGCCTGATGTCTTGGCATTGGATGGAGGTTCCCTCAGTACTTGAGGTCTCAGGAGCTGGTTTACAGGAGGTCCAAGCGGTCACTGCTTCTTCTCCAGGTCAGACCAGTGTTACCTAAGCCTGCTTCTGTGACACTAGATAGTTTATGGGCTGCTTTGGCTACCACTGAACAGTCTTGTTTCTTCTTTGATTACTATTACTTTGGGTATTCATTCTAAATTCTATAATCGAGATCATGGTATTTCATCCTGTGAAACCAATATTGCTAACTTGAAGGCATCTGTCTCTCAAGTCAAGGAATTACAAGTTAAGCAAACAGTGCTCTTACATCAGCTTTGTGAAGGCTTGAAAATTTGGAGAATTTTTCTAAGAATTTAAATTTGCGTGTATTAAATTTTGCTCAAATGCCTATGTTCTCTCCTAGCGAAATGTTTAAATTCTGTATGAAGGAGGTTCTACAAATTCTGGAGGAAAAGAATTCAAAAAAAAGTTCCATTTACCATCTGCCAAGAAGAACACAGATAGAATATAGCTTCTTTGGACTTGTGTGAGTTTTTGGAAAATTCCTTCTCACAAATGTTCTCTAGAGCTACTTTGATGATTTAATTTGTATGTCTTCAGGACAGAAATCATATTCATTAGTTTTTGTTTTTTTTTCAGAATTGTAAGGCTTTATTTAAGGGTGGAAAAATTTGGGTTTTCCCAGATTTAGCCAGAGTAATGCTGGAGCATAGAAGGAAATTTCTGGATATGTGACCTGAGGTTATTTCTTTGGCAGCCTCTTGTATCACTAGACACCCTTGTAAATGTTTAGTACTTTTAAATTTTGTAAGATATGTTTTCTTTGACTACTCACAGCTGAGGGACCATTGATTCCAGACACCGGGCACCCTCCCCAGTCTCTTAGTATGTGTGTGTACTACATGAAAAGGTAGTACTGTTCAGGGCTTCATTATATTTTGTAATTTTTAAAAATTTGAATGGTTAGTATTGGCCTAAGACCATTTTCTTATTCCCCCAGTATTTGATGTCTTTAATGAGGGGTTTGTAATTTATTTCTTTTTATATATTTATGTTATATATTTATGTATTTATAAAGTTTATATAACCTTTGTTTTTCTTTCAAGTACTTGTTTACGTGACTTATTATTAAATTTGAATAAAAATAAAGTTAAAAAAAACCTTGTAATTATTATCATTTTTAATCTATGGCCACCTCTAGGGGTGATGGGGAATGAGACAGAATCTTTGCAGACCCCTGGATTTTGATGACCTTCCTGGGAGGAGGGAGGTGCTTACTCGTGTTCACCAGCCCCTTTAAGCAATGGTGGCCCCACATTCTCCCGGCTGCCATCTCATATTGACACTGGGCCATTTGCTGCTGCATTATTTTTCCTCGTGGTATTTTACCATGGAGATGAATACAGCAAGAGCCATCAAGCCACAGGGCCATTTACTACAGCTATATGACTCCTGCTTAGTGAATGAGCCTATTAGAGAGAGAAAACTAAGAGAGGATTCATTCTGTCCTTAGTATAACCCTCAGTATTTAGGCCAGTTGTTGAGACAGGATATAGTATTAGTCCTGCATCACGGGGCAACTGCAATTCTTTTGGGGTTTGGAAACAAAATACAGTTTCAAGGAAACCTGTCCCAATACTTTGTAATCTTTTTACATTCAAACAAATCTTTCAACACCTAACAAGAGTACAGGTTAAATGCATAAACAGGGGTGGCCATCTCTAGTCCGTGAGAACCTTAAACAGGCCAGGTTTTCGGGATATCCATAGGGGTAGATTTTAAAAAGATGCGTGTGGGCGTACATGTGCGCTACCTGTACACCCGATTTTAAAACTTGTGCGTGCCGAGCCGCGCTGCCTTCCCGTTCCCTCCTAGGCCGCTCCCAACTCGGAGCGGCCTGTGAGGGAACTTCCCTTCCCCCTAACCTGACCTTCCCACCCTCCCCCTAACCTTTCCTTCCCCTAACCCTACTTTAACCCCCCCAAAAGTTTTATTTTACCTTTTGCGCCTGCCTCTGGGCAGGCGCAAGTTGCACACGCCGGCAGGCTGCCAGCATGCGATCCCTCGACACAGCGGCAATGGCCACTGTGTTGCAGGCCTCTGGCCCCGCTCACGCCCCTGGACTGCCCCGCCCCTTTAGTAAAGCCCCGGGACTTACACGCGTCCTGGGGCTATAGGCCCGGCGCGCGTAACCTTTTAAAAATCCGGCTCAATATGAATATGCAAAAAATAGATCTGCATACAATGGCCTGTTTGTGGCTCTCGAGGACTGGAGTTGGCCATCCTTGGCATAGAGCCTGTATTTCCTCTAGATAGATTCTGAAACTCCCCCTCCAACCTTCATATGGTAAATAATAAACGCAGAGACGGTGACTTTGAAACAGGCGCGTGGGTGCACATGTGCATGCGTTTGCCAGCGGGTCCAGAGACATGGCCATTTTATAACATACGCGCGTATATATGCACACGCATGTACGTGTGCACAATTTTAAGTGGATGCTGCAAGGGCGCACAAATCTCACTTCCACTGAATAAGTGGGGGGATTTTAAAAGGGGCACGAGTCAATATCATTGCCAGTGTCACCAGTTTTTTCCCAGTACACCCAGTTAAGGGATAGGACGTCCCAATCCCCCTAGTTCAATAGTCTTCCTTTCCCCGTCTTAACCCTGACCCTTAAAAACCTACCATCCATAGCAGTAGTAAAGTTACACGGTAGGGACCCCCAGCATGCACCTGTGTGCGTATTTACGCACGTATCTCTTGGTCTTTCCCCGACACGTCCACATGACGTGTCGGGGAAAGACCAAGACATGACCCACATGACCCACCCTTTAAAAAAAAACAACAAAGTTTTGACTTGTGCATGAAACGGGAGCTATGTATGTACACAGGCGGCTTATAAAATCAGCTCGGCCTGCGACGGCTTGACTTGCACACACATCATCTGGCTTTGGCGTGTGCAGGTCTTAAAATTTGCCTTAAAATATAAAATTAAACACAACTTTACTGAAGGAATTTGATGAATTTAGATATATTAAAAATAGGATTACATATGTGCATGCAAACAAATATGGAGCCAACAAAGTTGAGAGCTCTGTCGCCAGCTCAAGTCTTAGTGTAACTGCAGTTTAAGAAAAACAAAATGAGATATCTCTTGTTGGTGCACTTCGCTTTTCCGTTCATTATACAACTCTTGATTTTATTAAGCTATATATAGAAGTTGATATTTTTAAGACAACTAATCCACAGGCTCCTGAGGGAAACTCACAGCACGATGGTTTTCCAATCATTTGGAGACTTGCATGCTAGAAACTCTTAATTCAATAGACTATTCAGGGGAATGCAGTCTGACTCTGTCTTGCAGGGAAATATGCTCTTCAATCCACTGCTCACCACTCTGGCTCCCACTTCACACTCACATCTGCCTTACAGACAAAAGAAATCCTAAGGTGGTTGATTACAGCAATCTAGTCAGGCTCTTAGGTTGCAGGATCTTGTGTCCTTTCTCCAGCTCCCCAACTGCTTGAACTGCAGTTGTAAAACACTACCTCCTCTATCTTTCTGCAGCTCTGTCTGCCTTCCCTCGGTCTGCCTGCAACATAATCTCCCCCTCCTCAGAAATGAATTCACTCCTGATTGGATGAGAATCCTTGCAAGGTTGTCTTTCCTGGTCCTAGGACTGGATCAGGAGCCACACAGACTGCAGCATGTTGACTGGATCCTAGATGTGTTGTATAAACTCAGTCCTCCCCTTCCAGCCTTTAGATCCAAAGGAGGCTGAAAAGGGCCACAGGACACAAACTGGGGTGAGGACTACAAAAGAAGGAGGTATACCACCCTTGGAACACAATCTAATGTTTAGCTGAAGTCTAAAATAGCAGCACTCTGGACAAGAAAGGCATAAGAAGAAAAGGAAATAAGTTTAGTACTTACAAAGGAAACCATCTTACCCTGCCTTGGGTGTCTCCTGTTTGTTGAGGAATGGAGGGGGCCAAAAGAATCAGTTCGATAATTATTGATGCAACTACTTGACATCCTTCTAGAATATTATATCTAAAGGTATAGTGGTCTCCATCGAATGACTTATGAGGAGAGGCTGAAGAACCTGAATATGTATACCCTGGAGGAGAGGAGGAGCAGGGATGATATGATACAGACCTTCAGATACTTGAAAGGTTTTAATGATCCCTGGTCGTCAACAAACCTTTTCCATTGGAAACAATTTAGTAGAACTAGGGGTCACAATTTGAAACTCCAGGGAAGAAGACATAGAAAAAATATCAGGAACTATTTCTTCACTGAGAGTGTGGTGGATGACTAGAATGCCCTTCCGGAGGAAGTGAAGACTAAAACTGTGAAGGATTTCAAAGGTGCATGGGATAAACACTGTGGATCCCTAAAAGGCTAGAGGATGGGAATAAATAAAAAAGCTTAATTAGCACAGAGCAGCAGTTACTACCCTTAATAGAAACATGGGGGTAACCTGAACAGAACAGCAGTAACTGCCTTGGGAAGCTTGCTGGGCAACCTAGATGGACCATTTTGGATTTTTTCTGTTGTCATTACTATGTTACTATGTAAGTGTTTGAAATTTAGACTGAAGTTCTATCAAGAACTCGACAAGGCATGTGGCTGCTTTGTTGGTAGCACTAAAAAGCAGCAGCAACCTTAAATTTTTCAAAGTCCTAATTGAAGAAAAAAATGACAATTTCAATTATGTATTTCCTTTCACTGACCTGAATTTAAAATTTTTTTCCCTATAAAAGTAAATCTGTTGGTTTCAGGCTGAAGTGCTACATGCAATGATAGGTACGATCTGAGTTTGGATCCTCTCTGTAAAGGGTGGTCAAGTCTGGGTGCAGTACATTGTGGTGTGCTCAGATTTAGGGGTGCGGGAGAAAGGGAAGACTTGGGACCATGTTCTCTCCTGTCTCCCCCACAAGCAGTACGGAGGAGACTCCTTGCAGTGCCTATGCTGACGAGGTCCCGGGAGCCATCTGGGCATGCTGACTGGGGAGGGAAAATAAATGAATATGATAGTTGGAATGAACTGTTCGTGAATTGAATTGATACTCAAAAATACCCAGCTCTGGAGCACATTTATTACTCCCTATGTACAAGGATTAGCATGATTCTATTCTTAGGAATTGAAGGCAGCTACAATTCCAGTGACTAATTGCACTCTAGCCTAAGGCTTAACATATTGGTAGCAATTTTGCTATCTTGTGAAGGAGTAAGAGATTAATAATATAGTTGACAATATCTTGCTTGAAACGATGTGGCACAGGGCCAAAAGAATCAGTTCAATAATTATTGATGCAACTACTTGACATCCTTCTAGAATATTATACCTAAAGGTATAGATTAAAAGATGTGAGGCAGCTAAAGACAAGTGACATTCCTAGTGTAGAAGAACCAGCAGTAACAGTGAGTAACTTGACACTACATCTACAATGATTTGTTGCGGTGCGTAAAGCATTTTACTTACGTTGAAAAGAACCTTTAGAAATGTATCTGATTAAAGAAACCGAAAGAAAAAAATGTAGCTGTTAAATTAATCTTTAGTCTGACAACTCATGAAAGATTATTTTAAGATAATGTCACAAACCATGTTTCCTTCCAGTGCTTTGAGAGAACGAGCCAGGAAATACAAATATAACTCTTAAGTTTGTAGACAGCTATATGCCTCTGTTCACCATCTCCTCACTCATTCTACCATGTACTCACACGCATTATCCTGTCCCGTATTGACATTTTTCTTTTTTAAACTGAGATTGTTTAATATGAAAATGAGGTAAGATGGCCACAAATACAGGCAGCCTCTGCCGGCCAGCAAACACTGAGGGTGTGCCTACATAAGAAGTGCCATGCCTGGTCAGACTAAGGTCCATCAAGTATTCTGTCTCTGACAGTAGCCAGTCTGGGTCACAAGTAACTGGCAGATTTTTCAGTAGTTGATTTATTTCTTGTGTCACTCCCAGGGATAAGCACTGGCTTTCCCAAGTCTACCATGCTAATAACCATTTATGGACTTTTCCTGCAGGAACTCGTCTAATCCTCTTTTGAACCCCACTAGGTTAGCTGCCTTGACCATGTCCTCTGCAACAGATTCCATAGCTCGATTCTGCGGTGAGTGAAAAAATACTTCCATGATTTGTTTTAAATCTGCCAGCTTCTAGTTTCATGGAGTGTCACCTAGATCCAATGTTATTTAAAAGGGTAAATAATAGTTTTCTATTTACCCATTCTACCATACTCAGTATTTTATAAATCTCAATCATATCCCCTCTGTCCTCTTTTTTTTTTTTAAGCTAAAAACCTCTAATCTGCTTAGCCTTTTGATGCCCTCTTTACCTTTTCTATGTCCACTGTGTACTTTTTGAGATGGAACAACCAGAACTGCACACAGTACTCAAGATGCAGTTACAAAAACTAATGTTTTTCATGTGGTTAATGGTCTAAAGTGGGTTAGTGAATGAGCCCATAAGTATGGACTTGTAGTTCCAATTTTTCTACCAAAAAAAAAAAAGAAAGATTTCAATTTTATACATACAATACAACAAAATAGGGCCTAACTTGACTTGTGCCTTATAACCTAGAGTCATCTGCTAACCTGATACAGAAGGGACTTGAGTACAGCATCTCTAATCTACATAGTGAGCAAATACATATTGAGGAATTACTGACAAATTGCCTCCTACAAAAATATAAGAACTTTTTAAAACTAGGGTACCATGTTGCATCGGCTGATTCTCTGCTCTTCCCTGGAGACTTTCTGGAGAAATATACTGGCCTGCGTCAATAAATGTATTCAGATACCTTTACGATTGTCTGCTGTGCTCTTATTGGCAGGACCGCAGGCGCTCTTTGTGAAATGTACGGGGGCACAGGATCGTTTTGGCAGGACTGCTTTTCTATTGGCGTGTCGAACAATACTTGCTGAGTGGATTGAGCCTGCGAGTACACCCTCACTTGTAGCCTGGCACCATCGCATGATGGACATGATTTTGCTGGAACGCATGGATTTTCCTAAGTCTCCTAAGCCCATGGATAAACGATATGCAGATTGTTGGGCTCGCTATTACTCTCATCTCTCTTTGGATTTACAGATTCAATTGATTGCAGCAGGATATACTGATTATTTGGTACACCAATTCTCCCGGGGCCAGTAACCCCTGATGGAATCAATTGCAGATCTTTCCTGTTTTTTTCTCTTACGAGTTGTTAATGCTTGAGGGTTATCTTAGCTTGAATGAGTTGGGGGCTCCTGGGCGGAGGTGCGAATGTGTTTGGAAGTGAGATGATTGTCTGAATGGGTTGTGAGAGGTGTGCTTGGGTTGTGCAGTTGAATGCAAATGGGGAGTGGTGGGGTTGCTTATTGGGGTGGGTACTGTTACTTAAAAGGAGACCAGCATAACTACTATACTGTTTGTTCTCTTGTTATTGTTTTTTTGACAATATTGTAGTACTTGTGGCATTGCTTGTTTTTGCAATAAAAATGATTTTGCAAAAAAAAAAACAAAAAAAAAAAACAAACCCACAAACTATAAAAATAAGGTATCAAACACTAGTTTGTACATGCAGACTTTACCAAGTATTTTCAAAGCAAACCTATGCATTTAAGTTTGCTTAGAAAATACTCTGATAATGCTGAGTATGTGCATACATTACCACATACAATCTTATACCTGGTCCAAGCTGGGCATAACTTGAGCATAGTAATTTAAGCGCATTTTTTCAAAATAAAAATGTATGTGCATAAGTCACAACTCCATCCTTCCCCCCCCCCCCCGAATGCCTATTTATTATGCATGTAAAATTATGTGCCAACCCGGTTACACAAGTACTTATGCCAGTAGCTGGTGCTATTTTCAAAGACGAAATAACCAAAAAAGGCAATCACTCCAATCTTTTAAAACTGTGTATATCCAAAGTGCTACTACTGATTTAAATTAGATCATTATAATATATATTTTTATGTGATAGAAGCCGCATCAGCAAGCCAGACGACGGCAGTAGGGATCACTTGCCGTCCGGACTACTCGTCACTTGCGGCGTGATTTTTTCAAGTTTGAAAAGTCAATATTTCAATAAATGCTTAAACTTTGATAATATCATCTGTTCTTGATGTAAGATGAAGAATACAGCCCGACAACGGCCGGTGTTTCGCGAAGAGAAATCGCTTCTTCAGGAGACGAATTTAATCAAATTTCAATAATTTCAGAACAGATGCTGTTTTTTAAAAAGAAAAAACATATGTCAAAAGTAGTATTAATAACATGTTATACTTAGCTTCGGGCATTGCCAGCAAACGCAAACCTTCATCCCGGACAGTGCAGTCTCTCAAGTGAATTTCTTTAGTCCCGTTCTAAAGAAATTCACTTGAGAGACAGTAATAAGACACATTACGGTTCTTTTTTGGTTTGCTATTTTCAAAGAGCCACTTACATAGGCAAGATCAGTGTATGCATTCAAGTGGCTTTGGAAATTACCCCTCAAAAGTGCGATGGAAGAGATAAGAGAACCAAGATACAATGGAGTCCCAAAATCCAAGTGAGGATAGAGTATCAAGCAGTAGCTGTTGATCAACAGTGTTAAATACAGTGGATAGATCAAGGAGGATCAAGATTGATTAAAGGCACTTGGATTTGTCCAGAAACAGGTTGCTGGAGACTATGGTAAGGGCTGTTTCTGTGGAACGTACAAGGCATAAGCTAGACTGGAGTGGATCAAGAATGGTTTGAGATTTAAAAAAAAAAGTCAAGACAGCAGAGGTGGATGGCACATTTGAATCATTTGGACGTGAATGAAAGGAGGGTAACAGGACCCCTTATAGGACTGGGGAGGAGCAAGAGTTTCCAAAGCAGATGAGAGTATAGTGTAATTAAAAATAAATTGTCTCATCAACAAGACTGAAAATATAGTGGAGGAAAAATGAGACTGTGATGGAGAGGAAGCAAGGGTCATTAGACTGGAGATTCCTAAATGCATTGATGACTGGATGAGACTGTGGGAGAGGATGCTTAAGTGTCAGTTATCAAATTGTGGTCAAAGGAGGGTAAAACTGAGATGGAGAAGTTAGAGAGAGAATGGGGGAGCACAGTTGGAGGCAAAGACAAGGCAGTGGCCATGCAGGTGAGGAGGAGTGGTAGAGAAAAATTAGAGGTCAAATTAGGAGGTAAGAAAGGAGTTTTCAGGCATAAAAGTCAGAGGGGTCACCAGCATGACAGTTAAAATTCCTCAAGAAGGAGGAAAGGGGAAGATGGTTCAAGAAAGAAGGAAGGCCAGGAGTTGAAGTTGTTGAGAAAGGAGGAGGGGGATGTATCAGGGGATTGATAAATGACATCTACACAGAGAGGTACTGGGGTGAATAGACAGATGGAGTAGACATAATCTTTATCAATTTCCTTCAAATAAATGTTCCCAATGTCATGATTTTCAGTAGTGAATCACCCAATAACCAAAGAGTCAACACTTGAATGCACCCAATATCAACACCACAAAGTCAGCATTCAAAATCCTCGATACTACTTCTAACATTCACCAAAATGGGTACCCACTGACAACTGTATGGACGTAAAACTCAAAGTTTCCTATACATGGGTGTTATAAGGGTCCTCCTTACTGTATTTTTTAAAATTTTGTTTAATGTTAGAAGCAAGATCAAGGACTCTGAATGTTGGGTATGTGTTAATGATTTTCAGTGAATCACATCAACCCAGTCAGTGAACTCTTATCTAGAATTTCCGAAACCACACCAAATCTCTTGTTGGCATATGGCGTCACTTGATTGGTATTCTCTGTCTGTCATTTCATTCATATCAGACTTATATTAATTTATTGGTGTGGCACAGAGAGCTTGTATCAACTCAAATTTTATCTCCAGACTATCAGAAATTATGAAACATAAGAAATATAAACAATGTCATGACTATAAGCTAGCTTTTTGTGATAAATACAACAAAATCAATTGTTTCAAAAATTTTAATCATCTTTTTAGTTTTACATAAGGCAATAGGTCAAGATCAAGCAATCAAACTCATTCATAAATAAAAAATCATCAATGGTTAACACCTCTTAACCAAGTATCAATCAATAGTACTAAACCAAAGAGATACAGGCAAAGCATGCACTAACAGAAGCAAAAGTAGATCAGTCTTAATCATTAACTCCAAATGGTAAGACAGATGGTTGCTACCACAAAAATCCAACTCATTCACTAGCAAAAAGTATCAGCAATAGCTACTATTAATTATATTTGTTCAGGATAATGCTAAAGAATAAGAGGAAAGGCAAAATACATAATAAAATTAAAGGCTGTGGGGACCCAAGCACCCAGAATAGGAGTGGCAGAGGAGGAGTATTTTTAACATGCAGAAAGGACACTGAAGCTGAGGGAGGATTCAGGGGAAGAGAGAGAGGAAAGAAGAGTGTGAATTTCTAATACAAAATAAATACAGCATTTATAAAGTATTACATAAATAAAACACATGTTCGTTTATGTTAACTCCTGTTCTGCCAACTAGTAGAAATTAGTTTTCACACCAGCCCTGACTGTGCCCCTAAACACCCCATGCTCCTTGGATCTATTTCTGACTGGGGGAAGTGGGAAACTGCATTCTTTCACTACTCTTAGGCTAGTGAACGACTTCTGAGGGTAATTCCAAAATAAAGCCATTTACTGGGGTATGTGATGCAGAGAAACAATCTAGCAAATGGTACACTTCTAGGTTTGCATATATTGATTGCAGAGACCCTTCTATCTGCTACAATCCATATAGAAAAAAAAGTCACCACACAGTGATTATAGTCCTTGAAAATTCTTTTCTCCAAACTCCCGCACAGAGTACCCCTTAGAGAAGCTCCTACTCTGGGATGCTCTGCCTTTTGCCAGCATGCATGCAGTGCAAATATGAACATCTATTTTTCACTCTTTTATAACCATTTATAAACAAGGTGCTTGGCACCACCAAAACCCTGCTTAGATCAGGCTGTCTTTCCAAACTGGATGACCAAGCAAGGAGGACAGTGATCAAGGATGCAACCAAGAGGCCAATGGAAACTTTGAAAAAGCTGCAGGCTTCCATGGCCAAGTGTGCCTGCGACTACAATATCCCAAACACTCCACAAATCTAACCTATATGACGGGGGGGGGGGGGGGCAAGAAGGAAGTCATTAATCAGGAAAGTTCACCTTGAACCCCACTGAAATATGCAAAGGAGCATTCAGGGAATACTGTAGCCATGTGGCAAATAGTTTTGGTTCTGGCAAAACAAAAATGGAATTTTGGCCCAGATACAAAAACATTACATGTGGCACAAACCCTACACAAGCACATCACCCAGGGAACACTATCCCTACTGGGAAGCATGGTGGTGGTAGCATCATGTTATGGGGATGTTTCTCATTGGCAGGGACAGGGGCACTTGTCAGGATGGGAGGGACAATGAATGGAGACAAGTACAGAAAAGTCCCCAAGGAAAACCTGCTGACCTCTGCAAGAAAGCTGAAACTGGGATGGAAGTTCACCTTTCAGCATGACAGTGACCGCAAGGCACAGAGACGGTTACACTGGAATGGCTAAGGAAGAAAAGGTTAAGTGTCCCAAAGAGGCCCAGCCAGAGCACAGATCTCAATTCAATCATCTTTGGTATGACTTGAAGACGGCTGGTCCATCAATGCTCCTCAAGGAAGCTGTCAGAGCTTAAAAAGTTTTATAAAGAAGAATGATCTAACATTGACATATCTAGTTATGCAAAGTTGATGGAGACCTACCCCAACAGACTCACAGCTGCAGTTGCTGCCAAAGGCAATTCCACCAAGTACAGACTTGGGGAGAGGGGGTGGAGACTGATTTCAGTTTTCATGTATATGCTTTGTCCCCTCACTGAAACATTTTTGGCCCTTAAAGTTGTGGAGTATGGTATGTAAATGAGTGGAAAAACTCCTTAATTAAATGCATTCCAAGTGTGACTGACACCCCCCCCACTGAGTCAGCTTATTGACATAAGTAAAGTGGCAAGCATGTTTGGCTTCTTGCCCTCACTCAACATGCTCCTTGCGGTCCATATTCAGCTGTTGTGTGGCTTGGCAAGTTAGCCAAAAAACATTTATCTGGCTAACTTGGCCAGGATATTCAGCAGTGCGGAATGCCTCTGAATATACCTGGCTATCTAAAAGTCAGCCATATAAGTTTATCCAACTAACTTTAGGACAGGACAGTGGCATCACCAGCGTTAGCTGGATAACTTATCTGGCTAATTCCGCTCCTCTCTGGACTGCTTCCCGCTCGCTTCCAACTTAACCAGCTAAATTCCAGACAGATAACTAGTTAACATTTAACTGGATAAGTGGCTGAAAATGCCAGTTTTTGCCATTTAGATAGCTTTTGAATATGGACTTCCCTGTGCTCAAGTCAGAGTTTGGAGAGGTTAGGAGACTGATTCTTCATATCCAAAAATGAATAATGAAATTTATGCCTGGGCTTGTTTAAAACCCTGAACATATCATCCACTGGGTATTAATCAGGGAAAGCTGGAAAAGTCATAGGACCGCATAGTTAACGTATCTCTTTCCTCATTTGATTACTACTGGGGATTTTAATTTACATATAAAAAAATCAGTCTTGGCTTATTACCCAGGGATTTCTTTCTTTTTCAACACACGTGGAATTAATTCAGCTTGTCAATTTTCCTACACCTATGGGAGGCCATATCCTAGACTAAAAGATAAATTTCCAAAGGCTTACAGGTGGATAAAGGGCAATATGCGTGTATGTGGCCAGTTCAACATGTAATTCGTATTTTAAAAAGGGACCACAAATTACATATGTGCATCTGATAAAGGGGTGTGTTACAGACGTGTCAGGATGGAGTTTGCACGTACGAGCATAATGAGCTATTTTAAAAGCGATTTATGTGCGAGCATCATCAAAATTTTGCAAGTACACTTACTACTTCTCATTTATACATACAACTTCAAACTTTCATTTTGTATTTCGACTTGGCATTTGGCAGAGTGGTTTCTCCATGTGAACAGACACAGGAGCAGGCCATGGGATGGGAGGGTGCGTGCCCGGGTCAGACTAGGACCTATTGGGCCTAAACTGGGACATACCTCAGTCATATTGGAGGGGGGGGGGGGGTGTCACTGGGACAGACAGGTTCATACGGGGGGGGGGGAGTGGGAGGGAGAAAGTGTACCAGGCCACGTGTGTATGCCCTGGTTTTAGCATGCACAGCGCTTTGAAAATGTACCTTTTAGTATAGTTGCGTTTAAAAAACGATTTGGACAAGTTCCTGGAGGAAAAGTCCATTAGCCATTATTAAAGTAGAGTTGAAGAAATCCACTGCTTATTCTTGGGATAAGCAGCATGGAATCTATCTTCCCCTTGGGATCCTGCCAGGTGCTTGTGATTTGGATTGGTCATTCTTGGAAACAGGGCACTGGGCTTGATGGACCCTTGGGAAAGTCTTTTTGTTCTTATGATTTTTCTCTCTCTTTAGGTTTAGTCTGTGATGAATTATTTTTGCTGTTGGATATTTTGTTTTTAATATGATTTTGCTATGCTATGGCTGGGAAATTCAGTATAAAAGCTGTATACATAAATATTTAGAAGGTGAATTGCTGTGTGTTTTGTTTTTCCAAGATATATATAGGGCCTTTTAACAAAAATATTTTTTATTTACCAAAAGCAATAAATATCTTTTGAACATACATTGTCTAACTCCAGATTTTAGGTGAATTGAACCTCAAATGATCATGGACTGCAGTACAAGTTCACTTGTCATGCATACTTATACTGTGGCCACAGAATAATCACTAGTTAAATGTTGCTTCTCATTTGCACAAATCAGAAGGCCAGACTGAATTACACTGCAGAGCTTTGTTTGGATGAAGTACAGGACAGCAAAAAACCAGGTAAGTTTCTTTCCCACTTGTTTCAGTTTTTCATTAATCCCTTGGCATGGGACCAAGCCCATGATATCCAGTGAAGACACTGACCCTTTTTTGTACTGACTTGGCACATGTAAAAATAAAAAGGAAGTTTTTCTGACTCATGATTTTGTCCAGTCACCAAGGCAGTGAGTTCTCATGGGCTTGGCATTTGAAATCTTTTCCTCTTAAATAAAAAAAAAGTTCTATAGAGATAGTGTAATAAGTAAGCTTGGGGGCAATATTAGTTTGCTAGTTATACACTGTTATTGCATCTTAGCCTCACTTGTCTATTGAGTTTCCTATATATTAAGTGGAACCAAAAAGTGTGCTGTTCTGTTTGCAGCAGGGCTTCCCTATCATGGATAAAGGAGATTTAATTAAGAGAGTACTGCATGATGGGTTAAAGTCTATGTATACTTTTTAGGCTCAGATTTTACCCTATATTGTCTATGAGAATTTATGCACAAATTTGCTTTGAAAATCTCCATGAAATGCTGAGTACACATACAAAGTTACATCTGCTCTATCGAGGGTGTAACTTGTGCAGAAAGCAAATTTGCATGCATACTTTTTTTTTTAATGTTGGTTTTAATATTATATATCCAGAATACATCCTGTTTCTCAGATTTAAGATCTAAAAAGCAATATAATTGAAAAGGTTAAAAAAAAAAAAGACATTTAACTTCAGCAAATATATGTAAATATCTAAATGGATATTTACCAAAAAGACAGTCTCCAAACGGAAAATGTCATAATGCCTCTGTATCACTCCATGGTGAGACCGCACCTTGAATACTGTGTACAATTCTGGTCACCGCATCTCAAAAAAGATATAGTTGCGATGGAGAAGGTACAGAGAAGGGCAACTAAAATGATAAAGGGGATGGACCAGCTCCCCTATGAGGAAAGGCTGAAGAGGTTAGGGCTGTTCAGCTTGGAGAAGAGACGGCCGAGGGGAGAGATGACAGAGGTCTTTAAGATCATGAGAGGTCTTGAACGAGTTGATGTGAATCAGTTATTTACACTTTCGGATAACAGAAGGACTAGAGGCCACTCCTTGAAGTTAGCAAGTAGCACATTTAAGACTAATCTGAGAAAATTCTTTTTCACACAATGCACAATTAAGCTCTGGAATTTGTTGCCAGAGGATGTGGTTAGTGCAGTTAGTGTAGCTGGGTTCAAAAAAGGTTTGGATAAGTTCTTGGAGGAGAAGTCCATTAACTGCTATTAATCACGTTTACTTAGGGAATAGCCACTGCTATTAATTGCATCAGTAGCATGGGATCTTCTTGGTGTTTGGGTAATTGCCAGATTCTTATGGCCTGGTTTGGCCTCTATTGGAAACAGGATGCTGGGCTTGATGGACCCTTGGTCTGACCCAGCATGGCAATTTCTTATGTTCTTAATGAATACAGTCTCTTGATGCATAACAATAAACTTCTTCCTCCAGTCCTGTAACCTTACACAGATCCAGAAAGGTCTGTATTTTTTCAACCCAGAAATAAAATATTATGCCTGTGAAAGAACAGATGCATGGTGTCATCTATGTCGTGAGTTAAAACAGATCTCTACTATCAGGAGCGGCTCAAGGCACCCTGCTGCCTGAGGCAAGGAACGAGATGGCACCCCCCCCATCTCCCGACACCCACATACACACAAAAAGATGTATTTATTCTTGTATTAAACCACTTTTCACTTTATTTAAGAACTCATGGCCAATAAATAACATGAAACAAATTATATTATAAAAATAAATCAAATGACAAACATACAAAGAACGAAATAATAAATAACATAACCCCAAAATAATAAAATACAATGCCTTGAAAAAGTGCTCACACCTTTGAGCATTTTTGATATTCCACCATCAAAAAAAATTATTTGTAATTACTTTTGAAATACTTCTAAAATGACTTCCATCACAATGAAAGTGACAACACTCAAGAATATTTTCTTTCCAGTTTCTGACTGGATAGGCAGTGGCACATTCTTACTAATCAGATGAGTGCTTTCCGTGCCTTCTAGACAGCAAAAATCTGAATTGATTCTGTAAGATCTAACGTTTTGGCTAGTTCATGCTCTATTGACATAGTTGCAAGCCAAACAAGCCTTTCCTGGGTCATAAAGGAATGCAGATATGTCTTTATCAGCTTTAATTTAGAGAAGCTGTGTTCTCCACTTGCAACTGTCACCAGAAGAGTCAAAATTATGCACAGAGCAGTGGAAGCATTTAGGAAAAAAGACAGATAACTATTTTTGGTATACATACTCCAGAACATCCTTTGGAATTGAATCTGCCAATACACGTCTGGAAAGAGCCCTCAATTCATCATACAAGTCAGTTGCTTCAATGTCATGCTGTTCACCATTGGAGAGCACTTTGTCAAGTTCACCACACTTTTGTTGAAGGACTTCAGGTGCAGTATTTTGGAGTTTTTGGAATATTGCAGATTAACGGTGTATAAAAGTATTACATAAACTAAATAAATAAATATCAACTATCCTGCAGTGCTCTCTGAGCTGGAAGAATTGTTCATCAACTGACATGAATTATTCTTTAGGGTCTATGATAGGGGCATCTCGTGTCTCATAATCAAAGTGTGTCTTTTTACGGTGAGACCTTATTGGTTGAGCTGGGAAATCAGCATCGATGGTAATTTCCTCTGCCAAACTTCTTTGCTTTTTTCAGGACATTTTCAAATTCTTCATCAGAACAGTAATTTTGGAGGAATGGTTTTGCAGATTTCAGTTGTGTTATTGCTCCAGAAATGTCAATCTCAGACTATCTGGAGGGTCTTGCTTACCAGATTTATTTCCAATAGGATTTCATGCCACAACACTAAGCTACAGAGAAATTTGAATTTGCAGATATTGCTGGCAATGCCTGCTCCTTCTGCAATTGTTTTGCCTCAAGTGGTTCCTGTTAAAGTATCATCTTCCATAACTGCAGTTAAGGCACCATCCACCTTCCCGATCTGGTTGTGAATAGCCTTTACCGCCTCCACATGACTTTCCCATCTTGTGGTGCTCAGTGGTTTCAGTGTAAGGCTTGATATTCCCAGATGTTGTTTTAAGATTTGCCATCGATGAGTGGACGCAGAGAAAAATGCACACCCACTTTGAATAGTGCTGAAGAATGTAAAAGCTTCAACAGAAGCAGAGGCTGCCTCACTCACTACCAAGCTCAATGAATGGGAACTGCAAGGGACAAAAAAAGCTCGTTGATTTAACTCCTTCACCCGGGCCTGTACACCACTCTTTTTTCCTTTCATGTTTGCAACATTATCACAGCCCTATCCTCTCATATCTGCAATGTCAATGTCCATTTCCTTTAACTTCTGAAGCAGCACATCTGTCAACCCAGCTCCTGAACTGTCATCTACGTAGATGAATTCCAGGAAATGTTCTCTGACACTTAATACAGAAGTTTGATTTTTTAAAGATTCTTCTGCTGATACAAAATGCACTATTAAAGTCATTTGTTCAGTGAGGCTGATATCAGAAGGGCAGTCCAGAATGATGGAGTAATGTTTTGCAGATTTCAGGTGTTCCAAAATCATCTGTGTATGTGGCTAGTAACTGCATGATCTCATTTTGAATTATTTTTCATAGATAGGTAGTATGCGTTTCGTTGTTTCTTTGGAGGCTATTTTTCTTAGATGCTCCTTAAGTACAGAATCAAACTCTCCTATCAACTCCACAATTTTAAGAACGTTAACATTGTTTGGCACAAAAAAAAAAATGATCCGACTTCCCACAAAGAGCAAGGTTCTGAGCAGCGAGTACTCTCACAATTGCAATTTCTCCAGTGATGAGTGTCAGAATCAATTTTCTGTCGATTGCTTTTATCTATGGTTGCTTTTAACCTCACAGTCTTGCCTCTCGCTCTTTCCAGTTGCAGAATTCTCTGCAGTGATGTGGTGCCTTATGATTTGCCAAAGTCCTAGCCAGGTTTCTTCAATCCCTTGTCCCACTAGAACTTAAAGTAGATGTTGTGGTGTCAGCTTGGAACAGTTTGCAGCAAAAGCAGTAAGCAGATTCTTAGCTCTTTGAGTACATGAGCCATTGTCGCTTCATTGGGTTTTTCACGCCAGTAGTGAGTATGATGAAAGCTTCTTGTTTGTGCAGGTTCTTGTAGAAACCTGAACACTTTCACTTGCTTTGGACCATTTAGTACAAGAGCTTACTGCTTATTTCGGCCAGAGGCCTGGATCTTAAAGAATGATGGACTGAATTCTGGGGAACTACAACCTCCGGTTCCACCACACTCACAGATGCCAGTTTCTTCATCGAGCACACGCAAATCTTCATCCATTTGAGGTGTTGATGTGGATACAGTGGCAGTCAGCTCTACTGGAACATCTGCTAGAGCTGAATCTTCAACGCTAAGACTTTTCATCTCAGAGGATTCTTCATGACAAGTCTCAGTTGTTTCTGTTGTAATAAACTTTAGTATTGCTCCTTTTTGATTTGACAGAGCAGACTCCTTTGCTTCCCTTCTCTTTTTACCGTATTTTTCGCCCCATAAGACGCACTTTTTCCCCCCAAAAAGTGGGGGAAAATGTTTGTGCGTCTTATGGAGCGAATATAAAAAAAACCTAAAAATCTAAGACACCCCCCCCCACCCTCCTGATCCCTCCAAGACCTGCCAAAAGTCCCTGGTGGTCCAGCGGGGATCCAGGAGCGATCTCTTGGAATTGGGCCGTCGGCTGCCAGTAATCAAAATGGTGCCGACGGCCCTTTGCCCTTACTATGTCACTGGGGCCGACCAATGGCAGTGGTAGCCCCTATGACATAGTAAGGGCAAAGGGCAGTCGGTGCCATTTTGATTACTGGCAGCCAACGGTCCTTTGCCCTTACTATGTCATAGGGGCTACCGCTGCCATTGGTCTGTCCCAGTGACATAGTAAGGGCAAAGGGCCGTCAGCACCATTTTGATTACTGGTAGCCAACGGCCCAAGTCCAGATCGTTCCTGGACCCCCGCTGGACACCAGGGACTTTTGGCAGGTCTTGGGGAGGGGGGTTCAGGAGGGTGGGGGTTGTAGTAAATTAATTTGGCAGGTTTTGGGAGAGGGTCAGGAGGGTGGGGGTTGTTAATTAATTTAAAGGGTTGGGATGGGGTGTTTTTTTTTTGGAGGGGGTTCCCAGAGAAAGATAAGTTTTCTGATCTGGGGAGTGGACTGAAATGGCCCTCCCCAGACCCAAAAACAAAATGGGGAGAAAAAAAATGTTATGCACGTCCCTAATTTGCTCCATAAGACGCACAGACGCCCGGGGACAGCCGGTTTAGCACTAATTTATTTTTTTTTAATTTTCCCCCTCTGAATCCTAGGTACGTCTTATGGTCAGGTGCATCTTATGAAGCGAAAAATACTGTATATTGTGCTCCAGATAGACATTTCTTTCTGTCCAGAGGCATAGCGAGGGTCTCCAGCATCTGGGTGCCAATTTCTTATTTATTTATTTTTAATTAAAATCTTATATTCCTCAACTTCCTTGCACAAAACATTCAGTGCAGGCCCCCCCCCTTTTCTCCCCCTCCCATCATCCACTGAGCGGGGTCTCTTGACTGGGGAGCGATGGGGACCCCGCCAGCGCACCACCACAGGGCGCTGCCATGCAGGGCCAGTGCTAACTTTTCTGCAGCCCTGTGCAAACAATTGCTGGGCTGGCCCCTCAGAGCACACATATCAAATAATCCCCAACAGTTCTAAGGATACAACAAAACAAAGCCAAGGATTAGGGGGACGGACAGACAGACAGATAGACAGACACACACACTCTCTCTTCCACATAAACATACATAAAGCAGAGTTGCTTACCTATAACAGGTGTTCTCTTTGGACAGCTGGATGTTAGTCCTCACATATGGATGACATCATTGGATGCAGCCTGGTGTGGAACTTTGATCTCAAAGATTCTAGAGTTTTCAGTAGGGATGTGAATCGTTTTTTGACGATTTAAAGCAATAGTCAGATATATTTTAAATCGTCAAAAATCGTTAGAGCCGCGAAAAAAAAAATTTCCACGATTTATCATCAAAAATCGTAAATCGGGGGAGGGGGGGAGGGAGGGAAAACTGGCACACCAAAACAACCCTAAAACCCACCCCGACCCTTTAAAAGAAATCCCCCACCCTCCCGAACCCCCCCAAAATGTTTTAAATTACCTGGGGTCCAGTGGGGGGGTCCTGGCGCGATCTCCCACTCTCGGGCCATGGCTGCGTTAAGAGAAATGGCGCCGGTGGCCCTTTGCCCTTACCATATGACAGGGCAAAGGTAGCGCCGGCGCCATTTTGGTTCCTGTGACCTGACATCACGAGTGCAGGAGATCGCTCCCGGACCCCCGCTGGACCCCCAGGGACTTTTGGCCAGCTTGGGGGGGTCCCCTGACCCCCACAAGACTTGCCTAAAGTCCAGCGGGGGTCCGGGAGCAACCTTCTGCACTCGGGCCGATTTGCCAATATTCAAAATGGCGCCGGCGCTACCTTTGCCCTGTCATATGGTAAGGGCAAAGGGCCACCGGCGCCATTTCTCTTAACGCAGCCGTGGCCCAAGAGTGGGAGATCGCGCCGGGACCCCCCCCACTGGACCCCAGGTAATTTAAAACATTTTGGGGGGGGTTCGGGAGGGTGGAGGATTTATTTTAAAGGGTCGGGGTGGGTTTTAGGGTTGACAAAAACAGTGGCTCTAGATCATCCTGGATACAGGAAGGAACCAGAAATGTAAACAAGAGAGTCTGTAAGACGTAAAAAACCGCACAGTTTCTTCGGTGTGAAAAAAAGACAACCGAAAAAACAAACTGGGGCCCGAGAAATCTTCAGAAAGAGACTGTCGACCATTGTCAGCCAAAGGTCTGGAGAAGAGTGTCCAGGTATGGCTGGTAGGCAGAATAAACCCACTTCACACTTGAACGAGCAGTAAACCACAGCAGGGCCTAGGACAGACACTACATGCTGAAGCATCAGACCTAGCTGACCACGCAGGAAAGCAACAAGGGTTTCAGTCCCCGAAACAGACCTGTAGCCCAAAGCTTCGTGACAGGGAGATAAAATAGGCCTGAAGCTCATTCAAGAGTATCTGCCAGAACCAGTTCATCTATCCTATCACAGAATAGCAAGGGGAGCAGGAAGGCCCTTTGGGCAACACAGAGAATGAGAAAAAAACCCACTAAGGCAGTATCTCTCCCTTCAGGTATACGGAGAGATACCACGGGCTTCTTAGCTCCATTTCCACCCCCCCCCTCCCCGACAAACCAATCGGAAGTCGGAAGGCGTGAAGAACACAAGGCGGCAGATCCGCGGACCGCCGGGGCAAGCACAAGTCACCTGGTTGTCTATCAAAACCAAGCGAACAACTCACTGCCGAAGACAGTAGGGAGTTTCCCACTGAGATGGAGCCCTCTGTCTTCTGAAACATCAGAAACTGAGCGTGATTGCCCCATAGGAGAAGTCCTGAAGGCTCCACCAGGAGACGGGAAGCTGGGGAATCGCAAGCGCAATCTACGATAGAACCTAATTGTATTACCAGCCTGGAAACTCAAGGGGCACCAGGGCAGGCCCAGGCCAATCTCAGGACAGTACCAAGCCATTCGGCTGCGGTATCATTACCTCACCCATGAGTGCATATACTTCCCCTTTTAAGGGAACACGTGGCCCTTCAATGGACAATATGTTGCATGACCCAGGATTGCTCTACCCACAGACAGGGGTAATCCTGAAAATGGGGGATGAATAGCTTGCATGCTACTGCGAGCAGAGGGCAGTACCCCCTCATGCGGGGTACTCGGACCCCCAGCTCCCTCTGCCATGGACATGGCAAAAAGATGAAAGGCACGATTGCCTAGCTCAGTGGTTCTCAACCTTCTTTCGGCTGGGACACACCTGACAGATGGTTCTCACATGCATGACACACTGAACATGTGACTGTCACGGGGCTATATGTAAACATACACTCTGCATCCATGGGAACCCCCTTGACCCCTAACAATGGATGCAGAGCAGAACTAGGGCATTACCCATAGAATTCACCATGGAAAAAAAAAAAAGATATTCTGGTTCTGATGACATCTCAGTAAAAGTAAAACAAACTTCCTTTACTACCAGGCATAATAGCCCTCCTTATGAAAAGTTAATAATTTACCACTAATGCATATCCTATTGAGAAAACACAACAAATAAGATTGATACAATTGCCTACATGCTAGTTAAATACCTCACCTCGGTCACACACCCAGAACTGACCTTCACCAAGGACAGAAAGACCACACATTATAAATATGGAGACAAACTGGAATGGAAAACTAAAAAAGCCACTCTGCATGCAGTGTGAACCTGGAGAAATGGAAAGAGAAATATAGCACCTAACAGTCCCAGGATCTGCAATAATGCACACAAACTAACCCGCACAAAGTTACACCTGCATTATGGAACATATAACAACCCTATCTATGAAAAGGCAACACTACAAATATTAAATCAGGTCCTAAACACTAATACACCTCCTATTAGGAAAACAGAACAAGCCAAGCTGCTATAGATCCCCACACAGAAATAACTGTAAAACTATATTAATGTTTCAAAACAGCTGAAGAACAGAATAATGTCTCTCACACACACACTTTGCTTAGAGCCCCAATGCTGTGTTCCCCTTTAATTTCACAGTGGCAGATTTCCCAGGGCTGCCACTGCCTTCTCAGCGGCACTGAAGCAGCAAACATTTATTTTAGAAAAATATGCCACAGCACTCAAGCCTTTCTTCTGGCTGTCGGGATATCCCTAGGCTCCTTGCAGCCCCCCCATCTGCCTGCTTTTACGGCCACTGGGAGCTCCAATTGCCCCATCTGTAATCAGCATGGCTGAGTGCCACTTTTACTTTAATCGCAGCTTTGCTGCGCTCACTGTTGCATCGGGGGCGAAACACCGGCTGGTGCTCGGTGACACACCGGTTGAGAACCGCTGGCCTAGCTGATGGATCAAAACACTCCTCACAGAGGGTCCCGCAGGCAAAAATGACTAATGATAGCAATCCTTAAGAAAGACACCCACAGAGCTCAGCAGATATCAAGGTAACTCCCGAACCAGGGTGACACCTGGAGAGCCACCAGGGAGCAACATTGGACAGGCTCCCTCGAGGGAAAGTCCTACTCTTGGCTAATCCCGGGACTGGCGCCAGTCAGAGCAGTGGCATCCCTTGTCCGGGAACGGAAACAAGGGACACCTCTCGAAGGGGTGCACAGCAGGGCGTCCATAGGGGAACCTGAAAGGGTTGTCCTGGAACCCAGTCGAATCTCCCCTCCAGAGAGGAGAGGGAAGCAGCAGGATCAGGGCCTCCCGATCCTGAAAGACCGAGCAACTCCCCGAAGGAGAGTTGAGGCACAATCACTGCTCGCTGAGGCACAGACATGACCAACTCACCACAGGCAGCCAGCCTCGCATAGGGGAAGTAGCCACTGTAATCCCCAAAAGGGGCCCCCAGCTGAAGATGGTCCAATGAAAGCCTGTGCCGCTCCCTGGCCCTGGCCTCCAAGGAGACACGCCAATGCAGAGGATCGGGGGGCTCCAGATCAGATAAAACAATTGCTCAGGAACAGAGCCCCAGGGACTGTTCCACAAGCACATGGTAGAGTGTGAAAGACATTCCTTAGCTTTTCCAGATATTGTTGCCTGTCTTGCAGTTTGAGATCTCTTGTGGTTTACAAACATTGATCTTTTTCCCTTAAAGGTGAATTTTAAAAGTATTGTGTGCACCAAAAATAGCATACACACACATAAGTAGCCTCTATGTGCATATTGCGGTTTTTTTTTTTAAAGCCATAAATATACACGCATATTCACGTTCGCACGCACATATACACATGTAAAAAAATAGGGGCATTCCGGGACAGGGCAAATCATGCATGCATAAGTTAATTTAAACGACACGTATGCGTGTACCTTTTTCAACTTATCTGCATATTTTTTACGCCTGCTAATTATATGGCGTAAGTAATAATAAACGTGTTTATTATGCAGTACTGACTTGGGGTGCAAGTCTGGGTCAATCGGGGAGAGTTCAGGCTGAAGCACCAGCTGGGTCTCAATGGCCTGGAGGAGAGTGGGCGAACTGGTGGACGAACTGGAAAAACTAGTAATTTCCTCGATGCATGCATGTTATAAAATTGGCTGAGTTATACTTGCAAATTGGAACTTAAGTGAGCAAGTCTTCATGTACTTCCACATGTAAATAATATGTGCATATGTGTTTAAAATAGGAGATTAAAGTATGCACATTCAATGTTTTGAAATACGTGATTTCAAGGCATTGTACATTCTTGCTCAGAGGCCTACATATGTGTGCATGTTGTGTAGCAAATATACATGTTTTTCACATTACACGCAGATATGAAATGCACGCTATAAAATACTAAAGTAAAATGTGAAGCTTTTTTCAAAGTTATCCTCTTATCTTTTCAGACATTTCTTTATAAAACCACAGGAACCTCCTTTTCTTCTCATCTGTATTACTTTCCTAACAAAAAGGATAGTTGCCTCCTAGGTTTGCCCACTGCTCTTCTATTTACCATAGATTTTCCCATCAAACTAATGACTCCTCGAAGTACTCCCCCATTTTTTTTTTAAAAACTTTTTATCTATTTGCATTTTAAATCATAAAATAAGTTTCAATTTGCCAAGAAAAAGTATTCACAGAGAAACAAAACAAAAGCAAAAAAAAAAAAAAAAAGAAAGAAAAGAAATACAAGTTATAAAATATTTCCAGAAGACCAAAATCAAATATGGGGAAAACCACAGAAATCCCTGGGAGAGATTTTATAATGAAGAAAAAGTTAAATGGAAATCTATACCAAGAGAGCACAAGCCTTTCTCCCACATCAGGAAGCAGCAGTCCTAGTATTCATGGATAAAAACATGCCATACTGGGTCAGACCAAGGGTCCATCAAGCCCAGCATCCTGTTTCCAACAGTAGCCAAACCAGGCCATAAGAACCTGGCAAGTACCCAAAAACTGTCTATTCCATGTTACCATTGCTAATAATAGCTGTGGCTATTTTCTAAGTCAACTTGATTAATAGCAGATAATGGATTTCTCCTCCAAGAACTTATCCAAACCTTTTTTGAACCAAGCTACACTAATTGCACTAACCACATCCCCTGGCAACAAATTCCAGAGTTTAATTGTGCGTTGAGTGAAAAAGAACTTTCGCCGATTAGTTTTAAACGTGCTACATGCTAACTTCATGGAGTGCCCCCTAGTCCTTCTATTATCCGAAAGAGTAAATAACCGATTCACACTTATCCGTTCTAGACCTCTCATCATTTTAAACACCTCTATCATATCCCCCCTCAGCCGTCTCTTCTCCAAGCTGAACAGCCCTAACCTCTTCAGCCTTTCCTCATAGGGGAGCTGTTCCATCCTCTTTATCATTTTGGTCACCCTTCTCTATACCTTCTCCATCGCAACTATATCTTTTCTGAGATGCGGCAATCAGAACTGAACACAGTGTTCAAGGTGCGGTCTTCCCCATGGAGCGATACAGAGGCATTATGACATTTTCCGTTTTATTCACCATTCCCTTTCTAATAATTCCCAACATTCTGTTTGCTTTTTTGACTGCTGTAGCACACTGAGCTGACAATAAAGGGAAGTATAACTGGGGCTTTGGGACGCCGGGAGCCGCAACACACCAGCTGGTGCTTGGCGACACATTGGTGTGTTGCGACACACTGGTTGAAAACCGCTGGCCTAGCTGATGGATCGAAACACTCCTCACAGAGGAGGGTCCCGCAGAGTCTCTGTGAACACCTTGAAATCTTTGGCTCACTGTGTGGCAGCAGTGAAAAAGGCAAACAGAGTTTTAGGAATTATTTGAAAGGATTAGAGAACAAAACTGAGAATATCATATTTCATACTGTAATGCAGGCTATGGTTCTTTGCAATCTTGATTATTGCACGTCACTCTACATTGGACTTCCACAAAATAGGCTGCAACCACTACAGCTCATACAGACGCTACTGCTTGGGTCCTATCTAAAACCCCATTACATCATAATCTCTCTCCAGTGTTTACTATGCACTGGCTCCCAATAAAATGGTGTTCACTGTATTAAGCTGTAACCATAATTCACAGAGTGGTCCATAATGAGCTGGAATGCTGGCTAAGTTCTATTTTAAGAATTTATAAGCCAATAAGACCATTAAGATCTTCTGGGAAATACTTCTTGGAAATTCCCTCTATTAAACTGGCAAGACTTGGCATAATGAGAGACACAGCATTTTCCATCACAGAACCTCTTTTCTGGAACTTCCTGCCTGATTCCATCAGTGTAACAGAAGACTTCAATATCTTTAAAAAATCCTTAAAGACCTATTTATTTAAGAAGGCTTTCAGCCTAGATGATCAGCAGAATTCTCAAGCGTCATGAGTCTAAAATTTGAACAGTAGATAAGAAATGCTTGTTCTGGCTATCTTGATCTGAAGCTGAAACTATATTATGTCCATCTGATAAAGACAGTAGTGATGATAAATTGGAATATTTTTGTTAGTCATTGTTTTATGTATTTTTTTATGAATGTCACCACTGTAATCTGCCTTGAAATAGTTCTTGTGATAAGCGTGGAAAATAAGTTTTAATAAGTTGAAATTGAAATATTGCCTTTGAATAGATTCATGTATGACCATACCTTAAGCACTGTGTCTCTGTGGTCTCCCCCATCTCAAAAAAGACATAGCGGACATAGAAGGTACAGAGAAGGATGACAAAAATGATAAAGAGTTTGGAGAAAAGCTAAACCATTTAGGGCTCTTTAGTTTGGAAAAGAGATGAGAGAGGGGATATGATTGAGATTTATAAACAAATCATGGGAAATATTTTTTTCAATCAGCGCACTATCGTTATGAAACCTATTGCCAGAGGAGGTGGTCAAGGCAACTAACAGTGAAATTCAAAAGAGGACTGGACAAGTTTCTGAATGAAAAGTCCATAAACAGTTATTAGCCGGATGGGAAATCCAGCACTTATCCTTGGGAATGATACACAAGAATTAAATCAACTATTTGGATCTGCTGAATATTTGTGATCCAGACTGGCCATTGTTGAAATCAGAATGCTGGGCTCGAAGGACATTGGTCTGACCCAGCATGGTATTTATGTTCTTAATCAAAGATTTGATTGCAGCAGTAGAGGGGCCCAACCAATCTGAACCCAGGTAGAGAGGGGGGAGGAACCATCAGTTCCACCACTCTGCGATTTCATATACTTTCCTCGATGTTCTGGCTCTCCTCCTCCTTTCACTACAGACTTTGCACTCTGCTTCTTTTCTGATAGCAATCCCCTACAGTCTACAACATTATATGTCAGCTTGCTCCCAACATATTCAGCCTCATCTTCAGAAAGACAGTCATGCTGTTGGCATCTTCATTGCAGAGAATGAAGAGAAAGGAACAGCCCTTGCACTGGTGCTCAGCAAAATCTTTACACCTATGTCTATCCATTCAACCTCAGTGGCAACAGAATACTTCAACACAGTAGAGGTTGACTGAAGGAGCTCCAAAATCAGTTGCTGATATGGATGGGTGGTCTCCAGGTTTGTACTCCCCCATTTTAACAAAGTTAGTTTTTCTAAAGTCCAGGACCCTCATCTTTGAATGAACCATCACCACCTGTACTCTATAATACATCAGAAATACTCCCCAAAGTTAAATAACAAGTCCTATTCCGATCCATTACCAGTTGACAAAATATATCTCCTTATAGAAAATCTAAGATCTCTTTGCATCTACAGAACACTGCAGCTCGGATGTTCAAATCAACATATAGCAGACTGAAATAACCTAGCAGTAGCACCTCTCCTTTCATAGCAATTCCGTGAATATCCTCCATTAAATCTCAATCCATTTCTTCTGCCTGTGATGGATGTTTGTTTATTACACCAATATAAATACATGTTCCACTTCTCTTTCCAGATTAACACAGTGACTCATTGCCTTGTAAGCCCTGCAATCGAGAGAGAGAGAGACAGAGACAGAGTATTAAGGTGCACCTTTAAAATGTGATTGCTGGTATTTGATGCATACAATACCGTAAAGCTGCAAATGATCTTTGCTCATATGCTGCTATTCTAATGTACTGTAAAATGATTTGGGTTAATCATGTATTCAAAAACATGAGTCACAAATTCAAATAAAATTAAAAATAAATTTTCATCCATCTCCCAATGATTCTAGTTTAAAACTCTCAATAGAATTAGCAATTTGTTCTGGAAAATGCTTTGCCCCTTCAATAGGTGGATACTAGCTCTGCTCATAAATCTTGGGAACACCATCCATGGTCCAGGAAACCAAAATGCTCTCACCAACACCATTTATGCAACCATTCATTCACCTTCAGAATGCAAGCTTCTCTGCCTTGGCTTCTTCTGATCGACCGGGAGACATGAGGGGGAAAAAAACAAATCACCTGCGAACCTGTCTGCTTCATCCTCTTTCCCAGAGCCATGAAATCACTTTTAATACTTCAGGGGATACCTAACAGTATCATTTGTGCCAAAAAGTATGTAAGTCTGATCTCCACTGTAACTCTGCTCATCAGAACGCCTCATCAGTTTCTGTAAAATGCGAACTTCAACACAAAGTCAGCTCCAAGCTATTTTAGTACAGCCATTTATATGCATAAAACTGGGTTAAATGACTTTGAAAATTCAACTCTAAATGCCCAACAGAATTATCACTGGGGAACTCGTGTGCCCAGATGTTCTAGAATTATATACCGATACTAATGAATACAGAAATTATATACAAAAGGAAGATATGCAATACATCTTATTTAATATGGAGAAATGCTTCAATCACAAGTATTTAGAAATTATTTCATTGACAGATACAGTTTGAGGCAATTTCTCAGACATTTTTCTACAAGCAGTCCAGGGCTCATTTCAAAAGATACTATTATGAAAGTAGTACCTTTTTCTTCCTTTCTAATTTTCCCTGTTAAACAATTATCACATTCATTTTTTTCTTTAACCTGCTGTTCTGCATGCAATCTTATGTGTTTGTTAGTAGATCGCCGCAGTTATGATGAATGAAGGAAACAAGAGTCCCCTGAATGCTGACATACTGGTGGCACTAGGGTTTCCTGTAATACGAGAAAGCCGTTTTACCAGTGAAAATGATACATGCCCATTTTACCATCTGGGTGAGGAAGTACAAACAAAAGAAAAGGATCCCACAGGTGTTAAATTTTACATTTTTGTTACTGTTGACCCCCCCCCCCCCCCCCCCCGAGATATCGAGCACGCCACTACAGGCAGGGGTGGAACAACCTGTATAGTATGCTCGATATCCCAGGAGGGTTCCCAATACATATTATTCGAAGACACTGCTTGTGGAACTTTAGTCCTTTCCTTACAGAAATGAGAAGGAATGGTCTGTTCTGAGTACTTGGAGCCATCTGGGAATCCTGATGCTAGATATATTATAATAAAACTTGTGAAGCACCTGGGCGATGTTCAACCAAATGGAGAACAATAGTGTCTTAAAATCTATATTACAAAACAAAAGTTTAGACCTCACTGAAGGATAGTATTACACAGAAAAAAATATGTGCATGTATACTTGGACCCAACACACATACAAAAAGGGTTGAATTAGAACAAGTTTGAAATTTGTGGGCAAAAGCGACCATTATCAAGGTTTCAACTTTTGGTCTATCCTCAGATAGGGTTTAAGTCTTGATGACTAGCTTGGGACAACAGACAAACTCCTTCTGCAACCTGGTACATGTGCCACCTCGGTCTGACCATTAGGACTCACCACTGCACAAAGCTTGGGACTTCTTCTCCTGGGGCTCTATGTCTCATACTCTTAAAGCATTAGTGCCTTCTACTTATTTTCCAGCTAGAAGGAAATTTAAGTTATCAAAAGTAAGGAAATGTAAAAAAAATACAAATTGAACAGCCAGAGCTTTAAAATATTTAAAAGTAAATATCTGGACTGGCCTGGTGGCAGGCACTCTATCATGCGGAGGGACCAGGGCTCAAATCCCTACTCAGGTCGGGGCTAGGAAGACAGTCAGCCATCATGCAGTGGTGACAACTAGTGGCCAGACTGCTCGGTTTAGCCCAATTCTGTCACTGCAATGACTGGACTAGAGTAAACTGAGAAGGCATATGACGTACGAGAAAAATCCCTGGGTGAATGCAAATAAAGGTTCATGGCAACAGGATCCCAGCCCTAGTTTCAGCTAAGTTGGAAGCCCAAAGGAGGAGGAGAAAGAAAACGCTTGGTAAAGAAAAGAAAAGATAATATTTTGGGTCTAATAAATTGTGCAATGGATCGTTCTGCTCCTCCTTCACGGATTTGTCAATAGTAAGCCCGCCAACTAGGTGCTGCATCAAAAATATCCTATTGCTGGGTTTGTCTGTGATAAATCATGAAGGAGGAGCAGTAGCAGAGAGGGTCCATAAATTAACATACCTTTATTTTATCACTGGGCTCACTAATTCATCTTTATCTAAGGTTCAGTTTCCATCTCAACTAAAAATGGCAACTGTTAATCTGTTATTAAAGAAAGTTAATACCGACCCCTGTGACCTTTCAAATTATCATCCAGTGTCTACACTGCCATTAGTAGCAAAGGTTGTGGAAAAAGTAGCATTTATGCAACTAAGAGTATCTTACAGGCAATCTCTTGAACAGTTCTCAGTTCAGATTTCGACCACATCACAGTACTGAATTATTATTCCTATCTACTTCTGATAGTATTCGCAAAGGATTTGATTCTGGGACCAAATATCTGTTGGTAGTGTTGGATCTATCATATGTATTCAATACATTAAATCATAAGATCTTATTGGATCACCTGAGGTCTCTGGGAATAGACAGATTATTCCTGGTTTTCAGCTTTCTTGCTAGATCGGTCTTATATGTTTGAGCTTTGGGCATCTTCTGATCTATATTCTTTCCACAGGATCCCTTAAGGCTTTTCTTTGTCACCTATCCTTTTCAATATTTAACTCCTCTTTGGTCACATCCCTCTAGTCTAAATATCTCCTTTAAATGCTTCATGGATGACATCCAGTTTTTTCTTTCCAATCCTGTCTTCTATAGATGCAGCACCGGAGAAGTTATCTGGGTGTCTGGTGCAAATTAAGGATTGGCTTCATGAGAATAAACTGCTGTTGAATATAAAAAAAAACATACATACATAATGGCAGTTAGGAAAAGAGTAATGTGTTCCTGTAATGATGAACCATAAACCAAACTGGTAGCTGAATTTTATATAAGTTGTAGAGTTCTCAAATATGAATTGGGAAGTCTCAAAAAAGAATATTGCAGTAGTCAAGGACAGTATCAATGAATGAGTGACTGTCCAAAAGTTGGATTGACTGACAAGAGGCTTTAGAGAATGCAAAAGGTGCAGATTATAATAAGATGTTTGTACTAATGAGCTGAAGTGTGGACATAGAGAGAGTGATGAGTCCATTTGTACCCCCAAGTTACTGAACTGGTTCTTGATAGGAACCGAACTTCCTTCAAATGAGACACTTAGAAGATTGATATCAACCTTGGGTTAAGATATATATATATATATATAGATATATATAGGAAAGAAAAGCACTATTGCTTCCTATTAAACTCCCTCAAAGAAGTACATTATTCAAGTAAAAAATCTTCTATATTTTATTGAAAATGTGACATCATATACATTTAATTCCTTACATAAAATCTACCTACATCTAATACAAATGTTTTGGACCACTCAATTTAATTCACATAATGAATATCCACCATTGTATAGTCTTAAGTTCGCCCTCAAATCTATACTACCTCTTACCTCACTCTGTCCCTCTTTCTCACAAACAACACCATAAAATAGATCTTTTATTTCAATGTGGTTGTTGGTCTCCTTTCATTGGACCACCTCTAGATATTTAAACCTTTATTTTTGGAATAATTTGTTATGGTTTATTAATATTCTGGGACCAAGACACAAGGCTTGGTCTCAAAATAGTTCTCGCCAACATTCACTCCATTAATCCTCAGATCTTCTTAACAGGTGTCCTACTTGTCCATCATTCTCATGGTGACATTGTTCATATTGTAAAAAATTATTTGCCGAAAGGTGAGATGCCTCACACAATTTATCAAATGCTATGAGGGAATTTAGTTGGAGTACATGGTCAAATAGATAAATCCCTGATGTTACCCAGTCCGTAAAAGCCTGAGGAGGGATGCATGGGGAAAAGCGAGTATTATGAAGTAGGTAGGTCGAGGGATAGTATATATAATTTCCAGCCAGCTTTGTCCTCCATTGCCCCCACACTTGCATGGTGGTTTCTAATGTGCAAGGATAATGGAGCCTTCTCCGCCACAAGACTTGAGGTTGCCACGGTATAGCTTGTAGAGGCCTAGGTCCCACTATTGCCTGCTCAATACACACCCACTGTTTGGGATTTATTACCATATGCATATCAATGATAGCCTTAATTTGGGCAGCAGCGTAATATCCTAAAAGATTAGGTACCTCTAAGCTGCCTTGGCTCTTGGGTTGATACAGAAATACGCGGGCAACTCGCGGGGGTCTACGCCGCCAAATGAAATTTAAAAAATCTTCTTTTGCCATCCACTCAGCGTCTTGTTCCTAATATGAATAGGGAGGGTAGTAAACAAATACAAAAACCTAGGCAAGATGTTCACCTTTACAATGGCTATTCGACCCATCCAGGAAAAATGTTCGCGGGACCATCTATATAGGTCTTTATAAGAACATAAGAAATTGCCATGCTGGGTCAGACCAAGGGTCCATCAAGCCCAGCATCCTATTTCCAACAGAGGCCAAAACCAGGCCACAAGAACCTGGCAATTACCCAAACACTAAGAAGAACCCATGCTACTGATGCAATTAATAGCAGTGGCTATTCCCTAAGTAAAATTGATTAATAGCCATTAATGGACTTCTCCTCCAAGAACTTATCCAAACCTTTTTTGAATCCAGCTACACTAACTGCTCTAACCACATCCTCTGGCAACAAATTCCAGAGCTTTATTGTGCATTGAGTGAAAAAGAATTTTCTCCGATTAGTCTTAAATGTGCTACTTGCTAACTTCATGGAATGCCCCCTAGTCCTTCTATTATTCGAAAGTGTAAATAACCGAGTCACATCTACTCGTTCAAGACCTCTCATGATCTTAAAGACCTCTATCATATCCCCCCTCAGCCGTCTCTTCTCCAAGCTTAACAGCCCTAACCTCTTCAGCCTTCCCTCCTCAGGCTCCATCCCCTTTATCATTTTGGATGCCCTTCTCTGTACTTTCTCCATCCATAGTTTTAACTAAAGATATGTAATTGGCTGCAAACAAATCGGAAGTGGCAGGGCAAATCTGGACCCCTAGGTATTTCAGAGGGCCTTTCATGTGTTTGAAAGGGAATTGTTGCCTGAGTGCTTCTATAGTATCCTGCGGGACATTGATGTTTAAAATTTCTGATTTTTCATAATTGACCTTCAGGCCAGACATTACCGCCAGACACATTACCGAATCTCTGTAGTTCGCCCACCACTCCAGTAAGAGAGCAGACAGGGTCAGTAAGGGTGAACAAGATGTCGTCTGCAAATAGCGATAATTTAGAGTGAACCTCTCCCACTTACACCCCGCTTATTAAGCTCGATTGCCTAATTGATGTCGTGAGCGGTTCTAGGAATAGGCAAACAGTAATGGGGAGAGAGGGCACCCCTGTCTCGTGCCCCGCCCAATAGGAAAGCTGTCTCCATAGCTCCCGTTGACTTTTACCCTTGCCCTAGGATTATCATATAATGTTTTGAACCACTGTAAAAAACTATGGCCAAATTGCATCTTTTCAAGGACTTTAAATAAAAAAGGCCAATGCACGAGGTCAAAGGCCTTTTCGGCATCAACGGAAAACAACAGGGCTGGAATGTTTTGTGCGAACATTGTCTGTGGCTTGTCTTTGGGGGATGAAGCCCACTTGGTCATTATGGACAAGAAGGGGCATCAAACTGTTCAGCCGAAGAGCTAATATCCTGGCTAGCAATTTAAGGTCCAAGTTAATCAGTGATATGGGTCGATCACACCCACACACAGTTGGATCTCTGCCAGGTTTCTCAAGTACCGTGATACCAGCGATGTTCGATTGCGGTGGCAGGGTACCTCCTTCTATCAGGGAATTGAATGTCTCTGTAAGAGGGGCTGCTAGTACATGGGAGAATGACTTACAGTATGCCCTGGAAAGACCATCGATCTCTGGTGCTTCTCCTGGTTTTAAGCCTTTAATGACCACCTCCACTTCCATGGGGTTGATGGGGGTTGTCTAAATATTGCTGCTGATCCAGAGAGAGGCTAGGAAAAACGACACTGTCTAGGTAGGTATGTATATCAGTCTCCTGAATGGATGTATCTTGAGAGTACAAGGATTCATAGAATCGCGAAAAGCATTGTCTAATTTCAGACCCTTGAGTGTTTTTAATTTTCGTGATGGAGCTATGGGCTTCTTGTAATTTGAGATGCCTAGCTAAGTAGCAGCTGGCTCGGTTGCCCTGTTCAAAATGAATTTGTCGCAAGGTCTCAAATTGGTAGAGGAGTTTCTTGTTGTCTAGTGCCTTCAGTTCAGCTCTAGCCATGGAAAGACGTTGCAAGGCTAGCAGCGATAGAGTGTGGACATGGTCATGGAACAGAGCCTCTATTTTTGACACTAGGTTGGTGTGGTCCCGAGCTTCTGTTTTTTTGTTGTGGGAGGCATAGGAGATCAATATTCCCCTCAGAACACTCCCGTGTTAGTTCTTTGGAAGTGGGGGGATTAATTTTGAAATACTCTTGCATGCTCTCAGAGATTGGGTGAAAGAGTAATCTTTTAATAGGCTCTCATTCAGCCACCAAAATTTAAGGCCGAAATCATTGTCCCCAAACCGTACATCCAATAGGATGGGGGCGTGATCTGACCATGTGATGATCCCAATGTCCGCTTTACAGATTCTGGTTTGCAACGTCTTTGCACAGAAAAAGTAATCCATACGTGTATATGATCCGTGCGGTTGGGAGAAAAATGTATAGGGGCGAGAATGTGGGAACAAATATCGCCAGCTTTCTACAAATCCCTAATGTGCTATTTATTACAGATTGCAAAGCTTGGCGCGCTCCAGCATTAGATCCATGTGAGAGTGAGGAGCTGTCCAAAAAGGGATTACGGGAGACATTAAAATTCCCTACAATGATTATGTAGCCTACCACGTGAGATAAGAGCACATCATCTATTGCTTGGAAAAAGGACGATAAATTGCAATTAGGGGCATATAAGTTGAGCAATGTTACCATCTCTGTGCCCAGGCAGACAACTAACAGTATATATCAGCCCGCAGGGTCTAATACTTGCTTAACCACTTCTTGAGTAACCAGAGTTACTGTAGAGATAGTAACAGCATCCATAGGTTCCGGAGAACCACCTGCTCAGGAAACTAAGCAGGAGGAGGTGCAGAGTACTCCAGATCATTTAAATCAACTATCAGTTGGAGCTATTAGACCAGAGAAGGTAACTTTGGAATCCATTTGGGATGTTGTATCAGGTTTAAGCGCCTCTATAAATAGACTTGAAACAAAGATAGACAACGTATCTTCAAATTTTCAACTTCAGATAAATAATACACAGCAAGCAATTACTGCTATAGGAACAAAAGTAAAAGAAAATGATAAAGCCATAAAGTCCTGTCAGAAAATAAGTGCATTAAATAGCAAAAGATCAACTATATTGTTCAAAACGATTAGAGATAATTGAAAACAGGATTAGACATTTAAACATCAGAATACTAAATTCACACAATAGCAGGTGAAATCCCTTTTGTAACTCTAAAAAGACTTCTGAAAGAAGTTTTAATGTTTAATGATACTGATTTTCCATCTATAAATACCTGCTATGTTTTGGAAAGGAAAGGTGTTATGCCTCAAAATGTCCCTGCAAACTTAACTAGTTTTCTAGAAGACTCTACTAATGATGTTATGAATAGAAACACCTTAGTGGTATCGTTTATAACACAATTAGATGTTAATAAAGTTATGCGTAGATATTTTCAGAAACTTCCAGTACAGTTTTATGGCCAACCATTGAAATTTTTCCCTGATCTAGCATCCATAACTAGATTAAGGAGAAAGGAATTCCTTGCAATGAGGCAGAAAGTTCTATCCTTAGGCTTTTCATTTCTTCTTCAATATCCATGTAAATGTCAGATAAAGAGAGATCATCAAAATTTTACCTTTTTTCAAATAGATCAGTTTCAAAAATTTTTGGAGGCGCAATTACCAACTACATCATCCCCTATGGATCCAAACGATTAGGGTAGAAATAAGGAAATTCAATTGTGTGCTATGCAATGTTTATTCTTTAAATTTAAGTTTCTCCTTAAAAAATTACTCTCCCATGTCTTTGACTCTGTACAGCTCAATATTTGTCTAAAAAATGTTAAATAATTCCTGGAAATACAGCATAGTGGTACTTGAATTTACATAATTGAAATTTTTCTTAGTTATAAGTTACAGCCTTGAAATTATACACTTTGTAAACCAAGTAATGACTTGTTTAATTTCTATGATGTATTATGGAAAATTCATAAATAAAGAATGAAAAAAAAAAAAAAATTCCCTACAATGATTATGTAGCCTACCACGTGGGATAAGAGCACATCATCTATTGCTTGGAAAAAGGACGATAAATTGCAATTAGGGGCATATAAGTTGAGCAATGTTACCATCTCTGTGCCCAGGCAGACAATTAACAGTATATATCAGCCCGCAGGGTCTAATACTTGCTTAACCACTTCTTGAGTAACCAGAGACGAGATTAGAATACCTACCCCCGCATAGCGTGAGCCCTTAGTGCTTGCCGCTAAATAAATGCTGGCGAAACCTTTAGTGGAGAGTGTGTTTCCTGTATGAAGGCTATTTGGACCTTATGAAGAGCGATCTCAGAATAAAGAAGCTGCCGTTTTCTATGAGTTGAGCACATTTCCATGAGTTGAGCACATTTCTATGATTATGTCACATTGAATGACATAATCCTAGTTGCCATCGGCATCTAGCATGAGGGTTGTGGTGCCTGTTGCTTGCGTCGCGCCGTGTATACTAAGCAATGGCAGGGTGTGACATGAAACCTGAGAGTCATAATGATAGTAGTGAAACAAAGCGGATCGTGCATGCTCCCCAGGGATGGTAAATTAGTGGGATTAACCCCCCGTTCTATATGAATGAGTCACTCCCCGCCCAGGGGGCTACAGCCAACACCAAGTGTAGAGCCCCCCCCCCCCAGCCTAGCAAAACTACTGAAAGATTTTTGCACACAAAACACTCCATTTAGAACAGCACTGTCTCCCCTCCGCTCAGACCGCCGCTCCGCGTCCAGTCGCACCGGAAGATGCGACCTTTCAAGTTCAAAACAGCTGTAAACGGTCAGACCTTTAGTTCAGTCCTCTAGTTGGGGCCGGCGGATCCACAGTGGAACCTCCTGATTGCCATTGCAGTCGGCGACCTCCTTTTTCCACTCTGCGCCACTTGGCAGTAAACAGCGCTGACAAAGATGCCAGCACCATTTTAGAAGTCTCCACAGGGAGGTGTATTCCCGCTTTCTTAAAGGCTTCAACGGCATTCACTACCGATCTGACTCGTACCGTTGCTCCTTGTAGAGAAAACTGCAAGCCAAACGGGTAAACCCAGCGGTATCTGATTTGCTCTCGCTGAAGGTAGCTGGTGACATCTTTCAGGTCGTACTGCTTGCGGAGAATGCTCTGGGCCAGATCCTGGAAAATGGTGATGGAATGACCCTCCCACATCCAAGTTTGTTGCTTCCTGGCCATATCATAGATTTGCGTTTTTGTGTGTAATTATGAAGGCAGATCACTATGTCTCTGGCTCTATTGTTTGGCCAAGGGCCCAGAACTCTGTGAGTGCGGTCAATTCTTATTAATAAAAGATCTTGATCATTGCCCTCAGGGGCAGCTGTGGAGCCGTGGGTCAGTAGAAAGCGGCACATGCTCTCTGCGCTCTGCGATGCGTCCACATAACCGCTTCATCCAGGACGCCCCTGATGCGCAAATTACAGCGCCGATGGCGATTTTCCAGGTCCTCGATTTTATCGAGTAACTGGTCAATATCTGCGCGGTCTGTCTTTTGGGGTGCCACAAGCGTGGTCAGAGTTTCAGCGCGCTGGTCTACTCTAATATCTATCTCATCGATGCGGTTACTCATGGCCACCATATCCTCTTTTAAATCCACCATAGAGGCCAGCATATTCTGAGAGTGCCGCCGGATTTCAGCTCGTAATTCCTGAAACCACCCTCGTATCTCCATCTGGGAGGGTAAGTCTGGAGGATCCCCCATTTCTGGGGTGCTGTTATATATGTCCGTGTGTTGGGAGTCATCCAAACTGCTTGCGGCCTGCGAGTCCGCATCGAGGGGAAAGTCGTCCGCATGTTTACTAAACACAAACTGTTTCCTGTTTTTCACTTTGTGGACTTGGCTGTTTGTTTTCGCCATTACGTCTATATGTTTTTGCGGATAAGGGGTACTGCTGTGTGCAGTTGTACCTCAAATCGGCTGGAGTGAGGAGCTGAGTTTTCAGACATCCATCTTGGTCGGCTGCTCTCTAGCACACCCCCACTCAATTTTCTCCTGTTGCCTTAAGTACCCACATTCATTTTAAGCTCTCTGGGGGAAGGGAATTATTGTATCTGAAATCAGAAAAATGCTGTAGGCCACCTTGAACCTTACTTGGAAAAGGTGGGCTTAAATCTAAATTCCTCTTTCCTTTTCCTTTCTAACAATATTTCCTACTATGTTTTGCAGCAAGCGAAACTTCTCCTATAGAAGCATCAGTCACTGCTTCAGATTCTCTCCCCTGCCTAGAACCACATCTTCAGAATAACCTCCATCCTGATACAAAAAAGCTTCTACCCTGATCCCATTCTGGTCCCACTTTAAAATATTTATTCAAACTTGCTCTTCCAGAGCTAACCTCTGCTCAATTCTACAATACTCACCCCTATCCTTTAACTAGCTCTACACCAGTGTTCATAATCTGCAGGTGCTTTCTATAGGGCCCTTGTGAAGGCACCATATAAAAAACCCCAAACACAGTTTTCTCAAAAAGTTAATACTGATTGCCCTCCATAAAATACAGCATTACACAAAAACAAAAAAAACAATTATAGTAGCAACATGCAAAAAGATTTGATATATTTTGCCTGCTCCTTTCCAGACATTTTTGTGCGGCCAGTGAAGAAACAGCTCTTAAATGCAAAAATGTTATACATCCAATTCATCTCGACACAGATAACCGAAATTTGTCCTGAACAATACCCCTCCTCCCCTTCTCTCAATCTCCCTATAATCTGGCTGTGATTGCTTTTTGTGCGTCTGTCTTTGAAGTACACTCTTAGTTTTAGAACATTATCCTTGTTCACCTATGCAACTGCCTACCTTTGTAATTCATCCTACGTTTGTGAGTGTCTACCCTGTACATCGTCATGATTCTCACATGGAACGACAGTATATAAAACAATCAAATAAAATAAATGGAGGGGAAGAGGGCTAAAGATAAAAATTAATATACTTTACAGTTTTCTCATTTAGATGTGGCTTATAGGGCAGAGTACACTGAATAGGAATAGTCCACATAAGTCATAATACTTTAAAAAACAATCTTTTCTGGTATTGAATTCTAAAGCAGACTGCACCAAAACTTCATAGGTGCATATACTTCCATGTTATATATCCTAAATGAGGAAAATATTACTTTTTTTACATTAAAAAAAGTGTTTCCTTGAAGCTTGGGAACAGTGCATGAAACTACCAGTTCCCTCCAAGTGGGTGCTTTTTATCTTCACTAGGCCATGTTAAGGGGTCAGAAGGCAGCTATGAGGGTATCAATATGCAGAGCTCCAAAATACACTGGGAGATCACTACCAAGAGGCTATTTCCATTTGTAATTATTTCCTTCCACTTTAAACCTCCTCTCCCTCCCATAACAATCCAATTACAGGATCGGCCTGGGGCTTCACACTGCCATGCAGGAGGATCTGGGCTCGATTCTTGGGGCAGGTGTACCGCCCCAGGTCAGCAGGGGCTGGCGGTTCTGCGGAGGAAGTGCTCACAGCCCCTGAGGGGGGGAGAGGGGAGACCCAGTCATCATGCAATGGCAACTCCTAGTGACTGAGTTTAGAGACACCCTGGCCAAGGACTATCGTTGCAAGGACTGGGGGGGGGTTAGCATGTTGGGAAGGGATGGAAAAAAATAGGGGAACATCCCAGAGTAGTTGTGAATGAAACTGGATCTCAGCCACAGTTTCAGATGAGCTGGAACAGCAGGAAATTGTCAAGACAAAAATACATACAAATCCCACACAACCCATTTACTTCACATTGGTCTTCTAGTATATGTGCTACAATTCTTATGGTACAGCACAAGCACAAAAACTACAGTACAGATACAAGCAGAATAATGCATAAAACTGTTTTGGCTATTGTAAAAAAAAACCAAAACAAACAAAAAAAAAATATTTGGGATACACATTTTACAAGTTCCAGGATGCAAATGTAAAGGAGGGGGCAAGGAGAAGAGGGACACGGGCAAAAGGGCAAGAGGGGCAGTGGGCGGGAACAGCATTTTTTTTACCTCACATCCAGACAAGGCGCTCGACGAATCCAGTGGCCTTTTCCTCCTTGGCCCAATGGCGGCCAGAGCAGTGAGATTGGCATCTCTGTGCTGGATCTGTGCCAGCTCCATCTGCTGCATCTGGTTACAAGAAGAGTACAGGAATCGCATGACCAAATGCTAGTGATTGCCACACACGCGCCCAGAAAACCCGAGACTTAAACGAGCAGAAAGATACATTATGGCCCTGGCTAGGACAGGCCGAACCAAAAGAACAGGCATCGCATCACTCTTCTCTGAAAACGATGTTGTGTGAAAGAACTTCCTTTTTTTTCTCTTTTACAGGAGTGAACGATTCTAGGGCAGCCTTAAATGGCCAGCAGCTGGGTGCAAAACATCTACCGTTGCTTTACAAATAAGTCTGGATCCAAAATCTGTGAAATGCAGATTTATGCACTAAAGAAACAAAGGGACAGCTTTCCTGAAAAGGCTGCAAGCGATGATTTATGACACTGATGTGTAAACCGTCAGAACGGTATCCACCTGAGCTATTATTTACCTCGCAGCGCACCTGCGCAACTTGAACCGCTGACACGTGGGGTTATGCGGGAAGAGGTGCATCGATTTACTGATCTTTGGATTAAACGTATGGAAGCTAAAATGGGTTTTGAAATTGTTGCCGTTTATAAAAGTACAAAAAGCTATCAAAGAAAAAGGTTGCAATCTGTGGAAAAATCTTATAGGTCAATCATATGTTTAAAAAAAAATAAAGAAAAGAAAAGAAAAAAAAATAGTGGATTCACACAATTTTGCAGTGAACTACATGCCATTAAAGAAAAAAAAAATGTGCCAATTTAGATTTTAAAGCACAAACTGCAGCATTTCGAAGGAAGTGAACTGGTTACATTTACTCCTGCATATCTACCTGACTAGCCAATAAGCTGGCTGCCCCAAAACAAAAGTAAATGGTGCCTCGGGCATAGCCTCTCTTCCGTATCGTTATGGCAAAAGGCGGTGCTGAATGAAGTTCCAACTGGGCCAGAAGCTCTGGAGCCAAAGCATAATAACTGGCCAAAAAGTAATTCACTAGCATCCAATACCAACAGTTAAATCAAACAAAGGGCACAAGCTTATCCAAGAATGAAATTCTGCAGCAACGTCCTAAGAGACAGAAGCAGCAGGGCATGGACTATTTTGTGGCGGAGCAGTGACACGTTAACATTAAGGGGGCAAATATTCAAGCTCGCCCCTCCGAAACAAAGCATGGGAGGAACCTTTTACCCATGAACCTTGCACCAGTTTTCAAAGCCAAGGTACACGCGTACTTTCCCTTTGAAATGTGTTGCAATAAAAGGCAGCACGGATGTTTGCACTGGCTTTTCGTGTGAGCAACTTTTCATGGAATGCAACATGCACAGATTTGAAAATCTGAATCCCACAATCTAAAACACACCTCTGGGAAGGCTCCCGTTCATTGTAGCTAACGTACACATGTAAAACGTCTGTGGAAAACACGCGAAACTATCTAGAAATGCGTCCAGGCATGGTTCGGGAGGTATTCTGGACAGGGTGCAGGGGAGGTTAATCTGTGCTTGCTTTAATGAAACAGCATGTGCTGGCTGCTGGCAGAGGTAGAAGTTTAGCTCATATATCCCCTTTAAATCAATACCAGTGTGCTTTTGTTCAAAGACATCGTTCAAATAAATTGTGGGGAGGGGAGAGAAGCCACCCAGGGCATTGATCATTAGGCTTATAGCCTGCCTGTTATTTGCCCCTTTTGGTCCCGCCTCTGCATTGGTGACTGTGGGCCTTTTTAGCAAAAGGTAATTAAATAAGATTTAAAAGTCTAGGCCCTTTGGCAAGGAGGAATTTCCAATGATGCAACACCACAACCACCACTTCAATTAATCTGACCTGCAGCATAAAAAAAAAAAAAAAAAAAGACTAGGCATGTTTTAAAATAAAGTCTGTCCTTACAGTGAATGACCTTCACTGCATAGCTATAATCTCATAAAATGAAGTTTTTGAAACTTATTTCCACGTTCTCTGCTTTATTTTACTCCTTCCCTAAAAAAAATCTCCTTTTTCAACTTAACGTCATTTCTGTGAAGCCCCTGAACTTGAAATACGCCAAACGAATAAAAGGTAGAACAAATAAAACAACTTTAAAATGTCATCATTAAAAAAACAAAACAACAACAAACAGGTTTATAATTTACACTTACAAAGGCTGGCGTCACATTTCCCTGCAGTAAAAGAAGTCCGATTCTTTTCCAGTGATAGAGTGACCCGACAGTCTCTACACCGCACACCATTCTGAGTGTCATGTTAACCACTCAGTCAAGCAAGCAGGGTCTCGCTACCACCTAGATTACCTCTGGAATTCAGCCTCTTGTCAACTAATGAGAGATCGCCATGTGTTAATACTCCTGAGTTAGCTTTTCAAGGAAAAAAGCGGTTCACCTTTATCCACATGTTTACTGACTTTGTTCCATTAAACCATGTCTTTCTATATGCTCTGTGATTTTGATGTTTAGAACATTTTCCACTATTTTTCCTGGCACTGAAGTCAGGCTAACTGGTCTGTAGTTTCCCGGATCGCCCCTGGAGCCCTTTTTAAATATTGGGGTTACATTAGTTATCCTCCAGTCTTATCATTCAGGTACAATGGATGATTTTAATGATAGGTTACAAATTTTTACTAATAGGTCTGAAATTTAATTTTTGAGTTCCTTCAGAACTCTGGAGTGTATAGCATCCGGTCCAGGTGATTTACTACTCTTCAGTTTGTCAATCAGGCCTACCACATCTTCTAGGTTCACCGTGATTTGATTCAATCCATCTGAATCATAACCCATGAAAACCTTCTCCAGTATGGGTACCTCGCCAACATCCTCTTCAGTAAACACCGAAGCAAAGAAATCATTTAATCTTTCCGCGATGGCCTTATCTTCTCTAAGTGCCCCTTTAACCACTCGATCATCTAATGGTCCAACTGACTCCTCACAGGCTTTCTGCTTCGGATATATTTTTAAAAGTTTTTACTGTGAGTTTTTGCCTCTACTGCCAACTTCTTTTCAAATTCTCTCTTAGCCTGTCTTATCAATGTCTTACATTTAACTTGCCAACGCTTATGCATTATCCTATTTTCTTCTGTTGGATCCTTCTTCCAATTTTTGAATGAAGATCTTTTGGCTAAAATAGCTTCTTTCACCTCCCCTTTTAACCATGCTGGTAATCGTTTTGCCTTCTTTCCACCTTTTTTAATGTATGGAATACATCTGGACTGTGCTTCTAGGATGGTATTTTTAACAATGATCATGCCTCTTGCACACTTTTTACCTTTGTAGCTGCTCCTTTCAGTTTTTTCTAACAATTTTTCTCATTTTATCAAAGTTTCCCTTTTGAAAGTTTAGCACGAGAGTCGTGGATTTGGTTACTGTCCCCCTTCCAGTCATTAAATCAAATTTGATCATATTATGATCACTATTGCCAAGCGGCCCCACCACCATTACCTCTCTCACCAAATCCTGTGCTCCACTGAGAATTAGATCTAAAATTGCTCCCTCTCTTGTTGGTTCCTGAACCAATTGCTCCATAAAAATGTCATTTATTCCATCCACAAATTTTATATCTCTAGCATATACCAATGATACATTTACCCACTCAATATTGGGGTAATTGAATTCTCCCATTATTACCGCACTACCAATTTGGTTAGCTTCCCTAATTTCTCTTAGCATTTCACTGTCCGTCTCACCATCTTGACGGTAGTATACTCCTATCACTATAGTCTTCCCCAACAGACAAGGGATTTCTACCCATAAAGATTCAATTTTGTATTTAGTCTCATGCAGGATGTTTATCCTGTTGGACTCTATGCCATCCCGGACATAAAGCACCACAAAGCCTCCCGGGTGCTCCTCTCTGTCACTGCGATATAATTTGGTATAACACTGTCCCATTGGTTGTCCTTCTTCCACCATGTCTCTGAGATGCCAATTAAGTCTATGTCATCATTCACTGCTATACATTCTAATTCTCCCATCTTACTTCTTAGACTTCTGGCATTAGCATACAAACATTTCAAAGTTTGTTTTTTGTTTGTATTTTCATTCTGCTTTTTAATTGATAGGGATAAGTTAGAATTTTTTAGCTCAGGTGAGTTTTTAGTTACAGGCACTTGGACTACTTTTCTTATTATTGGAACCTCACTGTCGGGATGCCCTAATTCTAATGCATCATTAGTATCCTTTGAAGATACCTCTCTCTGAACCATGCACTGCTGAGTGACTGTCAGCTTTTCCCTTTGTTCTAGTTTAAAAGCTGCTCTATCTCCTTTCTAAAGGTTAGCACCAGCAGTCTGGTTCCACCCTGGTTAAGGTGGAGCCCATCCCTTCGGAAGAGACTCCCCCTTCTTCCTTGCACCATCGTCTCATCCACGCATTGAGACTCCGGAGCGCTGCCTGCCTCTGGTGACCTGCGCGTGGAACAGGGAGCATTTCAGAGAATGCTGCCCTGGTGGTTCTGGATTTAAGCTTTCTACCTAAGAGCCTAAATTTGGCTTCCAGAACCTCCCTCCTACATTTTCCTATGTCTTTGGTGCCCACATGTACCACGACAGCCGGCTCCTCCCCAGCACTGTCTAAAATCCTATCTAGGTGACGCATGAGGTCCACCACCTTCGCACCAGGTAGGCATGTTACCAGGCGATCCTCACGCCCACCAGCCATCCAGCTGTCTACATTCCTAATAATCGAATCACCAACTATGACGGCCGACCTAACCCTTCCCTCCTGTGCAGTAGGCCTTGGGGAGATATCCTCGGTGCGAAAGGACAATGCATCACCTGGAGAGCAGGTCCTTGCTAGAGGATCCTTTCCTGCTGCACCAGGTTGACGCTCTCCAATCATGAGACCTTCTTCCTCCAAGGCAGCACCAGGGCTGGCAGTCTGAAGTTGGGACTTGGCTACTATGTCCCTGAAAGTCTTATCTGTATACCTCTCTGTCTGCTCCAGCTCCTTCAGCTCTGCCACTCTAGCCTCCAGAGATCAGACTCATTCTCTGAGAGCCAGGAGCTCTTTGCTTCGCATGCACATGTACAATTTCTCACAGATCGGGTGGGTTCTGGACTGATCCGTGGAAGAAAAAAAAATTAGCAGGTAAGAACCAATGTTCCTTTCCCTGTAAGTACCCGGATCAGTCCAGATTCCAGGGATGTACCAAAGCTCCCTTATTTAGGATGGGATCTGGAGAGTCCCGCTCTCAAGACACTCGCCAAACAACTGAGACTCTAGATCTCCCACATCCAGACAATAATGCCTAGCAAAGGTATGCAGAAATTTCCAAGTCGCCGCTCTATAAATTTCCTGCAGTGAAACCAACTGAACCTCCGCCCACAAGGCCGCCTGAGAACGCGTTGAATGCGCCCTCAAACATTCAGGTACCCAATGCCCCTTGAGAATGTATGCCGACCCAATAGCCTCCTTGAACCACTGTGCAATAGTAGCCTTGGAAGCCTGAGTACCTCTCTTTGAACCACTCTGTAAGACAAAAAGATGGTCTGACCTCCTAAAATCATTTGTCACCTTGAGATATTTCAACAAAGCCCTGCAGACATCCAAGAGCTTGAGCTCCTGTGCAACAGGCGTGGAAGAATCCAGCTCCGGAAAAGCAGGAAGTTCCATTGTCTGAGTCACAATAAACGCCGATACCACCTTCAGCAAGGAAACTTCAGAATCTGTAAACTATAGAAAAGGGTCATGGCAAGACAAGAAATTCTTCTAACTGAACAAATGACTACTAGAAAAACCACCTTTAGGGTCAAATCTTTAAGCATCTCTCTCCAGAGGGGCTCAAAATGGTGCCTCACACAAACCTCTGAGAAGAAGAATAAGATTCCAGGATGGACAACTCTCCTCATCAGAGGACGCAAATTCTTAACACTCCGAAGAAATCTAACCACATCAGGATGAGAAGACAATGTGTATCCTTCCACTTTACCTCGCAGGCAAGCAAGAGCCGCTACCTACACCCTAAGAGAGTTGAAAGACAAGCCCTTGTAGAAAAGAAAATCTGAGATACCGAAGCCTGTAAAACTAGCACCTCGTTAGCTATTTACCAGGCCTCAAAAATCTTCCAGACCCGCAGATATGATAACGAAGTAGATGTCCATCTAGCCTGAAGCAGGGTAGCAATGACTGGCTCTAGATATCCTCTGCATCTCAAACACCTTCTCTCAAAAGCCAAGCCACTAGACAAAAGCAAGCAGCCTAGTCTGAAAATATGGGTCTCTGCCGAAGAAGGCGTGGAAGATGACTGAAGTGCAATGGGCTGTCCGCTATCAAGTTGATCAGATCCACAAACCACGGCCAACATGGCCACTCCGGGGTTACCAACATCACTTCACCCGGGTGTCTCTCTATTCGATGCAACACTTTACCTACCAATGGTCAAGGGGGAAACACGTAAAGCAGAACCTCCCAAGGCCAAGATAACACCAGAGCGTCGACTCCCTCAGCCCCATACTCTCGTCTTCAACTGTAAAACAGAGCCGCCTTCACATTGAGATGAGTCATTATTAGATTCAAGTGGGGAGAGGCTCACCTCTTGGATGAGCTGCATCGCTGTCTTGGAGAGTCCCCACTCCCCGCGGATCTAGAAAACTTCGACTCAGAAAATCCACTTGGATGTTTTCGACCCCTTTCCGGACCAAGTGTTGCTCTACCCAAAGGATTAGCTCCTGAGCCACCGCTCGACTCTTGGTTTCCTCCTTGCCGACTGATGTAAGCTACAGTTGTCATATTGTCCGACAAGACCCTCACCGACAGGCCTTGTACCAAAAAGCAGAAATGCAAGCAATGCTAACATCACTACTCTGGTCTCTAACCAATTGATAGACCAATAAGCTTCCTTTGCAGACCAAGTGACTTGAGTCAACTGTCGCTGACATACTGCTCCCCAACCAAGAGCCTAGCATCAGTAGTGAGAACTACCCAATCCAGGACCTCCAGATCGACTCCATGAACTAGACTGGACATTAGCAGCCACCAAGATAGACTGTCCCACACATATCCTTCTAGAGGTAAAGGAAGATGAAATTCCTTCGAGAGGGGGCTCCACTGTGCCAACAACACTCTCTGCAGCGGTCTCATATGCGCAAAGGCCCACAGCACCCAGTGTTGAAGCCATCGAACCCAGAACCACGAATAGTCCCAGACTCTGGGTACTTGCAATCTCAACGAGTGCCAGACTTGACTCTGCAACTTGCAAACTCACTCTTCCATCAGAAGCACCTTGCCTTCCTGTATGTCGAACAGTGCCCACAAAAGGTCTAGGGTCTGAGATGGCACTAGGTAATTCTTCGCTAAACGACTTCAGTGCAGTTATCTTCTGCACTGAGCCAAGACAACCTTCCTCTGACTTTGCCCTGATGAGCCAATTGTCAGATAAGGGTGCACTAGCACATCTTTGCACCATAATGCCGCCTTGACCACTGCCATTACCTTGGTGAATGTGCATGGTGCTGTGACCAGTTCAAAGAGAAGAGCCTGAAACTGGAAGTGCTGATCCAGTACCATGAACCTCAGAAACTGCTGGTGGTCCAGACAAATATGTATATGTAGGTATGCCTCAGTCAGATCCAAAGAAGCCAAAAACTCCCCTTGTGGACTGCCGCAATCACCAACCTGAGGGTTTCCATCTGGAACTTTGGGTCCTTGAGAGCCACATTTACTCGCTTCAAGTCTAGAATCAGCTGGAAAGTGCCTTCCTTCTTTGGAACAACAAAATAAATGGAATACCTTCCTTCGCCCCTTTTGTCTTGGGGAACTGGAATCACCGCCCCTAGCCTTTACAACTGGTCTAATGTTTTGCACACCACCCGTAGGAAGAGACTAGAAAAAGGTCACGAACAGGCCAAGCAAATTCTAATGCAAATCCATCTATTTTTTCCAGGTTGTTTTTTCCAGGTTAAACTCCCCTGTTTATTGTAATTCCAACTAAAGTTATATGTAAACCGACGCGATATGATTTTTCATGAGCATCGGTATATAAAACCTCTTAAATAAATAAAATAAATAAATATTACAGTGAGGACCCATTGATCCTGAGTGACTCTGGTCCACTCCCCATAAAATCGAGCTAGGCAACCCCCTATTATAGGGAACAGTGGACTGGACTGGCCTCGCCTCATTGATAGGACTCTGGCCCTGTAGCTCCACCTCCTATGGAAGCTCTGAAAGGTCTCTGGCCTCCTCGAAAGGACTATCTCAATGATTAACCTCGCAAAGCGAATTGTTTTTGTGAAACTTAGGCTCCTCTCACAGGACAAGACCTCCTAACATCCCAAAATCGCAACCGGGACTAAAAGAACCTCCTGCCCTTAGGCTTATCCTCCAGCAACTTAGTCTCTCCCAAACCTTTCATCAAGTTCTCCAGGTTTTCTTCAAACAAAAAATAACCCTTAAAGGGCAGAGAACCCAACTGGGACTTAAATGATACACCCGCCGACCAGTTACACAGCCATAAAAACCATCTAGCTGACACTGCAGATCCCATAATGCGAGACGAAGTCCGCACCAAGCCATACAAGGCATTCGCCATGTAGGCCACCGTTGCCTCTAAGCGCTCAACCTTATCTGCCTTGGCCACCAACTTTGCCTGCCCATTTCACAGCTGTTGTACCCAACGCAAACAAGCTCTTTGCATGAAACTGAAGCATATGGCCGACCTTAAGCTCAGTGTCAATACCTCAAAAATCCTCTTGAGGTGAATCTCCAGCTTCCAATCCTGCATGTCCTTCAAAGCCGTGGAGCCCGCAACTGGGATGGTCATCTTCTTTGTGACTGCCGACACCGCAGCATCCACCTTTGGAAGGGAAAACAGCTCCAATGTCTGCCCAGGCAAAGGAGAGAGCTTCACCATCGCCCTCCCCACTCTTAAGCCAGCGTCTGGATTTTCCCACTCCCAATCCACCAGTTTCTTCACTGACTTATGATAGGAGAAGGCTGTCATGGGACCCTTAAGCCCATCCAGGACTGGGTCTGCCCTTTCCAAGTTTGAATCCTCCTGGGGAATCTTCAGCCCAAGCTCCTCTAGGACCTGTGGAATCAAAGGTCCTAATTCATCCTTACAGAGCAAGCAGACCACCTTGGGGTCATCCCCCCTCAGAAATCGAGTCTTTGTCCGGATCGTTCCCAAACCCATGCCAGCAGTGTCCAGATCCCTCTGGTCCTATGCCAACAAAGCCCCCAGATCTCCAGCAGCTCCCCCCGCTGGAACAGACTCACCAGAGTACTCGCCAGCCAGAGCAGGACCCAGTAAGCACTGATCCATATCCCTCTGTGTCTGGGACTGTCCAGGACTACTCATGCCCAGACTCCCAGGAGCAAAAAGCTGAGGCCCCAGCCCTGCCTGCTGAGCCAAATAGGTCTCATTGAGGAGCAAAATAAAATCAGGTGAAAAAGCCCTGGGTGTAGCAGAAACCTGATGGGAGCCAGCCAGAGAGAAACCAGTCAGCGGCAGGTCTGAGGCAAAATCCTCAACCACCCTTCCCTGCTCCTCCTCGGAGCTCATGTGGATTGGGGAAAACCTCTGAGGAAAATCTCCCTCCTCCTCCGGTGGCGCAGTCCATGTGGACTGAGAATTCAAAATGGCCACCATTTCCATGCTGCCAGAGGATGAGGAGGCCCTGATCCGCTCCAAACCCCCGCACACAAGGAGAGCCGCCGTGGGAGAGCCAGTACAATACCTACGCCGTTTAGCTTCCACCAGCCCCTCCAATGATCCTTCTTCCCCCGAAACACATGTGCCACAGAGTACCAAGCAGCTCAGGTGCGCCGATGCCATGCTGCAAGCATGGTACACAGAGCCGCACAACATAACACCCCAGTGCCAACTCTGTTTAAAAAAAAAAAAAAAAAAAGAGAGAGGCAAAAGAAGTCCTCCTCTCTTTACTGCTGCTTCCACAGAGCAGAGAGGTGTCTCTTACCTTCGTTCCTCTGGTTCCTCTCTCTTTTCAGGTGTTTTTTTTTTGTTTTATTTTTAAGATCATTAATAAAACTTTAATAGCTAAACAAAACTCCCTTAGCATGGAAAACAGCTGTCCAGCACTACAGGAGAATCAGCCTGATTCAAAAAGGGAGACACACACTGACCAAAATCAGCTGCCCTGAGCCTAAATTCGCCTGAGCAGCCTCATGAAAGGGAGGGATCTAGACCACCAGATTTACTTCCCACAGATCAACGTACTAAAGAGTCACTGACCCCTAACTCGTCCACCTCAACCAGACAGGGAAGGATCCATCAAGACCCAAAAACCCCCAGGAGAAAGGCTCACAAAACTAAAAAATTCTCCAGACTGTAGAAACTGGAGGTTTTGCACCATCCCTCATTTGCTGGAGAGAGAAATACTGAGGAACTGCAGGTGGCACCAGGGATTATGTAGCGGTGCCAGTAAAACTCTGTCTCCATCTGCTGGCAGGGATGCATAAACCCAAGAGTCTCGACTATCCAGGTATGCACAGGGAACTCCAGATACTGTTACCCCAAGGTATCTCTCTTCGTCCACGTACATCAATATTTCATTCTCCAGCTCTTTCGGAATACCACACTCGAGATGCATGACTCTGTACTTCCTGGCATTGAATCCCAGCTGCCAAATCTTCAACCACTCTTCAAGCTTTTTTAAATCAGTTTTCATTCTCTCTGCTCCTTCAGGCATGTCCATTCTGTTGCAGATCTTAGTACCATCCACAAATAGACAAATTTTACCTTCTATTCTTCTGTAATGTCACTCAAACATATTGAACAGAACCAGTCCCAAAACTAAAACCTGTGACACTCCACTTAACATGGTTCTCTCTTCAGAGTAGGTTCCATTTCAGTCAACCAGTCCTATCAGTCAACCAGTTTGTAATCCAAGCCACCACTTTAGTGCTCATTCCCAAGCTTCTCATTTTATTTGCAAGTCTCCCATGCAGGACCAAATCAAAAGCTTTGCTGAAATCCAAGTAGATCACAGCAAACGCTTTTCCTTGATCCAATTCTCTAGACACCTAATCAAAAAAACCTATAAGATTTGTCTGACAGGACCTTCCCCTGGTGAATCTATGCTGCATTGGATCCAACAAGCCACCTGATTGTAGATAGTTCACTACCTTTCCTTCAGCAGAGTCTCCATTAATTTTCTCACCACCGAGGTGAGGTTAACCGGTCTGTAGTTTCCAGCTTCCTCTCTGCTACCACTCTTGTGAAGAGGGACCACAATCGCACTTCTCCAACCTTAAGATTCCAATCCCGTTTCCAGGGATCTATTTAACAGGTCTTTCAATGGACTGGCCAGCACATCTCTGAGCTCCTTTGGTATCCTGGGATGTACCTCATCCGGCCCCATGACCTTATCCATTTTCAGTTTACTTAGCTCATCACATACATTCTCTTCTGTAAACGGAGTTTCATTTACCCCATCCCCATCTACAGTCTTGTCAACCAGCAATGGTTCTTCTCTAGGGTTTTTTTTAATAGCAAACACCGAACTGAAGTATTTGATTAACATTTCTGCCATTTCTTCGTCTCTCTCCACACATTGCTCCTCGTCACTTTTCAGTTTCACTATACTACTTTGGGCTTTCCTTCTTTCTCTATCTAAAAAATGTTTTGTCACCTAGTGGTAGAGAAGAGGGCTACAAACCAGGGAAACTAGGGTTCAAATCAGACTGTCGCTCCTTGTGACCTTGGGCAAGCCACTTTACCCTCATGGGGATCCTTGATCTACATAGTCCTCAAGCAGCAGGGGCTTAAACCTAATGTGGACATGTCAACTTGAAATAAATGGGACACAAAATTGGTTCTATGGTGGAGGTCTACGATGACCAGTGGGCACTGAAGGCACCTCCGTCTTGGGGAAACTAAGAAAGAAAGGGAGAACTGGAAGGGACCCTGCAAGCACAAAAAATTCTGAATAATAAACTTCCCAAGAAGTTAGAAAAGAAGAGGGAGACCAATCTTGCCACAACACAAGGCTCCATGGGAGGGAAAAAAAAAAGACTGAGAGGACCCTGCATGTTTGTGTGGAATAATGCATGCTGAGCATGCTTAGAGAGGTTCAATCAAAGTTCTGGAAACTTTGACATGCCGGGCTCCATACAATGATGTCACTCATACGCGAGGATTGCCATCTTGCTTGTCCTTGGAGAACAGCATGATATAGTGGCACTTTACACTTGAGTATATCATTTTAATCTGGTGATCCAAGTACCAAAGAAACTAGACTCCCAATACACAACAAATAAACGATGGCTTCCTTGCTAGTCCTGACTCCTATCTATTCCTGAAAATGTCCTTTATAAATAAGAAATGCTTCTGCAAAACGAGCCAGTATATAAAACAGACAGCCTATGGTAATGATTTTCCAGAGTGTGAATAAAATATTTTGGGCTGCTCATTTAAGAAATTGTGGAAGGGTAATGTTTTGGATAGGTTTGTTTCTTTACTTAATGCTTCCAATATTTTTTTCATGGTGGAAAAAAAAAGAACATGAAAATCCATTTGCAAACATGATTACAGTTTTAGAATATTTCAAGAAAAATCTGGACCTTAGCTCTCATAGTAACAGACGGAAAAAATCCTGCTTACCTTTTTAACTTCTCATACCAATATGCTTTTAGGCAATGCTCATCGGCAAGTGGCAGAAGTGTCTACACCCAAATAATGGAATGCCACAACACAAGGCAGGCAGTCAGGCATCACCTCCACCCACAGTACATTATTATGTTTCTCTCTACAATAAAGATTTTCTCTCTCAATTGAAAGAATATTCCACTGGCTTGCCATTTATTTTACCCAAAGCTCCTACAATCCAAATAAGAATCTCCAAAGCATTCATAAATAACCTGCCGCTGTTGGCACATGGGAGGCTAGCACGGATATGTTAAGCCACAGCAAATTTCATAGTTAAAAAGGCACAGTGAAGTGGGAGATGGGTATTTTGGGGTGAACAAAGATTGCTTGGAAGAAAACAAAAATTCTCATTTACAACAAAGATCCTTTAAAAAAAAAAAAAAAAAAAAGCATGAATTCAGTCCAGTAACTATAGAAACCAGTTTCTTTGGCTCCATATCATACGTCTCGCACCTCAATTGTCTTTATTATCATCTGCTGTCAGATGCTTAATCAGAGATGTGAACAAGGCTTGATTTGTTCAGCAGGAAAAAGAATCTATAGGTCAAGTGAAAAATTTCTCACACACACACACACACACACTTTCAACCTTGGGTACTTTCATTTCATTCTGCTCCCAGTAGCTCTGGGGCCCAACTCCAGCAAGCACCAATATTAAGGCTCAATTAAAATAAGCTGCAATTAGTGGAGCTCTTTTCTCTCCGGCTAGAAAAGTCAGGAAATGGATATTGGGAAATGTTTAAAAAAAAAAAAAAAAGGCAGCTACTGAGAACAGACTACAGACAGAAATGAACGTATTTGTTGATTTCTACAGTTGCTATGCAGAGGCCTCTGGGAGTAAAAGCTTAACCAGTATAAGCTATAAACTAAAACCCCTGCAGCTAAACATGAACTGTGTGAAACAAGGGCTCCATCTCAGAACAGAAAACTGCTGGGCCCAGAAAATTAAAAGCCAGAGGCATTTTCCATTTAAAACTAAATCCCAGTGCCGCCTCCCAGCCAAAGAATTATAAGCAGTATCAGATTTACAAAATGAACAATTACCCTGGAAAAATGTAGCCTATTGTACGTTCCCAGATGCTAAATCTCAAAGTTTCATTCTTTTTTTTTTTTTTAAATCCAAGTTTTACTTTTTATCAAGTGTATTTCTGGTTTTTTGTTTGGTTTTTTTTTAAACAGAATCTTTTCTAAAGAGGCCTATACTGGGGTGGGTGGCGGGGAAGGTGTTCCTAAATTCACTGACCTCATCTGAAGTGCTGCCCTTCCCTGTGGCAATTCCTGTCCTTCCCGACAGCCCTTACAAATGGTATGCAACAGCAAAATCAACCCTGACCTAAATGCCAAGAGAATGCTGCCAACTTTCCTTCAAACAGAAGGCAGAAAAATAAGGGGGAAAAAAAAAAAAAAAAAAAAAAAAAAAAGATTATGTATACACAGGAGAAAGAGCAATAACTTGAAAGGTTTACCTCTTTCGCTTTCTGCTTTAATCGCTGCTGTTCTGGGTCTTCTTTATTGGAACGGCTCTATCAAAGGAGATCATTTAAAAAAAAAAAAAAACCCAGAAATGATCAGCATTCTAAAAAGAAATAAAAACCCCCAACAGCATAGAGTTCTGTTAAATATTTAATAAACAACAATTTTCTCTTGTGATTAAAAATCTGAGCTCCAGGGATGCATCCTCAATCCAATTTGTTTTTCTCTTACCTTGGCCCTGCTACCTCTGTTCTAGCCTGGAGGAAACTTAAGCTGAAAGTGATGCTAACGCTGTCAGTCAGGTCCAGCCGAGGCATGACCTTGCTCACATCAGTAACGTGTACTTAAATCGGATGGAGATGGAAGAGGAGAAGGAAAAAAAGAAAAAAGAAAAAGGCAGAGGTGGAGGAAGAGGGAGCCAGGAAGAGTTTTTGTGGAAATGTGGCAGGGTCCCAAACACAGGAAGGTACTTGTGCAGCTGAGACAGCAGAACACATCTCAAGATGAGCAACCTTGGTGCTACAGAAAAGCATGTGAGGGTTATACGGATCCTATTCTGCTGCTCTGAACATGGGGTCTCATCCATGTTTATCAATTAGGTGACTACAGTAGGAACTCTGTAAGGCTCAATTAAAACATGTGCCTTGGCTCTTAACAGATGGGTTGTGCAAGCTGGAAAAGTCTGTATGATGGTTACAAGGCCCCAGAAAATGGCTGGCCTTGTCTGTGATGAGCAGTTATCTACAAAACGATCTCCCCCAAAACAAATCATGACCAATTGAGATGCCAGTAACTTAACTTTAAAGATGATCTAAATGTCAATGTTATCTAACACAGTTTAACATTAGAAGCTGATTACATATGAACCCTAGTAAATAAGGAGTTTTGCCCCTAAGCACAAAATGGAAAAAAAAATAATAGGAAGAAAATGTTCATTGGACAGAGGTCTGTAAAAGTACAAAGTATTTCAAATCCCACACCTGGAAAAGCTGATCTGGACTTTAGTATTTAGAAAAAATGGTGATCAACCAGTATACGTGTACATTTTCATCTATCAGATATACTGATCACCCTCCTATGTAGCAGATGATGCTCACCTTGGCCGCTCTCAGCAACATTTCTCGCTCCTCTTCATTCTTGCGTCGTTTCTCCAACTGATCCAGTTGCTCCAGAAACCTAAGCTGTGACCTGGTGTCGCTGGACTTCATGTACTTCTCGCTCTCCTAGAAACAAGACATTTTCATTATCCATGTATCAAGTTCCACAACAATATTTTTTGAGTGTTGTTATAAGAAAGAAAATGTTTAGCCAACACAGACTTCATTGCAGGTTGAATGATTAGGTGGAAGGCATGTGTAGGCAGCTAGAGCATCACAGATACAGCTAAACACAGTTGGACCAGCTCTTGGCAATTAAGATTCATCATCAACATCATCATGATTTATAAAATAATACAGATACATTGCAGACTGTCTCTACGTCTTGGATCTTACAATCTAGTCAAGATAGACACACAGCATAAAACAATTTAGAAAACAGAGACTCAGAGGCCAATGCATTCAGGAGAGAGGCCTGGGACTGGGATGGGAGATTAGCCCAGTCTCTCTGACCTGACCCAGTGTGCTCGAGCGGGGGAGTTCTGCTTTCTGAGTAAAGTTAGGTGGGAGGAGCAGGGGGGGGGGGTGGTAGAGAGCGCTGGACTGGCTTTGTTGCAGCTTTGTGAAAAGATGGCTGTGGGGGCATCTATATCATTTGTATTAATTTTCTCTGATCTGTTAAGTTCCAATAAAGTTGTCACAGTTCACTTATGATGAAATACAGCTTGGGCGGCCCACTCACACACTCTTAGAGAAGCAGCAGGCCTTTCGTGTACTGCTGAAGTGAACAAGAGTCAAAAGTTTACATTTTTGGTAGAGGATCTGGACAGCACTTGCCTTTACAGCATGGGTGGGAGGGCCTCACACTTACGTTTAAAGGGGGGAGGTTGGACCAATCAAAGCTTACAAGCCTGGATGGGGCCTCCTGACTCGCAAAGAACACTGCCAATTATAAAAGAAAAAGGGAGGTCAGTGGACCCGGAGGGCACCTCCCAGGACAAGACGCTGACCAACAAATCAATTAACAAATCCAAATGTAATAAGAATCCAGGCTGAACCCCCAGCTACAATGGATTCAAGTTAATAAAGCTATGGTCATGTGCTTACCTATAACTCTGGGGGGTTGTACAGGGTGGGGGATACAACACTATGAGGAGGGACCCTGGTACCAGGAAGACAGGCCGGACAGGGCTGTGTGATTGAACAGAGGATTTTTGACTATAATCAAATGTGATATTGGTGCAGTCAATATTTAAGGAGAATTCTGGTTATGGATATCATTGCTGATCAGCCTATTCTAAATAAGTATCAACATTAAAACACAAAGTGATTCTGTGTCAACAGTGGCTATACCTTTACAACAGAAAATACCCAGTTGCAGACGGTGGCTCCTGCACCTTCAAAAAGGAGAGAACCCTAATAGAGATGGTCTGGATGATACTATTAAAATGGTCAATGGTTTTCATCATAAAGAATATGGAGACAGGCTTAAAGATCTGAATATGTATACCCTGGAGGAATGGGGAGACATAACAGACATTTAAAGACTTCTAAGGAATAAACACACAAAAAGCAGGCGTCTTTCAACAAAATGGATGCTCTGGAACAAGGGGTCATGGGTGGAAAGTGATAGGGGGTAGACAAGAGTAATCTAAGGAATATTTCTTTACAGAAAGGGTGATTGACGCAAGGAATAACCTCCCTATAGAGACAAGGATCGTATAGGAATTCAATAAATCATGGGACAAGCCTTCACTGCTGCTCTATCCACTAGGCTACTCATCCACTTCCTATTGTTTTGATCAGTAAAACAATAGTGTGGAGGCTTTCTTTGAAATACTTTGTGAGTGAGTCCCCTTGGGCCTGGAAGCTGTGCTGCCGCCCTCTAGAAAAACTTAATTCTGGGAGTGCAATAAGTTGAGGACTGCAATTCACTACTCCAAGCTGCCCCGCCCACCCGTCTGTCTGTCTTAAAGGAAGACCCTGAAGAAAGGGTGTTACATCTAGAAAAAGAATCAAGGACATGATAACACTAATAAAACAAAGCAAGCGATGTGGGGGCACAGTAAAGGCAGACAGCCTATATTTATTTTCATTTTAAAATGAGAGCGTAAACCAGAGAATCAGACATTTTCCACCTTTTTGTAATTAGACAATTGTAAATTAAATTTGACTAAGCATAATGATGTACTTATCAGGTGATGATAATTACAGAAAGGTGACATTTGCAGGTTGGTTTTTTTTGCAAACAGTGATGGGGACATCTGTCCACTGAGAACTGGATGAAGATGTGTAACTTATTTCACATAGGCCGAACAGCTTGCAGACAGTGGTAATTACTTTTTCCACTATCAATACGAGAAAGATTTGAATTAGCGATCTAGGAGCTGAAAGACTCTATCCCCTACAATAGGCTGTCTAATCCTGCTGTGTAAGCCAGCAAGTTTGGAGTTGGAAAACTGAATCAGGCTGCTCTGAAGAACTTTCTTCCATGCAATTTAAGGAAAAGAGGGATACATTATACAGGAACAATGTCCACCCAATGACTCTGCTGGACCATGGCACAACTTCTATGTATATAAATATTTTACAAAATACATACAGAAAGACTAAAGCCTTTTTGGGTAAATCTGGTATTAGAATAACCTTCTGAGCCAATTTGTCTCTTTGCTGTTTGTTTAAGACAGCGTTTCCCAAACCTCTTTTGAGATACACTTATCCAAGTAGGATTTTAGGATTGCCACAATGAATATAAATGAGTTGGAGACACACTGTATGCCAATCTAATACATGCAAATCTATCTCATGCATATTCATTACAAATACCTTGAAAACCTGGCTGGTTAGTTGTGCTTCAAGGATAGGGTTGGGAAACACTGATTTAATAAAATGCCCAAGATTTATAAGCTATCACATTCCGTTTATTTCTTGATGATTCTTTATAAATAATGCTGGCCTTTAATTAAAAAAAAAAAAAAAACAGAGGAAAACATATACACAGGAGTAAATTCAGTAGTGCTGAACTGAATATTTGCCGAGCTGGCCTGAATTTGGCAGCAGAAAAAAAAAAACCTCCTCAGGTTAAAGATTTTCAGATATTCAGCCATTTTGCAGAATCAAGATTCTAATGCAAACACAGTAGTAGTGTAATTTTTGGACTATCCTGTACAGAACAAGTCAGAATTCTGGGTGTTATGGTAGACTCATACTTGAAGTTGGATCAGCATACTTTAGCTGTGGTTAAGGAAACCCCTTTAGGTTATGTTTGCTTTGGCAGATCCAGCCATTTCTGGACAAGAAAGACCTATGCACAGGGGTCCACTCAATGACTATGTTAAAATTGGATTACTGTAATGCCCTATATATGTGTGCCTACCAGGAACAACATTATGCAGATTCAAAATGCCACCTCCTATTTATATTTCTAGGAAACTTATATGACCATATTTCTCCAGTCCTTCAAGAACTGCATTAGTTATCAGTAACTAACAGACTCCACTTCAAAGTTGTGCACTGCATGGTTTAGCACCCAAGCTGCTGATAATATACAGACCAGGCAGAACCTTAAGTTCAGCAGATGGAAATGCACTGCAGCTTCCCTCCTTGAGGAAAGGGATGCTGCAGAGATTTTATTAGAGGTCTTTTTATATGCAGAATGGAGAGGAGAAGTAGCCTAGTGGTTAAAGCAGTGGGCTGAGAATTTGGGAAGCCAGGGTTCAAATCCTCTTTCTTCTACTGATGCTCCTTGCGACTCTGGTCAAGTCACTTCACCTACTTAGATAGTAAACCATTAGGGGTAGATAGTAAACCATTAGGGGTAGAGAAATGACTCGCCTTGACTTTGAATTTGGAAAAGGCAAGTAATTAAATCTAAAATCCAAACCCTGATCTCACTTTGTGGCATTCTTTAGCAATGAGTACTCAATTGATTCCTGATTATCTATTTAAGATAAAACAAATCTATTTCCATCTTTAGTAGCTGGACTAGAAAATCTGTTTAGCAATGGGAGGTAATGTTAAGAGTATTTGCTTGGGGTGCTGGGTCTAGGGGAATATAGTGTAGAGGGAAGCACATCTTCATTTTCACAAAATGGATTCAAAGAATGCTCTGGGTATAGTCCATGAGCTGATGATTTTTAACCAATGAGCCTTTTGTATGTGTATTGCATTTAGTTTCCTTTCTCTGCACTACGCTTGGAGCCTATGTTTGGAAATGACATGCAGATTCAAAGTGGAAAGAAGAACATAAGAAATGCCACGCTGGGTCTTGTCCACCGAGCCCAGTCTCCTGCCTCCAACAGTTGCCAATCTGGGATCTACCAGTACCCGGCAAATCCCAATATAAAAGTTTGTTTCATGTTGCTCTTCAAAAGAATTAAGGAGGTAGAGAAAACAAAGTCTGCCCAACTAATAATTGTTTATGGGCTTGTCTTCGATTTTTTTTTTTTTTTTTATTTGCAGGACATACCTGGAAAGTAGATGCAGATATTGGACACAGGGTAACCGATTATCATGTCCACAGCAAGTTCAACAAATAAATATGTCTAGCAAGGAGGCATACTTGCAGAAAAATTAGCAGTGGGGAAAAGGAGTGTAAAATTATTTTAAAAAAGAATAACAATATGCTTAAAACCATTAAGATTCACTAAGGTTTAGGGCATGGATCGGCAAACGTTTAGGCAAAGCCAAATTAGGGGCTCTTCCCAACCTCAGAGGCTGGAGGTCTCCCTCAGAGCTCAGGTTGAAGAATAGAGAGGGTCTCCCTCGGAACTGCCTCCTTCAGTGACTAGCTGCACGCCTCCCCCAGCCTCTCTGGTCTTGCCAAATTATTTGCCAATTGTCCTTGTATCAAGGGGAATGCCTGTTCTTCGAGAAGGGGGTCTTTAGTCTATTTTTTCTTTTCTGGAATTCCCCTTGCTTTAGTGCTTATTGATGTATTCTTTCACTGGTTACAGTTTTAAGGAGCCTTACTTGAACTGTTTCTGGTCCTTCTAAAGAAGGAAGAAATCTCCAAATTGATCTATCAACAAGATACCTGGCCTGGCAAGTGGCCGCCAAGAACAGAAGACATAAAGGACTTTAATTTATTAGGGCTAATGAGGAAAATAACTGAGGTTATCTTCTTTTCCTATCACTACAGCCCAGCATTACTATCTACCTTCAGGACATCAGTGAACCCAGAAGTCAAATTGCAGTGATAGGAACGCAAGATTTGGTGAGAGAAGTAACGGTGGTGGGGCCACTTGGCAACAGTGATCATAACGATCAAATTTAAACTAATAACTGGAAGGGGGACAATAAGTAAATCTGCAGCTCTAACACTAAATTTTAAAAAGGGAAACTTTGATAAAATGAGGAAAATAGTTAGAAAAAAACTGAAAGGTGCAGCTGCAAAGGTTAAAAATGTTCAACAGGCTAGGACATTGTTTAAAAATACAATCTTAGAGGCGCAGTCCATATGTATTCCACGCATTAAGAAAGGTAGAAGGAAGGCAAAATGATTACAGTCATGGTTAAAAGATGAGGTGAAAGAGGATATTTTAGCCAAAAAAACATCCTTCAAAAATTGGAAGAAGTATCCATCTGAAGAAAATAGGATAAAACATAAGCATTGTCAAGCTAAGTGTAAAACATTGATAAGACAGGCGAAGAGAGAATTTGAAATGAAGTTGGCCATAGAGGCAAAAACTCATAATAAAAACTTTTAAAAATATATCCAAAGCAAGAAACCTGTGAGTGAGTTGGTTGGACCATTAGATGACAGAGGGGTTAAAGGGGCTCTTAGGGAAGATAAGGCCAATGCAGAAAGACTAAATGAATTCTTTGCCTCCGTGTTTACTAATGAGGATGTTGGGGAGATACCAATTCCGGAGATGGTTTTCAGGGTTGATGAGTCAGAGGAACTGAACGAAATCACTGTGAACCTGGAAGATGTAGTAGGGCAGATTGACAAACTAAAGCGTAGCAAATCACCTGGACCAGATGGTATGCATCCTAGGGTTCTGAAGGAACTCAAAAATGAAATTTCTGATCTATTAGTTAAAATTTGTAACCTATCATTAAAATCATCCATTGTACCTGAAGACTGGAAGGTGGCCAATGTAACCCCGATATTTCAAAAAGGCTCCAGGGGTGATCTGGGTAACTATAAAACAGTGAGCCTGACTTCAGTGCCGGGAAAAATAGTGGAAACTATTCTCAAGATCAAAATCGTAGAGCATATAGAAAAAGACATGATTTAATGGAACATAGTCAACATGGATTTACCCAAGGGAAGTCTTGCCTAACAAATCTGCTTCATTTTTTTTTGAAGGGGTTAATAAACATGTGGCTAAAGGTGAACCAGTAGATGTAGTGCATTTGGATTTTCAGAAGGCATTTGACAAAGTCCCTCATGAGAGGCTTCTACAAAAACTAAAAAGTCATGGGATAGGAGGCGATGTCCTTTCGTGGATTACAAGCTGGTTAAAAGACAGGAAACAGAGAGTAGGATTAAATGGTCAATTTTCTCAATGGAAAAGTGTAAACAGTGGAGAGCGCCTCAGGGATCTGTACTTGGACCGGTGCTTTTCAATATATATATAAATGATCTGGAAAGGAATACGACGAGTGAGGTAATCAAATTTGCGGATGATACAAAATTATTTAGAGTAGTTAAATCACAAGCAGTCTGTGATACATTACAGGAGGACCTTGCAAGACTTGAAGACTGGGCATCCAAATGGCAAATGAAATTTAATGTGGACAAGTGCAAGGTGTTGCATATAGGGAAAAATAACCAATGCTGTAGTTTCACGATGTTAGGTTCCATATTAGGAGCTACCACCCAGGAAAAAGATCTAGGCATCATAGTGGATAATACTTTAAAATCATCAGCTCAGTGTGCTGCAGCAGTCAAAAAAGCAAATAGAATGTTAGGAATTATTAGGAAGGGAATGGTTAATAGAACGGAAAATGTCATAATGCCTCTATACGCTCCATGGTGAGACCACACCTTGAATACTGTGTACAATTCTGGTCGCCACATCTCAAAAAAGATATAGTTGCGTTGGAGAAGGTACAGAGAAGGGCAACCAAAATGATAAAGGGGATGGAACAGCTTCCCTATGAGGAAAGGCTGAGGAGGTTAGGGCTGTTCAGCTTGGAGAAGAGACGGCTGAGGGGGGATATGACAGAGGTCTTTAAGATCATGAGAGGTCTTGAACAAGTAGATGTGACTTGGTTATTTTCACTTTCGAATAATAGAAGGACTAGGGGGCATTCCATGAAGTTAGCAAGTAGCACATTTAAGACTACTCGGAGAAAATTCTTTTTCACTCAACGCACAGTTAAAGCTCTGGAATTTGTTGCCAGAGGATGTGGTTAGTGCAGTTAGTGTAGCTGGGTTCAAAAAAGGTTTGGATAAGTTCTTGGAGGAGAAGTCCATTAATGGCTATTAATCAATTTTACTTAGGGGCAGATTTTAAAACATTGCGCGAACAAAAGTACGCTGGATTTTATAAGATACGCACGTAGCCGCGCGTATCTTATAAAATCCGGGGTCGGCGCGCGCAAGGGGGTGCACATTTGTGCAACCTGCGCGCGCCGAGCCCAGCGCGCGCTGCCTGTTCCCTCCGAGGCCACTCCGATTTCAGAGTGGCCTCGGAGGGAACTTTCTTTCGCCCTCCCCCCACCTTCCCCTCCCTTCCCCTACCTAACCCACCCCCCCGGCCCTATCTATAGCCCCGCTTACCTTTGTCGGCAAAGTTACGCCTTCTGAAAGCAGGCGTAACTTTGCCCGCGTCGCCGGCAGTCCCGCTCCGTCCTCCGGTCCCAGGGGCGTGGTCCGGAGGCCTCGACCCCCGGGCTCGCCCCCGAAACGCCAGGGCACGCCCCCTCCCGCCGCATCATTTTGGGGACGCCCCCGGACACGCCCCCTCCCGCCCCTTTTCAAAAGCCCCGGGACTTACGCGCGTCCCGGGGCTTTAGGCGCGCCGGCGCACGAGGGCCCTGCGCGCGTAAATCCTGAAGGATTTGCGCGCGCGGCCCTTTTAAAATCTGCCCCTTAGGGAATAGCCACTGCTATTAATTGCATCAGTAGCATGGGATCTTCTTAGTGTTTGGGTAATTGCCAGGTTCTTGTGGCCTGGTTTTGGCCTCTGTTGGAAACAGGATGCTGGGCTTGATGGACCCTTGGTCTGACCCAGCATGGCAATTTCTTATTTTCTTAAAACCAGCAATTCACAAGAACCGCTGATCACAGTTGGCAGGAACAGAGGCAGGGTGGGTGCAGGAAGTGGTACGTTTAACCTGGATCTGCAATGGGCTGAGCCACATCAGTTGCCAGGGGCTGGTTCTGGTTCGCAGGCCACTTTGCTCACCCCTGATTCAGGGGCTTGATCAGTAGCACTCTGTTGACCATGACTTTCCTGATGCTTTTTTTATGCATGGACTTATTTTGTAAACTAAATCTGGATTTCCTCCAGTTTTCACCATTCCACCCTTACAATTATTTTTCCCCTTAGTGCACACCTCTTATACTGGAAATGGTTCCCTGCATGCACGTTAATTCAACCATCCTTCATTAATGCCTTTTTTTGGTCTGATTATTTTTTTGTATGTGCACTCAAAACTTTTCCAACAAAACACAAACCACAAAATAATTGTGTGTGTGTGGGGGGGGGGGGGAATTCATTTTAGTGGAAAAAAAATATATGAATGCAGAAGATCTCCTTCATTTCAGCAAGCGAAAAGAAGATTACGTAGCAACATTTAATGTTTCACAAAGGAAGCAGAAGTTTCAACATGCTGGGCCATCTTGACTAATTCATGGCAATACAGTAAAAGATGACCATTAAAGATTCAAATGGTCCACCTAGTCTGCCCAGCAAGTTGTTTAAGGTTATAACTGCGGCTCCAAGCACATTACACCTTCATGCAGAAATGTTATATCTAAGGTTACCACTGGTTACCCCATTTCTTCATTTTCATCCTCTAAATCTAAATTCCCAATACAAGCTTCTGCTTCTTGGGTGGACTTTGGCTAGAAGAGTTGCTGAAAGAACACCTATAACCAGGTCAGGGAATATATTCAGACTTCTCACTGCGTAACAACTTGAACTATTCCAGATTTTAATAGGAACATAATTAGCTATACCTGAAGAAGCAATAAGTTGAAAGCTAAGGTGATTTTTTAAGGTGATAAAAACTTGAGCCAAAGCTCAAGATAGGAATCTTAAAAACATTGCCTGTACTGCATATGGAGACACAGAACATAGAAGTATCAAGAGAAGCAATAGGAGAACTAAGAAAATACAATATGGAAAAAAGATACAAAAATAGTCCCAAATGTATTGTGTGTCGTCAGCTTTATTGAACAATTTCCAAGCACACAATGATATTTTGCCTGTATATATTGCTCCCTATGATTTTCAGAATGAAGCTCTCTGGCACAATGCAAATATTAAGAGCACTAGCAGTAAATTTGGCAGCTTGAAACTCAACATACCATGGCTTATGAGTGCAGCTCATTCCTGTCATGATATATGCATAACTGATCCATTTAAAGGAAGGTCCCAAAAAATAATGCGAAAGACGGTCTAAGAAAGCCAGGAGGAAAATAAAAAGCATAGACCAGTCATCTTAATTGCAAGGGTATATTTATTAATAGAGTTCAAACGATACAATCATAAATAGTGCAAATCACCCAACTCTGGCCGAGTTTTTGAAGACTACCTACAGAAATGGGAAGACACTATTAGGCAAAGTAATTTACATGCTTCAACGCTACTGGATTATTGTAGATACAAGTGCATTCCACGAGGTTTACGTATTAACAAACCATCTAGCATGTTCAAAGAAGAGATAGAATTCATGAAAGCTTGGGAAGCGATTTTAAACAAATGCTTTTTAGAACTTATGATATTAATTATAAAAAATCAAGTCAGAGAAGAGAAGAGAAAATTAAAGAAGAGTTAGATTAGGATTTAGAATTTAAAAAAAGAATGATCTTTGTTTTGATGTTATACTGACTATAAGAGAAATTTGGATAAATTTACAAAAGAATTGAAATCCTTAAAATTTGAAAAAATTCAAAAGAGATGAGGCTGACTATAAGAATAATAGTGTTTATGCGTGGCATTGGTTTGGTAAACTACATTTAAGAATAGATACAACTGTCTCTTATTTACGTAAAATTAATCCCGTTGCAGATGGAATAATTAAAGAGAAAGAAAAAAGAATACATGCTAGTCCAATTGAAGAAAGAAGTGTTAAATGTTTGCGTAGTATTTCAGATGAGGTTGTTGACTCCTCCGTGTCACTTTTTTCAAATAGCAATACACACTCCCCTCCTCGTATGGGCAACAATGAAAGGAACCAATGGGTTTTTCAGTTAGAACAAGCTTGGAAGAGGGAAACTACAAAACATAAAATACATCCAAACAATTGGATAAGTCCAGGGTTCAGGGAAAGAGCAAGAGGCAGAAGCAGAGGAAGGGGTTACTTGAACCCATACCACAGAACATAGCGATAGAATTGTTAGTATATCCCAACGTAGCCTGAATAAAAGTGAAGAGTCTATTCTTAAGAAAGGATTGTCATTTGTTCCTACTGTAGCCTATAATGCCTTTCACACTAAAGTGGAGTTGCTTAAGTTTGTCATGAAATTACAAATTATGGATTATTTTTCGAATAATAGTAGAGTTATGTCAGCTTTCTCTATTGTTTATAAAGAGAACAAAGTGCACTCGAGACTTAATTTGGTCAAAGTTGCAAAATCACTTCATTTATTATTTCAAACGGTGACTCCTTCTTTACACCCCACAGAGTTATATCATAAAGTTTGGCAGCAGTCCCCGACACGGACCCGTGTTTCTCCTGTCGGCTGCTTCAGGGGGATTCTTATCAATATCTATAAACAGAAGTAATAAAAATAAGACCAAATTCTAACAACTAGGCTATCCGAAGAACAGACAATACGTTGAAATTTCACATACCTGTGTGGTAATCAGTCATACATGTTTACAGGAGCACAGAGACGCTGTGTCACATATTGGTATTTAAGCCCTAACTCAGGCTGTTTTGGCGCGAAAGCGGCGTTAATCTCAGACACTAATGATTAACTAATTACCCAACATTCCTCGGCTGTCAAACTAGAGTCACAAAAAATGATGCCACTCAAGCTCGGCATTAAGTCCATTTGGAGCTAATGTATATAAAATGTAAATCCATTTCTGTTCCCTTTTGATGAGAATAGAGGAGAAATCTCCTCCTCTAGTTGGTGGCAATATCATGTCAATGACGAAAAAGTATAGTTCTTCTACTGTATGCAATGTCTGAGTCCAGTGAGTTACTAGAGGGGCCATTTCTCTCCCCGTATTTATATTAGATTTGTGTTCAATTATTCGTGTCTTGATTTTCCTTGTTGTTTTGCCTACATATAGTTTGTTACATGGGCATTTGATCACATAAACCACCCCTTGTGTGTCACAGTCAGAGCTGGCATGTAAAACAAAGGTTTTCCCTGTGGTCGGATGTATAAATTCAGACAATGTCGACGTATACTTGCACACTGAACAGTGGTCACACGATTTGTGCAACCCCCTCTCACGTGTACTGCCTTGCTGTGTAAAGCAGGAATGCACCAACCTGTCCCTAATGTTGGATCCCCTACGGTATGTAAAGCGGATTGTACTCCTCAAATATGTATCAAGCACCAACTCACCCCAATGTCTTCGAATAATTCTCGATATATCATTGCTGATCATCGAAAAAGGTAAGATACAATTTGTGGTCGGAGAACTATCTTGCGTGTGGGGTAAAAAAAGTAAATCCCTATTTACATTAAAAGCTCGTTTGTATGCTCGTTTCAGAACTTTATTGGGGTACCCTCTCTGTTGGAACCACGATGACATCTGCTTAGCTTGACTAACGTAATCTGTTCTTGTGGAACAGATTCGTCTAAGCCTCAAAAACTGGCCTGTTGGGATATTATTCTTCAAATGATGTGGGTGAAAGCTATCATAGGCTAATAGGGTATTTCTATCGGTTTCTTTACGGTAAATTGATGTGTAGAATTGATAATTCTGATAAGTAATCATTACATCTAAAAATGGTATTTGATGACGATCTATCACAAAATTAAATTGTAGGTTGGAATTTAAATTGTTCAACCAATCAATGAACATAGAGAACTGAACGCCTGTACCTTGCCAGATTAATAGTATATCATCAATATACCTAAACCAGTGCACTATAAGGGGTTGCCAGTCCGACGTATAAATAAATCGTTCTTCAAAGTCTGCTACAAACAAACATGCTAGACTGGGGGCCATAGTGGCCCCCATGGCTGTACCCTTGATTTGCTGATAGTATTGGGACTTAAACAAAAAATAGTTGCGTGTGAGTGCTATCTCAGCCAGCTCTACTAAAAAGTTAGTAGGGACTCGTAACTGTGTTGTCCTGGTGCTAAGAACCCTATCAATCATCGCTATTGCCTCATCCTGCGGAATATTAGTGTACAGAGATATAATATCCAGTGTAACTAGAAAACATGAATCAGATGTTAAATGAATGTCAGATAATAAGGAGATCAAATGAGCCGAATCTCTAACATACGATTTAATGTGAGGTACAAAGGGTTTAAGAAACTTATCTACAAATTTAGACAGAGGTTCCACTACTGAACCAATTCCGGACACTATAGGGCGCCCCGGAGGGTTCGTCAGTGTCTTGTGTATCTTAGGGACTATATAGAACACTGGAGTAATAGGATATTCAACGATCAGGAAGGCTAATTCCTTACCTGTTATAAAATTCGAATCAGATGCCTGCTGTACTACCTGTTTTATGATGTTTTGAGGTTCTTGTGTCGGGTCATAAAGCAATTTTTTGTAGAACGTTTCATCATTTAATTGATGTTCTATTTCTATCTCATAGTCACTAGTGTTTAAAATCACTATCCCTCCCCCTTTATCGGCTGGTTTTATCGTGATCTTAGGGTCTTGTCTTAATGCTGAGAGCTAAATTCTCTTCTCTAGTAAGATTGTAATACACATATCTTCTATTGTATATATACTAGAGTGCCACCTGCAGTCCCTCAGTATTGTCCTGTACCCAAGCCCAGGCTAACAGAACTAAGGAGCGAGAGGTGGCAAACATCAAAACCCTGACTACCCCTCTGCTCTAGACAAAAAATAACTAACTCAACCGTGCATAACTGCTCCATCAATCCATTCTGCCAAAAAGGAGCTTCAAGAAATGCTTCAGGCAACAATATTGGCCAATGGTAGCCAACACAGTCTTTCGGAATCTGAAATAAGGGGTGGGCCTCTGGACTACTACAGGAACGAAAATTAGCAGGTAAGAACCAATTTTCTTTTCCCAGTACGTACCAGGATCAGTCCAGAGAAGAGGGATGTACCCAAGCCACCTTACAATGGACAGGCCCCCGAAAGACCCTCATGCAGCACACTCTTCCCGAAGGACGACTCGTCAGACGCCTGGACGTCCAATCGATAATGCCTCATGAAAGTGTGAATAGAAGACCACACCGCCACCCTACAGATCTCCTGAGGTGACAAAAGCTGACACTCTGCCTAGGAAGTAGCCTGGGCTCTAGTGGAGTGAGCCCTTAGACCGAAAGGAACCTGCCGTCCACGGGCAATGTACGCCAACCCAATGGTCTCTTTAATCCACCTAGCAAGGGTCGCTTTAGATGCTTTGTCTCCTTTCCTCAGACCCCCCGAACAGGACGAACAAATGGTCAGATCGACAAAAGCCATTGGTAACCTCCAGATAGCACATTAAGGCCCGGCACACATCCAAAAGATGAAGGTCTCTATCTTGAGGAATATCTCGAGACCAATGTAGAAACCCAGGAAGTTCCACTGTCCAATTTACGTGAAATGAGGAAACCACCTTAGGGACGAAGGACGGAACCGTCCGCAAAGAGACCCAATCCACCGAGATACGTAGAAATGGATCCCGACAAGACAGAGCCTGCAGCTCAGAAATTCGGTGAGCCAAACAAATAACCACCAGAAACACCGTCTTTAAGGTCAGATCTTTCAGAGAAAATCCGCGTTCAAAAGGAGCACCGCAAAGGGCCCAGAGAACTAAATTTAGAATCTAATCCGGGCATACTGGGCGGACAGAAGGCCACAGATGCTTAACTCCTTTAAGAAAACGAGCAATGTCTGGATGGGCTGCCAAGGAACAACCATTGAACCGTCCCCGCAAGGCAACCAGAGCCACCACCTGTACCCGAAGGGAACTGAACGCCAGTCCCTTAGAAAGCCCCTGCTGAAGAAAATCGAGAATTTGGGGAACCCCCACTGATAGAGGGTCACAAGTCTGTTGAATGCACCATGCCTCAAAAAGTTGCCAGATGCGCACATAAGCCATAGAGGTAGCCGGCCGTTGCGCCTGAAGGAGGATGGAGATGACCTGCTCGGAATAGCCCTTCAAGCATAAACGTATCCTCTCAAAAGTCAAGCTGCAAGAGAGAAGTGATCCTCCCGATCTGAAAATATGGGTTCCTGTCGTAGCAGACGCGGCAGATGAGCCAGCTGCAAGAGGCCATTGAGAGCTAGCCGCACTAGATCCGCGAATCACGGATGACGTGGCCACTCCAGTGCCACGAGAACCACCCGGCCCAGGTGAAGTTCTGTGCGATGGAGAAGCGGCATGGGGGGAAAGGCATACAACAGAATTCCCGTGGGGCAGGGACACATGAGGGCGTTGATGCCCACCGAGCCCTCCTCTTTTCACCGACTGAAGAAACGTTCCATTTTGGCATTCGTCCGTGTTGCCATGAGGTCCAACTGGGGTATGCCCCACCTGGCGCAAATGCGGTTCTACGCATCTGCGAACAGTTCCCACTCTCCTGGATCGAGTTGTTGTCTGCTGAGGAAATCTGCTTGAACATTCTCCACCCCGTGACATGCAAGGCAGCAATGCCCCCGAGGTGACATTCCGCCCAGGCGAACAAAAGTCGTGCTTCTAGTGCCACAGCAGGGCTTCACATCCCGCCCCGACGGTTGATGTACGCCATCATCGTCGCATTGTCGGAGAAGACTCGTACCATTCTGCCCATAGTCCATGGGAGGAAGGCTTGTAAGGCTAGGCATACAGCTCTTGTTTCGAGGTGATTGATGGACCATGAGCCTTCCGTTGTTGACCATCGACCTTGAGTGGACCTTTCTGTGCAGACCGCTTCCCAACTAGAAAAACCGGCATCGGTGGAGATTATCAGCCAATTCGAAGGGTCCAAATTCACCTCCCCCCCCCCCCCCCCCCGCTCCAGATTGTCGCATGACAGTCACCATGATAGACTGGCCCGGGACTCTGGAACTAGTGGCATTGGTAGCTGAAATTGTTCCGACAACTGACTCCACCGAGTCAGAAGTGCCCGTTGCATGGGGTGAAGGTGAGTGAACGCCCAGGGAACTAAGTCCAGAGTGGAGGCCATGGAGCCCAGGACCTGAAGATGATGCCACACTGTGTGTTACGCTCGTGGACCCTTGGGCCGGTTGGGACAGTGGATGGTATGCTATGGAAGACCACAGCAAGCGTCCCAGCCAGGAGGCGGCACGGAAGAGACTCAGATGAGGCTTCACCACTGGAAGTCTTAGGTCCCCTCAGGAAGAGCCCGTAGAGACCCGGACTTCTTGGACTTAGGTGGGATCCTATGCGACCAAGGATCCAGGCAGCGGTCGAGATGGACGAAGGCTGGGCCCAGGTAGCTGGAGGAGCCCGTGAGAGCCCGAGCCACTGGGACTTAGGAGAATCCTCTGGGCCAGCAAGTACCGGATACCTGAGGTGATGAAGAAGCCGAAGTCGGAGTCCAAGAGTGAAGCCGGGTCAGAAGCCAGGAGTCAGAGATCCAAACCAAAGCCAGAGACGAAAGCAGAAGATGGAGTCGTGGACGGAGCCGGGTCAGAAGACAATACCAAACCAGGAACAGAAGCTGGAGACGAAGTTATGGGACGGAGCCGGGTCGGAAGCCAGAAGTCGATACCAAAACCAAAGGGCGGAAGCTGAAGACAAGTCAGGATACAAGCCAGGTCGGAGTCCAGAAGACAGAAGAAGCAATCCAGGGACTACAGCAGCAACTAGAGACTCAGACAACTGAGGAACCTCGTTGCAAGGCGAGGTGCTACAAAGCTGCCTGGTTTAAATGGCCCAGCAACGTCTGATGTCAGGAGGAGATGTTCCCAGGCTTTCCCACGCTGGCCCCTTTAAGAGAAGGCCCTAGCTCGCTCGCAACTAGGGGGCAGGGCCAGCCGCGTATTGGCGTCTCCCTGCAGGGAGAACACCGTGGAGGGCCCCATCTTCAGCCCTGGAGGTTGGGGGAAGGCGTTCCTGCGGCCGGACCGGCCGCGCGGTAAGTGTAGGTCCTGGAGCACGGCCCTGGACCTTAACACTGTGGGTGTGTGCGTGCCTCTGAAGGAGTGAGTAAATCTGGTCCTGTAACTTCGATATTCGATCCGTCGACAGAAACACCTTTCCTTGTATGGTATCGAATTGGGCTCAGAGATAAGTCAACACCTGAGTGGATTCCAAGTGACTCTTCTGGATATTGATGACCCAGCCCAGGGACTGTAACGTGAACATCACCATGCGCACCGATCTCTCGCAGTCCTCCCGTGATTTTGCCCGAATCAACCAGTCGTCCAGGTATGACTGGTTGAATGCAGCCACTACCACCATTACCTTTGTGAACGTTTGAGGAGCAGTTGCGAGTCCAAAAGGAAGGACTCGAAATTGAAAGTGTTGTCCCAACACCTTGAAACGCAGAAACTTCTGGTGACTGGGCCTTATGGGGATATGAAGATACGCTTCGGTGAGATCCAGGGACGCTAGAAATTCCCCTGTCCGCACCGCTGCCATCACCGTCTGCAATGTTTCCATTCGAAAACGAGGGATCTGGATACAACGGTTCACTTTCTGCAGATCTAGAATGGGATGAAACGTGCCCTCCTTTTTTGGCACCACAAAGTAAACTGAGTAACAGCCCCTGCCTTGCTGCGTCTCCGGAATCTGAACAATAGCCTTGAGGTCGAGAAGTCGTCGTAAGGTCCCCTGGATTGCCTTGTGTTTGCTGCGCGAGGTCACTCAGGATTCCACAAACACCTCTGGGACCGGCCATGAGAATTCCAAGGCGTACCCCTCTCTGATGACCTCTAACACCCACCAGTCTGAGGTAATCCTTGCCCATTCCGTGTAAAAGTTGGATAATCTGCCGCCGACAGCTTTGATGACGGAATGGGTGCTCGTGGCTTCATTGGGAGGATTTGGTGCTTCCCGCACCCAGGTGTCCCGGGTCCCTGCCAGGACGGTGACCCCCGCGAAAGGACTGCTGGCGTCCCATAGGTGGCTTCGACGCGGACGGTGCCGAGTATCTGCTAGTCCTGTATCAACGCGTGTCTTGGAAACGAGGTCTGGGAGGAAAGACCTTCTTGGACGATTTTCTGTCTTCTGGTAATCGATTGCCCTTGGATTCCGCTAGCAATTTTACCAACTGATCCAATTCCTCTCCAAACAGAAGCTTGCCCTTAAAGGGCAGGTTGCATAACTGGGATTTAGATGACAAATCCACCGCCAAATTCCTCAGCCAGAGGTAACCATACCTCTCGCCGAGATCCTCAGCAGATCGCACAGGGCATCCGCCACATAGGCGATACCCGCTTCCAACCGAGCGGACTGTAACGCACCTCCACCGCTAGTTCCAGAACTGGTCGCCACTTCCTGGATCCAACACAGACAAACTCTCTGCATTAAACTGGCGCATATCGCTGCTCGAAGACTCCAGCGCCGCCACCTCAAATGCCCGTTTCAACTGGATCTCCAGCTTTCGGTCCTGCATATCTTTAAGGGCGGCTGCCCCAGCGACCGGGATAGTAGTCTTCTTAGTGACCGCAACATCCACCTTAGGGATCTTCAAAAGGTCCAAGTCGTCCGATGATAGGAGATATATCTTAGCCATTGCTCTGCCCACCTTCAGACCGACATCCGGAGCTTCCCACTCCCAGGTTACCAGTTTGCGGACTTTCTTCTGTAGCGGAAAAGACGTCGTGGGCCCCCGGATCCCGTCAAGGACGGTATTAACCCCCTCATTGTCCTGAGACACCGTAATTCCCAGGACCTCTAGGACCTGAGGAATAAGGGGACGTAGCTCGTCTCTCTTGAATAAACGGACCACACTGGGATCGTCACCCTCTGGTGGTGGGGTATCGGGATCATCTGTGTCATCCTATCCACATCCGCTTGATCCAGGTCCTTACCCACACCTGTTCCAGCAGGTGGAGCTGATCTGGAACCCGGTAGTGGTCCCTGAGGACCCTGAATGCTCACCTTACCCAGTTGACCTTGATCCAAAGGGCGATGCCCAGGATCAGAAGCCCTAAGATTTTTCTCCAGAGGAGGATCGAGTTCCCCGTGCGTTCGCGCCGTGCATTTGCAGGCCAAAAAGGCCTCGTGCATGAGTAAAACAAACTCCACAGAAAACCCCTCCGGCGCCCCCTCCCCTTCTAGGGAAACCACTGGAGGTGCAGCGCTCGCTCCTCCCAGGAGATCCTCCCCTATAGGAGCCAAAACGGGAGGGGGATCCTCCTCCCACGATTCCAGTCCCGGGAGAACCAGGATGTCCCCGGAGGCGGGGCCTTCTGGTTCCAATAATTCCCCTGCCTCCTCAGCACATTCGGGGCATAACAGGGCCGTATCCAGATCCTGCCCGCGTGTGCCACACACGCAGCAGGCAGGAGATTTAGAGCACGGTGGCATCCCTGCAATCGTGCCGCCATGTGGCTGCCGGGGGGGGGGGGGGGGGGGGAGAAAGGCCGCACCACCTCCGAAGCTGCAGCGTGGGAAAAAAACTGTCTAAAATCAAGCGTGGTCAAAAGTAAGTAAAAAAACCCCACGCGCCTTCAGGCGGCAGCCCACCAAGCTATCAGAAAATGCCGCCGTGTCCCCAAAACGGACTGGAGTATTAAAAATTACACTCACCCTTTCCCTTCCGTGGCAGCCCAGAGCTCCGGGAGCTGAAGGGAAACGAAGCTGACAGCCTCCCACACAGCCTACAAGGGCCTGCTCCCACCACAATGACTCCTTACTCAGAGCCGTTGTCTCAGACCGGAGCCCCAAAGAAACACTTTCCTCCTATTGAACTTTTTTTTTTTTTTTTTTTTTTTTTTAACTTTAATAACAGAAGATGCTCTGACCGGGATAAAGGGAGCAGCTGCAGCAGTGTCTGTGTGGCGTAACCAGGAGCCCCTGGCCTGCACACACGGACCCGGAGAGGGCGAAACCCCTGGCAGGGATAACCAATCCCCCAGACGCCCGGCTTCCACTGAGGGATGGCCCACAAAGGTGCCTAACACCTCAGGAAGCGATCGTAAAACAAATTCTGCTAAGTACTAAAAAATAGAAAATCAAATTAAACTACAGGAGTGCATCTCTGCCATCTGCTGGAGTCAGGGAAATACTGAGGGACTGCAGATGGCACTCTAGTATATATGGCAGTGTCCAAAGCTTTGTTCTCTGACTCCATCTGCTGGTAGGGATGCACAACCCACTTCTCTGGACTGATCCTGGTACATACTGGGAATGATACATTACGTAATGAAAAACTATTGTGATAAAACCAGCAGACAAGGGTGACTGTAGATATAATGGAGTAGTCGAAATATATAGCTGAAATTGATAGACAATTATCAAATACTACATTTTACACTAAACTGCTGAAAGATCCAACTGATGAAATTAAGCAAGAGATCAATTCGGCCTTGTCAACTGCACATTCAGCTGGTTTTCTTAATGACAAAGAAGTTGACTTTCTCACAGTTCAACATCCTATTATGCCAATAATATATATCCTTCCAATAATTCACAAATCTTTAGTATCTCCACCAGGCAGACTGATTATATCAGCTATTGGCTCACTGTTAGAACCCTTTTCTATATTTATTGATAGCTTCCTCAGAACCTTCGTACCTGAAATTCCATCATCTGTGAGGGAAACCTCTGGTGATATTACCCCATTAAATGAAGTACATATCACAGAGGATGAAAAAATCCTCTTAGTAAGTTTAGACGTAGAGGCTCGTTCTAATTTAAGAAACCCGTCAGTCCAGAACAATACACAATCATGTTCCTACACATTTTTTGATTGAATTAGCTAGGATAGCTTTAACAAAGAACTTTTTCAAATTTGAAAAGAATGACTATTTACAATCTAAAGGTGTAGCTATGAGGTCAGCAATGGCACCATCCATAACTAATCTTTATGTATCTCAGTTTGTAGAAATATTTCTTAAGGAGCATGTCTTTTCAGATAATATCAAACTCTGGCATAGATATGTAGATGATGTATTTTTAATTTGGCAAGGTGATCTGAATCAATTGAATTCTATGAATGGTTGAATACCCTTCCTAATCTTGGATTTATTGTCAAAAGTCATTTTACATTTATTTCCTTTTTAGATATACAAATATCAATAAATGCAGGAAATTTTGTTAGGGACATATACCATAAACCAACCGATATGAATAAACTCTTGGACTACAAGAGTTGCCACAATAACACCCTTAAAAAGAATCTCCCATATGCACAGTTTTTAAGATTACATAGATTGTGCACGGATAACAACACATTTAGAGTTAGATCAGCAGAAATGAAAAGTAGATTTATCAATAAAAATTACCCCGATCATCATATTGACTCGGGTTCTGTTTGTACTATGGGGCAAGATAGATTAAGTTTACTAATACTGAAGAAAAGGAAAGAAAATAACAATGTTGTATGTCCGCTCACTTTGAATAGCAAGTCCCATAAAATCAGAATGATTCTCAAGAAACACTGGCCGATAACACAAAGTATCGAATGTTTTAAGGATTTAAGATTAATGATTGCAAACAAACATGAAAAAAATCTTAAGGATATGATAGTTCCGTCAGCACTACCACAGAGAAAAATCAGGTATTTGACCACCTGGACACTTCCCCGAGGTTCATGCTCAGTCTGCAATGTTAAACTTAAAACTGACAGTGTAGAAATAAGCAGAGATGCAAAACCATTCAAACTGAAAAGTTTCACAAATTGCACAAGCAGTGGTGTGATTTATGCTGCTAGATGTCCATGCAACAAATGGTACATAGGTAAAACTATAAGACCATTGAACAGATGGACTGTTGAACATAGAAGTGTAATTAATAGAAAAACTGAAGGTAAACTGATGATTGAGCATTCTATTTCTCAGAACCACACTTTCAATGAATATACATAGAAACATAGAAATGACGGCAGAAGAAGACCAAACGGCCCATCCAATCTGCCCAACAAGCTTTCACACTTATTTTTCTCATACTTATCTGTTACTCTGACTCCTTAGTTCGGGGCCCTTATTGGTAACTTTTTGGTTCTAATTTCCTTCCACCCCGCCATTGATGTAGAGAGCAGTGCTGGAGCTGCAAAGTGAAGCATCAAGCCTAATTGGTTAGGGGTAGTAACCGCCGCAATAAGCAAGCTACTCCCACGCTTATTTGTTTACCCAGCCTGTGCAATTTAGTCCTTGTCAGTTGTTGTCTGAAAATACATCCTCTTTTCTTCATTCCCCCTGCCGTTGAAGCAGTGAGCTGCGCTGTATATGTAAGAACATAAGAAATTGCCATGCTGGGTCAGACCAAGGGTCCATCAAGCCCAGCATCCTGTTTCCAACAGAGGCCAAACCAGGCCACAAGAACCTGGCAATTATCCAAAAACTAAGAAGATCCAATGCTACCAATGCAATTAATAGCAGTGGCTATTCCCTAAATAAACTTGATTAATAGCCGTTAATGGACTTCTCCTCCAAACCTTTTTTGAACCCAGCTACACTAACTTCACTAACCACATCCTCTGGTAACAAATTCCAGAGCTTTATTGTGCATTGAGTGAAAAAGAATTTTCTCCGATTAGTCTTAAATGTGCCACCTGCTAACTTCATGGAATGCCCCCTAGTCCTTCCATTATTCGAAAGTGTAAATAACTCATTCAAGACCTCTCATGATCTTAAAGATCTCTATCATATCCCCCCTCAGCCGTCTCCTCTTCAAGCTGAGCAGCCCTAACCTTTTCAGCCTTTCCTCATAGGGGAGCTGTTTCATCCCCTTTATCATTTTGGTTGCCCTTCTCTGTACCTTCTCCATTACAACTATATCTTTTTTGAGATGCGGCGACCAGAATTGTACACGGTATTCAAGGTGTGGTCTCACCATGGAGCGATGTAGAGGCATTATGACATTTTCCATTTTATTGTATTCAAAGTGAAGTATCAAGGTTTGATTGGTTCAGGTTTGTGTGATTGAAAAACCTGTTTTAAATTTGAGAAGTGGGAATTTAGATGCCTTACTTCTTAAACCTGAACAAAGTTTTATTTTTAGTTTTAAAACAGTTACACCATTGGGACTTAATCAAGAAGTTGACTGCTCTGCCTTTTTGTAACCACTGCTTACTGACCATTGTTATGCATGCATATTTTAGTGTATTAGATATTTGTAATTATTTGACTGAGTGGGTGTTTTTTACCCTAATTATTTTTCTTTATATAATTTAATTTTTATCTCAGTATTTGTTTTTAATAATAAAAAATATTAAAACAATTAGAAATAGTAATACTCAGGCCGCCGTGTGAGACGAACGGTTGGAAGGTTCTCTCTCTGTGTTACCTCTAAACTTATTACCTCTACGAGATATGCCGCATATTAAACAGAAAGCAAGGGTAAGGAAAGCGACAACATCTTCACCCTTACCCGAGCAGACAACCCAGGATAGAGTCCTTTTTTACCGTTCCGGTGAATTTAATGCCAGTGGAGGGGGCCGGGGCCGCGATCGCAGTTGGCACGGAGCGGGCACTTACTGTTCTGGCCACTGACATCACATTGAGTCCCAGCGCACCGAAAACCACTTCTCCTCCCATGATTACTCCTGAGGTGGAGGAAGTGCTGGGGTTAATTCAACAAAGGAAGGTCGAGCCAACGCTTGGAATTCCAAGCGAACCAGTCAGGGCGGAAACAACAGGAGCTGGGAACCAGCTGAAGTTCAGGCCAGTAAGAGATTTGTCTTCAGGTGATTCTGTTACCAGTATTGACAAAGTAAACTTGAATGTGGAGCTGGGGAACCTGGCAGCACCGGGTGAGGAGACGACCAAGAAACAGCTGGAAGTTTTCCCTCTTATGGTGAAACCAACGGACATTACTATGGATTCCTTGTGGAGTGCTTTGAAAGGTTTGGAGACTGCAATTGTAAATTTAACTAAGATTACATCAGAATCAAACTTGCGGTTTCAGAACATTGAGAGAAATTGTTTCACAAGACAGGAATATGGGACAATTAGAGGCAAGAGTTGCAAAGGTTGAATCAACACAGCAGGAAATATTGAGGATAGAAGCAGTGAACATTAAGAAAATTGAAAATATAGAGAACTCTGGAAAATATTCTAATCTTCATGCTCTTAATTTTCCATTTGTGGAAATTATATCCCCTCTTGATATGTTTAAAAATTATCTTGTTAACGTGTTAAATTTATCTTCTGATATGTTACCTGTGTTAAATAGAATTTATTATCTTCCAGTTAGAGAAGAAAAATTGAATGGGGAACAACCATTAGATAACACCTTGAATTTAACTCAAGTTCTGGAAATATCGCTGGATACGAAAACTTCAAAAAGAAGGACTTTATTTGTGTCTTTTATTTTACCTTCAGACCAAGATCTAGTGTCCCGAATGTTCATACGAAATAGGTTAAAGGAAGTTTATGGTGAAAAAATCTGGATATACCCAGACCTCTCGAGGATCACACAAGAAAGAAGAAAAAAGTTTCTTATTATGAGACCAGTGGTAGTAACTAGAGGGGGCAAGTTTACCTTAAAATTCCCTTGCAAATGTTTTGTGAATTATGAGAACAATAATTATGTGTTTCTTGACCCTTTACAATTGCGTTATTTCTTGGACGCCCATACCCAAGAGGATCCTGACCAGGTTACAGTGGTAGGATAAATTAGTTCACTGGGTCTCTACACTGCGGTTTTTTCAAAACAGAAATGTTTTATTTTCTTTTTCTAATTTATATACCGCTAATTTACAACCCTCCTCTCCTTTTCCTAGAAAAAAGTACAGATAGATGTTATAGAAAAAGTGTTTTTGTTGTAATTATTGTATCGATTTCTGTTTTCTACAACAAATGTAAAAATTGTTGTATATTTTGAAAATGATTAAAAAAAAAAAAAAGAAATAGTAATACTCCACTTTATATATTTATGTTTTAATCGATTTTCTACATCTTCTGTTTTCATTTTTATTAATTAAAAAAAAATATTTTTTTGACTAATTTTATTCATGGATTTTTATCAAAATATTTTTTGTAACATTAATAAAGTATAACACCTTTGTTTTAAACATTTTTATTTTTCTTATAAAATTAAAAAATACAAATTTGATATCAATTTAATTGGTTTAAGTAGGGTTATATAGTTTGTTTTAAGCATATTTTTAAATTCTATTTTTTAAGTTATTAAACTTATGTTTTAATTGATTTTTTTTAGATTTACTGTATCCATTTTTAATATATTATTCTGACTAATTTTTTACATTTTTATTTTAAAAAACTTTTTTGTAGTATTAGTAAATTATATATTTTTGTTTTAACCATATTTTTTATGTTTATCTCATTTTTATAATTTGTATTTTTATATTCTAGATCAATTTGTCTTTTCTATCCTTTTCCTCCATTATTCAATTATAATGCCGTCATTACACTCATTAAAGTATTGTCCACTAAGCAATGAGCATACTGGGAGACCTATCTATATGTGGCTTGAGAATAATGATCAGTTTATGACTGTGCCAAATAGCTTGTTTATGTTTCTATTTAGAGTACAGATTAAGTAGTAATGCGACTATCTGGAGTGTCAGTGTTTGCTGGTCTCTCTCTCTCTCAATCATGATTATTCCACAACATGTAACTTTACAAAAAGGAGAGATGTTTGGCCGTCTGCGACTTCACGCATAGCATGATTTCAACTCCTAAAGCACTTTAGATATTTTTTTTTCTCAGTAAGCAGTTTTTGAAGTATTGGATCCTTGCGGTCTTATGCATGTAGTAAGTTTATTTAAATATTACCTAAGATGAGTATTTTCATGGAATGTTTGAGTGTTTTTTTGCATTGATAGTAATAAGATTATGAATATTAAAGTAACATAATATACATTAACAATTAGGTATATAAGATTCAGTGCTCCGTGTGACAAGAGATGTATTATGGCTGATAATAAGCTTAAGCTGATTTAATAAATGTACCGCTGTAAGGTATTATCAATATGAATAGCGTGGCAGGGTAACAACTGATCTGTCTTTATACATGAAAAGAACAATGCGTATAAGATCAGTTTTTGTTTATAAAAACTTGATCAACCGTTTGTGAATTGTTTATAGTATTCTTAGCAGTACTGTTTCTTAATGAATGTCTGTTTATACTGAATAGTATCTACACACGGAGAATGAGTAGAATAACGCCACAGTAGTTTCTGTTAAAACTATAGTGGCGATGAGGTTTGTTATTTCAATAAGTGCTTTTTGTTGATAATATTTGGAATTTCCTAAATAAAATAAGGCTGATAGCCCGCTGAATATAATTATTAAGTTGTGTGAGTCCAGTAAATTAAATCGTAGTACTTATAAAAATTTATTTTAGCTTCTGGTTACAAATATCATTGCCACATGGTTAATTTGTTTTTTAATATTGAATGTTGACCATTCCAAAGAAACGGTATTTGTTGAAACATTAAATAATCATCATTAGGTTTAGCATGGCCGGCATTAATTTGTTCTAATTCATGCAATATTAAAAGCACCGTCTAGAATCTGAATGACTTATTGATAGAGCTCAACTATCTTTAAGTGTCGATATCATTTCAGTTTATGTAAAATTGGCTCAATCGATGGCAATAGTGTTAAGTATTATTTGAAGTACAGATGAACAATTGCAGTGATAGAAGTAAAGACTTTATATTACTTTTTCATATAACAAAGTTTTGTCTATCAAATCAAGTAAATATTAATTTTACACCTGATGCAGCCTTTACAGAAGGCAAAACTCGGTCAGAATCTGGTGATTTGGACTATTTATGATTGTACCGTTTGAACTCGAGTCCATTAATAAATACACTCCTTCAACTAAGACGGCTGGTCTACGCATTTTTTCTGCCACCCAACTGATTCATTTACACACACTACCCCACGAGAGATATCATAGAAAACAGGGATATATAATGGATACTCTAAAGCTCAGTGAGCAGTTGCACATAAAGAGTGGCCTTGCAAGGAGAAAGGATATATAATGGATTCTCTATATATCTCAGCAAGCAGCTGCATCGGAAACAGTAGACTTGCAAGGCGGAAGGCTAATCAGTAAAGAGAGAGGCAAGGAAGAGGAAAAGATAAAAAGTGATTCCAGGAAAAATGTGCTTTTACCTTATAGGTCGCAGTGCGATGCCGTGCAATCATGGCCAGTTTCTCAATGAGTTCTCTTAATCGTTCCTGTGTAGCATGGGAGATCAAGTTCACAGCTTCAGAGCTAAGTTCCATAACATTATGCTTTTTACCTGAGGAAGCAGAGAAAATCCATCACATGTTTTTGTGGGAGTTGGCAACTGAATATTAGCAGAGCAGAGTTGATCCCCCTGAAAGTCTCATCTATTATAAAAAAAACAAAACAAAACAGTTTGGAGATTGAGTTTTCTAGTAAAAGCCATAACTTCAAAGGTGTAAAGCACTGCATTAATAAAAAAAAAGTTAGCTTGAGGCCACAGAAGATGAAGACATGTCACATAGCCTCTGGAATCAAGCAAAAGTCACTTATAGCAGCATTTCTCAATCAGTGTGCATTAACTGAAGTGCAGGTGTGCTGCAATATTTTCTTCCAGCAAGCTAGAGCCCAGTAGGAAGAGCTGAAGTGGGTCTGAGCAGCTCCTGCTACTACTGGCCATGACAAAGTCTTCATTTTATCCTTCTCCTCCATCCCAACACCCTCTGGCACAATCTGTCCCTTCTCCCCATAACCTACAACTAGCAGATGTACGTGAGCAGTGCTTATCTTCTGCCGTTACTTCCTCCTCTGCCAGCTTTCTTCTGAAATCAAATCACACTGGGCCCCACAGACTCATGAGACCCACTGGTCCTCTGCAGTTCTGACTGCAGAGGGAAGCCATCCGAGGAGGAAGAAGCAACAGCAGTCGGTAAGCACTGCTCGCTGACATCTGCCAGATTCAGGATATGGGGAGAAGGACAGAAGAATACCTGTTGGGGGCGGGGGGGGGGGGGGGGGGAAGTTATGATGCCAAGTGGCTGAAGGAGGAATGGGGAGGGTGATGATGCCACAGATTTAGGGGGAAGAAAAGGAACATAGCTATGCCAGGGGATGATGGGGACAGGGCGAGGTGACAGTGCCACAAGAAAGTTAACCCTGTGCCAGGACATGAAAAAGGTTGATAACCACTGATTTATAGAACACATTTGGTAGGGACACATCATGACCTAAGTTCAGAGAAAGGCGAAAAACAGTAGCTGGGGCAATAACTGGTTACATTTTTTTTTTTTTTTGGCAGAAAACAAAAATGACATTCTGCCTTGCAAAACACTGGCAGGGTAATTTTATAAAGGGATTTAGCCAGGTAAAACTAGCCCGACAATTGCCCGTCTTGATCTGGCTAAAAAAAGCATGCACACGTCCACACTGGTTTAGGTTAAAAAGAGAGGCATTTCTACGATGGGGTGGGGGGCGGGAGGGTGGTGGCTTAGGGCGGGGTACAAGCACTGTTTTACCCCCGATCAGCTTCCTGCTCAAAAAGCCAGTGCAAAGCATGCCGAAGCTTTCAGCGAGTGCACTGCATGCTAGCCAACATCCAAAGAGGGACTGCATGGGTAGTTTCTCTTTGAAAGTTTGACGTCAAGTACACATGCTGGAAACATTCTCATACTTTGCAACTACGTGGCCTACCGAAAGCTGACCCCACACACTGGGGTAGATTTGCCGGATTTACGCGCGCAGGGCACTTGTGCGCCGCTGGCACGCGCGTAAGTCCTGGGGCTTTGCTTGGGGGTGTGTCGGGGGTAGCGCGGCGTTCGAGGGTGTGTCCGGGGGGCGGGCGGGGCCGGAGACGTGACGGCGGTCCGGGGGTGGGGCTGAGTGCTCCGGCACAGCGGCCTGTGCTGGGACAGGGAGCCAGCGACGCGTGCAAGTTACACCTGCCAGAGACAGGCGTAACTCAACGAAATAAGGTAGGGGAGGGGGATTTAGTTAGGGCTGGGGGGGTGGGTTAGATAGGGGAAGGGAGGGAAAGATGGGGGGGGGGACAAAAAAAAAGTTCCCTCTGAGGCCACTCCGATTTCGGAGCGGCCTCAGAGGGAACGGAGGCAGGCTGCTGATTTTGCGCAGCCTTGAGCTCGCCGACCCCGGATTTTAAAAGATATGCGTGGCTACGCACGTATCTTTTAAAATCCGGCGTACTTTTTTAAAAAATCTGCCCCACTGTATTCATTAACAAGTCGTGTCAGTTTCTTCAAGAAGTTGATGTGTTTTTTTTTAATTGCTATTTATTCAGTGGATGTGGACACTAAATAAAGCTCCTCTTGTTCTGAGCAGAGTCTCAAAAGACAACACTCAAGTGCTCTCCCTAACATTCCTACATAACCACCATGTCCGTCTGGTTCTATGCCAGTCTTAATCACATCAAAAAGTCAACCACAATAATAATCATAAAAGAGTTTTCATATGCTTCTTGCTTCTTATTAACTCAGACAACATGCAAGCTACAGACAAGATGTGTCACCCAAAAGGTATTAAGGTCATGAATAGCCATGGGAAGCTGGGTTGTCAGCAATCTGTTTCTTGAACAGACTGAATAGCTCAAGCAAATGCTGAAAAGCTCTATTCTTTGCAGTGGGCAGAAGCATTTAAAGTCACATACCCTGTTACATTAAAAATATGCAAACACAGAAAAAACAATGCATTTTTCAGGATATCCACAATGAATATGTATGAGATAAACCTGCATACACCGAAGCTCCATGATATGCACATTTTTCTCATGCATATTCACTGTGGATATCCCGAAAATCCAACCGGCTAAGGGGTCCCTAGGACAGGTTTGGGAAGTCCTGTTCTGGTGGTCTCAGTTAGTGCTCACTTATTTGCAGTTCTATACAGCATCTAGGGTTTACGGCTTGCATTTGATGCTGGAGAGAAATGATTTGGTCCTTGATGACTGCTAGGGGGCGCTGTTAGCATAGCTGGCGTTTGGAATTTGAGTAGCTGAAGGGCACTGGCAGAACCTCTCACTGATGATCTGACTCTGGAACTCTGCTAAGCTGTACTTTAAATACATTTCTCACTCACACTTTGCTCTGTTAACTGGTGTAATTTTTCTGCGTTTCAGCTGAATTTTAAAATGAACCCTATTCTCACTTTTACCTTGCTATTTTAAGAGTTTTAAAAGAACAACACACTTTAGATAACAGGCTCACACAACCAGAATCATAACACAGCGTGCCTAAAAAATAATCCTGTTGAGATCCGTATTTAAAAGCCGGTTAACTCAGAAATTAGCTCACCAACAGGCCGATACAGTAAGGGCGCGTAAGAAAAAGTGCGGTAGTGCCGGGCGCCCGCTCGTTTGCCGCGCGCACAGTTCGGATCACATACCGCTCGATACAGTATTTCAATTAGATGCAAATGCTGCTTTGAGCGCCCAAATTGGACGTGCGTTCATGCACCTTCGCCGGCGGGGGCTGCTGGAAGCCGCTTTCGCCGCCGGCTGCCCCCGGGAGGCAGGGGAGCCGCGGTGGGCGCCTCGGGAGGAGGGGAGAGAGATTTGGGGCTGCTGGAAGCATGCAGTAAGTTTACTTTTGTTACAATTTCTATTTGCTTTAATAACATGTCGAGTCGATTTTCGCCCTGCGCCTTGCTTCGGGAGGGGGGAGAGAGAGGACTGGCAATCCCCGATGCCCGAGCGTAGGAGAACCAGGCCACACCATGTTACTCGCTTGCTCCAACCCACCCACTTATTTGACCAGAGCCTGCCTATTGCTGTCACATCCCTCTAACGCCAGGGTCAGGGTAGGCGGTAAAAGGTACGGTAAATTAGCAGGTTAAACGCGCAGCAAAACAGTTGGTTAAAAAGGCAATAATCGGGCCGCACGTTACTGTATGGGAGGGAATAGCTAATCTGATCGTTTACATATCATATACATGCTGCAGGCGGAAAGGGATACGCGTCGATTTAAAGAAGCGGTAAGGATTGGTAAAAACGGATAGTGAATCGCGGGTTAGACTTACACGGCCAAACTGTGGGTACAAAGCGGGTTAGAAACAGGGTAACCGCGGCCGCGCTTTACTGTATAGGCCTGTAAATGAACATTTGGGCACTTAACCAGCTAAATTCTATCCAGCTAATAAGAATTTAGCCAGATAAGTCAGGGGTGCTCAGAGGGCATAACTGTTGAGTTAGCTAGCTAATGGGCCGATACAGTAAAGTCCGCAGGAGAGCGGGCGAACGTCCTCTCTCCCAGCGTGCGCACAGGCCACTCTCCTGTGCGCGTGATTCACTATTCAAATTAGGCCCGGCGGAGAGTGCACAGAAAGTGCACTTTCCCGGTGCCCGAAGAAATTAGCGCCTACCTTTGGGTAGGCACTAATTTCTGAAAGCAAAATGTGCGGCTTGGCTGCACATTTTGTTTTCTGAATCGCGGTGGAATACCTAATAGGGCCATCAACATGCATTTGCATGTTGCGGGCGCTATTAGGTTCGGGGGGTTGGACGCGCATTTTCGGCCCTTACTGAATAAGGGGTAACGCTAGCGCGTCGAAAACGCGAGTCCAATAGAGGGTTAACAGTGTGCTCCGTCGGAGCGCACTGTACTGTGTCAGCCCGTAAGTTAGTCAGCTAACTCCGATATTCAGAGTGAGCCGGGTTACTTAGCCAGCTAGGTCTGGTTGGGCTAAAGATTTGCCCTAAAGTTAGCTGGCCATATTCAACAGTGTGGCTGCACAACCACAACCCAAACTTGGACTGTCTCGCGGCAGGAGCTGTGAGCGCCACAATGGAGGGATGACAGGAAGTGCGGGAAATTCTTTTGGGAAGGGCAAAGGGTGAGGAAAGGAAGGCAGCAAATGAAGTGGGTCAGCAAGTGGAAGTTTCCTGGGATGGTTTGAAAAGGCAGTCCACCACGTAGGAACTGCTTCTGATGGAGCTGTAAACCCAAAAGGAGTGGAAGGAAACTAAGGCAAAAAAAAAAAATATTTGAAGTCGGCAAACAAAAAGTAAGAGAAACTAAGACACACAATATTCAGCTGCAAATTAAGTTATGTTCTTGTGAAACTAAGTGCTGGTTTTCCTTAATATTTTTGCACTATCTGGATTCTTTGCAGGTACTTGCACCAGCTGACAAACTAGCTCCTCTCTGCCTGTTCACATAACCCCTCCCATACTTCAGTTTTCAAAGCAGAGCTATCACAGCAGAACACCACACAAGCTGATGATGATAGTTTGGTTTTCCTGTCGTGGTCTCCATAATAATAATTTTGTAACATCGCACACGTTAGCCAGCAAATACGAGCATAACTTATTTATTTATTTGTTTTTGGTTTTTATATACCGATCTTCCTACATTAGATGCAAATCAAACCGGTTTACATAGAACAAGAAGAAACTTGCTAAAAGGCATTACATAAAACAATGAACAATTATGCAACATTAAATAACATTGTCAAGAGAGTCAACTAATTATACAAAATTGAATTAAATGGTAATCAAAGTGAACATTTGATGTCCTTGTGTTGAACTTAAATAGGTTGAGAGTAACTGAAGGATTCTTCCAGGGAACCTGAAAAAAAGAAGGAGACTAAAAACAAAGCAAACCAAAAAAGTGAGAAATAAGCAGAGAGGTGTAGCTAAAGAAGGAGGTAATGCTATGAGCTAACAAGAAGGTTCTGGAAAAGCAAGCTTGAATAACCACGTTTTAAGTTTCTTCTTAAACGAGATATATAGTCCTTATACCAATTTTCAAAGCGGACTTACATGCGCAAGTCTGCTTTGAAAATTATTGCACCAAATGTATCTGTGCACATGCTAAAATGTATGGTGGAATTAGATACTTCCCTGATAATTTCCTTTCCTCAAGCCCTGCCAGACCAGTTTAGCCATGTGGGATAATGCCCGTCCTACCAGCAGATGGCAGAAGAGAATATTTCTTGCTGACATCTTTCTGTATATAGCCTGGTGCAGCAGGAAAAGCTGTTAGTATCCTTTTGCTCAAGCTCAAGAATGAGAGCCTCTGGAATATATCTTTTAAATTTAATCAAACAGAATGAGCCCAATCTGCTTTTTCTTCTTGGTGCTTCTTTTCAGACAGGGAATCTGATATCTACTTTGTAATGTTGGGCTAACCTCGGACATCACAGCCAGCCTGCACTCACCTAGATGACATAATCCCCTCCTGGCCACTGCTGCCTATCCCAGGCGTGCATGCTGAACTATGAAGGCCCTGAAGTGGGAACTAGGAATTGGTGCCAGCTGACTATCTCAGAGTGGGCTGCTTTCCCCTTCAGACTGACTTTTCATGCCTCGACCACTGCCTGGATCTTGACTGTCCCTGCCTGCTGCCTGCCCCTTGATTCTGTCTGTTCTCTTCGTGACCCTAGCTTAAGTCCTGCTGGCCCTAGAATCCAAAGGCTCAACCTGTGGAGGAAGGGACTGATATCTGTAAAGCTCTGTCCTGATCCTAGCCTTACGAGTCTGTCTGTTGGTGGGGGCCTCAGTGGGTCACCAGTGGGGCAGTGCTAATCCCATCACAGTGTAAGGGCTTACAAGCTGTGACATATTTGGAGTCGACCTTCCATTTTCTCCATGTCCACTTCCTGTATTTATTTATTTCTTTTAATTCCTCCTCTCCTCCGGCTTCCAGGTGTGGCTCTTGACTTGTCTGGTAGGACTCAAGGAAAGGAAATTAGCAGGTAAGAATCTAATTCCATCTTCCTTAGCATTCTGCCAGATCAGTCTAGACATGTCGATGTACCATAGTAGTAACTACCCGGGCAGGAGGAAGCCAGTGCTGTTTTATGAATGCTTGTTACAAACACTATATGTCCTCCCTTGCCTGCAGATCTACTTTATAATGCCATCCTGCAAACATTCCCCAGTAAAACCAGCCTGTACTTTGCCCAGAACGCTGTCTGCATTACAGTGGAGTATGTTCTCAGACTTTCTAGGACTGTTTTCCCTTTCATTATATAAGACAATGTCATTTCCTCCTTAATCCACCAGAAAATGGACATCTTCAATACCACCTCACTTTCAGGGGCCACTAAAAAGAATATAAAAAAATAATCTGATTTTCGGAATATATTCATGTCTCTCAGGAATGTTCTCTAGACAGCCAGAAATTGTAGCTCCTTTCTGCCTCCTAGGCAATCAGAAGCCCTAAAGGAAGGTAGAGAAACTACTTGATTGAGATGAAAATCTATATCATTTTAGGCAGAAAGACTGGTATTGAACAAATTGTGACTTTCACTTTTGAAGATACCAGGTACAGAACCCCTCAGGATAGCACCTGGAGTTCCAAAATTGTTCTTGCTAAACAGATGTCTATCAGGAACCCAGACTTCAGAAATATATGTACTGAGAAACATAGAAATAACGGCAGAAAAGGATCAAATGGTCCATCCATTCTGTTCAGCAAGCTTATGATAGTGTGGGATGATGAGATTATTTCTTTGATTTCCTTATTTGAATTAATATTGTATTTGATACAGTGGATAACTATAAACCAGCTAAAACTTACTAGTGAACCAGAAAGGCTGAAGATCTGCAGTCTCTGCATTTTGCTCAGAGATATTGGACATCGGAAGGTTGGAAGATTGACAACGACTTTTGGAGTGAGTTAAAATAGCTTACATTTGGAGACTGTCTATCAACCATGGCTGAAGCCATAGATGCAGTCAGTGATGTAGTCACTGATTGGTTGGTCAGAAATAACCCAGAAGAACAAATGTTACTATATGGTACAGAATAGTTATGCTAATAATTGATTCTTATTTGGCTGGGGCTATTCTGGCACAAAACCATATTTGAGGAAAAGAGCTTCAATTTATGACCAATCAGAAAAGAACATTTGTTCTTCATTTCACTTGGGAAATTATAAAACAGGGTGCAACATTATCATTGCTTTGCAGGCAGAGAGAGAAAGACTCGCATACCCAGAAGACATCATCCTGTATCACAGTGTCAACCTCCCCACTGTGAGTATAAATAGCCTGGCCAGCTACAACTTATATTGTAAGTATTTGATAAAATATTAATTAAGTATAGGAATCTGGGAAATATACTCTGCATTTATTTCATTATTTCTCTGATCCCAAGAGAAAGATAATAGAATATACAATAAAGTATATAATTCCTTATCCTAAGTGTATATTAAAGAAACATTAAAAAGGATATAGCAAATCAAATTTTACCAATCTGCTTATTAAAAATTATTATTAAATTGGTGTCTGTGAATTATTCCTTATCAAACTAAAATAGTAACAGTAGTATCTGCTATGCTGTACAGGTTACCCCCATGCATTATCAGTTTCTCAGACCGTAAAAGTCAGGGACCTAGTTGGTTGCTGGTTGAATCCAATTCCCCTTTTCCCACTGCTGTTGAAGCAGAGAGCAGGGTATACATACTCAGATCCTTCAGCCTTTCCACACAGGTCTTCTCATACAGATCCGCCATTTTAGTCATTCTTTTCTGGATTGACTCCATCCTCTTGTGAAGCGGGACAACTACAGTTCTTCTCCAATCCTGCCACACTACTCCCGTTTCCAAGGATCTATTGAACAGGTCCCTTCAGTGGACTTGCCAGCAAATCTCTGAGCTCCCTTAATATCCTGGGGTGTATCTCATCTGGCCCCATGGCCTATGTCCATTTTCAGTTTGTCTAGCTCCTCCCATACATTCTCTTCTGTAAACAGAGTTTCATCTACTCCATCTCCGTCTACGGTCTTGTTAACCAGCAACAGTCCTTTTCCAGAGTCTTCTGGAAAATCGAACTGAAGTATTTGTTTAATATTTCTGCCATTTCTTTGTTACTCTCTATACGTTGCTCCTTATCACCTTTCAATTTCACTATACCACTTCTGACCTCCCTTCTTTCACTGATATATCTGAGAAATGTTTTTTCTCCTTGCTTTACCTCTTTGACCATCCTTTCTTCCGCTTGATCTTTTGCTTCCCTTATTTCTTTCTTTGTCTCCCTTAGTTTTAATGGATATTCTTTTCTTGTGTTCCTTTTTTGGGATGGGATCCTTTATAATTTCTTGAATGCTATTCTTTTAGCCTTTATTTTTTCAGCCATCTTCTTAGAGAACCAAATTGGTTTCTTGTTCCTCTTACTCTTGTGGACTTTTCTAACATATAGAGTTGTTGCCTTTGTAATTGCTCCTTTTAACCTGGCCCACTGTTGTTCCACCTCACCCATTTTCTCCCCCAGTCATTTCTACACGTTCGTCCCCATTTTGACAAAGTTAGTGTCTTTGAAATTAAAAACTCGGGTCTTTGTGTGACTTGTGTTCTATTCGCAAAAATCAAACCATACTGCCTAATGATCACTGGTGTTCAGGTGAGCTCCTACCCGAAAATTAGACACATTATAACCATTAGTGAGCACAAGAGCAAGAATTACACCCTCTCTCATGGGTTTCATTAACATTTGTTTGAGCAGAGCCCCTTGAAGGGCATCTTTCTATCTCTCTATTTCTCATAGATTCCACAGAAGGGATACTCCAATCCACATCCAGCAGATTAAAATCTCCAATGACCAACACTTCACTCTTCTTTCCCACCTTTTGGATGTCCTCAATAAGTTCTCTGCCCAGTTTTTTTGTTTCAATCAGTAGCTTGTAGATCACACCAGTAAAAATGGAAGCGCCATCTTTTTTTTTTAAGATGGTCTAACAATGCTTATTCTGCAATTCAGTGGCTTGAATATTGTTTTTGACATAAAGAGCTACTCCTCCCCCTTTTCTGTCCTTTCTTAGCAAGTTATAGCCCTGGATGGCCATATCGCAATCATAAGAATCAGTGAACCATGTCTCTGTAACATCAACAATGTCCAAGACCACCTCCACCATTAGGGCCTACAGGTCTGGGATTTTGTTGCCCAGACTAAAAGCATTTGTAGTCATAGCTTTCCAGCTGCTCTTCATATTCACCTTTCTCTGCTTTTTTGAACTGATGATTTTGTTACTAATCTCCCCTCTTTCTGTTTTGCTTGGGGGTGATATGCCCAAATCACTGGGCACCTCCTGCCAACCATGCCCCATAATTTAAATGCCTGATAATTTATGATCTGAATTTTTCATTTAAGCATTCCTCTTACCTGCATTGACAAATGTAGGGACCCAAAAAACATGAAGGAAGGCGATCTAGTGACAAATGTTGGCCATCCTTACCATATAATCATTTATTGCTCTATACATGGCCCCAGCCTCCAATGTATTCAAATCCACATTCTTTTACATCAGGTTTTGAGCCAGGCATTGAAATTATCTATTTGGCTTTCCTTCTGAAAAGGCAATACTTTTTGCCACGTGTCTAATTTTTTCCCCTAGATTTTAGAAATCTTTCTGTACTTTATGGACACTATTTCTAGCAAGGTCACTGGCCCCATAAGAACCATGCTGGGTCAGACCAAGGGTCCATCAAGCCCAGCATCCTGTTTCCAAAAGAGGCCAAACCAGGCTACAAGAACCTGGCAAGTTCCCAAACAATAAGAAGATCCCATGCTAATGATGCCAGTAATAACAGAGGCCATTCCTTAAGTCAACTTGATTAATAGAAGTTAATGGACTTCTCCTCCAAGAACTTATCCAATCCTTTTTTAAAAACCAGCTACACTAACTGCACTAACCACATACGCTGGCAACAAATTCCAGAGCTTAATTGTGCATTGAGTGAAAAAGAATTTTCTCTGATTACTCTTAAATGTGCTACTTGCTAACTTCATGGAGTGCCCCCCTAGTCTTTCTATTATCCAAGTGTAAACAACTGATTTACATCTACTCATTCAAGACCTCTCATGATTTTAAAGACCTCTATCATATCCCCCCTCAGCCATCTCTTCTCCAAGCTGAACAGCCCTAACCTCTTGAGCCTTTCCTCAGAGGGGAGCTGTTCCATCCTCTTAATCATTTTGGTCGCCCTTTTCTGTACCTTCTCCAGTGCAACTATATCTTTTTTGAGATGCAGTAATTGAAATCTCCCATTGTTAATGCACTGCCAAATTGGTTAGCTTCCCTCATTTCTCTTAGCACTTCATCATCTCTGGGGATAGGGAAATATCCACAGTACCTGAATGTATACAGTACTAAAGGTGCTGTCTATCCATGGAGCAATAGAGGCATTATGACATTTTCTGTTTTATTAACCATTCTCTTCCTAATAATTCCTAACTTTGTTTGCTTTTTTGACTGCTGCAGCACACTGAGCCAACGATTTCAATGTATTATCCACTATGATGCCTAGATCTTTTTCCTGGATAGTAGCTACTAATATGGAACCTAACATCATATAACTACAGCAAGGATTATTTTTCCCTATAAGCAACACCTTGCACTTGTCCACATTAAATTTCTTCTGACATTTGGATGCCAAATCTTCCAGTCTCACAAGGTCCTCCTGCAATGTATCACAATCCGCTTGTGATTTAACTACTCTGAATAATTCTGTATCATCTGCAAATTTGATAACCTCGCTCGTCGTATTCTTTTCCACATCATTTATAAATATATTGAAAAGCACCGGTCCAAGTACAGATTCCTGAGGCACTCCACTTTTTACTCTTTTCTACTGAGAAAATTGACCCTTATTTATTTATTTAACATTTTTTATATACCGAAGTTCTAGCAACAATGTTGCTAATCACTTCGGTTTACATGTAACATTGGAGTGACTTAACATGTGTGTCTTACATGGAACAGGAAAATGAACTTGGAGAAAATTGAATAAATAACTAGTAACAAATAACATTAGAATAACATTAAAACAACAACAATAGTAATAGTCCTGTCTTTTAACCAGTTTGTACTCCAGGAAAGTGTTATGAACCCTTCTGTAGCGGTGCTACGGGAGGCTCCTTACCTCTTCCTGGAGGCCGCTCTGAAGCCGGGGTCTCGCCTACAAACTACCCAGGATTTGCTCCAGGGCCTGGGAGGCCTCTATGTTCTTGGGGCCTGCCTGAGGCTTGCTTGTGTCTGCATGGACTTCCTGGTTTGGGCCACACCCTTCTCCTAGGGGCCGGCCCGCAGCACTCCTCCGTAGTTATAGGGCCAGCTAGGTGTGGGCCATCCAAACTCCTCCCAGGGAGTCGCCTGCCTGTAGCCCTATAAAAGGACTTCAGCTTCCAGTCAGCCTTGCATCGGAGTTACTTCGTCTCTGGAAGCTCCTGCTGTCCAGCGCTCCGACAGGCTCTTGTCTTCATGGAGCTCCTCGTCTCATCTGTGTCTAGAACCATGTCTTCATTGCCTGAGATCCCTGTCCAGGTGTCCTGGTGTTTCAGCTTCTGATGTCTTGCTTCCTGATGTCCTAGCCCTCCTTGATGTTCGTGTTTGCTCTGGAGCCTTCTGTTCTGCCGGCCGTGGATCTCCGGGTGACGCAGCTTCGTCATGGGAGATGCCAGCATGGACTGGTGTCCTATGTGCTCCTGAGCTGTCTTGCCCTGCCAGCCTCTGTGGTGCTTTAGATGACATCTGGCTCAGTCGTCGAAGTTCTGCCTTGGCTGGATTCTTCCCTGTGCTTGTCCCACTCTCCACGTGGTTCGTGACCAGCCTCCTCGGGCTGTGTAGGGCGCGTAGTGGGACAGGGTGGTCCGCGACCAGCCCATTGGTCTGCCCGTGAAGGTGGGCTGTGTAGGGCGCCCTGAGAGACAGTGCCAATGTCTTCCTTGCCAGCTTCTTGTCTTGTCTGGACTTCGTCAAGTTCCTCGTCTCTGATGCCGTTGCATCAGCCCTGGTGTCATATCTTCGCTTCAACCCTCGTCTGTGATGCCATCACATCAACCTTGGTCTTATGTCTTCGTGTCAAGGCCTCCGTCTGCCCTCATCCTCAGGCCGGCCTGCTGCTCCATGCTAATTCAAGCAGCAGGTCCGAAAGGGCTCAGAACAGTCGGAGGACCGTTCCCCTACCAACATAATCTGTTGTTGGCTCTGGGAGCTTGCAGGCCTGGCAGAGGGAAAGACAGTGTTCTGCCATGCTGGGACACGTCGCCAACCCTCGGTTCGGTCCTGGATCTGTCTGGAGTCGGGCTGAGGCCCAAGGGCACACTAAACACCCCTTTTCTAACAGAAAGGACATCGCCTCTTATCCCATGACATTTTAGTTTTCTTAGAAGCCTCTCATGAAGGACTCTCTCAAAACACCTTCTGAAAATCCTATACACTACATCTACTGGTTCACCTTTATGCACGTTTATTAACCCCTTCAAAAAATGAAGCAGGTTTGTGAGGCAAGACTTCCTTTGGGTAAATCCATGTTGATTGTGTTCCATTAAACCATGTCTTTCTATATGCTCTGTGATTTTGATCTTTAGAATAGTTTCTACTATTTTTCCAAGCACTGAAGTCAGGCTCACTGGTCTATAGTTTTCCAGATCACCCCTGGAGCCCTTTTTAAATATTGGGATTACATTGGCCACCCAACAGTCTTCAGGTACAATGGATGATTTTAATGATAGGTTACAAATGTTAACTAATAGATCTGAAATTTCATTTTTGAGTTCCTTTAGAACCCTAGGATGCATACAATTTGGTCCAGGTCATTTGCTACTCTTTAGTTTGTCAATCTGGCCTACTACATCTTCCAGGTTCACAGTGCTTTGGTTCAGTTCATCTGACTCATCACTCTTAAAAACCATCTCTGGAACTAGTATCTCCCCAACATCCTCATTAGTAAACACAGAAGCAAAGAATTAATTTAGTATTTCTGCAATGGCCTTATCTTCCCTAAGAGCCCCGTTAACCTCTAGGTTCATCTAACGGTCCAACCGACTCCCTCACAGGTTTCTTGCTTTGAATATATTTTTAAAAGTTTTTATTATGAGTTTTTGCCTCTGCGGCCAACTTCATTTCAAATTCTCTCTTCACCTGTCTTATCAATGTTTTACACTTAACTTGACAATGCTTATGCTTTTTCCTATTTTCTTCAGATGGATCCTTCTTCTAGTTTTTGAAGAATGTTTTTTGGCTAAAATAGCCTCTTTCACCTCACCTTTTAACCATGCTGGTAATTGTTTTGTCTTCCTTCCACCGTTCTTAATGTGTGGAATACATCTGGACTGCATGTCTAAGATTGTATTTTTAAACAATGTCCATACCTGTTGAACACTTAACCTTTGAAGCTGTACTTTTCAGTTTTTTTTCTAAATATTTTCTTCATTTTATCAGAGTTTCCCTTTTGAAAATTTAGTATTAGAGCTATAGATTTACTTAGTGTCCCCCTTCCCGTTATTAGTTTAAATTTGATCATGCTATGATCAATATTGCCAAGTGGCCCCACTACCCTTACCTCTTACCAAATCTTGCATTCCACTAAGAATTAAATCTAAAATAGCTCCCTCTCTCGTTGGTTCCTGAACCAAGTGCTCCATGAAGCAGTTGTTTATTACATCTAGGAATTTTATGTTTCTATCATGTCCTGATGTTACATTTATCCAGTCAATATCAGGGTAATTGAAATCTCCCATTGTTAATGCACTGCCAAATTGGTTAGCTTCCCTCATTTCTCTTAGCACTTCATCATCTCTGGGGATAGGGAAATATCCACAGTACCTGAATGTAATCTGCTTTGAAGTGCTGAAAAAAGTGTGAAAAGCGGAATATAAAAATATTAATAAAATGAATAAATAATTCTGTCTGACTATTTTGTCCAGATGGACGGTAGTATACTCCTATCACTATATTCTTACACAACACACAAGGGATTTCTATACATATAAATTCTACTGAACATTTAGTCTTTTGTATGATCTTTATCCTGTTGGACTCTGTACCCTCCCGAACATAAGGTACCACACCACCACCAAGTTGATCCTATCGTTGCGATATAGGGGTAGATTTTAAAAGCTTGTGTGCGCGCATACTACCTAGCGCACGCGCAATTTATAAAAATTGGGGGTCGGCGCATGCAAGGGGATGCACAATTGGGCACTGCGCGCGCGCTGAGCTGCGCTGCTTTCCTTCATTCCCTTCCCCCTAACCTAACAATGGCCACTCTGTTGGAGGCCTCTGGCCCTGTCCCCGGACCGCCCCGCCCCTTTAGTAAAGCCCCGAGACTTACACGCGTCCTGGGGCTTTACGCACGTCGCTGGGCCTTTTTAAAATAGGCCCAGCGTGCGTAACCCTTTGAAAATCTGGCCCATAATTTGTCCCCTGATATAGCACTGTCCCAATGTTTATCCTCCTTCCACCAGGTCTCTGTGATGCCAATTATGTCAATCTCATCATTTACTGCTATACACTCTAACTCTCCCATCTTGCTTCTTAGACTTCAGGCATTGGCATGCAGGCAAAAAAGTGTGTTTTTTGTTTGTATTGTAACCTGCTTTTCAGTTGGTAGGGTTAATTTGGAAATTGTTAGGTCAGGTGATTTTTTACATATAGGCACATGGACTACATTTGCTTTTATTGGATCCTTTCTGTTGGGATGCCCTAACTCTCCTATTTCATTAGTATCCTTCAAGGATACATTCCTCTGAACTATGCATTGCTGAGCGACTGTCAGCTTTCCCTCGTGTTCTAGTTTAAAAGCTGCTCTATCTCCTTTTTAAAAGTTAGTGCCAGCAGCTTGGTTCCACTCTGGTTAAGGTGGAGCCCGTCCTTTCGGAAAAGTCTCCCCCTTCCCCAAAAGTTTCCCCAGTTCCTTACAAAACTGAATCCATCTTCCCTGCACCATCGTTTCATCCACACATTGAAACTCCGGAGTTCTGCCTGCCTCTGGGGACCTGCATGTGGAACAGGAAGCATTTCAGAGAATGCCACCCTGGAGGTTCTGGATTTCAGCTTTCTACCTAAAATCCTAAATTTGGCTTCCAGAATCTCTCTCCCACATTTTCTTATGTCGTTGGTGCCCAGATGGATGATAACCGATATCAAAGTTCTTACTTTCTTCTATAATTGCTCCTAGATGAACTAAGGATTGAGAGGATTGTAGCTGTCTCTTGGTCTACTTCATCACCCAGCTTAATTATTTCAGCACTTGCACTACATTTTGAGTGGCCTGTTGGCTCTTTCAAAAGGATTTGGCTCTGATCAACCAGCTGCCCAGATAAGGGTGGATCAGAATCCTCTCTCTGTTGAGAAAGGCTGCCACTACCACCATTACCTTGGTAAAAATTAATGGTGCTGTGGCTAAGCTGAATGACAGGGCCCTGAATGAATAATGCTTTCCCTGAACTCAGAACTTCTGGAACTCGTCCCTGATGGGAATCTGGAGATATGCCTCAGACAAGTTTAAGGCTGTTGGGAATTCTCCTTTCCTTACTGCCACAATTACAGACCTCAATGTCTCCATGAAAAAATGAGGAAACCTCAATATTTGTTGATGTATTTTAAATCTAAAACTGGGTGGAAGGTCCCTTCCCTTCTTCAGGAAGACAAAATAATTGGTGTATCTGCCTTTCCCAACTTCCAAAGCAGGCATGGATATTATTCCTTCCAATTGAAGCAACTGTCTGTAGTGCCAGTTCTTTTTGGAAGCTTGCAAAGGGACCAGATAAAAGGGTCTGAAAATGGAGCAGCCAGCTCAAGGGCATATCCCCTTCGAATAATCTCTACAGCCCATTGGTCTTGCATAATATGATCCTACCCTTCGCAGAATGGTTTCAACCATTCCCCAAAAAGCAGATGCAAGGAGTGGACCTGAACAGTCACTATGAGCTCCTGGATCCCACAGGACCCATTGCACTTCCATCCCTACTTCCTCTTCTGCTACCACTAAATAGCTGTGACCTTACCTTCTGCCTTTTCTTGTGGGCACTGTAAGGCTGCCAGACTTATTCTATCTGGCATCCCTGAATTTGTTTTGGGAGAAGTTGGCTAGCTCTTGTGATCCCCCTTGAACCTATCTTCCAGAAGCCTCTAGAGCTTAGACTCTCCAAGCTCCTTCACTAGTTTCTCCATATTCTCTCCAAACAAGAGGCATCCTTTGAAAAGAAACCTACTAAACCTAACCTTATAGGTTGAGGCTGTCGACTAGCTTCTCAACCAAATCATATGTCTGGCTGTCACTACTAATGCTACCTGCTCAGATAATGTCCTGATCAAATCATATAGCATATCTGCTAGAAAGCCTGCTTTCTACTCAAAGCAGCTATTTCCCCACACAGGGTCTGAGAACCTTCATTTTCTGAGTCTGGCATGTATTCCTGGATCCAGAAAATCACTGTTCTGGGCACATAGTTTCTGCAGACCATTGCTTGAAGAGATAGGCTGCACGTTTCTGTCTTAGGGATCTTTTAATGCAGAACCCCCTTCCACCAGGATGATAGTCTTCCTTGTAATTGTAGTTACCAAAGCATCCATCTTCGGTATCTTGAAAGACAGATTTTTTTCTGCCTGCTGTAATCAATAAAGTGTCTCTATAGACTTCTTGATTCCCAGTGCAGAATCTGGGTTATCCCACTTAGCCACAATCATCTCCTGGCTGGCTGGGTGCAATGTGAATCTTTCTCTGGCTTCTTGATTCCTGCCATGATTGGGTCTCACTTGGAGGGAGTCAGGTTCCTTCACCAGTTGCAAGGCCTGTGAAACCTTTACAAAGAGAGCAACTAGCTCATCTTTTCAAAATAATCTCAGTGCCATCTTCTCTGACGTATGAGGTCAATTCTTCTTCATCCTGATCTTCTGAGGACCTCACATCCTTTTTTCTTACCTCCATGGGATCATTGAGCACACTGCATCAGGCTATGGATCTGGCTGGTGAATGATCGAACCAGAGTCTTCACAAAGTGGCCTTGAACCTTGAAAGGAGGAAGTCTTGATCCTTCTCCTTTAACATCGATTCCTTCCCCATTATATGGCCTTTCATTTGACAGTATGCTTTATGCATTATCATAACAAATTCTGCTGAAAATCTTTGTTCTTCAGCACTAAGGGTTGCAATGAGTTCCTGATTACAGCACAGATCTATGAAGGAGCAATTGGAGCTCTCAAAAAAAAAAAAAAAAAAAGCCATGAACGGGCCGCAGTAGTCCCCTGAGTATTTGCCAACAATGAAAACGTGGTTGTGGTTCCCTTGCATTGGCCCTGATGCTGCTTGTTCTTTTACCACTCCAAAGGTTGCAGCCCTCTTTTTTGCCTGTTCCTACTAGGGTCTCCATCCCATCACAGCTCTTACAAAAGGTGCCGGCAAGGCTGCATTGTCCGAGGGCCTCACAGCAACTATATTTCCCGTCCCCCAACTGATATACTTGGTGGTGCCGGAAATGAATAGGAGGAGAAGGAGGGCTGGGGGACTGAATCACTACCAGAGGCCCAAAGACCCCACTTTACACTACAATAAACGCAGAAAGATCTGGCCGCCTGTTTTTTTTGTTTTTTTTTTTTTTTAATTAGCTTTATTGTTCCTCCAGGAGAAAATGGGGGGGCTTTCTCTTGCAGCTGCTTCAGATTTACAGAATCTGAAGAACCCGTACCTCAGGGAAAGAAGATCAACCCAGCAATTGTCATCCCCAGTCCTTAGTCTTGGTCCTGACTTCTATTATGGAAATCAGCCTGACAGGCTGTTTCCCTAGGAGTTGAACTCCAGTTTCTATTCCGCTAAAACTTCCACCATCTGCTGGAGATACAGAACTACTGATGCCTTTCCTGCTGCATCAGATTATATACAGGAAGGCAGAGCAACAAGTGTTGCTCGCCATCTCCTGATAGGAGGGACATAATCCTACATATCTGGACTGGTCTGACCGACTAAGAAAAGATACATTTTTTGGAAAATTTATGCACGTACTATTTTAAATCCTAAAATGTGCATGTAAATGCAAACCCCTCCCCAACTCTGCCCCCAGGAACATCTTTGCTCAATCAAGATAAAATTACATGTCAACAGGATATACGCATGTATGTTTACTAGTATATCAGGTGCGCAATTTTTTTAAAAATGCACATTTCTGCCGTTAAAACACTGTTTTCCTGCAAAAATGTTTTTTGAAAATGACCTTCCTTATGACATACATAAGCATGCACCAGTTCCTTTCTGGATCAGTGATTTGGGATGTGTTGCCACTGTGTTTATACTAACATGTTATGGTTATAGGACCTTTCAATATGAAGCTAAACAAAATCATAGAACATGCTGTTTATATTTTTTGAGCACAGAAAACAATGAAGTCTGTGCCTTTATTCTTACCTATGTCTAGTATTTTCTTTTGAAGAGCACCTTTGAAGAGGAATGGTTCATCTACAGAAGACCGAATAATTGTGCCAACCAATTCACAATTTGTCGCTAAGATGCATGCACGCTCTTCACTTAGGTTGACACCAGCCATGGAAGTCACATCATTGATGTCATCTTCATCCCTATGAAGAAAACATGGGGGGGATGGGAAGAGTTAAGTACCAACAATAATCACATAGCATTTCTAAGCACCTCCCTTTTCCTCTCAGCCTAGAATAAGCACATCTGTCATTCCAAACACCAAACCAAGGAGCAGGGAAATATTTCTGCATTTCTGCTGCAAATGGCTCTTACCTAGAGAGTTGAAATAAGATTTTCACAAGCTGCTTGTTTGATTAGTTCAAAAATTTAATACCACCTTTCCAATAAAATCAAAGCTATCTGAGTGAAAGATCAGTTCAAATTTTGCAAACAGACCAGCAGACTTTTAAAGAATAACAGTCCTATACTATAACCACCAAAATATCTCCCTAAATTTAAATCGATTTTATTTTACTAAATTATTCACTCGCTTTTATTTGGTATACTAGAAGAACAGAACCAAGCAAGCGTGTTAAATTTTTAGCTGTCCCACCTTCACTTCAACACCACAGCTCCCTTACTGTTTTTATAAATTCAAATTAAAGACCTTGAAGGAAATTTTCAAAACTTTGTGTGGGTGATCAGGTGTTTACTTTTATAAACAGGGCCTTTCAAAATTGACACCCCCCGCCATCCTTTTCAACATTTTTGCTAGTAAACAAGATGGAGGTTACATCAGAGAACAGAAGGTATGCATAGGAGTTTCATTTTGAAATTCCTGTGCTTACTTTCACGCAGATACTTTGCACCTGCTTCAAAACAGATGAAACGTATGGGATATAAAGTATTTGCTTCCCTCACTGGCCCAAATTTTCAGAGGAAAAAAAACCACTCTATTGAGAGCTTCTCTTTGAAAATTACCTGGTTGTTCCTCTTGGTCTGCTCGTTGCCCTGAGGATGATAGGCTGTGGTGATGCCAAATTTTAGAAAGAGAGCTCTTCGGTAGTAAAATAAGAATTGAACACCTCTCTCGGACAGAATGTGAGAGGGTGAAGACACATTGGACAAATAGATGGGCCAGTTCAAGAGCTGAAGGTAGCCCAAAGAGAGGTACAAAATGTGCCATTTTAGAGAATCTGTCCTCTATGACTCATATCATAGTGACTCCGTATGGGAGATCTACATTGAAGTCTGTGGAAATGTGGATCTAGGGTTCCCTGGGGGCTGGCAACGGATGTAACAACTCCCAGGGTCGGATATGAACAGGTTTGCTCTATACACACTTAGGGCCATAATCCATTTATTTTTTTCATTCTCTCTTTACTTGATATCACCAGCAGTGGTGTTGAAGGAGGTCAAGAGTTTGGGATTCCATGGGATGTCCCACCACGCGAGAGTCATACACCCAATTTAATAATCTTTCTTGGAGTCTCTTGGGCACAACTATCTTCCCAGCAGGGACAGAAGTAGCAGAAGCAAGGAAGATTTTTGCAGGATCTCAGTTACATTTTCCATCAAAAAAGAATGGGAGAGTGCATCTGCCTGTAGGCTTTTCACAGCTGGTCGATAGTGGAGCTCAAAATCAAACTGGCAAAAGCGAACCTGTTGGATTGAGTTGTTGGGCTTGCTGAAGGTACTCCAGATTCTTATGATCTGTGTAGATAGTGATCCGGTGCCTGGCACCCTCTAGGAGGTGTCGCCATTCCTCCAAAGGCAATTTTACTGCCAGGAGAGTTTGTGATCCCCAATCGTGTAGTTTCTCTCTGCCGGGGAAAGCTTCTAGAAGAAGAAGGAACAAGGCAGAAGAGTATTTTTGCAGTTGAAAGGCATCAATAGTTTCCTGCAACCAGTTCCAGATGTTTGCCCTTTTTCTGGTCGAGGCTGGGCCGCTAGCATGGAATCCTCAAGAATGAACTGGCAGTAGTAATTGGCAAATTCCAGGAAGAGTTGTAGGGCCTGAAAGCCGACCAGATAGGACCAATCCAAAATGGCTGTTTTGCCAGGTCCATCAGGAGGCTGGTATAAGAAAGGATGTAGCCCGAGAAGGGAAGTTGTTCTTGTTCAAAGAGGCACTTCTCTAGTTTTGCATAGAGGTGGTGTTCCCGTAGTCGTTGAAGCACCTGCCTCACATGTTCTCAGTGAGAAGCCAAGGACTAGGAGTAGATGAGGATATTTATTTTATTTATTTAAGCATTTTATATACTGTCGTTCCAAAAGAAGATCCCCGTGGTTTACAAAAGTAACATTCATATTCTAGTTCAATAATCATATTCTAGGTCAACACAACATCAAATACATGTTAACTAGGGGGCTAGGATAGTATTTTGTAATCTGTAAGTTCCATTTTAATTTCATTCATGCATTAGTCAGTAAGTTGTCATAATGTACTTTACATCGCTCACTGTTTAGTACTCATTCTACTTTCTATGATTTTTGAAAGTGAAGTTATCAGCATATTGATATTTTAAGTTAAATCATATGCATTTCTGAAGAGCCAGGTTTTCAGTTCACGTTTAAAACTCTTTCCTTCTTTATCATATGTAATGTCTTTGGTAGAGAATTCCACAACTTTTGGCCCACTATGGAGAATATTCGGTTTCTAATTTGTGTCCAATGTGTACTCCACATTGTCAGTACAATTATTAGTCCTTTGTTTTGCGATCTTAGTGCTCACTGCAGTGTGTATGGTTGAAGTGTCATTCCTACTAAGCCGGGATTTATGTCGTTGATGATACTGAAAATTAGTGTTAATACCTTATAATGAATTATGGATTGTACTGGTAGCCAGTGCAGTGCTATCAGTGAGGGGGTTATATGGTCAAATTTCCTTGTCCCTAATAAAAGTCTTGCTGAGGCATTTTGTAATAACTGTAGTGATCTTAATAGTCCTGAAGGTAGGCCTAGTAATAGGGAATTGCAGTAATATTAGTGTTTGTAAAACTGTGCAGAAGTCCCGTAAAGTTAGTAATGGTTTCAACCGATGTAATATTCTCAACTTGGAGTATCCTGTTTTAATCAGTTTGTTTATGTGTTTTTTCATTGCAAAGTTCTCATCAATCTGTACTCCCATGTCCCATACTTGATCTGAAGTTGTAATGTTAAAGTTACCCAGGTCTAGGGATGGCAGTTTGACTATAGAGGAGTTTCTCCTTAACCATACTATTTCAGTTTTTTCGGTGTTTAGTGTTAGTTTCAGCTGGGATAGTTCTTGTTGTATTGCCTTTATGTATGTAGACAGTCGATACAGTTTTGTCAAAAGATTATGGGATGTAGAATTGTATGTCATCTGTGTATAAGAAGTTGATTCCTTGTTCCACTAGTGCTGTACATAGAGGCAGCATATAAATGTTGAATAATGTTACTGAGAGTGCTGCACCCTGGGGGACACTTGTATCGATTGTGAAGCTGTCAGATATGTGATTTCCCAGTCTGACTTGGAATGTCCTATCTAATAGAAAGGAAGAGAACCATTTGATAACATTTCCATCTACTCCAATTTTTCTCAAATGTTGGCAAGGCAGGGTATGGTCCACAGTGTCGAAGGCTGCCGTTAAATCAATTAGTACCAAGATATAAAATTCATCATTGTCAAACCCCTGTAGTAAAGGGTCTGTTAAAGAAAGGAGTAAAGTTTCTGTTGAACGATATTTTCTGAATTCAAATTGAATTAGATATAGATTATTGTCTTCTAGGTGGTTTTCTAGTGGGATAACACTGCTTTTTCTAGGATGTCTGCAATAAAAGGCAAGTTGGATATTGGTCGATAATTGTCCCAATCTTCAATTCTGCCAGTTTTATTTTTTAGGATTGGTTTAATCACTGCTTTTTTTGCCCAGCAGGGTCCAATCCTTCTGATAACAAGTGGTTGATCATGATTGTGACTGTTGGAGTAATTATGCTGTGTACTATTTCTACGGAACTTGTGGGGATTGGTCCAGTGGGTAGATAGCAGGCTTTATTTTTGTAACGATTTGGTTAATTTCGAATTTAGATACTATGTCGAATTTGTTCAATTTTGCTTGTCCATGTTTTTTTCTTTGGGTTCTTTTGTTGGCAAGCAGGTGGAGAATTGTATTTTTAACCTATTGATTTTATCTAACAAAGAAGTGGCATATTCACTGCAGGAATTCTTTGAAAAGAAGTCATTCGAGATGGAAGAAGATGGGTCCATGATTAAGTTTTTAAAGTGTTTCGTAGAGTAATTTGTAATTGAATATTACACCATGAATCTGTTTAGCATAGTAGTCTTTATTGCTCTATTGATTTGTTTGCAGTCATTTGTTAGTAGGGATCTGTATCTTTCTAGGGATTCTATAGATTTGCATTTCCGCCATTGTTTTTCAGATTTTCTTAGTGTCTATTTAGTGTGTCTTAGCGCTTCGCTTTACCATTGTTTCTTTTGTTTAGAAATATTATATTCTTTTTGGAACATTTTTGACTGGACTAGGCTTAGTTTATCTGCTATTTCATTGATGATTTAATCCCAAGAGTCAAAAGCTGTGGAGGCATTATCTTGATTAAAATCAATTATCTTATTTTTTATTTCTTCAAATATTTTTGGTTCTATCTTTTTTCTGTAGGTAAAAGATTGATTGTTATTTGAATTTGTTTGCTTTATGTTGAGGAGGGTTATTTCTGCTTTTATTAGTTGGTGATCAGTCCAGGGCCATATATTGTGAGAAGAATTGATTAGGCAATTATTGTGATTGGCAAATATTAGGTCAAGAATGTGTCCTGCTTTATGAGTGGGGTAGGCTATAAATTGTGACCAACATATTGCTTCCACAGTATCTAAAAAGATTTCACATGCTGTAGTTTTAGGTGTGTTATCTACATGTAGGTTAAAGTCTCCTACGATTATTGTAGAGTCAGTTGAAGGTAACGCTTTAGTAAATATTTCAATTAGAGATGAACAGTCTTTTTGTAGTATTCCGGGGAGGAGAGGGGGGGGGGGAGCAATAGACCATACCTATGTTTAGTTGTGGTGATTTTAGTATTGCCACCTCGTACGGAGGGTTCATCTCGACTTTATATGGTTTAAGTTTTTTTTTCTGATTATTGGAAGACCCCCCACCTTTTCGTTTCTGTCTGGGGAAGTGAAAGATGTCATAGTTGGGATGATCAATTTGGATTTAAGAGTACATTATCTTTGTCTTTCAGCCAGGTTTCCGTTATGCAGAAGTTATGATTTAGTTCCTCTAGCAGATTAGTGGGATTTTTTTTCATAGTGACTGAACATTCAATAATAGGAGTGTAAACATTAGGCAGGAAGAGATTACTGGAGAGTTGTTATGCTCCTTCGTACCGGCGCAAGCGCCTCTAACATTGTGAGTGCTTTCTTCTGCCCTCGTTGGTGTTGGAGGGTGGGCTGAAGGGAAGTAGGTGGGTGGGCACAAGCTGGCCAGACCGGTGTCTTCTTCCCTTCTCCAGGTGGGGGAGTGGGGGAGAGAGGGAGCAAATCCTCAGGTCAGGTCCCCTCGTCCCACTGCTCCAGATGGGATCAGATATTATCTAAGTAGACCACAAAGTAGGAACTAAGAGGATGCCAGAACATTTCATTGGCCATGTTTTGAAACATGGCTGGAGCATTACAAAGCCCAAAACAAAGCAAAGAAAGTGTCCATTCCAAGTACTGAAGGCTGTTTTTTGATGCGAATGAAGTTATAGGATCCTCTTAAATCTAGCTTGGTAAAGATTTTAGCACCCTACAAGTGAACAAACAGTTCTGTGATGAGCAGCAATGGGTAATGATTGTTTTTGGTAAGGACATTAAGGCCTTTGTAGTCAGTGCACAGTCTGAGAGACCCATCTTTTCTAGCTACAAAGAAGAAACAAACTCCTGCAGGAGATGAGGAGGGCCGGATAAACCTCCTGGCTAGATTCTCTTTAATATATTTGCTCATGGCCTTGGTTTCTGGTGGAGACAGTGGATAGACCCTTCCTCACAGGGGTATTTTGTCTGGGAAGAGCTTAATGCCACAATTGTAAGGACAATGCTGTAGTAGTGTCTCTACTTGCTGTTTGGAGAATACATCAATATAGCCTGCATACTGTGGAGGGAAGCCCAGGCATCGTAGCCGTGTTAGCCAAACAAACTGGACGCTGAATTGATGCCAGGCGGGTGGTGAGCAAGAAGAGTTCCAACTAGGCCAGTTCCAGAAAGGTCCAGTTGATTACGGCTGATGCTGCTGAAGCCAAGATAGACCCAAAATAATGGCTTTCACAGCTTGAGGGCTTACATGGAATGAAATGGTTTCTAAGTGAAGAAGTCTGGTATGTAGAGATATGGAAATGATCATCTTCATGAGCTGACCAGGAAGGGGATCCAGATAGATGGAGGAAATGGTCATGGATTGGCGGACCAGGGCTTGGTCTATAAATTTTCCTCTGGCTCTGTAGTCAAGAAAGGCTTCTATGTGAAGCTGGATCTCCCCTGTGGAGATCATGACAGGGGCAAGAAGCTGAGGGGAGGAAGATGTACACCCTAGTGTTGCTGTCCCCAGTCAACCCTAGGCATGCAAATTTTTCTGCTTCTCTGGGCAATTGGACATGATATGTCCCCTGCCTGCAGAGCAGAAACATAAGCCCATCTGCCTCCTCTGGAGAAAGGTAACTTCAAGTTGCAGAGCTCCTCAGTTGTTAGAGTATCTGAGGTGGGTTCTGGAGACAAAGGCCATTGGAAATGTGGTACTAGGGATATTGTCCATCAAGTGGGTTTAATCTCTCTAGCCCTTTCCTGAAAGCGGTGGTCAATACAGCCAGCTAAAGAAATCAAATCATCCCGCGAGGTAGGGACATCTCGGCCTGCTAGCTTATCCTTCCTTTCTGACAGCCCTTGTATAAATATATACCTGTGAGGCTATCTACTCCCCAATGTAATTCAGAGGCCAGGGAGCAGAACTCAATAGCATATTTGCCTAAGATGCATGTCCCCTGGCAGATCTGCAGCCAGGGAAGAGGTATGTCCAGGTTCTTCGAACACTAGCCTGAATTTCTACATGAAGTCTGTCAGACTGTGGAGCAAGGGGGCCTCCTTCTCCCATATGTGGAAAGTCCAAGCTAAGGCCGTGCCAGCAAGCAGCAAGAGGTTATAGAGGATCTTAGAGCGATCCATCAGTAACAGACTAGAATAATTCAAAGTGTATTCTGCACTGATTCACAAACCCTCAGCACTCCTTAGGATCACCATTGTAGTAGGGTGGCGTCGGAAGCTGGGGTACCAGTCTGGATACTATGGCACTGTTAGAAGGAGATGCAGCCACTGCCAAAGGAGTGGGTGCTGGATTCAGGGCATCCATGCAGACTGCCAGCTTTTTCACGGCCGTAGTGACCTGGTCCAGCACAGTATGTTGTTCCTGGACTAGTTGGGCCAGGCCGCAATGGCCTGAAGCAAGGACATGACTGCAGGGTCTATGGCCTTACCAACTTGCAAGGTTCGTGGACCCTTGTTGTTGGTAGAACTAGGCTGGTCGGAGGCTGTTCTGGAGCTTCACCTATACCAACCCTTTCCCTTTGGGTTGAGCCCTTGAGTTCCGGGGTCCGGCAGGACTTAGATGTGAGTTTCATGGGAGTTGATATCGATGTAGGTCCCAAACATGGCTAGGGTCAGAGGTAGTCTGTAGTCTAGGATGGTCAAGGTCCAGGCTGGGGTCAGAGGCAGGCAGCTGGTGAAAACGGTCAGAGTTCAGGCCAAGATCAATGACAGGTGACTGGCAAGGATGGTCAGAGTTCAGGCAATGGTCAAATCTGGCAATCATTTTGAGGGTAGGTGAGGAGGATGCTGGGAAAGTCGAAGACAATAGAGCAGGAAGGACAAGGCAGGCTGGGCTTGGAGTGCAGGATCAGGAAGGCAGAATCATAAACACAGGAAAAGGAGCTCCAAGAGCAGCAACTCTCACTGCAGGATGCAGGCGGCCTATTGCTGAGGCACTGATTTGTTGCACAGCCGGGATTAAATACCCAGCCATGTGACATTGTCTCTTTGCGCCAGCCTAAGTGGTTCCTGCCGCGGGGCTTTTAAAGTTAGGTGTACGCGTGCCTAGGGGAACCCTTGCAAGTGTCATAGTGGTGGCATCCCTGCTGAGAAGAAGAGGCCAACGACAGCCTGAGGTGAGTGAGCCGGCTTACGGGGGTAGCCCATGAGCTGGAAAACTTAAAATCCACCTATCTGATCCTCCTCCTCCCTCATTTGCACTCACCCACTTCCCAAATCCTCTTACTTACCCACTACTGATGCTCTTTTACTAGCACTGCCTCTGCTTTGCTACGCCCTCCACTGCTATCTGGGCCTTGCCAACATACCGCAGAGGGACATGGTAGAATACATACACTCCCTTCCATTGCCACAGGCCTGCCTCTCTTGCCGTTTGCTAGCTCTGTGTTAAAAAAAACACATTACCTGGGGAGAAGCCGGCTGTCGTGGTACATGTGGGCACCAACGACATAAGAAAATGTGGGAGGGAAGTGCTGGAAGCCAAATTTAGGCTCTTAGGTAGAAAGCTTAAATCCAGAACCTCCAGGGTAGCATTCTCTGAAATGCTCCCTGTTCCACGCGCAGGTCACCAGAGAAAGGCAGAGCTCCAGAGTCTCAATGCGTGGATGAGACGATGGTGCAAGGAAGAGGGATTCAGTTTTGTTAGGAACTGGGAAACCTTTTGGGGAAGGGGGAGTCTCTTCCGAAGGGATGGGCTCCACCTTAACCAGAGTGGAACCAGACTTCTGGCGCTAACCTTTAAAAAGGAGATAGAGCAGCTTTTAAACTAGAGCAAAGGGGAAAGCAGACAGTCATTCAGCAGTGCATGGTTCGGAAAGAGGTATCTTCAAAGGATACTAAAGATGCATTAGAATTAGAGCATAACGACAGTGAGGTTCCAATAATAAGAAAAGTAGTCCAAGTGCCTGTAACTAAAAAATTCTAACTTATCCGTATCAATTAAAAAGCAGAATGAAAATACAAACAAAAAACAAACTTTGAAATGTTTGTATGCTAATGCCAGAAGTCTAAAAAATAAGATGGGAGAATTAGAATGTATAGCTGTGAATGATCAAATATCAAAAGAGCACCCAAAACGATTTTTTGGGGGGGATCACACTATATAATCCAATTCACACTCAGAAAACCCCCTTTTTTGGTTTATTTTTCATAAGATAATTGAACATTAAATAGCTCAAAATCTGTGAGTCTTATCATTAAACCGGCATTATTCATGCAGGAGGTCGGCGGATCTAGTGTCTGACCCAAACCAACCTCGCTGCTGCAAACTGAAAAATTTTTTTAAAGAGACGGAGGGCAGGTTTCATATATATGAGTTTCAAACCCCAACCAGGGTGTACTCAATTTTGTATATATAATCATTAACCAAAACCACCACCGTCCGATTTTTTTAGGAAACTCTGTGCAACCAGTACAAATTAAATCTTCATGTCCCGATGTGATATTCTTATATTCATCTTATTTTTATAAGATATCAAAACACAGATGACTTGGCAAAATATTTTGAAAAAGTCCCGACTTATCTGATGATGATTGAAAGCCCGACGTAGCCACGTTTCTGGTCCGCGAACAGACCTTTCTTCAGGGGATGTTATCCTGTATGCATAATAGCCGGTGAATCAAAAGCCTTCTGTGGAAAATCAATTATTTCTTCAAACAGACGCCATGAGTGCGTTCAGCGATGTTGAAACCACGATGTTCAGCGATGTTTCAACATCACTGAACGCACTCATGGCGTCTGTTTGAAGAAATAATTGATTTTCCACAGAAGGCTTTTGATTCACCGGCTATTATGCATACAGGATAACATCCCCTGAAGAAAGGTCTGTTCGCGGACCAGAAACGTGGCTACGTCGGGCTTTCAATCATCATCAGATAAGTCGGGACTTTTTCAAAATATTTTGCCAAGTCATCTGTGTTTTGATATCTTATAAAAATAAGATGAATATAAGAATATAAGAATATCACATCGGGACATGAAGATTTAATTTGTACTGGTTGCACAGAGTTTCCTAAAAAAATCGGACGGTGGTGGTTTTGGTTAATGATTATATATACAAAATTGAGTACACCCTGGTTGGGGTTTGAAACTCATATATATGAAACCTGCCCTCCGTCTCTTTAAAAAAAATTTTCAGTTTGCAGCAGCGAGGTTGGTTTGGGTCAGACACTAGATCCGCCGACCTCCTGCATGAATAATGCCGGTTTAATGATAAGACTCACAGATTTTGAGCTATTTAATGTTCAATTATCTTATGAAAAATAAACCAAAAAAGGGGGTTTTCTGAGTGTGAATTGGATTATATAGCTGTGAATGATGACACAGACTTAATTGGCATCTCAGAGACATGGTGGAAGGAGGACAACCAATGGGACAGTGCTATACCGGGGTACAAATTATATCACAATGACAGAGAAGAGCACCCGGGAGGCAGTGTGGTGCTTTATGTCCGGGATGGCATACAGTCCAACAGGATAAACATCCTGCACGAGACTAAATGCACAATTGACTCTTTATGGGTAGAAATCCCTTGTGTGTCGGGGAAGACTATAGTGATAGGAGTATACTACCGTCCACCTGGTCAAGATGGTGAGACTGTGAAATGCTAAGAGAAATTAGGGAAGCTAACCAAATTGGTTGTGCGGTATTAATGGGAGACTTCAATTACCCCAATATTGACTGGGTAAATGTATCATCGGGACCCGCTAGAGAGATAAAGTTCCTGGATGGAATAAATGATAGCTTTATGGAGCAATTGGTTCAGGAACAGACGAGAGAGGGAGCAATTTTAGATCTAATTCTCAGTGGAGAACAGGATTTGGAAGGGGGACAGTAAGGAAATCCACAGCTCTCGTGCTAAACTTTCAAAAGGGAAACTTTGATAAAATGAGAAAAATTGTTAGAAAAAAACTGAAAGGAGTAACTACAAAAATAAAAAGTGTGTAAGAGGCATGGTCATTGTTAAAAATACCATCCTAGAAGCACAATCCAGATGTATTCCACACATTAAGAAAGGTGGAAAGAAGGAAAAACGATTACCAGCATGGTTAAAAGGAGAGGTGAAAGAAGCTATTTTAGCCAAAAGATCTTCATTCAAAAATTGGAAGAAGGATCCAACAGAAGAAAATAGGATAATGCATAAACGCTGGCAAGTTAAATGTAAGACATTGATAAGACAGGCTAAGAGAGAATTTGAAAAGAAGTTGGCCGTAGAGGCAAAAACTCACAGTAAAACCTTTTTTAAAATTATCCGAAGCAGAAAGCCTGTGAGGGAGTCTGTTGGACCGTTAGATGATCGAGGGGTTAAAGAGGCACTTAGAGAAGATAAAGCCATCGTGGAAAGATTAAATGATTTCTTTTCTTCGGTGTTTACTGAAGAGGATGTTGGAGAGGTTCCCGTACTGGAGAAGGTTTTCATGGGTAATGATTCAGATGGACTGAACCAAATCACGGTGAACCTAGAAGATGTGGTAGACCTGATTGACAAACTGAAGAGTATTAAATCACCTGGACTGGATGGTATACACCCCAGAGTTCTGAAGGAACTAAAAAATGAAATTTCAGACCTATTAGTAAAAATTTGTAACTTGTCATTAAAATCATCCATTGTACCTGAAGACTGGAGGATAACTAATGTAACCCCAATATTTAAAAAGGGCTCCAGGGGCGATCCGGGAAACTACAGACCGGTTAGCCTGACTTCAGTGCCAGGAAATATAGTGGAAAGTATTCTAAACATCAAAATCACAGAACATATAGAAATACATGGTTTAATGAAACAAAGTCAGCATGGCTTTACCCAAGGCAAGTCTTGCCTCACAAATCTGCTTCACCTTTTTGAAGGAGTTAATAAACATGTGGATAAAGGTGAACTTGTAGATGTAGTGTACTTGGATTTTCAGAAGGCATTTGACAACGTTCCTCATGACAGGCTTCTAGGAAAATAAAAAGTCATGGGATAGGTGGCGATGTCCTTTTCGTGGATTACAAACTGGCTAAAAGACAGGAAACAGAGAGTAGGATTAAATGGACAATTTTCTCAGTAGAAGGGTGTGGGCAGTGGAGTGCCTCAGGGATCTGTATTGGGACCCTTACTTTTCAATATATTTATAAATGATCTGGAAAGAAATACGACAAGTGAGGTAATCAAATTTGCAGATGATACAAAATTGTTCAGAGTAGTTAAATCACAAGCAGATTGTGATAAATTGCAGGAAGATCTTGTGAGGCTGGAAAATTGGGCATCAAAATGGCAGATGAAATTTAATGTGGACAAGTGCAAGGTGATGCATATAGGGAAAAATAGCCCATGCTATAGTTATACAATGTTAGTAGCACCTAATATGGAACCTAACCAAGAAAGAGATCTAGGCATCATAGTGGATAACACATTGAAATCTTCTGTTCAGTGTGCTGTGGCAGTCAAAAAAGCAAACAGAATGTTGGGCATTATTAGAAAGGGAATGGTGAATAAAAGGGAAAATGTCATAATGCCTCTGTATCACTCCATGTTGAGACCGCACCTTGAATACTGGGTACAATTCTGTTCGCCGCATCTCAAAAAAGATATAATTGCGATGGAGAAGGTACAGAGAAGGGCGACCAAAATGATAAAGGGAATGGAACAGCTCCCCTATGAGGAAAGACTAAAGAGGTTAGGACTTTTCAGCTTGGAGAGGAGACGGCTGAGGGGGGATATGATAGAGGTGTTTAAAATCATGAGAGGTCTAGAACGGGTAGATGTGAATCGGTTTTTTACTCTTTCGGATAATAGAAAGACTAGGGGGCACTCCATGAAGTTAGCATGTGGCACATTTAAAACTAATCGGAGAAAGTTCTTTTTCACTCAACGCACAATTAAACTCTGGAATTTGTTGCCAGAAGATGTGGTTAGTGCAGTTAGTATAGCTGTGTTTAGAAAAGGATTGGATAAGTTCTTGGAGGAGAAGTCCATTACCGGCTATTAAGTTGACTTAGATAATAACCACCGCTATTACTAGCAACGGTAACATGGAATAGACTTAGTTTTTGGGTAGTTGCCAGGTTCTTATGGCCTGGATTGGCCACTGTTGGAAACAGGATCCTGGGCTTGATGGACCCTTGGTCTGACCCAGTATGACATGTTCTTATGGTGGGCAGCAGAACCACAGCTGGCTATGGGTTTCTTTCTTGCATAGTAGGCCCTTAAACCATTTTCTTATACTGTTTTACAGCCAACTTATTCTCCCCAGATACAATTAGCGTCAGGTCAAGGTTTCCATAGTCTAGACCTGGGGTTCCCAACCTTCTGTGAAGCATGGACTTCCAACCTCCAAAAATGTTGTATACCCTCACGTGCATCTATTCCATTTTTACATGTAGTTAAAAGTCATATAAAAAAAACGGATTAATGTAATAAATAATATGCACTCCAGAATCATTTGTAATGTTAATGTTAATATTATTTAAGGATTGGTTTCTGATATACCTACAGTACCTGAACGTACTCTGCTTTGAAGTGCTGAACAGTAGAATATAAAGATCAAGATAAAATAAAAAAAAAATAAATGATATAAACTGCACTCTCTCTCCTGCCCTCCCTTTATGGCCCCTTTCCAAGTTCCTTCCCTCCTGCCCTGCTTTCTTCCACCTACGGATCCTTCCTAAGAGCTCTCACTCGTGCTTTTACCTCTCTGGTTCTGTCCCTCCTACTTTCCTCATGTGATGCCCTTCTGAGAGTTTACCCTCCCTCCCCTCCCCTTTTCCTATTACCCTGCCTGCCCTCATCCATAGCCCCTTCCCTAATGCTGCCCCCCTTCTGTCCTCTCCCTCCCATGTCCCCCTTCCCTGGAATACCCCTTCTTGAGTGCTTTCCCTCCTGCACCCTTCCTGCATGGTTCCCTTCCTGAGTGCCTTGCCTCCTCTTTTCTCCCCTCTCCCACAGAGGGGTACAAAATATCTGAAAGGTAGCATATAATCCGAAGGAAACTAAACAGCTCTAGTCTGAAGGAGATTTCAGTCAGGACTAAACTTGATATCTATCAATAAAAGGAATAAACTAGTTAAAAAAAAGAACTAAATGTCAAATAAGTCAACAACAGGACTAAGAATAAAACACATCTCAGTAAAATCAACACATGACTATTTAGATAATACAAACAGCACAAGAGATTGTAGCAGCATTTTTAAGGCTCTTATATAAATACAAACATCTCAGTAAAGCAAGAGATGCATTCCTCTGAAGGCCCTTTCCAAATACTTTCACTTCCATGCTCTTTCACCCTTTCCTCACTGTGACCCCCTTTCTCCAGCCCTGAGTGCTGATCCCATTTTGGACCCTTCCATCCTGCCTTCCTTCCCTCTGATCCCACTACTCCCTCAAGATGTTTTTTCCCCCTCACTGCCACGCCAGCAGGACAGCCAAAGCATATGTAGCAATGGCCAGAAATGGTCCTCGGGGTCATCACCCTGCTTGCTGCTGCCTCTGGTCGTGTGGAACAGCGGATGTTGAAGGTGCTGGTGGCAGTGCACTTCCCCTCCTCCTCTCTGTGCAGCTTCAGAGTCTTGGTAATAGCAATCAGTTGCACTTTTCCTTGCCTCTTCTCCCTACCAGTTTGGGCTTCTTGAGGCTACAATCAATCTCCTCAGCAGGGGATCAGGCAGTGGGATTAGGCAACAGGAGCCCTAGAGCATAGCTCCTCAGAGATGAGGTCAGCTGCTATATTTCTCAGAAGTTACACTTTGATTGCCTTCCTTCTGGCAGACCCTTTTGATGTTCTCGCAGACCCCAGGTTGTGAACCATTGGTCTAGTCGATGTTCAATTTCTTAATTGTTGATATGAAATTGCAAATTGTTGAAGATTCTTTGAATTTTACTGGACAATCATAATTGTTTTATATTTTCCAGATTGACCAGTAGGGCCATAGATTTGCAGTAAGTCTAGCAGATTCAAATCCTTTTGTAGATCTTTAGGATGGTATGAAATGATCAGATCATTTGCATACAGCAAGTGTTTGATCTGAGTTATTTATTTCAGGGCTGGGGATGCAGATCCCTCCAGTAGAGTGGTGAGATCACGGATATGGCTAAGAGGATTAGCTCAGGCTAATGCTTGTCTCACCCTTTGCTCCTGGCTGAAGCTATCTGCTTGTATAGCCTATGGTTATTTAGTGAAACGGCTCATTGCAGTCCCCCCACCACCAGTGGGAGATCCTGATGGTTCAATCTTTTTTATTCTGAGCAGGCCAATATTTCAGAGAGTCACTTTAGAGAGCGCTCATGGTCTGAGGAGTACCAGCATGCAACTCCCTGTAGAGCAGTTGTGAATTCTAGGGAGGCTATGCCAATAACTTTATCTGGATCCCGCTCATTCCATGGTTTGCAAGCAACCATTCTTGCAGTGAGAACCATGGTTTGCATTAGTCTAGTGGTGACAAACATCAGTTATTGAGATTTGAATGGTGACATGCACTGTAATTAAAACTTTACCATCTAGCAGAGCACTGATTCTTCAGGATGCGAGGTGCTGAATTAAAACAATTACCCCTTGCTGGCGACATACTGGGGCCGATGTAATAAGACCGGCAGTGAATTTGGCGCTAGTTGTCTGTGTGCATTTTTTTTTTTTTAGCACGCGCAGCAAAAGCAGGCACCTCTGCGGAATGTAATAAGAGAACGACATGCAAATGATACGCACAGAAAATCCGCGCAAAACATATCTGTGCACTAAAAAGTGCGCTGAAGGCTCTGTTCAATAAACCACGCATAAATACGCATTAATGTGGTGACCCATGATTGTTTCTCAGTTGAAAGCCTTTAAGACAGTAGTGAAATAGTGGTCCAGGAGTGGGACTGAAGGTGAGTAGAGCAATGTCTAATTCCTCCATGATCCGTCACAGACTGCGTGGGAGCTATAATGGTAGCTGCCATTGAGTACAGGAAATGCAGCAAAGGTTTGGAAGGGACTACAAAAGCATTCAGCATTTCCGACATGTGCTGTTCCCTCTCCAATCTCTCTTCTGGTTTCTGCCATTTAATTTTTGGACCTTCAGACAGACACTTACACTTAACTCCTGCCCTGACCCAGGCACTAAAACACCCACTTAAAAAGCCTGCACTAACACCAGCACGGCTCTCTGCATTGTCCATGAATAGTTAATTGCCTCCATTGCATGGCATTAGCATGGACTTGCGCTAAACTAGCCACGGCTTTTTGAGAGGGTTTGGCCGTGAATTTTTTCTGTACTAACCGCATTACATACATGCGCAAGATTACTGCGGAAAAACGAGCGTATACCATGTGCAGAAACCTTCACCAGGTCTACTGCAGCTTATTACATTGGCCCCAAAGTTGGTTGGGTTATGTGTTGTGAAGAAAATAAGTATGTCTGATGCTTTGGTCAGCTACTAGATGGCCCTAGTCTCCTACCCATTAATGATAACAGCTTAGTGGGAGTTTCCATTCCATTACAGTCTCTCCAAAGAGTTGACTGTGACTGGCTATCCCAAGGGCACTAGGAAGAGTCAGTGGTAGAGAAAGCATGGTCATTTTGAGTTGGCTCTTGAAGAGTAAGGCGCTATTTTTCCCTGTCCCCTGCTGAGCTGGGCCCGGTTGGTTTTCCGGCGTTCAAGGAGATCCCTCTTCAGTACACTCCCTGTCTGAGAGGGTCTGCTTAGGTTTTTGAAGAAGAGATAAGTTTTGTCAGGAATTTTAATGGTTTTTCTCATTCTGGGAAACACCCTGTGCACTTTGGGGAGGGAAACACCCCCTTCTCCCCAAATCCAGAAAGCAGGGACTGGAGACCTATGAGCAACTCCACTACTCCCTAGAACAGTGGTTCTCAACCCTGTCCTGGGGACCCCACAGCCAGTTGGGTTTTCAAGATATCCACAATGAATATGCATGAGAGAAAATTTGCATGCTATGGAGGCAGTGCATGCAAATGTTCTCTCATGCATATTCATTGTGGAAATCTTGAAAACCCGACTGGCTGTGGGGTCCCCAGGACAGGGTTGAGAACCACTGCCCTAGAAGAAGCAAGGTCAGAGATAGCATTACCAAGCATGGGATTTCTGAACTTAAAGACATTTGGATTTCCACACCCCCCCCCTTTTTTTTTTGTTATTGTAGTTAGTGTGGGTTTTTCCCACCCCTCCTCACAACTTGGAGTCAGGAGACTGAGAATTTTGTTTAAGACTGGGAACATCAGACTCCCCCCCGAGAAGTCACACAGAATTGAAAGTCAGTGCAGGATGGAACTTCAAGACCTGGAGACTCCCAAATGGATCTCAACTCCAAAGGGACCAGGACACAGGCTGTGAGCAAGAGACATATCTTTGGACTCAGGAAGAATCTTTTTGTGATTTGGGATTCCGCCATAGGATTCCCCATCCGACTAGGTGGTTGGACACTGATGAAGAAAATATGGCAAGCTCGCTCCCTCCCTCCCCCCCCCCGCCCAGGAGCTAGAGAGATGGGCACGAGCACCCCAGCAGACAGGCTACGTCAATAACTCTAATGTGCAGTTTCAATTGTGAAAAGTATACTGGACTACAACTGACGTTTTGGAAATAATCAGTACATTTTATTTGAACACCAAGTCTGTGTCCAGCCTGTTTGTTTTTGAGGAAAAGATAGTACCAAAGAGATACACACACTTAAGGAGAAACACTCCATCACCTGGGCCACGAAGGATTTCCTTCCCCCCACAGCAAAAACTCACCCCAGCGATCTGTAGAGAGAGGGAATATGATGGAGAGAGTAGCCCCGAAGAATAAATACTTTTATGGCCCCAGGGGAAACAACAAATCCCCTGGCCACAGAGTTACGTAAGTAAGATGGCTGGACTCAACACAGGTGTCCCATGTGTTATTTAAAGCACTTGTACATGTTTATTACCATGGACCTGGTAAGAGGGCAAACACCTGGGCCTATCCCCTCAGAGATTACAAACTTTATGGGAGTTAAAGAGGTACAGATTACACATGGCGTTTATCCCTACAATAAAACTTGTAAGGATAATAGAGACCACCAAACAATTTGTCCTGTGCTCCGAAATCTCTCACGGCCCTGGCAACTATGCTCCCCCACCCAATATTTCTATATCTAGAGACATCACTGCTTGCCGCTGCCAGGTTCTCTGCTGGCTAGGTGTTTAAAAATCGACTTCTTTGTGACAAGAACTAATACTAACAATATCTTAATTTCTATTTAGAGGTTGTGCGGAGATGTTTAGTGGTCACTATAGGGCATCAAAACTATGTGACTGCAGCTTTTAAAAATCATTATACATTTGCTGCATTTTGGATCTGGTCGAAGTCAGTCATGAATTTCTAGCAGTGGGTTGAGATACTAGGAAAGGATGCCATGTCGCCAGTTGGTCTTGGCACACTGCTTTTCTGCACCATTGTTCAAATTGTAAAGTTTATTGCACCCCTGTTTCTTGTGAACCAGCATGATGGGACTACCGTCTTGAATGTTGGTATATAAAAAAACTTAAATAAATAAATAAATAAATAAATAAAATAAATCTAGAAAGGTGTTCGGCAACTAGAGCTTACCTTGGGGACAGGAATTCATATTTTATGATTTATGGCACCTATTCAGTAAGGCGTTCTCCTAGCGTACTTACACTGCAAAAGCTTTAGTTTTAGTGACAGCATATAGCATCAATGGATGTTCATTTTTGCTTCCCCACTGACTTTCTTGGGTCTAGAGTTGGCTCTTCCAAACCTCTGAAAGTAGCACTAAAGGGAAGCCTGCAGCAGAAGTAGTCACCTCTGCTATCTACCCAAACTCAAGCAAGTTGCATCCACATTACAGCCCAGCCCTGCTAGTCCCATCATACAGGTAGAGTTGAACAAGAGTTTCCTGCACCAAAAGATTGCAGCCTGAGCTGTGGGGATGGGTTTTTATCTGTAATATTTAGGGACCTTCATTTTTGGTTTTTATTTGTTTTAATTTTCCCGAAGTATATCAGGATTTATTTTGACAAGAACAAAAACAGGAGAAAGTCAGTGGAAAAATGTAACTTATTTTAAATATCAGACTATTTTGGAGGATGGAAGCCAGGACAATAAAAGAATATTAAACAGATTCTCCCACTCACCAGCATCCCTTTCTCTACTCTCATCTGCTGCCTAGCCATGTCCCTTTCTTTCTCCACACCCCCCAATGAGAATTTCTTTCCTCCCCATCCACTCCCCGCATTACAACAGCATTCATCCTTACTATTGGTGCTCCAGATACCTCCTCTCTCCTTCGGCAGCATGCTTACTGAGGCTCCCAAGCTCTGCAGCACTGCACTGTTTTTGTGGGGCCAGGAAGCCTGCTGGGAAGTGCTTCTGGTGGGCATGGCCCACTTCAAATGTTGCACTGAATGCAGCAGGCATCTTGGCTGCTTGGTGAGAGGGGGAAATGGGACTTGAAACAGCACATCAATGGCATTGGAGGGCAAGTGCTTACACTGGTGGGGGAGCAGAACTTGAAACACTACAGGTGTTTTGGCCCACACTGGCTTCCAGCAGTTGCAGGAGGCCTTGAGATGCTGCATCTGCAGCTCTGGAGCTGCTCTTCAATCAGCCTAACACGAGGATGAAAATCAGTTTAAACCAATATTCACTTTTGGAAAAACTGAATTTATGGGTGAAAATTGGTTTAAACTGAAAATGAAGGACCTTAATAATATTAAGAGTCTGCACTGTAGACAATAAGTTGATCGCCCACAAGTTAAAATGAGTATGAAGCTATAGGTATAGACCACTTTGAGCAATCTGAAAAAGCAAGCTATAAACCTATTAAATAGATTTTAAAATAAATAAATTTACCACAAGACTTTTTTAGTATTTAGTTATAAACTCCTAAAACAGAGGTCCTATGTTCCATATCTTATCTACCTGGTTTTCTCCTTAGTCAGTCACAAGAGGGAAATGAAATCACTACAAATCATTTACATAGATCATAAGACTACTATCACTGTTACTTTACATACTGGAAAGGAGTATTACTGAATAATTTTCTCTGTATATATATTTTTGTATAAGGCCCATGATCTTCAAATATAAGTTAACCGAGAATACTGTAACCCCATTCAGCTAGCATGGGACACTACTATCTTCCTATTTCAGGGAGTCGAACCAACCAATAAATCAGTGAGGTGGGTGCGGGTGGGGTGGAGGAAGAGAACAGGAAGAACACGGAGTCCACAGCAGGGGTCAGCTCAGCATAAGGATATTTATTTTTACTTGGAAAGTCTCTTTCATGCCATCTCCCTTGCCTTCACAATTTTATTTATTATAAAATATTTATATACCGCTTTTACAAAATAAAATTGGTCAAAATGGTTCACACAGAGTGCGCATAGGTTTTTCCATACATTTTTACTCATGTGTAAAAAATAGAGCTAATTCCCGATACAGTAAGCAAACGATATGCTAATGCATCAGGAGTTTAAGAAAAAAAGATGTGTCAAGACAAAATATGCATTAAAAGCTTAGCATGCTTTTACACATAAGCCAGGTGTGCTAACAATTTAAGTAAATTTTAAGTGCATTAACTTTACTACCATTTTAACTGTAAAAAAAAACAAAAAACTGAAGGCTCTGGAACCCCACCCTGAACCAGAGGGTCCCAACCTCTCCACCCTTCCCCTCTATAGGCCCCACTATACTCACCTTCCTTGGTGCCTCCTGTCTTCCATACTGTGCATTTAAAAATGGTAGTGATTTCAGCTGCACCTCTGCCATTTCCAAATGTACTGCACAGAAGACAGGAAAGAGCCAAGAAAGGTAAGCAAAGCAGGGCCTACAGGAAGGTCAGGGGCGAGTTAGTGGTAGGTTCTGGGGACTCTGCTTCTGTGGCAGGACTCCTCTGGCTCAGAAGGTCCCCAGGATAGAGTCTCAGTAGCCTTGAAGTCTTGAACTGAAACACCTCATTGCTTAGCCCAGTTTTTTTAAGCCTGGAAGTTTAATTTCTGGGGCAGACGTGGAATGAAAGTTAACTCACTTTTCTTGAGCTAGCATAAATCCATGGTGCCGTGCTAGTGTGGTCCCAGACCTGGAGTTCCCCGGTGTAGTGGCCTACGCAAGAGCCAGGAGACCCAAGCGCAGAAACTCCAGGTCTCAGGAACAAGCTGGCACAGTGCCAGAGATTAACACTAGCCTGAGTTCACTTTTATTTGATGTTTGACCCGGCAGATAAATTTCAAATATTAATAAAACCTGCATTAAGCTTTTCATACATCTCCCTGTATTGGGGTGAAATAGTAAACACCTTCATTTGAATGGGATTTGCATGGAGGTGAGCTAATTTTGGCGTACATTTGTAAGTGTTAAAATCTTTAAACTGTGCGTAAAATTTAGATCACAAAAACGGGTGCTAAAAATGTAGATAAAATGGTGCTCCAAGCTTGGCACACCAGATGACATTGGCCCCTCAGATATGCTGACCTGTATTTCTACTAGGACTACAAATTAAAGGAGCTGCCTCTATTGCCCAGAGTGCATACTATCACCTGAAGTAAAAAAAAAAAAAGCCACCTCATGCAGCCGCTGTTACTGTGTGTTAGTTTAATGAGCTAATGCCCTTTACAAGCCCTCAAGAACTTCCCTAAATTAGTTCTATACCTATCCTGTCACAAGCTTAAGTGAACTAAGAGTGCTGCACTCAAATATAAGGCTGAATCTCTGGCACCCCCTAGTGTTTGACTGATGAACAGCGGCTTCTACTTTTCCTTTTTTGCTGTCCTTCCCAGATTCTCAAAAGGTCCATATTCAGAGGCATTTAACTGGATAACAAGTTATCCAGTTAAATACTGACTTTTGAATATTTTGGGCACTCATCCAGCTAAACCTTAGCTCAGATATCTCATTGTCCAGTTAAAATGTAGCCAGGTAACACAGGGGCATTTCTTGGAGGAGTCAGGTTAGCAGGATAACAAATCTAACGCTGGTCCTGTTGCAGAGCTGTTGAAAAGTTAGCCAGATACGATAAGCTGTCTATATTCAACAGTGTGGCTGCGCCTCTGAATACATCTCCAAAGTTAGCCGAATAAGTTTATCTAGATAACTTTGCCTTCCAGCCAGTGACTGAATATCACCCCCCAAATGATTTGATTTGCTACATATAAGCAAGGGGGCCCTAGTCTCTCCAGTGTGCAAGCTGTAGTTATTTGATTCTCTGGGCAGCCAAAGCACACCACAGATCTGATGGGAAGGGCAAAATCTGCAAATCAGGCTGTCCGATTCCTGCCTTTTCTTGTGAACAAAACAAGAGGTCTGGCTGGAAATCGGCTGAGCAAAAAAAAAAAAAAGTTTCAAATCAGGTGCCAAGTGATGCCTTTTCTGGAGTCTTTTTTTTTTTTTTTTTTGCCATTTCTGGGTTTTAAAATGTATATCTTAGTATACTGTGTTATTTGTAATCATCACATGTATGCAAACGCAACAGGAAAGATGTCAGAAAATCCAACAGGGCAAAAGTCTACTTTTGGAAACTGGGTCACTTGGCAACTATATTTAAAGCATTTTTGGTTGACTTCCTCAGAAGTTAAATCTTCCATGTGCAGGTCCACTATGCTAGCAGAGGCATCCTGCCCCAACCAGGGCAATTCAGGGGCATCCTGGTCTGGGCCCAGGCAGCAACAGCAGACCATGCAAGTCTCCGTGATGGGCAAGGAGCACCTACACACACACACCCAGGGCCTTGAAACGGCTGACCATGGGTTTCTTCTCCTAAGGCTTTTCCATCTAAAAATATATTTTTTTCATAGAACTTTTAAAGTTCGTTTTGAGGGCCTGTCGAGGCAGCAATGAAAAAAAGAGGGATTAGCAATTTACAGTCCTAAGCATTAACTGAAATGAAGCAAAAAAATTAACAATGAGGTCCATATTCAGCCTCTGAATATATCCAGCTATCCTAAAGTTAGCCGGATAATACCAGTAATAACAGTGGTTGTTCCCCAAGAGGTAGATTTTAAAAACTTGTGCACGCGCTACCCGGCGCACACACATGGACCCGTGTTTTTATAACATGCGTGCGCATGTTATAAAATGGGGGGGGGGGGGTGTCGGCACGCGCAAGGGGGTGCACATTTGTTCAACCTGCGTGCACTGACGCCGCGGCCTTCCGCAGTTCCCTCCCAGTCCGCTCCAATTTAGGAGTGGCCTGGGAGGGAACTTCCCTACCTCCTATACTAACCTTCCTACCCCTTCCCCCTAACCTTCCCACCCCCCCAAATCCTTGTCTTACCATTTGCTCCTGACTCGGGGCAGGAGTAAGTTGCGCATGCCGGCACGCGAACCCCCGGCACACTGGCACGTAAGTCCCTCGGCCCCGGGACTTACACACATCCTGGGGATTTACACGTGTGGCCGGGCCTTTGAAAATTGGACCGGCGCGCATAAGCCTGGGATTTATGCGCATAAGGTTTTGAAAATTTACCCCTAAGTCAACTTGATTAATAGCGGTTTATGGACTTCTCCTCCAGGAACTTATACAAATGTTTTTTATGCCCAGCTACACTAACTACCCTAACCATATCCTCTGGCAATGAATTCCAGAGCTTAATTGTGCATTGAGTGAAAAAGAATTTTCTCTGTTTTGTTTTTAAATGTGCTACTTGCTAACTTCCTGGAGTGCCTCCTACTCCTTCTATTATCTAAAGGAGTATATAACAGATTCACATTTACTCATTCTTGTCCTCATGATTTTATAGACCTCTATCATATCCCCCCCTCAGCCATCTCTTCTCCAAGCTGAACAGCCCTAACCTCTTTAGCCTTTCCTCATAAGGGGAGCCATTCCAACCCCTTTATCATCCCAGTTATGCTCCCGGAACACCCCTAACTTATCCAGCCAAAGTTTCGCCTGATAAAAAGTTATCTGGCTAAAATTCAGCCGAGTAAGTGCTCAAATGTTCATTTGAGCCGGATAATTTCTGAGTTACCCAGCTAAATGCTTCTGAATACGGACCTCAGAGACTGGGAATATGTCCATGAGGCAGCTGGATGAAGAAAGTCCAAGGGTAATCTGAGGCTGCGTCCATGGGCGCTCACGAAGATTACTGAGCGCCGAGAGCTGGGTCCATGTGAGCGCCGTCGGATGACATTACCCACTAGTTATGTTGGATTACATCCTGCTTGTTGACGAAGGCCCTTTACAAAATTATCTACACGTAAGTTTACCTGCACTGAGCAAAGGCGTGACTGGAGGTACAGTTTGCATTTATGGGTATACTTTAGTATTTTCAAATGCATACACATGAATTTTGCCAGAAAAAAAAAAATCTGCGTACAAATTAGCAGGTGTAAACGCATGCAATAGTTTTGGTGGATTAATTTTCAAAGGGGAAGTATGCAGGTAATTTCCCCCTGCAAACTGATGCAGTTTATGTGTGCATTCCATTCAGAATGTAATTTTCAACAGTCTGCATAAGCTGGCACCTGTAAAGTTATAGCAGCATTTTACACGTGTGTGTTTCAGTACACGTGTGCATTTGCAATGCAAGAACCCGCATACTTTCTGTCGCCATTTATAAAAGTGCATGCCTACAGTGCATTGTAAGCCTTCACACCTTTCATTCTGCGCTCTAAAAAAAATACAAATCAAAATACATTTGGAAAAGGAGTTTGTTTCACTGATCTAGTTATCATGAAAGAACAATTATAGCAATACTCCAAAAGTAATAAAGAATAAAAAAAAACAATTCTTGCCCTTTATCAAATTATTTTACTGGTATGTAAACCACAAAAAACGGCCATTGTTTCTCTGTTACAGCAGGGGTTAGTATAAAGCAATGTATCGATTTTAAAGAAAAGGTATTTTTTTTCTCTTTTTTTTTTTTTTAAATTGTCTAGTTTTGGGCTAGTTTTGAACAGACTTTGGCTATAAATTTAGCTGACACCTGGCAACAATGAAACCCAGGAAAGAGACATCCAACCAAATCATCAACTATTTTCCCAGTTTTTGTGTAAAAGATTCAGAGCTAAATGTGCATTTTTAAGTGATTTTATTCAGTGTTATGTTTTGTAAATGTCTGTAACCTATCTGGTCAATTTTTAAAAGCGTTGCTAGAGCAAAAATGCACACATACATGCATATGTGGGCTGCACGCGAGCAACACAGATTTTAAAAAGCTGCAAAATACGCACATAGGTACCTGTGCGCACCTGAGGAATAAGGGGGGGGGCGGGATATGGGTGGAATAATGGGCTTTCCAGAACAGAGCCAAGACCTAGGCACTTAACTCCAAATTTTAAAAATGAAAGCCACAGCGCACGTACGCTAGATATCCACGCAACTTTACTGCTGTTCCTGATAAGGAGCAAGTCTGTAGCTCTCGAGTTGTATAGCTTAGAGAACAGGGTAAGGGGACTGGGTCAACTGAGCAGCATACAGGATGAAGAATCAGAGGGGGATTTGAAAGACCTCACTATTAACTGGACTAACTGGAAAACGCGAGCATGTTTTAAATTTCGCTGGCAAACACAAGCAAAAGATGACACGGTCCTATGGAAGACAGACAAGTGCTAGCTGTGCTAGAGTAACCTCTTACACTTAGGAGCATGCTTACGCATGTTTGATGCATTTTAAAACGCACATTTGCAAGTGCATGCACTATTAAAATATCCAGCATATCCTCGCTCACGTGCACTCATTTTAAAATCAACCTGTCAATATGTTAAACTGTAATCTATATTGAACTCTGTTTAAAAAAAAATCTTATATTTTGCACTTTTCAAATAAATACATACATAAAGAATGATGGAGAAGTTAGATGATCCCAAAACCTGGGGAAGCTTTGACAGTCTTTTAAACCCAGTTTATGGGCCACTGGCAAGCACGATGTCTCTCACATCCTTATCTGGCAGTCCTGAGAAGCTGGTGAACAGAGAGATAGCCATAAAATCTGCTGGAGGTTAAAGAAACTAAAAAAGCCCATAGACCTCTATTTGAGTCCTTTTCTTTCCTGATACTGATGGACAGTATATTTGCTGGCTTATCGAAGATCCTGTGAGTAGTGAAATACGCTGAGGCAAGTCAGGTAATGGATCTGAAGGAATCTCCATAGAAGCTTCTTCTCCAGACCACAGGAGAACCAGAGCCATGACCTCAAAGAGAATGACAGAGAAGGCTTCTGCTGTTCTGAGGGGGAAATATATGGTAAAAATTCAGAAAGGACAAAGTCTGCTTCAGCTACTTCTGACTCATGATGGGACTCCCCTGGATGAGGAGAATTAATCACCTTGTGGAGAGGACTTACTCCTAAGTCCAGAAGCTCTTGCAGAGAAGCACACACCACTATGTGGGAAAAACATCTTCCATCAACAGCAGGCCCCCATGGACTGGGGAACTCTCTGTGCTGCAGTGGCAGGAGAGAGATCCTCTTCAGAAACCCAAATCGGTGAACCAAGGGCAGTCCATACAGTCATGGAGGTACTCTATGCCATGGCAGCTATGGCTGCTGTATCAGTGGCTATCTGTGAGGCACTCCACACTGGTTGTATCAATATACCCCATCAAACGGCACTCTGGTCCATAGACAACACCAGCCGTGCCACCTACTGCACCCTAACCTCAGTAGTAGGATGCCTAGGCTTATATGCCAAAGCACTCAATCTGAAAAATCTGACGGTGCCTTGGTATGTGGCGCAGAGTGGAATGACTGTGCATAGATATCAAGCTGTGTGTTGAAAATATGGACAGCATCCTAGTCGGCCCTGGTTACAGGTAAAACATGACTCGATGCCATGAGAATCTTCCACGCCATGAAGGATGAAAGGTTATGCACCAACAAGGATATCTCCCACCTCGGCATTGAGGCGGTCCTGCTTCAATAAAACTGCACTTTTTCTTCAGTTCTGAAGGGATGGCCCCGAAGGAGGCCCCTCACGTTGTCTAGGTGCTCTTCTTGGCATCTCATCAAGCACCACAGGCTTCTGCACCACACAACACCTGAAGCAGATCCCAAGCATAGAAATGGGGAGGATTCAGCCTCCTGTAATGACAGCCTGATGATGACTTGTTCCTAGATGAGGAGTAGGTTCACTGTTCAGCCTCATGTCAAGGATTGGGGCTCATACCTGCTGCCGCCTTCCTTAGGCCTTCATCTTTCAGGCACAATGCTGCTATGCCCGAAGGAACATCAGACCACAGCTGTAGCAGATGGAGGAGTCAGGACCAAGCAGTGATAGAAGATGGCTTGCATATCCGTAATGGACATCTAGTGCCCACAGATACAGGCCTTTAATCACTGTGCTTGGCCTTGGACTTCACTATGCATTTTTTAAAATTATTTAAATAAACTAACTGAAAAGATCTGTTGGAAGGGCTGCCAAGGTGGCAGCAAAAATAAGAAGTAGTAATGAGGCAGCAAAAAGGCAAGGCCAAAAGCTGAAAAAAGTTTAAAGAGACTGGAATTCTTCCATGTGGCAGCTCTGACGACAAAAGACTGAGGGCCTCATGAGACAATGTGCATGCGCAGGAACTCCTGCACATGCTCTGTAAAGTCTTTACTGAGCGATGAGGGCTGGGTCCATGTTGGCGTCTTCAGATGATGTCACCCACGTATAATGGTCAACTCATACCTGCTTGTTGATGGAGAAGGGAGCTCTACAAGGACCAGCAATACTTTAAAAAGTGCAAACAAACATCTTCATCACATCCTAGTGAGAACTTTTTAATATAACTTTACTCTAATGTAAACAGGCCCAGATGTAGGCACAGGCAACATTTTTGATAGCTTCACAAGGGGAAGAGGAGAAGGAATAATAAAGGCAGCAAATCAAATACAGCTGGATGAAGCTACAGATTACAGAGACAGAGCGCAGGATCTGAACTCCCTGAATCTCAGCAGCATTCCTGACTCACTGGTCAAACCACATTTCTTCCCAAAAGCAAAAATGAACAACATATGCCAAAACAGATTCAATGTGCTCAACGTTAGTATAATATTTTGGGTCTTATGTTCATAATGGATTCAAAGCTTAGGCACAGCTTAAGAAAGTTGGTTTATTATTCGTTTTCATCTCTCTTCCTACAAGTCAACAACTCAAATTCAGGTCAGGCTATAGAAACAGAGTCCACTGTAGTTCTGAAGATTGACAGACTGTACAGAAAGTGTAGCTGTGTTTTCCCCTACAGGTATGTTAGCAGGCAGATGGCTGCAAACAAAGCCCTTCAGAAAATCTGGCCTTTTCCTGGAGGGATTTCTTCATTGGAGGAGAAAATAGTCACAGCTACAGATTTTACAAGCTCACATCAGGCAACCAGTGAAACCAGTTTGGTAACGATACAGGAGAGAAAGAGAAGTCAGCTCTCAGCCAAAAGGGTTCTCATGATGCTCAACAGCAGGCAGGTCTGCCCCAAGATGACAGATGCACCAGTTTATTTTTGTTGGGGGAGAGGTGGGGAAATGTATTGCAAGTCTTCCCCTCCCTGCAACAAACCTACTCACCCAAGAAACACAAATAAACATGTCTGAAGTTATTCTTAATAATGCCATCAAGGGCCAAGTGATGGCCCATTGGCAGCCTTGTGTGCTGTTGTACAGAGACCCAGGTCCAATTTCAAGCCTCTGTTAGGCAGCAAGTGGGAGCCATTTTGGAGGCAGAATTCATGCCTTCTGTAAGATGTGAATCTTATTCATGGTTCAACAGCATCAGCTCCAACTAGTTCCCAAGAGCCCCTGTGCCAGAGGGAATCACAATGTGTGTTGCTCAGTCACAGCCAGAGCTGTGGCTGGGGGGAGGGAGGGAGTAGAAACTCCGGCAGCTACGAAACGAAGACTCCTGAGGCTAAGTGTTAGTACGTGAAAGCTCTGTGTCAGGAGCCCGAAAGAAGAGATGGGGGAAATTGATGGGGGAAAATATTAACTCAATCAAACTCAAGACTCGAGTGGTGTGCTATTCTCAGATAAACATTTTCAGGGCAACAACTTTATTTTCTATTAAGAGAAAAGTGGAAAAAAATGAGCAGAGTTGTGCAAAAATAGATATTTAGATTCAGGCATCAGTATATATGTCTGCTCATTCTGCTAAGGCACTTGCTAAGGTTTAGACTTTGTTTTGATACAAGAGATATAGAGAGAAAAAGAGAAAGAAAAAAAAAGAGAAAGAAAAAAAAGAGAAAAAGAGAGAGAGAGAGAGAGAGAGACTGACTCACACGCACACCTATTTTTTTTTTTTTACCTGAAGGATGCTGTTCCATTCACTTGTATTTTATTCTTCTCGGCTGTGGATACTCGAAGCGACAGAATTTTGTTTCCTGGCACGGTAATTTGTTTCAGAATGGAAGCTAAAATAAAAGGAATATGGCATAAAAGAAAACAAATACGTTTGAAAGGACTGCTTATTCTGTACAGGGTCTACAAGAAAAAAAAATTGTCGCAACTTGCCTTAAAGTATCTCTTGCTCGCCCCCTAACTAGCACTTATTTGCCTTCAAAAGAAGAGGCGACTTGAGGATAAGCTAGCAAGGTAATTTTATTTTAATTTAAATGTATTTTATACTCTTCAGGGCAGTCCTGGTTCAGCCAGCGATTGTGTTGAAAAGCCAATGGTGTGCCAAACAAGTTGGGTGCTAAGTATTCTCAGTCCTAGCAGAGATGTCAGCCCAGAAAGTGGATTGCCCTGCCTGCCTAGGCCCCAAGGAAATGATCTAATGGCCAGGCTGCTATATACAATTTGTCTCCCCCCCCCCACCCCATGGCAAAATGAGGGCGCCTCCAGCATGACTACCAACTTCTGCGTGCACAAAAGGACTTGTGGACATGTGATCATGGTGCCCTGCCTATGTCCAAACTGCTCCAGACCTCCAACACAGAAGCTTTGGACCAGGTTCCTGAAATCTCAGGGTCAATCTTTCATAATGGGGCAACTTTAGGAATGTAACTAATATTTTAAATATGATATTAAGGGATTACAATGAAATAGTACCCATGGGTCACAATGCAAGAAAAGCACCCACTGTTCAAAACTGTGCTCATCTGCTGACAGTTACTGATGCACAAATACAATTATTTCGCACTAAGTATGGGACTTATGGGACAAGTTTGCTTTGTGAATTCCAGCAACCGTCATAATGCACTAGGTTCCAGAGCTTATACCAAGTAACCCGTAAGAGCTAAAAGCCTCTATGTGCATGAGGTTATAATCATTGGTTGCTTTGGAATATTTTGTCTCTTGTGGGCTTATAAGTTAGAAAAGTACTTAACTTAATTTTCAATATGAGTGCCGCTGAATGCCACGTTCTCAGTATGAAATGCCGCTGGATGCCGCTTAACACCATGCTGAATGGATTCCTTGCAGGTCCGCGGTTGTATCTCCCGAATAGGGCTGTTAAATTAAAGTCCTGCCGATGGTTTCCTTTCAGGTAATCTTTTCAGTAGCTCGCTGACAAATACCCCCGACGCTGCAGAGTTTCGGAATATCTTCCTTCATCAAGGGTACAGCAGGCTTGTAGATGTGAAAGATTTTTACAACCATAAGTGAAAGGTGTGCGGCTTCTTCAGAAGAGTTGAAAACGATCAGTGCTTATTTTAAAGATCCTTCCTGTCAAAGCAGGGGCTTTGATAGCGTCTGGCATTCAGCGGCACTCATTGAAAATTAAGTTAAGTACTTTTCTAACTTATAAGCCCACAAGAGACAAAATATTCCAAAGCAACCAATGATTATAACCTCATGCACATAGAAGCTTTTAGCTCTTACGGGTTACTTGGTATAAGCTCTGGAACCTAGTGCATTATGACGGTTGCTGGAATTCAAAAAGCAAACTTGTCCCATAAGTCCCATACTTAGTGAGAAATAATTGTATTTGTGTGTTTAATTGATTTTTTTCTCACTCTCAAGAGGTTTTTTCTAATACAAGACAGTTACTGATGTACATTACTCAGATTAGGTCCCATCTTTAAGCTTCTTTTACATGTTGCACCTAACAGCCTTCCCATGGCCTGTAGCATTGGTCTTGTCAAGCTTAAACAAGATAGATTAGAAGGGGCTGGATACTGATTCAAGAAAGATGTCCTTTTTTTTCCCCATTTCTTGGCAATGTTCTTCCTAATTTTCCTAAATGCATTTATTTATTTAGATTTTTACTTTCTGCTATTTTGTCACTTCAGGTACTGTAGGCATTTTTCTGTCCCCAGAGGGCTTACAAGCTAACCCCTAGATTCATCAAAATGCTATAATATCGCGTGCATAGCACCCATGGTAAGAGAAAGGGGCGTGTTTAGGGTGACTTTTAGAATTACCGCACCGCGTGGTAACATAGCACTTTGCATAAGCAGTGTTGCAGTAAACGTTTTGCACCCCACGATACTTCTATTTCGTAGCTCACAAAGTGAGGGGAGAGGGAGAAGAGAGAGAGCCTGTTTATAAGGCCCTCATAGTAGTCAACTATTTATCTCTCGATAGGAGGGACAGTTAAGAGCTTGAGGTGAGGTGTTGGTGGTAGTTTACAGTTTAGGGGCCAGTTTTACATGCAGAGTGAGACGTATGAACTGCACAGAACACCTCAGTGAAGATATGACATCTTTTGGAGTGAGGAAAGTCTCACAAAGATGAGATTTCTACAATGTTCTCTCGCTCTAGCTTGGACTCTAACAGGGTACCATCAAGCTACGCCGAGAAGATGCAAGCTCCAAACGTTACAGAACCATGTTTTCATTTGAGAAAGTTGCTATTTATGAAGCGAACTTATTCTGCAAATGTAATACAGAATCAATTGGTTTAACAGTCCCTGAAGAAGCACCGAAACACAATTCGTGTCAGGCTGGTTTTTACGGTTTATGAAACCTTATGGCATTTGTGCTACACAGTTAAGTGTAGCACAAATGTAACCCTAACCTCACACAAGGGGTACCCCAAGGCTCCTCTCTATCCTCCACCCTCTTCAATATATACTTACTCCCTCTCTGCCACCTCCTCTCTAAACTTGGACTAAAATTCTTCCTGTACGCTGACGACGTACAAATACTTATTCCAATTCAAAAATCCATCAGCGAAACCCTACAATACTGGGAAACATGCTTGACATCCATTAATTCTCTCTTCTCCAATCTCCATCTCGCACTTAACACCTCGAAAACCGAAATCCTCATCCTAGCTAACCAACCCCTCAACTCAATCCACCAAATGATCCTCAACGCCTCACAATCTCACACACTACCGCCCAGTGTCAGAGATTTAGGAGTAACCCTAGACAATCAACTCTGCTTCAAATCTCACATTAAATCTCTTCTGAAAGGGGGCTTCTACAAACTACAAATCCTCAAAAAACTGAAGCCCCTTCTCCACGCCCATGACTTCCGCACGGTTATGCAAACCACCATACTTACCAAACTCGACTATTGCAACTCCCTCCTCTTAGGACTCCCTTCCTCTACCATTAAACCACTCCAAATCCTCCAAAATGCCATGGCAAGAATTTTAACAAACACTAGAAAAACTGACCACATCACTCCCATACTCCAAGACCTCCATTGGCTCCCCATCACCTTCCGTTCCCAATATAAAACACTTACCATTCTCCACAACACACTACACAACAACAATTCACCCTGGCTTGAAGACATGCCACAATTCCGTCAAGCTAACCGCCCCACTAGAAACTCCCTTGCGGGCACTCTCCAAACCCCCTCGCTTAAAATTGGGCACCTCACCGCCACTAGGGATAGAGCCTTCTCCATTGCGGGCCCTACCCTCTGGAACTCCCTACCCGTCAATCTCCGCTTAGAACCGTCCCTGAGCCATTTCAAAAAAGGAATCAAGACATGGCTCTTCAAACAGGCATACCCCAATTCCACCCAATCCTAACAGAATTTTCCTTGATTCACCTCAATCCCACCCTACCCTATATCCTCTTACCTTATCCTCATCAACCACCACAGAACCCTCCCCACCCCCCCTGCCCCCTTCCCCCCTGACCCCCCTCCCCGCAACCATCCCTGTATATCAAGTGCACATGCCATGTTGCACTGTAAATAAGTTCCATATGCTAAATGTATCAAATGCACATGCCATGTAACATTGTATATTAGTTCATTTGCATATCTAATCCTAATCGAATGCAAATAGTTGTATCGCTGCTTTTTAACTATACTCTCTTATACTTGTGTATTCACCCAGTTACCCCCTCCCCTGTTCATTGTAATTTCCTTTCCTTCTCAGTTTTTTGTAAACCGACATGATGTGTCCTACGAATGCCGGTATAAAAAAGTTTTTAAATAAATAAATAAAGTGTTTATCTTTCTCAACAACTCTTTTACATGCCAAAAAAAAAAAAACAAACAGACTTTTGAAAAAAAGGGCAGAGACTTATGATTAAATCTGTTGAGCATTATACCATTTAGGTAGTTAATACAAAGTTTGTGTATCCTCTAGTGCATGAGATATTTACACACTCGTATTTGATATACGATGGCCTCAAACAAATGTATTAATGTGATTTGTGGTTCATTTTAAATTATATTTCTATATTTGGTATTGTATGTGTTTGTTTGCAGGTGTTTTAATGTATTTCAAATTATGTTTTGGAAGATGCTTGGCTAATACAACCGAGGTTTGTATTTACAACCAGGCACAGAGTCCCAACATTTTCATTTATTTACTTATTTAATGGCTCTTATATTCCGCTACTTCCTAGGTATAATTCAGAGCAGATTACACAATAACAGCTTTGTATAGTTTTTGAAGAGAATTTAGTTCCATAACAGCAGTGAAGTACATAACAAGAACTCTTGTATATTCTCCACAGAGGCAGTCATAAACCCTGCTGAGTGCTCTTGAGGACTTCTGTACTACTAGTGCCGTTGCTACCATGTAGAATGTAGCACTATATAACTGGGAGCATGCTTCGCAGCATACCTGATGTCTGAGACTATGCAGTTGCTGCTTTTAATAGCTAAGTGGAATATTGGAGGGGTTGTTTTTTTTTAGCAGCTGTTTCTGCAACTTAGTGAAGTTGCTACCAACAGTACATTCAAATTTGCATTAATACCTTCAGTAATTTGAATAAAATTATTGCTAAAGGAAAATTGGTTCTTACCTGCTAATTTTCGTTCCTGTAATACTACAGATCAGTCCAGACAAGCAGGTTTTATTCATCCCTACCAGCAGATGGAGGTAGAGAACAAAACTTTGGGCACTGCCACATATACGAGAGTGCCACCTGCAGTCCCTCAGTATTAATTGATACCCAAGCCAAGATAAGAAAAATAAAGAGCGAACAAGGCTCCCAACATGGATACCCCTGACCAACTAGATAATCATGCAGAAAACGCTAAACCTAGAAACTGAAGCCAAAAAATGGAAAATCTGCTTTGCAAATAAGTACAGCAGTAGACCAAACAGTCTTTCGGCAGAGATCCTCAAGGCGGGTCTCTGGACTGATCTGTTGTATTACAGGAACGAAGATTCACAGGTAAGAACCAATTTTCCTTTCCTGAACATACGCAGATCAGTCCAGACAAGTGGGATGTACCAAAGCCCTCTTACATTGGGCAGGAACCCGAAAGACCCACTCGAAGAACACTCTCTCCAAAAGGGGGCTGCCTCCGGGGCCCGCACATCCAAATGGTAATGCTTGGTAAAAGTGTGCAATGAAGACCACACCGCGGCTCTACAGATCTCTTGGGGAGACACCAGCTAACACTCAGCCCAGGACGGCACCTGAGCTCGAGTCGAATGTGCTCTAAGACCCACTGTAACCGCTCTTCCTTTTGATACATAAGCTGCAGAGATCGTCTCTTTCAACCAACGAGACAAAGAAGCCTTAGTCGCCTTTTCGCCCTTTTTTGCTCCCCCGAACAGGATGAATAAATGATCAGAACGACGAAAAGCGTTAGTGGCTTTCAAGTAACGTAATACCACCCGTCTCACAACCAAAAGGTGAAGTTCTCATCCCATCAAGGGATCCCGAGCAACTCCACTGATTGGTTTACATGAAAAACAGACACCACCTTAGGAAGAAACGAAGGTACCATATGCAAGGACACTGTATCGGACGATATCTGGAGAAATGGATCACGGCACGAAAGCACCTGCAATTCCAAAATCCTTCTAGCCGAACAGATAGCTACCAAAAAGACCGTCTTCATAGTCAGGATCTTCAAAGATAACCAATTCAGAGGCTCGAACGGCTCCTCGCAAAGGACACATAGCACGAGATTAAGATTCCATTCTGGACAAATGTGACGCAGAGGTGGCCGGAGATGTTTGACTCCTCATAGAAAACGCACCACATCCGGATGGGATGCCAAGGCCTTCCCCTGGACTCTCCCTCTGAGACAACCCAAAGCGGAAACCTGGACCCGAAGGGAACTATGGGCTAATCCTTTGGATAAACCCACCTGCAAAAAAGACAAAATATGGGACACAGACACCTGAAGAGGGTCCAATCCCTGTTGTCCACACCAGGTCTCAAACATCTTCCATACCCTGGAATAGGCTAAAGAGGTAGCAGGGCGCCTCGCTTGGAGCAGCGTGGTAATTACTGGTTCTGAAAACCCCCTCACGCACAATCGCCTCTCAAAAACCAGGCAGGGAGACAAAAGCAATCCTCCCGATCGGAAAATATAGGACCCTGACGCAGGAGATCCGGTAAATGGGTCAGGTGTAGCGGTTTGTCCACTGCCAGATGCACCAGATCCGCGAACCATGGACGGTGAGGCCATTTCGGAGCCACCAGAATCACTGACCCCGCGTGGCCCTCTACATGCCTGAGTCCTTTGCTATCAGCAGCCACGGAGGAAAGATGTACAGAAGGATTCCGGTCGGCCACGGACACAAGAGGGCATCGAGCCCCACCGCCCGGGACTCCCTCCAGCGGCTGAAGAAGCTTTGCGTCTTGTTATTGAGACTCGTTGCCATGAGATCGAACTGCGGGGTTCCCCACCGTTAGCAGAGAAGCTCCCAGGTCCTCTGAGAGAATTCCCACTTCTCCGGATCCAACTGCTGCCAGCTGAGGTAATCCGCCTGGATGTTGTAGACTCCTGCGACATGGGAGGCGGCGATTCCTTCGAGATGAAGCTCTGCCCACTCGAACAGCAGCTGAGCCTCCTGTGCTACCGTGGGACTCTTGGTTCTCCCCGGCAGTTCATGTAAGCCACCGTGGTCGAATTGTCCGAGAAAACTTGCACCGATCGTGAACCAAGGGTACAAACTGCTCCAGACCTCGGTGCACCGCTCTCAGCTCCAGGCGTTTGATGGACCATGTCTATTCCGACATCGACCAAAGGCCCTGAGCAGACCTGCCCAGACAAACTGTCTCCCAGCCCCAAAGACTTGCATCAGTGGTGACCACCACCCACTACGGGACCTCGAAAGGCACCCCCTTCTCCAGATTGTTCCGCGTCATCCATCAGGCCAGACTGGCCCTGGTCAACTCCATCAGAGCAGGGGTGATAAACTAGTCTGGCTCTCAGGATTTCTACAATGAATATTCATGAGACATATGTGCACGCATTTGACACAAGAACAGAGTCCATGTGCACACAGCTTGGCTATCTTGAAAACCAGACCAGTTTGCAGCACTCCGGGACCAGAGGTCGTCCTCCCTGACACAGAGCGTGTGAAAAAAAACAGAGTGCAAGCCTTCTGGGGACAGGGACATACCTTCTGTACCTCGATATAACTCGTCAAGCTACCTATGAAAAGCTGCAAGCTAAAAATCCAAAGAAAATAAGTAAAGAAAAAGGAGTTTATATTTCACCTTAAGGTACCAGTTTTCCATAGAGGCTGGTGAACTTTAGACAGTGTGAATGCCAACTGCTTCAAATCAATAGGACTCTCATTGCTGGATTATATGAATAAAATGGAGAATCAAAACTAGGCTAGTTGTAAAATTTTTATTAGACACGACTAGGACATCCTGCAGCAATCTCATTCTGTCCAGCCTGTGAAATAACACTGCATACCAGCAGGTATGTATTTTAACACAAACTGCTGGAACCTTGTTTTATAGAGAATAAACTGGAGACCAAAGTCAGACAATGAATTTATTGACGCAAATTTAAGAGCACTTGTTATACACCCTCTTGTCTTATATACTTCCAGTCCATTACCAAAGCCATTCTACTGCACAAATCCAAACACAACAAACCACTGCATTTCCATCCTGTCTCCCACCTTACTTTACCTCCGCAAAAAAAAAAAAAAAAAAGGTGCATGCAATTCCTACCTGGTGGGAACTGGTTAGCCTGAAGGACTGTGTTCAGTGGCATTCTGCTTTCCTCGGGCTTGTTGGCAGTCACAGCTGAGGTCTGTGGAAGGACTGTCACTGTATTTCTCACTGCTCCTGCAGGCTTCTGAACCACCTAAAAATATTGCACCACATCTGTTGAAGCAGATTCTGGACAGAAACAAGTTCAATTGACATGTTTATTCATCCCAAAAAAATGCTAATCGCGCGCATGTCCAGCATGACTGTTGCAGATGCAAGTGAAAGAACTTCAAAGTACTTTTCATGCAATATGACAACAAAACTCAGCAGTTTATTTACATTTAGATCTACCAACATATGCTTGGCCAAACAGTTCTAATGCCGTGTGACACAGATGCATCTCACCTTTAGTTCAAATGGATTATTTTTGCTGCATCATTAAACCCATTTCCCTGAACGCCAAAAAAAAAAGAAGACACCATGAAGCACCTACGACTGGGTCCATCTCACTATTGCTTTACATTTGCTCAAACTCCTCAGCTGCCAACTAGTTTTGGCTATGCTTCGGGCTATCTTCATTTCTTCTGCATCTAAGCCTGTCTGCGCAGATGGGAGAAGTAGATCTCTCTCTCTCTCTCCTTCCCACCTACAATCTTCGTTCCTATTACATAAAGCCAATTCCTCAAGTTGGGGTGGGAATTTCTGATCTGCCTGCTCATTCAGAGAGCACTACAACCTGTTAAAGCTGGTATACTTGGGTTTACTCACATATAGTAAGCTGTAAGATAGGGTACAATGCCTGGAGGGCTGCAGTGTACAAAGATGCTTTTTGGAAGCGTCAGTGCTGCCCCATCTGAGTGCAACTCTGGATTAAAAAGGAGGAAATTGCCAAACGAAAAGCTGAACTAATGTGGGCACAAAGAAGTACTTTGGGACCTTGTAATCTAGTACCCTGACACATAGGACCTACCAAAGGAGAGGGCATCTATCTTACGTAGGCCAGTAGAGCCGAAACAAGTTCTTATTACACCCATAACCAGCCTGGCTTTCATATATCTGTGATGAATACGAATGAGATAAGTTGGCATATTGGTCTCATATTTGCATATATTGGAAACCAAATATATGCCAATTTATTTCATGCATATCCATTATGGGCATCCTGAAAACCCTACTGGCTAAGGAGTTAATAGGATAGGTGTGAAATCACTGCTACAGGGCTTTGGGAGAACTTGTCTCATAAATCACAAAAAGTGTCCTACTTTCAGCAACTCTACAAAAACCTCACACAGCACACTTATGGTGCAAAAGCCTTTGGGGGCAACTAAAGTAGGGATTAAACTTAATGAGCATGCCCTCCACAGCAAGGAACATGAAAGAGGTTGCAAAGAAACCCAAAGAAGGGAAAAGCAAAGTCCTCCACCTGGGGACCATCCCACACCTGGATGCTGGTGAGGAGGATTTTACACTAACGATCTTGAGGACTACATCAGCCGAATGTGAGCTCCTGTTAGGGACACCCCTTCCTGAGCAAGACTCAAGAGGAGAGAGTCAGAGTGGATCACAGCTCCCCAAATTTGGGGGTTGTCCTTTACCCGGATATTCAGCAAAACATACTAGGGTAAGCGTTCAGCTGACTATAGCAGGCTGAAGTTACCCAGGTAACTTTAGGACAGCATTTTCTCTGGCTAAGTTTATCTGGTTAATACTGAATATATCAATGCTTGCCAGATAAATTTTAGCCATGCCCCCAAAATGCCCCCGCCCTCCCTTTTTATCCAGTTAAATTTCAGTCAGGTAATGGATTTACCCAGGTAACGTTTATCTGCTCACTTCCAAAACAGAAATTCTTCATCTTTCAATAATTCCTCATTCTGCCTGTAGCCCCCCCATTGCACCTATTTCTAGATGACTTGCCTATTCCTATCGTCTCAAAAGCACGTAACATGGTAACCCTGGACTCAAGTCTAACCATGTCCTATCACATTTCAATCACTATCAGAAATTATTTTTTCAAACTCCACTTTTTTTTTCATTTCATTTAAAGAAATGTATTAATCGCTTAACACAAATGGCCTAAGCGATATACAAAATTACATACATAATATTAAAAAAATAAAATCATAAAAATACACAGAAACTAAAATCAAACAAATTTGACAAAAACAAAAATAAATAAGATCATCATAATAGCAATGAAAAAAATAAAAATTACTGTCACATTTAAATATGAAGTCAGATAACATTCACTTCATTGCATTACTCTTCTAGCCAGAAGCAGATAATATTCAGTTCCATGCATTACAACTTAAACACACGGTCAAGGAGAAATTCTTTATAAGAAGTTTTAAATTTTTTAACATCATCCATAGATCTTAGATCCAAAGGGATCAAATTCCATTGAGAGGGTGCCGCAATTGAAAAAGAAGTTTCTCTAGTACTAAACAGACGAGCTTGACGAACAGAAGGAACTTCGAGGTTGTTTAACTGTGAAGATCTCAAACATCTAGCTGGTTTGTGAATTCTCAATAAGGCGTTAAACCAATATGGAGAGTTAGACATGCGAAGTTTAAAAACAGTTAACCCTATCTTAAAGGAAATCCGTTCACACACAGGTAACCAATTAAGTTTACAAAGCACTGGTGATATCCTATCACAACGCTTTAGGTTGGATACCAACCTAGCAGCAGAATTCAATAATAACTGAATAGGCTGAATTTGACATTTCGGTAACCCAATATAAAGTCCATTACAGTAATCAATGTGCGGAAAAATGAGCGCACGAACAACTGTCAAAAAGTCTTTTTCATAAAGCAAATGGCGTAGACCAGTCTACATGTTGTAAAACATCTCTGTCCCTTACTATTTGCTAACAAATTTCACACTATCCTACAATCCCTTATTCTTACAGGTATAAACTATTCTAATACCCTCTATCTTGGTCTTCACAACGTACTCCACCCTTTACAACTAATTCAAAATACGGCTACACGTATTCTAACGGGTACCTCTCGGAAAGATCATGTAACTCCAATTCTACACTCATTACATTGACTTCCAGTTCAATACAAAATACAATATAAAGTCTTATCTATCATACACAACCTAATTCATAATGATTCCTCTACATAGCTCTGTTCACTTCTCCGCATCTACCAACCCAGCAGGCAGTTATGTTCTCTACATAGAAACCTTCTCGAAATACCATCTGTCCGCCTGGCCAGGCTCGATATCACCAGAAAGTGTGCCTTCTCAGTTACCGGCCCCTTGCTCTGGAACTCTATACCAGATCACTTGAGGCAGATAACATTACACAAAGATTTAAAAAAACAAAAACCTAAAGACATGTTCTCGGTGAACACGTTCCATCAGTTGGTAGGCTTTTCATGACTGCTTCACACCTACTTTCTTTTTTACCTTTGCCAGGCTCAGATCATGTTTTTATGTCCCTTTTTATTTCTTTATTTTATTTACAATGTTTTTATGATATGTCTTTTATGTTAACTTTTTAATTATATATATTAATAGATGTAAACCGTTTTGACTGACATTTGTTGTAAAAGCGGTATATAAACTCTTTTAAATAAATAAATACACAATAAACAAGTCTGATATCAATTATGCAAGATAATTAGCAGGTATAAAATTCTGCGAGTAAGTTACCAAATGTGCGTGCGGGTCTTTTAAAATAGCAACTTGGGCGGTAACTTTTGGCCCCGCTCCAGAACATCCCTAGACTGTCCCTTTTCTTTTTTATGCATGTGCGTGCAAAATGTTAAATCCATGTGTACTTTTGACTTTTATAAAATAGGGATTATGAGAGTGGAAGATGCTTACTTGCGTTCCAAGCATGTAACTTTGAAACTTACCTCCTGAGGCAATGGAGGGTGAAAGGACTTGCCCAAGGTCACAAGAAGTAGCAGTGGGATTTGAACTCTGGCTTCTGGGTCCACATCCTGCTACTCTCACCACTAATCTATTCCTCCACTCCTTTGAGCCTAAAGAAACTGAAATATTGTTGGTTGCCCTGCAGAAATCTAGGAAGACTTCTATCTAGTAATATAGAGATCTCTAGCACAGAGGGGAAAAAAAAATGTGGAGTTTTTTTTGGGTTTTGTTTTTTTAAGACCTGGCAGTTTTTTCCTGCTCCTTTGTACTTCCAGGTCAGTTCGAACTAGGACTGTGTTCTGGCACCATAAGCAGTCATGTGCAACAAATCCAGGGATTTTGGGTTCTTTGTTTTATATCCCCTCCCAATTTACATTTAGTCCAGTCATCGTAGTGGCAATTTTGAGTCAGAGGCCATGCATCACAGCTCCTTCTGGAACCCTACAATTATGGGCCCTGAATCCTGCCATTAGATGTTACCCTTGAGCAACGATCATGACTCCTTCTCACCCAGCCAACCCAGGAAGCGAAGACCTGACCTGAGGATCTTGCACAACACGCACCACCAGGCTGGCCCAAAACAGCTAAATTCCGACAGCAAGAGTGCATAAAAGAAATGTGGTATTTACAAGCAATCTCATTCTCTCAGCTGTGGATTGAAATTTACCTGCTACAGCAGAAAGATGCTTGGCTGCATAGGGAGAGGAATGGTCAGCAGAAGAAAGGAGGCAATTAACACCTGCTCCAAGCAGGCATTAATATCTGAGAGCTAAATGTGCGTCTGAGATGCACACTTTTTTTTTTAATGCGGAGTGAATGAGTAATAGCCTCATTCACATGCATTAGGGGTGGATTAGCACCTATTTAACCCGCGTCTGAATGCGGGTTATACAAAGCGTTCGGCTGAGCGCACTGTATTGCATCGGCCCCTTAAAGAGGGGAGTTATGATAAAGACATTTAAATACCTTCCAGGTTTCCATGCACAGGAGGCGAGCCTCCATCAATGGAAAGGAGGCTCTAGAACAAGGGGTCATGGAAAAAGGGTGAAAGGGGGTAGACTCAAAAGGTAATCTAAGGAAATATCTCTTTCCAGAATAGTTGGCGGATGCATGAACTGCCACCCCGTACAAGTGGTGAAGACAAGGACAATATCTGAAGTAAAATAAAGCATAGGACAGGCACAAGGGATCTCTGAGGGAGTGGTACGGATTGTTAAGATGAATAGTTGGTGTGGATGTGCAGACTAGATAGGCCATGGGGTCTTTTTCTGCCATCATATTTCTACGTTTCTAAGTCCTGGACACCCTGCAAGGGACATTCCTCAGATAATCAGTTTAGAGTCAAAGGAAGGCTACACTGGATCTGCCACTGACAACTGAATACACAATTATTGTTGATCACATCGTAACAGAATATTTATCATCTAGCGATCCCATACAGTGTGGTTCATTAAGAGGCTCTGATCTAAACTGAAGAATACCACGATGAGAATGGACTTTAAAAAGGCCGATTTTAAAATGAGAAACAGTGTTGAGAAAGCCGTATCAGGAACTGAGGAGTTTAAAGGTACAAAACTATGGACAGCAATATAGTATTATTGTTATTTAAAATTGCTCATTTTATATTCTATTAGAATATATCTCTAATGTATATCTGCACAGTCTTACATATGCCTAGTAGCAGTAGAGAGCAACAAATCTTTGTGCCAGGCAAGTCAACGAATGAAAAAGGAAAACAAAAAGTTCAAAAAGGTTCTCTAAAAAGACATCAGAAGTGGTAAGGGCAAAAAAATTAGAAATTAAAAAAACAGAAAAAGAGTACAAAGGGAAACAAGTAAGGCAGTTAAATGAATAAAGGCTCAAACAAAGGAGAATATTATCCAGTCAATAAAAGGAAGGGATAAAACCTTCATTAGATACATGGGGAAGAGAGAAAGCAAAAGGGGAATAGGTAAGGTAAAGAGAAAGTGTGTGGCGGGGGAACAGTGAGGAGAAGCACCAGCAGAATCAAGCTGGCAGTGTAGAGAGGAATAATTGGGTGGACAATTGGTCTTTTAACGCAGCCATCTACTACAAGATCCATATTTAGTAAGCCGGGGAGCGGGAAAGTTTCTCAGAGTGACTTTGCCCAGATGTTCAGCATAACGTACCAGGGTCAATGTCCTGCCGAATATACCAGGGTACGGTTATCCGGGTAACTTTAGGACAGCATTTTCTCTGGCTAAGTTTATTAGTTTATTATTTTTGTTTAAGAATATTTATAGCCCGCGCCCTCCAATAATTCAGGAGGAGTACAATAGCATAAATGTAAAGCACAGAGCCATGACTCACTGATGTATGTCTGATATCAAATTACCAGAGTCACGATATCTTGAATTCCAAAAACCTTACAGCACGAAGCTACCTCCTACCAGATTGCCATTTCTGGACTCCCGCGTGATTCACACTTTAGATACATATTGTGCAGATTTATGGTCTGTACCCATCACTCGACCTCTGCAAGGCAGCTTTCAAGAGACTCATTTTACCTTTAAGGTGGCAACAGATGGTAGACGTTGCTTAACTATAAAGAGGTCAATCAAAGCCATTACCTACATGGGCTTTTTGATTGTTTGATTATTCCATTCGAACACTGCTACAGAACTGAAAACCCATGCTCTCGTCTGAACCCATTTATATTTATTAGTGGGAGGAATAGCAAACAAGTGGGCACCTTCTGATAGTTTCAGAACGTACTAATCAATATAATTTCTTAACACGCATGGGAAAGCACTTTTCAAAATTTTGAACAACATTTAACAGCCTAAACCTTACTCTCCACCTGACTGGATGCCAGTGGAGATCTCGCAAAACAGAAGTAACATTCTCTCTTCTTGAGAGACCAGTCAGCACTCAAGTGGCAGCATTCTGAGCCAAATGAAGAGCATATATTAATTTCTCAGGTAGTCCCAAACACAGGCCACCACAGTAATCGAGGTGGCTTAAAACCAAAGCCTGTATCACTGCGTGCAAAAGATCTCGGGGTAACAGATACTTCAACAGTCTCACCAGTTGGCCTTGGAGGGAACGGAGGTAGGCTGCGCGGCTCGGCGCGCGCCGGCTACACGAAATCGGTAGCCTTCCGCGCGCCAATCCAGGATTTTAGCGGCTACGCGCGTATCTACTAAAATCCCGCATACTTTTGTTTGCGCCTGGAGCGCCAACAAAAGTACGCCAACGCGCCGTTTTTGAAAATCTACCCCAGAGGGTCTGACTGGTCCAAAACGGGAAATGAAAGAAGCTCCACTGACTGATACACGTGAAAAGCAGACACCATCTTCGGAAGAAAGGAAGGAACCGTCCGCCAGGACACACCAGAATCTGAAATTCTCAGAAAGGGCTCCCTACAGGATAAAGGCTGAAGCTCCGATATCGCTATCACATCTGCTTGCAGGGTAAGGAAAATCACCTTTAACGTGAGATCCTTTATTGTAGCCGTTTTCAGAGGCTCAAAGGGCGCCGTACACAGAGCTGAGAGATCCAAGTTCAGATTCCAAGAAGGAGAAGGGTGCCTGATCGGGGGACGTAAATGCTTTGCCCCCTTTAGGAAACTAGCCACATCGGGGTGAGCAGCCAATGCCACGCCTTGAATGGAACCGCGCAAACAACCAAGAGCTGCCACCTGAACCCTCAGGGAACTACACAATAAGCCCTTGGCAAGTCCGGATTGTAAGAAACCTAAAATATCCGACACCAAAGAGAGTAGGAATAATTGCCCGGTCCACGCACCAAGATTCAAAGATTCTCCACACGCGCACATACGTGAGGTTGGTGGATGTCTTGCGCGACCGGAGAAGTGTTGCCACCACAGTATTCAAATACCCTTTTCTCCTCAGGCAGCGCCTCTCAAAAGCCATGCCGCTAGACAAAAGTGATCAACCTCTTCCAAACACATGGGCCCTTGATGGAGAAGGTACGGGAGCAGTAGCAACCACAGGGGACCTGCCACTGCCAGATTGACCAGGTTCGCAAACCAAGGCCATCTCGGCCACACTGGGGCTACAAGGATGACTTCTGCCGGATGTATCTCCACTCTCCTGAGCACTTTGCCTATTAGCGGCCAAGGAGGGAAGAAGTACAGCAGCACGTCGGTCAGCCAGGGCAGCACCAGGGCATCTACCCCTTCTGCTCCTGTTTCTCTGCGGCGACCAAAGAAGCACAGAGCCTTGGTGTTCTGAAACGTTGCCATGAGATCCAGGCAGGGTACGCCCCACGTGTCGCATATGAGCTCGAAAGCTTCGTCTGCGAGCTCCCATTCCCTGGGATCGAAGGGGTGCCGACTGGGGAAGTCCGTCTGAACGTTGTCAACTCCTGCTATGGGAGACGCTGCAATACTTACTAAATGCTTCTCCGCCCAGCTGATCAGTTGCCGGGCTTCCGTGGCCACTGGCTGGCTCTTGGTTCTCCCTTGGCGATTGATATAAGTCACTGTGGTCACATTGTTGGAAAGAATTCTGACTGACTTCCCCTGGAGGAGAGAGTGGAACGCTTGCAATGCTAGCCACACTGCCCTGGTTTCCAGACGATTGATCGACCACTGAGATTCTTCTTGGGACCATTGTCCCTGCACAGACTTCCTCAAGCAAACCGCTCCCCAACTGGAGAGGCTGGCGTCCGTGGTCACCACTGTCCATTCGGGTACCTCCAGGGGAACTCCTCAGGATAAGTTGTCCGAGATAAGCCACCAATTGAGACTGGAGCAGGCCATATCCATAAGAGGGAGAGGTGAATGAAACTGTTCGGATTCTGGATTCCAATGCAAAAGCAACGCTGACTGTAAAGAACATATATGAGCAAAGGCCCAGGGCACCAGCTACAGGGTGGAAGTCATGGAGCCGAGAACCTGCAAATAATCCCGCACTCTGGGGAGATGATTGGCCAATAAGTACCGCACTTGTCCTTGTAGCTTGACAATTCAGTCTGAGGTAAGGAGCATTCTCCCCTGTTGAGTGTCAAACAGAGCTCCTAAAAACTCCAAAGACTGGGTGGGCACAGTCGGCTCTTGGCTAAATTGACCACCCAACCCAGTTATCGCAAGAGTTGAAGCACTTTGCGAATTGCCAACTGGCCAAGCGACTCAGACTTTGCCCAAATTAGCCAGTCATCCAGGTATGGATGCACCAGGAACCTCTCTCTGCGCAGATGAGAAACCACCACAACAATTACCTTGATAAACGTTCTGGGCTCAGTGGCAAGACCGAAGGGCAAAGCTCGAAACTAAAAATGGTGACCCAACACCGAGAACCTCAGAAACTTCTGGTGGTCGGCCTGAATGCCTATGTGAAGATACGCTTCCGTTAAGTCCAGTGACACCAGAAACTCTCCTTTTCTGACCGAGGCAATGACTGACTGAAACGTCTCCATGAGAAAACGTGGCACCCTGAGGCAGCGGTTTACATGCTTCAAATCCAGAATGGGTCGGAAGGACCCCTCTTTTTGGGGGACTACGAAGTAAATGGAATAACGCCCTTTTCACTGATCCGCCTGAGGAACCGGGGTGATGGCGCCGAGTTGCAGAAGGCGTTGCAAGGTATCTTGTACTGCCTGTCATTTCTCTTTGTAACCACATGGGGAGACCAGAAACCACTCCGGAAGGCGGTGTGCAAAATCTAAAGCATAGCCTTGATTTATCACAGTAAGGACCCACTGGTCCAACGTCATCTTGACCCATTCCTCGTAAAACAATCATCCCCCGACAGCTGGAAACGAGGAATGGGTCAGCATCCCTTCATTGGGAAGACTTGTCCCCAGATGCGGACTGGATAGCCCCGGTTCTGCCAAAGCATCGGCCACGAAAGGGCTGAGACCAGGACTGTTGGAGCTCTGGACAGACGAAATCTCCGATTCCCTCTGAATCGAGACTGTGAAGAAAAGGAGCCCTTCGACTTGGGCCTATCCTCTGGCAGTCTGGGAACCTTGGTCTCCCCCAGGAATTGAATCATATCCTCGAGGTGCTTGCCAAAAAGCAAATTTACCCTTGAAAGGCAATGACCCCAGCTGAGCCTTGGAGGAAATATCTGCCGACCAGTTTCTTAACCACAGGAGCCGTTGAGTTGAGATTGCAGACACCATGGATCTGGCCAAAGTCCGTAACAGATCATAAAGTGCATCCACACTATAAGTGATCGAAGCTTCCAGACACCCTGCTTGCTGTGCTTCTGCATTGGAAAGCCCAGCATTAGCTGCTGAACCCAGCAGCATTAACTGCTGAACCCAGCGAAGGTCCACTCGTAAGGCAAAATTGCTGCACATAGCTGCCCGCACTCCCAGTGCCGAGATGTCAAAAAATGTTCTTGAGCTGAAGCTCCAACTTTCTATCCTGCAGGTCCGTCAGGGCTGTAGCACCCGTAACCGGGATTGTGGTCTTTTTGGTGACTGCGGACCCTGCCGTGTCCACCTTGGGCACCCACAGTATGTCAATTGCTTTCTCCGGAAGAGGATATAGCTTATCCATAGCCTTGCTAAGTTTCAGTCCCAGATCCAGGGTATCCCATTCTCTATATAGCAAGTCCGTGGCAGAAAAATGAAAAGGAAAGGAAGTAGCCGGGCCCCTCAGACCCAACAACACTGGGTCCATGGCCCCCAGCCTGGACTCCTCTGGCAGCCCATCTATGCCTAGCTCTCTGAGTATGGCCAGGGATAAGCAGAGTCAACTCCTCCTTCCTAAACAGACTGACCACCTTAGGGTCATCTCCTTCCACAATGTGAGAGCCTCGTGCTGGATCCTGTGGAAGTTGATCAGGGTCTGTATCCACCCCCATCGGAGGCTTGCCCTGCGGGTCCTGGTCCCCTGGGTCTATATCCTGATCCGTGGAATCAGAATTGGTCTGATGAGCCCCTGACGCAAAGGGGGCTTAGCTTTGGAGGACCCAGAGACTCCCTTAGACTTAGACCGCTTTCAAGAAAGAGACTTAAGACCACTAGAGGAAGTTTTACCCCCAGCCTGCAGCTTCCTTCCCTCCTGGCTTTAAAAGCCTTATGGAGAAATAAAATAAACTCCAAGGAGAAGGAGAAAGAGGAGGAGGAGTCAGAAGCCCCCTTGGGGCTATCCTGCGTTGCTGGTGAGAGAGGCTGTAAAGGTTCGCTCCCTCTAGGAAACCCTGGCTGAGGAGAGAGAGGAGGCGGGAGAATCCCCTCCCCCATAGCTGCACGAGTCGCTGATCTAAAAGACTCCAAAATGGCCTCCGTTCCCGCGCTCAGCGGGAACGGATCTGCCTCAGCTGATCTCGATGCAGCTAGCACTGAAGGAGCTCGGGCAGCCTAGCCTTTAACCAGCCCCTCCAGAGAAAGACGCGCGTGGGCCGAGCCACATGTGAGGCACGCAGACGAGTGCGGCATCGGGCAGCGGGTCTGAGAAAGCTAAAATTCAATTCTATAAAAAAAAATAGAAAAATAATCGCGGTCTGCCCAAGCGCCGGTGACACTGACAGAAAATCAAAACTTTTTTTTTTTTTTTTTTTTTTTTTTTAAAGACTTGCCCGGCTGTGGTCCACGGTCCTGATCCGGTGGGGTGGAGTGAACCGGGCTCCCCAGTGTTGCACCCAGAGCTGCAAGCCTGGAACAAGAAGGCCCTCGACCCTGTAATGCAGCTGCCTCAACAACCAGCGGGGGATGGTCCCCTCAGGACCTTACAAACCCCCTGGGAGGCTCAGGACAGAAACTGCTCCTTTTTTTTTTTTTTTTTTTTAAATCAAAGTAAAACCGTTTTACCGACCAAAAACTCTAAAACTCACTACTCTAACTCCACTAAGCAATCAGCACAGACTGTAGGCCTTGCACCTCCACCATCTGCTGGAGACAGAAAAATACTGCCAGGCTGTAGGTGGCATCATCCTATATAAGGCGGAATTTTGTTTTAAAAACTTCTCTGTCTCCATCTGCTGGGGTGGGGGGCAAAACTCAGGAGGTCTGGACTGATCCGGGTACATACAGGGAAAAGCACATTCAACAAAGCCACATGTTTTATATCAGAGTTGACAGCAGAGAGTACTCTACCTCATATCAGCTAGCCAGCAGAAACTGAAACGAAACCAGATCTAAAATGGCGGAAACTTCTCAGCTAGACAAATCTCTCTCCAAGAATCACCAAGAGATGCTAGATAGCACCTGCAGATACAATTTCTTCCAACCATACACAAGAAGTTATACAGTTACAGGAGAATTCTTCAAAGTGTTGCACACATAAAATTGGCCTCTACTCGCATATTCTGTATTTTATGGAAGTCCAAAATACGCATGCATTTTTACTTTTGCACATAAAGGGGTGGTTGAGGGGTGTTCCAGGGTGAGGCCAACACTTGCGCACGTAAGTTGCTATTTTAAAAAGACACATGTACATTTGCCAACTTAACCGCATAATTTTACACTTGCTAATTATCTGAAGTAAGTGATATTAAACTCGTGTAGTACTGACTGGGTGAGAGATCTGGGTGAACTGGGGGTGGTCCAGGCTGAAGAACCAGAAGGACTGAATAAACGGGTGGACTAGCCAGTAAACTGGTTAACTTCATTTACATGGGCATGTTTTAAAATTGGCTGACTTGCACAAGTAAATCCTACTTTGCCTTCATGCATAAAATAGACACGTATGTTTTTAAATCGGTAGGAAAAGTAGATACATACAATGCATTGATGTCTTTGCACATAAGCATACATAAACACGTATGTTGCAGAGAAGAGTTACGCGTACTTTATGACATGCACATGTTATAAAATACCGTAGGTGAAACTACACGCAGCCATATGCACATGCATATGCTGCCATGCACATTTGCTTGAAAGTTATCCTCCCTGCAGCTCTGAAAGGGAAACCATTTTAACATTTCCTGCTTAAAAAACTTTTGGTTACTGCATCAAGAAAAAAGAAAAGTCACTTCCTTTAAAGAACATTTTTAAAAGTCAGATAACAAACACACACAGCTCACCAACTGCTGGACTTTGACAGCTTGGGGTGTGCTGGTTGAGCGGATGAGAACAGAGTGAGGCTGCTGCAGTTTCAGAGTGACGGGGCTTGTCCCGGAGGCTTGTTTTGCAAGCTGAAGAGAAGGCTTTGGTGTGGTAACCGAGACAGAGCTAGAGCCAACTCCCTGGGTCTGCGGCTGTTGCTGAACGCACTGCTGAATAAAACTCAGGGAGTTGGGCATTAGCTGGCGTAAGGCAGGCAAACTTTTCTGGAAAGAAAAAGAAGAGAATTAAAAAAAAAAAAAAGCTGAAGAAAGAGCCGGAAAAAAGGAAAAATAAATATCATAGTTTACTTTCTAACCTGATATTAAAGCATGGTTAGGTAAGCACCTAATTTAAAATAAGTGTTGCCATCGATGCCACAGGAAAAAGCAAACTGTAGAATTTCAATACATACAAAATGTACAAAGTATTTAATCATTCTGTCGTTTTATGTCATTATATAATTCAAAGTAATACATATACACCAGACATATAAAATAGTATCAACCAGTTTTATATATTCAAGTAAGAAAGCCAATCCATAGAAATAAAGATATAAATGTAACGTCAAACTAATAAGTGAAGATGAAATAGTGAAAGTGAAAGAGCTACAGATTTAGCTTTAATCATACACCCGGACCCCCAGTACGAGCAGCGTTTTTCTTGTGAGAGGGTGGGGGGGGTATAGCATGAATACATCAAAGCTGTGGCGCTTCCTTACATATCATCTTATGTTACAGCACAGCTCACGCTGGGGTTTTGTTTTTCCTTTGATGTTTAGTGTGGCTTCAGTGAAGGCTCTTTTCTTTTTCCTTTTTTTTTTTTTATATAAATGTCTTTATTAAATGTTAACAGAATAAAAGGACAAGTTATACAATGGCAGATTGTAACAGCTAGTGATGACCCTAGCTTCCTAGCCCCACCCTAATAAACCCCACCCATCTTCTCATACATCCAGGAGCCACAGAAATTAACACAAAAGCAGCATTCTTGAGAGTATAGAACAATCTTTCAATTAGCAGTTAAAACGGAGGTATCTACTGGCCAATCAGGCGTTTATCTTCCCTGCCACGCAGTTGGGAGTTGTTTAATAAATGGACCCCAAATCTTAGGAAAAGCCGATTGCCTACTTCCTCTTCATTACTGTCCATGTCCGATAATCTAAACACAGAAGATCCAACATTTCTGCAAACCAAGAGTCAAACATTGGTGCATCACTCTGAATCCATTTACATAAGATACATTTCCGAGCAACACACACTCTCTTGATCAGGAGGTGGCAACTCGGGGTACTGAAACTTACTTTGTCTGTAATAATTCCCAAGAGCCCAATACAGCCACACACAGGGACCGGATACCATCAATGTGGTCGAATACTTCAGTACAGATTCCCAAAAGCTATAAATTGGAGGACATTCCCAAAGCCTATGACTTAAAGAAGCATGGGCTTCAGGACATTTAAGACACTGCAGGAAAGAAATAAGTTTCGTTTGGTAAACCCTATTAGGAGAGATAATTATTCTATATAGCATTCTATATACTGTTCCCGCAACCCAACTGGATGGCTTTATAAAAAATCAGCAAGGCCATCCAATAAATCCTTATCCTCAAGTTCCTTAGCTCAGCCAGTACCCTAAACACTTTATGAGAGGTAAGGGAATGTAAAAATTTATACAAGCTGGCCAATGACTGCTTCCATTCCTGAAATAAAGACAGAAGCCTTTGAAAGGGACCTGATGAATAAGGGGCCTGACGAGGCCCAAGTTTTTAAGAGATAAAGCTTGCAATCTGCAAATACTAAAAGACTTGACTGGGTTCAAAACTGAAGAGCTCTTGGCATTTTGAAAATGGATAAACTTGCTGACACTGATAGGCCAGAAAATCATGGAATGTAGGATGTCCCACATGGGCCAACCATGCAAAAAAAATCTACTGTCTTGCCCAGGGAAAAACCAAGGATTACCCACATAAGGAGAAATCTTCCATGAGAGCAACATCTTCAGTCTTACAGCCGTAAGAACATAAGAACATGCCATACTGGGTCAGACCAAGGGTCAATCAAGCCCAGCATCCTGTTTCCAACAGTGGCCAATCCAGGCCATAAGAACCTGGCAAGTACCCAAAAACTAAGTCTATTCCATGTTACCGTTGCTAGTAATAGCAGTGGTTATTTTCTAAGTCAACTTAATTAATAGCAGGTAATGGACTTCTCCTCCAAGAACCTATCCAATCCTTTTTTAAACACAGCTACACTAACTGCACTAATCGCATCCTCTGGCAACAAATTCCAGAGTTTAATTGTGAGTTGAGTGAAAAAGAACTTTCTCTGATTAGTTTTAAATGTGCCACATGCTAACTTCATAGAGTGCCCCCTAGTCTTTCTATTATCCGAAAGAGTAAATAACCAATTCACATCTACCCGTTCTAGACCTCTCATGATTTTAAACACCTCTATCATATCCCCTCTCATCCGTCTCTTCTCCAAGCTGAAAAGTCCTAACCTCTTTAGTCTTTCCTCATAGGGGAGCTGTTCCATTCCCCTTATCATTTTGGTAGCCCTTCTCTGTACCTTCTCCATCACAATTATATCTTTTTTGAGATGTGGCGACCAGAATTGTACACAGTATTCAAGGTGCGGTCTCACCATGGAGCGATACAGAGGCATTATGACATTTTCCGTTTTATTCACCATTCCCTTTCTAATAATTCCCAACATTCTGTTTGCTTTTTTGACTGCCGCAGCACACTGAACTGACGATTTCAATGTGTTATCCACTATGACACCTAGATCTCTTTCTTGGGTGGTAGTCCTAATATGGAACCTAACATTGTGTAACTATAGTATGGATTATTTTTCCCTATATGCATCACCTTGCACTTATCCACATTAAATTTCATCTGCCATTTTGATGCCCAATTTTCTAGTCTCACAAGGTCTTCCTGCAATTTATACAGTCTGCTTGTGATTTAACTACTCTGAACAATTTTGTATCATCTGCAAATTTGATTATCTCACTCGTCGTATTTCTTTCCAGATCATTTATAAATATATTGAAAAGTAAGGGTCCCAATACAGATCCCTAAGGCACTCCACTGCCCACTCCCTTCCACTGAGAAAATTGTCCATTTAATCCGTCCACCCAAACTGCATGTATTTCTCCAAAATATTCAGAGACAATTCTCCATCCTGGAGCTGAACACAGAACAGAACTGCTTTCTAGTTTTAATTCATAAAACGGCAAAAAAAAACCATAAAAAAAACCCACAGCTCGCATGCAAACACTACCTTTAGAAAAGGGACCAGGTACGGCTGCGGAGAAGACTTCAGCTCAGTGTATAATTTTTTTGTAAATTCTTCTGGTTCAAGTTTTCCTTCCTTAAAAAAAAAATAAAAAAAGGAAAGAAAGACAGACATTTTTAAAGCAAGTTTTTACAGAACACTGTTCAACATGCCACACACACTGAACATGGATAGCATGCTCTCAAAGCAGGACAACACTCTGTGTCACCCCAGTTACTGGAGAAGTCAGCTCCCTGCTTCTGTAGCGCTGAACTGCAGTAGCTCTCTTAGCCCTGGAGAGAACTGGGTTTGATAATTTGTATGTTAATCCAGTAAAGTATCCAAAAATGATGACGCAGGAGCTTCTAAGCTGACGTAGTCCCTGCTATAGTGTAGGTGGTCTAAAAACCACCTGTACAACATCTTCGGCTAATTGTTATGTTGGTTCAACAAAAAAAAAAAAGTGTCACAGCCTGTAGAGAATTCAGACATCCCATTCCCAAAGGTTTCTTCTTTGCTGCCCAAAACAACATAATATTGCTGTAGGTGTATTAAATTCTCCTCAACGTTAGCTGTTACTATAATAAATGACCTGTTTGCAGGAGCAGTAACTGCCCACGGTGCCATTCACTGCCGATTTCTCAAGGAGGGTTGTTGAAATTATGCACTGCCTCCAAGTACTTACAAGCGGAATTCTATGCCAAGTTAATTAGCTACTGTTTGGAGCAAAAACCCAAACATCTCATTTAAGTTTATTGCTGGAAGGGCAGAAGGAAAGTACTCTAGTACAGATTCCACTGAGGGAGAAACATTTTTCATCATTACTTTTGCATCTAACAGCATGAATTAAAGGCAATCCTGCACAAAGGTGGGAAACCCAACTCCAGAGTTAATGGTCCCTAAGTACCAAAAAACCTGTCAAGAATCCTTACAAGTGTTTTTGACTATAAGATAACTGTCCATCTGTATATAATAGTGTCTTTGAAATGACATTACAATTCTATATATTTTAATACATAAGTGGAACATTATTCTGCAGGAGATGTTGGCCTTGCATGGATTCGTTTGCTGACAGGACTGCAAGAAGAATGAATGACTCAATTGAAAAAAATATATATTTTTTAATTTATTATATAGAAACACAGTGGCAGAAAAAGACCATATGGCCTTGTCTAGTCTGCCCATCCACAGCAACTGCTCAGATCTACAGTTTAAACATTTGATATTCTGCCTTTTCCTAAACGTAGACCCAAGGCATTGCAAAGTAACAAGGCACTAAGTGCATATGTAATACATACATACAGATATAATATAGAGATATGAGGGAGATTAAATAGAGAGTCCATTAGGAAGAAACAAGGACATGAGTGCATTGGGTATACCCTGCATATATACAGTTAAGAAATCAGATGAACACCAGCAGCGTTTCACTCCCTCAGAGGTCTCCTATTCATGTCCGATAATTTCTTGAATTCAAGTACTGTCCACGTCTCTTACCACTTTGATGAGGAAGCTGTTCTATGCATCCACCACCCTTTCTGCAAATAAATATTTTCTTAAGATTACTCTGAAGTCTAACCCCCCCTTTCACCCTCATCACAGAACCTCCTTACCATTGATACCCTGGATATATTTAAACCTCTCTATCATATCTCCCCTAGCCCATTTTTCTTACATAAGAGGTTCTGAGCAAATACAGAACACGCAACATAAAATATAAATCAATAAAACATTAAAACATATAGCAAGATATAACAGACTACGTATAAAACATATACAATACACACAAAAAAAATCAAAACAATCAGCAGTTATGATAAATACTGCAAAAACTATAATAAAAGAAAAAGATCAGCCAAAAGCAGATGTAAATAGTTCAGCTTTGCCTAATTTCCAAAAGCTCAGATTATCTTCCATAGCATGTAAACTTTAGATTCCAAAGAGAAGGCCCTAACCAAGAAAAGCTTTTCTTTCTCATTTTGATTATCTGACAGCTAGAATCTCCACTGAGATGAATGAACAGTTAAGCAGTCATTCAAATATTGGGGACTTTGATTATACAAGGACTTAAAAACAAAAGCCAGATTTTTAAACTTAAATTTAATTGTAAAAAAGATTAGCAACCAACCACTGGAAGGTATTCAAAGCTGGTAAAACATGATCATGAAAATACAAGATGCATAAACTCTTTGAGAAATATATCGTACTATCTGCAATCTTTGACGTGCTGAGGTTTTAAGACACACATTTAAAGAGTTGTAAGCAGCAAAATGATGGTATAGTGTTGTCAGAAGTAAACTGTAAAGTGCATAATATAATTTAATTTAATTTGACTGTAGAGATAAGACCTCAGTATTGGCAAGAGATCTGAATTAACAGAAACTTCTAAAGGCCAATTGGTCCAATCATCGGTCTTATAATCTCTGTTTTTAATTTAATGTATTTATTTAAAATTGCTTTTATTATGACTTGTGCACTCGTATTTTTTATTTTGTTAGATTTTTATAAAATTAATGTCTGTTGACACCAGTCAAGCAACATTGTGATTCTGCATCAATTAGATGTTTCAAATTTGTATCAAAGTTTGACTGAATCCACTTTGATTTTTGGGAAACTATTAAACTCTGAATCCCAAATATTGATGAAATTGATGTTATTCATACGTTATTAAAGTCTTATATATTATGTAGCCTCCTGTCTAAAAAAGCTATTTGTATTGACAAACACGTCTCCTAGAGGAAAACTTCGTATTGCTGTTCAACAAGTTGGTGACATTGATGAAACCAAGTAACTAAACTTTCACTCAGCCAGACAATTGGCTGTGTTATGCTGGTGAATTCAATGGTAACAATGTTGATGTTCAAACAACTTGATAACAATCAGTAGACCACTCTATGGTTTTATGTAAATAACCACAATGTTCACTAATGAAACTGTTTCAAACTGGTTCAATGGCTTAATGCCACAAAATTTGGTGCGAGATTTACTGCAACCATGTAAATAATGCGACTTGAGCGATGAAATTTCAGTCTTACAATTGATTTGCGGGACGGACGGTGTGATTCACTCCGTCTCTCATAAAATTTTTGTGTTCCGACAATGTTTAAAGACGGCAGAGCACTTATCTTGAATTAGGTGAATTTGATGAACGCAGACGCTTGCAGATTATTCATTCACATAGTTCTGCCGTTACTGAGACCCAGAGGGTCTGAAATTTCAGTCTGAACCCGACCACAGTAGAAGGAGTTTTTCTCTACCAATCAGTCTGCCCTGAAGCAGCGTTTTTTGCGAAACGCCGGCCGCGTCGGCGGCGGTTGTTAGACCCTCTGGGTCTCAGTAACGGCAGAACTATGTGAATGAATAATCTGCAAGCGTCTGCGTTCATCAAATTCACCTAATTCAAGATAAGTGCTCTGCCGTCTTTAAACATTGTCGGAACACAAAAATTTTATGAGAGACGGAGTGAATCACACCGTCCGTCCCGCAAATCAATTGTAAGACTGAAATTTCATCGCTCAAGTCGCATTATTTACATGGTTGCAGTAAATCTCGCACCAAATTTTGTGGCATTAAGCCATTGAACCAGTTTGAAAGTTTCATTAGTGAACATTGTGGTTATTTACATAAAACCATAGAGTGGTCTACTGATTGTTATCAAGTTGTTTGAACATCAACATTGTTACCATTGAATTCACCAGCATAACACAGCCAATTGTCTGGCTGAGTGAAAGTTTAGTTACTTGGTTTCATCAATGTCACCAACTTGTTGAACAGCAATACGAAGTTTTCCTCTAGGAGACGTGTTTGTCAATACAAATAGCTTTTTTAGACAGGAGGCTACATAATATATAAGACTTTAATAACGTATGAATAACATCAATTTCATCAATATTTGGGATACAGAGTTTAATAGTTTCCCAAAAATCAAAGTGGATTCAGTCAAACTTTGATACAAATTTGAAACATCTAATTGATGCAGAATCACAATGTTGCTTGACTGGTGTCAACAGACATTAATTTTATAAAAATCTAACAAAATAAAAAATACGAGTGCACAAGTCATAATAAAAGCAATTTTAAATAAATACATTAAATTAAAAACAGAGATTATAAGACCGATGATTGGACCAATTGGCCTTTAGAAGTTTCTGTTAATTCAGATCTCTTGCCAATACTGAGGTCTTATCTCTACAGTCAAATTAAATTAAATTATATTATGCACTTTACAGTTTACTTCTGACAACACTATACCATCATTTTGCGGCTTACATCATATAGCCAGTTATTGTTTTGCCTTGATTGTATACTAGCTATATCCCTTTATTTTGTTGTTTACACATTTAAAGAGTTACAGTAATCCAGACTATCTGTGATTAATACATGATCAGATGTGCTAGGATTCTCCCTCACCAGGTAAGGATGCATGATATAGACTTTGAGCTGAGAAAAACAGAACACTTGAAATCTGACTCTGAAAAGTGAATTCTGAATCCAATGTAACACCCAAGATTTGAATCTTAGATTTTTCTAGCAATTTTGACCGCTTCTAGAATTAAAAGGGGAGCAGAAAAGGAAATAACAACTCATAATACCTGTGCTTTCTGAGGGTTAACCTTCAGTTTATTTGCTCTCAGCCATATGTCAAGACATGTATATATTTTATCAATACACTGAGAAAGAATTGTATTGTGAATTGGCTTCCATTCTAAGTCATATGCATAAGAAGAAATTTTAGACCAAAGGCTTAACAAATTAAATGAAAGAACCAAATACTGAAGAACATCAAATTTTAACTCCCTGCAAGAGATAAAAAAAAAATCCTTTATCTTCACATGTAAACCATGTTTGGAAAGTTAAAAGAAAAACAAGATAACATGCTGGTTTTGAAACCTAGGATCTTCAGAGGTTCCAACAGGACACTATGGACAATGGTATCAAAGACAGCTGATTTGCACGCGGTTATTGGTGTGTGCCCATGGACTCTATGATTTTATAACATGCACGAGTCGACACATGCCTTCTGTTAAGGGTAGTAACTTCTGCTCCAAGCAGATTACCCCAATTAACACAGGTTACCCCTTTTTTTTTCATTTCCATCATTTATAAGAACATAAGAAATTGCCATATTGGGTCAGACCAAGGGTCCATCAAGCACAGTATCCCGTTTCCAACAGTGGGCAAACCAAGCAACAAGAACCTGGCAGGTACTAAGAAGAACCCATGCTATTGATGCCAGTGATAGCAGTGGCTATTCTCTAAGACAACTAGATTAATAGCAGGTAATGGACTTCTCCTACAAGAACTTATCCAAACCTTTTTTAAATCCATCTACATTAACTGCACTAATCACATCCTCTGGCAACAAATTCCAGAGCTTTATTGTGTGTTGAGTGAAAAATAATTTTCTCCAATTAGTTTTAAATGTGCTACTTGCTAACTTCATGGAGTGCCCTCTAGTCCTTCTATTATCCGAAAGAGTAAATAACTGATTCACATCTACCTGTTCTAGACCTCTCATGATTTTAAAGACCTCTATCATATCCCCCCTCAGCTGTCTCTTCTCCAAGCTGAATAGCCCTAACCTTTTTAGCCTTTCCTCACAAGGGAGCTGTTCCATCCCCTTTATCATTTTGGTTGCCCTTCTCTGTTCCTTCTCCAGTGCAACTATATCTTTTTTGAGATGCAGTGACCAGAACTGTACACAGTACTCAAGGTGCAGTCTCATCATGGAGCAATACAGAGGCATTATGACATTTTCTATTTTATTCACCATTCCCTTCCTAATAACTCCTAACATTCTGGTTGCTTTTTTGACTGCTGCAGCACACTGAGCTGACGATTTAAATGTATTATCCACTATGATGCCTAGATCTTTTTCCTGGATGGTAACTTCCTAATATGAAACCTAACATCGTGTAACTACTGCATGGGTTATTTTTCCCTAAATGCAACACCTTGCACTTGTCCAAATTAAATTTCATCTGCCATTTGGATGCCCAATCTTCCAGTCGCGCAAGGTCCTCCTGCAATTTATCACAATCCGCTTGTGATTTAACTACTCTGAATAATTTTGTATCATCTGCAAATCTGATAACCTCACTCACTGTATTCCTTTCCAGATCATTTGTAAATATATTGAAAAGCATCGGTCTAAGTACAACTTCCTGAGGCACTCCACTGTTTACCCTTTTCCACTAAGAAAATTGACCATTTAATCCTACTCTGTTTCCTGTCCTTTAACCAGTTTGTAATCCATGAAAGGACATCACCTCCTATCCCATGACTTTTTAGTTTTCTTAGAAGCCTCTCATGAGGGACTTTATCAAATGCCTTCTGAAAATCCAAATACACTACATTTACTGGTTCACCTTTATCTACATGCTTATTAACCTCTTCAAAAAAAAGGAAGCAGATTTGTAAGGCAAAACTTCCCTTTGGTAAATCCACGTTGACTGCATTGTATTAAACCATGTCTTTCTTCATGCTCTGTGATTTTGATCTTTAGAATAGTTTTCACTATTTTCCCGGCACTGATATCAGGCTCACTGGTCTATAATTTCCCGGATTGCCCCTGGAGCCCTTTTTAAATATTGGGGTTACATTGGCCACCCTCCAGTCTTCAGGTACAATGGATGTTTTTAATGATAGGTTACAAATTTCCTTTTTGAGTTCCTTCAGAACCCTGGGATGCATACCATCCGGTCCAGGTGATTTGCTACTCTTTAGTTTGTCAATCTGGCCTACTACATCTTCCAGGTTCACAGTGATTTGGTTCGGTTCATCTGACTCTTCACCCTTGAAAACCATCTCCGGAACTGGTATCTCCAACATCCTCATTAGTAAACACAGAAGCAAAGAATTCATTCCCACTTTTGTGATGTGGAACCATCACATCCCTTCTCCAATTTTGTGGCAACACGCCCATTTCCAGAGATCTATTGAATAAGTCTTTCGGTGAACAGACAACCTGACAAAGTAAGAGAAGCACTCTTGCCTGGTCCAAGCTGGAGTAATGAGAATAAGACATGTCCAGTCCTTGAGTAATTTCTGTACAGTCTTCACCACCAACAGAATCATGATGTAGCTCTGCTTTCCTCTACTTGAGCAGAAAAGTGTCTGGAGCAGATCTGAAATTGCACTGAAGAATGGAGTGAAGTTTGTTGACTTTCCTGTTTTCTGACATGAACAAGTCGATTGATGGGCAACCCTAGAGGTTGAATAGCCTGTCTGCCACATCCTGGTCCATGGACCACTCATGAGGGATCAAAAACCCTGCTGAGATGATCCATCAACATGTTGGAGATCCCAGAAAGGTAAGTTCTTGGAGGAAAGCTTCGTGATTTAGAGCCCACTCCCAAATTTTCATAGATTCCTAATAGAGCGTCCAGGATCCTGTGCCTCCTGATTTGTTCATATAGAGCATTGCCATTTGGTTGTCTGTCTAGATTTTCTTTCACTGAAGGAAATGTGAAAAAATTCTTAACATATTGAATGGTTCACAAGTCCAAGAGTATTATTTGTTACAGGCATTCTGCTGCCAATCAAATTCTTGAGTTCGGAAGGAGCCTGTGCACATACCTAAGTGGGAATAGAACCTCTTGCCACAGTCTTTGGGAGGAACAGATTATATTGCTCGCTGACTGAGAAACAACTCCTCACGATGGAGTTGGGTCTAGTGAGATGGATCCGGGTTGAAGGCTAAAACAGTGATTCAGCACTAGGGGATTAGAGAAGAGCAAACAATAACCAGACTTCCCAGTTCTGAAGACCCAGTGGGTGATCCTATGCCACTCTTCAATGATCAAGTGAATCCTCCCCACTACCAGAGGGACTGAAGCTTAAGGATTGAGTCTTGTCAAAAACTAGGGCTGAGGTTCTTGTGATGTCTTAGGTGATGCAGTTGTCCATGTGCTGCTACAGTACAAGTGGAGTGCAATACCACTGAAAACAGCAAAAGGGACATCTCTTGAAAAAGGAGCACTTTAAAACAAAAAGTCAGGATGTCTAGAGGAAGAAAGCTGTTTAGCTTCTGCCAGCTGTGGAAGACTGTCCCCAGAACAAGAATGAAAGTGGGAAAATGAATTACCAGATATTTTCACAGAACTGTAACCTGGTGGATATCCCACATCAGGAACTGAAGAAATTTGTGATCCAGGTGAAGCTGGATGACATTCCTACCCAAGCCCTGGAAGACTCAGGGTGTAGTAAGACAACGGTTTGTAAGGAGTAAACAAGACAAAGGATGTCAATGAGAAAAAGAAGATGACGCTGATCTGTGTACATGGCAGCAAACAGCAGTACCCCACTAATTAGATCTTGCTGACAACGGGCCGATACAGTAAAAACCGGGAGAGCCAGCGCGCCGAGGCAAGCACCCGCACTCCTGACGCGCACCCAGGCCAGTCTCCTGGGCGTGCAATCGAGTATTTAAATGAGGGCCTGCGGTAAAAGGAGGCGCTAGGGACACTAGCGCGTCCCTAGCGCCTCCTTTTGACAGAAGCGGTGGCTGTCAGTGGGTTTTGACAGCTGACGCTCAATTTTACCGGCATTGGTTCTCGGACCCGCTGACAGCCACAGGTTCGTAAAACGGACGCTGGCTAATTTGAGCATCCATCTTCCAACCCGTGGGCAGATTTAATTTTTTTTTTTTTAATTTTGGGGCCTCCGACTTAATATCGCTATGATATTAAGTCGGAAGGTGTACAGAAATGCATTTTTTTCTGCTTTTCTGTACACTTTCCCTGTGCCGGCCGAAATTAACTTCTGCCTTTGGGTGGGAATAACTAATAGGCTCATCAACATGCATTTGCATGATGAGTGCGCTATTAGCTTCCGGGGGGGGGTGTTGGCCGTGCGTTTTCGACGCGCTATTACCCCTTACTGTATAATGCGTCGAAAACGCGCGGCCAAACCGAATCAGCCTGAAAGCCAGCAGGGCAAACTGTGGTCAAGCGGGGGTACATCCCAAGCTCCCTTATCCAATGGTTTTAGGGCGTGATTGTCCCCTGTTTAAAACCCTGCAGGGTCAGCTGATAGGCAGTCAAGCCAGATTGGAATAACAGGCACCCCATGAACCCTGGAGCGGTTTCCCAAATGACTTGAGGAGGGGAATCCTTAAGTGAGTTAAGCAACTCCAGCATTGAGCAGGGATTGAAGAGAGACAAGAGTTTTCTTCAGTGTAAACCCATAGCAAGGGCAAGTGCTCAACCTAAAACATTTGAGCTGAGGGGGAGGATATGTGAAAGTGGATGCACAAGAGACCTGGCCTGGTCCACCTTAAGCCACAGGTAAAAGGGAATTCTAGTCCAGGCAGAGGCCCATGGGAAGGGGAATATCTACCTAAGCCGGGAGGCCCATGGGAGAGAAGGAAGCCTAGAGAAAGAACACACTACTGAAATGTAAGTTGTGTTGCTGGGGGGTTTTTTTTGTTGCTGAACTGCAAAGAATAGTAGTGTTATGATCTGACAGGCTGAAGTCAGGGAGCATCCCCACAGAAGCAGTACAGGACCTCCGGGCTAGAACGGAGTTGGTCTTCTGCTTAACCAGCCCCATCCCTCTGCAGGTTGAGCTTTTGGGTTCTGGGGACCAATAGGACTTGTCGCCCGCAGAACATCATGGCTGGAGCAGGCACAGACTGCGAGCTGGATCCAGGCACTGGCAGAAAGGCTGGTACAGAGGACAGGCAAGGACTAGATAAAGGTAGGGCTGAGCTAAGGACAAGGGTAAGGCCAGGGAAATGGACAATAAAAGGACTGGCCAAGGACAGGACTAAGATACTCAACAGTAATCAAGAAAGCCCGATAGGGCACGAGACAGAACTAGGTAACCCTAGTAGATTCAAGGGCCACATGGCAGGACAGGTAGGCCCAGAAGGCCACTGAGCAATGCAGGAGAGCCTAGAAGGTTGCAAAGCAAGGCAGGGAGCCAAGATAGGCCACAGAGCAAGGCAGAAGGCCCAGGTAGGTCTCATGGCAAGGCAAGGTAGAACAAGAAAGCAAAGCTAACCAAATTAAAGAGCCGAGGTGACTCAGTGAAGAGGCCCAGAGGGAATGGACAGGCTAGGTTAAAAAGGGCTTTGGCTGAGGCATCAGGTGGTCTGTGAGAAGGTAACTTGCACAGTTGGGAGTAGGGCTCACTGAGAACGCCTGGTGGAGGGGAGGCTGCACAGCAGGCTGAACCATAATAAGCAATACTACTTTTTGTTTATATTTGTCACTAATAAACCACTTCATGCAAAGATTTCAAGCAGAGTCCAGCCTGAATCTAACTTGGTACTCAGACTGCTCACGGTGCCACACGGGGATCCTCGCCTCTATGGATGTTGACTCCAATCACCTTACCCAGCTTGTACAGGAATTAATAGTATGAGCGGTTTTCTGGTGGAGATAAAGTATTTGGCAAGTCAGGTAAAGGATCCTAGGGGATCCTTGTAGACCCTTCCTCAGAACCAAGAGCTGGAAGGACCCTAACCTATGACCCAGATGAAGATGATGTTGATCAAGGCAGGGACCTCAGTCACCTCAGAGTAATACTTCTGGGGCATGCTCAAGACCAGCAGTGTCCTGTGCTCCATTGTCGGAATGCTGGCTAGATTATTCTGCAGAGAAAAAGAGCCTGCCCAACTGAGGTGGACTTGTTTTCACCACTGGGACCTCATGTAGGAGCTCCTGAGATTACGTGAGAGGGACTTCCCCCTTTGAGTGAACAAAATCAGACATTCTGAACACGAGAGGCTGCAGGGTGCCCTCCTTGTCATTGGCCATCACCAAGTTAGCCATGTAGTCTATGGACTGTTGTGTCCTTTGACCTAGAACTGGAAAAAAGACACATCTTCCTTTAAACCAGCATAGATCATCTTCTTAAGAAGCAAATACGAGTAATCCAGGAGGCAGCTCTCTCCTGGGCTAGCTGGATTATACAGGCTAGATGGGGCTTAGGATTCGCATCTGTCATCATTATGTTATACTTCTAATATAAAAAAACTGCCCTATTAAATTATATTTGTAGACTTTTGATAGTCTACAAATATAATTTAATAGGGCAGTTTTTTTATATTATATTATATTAATTTTACAACTTATAAAATTATTTTTGGTGGAATAAGGATAAGTAGGTGATGTAAGTGCAAGAAACTTACCAGTAGGTTTTGTACTAGATTCTTTACATTCTGCCCCATCTCTGGTGACTGCGGTCCACTACATGCCAATTTTATTAATGTTGCAAGAAAATTCTTACATTTCTTCACATTGTCAAGCATTTCCTAGCAACGGAAAGAAGAGTATAGTCAGTCACAGTGGAGGTAGTAGTCAACGTAACTTGCAGAATACGCACACCAAACACTAAAAAGGCAATTTTGTTGCCAAGCAAGCTCTCATGCTAACATCATCATCAGGATAATGTAAATAATCAATTGCCTCAAAAAACCACAAGCCAATTAAATGTTTTTCACTTTAAAACTTTTAGTGATAAACAATTTATGCTTTCAGTGTTTAAAAATAACTAACAGTGCTCTAATCCCTCATGCTGAATAAAAGCTTCTTATTCAGTCTTACTGTGGAACTACTGGCCTGTACTCTTCGGGTAACTGTTGGCTCCTCTGCCTTAACTGAGATGACTTTTGGAAGGAGAGCAGATCCCTGTGCTACCGGCGTTGCAGGTGTCGCAGTCCTTGCGGGGGCTGCCAGAGTTGAGGGGGTCACAACTGTTGCAGTTGTGATGGCTCTTGCAGGAGCTGCCGGTGTTGAGGAGGTCACAATGGCTGAAGGAATTGAACTTCTTATAGGAGCTCCCAGCGTCACAGGTGTCACCGTTTTTGTGGGGGCTGCCAGCGTTGAAGGGGTCCTAACTGTGGGCAGCACAGCTCTTGCAGGGGCTGCAATTGTTGCAGGTGTTGCCGTTCTTACAGGGGCTACCAGGGTCACAGGAGTTGCCGTTCTTACGGGGGCTGCCAGAGTTGAGGGGGTCACAATTATTGCAGGTGTTGCAGCTCTTGTAGGCGCTACCAGTGTTGAGGGGGTCATAACTGTTGCAGGCATTGAAGCTGTGGTAGGGGCTGCCAGCGTGGATGGGGTCACAATTATTGCAGGTGTTGCAGCTCTTGTAGGGACTGCCAGTGTTGAGGGGGTCACAGCTCTTGCAGGAGCTGCCAATGTTGAGGGGATCACAGCTTTTTCGGAGGTCACAAGCATTGAAGGTTTCACAGTGCTTGAAGACAATGCAGTTGAAGGTGTTGCAGTAGATCTTGGGACAACACTACATGTCACAGCTGCAGACTGGAGAGAGAAACAGGCAGAATTACAAACAGCTGATAAAGGTCTACACATTTTATCATCATAGTTTGACATTTCTTAATAAGATATACTAGATTTAATATTGATATAAGGCTATAATTCTCAGTTCTGACCCTTATGGCCCCTGAACAAGTCTGTTTGTCAGTACAGCCACAATGAATAACTGTTTGCACACATTTGATTTAAGAATCAGGTTAATGTGTACAATTTGCTCCAAATACAAGGCTAAGTGACCCTAGGTCCAGGAAAGCCATCGATATAAGATTATTAATATGTTATAGGATTAAATTAATACTGTATACTAATACATATAAAAAAAAAAGCCTAAACATTTAGGCCACAATAAGCTACTGCAATACAGGTTTTTTTTTAAATGAATAAATTACATTTGAAGAATTGTATATATACATGCAATTTATTCATTTTAAAAAAAGAACCTGTATTGCAGTAGCTTATTGTGGCCTAAATGTTTAAGGTATGTTTTTTTTTCTTTTTTATATTAAGACTGCAGAGCAAAAGATATTAATGGTAGTCACTGATAGCAAGTTTGCATTGTATTCCTGTTGTACTTCACCATAAGCAATTTATTTATAGTTATATTTCTTAATCACACAAAAGTACACTCATATCTATGGATATGAATACCCACGCTGCAAATATAGATGGCAGCTCAGGCCCAGTGCCTGCATAATAGGTGCATATGAGGAGGATAATTAAATTGCACAGGTTCCTTTCCCACATATATTTTTCTAAAATAAAAACACACAAACCCCAGGGCCTAGATTTACCACATACAAATATAATAGTGCCTATCACAAGCAGTGAGTTTCCATAACAGCTGTATCAAAGATTGTACTTATGTTTCTCCAAGGAAATATATAGGTTTTCATCAATGAATTGGGAATTATTTTTGAAAGAAACAAAAAACAGGCATATACCTACCACACTGAGAAGAAAGGCAAGCAAGGGGGAAGATTTTGAGTCACTGCTAGTATAATTTATGAGTTACAATACAATCTCATAAGTACAGAACTGTATCTCTGTTACATTACAAGCAAGCCCTTATCATAAGGAGCTATCAAGCTTTAACAAATATTCCTCTGCAAATACTCATACCCAATGCACTTGCTGCCTTTTTTGACTTGACAAGGCAGAAATTAGTTCTGGAAAAAAAAATCCAAACCAGTTATATTACACCTATCCATGTACACCTCCATTTAAATTTTAGTTGTGATTTTTTTTAAGAAATTTTCAATGGGATCTAGCCAGCTAAGTAAGAATTTGTCCAGCTAGATCAAAGCCTTTGAAAAATGAATGGGCCAAGGAGCTCAATTTAGCAACCTAAGTTTCACTATGCAGCTAAATTTAACTCTTCAAGTTCTGGTCAGCCTGGGGTGGGCATGGGGAGAGACCATTAGGAAGCTAGCACTAATTTTCAAAGCTAGCTGCCTCACCTGGTCAGGCAAAACTATACACTGCTATAGAAATCCTAAATCTGACTAACCATCCTCCCTCCCTTTTGATTGTAATTTAAAAAAAAAAAAGTAACGTCTGATACCCCCTCCCTCCTGACTATACAAATGCAAAAAACAAAAAAATAGTCCCCACACAACCCAGTCTCCCCTTCCTCCTTCTAATTAAAACAAAAACAAAAAAAAAAAAGTTTACCCTGCACGAGAATCTCCCTTCCTTCTCTGCAGAGGATCTCCACTTCCTTCTAACTTTTTCTGAACAGGAGGAAGGAGGATCCCAGGCATGCACTTTTTCACAGCAGGAAGAGAGAGAGGTACTCCTGGGGGAATTTTGCACTACTGAGGATCACATAATTTGTACAGAATTTCCATTTTCTGCCAGAATATGGAGCAGGCCCTGGCATACCATGAGCAGAGACCATCCTTCTTGCAGCGAAGATGGAACAAGCCCCGGTGAAAGAGAGTCTGTGTGTAGAGGTGTGTGTGAAAGAGGGAACCTGTGTGGAGGATGTGCGAGAGAGATAGGTATCCTGTGTGAAAGTGTGTGCAAGAGAGAGAGAGAGGTAGCCTATGTGTTTGTCTAATCAAAAAATTAAAAAATATACCAAAAAAAAAAAAAAAAAGGGGGGGTTGGTTATCAGCTATTGACAAGTGACTCAGTGCATTGCAGGAGGTAATCAACTCCTCTTCAGTCTGCTTTGAAACTGAAGGAGACAGCCAGAAGTCCAACTTCTTGGGGAGAACCGGGAAAAAGCTTAAATTAGCTAGCCAAATCTGGGGGAGGGTCTGGTCAAAATCAATAGCAGATACAGTGTCCCTCGAACAGCCCTGGACAAGGGTTAACTGTTTAACTCCCTCCCACCCTCGCCTAGGTTTGTTTTTCTGATATAGTCTGCCTAAATACATAATTGGCAACACCTAAATTGGTATTTCCTTAGGTGTTATCCATCAAATAAATTTACCAAAATGAGGACTATCCAATGTAACTATTGTGGAGCCTTTATTCTGAGGGAAATCATATGGAAAGTTAGGGCTTGCCCCATTTGTTCAGAACTCTCTTTCTTGAAAAAGGAGCTGGCTGAAGTTAAAGCTGAATTAGCTGCAATGAAGAAAGCTTCACCCACTTCACATTATTCAGGAATTAATTCCCCATTACCACAGAAAAACCAAAAGTCAAGGAAAAATGGATTTACAGTGGGCTCAGGTAGGATAAGACCTGTGACCCACAGACACCCATTATTGACAGCTGTGCAGCCCACAAGTCTACGCCCCCACTCACACAGGGCATTAAGGAACTCAAAAAACAACAGGATTACAGTGGGCTCTGGTAGAATTAGACCGTGCTGAGGAGACACAAGCTGTATCAAGTGACACAAGTACATAACGCCTTCTCTGTATCAAATACTGAAGAAGTTCTTGAGAAAGATTGACGTGTTATCTGAAACGAAAGAAGAAACCCAATGCATACAGAAATTCCATAATACAATCAGTAACCAAAGGAAAAAGCTCATTATGCTGGGTGACTGTCATCAGAGGCACTAATCTGGGAACTCTCAGCGAGGGAAACACTACAGTTAAATGCCTCCCAGGATCATCGGCCAGCAGAAATGCTATTCAAACAGTCAGTGACAGTAGGACATTAGAATGTCACCCCAAAATACAAAAGCAATAAAAAAAGAGCAAATTGGATAACAAGTCAGCTAAATAAGTCACATAAAGAGGCCAAGAAAAGCATTAACCTTAACCAAAATAGCTGGAAAGCTATGAGCACAAATGCTCGTAGTTTGGGCAATAAAATCCCAGACCTGCAAGCCCTAATAGTGGAGGTGGACTTGGACATTGTTGCTGTCACGGATTCACATGATTGGGATACTACCATACCGGGATATAACTTATTAAGGAAGGACAGAGAGGACAGAAAAGGGAGAGGAGTGGCTCTTTATGTCAAAAACAATATCCAAGTATCCGAGCTGCAAGGAAGATGGGGTAAAGAAGCAGCTTTATGGGCCGTCCTAAAAAAAGATGATGGGGCATCCGTTTTTATTGGCGTGGTTTACAGGCCTCCAAATCAAATGGAAGTACTAGACAGAGATCTTATTGAAGACATACAAAAGATGAGTAAGAAGGGAGAAGTGGTGATTGTTGGAGATTTTAATCTACTGGATGTAAACTGGAGAATCCCTTCTGTGGAATCTAACAGTAGTAGAGAGATAGTGGATGCCCTGCAAGTGGCTCTGTTCAAACAAATGGTAATGGGGCCTACGAGGGAGGGAGCTATACTCGATTTAGTGCTCACTAATGGAGATAATGTCTCTGATGTCCAGGTGGGAGCCCACCTCAGCACCAGTGATCATCAAACAGTATGGTTTCATAACACTAATACGATACGGAGAAGTCGCACAAAGACCAGGGTTTTGTGTTTCAAAAACACAGACTTTGCTGAAATGGGGAAAGTACCTGGAGGAAGAACTAAAAGGCTGGGAGAAAACGACAGATGTGAAATAAAAGTGGGCCAAACTAAAAGGAGCAATTACTGAAATGACTAATATATGTGTTAGAAAAGTAAAGAAAAGAATGAAATCTATCTGGTTCACAAAGGAGGTAGCTGACAAAATAAAGGCTAAAAGAACAGTGTTTAAGAAATATAAAAGATCCCAAAGGGAGGATTACAAGGAAGAATATCTGGTAAAACTGAGGGAGATGAAGAAAGTAATCAAGAAAGCAAAATGTCAAGCAGAAGAAAGGATTGCCAAAGAGGTAAAGCGAGGTGACAAAACATTTTTCAGATACATCAGTGAAAGGAGAAAAGTCCAAAGTGGTATAGTGAAATTGAAAGGTGAAAAGGATCAATGGGTGGAGAGAGACGAAGAAATGGCAGAAATATTAAACAAATACTTCAGTTCAGTGTTCACTAAAGACGACACCGGAGAAGGACCGTCGCTAGTTAACAAGAAACTGGAGGGGAATGGAATGGATGAAACTCTGTTTATGGAAGAGAATGTATGGGAAGAGCTAGGAAAACTGAAAGTGGACAAAGCCATGGGGCCTGATGAGGTTCATCCCAGGATACTGAGGGAGCTCAGAGATGTGTTGGTGGCTCCGCTGCATGACCTGTTCAATAGATCCCTGGAAACGGGAATGGTGCCGAGTGATTGGAGAAAAGCAGCGGTGGTCCCTCTTCACAAGAGAGTGGGAGCAGAGAGGAGGCTGGAAACTACAGGCCTGTTAGCCTCTCCTCAGTGGTGAAAAAGTATTGAAGTCGCTGCTGAAGGAAAGAATAGTTAACTATCTACAAGCAGCAGAATTGCTGGACCAGAGGCAGCATGATTTCACAAGGGAAGGTCCTGTCAGATGAATCTGATAGACTTTTTTGATTGGGTGACTAAGGAATTGGAACGAGGAAGAGCACTCGATGTCATTTACTTGGATTTTAGCAAAGCTTTTGATACAGTCCCACACAGGAGGCTTGTGAATAAAACGAGAAGTTTGGGAGTGAGTGCCAAGGTAGTGGCCTGGATAACAAAATGGTTGAAGGACAGAAGACAATGTGTGATGGTAAATGGAACTTACTCGGAAGAGAGAGCGGTGATGAGCGGAGCGCCGCAAGGGTCAGTGTTGGGACCGGTCCTGTTCAATATCTTTGTGAGTGACTTGTCGAAGATATATATGGCAGCTGAGATTCAATGCCAAGAAGTGCAGAGTCATGCATATGGGGTGTGGAAATCTGAAAGAACTGTATTCGATGGGGGGTGAAGGGCTGATGTGCACGGAGCAGGAGAGACCTTGGGGTGATAGTGTCTAACGATTTGAAGGCGGCGAAACAATGTGACAAGGCGATAGCTAAAGCCAGAAGAATGCTGGGCTGCATAGAGAGAGGAATATCAAGAAAAGGGAAGTGATTATCCCCTTATACAGGTCCTTGGTGAGGCCTCACCTGGAGTACTGTGCTCAGTTCTGGAGACTGTATCTCCGAAGGGACAGAGACAGGATGGAGGTGGTCCAGAGAAGAGCGACCAAAAAAGTGGATGGTCTTCATCGAATGACGTATGAGGAGAGATTGAAGAATCTAAATATGTATACCCTGGAGGAAAGAAGGAGCAGGGGTGATATGATACCGACTTTCTGATACTTGAAAGGTTTTATTGATCAAAAGTCAACGACAAACCTTTTCCGTTGAAAAAAAAAAATCAGCAGAACCAGGGGTCACGATTTAAAACTCCAGGGAGGAAGACTCAGAACCAATGTCAGGAAGTATTTCTTCATGGAAAAGGTGGTGGATGCCTGGAACGCCCTTCCGGAGGAAGTGGTGAAGACCAAAACTGTGAAGGATTTCAAAGGGGTGTGGGATAAACACTGTGGATCCATAAAGTCTAGAGGATGTGAATGAAGAGGATGGGGGTGGCTTGTGGGAATGATGGCTACTACCTGGTGATTAATGCCCTTATTCAATAAACAAACACACAGTTAATGCGACTCCAACATTGCTCTATGCTTCAACGGCAAGAGGAAATGTGGGAAAAAGGATCTGCAATTCACAAATAAGCAGACTGGATAGGCCGTTTTGGTCTTCTTCTGCTGTCATTTCTATGTTTCTATGAGAGAGAGCATATGCGAGCATATGCATATGCGAGAGAGAGGGGGAGCCTGTGTGGAGGGGACGTGCGTGTGCGAAACAGCGAGAGAGCCTGCGTGGAGGGGATGTGCATGAGAGAGAGCTCGCCTGTGTGAGAGGATGTGTGTGCGCGAGAGAGATGTGTCTGTGCATGATAGAGACAGAGGAAGCCTAAGTGAGAGGTTAAACTGTCAGGTTAACGAGCGGTTTGGACGCGCTAGACTAAAACCCAAGGCAATAAGGGGTTTAGTGAGTCCAAAATGCGTGCCCAAAACAACTGCATAGCTGATAGCCTCATTTACATGGAATTTACATGTGATGAGTGCTATTAGATATTACCCCTAATACAGTTAAGTCCCCAGGCACCCAACGCACACTTTTTAACACGGCAAATTTAACAACAGCCCCATAGCTGGTTTTAAGTCATTCCACGAGTCATGGGCTTATGAAAAAATCCAAAATACTGTTCTCTGTGGTTCCTACAATATACGATATCAATCACACAAAAGACCCTCCAACACAACGTGTATTCCAGTAACCGAAATGTAAACAACGTATCACAAATGATGGTACACCTGGTATTTCTTTTATATAAACTTATTCAAGCTGTCCAGCTCCAAGAGATTACATACATTTTGTAGGACCACTACTCATGGGGTCAAGGTAATCAACCAGACTCTCTTTATGGTCTCAGGTCCATTTTACTTTATATATTTTTTTTTGTAAGATAGAAGACCATCAGAATGAGGAGAATAATGAGTAAATGCGACCTGATTGAGAACAGCTATGCCTTCAGGAACTTCCGGTTCGAGTACTTTAAAAGGATCCAGTTGGTTGCTGTGTTTTGAAAAAAGGAGAGTCTAAATTTGGACCGTGACTTTATTATTGGATTAAAATAGCTGTTGGCGATTATGAATGATTTTCTGATGAATGCCCGTTGGATGTCACGGAACAAGCGTGAAGGACTATTCCCCTGAAGCAGGACCCTGGCGGTGGGGGCCCGAAACGCGATCGTGTCTGGATGTGCAGATTAGTATCACTGCTGAATCAATTTGAGTCTATATTGGAAAAAAGTGACACTATTGTTATCATGTTGTGATTATATGCATCAGATTGATTGAATTAAATTGAATCTTGGAGGTTTCATCAGTTTTTTGGAGAAAATAGATATGATAAAAAATTACAAAAAAATATATATAAAGTAAAATGGACCTGAGACCATAAAGAGAGTCTGGTTGATTACCTTGACCCCATGCGTAGTGGTCCTACAAAATGTATGTAATCTCTTGGAGCTTTACAGCTTGAATAAGTTTATATAAAAGAAATACCAGGTGTACCATCATTTGTGATACGTTCCTACAATATACACATGTTCCAGGTCGATTTCACCCCTTGCTACTGTAACCGATCCATTATATTAGTTCTTTCTTGAGCGCCTGTAGCAATCGTAGTGAGGGCCTGCAGCAATATGTAAGCGCACAGCCATGACTCCGGGGTGCCCGATGCATTTGAGCACTAGGGATGCACAATTTCTCCCTAGCACATCCCTTCTCATGCACTAGCTCATTTAAATATGGCATCGGGAACCCAGGAGAACTGGCTGTGCACGCGTTAGGGAAAACGCTCAAATATGCGCGTTTTATTGTATCGGCCCTTGGGAGTGGAGAGAGTGGAAGGGGTTGAACCTAGATGGGAAGGGGAGAGATAGCGAAGGGTAGAAGGAACACTCTTACAGTGAACTTCTAGGGAAATTCTGCTCAAAATATTTAAAACCCTGCATCTTTAAGTTATAACTTTTTCTGAATTAAATTTGGAATTAATTACTTAAAGACTTTCATTTATTCTGTGTTATTTTGACCAATAAAAAGTATGCAGAACTATACAGAATTTTTAGTTTTTGGGCCAGAATTCCCCCAGGAGTAGGGAAAGGCAGGGGAAATGGCCTTGCAGGGAAGCCTGAAAAAAAAATGTACAGTCTGAGGGAGGGGAATGGGAAGGGTTTTTTTTATGTTTAAATGTTTTTATAGTATTTATCTTATATCAAGAAAGAGAAAAATAAATAAATAAAAATAAAATAGCAAACAAAAAAATTGGTGGTTAAAAGAAACATCCTCTCTGAAAATTCGCCAGAATAAATATAGTGGTTTCAAATGGAGGTTCACTGAGCTTGGATTGCTCAGTAGTCTTGCTTCCTACAAGATATAGCGCACAAAGTAACCGACACAAGCCGCTGTGGCCTAACGGCGATCTTGTCCCAGCTATTCTCTCCCAAAAGACCAGGAGGGAGAGGGTGGAGGAGAATGAGGCAGGGCTGGATGGCCCCCACTCTACTTTCAGCTTGGGAGGTAGGGATGGGAGAGGCCCTGGTGCTGGTCTTCAGTACTAGCTAATTATGTTCCAGCAGTCCTGTCTGAGCAACCTAAACCGAGCTAGCTAACATTTAATCATATACATTTAGGGAGGTTTTCAGCTGTAAACGTAGCCAGATAAATTAGGCTGAAAAGTTTCCCAATAACAACCTGGCAAAATGTCCAGTTCTCTTACCCACTCAGCTGGGCTTTGAAAATTTATCTTATAGGGTATTTATTTATTTTAAATCATTTATCATCTAACTGATAAAATCTAAGCAATGTACAACATACTTTATGTATTACTGAACTATGTTGTATTACTAATCACATAGTTTAAATACATATCAGCCATATAAAAATCTTTCCTTCTACAAACTCCTTCATAAGACAAGTTTTTAAAGCCTTCCTGAATTTTAACAAATCCATCTCCTCTCTCAAACTAAAGGAACTATCCCAGAAAAGGATCCAGCTTTCAGGTGAGAACGATGAAACGCTTTAAACAGCCTGGCCCATCAATAACTGCCTCCTCATTGATCTCAGATTTCTGCTGGGACTATGCCAGCTCAAATGATTTTCCAGCTGCTTTGAACATATTTCTCTCTTAGTGTTTTAAAATGCCAAAGAAAGATTTTTAAAGTTAAGTCACTGACTGAGACCAGAAAGGAGGTCGTGGGAAACAACTATTAGAGAAGGCCAGGACAACTAAAAGATGAATGGAGGCTGCTTAGGATACTAAAACAGCAGCAAGCTTGGTGACAATGAACATGTGGAGCCAGCCTGAGCCCAAGCTGCAGAACGCCTGGCAAACCCTCAAACGGTACACATAATCCTCACTATCCCTTTTCTGACAAGCAGAGTTGCTCTGGTGACATGGGTGCCTTACAGAAAAAGACAAGGGAACAGAGTATGCACGGGCTGCGACATCAGCACAAACTAAGGGCGAGAAGACAAAAATCGCTTCGCGTACATCATTTATTTGCCTTGGTTCCATAGGGCTCAACAGGAAAACACCAGCACTTACACATACAAAACTGCACAGTGCAATGAGAAAGTCAGAGTGGAGAAGTAGCCTCGTTGATGTGGCAGTGGGCTGCAAACCGGAGAAATCAGATGCAAATCCCACTGCTGCTCCTCATCACCTTCGGTGAGTCATTTCACCCCCCATGCCTCAGGCACAAACTTGGGGTCTGACTAAGCTTCCCCCCCCCCCCCAGACACAAAATGATGGAAAATGTGTGGTAGATCATGGCCCTTAGATTGTGAGCCCACTGAGGACAGGGATGAAGTGCCTAAAAAGCGAAATATAAATAAATGTAAACGCCTTAGCAAGCTGTAATGCTCGAGAAACTGCAGGCATGCAAGGCAAGATTGTGTCCACATTTTATTCTCTCTTCCAACCTACCTATTCTTTGGTCTCCACTGTCGAGCTATCTTGTCCATGAAGGAAAAGCATTTACTCGCTCCTCTAACCTCACCTCTGAAGCCTGCCATTTTAAATCACTGAAGAGCACAGGATGCCTGTCTAATGTGCCAAGGCAACACAAACAGAGGTAGTCCCTTTAAATACTGGTAATGCACCACCTTAGTGGTGGTGCAAAATACAGCATAAATGTGCAGACTGCTAGCCTTGGATCTGCAGCCTCCGCCATGACCCTAAGTTGGTCCCCCAGGCCTGTAGCTCATCTACCATGACACAGTGCTTGGTGTGATTAATTCAGCACTATAACATAGGGGGTGATTTTCAAACTGTCGGCACTGGGAGAAAGATCATGACTACTTTTTAGCTGCAGGCTTTGTACCAATTTTCAAAGCAAATGTGTGCATAGTCACTTGCAGCCGCTTCATATGTGGGTGCATTTTTCCTGGAAAATACACACATGGATTTGAAAATGCAATTACTGTGTTCTTTTCCTCCTCTAACCTAAAAACATCCCTGAGAACGCCTCTGCTCAACATAACTAAGAATGTGCGACTTGTAGAATAGCGAGAACATTGGGTAAATAGTGGAGTGCCTCAGGGTTCTGTACTTGGACTGGTGCTTTTCAATATATATATAAATGATCTGGAAAGGAATACGACGAGTGAGGTTATCAAATCTGTGGATGATACAAAATTATTCAGAGTAGTTAAATCACAAGCAGACTGTGATACATTACAAGAGGACCTTGCAAGACTGGAAGATTGGGCATCCAAATGGCAGATAAAATTTAATGTGGACAAGTGCAAGGTGTTGCATATAGGGAAAAATAACCCTTGCTGTAGTTACACAATGTTAGGTTCCATATTAGGAGCTACCACCCAAGAAAAAGATCTAGGCATCATAGTGGATAATACTTTAAAATCATCAGCTCAGTGTGCTGCAGCAGTCAAAAAAGCAAACAGAATGTTAGGAATTATTAGGAAGGGAATGGTTAATAGAACGGAAAATGTCATAATGCCTCTGTATCGCTCCATGGTGAGACCGCACCTTGAATATTGTGTACAATTCTGGTCGTCGCATCTCAAAAAAAGATATAGTTGCGATGGAGAAGGTTACGATAATAACTAAGGCATATTGGGAGGACAAAAATGACAGCATCAATTACTGTTCAGAATAGTACAGATGGAAAGATTAAAACTCTTAAAAAAGAGACGGGGATGCCTTGGACATCTGGGGAAAATTTCCTTAAAAAAAAACAAAAAACGATAAGAACCTAGAAATAAGAAAGCTTGTTCTGTGCAAGTGTCAGTAAGGTTTGAGGGGAAAAAATGAAAAAGGTGCAAGTGTCAGTAATGGACTAGAAGAAAAGAAGAAGACAGGAGCAAGACTAAGAGAAGACAAATGTGACAGGAGTTTGAATATTACTTAGTAGGGAGCCATGGAAAAGAAGGTACTAAGGAAGAAACTTGAAAGTAATGGGGATGACAGTGGAGCAAAGAGGCAGCAAAATTTCAGAAAAGATGTAGGGAGTGACCAGGAGACCAATGAGGAGATTATAGTAGTTCCATCATGAAAGAAAAGAAAAGTAAAGAAAAAAAAAAAACCCACACACATTCAGCAGCAATGGGCATTGAAAAATAAATAAATAAAGATTCAGAGCTGTTCTTAGAACTTATGAGCAACGAGCCCCAGTTCCACGATTCAACTCCTGAATCTGAAGATACATGAGAAGCAAACTCTCCAAAAGCTGAAAAACTGATCCTAGACACAAATCCTGTTACCGAAACATTACTGCACTAAATCACCATTCTTGATGCAGCTGGTTGAGAAACAGAATCATATAATCAGCCCTTGAGCATCCCACTCACAAGCTCCTTAAATTCAAGCAGCCTTAACAAGTTTGTGAAAGGGAGAGGGAGCTGTAATCATTATTTATTTATTTGATTTATATTTTGCCTTTCAAGTCATAGTTAGGAGGAAGTGAAGGAGGCAGCTGGAGAGAGGAAAAAAAGAGAAAGAGAAAGAGAAAAAGGCTGTAGGGACAAGAAAAAAAGGCCAGAGGGAGGAAGGGCAGGGGGGAAAACACATAAGGGAAGTGAAGGGAGCTGGAAGGAGTGAGCTGAAGGGACCAAAGAATCCTCCCACACACACACACAAAAGTAATAGAGAAAAATAGGAGAGGGAAGGGGGGAGAGAAAAGGTGCTTCGAGAAGGTTTTCTATGAAGTCAGACTAATTTGGTGGCGGTGCAGAAAGAGAAAGATAGCAGCATAATCCAAACACAATGAGATTACATTAATTAGACTTGCAGAAATAGTCAAGGTTTGTGAAATGCTAAAGTGTGCTAAAGGTTAATTAGTATGTTAAAGGCCAGCATTAACTTTGGTTTCTGCCTTCCTGGTTCTATTTACAAGAAATCATATACCTTACAGAATCCAGTCTTATTAACACATAAGAGATATAAAATTATGACAAATGTTATGCTAACAAACAAACTAAGTTTAGAGGCGGTGACATATTTAACTGAGTGTAACTGCATAAGAGCTGGGCTGGGGGCTTACTCTGTATTATCTGGTAAACTGCACTGCTTCTATTATGAGATATCTTATAATTAAAAAGACTAAAGATTTAACTCTTACTGGCTGCTGGTATTCAGTGTTTATTTATTTACACGTTATTTATATTCTGCACATTCCCACATAGTGGTACAAAGCAGATTACAAACAAACATTCATAAAAATGATGGACAAAGTACAAATAAAACAATAAAATAAGGCAAATACACAATAAATAAAAACTTTTTGCCATCCCTTGGTGGCCATGGAGTGAGAGGGGGGGGGGGGGGGATCAGTGTGGCATCTCCATTTGATAAGGAAGGGGTTGTTTCCTTGTTCTTTGCTTCATTTGATTGGGGAACCCTTTGTTTCCACCCCTTCCCCCATTTAAGGAAACCTACTAATCAGGGTATTTTGCTACATGCCAATAGAGAGACAAATTTGACGTTTAGACTTTAGGTATATCCAGGGCTGGGGGGGTTCCACTTCTGGGGTCAGTCAACAACAGTTTACCTCTACATTGACAACGCTCAAGGTTCAAGTCCCTGGGAAGGAGACATGAACCTCACAGTTAAAGTTCCTGGAAGAGTCTCCTGTTTGAGACAGGCAGAATATAAAGTTTCTCAGACAACAAGTATGAATAATAAAAAAAAAAACTAAAGGCTTTTCTCTTAGTAGCTGTTGGTATTCAGTGTTAACACTAGCGCCCCCAGCAGTGGCATGGAACATGGGGTTAGAGGATAGCTGCACAATAGCACTGGTATTTTATCTTACTAAACCTTGAGCCGTTGATAGCAGGCTTTTAGTGGAATTCTTGATGGTTACCATGTAGTTTTAATTCACAACTTTATTATTTCCCTATTCTGTACCTTCCCTTTCACCAAAAGTTTGATACATTGCTTTCGGGCTTTCAGCAAAAGAATCTGCCAAAGGATATATCGTTATACCATACCTCTAAGAGCCTGAGAGCGCTGCCTGCTTTATGCTCCCTATCTAAATACAACCAAGGAGCTAGTATCCAAGTCAGGAACTAATCTTGGTCTTCTGCAAGCTCAGTGGTCCTCAAACCTGTCATGTCCCCACTAATTAGGCGGGCTTCAGACTATCCACAACTAATTTGCAGGAGATTGCTGCATCCATTGGCTCTTACCTGTACGGTACAAATTCTTACTGGAGGGGTATTTGTAGAAACTGGTAGTCTTGGGCTTGTGGTACCTTGCATTTGTGCCTGGGCCCGAGCTAATGCTTGCTGAGACACTAGCATTAGCTGGCCACTGTTGCTTCTAATGAGAATTGTTCCTGTAGGCAAAAGAAAACAGATGAAAATTACAAGGGCCAGACAGTCTCTGCTGATCCTAGGCCGATCCTAGGCCCTTTCATCCTTAACTTGTTGTATGTAAATGTGGAAACACTTACCCCACCTAAACCCCGCCCAAACTCCTCCCCTTTCCCTAATTTACATTTTCAAACTGGCAATAACGGCCCATCGCGATTTCAAGGATGACCCTCTTAATTTGCACAGGGATTTTGTTGAAAATGGCAACAAAATGGAGACCACAGTATGATGGATATTCATCTGTCAATATCAACTGCAACAGGAGTCAATTTTCAGAAAACCTACTCAGTATTTCACTTACAGGTCGATACAGTAACGTGCGGTTGAAGATTTCCCGTCTGTAACGTGCTGGGAGCGCACAATACAGACGAGTAAGGCCATCCAGCGATACAGTCTCCAGTTTCACGCGTCCTTAGCACTTCCTAAAATAGACACATAACCCTTTCCGCACCCAGCATGTAGATGATGTGTAAATGAACGAATTAGCTGTATAATGAAGGAATTAGCTATTCCCCTCCGATACTGTAACGGGCGCTGATATTATCTCCTTAGTAACCCGCTATTTTGCCGCGGCCTTAACGTGTTAGTTTACTGCCTCCCCCTAGTAGGTGTTAGGACTGTGAGTCTTGTAGCAAACCCATCGACACCACTTAAAATACTGAAACACAATAAAACACAATAAAAAAAAAAGCGATACAGAGATGATCGAGAAAATGTAATGCTGTGGGACACATAAAAACCTGTCAGAAAAAAAAATAAAATTTTTTAAATACCTGTCATAGGGCCGCGTGGGTCCAGGCGGGCGGCGGCGGGAGCCGGGGAGCGAGTGGTCGCATGTAAAATCTAGGCCGCGGGCGGGTGGGCGCCTGTTCCAAGCGGCGGCGGCGGGGGCGGGTGGACGCGCGATAGTCTCAGACGGGCGGCAGGATCTGGGCAGAGGGAGCCAGCGGCGAAAACGGCCTCCGGCTCCCTCTGCCTGGATGAATGCACGGCAGTGAAGGAATGGCCGTGCGATTTCAGCGCTCAAGGCAGTCACATGCCGTGACTGCCTTGAGCGCTGAAATCGCACGGCCATTCATCCAGGCAGAGGGAGCCTCTGCCTGGTTGAATGCACGGCCCCCGCCGGAATGGATGCCCGTGCGATTTCGAAATCGCACGGGCATCCATTCCGGCGGGGGCCGTGCATTCAACCAGGCAGAGGCTCCCTCTGCCTGGATGAATGGCTGTGCGATTTCAGCGCTCACTGCCTTGAGCGCTGAAATCGCACGGCCATTCCTTCACTGCCGTGCATTCATCCAGGCAGGCCGGCTCCCTCTGCCTGGATGAATGGCCGTGCGATTTCAGCGCTCAAGGCAGTCACGGCATGTGACTGCCTTGAGCGCTGAAATCGCACGGAGAGGAGAGGGGAGAAGGGACGGAGGGGAGGATCGCACGGAGAGGAGAATCGCACGGAGAGGAGGGGAGGGGAGGATCGCACGGACAGGAGAATCGCACGGAGAGGAGGGGAGGGGAGGATCGCACGGAGAGGAGAAGGGACTACCGTAGCAGGCCCGAGCCTTGCTACTTTTTCGGTTTTTTGTTTTTTTTTTTTGCTTCGGGAGGAGGAGACCGGACGGGGCTGCAGGAGACCGGACGGGCTGGACCGGAGACCGGACGGGGCCAGGGCAGGTAAGCGGGGGCTGGGGGAAAGTTTGCTGAGCATCGGGGAACATCTGGTCCTGTCATTTCAAATGTCATTTGAAATGACATTTGAAATAACAGATACCAGCGCGGCCGTGAAGCGTTAGGCCCGCGAACCCAGGATACTGTATAGGCGCTCTATACAGTAAAATGGGTTGCGCGGTCCTAACGCTTGCCTAAGGCTTCGCAACCGCGGCATGCATTTGCATGCAATTAGAAGAGAGTATCGGGCGCTAAGTGAAGAGAACTGTGCGTGCAGGGAGGAAGGGTGCGCCTGACACTGCCGCACTGTTTCTACCGCGGCCTTACAGTATCGAGCTGTTACGGAGCTAAATCTTAGATATGCAATTTGTTTGTCTAGTTTTAGGTGTCTTAGAGGGTCATTCTTCAAATGGGTGATTATCGCATGCATTAGGGTGTTACTGTGTGCGATAAATGTCCTAATGCACGCGATAACTACCGCACAGTGAGTCAAAAATATAAATTAGGAAAAGGGGATGAATTTGGGGGGGGGGGGGTGGGTTTTAGAAAAATTAGGGGCCTGTAGCGCTGCAGGCGATAATGTATCTCACATTATCGTCCGCATTAGTGCCGGAAATAGCTTCAGCTATTTCATTGGCGCTATATAAGGGCAATAGTATGCAGCTCGGCTGCAACCGTGGGGACCAAATCACACCACCACAGTGCACCTGCCCGCTATCGCTCCCCCCCCCCCCCCCCCTGCTCCTTTTTACCTCGCGGCTCATCATTCTGCTGTATTTATAGCAGAATGATTAATCCAGGGGTAAGTTAGGTATTTAGTGCTGAAAATCAGGATCAAGTGCCTATTTTATCACTGCCCTAACTCTGCCCCATAGCTGCCCATTTTTTAGACCCATAAATTTAGGTATTCAGCCTTAGTCAATCTTCAAAAAAAAAAAAAAAAAAAAGAGTTGAATTAGGCACATAAACCCTATGAAAACTGACCCAACTGTGTCCAATAGCATTTCACCAATCTTTATTTTCTTTTTAAAGCAAAACATGGGCTACCCTTCATGCAATACGTTGCTTTGGAACACCATACAGGACTAAAATGATTTGATAGAGGAATACAAGTTTAAGATCCTGGGTTTCACAGAAACTTGGGTTGGGGAGGGAGATGCAGTTACAGGAGCCCAATGTTGTCAGGAGGGATTTTGTGTGTTTCTAGTGATTTTAGAAGAGGGGTGGGGCTATACTATCTTAGATTATAATTGGTTTCCAGCTGGAGAATGCCAGGGGGCAAGGTGTTGACTGTGAAAGGGTCTGGGTGGAATTACAAACTGAAAGCAGGGTTAGATAAAGTTGTGCCAGACACGATGTAATGAAATTGCCCTCTTCTTTAAGAACAAAATTTCCAACATCACCGCCAAATTTAACCCCCAACACCAAAACCTCCCCCACTACTAACATCATAAACCCTCCCACCCCCCACTCTCCCACCCCTCTTTCATCCTTCGAACCTTCCTCCACTCTAGAAATAGAAAACATTTTAAAAAAGATGAAACCCTCCTCCCACCCCTCAGAAACAATCCCTACCAAATTACTTCTCGCTATTCCCAAAACAATAGCCTCCTCACTCTCCAAAATCGTGAACTGTTCCCTAGAACACGGCCTGGTCCCTAGCTCCCTGAAACAAGCCGTGGTCAAACCCCATCCTAAAAAACCCTCCCTTGATCCCTCCAACCTATCCAACCTCCGTCCCATTTCCAATCTCCCCTTCCTCTCCAAAATTATTGAGAAACTAGTTAACTCCCGTCTCTCTGACCACCTAGAACAATCCAACTTACTCCCACCAACACAACATGGCTTCCGAAAACACCCTCAGTACGGAATCCCTCCTCCTCTCACTTACTGACACCATCATCAAAGGCATGGATGCGGGTAACTCCTATCTCATCGCCATGCTCGACATCTCCGCCGCTTTTGATACTGTAAATCATAACATCCTTATCAACACCCTCGTCAACATAGGAATCACAGGTACTGCTCTGGCTTGGATTAAATCCTTCCTCCACAACCGTACCTACACAGTACTCACTGACAATTTTACATCCCCTCCTGTTAATCTTGATTGTGGCGTCCCCCAAGGTTCCTCCCTCTCCTCCACCCTATTTAACATCTATATGATCCCCCTCACAAACTTCCTCTCCAACCTTGGTATCACACACTTCATCTACGCCGATGATGTGCAAATCCTTATACCCTTCACAAATTCTGCACTCACTGCTATCCAAAAATGGAACACCATCCTCGCTTCTATAAAACAACTCCTATCTGACATGCACCTAGCCCTTAATCCACAAAAAACTGAACTCCTCATCTCCACCAAACATGCATCCATACCCATACCCTTCCCCTCCACCTTCCACCCCCCTAACTTTCTCTCTGACACAAGAAACCTGGGGGTCATAATTGATAACCAACTTACCTTCAAACCATACATCAAATCTATTCTTAGCAGCTGCTACTTCAAACTTCAAACCCTGAAAAAACTTAAACCCCTCCTCTACTTCTCTGATTTCCGCACAGTACTTCAATCTATAATTTTCTCAAAGATTGATTACTGTAACGGACTCCTACTTGGTCTCCCTGCTTCCCACATCAAACCAACTCCTCCAAAATGCCACTGCACGCATCCTCACTAATGCCAAAAAGAAAGACCACATTACTCCCACCCTCATTAATCTCCACTGGCTACCCATTCATTCACGCATTACCTACAAGACCCTTACCCTCATCCACAAAAGTATTACTAATGAACATTACAACTGGCTAAACCCCCCCTTCCTCCCATGTACCTCTACCAGACCCACCCGATCTTCGCTCCGTGGAACCCTTATTCACCCCTCTATAAAATCCACAAGACTTATGTCCACCACCAAACGGGCCCTCTCCCTAGCAGGCCCTTCCCTCTGGAACTCCATGCCCCTTGACCTTCGTACCGAAACCTCCACACCCACCTTCAAAAGAAACTCAAAACCTGGCCCTTCCTCCAAGCATACCCCCAATCACAATCTTCATCATCCCTTACAAACATCCTCACCCAACCGCCTACCCCCACCAACACCCCCTCTTCAGGACATACTCCCCTGCACCCACCCCCCCCCAATGAACTTCAAACCTAAAATTTCAGTTAGTACCCGCCCCTCCCCCCCAATCATTGTTCCTCTGCGCTTATACTAGCCTGTAAATAATCTATGTGTTTATCACATTTTCCTCAAACCCCTGTACATACCTTTCCTCATGTATCCTTTTCCCCCTCCCTCTCTCTGTCTTGTCTACCTATATACCTCTCCTCCCCACCTATTTATCTTGTTTATTGCTATGTTACTGAGTTTATTGTTACAAACTTTTCTTTGTAAAGGCTTTGCCTATATATCCTTGTTTGTAAGTTATCTGTAAACCGGCACGATGTGCAAACGGTTGCCGGTATATAAAATAAAATAAATAAAAATAAATAAATTCATTAGTTATAAAATCTACCAAGAGGGCAGGAAGGTATTACCTAGGGTAAAGGATGTTGAAGCAACGATCTCACCATTTACAGATGCGGTTGGAAAATTTCGACAGATTGGGAAAGAAGTAAAACCTATGCTAAAAATCGAAAAACAAGCCGATAAGAGTGGCTAAACAAGGACTCATTATTAAATAGATTCTGCTGAGAACAGATGATTCCAGATGATTCCAGGTGGAAACCTGAAGATTAGGGCAGTGGTACTCAAATGACAAGGGGGGGAGGGGAAGGGATGCATCGACGATCCTGAAAGGAGGGCTCACTGCCGGCTGATCATAGAAGATAAACATAAGGCTGGGCTGTCCAGGCTTGGCCCCACAGAGGGGCTGCAAGCTCAGTGAGGAGGAAGCATAGTGATAAGCACTGCCACAGCTTGGCCATATTTCCCCAACAAGCCCAGGAGAAGAACCACCTTCCCTCTGGCAAGGCCGGGAAAGGAGCACGTCCACTGTGGTGGGCCCAGACAGGGTAGGAGTTGCTGCGAGTATTCCACAATGCAAAAAAAGAGTTACCACCTCAAGGGCCCAGCCCGGGAGGAATTCCTACTGTCATTGGATCTCTACCCGGGGAGATAGATCACAGCTGCTGCCCGCCAGGGGGAAAGTGGTGAGGCATGGGAGGAGAATGGACAGAAAGGCCAGAGAGAGGAGGAGGAGGTGGAAGAAAAAGAATGATGAAATAGGTAGGGGAGTAAAGGCGGAGAATAAAGGCAAAAAGTATCAAAAAAAAAGTTAAATAAAACAAAAAAAATAAAGATGAGCAAACTAAGAAAAAAATACAGAAATAAACATAAAAATAGGAACAATCACCAATTGTTCCTATATATATTTTAATGTTTTCACTGATTGTTATATATAGGGAAGGGTGGGATGTAGTTTTTACCAGCTTCTAAAAATTTTCATTGGCACCTGAGTTTGGTGTTTTTTTTATATTCCACCCATTTGTCTGTGGCCTGTCTGGGTGTGGCGTGTGTGAGTCTGTGTTTGTGTGGTGTGCTGTGGTGCGTCAGCCTGCGTCTCCGAGCATGGGGTAATTGTGCCTTTCTGTATCTGTGGTGTGTGTCTGGGGGTGGGAGGTTCTCTGTCTGGGTATGAAGTATCCATTTCTGTCTGCGTGTGACTGTGTGTGTGTGCTTGCTCCTTTCAACAATCTGAAGAAAAACAAAATGGGGGTTTTGAGACACTGGTTAGCAATGCAGCTGCCTGGTGCCTTGGCAATTGGTTGGCAAGAGAATGGCAAGAGGCCGTTCAGGCTGTCAAAACGGGCTCCTAGATGCTTGAGAGACTGAGATGGAACCAAGTGGCTTTTCACCACGATCATCCATCACAAGTCGCTCAGAGTCTGCACTTGCCACACCGAATGAGCGCAGTCCTCTTCCATCTTAGCATGGATGAGCCAATCGTCCAAGTACGGATGGACCAACACTCCTTTCCTCCTCAGGGCTGCAGCCTCAACTACCATCACCTTTATGTATGTACGAGGGGCCCAGCTAGGCCGAAAGGGAGAGCCCCAAACTGAAAATGCTGACCCAGCACTTTGAAACACAGAAACGTCTAGTGGTCCTTCTGAATGGGAGTGTGCAGAAAGGCCTCGGTCAGATCCAAGGAATATGCCTTTGCGGACCGCCGCATTCACTGTACGCAGCATCTCCATCCAGAAGCGCAGCACTCGTAAGCTCAAGTTCACCTTCTGTAAATCCAAGATGGGGCAGAATGTGCCCTCCTTTTTTTGGAACCACGAAATAAATGGAGTACCTTCCCTGCCCCTGTTTGTTTGGCGGCACCGGCACTATGGCGTCCAGAGCCATCAACCTTCGAAGAGTCCCCTCTATCGCTTCCTGTTTGTTTCAGGAAGAATAATGCGACTCCAGGAAGGCTACCTCTAGAACCCACTGGTCAGAGGTGATTTTGACCCACTCCTCGTAAAAAAGGGACAGCCTGCCCCCTACCGCCATCAGAGAGGAGTGGGCCAGCCTGGCATCATTGTGACAGCTTGCCAGCTCCAGCCCCCTGACCAGCACCACTTCTGACGGACCTGCCAGAACCCCGAAAAGGACTGCTTACGACCCGATGGCTGCTTGGAACCTGAAGAGGAGGCCCCTCTGCTTGACCGACAACGTCTTGACTCGCGAAAGCGGGGAAGAGATGAATAAGGTTCTTACTGCCCTTTTTGTCTTCTGGCAATCTGAGGCCTTTGGTCTCACCCAGGGACTTCATCAGTTGATCCAGATCTTCTCCGAAAAGAAGCTTCCCCTTAAAAGGCAGATTAAATAACAGTCTTGGACATTTCCGCCAACCAGTTGCGCAGCCACAGGAGTCGTCACGCAGCAACCACAGAGACCATACTCCTGGCCGCCATACGCTTGAGGTCATACATTGCATCCATGACATAAGCCACTCCCACTTCAAGGCACGCCACCTGATTGGGCGATAGCACTCCTGAGGATGTCGGCTCCTGCAGCTTCTGAATCCAACATAAGCAGGCATGTTGCATCAAGCTGGCACAAACGGCCGCCCAGAGGCCCAAGGTGGACACCTCAAACATACGCTTCAAATGCCCTTCCAGATTGCGATCCTGGACATCCTTCAATGCAGCCAACCCAACTACCAGAATGGTGGTCTTCTTGGTCACCACGGAGACCTCCGCATCCACCCTAGACATTCTCAGACAATCCAAATGCTCGTCCAGCAAGGGATATAGTTTGGACATCGCTCTACCCAACTTCGAGCCTGCTTCTGGGGAATCCCACTCCCGGCTAATAAGCTTTTGAATCTTCTTAGGAATGGGAAAAGCGCTGGAAGAACCTCGCAGACCATCAAAATCTGGGTTGATGCCCTTGCTGTACCACACTTCTGGATCTATCTTGACCCCCAGCTCATCTAACACCTGGGGAATGAGAGGGCGCAACTTCTCCCTTTTCAATAGGTGAACTACACAAGAGTCATCATTATCCGCCCTGAAAGCATCCGCAGAATCCGGATCATCCTTGGTGGCATCAGGGCCAGGACTCAGACCAACATCCAGGTCTATCTCCGGGTCCGCCTGCGGCTTATCCAAGTCATCCAGGTCCTTGGGGACAGGGTCCAGACGAGAGACCCGTGATCCACAATACTTGGCTATACAGCCCAGAGAGCCCGCAGACCCTGAGCATGGTCTCTTGGATGACTCAGAGGACCTCACCCTGGATCTCCGAGCACCTGCCTTCCGAGCCAGGAAGGTATCATGCATCAGCAAAATAAACTCCAGGGAAAAGCTTCCTGAACCCCACCAAGGCCCGCTCAGGGCTAATGAATGAAGACTCCCCTACCTCCTCCTTCCCCTGCAGTGCAGGGACGCGGTGAGTACCAGGAGGAGGGGGAGAGAATTTAGTGTTGCCGCGATCTCCTGCGGGAGCAGCAGGTGAGGAACACCCCCCCTTGACCCCTACCACAGACCCCCCTCCCGATCAGGAGACCCTCCTGAGCTTGGGCCCCTTGAATGAGAGCCCCGTCTCCTCAGAGGTACAACCTGTACACAAGGAGAGGGGACTCAGGCAGGAGGACCAGGTCCCACAGGTTTTGCAGGCTGCTGCCCACAGTTTTTCTGCCACCCTGGCAGAAATTCAATCTCCCCGAAAAGCAGATGCGCTGTATGCGAAATGGGCTTCATTACATGATGGCTGAGCCGCCCGGAAGTGCTGCCATGGAGCAACCGTCAAAGCGCGGGAGAAAGGCTGAAATAGGCAAGCAGAGCATGCAAAACGCAGGTCTACAGCGCCGACATCGCGAGTCCCCCGTTGGGAGATGGCTCCTGCCCACACAGCTCCAGAGGCCAGCCGCCCCAGTACAGCCCCCCCAGGCCAATTATCCCAGACTGGAAACTCTCCCCAGCCTCTGCAGAAACAAATACAGGCTTTTTTTTTTTTTTAATTAGCTTTACCCACAAAGAGAAAGAAGCAAAAATCCCCAGCGGGGATACTTCCTTGGAGAGTCCAGCAGGGGGCAGGAGGGGACCTCAGGGTGCAGAGAGTGAGCCAGTCCCCTGGCTATCAGGGGCCCTGGAAACAGTGGGCTGAAACAGCCAGGGGTATCCAAACCCCCCCCCCCCCATTCGCCTGGCTCGACCTGAGGGATGGCCTGCCAATCACAACCTGACACTTTGGGGAGCTGCAACACTTCACAAACTTCCAGGTCATCAGGTCTGCACCTCTACCATCTGCTGGAGACAGAGAAATACTGAGGGACTGCAGGTGGCACTCTTGGTTATACAGCAGTGCCTCAAGGGTTTGTTCTCTGCCTCCATCTGCTGGTAGGGAGGTATAAACCCACTAGTCTGGAATGATCTGGGAATGTCCAGGAACAGATCAGTGAGGCAAGACTTCCCTCGGCTAAATCCAGGTTGGCTTTGTCTCATTAAATTATGCCTATGTGTTCAGCAATTTTGTTCTTTATGATAGTTTCCACCATTTTACCTGGCACAGAGGTCACCTCTCCAGTCTTCAGGTAGACTATTTTAATGATAGTTTACAAAATTACTAATAGCGGGTCCGCAAATTCATTTTTCAGTTCTTTCAGCACTCTGAGATGCATATTATCTGGTCCAAGTGATTTGCTACTGTTTATAGAAACGACGGCAGAAGAAGACCAAACGGCCCATCCAGTCTGCCCAGCAAGCTTCACACATTTTTTTCTCATACTTATCTGTTTCTCTTAGCTCTATGGTTCTATTTCCCTTCCACCCCCACCATTGATGTAGAGTGATGGAGCTGCATCCAAGTGAAATATCAAGCTTGATTAGTTAGGGGTAGTAACCGCCACAATAAGCAAGCTACACCCATGCTTATTTGTTTTACCCAGACTATGTTATTCAGCCCTTATTGGTTGTTTTTCTTCTCCCCTGCCGTTGAAGCAAAGAGCTATGCTGGATATGCGTGAAGTATCAGTTTTTCTTCTCCCCTGCCGTTGAAGCAGAGAGCTGTGCTGGATATGCGTGAAGTATCAGTTTTTCTTCTCCCCTGCCGTTGAAGCAGAGAGCTGTGCTGGATATGCGTGAAGTATCAGTATTTCTTCTCCCCTGCCGTTGAAGCAGAGAGCTGTGCTGGATATGCGTGAAGTATCAGTTTTTCTTCTCCCCTGCCGTTGAAGCAGAGAGCTGTGCTGGATATGCGTGAAGTATCAGTTTTTCTTCTCTCCTGCCGTTGAAGCAGAGAGCTATGCTGGTTATGCGTGAAGTATCAGTTTTTCTTCTCCCCTGCCGTTGAAGCAGAGAGCTATGCTGGATATGCATTGAAAGTGAAGTATCAGGCTTATTTGGTTTGGGGTAGTAACCGCCGTAACAAGCCAGCTACTCCCCGCTTTGTGAGTGCAAATCCTTTTTTCCACATTTCCTCTTGCTGTTGAAGCTTAGAGCGATGTTGGAGTCACAGTAACCATGTGTATGTTTATTGAATAAGGGTATTATCTCCAGGCAGTAGCCGTCATTCTGGCGAGCCACCCATTCTTCATTGACGGCCTCTTGACTTTATGGATCCACAGTGTTTATCCCATGCCCCTATGAAGTCCTTCACAGTTCTGGTCTTCACCACTTCCTCCGGAAGGGCATTCCAGGCATCTACCACCCTCTCCGTGAAGAAATACTTCCTGCCATTGGTTCTGAATCTTCCTCCCTGGAGCTTCAAATCGTGACCCCTGGTTCTGCTGATTTTTTTCCTAAGGAAAAGGTTTGTCGTTGTCTTTGGATCAGTAAAACCTTTCAAGTATCTGAAAGTCTGTATCATATCACCTCTGCTCCTCCTTTCCTCCAGGGTGTACATATTTAGATTCTTCAATCTCTCCTCTTAAGTCATTTGATGAAGACCTTCCACCTTTTTGGTCGCCCTTCTCTGGACCACCTCCATCTTGTCTCTGTCTCTTCGGAGATACGGTCTCCAGAACTGAACACAGTACTCCAGGTGAGGCCTCACCAAGGACCTGTACATGGGGATAATCACTTCCCTTTTCTTACTCAATATTCCTCTCTCTATGCAGCCCAGCATTCTTCTGGCTTTTGCTATCGCCTTGTCGCATTGTTTCGCAGACTTCATATCATTAGACACTATAACCCCTAGGTCCCTCTCCTGTTCCGTGCACATCAGCCTCCCCCCCCCCCCCCAATAGAATACAGTTCATTCGGATTTCCACTCTCCATATGCATGACTTTGCACTTCTTGGCATTGAATCTCAGCTGCCATATCTTCGACCACTCTTCCAGTTTCCTTAAATCCCGTCTCATTCTCTCTACTCCTTCTGGCATGTCCACTCTGTTGCAGATCTTAGTGTCGTCCGCAAAAGACAAATCTTACCTTCTATCCCGTCCGCAATGTCGCTCACAAAGATATTGAACAGGACCGGTCCCAACACCGATCCTTGCGGTACACCACTTAAAACCGCTCTCTCTTCAGAGAGAGTTCCATTTACCATCACACATTGTCTTCTGTCCGTCAACCAGTTTGCAATCCAGGTCACCATCTCAGCACTCACTCCTAAGCTTTTCGTTTTATTCACCAGTCTCCTGTGCGGAACTGTATCAAAAGCTTTGCTGAAATCTAAGTAGATGACATCGAGCGCTCTTCCTTGATCCAATTCCTTTGTTACCCAGTCAAAAAAGTCAATCAGATTTGTCTGACAGGATCTTCCCCTGGTGAATCCATGCTGCCTCTGGTCCAGCAATTCTCCGGACTGTAGATAGTGAACTATTCTCTCTTTCAACAGTAACTCCATTACTTTTCCCACCACCGAAGTGAGGCTAACCGGTCTGTAGTTAACAGCCTCCTCTCTATTCCCACTCTTGTGAAGCAGGACCACCACCGCTCTTCTCCAATCACTCGGCACCACTCCCGTTTCTAGGGATCTATTGAACAGGTAACACAGCGGACCCGCCAGCACATCTCTGAGCTCCATCAGTATCCTTGGATGAATCCCATCAGGTCCCATGGCTTTGTCCACTTTCAGCTTCTTTAGCTCTTCCCATACATTTTCTACTGTAAAAGGGTTTTCTTCTATTCCACTTCCTTCCAGTTTCTTGTTGTGTAGAGATGGTCCTTCTCCAGGGTCTTCTTTAGTGAACACAGAACTGAAGTATTCGTTTAATATTTCTGCCATTTCTTTGTCACTCTCCACGCATTGATCATTTCCACCTTTCAATTTTACTATACCACTTAGTTTGTCAGTTTGACCTATTACATCTTCCAGATACACAGATTTGTTTTAGTTCTGCAGAATCATCAAATTTGAATATCATTTCCAGCATGGGTATCCCTCTTACATCTACCTCAGTGAAGATCCAAGCAAATAATTCATTTAGTCTTTCTGCTATGGCTTGTCATCCCTAAGTGCCCCTAAGCACTCATGTAAACTGCATGTCTTTGAATAATAGAGGGCTTTCTTAACTAATCTGTTATTTCCCTTTGGGAGAAGGGGGAGAAAGGACTAAGTCGACTTTTTAAGTTGAGAGGGAAAGGTTTCTGCATTTTTGGGAGGGGAGGAAGAGAGAGAGGGAGGACTTGCTGGCTCAGCCAGACCACACTACATCCACTCGGAGGGTTAGTGGCCATTAGGCCAATCAGGAGGCAGCAAACTTGAATTGTTTTTGGGGGGTGCGCAGATTGGCAAGCAAACAGACAGGAGTCTATTTGCAAGTCATTAGCTCTCTGCATCCCACTTACGGGCCGATACAGCACAGTGCGCTCCGGAGCACACTGTTAACCTACCATTGGACGCGCGTTTTCTCTTACCCCTTATTCAGTAAGGCGCGGAAAATGCGCGTCCAACCCGCTGAACCTAATAGCGCCCTCAACATGCAAATGCATGTCGAAGGCCCTATTAGGTATTCATGCGCGATTCAGTAAGTAAAATGTGCAGCCAAGCCGCACATTTTACTTTCAGAAATTAGAGCCTACCCAAAGGTAGGCGCTAATTTCTTCGGGCAGCGGGAAAGTGCACAGAAAAGCAGTAAAAACTGCTTTTCTGTGCACCCTCCGACTTAATATCATGGGACCTCCGACTTAATATCATGGCGATATTAAGTCGGAGGTCCCAAAGGGTAAAAAAAAGAAAAACAAAATTTTGAAGTCGGCCGGCGGCTGTCGGGTCGAAAACCGGACGCTCAATTTTGCCGAACGGTTTCCGAGCACGTGGCTATCAGCGGGCTTGAGAACCGATGCCGGCAAAATTGAGCGTCGGCTGTCAAACCCGCTGACAGCCGCCGCTCCGGGCCAAAAAGGAGGTGCTAGGGACGCGCTAGTGTCCCTAACTCCTCCTTTTGCCCATTTCTACCACCGGACCTAATTTAAATACTGAATCGCGTGCACAGGCAAGTGGCCTGTGCGTGTGCCGGGAGAGCAGGCGTTCGCCCGCTCTCCCGCGGACTTTACTGAATCGGCCCGATTGAGTGCAAGTTTTTACATGTGCATTAATAAAACCTGCACTAAAATCTAACTTGCATTTTAGCACTTGTTAGTTTAAAAAAAAAAAAAAAAAAAATCAGCCCCTAGATGTTTCTCCTTTTTATAGTAATAAGGAGCAACCAACACAGCAGCCCCAACTAAAGATACACAGTTGGTATACTCCTTTTATCAGAGACCCAGTAGGGTTGTAGAAATCTTTTCTTGGACATCACAATGATGAAAACGGTGCAGTACAGATTTAACATACCAAAGCAGACTATGCAACTATATCACTTTAGAATGAAGCAGTGTGGTTGCTATGTTTGTCCAGTTAGATATGTAGAAGTAAAATGTTGAAAACACTGCAAGTGATTCCGTATCATTGGAATTATAATATATTTGTGATTAATTTTCAAGAATTTAATACTCCTTTTGGTGGATCAGAACAAGATGAAGGGAGCTTACCTCTCAAAATGAAGTTACTATGCTTTTGCGGATAAATATATCTGCAACTTGCTTGTTGACATATTTCATCACTAGAGGTTTACTCTAAATAGAGAGTCATTCTGTAAAAATAAGATCACTGCCTTGGTCTGATGACTGGGACTTCTAGGTCACACTGGTTCACTTTACTAGACAAAATATTGATTCTAAAAGGGTCAGCCACACAATTACTCATTTTAATATTTCCAAAACTAACAAAAATACATGCAGCTGCAATTTTAGATTTATTTTTTTTTTACTATACTTAATGAAGGCAGGATTGTTCTGAATTCTATAGTTATCTGTACCGTGAGCCTTTAGGAAGATCATATTTTTACACTTTACATTAAACGCTGAATGTTTTGGGTTTTTTTGTTACAAAAGAAGTAGAGCTATGCCCATTAAAACTCCTAAATGCATGGGTGAGAAAAACATTAGACTATAAACTACAAGCAAACGAAGGTGAAATTACTATAAGAAACAATCCAAGCAAACTCCCCCCCCCCCTTTTGCGGTTTCATTCTACTGTATTTGACTATAACCCACAAACTTACCAGAGTCAAGACCACACCGTTTTCAATTTTCTGCAGTTGACACTTTGCTCCAATTTCAGTTCCAAGATTGATAAATGGCTCAGTTTAAAACTAGAACCTTTTCTCCAAGTACTCCGTATTTAAATGCTTTTCCCCAAGGATAAATCAGACAAGAAACTCAAAACCAAAACACCAGACCTTACCCGGAGGAATCTGGAAGTTGGCAGGCTGCGGGATTGCTGCAGTCTGCGAGACTTTCAAAGGAGCTGTCTGCTGAGGTGTAGGCATCCTGGGACCACTTACTCTTGGTGGCTGACTGACAGGCGTTGCCACTTTGGCTACCAACGTCCCCATGGGTGCTGTCAGCACTCTTGCCTGGGCTGTAGGTTCCAGGCTAATGTTAATGGAAGGCTTCGCCACTGTGCTGAGGGAAACTGTCTGGCTTGCCATGGTGCTGATGGCAGTAGTAGCAGTCACAGCGGTAGAAACAGTTGCAGTGGTAGAGGTGGCCAAGATACTTTTGCTTGTGTGAGAGTTGCTCCCCAGCACTCCATTGCTTACTGTCACCACATGGCTCACGACAGATGGCGCGGCTGTAGCCTGATCGCTTTGATTTACATGCACAACCTTTACTGGGGCTGCAGTATTCATCGGTGAATGGTTGCAGATCCCCAGCAATCCAACCCGACCTAGACGGCATTACTGTAATCGAACGAATAACTTGCTGCAGCCGGCCTCCGGCTTTCCGGAATCGCTGGATCCTTCCTTTAACACATCCGCATCTGCTGCAACTGTTGGATGTCACGCCAGCAGAAAACACATGGTCACGCTCTCTACTCTACATGTGTAAGGCGCGTGCTGTCCCTCACCGCACAAAAAAAAAAACACCCGGACAGAGTACGGCCGGCGAGATCGGCAAAGTACCAAGTCACTCGGCTGCAGGTCAACTCCCTCCCCCTTACAAGCGCCCGAAAACACGCGCCTGCTGCCCAGACTCAGCAGTAGGTGCAGCGCCATCAGCCATGTTTATATAGCCACGTGGACAGCGCGCACGCGCCCCGGCACGCGGTACAGCAGCATGCCGGGGATTCCCTACGCGCCTGCCCCTCCCATTGGCTGTCCACGGATCAATCATGTCGAGGAGAGGCGGGATTTCTGAATTACCTGCTGCAGGCCGGAAAGCGCAGGTGAGGTTCATCCTGGGGAAAGTTGGTGGAAGAGGAAACCCAAGGAAGCAGTACACCATAGGCATTGTTTCTGAACGTTTCATGAGAACCTACTCCTTAAGTTATCTCTTGTAGCTACAGGGTTACAAAATTTCAAAATTAATGATATACACTATAGCTAATTTTTTTTTCTGTATCCTAAGACTGAAGCAAGAAGATTGTTTACTGTTTTGGATGGTTTTCTGGGAAAGCAGTATATAAGCATTTTTTAAATAAATGCATCCTAGTTTAAGCTTTTTACTCCTTTATTTTCCCTTCTTTCAGTTATTCTGCCTTTTCATTTATCTTCCTGGTTCTTTCCTCATCCATTTCTCCAGGACCATCCTTACGAGTGGGCGAGTAGGATTGACCAGCAACCATCTTGGGCCCAGCATTACTGTGATAGCTCTATCCCCAACACTATAATTTCCTGTTATCTTCCACCTCGGTGTTCCAGGGCCCACTGTAGCTGATTTACCCCATGCCCCATTCCCTCCTAAGATCAGCCCTGCACCACTCCACCTGTCTCTTGGGTATCTTTTTTTTTTTTTTTAATTCTTTATTTATTGTTTCAAATAATTACAACAAATAAATTAACACAAGATTATCAGGATTGACTGTGACAAATTGTATCAAAGCCAATTACATACACAGACACCTTCCTATCTTCAATTATATTCATAAGGAAAAAAAGAAGTGAAAATCCTAATATAATTGAATGATATAATCATAGGTAGCATAGCATTATCTAGGTCCTCTCTAATACATTTTCTATACCGGTCATTAATTTTCAAGAAGGTTCTTTAAATCAGTTGGATCTGAAAATAAATAATTACAACCATTCAATCTTATGCTGCATTTGCATGGATACATCAGTTTAAAACAACCTCCTTTTTCTAGTACTTTCTATATCGAAGGAAATTTTTTCTACGAACCTGTGTAATTTTTATAAGGTCAGGAAAAATCCAGACCTTCTGACCATAGAAGGTACTTGTTCTATTCCGGAAAAAGGACTTCATGATATTATCTTTATCCATTGAAAAGGCTAGTTGAACCAACAGTGTTCCCCTTATATTTACATCTAACTCATCTTGAGATTTCTGAAGTAATTCTGATATGTCTATGGATCTACTAGCATTCTCCAATGCTTTATTAGTTGCCAAGCTCCTGGTTTCTATCATAATACCCATATCTTAAGGCTGTGACACACTTGCTTGGTATCTAGGAGACATAGTTCTACTGAGTAATTGTTGGAACTGTTGATCTCTTTTGTAATGCTAGAGATGTCTTCATAGATTCTAGTATTTAATGATGAGACACTTTATTTCTGTGCTTTAAGTAATATTGATCTCCTCTTTTGGCCTCGCTAATCATTCTCTTTCTTCATCTCTTCTCTGCCTCTGACAGCACTACAACCATGCCTATTGCTCCTCCAGGTCCCTGATCAAGTATGCACTGGGGTTGTTGGCTTCACTCTATAGACCACACTGGAGACTTCCTATCCCTAGCACCAGTAAATATCAGCTGTGCATGTTCATTGTGTGCTGCGTGCTATGTAACATTTGAGTCCATCTGTATCTTCCCTGGCCACAGAAAATACAGTATCTGTTCAGATCAATGAGACAGTCAAAAAGGAGGAAGCTGAGAATGGAGACAGGACAACAGCAGATGCAGCATCCTGGAGAACTTGTGTAGTGTCCCAATATTTCAGCTAAAAGTTCCTTGGAAGTTGTGTGGTATGTAAGTGTTGTTATGACCTTGCTGATCAGATTTTAGATGTCAAGTGTTTATCAGTGCCCATCTGTGACAGTATTTTGTTCTCTTTTTCAAGTGCTTCTCTGTTAAAAAGTACCCCATAGTTGGCTGGGGCTTAGGACTAAGCTGAGACAGCATTCACCTCTACTGGGTGCGGGTGGGGGGGGGGGAGGGGGGAAGAGGAGGAGGGACTCCCAGCGATTGCCAATGGTGACAACTAGTAGCTGCACCTAGGATCAATATTTACAGGATTGTGTTGGAAACCCTGGTGCATAGACCCCAGTCAAGGTGGAAAGAGGATATACAAATGGGAAACTCCCAATGTAACCCCACACTGGGGCACATAAAATAAAAGATCTGATGCTGGTTTTTTCTGGTCCTGGCATGAGCTAGTGGGTTCAAAAATAATACATGGGTCAGGTAGAAAATGGTCTGGACCTGGCACAGATGCTAAGGGCAATATTTTCTCATTCTGGACAGGGAAAACACGAAAATCCTCTTTTTCCCCTCTGTGACCATCTGACTGCACCCCTGCACAAACTCTTCATCTGTCTTTCTTACTCATATTGGCAAACCCAAAACCTTGAACTCACAACCCTGGGATTTAGCCAAAAGACCCTCACTCAGTGGGATGTATTTCAAAATTACAAAACTTTTATTCTTCTGGAGTACAAGCAGTCATTTAACATTGAAAATCAGCAAAAAGGATAAGTCAGAGGATTCACAGCAACAACAAAATAAATACACTTTACACTTCCTCTGCCTCTAGCAGAGCATTTAGATCTTAATCTCATACTCTATACAACCCTAGTATATTAAGTCATTCTTCTTCTATAATCTCATTGGTACTCACATCCCTTCATAAGAATAAGAGGAACATAAGAAGTGCCATATTGCATCAGACCTAGATCAATTCAGCCCAGCATCTTGCCTCCAAGTCTGGGTCAGATGTACCTGGCAGATCCCCAGTAGTTAAACTATTTCTTGTATCTCACTCCCAGAGATAAGCACTGACTTTCCCAAGTCTGTTTATGGATTTTTCCTTCAGGAATATATCCAATCCTCTTTTTAACCCCACTATGTTAGTTGCCTTGACCACATCCTCCAGCAACAGCTTCAATAGATTGATTGTTTCTAGTTTCATGGAGTGTCTTCTAGTCTTAGTGGTATTTGAAAAGGTAAATAATTGTTCCCTATTTATCTTTTCTACACAACTCATGATTTTATAAATCTCAATCATATAGAAACATAGAAATGACGTCTCCTCTTTGTTGTTTCTTCTTCATTCTAAAGAGCCCTAATCTGTCTTTCTCCATAAGGTACCTTTTCAATCCTCTTTAGCATTTGTGTTGCACTTTTCTGTACGTTTTCCATGTCTGCTTTGTCTTTTTTGAGATGGGGTGACCATAACTGCACACAATATTGAAGATGTGGTCGCACCATGGATCTATACAAAGGCATTATGATATTCTCAGTTTTATTCTCCAGTCCTTTACAAATAATTCCTAACTGTAAGGAAGGTGGACCCTTAGTGCTGCGGTATGGTTGGCACAGCCTTGAGAGTGAAACTCCAAGGCCCACACTGACAGCTAGCAAACGTACCCTGGGATGGGACTGGTCAGGAGTTTCACCTTTACCAACCCCTTTCCCCGCAGGTTCAGCCTAGGGACTCTGGGGTCCAACAGGATTTTGGCGATGGTCCCACAACGTAAGGAGTGTTATGATTCTGCTTCTGGGAACAAGCCCACAAGCAGTCTCTCACCTTCCTTCATTGCCGCTGCCATCCAGCTTCACGGCCTGGAAGCCGCAGCCATACTCCTCCTCTTCATGGCCAGGAGGCCACCGCCGCTGTTGAGGCCTGGAACCATCACTGCTGCGCTCTCCCTTGCAGCCAGGAGGCTGCCGATGTTCTTTCTTCATTGCGGCAAGAACCGCCGACGTCTTTCTTCTATCCCACGGCCAGGAGGCCGCAGACGCCATCCTCTTCGCGGCCTGGAGGCCGCCGCCGACCAAGCCAAAGCCTTCCTCTTCAGTGGCCTGGAGGCCACCCCAAAGCTATTCTTCACGCAGCCAGGAGGCCGCCGTCATCCTCGTTCTCTTTCGCGGCCAGGAGGCCAATCCGGAGCTCCTCTTCATGCGGCCTGGAAGCCGCCATCATCTTCTTGCTTCGCGGCAGAGAGCCGCCATCGTCAGGGCCTGCTCCTTCTCTGCAGGATGCCGCTGTCCAAGGTCCTGCCTTCTTCCTTAGGTGCGAGGCCGCACCTCTTCAGGCTATTTAAAGGGCCAGTTCTTCTGGCTTCTCCTTGTGATGTCATCGAGGCATTTCCTCTTCAGCCCTACAAAAAGGCTCAGCCTTCAATCAGTCGTCACCTTCGCAAGGAGTTGGTCATGGAGTCGAACCTCTCCTGGATCTTCAGTTCCAGCTCTTCATTCCAGGAGTCCTCTGTAATCCTTCTTCTCTTCTTCAAGGCACTCTGTTCCTTGTTGGTCCTCCTTGTCGTCATCCATGGTTCCTGAATCTCCGTTGTCTTCTTCGTTCCATGTTCTGGTCTCTCAACAGATCCCATCTTCTTATCTCCAGATGTCCAGACGTCTCCCTATCTCTGGATGTCCTGACGTCCCCTTGTCTTCGGATGTCCAGATGTCTCAGTCTTCTGATGTCTTCGTCCGTCATGTTCCAGATATCCCTGGGGTCCTCCTCTCTAGATGTCCCTGATGTCCCAAGGTACCGGTGTCCTTGGGACATCAGGGACATCCAGCCCTAATGTTCCGAAACCTAATCCTGAAGTACCGTCAGTCCTCAAGCTCCGGGTTCAGCTTCACCTCACCCCGGTCCTTGTCTTATGCTGACCTTCCTGGGAGTAAATCCGTATCTATTCGGTGTCTGAGTTTGGTGGCTGGAGCCTTCTTCCGGTTGGATCTGTCTTTGAGCACCACCCAGATTCCTTCCTTGTTCTGAACCTCAGTCCTGTGCTTGTTCTGCTCTCCGCATGGTCCATGACCAGCATCTTCAGGTTGTGTAGGGCGCGCCATGGAACAGGGTGGTCCATGACCAGCCCACGTCGGCTGTGTAGGGCGCCCTGAGGGACAGCGCCTGTCTAACTCTCCGAGTACCCTGATTCCTCATCCTTGTCTGAGTCTTCCCAAGTTCCAAGTCCTCATCAGAGTTTCCAGATCCTCGCCTGACTCTCTAAAATCCACCTCTGATCTTCAGTCTACGTCTGAGCATCTTACGTCTGAGTTCCAAGCCACCTCATGTCTTCGTCTCGTCTGAGTTCCAAGTTACCTTTGTCCTCGTCTCATATGAGTTCCAAGTTCTGAGTTCCAAGTTCCTCATGTCCTTGTTTTCCCTGAGTTCCAAGTTTCCTCATGTCTTCATCTTGTCTGTGCTCCATTACCTCTTGTCCTCGTCTCGTCTGAGTCTCCAAGTACCAAGTGTCCTTGTCTCATCTGAGTCTTCAAGTACCAAGCGTTCTCGTCTTGCCTGAGTCTTCAAGTGTCCTCGTCTCGTCTGAGCTCCCAAGTACCAAGTGTCCTCATCTCGTCTGAGTCTTCAAGTGTCCTCGTCTCGTCTGAGTCCTAAGCCCCACATGTCTTCATTTCATCTGAGCCTCCAAGCTTCCTTGTCTTGTTCAAGTCTTCAAGCCTAGTCCAAGTCTGAGGTCCCGTCTTGTTCCTAGTTCCAGTACCATCACCTGTCCTCGACCTCTGTCCATCCTGCTGCATCTGCTGCTCCCTAGTGGCAGGTCTGAAAGGGCTATTGAGTGACTGGAGAGCTACTCCAGAGGCCAGCATTGCGTTGCTGGGTCTCTACCAGTGCATGCAGATTCAGCGGAGGTTAGGGCGGTGGTAAGTCTGATCCTCTCATGCTTGGATACATCGTGCCTGCCGCAGCACTTCCACGGAGCTCCTCTCCGCTGTCGGGTCATGGTCCAAGGGCACACATCTCCCCGGAATCGGGAGTGCTCCCTAGCTCTCCCTCCCACAAATTCCAACAAGGAGAGATAGAGAGTCCTGGGCCAGGCTGGCTCTGGGCAGGCAGCAATCAGATTGATACACCAAAGACAGGCCAAGGGTCATGGCAGGCAACAACCAACAAGATCTGTGTCCAGGCAAAAGGTCAGTGACAGGCAGCAAACAAAGAGTAGCCATGGTCCAGACTAGGGTCAGATCTTGAAGTTGATCTGAGGTAAGGCAGGAATGAGGCAAGGGAGATTGGCTAGACGAGATGAGGCAAGTTAGGACTGAAGAAACAAGCCGAGGTAGGCTGGACAAGATGAGGCAAGGGAGGACTGAGGAGGCAAAGCGAAGCAGGCAGGAGAGACTAGGCAAGGCAGGGCTGGACGAGATGAGGTAAGGCAGGGCAGGCTGGATGAAATGAGGCAAGAATGAACAGGATCACAAGCAGCATGTACTGCACTAGGCAAGGGGACCTATTACTGAGGCGCCGGATGGGAGCATTGCTGGTTTTAAAATCCCCAGCCGATGCTGACATCATCTCCCAGCATCTTCAGCCTTTCCCTGTTACATGACCTTTAAGTACTGGCATGCGCCGCATGCACATGCCTAAGAGAACTGGCAGGGAAAGCATGGCGGTGGCGTCCTTGCTGTGACAATGGCATCATCGCTGGAGACTCCCTGCTGTTGCTGACCAAATATAACAGTACCCCCCAAGCCCCTCCCCGGGCTTCTTGGCTTAGGTTTCTCGGGAAATTGCTAGTAGAAATCTCTTACCATCTGGGGGGGCCTGAGGATTACATGCAGGCTCTTAGGAGTTCTCTTCTGGTCTGATGTTTTTCCAGGAGATCAAATATTTGACTTGGTTCCACCGTCTCCAAGAGTATAATATCGCTTGCATTTCAAATTCTGTGTTTCCCTTGGATACTGTTTCCATGGGTTTTGGAGTTGTTGTGATGGCCAAGAGAGAATTAGGGGTTTTAGCAGCAAGACATGGAACACCTTGTGTTCCATTCTTTACATAGAATCTACGGTTCTATGTAAAGCTCCGCTCTCTGTTGGGCAGTTCATTGTTTTATGTAAACCGGAGTGATTTGTAGCCCCTACAAGAACTTCGGTATATAAAAATTAAAAATAAATAAATAAATAAATAAATAAATTGTGTATTTTCAGTGAAGGTGGTAACTTTACCTGATATATTATAGCTCCAAACTGTTGCAGAATGGGAAATGGCCCAGTGAACCTAGGTGCAAATCTGGTTGAGGGTATTTTAAGTCATAGGTTTTGAGTGCATAACCACACTGGATCACCTGGTTTAAACTGAGGGACTTATTGTCATTTCTTATCTGCCTGTTTTTTTAAGTGGCTGGCTGCCTGGGCGAGCAAGTGGTTGATCCTTTGCCAGAGATTCTTGCTATCCTAACTTATGGTATTGGCTGCTGGACAGGGTACAGAGAGCGGGACGGGGAAAGGTACCCAGGGGTGCTTACTGTAGACAATCTGGAAAGGTGATGAACCCATGAAACTGTCAATGTGATTTTTATGGCAGAACTCTGCCCATGGGAGAAGAGTAGATCAGTCGTCCTGCTGTTCATTGACATATAATCTTAGGAAGTTCTTGAGAACTTGACTGATCCTTTCTGTTTGCCCATTCCCTTGTGGGTGGTAAACTGATATAAAGTCCAGAGTGATTTAGAATTTTTTGCAGAGACCCCTCCAGAACCAGGCCATGAAGCCCGGGGAGGGGCTTGGGGGATACTTAAAAGGAAAGACAAACAAAACAGTGTCATATTCCATTACCACACCAAAATCACAACATAACCAAATGTAGAGTTTAAGTGATTATACTGGATCAAGGTAAAGGACACATTCTTATTGGTATAAACCAAGGTAAAGGGTACATTCTTAGTGGCATTAGACTAGAATTTAGGGTCTTAGCCACACCCAGATTGTCAAAATTGAAGCTCGACAGAGCTGAAATCTCAAAGGAGCAGGAGAAAAATGCCAGGCCAAAAAAAAAAAAAGAGCTTCATGGTATGCCATACAGGGGCACATAACATAATAATGAAGCATTTTTTCATCCTGCTGCTATTTTTCCAATGCTACTATGCCCTGGTGATCTGTCAAGCCACACTAGCTTTAAAAAAAAGGAGTGCTGCTGCCTCAATTTCATAGAATAGTGTGTTTGACAATCTAATAGGGAGCTTTACTAAGCCACATTAGTTTATCAAAGGAGGAGCCAAATATGGTGGGAGATGTCCCTGACAAACAATCACGGCTGTACTATGGCATTATTTTTCATTGTGGTACAAATGCGTGACAAAAAGAATCGTGCTGTAATACAAGGCCTTCCCGTGCAATGCTGGCCTACCTCGGCCGGGGCCACCAGTGTTTAAAGGACCTGAAGCCCAAAAATTTGCACCCCCCCCAAAGGCCACAAATGACATCAGGTGTCAATGGCAACCTGCCCATCCCCCCCATGTCACCTTTCGAGGTGGCACTGGTCCCCGAATTAAAAAAAAGAATGAGGCCAACAGCGTGGTAACGGCCTACTCCCTTCACCACCCCCTTCCCTTAAATCACAAAAATCCCCTTTAGTCATATAATTCCCCACCCCACCCCCATGGCCCATTCAAATAAAGTAAAATCCCTGGAATCTAGTGGTCCCTACACACCAAGCGAAAAAATATTAGCCTGGTGGGCTTGGGGAGGCAGCTGGATCCCCATCCTCACCTCTTGAATCCCCCTGTACCTCAAAAAGAAGTCATTGGGGATTCATTGGGGGCCTGAAGCCCCTCTAGCTCAGGGCTTGTCCATGCCATTTTTCATAAATCATGTGACAGGATTAAGGTCCGGGAATTGGATCCTATCTATCTATATACTGTACATTGCACTTAGGTCTGGGAAAGTGGCATCTGTCTATTGGGTCTTGCATTGTGCCTTCAGCCCCAGTCACACACAAACTCACTCTTTGCAAAACACTATGGGGAAGGCTTTAAAAGAAGTGCGTGTGGCCTACATCTGCGCGCGCTACCCGGCGTGCGCACATGTATACCCGATTTTATAAATGCGCATGCATGTTAAAAAATCCGGGGTCAGCGCGCGCAAGGGGTTGCACAATTGTTCACCTTGTGCGCGCCGAGTCGCGCTGCCTTCCCCCGTTCCCTTCCCCCTAACCTAGCCTTCCCACCCCTTCCCCTATCCTTTCCCCCCCCCCACAGCCCTACTCTAACCCCTCCCCCGACTCTTGTCTTACCTTTTGCGCCCGTCTCTGGGCAGGCGCAAGTTGCACATGCCGGAGCTTGCTGGCACGCGATCCTCTGACCCAGCGGCAATGGCTGCTGTGTCAGAGGCCTCTGGCCCCGCCCCACCCCTGGACTGCCCCTTTAGTAAAGCCCCAGGGCTTTATGCGCATCGCCAGGCCTTTCTAAAATAGGCCCGGCGCGCGTAACCTTTTTAAAATCCAGCCCTATGGTTCTGGACAGTGCGGGTCCACGAGAGCAGGGACCCTGGTGATCCCGGAAACCATAGCTCCATAGTCCAATGGACGCAGGGGGCTTGGTGGCCGGCAAGGATGCAGTTGACACTAGTGTCAGGCTGAGAAAGAGCACTGGGCATGGGGGCTGTGGGGAAAACCTCCTTCAGTGAATTTCATCAGGTGTCAACTAGTATCAAAGTATTCTCTATAATAAGAGCAATGGGTGCCTACACAAGAAAACAATTTCCATCTATCTAATGTTATCTCAGTCTGAGCTCTGTTACAACATAGCTAATACTGACCAGTTCTGAATGTTGTCACTTTTTAGATCCTTTACTATTATTCTTCCAAAGCAAACTGGACTCTTTCTAAAACTACATTTTAGCATTACTTGTAAAGGAGCTTTACTTCCTTATTTGTTTAAACACACTTTATTTAAGGAATGCCAAGACACATTACACTGAAATGAGATACCAAATAGATGCAACACAAGCCATAGCTACACATTTATAAGGTGTACTTCAGTAAAAATAAGAATATTAAACAAGCTGGTACCAAGTTTTTTTTGGCTGTATGAGATAGCTAATAAGGATTCCAGATCAAACTGAGCTCACCTAGTATTAACATTTTTTTTACATTTTGGTTTTTTGTACTAGGTTCTCCAGTTTGCAGTGGTAAGCCATTGAATGCTTAGCAGTCTGGCTTGGCTGATAGACTAATTTAGCATAATCTTTTGATCAGTAATGTAAATTTATCAGTCCCAGAGGTTCTGGAATAGACAAACTATAAATCACAAAGATGATAGATTAGCCCATAAAATGCCTCTTTTTGTGTTCCTTAAATAAGTCATACACGTCTAGAATTAATAAGTGTGTTTAAAAACCTTTATGTACTCACATCAATCATACTAATAGCCACAAATGGGCTTTGTTAAATCTTTTCAGACTGTAATCTGCAGTAATATAGAGAGTCTTTGGAAAAGCATATATAGCTGGCAGGAAGTGCAAAGCAGTACTTCATACTGTGCCAACCTCTTCTGCCACCCAGCACCATTCTCACAGTTTGAACTGAACTGAATGGTGTCCCTAGACAAAACTGGTCCCAGGCAGCAACAGAAACTGACTCAGTAACAAACATCACTCTTCTCCCTGCCAGCCATGTGGTTGGGGGAGATCAGGATTTCTGCTCGAACATGGTAGGCCGCTATGGCACAGTACAGTGGCTGACAAGGTACTCAGTCCTGAAGAGGAAAGGCAGAACAAGTATTAAAGGAGATCTTGCAACTCACATGTGAATAGGTCCAGGGAACTTTGTTTATACTAGGAAGAAAACCTGAACTACAGGTCCAGGTAGGGTGGATTATAAATGATTTTAAATAAATACAATATAGCTATAAGCCCTCCTGGTTGTGGGCTTCCTGGCAAATTCCTTGGGTAAGGAAAGTGATGCAATCAGTGAGCGCTCAACATCCAGGCTATCAAGTTGGAGGTTCAGATGATACAGGTAACTCTCTTCTTGTATCAACAATGATGGGGTGGCCCCTAGAGAAATCAGGAGAGATGATAGATAGTTGAACGAGTAGGTATAAGAACCAGACATGTCTGGGCCATGCTGGTGCAATAAGTATCAGTGGGCCTGGTCCTTGAGCACTTTTTGCAGTGTACTGGCTATCAGTGGGATCGGTGTAAAAGTGTACATGAGATCTTCATTCCAGGTGAGCAGAAAATTATCCTGAGTGGACCTGTATTTGCTTGGAAGAATGGAACAAAATCTTTTGACCTTTCTAGTTTCTGACATGCGAAGATGTCAATGAAGGGATGTCCCTTAAGGTCGAACAGTCTGTCAGCTATTGACTGATGTAGGGACCTTCATGAGGTCAAAACACCCTTCTGGGGCAATTTGCCAATATATTGGAAATCCCTGGAAGGTAGGTTGCTTGCAGAATAGCTTAATGGCCGCGCGTCCAATCCCATATCCTTATCACTTCTTGGCAGACAGTTCATGACACTGTGTATCCTTGTTTGTTGTTATATAACATGGCTACTTGGCTATCAATTGCTTGAGAATTTTCTTCCCCTTGAGGAGATGTGAAAAAGTACTCAAGGTGAGTCTGATTACCTGAAGTTCCAGTAGGTTGATTTGGAACTATTGTTCCACTGGTGACCAAGTTCTTTGAGCTAGGAAAGTACCCACATGTGCTTCCCATTCTTTGGTAGACATGTCTGTTGCTAATGTTACCTGATGGAGACAAGACAGAGGGAGGGGCCCCTTCTCATAAAATGTCTGGGTCTAATCACCAATGGAGCTCTCGTTTCATTTTCTGCAAGACATTCACCAGTGTTGTCAAAGGTTGGGTCATCTTATCGCATTGGGAGCTGAACCACCAGGGACATTTTGGCAAGTCTTGGGGGGATCAGGAGGGTGGGGGTTTTATTCGTTAATGATACATTGCATTCGTGGGGATTCGCCATACATTTCGGGAACCCACGAATGCAACAAATAGGGACCTATACGTTGCGGATTGCGCATTCGTTCAAAACGAATGCACATCCCTAGTAGCAATCTCAGACTGTTGCCATGACCGAGTCTGCTCGTCGGACCCTTCTATCAGTCACTCATCCAGTTCCTCCATGAGCTGCTAGCAATCTTTGTCTAGCCAGTCTAGGCATAAACTCTTTTGCTTGGCCTGGACTATTCGGAGTGGGTTCCCTTGCTCGATTACTCTGGTTGGCCTTTTCAGCTGCCAAACCTCGAGCCTCAGGTTCTCCCTCTGACCTGGCTCTTGGGACTGGGGAAATCCCAGTACACAGAAATACATGCTGTTTTCCTTCCAGCCCTCTGGCTGCTTTTGCTTCACCAGTTGCTGCAGTACCCTGACTGCTTCACTCCAGGTTTTCCTATGGCTGCACACGTTCTCTGCAGAGTGGCTTGCTCCCTGGAAGAGGGCCCCGCCCTGCTTCCATTCACCTCACTCACAACCCATTCAGGCAGCTTTTCCAGGGCCACACCCTGTTCAGCACAGCCCTGCTGCACCGGTGTTTCTTCCTCTATTCTTTTTTTTTTGCAAGGCAAGAAAAAAAAAAGCCTACATAACCAGCAATAACTAAATAACTTTTAAATTCCCTATCTACCTCCAGCTGGGCTTCTCCACTTAGCTGATACAAACCTACCAGGCCCACTGGTTTCCTCTCTACATGAAACTTACTTTTTTTTTTTCTTCAGTGCAGCTTCTGAGCCTTGCGCTCTGCACTTTGTTTTAGAGCCCCAGCCTCCCCCCCCTCTGAGTTCTGTACTACGTTTAGAACCACAGGTCCTCTTTACAACGCTCTGTCCTCCCAATAGACACTTTCTAGGAGGCTGGGTTTAAATAAGTAAATAGAGGAACCCTAGGGGCACTGCCTCACATTGCCATATTGGTTCCACCAAGCCCAGTAACCTATTTCCAACAGTGGCCAGTCCAGGCAAGTACCGAAACATTAAATACATTTCATGCTACTAATGCCAGTAATAGGCAGCAGCTATTCCCTAACAGGTAGATTTTTAAAGTGTTGCTCGTGCAAAAACAGCTCCATACACGCGTTTGTGGGCCATGCGCAAACAACACAAATTTTAAGAAGCCGGGAAGTACGTACGTCAATAATAAGGAGGCAGAGAATGGGTGGTGCCAAGACATTTGCACGTAACCAACTGAATTTTGCAAGGCTGACCAAGACAACACATGCCACGTTATGCAGGTAACTTTACTTCTAGTCCTATGAGGCACAAGTCTGGAAATTTTGGGCTAGAAGAAACCTGAACATGGGGGGAGGGGATGTGGAGAGAGAGAGAGACTCTTTTAAAAAGCCAATCTGACACTCTCTATATATCCCACTGTAAGAAGGGCACTTTCAACTCAGGGTGTTGTTTTTTTTTTTTGGGGGGGGGGGTAGTGTTACATTGGTCTGCCTTGGGAACAAGATTGGCCCTTTAAATGAGGTGCTCTCACTGTCTCTCTCCCCAGCACATATGCACGATATTTTAAATGATACGCATGTACTTGGACGCATGATATTTATTTATTTAGATTTTGATTTATACTCCGCTTTTCACACTTTTTCTCAGCGCTTCAAAGTGGATTACATTCAGGTACTGTAGGCATTTCCCTATCCCTAATAGGCGCGTTTATGGGCGCATGCACGCACCTTTTAAAATTTATTTGTAAGTCTACTTAACTAATAGCAGTTTATGGACTTCTCCTCCAGGAATTTGTCCAAACCTTTTTTAAACCCAGCTCAGCTAACTGCGTTACCATATCCTCTGGCAATAAATTGCAGAGCTTAATTGATGTTGAGTGAAAAATACTTTTCTGATTTGTTTTAAATGTGCTACTTGTTAACTTCATGGAGTGCCCCCTAGTCCTACTATAATCTGAAAGAGTAAAAAACTAATTCGCATTTACCCGTTCTAGTCCTCTCATGATTTTGTAGACCTCCATCATATCCCTCGCCTCACCCATCTCTTCTCCAAGCTAAACAGCTATAACCGCTTTAGTCATTCCTCAGAGGGGAGTTATTCCATCCCCTTAATCTTTTGGTCACCCTTCTCTATATCTTCTCCAGTGCATCTATAACCTTTTTGAGATGCAGTGACCAGAATTGAACACAGTACTCAAGATGCAGTCTCACCATGGAGTGATACAGAGACATTATGACATTCTCTGTATTATTCACCATTCCTTTCCTAATAATTCCTAACATTCTGTTTACTTTTTTGACCACTGCAGCACACTGAGCCAACGATTTCAATTTACTGTTCACTATGACACCTAGATCTTTTTCCCGGTTGGTAACTTCTAACATGAAACCTAACATCATGTAACTACAGCATGGATTATTTTTCCCTCTATGCATCATGTTGCACTTGCCCACATTAAATTTCATTTGCTATTTGGATACTGAATCTTCCAGTCTCGCAAGGTCCTCCTACAATTTATCACAATCCGCTTGTGATTTAACTACTCTGAATAACTTTCTGTCATTTGCGAATTTAATCACCTCACTCATTGTTCCCCTTTTCAAATCAATTTTATAAATATATTAAAAAGCATCGGTCCAGGTAAAGATTCCTGAAGCACTCCACTGTTTTCCTTTTTCGGCTAAGAAAACTGACCACTTAATCCTACTCTCTGTTTCCTGTCTTTTAACCAGTTTGCAAGGACATCGCCTCCTATCCCATGACTTTTTAATTATCTTAGAAGCCTCTCATGAGGGACTTTGTCAAATGCCTTCTGAAAATCCAAATACACTACATCTACTGTTCACCTTTATCTATATGTTTATTAATCTCTTCAAAAAAATGTAGCAGATTTTTGAGGCAAGACTTCCCTTGGGTAAATCCATGCTGGCTGTATCCCATTAAAGCATGTTAATCTGTAAGTTGTGAGATTTTGTTCTTTAAAATAGTTTCCACGATATTTTCCTGGCACTGAAGTCAGACTCACTGTTGCGCTGGAGGTGGACCCTTGGCCTGGTGCAGGATTGGTTCGGTCCTCTGGTCGGACCCGGAGAGCGCCTGCCACCAGGAGGCGGAGCACAGGAGGAGGCAGAGGCTAGCTGGAGCTTCACCAATAACAGTCCGGGGTTTCCACAGGTTGAGCCCTTGGGTACCCGGACCGCCTAGACTTAGATGGGCCTCTGGTAATCTCCCGGAGAGGGATCGGAGAGGTGTGCCCACCACGAGCAAAGGTGCACAGCTGATGCAGAGCGAGTGGATTAGACCAGGACCGGAAGCTCCGGAGACCTCGGAATGGCAACAGTTCAGAGAGGTCCTCCAGAAGAGACAGGCAGCGCCTGCAGGTCCAGCCACGTGAAAGCCGCGGTTGTTATCCAAGTGTGTAGGCCCGAAGGTCACTGGGGGCCGGAAGAGAGTGTCCAAATGAAGCGCAAGGGACAATGCCAGAATATCAGTCCAAGAGATGTCAGTCAAAGCGGGGGGTCAATACTTCTCGTGGCAAGCTAAGGTCGGTTCCAGGTGGCAGAAAGAAGAATGGTCAGGCAGGCAGTGGTCAATTCCAGGCAGCAGACAGAAGAATGGTCAGGCAAGCAGTGGTCAGTTCCAGGCGGCAGGCAGAAGAATGGTCAGGCAGGCAGTGGTCAGTTCCAGGCGGCAGGCAGAAGAATGGTCAGGCAAGCAAAGGTTAGTACCAAGAAGTCAGTCCAGATAGGTACTATCTGAGAAGTACATGGAAGCAGGAGACGCTGGAACAGGAGACACTGGAACAGGAGACTCTGGAACAGAAAATACTAGGAACAAAGAAGCAAACTTACTACACCAGCTGTGTCGACCCGATTGCCAAGGCAAGGAACAGGAAGCAGGGCCTCGCCTTAAGTATCCAGCCTAAGTGACGTCATTGGGAGGTGCCCCTCTCCAGCAAAATATGATTTAAAGGAAGTACGAAAAAAGGGTTTTTCAATTGCAGCATCTGCTGCTTTACCACCGGAAATTCAATGTGAAGCTAACTATTTAAGGTTTTGAAAGAAATTAAAATGTTTTATTTGCTCAAGCTTTTCCTGGCTGAGATGGTGTATTCTTTGGAAGCAAGTGCTCTATAATTTTACTGCTGTTTAAAATGTTATAGTATTTATTGATTTGTTTTTATTATATATGTGTTTTATTTGTAAACTGCGTTGAACTTGTTGGATGTTGTAGGCAATAAGATGTTTTAACTAAATAAATAATAAAAAATGTGGAAATTGATCAAAAACTTGGTCCAGGTTTGGGCTGGACTTGTGTCACTTTTGGTTGGCATCTCTCACGCTGTCAGCCTCAAGCCGGAAGTCATTGCTGTTGTGGAAGCAGAGGAGGAGCCTCTGCCAGAAGGGAATTGCCAGAAGGGACAACTCTAAAATTTCAAATGCTTAAAAGCAAAAGAGGGCCACTATGGCTCCAAGCTTCTAGAAAGCATCTGGACTGACACATGTTGCTCCTTGATCTGAGCTATTGTTTTTCTGAATTTGTCTCAGAACAGATGATCTCCTAGGAAGGGAGAATCTACCAGTTTATTGTGAACATCATCATGCAAGTTACAGGCCCTTAACCAAGCCATACAATGTGCCCCTATGGAGGCAGATGATAAATGTGCTGTCATATTATTAGCCTCGTATTTCAGATGGCATATGCTCTCTTCTGCATCTTTGAGCAGCTGTGGAAACTCAGAACCACCCTCTGCTGGGGCCAGGGATTCAGTTTCATTTAAGTACTGCACCATGTAGCACTGGTGGATGGAAATGTGAGTGTTAAGCATGGAATTTTGAAACACCTTTTTTTCCAAAGATGTCCAATATTCTGAGATCTTTCCCTAGTGGAGGAAAAAATTATTGTTTTCTTTGCTCGTTTTAGTGTCAACTCAATGATGACTGATTGGTAAGGCAGCTGTACCACTCCAAGATCCACGGTTTTCTGGGATTTTTACTTATGGTCTAATTTTCTGGCTACTGGACACAGGAAATAGGATTCGCCCACATTCTTATCTGTAATTCTTGCAGGATCGAATGTATAGGAATGGCTGCTTGCTCTGCTGGAGTATTCAGAATCTGAAGTAGGCCAAAGACTCTGCACATGGGTCCTTATTCTTATGGACATTGATTCCCAGAGCCTTGCCCAATTTATCCAGAAACCTGCATTAGAAGTCCTCAGGTGGAAATGGGTGTTCTGGAGGCTCAGGTAGAAATTCAGAGGGATTCCTGTTGAATCTTCCTCTGATCTGAAGGGTGAAGTGACACTAATCCAGGACCCCAGTGATGATGCAGACAACTGAGGAGGGGATCCTTTGTCGCTTTGAAGGGGAGTATTCCTGGTGATTGTCCTCCGACTAGCTGCGAGAGAATGACAGGGTCTCAAATTTCCTTGTAGATGTTCTGAAACATGAAAGGATGAAATGGACTCCCATCTTGAGGGAGCAAATCTGATACCCTGGCGAGGAGAGGTTGAAGAGTGTATTCCTCATCCTTAGCCACTAGGGAGGCAAATAAAGTCTTCAACAACTCTGCCACTTGGTCTAAAGGCCACTGTGCAGTTTGGCAAGGTGTTCTCTGCCTAGGAGATCATCCTCCCAAACTAAGATGGAATCTTCTTGACAACTCTCTGGGCTTTGTAATATTTTCCCTGGAGGACAGTTAGAAATTAATGGCATGACCAAACAGATAGCATCTGGCATATCTAGTTGAAGGTCTTGCTCAAGTAATCTTGAAGAGGACAACACTCTTGAAATATGGGGAAGTAAGTGGAGAATATCTTCCTTTGCATCTTCCAGCCTCCCTTTGACTGCTGCTTCCAGCCTCCCTTTGGCAGCAGCGAGGTCTAGTGTGCGACTGCACTGGTCCATGATCTGAGGCTCAAGGCATCGAGGGAGGAAACATCATCGGTGTTGAGACTTGATGTTCCGGCTGTTCTGGGGCTCAATGCATCAGTGATGCTGAGATCTGATGCACTGTTTCCAAGGAGTGGTGATTTTTCCTTTCACTTGGCACTAAGCCCCTCAGGCTTGCCCACACCTGAAAACAATGCTTTTTGTGCTTACTTGACCCCAATAAAGTGGAGGGGACCCAGGCCTACTCCAAGGAATGGAAGAGGTTTACTTAAGGAGCTCCTGCTCAATAGATGTCCAGGGAGCTGGAAGATGCTCCACTCTAGGAAAAGGAATGACTGCAGCTACTCAGAGACTTACGCAGTTCCTCCATTTTCCAGGCTCTGGACTTTTGAGAGTTCGGAGACATCCAGCCACAGAGGTAGCAGCTAGACTGGTTGTGGTCAGGTCCTAGCCACCAATAACAAATATTGTGGACATCAATGATGGACATCTTCATACTACATACACAGTCTTTGAAGCCACTGATGGAGAGCTGGACATTTTCTGTGAATGTATTTTTTTTAATTAGTACTGAAAGTGCTGTTTGGGGGGCAGCTGAGGCAGTGAGGCAACAAAGTTATTGAAAAAATTAGAAAACTGAAGATACAAGAGATATTAATTAAAGGACAAACAGAGAAATAGAGTACATGTTCATGTTGAAGCTCAGATGAAAAAAGACTGAGGAGCTCATGAGGTAACACTCATACAGGAACTTCCACACATTCTCAGTAGAGCAAAAGCTCTATGAGCTAAGAGAAAAGGGTCTGTTTGGCACCGTCAGATGACATCATCCATGTGTCATGGCTAATTCAGCCCTGCTTGTTGACAGAAAAAAACAAAATCATGGTGGTCATGATTTAAATACTGTTGGGTTTTTTTATATGCTTATTAACTCATTTGTATGTATGTGTTTTTGCTATAGTTAAGTTAAATGCAGAACTCTGTTACATCACATCCCGACAGAGTATTAAGTCAAGTTGACATGCAGCTGTCATATTGCAGTTTATTTTCTTTTTGCTAAAGTGATGTCTTGCTTAAAATATTATGCAGAGCACTGCAATAGATGATAGCGTAGTTCTACTGAATTGCTACTCTGGACAAATTGCTGGGATGGTAGGTGTGCTAAACTCTTGCCATAAGTAACAAAATGATCCAATATATTTGTTGTTGTTGCTGTTGGTGGGGGGGTGGAGGGGTTGCAGAATAGCTCAAAGCATAACTTCCAACTCCACAAAATGATCCTATGAGCTAAGTTTCATATTGACAGGCATCAAGGAGGAATGTTCAATATTTTCAGCTAGTGAGCCATGCTACTAGTAACCAAAGCCACACGGCGGATTTCAAACATGAACCTTTTTACTGTCAAGGAGATGTTTAAAACTCCTATGATCAAAATAATTTTGCCGGGTTTCTGCAGGGACATTTTCAAACCATTCTAACTTATCTTTTCTCATGTGGACCTCAGCAAACTATACATAACCTTTTCAATACTAATGTTTTACATTTGTACAAGCCTCATATGAATGCCTGTTTTTTTTGCAGGTCTAAAGAAAAAGAGACCTAAGGAGAATCTGTGTAGCACTGAAATGTCAGTCAGAATGTCCTATTCCTTATTATTGGTGTGCTATTTTTTGTTTGCTTGTTATTTTAGACATTTCACCAGAAGCAAGTTCCTTTTGCCATGTCTGTTTATGTTTGTGTACATGTATCAAGGGGACTTCTCCAACAATTGATTTGGCAGGAGAGTCTCTTACTGCGGTTTCATCTTTATAACAAAATTTCATGGAATTCTGTCCCTAGAGAGGGCTACCAGTAATTGTGCAGGGAGAAGGCTACACTTAGGGCAGATTTTAAAAGCCCTACGCCCGTAGAGCCTATTTTGCATAGGCCCAGTGACGCGCGTATGCCCTGGGGCTTGAGAAACAGGGCGGGGTGTGGGTGGTCCGGGGCGGGGACGTGGCCAGAGGCCTCCGTAGGGCCTTTAGGCCGGTGGATTGTGCACCGGCACTTGGCTGGCGCACGCAACCTACGCCTGCCCAGAGGCAGGCGCAATTTCCCAAACAAAAGTATGGGGGGGTTTAGGTAGGGCTGGGGGGCGGGTTAAGTAGGGGAAGGGAGGGGGAGGTGGGGGGAGTGGAAGGAAAGTTCCCTCCAAGTCCATTCCGATTTCGGAGTGGCCTCAGAGGGAACAGGGAAAGCCATCGGGGCTTCCCTAGGGCTCGGCACGAACAAGTTGCACAAGTATGCACCCTCTTGCGCGCGCCGACCCTGGATTTTATAACATGCGCGCGGCTGAGCGCGCATGTTATAAAATCGGGCATAGATTTGTGCACGCCGGGTTGCACGCACAAATCTATGCCCATGCATAGGTATTAAAATCTGCCCCTTAACGTGTGTCTTTGGACATGCTCCAAGCATACATGTTTTCATTTTGTTTCTTTTTTACTTCTGTTTCCTCAATACCTGGGCTTTTACCTAATATTTTTTTGAATGGAAAAGAAAAATATTTGTTTTAACTTTCTTTGCAGTTTTGTCATATTGAAAGCTCCTGCAGCTTTTTTTTTTTTTAGACATCTAAGACTGAAAGTGTGTTTCTCTCTTTGATATTAATTTATCTTTATAAAAACATTTGAGTTGTTACTTATTTAGCATGAATTCAATCTTGATTTGTTTTAAAATTGCTGCAGATATTAAAGCAAATAGAGTGAAATACTGAAATCATACACTGACAAAGTATGTATTTTAACTCTGGGTAATACAGTTTGCTAAAAATATGCAAACTCAAAAAGAAATGTAAGTTAGTAACTTAGCAGCATTTATTAAGAAAATTATTTCTTCCTCTACCTAGCTAAGGCTTAATTCCAGGAAAAAATGAAACAGCTACTAGCCATTTGTTTGAGGGCAGGAGATGCAGAACAGATAATATGTTCAAATCTTCTGCTCAGTGTATGATGGTGGCCAAGAAAGCAAATAGAATGCTAGGAATTATTAGGAAAGAAATAGAGAATATAACTGAGAATATCATAATGTTTCTGTATTGTTCCAATGTGGGACCACACCTTCAGTATTATATGCAGTTCTGGTCACCACATCTCAAAACATTATATAGAAAAATTAGAAAAGGTACAGAGAAGGGCAACCAAAATAATAAAGGGGATGGAACAATTCCCCTAAGAAAAAAGGATAAAGAAGTTAGGGCTCTCCAGTTTGGAGAAGAGACAGCTGAGGTGAGATATGTTAGAGGTCTATAAAATAATGACTGTAAAGGGTAAACGTGAATCAGTTATTTACTCTTTCAAAAACTACAAAGACTTCAAAAACTACAAAAACTACAAAGACTGAAGTTACTAGGTTATACATTTAAGACAAATAGGGAGAAAATATTTTTTGACTCATCACATAATTAAACTCTGGAATTCATTGCTGGAGGATGTGGTGAAAGCTGTTAGTGTAGCTAGGTTTAAAAAAGGTTTAAACAAATTATTGGAAGAAAAGTCCATAAACCATTATTAAGGTAGACTTGGGAAACCCACTGCATATCCCTGGGATAAGCAGTGCCAGGTACTTGTGAACTGGATTGGCCACTAATGGTAACAAGATACTGGGCTTGGTCTGACTCAGTATGGTAAATAATATGTTCTTATGACAAAGGAAAGACAATTAACTCTGTTTATGATGGACAGCTGAGGATTATATTTCCCTCTGAAGAGCCAATAAGTGGAGGAAGAATAGTGCCTTACAACTACAAATGAAGAAGTATGTTATCCTATTGACTGGAAGCCATTCACTAGTCAACTAGTCAACATGTGGACAATACTGGAAGAGAGAGATATTGTAATTAACCAATTTAACAAGAAATTTCTTGCTCAAGCAAAAATGGGGCATACAGCAAATTGCAGTACCAACCAGCACTCAAAAATCTACAGGCAGATACCCTCTCTCGCTCCCTCCAGATGGAAGATGTTCTAAAACCACCTAGGCACACCATCGATCCTGCCAGAATACTGATGACCACTACACTTATTGTTCCTCCAGGGAAGACAGTTGTCCCCTCCAAACTCCATGAAAAAGTGTTAAAATGGACCCATGATTCACATGTTGCAGATCATCCTGGGTGGGCACGAACTCTTGAATTGCTTCAACGACACTATTGATGGCCCAAGATGAAACAAGATATCAAGGCCTATTTTGACTCATGCCCTACTTGTGCACAGCAAAAAGCACTGCATGGCTGACCCTGAGGGCTGTTTCAGCCATTGCATGCCCCCAAGGAACCCTGGACCCACCAGTCCATAGATTTTATCATGGACCTCCCACTCTCTAATGGCAGCACTGTGATTTGGATAGTGGTGGACCACTTTTCTAGGATGGCACATTTTGTTCCCATACCAGGCCATCCGTCTGCACCAAAACTGGCATGTCTTTTCACTCTCCATGTCTTCTGCCTAAATGGCTTACCCAAGCACATTTTATCTGACAGAGGAGTCCAGTTCACTATGGTCTATTGATGCTCTCTCTGCAGGAAATCCAGCATTATGCTTGATTACACCACAGCTTATCACCTGCAAGGGAACAGGCAAGTGGAACACACCAATCGTACCCTCAAAACCTTTCTCCATTTCTGTGTTAACAAGCACCAGGATAACTGGTCCACCCTTCTGGCATGGGCCCAGTTTTCTTACTACACCCATATCAAAACAGCCACTGTATCTTCTCCATTACAGTTGGTCTATGGGAATCAACCACTGCCTTCATTACCATTTTTTTTAACAGTGCCTTCGGCAGTGGCTCAACACACCCCCCAAGAATTGCATGAACTATGGGAACGGACCAATTGTCTGATTAAGAGAGCTGCAGATCGAGCAAAGAAGGCAGCAGATGCCCATAAGAGACCATTTCCTCAGTTTAGAATTCAAGAAAAAGTCTGGCTAAGTACTCTCCATTTGCACATGTGAATCCCTTCCATTCACCTGGCCCTGTGCTATGTTGGATCTTTCCCTTATTCCGGAAACTGGGTTCTATCACCTATCAAATAAAATTACCACCAACATAAAAAATTCACAATGTCTTCCATGTATTGTTCCTCAAACCAGTGATACTTTCATAGTCTTCTAAGGCACCACCCAAACCACGGGATGTGTCCATAAACGGGGTTACAGTACATAAAGTTGAGGAATTAGTCTCTCGCCATGGGGCAAGAGGGATGAAAACCTCATTTTATGGAAAAATTATGGACAAGAAGAGAATTTCTGGGATCCTGCTATAAACATTCTGGATTAAAATCTCCAGAGAGAATTCTACCAATGGCATCCCAGGAAAACATTGTCCTCAGGGAGAGGGCTTAGGAGGGGGGTACTGTTACATTTTATGGTCAATGGGCTAATCCCACAGACCGCTGCACTCACCACCCCAGCAAGGCCTGCCATCTGGGCTTCTGACATGGTACTATCTCCCTTGGCCATAGAGCTCCAACGTTGCAGGATGCTGCTGACAATCTGTATGGCAGGATACCATCATCTGCATCTGGCCTCTTTCCTTCTAGGGCACATGCATATCCAACATCATATTGCTTAAAGTGCCCGTGGTGGGAAAAGGTTTGAGGCGCTCCCTGATGACATCATCTGCTCAGGCCTATATAAGGCCTTTGCTGATACACCACTCCAACACTTCAGCAACAGATCCCACTACCCTGGTATAGAACATTTTGCTACAGTGTCTTTGTAACAGTTCCGGCTGCTTTGCAGCCTCCGCTCCACCAGAGGATGCCTGTGAGCCTATTCTGAACTGTAGTCTCCAATACATCCCTGGTTTCTTGCCTCAGCTAGTCTTATATCCTTCGCTGCACCAAGGGACCTCCTTGAGCATACTTCCTTGGCTGGCCAAGCTCCTCTTGCATGCCTATACCACACCTGGACTCCAACAATACCTAACCCATTTCACTCTTACCTCCACGCAGCTCCAGTCTGTTCTTGATTTCCAGTTCAATCTTACTGCCGCACAGCTCCAGTCTGTTCTTGATTTCCAGTTCACTCTTACATCTGCGCAGTTCCAATCTGTTCCTGAGTTCCAGTTCACTCTTAACTCTGCACAGCTCCAGTCTGTTCCTGAGTTCTAGTTCACGCTTACCTCCACGCAGCTCCAGTCTATTCTTGATTTCCAGTTCAATTTTACCTCCGCACAGCTCCAGTCTGTTCCTGAGTTCCAGTTCACTCTTACATCTGCACAGCTCCAGTCTGTTCCTGAGTTCCAGTTCACTCTTAACTCTGCACAGCTCATCTGTTCCTGAGTTCTAGTGCACTCTTACCTGCACACAGCTCTAGTCTGCTCCTGAGTTTCAGTTCACTCTTACCTCCAAGCAGCTCCAGTCTGTTTCTGAGTTCCAATTCACTCTTACCTGCATGCAGCTCCAGTCTGTTCCTTAGTTGCAGTTCACTCTTACCTGTGTGCAGCCCTAGTCTGTTCCTGAGTTCTAGCTTCTGCCACAGCCCCAGGCTTGACTTCAGCTCCAGCCACAGTCAAGCCATTCCAGTTCAAGCCTTACTTCAGTCTCACCGGACCACCCAAGTGTAGCCCTAGCCTCATCATGCCATCCTGCACCATTCTGGTGGTGGTTTCTACCATGTTCCTGCTGCAATGGAGCCCTAACAGAATGATGAAGCCAACCATCACTTCCAGCAGTGAGGCAGGACCCTGAACCTGCCCGGTCAGTCTGCTTTTAATTCAGACAATAATACATACACAGCTGATCAATATTTTTTCCTGCACTACCTGCCTGACTTTAAACCCTAAGCACTACCTGAAATGCATATTGTGTCAGTTCCCTAACCACAAATCTTGGGCATGCAGTGAATGCAAAAAGAAAAATTCCTTTTTATTCCTACAATATTTGAACTGTAAGTCCCCTAATTGAAATTGATGGAACTGCCCATGCATCCTTAACTACATAACCACCAGAGAGAACTTGACCCATCTGTGGGGCCACCAAGCCAACCTCCAGGAAAGCTAGTGCATTTTTAAAACCAGAGCCTGGTCCAGGAGGAAAATTAATTCAGATTACTGATGCACAACCTGCTGTAAAAATACCCAGTATAGCACTTCAGAGAGCCCCAGCTTGCTTACCTAACCTAAACCCTGGGCAAAGTGATGCTGACTTAGCTGCTGGGAGGGAAGAACCTGATTTTGTCTCTAGGCACAAAGACAGTAAATAAAAACTGACTGTTCTGTAACCATAGTCAAGTCTTATTTAAACGCTGATATAGAAAAAACAGGAATTTCTAAGCCAGCTGGTACATTAACACCTTCAGTTTCTACCTTATAGCTGTATTACTGTTACAATGCTGCTCGCGGGTCCCAGCCACGAACAGTCTCTCACCTCGCCAGTCCCGCCAGCCCTGCTCTCCGATGCCACCTCCCACCAGCCGACACACTGCTGTCCTTCCTTGCAGCCCAGAGGCCGCTGACATCGCCAGCCCTTCCTCGTGGCAGGGAGCTGCTCTTGTTTCCATGCAACGGGAGCACCGCCGACTGCTCTTCTCCTGCACAGTGGGAGCGCCGATGAGTTCCTCCTTTGCAGCCCAGAAGCCGTGGCTGCCTTCTCCTGTGTGGCAGAAGTGCCGCCACCGCTCTCTTCTTCGCAGCCTGGAGGCCGCTGACCTTGCTGCCTCTCTTGCGGCCCGGAAGCTGCCGACATTCCGGCCTCATCTTGTGGCAGTAGTGCCGCCCTTGGCCTTGCTTTGTGGCGTGGACACCGCCACTGTCCCCAGTCCTGGTCTCTTCCTAGGTGCGCAGCCACGCCTCTCTTCAGCATTTAAAGGGCCCGCGGCGGGAAAAACCCCGCGGCCCTGCCTGATGACATCTCCCGGCATCGCATCTCCAGCCCTATAAAAGGGCTCCTCACCAGTCCCCCGTCGCCTTCACAAGGAGCTTGCCTGCTCCTGGATGCTCCATTTCAACTCTTCATCCAGGAGAATCAGAGGTCCATTGTCTCTCCTTCAAGGTCCGTGTTTTTCATGGGAGCTTCCTTGTCTTTGTCCATGGTTCCTGGTCTTTCGTTGGATCCTGCATCCTTGTAAAACCTGTGCCTTTTCGTTCCAGTTCCTGTCTCCAGATTTCCTTGTCTCTACATCAAACCTTAAGGAATTTAAGAAAATGCTAAAGACATATCTATTCAATGAAGCATACAACATACCTTAAATACAATAACACAATATACCGCTAGACCTTTATTATGTTTAGGTTAGTTGTGTTTGTCTATTTTAACCTTCGTAGGTAAATTGGCTGTGCTTTACTTTTTAACTTGTTTGTATATTTGTAAACCGCCTAGACGGACATGCAAATGTCTTATTGTTTGCGGTATATAAACATTTTTAAATAAATAAATAAATAAAAATAAATAAGTAAATAAATAGATGTCCTAATCTCCAGATGATCCTGTCCTCGGTCCTCGTCTCCAGTTGTTCCAGTACTTCAGTTCCTGTATCCAGTTGTCCCGGTCCCTCTAGTTCCTGGCTCCGGGTATCCCAGCCTTGTCTTGCCCACCAGATTCCGCCTCCAGATGACCATCCTGTGAGTAAATCCATATCTGATCCAGTGTCCTGTTTCCGGTCATTGGAGCCCTGTTTCAGCTGGATCTTTCTTCAAACACTGCCTGGATTTCTCTTCCGTCCTGAGCTTCAGTCCTGTGCTTGTCCTGCTCTCCATTTGGTCCATGACCAGCCTCTTCAGGTTGTGTAGGTCGCACAGTGGGACAGGGTGGATCAGCCCATGGAGGGCTGTTTAGGGCGCCCTGAGGGGTAGTGCCTGTCTGAGTCTCCAAGTGCCTCGCCTTGTCTGAGTCTCCAAGTGCCTCATCTCATCCAAGTCTCCAAGTGCCTCATCTCGCCCTTTTTCCACAGTCATCGCCTGTCCTCAACCTCTGTCCATCCTGTCGCACCTTCCATTCGCAGGCGGCAGGTCCGAAAGGGCTATCGAGTGGCCAGAGGGCTACCCCAGAGACCAGCATTGTGTTGCTGGGTCTCTCCTGGTTCATTCGGGTTCAACAGAGGTCAGGGCCCCGAGTCTTCAGTCTGTCCACCCATGCTCGGATATGTCTCGCCTGCCTTGATGCTTCTCTAGAGTCCCCTCTGGGGCTGTGCAGTGGCCCAAGAGCACACTCTCTCCCGAATCAGAACCACTCCCTAGCGCTCCCACAACAATTATGTTTGCTCCAGGTGCCAGCTCCAAAATCCACCAAATTTCCCTGAATGTTTTAAATGCCATCTCCTTAATCCAGATCAGTGGAGGTGCAAAAAAATGCCAAGAAACTTCTCACTGGATGGAGACTAGTTATGATTGAGTACTGCCAAAGACCCTAGCAAGAAATATTTTTCAGAAATAATCTACTGATATCGCCTTTCCCTGCAATGAAATGTTAAAACTCAGACTGGTTAAGTCTTTGCTCAAAGTTCTGTTAAATCTGATTTACAACCATTTAATGTTCCTTGCAGAGGTAACCTCTTTCCACAGAAGTCAGAAAAGGAAAAAATCTATAGCCCAGGTCTCTTTTGTGTCAGAGAACACCTAATTTGTCTGTCACACCCAGAAACAAGGGAAAACCCCTACAATAAAAGCCAGTTTCTACCTTGCTTTCACCTAATGTGCACTCTCAGAGATTTCTAGATCACCCTGTAATTCCTCTGCAGCACCAGACATTGAAAACAGAGAAATATGATCACTTGTTAAAGTTACATGTTTTAATTCCTTCTAAGGGAAATATATTTCAGCAGAACACCCAGACAGCAGAACCTTGCAAGCAAGCCTAAGGTATATATTCTTTACTAGCTGTACCCGGCCACGCGTTGCCGTGGCTCAGTCTGGTTTAATTTCACAATGCGCATTTGCTCTGCTCCGGCCGTCCCAACTCCCTCCCCCCCATCCCCGGCGGTGGACGGACTGGCTCAGCGACTCTTCTACCCTTTCCTCCTCCTGTGTGTAAATGTCCGGCAGTCCCTACTCCCTCCCCCCTTCCCCAGCGGCGGAGGAACGGGCTGAGCCGTTTCTCGGAGCAGCGACTCATCTGCCCTTTCCTCCTCCCCTCCGTGACACCCAGCATGTAGCGCAGAGCTCTATGGTCCGCACATGCGCGGTAGAGCTGCTCTCTACTGCGCATTTGCTGTCTGTCGGGCTACATTCAAAAAAATTTTCGGTCTGTTTTCGGACACTGCATCCGTCTACACTTCTGTTCCCTCACTCCCCCTCGCTCATTCACCTCAGTCACTCATCCTCCTCCCCATCGGTCACACCCTCCCCTTCCCTCCCCTGCCCCAACTCAAACTCCCTCCCCTCACTCTCACCTCCCTCCCCTCACTCTCACCTCCCCCCTCATTCTCCCTCCCACTTCCTCCCCTTCCTTCATTCTCACCTCCCCCCTCATTTTCCCTCCCCTTCCCTCACTCTCACCTCCCCCCTCATTTCCCTCCCCTTCCCTCACTCTCACCTCCCCCCTCATTCTCCCTCCCCTTCCCTCAGTCACTCCCTTCCTCCACTCCATCTTTTTCTCTTCTACACAGGGCCGGCTGGGAGGGACCATGCTAAAGGAGGAGGCATTTGCTGACAGAACTGCAGCATGTTAACAGCCTGAGCCTGTCCCTCCGTCTCTGTCCCTACTCCCTCCCCCCTTCCCCGGCAACGGCGGGCCAGGCTCAGGCTGTTAACATGTCTGAGAAGCCTTTTCTTGGAGCGATGATCTCATGCACACCTCACCACTGCGCTCGTTGCTTGCCCGCCCGTCGCTCAGCCTTCACCGCCGCTGCTCCTCCACACCGCATCCGCCGCTCTCATTGCTGGCCCGACTGATGCTCACATACCGCTGCCACTGCCGCAAAACGCCGTGCCCGCCGCTCTGACCGACATGCTCTCTCGCGGCATGTCGGGGAGAGTTCTTTGTGCCGCGCATGCGCAGTAGAGCTGCTCTCTACTGCGCATTTGCGGCACGTCGGTCAAGCCTCATTTATCTAGTTGATAGCGTGTGTTGCTTTTACGTCCAACAGATGGCGCTGTTTTTCCCAAAAAGCATGTTTTTACTTGTCACAGGTGTGACATCTATATGATATAGGTATATAAAAACACACGCGTATTCGAATGCAACGTTGTGTCAAAATTTCAAAGCAATCGGTGAAGAACTTTCGGAGATTTAAGATTTTGAACAAACGAACATTTACATTTTTATTTATATAGATTAGATGACTCTAGTATTCCTTTGTCAGTAGAAGCAAGAAAGCTTCACAGCTGAGGCATGATTCCACTTCATCTTCAATTAACACACATTCACAGGACTCTCTCTGTTGTACAAGAGTTGATCCATACTGCCAAACTAGAAAAAGAAAAGCAGCTTTACTCTGGTTCTAAGATACTTGCTCTGACTTTTTCTGAAAGTAATATCTATTTGTAGAAATCAATGGAGGAGAAAAATAATAATCAATTGTTATGGTTATTGATATTTGGGTAGATCCTTGGACACTGTGGCAGCTGACCACGCCCACGGGGGGAAGTCCCGTGAGGGACCACAGTGTCAGGCTAGATTCTGGACACACAAACACAGATTTGAATCTTTTATTAAACAGTTTTGGAAACCACCAGAGGTGGCAGTAGTGAGTAGTGGATGTTGAGCCCGGCTGGACAGGTCTCCCATAGAACACTGGAACAGTAAATCCTCTGCTAGGCTGTGCTGTAGTGGAAAGAGACTTAGAGTTACGAGTACACAATGAGAAACATTCAAAGTTCCAGTTAGAATTAGGAGAAGCTCCGAGACAGGGAGAGCAGGCCCTCGAGAAGCGAGTACCTGATCCCTTAGAGCAGAGAGACTCAGTTGAATAGTACTATCATAGCAGTAACAGAGATTCCACTAGACAAGAGGTCTGGCATCGGAACAGAGGGCAGGCCCTCGAGGAGTGAGTACCTGGTTCCAGTGGAGCAGAGTACCTGGTTCCAGTGGAGTAGTTGTACTCACAGATGGAAACTGTTAGTGAAGTCTTCCAAGTAGAAAGGTTTGAAGATGCAGACAGTGACTCAGGGAGCATGGGCCCTCAAGGAGTGAGTACTGGTTTCCTGATAGCACCTGAAAGAAGCAGAAGAGGCCCCCGAGGAGTAGGTACCCCGTTAGCAACCCCAAAGGGTGTAAGAGTTCCAAATAGTGCTGGAGTGGCAGAGCAGCTTCGGTACGGAGAGCGAATCCCATCCGTAGGTTTACCATTGGTAACTCAATGAGCTAGCAAATATCCGGGTAGCGTGACGTCATCTCAGGGGGACGCCCCTGAGGTTCGTGCCAACGTGGAAATAAAGATGAGGGTGGCGGGCGCACGTGCGTGCCCTAAGGTACCTTGGAGGAACAAGGCTGGAGGCACCAAAGCTGGTCTGGGGACGCTGGAGAGGATGGCAAACAGACGCCGCAGCAGCCAGTAGTCCGAGGTGAGCAGGAGGAGCCGCAAGTAGTGAGAGGTAGGCAGGGAGAAGCCATCGAAGACTTACGGTCGCAACATCAATTTGAAAAGGAAAAGTGTTCATTTCCAGAGGTTCCTGTCTTAATGATTGATCCTTGTGTTTTAGCCTCTCCTGCCACCTATCTAACCTTTGATTCTATCAGGTTAGTGATTACCTTTAACTGAACAAGAAGACTGGTAATACCTAATTCAACTGCTTCTCGGTTTCCCACTCTGTTAACTAATACTGAAAGCCATGCCTTGAAATCTGAAACTCCAGCTGTAGCTAATCCAAAGTTAATTAAAGCTAGAGCTCCAGGGAAAGCAGCCTGTACATTTATTTATTTATTTATTTATTTATTTATAGAGTTTATATACCGTTATTCGGGAAGCCATCATAACGGTTTACAAAGTGAATAAATTTTTAACAAAGAGGTTTTGAGATATCATAACATGTTGTAATTACAATAATAAACATAACCAAGTAAGTCTCTGAAGATATACCGTGTTTCCCCGAAAATAAGACAGTGTCATATTAATTTTTGCTACCAAAGATGCACTAGGCCTTATTTTCAGGGGATGTCTTATTTTTCCATGAAGAAGAATTCACATATAGTGTTGAACAAAAAAATGAACATTTATTATATTCTGAATAGTTGTCTGGTTATGCTGGTTTGTGATGACAACTAACTGTGAATCCTGCAGGGTAAAAAAATCACAGCTGCATGCTCTGGTGTTCTGTGCGACGGGCAGGCTCCCAAATAAAAACTTTGCTAGGTCTTACTTTCGGGGGAGGTCTTATATTTAACAATTCAGCAAAACCTCTACTAGGTCTTATTTTCGGGGGATGTCTTATTTTCGGGGAAACAGGGTAAGGTTGAATGTGGAGGGAGGATATTTCGGATGAGAATTAAGGTTAAGAGTTCATTTGAGAGTTGGTCTGTGTAGATGATTGTGGATCCATGAAGAATTTACATTTCTTACCAGCAGAGTAGATCAGTCTATTTTAACTAAGTCTAACCATGTAGATGATATCTTAAAACTTACTTCAGTAATGCAGGCTACATCCAGCTCTGATCCTGTAGCAGAATCTCAGCCAGGCAGAACAATTACCTGCCCAGAGCCTAATTTTAAAACAGACTTTAGCCCCAAACCAAATCCAGTGTTACACTCCACCCCAAATTTTCTGTTCACTCCTGCAAAGAAACTTTGCCTGCAAAGGATCTGGTATTTTAGTACTCAGAGCGTGTCCTTACTCTCTGAAGGAACTCTAACAAGGTTCCAGTCTTTACTTTTGTTCCACCTGCCCTAAACAATCCAGTCCATGATGTACTAGTATTGTGACTCAAGTTATGCCGCTCCATGAGGAGCTCAGTCCAGCTCTGTCCCTTCAGGAGGAGCTTAACCCACTTATGCCACACCAGGAGGGTTCCAGCCAGACCATAATGCCCCAGGAAGGGTACAGCTAAGGTATGCTGCCCCAGGAGGGTCCTGTCAAGCTGTGTTATCCCAGGAGGTGTCCTGTCAAGCTGTGCTGTCCCAGGAGGGATCCCACCCAGTTAAGTCAGCCATACAGCTCTGGGAGGAGCCACGCCTGATCGCCCAGCAGAGGGCACTCGTCCACAGTTTGTTCGCACAGCAGGAGATGTCTGCCTACAGCCAGCCTGCCCAGAAGAGGCATCTATCTACAACCAATTCACCCAGCAAGAGGCACCTGCCTACAGACAGTCTGCCTAGAAGGGGACGTCCATTCCCAGTCAGTCCACCTAAAAAGGGGCATTCGCCTACAGCGTCTGCCTGGTAAAGGGCCCCTGGAAGAAATTGGACCCAGGAGGAGGAGTTCTTAAAGGAGAGGGGTACCATTAAGTTTCTGACTGCTGTGCAGCCTCCCCTCCACCAGAGGACTTCGGTGAGCCCTGTTCTGAACTGTACTATCCAGCATGTCCCTGGTTTCTTGCCTCAGCCGGTCCTACAGTCTCTCCTCCAACAGGAGACGTCCTTGAGCACACTTCCCTGGATGGTCGAGTTCCTCTCGCTTTCCTGCACCACATCTGGACTCCAGCAGTACTTAACCCAGTCTGTCCCTTGCCTCAATGCTTTAGTATTGAGCTCTAGTTGGCTCCTTGCACTAGCCACTTCTGCCTTGGGGCCTTCTCAGGCCTTTTCCTATTCTATATCATGGCCATTGGGCCTTCTGCCTTAGCCTTAGCCATAGTTGACTTAGATTTACTCTTGTGGCCTCTCTGGCCTTCTGTTTTAATCTTGCTCTGCTACCTTAGGGGCTTCTGGCTCTTTCCTTGTCTTGAGGCCTTCAGGCCTATCTTACTTGTTTCTGAGTTCCAGTTCACTCTTATTACTCCATGCAGCTCCAGTCTGTTCCTGAGTTCCAGCTTCAGCTGCAGCCTTGGCTTCAGTTCCAGACACAGTCAAGCCATTCCAGTCCAAGCATTTCTCCAGCCTCACCGGACCTCTCAAGTCTAGCCCTAGTCTTGTCATGCCATCCTGCTGCAATGGAGCTCTAACATTCTTGTCTTAAGCCCAGCTTATCTTCAGTGTTCTTGCCTTCTGAGCTTCTCCTTACCTGACTTCCCTGCCTATCTGTCCCTCCTTTCCTTCAGATGGATACCTGGATTGACTTCGGCCTGACCTTGGGCCACACTTGACCTCAGCTTACCACCAACCTCTGTCTGCCCTTCAACACGCCTGACCGCTGCCTGCCACCAACCTCTCCCTGCTTCTTGATACACTTGATTGCTGCCTTCCTATGACCCTGCTACCTAAGGATCTCCTCTCCTGCTCACAGCAGAGACCCCACCTAAGGCCTGCTGGCCTCCGAACCCAAGGTTCCACCCGAGGGGAACCAGGGCTGATATAGATGATGCTCCAGCTGGGTATCTGTTTCATCTGGGTCCACCTGCTGATGGTGGTAACCTAAAGGGATCCTCCCTGCAGGTTGTGCCAATCCCACTCAGGTGTTCTATACCTGGGATTTTTAAAAGTTGTGTATTGAAGATGAAACATCGGTTTTTGGAGCGAGGGTATTCTCCATGCTATGTGAAAAGAGCTTACACCTGGACATGGTGGGTGAATCGTTATTTATTATTACAGCCACGAATACCCTCTCCTAATTATAAGATAGTTTGTGTATTATCTTACATCGTTTGTGTATTATCCTACAGCAAATTATAAAGTGTCACTTGTCTGTTTTAGGGTTACATTCACATTTTTCTGACCTACTTCTGTTTGAACTAAAGAGAGGACATAATATATAAGAGACATTTTAGTCCGTTCATGCTTTGATCAGTCCACAACCTCCTTACCGAACAGTGTTGACAGAGGTCACTACCCTTGTGGCCAGTGCAGTGTCTGTCCATAATCGTTTTTTGGTGTAATATCACCTTCACCTCCATTCTTCTGACTTGAACTACATGATGCCACTACTTGTTTGTTGTGGCATAGGTGTTGTTTGTTCTATGTGGTCCTGTGTCCTTTTGTGTATGTGGGTAAGACAATACGTATGTTATCTGCATACAAGAACACTGCAATTGTATTTGTTGCCAGTGTTGAGCCCCCCCCCCCCCCCCCCTTGGTGGAACACTGTATTGCAGTAAGTCACTGTTTTGAAGATTTTTATTTCACTGCTCTGGAACAACCCTGGCATACTCTTTGAACACTACTGTCCCTTCTGAACTCAAACAAGAGATTGACTGGTCCATTTTTTTTTATTGATTGGTAATGAGGGTGGGAGTGTTTAGATTTCTTTTATTAGGAAATAGTCACCAGGGTTGTGACTCATTTCCTGTCCATGAAATGCTTAGAAGACATATTTGTCCAAATGATAAATGTATATGCTATGTATAAAAGTTTTTTTCAATGCTTTTTTAATATTATTGTGATACTAAAGCTATATCTTTTAAGAATTTGTTTGTTACATCTTTTCCCTGATAGACAGATATTGCCAAAACACTAGTGTTGGGATTGGAAATGTGATTCATTTCAGATGTGATTTATATTGGGACTGGAAATGCGATTCATTTTGGATGGGATTTATATTTTCTTTTGGACTGTGATCCGTTTTAAACAGGATTTATGGTTACTTCAGACGAGCTTTCTATCCATTTTAATGAACCCTTTGGGATATTTATTTTGTGAAATTGATGACTGAGTAGATTTGAAGAAATGCTTATTTTGTGGTGAACTGTACACATTTAAGAACTTGCCTGTGATGAAACAGTATTACAATTGTGTTGATGTGCAGGCACTCAAAACGAACTGAAAGGTCATAATGCTGCTATGCAGACAAGTGTTTGTGCCTTTAAAGTCATTTTTAAGATTACCTAAGATGATATATGATGGTCAGTGTTATTTTATGTAGTTCTGTGCTACAGTTTGATTTATTTATGCTTTTTTCTGTTAGTTTGGATATTGGATGAATGGAATGAGTGAATAATTAGTTTTAAATTGTTTGGTATTTATTTATTTATTTTATTTATTTATTAACTTTTATTTACCGACATTCGTGAAACACATCATGCCGGTTTACAAATAACTCAAAGGAGGAAAATTACAATAAAACAATAAAACCATAAAACAGTAAAACAAATGGCATAATAGAGCAATAATACATGGGGAGGAGAGAGGGGAAGGAGGATACGGGAGGGTGGGAGGAGGGGGTGGATAGCAGATGGGCAAGGCTGAACTGAGAGAAGAAGTGAAAAGCACAATAGAGGCAACTATATACAATTTATATAATTTAGGTATATAATTTAGGTACAATTTATATAATTTAGGTACATTTATATAATTTAGGTACATTGTCATTATCTTGCATAACAACAAATTGATTGATGGGCCCTATCTAAATAGCAAGAGTGGAGATCTTAAGATGGCCAAACAGGTGGATAAAGGGACAATAAAAGTCAGAATAATACTTGACTGCATATGAAGAAGAATGGTCAGCAGAAAAGGAAGGTGATATTACTCCTTTATAGTTCCCTGGTGAGACCTCTTTTGGAATACTGTGTACAATTCTGGAGATTGCACTTTCAAAAGGATATAAACAGGATGGAGTCGGTTCAGAAGGTGGCTACTAAAATAGTCAGTGGTCTTCGTTCTAAAGCATATGGGGATAGACGAGATATGGGAGATATGATAGCGACATTCAAATATCTCAAAGGTTTCCATGCAAAGGAGGTAAGCCTTTTTCAATGGAAAAGATGCTCTAGAATTGTTGCATCGGAGGTGGACCCTTGGGCCGAGGTGGGGTTGACGCAACCCGTAGGTAGGGACCTATGGGTTCTCACCATCTGCAGGTGGAGTGTGCTGAAGATAGAGGCCGCTGGAGCTTCACCTATACCAGCCCTTATTCCCCGTGGGTTGAGCCTTTGGGTGCTGGGGCCGGCAGGACTTAGGTGGGCCTCGAGGTTAGTTCGTGAAGTAAGGTGATTTAGCCCAGAGACAGCAGTCACTAGGTGGTGTAGTCCTACCCTGGACTGGGTTCAGTATGGGAACTCAAGCACCAGTGGATCAGGAGGTAACAGGAGGTGCCTGAGCAAAGGAAGGCCAAAGTCTTGTAAGTCCAGGAAGTAGGCTGAAGGAGGCGTCACTGACAAGCTAGAGACAAGGCTGGCAACAAGCGGAGGTCATGGCAAATAATGAAGAACTCTGGACGCAGAGTAATCTGTAGCAGAGTCGATCAAGGCAATGGTCAGAGCATGGAGAAGGCAGGCTTAGTCAATCAAGGCAATGGTCTGAGCACAGAGAAGGCAGGCATGGTCAATGAAAGCAATGATCAGCACATGGACAAGGCAGGCGTAGTCAATCAAGGCAATGGTCAGGGCATGGAAAAGGCAGGCGTGGTCAAACGTAGCAAAGGTCCAGGATTGGAGATAGGCTGAAGAGTAGTCAAATGTAGCAAAGGTCTGGGGTTGGAGACAAGTTGAGGAGTAGTCAAACAAAGCCAAGTCAAAATCCAGGGAGTCAGTCCAACAAATAGACAGGGCAGGAACAAGGTAGGCTGGAACCAGGAACCACAGGAAAAAGGAACAAACATAGAGACTATTCTCTATCAGCAACGAGTAGACTGAGTACGAGGAGACCTGTTGCAAAGGCAACGCTATGGAGCGAGGCCTGAGCTTATATACGCTGAAGAGTCTGACGTCAGCATCTGGGGCTGCGGCCAGGTTCCGCCGCGGGCCCTTTAAAAGAATCAACGATGTGTGCGTGCGTGCCTAAGGAAGGGCGCGGTGCCGATGGCGGCGTCTCTCTGTGGGCCATGCAGAGAGGCCCGATGAGCAGGGACATCTTGGCTGGCAACACTGGGGACCATGGCAGAGCCGGAGGCACCGGAGGAGACCTGAGGTCGGAGCTGGTGGCCCACCTCCGCCAGTGAAGAGGAACCAGGAGCTGGAATCCATACAAGAAGGTAAGAGGGCCGCCCCGCGGGTCTGCCCCGGGCGGTACTCATAACAAGAATGAGGGGTCATGATATTGGGTTGAATGGGGATAGACTCAGGAGTAATCTTAAGAAATATTTCTTCATGAGAGGTTGGTGGATATGTGGAACAGCCTCCTAGTGCAAGTGGTAGAGCAAAAACAGTATCTGAATTCAAGAAAATATAGGACAATTACAGGGGATCTCTAAGGAAGTGATGAGAATTATAGTGCTGAATTAATTGGACGGATGGGCAGAGTGAATGGGCCATTTTTCTGCCTTCGTATTTCTATGTTTAAAAAGCAAATTACCATTTGGGATACTAAACTAAGGAGAGTGTTAGATGAATTGGCTCCTGAAAATACTTGTATGATTAAGAAAGCAAGATCAGTGCCATGATTTTCTAATAAATTATATGATTTTAAATAAAAACCTGACTCACAGACAGAGCCTAGCACAAGTCGAAAAGTGAGGCCCTTAGATACAAATGTAAAAAGTACATTAAACTATTAACTCTAGCAGCCACCATCCTGCTTGCACCCCTCCCACAGATCTAACATAGCATATAATACACAGGCACAATGCAATCAAAACATGAGCATTGAAGTGGAATGTAAAAGTCCACAGCTTTATTAACAAACATATCGTCTTAAAATGATATGTACCTGAGCCAACCCACAATAGCCAACTAGGCTAGACACTGCCACTCGCCGTGAACCAAACAAGATAGCCTCCTGTCACACCCCCTGCCGTATCTCCAAGCAAGGGTTTTGCACCTCTTCCATGGCACACCTCTGCACCACGTCTGAAACCCAACAGGCTCAGGTATCCACCCCCTCCCCCAGCTGTGACAATATAGTCAGTACGTATATACACATTTCCTAAACTGAATAACATGTGCTGTCTGAGCTAAAAGATAATAACTATCTTCCCTGATCGTTTCTAATGAATCATGCAATATCACTCAGAAAAAAATGTTTTCATGTATAATGACCTTCATACATGGCATCATGGTAAATGTGCTGTATATAAGACACAATAATTTAACTCTGCCAATTTTTATAATCCTGGGTCATTGTGCTTTTTTTTTTGTATATATGCTAGTTAATCATTGTTCAACCATAGTGCAGAAAAATTATTTTGTGAAACTGTATTCCCAATAAATTATGCTTTTAGAAATCTCCACAGGTATTATTGTTTTTCTTAAATTTCACTTCATTTAGCTTATAGTAATACCACTCAAATATTGAAATGCATTATGAGAAAGCTGAATAGAAAAAACAGCTGGCAGAACGCTGAAAAATGTGTTAGTCTTTTGCGAGAGTAATCCTTTTATGAATGGGATCGATGACATCCATATGTTTCTAGTTCCCGACATGGTCCATGTTTCGGATAAAGTCCTTCATAATGGGGCAATCCAATATCTTAAGAATTAGGCAAAAAGGATTTTAAATTATTAATAATGCGTTATTTAAAAAGTAGTGCAAGAACAAACGTGAAGGGACTTTTGACATGCGCTCACTAAATGGGGGCGGAGTCGGGGCGGAGTCAGCCCCAGAAGAGGAGGAGTCAGGGCGGCACTGGGGCTGACACTGTGCAGACATCGCTGGTGGTAAAAGGTAAGGATCTTTATCACCGCCAGTTTCGCGCCAAATAACTACACCTTTTATGGTGTAATTATTTGGTGCGAAAGCCGGCAGCCAGCGCATCACAGTGGTGCGATGGCTGCTGGCTTTCGCAGGCCTGCCCCCCGCTTCACCCCCCCGCTACCGCTGGATTTTCTAAGGTCTGCATTTTGGATGATTTACATTTTAATCTAGACAGGGAAAATGACTCAATTTTAGTTCTTTTAATTTTAAGCGTGACTTTGAATACCATAGATGACAAAATCTTGCTCAATCGACTTTCCACTATAAGAGAACCAGATTCTACTGTGAATTGGTTTGGATACTTCTTACCAGGGAGAAATCACTATATTAATATTGGAATACATTCTTCATGTCTATTCCTCTTATACTGTGGAATACCACAGGGTTCTCTCCTTTTGCTTATGATATTAAATTTAACTTACAAACTTTGGTAGGAGTTACTACCTTGAATTCATTACCAATTTTCTTGCTTATATACTGTATGACTGTATACTCCCTTGGGTATTATTTGTGATGTGTCCTTAAGGTGATTAAATCAGTGTTTGGTGGCAATTACATCTTGGATGTATAGGGTTGGATTTTACTTACGCGCGGGCGTAGATTTGTGCGCGCAACCCGCCAGCCCTACCTAAACCCCCCCAACCTTTATTCCATAAGTTGCACCTACCTCTGGGCAGGCGTAGGTTGCGCGCCCCTGGCACGGCCGTTGTGCCAGAGGCCTCGGTCCTGCACCCGCCCCTTTCACAAAGCCCCGGGACATACGCGAGTCCCGGGGCTTGCGCGCATTGCCGGGCCCATGCAAAATAGGCTTGGCACACATAGGGATTTTAAAATCTGCCCCATAATAAGTTAAACCAACTCTTTTAAAAACAGAGGCTGTTTACAGTTTATTAAAATGTATGAATCACCAATTGTACAAGACTAGGCAGTTTACAACATACACAGTTGCAACAATAGTGTATAAGAGTATGGAAGGAAAATTGGTTTGATTCAAGACCTGTTTATAATTATAGAGGGATCTTTTCTTGCCATTAAGGATCAGATCTGTAATCTTGAGATGGCAAATGATTCAGGTTTAACCTTAGATGCTTAAATTTCAGCAGTGGTCATGAGTTGTTTTAATCAGTTACACTAGTTTTGTCAAATTAGTTTACTGTTTGATCAAGCAGAAAGTTTGCTTGGTGTGGTTCAAGCTACAATAATATCTGTGATTGACTACTGCAAAGCCTTGTACATAGTCTTACCTTTAAAATACACTCGATTGACTTACTTAGTGCAAAATTCAGCCATTCATTTATTTGATGTATTGAATATTACTAGGCTTAGCTGGCCTGTATTTGTGTTTTTCACAGCCTAGCTGAATTCTGCGCTGGTTTAGTAGAATTAGTTAGAATATGTTATGCTGCTTTGTGTTTACTCAGGTATTACTTTTTGGTATGTCTTTACTTAACCCTTCATCACATTTCTCTGTCACTGCAGGGAGTGCTTTTCATAATTGTTCTTCTGTAGTGGAAAATACCTCAAATCCTTTCCACATTTTCCAACTGTTTTTCCAGACTTGAAATGTTTATCTCCTCTGAAATGCTTACATTCTTTCTCAGTCTGAGTTCAGCTGTAATTACATTTCTTTCTTTCCTTAAACTGAAAGCAGTATATTCTATATAATTATTAAATATGTAATATAGAAACATAGAAATGAAACATAGAAATGACTATTTATTTTATTTATTTAGGGATTTTATATACTGTAGTTCCAAAAGAAGATCACAACGGTTTACAAAAGTGACATTCATATTAAAGGTCAACACAACATCTAAGACATATTAACTAGAGGTCTAGGAAAGTAGTATGTGATACATAATTTCTATTTTAATAGTCTTTATATATTAGAGAATTGTCTTAGCACACTTTACATCACTCAGTACTTGTCGCTAGTTCTTCTAGCATTATCAATGTTTTTAATATTGTAGTTTTCTGCATATTGATATTTTATGTTAGATCATATGCATTTTTGAAGAGCCAGGTTTTCAGCTCACGTTTGAAACTCTTTCTGTCTGTTATTAGACATAATGCCTCTAGTACAGAATTCCACAACATGCTATGGAAAACGTAATGTCTCTAGTACAGAATGTCTAGTACAGAATGTCCAGGTTTTCAGCTCATGTTTGAAGCTCTTTCTGTCTGTTATCAGACGTAATGTCTCTAGTACAGAATTCCACAACATGCTATGGAAAACGTAATGTCTCTAGTACAGAATGTCTAGTACAGAATGTCCAGGTTTTCAGCTCACGTTTGAAGCTCTTTCTGTCTGTTATCAGACGTAATGTCTCTAGTACAGAATTCCACAACATGCTATGGAAAGCATTCAGTCTCTTATTTGCGTCAGATGTGTACTCCACATTGTAGGTACACTTAATAGTCCTTTGTTTTGGGATCTTAGTGTTCGCTGTGGTGTTTATGGTTGGAGATTCACGCTTATTAAGCAGGAGTTTCTGTTGTTAAAGATGTTAAAAATTAGTGTTAGTACTTTATAATGGATTCTGGATTGTACTTGCAGCCACTGCAGAGCTCTCTCAGCAACGGGGTGATGTGGTCAAATTTCCTTGTCCCTAATAAAAGTCTTGCTGAGGCATTTTGTAATAACTGTAGCATTTTTAATAGTCCTGAAGGTAGGCCTAGTAATAGGGAGTTGCAGTAACCTATGTTTGAGAATATTAGTCTTTGTAAAACAGTGCAGAAGTCCTGGAATGTTAATAAAGGTTTCAACCGATGTAATATTTGCAGCTTGGAATATCCTGTTTTAATTAATTTATGTGCTTTTTCATTGGGAAGTTCTCATCGATCTGTATTTCTAGGTCCCATACTTATTCAGAGGGTGTAATGTGAAAATTACCCAATTCTAGAGGTGGTAGTTTAACTATAGAGGTGTTTCTCCTTAGCCTCACGATTTCAGGTTTTTTTGTGTTTAGTGTTAGTTTAAGCTGTGACAGTTCTTGCTCTATTGCCTTCAATATGATGCCTTCAGTATGATGAGAGTGTCGATGCTGTATTTTCAAATGATTTGGCGAATGGAATGTAGAACTGTATGTCATCTGCATATAAGAAGAAATTGATTCTTAGTTTCGGTAGTAGTGTACACAGAGGAAGCATATAAATGTTGAAAAGTGTTGTCGAGAGTGCTGAACCCTGAAGGACTCCTGAATTGATAGGAAATGTATTAGATATGTGGTTTCCCAGTTTGACTTGGAATGTCCTATCAGCTAGGAAGGAAGAAAACCATTTGAGAACACTTACTTCTATTCTAATTTTTCTCATCTGATGGCAAAGCAGGGTATGGTCCATACTGTCAAAGGCTGCTGTTAAATTATTAGAACCAGGATATAAGATTCATCATTGTCAAACCGCTGTAGTACAGGGTCCATTAAAGATATGAGTAAGGTTTCTGTTGAGCAATCTTTTATGAATCCAAATTGGTTTGGGTACAGAATATCATTGTCTTCTAGGTAGTTTTCCAATTGTGATAACACTGCTTTTTCTAGAACTTTTGTCATAAGTGTCAAGTTGGATATTGGTCGATAATTGTCCCAATCGTCAATTCTCCCAGTTTTATTTTTTAGGATTGGTTTGATCACAGCTTGTTGCACCCTATAAGGGACCAATCCTTCTGAGAGCGAGTGGTTGATTATGGTTGTGATTGTTGGAGTGATTGTGCTGTGTACTATTTTCAGGGAACTCGCCAGAATTGGGTCTAGTGGGTGGATAGTAGGCTTAGTTTTGATAATGATTTGATTTATTTCGCGTTTAGTTACTATGTTGAATGTGCTCCATTTAGACTGTCAATGTTTTTCTTCAGGTTCTTTAGTTTCTTTAGATGGTAAGCAAGTGGAAAATTATGTTTTTAATCTATTTATTTTATCTAACAAGGAGGAGGCATATTCATTGCAGGCAATCTTTGAGAAGTTGTAGTTACTTGATATGGAAGAAGATGGGTCCTTAAGTGTTTGATGGTTTCAAAGAGTAATTTGGAATTAAATATTATCCCATGAATCGGTTTTGCATAGTAGTCTTTTTTTGCTTTATTGATTTGTGCATGGTATTTTATAAGGAGGGATCTATATTTTCCTAAGAATTCTGCAGAAAGGTATTTTCGCCATTGTTTCTCAGATTTTCTCAGTGTCTGTTTGGTTCATCTTAGTTCTTCGCTGTACCATGGTTTCTTTTGTTTAGAGGTATTATTCTGTTCATTCTGGAACATTTTTGTCTGAATTGGGCTTAGGTTATCTGCAATATCATTGATGATTTTATCCCAGGAGTCAAAAGCTGTGGAGGCATTAGCTCGATTAAAGTCAATTAGCTTATTTTTAATAGATTATTCAAGTACATCCAGTTCTATCTTTTTTCTTAATATGTGCATCCAGTACATCATTCGCTCACACACCCACTTCTTATACAAACAAATAAATTCTCAGAGACATAGTTTTGGGAAAAACAAGGCCGCAGCTTTTATTAACAAGTGACCCGAGCCTATAATACCATTTAACAAGAACAACATGGATTTTATTGCAAACCCCCCACTCCAACTATCCGCCACCTTCCGGCAGGATAGCTTGACCAATCCTCTCTGCATGCTCGCAAGGCCCCTCACACACTAGGATAAACTCCCGCCACACGCCTTGCAAGGAGCAATCCTAGGTGGACCCCCGCCACCACTCTGCAAGGGGTCTGGCCTATCTGCTCCCGCCACCTTCCGGCAAGGAGCCGAGCCTCCCAACAACAGCCCCAGCTGTCACTCATCGCTTGCTTGTTGCCAAAAATCCATTTAACATAACAATAAATAAACTGATCAGGCTCGGGCCAACCGCCATATCCCCTTTTACCCCCAGCTGCGACAACCCTCACCGCCAACATCATCCACACCCGCTACACTGACTAAAAGGGGAGGGAGGGTGGGTCAAAACCGCGCCTACCCGCTCTGATGATCGCGCGCCACTGACCCCCCTCACACCTCAGCCCCTAACTCCCGCCGATTCAAAAATCCCCCCCAACCAATCCTAGCCCGCCGTGATGCTCTCCTGCACCCTGGCCCAATCCTAGCCCTCCACGCATCCCCCTCGCGCGCATGCTCTCTCTCCTATTCCCCTGCCCCCACTCCCTTTCTTTTTCCTTCTCCTGCCTTTCCCCTACCCCCGCTTCGCGAATGGCCTGGGCCCATATTAATCTGACCGTTCGGACATGAAGTCCGTCCGGTCTTCCATAATATGTGCATCCAGTACATCATTCGCTCACACACCCACTTCTTATACAAACAAATAAATTCTCAGAGACATAGTTTTGGGAAAAACAAGGCCGCAGCTTTTATTAACAAGTGACCCGAGCCTATAATACCATTTAACAAGAACAACATGGATTTTATTGCAAACCCCCCACTCCAACTATCCGCCACCTTCCGGCAGGATAGCTTGACCAATCCTCTCTGCATGCTCGCAAGGCCCCTCACACACTAGGATAAACTCCCGCCACACGCCTTGCAAGGAGCAATCCTAGGTGGACCCCCGCCACCACTCTGCAAGGGGTCTGGCCTATCTGCTCCCGCCACCTTCCGGCAAGGAGCCGAGCCTCCCAACAACAGCCCCAGCTGTCACTCATCGCTTGCTTGTTGCCAAAATCCATTTAACATAACAATAAATAAACTGATCAGGCTCGGGCCAACCGCCACAGGCACAGGCATCCTATGCCCTGTGACCCCCCAAAGATGTGGCCTCGTTCACAAAGGAAACAAACTTTCCAGGGCTTCCTGAATGGAGTTTAAGAACAAGTCCAAACCCACAAAGGAAAGGTGAATCCCATCCGATCGGAATAATCCCGTTACTTTACCCCATGACCACTCATATTTGATGTGACGACCCCCTAAACGTTCCAACCAAGCCCCTATCTGTTGATTTGCCTTAGACCTACATCTTCGCCACCTAATGTTCTCACATTCAGCAGGCCGCACCACAATGTCAGACCAACACAGGATCGTCGTTGGAAGCAAAATGGACACCGTCATTAAGTCCTTGCGAACCATGCCGATGAACTGCTTCCCCGAAATCCCGCCCCAGTCATTACCTCCCAAATGCACTACTAAAACCCGCGGAACACCACGCCTTGCGCGCTCCTTCTGCACGCAAGGAATGAGCTCATCCCACAACATCCCCCTGTGCCCCAACCAAACAACCCGCACCCCCTGTCGTTGCAAATCCAGATTAGGGCCATAGGGACGGCAGGAGGCATGTCTTTGCGCCCAGTAAGTGTAGGAATGCCCGATAATCCACACCACCATTGTCCCAGGCACCGCACCTGCAAAGAAAATAGAGTTAGACTCCTTTCATTCACTGCCAAAATCTGGGCGGACATAGCTCCTGTAAGCCCCAGACCGCCACCGTCCAATCCGCTGAATTACCCCTCCTGGCAAACCTGCTCCGGCTGCCGACGTTGCCGCCCCAATACGAAAAGAATGCGTCCCAAATCGACGCTCATCCAGACCCACTACACTTAAAGCCCTGCGAAGGACCACAATGAACTGATACTTGGTCAAGGGGGCCAAATTACAATGCACCAAAAATTGAACCGCCCCTTCCGGTCGCCTTAAACAAAACAGAACCGCATTCCTCACCGGACAGGATACCAAACCCGGCACCGCTGAAAGCACCACAGTCATCCCTTTTCCCCGCTGATCCGTCTTTGACCGCGGCAGCACAATCGTCACCGTTCTGTTAGTCACCACAATATTTTTGGCCAATAGGCCCGGGTAAGCACTGCTTCGTGCAGATCGAGCCACGAGCTCACTAACCCGGAAAGCGCCAAAAAATGCCAAAACAAAAGTCACCCGAAACAATACTGTCTCATACTCCGAAGAACAGACCTCCGACAAAACTTCCCACAATAAAACCAGAATATCATGAGTAATGGGAAAGCGTTGGTCAAACGTAGGGGATGTCCCCTTTGACCAACCCGCCAGCACTCGTCGGATCAGGAAACGACCCGACGGATATCCCCATCCATGAGCCTTCATAAAGAAGGAGAAACCCGCCAACTGTCGCCCAACCGACGCCCGTGAACAACCGCTTGCTCTTGCCCGCTCGATAAACCGAATCAAAGCAATATCAGAAATCGGACCGCCCGCCCAACCCCAAGCCGATACCACCGCTGAAACCCGCCTGGCCCCCCCCACATAACTTGTCCATGTTGAAGGAGCTAATGAAGCTCGCAGCATTTTCCAAGACTCCGGGAACCGAATCTCCAAAGGGAAGACGGCACGGGAGTACCGCAAAGCTCCGCATCCGGGGCCAGTTCTCGAAACAACTCCCACTTGAAACGAGAAAGAGAATCAGCCACACCATTAGAAATCCCCGGAACATGTCTTGCCCAGACAGTCACATTTAAAGACATGCAGCATAATATGAACTCCCGCAACAAGTCCGAAACCTTCATACAATGCGCTGATCTCTTATTGATGACCTCCACGACCCCCATATTATCACACCAAAAAACTACTCTCTGCCCTCGCAACCGCTCTCCCCAAAGATGTACCGCCACTACAATCGGAAATAACTCCAAGAAAGTAATGTTGGTTGTAATACCAGATGCCACCCAAGCCTCCGGCCAACGCTCAGCACACCACGCCCCTTGAAAATAGGCCCCAAAACCCAATGAACCCGCTGCATCTGTGAACAACTCCAAATCACGATTAGACCGTGGATTGGATTGCCACAAAGCCACTCCATTAAAGCTCCTCAGGAAGGTATCCCATATTCGCAAATCATCCCGTAAGTACCGCGAATTACGAACTCGATGATGACGCCGGGACAAGCCGGACATGGCATGTGATAACCGACGCAAAAATACTCTACCCATCGGAATTACCCGACAAGCAAAATTCAGGCTACCCACTACCGACTGTAATTCCCTCAAAGACAATTTTGGACGGCTCACAGCCTCTCTCACCAAAGCACGCAAACGCTCCACCTTATCATCGGGCAAACGCGAAACCATGGCAACCGAATCCAGCTCTATACCTAGAAAGACCAAACGAGTGCTAGGCCCTTCCGTCTTGTTGTCTGCCAATGGAATCCCGAACTCATCCGCCACCCCTTTGAAGCAATGCAACAAGCGTTCACAGGCATCTGACCCCGCTGGTCCTGCAAACAAAAAGTCATCCAGGTAGTGCACTAACATTCTGGACTCAGCTTTCGTCTGTACAACCCAATGCACAAAGGAACTAAAAGCCTCAAAATAAGCACACGCAATTGAACAGCCCATAGGCATGCACTTATCAAAGAAGTAATCCTGCTGAAATTGAAAACCAAACAGACGAAAACTAAGCGGATGGACCGGCAACAATCGAAAAGCCGCTTCGATATCTACTTTTGCCATCAACGCGCCCGGGCCACACTGCTTGACCACTTGCACCGCCGAATCGAAGGAAGCGTATCTCACTGAACATAGTTCACGTGGGATACCATCATTGACAGACGCACCTTCCGGAAAAGAAAGGTTATGAATTAACCTAAATTTACCCGGTTCTCGTTTTGGAATGACTGCCAACGGGGATAACACCAAATTCTCAAATGGAAGTTCCGAAAACGGACCAGCGATTCTTCCAAGTTCAATTTCTGCTCTCACTTTTTCCCGAACCACGTCCACCATACGGTGCACCGATGGACAATTATCCCCCCCCCCCCCAACAGCCGACCCCCCACGGAACGGAATTTTAAAACCCCACGTAAAACCTTGCAATAACAACGACGCCCCCCCCTCTATTAGGATATAATCGCAACCAAGGCTCCATGACAGCAACTCGGACCGGAGTCCGCGCCCGCTCAAATGCCTGGCTTCCCTGAACCTTTTTGAGTCTGCATTGAAGATGCTCCCTCCCCATGTCGCTTGAAACATTTGACAGCAGGATGTCCTGCTCCACAGGTGGAACAAGCATGCCGGAATTTACAATCCGGGAAGATGCACTCGGACCGATTAAAGCGCCAGCAGACATCTGAACGCCCCGCGCTACCCTTTCCTTGCCCGCTTCCGGGCGCGTCCTTCCGAAAGGGCCGAACCTGCCCCGTACTTGCACCCAGCCCCTGTCCTTGCCCTCCACCGGACAACCGCGAAACCATCTGGGTTAACCAGAGTCCCACGTCTTGCGTACCCCAGGAGATAAATTTATTCTCCTCCATACGATCCCGAAAACGTTCATCATAATTTAACCAAGACCAACCCTCGTAAGTCTTGCTAGCCGCTAAAATGGAGTCAGCATACGACAGCAGAGCTCCATATTGCGACGGATCCTTTTTCCCAACCACACTGGCTAACCGTAAAAAAGCTCGCATCCAGTTATGAATATTACGAGCTACCTTCTTCTGAGCTCCCAAAAATCTCTCACCTTTTTCTCGCCTCTTCTTCCCTTTGCGTTTTCCCCTCCTCCCTTCCAATAATTGAAAAATATCAATGAATTGGCGGCGCCGAATACGTTTTCTAATGGAACGTGGCACCTCTTCCCAAAGCTCTGTAAGAGCCACTAATGCCGGGGCTCCGTGTACTGTGCCCCCCCCAACAGCGCCCACCCGCACTGCAGACCCCGAGCCCGAAGAACAAGAGGAAGAAGATGAAGATGAAGAAGACGAAGTCGACGAATCGGACGAACTGGACCGCACTCTCCGTCTTTTCTTTTTAGCTTTCCCTGACTTAAACGACCCCTTTTTATCCCCTAACTTGCCATTTCCTTTAATCTGCGGCAACACCACTCTGCGCTCCCCCCCCCCCACTACAAACCCCTTCTTCAGCCTGCCCTCTGTCCTCTTGTGCACTAGGTGCCGCCCCCTTTTTTTGACGAGGAAATATGATAAACTCACCAGCTGTATCGGGCTCCACCCCCGGAAAATCCTCCAAATATCCTTGCTCCCACGGACCTGGATCCTCCGCTGTCGATGCCTCATTACGCCAAGCCTCACTCCGGGACGGCCCCGGAATTTCTCCATCCTCCGCGATTATTCCCCCCTGTGGAAAGACATCCGGGACAGAAGACGGAGCCAAACCCCGCAGCAGGTCCAACTCACTTTGCACCCCACTAGCCAACCTCCCAGTACTGCCAGCCGCGCTGCCTCTCACAGGTCTGCCCTGTGTCCCCTGCCCCCCCCCCTATTCTCTTCGCACTGCCCATCACTAATGAGCTCATGGATGGCCGCCCCCCCACGACCAACCCCCAACCCTGCCCTTCCATGCACTCTCCCACCCCCCCGTTGCCCTTTCAGCACAGGAACCCCCTTAACGCCTGCACTCTCTATCGGCAACGGGATCGGAGCTAATCCAGAACCACCTCTGTCCCCTCCGTGTCCCTGTCTCCGTTTCTTTCCCAAAACCTCACTGTCCTCCGGCAACCGAGGAGCACTCCCCCTCCCTCTTGTCACGCCCCTGCTTCTCCGACCTCGAATCTCCGTCCGGGCCCGCGAACCCCCCCTCCCTTTATCCCCCTCAACTCCACGAATAACACCCCCTGAGGGGCATTCAAAATCCCCCTCACCTTCTCCAGTAACCGATGTAACCCTCCTCACCCCGGGTGCCGTGCGTCCCCTTCGCCGCTTAGAACAAGGCCGCGCCAATCTCATTTCCCTCCCCCTAATATCCCCTCTAAGCCCCGCCACAGATGTCAATACCGCCGGCCCCCCAGACCAAGCCCCGCCTGCTCCTCTCGTCACACCCCCAGCCCTAGCCCGTCCAACAATAGTACGCCCGCCTCGTTCACCGACGCCAATGGCTCTCACCCGCTCCGGAGCCTCCTCACTCTCCTCTGAAGGAACCGCCTCTTCCTCAGGGACCCACGCTGCCTCCTCCGAGTCCAAAAACGCCGCCATCGCACGATCCAGCTCCTCCTCCTCCCACTCCGAACGCCGACCCTCCATGCTCGCCACGCCTCCACTCGCTCGGACAGCACAGCCCGCCTCCCGGTCCGACACCGCCTCGCTCGCAACCGCTACACCAGGTAGGCCTGAGCCCGCGAAACAATTCAAAACCGCGCCTACCCGCTCTGATGATCGCGCGCCACTGACCCCCCTCACACCTCAGCCCCTAACTCCCGCCGATTCAAAAATCCCCCCCAACCAATCCTAGCCCGCCGCGATGCTCTCCTGCACCCTGGCCCAATCCTAGCCCTCCACGCATCCCCCTCGCGCGCATGCTCTCTCTCCTATTCCCCTGCCCCCACTCCCTTTCTTTTTCCTTCTCCTGCCTTTCCCCTACCCCCGCTTCGCGAATGGCCTGGGCCCATATTAATCTGACCGTTCGGACATGAAGTCCGTCCGGTCTTCCAGAAGGTGAAGGTTGGGTTATTATTGAAATTTGTTTGCTTTGTGTTGAGGAAGGTTATATCCACTTTTATTAGTTGGTGATCAGATCAGGGCAATATTTTGTGGGCAGTATTGATGGGACATAAGAAATTGCCATGCTGGTTCAGACCAAGGGTCCATCAAGCCCAGCATCCTGTTTCCAACAGAGGCCAAACCAGACCATAAGAACCTGGCAAGTACTCAAACACCAAGAAGATCCCATGCTACTGATGCAATTAATAGCAGTGGCTATTACCTAAGTAAACTTGATTAATAGCAGTTAATGGACTTCTCCTCCAAGAACTTTTCCAAACCTTTTTTGAACCCAGCTACATTAACTGCACTAACCACATCCTCTGGCAACAAATTCCAGAATTTAATTGTGCGTTGAGTGAAAAAGAATGTTCTCTGATTAGTCTTAAATGTGCTACTTGCTATCGTCATGGAATGCCCCCTGGTCCTTATATTATCCGAAAGTGTAAATAACCGATTCACATCTACTCGTTCAAGACCTTTCATGATCTTAAAGACCTCTATCATATCCCCCCCTCAGCTGTCTCTTCTCCAAGCTGAACAGCCCCCTAACCTCTTCAGCTTTCCTCATAGGGGAGCTGTTCTATCCCCTTTATCATTTTGGTTGCCCTTCTCTGTACCTTCTCCATCACAACTATATCTTTTTGGAGATGAGATGACCAGAATTATACACAGTATTCAAGGTGTGGTCTCACCATGGAGCAGTACAGAAGCATTATGATATTTTTTGTTTTATTAACCATTCCCTTCCTAATAACTCCTAACATTGTTTGCTGTTTTGACCGCTGCAGCACACTGAGCCAACAATTTCAATGTATTATCCACTATGATGCCTAGATCTTTTTCCTGGGTGGTAGCTCCTAATATGGAACCTAATATTGTGTAACTACAACAAGGGTTGTTTTTCCCTGTATGCAACACCTTGCACTTGTCCACATTAAATTTCATCTGCCATTTGGATGCCCAATCTTCCAGTCTTGCAAGGTCCTCCTGTCATGTATCACAATCCGCTTGTGATTTAACTATTCTGAATAATTTTGTATCATCCACAAATTTGATAAACTCGCTCGTCATATTCCTTTCCAGATCATTTATAAATATATTGAAAAGCACCGGTCCAAATATAGATCCCTGAGGCAGTCCACTGTTTACCCTTTTCCACTGAGAAAATTGACCATTTACTCTTACTTTCTGTTTTCTGTATTTTAACCAGTTTGTAATCCATGCAAGGACATCACCTCCTATCCCATGACTTTTTAGTTTTCTTAAAAGCCTCTCATGAGGGACTTTGTAGTTGTCTTGCTTTATGAGTGGGGTTGATTACAAATTGTGACCATCCCAGTGTTTCCATTGTATCTAGAAAGATTTCACATGCTGTAGTTTTCAGTGTTCTATCTACATGTAGGTTAAAGTCTCCTACAATTAGTGTAGAGTCAGATGATGGAAACGCTTTAGTGAATAATTTGATTAGAGGTGAGCAGTCTTTTTTGAAGTATTCCAGGGGGGCAATAAACCATTCCTAAGTTTAGTTATGGTGATTTTAGTATTACCACCTCATAGGGCAGGTTAATCTGTACTTTGTAAGGTATAAGCTTAAATTCTTTTTTACTGATTATTAGACCACCAGCTTTATGGTTAGATCTGGGGAAGTGAGAGACATCATAGTTTGGTTGATCAATTTGAGTAAAGAGTGTATTATTTTTGTTATTCAGCCAGGTTTTAGAAATACAGAAGATAGTAAGATTTAAATACTCTAACAGATCATTTATCAGTGGGAATTTTTTGGCAGTGACTGAACATTCAATAATAGAAGTGTAAACATTAAGCAGGATGAAATTACAGGAGAGTTGTTACTCATCGTGGGGAACAGCTGCCTTGTATTCCTTATTTGGTTCTCTTTTAGTGTTTTTCTTTTTTAGCTCACTATATATGCTCTGACGAAGTATGAGTTCAATAATGTGTATTTGCTCCATTGTTAACTTGGCTTCTGTCATGAGGAAAGGTTACTGTGGTATGTGCACTGCAGGCTAGCTCCTCAGGGGTGCACAAAGGGGCAAGCTCCTTTGTTGCACTCCTTTTATGCGTGCCAAGACTGTGCACCTGCTACTGCAAGCGCCTCTGGCGTTGCCAACAGGATCTCCTTCCTTTGGCGGTGGTGGTGGGTGGGCAAAGGGGCTGTCAGTGGGCAGGAGTAGGCCAGCTAGTGCCATCTTCCTTCCCTCACCTGGTGGGAGGGAGCACCCATCCGTGTTTTCCCACCAGCGCCTCTCCACTCCAAGGTTGGGGTTCAGGGAGTGGAGTGCCGGCCACAATCTCCTTCTGGTGTTGCCGTTGGGATCTCCTTTCTTCGATGGTGGTGGTGGGAGGGCAAAGGGGTGGTTGGTTGGAGGGTGGGTATAGGCTGGCTGGCTGGCACAGGCATCTTTGGCGGTGGGGGGCAGGTGTAGGCCGGCTGGTACCTGCATCTTCCTTCCCTTACCTGGGGGGTGGGGAGGGAGTTTCCCTTCTGTGTTTTCCCCTTGGTGTCTCTCCACTCTAATGTCGGGCTTGGTGAGTGGAGTGCCGACTGCAAGCCCCTTCTGGTGTTGCCGCAAGGATCTCCTTTGATGATAGTGTTCTCTTTTTGTTGATCCTAGCATGTGATAAGGAATGATTCTGTTTTTGCCAAAGTTTATAACTTTAAATCTTAGGTAATGCATGAGGGAGCCAATTTTGTACTTTGGAGTATGTCATTATAACAGCAGTTAGAAATTTTGTTACCAATTTGATTAGAATAGGTTCAGATAATGGGATATTAATATTAGGATATTTATTTGTATGTTTGCTTAGACTGAAAAAGGTTTTTGTTGCTGTGAAAGAGAAAAGGAAAGAATGGGAAGTAATGTTCATTCTGATGTTAGTGTGTTTTTTGGCTTGTGTGTGCTAAGTTAAAATAGCTACTGGAAATGTTTTTGCAGAGAATGGGCAGCTCTTGATGGTTTTAAGTTATGTTAGCATATTTATCTTTGACTACTTCCAGTTTATTTCCTTGGAGTGATAATACATTTTTATCTTACTAAGAAGTTAAGTATTTTGAAACTTTTGATACATGCAGCCATTTAAGAGGTATATTGACATTTGTGCATAAACTTGATTTTGAGATCTAGATTAAATGTTTCTTTTAAAAGAGCTTCAACAAGAAATGTCCTTGTTAGAGTAATTATAAATAACAACAGGATCACTATAGATATACTACTGTCCAAGGAAGGAGGAGCTTGCCAAATGATAAACATTTCCTGTTGTGCTTATGTTGATAATGAAGACCAAATAAAATATTCTGCTGCCACTCAAAGACTTGGCCACGTAAGCCTTAAACTTAGCATTAAAGGTACTAACTGGAATTGGGATTTTCTAGGCATACGGTCATTATTTGGGGGCTTGGATAAAAAGATTACCTATATTATTGTTTTAATTATTTGGTGATTTTGATGTGTATTTGTCTCCCTAACCAATGTCTTATTTCTATATGATAGTTACTTCCTCTTCAAGTCCTGAAGAACAAGAATTGCAGGAGATCTCTTTTCAGGAAGAGTAGGGGTTTTTTTAAATGAATATTGAGATACTATAAGATGTCCAAGAGTATATCTAAGTGTAATGATGGGTATGGTGGCATGGTAAGCATAAGAAAGTTTAGATCTGCTTAGCTAGGCAGTTGTGAAAGTCACAAAAGGGAGAAATTGTCAGATCTTAGTAGGCCCAGTTGGTCTGTATTTGTATTTTTCAGGGCCAGGTTGACTTCTGCATCTGATTTATAGAAGTAGCTAGCATATATTATGCTGGTTTGTATTTGCACTGACCAGTAGTGACCCTTAGAAATGAAGAAATTGAAGATAAGTTTTAGCTATCTTTGGCTATCTTGAAAGAGGAAAAACAACGTAGGATATTCTTCTCGGATGCTACGCCTATAGGAAATACTGCAGACTTACCTATTAATAACTTTGAGTTCTGACATCCACCCATATTCTTGCAGCAGAGCCATAACCTGGGCCTGAACCTTTTGTGATTTGGAAGGAATAACAGATCATCATCTGCATATAAAGAAATAACATGTTCTTCCCCTCCCATGTGAAAGCCAGACACTGCTGGGCACTTTGTGGTCTTCAAATCTAGAATCACCATCGCAAGATCAAAGAGCAGCAGCGATAGCAGGCAGCCCTGTCTAGTACCATATAGAAGAGGGAATGAATATGACCGTTGTCCATTACTCAGTACCCTTGTACTTGGATAGTGATATAATACTTGTGTGCAGGTAAGCCAAATTTCTCCAGGACCAAGAAGAGAAAGGGCCATCTTAGCCTATCAAAGGCTTTTTCTGCATCTAAAGCAACCACATCCCCTGCAAGTTTGTCCCTTTTAGCCATAGACATATCAAACAACCTATGCCTATTGGCAGTTGACAGATTGCCCTTTATAATACCAGTCTGGTCCTGGTGAACAAGGTCCTCCATGACTGTTTCCAGCCTAAGTTGTAGGATCTTGACTAGGATCTTCATATCAGTATTATCAGGGAAATTGGCTGATAAGAGCCAGGGTCCAATGCATCAAACCCCTTTTTATGTATCAGTACCATATTGGCTTCCAACAAAGTGCTGGCTGTCTCAGGGGTCTGTGGTAAAGAAGAAAATACCTAAAAAATGAGGAGCCAACTCCAGAGAATTTTTTTTTTTTTTTTACAGAATTCAAGGGCAAAGCCATCCGGGCCTGGACACTTCCCAATAGTGAATCCCATTGTTGCCTTAAAAAGCTCCTCTAAGTTTGTGGGTGCTGCCAACTTGGCAATTTACCATTCCGTCAACCCAGAGGTAGGTATATCCTTCAAATAAGCATTTAGCTCAGCTAAATTTCATTCTTGACGATTGGAATAGAGATTAGTAAAAAGAATTTTAAAGGTGAAATTGTTAGAGAGCTGATGCGCCACTACTCCATCACTGCCCCTAACCCCAAGAATAACATTTGCATAGCCCATGTCCGCAGTGCCCTATGCAGGAGGTCCCTGGTTTTTGTCCCCATGCTCATAAAAGTTTTGCCTGGCAAATTTGAATGATTGTTCCACTCCAGTGACATTCCTCCCTACACTTCTGCAACAGCACATAGTCCCTGGAGAAAAATGTAACCTCATGTTTAGCTTCCAGCAGGTGAATTGCTCTTTCCAAGGATTGTTTTTTTTCCTCCTATCTTTATTGAGATGACTAGCAAAGCTAATGATTCACCCTTTAGCACAGCATTAAGCATCTCCCACAGCATTATAGCAGACTGCTTGGCTCTTTCATGTATAATTTTAAAATCCTGTATTGCCTGGGTCACCATGGATCAGAATTGATCATTTCCCAAGGAGGAGGAATTAAGGCACTATTGCTTATCCAACTCTACTGTCAGAGAAGGCTGCAATGGGAGGAGCACCAGATGGTGATAAGAAATGCAAGTCAGGATATCCATTTGTCCTACCAATTTTACCAGGGAGACAACACACAGAAAATAGCCTATATGACTATAGGTATGATGATTGGGGAAAAATAATTATAATCTCTGCCTGATAGGTACTGGACCCTCCATACATCCAGATCCAAATGTGTCAAGTAGCACAATCCTAGCAACTGGCCTCTGTCTAAGCCAGAAGGGATAGGATGATCCATGGAGGGGCCCATGCAAAGGTTCCAATATCCACCCATACGAAGAGGGTGAGGCAAGAATTTCTCCAGGAGTGGCAGTCAGTGACCTATAATATGCCTGCCAACCATCATTTGGGCTGTATATAACACAAAATTTAGATCATAGCACATTCCAGGGCAACAAATCTATCTTCAGGGTCCAATAAAGATTTTGTCACATAAAGAGGAAAGGCCTTGTGAACAGGACACACAGTCCTCAACTTTTAGAGTTAGTTATAGGAGTATACCTGCCCCACCAATTTGCGACGAAGTTTTGCATTTTCTGTGTTTTCTGCAACAGTGTAACCATTGTCGCTTTTGTTTTCAAATAATTTAAATATCTTCAGTTTAACTGGGGTTCCAATCCCCCTTACATTTAAAGAGAGAAAGTTGGCCATTCCACTAGCCATTTGGAATCACAAATATCATGTAGACCTCCCTCCAGCAGCAATGTGCCATCTTAATTTTAAACTATTGAACCCCCAATAATCCCAACCCTCAACAATAACAGACAGCATTGCATGAATCTTCTATGGTCTAAAGAAAGTGCCAGGAACTACCCATCTCCCCACTTTCTCCTGTCCCGCATCCCCTGCCAATCTCCTGCCCTCCCCCTCCTCCCTTACTGGCGCTTTTGAGTGAAGGATGCATGTGACCCTGCAGCATCTATTTGAAAACCTTCAAAAGGTCCCAACAAAGCCCTTCATTGCAAATTAAGCTTTTCCTCTATCCCCCCTGCTGACAAATCCACAGTTCTTAAACCCATCGCCTAACCATGAGACCAAAGTCCATAACCCCAGGTAAGTTGGAGCTTGGTCCTTGAAGTTGTGATAGTTTTTTTCCAAGCAAAAGTTTGCTAAGGGAGAGCAGCCAATTCTCCAGTCTCATCCACTGCAAGGTGACGTGATGTTGTGGTGTCAACATCAAACCACATACCAGGCAAAAGCAAGACTACACTGCAGATCTTCCTGTCATATCTGTTACAAATTATCTGTGCATCGGCTGACAGCTGCCATGCATAAGTGACAAGAAAAATAAGTAACCAAATAAGCCCTATCCGCTCTTTCCCCAACCCGCCTTTCTCAACAACCGGGCCATATATCGTAAAGAAAGCTAGGACCCCCCCCCCCCCCCCCATACTAATACTGCACACATATCTAAACCCCTCCATTCATTCAGCCCCACTCAAACAGTATATAAGAATATCATTAAAAAAAGGGATATATATCATTAGGACAGCTCATCCAGCTCCAGGTTCCAGTGTCTCAAACTATTGCATGAACTGCATGGCTACTTTTGCATCACTGAAAATAGAGATTGTGCCATTATGATGAAGCCAGAGCCTCACCGGATATAGCAGTGCATATGTTAGGCCTCTCTCTTTTGTAGCACCTTTTTAACTTCAGCACAGCTTTTGTTGTTTTCTCTGAACGTCCACAGAGAAATCCTGGAAAATGTAGATCCTTTGACCTTGGTATGTGATCTTGAGCCTGTAGCTAGTTTCCAGGTTACAGCTCTTGTCACCATAATTATAAAGACTCAGGATGAAAGCTCTAGGATGGTCATTATCTTTTGGGGCTGGTGCTAGAACCCTCTGCGCTCAATTTTTAAAAGCCCATTCTTACATTCTTTGTTTACAGAGGGAATCCATTTTGCTAGGAACCCAGCTGGGTCACTCCCCTCATCTTCTGGCATTCCCACTATATGTAAATTATTGTGGCATCCATGATTTTCAATGTCATCAAGCTTCTTGCAAGTGCATTTGTGGGCCCACTCTAAAACTTCTAAGCACTGCGTAGTTTGAATGAGACATTTCCATTTCCTCCATGTGCTCCACAACATTATCAACCCGCGCCATCATTTCTCCAACCGTGGACACTAATTACCCAACAAGGTGCACAACAGACTCAAGTTTGGCATCAAGGCTTGAGTGGATCTGATCAGCCAGTTGCTGTATGACTGCCCACATTACCTCCAACATCTCACTAGGCAGCTCCGGCACGATAGTGGTATCCTTCTCCACTATGTCATCCACCATCCCCGCCGGAGTTTCTCAGCTCGACTGCATTGATCACATTGTTTGATCCCCCCTAAAACACTGGAAGCAATTTCTTAGCCACTTTAGCCATGTTGATTCAGAGATCTAATTCAGGAAGGATTTAAAATTTGTGTATTGAGCTAGTGGGAATGGGAACTAAGCGATCATGCTGCCACCTACCGCTATACCATCATGTGACCGTTATGCAAGAAGCTTTGCCAGCATAATTTTCACAGTGACCTTAAACGCATACATTTTCTTTGAAAATTGTTGTAACTGGTGTGTGCAATAGATTTCTTCAGGTTATTACAAAATTAACCTTCCTATGGAAAGATGGGATAGAAACTGAATTAAATAAATACATCTGCTGAAAAGTCCTCAATTGGAAATATGCAAGCTTTAGATTTTTCTCAATCATAAATCTAATGAAAAAGAACCAGCACAAGATTCCTTCCAAACAAAAGTAAACACATACAAAGCATCTAGGACTCACATCCACACAACAGGACACTATGTTGTCCACGTACAAGTGTCTTTTCATATGGTCTGTCTGTGTAGCATATTTCTAGGACACAAACAGCTACAATCTCTCTCTTTCTTGCCCACAAAACCTAAGCACACAAGCCACACACAAAAGCACAAATTTAGATTTGTTGATTATAGGAAAACCAAAGAGGAGTTTGGGAGGGAGAAGTGGTTTGTGGGGAAAAGCAAAATAGTTATAATGCACATAAACTTTACCTTCCACCCAAAAAGAATGACAAAAATGATTATTTGCATTTACTTAATAGTGAAGATGTTTCAGCAAAAAGGGCAAAAGTGGCATTAACTATTACTGTGGTCTATGGCACTGCAAAACAAAACAAATAGAGCAGACTAGATATGCCTTAAGGCCCTTATCTGCCAATATATTATGTGTCTGTTATTACACCTAGTTTTTGAAAAATTTACATACGGGACTTTCAAAATAATAATCCATAATGTTATTCCTATATAATTATTCCATCATTTTTCATTTCCTCTTTGCTTTCATATCTGTATTTTCCTGTTTTTCCTTTTCTTCCATGTCTCTCCTCCATTTCTAATACTTTCTTTCTAGAGTGTTTTCTTTCCAACATTGCTACCTTTTCTTCACTTTAATCCTTTCCATTTCTCCCCATGTCGTGTGCTTGGTTATTCTTCTATCTCACCCTTACTTTCTCTTTGTAGCCTTCCATCTATCCCCCTCCCAGTCCTCCTTTTAAAATCTGCCCAATTGTCTTTTCTGTTAAAGGTATTTTAATGTACGGAAAGACACTGTGTGGTAGATTTTCAAAGGGATACACGCGTACCCCCCTGAAAACCTACCCCAAACCCCCCCTGCGTGCGCCGAGCCTATTTTGCATAGGCTCAGCGGCGCACGCAAGTCCCGGGGCTTGCATGGAGGGGCGTGTCGGGGGGCATGTCGGGGGCGTGCCGGTAGTGACGCGGCATTTTGGGGGCGTGTCGCGAGTGATGCTGCGTTTCGGGGGCGGCGCCACGGGCGTGGTTTCGGCCCAGGGGCATTCCGGAGCGTGGCCGCGGCCTCCGGACCAGCCCCCGGACCGCAACATGGAGCGCGGCAGCCGGCCCGGCGCGCGCAAAGTTACGCCTGCTTCTAGCAGGCGTAACTTTGCCAACAAAGGTGGGGGGGTTTAGATAGGGCCGAGGGGGTGGGTGGAAGGAAAGTTCCCTCCGAAGCCGCTCTGATTTCGGAGCAGCCTCGGAGGGAACGGAGGCAGCCTGCGCAGCTCGGCGCGCGCAGGCTGCCGATTTTGGGCAGCCTTGCGTGCGCCGACCCCGGATTTTAATGGATACGCGCGTATCTATTGAAATCCCGCGTACTCTTTTTTGCGCCTGGTGCACGAACAAAAGTACGCGTGTGTGCAGATTTATAAAATCTGCCCCAGTGGCTAGTAAGACACTACTCATGACATCATAAGGTTAGAGCTAAGTTGAAAGAACATTTCCTTTATTTTAGCCAAACCATGAAATATTACATAAATATGCAATCTCTTGATGTGATTATTTTTATTTTAGTAACATCTACTGGGACAGTGGAGCAAGTAACTGGGTCAAATCTCATGATACAAAAACATACAGTATGTATATATGTTCTCTGATAACAATGTGCATTTTTTAAAATCATATACACATCAGTAAAAAGTACTATGAGAAAAATCCATGAAAATAATGGAGATATAATTTAATTACTTAAAGTATTAAAGACAGTGCTTCTACTTCAGCACTGATCAACCTAACACAGCAAATATTTCATACCACTAAACCTGAAACGAAATGTTCTATATTTAATGTTTTGGCAACTATATGACAACACACTAATCCTCACAGCCAAAGAAACCAACATAATGAATATATAACTAGCAGCAGCCAGTGATCACCTTCACCGTGCCATTAACAGTTTCGCAGCAGTACGTAAACACAAATTGAAGCATTATACAGGCTTCAGGCTCACGTAAAGAGATGCTAAACAGCTTGCTGTTAGCTTAGTTACCAGTCTCTTCTACTCAGATTCTTAATGGGACAACCCATTTCTAAAAAATATTTGCAAAACTATAATCTTTCATGAAATGCTTGCTTGCACACCTTGGTCCATGCAAGCCCAATAGTTTCAGGCCACCTGTGATCCCTTCCCAAAATTAGCTTATTTAGTAACTCGACAGTCGTAAGCTTGTATTAGAAGCTGTAAACATTGCAATGTGCTCGCATGTTGTAGCAGTTTAAGTGCACCAGTAGCCCCAATTAGTGAATGTTTATGGTGTTAGGTACTTTTCTTCTGCTTTTTCTTCTCAGCATCATCTTCTTTTTCCTTCTCTATTTCAGTAACCAGGGATTCTATTTCTTTGGAATCAAATATCTGCAATGGAAAACAGGTAGATTAGTACACTGAACCAAAGCAACAAAGTACTAATGCAATAACATTTCAGTGTCCTAAATGCATTGATAATATATTATGCTGTTGTCTTTAAAAATCTAAAGCATTAGAAATGTGAGGATGTTAGACAACTACAGAATCTGTCAATGCCAAGCAGTTTGATGCACTGATCTTATGTATTTTTTACATACATTTGCAAACTTGAATATAGTAACTGTTATTCATGGTATGGTACTCATGCATATATTTCCCACTTCTGAAATAATTATAGTGGTGCATGCCATGATATTATTGATTTTATTATGCTTTAGACTAAATTAAGAATACAGTTTAAGTCATATTAAAATGAAACAAATCACATACAACTAGATTCACCCTTACAAAGTATTCAAGTCAAAATGTATCATATTTGGTGAATAAAATTCCATTTAAAGAAGGTAGCCAAGAATTCCTGTGCATCTTAGAGAAGCAAAATACTCCGTTTGGACTAGATTTTAGGTAAGTTTCTACTCATAATACATTAGGTTCACTACAGCCTTCATGAGGATCATTCTCTCTTTTCAGATATGCAGAGCAGTTCTGTCATCACAAACATCTGGAATAAGGTGGTGGAAGCACATACAGTTTACTCATGGCTAAGACTAACCGCAAGAGAGTTTAAGATTGGGAGGGCTGGAGTTATACTTGTGTTGCACTATTTTCCCTTTTCTTTTGGTTGCTGATTCTTGTGGATTTATAATCTAAAATGTTATTACTATGATCTGACTTGATATGAGGTGTTAAGAGTCCATCACTTCATGCCTTTTGTTCATTTTATCTTTTTCAGTAAACATAACTGAACATAAAACATTTGTCCACAGGAAAGAATGGAGGGGAAAGCAGAATGGAAAGTCACTTATAAACCACTTATCTCCTGGCAGAAAATGCACTCTTATTCCATAAGAACATACAAAGTGTGATCTTCAGTAATGAAAGACTAATTTTACATGAAAGAAAAAGAGAACTACTTCCCTCTATCAACTCTGCCTTCCCCTTAATTGTTTAAATGCTTTCCTGCCCAGTTCAACATGGCTGCTGTGATGGCACAGGACACCTTTGTCAGGGCTGGTGCTTCCATTAGGCAAACTAGGCAGATGCCTAGAGCACCAGAATTTGGAGAGCTGCAAAATCTTGCCAGCACGAGGCATAGAAGAGTGTAGTGCCAGATCTAATACTACTAAAGAAGGGAGGACTGTCCTGGAGCCACTGCCACCAGTAGGAGGGAGTGCTGTGCTAGAGCTGCCATCAACAGATAAAGCTGGCGAGGGGATGTATGACCGAAGGTTCACCTAGATTTAGACTTAGTTTTTGGGTACTTGCCAGGTTCTTATGGCCTGGATTGGCCACTGTTGGAAACAGGATGCTGGGCTTGATGGACCCTTGGTCTGACCCAGTATGGCATTTTCTTATGTTCTTAGATTGCCAAATACTCTTGCACCGGCCCTGACCTGTGTCTTACTCAAGAAGCAGCAGCCCTCCACCCCCTCCAGGGCTTAAAATGCCCTGACAGCTCAGAGCTGACGCGTGAGGTCTGGATGACACAAAATTATGCAGAACAGTTAAATCTCAAGCGGACTGTGATAAATTGCAGGAGGACCTTGTGAGATTGGAAGATTGGGCTTCCAAATGGCAGATGAAATTCAATGTGAGCAAGTGCAAAGTGATGCATATAGGGAAAAATAATCCTTGCTGTAGTTACACAATGTTAAGTTCTATCTTAGGCGTTACCACCCAGGAAAGAAATCTAAGCATCATAGTGGCTATTAATTGAAATCGTCGGCTGTGTGCTATTGTGATCAAAAAAACAAACAGAATGTTAGGAATTATTAAGAAGGGAATGGCAAATAAAACGATGGATGTCATAATGCCTCTGTATCGCTCCATGGTGAGACCGCACCTTGAATACTGTGTACAATTCTGTTTGCCACATCTCAAAAAAGATATAGTTGTACAGGAGAAAGTGCAGAGAAGGGTGACCAAAATGATAAGGGGCATGGAATGGCTGCCCTATGAGGAAAAGCTAATGAAATTAGGTCTGTTCAGTTTAGAGAAGAGACGACTGAGGGGGGATATGATAAAAGTGTACATAATCATGAAAGGACTTGAACAAGTTAATGTAAATTGGTTATTTACTCTCTCATACAACAGAAGGTGTTAGCAAATAGCTCATTTAAAACAAATCGAAGAAAATTCTTTTTCTCTCAGCACATAGTTAAACTCTGGAATTCATTGCCAGGGGATGTGGTTTCAGCAGTTAGTGTTCCTGGGTTTAAAAAAAGGTTTGGATAAGTTTCGAGAGGAAAAATCCATAAACTGCTATTAATAGTTTGAGATTTATTTAATGTTTGGGTACTTGGATTGGACACTGTTGGAGACAGGATACTGGGCTTGATGGACCCTTTGTCTGATCCAGTATGGCATATTTTATGTTCTAATAGCAATCCAGGATATTAAGAGTAGGTACAATGGTAATGAGGGTTTCATCTGCTCCACATCTCTGCTACACCTACTCAACAGTGCTCTTACAGGACCGTAAATGGCCATTCTGGCAGGATCCAGGAATCTCGGGCACCATATCCACACCCAGTTTAGGATAGTGAGCTTACAGTAGTCACATCTTATGTCTCCTGCTCTGTACAAAGGTACTGAATATAGTAAGATACAGGCAACCGTACCATGTTCAAAGTACATGTCACATTGCATTACATGTTTAGTTCTCTGAGCGATGTCGGGCGCCGTCCCAATGATGATGACCACTCCTCCCACGCTGTTTGCAGTAAGAGCCTGCAAGGAGGTTTATGCAGGCCAGTATTTAATTGTCTGGGGATTTGTTATTCAGGGCGGGGGGGGGGGGGGGTTGCTGCATTGCACTTTTCCTTCCATATGTACATGGGACTACTGTGTGGTATGTATATAAGTGTTTCCTGGATAAATCACATTATATTCTGGCAGTCTTTGGTGTCCCCATCACTCATTGGGACTCCTGGTACTCTATGGGGATTTTTTTAGGGCAAAGCATTAGGACTTTTCTATTGCTACTACCAATATTTCAGTAAGATGCAACCTTTTTGGGTGACTTCTATTAATGCTAAAGGGTTTAAACTCCCCTTACAAACGAAGGCTTTGTATCAGGAGATGGACATATCTCACACTGATATTTTATTTGTCCAGGAGACACACTTGACTCGCATGTATGAATATTTACTTCATTCTCCCAGATTTTCACAATGGTTTTTTGCCCCATGCTGTAAACAGTCGAAATACACAGGAGTTTGTATACTGTTCTCCAAGAATTTTATTTGTGAATGTACCTTTAGGGTTGAGGATCCCCAGGGTAAATTCATACTTCTCCACATTATAGTGAATGGTATAACCTATACTTTGGTTAACATTTATGCTCCCAATACGGAGCAAGCTGTCTTCTTCCAGAAGCTTCACCAATTACTATTATCACACCATGCTGGAGCTCTATTGTTGGGAGGTGATTTTAATATAACTATCTCCCCTAGTTTAGACACATCAAAAGGTACTTCCTTCTCTAGCTAAATCTCATGCGATAATATTGAAAGCCCTTATGGATGATTCCCAACTTTTGGCGGCATCGTTTCCCAAACTCTCGCATGTATACCTTTTACTCAGTGGCTCATGATTCCTATTCAAGAATAGATTACTTCATAATTGATAAGTCACTATTATCTAATGTGACAGGAACAGAGGTGGGAATAATTACTTGGTCTGACCATGCCCCTATCTTGATGGATATTATTTTTGACCGATATGATCTGGGAAAGAGATTGTGGCGTCTCAATTAATCCTTACTACAAGATGCAGATTACAATAATTCTCTTAACATTACTATTAAAGATTTCTTTCTCAATAATGATCAGTTGGTCTCTTCTCCAGTTATAATCTGGGACTGCTTTAAGGCCTTTATACGGGGTGTGTTTATTTCACAATCATCCTTTTTAAAACAACAGCATGAGGTGAAAAGTGCTAGACTTCATAGTACAATCCAGAATCTCATGCAGAAATATCTCCTGAATATCCCTAAGAAGGTACAATCACACATATCTAAAGCTAGAGAGGAACTACGGCGTCTAGACTCTATGCAGATTGGTAATTTCTAGTTGGTGAGCAAACAGGAATTTTTTGAAAGTGGAGACAAGGCGGGTAAATTGCTGGCAAATAAATTCAGAAGGTATCATTCCAAAAACCACATGTTAAAAGTCAAAGATAAGAAGGGTCAGATGTTATCAATTAATAGCGAGATTAGACAGTGGTTTCTCAATTTGTATAAAGATTTGTATAGCTGAAACACCTCCATCCGCTTGGAGGCCATAGAGGCCTTTTTGCAAACCATTTCTCTGCCCTGCCTCATTTCAGAAATGCACAACATTTTGGTTGGTGAAATTTCTGCACCAGAACTTTTAATGGCCATTAAAACTCTCAAAACAGGAAAGGCTCTGGGTCCCGATGGGCTATCACCTAGATTTTATAAGCTATTTGTCCCTTACTTAGTTTTCAATTATCTGTGATCTGGCGGATCCCTACTCCCAGATTCCAATTTAGCTGACATCACTACAACAGTCAAACCGGGTAGATACCCAACATTGTGTGGCTCCTATAGGCCTATTTCTTTAATAACTATAGACCTAAAGCTACTAGCCAAAATATTAGTGAGCTGCCTTAATGGTTTCATCTGTCAGATTATTCATCAAGACCAGGGAGGGTTTATACCTGGTAGAATGGCTAGCAATAATGTCTGCAAACTTTTAAGTATAATTTGGGGAGCCCATAAAGACCATATACTCACTCTTTTGCTGGCAATAGATGCTGAAAAGGCATTCGATATGGTCCACTGGCCATTTCTATTTGATACATTGGAAAGAATGGGCTTTGGCCCTCTCTTTCAGCAATGGGTGTACTCCCTTTACCACCAGCCTAGAGCTTACCTTAAAATCAATGGGGGTATTTGGACTCTTTTAAAGTCCAAAGAGGAACTAGACAGGGTTGCCCTTTGTCACCCTTGCTATTTGCAGTCTTTCTTGAACCCTTAGCTATAAACATTAGAAATAATCCATCCATCTCGGGCTTCCAGCTGGGATCCCATTCCTTTAAGCTTTCACTATTCACCTACATTTTATTCACCATTAGCAATCCCCACACTTCACTGACTGCAGCTGAATCTAACCTTGCAGCCTTCAGTGATGTTTCTGGCTTTACAATAAATTGGGAAAAGTCGGAGCTCCTCAATATCTCGTGATGCCTAATTAGTCACCCTCCTAAAAACACACCATCCTTTTAAGTGGGCCCAACATAAACTTAAATATTTGGGGGTATACATAGGTAAAGACTTAAACGACCTTTTCTCATTGAATTATACACCTTTATTAAAGAAAATCTATCAGGACCTTGACTCTTGGGACTGCCTCTCGCTCTCCTGGCTAGGGAGGATAGCTTCGATCAAGATGAATATTCTACCTAGGTTCCTATATTATTTCAAACCCTTCCTATCCCTCTACCTGCTGTTCTTTAAAAACCATGGCAAAAGAAACTTCTCCGATTCATTTGGAAGCGTCGTCCTCCTAGAGTGGCACACATAGTTCTCTATCAGCCTAAACAAAACGGGGAGCTGGGTGTTCCCAATCTTTTATGGTATTACACGGCAGTCCAATTACATCCAATCATCAAATGGCACAATTCCATTATGGTTAAACAATGGGTGCAGAACGAACAGTATTGGATGCATGACATGACCCTACCAGCCACTTTCTGGCAACCTCGTCACTCTTGGCGCTGATCTCCAGATCTGGCTCCTACCACTCGACACACTAACCATTTGGCGTACCTGGAAAGCTCGACTAGTGGAGTCATCACTTTATTTTCAGTCATCATTTTTTTTCCATAACCTCCAATTTACCTCTTGTTGACCCATTCGAGCATTTCAAGCATGGAAAGTTAGAGAGATTACCCGTGTAGAGCATATTTACATCAACGATCAGATGCTATCTTTTGACACTTTGCAGGCTAAATATGACCTTCCCAGATCTGTATTTCTCCTTTACCTACAACTTGGATATTTTGCACTGGACCTTCAGAAGAGGTCTCTATTGTCCAGGGAGAGATCTTTGTTTGAAGGTTATTGCACACATGGGAACCAAATAAAGGGAACGATCTCTAAACTGTATGTGCTACTGAATCCTGCACGGAGGGACAGACCTGCCCACATAAGAGCTTGGGAACGGGATTTAGGGAATGACTTCTCAAATGAGGACTGGCTTCTTATTTTTCAATCTATTAAGTCATCCTCTATCTCATTTGCAATATTGGAGAATAGCTATAAACTACTATACAGATGATATTACACACCCACTAAACTCCATAGATTGTTCACGGATAAGCGAATTTTGTTGGTGGGCCTTTTCTCTTCGAGGAACTTTCCGCCCCAGTATACGACTTTTATGGCAGCAGCTGTGTATTATCTAAAATCTTTAAGAAACAGATCCAGTTATCTAAAGAAACAGCACTCCTAAGCCTTCCTATCCCACAGGAAGCTCTACATATACAAGCTCTGATTCAGCAGTTATACACCACCACTAGAATGGAGATTGCCTATTTTTAGAAACACAAGTCTGCACCACCGCTATGGGGAGTGTTATCACGGCTGGACAAAGTCTGTACAATGAGTACAATTACCGCTTCCAAATATCAGACTCAGAAAAATTTTCACCATCTAGGACCCTTACCTGTGTTGGAAACACAGTGATCCAACCTGCTTTGATTCATAGATAATTCTTTTGGATGTTTTTATTACTTTAGCTTTTACAGACCCACTGGGTTTTCTCATGTTTTGCTTTGTTTGATCACAGTGCTAAATCTTTGCTATTTTAGGCAGCTAGGAACGGGAGGGAGGGATTGGGGATATATATACAGTTTGGTACATTATGGTATATTTTGGTGTATTTGAAAAGTTTATACTCGTCTTAAACATATGTAAGTCGTGTGTTGCTTCTCTCTTGGTTGAATCCTTTTTACTTTTGCCAACAATAAAAACTACTAATTAAAAAAAAAAATAAAGCCTCCAGCTCTTGTAAATTCTTTGGTTGTCTAGCATGAACTGTACGTTTGAGTTCTCCCCAAAGTGGCTCAATGATACTGAGGTCTGGACTCTGTGATGGCCACTCCAGAACCTTCACTTTCTTCTGTTGCATCCACTGAAGGGTCGACTTGGCCTTATGTTTCAGATCACTGTCATGTTGGAAAGTCCAAGTGTACTCCATACCCATCTTCCTGGTTTATGAATGCAAATTCTCCTTCAGTATTTTCTGATAAGATTCTGCCATCAATTTTGACTAAATTCCCTGTGCTGCTGTAGCTCACACCCCCAAAACAGAAGAGATCCACCTCCATGCTTCATGGTAGGGATGGCTGCTTTTCTCCATAGGCCATGCTGACTCCTCTCCAAACATAGCATTTATAGATGTGGCTATAAAGTTCAATTTTGGTCTCATCACTCAGAATTATTTTGTTCTACAAGTTTTAAAGCTTCTCTAGGTGCTGTTTGGTGTATTATAAGTGTGCTGTTTTGTAACATTGGTTCAGCAATGGCTTTTTTTCTGGCAATTCTACTATGCAGCCCATTTTTGTTCAAGTTTCTCTTTAATGTACCATATATGCTGAAACACCCATACCACTTTGTTTCAGAGAAGCCTGTATTTCAGTAGAAGTCACTTGTGGGTTTTTCTTTGCATCCCGGCAAGTTTTCCTGGCATGTGTCTCTGAAATCTTTCTTGGACTACCTGACTATGGCATGGTATTAATAGAATCCATACTTTCCCACCTCTTGGCATTTCCAAATCTTTGGATACACTGGGCAACAAATTTTCACAAAAGTCATGTTACGGAAATGAAATTAGTCAATTCTTATACATTTCCATGTGCTAAACATGAATGTGACTGTGAAAATGCAAAATTGGCTCTAGTTTTTTTGTAATATGCAATAATATAATTACATCTTGAATTGTATGCCAATAGGAGGAGACCTACGGTTAATACTGTTTGAAAAATGAAGTCATAGACTACGTCTTAGATTTCTTTGCTTGTCTCTTGTACACCTGTTCAGGAGCATCTCTGAGGAGTGTCCAGCAGTAGTCAGCCAGCATGAATATTTCAAATGCTCACCCTTTCTGACTGGGCTTCATATAGTACACTGCTGACGTCAGCTTACTCAGCAGCAGCATGGCAGTAGAACTGCATTGCATCAGAAAATGATGTAATAAACTCTGGATGATGTGTGCATGATGGTATTATGCAATATGATGCAATATTATATCATTCTAGGCTTATTTACAGTCCTACTGGATAAATTTACATGACTAAACATAGAAAGTGAACTATATTAAATATCTTCAAAACGAGAGCCAATAAAAACTTTTCATGGTCATATTCGTGTTCAGCCCATCAAGATACTACAGAGTAGGACCTTTTTAGGTCATTAACACTTTCATTGTTGCCCAGTGATATCTTTTTATATCCTTTTCCAGATTTATAAAGTTTAAATTACTTTTGCTTGCAGATCCTTTGACAGGTCTTTTGCTTTCCCCATGCTTGCACCTTCTTCAGACTGGCTAGATTCCTCAGTATAGCAAAAGCTCTACGGGCTAGGAGAAAAGGGTCTGTTCAACACCATTGGATAATTTCTATAACTAGGGATGTGCATTCATTTGCGATGAAATAGGAAATAGAGACTATTTTTCCTATTTCGTCGCATTTCGAGAGGACGAGGAAATGATAAGAAAAGAAAACCACATGAAATTTTGTGGGTTATCGTATTTTGGGAGGGGAGAAAGGTCACATTAAAAAAAAAAAACCTAACCCTAAACCCACCCCAACCCTTCAAATTTAATTAATTGCAAACCCCCCTCCCGAACCCCCCCCCCCTCAAGACTTACAGAAAGTCCCTGGTGGTCCAGCGGGGTCCCGGGAGCGATCTCCCCCTCTCGGGCCATCGGCTGCCACTAATCAAAATGGCGCCAATGGCCCTTTGCCCTTACCATGTGACCGGCTATCGGTGCCACTGGTCGGCCCCTGTCACATGGTTGGAGCAATGGATGGCCCGCACCATTTTTTAAGATGGCGCCGGCTGTCCATTGCTCCTACCATGTGACAGAGGCTGGCCAATGGCACCGATTGCCCTTACCGTGTGACAGGGGCTAAGGGCCATTGGCGCCATTTGATTACTGGCAGCCAATGACCCGAGATCGCTCCCGGGACCCCCGCTGGACCACCAGGGACGTTTGGTAAATCTTGGGGGGGGGGGGGGGGTTTGCAGTTAATTAAATGTGAAGGGTTGGGGTGGGTTAGAGTTTGTTTGTTTTTTTTTACAACACCTGTTGTAATTTGGGGCGGGTTTCAGGCTTCATTTCGGGGGGGGGGGGGGGGGGGGTAGACGAAATAAAATCAGCCTGAACCGCGGGAAACAAAATTTCCCACAGCGGGCCAATAACGAAGGTTGAACCGAAAGGTTTGGCCGAATCGCATCTCTATCTATAACCTTCATGGCTAATTCAACCCTGCTCATCAATGGAGAATCATAGGATGACTTTTATCCCTTCTGAGAGTTTCCAGGCAATATTATAAGAAAGCTTTCTGGCTTGTCCTGTCCTTGGTAGAGGTAGATTAATGACCCTGCGAATGGATGTTTGTTTGGACCATTTCATCCCTAGCCTGATAAGGATGGATAATGGATTAAGCATCCAACCAGAAGGCCATCCACTGCAAAAATGGGAGAGACATCTTCCAATGGAGGAGACAGTAATTTTGACATATCTGACAAATACTTTCTTGCTAATTCCAAACCATTTTTTTCTAGCAAAGGAATTATATTTTTTCGATGGTACAACTGCTTATAAAGGAGCCATCTAGTTCAGAACTAATACTGGCATGGCTAATGGAATCTTTTCCATTAAAGGTGATGCCTGATGTGAAATCTTTTTTTGTTTCCCTATCTTGAAGGAACCATCTCGGTGCCATGGACAATTTTGATATTGACAGGTCTCCCATCATCAGAATAATTTCTATTTTTATTTGTATTTTGCCCTTTCAACTTCCAAGGATTTCCCAGAGTGGCCTACAACAGGATTAAAGATACAATACATAAAATACACAAGAGTACAATGCAATTCATGATATACAACTCATATAGTACTAATCATTAAATAACATTCAAAATAATAATCAAAAACTCTAACATGCCACACTCTAAAAATATGAAATGAAAATAAAGCATCATTTGACAAAATTGTTAGTATCTGCAGGATTTCTCTAAATTGTTTTTTTCAGGTTTTTTATTTCTTGCTTAACCTGATGGGATCTTTGGATAACTAGTTATCCCACTGTACAAGGTTGTGATGTAACTCCAAAGTTCATGCCGCTAAATGTTTGAACATCAGAGCACTGCCATGTGCAAATTTTCTCAAATTTCAGTGGGTAACAATAATCAGTCAGCTACCAGTGGACAAAAACTAACTTTCCAGGGTAACAAATTACCCCAGAGCAGACCATTTCATACCTTGTCAAATATTTCATGCCATAACTCCAAGGTTATTGCTTTTATAATGCGATCCTTTGTACACACTGCCACTGATAGCCTAGTGTACAATGTCCCCAAATTTTAGCCATTTACAATAAACAATTTTCTCTTTGTGGATGAAAAACTATACTGTAATTCCCAGAAGAAAATTGCATACATACTATGGAAAGCTTCACAATCTCATATTACATATCTGAATGTGACTTTTGATTTGTTTGCCATCAACTAACTATGTTCCTCTAATCCATGCAAATCAGCCAGATATCCAGAAGAGATTTCTCACTGTGGATGAAAAACTGCTTGTTTTTCCAGGCAGACAAACAGATTCCTATGGACTTTCCTTCACTTCTACCAATGTGACTCAGAGATTATTGTTATAGATTTGTACATAGATGCCCAATGGCATTTTCCTGTGAAGACAATGCCCTAACAAATAAGCTAGCTACCATAAACTTCCTTCTATGGATGAAAATCTGCTGGTTATACCAAGCTGAAAATTGTGGGGTAACAAGTTATTCCACAATACCATACTGAAACAATTTAATCAAGGGTGACATGAGGATTAAATTAAAGATAAGATAAAGTAATGTCATTGCCATGTTAGTCCACTTAAATGCATGTAAATAAAGATTAACAAATAAAAACAAAAAATATATATGCAAGATACCACCTTTTTATTGGACTAACTTGTTATATTATGTTAGCTCCCAAAAGCTGGTCAAGAAATATCTCAAGTTAGTATCTGATAAAGTATCGCTAAATATATATATATATATATATATATATATATATATATATATATATATATATATATATATATATAGAGAGAGAGAGAGAGAGAGAGAGAGAGAGAGAAAAATATATTATTTGTTAACATTTATTTCTGCTAAATGAAACATTCATTGATATAATACCTTCAGTGGTTGGTTTCTCCTTATCACAGCCAGTTCAATGTTTTTTCCACCAGACTGTACAACCTAGAAGACAAGCAGCACATTTTTAAAAAGTACGTAAGAATATAAGATTTTCCATATTAGGTCAGACCAAAGGTCCATCAAGCTCAGCATCCTGTTTCCAAAAGTGGCCAATCCAGGGCATGAGTACATGGCTGGATCCCAAAAGGTTGATAGATTTTCATGCTGCTTTTCTTAAGAGATAAGCAGCGTATTTCCCCAAATCTAACGTAATATTGGCTTATGGACTTTTCTTCCAGGAGCTTGTCCAAACCTTTTTTAAACCCAGTTATGCTAACAGATTTTACCACATCCTCCAGCACCAAATTCCAGTTTAATTTGTTTGTCTTACATCTATTACCTAGTAACTTCATTGCATGCACCCTAGTCTTTATACTTTTTGAAAGAGTAAATAACTGATTTGCATTTACTCATTCCACTCTACTCAGAATTTTATAGACTTCTATCAGCCATCTTCTCCAAGCTGAACAGCCCTAACCAATTTAGCCTTTCCTCACAGAGGAATCATTGTCGTCACCGTTCTCTGTACCTTTTCCAATTCTACTATATATGTTTTGAGATGTGGTGACCATAATTGCACACAATCCTTAAAGTGCGGTCACACCATGGAGCAATACAGAGGCATTAATACTTCCTAGCAGTCTATCCCCTAGATTCATCAAAATGCATTAACACATGGATATCGCCCAAGATAAGAAAAAGGGGCATGTTTAGGGAAATTTTACAATTACCGCACCACACAATAACATACCGCTTCACATCTGTAATATCACATGGTGCAGTAAACTTATTGCGCCCCGCGATAATTCCTATTTTCACATCTTGTGCTGAGAGAGAAAGAGACTATCTACAAGGCCCTCATAGCAGTGAAGTATTTATCGCTCTATAGGAGGGCCATCTAATAGGTGGAGGTGAGGTGTTGGTGGTGGTTTAGGGGCCAGTTTCTCATGTAGAGTGAGACATACGAACAGCACACCTCGCTGAAGATTTGACATCATTTCTACTATGTTCTCTCACTCTAGCTTGATGAACTCTATAACAGGGTACCATCAAGCTAGGGTGAGATAAGATAGTACAAAAGTTCATCTTTGTGAGACTTTCCTCACTCCAAATGACATCAAATCTTCACCAAGGTGTACTGTATTTTTCGTACGTCTCACTCTACATGAGAAACTGGCCCCTAAAAACCGTAACCCACCATCAACACCTCACCTCGATCTATTAGATGGCCCTCCTATAGAGATATGAATAGTTGCACACTGTTACAGCCTCCCCAGACTGTCTCTCTCTCTCTACACTCCACTCTCTCTCCTTCTCCCTTTCCAAGCCCAGAAATGGCCAAAATGCAATTCTAAAGATGTATCGTGAACTGCATTATGGCCATTTCAGGCATATCACACAGCCTAACACCAGGAAAAAAAGGTGTAGTTATTTCCAGCATTAAAACCGTGCAATATTGCCCCTCATTTTCCTAAATCCTGCCCAAACTCCTCCCTGATCCCATCCCTTGCATTCGCACCACACGCTAGCATTATTAGCGCATACGTTATGGCGTTATCACATGCTTTAAAGCCATAATGCATTTTGATGAATGACCCGGTAGGTGATTTCTTGGCCACTGCCACAAACTGAGGAGAAGATTTCAACATATTATCCATGATGTTTTATTAGTTTTTACTTGACTGTTTGTTAATTGTGATCATATGTTTTGTTGGCTATTTTATGACTGTATGAACTGTAATCCACTCTGAAAGAGAAATTGGAATTAGTGGAATACAAACATTTTTAAATAAACAGATGATGCCTACATCTTTTTCCTAGGTGGTACTCCCAATGCGGTACCTTGCATTGTGTAGCCATAATATGAGTAGTTCTTCCCTACGTGCATCACTTTGCACTTGTTCACCTTAAATATCAACTGCTATTTTGATGCCCAGTTTCCCAAGGTCCTCTTGCAATTTCTCACAATCCTCTTGAAATTGAATAACTTTGAAGAATTTTGTATCCTCAGCAAATTTGATCTCCTCAGTTGTTCCTCTCTCTAGTTCATTTATAAATGTTTAAAAACAATGGTCCCAGTATACTACACTGTCTTTCTCCATTGAGAAAACTGACCATTTAGCATCTCTGCTTTCTATCTTTTAACCAGTTTTCAATCCATTGCCTCCTATTCCATGACCTTGTAATTTCCTCAAGTATCTCTCATGAGGTACTTTGTCAAATGTTTTCTGAAAATTCAGGTACACTATATCAATTGGCTCCCTTCTATCCACGTTTATTCATGCCTTCAAAACAAGTAGATTGGTGAGGCAAGACTTCCTTAGCTAAATCCATGTTGGCTTTGTCCCATTAAACTAGGGCTATCTATATGTCCAGTAATTTTTTTTATAATAATTTCAACCTATTTCCTTGGTAATGACATCAGGCTAACTTGTCTGTCGTTTCCTGTATCACTCCTGGAAACACTTTATAAAAACTGTTACATTGGACACCCTCCAATCTTCAGGCACCATAGCGGACTTTAATGATAGTTTCAGACTACTAACAACTAACAGTAGGTATGCAATTTCATTTTTCAGTTCTTTCAGTACTCTGGGTTGTATACCATCTGGTCCAAGTAATATGTACATCAACATCATTTATTATTTATTTATTGATTTTATATACAGTCATTCAGTCAAGCCATCATAAGGGTAAATGCAGTAAAGATGAAGCCTGATTACTGCATTTAGCCAGTCTGTTTGCTCACTGTTAATGATCTTATGTAGTAAACATAGTACTTTTGTTGCATCTGTCAGTCGCAGATTGCTGCGACCGCTCTGCCTCACTTCTCTTCTACCCTTTTCCTCCTCCCTGGGAAGGGTGGCTGCCTCCGGTGCTGATTGCCGAAACCCTCGGCGTCTACGACACAGCATGGGCGTCCACGTCCGCCATGCTTCTTCCTGAGGCCTCCTAGGCGCGCGTGTGCACACCACCTATGATTTTTGAATACGTCATGGCGGGAACCTCGGGGCATCCCCACCGCATGACGTCAGTACCTCCGGGTATTTAAACCTCCACTCCACTCTAGCCCAATGAGTTAGAAAGGACTTCGGTTTTGCTACTCTGACCGCTTCTAAGCTGCTCGCTTGGATTCCTCACTACCCTCCGGGGTAACTTGCTCCTACGGAAGCTCTGAGTAACTGCTCCTCAGGGGCCTCTCGCTTCTATCTGCCCTTCGGGGTTCAACTACCTAAGGACACCCACTCCTCAGGGGTCCTATCTACTTTCTTCCAGGATCCTGCGGCGCTCCTAGTTATTCGCTTCTCGAGGGCCTATCCTGCTCAGAGTATCCTGCACCTCAAACCTTGGGTCCTTCTCTCCATTCTTCTACCAAGGAAGTTACCAGCACTGCCACTCCATGAGTATCACTACGCTCCAGCTCTCCTTATTCTACCCTTCAGGTTCGGCTTATCTCGCGCTGCGGAACACTATCCAACCTTGCTACATCCGGGTGAGACCATCATCTATAGAGACTGTCTGAGCTTACTGTGATAATCGCTGGCCTATAGTACTGTCCCTTCCTTGAAGCAAGATTCAACTTACATCAGCCGTACAATAAAGTTTTCCTTCCTCAGTGTCTGCTTACTTGAGTCTAGCCTATCAATCGGGCCGATTCAGTAAAGTCCGCGGGAGAGTGGCGAACACCTGCTCTCCCGGCGCACGCACAGGCCACTCTCCTGTGCACGCGATTCTGTATTTAAATGAGGCCCGGCGGTAAAAATAAGCAAAAGGAGGCGCTAGGGACACTAGCGCGTCCCTAGCGCCTCCTTCTGGACTGGAGCGGCGGCTCTCAGCAGGTTTGACAGCCGACGCACAATTTTGCCGGCATTGGTTCTCAAGCCCGTTGACAGCCACGGGCTCGGAAACCGGACGCTGGCAAAATTGAGTGTCCGGTTTTCAACCCAACAGCCACGGGCCGACTTCAAATTTTTTTTTTTTTTTTTTACCCTTCGGGACCTCCGACTTAATATCGCCATGATATTAAGTCGGAGGGTGCACAGAAAAGCAGTTTTTACTGCTTTTCTGTGCACTTTTCTGGTGCCTGAAAGTAAAATGTGCGGCTTGGCTGCACATTTTACTTTCTGTATCGCGCGGGAATACCTAATAGGGCCATCAACATGCATTTGCATGTTGCGGGCGCTATTAGGTTCGGCGGATTAGACGCGCGTTTTCGGCCCCTTACTGGATAAGGGGTAAGTGAAAACGCACGTCCAGTGGCGGGTTAACAGTGCGCTCCGTTGGAGCGCACTGTACTGTATCAGCCCGATTGTGGTTCCCCACAGGAGGAGTCATCGCCACTTCGACCAAGAGTCCACAATATGCCACAAACCCAACAACTTTAAATTCAATATGCTGTTTTATTGGGAGCCAATGTAGAGATATCAGTATGGGTGTACTGTGTTCAATTTTCTTTTTCCCTGTCAATAGTCTTGCCGCTGAGTTGTGTAAAAACTTCCCCGATCATGAGCATCAGGGAAGTACATTTTCATCAAACTATGAAGTTTTTTGTACTCGGGCCTAACTTAAGGGTTTTTCCCATTTTAGATCTCTGGGGAAAATGCTTAGTACATTTGGTTTATACTGCTATAATCACACTTACTTCTAACAGAGCTTTAATTGCTAGTTTGATGGCTTCATTGTCAGTAGCTATAGCTTCTTCTGTATAGTTTTTTTCCAAATATTCACGTACAGTTTTTGCACTGCGACCAATTGCATTTGCCTGGAAAACCAAACAGATTATGTTAAGAAACTGTGAGCAATGAAAATTTGACAACAAAAACAGATATGATTTATATATGTTTCATGCTAGTCAATGATTTTATGATCCCCAAATATTCCAAGCTACAGAGTAGGAGTTCTAAAGAAAGGGAAATAAATAAGATCTGCATATACTTAATATGTTCTTTTTGTTTTACAGACTGCCAAAAATGTAACAAAGTATTTGAACATGGAAAATTCTCTTTCATTTGGTTGACAATAGTCTGGGACCAATCTGCCCATGAAGCAAAGTCCTTGCTAGACCCCTTTCCCTCCAACTTCATATGCTGGCACTGGGCTAACATTTCAGAAGTCTACATGGCAGCTGGATGTCCACAATCTGCACTTTGAAAACGACTGACCCAAGTTGGGCAACCAACAAATCTGTAAAGATTTTGTACATGGCCATTTAAAAGTGGGTAATCCAAATGCGTTGCTTTACTTTAGTTTCAAATATTTTTTTTATTAGTATCTAAGAAACTATCAATACATCATAACAGTTATTGTTCAAAACACTGTGAATCGTGTTAGTTCTAATATAGTGCAATATAGTAGTGGAAGTGGACATTACAGCTTGGCATTAGAAAAGTCCAGTCAGATAAAAGACAGGATGTCTGCCATGCTGTACAAGGCCATGACAAGTTAACTGTCTCTATATACACAGCCTTTGCACCTGTCTTATGCAAACGTTTGCATACAAAACCATGAGAAAAAAACTTTAGCATTTGCAAAAGAGATAACAGAATTGAACAAAGAAAAGATACAGCCAGACAAAAGAGAGTGTGCCCCCAAGTTTGTGCATCACATCCAAACGCTATATCTGGATAAAACACAACAAAAATGATCCTAATTGTGAGTAATATGGTGTTGTGCAGTAAGTACCCATGATTGCCTTCCTATTCCTACATCTAGAAGTTATAACTTGCCAGCTAAACAAAGAGCAGTTGTCACAGGACCAAAAGGTAAGAAAGAAGACAGAAGATCAAAGACTACCAGGGAGGAAACCTAATCTGTGGCTTGCAGCCAGAGGTAGAGATTAACTGATTTAATGACTGAGAATCCTTATTCTTAGTTGCTCAGCTCAACATAAGATGTTGTTTCTGCATGGGGTTGGCTAAGCTGCAATATTCACTGTTCTGTACTGGGGGTTACCTAACAAACTGTAATCATACCACAATCTCAAGTCTGCCATCTATATTTCCTGTATGCTTATCCATACCTATCGTATTTGTTTGTCTAAATCTGTTCCAAGTATTAAGCATCTAAGTAAAAATGTATGCTGGCTGGGAGTCTATTTTTTTATTTTAGAGTAACTATTGACACCCACTTCAAATTAAAAAAAAAGTTTTATTTGACTGCATAGGTGTTAAAAGATGTATATGAATTCCTCAAATGTCTCATAAAGCCCAAGCAACCTCCGCTATCACGTCTTATGTTTTGCACAGGTTTCTTTATTTTTTGCAGTAATCACACTTCTTGATTTAGGTACCAACTTGGTTCCACATCTCTTAATTCAGACCTTGGCTCTGTGAGTTTAAGAATATCTGGAAAATCTTGAAATCTTTTGTTTCAATGGAGTCCTCATTATCCAGGCTTTTATGTTCACTATCTTATCCCCCGATACTTCATTTTTGTGGTTTTGCACTCTAGCATTATTTCTTTACTATACTATAACCGTGTAATCAATATGGAGTTTAAATACTAAGCATTTTTTACCATAAATATAAAACAGGAGAAAACCTTTAGTACAAAGGCCCTATCTCTTGTATTCAGTTTCGATGCATGCATTTCTGCATTATGTTTAGGATCTGCCACTGGGTTCTAGTCCTTGAACGTTCGGAATATTTTTTGTATTCAAATTTCTTTATTGACCAAAAATACAACAGCCTAATACATAGTTAACCTTCTACCTATTACACTTTCAAGAAGAAAAAAAGTACACAACTGGGATTTTACAGTTAATTCCTACCCCCACCTCCCAAATTCAAGCAATACAATAATCCCCAGTATGAGAGATCTCACAATCATTATACAAAATGTTAAATAAATCTTAGAAATCAATAAGCACAATATTCTTGGCTTTATTAGGTAATGTATGTCCCTAAACGTCTAAACAAAAATAATCCTTCTTGGGAGAACCATGCTTAGCCACATATTTTTCTACAACAGACAAATGATGTAATGCATTTCTCCACTGGGCAAAAGATACAGGGTCCAAGTAACTCCAATTTAACAATATGGATTTCTTCCCCAATAATAAGGCTTAAAGACAATACTCAAAGACAGACAATTTATCTGCCATGATTTTATAAAACTCTTCTGAAAAGGCATCTGAACGTGGAGTTTAAATAATTTGGCCTGCTTGACTCCATTTTGTATTTCTAAGAACTTCATTCAGTTTCTGTAATTGTTCGTCTGTTATTTTTGGGCAAAGTAAGAAATGCAAATACTCCCTCACCTCTATCAAATTCTCTGGATCAGCTTTAGACAGATTTTCATATAAAGTCCTAAAAAGGCTCACAAAGATTGCGATTGGAATTTACCACTTTTCTTGTGGACGTTTTCATAACTAAAATATAATTTTGGATGGACCAATTCTTTGTTAAGTTGGCTAACACCCTGCATAATTTATTACCAGAAAATAAAAAAAAACTTATATTTGTAATAAAGTAAACTTTTGTTTTTTGCCTGGTGATGTATCAGGCAGTTTAGAGCACCTTCAGCAGTGAAAATTTTCACTTTATTTTCAGGTGTAGGCACTCTTACACATAATTATTTTCTCAATTCAGCTTCCAACCTCACAATTTCTTATACAGTACTCTCTTTTTCCTAACCGTATACAAGATTATGTTGTCTCTTAAGACTACTTTAGCAGTTTCCCAAAAAGGATGGGAGAAGTCTTATGCGATTTGTTAAACTCAGCATTTATTTATTATTTTTTTAATATACTGACATTTGATCTCAATCAAGATATCACACCGGTTTACATTTGTACCTGAGGCAATGGAGGGTAAAGTGACTTGCCAAAAGTCACAAGGAGCAACAGCAAATCTAGTGTGAGTAGTCCACTGCTCTAACCACTAGGCTATTCCTCCTCCTCATTCTATTTTTTACATTAAACAATCTTTGAATCCAACATTATAAAAATGAATAGGAAATTTCCACTGTGACTCTATATCCTTCATAAAAGCCTTCCAAATCACAGCATACTGCTGCATGATCTTTTATTTCTAGTGGACCTGCGCCTACTGCCCCCCATCTTGGAGAAATTAGTTTTATTTACAAACAGCATGGGTTCTCGAAATAGGAGTACAAACCTTTTCAAGAGGTTCTTCAAATGTAAACTATATCTAAATTTTGACATACCCTTGTGTTTGTTAGAAGAAGAACCTACCCAATTAGCAATTATGCAGACAATTAAAATGTTTTCCCCCACCATGTCTTTGAAATAGTTTTACCAATCTAGTGAAGAAATTGTGAGTATACACGTTGGGGGCATAAACAATGCACAATATTAATGGCTAGCTATAAATAGTACCTTCCAAGATCAATACATTTTCATTGGGGTCTTTAATGGATTTGTTCAACTTAACCGACTTTCCCACTAAAACAACCTCCTGCATTTTTCACACCAGAGGATGAATAAAAAGCTTCACTCACCCACTGTCTTAGGTGCTGCACAACATCCAATTTTGTTTTCTGTAACATGGCAATATGGGATTTGTACTGCATCTAACTACAGAGCCAAATTTCTGAGACACTGTAGTTTACACGACAAACAGTGTTAACCATAACAATTTTAACAATGAACCATAAACTGAAGAACATAAGAGACATTTTTGCAAATGAAGCTCCCTAGCCTGAGCCCCATTCAGCTTTAGAAAATGTAAATCTAGTATATATAATTAACAATGTGAGTTTCCAATATTATGAAGAAATCCAGTTGTATATAATCCCCATACCTCTCCATAACAAACTCCCACTGCCCTCTATTCCCATACCCAACCTCCCCAAATACCCTAATTTTCCTAAAAGTAGAAAAAAGCCACAGAAAACCCATGAATGGAGGCCTCTTTTTAATAAAGCCATACAACATTAAATTGTTGCACTAAGTAGCACAAAGACAATAATACCCTAAATGATCACTTGTACTTGTAGAATCCTTGCTTTCTTTTCATAAGAAGAGCAGCAACATCAAATGGGCTTAAACACCAAAACAAAACATCCTTTTCAGATAACAGTTTCAAACAGTTATCTCCATAGTGTCTTGCTACTCATTACTATATGGTGATGTACGCCACAGAAAAGATTACCAACAGTTATAATGTGCCATTGAAGTTGACTAAACCACTTAAACATATTGAAAAGGTAGTGAAGGAAATTGAGTGCATCTCTGAATCGGCACCAAACTTTAGGATAATTACTTAATCACCACACGTTTAAGGCCAGAACTCATTTTCCTTCTCAGGCTCACAAGGCCTGTCTGGGCCTAGTTCCTGAAGGAAGGTACGCGCTGCCATAGCTGTATTAAATACAATTGCTTTAACCTCACAAGCTTGCTCGAAATAATCTTGGAAAATCAAGATTCTACAACCATTACTGAACAATCAATATTTTCAGTCCATCATATTCCGAGTCCTCTTTCTTTCTGTAAGCTCTAAAAATGTCCACCTTGTGTGCATAATTAATTATTTTTGCAATAACTAGATTAGGTTGCAAGCTAGCAGCACCATGCTCACCCAGTCTGTGAACCTTTTGAACCTAAGCCAAGCATGTTGTTCTCCAGGCTGTAACTCTTACATATGCCTACTGGTCATCTACTTTAGAGATCCTCAATTCAGTTTCCTATAAACGTTTAGTAATTTGTGTCAGATATTCATTGATTTCCTCAATTTTTGTATACATTTTCTCAAATTTATTCTCAAGTACCAAAACTACCAATGCCACAACTTCACTCACAACTGGCACAGAAACAGAAGTCTCAAGCATCGAATCAGCCATCTTGGATTCACCTATTTTCATTGTCCTTCTCTTTACGCATTAATTTTGTTGCCACTGCTGCAATAAAATAGCCACAGGTCAAAATATATTGCCTAAAGGTTTACCTCCCTATGGCAGGCTGCAAACCTTGTAAAAGCAGCATCTACCTATGATGTTTAAGGAAAAAAAAGAGAGGTCTCCAGAGGAAAGCAAAAAAAAAAGTCTCCTTCCTCACACATCATATGACCCTCCTCCCAAAAAAACCTCTTTTCAATCATCTAAATTACTTGAGAAACTAATTGGTTTTAAAACCTACATAAGATATACCATACTGGATCAAACCAAGGGTCCGTCAAGCCCAGTTTCCTGTCTCAAACAGTGGCCAATCCAAGTCACAAGTACCCAAACATTCAATAGATCCCATGCTACTAATGCCGGCAACAAGCAGTAGCTATTCTCTATTGATTAATAACAGTTTATGGACTTCTCCAGGAACTTATCCAAACCTTTTTTAAACCCAGCTACACTAGCTGCCTTAACCACAACATCTGTGCGACAGACCCTCCGGTTGTGTCACCATCATTGAGCCCTTTGCTCAGCTAAGAGAGACACAGAAAGAATAGGTTAGAGTAAGAATACAGCCACTCCTTCTGCAGGGTCTGGAATGGCCAGTCTACTTGAAACAATATATAACCATGCCCTTGCTACAGCTTGGGAGGCAGTCCATTTAGGTTAGCACAGAGTGCATAGGTGTCAGGAGTGAACTTTTGTTGTTTTACAGGCATTTAGGAGCCTCACTGGACACCTGGGCCTATCTTACTCATAGGGATTTGGGAACCCTGTGTGTGAATCGCCCAGGGATAGGGAAAATACACCTCTTAAGTGGTGGTGACCTGCTGTGAGGAGGGAACTCCACTGTTAGTTTCTGTTTCTTTTTGGGAAAAAAATACTTTTGTTAGAAGACCCAGGAGGAAGATTTTAGCTTCCCCTTCCTTCCTGTTAGAAGCAAGAGAACTGCTTGTTTCAAATAGGGTCCTTTCCATCGAGGATCCAGAGAGAGTGTCAAAATGACTGTGTAAGATCAAGCAGATCCTGAAGATCTGCTAACTGTGAGTAAAGGAAAATAACATCACTAGGGACACCCATCAAGTGTTCACCACCCTGGGGGGAGAGAGAGAGGATTTACTCTCTGTGCTATAGACTTAGCTAACATCACTTGGAATGGATTTTGATCATCTAAAGACCCTGTTTATTTGGGAGCTCCACTTTACCTTAATCAAAGAAGAGTGGGTGTCTCCCTTGCCCTAATATAAGTGAGTCCTGCACAGATAGAGGGATGAGGCTGTAAAGGAACTGAAGAGAGATGTCTGTGCTGCTGTAGTTTGAATTTTGTGACAGTCACCATCAGTGATTAACAGTAAAGCCTTTAATTTTGGAAACTAACCAAGTGGCTCCAGAGTATTTATTTCTGCACTCACAACAGAGACCAGTATCCTCTCCAGGGAAAATACAAGGGAATGACAGTGTGATTTGACTGGGCAACAGATATCTCCGAGGATGGACAACAAAGACACTCAGCCATAGTGGACTCTTGTACTACCATGATGACGTTTATTTGATTTCTCGTAATCATATTCATGTTACAATGCTGAGACGAATGTCAATTGATCTTTATGCCTGTTATCTTATAATGTTATTTACAAGCAATGTGCCAAATAAAAAACTTTAATTAAAAAAAAAAGAAAATACAAGGGAATGTATAAGAAAACCACCCCTGTCACATCGGGACCTGAGAGGACTCCTTTCTTCCCCAGTTCAGAAATTCCACATCTTGGGAAGTAAAGGAGGTACAAGAACTAGTCAGGGTTCCTGCCTCAAAGAGGATAAATAACTTTATGGCCTCACCTGTGTTAGACCAGCACACCGGGGTGGGGTTACATCTGACAACAAATTCCAAAGTTTAATTGTGTGTTGAGTAAAATAATTTTCTCTGATTTGTTTTAAATGTGCCACATGCTAACTTCATGGAGTGTCCCCTAGTTCTTCCAGGAGGAAGAGTTTGGCTACCCCCTTCCTTCCTGCTAGAAGCAAGAGAACTGCTTGTTTCAAAGAGGGCCCTTTCCATCGAGGATCCAGAGACAGTACCAAAAGGACTGTGTAAGATCAAGCAGATCCTGAAGATCTGCTAACCATGAGTAAAGGAAAATAACATCACTGGGGACACCCATCCGGTGTTTACCCCCGCATAGGTCTAACACTCCATTTGTCATCCCTTCACCCCTTATAAGGATTGCACTTTTAAGCCACTCAAGAGGCAATCCCATCCTTTCCTTATATTAAGGACTCCCATGGTCCTTGTTGTCAAGGTCTCCTTTGTTCACTTGTTGTTAAGTTACTTTTCCACTCTACACTTGTGTGACTCCCCTCCCCAGTTGTAAACCCCTGTTAACATGAAATGAAAACCGGTATGATGTCCCCACTAATACCGGGATAAAAAAAGTCTATAAATAAATAAATGAATATTATCTGAAAGAGTATATAACCATTTCACATTTACCCATCCAAGTCCTTTCATGATATTGTAGACCTCTTTCATATCCCCCCTCAGCAGTCTCTTCTCCAAGCTGAACAGCCCTAAACTCCTCAGGTTTTCCTTACAGGGGGGTTCTATACCCTTTATCATTTTGGACACCCTTCTCTGTATTTTCTCCAGTGCAACTATATATTTGAGATGCAGCGACCTGAAGTGCACACAGTATTCAAGGTGCAGTCAAACCATTGAGCGATAGAGGCATTATGGCCTCCTCCATTTTATTTGCCATTCCCTTCCTAATCCTTACTGATTGCTTTTTTGACCACCACAGCATGCTGAGCTGATGATTTCAATGTTATATCAACTATGACGCCCAGATCTTATTCTGGGTCACAACTCCTAAAATAAAACCTAACATCGTGTAGCTACAGCATGGGTTATTTTTCCCTATATGCATCACCTTGCACTTGTCCACATTATATTTCATCTGCCATATGGATGCCCAAATCTTCCAGTCTTGCAAAGTCCTCCTGTAATTTATCACAATCCTCTTATGACTTAACTACTCTGAATAATTTTGTCATCTGCAAATTTGATCACCTCACTCGCCATACCTATTTCTAGATCATTTATAAATATATTAAAAAGCGCCAGTTCAAGTACAGATCCCTGAGGCACTCCACGGTTTTCCTTTTTCCACTGAGAAAGCTGACCATTTAATCCTACTCTCTGTTTACTGTATTTTAACCAGTTTGAAATCCACAAAAAGACATCGCCCCCTATCCCATGACTTTTTAGTTTTCTTAGAAGCCTTTCATGAGGAACTTTATCAAATGCCTTCTGAATATCCAAATATACCACATCTACCAGTTCACCTTTATCCACATGCTTATCCATTTCTTCAAAAAAAAGTAGCAGATTTGTGAGGCAAGACTTCCTTCCCTTGGGTAAATCCATCCTGGCTGTGTCCCATTAAATCATGTCTATCTATATGTTCTGTGATTTTATCCTTTATAATAGTTTCCACAATTTCTTTCAGCACTGACATCAGGCTCACCGGTCTATAGTTTCCCAGATCACCTCCGAAGCTTTTTTTTTTCATATATCGGGGTTACATTGTACCTGAAGACTGGAAGGTGGCCAAGGGATGATTTTAATGATAGGTTACAAATTACTTGTAACAGGTCTGAAATTTCATTTTTTTAGTTCTTTCAGAACCCCGACAGCCATTTCTATACTGTGTTACTAAGTTTTCTCTATTTAAAATAATTTATACTCTAGGCTGTTATATAAATGCATTATTTTGTGATGTTGGTATATTGAAGTTCAAATTCCCATCATTCTAAAAAAAAAAAAAAAAAAAGGGGGATCCAGGTTTTGGACCCTTTTTGAGGCATGAGGTATAACTGTACGCTTTCCGCTTTAGTATAATTTATCATTTTCTTACACTATAGCTATTTTTTACTTTGAGGCTTTTGCAAAGTCCACATTCTTTCTTTATTCCCTGGTTTTCCCCCCTTTGCTACTCCCCTTCCTTATTCGAACCCCTCCTCAGACGGGAAGCTTTGGTAGTTCCTGAAACCCTTCACTGGCACAATGGCTAAAGACAAGCCTCCTCTGAGATGCACATCAGCTTCCATCCCTTCCCAAGGCTAATAGCACTCTTATCTATGGAGTGCTCAAGCTTGATGTTCCCCAAAATATAAACTCGGATACCCTACAGCACTGCAGACTGAGACTTAGGCCAAGCCTATAAGCCACACTTTTTTGTATATTTTTAATGTGTTATAATTAGCATGGATTGCATCATTAGTTTATATGGATGAGGGCTAGTTGAGCCTTCATGCTTTTTTTTTTTTTTTTAAATACAAATGTCATAATCTGTTTATATAAATGAATAAAATAAACTAATTAAAAGGCATACAATAAGTTTTCAAAGGTTTAATCAGATCTATGTGCGTAAGAATGGGAGATTATGTGGCTAGACTGGCTGAAACTGAACAGGTGGATTTCAGCTTCCTAAAAGTATGTGCGTACTTTCACAATGCACTCTGTTAGCTGCATTAACAAGAAGCAGGGGGAGGATGGAGGTGAGAGCTGGAGCTTGGCCCTTGTATCAGCCCCACTGTTCTGCTGCAGTTCCTGGTCCTGGATGCTGCCCCACTGTGGCATCAGGGAATCCCCAGTATTTGCTGCTTGCTGAACCCGCACACACCAAAAGGACCTGCCCCTACGTCCGATTCCAGTTGATTCTTGGATCCGGAGATTAATGTGATGGGGAAGAAATGGAAAGATACTGTGCGGGTACTCCCATCTGTCTTGCCTATGTTTCTCCCCTCTTCCCGACCCACTCTAGACACTTTTTTGGTTTCTCATTCAGATCAAGGTGCTCTTTTCCCAATGAGACTTTTGGTGTCTCTCAGCCCTGACAGCTCATTCCCTCCACAGGTGCTCATATTGGGGTAGATTTTTAAAAGCCCTGCGTGCTGGCGTGCCTATTTTTCATAGGCCGCTGGTGCGCACAAAGCCCCGGGACACGCGTAAGTCCCGGGGCTTCGTAAAAGGGGCGGGAGGGGACGGTCCGAGGCGGGTCTGGGGGGCGTGGCGACGGTTTGGGGGTGGGCTGGGAGGGCGGTCCCGAGTCCCCCGGCACTGCGGCCTGTGCTGGGGGATGGCGAAGCGGCAGGCGTAGCTTGTACAACAAAGGTAGGGGGGAGGATTTAGAGGGAACGGAGGCAGGCTGCGCGGCTTGGCACGCGCAGGCTGCCAATTTTGCGCAGCCTTGCACGCGCCGTCCCCGGATTTTATAAAATACTCACGTAGCCGAATTATAAAATCCGGCGTACTTTTGTTTGCGCCGGTTGCGCGTACTTTTTTAAGATCTACCCCATTATCTCCGACAGGAACTCTGCATGTGGGTGAAGGAGTTAATGTTTCTTCCCTGCTTTGAGTAAGGTGGGAAGTCTCCATTTTTTAGAAGGGTTATTTTATCTTCCCCTACGGATGTAGAAGCAGAATGCCATCTAGTGCTTCAAAAGCCCGCAGTGGCCAATTATAGTGAATTCTGAGAAATCCTTTTCTTCTAAAATACATACTACAATGGGAATACTGAAAAGGCTTGTTAAGAAGGTAGAAGAGCATTCACAGTTATTTAAAGATCAAGAAGCGAAAATTAAGGAAGTTAGAGAGAAAAGTTTAACTTTACAAGAATATAATGTTTCTCTTATTAAAGATAATCAGGTTTTACATCGGAAGGTGGAAAACTTAGGTAAATCATTTGAGAAGATAAAATTTAAGAAATCTTAAATTTTCCCAAATGTCCCCTGATGTCTCCTATGAAGTTAAGAAAATTTTAGACTTCCTAAAAGTGTCTAAAGAAGTGATACCTTCTATATTTAAAGCATATTATCTCCCTTATCTAGGGTCCTTTGTTTTCAGTTTAGCCATAAATTCCCAGATTTTTCCAAAACGGACAATTTTAATCTGATTAAAGAGCAGCTTCAGATGCAGCATCTCAAGGCCTCCCTGTAACTGCTGGAAACCATTGCAGGTCAAAGCCACCTGCAGCGTTTCAAGCCCTGCCCCCCCCCCCCCCCCCCCGCAAAAATGCTAAGCCCTCCAGAGCTGCAGATATGACGTTTTGAGGCCCTCCCTCCCTAAAACAGCCAAAGTACCTGCTGCTTAGTGTTACCAATGCGGCATAAGAAGCAGACCACCTCCACCAGAAGCACTGCAAAAAAAAAAAAAATAGAAGTGCAATGCTGCACAGCAGGGGAGCCTCTGCAAGCATCCTGCCGAAGGAGAGGAACAACCTGGCGCCACCACTCTTAAGGAGGAATGCTGCTGCAATGGGAGATGGATGAAAGAGAGAGATCGGGACATACTAGGCAGAGGATGGAGGTAGACATAGGGAATGCTGATGAGCTGATGAGCAGGAAAATCTACTTGTTTTACTGTCCTGGCTTCTTACCACCAAAATAAACTCTGATATTTACCCAGAAAAACGAGTCACATTTTTCCACCGATTTTCTCCTGTTTTTATTCTTGTCATAATAAACCCTGATAAATTCCCGGGAAAATTAAAAAAAACCCAAAAAACAAAAAACGAAGGTCCCTACCCGTATAGTAGTCATCTTTCTAAAGCTGATGTTTCTGATTCTTCTGTTAGTATGGACCTCACTAGTTTTCTAGAGTGAGCCAGCTATGAAAACATGGAAAGGTCCACTTTGCTTGTTGTTTTTGCTAGGGAGCCCGATAAGGAATGGACAATTCAGGTTTTTTGACCTCAGGGACAGATTCTTTTTAGGTCAATCAGTTGAACTTTTTCCTGATGTAGAAAAAGCCACAGCACTTTTTTGCTTAAAATTCCTTGTAATTGTTCTATAAAATATAAAGTAGTCAGTTATGTTTTTTTTGACATGAGTCAGCTAGTCTTTTCTTCAGAATCAGTCAGCTCTTAGTTCACTTGTCTCATAATTGATGTTATTGGACAGATTTATTATTGTGTAATTATCTTATGTCTTATTACCTGTTTATTTCTCCATCAAGAGTGGTCTGATGTATACTATGTGGAATACAGTGATTTCTTTCTGTTGTCAAGTCTTCTTGACTGTATTTGAAATGTATAAATAAAGAGGGGGATAAAACAATCATTTTAGAGAGTGTGGCTGGTGGGCCCAAAGTGGTAGACTCTATAGGAAACTGGTTAAGAGACAGGCAACAGAGGGCAGTTGTAAATGGATTCACTCTGAGGAAAGAGGAGTAATTAGTGGACCAATTCAAGGACAAGTCCTGGGGATAGTTCTATTCAATATCCCTATTAAGGGATATTGCAGAGGATTAGAATGAAATGTTTGCTTTTTTTTTTTCCAGTATGATCTGCAAAAAAGTGGACACACGTGAGGGAGTAAACTGAATGAAGTTTCATAAAAGCAAGCTTCAGGACTGGGTGAGTGCTTTTCAGTTAAGATCATTACAAAAAGGTACAGAATCGATCATTTGTGTGCAGAAATCTGAGGGTGTGGTACACAATAATAAAGGGTGCGAAATGTGGAGTTGCCCCAACCGAGTGTGAAACCTCAGGGTGATTGTGTTCAGTTATTTTAAGGTAGCAAAACAGTGCGATAAGGTGATGGCCAGATTCAGAGAGATCCTGGGTTATATAGAAGGCGAGGTATTATTAGTAGAAAAAGAAGGCAGGGATGAAGCCAAGATGGCTCTAAGAGAACAGCACGAGTGATTGGTGCTGTGTCTGTCATTTTTTTTGTAAGCTTTTGCTGCTTTCCGGATATTCTCCCTAGGCAAGGGTAAGGTTAAATCCTACTCTGCAATGGCTCCAATGGCCATCCTAGGTCCTATTGATGCTTTTGTCAATGTCTCCAGGAGGAGAGATGGAACTTCATCTGATGGTTCAGTGGAGGGGGAAGGGTCAGTGATGCTGTGGCTCAAGCCCCCACACCCCTGCTGTATGGAACCCAGAGTGCGGCTCCGATCCTGCTAAATTTTCCAGCTGAGTTTTTCAGTGCGGCCAACAAAGAGAAGACTCGCTGGCAAAACGAGACAATGCTGGAAGCCTTGAAGAAGGCGGAAGCCTTGCGAGAAACTTGACAAGAGGTGCAGGACAACACATATGCGGAAGCAGTAGATTCACTTAAGGATGGAGTCATTCTCTTGGCTGGCACCTCAAAAGCTTGGGGATGTCTCTGGGAGCAGAAGGACTGGCTGCTCACCTTCCTAAAGAAGTCTCTAATCTGGAATTCTGGAAATTGTTCTCATGAATAGAAGCAATCTTATTTAGCTGCCTGATGCAGCTTTGTAAATCTTCTGGGGGGATTGTCTAAGCTTAGAGTACAGGACAGCAGCTTAGAGAATCGTCCCTGAAATACACAAATGCCAATAGCCAGGTGTGAACCCTGGAAGCCTTGAATTTTGTTTTAGTCTAAAAAAGCACTGTTCTGTATAATAAGCTAGAAAGCCTAGAGAACACGGTTCGATATAAAAACTTATCTTGTTCTCCCTTGGAGATGCTATTTTCTGGATGTCTTGAAATTGGTCCAAATTCCTTGCCATCCATTCCCAAGGTTTATTTAATACATGGATCTGTATGCTTGACCCTATGGATGGAGCAATGGTTGTTCTAGTCTGGCCTGAGAGTTTAAAATTAACTGGAGTTGTTGTAACAGGAGACAATGCACAGAGCTAACCTGATTGTTTCATTTGCAATGGGCTCTGATAGAGACTTGATTCTCAAGCTTTTTCAGAAATCATAATTGCTTATTTCCATGGTCATAAAATAAAAGTCTTTCTTGATCAGTCACAAGCTACTCATACAGTGAGAAAGAAATTCCTTCTTTTTAACCCAAGGCAATTAATTTCTCTTAGAACGTCCTTCTTTCTAAAATGTCTCTGTAAATGTATTGTTAAGTATTTAGGATATACATTTTTACTGATCTAGATCATTTAAACTATTTGTAAATGGTAAATGGTTTTGAAGAATTGGGGACAGAAGATACAGATGTATCAATTTCTTCTGTTTAAGGTATGAAGGATGTTTAGAATAGGATAGCTGCTGTTGCATTACATGAATACAACTTTGTACATTTTGTGTATTCTACCATATTTCCTTTGTTTTGTTTTTCTTTTTCTTATAGATTTAGTATTCTTAGAAGGGATGTGCATTCATTTTCAATGAAATAGACAATGGCAATGAAACTGTCTATTTCGTCTTGTTTCGAGAGCAACCTGAAACAAAACAAAAAAAAAAAAAAAGACAAAATGCTTATTACCTAGTTTTCCTAATTTCTGAGTTAGTGCACTCTAATAAGACTTAGGGCGCACTAACTAAAAATGTTACCAATAAGTTACAAAGTGTCAGTTAGGGAGCAGTTAGCTAGCTAGAGGTATGGTTCTGCATTCCCATTGGCTGTCTCCTTAGTTACTACATGTTAGTGCACACTGAGTCCCATTAGTGCGCTCTAACTTCGAAATTAGGGAAACCCGAAAAAATACCTCCCGAACCATTTTAAAAACGAAATTTAACAGCTGATAACAACCCAAAACAAAAATGACACAAAAACAAAAACAAACAAAAAACCCCCAAAATTGTGCACATCCCTAATTCCCCGATCTGTTAACTTTATAGGACACATATCTAATGGTGTTTTCTTCATTGTTAAGTGGATTTCTTAGAGTATGTGCTTTCATATGATGATTTTTCTTTTGATGTTTATGTACTAGAAATTGAAATGGTTTGAGATACTGAAGACCGGATTGAACACCTTTCTAAGCTAAGTGAAGCTGATGTTGGGGTGTGGTTTTGTGTTGCTTAAAGTGACTTGTTGGATATTTCTGAACACACTTAGTTGATAAGGCTAAAATTGAATTACACTGAGTTTTGTTTTTTTTTACCTACAAAAAGAAAGCATTCATTAAAAATTAGTGGGTGAATGATCAAGTGGTCCAACAGCAACCCTTGAGGACTCATGTGCTTGGCTTGCTGACACCAAACTTATGAGTGATGGTGTTGTTGAAATTTCTTTGCAAGGTTGCTCTCTTCATATATATTTTCTAGAAATTTAAAAAAAAAGGAAAAGGAAACAATCATTCCTCTAAATATGTTATCAGTGAGACCTCATTTAGAATACTGTCCCCAATTCCAGAGATCAAGCATCCAAATAGATAAAAACAGGATATAAGTGGTCTAGATAAAAATCTAACAAACTGGTACAGGTCTACATCAAAAGTCCTATGAGTTGAGACGTAAGGACTTAAATATGTATACCTTAAGAAGACAGAAGAAATGGGGTGGGGGTGATATAAAACATTCAAATACCTCAAAAGAATCAATTATGCACAATAAGCAAAACTTTTGCAGAGGGAAGTGTTGCGTCCGGTCTCAGGCGGCTTTGACCTCGGTGCCTCACCTTTCTTCCTTCTCTCTCCACTAGCCTTGGGAAGATGGCTGCTGCCGCGTCATCATGTTGCTCTCCCCAGCATCCCCAGAACAGCTACAGTGACGGTGTTTGCCATGTTTCTCCTGAGGGCCTCCTAGGGTGCGCGCATGCCATCGTCTTTATCTGGGTATTTAGCCTGCCCTTCGTTTGCTAACAAACTGAGTTAGCAAGGATTGGATTTGCCTCCAGTCTAAGCTACTCTGCCGCTTCCTTGCTGCCGCTGGAAGTTCTCTCTGCCCTCCGGGGCCATTCACCTCTAACCTGGGTACCCACTCATCGGGGGCCCTATGCTTTCTTTCAGGTGCCTATCTGGGATACCAGATACTCGATCCTCGAGGGCCTGCTCTCCCTGCCTTGGTGCCTGCAAACCAACTACTTCTGCCTGCCAGGATCTTCAACAAATCTATTCAGTGAGTAAACTAACCTCGTCAGCTTGTCTCACCTCCAGCTTCAGCGCTGCGAGTCTACATCCAGGACTCTCTCTTCTACCCAGCGCAGCCTACCATCATTGGAGTGTGGGAAGGGTCTCCTCTGCCGAGGACCCCTGGAATACTCTACTGGGTTACCTCACTGCTGCTACCCCCAGGGCAGTACCATCAAGCTGTATAATAAACACGAATTCTCTGTGTCTGCGTGTATAGAGTCTAGCCTAGTTCTGCGGTTCCTCATGAGGCTCCTCCGCGTGGCAGTGGCCATCTCCACAGTACCCAAGAATACACTCAAACACCTCGAAACTATAACAGAAAGAATGTTCTAGAACAGGGGTCTGCAGCCTTTCCAAACTGAAGAGCTGTTTCACAGGGTTTTATTTTCCAAAATATTTTAAGAGCTGCAACTGTCGTAAATTGGATCACATGTAAATTACCTCTACCTACTCCCACCCCACCTCTTCGCCAGCAGTCACGATCTTTGTCTCAACCTCCTGTCCTTTTCCCCCTGCCAATCCCCAGCAGTCTCTCTCTTTTTTCAATACGGGATTGAGAGAGAGAGAGAGAGAGAGAGAGAGAGAGAGAGACTGCTGGGGATGGGAGAATTGAGAGAGAGAAACAGAGGTGTCTCTCTCATTCCCTCCCATTCTCAGTAGTCAGTCTCTCTGTGTCAGTCCCCAGTAATCACTCTCTCTTTCAATCCCCAATGGATGGGGGAATTGGAGAGAGGGAATATAGGCTGGGGATGGGTGGGGAAAGGGAGCAACAGCAGGACTACAGTCCCGCCACATAGAGTACAGAATACATATAGTTCAAAATTAAGGGAAAAATAATACAAAGCATTTTCATCAAGACTGAAAAAGTGCTTCCTTACTTTTACCCTATGTGGGGCTGCTGCTGCTGCTACCTGTATTGGGCTCCTGAAGCCAGCTAGATCCCTTCATGTCGGCGGGGCTTGCAGATGTTTGCATCTGAGGCAGGAGGAAGAGACAGCTCAAGACCTTCAGCAGCTGTTGCTGCTTCTCTCCAGGAGGAAGAAAATGCCACTGGGGCCCTTCAGCTGCAGCTTCTATTTGGTTGCTGGCAGCAGGGTGGTGACTTGAACCCTTCAGCTACTGCTGCTATCCAGTGGGAGGGAAGGTGATCGTGCTCTGCTGCTGGCAGGCTTCCCCCTCCATGGACTGTGGATACTGCCTCCATAGCATATCCAGCCCTGATCAATCTTGACCCAAGAATTTACCCCAAGTCTTCGGCATGGTAACTCATAATGCTGATACTAAGTCCCTGTTTTGGTCCTCAATGCTCCTTTTTAAATGCTGTACTCTTGACACGACTTTGTTGACACAATCATTCATATTTTTTCATAGTTAGTCTTCCTGAAGTCTAAGACACTTTTTAATAAAGATGAGTATTTTAAATGTTCATGTTTTATCTATAGAACAAAGGAAGAGACATTCAGCAGACCACATCCATCAACAAATATACCGTATTTTTCGCTCCATAAGACACACTTTTTTCCCCCCAAAAGTGGGGGGAAAATGTATGTGCGTCTTATGGAGCAAATATTAAAAAAAAACCCTAAAAATTTAACAAAACCCCCCCCACCCTCCTGACTCCCCCAACACCTGCCAAAAGTCCCTGGTGGTCCAGCGGGGGTCCAGGAGCGGGCCGGGAGCTGTCTCCTGGGCTTGGGCTGTCAGCTGCCAGTAATCAGAATGGCGCCGATGGCCCTTTGCCCTTACTATGTCACTGGGGCCGACCAATGGCAGCGGTAGCCCCTGTGACATAGTAAGTGCAGAGAGCCATTGGCGCCATTTTGATTACTGGCAGCCGACAGCCCAAGCCCAGGAGAGCGCTCCCGGACCGCTCCTGGACCCCCACTGGACCACCAGGGACTTTTGGCAGGTCTTGGGGGAGAGGAGGGTGGGGGGGGGTTTTGTTAGATTTTTAGTTTTTTTTTTATATTTGCTCCATAAGACGCACATACATTTTCCCCCCACTTTTGGGGGGAAAAAGTGTGTCTTATGGAGCGAAAAATATGGTATTCAAATACACTGACATTTGATCATAATTGCTGGATGATTTCTAAGCAGAGAGTAGAAATGCAAAAACCTTAAAAAAAAAATGATGAGACAAGACGGGAGAGAGAAAGAGGAGGGTAAACCAGTAAGACAGCATGAATGAGGATACTATTCTACTGTTGAGCTGCAGGTCTCCTAGACTTAAGAATGTCGGTGAGCTTGATCAGATATTAAATATTTCCAACTTAATTTTGTAGATTATTTTCATGGGATGCTGTTTGCCTCATTTCATTATCCCAATGCCTAATGGTGCTTAATAAAAATCCATCTTCTATTAGGTCAATCTAGATTTATAATTTCTGAAAAGTCATGGTGTATCCCTATGTAAGCAGTCTTGGGATATTCCTCTCTAGTGTCTGGTTAATGGATCATCTTACACTCCTCCAAAACACAAGGACAATGTTCCAAAGATTTTACCTGGCTAATTGCTTAGCCCAGATAAAATCAAAAGCTGGAAACTGCCCTCCTCCTCTGCAGGTAAAAGCACTTGAGCAATTCATAGTACAGATACTTTTACTAGTACTTAAAAAAAAAAAAAAAAAAAAAGTAGTGAAGCTGGCCGATGATAAATGAGAATTTCATTTTGAAATCTCTGTGCATCTTTTATGACATGGACAGTCTACTTGCTGCAAAGCAAGGGCTAAGATTAAAGTACCCGCGACAGCTAGCCCTGAATTTTTAAAAGGAAACTCCCTCTGGAGTTTCTCTCTGAAAATATACCTACAAGCATCCATCTACAAGTTTCAAAATTGCCCTGAATAAATCTGTCACAATCACAGGAAATATGCAGTAGCATGCCATCGGTCTGATTACATTTCCAACAAGTTCTATTCCTGTGTGATCCTGTGCAAATTTGGTATGAATCCAATATCACTTGTTTATCTGTTTATTTTAAATTATATAGTTTGGCTCTGGCTTTCTGTTTGCGGACTTGCCAAGATTTTTTCCCCATTGGTCATCTGTGTTTCCTTAAGATCCACTTCATATTCCCTCTTGTTTTTATTCTGCAAACCCAAAGGATGTCTGTCACTTAACAATATCATGTATGCAAAAAAGCTGGTATGCTTAAGGCTACAAAGGTGCCACGCGTGTTTAGAAACAGAATATTCTTTCAGTATCATAATTCTCAGCTTTAAGTCTTTTTGCATCTCAGTCTGGCCAAAGGTTTACATTGAATTACACAATACAGTGTGATCACTAGAACCCAGGTTATTCCCTACTAGAGATGTGCTTCGGGTCTAAATATCGTGTCAGGCTTCATTTCGGGGGGCCCCCCTCCCCCGCAGGAATTCCATTTTTCCCGTGGTTCAGGGTTTTTATTTTTTTTCAGGGGCCCCGATTTTCAGGTTAGCGCACACTAACTTTGCCACGTTAGTGCACACTATCGGGAGTTAGTGCGCACTAACGCGAAAATGAATTTTTTTCCGAAACTTCAGAAAAAATTTGATCGTTTTTCGGTTCTCCTGAACCATTCCAAATTAGGCAATTTCGTTCAAATTGCCTAATTCAGGAAAAATGATTGCACATCCCTATTACCTATCACAACATTAGCAAAACTGTGTCCATTTGCCAGTGCCAAGTGCTAGGTCTCTTCCCCACAAGTGACTTCCTCAACTAACTGCTTGAGAAATGCTCTTTATACAGGTTCATTGTCCTACTATTATAGGTGGTACTTGCCTGTCTAGATGCAATACATTTTAGTCCCCCACTAACAGCACCTCCTCTTTGCATGTTTCAATTATCTTCAGTAAGGGCTTGGTCCTCTGAATGCCAGGGGCCGTGAGTTTGAATCCAGCTTAGGGAAAAAGGGAGGGAGGGAGGTGAAAAGTAGGTACTAGTCAAGCTTTTTTCATTAATGGGGTGGGGGCGGGGGGGGGGGAGGGAAACAGAACCAAAAGGTTACTAAGGGCCAAGAGTAACGGATAAGTATGAGGAAAAAAAAAAAAAGTGCAAAAGCTTGCTGGGCAGACTGGATGGGCCGTTGGTCTTCTTCTGCCGTCATTTCTATGTACCTACATAAATATTATCCTAATTAGATATTTTCCTTGACAACGGACAGCAGTTTAGTTGCTCCTTCTCTTCTCTTAGATGGGCTTTTATACTATCCCTAACTTCAGCAAAGAAACTACATTTCACCTTCACCCCACAGTTTACCTTTGTCAAAACTATAGAAAACAAATAAATAAATAATAAAAAAAACTATACAGATTTACTTTTTAGTTCAAACAATTAGAAATACAAAAAAATTCTTGGAACACCAGCAAACACTTTAAAAATATAAGAACATGCCAGGGTCAGGCATGTTCATGACAGGGTCAGACCAAGGGTCCATCAAGCCCAGCATCCTGTTTCCAACAGTGGCCAATCCAGGCCACAAGAACCTGGCAAGTACCCAAAAACTAAGTCTGTTCCATGTTACCGTTGCTAATGGCAGTGGCTATTCTCTAAGTCAACTTAATTAATAGCAGGTAATGGACTTCTCCAAGAACTTATCCAATCCTTTTTTAAACACAGCTATACTAACTGCACTAACCACAACCTCTGGCAACAAATTCCAGAGTTTAATTGTGCATTGAGTGAAGAAGAACTTTCTCCGATTAGTTTTAAATGTGCCACATGCTAACTTCATGGAGTGCCCCCTAGTCTTTCTATTATCTGAAAGACTAAATAACCGATTCACATCTATCCATTCTAGAACTCTCATGATTTTAAAGACCTCTATCATATCCCCCCTCAGCCGTCTCTTCTCCAAGCTGAAAAGTCCTAACCTCTTTAGTCTTTCCTCATAGGGGAGCTGTTCCATTCCCCTTACCATTTTGGTCGCCCTGCTCTATCGCAATTATAACATGCAATTTTGACATGTGGCGACCAGAATTGTACACAGTATTCAAGGTGCGGTCTCACCATGGAGCGATACAGAGGCATTATGACATTTTCTATTTTATTAACCATTCCCTTCCTAATAATTTCCAACATTCTGTTTGCTTTTTTGACTGCCGCAGCACACTGAACCGACGATTTCAATGTGTTATCCACTATGATGCTTAGATCTTTTTCTTGGGTGGTAGCTCCTAATATGGAACCTAACATTGTTTAACTATAGCATGGGTTATTTTTCCCTATATGCATCACCTTGCACATCTTTACATATTGCATCTAATTGTAAACAGAATTAATGGTGCCTACTTTCTGGGATGGATGCATCTGCACATATACCTGGATCCCAAAAGAAATACCCCTGTCAAGATCACCTTGGACTCCCTGACATGTTCTGAAAGTTTAGTGTGTCCAAACACAAAGGTTACTATGGACACACAGACACATCTCATAAGTCTTCTTCCCTTTGGAAAGTAAGTAAAAAGGACCAGCTATATTTACCCAATATAAAAATGTTTTTAAATCAAAGGCTGCCTGAATTAGATGACAGAACTAACACAGCTTCTCTATATTGAGAAGACATACACAAACTGCTCTCTCGTATGATAATTTTATCCAGACAGCAAATGATAATACTAAGGATGAAAGGAAATACTATCGAGAGTAGCTGACTTTTATATCAGAAGAATTCAAAACAACATCATATATAGCAAAACTACATATAGCTGATACCGTGTAGTCTTAATTAAGGAAGCAGAGAAACCTCATACGGAAATGGCGGGCTTTATCAATGATAGCCCAAAATGCCATGTATCCGCTGCACAATTCCTGCTACGATAAGTGCATTCACACTGCCTTTAAGTTGGAGAACTGAAATGTTAAAATTTAAAATATAAAATTCCAAAAAAATATGGTACTTTGAACTCTTTAGCGGAGAAATCGATGATTATACAACAGTGACAGTCGGTAATTTATTTTGTAACTGCACAGCTATAAACGTGGCATTTTGGGCTATCATTGATAAAGCCCGCCATTTCCGTATGAGGTTTCTCTGCTTCCTTAATTAAGACTACACGGTATCAGCTATATGTAGTTTTGCTAAATATGATGTTTTGAATTCTTGCAAGGACTATACATCATATATTTACAGTTTGATTTTTGTGCTAGTTCGACTTTTATATCACGACACAGGAGTACTTCTTTTCTTTCAGAGGACAAACTAGGCAGGTCCTCTGCATAACAGGGTTTGTCAGATAGAAGATTTTTAGCAGTGCAAATAATTTTAAAAAGGCATTTTAATTCTTTCCTCATACCAGACCTCCTTTATTTCTGAATGAAAAAGACAAAAGAAAAATCTGGCCCAGGAATAACTTTACAAAAAGGACACATTTTTAAAAATGACATTTGTGTTTATTACTGTAGCATCTCTCTGCTCTGCCTGGGGCTTTCACAAGTTCACCCCTTCACATTCAGTGAGTAAGGGTGACGTAATATAACGATGCCTATGGCAAGAGTCACCCCAGTGCATTATGGGACATTTTGCATTTCCACTCTACTTAAAATGTGCTGGATTTAATTCTGTCTCGTGCATTGATTCCATCTGGGAAAATATTTAAAAATTCTATTGGTTGGGACTGCAACGCGGTTTACAGAGTTACCAAAAATAATTCAAGTGCCATCTTTTAAAAAGCGCTGTCCCCGAGCGCCCAGTTTCCGATGGAGAAGCTTGCTTTACAGTTCGTGATATGGAACTTACCTTCCAAGCATTATATGTACCAGATGGGTCTGTCTGATACAGCCTCGGACTGCCATCGTAATCAAAGCCCATAATCAAAGATGAAATGCCAAAAGGTCTTCGTCCGTTGCTTTGTGTGTAACGCTGCAAAGAGAACATTTTCACAATTAAAAACACAGAGAGGCCATGTCAACTGAATGTCTGTTTTTAACAAACTATAAAATGGAAAAGGCATGGGGGTTATAACAGAACATGGACGAACTAAATTTAAAGTGTACAATAAACACCCAAGTATACATTTGTCTAACTGGTCTAGGTCAGTGCAATACCCCAAGCTCTGGCATGATTTTGGCTCATCAAGTGTGTTATACAGTGGACACCAATGGTGCCCCTAGATAAAATGCAGGATCACCTAAGGAGCATCAGTGTTAAGTAGTGCAAGACATTCATATTGTTCCCATTTATTAATGTAATGTAACCTCCACAATGCATCAACTGCCAAAACTTCGGTGACAGATGAGGGATAATCATTCATAGAGTAGGATGCCACAGTTCAATGCTAAGTAGAATGCACCAGATTAGTTACAATCCGAAACAGAAGGCATGGGGGTAAACTGCATGAAGCGACAGCTACAACCCTAAATACCTTGCTGGGCAGACTGGGCGGGCCATTTCAGTCGTTTTCTGCTATCATTTACTACGTTGCTATTAACCAACAGGGCATTGGGATTTGGCAAGGATGAGTGGGGATGAAAGCAGGAAGGCAAAGACTCTTCAGCACTCCTTCGTCAGTCTTTTAAACTATGAGATGCAGGCCTGATGTCAAACAACAGACACCCTCATGGTAACATAGTAAATCAGGGCAGATAAAGACCAAAATGGCCCATTCAGTCTGCTCAGCAAGGAGTTCAGGGTTGTAACCGCTGGTCCGTGGAGGTTATCGTCACAGAGAAAAGCTACCACTGCGGCGGTTGCCCCGATGCTTCATTTCCATCCTCTTGCCATAGGGATCCTCTGTATTTACACCAAGCCTTTTCAAAATTCCAGCACCATTTTTGTCTTTAACACCTCCTCCGGGAAGGCATTCCAGGTGTCCACCATCCTTTCCATGAAAAAGGATTTCTGATATTGATCCCCGAGTCTACCCTCCCGCCCCCAGAGTTTAATATCATGACCCCCTAGTTTTACAGCTTCCTTTCCACTGGAAAAGGTTTGTTTTCCTGTGCTTTTTTAATACTTTTAAGGTATTTAAAAAGTCTGAATCATATCCTCCCCGACTCCCTTCTCTTCTAGAGAAGGGGTTCTCAACCCAATCCTAGCCAGTCAGGTTCTCAGGATATCCACAATGAATATACATGAGATTATTTGCATATAGTGAAGGCAGGGCATGCAAATCCATCACATGGTAACAGAGAAAATGACAGTAAAAAAAAAAGACCCAATGCTCCATCCAGTCTGCCCAGCAAGCTTTTTTGTTTTTGGTTAGGGGAGTAACTGTTGCTCCATGCAGGTTATCCCCCCATCCCACCCCCTGCCCGCTCTTAAGGGCAGTAACTGCCACTCCATGCACATTATCCCAGTTAACACAGGTTACCCCTTTTCTTCATTTCCATTCTTTAGCCATTATGGATCCTCTGTGCTTATCCCATGCCCTTTTGAATTCCATGACCATTCTGGTCTTCATTACCTCTTCCGGACGGGTATCCCATGCAGTCACCCTTTCTCTGAAGAAATATTTCCTGATCTTGTTGAGTCTGCCCCCTTAGAGTTTCATATTATGTTCCCTAGTTCTACAGCTTTTTTTCCACTGAGAGAGACTTGATTCCCATCCATCATTAACACTCTTCAGGTATTTCAATATCTATTTCATAGCTCCCATGTCCCTCCTCTCCTCCAGGGTATATTTAGGTCCTTCAGTCTCATCTCGAAAGTCTTTTGGTTCAGGCCCCACACCATTTTTGGTCACCTTTCTCTGGACCACTTCCATCCTGTCTCTGTTCTTTTTGAGATATGGTCTCCAGAATTGAAAACAGTATTCCAGGCCTCATAAGGGACCTGTACAGGCGCATTACCACCTCCTTTTTCCTGTTGGTTATTCCTCTCTCTATGCAGTCCAGAATCCCTCTGGTCTTAGCCACTACCTTATCACACTGCTTTCCTGCCTTCAGATCATCAGACATTGTCACCCCAAGGTCTCTTTCCTGGTCTATGTACATCAATCTTTCACCTCCTATCACAGAGTTCCTTTGGATTTTGGCATCTCACATGCCAGACTCAAATTTTTGGCACTGAATCCCAGTTGCCAAAACTTCAACCACTCCTCTTTCTTAGATCAATTTTCATTCTCTATTTTTCCAGGTATGTCCACACTGTTGCAGATCTTAGTGTCATCCACAAAAGAGACGTTTTTCTTTCTAACCCTTCCGCTGTGTTGCTCACAAAGATATTGAACAGAACTGGCCCTTGAGGCACTCCACTTAGCACTCTTCTCTCCTTATAGTAGGTTCCATTTAACACCACTTACTATCATCTATCAGTCAACCAATATGTAATCCATTCTACTGCCTTGGGACCTACTCCCAGGCTTATTTTGATCACTAGTCTTCTACATGGGACAGTGTCAAAAGCTTTACTGAAATCCAGATAAATCACACTGCATGATCATCCTTGGTTTAATTCTCTCATTGACCAATCAGAAAAGTCAATCAGATTTCGTTTGACACAACCTTCCTTTGGTAAAAACAAGTTGCTTCTTATCCTGCAATCCACTGGATTGTAGATAGTTGACTATCCTTATCTTCAGCAGTGTTTCCATTAATTTTCCCCACAACTGAGGTAAGACTAACCAGCCTGTACTTTCCAGTCTCTTCTCTCTCCCACTACCCTTCTCCAATCCTGCGGCATTCCACCCATTTTCAGAGATATATTGTATAAGTCTTTCAGCAGATCCACCAGCAGCTCTCTGAGCTCCTTAATTATCCTGGCATGTATCTCATCAAGCCCATGGCCTTGTTTACTTTCAGTTTTTCTAATTCCACCCACTCTTGTATAAATGGGGTGCTATCTACCCACTGCCATCCACACATTTACCAACCAGCAATGGTTCTCCTCCAGGGTCGTCTTTAATGAAAAATGAACTTTGTTTAATATTTCTGCTTTTTCCTCATCTTTCTCCACACAATGGCCTCTGTCTCCTTTTAATCTTACAACACCACTTCTGGCCTTCCTCCTTTCCCTGGTATATCTGAAAAATATTTTGTCACCTCACTTTACCTCTTTGACAATCCTTTCTTCCACTTGAGCTTTTGCTAACCTGGATTTCTTCTCTCTAACTTTCACCAGATATTTTTCCTTCCTTCTTATTTTTTTAGTTTCTTTGTACTTTTTGAATGCTGATCTTTTTGCCTTTATTTTTTCAGCCACTTCTTTGGAGATCCTTAATCAGTTTCCTTTTTCTCTTACTTTTATTTACTTTTCTTACATAAAGATTTGCTGCCTTAATAGCTCCTTTTCATTTGGTCCACTGTTGCTCCACTTCACCCAATTTCACCCAGTCCTCTAATTCCTCCTCAAGATATCGCTCCATTTTAACAAAGTCTGTATTTTTGAAATCCTGGACTTTGATCTTTGTGTGACTTCTCTCCAACAATGGGAACTACATAAAAACCACAATCTAATGATCACTAGGCACCTACCCTGACAAGAGAGATACTATCTCCATTCATGAGCACCAGGTCGCGTATCGCTCCCACCCTCATAGGTACCATAACCATTTGTCTAAGCAGAACACCATGAAGAGCATTTACAGTCTTCTCTACTTCTTACAGATTCTGCAGCAGGAATACTCCAAATCATATCCGGCAAATTAAAATACCTAACGAGCCCCTTCCTTCCCCCCTTTTGGATTTCTTCGGCCAGATCCCTGTCGGGTATGTCTGTTTGATTCAGAGACCTATAAACCACACCAGTGTAAATGGAAGTGCCATCATCTTTTTTTTAAGACAGCCTACAGCACTTCTTCCTTTCCCCACACTTCCTGCATTTCAATTACCAGGATATTATTTTTTGACGTGAAGAAATACTCCTCCCTCTTTACGGTCCTCTCTATTCTTCAATAAGTTATAGCTTGGGATGGCCATATCCCATTCACGAGACTCACTGAACCAAATCTCTGTAATAGCTACAATATCCAAGTCCGCTGCCACCATTGGGGCCTGCAGATCTGGAACTTTGAAGCTGAGACTACAAGCATTTGTGCACATCACTGTCTAGTTTTTCCCCCTCATCTTGCTGATATTCCTGGGCACCTTTTCTTCTATTATGCTTAAGAGTGGTCCAGTTTTTGCTTTTTTCTCCATTCACTTTCTATATTTGTATTGGTTGGGGGGGGGGGGGGGGGTTTACACTCCAATTCAATTGACTTCTTTCTGCCACCTCGGCCCTCAAGTTTAAACGCCTGATCCTTTTTCCTGCCAGAGACAAATCTGGGGTCATCTTTACACTACAGTCTTATTGCATACACAGCCCCAGGCCCCAATATATTTAAATTTTCCTTCTTTACACCAGGTTTTGTCTATACGGCTCAGCCTTTTTCTGTGAACAGTTGCCATTTGCCCAAGCTGCAGACCCAGAGTCTAGCAATCTCTCTGTACTGCTTGGATGCTGTTTCTAGCGAGGTCATTAGTCCCCAGATGGATGCTAACATTGATTTATAGTCCTTACTTTCTTCCTTAATGACACTGATAATCTGGTTCACATCTCTGCCAGTCGAGAATCCTGGCAGGCATTTAACTATTGTGTGTTCTTCAGAGTGAGTCCCCAAGTTAATGCCTGTAATGATGGAGTCTCCCATCAAAAGAAACTTTCTGTTAGGATGTTTTGTTGCATTTTGTGGTTTCTGTGGGACTGACGGCACTGCCTCTCAGCAGAGGGACTTTCTGCTATGATGAATGAAAGTATTTTGGGGTTTCTGTGTGCATTGCCTGTCTTTCTTTCACAGTTACTGCTTCAGTTTCCACTTCTGGGGCATCCTCATTGTCCAGTGTGGAAAAAGTGTTCTGTATAGGTATCATTTGGGAGAGTGGGTATCTGTGTCACAGGTCTATTGGGGGAATTCTGCATACTTCATATTGGTCAAAATAACACAATATACATCACAGTCTTTGAATAGTTAATTTAAAGTGTAATATAGAAAAGTTATTACGCAAGGATGCAGAGTTTTAAATATTTTGAGCAGACTTTCCCTAGAAGTAAACTGTAAGAATACTTCTAGGAAACTTCTCTCCTAACTCCCCTGGCCAGACCACTTTCACTTTGCCCTCTCAGGCAAACAAGGTCAGGGATGGATAGGAGATGGGATATATTCAGTACAGATATCCTGAAAATCTGACTGGTTAGGACTGAATTGAGAAACCCTGTTCTAGGGCATACAGTACATATTTATTAGATCCTCAAGTCTCTCCTCGTGTCTTTTGGTGCAGATCCCACACAAGTTTGGTTGCCTCTCTCTAGACCCCTTCTATCCTCTTTCAGATAAGGCTTCCAGAACTTAATACAGTACTCCAGGTAAAGCTTCACCAGTGACTTCTACCTCTAGTTATGCCTCTCTCTCTGTAGCCTAGCATCTCTCTGGTCCTAGTCACTCTTTTTATAATGTTTTGCTACCTTCAGATCATCAGACATTATCACCCTGAAGTCTCCCTCCCAGACCATGCGCTCATCAGTCTCTCACCACCCCCATCATATGTTCACCAGCCTTGTAGTTATGGGCCTAGAGTAAATGAATACAGTTCCCACGATCAGAGTAAAAAAAAATGCCTGAGCACTGATAGGCAGCTTACCTGTTTTAATGTTGCTATGTAGCGTGTTATATACTCAACCGTGACTGGATCTTCAACAGTGAGCTTATGACTCTGACATTCTACACGAGCTCGGTTAATAACTATTCTAGCATCTGCTGTCAATCCTGTAAAATTATCAGATGTGTCAAAGGAATGCAACACTCTTTTTAATCAAAATGAAATAACACTGAGAAAAAATGTTCTATATGACAATACATGGTTTTATTTTTCAGCACTGATGGCAAACGCAGTCAGTGAAAGTGCTAATAAAAACAGTGAGAACACTTGAGATGATGCACTAAAACAGGGACTTAAAATAAAACTAGTGAAAGCCTATTTTAAATCATCCACACAGAAGCAAAAGACTAATGATTTCTTTCACTACATTAATTGTCATGCTTTACATTCTTTTTATATTTCAATACTTTATTGAGAAACAAGATATAAAGCATGTTATTCATGCAATAATGAACAAAATGATATAGCAAGTCTATGACAGACAACAAACTTCACATTTTTACAGACATATGATTGAGGGTATTGATGATAATACTCCAAGATAAATGTTCTCAAAGCTTTAAAGTTTCAGATTCTCTTCTGCATTTTTCTCACTATCCTACCAACTTCTGGTGCCAACTCTGAATGACAAAACATGTTTAAAAGAACAGTTTTAAACTCCTGGGAGTCTGACAAGACAACATGCAATAAATGGGAGGTTCTATTTAAAAAAAATTCTTCATTTTACATACCTTGAGTAGCATCTAAAAACAACTAATTTATTCCAGGCATTTCCACCCCCAACTTACAACTATAGGTTTTTGATAATTTCTTAATAACGCTGGACTTCATCTCCTTTACACAGTTCTTGATGTTCCCTAGGCCATTACTGGTAATTGCCTAACTCATCAGGTCACAGTACTCTGGACATATGTAGAAAACTTTGTATGCTCATAATCTAGTCCCAGTGTTGTAACCCTCATCAGATGAATTCTGTAGACGATAACACTAGACTGAATGAGCATGAGAATTAAAAAAAAATTAAAATAAAATAAACACACCAGGATTAAATAAGCATTTTATGATGAGTTTGCTGTTCAACTCTGATAAAGTTCTCCAGAAAAATTGTGTCTCTCAGTTTGCTTCACATTTCTTTTCTAGTAGACAGCTCTAGTCAGCCTATTTTTATGATTTCAACTTTTTCTATATCAATTACTACACTACTAACATAAGTTTGGTCTTCCAATTTTATTCTATTTAACTACTGGACTATACTGCCCTCTCTGCCTTTCCTCTGAACTCAAATTCTGGTAAGTATTCCTACCACCAGTAATTTATCAAAGATAGTGAAATAAAAATATAAAACCAACATCATATCAGAGCTATTATAGTTATCAACTTCAGTGTTTCCTTATACAATCTGGAAACAGTTTATGCATATTTATAGTCTTGTAAAATGAGATTTGGTTGGAACATGTGAAATGTTTAAAGATTCAAGCACTAACAACAGGATTCACTTTCTATGGGTTTTATCATACCACGGGCTTATTCCAGATTCTCCCTCAGACAAGAGAAAGTATATCTCTGTATCTAGGTTATGTTATTACGAGTTTGAGAAAGATAATGTACTTTACTGCCAGAAAGTTGTAGACTAGCTCATTATAATTACATAAAATGAGTGCTGCCTTGCATCATGGGTTTGTTCACGGTTAATTTTGTTAGCATTTTTCAGGAAATATAATTTGGTAAAGGAGAACTGCACATTTTTCCTGTGTTTATATGGTACTTCCCATATTAGTAGATTTTAAGTGCACCCCGCTTTCAGGCTGATACAGTAAAAAATGCAGGAGAGCAAGCTCTCTGTGGTAAGTGCCCGCTCTCCTGGGCGCACGAATCTGTATTTAAATGAGGTGGTGCGCTAATAAGAAGGCAACAGGGACAATAGCGCGTCCCTAGTGCCTCCTTATTAGCAGTATAAGTGGCTGTCAGGAGGGGGTTTGACAACCAACACTCTATTTTACCGGCGTCGGTTTTCGAACCCAACAGCAGGAAACAGACGCCGGTAAAATTAAGCATCCGTTTTGTTAACCGCTGACTGGCGGGCAGATTTTTTTTTTTTTGGTTCCTTAGACTTAATATCGCTATGATATTAAGTCGGAGGGTGTACAGAAAAGCTCAGCCTGCCCTTGGGTAGACGTTAATTTCTGAGTGTAAAATGTGCGGCTTGGCCGCACATTTTGCTTTCAGTATTCCAGGGACTAACTAGTAACCTCATCAACATGCATTTGCATGTCATGAGGACTATTTGTTTTCGGGGGGTTGGCTGTGCGTTTTTGACATGCTAAACCCCTTACTGTAAAAGGGATAATAGATGCGCGTCTAACCTACAAGTGGCCACACGTTTTCAACGGTGCACTCGGCCGAGCGCACCTTACTGTATCGCCTGTTTATGTGACTACATTTTGGAGGTATTGCTGTTTGCATTTACAGAAGCTCTATAAAAGAAGATAATTACAACATGAAAAAGAATAAGATGTTCTAAATGAAGCTATTTCAGTTCTCTTGAATCAAGTGGTTGGGGTGTGTTTCATCCCTCCTGATGCAGCCTTTGGGCGAAACATGGAACATTTACTTTGTTGAATGTTTGACATAAGGAGCTTTTGTGACAAAGAACATTTATTGGCTCTTAATTAGTAAGACAGTTCATTTTCAAGTGCATGTAACATCTTACCACGCTCCTTGTTGCCTTATGGTATTTATCTTTTGTGACATATTTATGTGTATCATTATTACTTCATTTTATTATATTGTTCATGAATTGTTGTAACTTTTCTTGGGTACTATTGTGTCTATGTGAAATATGAATGTGAATAAATTAGATTTGCATTTCTTTTTTTAGGACTATCTGACCATAAGTGGGCTCAATTTATTACCTTTTCTTCTTTTACCAGAACACAGAGTCAAACATTCAGCAAAGTAAATGTTTCATGTTTCGCTCAAAGGCTGCATCAGGAGGGATGAAAAACATCCCAACCACTTGATTCAAGAGAACTGAAATAGCTTCATTTAGAACATCTTATTCTTTTTCGTGTTGTAATTATCTTCTTTTATAGAGCTTCTGTAAATGCAAAGGGGTTATGGAGTACAACACTAATTCAGGTGAAGGGATGAGATCATAAAAACAGTTTGGCCCCTCAAACAATTGTCCTGGCATATGGACATTCCAGTGGGAATGCAGGGGTAGGTTGCTGGATACATCAAAAGTCACAGTAGTTGTCCTAAAAACACCCAATATAAAGTCCCAACTTAGAGTGCTTTGTAGTTTGTACAGTCATGTTTGCTACTCAGGAAATAAAAAGAATACCCTACAATTTCTTACAAGCAATACTATACCTGCAAAAGCCATGCAGACGTGATCATCAAGGGCACAAATTTTTCTCACAGTTCTTTCCTCCTGCAGTTTGGCAACTGATTTCTTTTCCACCCCCAATATAACTATGTCTTTGCCACGAATCCCAACCTGTTAGATTTAAAAAGAGATAATCTATTATATAGAAAATGAGGACAGAAAAGAAAAAGGCCTATCTAGTTTGCCCATGGCTAATGCAGGAACAGACCTTAACCAATCTCAGGCTCTACCATCACATCCTTGTCTCTAAGGATCCCGTGGGCTTATTCCAAAATGTCTTGAATTTATTATAGTTTTGGCCTCTACCATCTTCACTAGGAGGGTATTCCAGGCATCTACCATCCTTCCTATGAAGAAATATTTCCTTAAATTATGCCTGCATCAACATCTTATGTGCAGCATATCTTGACCGGTGATGGCACTAGAAATTTGTGTGTGAGGGGATATGTGGCGGGGGGTGGGGGGGGAGGGGACCATGAAATTCAGGGTCGGCAAACGCCAAGTGTTTTTCCCTCCAACCAATCAAAATAGTCCAAGTTTTAAAGGGAAAAATCTAATCCTCAGAGAACCAACACTTCTAGTATCTAGTCTCTGAAAATGATGGGTGATTTTTGTATGCCTCATTCCTACAGCAATTTACAACATCTGCTCATCTGCTGTATTTCAGGGGCACACATCTTAACCTACTAAACAAGGGAGATTCTGAAAACCTTTAAATGACAGAGATTTAACCATAATAATCTTGGTTTACCTCAATGTGGCCAATCAATGAAATAAAGCAACTGGGAAATGTAACAGTATGCTGTTGCACAGAGAGATCAGCAGCAGGAAAATGGGGATAATATTGCCCTGGTCACTAGCTAGACTCCACCTTGAGTATTGTGTTACATTCTGGAGACTGTACCTTTGTATGGATATTGAGGGGACAGAAGTAGTTTGGAGAATGGATACTAAAATGATATAAGGCTTGCACATTAAGACCTATAAAGTGATGCTTAATACACTCACAATGTCAAAATGTACTTACTGGAGCAAAGATGGGAAAAGGAGATATGACAGAAATATTAAAATGCTTGACAGGCTCCTGAAAAGTAGAAGGTGAAATTTTCCACAGAAAAGGAAGTTGCAGGGAGACAAAGGAAACATGAGAAAATGTTTACTCACCAAGAGGATAGCAGATGACCGGAATAGCCTACTGGAAGAAGCTATAGCAAACAAAATGGTGACTGTATTTAATTATGCTTGAAACGGACACATAATGCAGTGCTAAGGGTAGGAGAAAGAAAACAGATAGAAAATGAGGGATGTGTTTGAATGTTTTCTCAGTCATATTTACATAGAGAGCCAAAAAGTAGAGAATACAAGTTAATGTGCAAAGAGTGGTACCAGTGGTTCCAAGAATGGATGGAGAAGGTACAGAGAAGGGCTACCAAAATGATAAGGGGAATGGAACAACTTCCCTATGAAGAAAGACTAAAGAGGTTAGGACTTTTCAGCTTGGAGAAGAGACGGCTGAGGGGGGATATGATAGAGGTGTTTAAAATCATGAGAGGTCTAGAACGGGTAGATGTGAATCGGTTATTTACTCTTTCGGATAATAGAAAGACTAGGGGGCACTCCATGAAGTTAGCATGGGGCACATTTAAAACTAATCGGAGAAAGTTCTTTTTCACTCAACGCACAATTAAACTCTGGAATTTGTTGCTAGAGGATGTGGTCAGTGCAGTTAGTATAGCTGTGTTTAAAAAAGGATTGGATAAGTTCTTGGAGGAGAAGTCCATTACCTGCTATTAAGTTCACTTAGAGAATAGCCACTGCCATTAACAATGGTTACATGGAATAGACTTAGTTTTTGGGTACTTGCCAGGTTCTTATGGCCTGGATTGGCCACTGTTGGAAACAGGATGCTGGGCTTGATGGACCCTTGGTCTGACCCAGTATGGCATTTTCTTATGTTCTTAAGAATGGGACAACTAACATAGAACAGCCATAGTTACAACCCTAATGTTAACAAGCACAGGGTAGCTGGATATTTACCAACGGCCTCAGTTTTGACAGCAATTGGGATTAATAAAAAGACAGGCCTGGATACTGGTTTCAATATGGCACTTGTAAGAATCAAAAAGAAAGATGACAAGACTTGGACTAGCCTATTAATGGAAATGGCAGAGGCCAATGTTGTATTGGAATGTAAATATGCTTGAGACAGATTTAAAAGGCAGTGGTACAAAAAGGGTTGAGAGGTTGGCTGGGCGTACTGAGCATTAGTTTAAGGTATTGGAATTCATGTGTTTATGTACCTAAAGTAGTAGAGAATTAGTGAAAATAACAACTGGGTGGAACCGCATGGGCAAACCAATAGGTCCTTCTTGACCATCATCTACCACATTACCAATTTTAAATAAAGGTACTTTTGTCCTTTTTGAATAAAACAAAATTTCTGTATGACAATGAGAGGGAATAGCCTGGTGGTTAGAATAATGGACTAGGAACCAGCAGTCCACAAATCAAATCCTGCTGCTCTCATTGATATTCATTGTGACTTTGGGCAAGCCCCTTTATTTCCCATTGACTTTTATTGCGTAATCTTAAATGCATATAGCATAGTGAATGATGCAGATAAAGACAAAATGGTCATTCTAGTCTGCCCAGCCAAATTTTCAGAATTTTTTAAATTTTATAGTCACTCCATTCAGGCTACCCCCAAGTCTTCTATTAAGGGTAGAAACAACTGTGGCTCCATGCAGACTAACCGTATAGGAGATACCAGAAGTTTTACTACTCTGCAACAAAATGGGGTAGATTTTCAAACAAGGCGCGTTGGCGTACTTTTGTTGGCGCTCCAGGCACAAACAAAAGTATGCGGGATTTTAGTAGATACGCGCGGAGCCGCGCGTATCCGCTAAAATCCTGGATCGGCGCACACAAGGCTATCAATTACGTATAGCCGGCGCGCGCCGAGCCGCGCAGCCTACCCCCGTTCCCTCCAAGGCCGCTCCAAAATCAGAGCGGCCTCGGAGGGAATCCTCTAACGCCCTCCTCTCACCTTCCCCTCCCTTCCTCTACCTAACCCACCCCCCCGGCCCTGTCTAAACCCCCCCCTTACCTTTGTTGGGGGATTTACGCCTCCCGGAGGGAGACGTAAATCCCCGCGCGCCAGCAGGCCGCTAGCGCACCGGGACGCGACCTAGGGGCGGGTACGGAGGGCGCGGCCACGCCCCCAGACCGCCCCGGGCCGTAACCACGCCCCCGGACCCACCCCCAAAACACTGCCGACACGCCCCCTAAACACCGCGATGACCTGGCCCGCCTCGGAGAACCCCGGGACTTACGCGAGTCCCGGGGTCTGCGCGCACCAGTGAGCCTATGTAAAATAGGCTCACCGGCGCGCAGGGCCCTGCTCGCCTAAATCCGCCCGGATTTGGGCGGATTTAGGCGAGCAGGGCTCTTAAAATCCGCCCCAATATGAATTCTGATCCAAAATGGATACAAGGATGATGAACTTTGGCCAGAATAGCAATACATGGCTGAGTTATTTGCTCTGCCAGCACAGCTGTTTAAGTAGACCTCTCTGAAGCATAACAACTTTTCTCTGTAAACAAAAGGTCCTGAGACAAGCAGCCAGGGATGAGTAAGATGTCACAGGACCTGCAGCAGAGCCCAAATCTGCCTAGAGACAAGAACAGCCAATCCAAGAAGCTGGACTTATCAAACTGGTCAGCTCACAGGTGAGCTCTGCCACAGCCAGGTCAGCTCATTGGGCAAGATGTCAGAAAACTGAGATCACGAGCCCTGGTCAGGAGTTGTCATGGAGTAGGAGCTGTCATGTGCCAGAGTGGGGGAACTAGCAATCTGAAATGAAGAGGAGACCCCATTGTCATGCTCCTGACTACTTATGAGCTCTTACATATGCACGTCTTGCCTCATAAAAGTAGTAGGGGAGAGGGGATCAGGGAGGCAGCCATCGGAAGATGACCCATTAACACTTGAAGACAGCTGAGCCATAGCACCCTGCCACCTCCCTGCCATGAAGCTGATGAGCTCCTGTGTCCTTGAAGGCACTGCATGTAAGAGAATCCTGTCTGTTACCTGGAAGCTTGAGTTAAACCTGTCTTTTCTTCGTCAAGTCTCCTTAGCCCAGCCAGCGACCAGGGCCAAGAATGTATGCTTCCTTCGGCAGACGCTGCCTCTGGGACTTCCAACTACAGAGTCCACTCTAGTATCTTCTAAAGTTATTAGGGTTATTTAGCTCAGTCTATTGATATCATCCTAAGCGAGTAAAAGTTATCTGCTGTGTGTTGCTCTGAGTTCACTAGGGATATGCAAAGCTGTAGTTAAGTTTCTGACCTAAATGGCACAAGTGGTATGTACTATTTTAAGCAGTATGTCTGATCAATAAAAGTCTGTCTCTGAGGAGAACGGCTGTCCTTTCCTGGGCTACTCAGATCACAATGAAGGTAAATAAGAGGTAATCTTCAATAGCACTGCCCCTCCTCAGACAGACAGATGAGGGGAAGGGGGCTGTCCCCTACAGGCTATAGAATACCCTCATTTTGCTTATAACAAAAATGTAAACTTTAGGTGTAATAATAAAGTTACCCCATTTGGTCATTTCCATTGTCTAGCTAGCAGGGATCCTCTGTGTTGGTCCCAAGCCCTTTTGAATTTCATTACCGTTTTTGTCTTCACCACCTCTTTCGGGAGGGTATTATAGGCATCCACCACTCCTTCTGTGAAAAAAAATATTTCCTAAGAATGTTCTTGAGTCTTCTCCCTTGGAATTTTATATTGTGACCCCTAATTTTTCAGCTTCTTTTCCACTGGAAAAGATTTGATTTTTGTGCATCATTAATTCTTTACAGGTATTTGAAGGTCTTTATCATATATCTCCTGTCTTTCCTCTCTTCCAGGATATACATACTAAGGTCCTTTAGTCTCATCTCATATAGCTTACCATATAAACCCCATACCATTTTGATTGCCTTGTTCTGGTCTTCAGAATTGAACACAGTATTTGAGATGATGCCTTACCCTAGATAATACTGTACAGTGGTATCACCTCCTTTTTCCAGGTCATGCTTTTTATAATGCAGCCCAGCATTCCTCTGGCCTTAGCCACTGCCTTGTCACATTGTTTTGCCATCTTCAGATCAGACATCATCACCTCTAGGTATCTCTTCCAACTGGTGCACATCAGTCTTTCAACCCTCCTCCCCCCAAATACATACTACTCTTTTGGACCGCCTTACCCCAGATGCATAACTCTGCACTTCTTGGCATTGAAACCCAACTGCCAAACCTTCAACCACTTCTCCAGTTTTTCCAGGTCACTTATTCTCGCCACTCCTTTAGGTGCGTCCACTCCGATGGATATCTTAGTGTCATCCGCAAAAAGACAAATTGTACCTTCTAATCTCTCTACCATATCAATCGCAAAGATATTGAACAGAATGCAGCAAGCCCCTGTTTTGGGAAGAGGCTTGCTGTATGTGTATTTTAATTTGGTTAGGGTTCTGCATAAATGTTTGTATCCCGGTTGTTTCTGAGCAGTCTGGAATGGGCTTTTGTGAGTTCTTTCCATAGCAGGGAAAAGCTGGAAAGCCTAGGCCCTACTGGTGGGAGCATATTACATCTCTCTTCTAACTCTCTGTATTCAAATCAAAGTCCAGACAAGCAATTTATTACCACTCAAATAAGTTCCAAATGATTTGACATTATATACAAACACCAGGGATAACATCCATGATTGAAGGTAGACAATTTTTAGACAAATATTTTGTGCAGAAAGCAGAGATGCACAAACTCTCTCAGTTCAAATATCAACTTTACCTTCCATGCTCGATACAAAGTAAATCAAAGAAGGCCTTCTTCCTAATCCTGCATCCAAAAGGTTACATTCAAGTCTGTTACTTTGTTCTAAATGCATATTATCCCTTCACATTCCAGCCTTCATCTCAGTTCCAGTCTGCACAACAGGTTTTATTCTGCAGTGCCTGCAGGTCAAATTTTCAAAGGATGGTCACAAAACAGTGAGATTTTGTTGCTGGTAAAATAGACTCCACAGATTTTGTACTGAATTAGAATAAACTCCCAATGAAACAAACTTTTGCTGTTCTGACTCAGCACATCAGAGAAACCCTGGAAGGCACACCCTTCTGCTCCCAAAACCTAGAACGAACTCTCTGTTCTTCTAGAGGTCACAACATTGTAGTCCCCAGCCAGAACCTACCAAGAACTCAGGAATGCACTGGATTAAGAATGTACCAACTCTAATTTAGATATAGATTAGCATATTGTTTTAGTAAACAGTCATAAGGCAGATTACAAATTGAAATCTCAATATTTTCAAAAATCTACATCTGTAATTTGATGTCTATTTGTGCCAATAAATGTCTTGTAAAAGCTGAACAACAACAAAAAAAAGGCCATTATTACTGACCTGGGCTTTCTTCCTACCCCCTCAACATGGCAAGTGCCATTCATCTGTATAATGGCTGTTTCAGTTTGTATTTAAGGTGTGGATTTCTGAACTGAGATCCCTACATGACTGGACAGTAGGAGCTTTTTTTTGTCCACACTGACGTGAATGATTCATTTCAAGTGGCTTAAACTAACCTTATGTTCCTATTCATGTTCATTATCTCAAGTCACCAGTATGTTGTTAGTCTATCTCATACTGAAGTGGGCAGAGGAAACAAACAGGAGGAAGGGGAGAGGAAAGAAAAGGAAGGACTGCACCAGCCCAACCCTGTATGGAATGGGCGACTCTAGACAGGTGCAGAATGGGAAATTGTATTTTAACAACAAAGTGGTGTTTGACAGAAAATGACTTGGCAGGCCCAGTCTCCCGGACCGGACTCTGAATTCTTGAAACCTAACTTTTTTTCTTTAAAGAACAATTTAATTCATCTTCTTAAAATCTCATCATTTAAATATCATTTCTATTTTATTCCTAAAGAAAGATCAGCTGTGCAAGATCTCACCACAGTAAGGATCCTTAAGAATGGCATGTTTTCCTATGTCTCATGACCTCTGGATCTGATAGTCACTTTAAAGAGTTAAAGATAAACACTAAAATATTTTAAAAATAAAGACTTTTATCCTAATATTGGTGTGGTAATAAAACTGGGTAGTATGGGTATTATCAAGCACAACAGAAGCGAAGGTTTTGTAAACTGCATTATGTTTAGGGTAGGATTTGAACAGCAGAAGCCTTAAACAATCACTTACAGATAGGCAGAGCTATGGACAGTTTAATTTTTTATTGGTTAGGTTTTTAAGCCTGTTTTGGCAAAGATGGTTACATCATGGTCTCTCCAATGTAATCAGGTGACAGCCCCTCTCAGCTCATGGCTCATATCTTACACTTGAATCCTAGCCAAACGAGGTGAATCTTGATATGCAAGTTAAAAAAAAAAAAGTATAAAGTCGAGCTTTAAGCTGGGTGAAAGAAGCTGCTGCGTCTGCATACCCAGGCAGGAGTCGGCGGCATGCCGCTACTCGCTGAGCTCCCTCGGGGAGGCAACGCCCTCCGATCTTAGCTAATTAAACCAAATCAAAATTCACATTTTGCTAACCCTAAAGACGGGACTAAAAGTGCAGCTACCTCCGAGGAGAGCCAAATCATTCGGTGGGACGCGAGCTAGTTTAGGCCTGAGAAAAGTTTCCTGCCGCAAAAAAAAAAAAAAAATAGAGAGAGAGAGACCAACAGAGAGCGACAAGCTGCACCAAGCCATCAGCCGCCACCTCCGACCCTCCGACCGCGAGGAGGAGGGGTCGGCACGCGCGGCAGCTGCATACAGGGCGGTGCGAGGATGAGCTCACGACGCGCGCGCGCGCCCCCTCCCCCTTAAACCCGGCTGTATCTGTGCGGGCCCTTGCTACTGCCCGGGGCGCGGTGATAAAAGGAAGATACACACTCACTGCAGTAGAGCCCTTCTTCACCGCCTCCTGCGCATACTCCACTTGGAAGAGATGCCCGTCCGGGGAGAAGACGGTGATGGCTCGGTCGTAGCGCGCCGCCATCCTTCCCTCGGCGAGCTGAGGCTTGATTGACGCGGGGGAGGGGGGGAGCTTTAGGGAAGGCAGAAGCTGGGGCGAGGGCGAAGCCGAAGCTAAGTGGGACGTGCGCGCTCGTGCCTGGAAACCGAACGTCACCGCCGAGGATTCCGCCTGGAAGCCGAGTTCGTTCGTTTTGGGAATGTGAGCGGGAAGCACGGAGGGGCGCGCGCGCGCTTGCGCTCCGCATTAAACTCCGGCGCCCGAACCTATTTCCAAAGGGTTGGAAACTTAACTGCCCGGCTAGAAAAGAACTTGTAAGAAAAAGAGAAACTTCAGGCGAGCGCGACCTCGTAGGGAAAATGATGGCAAAAAGATGAACTAGTTTGTTGTAGTTGATAGCAGGCACCCCCTACCAAACTTGAAACTGGCAGAGGGAATACTATTAGACTTATTCAAATAATTATTTTTCCTATTTTCAGGAGAATTTTCAAAGGAGATCCACATGTAAATGCAACATGCTGCTATAGCAATTTTCAAGAACCATTTTTTATCTGGGTTAAGTGCATGCAACCTGGGTAAAACCTATTGGCAATTCAATAGCATATATTGTACGTTCAAAAGCCTGCTTACATGGGTAAAGTGCATTTACACTTGTACAACCGAGTTCTAAGCATGTAAAGTCTTTTGAAATCAGGTCCTTTCTGTCTATGGGAAAAATGCTTTGCTGAATAGGGTGCTCTGTAGTGCATCTTAAAATTAATGCCTTCCCTATATTATTTCCTCAGATAAGTAATGCTGTAACACACTTTCCTGTCTTCCTCATCACAAGTTTTTGCTTTATGTTCAGGAATCTTTAAAATAGAAAAAGGGAGAAGAAAACTTTCTGGGGCTTTGTGGGTTAAAATAAGTAGATTCAGATAATTTTATGATTATGACTGTTTAAATATGTTCCCAAAGTAATACATAAAGTGATTTAAAATTGTAGCCTCTTTTGTATATCTGACTGACAAAGCAGGGGTAACACTCAGTCCCACAACCCTGCTTAAGATGGATTTGCAAGGGGGGGGGGGGGGGGAGTCTAAGTATCCAGAACCAAGGTGCAGGGCGAAAATTCTTCAGTAGGTGTACTCGGGCTTTTTGGGATTTGTTGTACCAGGTTCAAATAATCATGTTGGTCACTTGAGTAAGGTATTCCAAACAAACATTTACTGTAATACTTCTTTGCTGTTTATAAACTGTCAAGAAATACACTTCTTAAATACATCCATGATGAAACCCCAAATCTCAATTCTGCTTGTCTGTAGAAATGTCCCTAAGATGTCCTTCCTTACAATGTATGAGAAGTAAGGCTCCAGAATAGAATGGGGTACCCTAGCCAAATTGGCTCTCGCCTTCCAAAAATATGAAGATGCTTGAGTTCACAGATGTTTTCACAGACTTGAGAACTGAAGTCTGTGAAAACATCTGTGAACTCAAGCATCTTCATATTTTTGGAAGGCGAGAGCCAATTTGGCTAGGGTACCCCATTCTATTCTGGAGCCTTACTTCTCATACACCGTAACAGTGGCGTAGCCAGAATTGATTTTTTGGGTGGGCACAAGGTTAACATAGGTGGGCACAAAGCATGCAGGTCTACTAGTTGTTTTCTTACTGATAAATAATGCCATATACTGCACCCTAGAATGGCTTTCTAAGTAGTTTGCAACAGCCATTATGTGTCATGTATGAAACTTTAAAATAATTTACTTCAATTATTTCAAGTATAGAAAACAATCAAATCCAATCATATAATAAAACAAAAATTAATGTATTCTTTCATGAACCATCTTTGCAGAAACCCAGAAATCTTCATAAATACAATAAAATATAATTAATCATCAACAGGCTGGACTACTACTACAGAGAAACTATATGCTAGAAATACTGCATTTCTGTCACACACAGGCAAAACTGAGACCGACCCTTACCTAATATAGAAATAAGAGACTATAAATTAGAAACAGAAACATGTAGATAAAGCCAAAATAGAAAGCCTGAGAAACTAAAATGTCTGAACAGTGGAATACTTAAGAAAGAGCAAAATACAAAAATATAAGAATGCACATTCCCAAAGATGACATATTTAAATTGCTAACATCTCTCTCTCTCTCTCTCTCTCTCTCTCTCTCTCTCTCTATATATATATATATATATATATATATATATATATATATATATATTTTTTTTTTTTTTTTTACCTTTGTTGTCTGATCTTTGTATTTTTCTAATCAGTTGGTCCTGGTCTCTCTTTCCCATTTTTTCCCTTGTCGCTCATTTCCTAATTCCTCTTCAGTGTCTTTTCTACTACTGTCTTCTTCCCTTCCACACACACAACCGCTTTCTCTCACAGACTCCCTCACACACTCAAGCTCTCACTCTCATATGCTCTCCCCCCCCCCCCCCAGCTCACATTCTCTGCAGACACACATACAAGCTCTCACTTTCTCACCCCTCCCCAGGCTTATATTCTTATGCACACACAGACGCACATCCAGGCACCCATTCTCATCCACACACACAAACCCATTCTCCCATTCTCACCCACACATACACACATTTAAGGTCCCATTCTCACCCACACATACACACTTTCAAGCACCCATTCTTACCCACATTTTCAAGCTTCCATTCTCACCCACACACACAAACCCAGGCTCCCATTCTCACCCATATATATACACATTCAAGCTTCCATCCTCACCCACATATTCAAGCTTCCATTCTCACCCACATATTCAAGCTTCCATTCTCACCCACACACACAATCCCAGGCTCCCATTCTCACCCATATATACACACATTCAAGCTTCCATCCTCACCCATATATACACACATTCAAGCTTCCAACCTCACCCACATATTCAAGCTTCCAACCTCATCCACATATTCAAGCTTCCATTATCACCCACACACATTCAAGACTCCATTCTCACTCCCATACACACCCAGGGTCCGATTTTCACCCACACACACACAAGGCTCCCATTCTCATCCTCACATACACATTCAAGCCTGTGCACAGTTTCCGCTTCCTCCCCCCAGAGCAGGAAGATCAGCTGGCCTCTCCTGCTGCCACTGGCCTCCTGCTATCTTCGGGCCGTATGGCCGACCGATCTTCCTGTTTGGGGGGGGGGAGGAGAGCGGAAGCGCCGCGCACAGTTTCCGCTTCCTCCCCCCAGAGCAGGAAGATCAGCTGGCCTCTCCTGCTGCCACTGGCCTCCTGCTATCTTCGAGCCATACCGCCGACCGATCTTCCTGCTGGGGGGGGGGGGGAGCGGAAGCTGTGCGCGGCGCTTCCACTCTTCTTCCCCCCCCCCCAAACAGGAAGATCGGTCGGCCATACAGCCCGAAGATAGCAGGAGAGGCCAGCTGATCTTCCTGCTCTGGGGGGAGGAAGCGGAAACTGTGCGCGGTGCTTCCGCTCTCCTCCCCCCCCCCCCCCCCCCCAAAACAGGAAGATCGGTCGGCCATACGGCCCGAAGATAGCAGGAGAGGCCAGCTGATCTTCCTGCTCTGGGGGGAGGAAGCGGAAACTGTGTGCGGCGCTTCCGCTCTCCTCCCCCCCCCCCAAACAGGAAGATCGGTCGGCCATACGGCCCGAAGATAGCAGGAGAGGCCAGCTGATCTTCCTGCTTTGGGGGGAGGAAGTGGAAGCTGTGCACTGCGCTTCCGCTCCCCCCCCCCCCCCCGCAAACAGGAAGATCGGTCGGCCATATGGTTGTAGGACCGCTTCCCCACGTGTGCCGTGATGGCGCGCCAGGCATGGGTTCTCCTCTTCACTGTCGCGGGGATGGGATCCCGCGACAGCCTTGCAGTTCTGGTGTCAGTTGGGTGGGCCTGGGTCTAAATTGGGTGGGCAGCTGCCCACCCAGGCCCACCCGTGGCTACACAACTGCACCGTAAGGAAGGATATCTTAGGGACATTTCTACAGACAAGCAGAATTGAGATTTGGGGTTTCATCATGGATGTATTTAAGAAGTATATTTCTAAACATTGAAGAAGTATTACAGTAAATGTTTGTTTGGAATACCCTATTGGATATTCAGGATATCCCCAGTGAATATGCATGAGATACATCTGGATATGCTGGATTTCTAATGCATGCACATCTATTCATTGTAGATATTTTGAAAACCTGACTTGCTCTGAGGTCACCAGGACAGGTTTGGGAAGCCCTGCTCGTGTGCAGGCAGGAGCCCCCCACTGCAGCAACCACACAAGGGGTGCTATAGCAAAGTGATATGCTCTACTCCTATTTCCCTCACAAGTACTAGACTAGGTCCCCAGTCCTAGTGTAGATCCCAAGCAGGTCTCTGCAAAATAAAAAGGGAAACATTTATAAAATAGTAATGCAAATAAAAATTACAGTGTAGAGAGAGTACAGTTTGCAAGGTTTGGTTCTGTTTCACAGTAAATGCTACCTATTTGTGTGAGACTGGACCTGCTACTAAAATGTATTTATTTATTTAAACTGATGATTTCTAGCCTGCACAATCCAATGTATTTTGTGGGTTACAATAAAAACATATATAGTCATAGTACAGAATTTGAATATTATCACGACATGTCAATACATATTTAACAAATTGATGCATAACTGAGAAATGTGCATAATTAATACTTTGTAAAAAAAATATTAAAAATAGTTGTAAAATTGTAAAACAAAATAATCGTAAACCTTAACTAAATGTCACTCAACAGATGTATAAAACTTAATAAGCTTTCAAATTCTGCTACATAATGATCTAATTACCTTCATCATCAACTAGCTTATTTGCTGCTTGATGTACACAAATGCCTGATTAAAGTAGAAATCTTTTACTTGCTTTCTAATTGTGGAATAGCACTTTATTGTGCAGATCTTATCAGGTAAGATATTCCAACAGGTTGGCCCTGCTACATAGAAGGCTCTTTCTCTTTTCTCATCCAACCCTTCCTTTTGGAATGAAGGTAGATCTAAGCTGAAGATCTTAGCGCTCTCTGTGGCCGGTATATCTTTAACATTGCACAGATACATGTCAGTGTTTCATTACCTACAGTGCATGAAATACTAAGGTTACAATTTTAAATTGCATTTTCCACACTATTGGGAGCCAGTGTAATGAGTACAGTATATTAAAATATAATCTGATAGCCTTGAACCAGTGAGAAGTCTTGTAGTTTTGGACTGCCTGTAGACATTTTAACATGTGAGAAAGTCCAAATTAATAGGTGAATTTTAAAAGCCCAACCCGTGCCAAAATTGGGAGATACATGAATATGTTGGGCCAGAGCAAGCTGAATGGATTTTAAAAGACGCCCAAGTTCACCCGTATCTCCCGGTCCACGCATAAATGGAAAAAATCCAAAAAAGGGGCGGGGCATTCTTGGATTTATGAATAAAACCAGCGCATAACTGACACTCACAAGCACGGACCGGGATCCCCTACCATGTAAATTTATTTCTGCTATGGTTGGCATATTAGTCCTAAACAAAAATATATAGGCATATCAGCAGGGTTTCAAGCAACAGGGTTAAGAAGGGAATGAAGTGGTTTAAATGGTAATTGTGTTGGTGCGTGTTTCTATTAAAGTCCCCCCACTTACGTGGTAGAGGCAGCATTTGTGTGCACGTGTGAGTCCATATAAAATTGGGTACACATATGTACGTTCAGCCTATTTTAAACCATGCATGTATATATGCGCATATGTTCTAAACTGGCTGCGTCTCTGGATGCCAGCTGGCATATAGGAGTAAATGTGCACCCGCATGCCAGTATAAGAGTTCCCATCATAGCGTGTTGTAATAATCTAATCCTAAGGCTAGAGACTGTATAATCATCTGAAAGTCATTATGTGATAAGAGGTTTTAGATACCATAATACTCGTAGTTTGTTAAATGTAATCGAGGCTACATGTTTTATCTGCTTCCTTAAAGATAAGTCAGGTTTCAACAGAACTCCCAAATTCCATACTATTGATGAAATGTTGAATGACCAGTCTTCAAACTTAAAGAAAATAGCATAATTCTTGGATGGAAAGCAACTAAGAATTATTGTTAGTTTTTGTAATATTGAGTGATAATTTGTTAGCCTTCATCCATTCACGAATTGAGCCCAGACATCGACCTGCTATATTTAAAGTTTTGTCTATTTGTTATTGGAATAAAAAGCTGTGTCTCATGAGCATACAGTCTGTAGCCAACTCCAAAATTGGCAAGTAAGATATAGACTGAGTGAAGATAAGTTAAATACTGTGGCTGAGAGTGCCAGCTCTTGCAGCCCTGCGGTAGTAATGGTATAACAATTCAAAAATTGTTTTGATCTGATAGGAATGATAACTTACCCTGATATTCCAATATCTTCCAAATGGGATATGAAAATGTTATGATTCAGTGTGTCGAACGCTGCCAAGATGTCCACTGAATATATTCTTATCCTCTCAAAGTCATGCTGGAACACATCTAAAGTTGCTAGTAGTAAGGGCACTATACTATGGTGTGAACGAAACCCAAATTGATAAGAATCAAGTACATCATGATCATCTTAAGCTGCTTCAATCATTTTCTTTTTTTTTAATAATTTTATTTTTAATTGCATTTACAATTAACACAAGATAACTTGTACCAGTAATTGGAATGTCACAGGAAAAAAAACTATAGGTATTTACCACATAGTATATAATGTAATAATTATTGACATTCTTGAAATAATAAAGTATTTGGGGGAGACCAAGAACAGTATTGGAGAGAATCTCATCAGGAAATAGATAAAAAGAAGAAAAAGATTGAGAGCAGGCCTACGTCTCTTCTTATTATCAAGACTGCATGAGAGACCATTTTAGGAGAGAGTGTCCAGAAAAGCCCTTAACTGGGATGGTTCAAAAAATACATAATTAGCCCCTAGATGTTTAACTAAACATTTACATGGATAGCGTAGTAAAAATTGCCCTCCATGAGTAAGAACTTCAGTTCTCATGGACAGAAATTTACTTCGTCATTCTTGTGTAACTCTTGTCACACCAGGATAGATCCAGATGTGTTTTCCATGAAAAGTTATATTCCTATTTTGCAGGAAAAACCTTAACACTGTATTCCTTTCACTCATAAAGGCAAAAGAAATTAACAAAGTTCCCCTTTGAGAGATCTCTGTCTCTTGAGAAAGTTCCAATATATCAGTAATATCCATATTATGTTGCTCCTGAGCCACTGCTCCCGAAGCTTCTATCTCTTCTTGTGGTAAGTAGTATGCCTTCATTATAAGAGGCATTGTATCAGCTGGAATCTTCAAAACTTTCACAATATAACTTTTAAAGAAATCTATAGGTAGTATAGATTTTAAGCACTGGAAAGTTGAGAACCCTTAAATTCAAGCTTCTTATTGTGTTTTCTATATTCTCAAGTTTCTTGGAGGCAATTATTTCAAAATATACTAAACCTTGCTGTGTTTTTCTTATGAAACAAACTTAGGCCTGGATTTATCAAAATGCACTAAATATCGCATGTGATAGGAAAAACGGTGTGTTTTATGGTAATAGGTAGTTTATTGCAATTTGCGCTAATACCTATGCAAAGTGCTATCTTAGCGCAAATTGCAATAACTTTTTCTCACTTTGCAATAGTAGGTTTAAGCTGTGTGAGAGAGCGAGAGCCTAGCCATAATATGCTCACGTTAGATAGGTATTTATCTCTCTATGGGAGGCCCGTCTAGTAACTCGAGGTGAGGTTTAGGTATTAGTGTAGGGGTTAGGGGCCACTTTGACATTCAAAATGAGATGTACGAACAGAACAGTGCTCTCTAGTGAAGATTTGAAGACCTTCGGAGTGAGGAAACTCATCCAAAGATAAGATTTGTGCAATGTTCTCTCAACTTAGCAAAGTGGCCCCTAACCCCTACACTAATACCTAAACCTCACCTCGAGTTACTAGGTGGGCCTCCCATAGAGAGATAAATACCTAGAATAACTATCTAGCTTGAGGGCATTATGGCTAGTCAGTCTCTCTCTCTCTCTCCCCTTCTTTCTTTCTCAGCTTAAAACCACTCAAAACAGCATGTGCAAAAAACATAGCAACTGCAATAAAGCCCTATCACATGGCTTTACGCAAATGAAAAAGGTTTGGTTAAAATTCGTGTTAAAGCCATGCGCAAAACTGTGAGCCCAGCCCAATTGGCAAAAATTCCCACCTCAATATCCTCCCCTTTTTCTCATTTGCATCGCACCAAATGTTATTTATTTATTTATTTATTTATTTAAAAACTTTTCTATACCGTCGTTTAGTAGTATACCATCACAACGGTTTACAGATAGGCACATAAATAAGTCTGGTTAGGATTATAAATTAACTAGTAGGTGCCAATAGAGTTTCGGTTACATGATTCAAATAATATACGCTATTTGGATTGTGGATTGAAAGTTCTATTTATATGAATAATAGGATATCCATATGAGAATACTGTACTCTTAAATTAATCTTTAGGTATGAGAAAAAATAATAAAGGAGGGATAACTGCTATTTGTTGACTTTTAACAGTGTGCTGGAGTTCTCTTTCTTGTTCGCTAGTATTCCTTACTCTCCACTCTCATTGTGAAAAGCTTTTTTGAAGAGCCACGTTTTTAAGCTTTTTTTAAAGAGTTTTAGATCTTTCATTAGTCTTATTTCGAGTGGTAGTGTGTTCCATAATATTGGACCGGCTAGGTGCTTTTCGCATGCGTTCAGGCATTTTTTGCATGCGACAACGCCTTAACGCATGCAAAAACGCCATATAGCACTTTGATAAATGACCCCCTAAGTTTCCAGAGCTTGAGTCTTTGAATCTTGCACAGTAATCAAACTTTCCATAGCTAATATTTGTTTATTTGTATCAGAGGTAATTAGGGTAATAGAGGAAATATCCGTTCCAAACGAGGCCAATACTTCCCAAACACTATCCAGTAGTGTTATTGCAGGTTTTCTTATTTTAAATGGCATAAAAGGAATTGCTGTATCCTCACATTCTCTTGATTCTTCATTGAAGTAATCAACAGTTTCCAACCCCACCAGGTTTACCATAGGTAGAGTCCAAAAGCGGCATTTGCCCTGTATCAGAGTATTTAATCCTTCCTCTCTCTTGAAGAGGAGAAGATATAAATTCTCACATACCACCAGAATTCCGGAGGGAGGGGCCAGCGTTCTAGGTGCAACTTCTGGCCAATGAAATTTCATTGGCCAGGAAGGTCAGGAAGGCTGGGGTTCGCTCCACTCCAACCCCCTCCGCAGCCTTACTTCCTGGTTTTGGCATGGAGAAAAGAAATCGCTCACTCCACTGCTGCACCAACTCTAACGAGGCCTCAGGCTGAGAAGGTTCTTTAACTTTCACCTTTCATTTCGTGTGCGGCTTAATTCGTAGGTAATGAACCAGAAAAATTCAAAAAGAAAACACAGGTCGAAGAGAAACAACTTCCCCCTGCTACTCAATTGGCGGCCATCTTGGACTCCAGGCCCCTGCTTCAATCATTTTCTAATCCCAATGATTACTTCTACTGTGCCTTCCACTTATGGAACTTAGTATAACAGCACAAAAGTTTACAGTACATAGCTATACTTAGAAGCTAGCAAAAATAAACAGCTAAATAGGTATATGGTCAAAATTCTACTCTATTTTCCTTTGACTTGGGTTCCTTTTTGTTTTAATGGACTGACATGGCTGTAAATATTTTATAAATAGACTAATTAACTTCTGAAGCTTGCTTTTTCATTACAGAATCAACAGAGAAAATAGCAAGTGGCTTTAACTGCTCTTGTCCCATTGTACAAAGCCAGCTTTTTCTAATTCCTCAGGTTCCAGTGCATGGAATGTAAAACAAATGGTGATTTCTTTGAACTTGTGCTCTAATTCATAGAAAATGTCCGAAGTTGCATCAAAAACATTCATTCTCAATATTTTGGATCATTGTCTGAGATGGCAGAATATGATTCTTCAGTTCTGTCATGAAATCTTTTCCATTCCTTGCCACTCTTCTTTGGTAATTGTGGCAACATTGACATGCCTTCTGCTACAAGATCTGCTTCCTGTAGAATTGGGGGTCACTGATCTCTAAGTTTATTTACTTTTTAATAATAGCAGCAATGAGAGCTGCCTCAGATTCAAGAGATTGCCTTGGCTTGTAAAATCTTGATTGTCATCATTATTTGAAATAATGTTGTACTAGATGCTAACCAATTAGGCATGAAAATGGCCTAAAGTATGTTAAGTTTATTTCAAGAGCACATTTCAGTACTTCCAGAATACCTGGAAGATGTTTAATTTTATTAATTTGATAAACTGCCTTTCCATAAACATAAAAATTATTAACAAATCTAATTAGTTGATACTTAGTAACATAATAAAACATACAGTATGTAATAAATATGAATAACATCATTAAAAAAAGTTGATTACACTAAATAAAAAACAAATAAATCACATGCTAAAAAATTAATAAAACCAGTTACAAATTTCTATTAAAGTGTAAAAATACAATGGGAAAAACATAACAAAAAGCTATATCAGCTAATAAATAAAAAAGGAGATGTTTTGTGAGTGAACGGAGAACATCAGCTTGTGCACTCTGGTGTATGTCTGAGCATTGTATCATCTGTCATAACCTTCTGCCTCACTGGACTAGCACTGAAATCTACAAAACATTGCCACACATAACAAAAAAAAAGTGTTAATTCATGCTGCTGCTTAGTTAACTCCTACTAGATTTAGTGAAAGGGAAGTACAAAGAGGCTACACAGCAAGTTCATTTTTGGGCATAATGCAAGCCTGGCATACAAGCAATGTACCTAGTTGTAATGGCCAATGGCACTCTAGCATGCAAGGTCATGTGGTTCCCAAACCTTTTACCTAATGAACCTTTAAGGAAAAAAACACAATGTAAAGACACAACCAGAAACTGAAGTTTAAAAATATTTGACCACTTTATTACTCAACAATTGCAGGCAACAAAACAGATTTAAAGCAAGTCACCATCTTTGGTAATCACATTCTGCAAGAACAAGAGATCAAATAGCACATGCCATCGTACCTGAATTGACCAGCACACATATAGGGGCGGATTTTAAGAGCCCTGCTCGCCTAAATCCGCCCAAATCCGGGCGGATTTAGGCGAGCATGGCCCTGCGCGCCGGTAGGCCTATGTTCAATAGGCCTACCGGCTCGCGCAGACCCCGGGACTCGCGTAAGTCCCGGGGTTTGGCGAGGGGGGCGTGTCGGGGGCGGGCCCGAGCTGTGCGGCGTTTAGGGGGCGTGTCGGCAGAGTTTTGGGGGCGGGCCCGGGGGCGTGGTTACGGCCCGGGGTGGTCCGGGGGCGTGGCCACGCCCTCCGGACCTGCCCCCAGGTCGCGTCCCGGCGCGCTAGCGGCCCGCTGGCGCACGGGGATTTACGCCTCCCTCTGGGAGGCGTAAATCCCCCGACAAAGGTAAGGAGGGGGTTTAGACAGGGCCGGGCAGGTGGGTTAGGTAGGGGAAGGTGAGGGGAGGGCGTTAGAGGATTCCCTCCGAAGCCGCTCCAATTTCGGAGCGGTCTCGGAGGGAACGGGGGTAGGCTGTGTGGCTCGGCGCGCGCCAGCTATACAGAATTGATAGCCTTGCGCGCGCCGATCCAGGATTTTAGCGGATACGCGCGGCTACGCGCGTATCTACTAAAATCCCGCGTACTTTTGTTTGCGCCTGATGCGCCAGCAAAAGTACGCCTATTCGCGCGGTCTGAAAATATACCCCATAATGTAGAATTGTACATACATAGTTACAAATGGCAACGTGACATATCATATTAGTATCTTATCCTGTTGCAAAATCATGATTACAGCAAAGAACATAGAAAGTGGAGGTGGCAACGTTATAGCTACAGTACAGTTCTAATGTTAGAACTGATACCAGCACAACTATGTGGTGGCAAGAGAAGGCTCAGACAGTCCATGTTGAAAGAGTGCTCTCAAAGGGGACAGCCCAAGGGCCAAGGAAGCAAAGTTTAAGTAGAAGGCAGCAGGCCCAGGAGATGACACAGCAGCATGGAGGCAGGAGCCCCGGGAGATGACACAGCAGCATGGAGGCAGGAGCCCGGGAGATGACACAGCAGCATGGAGGCAGGAGGCCCAAGAGATGACACAGCATCATGGAGGTGGGAGCCCCAGGAGATGACACAGCAGCAGCATAGAGACAGCTACCCCAGGAGTATGACACTGTTTTGTGCATGGTTTTCAAGATCCCTCACATTTTGCCTAATGTTGTATACCTATGCTGGGGGGGTTCCTGTGTATGCCCTTTCAAACTATAATGATCAGCTTATAAGAACTGACCAAGCATTCATCTACACTCCCCCCGTTTCCTGTCTGTTATTTTCCTATATAAATAGCAATAATTTTCAGAGAGGGTAATCATAGGTAAAAAGTGGTTATATTTTTTCTTAGTTATAATAAGATGATATAATTCTCTGGCAATAATAAAATAGATTACAATAGAGCATAAATGGTAATAAAGAGCATATTGATTAGAGCGCTAAGCTAAGCTATGTACAAATCAGTGGCAAATCGCCTCCTAGAGTTGATTTTCTCAGGGAAGTAATCAATGCAGGCAGAGTCTCTAGGTAGTCAAAGAGTTAACTGCAGACAGGATCTCTAGGCAAATGAAATAACTGCACAGGAACAAGAATTGGGGAAAGCAGCCCTGGGAAGTGCTTCACAGGACCATTTGTTGGCCAGTCTGCACTTAATTTCTTGTTGTTCATCTCCAACTTTTATACAGGCTGGGCTTATTACTCTGGTCCCTTCTCGTGTTACAATTTCTTGCACCAATGTCCCTGGTCTTCCCCTCTTATTGGTTGTGACACGCATTGACATGTCTCCTTTTCCGGTCTGGCATTTGACTCCTCCATCTGTCTTCTATAGCTGTCTTTAAACCCCCCCCCCCCCCCCCCAGTACAGTTATTCACAGTTTACTCTCTTTCCCAACTATGTATATGATCATAGAAGCAATGCCTGCATTGCATATCATACTGTTTTCTGCCAGGTGGTTCACAGGAAATCAACTCTAATTACTGTAAACAAAGAAAAAGCTCACAGCAGCTTGAGACATTGCTTTGCATTAAGCATTTTACAGGCAGCACTATTTACATACAGGCCGATACAGTAAAGTTCGCGGGAGAGCGGGCGAGCGCACAGGCCAGTGTCCTGTGCATGCGATTCAGTAAACTAAAATATTTAAATTAGGGCCGGCGGTAAAAAGAGGCACTAGGGACACTAGCGCATCCCTAGCGCCTCTTTTTGGACAGGAGCGGCGGCTGTCAGCGGGTTTGACAGCCGACGCTCAATTTTGCCGGCGTCGGTTCTCAAACCCGCTGACAGCCACGGGTTCAGAAACCGGACGCCGGCAAAATTGAGCGTCTGGTTTTCAACCCGCGAGCTGCGGGCCAATTTCAATTATTTTTTTTTTAACTTTTTTTAACTTTCAGGACCTCCGACTTAATATCGCCTACCTTAATTTCTGCCGGTGCCGGCAGAAATTAAGGTAGGCGCTAATTTCTGAAAGTAAATTGTGCGGCCTGGCTGCACATTTTGCTTTCTGAATCGCGCGGGAATACCTAATAGGGCCATCAACATGCATTTGCATGTTGCGGGCGCTATTAGGTTTGGGGGAGTTGGACGCGCGTTTTCGACACGCTATTACTCCTTACTGAATAAGGGGTAAAGCTAGCGCGTCGAAAACGCGCGTCCAATTGCGGGTTAACAGTGCGCTCCGCCGGAGCACACTGTACTATATCGGCCTGATAGCTATGCCATCACAGAGCCTCTCACAGGAAGATCACGCTTTTCCAGACTTTGCATTAAACCTTTTGTTCTCTGTGATCAAACATTTTTTAAACACAGCCCTAAAATCAAGCAATTTACCTTTGCAGTATAACTATTTCTCTATGAACTCTGTGCACCACACACACGGTAGCATGGAGGCAGCAGCAGGATGACATAAGATGAGACATCAGCAGGGAGGCAGCAGCAGGATGACATGAGATGGGACACCAGCATGGAAGCAGCAGCAGCAGCAGGGTAATATGTGACATGATGAGAAGACACAGCAACTGGACTGTGACTGGAGACTGCATCAAGGAGGCTGAAGTATGGGCAGAGCATAGAGGAGGACTTTATAAGTAGACAGCAGGACAACACAGGCAGACAGTAGACCATCACCACCAGCAAGCAGGCACAGGAACTTTGGCCGGCACAGGAATGTACAGAGGAACAGCCAGGCTTGTTTCCATAAGTCTTGTAAGCTGTGTAGATATGGCACAAGTATTGCGGCCTCAAGGCCCTTTTCTTTGGCATGGCTTTCCAATTGGTGGTCCCAAAAAGCAACAAGGTAGGCGATCCAATAAAGCCATGAGGAAACAACAAAGAAGTGGATGCCACAAAGAAGTCTTTTACAATTCTTTAATAATGGAGACGTGTAATACTTGTTAAAACTTGCCCGACTCTGGCCGAGTTTCGCCACAAATAATGGCTGCCTCAGGGGCTATAAACAAACATATAAATACATTTTGTAAATCATAAATACATAAAAAATCATAAAATCATTAAAATACAAACAAATACCAGTCACAAAAATATAAACATCAATAAAAATTAATGTAAATATAAATAAACCTCACAAACTAGCATCCACAGTGCACATATGTCTATAAAAAATCAAAACAACTCATTTGCAAAGAGCATGGAACTGATAGAATTGTATGCACAGCTTATTTTACCTAAGGTGTGTTACATTTAGACTCTAACTATCTTAGTTTTTTAATTTTATTTTTTATTATTTTTTGTTGCTCTTTGCAAATGAGTTGTTTTGATTTTTTATAGACATATGTGCACTGCGGATGCTAGTTTGGATTTCCATTTAGAATTTTATCATTGTGTTCACATTTAAGGTATCATTCTATTTCATCATATATGTAGGTACCTCCTTTCACATTGATGTTGTTCATATTTATTTATTTATTTAACATTTTTTCTATACCGACCTTCAAGGTTAAATACCATATCAGGTCGGTTTACATCGAACAGGGGTAGATCAGTGTAACATAACATAACAAAGGAACAACTTTTTATAATTAGTGGAGGAAAAGCAGAAAAGTAAGAAAGTTACATAATAACAAGGACCATGAACTAGGAAGCTGAATTCAGCTGGAAAAAGAGAAACCTTAAGAATGTATTAAATTAAAATACTAAAATACTAGGAGACTAGTAACTGATGAGAATATTGAAGGGGCGAAGTTCCAAATTCAATGCTGAGTAGTTGTAGTTGTCTAGTGAAAGTTTGAAGGATCAGGGAAGGCTTGTAAGAAGAGCCAAGTTTTGAGTTTTTTTTTAAATGTTGGTAGGCACGGTTCCATTCTGAGTTCTGCAGGTAGGTTGTTCCAGATGGCTGGACCTGCTGTGGAAAAAGCTCGGTCTCTGGTAGAGATGAGTCGTGTAGCTTTAGAAGGTGGGGGTTGTAGTGCTCCTTTGTAGGTTTCTCTCATTGGTCTGTTGGAAGTGTGGAGTTTGAGTGGGAATTCGAGGTCAAGATGGAGGAAGCTATGAATTGATTTGTGAATTAGAGATAAAGCTTTGTGCAGAGCCCTGTGACTGACTGGTAACCAATGTAAATTACGGAGGACGGGCGTAATGTGGTCTCTCTGGTTGGTGCTTGTTAAAATTCTCGCTGCAGCGTTTTGTATCATCTGTAAGGGCTTGGTTGTTGAATTGGGAAGGCCAATGAGGAGAGAGCTGCAGTAGTCAATTTTGGCAAATATTAGGGATTGAAGAACAGTCCTAAAGTCATGAAAAAATGATTTTTATATTTAATGTTTTTATATTTGTTTTATTTATGTATTCTTTTGTGAGATTTATTTATATTTACATTAATTTGTATTTATGTTTATATTTTTGTGACTGGTATTTATTGTTTGTATTTTAATGATTTTATGATTTTTTATGTATTTATGATTTACAAAATTTATTTATATGTTTGTTTATAGCCCCTGAGGCAGCCACTATTTGTGGCGAAACTTGGTCAGAGTCGGGCAAGTTTTAACAAGTATTACACGTCTCCACTATTAAAGAATTGAAAAAGACTTCTTTGTGGTATCCACTTCTTTGTTGTTTCCAATTGGTGGTGGCATCTCTTTGGGGGACCTAACACTGGGTTGTCTCTCTGGTCATGGACTGCTTCATGGTGTGGAATACTGGGAAGCTGGGGAGGGTACCGGTGAAGACTCGGGCAATCGCTGCAGTATTTGTGTTAAAACACTGGTGAGATTATTTATGGAGGTAGCTATTGTGGTTAGGGCTTGTATGTGGAATGTTGTCTGATTACGCAGGGCCTGGGTGTGAGCATGGTGAGCCCTCCTCAAGCGCACTAGCTCTGCCTGTATGTGGTGGAGGTGGAAACAAAGAAGAAGACATAAGTATGAATGCTAAGAAGTACACATGTACTTTTGGCATAAGATGCACACTTGCTTCAATCAATGTGAGCATCTTATGCCAACATATGTTTTCATCTGTAGCAGCCTTGACATTTACAGGTGAGGTGAAGGACTAGGAGGCATTCCATGAAGTTAGCATGTGGCACATTTAAAACTAATCGGAGAAAGTTCTTTTTCACTCAACGCACAATTAAACTCTGGAATTTAGCACAGTTAGTGTAGCTGTGTTTAAAAAAGGATTGGATAAGTTCTTGGAGGAGAAGTCCATTACCTGCTATTAATTAAGTTGACTTAGAAAATAGCCACTGCTATTACTAGCAACAGTAACATGGGATAGACTTAGTTTTTGGGTACCTGCCAGGTTCTTATGGCCTGGATTGGCCACTGTTGGAGACAGGATGCTGGGCTTGATGGACCCTTGGTCTGACCTAGTATGGCATGTTCTTATGTTCTTAGGTGACCTTACCAGCTCCTGCTGATGTGGTATCCAGCCACTCATCTGGCCCCAGCCGATTGATGAGGTGCTCCTCCATCAGTGTCGTGATGATAGGGCAAGGGGCTCCTCCTCCAATCTGCCGCATGTTTATTGCGGCTCACCACCTTGTTTTTTTAGTTGGGTCTTTATGTTCTGGTACCAGTGAGCCACCTGCTTCATGCTCCTTTTCACTCCACTGCACCGGGATACAGCCTGGGCAATAGTGCGCCAGATCTGGCCCTTGGCTGTCGTGGAGGTCCTGGCTGCATGGTTGCCAAACAGCATGGTAACCATGCTCGAGGATCCCAGCGATGATCAATTCGTTGTGCTCAACACTGAACTTTAACATCTGAAGATGATTCAGCCCTGCTGCCTGGCTGCCAGATGAACGGAGTGCCACTTCTGGAGAGATGTCATTTTCCTCGCTCTCATTCCCACTTCCTGATCCCCTCCCTTCCTCCCCCACTCCTGCACCTGCCCAAACAACTCCCCTTCTCTCTGCCCTCTTTGTCTATCCCTATCCTGCCGTTCTCCTCCCACCATATTTGCCTGCCTATCCTCTTCCCCCTCCTGCCTATTTCTACTTCTGTCCCTGTCCCTAGTCCTATCACTCCTGCCCTTGTCCTCCCTCCTCCCCCTCCTCTCCTGCCACCTGCCTCTCTCCCTAAGCCTCTCGCACTCTATCCTCTCCAGGTCTCACTCCTCCTCACCACCATGCCTTCTCACTCCTCCACACAAACAAAAAGACAAATTGGACAAATGTACAAAAGCTTTCACTCAGAAATATAAACAATAGACCAAGGTAAAGGGAAATAGATGACAACAGAAGACAATGCACTCAGGTAATCGAATGAAAAAAGCTCCTACTCACCAACTCTCCTCTTTCCAATGCCTGACACACCCTCAAAGAGGCAGCTGCAGGAAGCTGGTATATATTAATAAAAAATAAGAACATAAGAAAATGCCATACTGGGTCAGACCAAGGGTCCATCAAGCCCAGCATCCTGTTTCCAACAGTGGCCAATCCAGGCCATAAGAACCTGGCAAGTACCCAATAAATAAAATAACATGCCAGAGATAAATCAACGTACATGGTGTAAAATGACGCATGATGCGCTGACGCTTCACAAGTGTTGCGTCCGTCGGTCGCAGATGGCTGTGACTGCTCTGCCTTACCTCTTTTTCTCCCTTTTCCCTCTCTTTGGGCAAGATGGCTGTCTCCGGTGCCGAGTGCCGCGGGCCTCAGCATTTTCAGACCAGCATGGGCGTCCCCATCCACCATGCTCACTCCCGTGGCCTCCTAGGGCGTGAGCGCGCACATCTCTGATGCTTAAATACACGTCATGGTGGGAACCTCAGGGGCGGCCCCACCGCATGACGTCAGTACCTCCAGGTATAACTAGCCTCCACTTCCGCTACCAATTTGAGTTAGCACAGACTTCACTTCGCTACTCTGCCTGCTCAGACACCTCCTTTCGCTAAGGGCCTTGCTCCAGCAGAAGCTCTAGACACCCATTCCTCAGGGGTCTCTCGCTTCCAACTTCCCTTTGGGGTCCTCACTAACCTAGACAACTGCTCCTTGGGGGCCTTTTCTCTTATTAATTTCCAGGATATTGGACCATTGGGTACTTGCTCCTCAAGGGCCTATCTACTTCATATCCTGCACCACGGACCTTCAGTCCAACCATTCTACCATCAGGAAGACGCCTTCACTCTGTGAGTACCTCTACGAACTGGCGCTCCAACTCCACCCAACAGCCGTGGCGTTACCCGCACTGCGGGCTCCTGCCTATCATGAACATCTGAGTGAGACTATACTTCTGAGCCTGTTGAGCATATTGGCACCTCGTGGATCAGTGCCTTACTTTCCTGCTTTACCATCTATTTACAGCAGTACAATAAAGACTCTATTCATTCTGGGGTAGATTTTATAATTTTGCGCGAGCGCGTACTTTTGTTCGCGCACCAGGTGCGAACAAAAGTACGCTGGATTTTATAAGATACGCGCGTAGCCGCGCATATCTTATAAAATCCGGGGTCGGCGCGCGCAAGGGGGTGCACATTTGTGCAACCTGCGTGCGCCGAGCCCGGCGCGCGCTGCCTGTTCCCTCCAAGGCCGCTCCGAAATCCGAATGTGCTGCAGAAGATCTTATATTTCTCTAATACCCATTTTTTTTAATGCAAAAGCTACTGCTCCAGATTTCTGGTTTATTTATAGCTTTTAGATTAATCTAGGCCTTGGTTTGCTGCATTCACACATAAAAAGACAGTACTGCTGAAAAATTATAAAAACTTGAGACTTATGATTATAACATTACCAACCAGAGTTAATGAGAAGGTTTGAGAATATCTCAGTTGAATATATGATGGCATTTTTTTTATCATGACTGCATGCAAATATTATGTTTTTGTAGAAGGTGGGATAATATGTATATATTGGTATGTACCTGCTGATTTAAGGACATTTTTTTTTAGTTTAACAAAAACCGTCATTGGCATAGATCTTGTAGTTTATGTCAAGACATGCCAAAACCTTACAAAGAGTGAGGTAAATATTGATTAGGTTTGCTGATAGACCCTAGTGGTCACAGCATTCCAGTCAGGTACAACATCCCTAATTCTGGTTTTCTGGGAGTGGTTAGATAAGTAAGATGAGAACCATTTCAGGATTTTTCCAGATTTCCAAAATACTGCAGATGCATTAAAAGGATACTATGATCCAGTTTGTCAAATGCAGCTGATATGTCTAAGAGGACCATGTCAAAGCCTCTGATGATGGTATCAAAGCTTGAAATTAACAGCATTTCAGTACTAAAGTTCTGTCCGAACCCAAATTGAAACTGATCAATGATGGCATTCCCTTGAATGAAATCATTAAGCTGAGACAGAAAAACGGATTAAAGTAGCTATGCTAAAAAGGGTGAAGATGATATTGGATGATAATTCACCAGTACCAAAGGATCAGCATTTAGCTTTGTTCAAAGCTGATTGGACAGATGGCTGCTTTAGAGGCATCTGTCCCCAGTAGACAAAGATAAATTCATGATAGTAGCAATAGGTTTACAAATGTCCTCTCTGATCAGTTTCAATAGGGCGGTTGAACAGGGACTGTGGTAACATACTGATGTGCAAATAATGGTGTCGTCAGAAACTAGATGAAATGAATTCCAAATTGGCTGATCCAAGTCAGGTCAGCAGTAGAGATGTGAATCGTGTGATCGATCGTCTTAACGATCGATTTCGGCTGGGGGGGGGGAGGGAATCGGATCGTCGCGGTTTTGTTTTTGTAAATATCTTGTAAATCGTAAATCGGGGGAGGGCGGGAAAACCGGCACACTAAAACATCCCTAAAACCCACCCCGACCCTTTAAAATAAATCCCCCACCCTCCCGAACCCCCCCAAAATGCCTTAAATTACCTGGGGTCCAGAGCGGGGGTCCCGGTGTGATCTTTTAATCTCGGGCCTGCGGTGCGTTGTAGAAATGGCGCCGGCGCTACCTTTGCCCTGTCATATGACAGGTCAAAGGTAGCGCCGGTCATATGACAGGTCAAAGGTAGCGCCGGCGCCATTTTGTTTTTTGTCCCCCGACGTCAGGAGCGTAGGAGATCGCTCCCGGACCCCCGCTGGACCCCCAGGGACTTTTGGCCAGCTTGGGGGGGCCTCTTGACCCCTACAAGACTTGCCAAAAGTCCAGCAGGGGTCCGGGAGCGACCTCCTGCACTCGAATCGTTTTGCCGTACGGCCGGCGCCATTTTGCGCAAAATGGCGCCGGCCGTACGGCAACATGATTCGACTGCAGGAGGTCGTTCCCGGACCCCCGCTGGACCCCCAGGGACTTTTGGCCAGCTTGGGGGGGCCTCCTGACCCCCACAAGACTTGCCAAAAGTCCTGCGGGGATCCGGGAGCGACCTGCACTCGAATTGTTTTGCCGTACAAAATGGCGCCAGCCATACAGCGTATGGCCGGCGCCATTTTGTACGTACGGCCGGCGCCATTTTGTGCAAAATGGCGCCGGCCGTACGGCAACACGATTCGACTGCAGGAGGTCGCTCCCCAAGCTGGCCAAAAGTCCCTGGGGGTCCAGCGGGGGTCCGGGAGCGATCTCCTACGCTCCTGACGTCGGGGGACAAAAAACAAAATGGCGCCGGCGCTACCTTTGCCCTGTCAGGTCAAAGGTAGCGCCGGCGCCATTTCTACAACGCACCGCAGGCCCGAGAGTAAAAGATCACACCGGGACCCCCGCTCTGGACCCCAGGTAATTTAAGGCATTTTGGGGGGGTTCGGGAGGGTGGGGGATTTATTTTAAAGGGTCGGGGTGGGGTTTAGGGTTGTTTTAGTGTGCCGGTTTTTCTGCCCTCCCCCTTCCCCCGATTTACGATTTTTGACGATAAATTGGGGGAATTCCTATTGTATCGCGCTTCTAACGATTTTTGACGATTTAAAATATATCAGACGATTTTTTAAATTGTCAAAAAACGATTCACATCCCTAGTCAGCAGTAGAGATGCAGGGTCTGTTAAGAAGCTGTTGCAGATATTAGCAATTTTAGATGTAAAGTAAGTTGCAAACTGATTACATTGCACATACAAAATTAGCAAAACTATTGACTAGTGGTGGGATCAGTTAAAAACTTCACAGTATAAAATAATTCTGCTAAGCTATTTCCAGCAGAATGAATCTTGCTTGAGAAATACTTCCTCTTAGTTTTATTAATTTGGTGTTATGCTCAGGCTTGTGAACCCTTGGGCCGACGGGAGGATGGAATACCTGAGGAGGAAGATCCTTAGGTTCTCCTGTCGGGTGGTGAGGCAGGAACAGAGGACATGACCAGCTGACCCTCTGCACTGGAGACAGAGGCGACTGTGGAGGCAGATGAAGAGTCATGACGTCGAGGAAAGGAACTGTGTCTTCGCCACTGGAAGCCCGCGGTCCCCCCAGGAGGAGCCCGTAGGGACCCGGGCCGCTGGGACTTAGGTGGACCTTTGAGAGGTCAGGAAGTCGAGTGTTCGGTGCAAGGGCTGACTGGAGCTTCACCCCTGGAAGCCCGCGGTCCCCCCGGGAGGAGGTAGGGGGCTGCGCTCGTGGCCTTCCACGAGTGCGGAACACAACATTTGGTTATGATATACTGACAATTGTGCAAATTAGGATTTTTCTTGTAGATGGATGTTTCCACCATGGAAACTCCTCAAACGTCTAAGGAGCTCAACCATTTCTTTAGGGTGATACCTACTGCAGGTTTGTAGGGGCAGTGGGGATCTGTTTAAAACCTGGGTATTTAATACCAGGGGATCCAGCACTGGAGCTACAGGGACTCTGAAGTAACAAGAACCCTGCACAAAATATTAAGTGAAGCAAAGTTAGGGAGACCCGCCTCAAGAAGCTCCCTATTGGACCAGAATTAGTTGTGTCCCAAATAAGGAGCTATATATAAGGAGCTCTAGCCTGATTCACCTTTGCTGGTTCAAAAGTCCACACACAGTTTGCTCTTTGATATACTGTTGCCTGACTGTGCTCCTGCATTTCCTGGTTCCTGTCCCTCAGCTACACTCCTGGTTCCTACTCCAATCCTGGTCCTCGGCTACACTCTTGCTTCCTGCTTTGGTCCTGGTCTTTCCTGGTTCTTGCTTCTGCTTGGTAAGTCCTGGCAGCAACCTGCACCAATATTCAACCTGTGGGAAACAGCAGCTGGTTTAGGCAGAAGACAGCTACTCCAGACCACCAGGCCTATCCAAGGTATGCACCGACCTAGACACCGTGTCTATTCTACGTCCCCAGCGGAATGGGCTGTGACAAGACTTCAACTGTTTAACCCTTGAATGCCATCCTGAAACATGCGAATGGATGAATATGGGACTAGCTTTTGTAGCTCTCAAGCAGATGGTATCTGAAGCTCTCATATTGTCCTTCATCCCTAACCTGCCAATGTTGATGAGCACTGATGCAAGCAGTTATGGTACAGGAAGCGTCATGATGCAGGAACACAACATCTTCAAACCAGTAGCATGCTGTTCTCATATTCTCACAGAGCAGACAGGTGAAATGCCTAAATAGAAAAAGGATGCTTGACAGGTATCTGTCCTTCTGTCTTTGTGGCTTGGAATCATAATAGAATGGTGATCAACCACAAACCACTAGTTAGCCTTATCAACAGAAAAGACTTGGAAAAAAACCTTTTTGATGTCATCACCATGGAAACTCCTCAAACGTCTAAGGAGCTCAACCATTTCTTTAGGGTGATACCTACTGCAGGTTTGTAGGGGCAGTGGGGATCTGTTTAAAACCTGGGTATTTAATACCAGGGGATCCAGCACTGGAGCTACAGGGACTCTGAAGTAACAAGAACCCTGCACAAAATATTAAGTGTCGGCGCTAATTTCTTCCGGCACCAGGAAAGTGCACAGAAAAGCAGTAAAATCTGATTTTCTGTGCACCCTCCGACTTAATATCATAGCGATATTAAGTCGGAGGTCCCAAAGAGTAAAAAAAGTAAAAAAAAATTAAATTTTGAATTCGGCCCATGGCTGTTGGGCCGAAAACTGGACGCTCAATTTTTCTGGCGTCCGGTTTCCGAGCCCATGTTGTCAGCGGGCTCGAGAACCGACGCCGGCAAAATTGAGCGTCGGTTGTCAAACCCGCCGACAGCCGCCACTCCTGCCCAAAAAGAGGCGCTAGGGACGCGCTAGTGTCCCTAGCGCCTCTTTTTACCGCCGGGCCAAATTTAAATACATTAACTTACTGTATCGCGCGCACAGGAGAGTGTCCTGTGTGCGCGCCGGGAGAGCAGGCGCTCGCCTGCTCTCCCGCGTTTTTTACTGTATCGGCCCATTTGAATTTCAAAGTGGCCCCTAACCCCTACACTAATACCTAAACCTCACCTCGAGTGACTAGGTGGGCCTCCCAGCATAGGTATTATTACCATAAACCACACCCTTTTTCCTATCGCATGCGATATTTAGTGCATTTTGATAAATCCAGGCCTACATTTTGACGTGCTTTTTGGTGCGGGAGATCGCTCCTGGGCCCCCTACTGGACCACCAGGGACCTTGGATGAATCTTGAGGGGGGTCGGGAGGGAGGGGGAGCTTTATATTTAATGAAATAAGAAGGGATGGGCAGGTTTTGGGGGGTTTTTTTTGTTTTGTTTTTTTAAATACTGCTGCCATTCTTGCCTGGATGGAATGCCAGCAGTGTTAGTGGAAGAATTTGTGCGTCTCGTGCTCAACCAGGGCAATGGGACACTGGGAAGCCGCGACACACCTACTGGTGCTTGGCGACACACCGGTTGCGAATCGCTGATCTAGTTAATTACTGTTTATGGACTTTTCCTCCAGGAATTTGTCCAAACCCTCTTTAAACCCCCCTGCTTTGTTGCTGTGACCACATCCTCCAGCAACAAATTACACAGCTTAATTGTGTGTTGAGTAAAATAATACTTTCTCCTATTTGTTTTAAATCTATCACTTTTTAGTTTCAAGGAGTGTTCCTAGTATTAAATGAAAGGGTAAATAACTGTTCCTTATTTATCTTTTCCACCCCACTCAAGATTTTATAAACTTGTATCAGATTTCCTCTCAATCATCTCTTCTCCAAGCTAAAGAGCCATAACCTATTTATCCTTTTTTCAAAAGGGAACTGTTCCATCTCCTTCACCATTTTTGTTGCGCTATACCTTTTTTGAGATGGGTCGACCAGAATTGCAAATAATACTCAAGGTGCAGTTGCACCATAGACCTATACAAAGGCATTATGATGTCCTCTACTTTGTCATTCCTTTCTGAATAATTTCTGTTTGCTTTTTTTTTACTGCGGCCATACACTAAGTTGGGGATTTCAGTGTTCTGTCCACAGTTACTTCAAGATCATTTTACTGGGTGGTTACTCCTAATGTGTAACTAAAACTGGGGTTATTTTTCTCTATTTGCATATCTTTGCACATTAAATTTCATCCATTCCACGTTTCTCACTTTGGCTAATAACTATTTTATTCTCCAGAAAACTATCCAAAACTGTTTAAAAAAAAATTCAGTTATACTAACCTTCACTACATTCTCCTTCAACAACTTTGATAGTTTAATTGTGAGTTGACCGAAGAAAAAGGGTTATATTTATTTTAAATCTGCTACTAGTTAGAAGGGGTGTGCACTTAAATTGTTTTTGTTTTGATTTCATTTAAACTGAAATAAACCAAACAAAATGGAAATGGAGTTCCCCCATAACAAAACAACACCCTTGCCCCAAAATAAAATATCTGAAGCCCATTGATCCTTCTGCCCCCCCCCCCCCCCCTTTTTAATCCATAGATCTGTAGAAATTCAAATGGAGCAGAAAGGGCTCCATGTGCAATATTTAATTTATTTATTTTATTTAACAGTTTTTTATACCGACCTTCATAGTAAATAACCATATCGGATCGGTTTACAGTTTAACAAAGGGAAAACTAGAGTAATAATTCAAGTAAACGGAAGATAACAGTAGGTAGGAATAAGTCAAAGTTACAATCAACAGGGGGAGAGAACTTGGAAGCTTACAACAAGCTGGAAAGAAGAAAGGCCGGTAAAGTGTTGTTACCATAGAATGAACAAATTAAAAAAACTTAAACAGTGCTATAACCTGAACGTCTCAGAGTCCATTTTATACGAGAAGAAAGGACCCAGCAGGAAAGAAGCTCCTGCTCCATTTGGATTTCTGCAGACCCATGGATGTGATAAGAGGGTTGGGATGGGACTTCAATTTTAAAATTTTTGTGGCACATGTGATTTTTTTTTTTTTTGGGGGGGGGGAGAGAAGGGCTGTGACTTTTTGAAAATAAAATTAAATAAAAACAATTTTGGTTTTCCTTTCATTTCAAAAAAGAAAGGGAAAAAAATTTAACAAAGCACATCCTTACAACTTAAGTTTCATGGAGTGTCCCCCTCGGTCTAGTACTACTTGATAGAGTAAATAACTGCTCCCTATTTGCTTACACTTGGCATAGCCAATTCAATCGTTTAAAACTGGATAACTGGCTCTGCACGTGGGACAGTTTACATTTGCTCCTATGACACTGTACAACCTTTTTTCCTTTTATCACATCGCATGCGTACTTTATCACTCTTGTTTACACCAGCGATGGATAACCAGAGCACGGTCAAGCTATTTAAATCTCATGTAGGGAGAGATGTTGCGCAAGTATTTATTTCCACATCTTTTTTTTTTTTAATTATAATATATTGCAAAATGCGTAATATTTATGGTAAATGATATAACATGTGTATGTCCGGGTTTCGAATTGCACAAACAAAGCTCTTTAAAAAAGTAAATACAAAATTAGCACACTCCCTCTTTTCGACCATACCATTTTTTCATCGGTGACCGAACTGGGGAGAGAAAGGCGTGCTGGGAAGGATTGTACTATTATTAAAAATTCTTGGGGGGGGGGGATAGCGATTTGCTTTCGAAGGCATATGTTAAACATGTGCCTGTTTTTCTTTCTGTTCAGAAATTCGATTTATTCTAGCTTTATCTTCCATTTCTGGCGAGGCGTTTAGTTTGCGCAAATGGCTACGTCTCTTCTCGCATTAGGTGGCTAAGGTTCGGTTTCCCCCTTTTTAAAAACGCTTGGATAGGTCCCGCCTTCCTCTGCTCCGCTCCGTGCGCCGGGCCCAGGCGGTAGCTGCAGTACCAGCCGGTGCGGCGGTGACGGGCGCTGCGAGCAGCTTGGGTTTCGGTTTTGGTTTTTCGCGGTGTTTGCAGTAGTTCCGCACAACTATGTCGGTGGCTTTTGCGGCCCCGAGACAACGGGGCAAAGGCGAGATCACGCCAGCCGCCATTCAGAAGGTAACGGCAGAGAAGGCGAGAGCGGTGGGATTTCCCGGGGGGGGGGGGGGATATTTGTGGGGGAAGAGGGAGAGGGGAAAGCAGGAGCGTAGTGTGCTGACTGGGAGAAAACTTGGTCCTAATTTGTTGAATTGGTGATAAGTACAGTGGCCGCCGAGGCCTCACTTTGGCAGACGTTGCAACATGTTTTAAAAAGTCGACCTGCTTTCACCATTCCACCTGGGCAGTGTCGACAGGTAGGGAACGTAGGGGACCACAGCTCGGGCTCCCGGTCTCTAGGGCTGCTCCTTCCCAATGATAAAGGAAACGCACACCACGGGGGAAAAGAGCAGCCGAAGTGACAAGGAGCACCCATCATGTCCCCACCCTGCTGGTCTGAGAGGGGAGCATGAATGGAGGGGGAGCTGGAGAAGAACCTGTAGAAATTGGGGAAAGGTAATATGGGGGGGAGGAATTCCAGCCTATGGAAGCAGATGTGGCAGAACCTCGGGTGGATATGAGAGGAGGGGGAGAGTCAAAAAAAAAAAAGAACCGTAACTAGAATTAGGAGGAAGTAGTTGGTAAGGAATCTGGAAGGTGCAGCAGGAGAAGGTGACAATAGAAGGGAAGATGGGTAGAAGTGGAGGCATAGGGTGATGATGATACTCTATGCACCCCCTTCCCCTAATCTACCCATGTGTGTCATTTATGACATTCAGTGATGGTTTTTCTTTATATATGGTCAGAATGAAAAACAGGACAGTTGCTTGTCCTCTTCTTTCTTAAGCAGGATATCTAGCTATCCTAGTGATAATCTCTAGACAGATGTAGAAATATAGAGACTAAAGGACCAATGGCCAGTTTGGGTCATTAGGGAGTACCAGGCAGATCTCTGAGTAGATCAGATTCCTTACTCCCAGGAATAAGTGATGGGTTTCCTCAAGTACATTATGTGTCCAGTTTACGTCCATTCACAGTGCCATAGACTCTGGTTTATCTGGGATTTTTTTTCCCCTTCACTTTTTTGAAATCAGGGATCATTAGGGTTTATTCTATCATTTCTTGAATTCTGTTACTGTTTTTGATTCTGCCACCTCTTTTTTTCACTAGAATGCTGTTAAATGCATGAGTTGAATACTATCTAGTGCAAGAAAATTTCTCATGTTTGCAGGCTGATGCAATAAAATTCATGTTAAAATGGGCGCTTGTATTGAGCACCCATTTTCCTAATGCTCGTACAGCCACGTCTTCTGGGTACCTGATGCAATATTTAGATGAGCTGCTATGTTAAAGATGCGCTAGGGAAGAATTGTGCATCCCTAGTGCTCAAATGCCTCAGGAGCCCACAATTGCAATGAGTGCTCAATACGAGCGGCTGTTTTATTCTGCTTCAGGTCAGTTTCACCCAGTATACACACAATACTAAGTGGCGAAATCGGCCTGGAGTGTATCTATTGTGTGTCTAGAACTTAATTTTTTTTCCATCGTTTTAGTATCGCAATGATACTGTTAGGAGGAGCCACAAAGGACAGTATTTTTTAAATTTCTCCTGAACCCTTGATTCCCAGATTGACTTAACACCAGCTCCAGTACTGGAGTTAAATTTGCCGCGTTAAAGTGTGCATTGGGCGCCCAGCTAATAGCCTCATCTATATGGACTTTACATGTGATGAGTGTTGTTGGCTGGGGTGTTTGGACACATGTTTTGGACATGCTAATCTCATTGTATCGGGTGCTAGTCTAGCCCATCCAAAATATGTGTCTAACCACACATTAATCTGTGCGCTAGGCTGGGCACACTCTGTTGTATAGGCCCCTTGGAGTGTGCAAAACTAGCCAGACCTCATATGTTTTGTGTCCTACCCTTTAATTGGTTTAGGGAGAGAGTCTCCATAGATCCCATTTCTGGATGCCTTCCTCTCCCCATCCTAATGCAGGGTTTGATAAATACCATAATTACTCTATATTGTTGATAAAATTTAATAGGTTGACCCACTTTCACTTTGCTGAACTAGTTTTTGACCTTGTTGGGGTTCATAGGGTCTAATCCTTTTGTTTTCCTTTGCTGTGAATGAGAGGAAAGTAGTTAGGGGGCTACCAATTTTTGTTCAGTAGGTGAAGTGTGCATGTTTAGCTCATATAGGTACTTAGCTTTCTGCTGCATGCATACAAAGAGAAACTCAGTGTGCTTTCAGAATGTATACACATGGCTTTTGGTGATTGGAGTTATGCATTCAACCTAGTAGGTAAAGGTTACTAGCTTGCATTATAAATGATGTAGTCATTTTTGATCTTATGTACTATATGGGTGGGCTCACAATCAGGTCTATTCAGTACCGAGCGGTAGGAAGAGCTGCGTTGGTGCCCGGCGCACCCGCGGTTGCCGCATGCACAGTGCAGCTCACCTACCGCTCGATCCTGAACTATAATTTCATGCAAATGTAAACCGCGTCTAAGAAGGGTCCGTGAAGCGATAGGCCCGCGCAACCCATTTTACTGGATAGAGCACCTATACAGTATCCTGGGTGCGCGGGCCTAACGCTTCACGCCACGCTGGTATCTATCATTTCAAATGTAATTTGAAATGACAGATACCAGGAAGTCGGGACTGCCAGTCCCCCCTCCCCTCCTCCCGAAGCAGGGCGCGAAAAGCAGCCTTGCTCCGGGAGGAGGGGAGAAGGGACTGGCAGTACGAAGCGGCGAAGCAACTTACTTTTTGCACCCCCCTCCGGACATCGGACGACCTCTCCTGCCTCCAGCTGCTCGCGAAGATGGATGCCTGCAAAAAGTAAGTTGCTTCGCCGCTTCACACTGTCAGTGTCTCTTCTTCCCTCCTCCCGGAGCAAGGCTGCTTTTCGCGCCCTGCTTCGGGAGGAGGGAAGAAGAGACACTGACAGTGTGAAGCGGCGAAGCAACTTACTTTTTGCAGCCCCCATAGGACCTCTCTCCTGCCTCCCGCTGCGCGACTTACTTTTTTTTTGCAGCCCTCCGGCCATCAGCAGGAACGGATTGTGGCTCCCCTGCCTCCCGGCGAAGATGGACGCCTGCACGGGGGAAAGCGGCCCCTGTGCGTGCAATTGGCCACTAAAGACGGTACGTCACGACGTTTGGCGTCACGGCATGTGACGTCACGTCTTGAGTGGCCAATTGCACGCACAGGGGCCGCTTTCCCCCGTGCAGGCGTCCATCTTCGCCGGGAGGCAGGGGAGCCACAATCTGTTCCTGCTGATGGCTGCAAAAAAAAGTAAGTCGCGCAGCGGGAGGCAGGAGAGGTCCGATGGAGGCTGCAAAAAGTAAGTTGCTTCGCCGCTTCACACTGTCAGTGTCTCTTCTTCCCTCCACCCGAAGCAGGGCGCGAAAAGCAGCCTTGCTCCGGGAGGAGGGAAGAAGGGGCTGGCAGTACGAAGCGGCGAAGCGACTTACTTTTTGCAGCCCCCTCCGGACATCGGCTGCAACGTTTTTTTCGCTTTTTTTTTTTTGCTTCGGGAGGAGGGGAGAGGACTGGGGCTGCCCCGGAGACCGGCACCCATGATTGCGGCCGGGGCAGGTGAGCGGGGGCTGGGGGAAAGCTTGCCGCCTACCCTTACCCCTGCCTCTACCGCAGGGGTAAGGGTAGGCGGTAAGTTAGCAGGTTAAACGCGCGACAAAACGGCAGGGAAAGATAGCGATAGTCGGGGCGCGGGTTACGGGATGCTAGGGAATAGCTAATTCGCTCGTTTGCATGCAATATACATGCCGCGTGCGGAAGGGGTTGCCCGGGGATTTTAGGACGCGGTAGGAGTAGGTTAAAGGGGATTCGGGATCACAGGAAGGGCTAACGCGGCCGGAAAGTGAGTAGAATGCGGGTTAGGAGCGGGGTAAACGCGGCCGCACTTTACTGGATAGACCTGATTGTTGGGAACAACATCTCAGCTTAAGGTACATGCAGCTCAACAGATGTCAACAGGTTATGCTACCCATTGACTGTTCCCTGGATTCAGACCATTTTGAAATAGGTGGTAGCATCTCTTAATGTATAGGAAAAAACCCCATAATGTTTGTTATATCTGATCACTTTGGTGTTGAGCTCGGCTTGATAGTTTATTACAAGAAATACTCAACTGGCTGCCTGATGACTCAGATTTTGGTTTAGAATTCTTACATTTTTCGAGCATGAATGTGGCTTCTGTTTTCCAACACAATGTTTGGAATTTTATGCGTTGCAGATAGTTAATATGACATAAGTGGCATTTTCAGAAATTGTTTTGATCAGGGCAACTTCGAACACTTTGAGAAAGATAATAGGGAAAGATAAGTAACTTCCTTAGTTTTAAAGTGAATGTGAATTCTTAAACATTGTTTATTCTGACTTTCCAAAAATGTATAGTTTTTTTTTTTGTTTTTTTTTTCCTTTAAAGGGTGTTGGAAGCTAACACACCAGCAGAGTTTGAGGGCATGGCCTAAGCACAGAGGTTTCTTAGTTGCTAAAAGCAAGCAAATAGCAAAAAACATGAGTATTCAAAACACCATACTTGACTGATTTCACAATGTGTATTGGGGCTGCTGGAAGAAACAGCAAAGTGGTTAATATGAAATGTTTGAAGTCCTAGTGCAGGGGTGGCCAACTCCTGGTTCTTAAGAGCCACAAACAGGCCTGGTTTTCAGGATATCCATAATGAATGTGGATGAAAGAGATTTGCTTGCATTGCCGCCAGTGTATGCAAATACATCTGATGCATATTCATTGTGGATAACCTGAAAAGTAAATCTTTTTGTGGATCCTGAGGACTGGAGTTGACCAACCCTATCCCAATGGAAAAAAAAAAAAAGGTGACAGACTAGCAGCTGGATCTGTCTGGCAGCCTGCAAGTACAGAAATAACAAGAAGACTGTGTAAATGCAGGGCCCTCCTGGGTCTGTCTGGCAGGTTACACAGGAGACCTAGAAGGCTGGATGTCTGGGCAGTGATCCTGCTGATATTTCTGTCTGTGGATCATTATAGAGAGATGTGGATGCTGGAGGAAATTGAATGGGAATCTTGTAAGGTGGCAGAGTATAAAGGAGGAAAAAACAAACCCCAAAAAAACCCCCAAAACATTCTTGGCTAAGGACAATCTATCTTGCAGGTGGTCAAGCTATGGCTGGCAACTGGGTTGTGTCCTCAGTCGTCTGGACAAGATAACTGGGCATACTGGATGTGCTGATTGGACTCTCGGTCTATCACTTCAGCAGCTGTGTGTTTATTTTAACTGCATAGTTTTCTGTTGTGAAATATCTTAATGATTTTCTTGTGAGCACCACATTGACTCACAAGGAATTGTCTTGCATCCTTTGCACTCTACTAGCGCTGGACAGAGTAGACTCAATTTTATGTTTTATTTTTTCAGATGTTGGATGAAAATAACCATCTTATTCAGTGCATAATGGACTATCAGAACAAAGGAAAGACTTCTGAATGTTCTCAGTAAGTCCTCTATTTGTGTGGTTTAAACTTCAAAATGTAAGAATTGTGTACTTATGTTCAATCATTTTTATTAGTATTTAAATATAAAATCAACTGTTACATATTGCAATGAGCAGGTGATAAATATAACATACAGTATAAATATTTACTCCAATAACAAATAGGATTAATTGTATAACTTATTAATTTTCTAACTGCAATATTATTCCCTCACTACTTTTTCAAGTTCTATTTCAAAAAATAGTAAAAGTAAGTATTAATATAATAAATTCCCTTCCCGAACCTCCACCCCCATCATTCTCCAAAAAGAAATGAGTAACATGTCTCAGATTTTTTTTTTTTGTCAAGTCTTAATAATGCGAGTCATGTAGTTTAAAACATTTTTTCCCATCACCCAGTTTGTCTCCTGCTGGACAAAGGTAGGAAAGAAGGCTTTTTCCTGAAACTGATCCCTACAGTACGGTCTCCTGTGAGGAGGGTTCTTAACTGCATTATGAAGCTGTTCTCATACAGGCTTTATATAACGTAAGATGTCATGTTGGGTCAGACCAAAGGTGCATGGAGCCCAGCATTCTCTAACAGTGGCCAGTCCGGGTCACTGGGAAGTACCTAGCAGATCCCAAAGTTTAGATCATTTCTTCTTTCTGTCTTCTAGGGATAAGCAATGTCTTTTCTCCAGCAATTAGTTCAAACCCCGTTTTAAACTCAGCTGTGCTAGATGCCTTGACCACATGCTCCAGCAACAAATTTCACAGCTTAATTGTATGTTGAGTGAAAACATTGTTTTTCCAATTTGTTTTAAAGCTGTTACCTGTTAGCTTCATAGAGTGTCCCCTAATCTTAGTACTATCTGAAAGGGTAAATAACTGTTCCCTAGTTACCTGTTCCACTCCATTCATGGTTTTATAAATCTCTATCATATCCCTTTAAGGGATTGAACTGGTCAGTAGCAGCTGTGGTCTGTTGGTTGGTTAGAATGTTTTGCTAGTTTGATCCCAGTAGCAGCCAATGTGCTATCATTACTTTAGTTGTTCTCCTACCCCCATGACTTCAAGCATGCTATTTTGATGACCATATGCTGTGGCAATATTAATGTCTTTTGTAAAAATATCTCACTGGTACAGTTAATTTATAATACTGTTTCCTGTTTTTATTTTTGTTCTTTTTAATTCTTCATTGCAAGATGGTTTTCCATAAGATTCTAGCTCAAGTGACTACATATCTGCTTCAATCGATTTGATTGCTCCTTTTGTCAGCACAGACTTGTCTCGGAGTACTTTCTCCAGATGAGTTTGTTTTGCACATGCTAAAATAGGAATGAACCTCACTTTTAAGCTAGAGCATTTTGGTATGATCTCGATCTCAAATTTACTTCTAGTACTTTTATTAGTACTTGCATTATGCCAAAGAGAACTGCCTTCTGGAATTCATAGGATGTAATATGTATAGGTAACCTATCAAGAAGCATCTGGAAGAGGTTTTTTTTTTTTGTTTTGTTTTTTTAACTCAGGCTAGTAGTACCCAGTGCAATTGGGGCTATTTTTGTATCTTCCTGTTGCATATTCTTGATCTGATTCCATCTCTTGGCACATCAGGATCTTTTATCTCTCTCCCTCCATGTTGTACTGAATAGTCTCTAGGTATGGACACTTCTATTAGTAATGCTATCTTTGAGTTTTTCTCCTTTACAGCTATGTTCAGTTTTCTTGCATCAAGCTTTTTATCAGTTGGAATGGTAATATCTCAGGTGCTCACAACTTCTTCAGTTTTCTCCTATTTATCAGGGTTGTGATACTAGTATGTTTCTGCTACAGTGATGTTATAGCGTATAGGTTGGTAACCTATGGCATGCAAGGACATTTTTTGTGGCAGTGGCTGGAAACTGACCAAGCTGAAAGCTACTGATACAAGCCTGCAGATAGGTTTCTGTAGGTTGCAATGCCCCCCGCTATGGCAGTAGGAGTCACTTTTAACCAAATTTCATCTCCTGCTTCCGTGGAGCCAGTCTCATAGCTGTTATCATGAGACCGGCCCCATGGCAGCAGTTGAGGTTTGGCTAAACACAACACCTGCTACCCATGATCTGGCAGGCTGCCACCGAGCGGGCAGCAGTGAAAAGAAGACCTGGTGGCTGCCAGCAGACTTCATCCCCCTGGCAGCTGAAGTCTGCGAGAGGGCTGGCAGGCTGTTGTGGAGCCCATCCCTCAGTGGCCGAAGAGCGAGTACCCAGTGGCTGCCAATGAACCCCATCTTGCTGGCGGCTGAAGAAAAGGCCCATGTGTGTATGTGTGATGACATGGGGGGGGAGGGGGAGAGAGCACGCGAGCCTGTGACTGCGGGGGGGGGGGAGGGGGAGAGAGCACGCGCGCCTGTGACTGCGGGGGGGGGGGGGGGGGGGGGAGAGAGCGCGTGCCTGCCTGTGACTGCGGGGGGGGGGGAGGGGGAGAGAGCGCGTGCCTGCCTGTGACTGCGGGGCGGGGGAGGGGGAGAGAGCGCGTGCCTGCCTGTGACTGCGGGGGGGGGGGGGGGAGAGAGCGCGTGCCTGCCTGTGACTGCGGGGGGGGGGGGGGGGAGAGAGCGCGCGCCTGTGACTGCGGGGGGGGGGGAGGGGGAGAGAGCGCGCGCCTGTGACTGCGGGGGGGGGGGGGGGAGAGAGCGCGCGCCTGTGACTGCGGGGGGGGAGGGGGAGAGAGCAAGCGCCTGTGACTGCGGGGGGGGGGGGAGGGGGAGAGAGCGCGTGCCTGTGACTGCGGGGGGAGGGAGAGAGAGAGAGCATTTAGCTGTAGGGATTTATAGTCTTTCCATACACTAGTTCTTATAGATTATCTGGTGGGAATGGAGTTTTCTTGTTTATGCATCCAGTTTTTCAGCATCTTTATGGGGCCAGTCTGCAGTTTCAAAGCTGTATGAAAGTGTGGGGATTGCAAACTGACTGATGGCTTGTATTGTAATCCATGCTGATAAAAGCACTTTTCAGTCGTCTTAGTATTTTTTTGCTGATCTTTTCTCTGTGATGCCTGTTGGATTGTTGCACCTTCCTGTATTCCTAAATATTTATATACTCCTTTCTGCATAAGCTTTTTTAAATTTGAAACATTTTATTGTTTTATCAAATGAGCAAACGAGGTGCCGAGGGTGCTGTGACACTGAAACAAACACCCCCTGGACAATTACAGAAATCGTAAATAACACATGACACACAATTGTCAACCTGGTAACACCCCCCCCCCCCCCCATCTCAATCATTCAGTCCATGCTGTGTGGTAAAACTGTATTAGGACTTCTGCTATGAGTCAGTTCCTCTCGCCAAGGAAACCAGAGATCAGTAGTTACGGATCAGACTGCTGGAAATGTGTGGAAGCGCCTGAAGATAGGGATCCTAGATGGACAAGAACTTCTCTCGTATTAAAGGAGAGGCCCGTGATGCCAAATCGTCCATATGCAACATATGATGCAGATGGTTGCACCATTCCCAAAAGGATGAGCTCTCGGCTCCCCTCCAATGTAACAGAATCACTTTTTTCCTTACTAAGCATGCTTTCAAGAGAAATAAGTGAGGTCCCCCACCTCCTATCGGCACCCTTGGGAGACATCCAAAGAGCACAAGTAAGGGTGAGAGAGGGAGGGAAAATTCGATTAATTGCGAAATATAATTAACAATATGCCCCCTAGAAACTGCGACTACGTGGGCAGGCCCAGAAGGAGTGCGACAGAGTTCCTGTGCCCTTTTTACACTTCTCACATAAGGCTGAAGTAGAAATTTGGGAGCGACATGTATATAAGCTGACACATAGGCCCGCCTTAAAAATGTATACTGCATTTCCTTATAACAAGTGTTCACCGGGAGGCGGGACACTTGCATAAAGCATGCTTGAAGGATAGACGCATTAATAACAAATACCCCATCATTGTTCCAATGATCCACCAGAACTGAAAATTGCTCCGGTTGGGTTCTCTTATGGAGCATTTTATAGTATAGAGAAAGAGACGGGGGCTGTGATCTAGCAAACAGAAAGAGTTCATCTAATGAGTTAAAGACCACTGGATTTTGGGAAGCAGTTGACATGGACTTAATATAATGTTCAATTTGGAGGTAGGGAAATATCTGGTCAGAACTCAATTGGTACAAATCCCGGAGTTCTGGAAAAGACATGTTGTCCCTCTCTGTTAAGTAGATGTCCCAACAGGGTAATACCTTTAGCCTTCCACTGCCGAAATCCCATCATTTGGGAGCCTGGTTGACATTCCAGATTAACTTGAATAGGCAGCAAATAGGAGCAGACTTTCGAGACTTTCAACAATTTAGTAGTCTCCGTCCAAGTTCTCTTATAGGGTACTATCGAGGGAGTCTGGGCCAAAAAGGGTGGAAGAATAGTGGAGGGAGCCTGTAATGCATATTCCAGGTCTAAAGGGGCTACTAGGGCCTCCTCTGCCCCAATATTAACATAGATTGGCCTGATAACCAATCTCGGGTGATATGGAGATTACTAGCCATGTTGTATAAACTTTGGTCTGGAGCTCCCAGTCCCCATTCACCCCAACGCCCTCGAAATCCAGCCAAGGGAATGCGAGGCTTACCTCTTCTCCACATAAAAGCAGATAGTGCTTTATCTATGAACACCAGGTCTGTACGTTTAAGAGTTAGAGGGATATTTTGTAGGACATAAAGCCACTTGGGCATCAGGACCATCTTAAACAAGTTCACTCTACCAATCAGGGAGAGAGGTAACCCCTGCCAGGTCTTTATTTCTCTACCGTATATTTAACCAAGGGAGATATGTTCACATATACAAATAATCTGGGTAGTTCGGGAGAGTAACCCCTAAGTAACTAAGGGACTCTGTAGCCCACTTCAAAGGAAAAGTCCCCATCCACCCCGTTTTTAGGGCCTCCGGAAAAGCCAAGGCTTCTCATTTATCTGTATTCAGATGGAGCCCCCAAAAAGACCAAACTCCTGAATTAACTGTAAAAGAGGAGGGAGGGATCTAGCCGGCTCCATTAAAAAAAATAAATAAAAAAATAGTATGCAGCATTTGCTGATGATAAAACAGTTCAGCCTGCAGCTTGATCTTCCGCACCATAGGGGTGAACTGTATAGACAAAAGAAGAGGTTCAAGTTGTAACAAAAATAAGAGGTGATAATGGACAACCTTGTCGAGTACCCCGTGAAACTGAGAAGAGCTCGGACTGCGCCTGATTGGGAACTATGAGGGCAGTGGGGTCACAATATAACAACTGAATAGCATCATAAAAAAGGCCCTCAAATCCCATCACTTTTAGAATATGGAATAAATAGTTCCTCTCCACTCTGTCAAACGCTTTCTCCGCATCAAAGCTAATCACTAGATAGTGTAGATACAGAGCTCCCATTTGCTGACTCATCACTATAACTGCTAAGATCTTCCTGATTTGGTTAATGCATATAGTTTTTTAACAAACCCCACTTGCCCTGGGCAAATCAAAAAATGTATCACCTCCGCTAGTCGATCTGCTAAGATTTTGGCCAACAGCTTCTGGTCTGCATTAAGTAAGGAGATCGGCTGGTACGAAGCCAATAAGTGAGAATTCTTCCCTGGTTTTGCAATCAGGGTGATAAGTGCACTGTTTGCATGTGGTGGAAAATGACCTGACTTTATTAGTGCAGAAAAGGTGAGGGCCAGCTGTGGTCCCACCTGATCCTCCGAACTTTTATAAAATTCTGTAGTGAAGCCAGGGGCCTTAAACCGCTTAGCTTTCTGAATAGCAAGCTTCACCTCTTCAACCCTCAGTGGTCTATTTAACCATTCTTTCTGCGCCAGGGTGAGGCAAGGCAGATCAAAACGAGCACAAAACTGATCACACGCCTCCAAGTTCCACCCCTCTGAAGCATATAGATCAGAATAAAATTGCCGAAAATGTGCTAAAATGGATGGGGTATCTGTGACTACACTACCGGTATGGGAACAAATGGCTGTAATATGACTAGAGTTGCGAGCCGTTTTGATTAATGATGTAGTCGAAACTGATAGTATCACAAGCTTTTTTTTTTTTTTTTTTTTTATATATATTGCTCGCTCAGTCAGAGAGATGTTTTCAGTTTTGCTAGTTTTCCTCTATGGAAGGTTGCTTTGGTGCATTTTTCCAGACCATATTTCATCTGAGAAGCTTTTCACTATTTGGTAGTTTTCTGCTAAATGACCATCACAAGAGCCATAAAGTTTCAAATCATTTACAAATAGGTGAGGTGTTATCTGTGTATTCTTGTATCTTTAGGATTAAGGCTAAATCTTACATAATCTAAAGATTTGAAGGTAGTCTAGGTATTTTTTGCCAGGAAAAACAAGATGTGATGGGGAATCTTCCTGACATGTTCCTTGCTGGATTTGATTTTACGAATGACATATTGTCCATCTTCATAATTCAGATCAAGCGTAGTCTACCACATTTTCATAATGAACTTGATTGAGTACATCTATCTAGAATTCACTCTACATTTTTTTTTGTTTAAAAATGTATTGTCAATCAAGAGATAAAGCCCATTAGTAACATGAAAACTAGAACAATATGGTTACATTGTGGGTGCAGTCATGAACATAGATCCAATATGATTGACCAATTTATATTACTGTATAATCATTACCCAATCCCCCCTCCCTCCCCTACATCCAAGAATACGATGTACACGTATACATATAGGCAAAGAAGCAAATATTATATAGAAGAATTCACTCTACATTTAAAGGCAATTTATTATCCAAGAATGTGGGATGCTCCTAAAAATTTTCTTATGTTACTGAGGTTTCCATTTTTTCCTTACAGCTGGCCATGATGGCCTTATTCAGCATCATATGGTCTTTGGTTCCATATGCTGCTCTTTATTGCCCTTCTGTTCTGTTTCCATGAGGTTGTTGGTCCGTGATCATATTTCCTTCTTCATCTATTGCAATAAACAAGTTGTAGATTGTAGATAGGCAAGTTGTTGGTCGGTAGATTTTGAGATCATTACTTGATTCTCCATTCAATATAAGACATGTTCTTGCCATTATGGTGTGTGTGTGTCTTTTTTTCCTCCAAATTATATATATTTTATTGCAAGTCAAATTCTTACAGATTAGAAAATAGGCATTTCAACAAACCAAAATTTATACACATTTATACACAAAAGGAATATAAAATTAATTACACCTATACATTAAATACTTATGTTGTATTTGTCCACGGTAAAGACCAAAATAAGCCTAATATAAAGCATAATGTCATTTTGAAAAGCCAGAGCACAAAAAAAATTAATCTTCCAAGAAAGATGATAAACCAACATTTTCATTCTTACAACTATGAGATAATGATCTTTTTGTTTAGAGAATTTAAGGTGTATATTTTCTGAACTTAATGCTGATAAACAATTTTACATTTGTGAGAATAATTTATAAAGAGTGTAGCCTGTAGAGCAAGAACTTGAGAACTCAGTAACAAACTTTTGCTGGTGAAGCTTAGTCTTTCTCTAATAAAATCTGTATAAATTCTTATTAGTTGACCCAAACATGTTTTACTTCGTTAATATAAAAATAGACTGGATTCTAAAATCAGATTCTAACAACAAAGTCACTAGCAGTGCCTTTATCCACAGAATCCGGCAAAAGACCTAAAGAAAATTCTCTAAGAGAACACTCTAGATTCACTTTCTTACTTGAGCCCAGTTGAGTTATCCATAGCAGATCTTTCCCTGTTCTTTAATAGCAAATATGCAGTAATAAACAATGATATATAGCTGCCTCAGGTATTCCCAAAGTCTTTTTCATTTAACTTTAAAACAAATGGCTACCAGAAATATTGGACAATTTAGTAAAAATAACTAGATGCAAATTTCTATGCTTCAGCATATTTTCAGAATTCTCCATGTTAAGCAGTGATATTCTTTCATTAATTTTAGACTGTGAAACAGTTACTATTTTCCATTTTATTTTCACATTGAATAATATACGCTTTAATATTTTACTACTGCTTCATGCTGTAATTCAATCTTGGCAACAGCTAAATATTCCAGCCAAGCAAAAGACGACTGCAATATAGTGTCTCTCTCTCTCTCTCTCTCTCCTTCTTATCTAAATCTGGGAGAAACCACTTTCATCCCAGATTTTTCCAACCGAACCTGCCCAAACTGTACACTAGCCACAAGTCCACTTTCCACTGCACCATTGTTACTGAGCTTCTCTGGTTGGCCATAACTCCCATGCCAGAAGAAACAACAAGTGACTATGCCTTCTCTATTCCTGCACAAGAATAGATCCCAGCCACTTCAGTACCTTCCACTGTTGCTGGGTTTGCCACCAACAAGATCATTTTCTGTCTTGCTGCATCACTGGCCTAAGGCCTGCTACAGTGTTCACTTCTCACCTCTAGAAGTAACCTGGAAGTGGTCCCGCAGTTCTCTTCCTCAGCGTCTGCAAACTCCTACGCCTCCAAGCTCATCTCTTCATCAGACTGAGGCATGGAAGGACTGCTTCACAACTGACTCTTGAAGGGGAACTGAGAGAAAAAAAAGATTCTGCAAATTTATGGCTGGTTCAAAAGGAGATGTTACAAAGTCCATAGAAATTTTAGAAGCTTAATTAGTTCAGGTCTCCGGACCAGATGAATGGCCAGGGGACTTGTTTAGAAGCAGAGTGAACCCCCCCCCCCCCCCCCCAAACTCTCCAGTACTTAACCCCCAGCAGCCCCATCTTTAGAAGGAAGTGGTGAACAGATGTTTGAATCTCTGCCCAGGGAGAGGGAATATTGCCTTTCCATTTGGCCATCATAAAAAAAAAAAATAAAATCAAAGGAAACTATTGTAGATCATGAGAGATCAACTGACACCTCTACTCATGCAGCAGCCATCTTTCCTGTACTGGCTGTCTGATCAATTGATTTTTGCAATTTGACAAGTTTTGATGGTAGTGTTTTAGCCTTGCCTAGATCCAGCTGTTGGAATGTAGAAGGAGTTTTTCTCTTTATCATGGCTACATAAGATATCATGCTGGATGAAACCATTGGTCCATTGAACCCATAATCTTGTCTTTGGAAATGGCCAATCTGGGTCATTTGAAGGTATTCAGCAGATTCTAATGGAGAGATCCATCTCTGTTGATCACTCCAGATGTAAAAGGTGGCAATTCCCAAGTCTCCCTGGTTAAGAACATAACATGCCATACTGGGTCAGACCAAGGGTCCATCAAGCCCAGCATCCTGTCTCCAACAATCCATTGAAGAACCTGGTAAGTTTCCAAAAACCTAAGTCTATCCCATGTTACTGTTGCTAGTAATAGCAGTGGCTATTTTCTAAGTCAACTTAATTAATAGCAGGTAATGGACGTCTCCTCCAAGAACGTATCCAGTCCTTTTTTTAAACCCAGCTACACTAACTGCACTAATCACATTCCCCTGGCAACAAGTTCCAGAATTCAATTGTGCATTGAGTAAAAAAGAACTTTCTCCGATTAGTTTTAAATGTGCCACATGCTAACTTCATGGAGTGCCCCCTAGTCCTTCTATTATCTGAAAGAGTAAATAACCGATTCACATTTACCCGCTCTAGACCTCTCATGATTTTAAACACTTCTATCATATCCCCCCTCAGCCATCTCTTCTCCAAGCTGAAAAGTCCTAACCTCTTTAGTCTTTCCTCGTAGGGGAGCTGTTCCCATCCCCTTTATCATTTTGGTTGCCCTTCTCTGTACCTTCTCCATTGCAACTATATCTTTTTTTGAAATGCAGCGACCAAAATTGTATACAGTATTGCAGGTGCGGTCTCACCATGGAGTGATACAGAGGCATTATGACATTTTCTGTTTTTAATCACATTCCCTTTCTAATAATTCCTAACATTCTTTTTTGACTGCCGCAGCACACCGAACTGATTTAAATGTGTTATCCACTATGATGCCTAGATCTCTTTCTTGGGTGGTAGCTCCTAAATTGGAACCTAACATGTAACTATAGCATGAGTTATCTTTTCCTAAATGCATCACCTTGCACTTATCCACATTAAATTTCCAATTTTCCAGTCTCAGAAGATCTTCCTGCAGTTTATCACAATCTGCTTGTGATTTAACTACTCTGAATAGTTTTGTATCATCTGCAAATCTGATTACCTCACTCGTCGTATTTCTTTGATAACTTGTTATTGGACCTGTCCTCCAAAAAGTAGTCCAGATATACTTTTTTTTTTTAATCCTGCTATGCAATTATTTATTCTTTTTATCCCATTTTCCCAACTAGGCTTGAGGCAAAGTACAATGAACAAAGTACAATAAATTAAAATTACTAGCATAAATTTAATTGTATAAAATCAAATGGAATGAAAATATAAAATAATCATACTAGATCATAACTATTTTATATCTTTGGTTGCTCTTCCTGAGGCTCTATTTTTTCCACTGCTGCTGCAGAATGCCATGGCCTGATGCTCTGTCCCAACCCCCCCCCCCCCCCCCCCAAGTGACGTAAGCCAAGGCAACCAGGAATAAATGGACTTGGCCCTTTGGCAGGCTGATACTGAAGGGTCATTCCCTCTATCAAGGTAGCGGTTTCTATTTCTTTTTTTTTTTTTATTGTTTATTTATCATTTTATAAATACAAAACAACATAAATTTTGCATTTAAAGAAAAGGCATGAGATGACAATCAAAGAGATTTAACACCTAAGAAAATTAATTTCAAATTATATAACTGATATCATCTTCATTTACATATCAATCAATAGGAGAGATGCTATGGATTATCCATGAAATTAAACAGGGAGAAACAAAACAATACTTCATACCCATCAAGTAAATATGTGGCAAACCCTAACAGACATGCTCAATTCCTTCACTGGATAATTGGGGATGATGTGGGCAGTTTTCTCTGATCAATGAATGCTTTTAAGTGTTCAGGATTAAAGAAAATAAAAGATTCATCCTGTTTAGATATAAAACATTTACATGGGAAACACCAGAGGAAGATCCTGTCAGACAAATCTGATTGACTTTTTTGACTGGGTAACCAAGGAATTGGATCGAGGAAGAGCGCTCGATGTCATCTACTTGGATTTCAGCAAAGCTTTTGATACGGTTCCGCACAGGAGACTGGTGAATAAAACGAGAAGCTTAGGAGTGAGTGCTGAGGCGGTGACCTGGATTGAAAACTGGTTGACGGACAGAAAACAATGCGTGATGGTAAATGGAACTTTCTCTGAAGGATCGGTGTTGGGACCGGTCCTGTTCAATATCTTTGTGAGCGACATTGCGGACGGGATAGAAGGTAAGATTTGTCTTTTTGCGGACGACACTAAGATCTGCAACAGAGTGGACACGCCGGAAGGAGTGGAGAGAATGAGACGGGATTTAAGGAAACTGGAAGAGTGGTCGAAGATATGGCAGCTGAGATTCAATGCCAAGAAGTGCAAAGTCATGCATATGGGGAGTGGAAATCCAAATGAACTATATTCGATGGGGGGGGGGAAAGGCTGATGTGCATGGAGCAGGAGAAGGACCTTGGGGTGATAGTGTCTAATGATATGAAGTCTGCGAAACAATGCGACAAGGCGATAGCAAAAGCCAGAAGAATGCTAGGATGCATAGAGAGAGGAATATCGAGTAAGAAAAGGGAAGTGATTATCCCCTTGTAGAGATCCTTGGTGAGGCCACACCTGGAGTACTGTGTTCAGTTCTGGAGACCGTATCTACAAAGAGACAAGGACAAGATGGAAGCGGTTCAGAGAAGGGCGACCAGGAAGGTGGAGGGTCTTCACAGGATGACATACGAGGAGAGATTGAAGAATCTAAATATGTACTCCCTGGAGGAAAGGAGGAGCAGGGGTGATATGATTCAGACTTTCAGATACTTGAAAAACTTTAATGATCCAAAGACATCAACAAACCTTTTCCATCAGAAAAAAATCAGCAGAACCAGAGGTCACGAGCTGAGGCTCCAGGGAGGAAGACTAAGAACCAATATCAGGAAGTATTTCTTCACGGAAAGGGTGGTGGATGCCTGGAATGCCCTTCCGGAGGAAGTGGTGAAGTCTAAAACTGTGAACGACTTCAAAGGGGCATGGGATAAACACTGTGGATCCATCAAGTCTAGAGGGCGTGAATAAAGTGGAGACATTCAAACACTGCACGGAGCGGCAGTAGCCACAGCGGCGTTCAAACACTGCACGGAGCGGCAGTAGCCACAGCGGCGTTCAAACACTGCACGGAGCGGCAGTAGCCACAGCGGTGTTCAAACACTGCACGGAGCGGCAGTAGCCACAGAGGCGTTCATGGAGCGGGATGCCAGTGGCCAGTAGTTGGTGTTCCACCTTCACGGAGCGGAAGGATGGAGGGCTGCTATTTCCAAAAAAAAAAACAAAACAAAAAAATAAAAACACGGGTGGGTAAGAGTATGGGGCAAGGGGGTGGCCTGCTTGTTGCAACGGTTGCTACCCCCAATTGAGCTGGATGTCACTTGGATGCAGATTCAAAGCTGCTCTCTAAATTGGGTGGAGGGGAATTAGGGCTGGAGGGTACTGGAAGCCAATAGTAACAGGTGGGAGAGAGAAAAAGGGAAAAAAAAATGGATAAAGTGCGTAGCTTGCTGGGCAGACTTGATGGGCCATTTGGTCTTCTTCTGCCGTCATTTCTATGTTTCTATGAAACGCAGTCTAAAAGAGAAACCCATTGAAACTAACTCCTGACGAAAGGCTAAAAAAGCCTTTCGTCTTTGCTGTGTTACCACAGCTAAATCAGGAAAAATCTTAGTTGGTTTCTCTAAATAAGAAATAGGGAACCTGTTAAAATATTTCTTCATAACATGGTTCAAATCCTTTATTGAAAAAAGGGTCACCAACAGCGTTCCCCAGTCAATGACATTTGCACTAGAATCCTCTAGGAAATTAGTCAAATCTCCTTGAAACATTTCTTCAGATGTGTTTCTAACTCTGGCTTTAGGAAGGAAATAACAATTATTGACTATTGGTGATTCACCAGGGGTAAATCCAAGCGCTTCATGAAGAAATTTAGTAAGGGTAACCTGAGAATTTTCTACGGTTATGCTAGGAAAATTTAAAATTCGTATATTTAAGCGCTTTGCATTATTCTCTAGCGGGGGGGGAAAAAAAAATCGAAAAAAAAATTTGCAAGAGACAGAGGGGAGAGAGGACGGGCAATCCTACACTCGGGATTGCCAGTCCTCTCTCCCCTGCTCCTGAAGCAAGGTGCAAAAAGCAGCCTTGCTTAGGGAGGAGGGGACTTACTTTTTTTGCAGCCCCCCTCCGGAGACGGACATTGGCGAAGACGACCGCGGCTCCCCTGCCTCCAGCTGCCCATGAAGATGGACGTCTGCACGGCCCAATTGCACGCACAGTGGCCGCTTTCGCCCGTGCAGTAAGTCGCTTCGTTGCTTTACACTGCCAGTCCTCTCTCCCCTCCTCCCGAAGCAAGGCTGCTTTTCACGCCTTGCTTCGGGAGGAGGGGAGAGAGGACCGGCAATCTCGAGCGTAGGATTGCCCGTCCTCTCTTCCCTCTCTCTCTTGCTACTTTTTTTTTTTTTTTTTGCTTTTTCGATTTTTTCCGCTTTCGTTGCTTACTTCGGGAGGAGGGGAGAGAGGACTGGCAATCCCGAGCGTCTGAGAACAGTCCACTTCCTGGTACCTGTCATTTCAAATGTCATGACATTTGAAATGACAGATACAGCGAGTCCGTGAAGCGTTAGGCCAGCGCACCCAGGATACTGTATAGCGCTCTATACAGTAAAATGGGTTGCGCGGGCCTAACGCTTCACGGATGCTTCTTAGATGCAGCTTGCATTTGCAAGCTATTTACATACAGTATTGAGCGGTAGGTGAGCTGGACTGTGCGTGCGGCAACCACGGGTGCGCCCGGCACTAACGCAGCTCTTCCTACCGCTCCTTACTGTATCGGCCTGCTTGAATACAGTGTACAAATTCTGGTCGCCACATTTCAAAAAAGATATAGTTGCGATAGAGAAAGTACAGAGAAGGGCAATCAAAATGATTAAGAGGATGGAACAGCTCCCATATGAGGAAAGGCTGAAGAGGTTAGGGCTGTTCAGCTTGGAGAAGAGATGGCTGAGGGGGGATATGATAAAGAATTAAAAAAAAAAAAAAAAAAAGACTATAATTTTAAAATTTACAAACTGAAAAGATTTGTATATTCATCACAATCAGATTATATCAATATATAACAGAGAAAAAAAGAAAATCAATACTTTATATTTCTTATCCAATTTGTGGCATGTTATATAATAGGAAAAATTAAATCTTAAGTCATAAAAGGGGGCAAGAGAAATTTAGGTGACAATCCAGGAAATTCAACAATGATTACAATAGTATTCTTACCGGAATCGTTTTTTTAAATTTTACCCTTCACCTAACTAGCTAATGGAGAAGAGGTGGACGGCTTACGGGCCAATATAAATTGTTGTAATTGCTCTGGCTGTGAGAAAGCAAAGGACTCACCTCTTTATAAAAGGTATCTACAGGGGTATCTTAGGGTAATGGTGAAACCCACGGAAATAACCTCTTGCCTAAAATACAGAAATTCTCTCCTCTTAATCTGAGTTATTGGGGATAAATCCGGATATATTCTTATTGTTTGGTCATAAAAAGTGACTAGAAACTTTCTAAAGTTTTTCATAAACATCATTAACATCTTTAGTGGAAATAATTTATACCAATAAAGTTTTCCTATCTAACACTTCTAGATTTGAATTTTCTAGGAAATTTGTTAAATTTTGGGAAATTGGCAAAACTGAGGTATTCCCCCACATTTGAAGCCCTTTTATTAAAAAAACATGAATTTACTGACGGCGTTTTATCTTCAGGAAAAGCAAGGGCCTCAATAAGGAAACGCTTAAAGGTTGTATAGGAAATTTCCCCAACAATTTGAGGAAAATTTAAAGTCCTCAAATTAAATTGGCAAGCATTATTTTCTATCATCTCCAATCTTCTAGAAGTTGCAAACTGATCTTTTACAATCGTAGAATTAACTTTAAAAATCTCCAGTATTTTATTCTCAATCACAGTCAGTCACTTTGTTTTAAGTGTGGTTGTGTTTTGCTGAATCTCCACAATCTTCTGTTGGTTATTATATGCCATAGTTTCAACTTTGCTTTCTAAACGTTTTAAGGAGGTACCGAAGCCTACCATCAAGTCCCAAATAGCTTCTAGGGTGAAAGCCTCCGGTTTTGGGGGTTGCAGCCAAGACTCACCCACATTGCAGGCTGATGATAGTTCCTGGGATCCTTCACGAGGGTTTCGTGAACTTGCTCTCCCCAAGTAAACCTTCAGGCGTACCAACAGGTAGTCTCCCGCGCCGGTAATCATCTCCGCTCTGGCGCCGACGAGGCTTTCCACGTCCTGCAAGTTGCTGGCAGAAGCTCCCTTGCCCTCTGTCACGGCTTCCGCGTCAGCAGTCTGTGACTGAGATGCTTCTCCGCAGGGGTCACGCTGCGCGGGAGGCTGTCGTTGGTCTGGGCTGAGGGACGTCTCCTCCGCAGGAGGCTCCAGCTCTCCCAGGCTAGAACCTCCATTGGGCTCCCCGACTCCTTCTAAATTGGTTGGGAGAGAAACTGCAAGATCTCCAGTTGTGTAAGGGGAGGTGTGGGTTCGGAGGGAAATACCCTCACCTTCCCCTTCCGTTTTGGAGGCATTTGCAAAGTTTATCCAGGAAATATTCAGGCAAGAAAATCACAGAGTCTGATCGTCGTCTCAGCTATGCCGCCATTTTGCCCCCATAGAGGTCTTGAATGAGTAGATTTGAATCGATTTATTTACACTTTCAGATAACAGAAGGACTAGAGGGCACTCCATGAAGTTAGCAAGTAGCACATTTAAAAATAAGCGGAGAAAATTATTTCACTCAATGCATAATTAAGCTCTGGAATTTGTTGCCAGAGGATGTGGTTAGTGCAGTTAGTGTAGATGGGTTTAAAAAAAAAGGTTTGGATAAGTTCTTGGAGGAGAAGTCCATTAACTGCTATTAATCAAGTTGATTTCGGGAATGGCCTCTGCTATTACTGGCATCAGTAGCATGGGATCTTCTTAGTGTCTGAGTTCTTGCCAGGTTCGGCCTCTGTTGGAAACAGGATTCTGGGCTTGATGGACCCTTGGGCTGACCCAGCATGGCAATTTCTTATGTTCTTATGAGAAGTATGTTTTTCCACTCATACACAATTGAGCTGTGGAATTTGATGCCAAAAGATGTAGCCAAGGCTGGCTAGACTGGTTTTGAGTTAGCAGTACTATTGCTAGTCTACACCATCTGGTGATTACTGGATCCCACATGGTCATCCACTACATCAGAAATGCTGTCCCCATAGGTAAGCAATAAGTCCAGTAGTGCCCCCTCCAGTGTGCCTTCCATTATCAGTTTACAGAACTGTTCTTTCTGCAGAGAATCCAGATTTCCCTGCTTCTGGAAGACACCACAGTTGGGATGTCCCAATCAACATCTGGCAAACCAAAAACCCTTAGCAATAGCATCGCCCCTTTCATAGCAATTTTGTAAACATCCCCTATTAAATCTGTATTTAACATATGTGTTTGCACCAATAAAATTGTAATTTTATTTATATCCTGCCTATTTCAATATAAGACATTCTAGGCATGTCACATGATTAAACATCACAATAAGCATAAAACAATATGTACAGTACACACATTAAAAAAACAATATCCTAGAACTACAGCTGCTTATTAGCTAATCAAAAATTACAGTTTCTACAGACCTGTCAAATAAAAGTTTTCAATTTCTGCTTTAAACATACTATAATTAAGGATTTCACGTACTTCGAAAGAACAGTGCTCCACAATGTGAGCAATGCAACAGAAAAGACTCATCTGCATGTGTTCTGCTGATGTACATTCTTAATGGGGGACCATGCTAATATGTTTTACTCCATGGAAAAAGTACATAAATGGTTGTACACAGGAATTCTGCCAAATATTAAGTCCATCTTGTCTAAGGACTTTGAAAACTAACATTACCAACTTAAAATTCACTTTGTATCACTGGACTTCAATTACATATATACATACAAAGGTAATGTGATCCCTAGAGCAAAACCAGTGATAAGTTAAGTGGCAGCATTTGTAATTGTTCAAATCCTTTTAGATGCCACTTGTAAAGGCACCCATAGAGCACATAAGGTCATAAGAATGGCCAAGCTGGGTCAAATAAATGGTCTATCTAACCCAGAATCCTCTCTGAAAATGGCCCCAGAGTCACCAAATGAAAAGCAGAGTTTGAAGAGCTCTCTGTAGATCTATAATAGTATAAAGTCGCTTGGTCTCCACTCTAATCTCTAATATCCGTTTATAACCTTGTCTTTCAGGAAAGTATCCAGTCCCCTTATGCTGCTTGCTGTGAATACATTTAGTGGCAGCAGACTGCACAGTAACAACCTGTGAAATATTTTGCATGCAAGTAGTTGAGATGAACATGAGTTTTATTGGATGCCTCCTGGACCTAAACAACTGCTTGCTTGTGATTTGTTCTTTTCCGTTCATGATCTTGTATACCTCTCATGTCTCTCCTCAATCAATTTTTCCCCCCAAGCTTAAAATGCCCTAAATGTTTTAATATTTTTGTTTAATTCAATATGCTTATTAAACACATTAAAAAAAGAAAGACCAAAATAGACCACCACCACATAACAAAATGCAGGAGGTAATACACTTCTACAGAAATCCATACAATTGGAATCACTTGACAAACATTTAAAAAAAAAAAACTATTTAACTCAAGAAAATCTTTAACTAGCTGCCAAGCAATGTAAAGCTTTGCCCTCTGATTAAGCTTATCATAACCTGCAGTTTTGTAACAAACACCATGCAAACAGTGTTGCACCAAAATGTTACATCGACAGAGTATAATCCTTCCAACTGCCCCGGAGACCACCCATGGACGTGGCCAGGGCAGGTGAGCGGGGGCTGGGGGAAAGTTTGCCGCCTACCCTTACCCCTGCCTCTAACGCAGGGGTAAGGGTAGGCGGTAAGTTAGCAGGTTAAACGCGCAGCAAAATGGCAGGGTAAAAAAGCGATAGTCGGGGCACGCGTTACTGTATGGGAGGGAATAGCTAATTCGATCGTTTACATGTAATATACATGCCGCGGGCGGAAGGGGTTACCCAGTGATTTAAGGATGCGGTAAGAGTAGGTTAAAGGGGATAGTGTATCGCGGGTTGGACTAACGCGGCCGAAAAGTGGGTAGAAAGCGGGTTAGGAGCAGGGTAACCATGGCCGCACTTTACTGTATTGACAGGTGAGGTCTCACCATGGAGTGATACAGAGGTATCTGTTTTGTTAACCATTCCCTTCTTAATTCCTAACATTCGGGCCATTACAGTAAAGTCTGCGAGAGAGCGGGCAAACGCCTGCTCTCCCGGCGCGCACACAGGCCACTCTCCTCTGTGTGTGATTCACTATACAAATTAGGCCCGGCGGTAAAAACAGGCAAAAGGAGGTGCTAGGGACACTAGTGCATCCTAGCGCCTCCTTTTGGACTGGAGCAGTGGCTGTCAGCGGGTTTGACAGCCGATGCTCAATTTTGCTGGCGTCTGTTCTCGAGCCCGCTGACAGCCACAGGTTTGGAAACTGGATGCCGGCAAAATTGAGCGTTCGGTTTTCAACCTGCGAGCCACGGGCCGACTTCAAGTTGGGTTTTTTTTTTTTTTTTTTTTTTTTTTTTTTTACTTTTGGGACCTCCGACTTAATATCGCCTTTTGGGTAGGCGCTAATTTCTGAAAGCAAAATGTGCGGCTTGGCGGCACATTTTGTTTTCTTAATCGCGCAGGAATACCTAATAGGGCCATTAATATGCATTTGCATGTTGCGGGCGCTATTAGGTTTGGGGGGTTGGATGCGTGTTTTCGGCCCCTTACTGAATAAGGGGTAACGCTAGCGCGTCAAACGCGCGTCCAACAGAGGGTTAACAGTGTGCTCCGTTGGAGCGCACTGTACTGTATCGGCCCGTTTGTTTGCTTTTTTGAGTGCTGCAGCACACTTAGCTGACTATTTCAAAGTATTATCCATTATGATGCCTAGATCTTTTTCCTGGGTGGTAGCTCCTAATATGGAACCTAACATCGTGTAACCACAGCAAGGGATATTTTTCCCTATATGCAACAGCTTGCACTTGCCACGTTAAATTTCATCTGCCATTTGGATGCCCAGTCTTCCAGTCTCGCAAGGTCCTCCTGCAATGTATCACAAGCCGCTTGTGATTTAACTACTCTGAATAATTTTGTATGATCTGCAATTTTGATAACCTCACTCATCGTATTCCTTTCCAGATCATTTATAAATATATTGAATAGCACCTGTCCAAGAACAGATCCCTGAGGCACTCCACTGTTTACCCTTTTCCACTGAGAAAATTGACCATTTAATCCTCCGCTTTCCTGTCTTTTTTAGCCAGTTTGTAATCCACAAAAGGATATCACTTCCTATCTCATGACTTTTTAGTTTTTTCTTAGAAGCCTCTCATGAGGGACTTTATCAAACACCTTTTGAAAATCCAAATACACTACATCTACCTGTTCACCTTTATCCACATGCTTATTAACCCCTTCAAATAAATGAAGCAGATTTGTGAGGCAAGGCTCCCCTTGGGTAAATCCATGTTGACTGTGTTCCATTAAACTGTGTCTTTCTATATGCTCTATGATTTCGATCTTTAGAATAGTTTCCACTATTTTTCCCGGCACTGAAGTCAGGCTCACCGTTCTATGGTTTCCCAGATTGCCCTGGGGCCCTTTTTAAATATTAGGGTTATATTGGCCACCCTCCAGTCTTCAATACAATGGATGATTTTAATGATGGGTTCCAAATTTTAACCAATAGATCTGAAATTTCATTTTTGAGTCCCTTCAGAACCCTAGGATGTATACCATCTGGTGCAGGTGATTTGCTACTCTTTAGTTTGTCAGTCTGGCCTACTACATCTTCCAGGTTCACAGTGATTTGGTTCAGTTCATTTGACTCATCACCCTTGAAAACCATGTCTGGAACTGGTATCTCCCCAACATCCTCATTAGTAAACACAGAATTCAGTTAGTCTTTCTGCAATGGCCTTACCTTCCCTAAAAGCCCCTTTAATCCCTCTGTCATCTCACGGTCCAACAGACTCCCTCACAGGTTTCTTGCTTCAGATATATTTTTAAAAGTTTTTATTATGAGTTTTTGCCTCTACGGCCAACTTCATTTTAAATTCTGTCTTCGCTGAGTTAGCCATGAGATGTGGGTGACATCATCCTGCAGCACCAAATGGACCCTTCTCTCCAAGCTCTTTAGAGCTTGTGCTCCACTGACCATGTGTGGGAATTCCCACATAAGTGTTGCCTCTAGAGCCCCTTCAGTTTATTTTTGTACGAGCACTAGCACAGATATGTACCCTATCTCTGTAATTTTTGTTCTTGTTTTCTATAAAACTTTATATTCAAAGTTGTCTCACTGCTTCAGCAGCCCGCCAAACAGCAATTTTTAGTATTAGCAAAATAAAGGAAAAAAATCAGATTTTAAGAAGTGCATATGCCATAGAGTAATGCCCATTACCAACAGACATCAAATTTACCATTGCCTCTGATCAAATCACAACCAGGTCAACTGTTATCATTGTAGTTAGATGTTCCCACATTTCTAGAAGTCGAGGGCCTGAAAGAGGAGCTGCATAAGTCTTTCCGAAGCTGCTTTCTGTCTTTCCAGAGTGCAGCCTCATTGGTTATGGCATTGAGCAGGCACTCTTCCAAATCAACTCTCCCTTTGGCAGAGCAAGCTGCGTCATCGGGGTTGAGTAAAGATAAGAAACTTATAACTGAAAAATACGTTGAAGTACCAGAGTTGCCAGCACCATAAAAAGTGTCTGAGCACTGTCGATGTACTCACTGCATCATTCTCCGGTGCATCGATTTGTCAGTGCATACTGCATGGGTGCTATCGACTCACTGAGCACCAGAACATGCAGTGCATCAAGGCTCAATGCCAATATCCATTAGAATACTGGAACATGCTGATCCATCATTGGCTCTTTGTGCAGCAGTACGACCAACACAGTTGTACACTAATATGCTGAGATTGTCAGGGATAGAAAGGGATATGCTTTACCTATCCCTAATGTTTACTAGAGCAATTACTCCAGCAGACTTGGCCATTACTGGAACATGGGTTACATCTGGAGATGCTAGACCCCATTGTTCTCTGGTACTTCTTGTATCTAACAGGCCCCCGGTACAAATTCTAGTATCAGAAGAGTATGTTCCACCACCCACACCAGGCTAAAAGGCATGTCAACCATTAGACTAAGTGGTGGAGTTTGGTGAAAAATTTATTTAGCTCTCTAGCAGCTAAGAATAAGGAAGGTATCTTTTATCTTTTCCTTTCCATAATATTGGATTTTCTACCTTAAGGAAGAGTCCCAATATTCTCTGCACATAGGGGGCACTACATGAGAATCTCCACGAGGTGATACTAGTCCATGAATATCCATTGCATTAGAGTCCAGCCAATCAAAGGATGTGTGCCAGGAATATCCCACTTAAGGTGGCCAAGGAGCCCTCTTCATTACCTTTTTCATCATTGAGGTCCTAGTTTAGTGTTCTCTCACCTCTAGCTTATGAAGAGGGTTCAACTGGCATACACTTCGAACCCCCACCCCTCCACCAGGAACACTAGTCTTCAGCAGAAGACCTCTCCTATTTGTAGGGTAGATTATGACTACAGATGATTATCTGATTTAACTTATAACCTGCGATATGAATAGGGAGCAGATGTTTATACCTTTTTTGAGGTAAGTTATTATAGCAACAAGTTTCCAAGAATGAATACGATATGGTAAATAGTTTTCTTTTTTTCTTTTTTTTTTTGTTTTACAGAGCAAAGCACTGTTATGGAAACTAAGTATAAACTCGTGCATTATATCCACGTCAACCTGCACTAAAACAAGAACACAAAGCCAAACTAATTAACCCAATTGAAAGATTAATGAAGCCAGTTTTCTCACCTTTAGCTATTGACATGTTACACTCCTGCAGAGATCCAGGACCTGTCTCACGACACTGCATGAGAGAATACAGCAACACCTCTGCAGGCAAATGACAGGTTACATCACCAGTCTCAAGGAAAATTAAAATCAATGTGTGTGTGAGGTATGTTGACAGGAACAGGGTAAAGAAGGACTTGGTTTGTCAAAATTCCAGCAGAAGCGGAGCAGGTTGTGCTGAGCCAGAAGCTCAGTTTTAAGCTTGCTAGTTCATAGTTATAGTGAACTGAAGCAATTTAAAAGTTTTGGCGAAGAAAATCCTTGAGAGAATTTTCCAGGAAAAGGTTACATGGGAAAAGTTGGGCAGTCTGTGCAGTTAAGTCATTTTTCTGCTCGGAACGTCATTGCATATTCAGTTCCATAGTATCCAATGTTGATTGTGTTGCGGGCATGGACCCTTTGGCTGAGGTGGGGTTGGTGCAACCTGTAGGAAGGAGCAGGAAGTGTAGACAGATGTTTGATAGGGAAGAACAATTGCAGTTTCTTTTCCTCTGTGTGATTCACGTTGCTGAAGACTCCATCTTTGTATTGCTCAGGCCTACGCTTTGGTCTCTGTGCAGAGATGCCGACTTGGGTTCATAAGAACATAAGACTTGTAATACTGTGTCAGACCAAAGGTCCATCAAGCCCAGTATCATGATTCCAACAATGGCCAAGTCAGGTCACAAGTAACTGGCAGGATCCCAAGGGGTAGATAGATTCCAAGCTGCTAATCCCAAAAATAAGCAGTGGATTTTTGACTTCTACCATAATAATGGTTAATGGACTTTTCCTCCAGGAACTTGTCCAAACTTTTTTTAAACGCAACTACACTAAGCTTTCACCACATCCTCTGGCAATTAATTCCAGAGCTTAATGTATTACCTGGTAACTTCATTGGGTCCCCTGGTCTTTGTACTTTTTGAAAGAAGTAAACAACTGATTGTTTATTTGTTCCATTCCACTCATTATTTTATAGACCTCTATCATTAACACTAGCAGCCGTCACTCTACCCCACTTGGCCGTCGTCCCTACCTTCTGATCCCTTACCATACCTTAGACACAAATGCATTTGTTTTGAATACACATAAAACACAGAAACTGTTGTTGGTATAATAAGGCCGCAGCTTTTATTTAACATATCAAGAAAACCTTTCCTGGATACCCGAGCCGGTGTGATGTCTCCACCGCTGCCCGCCGTAGGGACCAAGCAAGGCAGCCTTACTCCATGGGCCCCCCGCCTTGTCCACCAGCAAGGGGGCCCCGGCCATTGGCGCATTCCACGCCCCCACCTTCTAGCGCCGCCCCAGGCGCTGATCGGCTATCATGCCGTCCTGTGATGTCACCAGCACCACTTGCAATGCCCGGGTAACCGCCAAGACACGAGGTAGGGAGGACCCTTGCCTCGTGTCCCCCCATTTAATAGTAAGCTGCGGCCTGTGTCTGATTATTTGTCATATTATGCCCCCTTGGCATCCTGTAGAGCGTTATTAAATGTCTTAACTGTAAATGAGCACATGTCCTTGGCCCTCCAGATCGGTCCTTTGCCCTCTAAATGTATTATCATTACATCTATAGCAGCCCTCTAATCCTCCGGCGTAGTCGTAGGGTCCATAACTGTTCACGATGCAATCTTGGCTATTTCTGCTATGCAACGATGACCCTGTCCTAATTGTGGCCCTAGGATCGTATGTTCTCTTGTCGTCCCTCCGTACATAGGAGTGCCCAATGATGCAAGCTAAATGCTGTACAGGTATATAATTACGTCGGACTGCCATCGTCCCCTCCTCCTCATCAAGGCTACTGCCGTGTTTACTTGCAAACTCTGATCCACTGTATATTCGACTCCCTTAGATGTAATTACCATCGCTGGCATCACTATCTGAGCTGTTATCTCGATTGCCACCTACTTCCTGCAGCCTGCTGAACCAATCAAGAAAGGCTGCAAAATGGGTGGGTGTGACCATCGAGCCTTTTGTTACGCCTTTCACTGAGTACACCCTCTGGCCGAGAGAAGTTGACCATCAAGCCTTGGTCTACCACCTCCCCTATGACCATGCAATCCGCCCTCCGGAGTAAATAATTACTTAATCTAGATTGACTGTATACGGGGATCCCCTCTCATGGGGGACAGTCAGTAGGCTTCGCCCTTGCAGTCTTGGTACCTCTGCCACTATGTCCAGGCTTCGCCCTTGAGGTCTTGGTACTGCTGCCAATATGTCCATAGCACAAATAGCCATGACTGATGCTCCTCGCTCTTCCTTCCACCCGGACTACTACTGCTGCTTAGGTCCTATTGCATCATGATAGATTAAGAAGGCATCTAGTCTAGTTCGGTCAGTATGTATAGGCCCAACAATTACTTCTAACCCCCATTGATAGTTATCATCCTTAGTATGCCTCTTCATCTTGGCTGAGCAGCTATTTGAAGCTGGACTGCTGCCTCAATGTTATTACTCCCCAGCTTTCATACTAACCACTTCTGCTCTATTAATTACTAGCCTATTGCGCTTGTTTTCCTCTGATATGGACTTGCTGCTTAAATAATCTTGTACCCAACCCTCTCTCCTGTTACCCGTATGTTTAGTGTGAAGATGGTAGCGCCTGATGACGCTCTTTCCATTTTCTTGCCGCGCCCTGGAATATGGGTCAAGCGCTCTGTGTCTTATTAGCCAATTCTGTGTTGCATGTGCTTGCCCTTGCTGCCTTGTTTTTGGTTTTTTTTTTTTGGTTTTTTTTTTAAATATTTTGGCGTGCAAAATTCTTACTGACTACCATGTGTTGCCCCTCTGGCAGGGGCAGCTTCTTAACTCTTGCTGCCTGACCCTTTCTGTTCCGCTAGTCTGTATGTCCCTCTGCCCGCAGCATGAATACTGGTGGAGGGACCATCGTTCTAGTTCCATTCTCCATGGGCTATGTCATGTTTATCGTATCCTGGAAACTCTTGGCCCTCGACCAACACAGACCCAACTGCCTCAAGACTGAAAAGAGCCAGACTAGTGTTTTAAAGTGGTGCGGGTCGGCGAGATGTGTCCTCTCAGGATGTACCCTATCGCGCCCTGACCTTCAATGGAATTGCACTTGCTCTGCCCTCCTGGTTTTCTCATCCACTGTTCCTCCGAAATTCTTGTTCCTGTACCAGGGCGAAACTATGCACCTTAACCAGAGTGGCTGTCTCGCTGCGTTGGATCTGCTCAAGTTCATTACCCACCCCTGTGGCTGCCTTTTGCCCCGGCCTATCGAATTTCAACACTGGAGCTGGCACTGTGTCAGTCATTTTGACTGGCAGTACGAGCAATGGGGTGTTTTCTTTTTTTTTTTTTTTTGGATATTTGTCTCCTCCTTCTTCACGTCCTTTCCCATTATCATTGGACAGCCCTTCTACTAAAAAGAAAAACCCTATTGCTCTCGTTGCTAATAGTAAAGACTAAGAACATAAGATCATAAGAACATAGGAACATGCCATACTAGGTCAGACCAAGGATCCATCAAGCCCAGCCCCTCGCCTCCAACCGCGGCCAACCCAGGCCATAAGAACCTGGCCAAAAGGTAAGTCCATTCCATGTCACTGTTGCTGGCAATAGAAGGGCTGGCAACTGAATTAATAGCAGGCAATGGACCTCTCCTCAAAGAACCCATCTAATCCCTCTTTTTTTTTTTTGTTAAACTCAGCTATACTAAATGCACTACATCCTGTGGCCACAACCCCCGAGTTAAACTGTGCGTTGAGTGAAAAAGAACGTTTTCCAATTAGTTCCCAAGGTGCCACCTCATGGAGTGCCTGATTAGTTTTAAAAGTGCCACCTGCTAACCCTACCCTCCGCAAGAGCAAACAACTGCTTCACATCCACCCATTCTAGACCTCTCACAGGGTTTTGTTTTATTTTTTTGTTTTGTTTTTAAACACCTCTATCATATCCCCCCTCAGCCGCCACATCTCCAAGCTGACAAATCCCAACCTCTGTAGTCTTGCCTCACCGGGGAGCTGCTCCACCACCCCCACTACTTTGGTCACCCTTCTCTGCATTCCACCTTTAAGAAGAAACTCTTAAATTCAGCACCTTAGACCACTCAATTTTTTTTTTTTTTTTTTTTTAGATGGTCCGCCCTGAAGGAGACCCTGTAAAGGCCCCCGCCCTCCTATCTCATGCTACCCACATCCAACTCCTAGGTGCGGGCGGGTAGACTTCCTGGGTGAAATGTCCATGTTCCGTACAGTTAACAAGAGAAGAACACTCCATCGTTCCGTATGCCCCATTTTGTCTTGAGCCTCACTTGCCCTATGTCGGCTTGCAAATCCTTTTTTTTTTTAATCACGAGGCTGACTTCCTGAGTTCCTCAGCTGAAGCAAAATACCTGCCGTCTTTGAGTCATCCCCCAATTTCTTGGCTTTTTTTTTGGCCTGCTTCTAGTATTTTCCATGGCCACCTCCGAATGTGCCCGCACTGGGATGGGCCGATATCACACCGTAATGCTGTTATCTGACCCACTATGCCCTTGGGAATCCTCCTCTCCTTTTTTCCACCCGTTCCACCATATGAAGTGCTATCCATTGAACATCCCCCTTTTTGCTCCATCCTGGTAAAAGTTTGACTAGTATCTACTTTTTCCTTCCCACTCTATTCTCCAGCCCAGTTTAGAACTCACAACCCTTAGCACTCGAAGCATAATCCCTCCAGCTCCAATCCACCATCACACAAATAATGGGCCGGGAACCGCCATCTCAATGATGTGCTACTGCTGCTCTGACTCTGTGGCCTATTCTGCCATTTTCTCCCTGTTGAGCATACACACCCTCGCCCCCTTAATGTAACTGGAGCGGTATTCCTCCTCCTCATACTGATCACCCCTTTTACCAGTCGCCATAATGGAAATTAAACCTTTTTTTTTTTTTTTTTTTTTTTTTGTAAGAGCATAAGGATATGCCATATTGGGTAAGACCCAGGGTCCATCAAGCCCGGCATCATACCCCAAGTTGTCACTTCCTGCCACAAATACCTGGGCCCGCACCCAAAAGCCAAGTCTGTTCCTCAGCACTGATGCAAGCAATAGCCGTGGCTATTAAGTAAGTCAACTCAATCGATAGCAGATAATGGACTTATCCTCCAGGAACCTATGTAATCCCTTCTCAAACGGAACCCCACCAGCTGCACCGACCACATACTCTGGCAACAAAACTCCGGAGTCCCCTTGCGCATTGAGTGAAAAGAACTCTCTCTGATTAGTTCCAAATGTGACACCTGCTAACCTCGTGTTATGCCCCCTAATCCCTCCAGTATCTGAAAGAGTAAACAATCAATTCTTATCCACTAGCTCCATACTTCTCCTGATCTCACTATTGTAAACACCTCCATCATATTCCCCCTCCGCCAAAACTACTACTTTCTACTCCTTCTGAACAGTAGCATCCTCTGTCATGGAGTCACTGAACTGATGAGTTACGCACCCGCTGCCTCGATGTTCTAAACCGGCTCCATTTTCTGCCGGATCTGCGTGGCGCAATGTTGCGTATTAGCTTGTGAGAGGTATGACTCGCCTGCTAGCGATGGAAACGTAAACAAAGATTAAGTGCACAGCAATGCAGTAACAGAGCAGATAATGAAAATTAAACAGGAAGTGAAAACAATTTTTTTTTTTTTTTGTTTTGTTTTTAAATTAAACTCTCACTCAGAGGACCAAGCCCTTATGGACTCGGCCACCAGTACGCAGGAGGAGAAAAAAAATTAAATTTATATATATATATTTTTTTTTTATATAAGAGGCAGTAGAGAGGCTTGACCCATGGTCTCCTAGGTCCAAGCCCGGGACTGTAACCACTAGACCACAGATGTACCTATGCTCTAACTGGAACTAAATATATTTTGCTGGGGAGATTATTAAATCACAGCACGGACAGCACGTGGTAGATGCGTATGAGTAAATACCTGTAAAGGACCTTCCAGGGAAATCGCAGACAACAAGAACTCCCACTCTCTATCCCCCACGAGAGTAATTAATTAAACAGACGTGGGTACGCGTGGTGAGTAATGATTCTGCTGTATCCCGCAGGCTCCTGTTCCCGTGCAAACTGAAAATAACAGCTATTCATTAGACCACAGATGTACCTATGCTCTAACTGGAACTAAATATATTTTGCTGGGGAGATTATTAAATCACAGCACGGACAGCACGTGGTAGATGCGTATGAGTAAATACCTGTAAAGGACCTTCCAGGGAAATCGCAGACAACAAGAACTCCCACTCTCTATCCCCCACGAGAGTAATTAATTAAACAGACGTGGGTACGCGTGGTGAGTAATGATTCTGCTGTATCCCGCAGGCTCCTGTTCCCGTGCAAACTGAAAATAACAGCTATTCATTAGAGTACATATGAAGCCAGGAAAAGAAAAAATTCTTCCACTGTTAAGCACGTGGCCAATCTGGGCTTAACAGTTTAATGTGCTCCGTAGGGGGAATGGCTAAACAATTTAATGTGTAGGGGGAAGAGCCCGCAATAGCCGAACCAAAAGCTTATGGAAGGATGGGGATAAAATTTTAGAACACCATTCCCAAGCTCCAAAGGACGGGCATGGGAATCAAACACTCGTGTCCCTGGTTTGAAGCTGGCTGCTCAAGCCAGTGGCCTATCCAGGGAGCTGTAATGTTCCTCAGGCAATGGAGTGTGAAATAGGGTGAGCGAGAACATAAACCCTAGCTGTCTACTACATTTCGCGCGGCGCCATAGAGCAAAGCAGTGCACGTGGTTTTTGGGCGCGGCACAGGTTAATGTGTGCGCCGTACGAGCGCCGCCAGGACCAAAAAAAAATGTATGCCGCTATACAGTCAAAGTGAAGGTAAAGGCTAGGAAATGTCCGGCAAAAATTTTATTTATATATATATAATTAATTATTATTATTTTTTAAACAGAAATGCCTTGAAACTACGAACGGGATCGCCGGGGGAGGGGCGACCGGTGCTGGGCAGTAGTTAGAATTGCCCACACCCCGGTAGCTGTGCCACGACCGGGGAAGGAAAAACGTTCCCAAGCTCACAAGGAGCATCGTGGGGTTTGAAACATTAGAGCCAGCTGCTCTAGCTACTGGGCTACATGGGAAGCCAGAAGATAATAAGGACAACGAGGGTCATGACCGCGTGGCGGGGAGGGAAACGCATCGCACGGCAACGAAGGAAAAATGGATGGTAAATGCATGAAATGTAAAGAAAATAGAAAGGAAATTTTCCTGTTTGGGGCTGGACAGGAAAGGCTGCTTTTGGTAGTTTCGTTTTTTGCTCGTGGGCACCCATCCCGCTCTGTCCCAGCAACACGTCCGTATTGATAAGTACCCCCTCACCTTTCAGGCGCACGGTCAACAAGAGGCCACTGACGTCATCAGCCGGCGCCGAAGCCCGGGGCGTGGCTTAGTGCCACATACTTGCGCGGGTAAGGGGGGGTGTGCCCGATCGCGCCCCGGCTAGCTCGCTAGCGTCGCTCGCCTCTTCTCTCCCCATTTTACGTCCCGCCGTCCTTCGTGGGGAGGACGGCGCTTCTGTTATGGGTTGGGCTCTGGCCAGTCGGCACAGACCCACCTATATCTGCCCTCTGTCATCTCTTCTCCAAGCTGATGAGTCCTAACCTCTCTAGCTTTTCTTCATAGGGGAATTGCTTCATCCACTCTATCATTTTGGTCGTCCTCTGTACTTTTTCTAATTCTGCTATATATATATATTTTTTTTGAGATGGGACCAGAACTGCACACAGTACTCAAGATGAGGCTGCACCATGGAGCAATATAAAGGCATTATGATATTCTTTGTTTTATTCTCCATTCCTTTCATAATAATCTGTAGCATTCTATTTGATTTCTTTGCTGCTGCTGCTGCATACTGAGCAGAAGATTTCAACATATTTTCAGTGATGACACCTAGATTATTTTCCTGAGTTGTGACTCCTAAGGTGGAACCTTGCATTATGTAGCCATGATTTGGGTTAGTTTTCCCTAAGTGCATCACTTTGCATTTGTCCACATTAAATTTCATTTGCTATTTGCATGCCTAGATTTTCAGATTTGCAATGTCCTCTTGCAATTTCTCACAATCCTCTTGTAATTTAACAACTTTGAATAATTTTATACCACTGGCAAATCTGATCACCTCACTTGTTGACCTGGAAATGGGGACATTTATAAATATATTAAAAAGCAGTGGTCCCAGAACAGATCCCTGGGGCATTCCATTATTTATCTTTCTGCAGTGGGAAAATTTTACCTTTTAGCCCTACTCTCTGTTTTCTATCTTTTAATCAGTTGTCAGTCCACAATAAGACACTGCTCCCTTTCTCATGACTTTATAATTTCCTAAGGAGTCTTTCATGAGGGACTTTGTCAAATGCTTTCTGTAAATCCAGCTGCACTATATCAAGTGGCTTTTGTTTATGCCCTCAAACAAAAAAAAAAAAAAAAGTAGCAAATTTGAGGCAAGACTTTCCTCGGCTAATTCCATGTTGGCTTTCTCCCAATAAACTATGCCTATCTGTTCAGCAGTTTTGTTCTTTGATAGTTTCTATCATATTACCTGGCACAGACATCTGTAGTTTCCTGGATCACTCCTTGATCCCTTTTTTTTTTTTTTTTTTAATTGGTGTTATATTGGCAATCTTCCAGTCTCCAGGTACTATAGATCAGTGGTTCTCAAGCCTTTTCCCATCGTGACACACCTGACAGGTCACACTCACATGTGTGACACACTGCTCATTACAATTCACGGCGGAAATAAAAAGTAAATGTCCTGTAATGACACAAGGAAAAGATACATATTCTGTCTGAACAGAAATTGCATAAATAGTAAACTTCCCACACCAAAACAGCACCAATTTCTAGCACTTAAACAGTAACCACTTTACCTAAGAAAAGGCAACACTGAAAATATTACACCAGGCCTTAAGACACCAATACATCTCCTATTAGGAAAACGGACCAGGTCAGGCTGCTATAGAGCCCTACACAGAAACTACACGCCAGCAGAAAACCTCACCTGAATCACATGTGCTGATCCTCACCTAACAGAGTAAAGAGACCAAAACGCATTAGAAGCATGCAGAAAAAACTGAATTGGAAACTGCAACAAGCCAGAGTCTCTGTATGAATTAATAAAGGAAAAAAGAAACATCACCCATCCTTATAAAACAAATCAAGAAATATAAAATCAGTAGCAGTAAATCCATACTAACAAAAAGAACATATTTCGAAACAGCTGATGAGTGGAATATCCAATAATTAAAAACTCATAAAAAATTTCTAGATACCAATAAAATATTTCAAAATAGCAGACACAAAGACCCAGTAATGAAAAATAAGGATACAAAAATTTTTTTGCTCTGCATACCTGGGAACAGTCGTTATCCAGGTGTCCTGAGATTGTTTTGAATTAGCAGGAAGGAGGGGTGGTTTGCTTGGAACTTTCTCCTCTCTCAGTCACATACCAGCGCTCTCTCTCACACACATGCTCTGTCATTCACATATACACATGCTTTTTCTCTCACTTATATAGGCTAATTACACATTTACACACATGCTGTCTATCTTTTCATGCTTACACACACAGGCTTTCAATCACACACATACATGTTGTCTTTTTCTCTCACACACAGACTCTCATTCACATGCTTACAAACATGCTCTCTGTTTCTCTCATTTACACACAGGCTCTCAATCACATACTCAGATGCTCCCTCACCTAAACCAGCTCTCAATCACACACAGACACACATGCTCTCTCTCTTACTTATACACACAGGCTCTTAATCATACATAAACATGATCTCAATCATATACACATACTCCTTCACACAAACAGGTTTTCAATCACAAACTTACAGGTTCTCAATCACAAACTTACATTCATGTTCTCTCTCTCTCACAGGCAGGCTCTTGATCACAGACATACTCTCTTTCACATATACAGGCTCTTAATCATTAACATACATGCTATCTCACTCACACACAGGATCTCAAACCCACATGCTTGCTTGCTCATTCACTCTCTCTCCCTTCCTCCCTCCCAGGAACTGGCAGCAGCAGCAGCCTCCTTCATTTTCAGCCCTTGCGCGGAGAAAGGAATCCCATCGGCCGCGGGGTTGACGTTCTTCATTTTTCTCGGAGCCGCGCTGCTCATTCCTCCAGCCGCGCCTCTCTTCTGTTCTTCAGGCCGACCCTGACCACACTAGCATGGTCTCTTCTTCCCGCGCACGCACCCGCTGCTCACCACTTCCGCTTCCGGGCCGGGGATGGGGGGGGAGGGCGGGAAGAAGAGACCATGCTGGTGCCGCTGACTCCAGCTGTTCTGCCACGTTCCGCCCGCGCTGCCAGATTTTAAATCTGGGTGGAGGAGTTGGGTCAGTGGGGACCGGGAAGTGTGGCAACACACCTGTGTGTTCTTGGCGCCACACCGGTTGAGAACCACTGCTATAGATGATAGTTTACAAATTTCCAATAACAAGTCCGCAATTTCATTTCTCAGTTCTTTCAGTACTCTGGGATGTATACCGTCTGGTCCAGGTGATTTGCTAATCTTTAGTTTGTCAATTTGTCCTAGTACATCTTCCAGGTTAACTGAGATTTGTTTCAGTTCCTTTGAATCTTCACCTTTTAAATATCATTTCTGGCATGGGTATATCTAGTCAGTCTTTATCCGTGAATACCGAAACATTTATGTACATACATATATTTCAGGTGACTGGCTTTTATCCTTCATATTCCAGATTTCTGGACAATTTGGGAAAAGCACTTGGAATTAATGTGCATAAGGAAAAGGATCATTGCACTAAGGTCTTGAGTGGGCTCCAGATTTTGGAAAAACCAGTGGAGCCAGCAGCAATTCCAATTCATGATATCCTGCAAGGAGTGGTTAAATAGCCTAATGAACAGAGCAGCAGGCTGTGAACTGGAGTTCAGAACCTATTGCTGCTTCTTGTGACTTTCCTTCCATTGCCTCAGGTACAAACTTACTGGGAGATTTACTATACTGATATATTTTACTGCAGTCTGAGCCCAGTATCACAGGGAGCATGTATGTTAGCTGTTTCCCTGTGATATTTTTTTTTATTGTGGAAAAAACCCAGAATAAAAAATATTGCTGGAAACAAGGAAAAATATGCAATGGCTGTCTGCTTCACTTGGAGCCACCATTTGGGCTATGTGGTCCAAAAAGTGTCTCCCCTATCCCCCTTGGATGTGAGACTGCCACCCAACCCCCTGCTGCCTGTTGAAGAAAACATTTGTGGCAATGATCTGCCTCTTTCCCAAGCCCCTCCCTTTTTAAATAAATATCCACCCCTCAGGGTTCCAACACCCCCCCTACCACAGACCCTCCCCATACCTTGAGAAGAATCCCTGGTCTCTAGTGGGGCCCAGAGCATTTCTTAGGTTCTGGGCCCCACTAGACACTAGAGATGTCTTCTCAAGGTATTTATTTATTTATTTATTTAATAACTTTTCTATACCGGCATTAGTAGGAGACATCATGCCGGTTCACATGACAACAATGGTATGGGGGGTCAGGAGGGTTTGGTATGGGGGGGTCAGGAGGGTTTGGTATGGGGGGTCAGGAGGGTTTGGCTGGGTTGGTCAGGGGGGTCAGGAGGGTTTGGCTAGGTTGAGGACCACTAGACACCAGGGACTTATTTCAAGGAAGGGGGGGGGGGGAGGTGGTGGTGAGTTTCACTAGACACCAGGGACTACTGCTAATGTTTAGGGGTTGCCTTGGAGGGGGTTTGGAAACTGGGAGGAATATTTATTTAAAGAGGGGTTTGGGAAGGGGGCAGGGTGTTGCCACATTATTTTTTTTATTATTTTTCAACTCTGGCAATGCAGGTCTGCCTCAGCAGTTGGGTGGAGGTCTCACCAGGCCCCTGAGGGGATTTTACACTTGGGGTGGGGGGGCGGGGGCTCTTTTGGGCTGCATGGCTCTTTAAATATCAGTATGCGTAAGCTTCCTGATGCTTCTCTGTGAAAATATCTAAACTCCTGAGTTGTAGATAAATAACTTGGCTTGCCAGATTTTTGGCAAGCTGCATTATTTTATTACAATAGGATTACCTATGCATTAGCTGCTTTGCATGCATTTGCAAAATTTATGTATGTAAATCACAAAGCAGCTCTTTCTAATAGCGTGTTTTGGACCAAAATAATGGGCAATATCGCCACAATATGCTGATATCGCGCGATATACAGTGTTTATTGCATGATAAATGCTGTGTTTTGAGCATTATTCATATATCACTGCTTAGTAAATATCCCTATTAGATTGCAAGCCCTCTGGGGCTAGGGAAAAACCTACAGTTCCTAATGAATTCAGAACGGTGGAATATAAAATAAACAAACAAGAATGTGGGATACTCCTATTTCCTGTGTTTCAGTTGCAAGAGAACTGGACCTCAAATATAGAGTGCAAAAATCTCTGTAGTTTGGTATAGTGCAACTACCTCATTAATCAGTTTTAATAGAATCTGCTTTTAAAAAAGCAAAGAAAAATAGAATATATTTGAATATTCCACCAAGGAAATATCCTAGGCTACTGGACCTTTTCGGTAAAAAGAAATTCTAGAGCTCTGTACTTAATACATGAATTTCTGTTCACCAATTCTACATGGTTCAATACTTACATAATTGTACATAAAAACTAAAGCCCTTCCATCTGCCAGGTGATGATGGATCATCTGACAGATCACCCTCAATTGCTCTTAGATACTGAAGTGCACATATGCTATCTTATTTGATTCTTTTATGAAGCATTTGATACCACAGTGTGTGCTTTCAGTCTTCATTGGAACACACCACATGTCTTAATTGAGAGCCAGCAGTTGTGCGAGGATGTCCACAACAAGTTGGCGGACATTCCGTGTTTAGGTGATGATTTCTTTGGACAAAAACTAAGAATTCTGCAGTTGCTCAAATAAAGGACCAACATGTGGCAGTCCAATCCCTCAACATGGGACTGGAGCAGCGTTCTTCCTCAAAGCACTCTTACTACTCTTAAAAGGCCATGGCCATATTTCCAGAGACACTCCTTCCGGCAGTTTCAACGTTACTAGATTCTTCCTCTGCTTCCCTAGTAGCAACAACTTCCAGTTTGGGCTTGTCAACATGAGTGCCTACGAGCAAAAGCAATGCAACCGGTCCAGACCAGTCCTGGGCTTGACTACCTTACAAACTCAGCAATTAACTTCTCCGGTAGGGGAAATCCAGCACTTCTGGAAGAGTGGCGCAAGATTGCCAAGGATCGTTGAATTCTCAAAATTGTGGAGTCTAGATTCTGTTTGCATTTCTCCCAGCTTCCTCATTGCTCCGCATTCAATCCAGATCTGTATCACTCAACACAACTTTGTCTGCTATTAGAGTCACTCATCAGTTAACAAGCAATAGAACTTGTTCCATACCATGCAAATGGCTAGGGGCTTTACTTCTGCTTCTTCCTCATTCCTAAGAAAACTGGGGCCTTGAGACACATCCTGAATTTAAGAAGCCGGAACAAGTATGTATTCCAGGAGAAATTCAAAATGAATTCTCTCCAAATACTTCTCCCCTTCATTCAAAGGGAGGAGGGGGATGGTTGTGTTCTCTGGATCTATAGGATACCTATCCATCTCTTTCTCACTGGCAATACCTGTGCTTTCTGGTGGACTCTTCCCACTATCAGTACATATTTATCCCCTTTGGCCTTTCAGGAACAGCGAGGGGCTTCAACAAGTGCCTTGTTTTAGTGGCAGTGTATCTGCAATGTTGGGCCTTTTGGGTCTTCCCTTACTTGTATGACTGGCTTATGATGGCGACCTCCCGGGAAGGTATGTTAACTTCTTTACAAAAGTCAGTTCATTTCATACAGTCATTAAGATGTCGTCTGGTGAACTTTGAGAAATTGACTCTAATTCCATCCCAGAAAATCAAATTCATGGGAGCAGAAATAAATTCTCTACAACAGAGAACTTTCCTTCCATTGGATTGGGCAAACACTCTCGGGTCTCTTGTATATAGACTGTCGAACACAGATCAGTTAACGGCTAGGGAAGTGCTAGATCTTGGGTCACATGGCGGCAGCAATTCATGTAGTCTTGCTAACCCACCTTCATATGGGGCCTCCATTTCCTTTGGGACCAGCTAATTCAGCCTTTCATAACAAAACTGATAATTGTACAAGAAATGAAGCAGAAACTACCCTGGTGGCTAAACCCCTTCATTCTTCGAGGGCATACCTCGGTCTACTTCCTCACCATGTGGTGGGGAATATAACAATTTTAATGTAATTGTGTACATAAAAATGTATTTTATGAAACTTTAGAAAAACTGGCATTGTTTTGAGCATCAGTAATATATTGTTACACAGACTTTGATAATAGATGTCAAGAATTAAAACGTATTAATTAATATACAGTATACATGACAAACTGTAAAGTGGCTTAGCTCATAATATTAATTTGGGATCTTTATGGATAAAACAGAATGTGTAGCATTTCTAAATTCCTGTCTTATTTCTGTATTGGCGCATACTCTGAATTATTCTGATGGGCCAAATTAGCTTCAAGAATATAAGTGGGGAGACAGACTGAATATGCAGAAATGTCATCTTCCTTCGATCTTCTTTGTTTCCTACAATGCAAGCTCAACAGTGCTTTTTTATACTCTTCTTAGATGACTTAGGGATGCAGCTGAACATTTAATTGGATTCAGTAATGTTCAAATCCCCATAAAAGGAATTCATATACAATGTCTCATATGATTAGCCTTGACATATATATGATTAGCCATAATATATGATACTAGCCATATGGCTGTTTTGTAGAAATTAGCAACAGATGTCCATCAGTATATTTTTGCTGAAGCCAGCTGTTGGCATATTCTTCTGCTGAAATCAGCATGTTGTCTGCTGTCCAGATTCTTATCACTTCTTATCAATCTTGAGTATATTGATTGCCCATTGTCTTGTTTTTGAACACATGCAGAAGCGTCAATCATTCTTCAGCCTTTTTTTATTATTAAACAATCATTTTCAGTATGTGCAAATGTTAAAGCAGAAAATATATACAAGAATTAAACAAGTCATCACTCTACAACTAGATAACATTGGTGATGAATGCCTCCACAAACGGTTGGGAGGCCCATACCGGCCCCCTTCAAACTCGAGGAACTTGGTCATTCATAGGGAGAGAATTTCAAATCAGCCTCTTTAAACTCAGTGATCAAGTATACTCTAACAACTTTCAATCAGCTCTTCCAAGGGAAGAGCATACTTATTCAAACCAGCAACCACCTAGCTATGTCCTGTGTGAACAAACAGGGAGGAGAAGACTCATGGTCTGTTTTTCCAAGAAGCAATAAAGATATATGGGAATGGGCATGCAAATATCAAACTGTCCTGCAAAAACTTACCTTCTAGTGATCTCCAACACGTTAGCAGATTGCCTCAGAGTTTTTTTTTCATCTACATGAATGGTCTCTGCAAAAATTGACAGCCGACACAGTTCAGTCTATGGGGACTTCCGGCCATTAATTGCTTTGTATCAGAACAAAACAGGAAAGAATTTGCTCCATTCTTTCCAGCAAACTCTAATCCACTCAGGACACTTTTCTGCTAGACAGGAATGTAGATCTCATGTACTACTTTTCCATCAATTCCTCTAATAGCCAGAACATTACAAAAAATTTTCAAACACTGGGCCCGTCTGATTTCTTATAGCTTCAGTTTGGCCTGGGCAAGTCTGGTTCACATACTTAGAACAGGTATCCAGCTGTCTTCTGATTCCTCTTGGGTCAGATCCATTCTTATTAACTCAAGAAGGGGAGGACATCTGTATTATTCAAACCTTTTCTCCCTTGACTGTGGATGTTGTGTGCTCAGTGATTGCTGCATTGTCCTTACCCAAAGGGGTGGAGTATACATTAGTGTCAGTCAGGAGACCATCAACTAGGACAACCTACAGATTTAAATGGAAACTGTTCTCCATATGGTGGTGTCACAGTTTCTTGGATCTGTTCGCATGCAAACTCAAAAATTTATGAACTATTTGTTCTTTCTTCCTGGGGTTTTAGTACCTTATCGGTGAGAGTGCATCTCACTGCAGTAGCGGCTTACCATACCCAAATAAAGGGTAAGCCAATTTCCACTCATCTGTTAGTATCCAAATTCATGAAAAGGCTTATGGCATACTAAACCTCAAGTTGTCAAGCCATCTGTTCCATGGGACTTAGTGGTCCTGGCACAACTGATAAAGCCTTCATTTGAACCATTGGACTCAGCTTCTCTTAAATTCTTAACATGGAAAGTAGTATTCCTTGTAGCAGTGACATCAGACAGAAGAGTCGGTGATTCTTTCACAATAGGGTGGTATTCAACACAAACCCAAACTTTCATATCAGCTTTCCATATTTAATCAAGCCATCATATTATCTGCATTAACACCTAAGAAGAAGAATTTTGCCTCACAATCAGGCTCTTAACTTTTCAACTCTTTATTTATAAAATGTATAACCTGCTGATCAAACAACTCACTGAGGAGCAAAATAAGATACATAATTCCATACATAAAACACACAGACAGTATGTACATAATCTTGGCCAAAACCTGAGTCTAACCACCCCCACCTCCAAAGAGCCATGACCAACTCAGCAATACCTTACTGGCCAGATCCAAAAGCCAAGGTAAGTGTTTTGAGTAGTTTCCTGAATCTCATAAGGTCAGTCTCTCTCTTTTTTTTTTTTTTTTTTTCAAGAAATCAGGGAGGGAGTTCATTCCAGAGACATGTCCTTTCACCCAAAACATATGATCTCTCATAAATTTTAGCTTAATCTGCGTATTGGAAGGCATTTCTAATGTTCTTTTCCTTACTTGGATCTTTACTATAATTATGGCATTTGTCTAAAGTTGTCCCTATTTTCCCTACCCTTTTATTTAACTATCACTGTATATCTATTTATTTAAAAGTTTTTATATACCGCACCATGGGGTAGTAGTCTATCCGTTTATAGTATTAGAAACACACATACATAAGTCATGCTCTTAATGTATTATAAATCATTTTGGGCATGCATATGATCCGTACAGACCTTGGTATACCAGTAGCCATGGATACTTTGTTCAGCTGACTAGCAGACTACTATTCAGTACCAGGTGTACAGATTACATGTACCACTAAGGTTCATGGTGCGCCATGGCCCATCAGTGATTCATCTACGATCTGTACCTGTTAGACATTAGCAAAGCTGCAACATGGTCATCTGTGCACACCTTTGCGCGTCCCATTACTGCCTGGACAATCTCTCAAAAAGTGACAGATTTGATCAAACAGTTTTGCGTAGCCTGTTCACCCAGTAATCTACTCTTCTTGGTAGGATCCAGATTGCTTATTCAGTAAATGTTCCACTGCAACCCTTAGATTGGGACTTCCCACCTGTCATGGCTAATTGAGCTTTGCTTGTTGATGGAGAAAGCAAGTTTGTTTACTGTATACAGTATTCACCATAGACAGCAGGATGAATTAGCTATGCTAAATACTTGCCTGCCTCCCTGAAGAGTCGGCTGCCTAGCTGGAATTAGCTATAAATTCGACAGAAATCCCGCACATGCTCAGGACAAATGATCTGCGAGTTTAGAGAGCAGGGTCTGTTTGATGCCGCTGAATGACGTCACCCACATGTCATGGCTAATTTATCTTGCTGTCTACCATTTAAGCAAACTTGCTTTCTCTTTTTATATTGCATATCTGTTTTGTTTTATTACTCCCTAGGTCAGTAATCCCTCTCCACTTGTTTAGAAGCTCTCCTGAAAGAGATTACATAAAGACCACTTTCCCAATTTCTATTCGTTTGGTTGGGAGCCTGTAGCTGGTTTACTACAGGCTGGCAGACTTTTTTTTTTTTTTTCCGCAAGGATGTTCTCTTGTTAGTGGCTTCAAAGAAGTAACTCTGTTGCCATCCGGCTGAAGTTCCTGTGTGTATGTACTGAGCTTTCTTTTATTCTGTTGTGCATTTCTGCTAAGGTTATGGTGATCAGACTTCCATAGAAAAAGCTTAGCTTAGATAAAGCAGCCCTCTGAATAACAATTATGTTTAAATTAGGAGTGAGTTATTCAATACTTATGCGACTGGTGTCACCTAAAACAGCAAGAGACTGAGGACTTATATAATTTTCACCTTTAGGTGCTTCAAATTATAAACAAACTGTAGTTAGGTACTCTTACAGTATATTATTTTCTTCACTTCTGCATTTTTTACATTCACTGAATATTTTTTAAAGTTTGACTTTCTTCCTTTTTTTTTTTATTTCTATTTAATAGGTATCAACAGATGCTACATACAAACTTGGTGTACTTAGCTACAATAGCTGACTCCAATCAAAATATGCAGTCATTATTACCAGCAGTAAGTACATTTTGTAGAATTAAAACAGCTGACTATGGGACTCTTCCTGCTGAAATAAATGTTAGAATGTTGGGAGTTGAAGAAAAGGCCTAATTTATCCCAGGCTTTCTCCTATTTTGTATCCTTGGACAAAACCTTTTGATCAATTGGGTCTTGATTGTTTTCTATCAAGGTTTTGTCCTATTTTATGCTTTTGACAACTGTGGGCCATACAGCACATTTTGGCCTGTGGCATTTATTCTTCTCCAGTTTAGGAATGAGTTGTCTCTGTCCTGCAAAGGTCTACAGCTGTGCTCTAATTTTTTGCCTCTGAATTTTGCATAATAGAAAGCATAGTAGGGAGGAGGAATAGCCTAGTGGTTAGAGCAGTGGGCTACAAACCAGGAGACTAGGGTTTGAGTCCCACTGTTGCTCCTTGTGACCTTGGGCAAGTCACTTTACATTGCCTCAGGTACAAACTTAGATTGTAAGCCCTCTGGGGATAGGGAAATACCTACAGTACCTGAATGTAAACCGATGTGATATCTCAGATTGAATGTCGATATATAAAAAATAATAAATAAATAAATAAACATAGTGATTAAGACTTCCTGCTAGCTTTCTATTTAATTAGGTGATCTGTTTTGTTTTTAGTCTAGGAACAGATGATTTAGCTGCTTCTCATCTTACATCTCACATTTTATATTACTGGATTATATTCAATCGTTGAACGAGTAACTTATTTTGATTTATATTCCGCTTTTCAGGCATTTCAAAGCTAGCTTTTCTGTGATTCATAATAATCTTCTTCTTCACCACACAATATTGTCCACTGCAGTGACTTTTACAAAGTAACAGGGTAATAATGATACTTATTTCCCCTGTGATCATTAGTAGATAATTTTGCTCCATCAACAAGCAAGGCTAAATCTGACATATGGGTGACTGCATCTGACTGTGCCAAATCAACCCTTTTCTCTAAGTCAGGGCCGGTGCTAGTTTTTTGCTGTCCTGTGCAAACCCCCCTCCCCCGATTCATTCAGTCTCTGTCCCAGCCCATCAAAGCCCAGCTTCTCCTGCCATCTATATTTTTAAAAACTGACATGCTTCCTCCCCTCATCTCCATCACATATGCAGAACACAGACAGACCCTCACCAAGTACAGAATGAAGAGATCAGAAAGTATAACAGAGAGAGCGCTTCCATTTTCTGAAAGTAGATGCACTTGTGTGAATGCAGTATCCAGGTGGACCACTATCCCCATGAAAGACCTTGAAGAATGCTCATGTTAGCAAGGTTGAGACTATCTTTCAGCAGGAGTTTGAAGCTGTGGCAGTGAGCTTTCATCGCTTCATGTTGTTCCTTGGTGGCTTGCTCTTGTTTGCTTCTCTCCCAGGAAGTTGCTGACTCTGGCGTAAATCCTAGCACTGTTGTGATACCAGCTGATGCGGACTGTGCCTTGGTCTATACCTTTACCAGAGGGTTGACTTTTAACAGCTCACTCTTGTTTGACAACCAGTTGGACACCCTGGCCGGTAAGTGGAGCGGCTCTTCACTTCCTCATTTGCCGGAGGATAAGAGACAGGTGCAGCGCCTCATTATGAGAGGTTGAGCTGCAGGATCCAGGCATTTATGGCAGACGAGGCAAAGGCTCGGGTTGTGGATCCTTCCATAACACCCAATGCAGGTTTGCCGACCCACCTTCGGGAATATGAGATAAGAGACGTCTCTCTCTCTTTATTAGAAGGGGATCGAGGTCACATTGGACCAGTGGGTCTTGGAGGTGATTTGCGAAGGATATGCGCTGGAATTTCACAGTATTCCTTGGGAAGTGTTCATGGTGACCCCTTGCCACTCCCCGCTGAAGAAGCAGGCAGTGGCGATCATGCTTCAAAAGCTCCTCAGACTGAGGGCTGTGGTTTCAGTGCCCATGTTTCAAGACAGTATGGGGCGCTATTCCAATTATTTTGTTATGCCCAAGAAGGAGGGCTTCTTTCTTCCTCTCCTGGATCTCAAGAGGGTCAACAGTCATTTGAAGGTGACTTATTTTCACCTGGAAACCTTAAACTCTGTGATAATGGCAGTGCAGATAGGGGAATTTCTGACCTCCCTGGATCTGTCAGAGGCTTACCTTCATATTCCCATCTAATTGGAGCATCAAGGCTTTCTACGCTTTGCGGTGTTGGGGGCACCATTATCCGTTTTGGGCGCTGCCCTTTAGTCTAGCCACCACTCCCAGAACATTTTCCAAGGTTATGGTGGTCGTAGTGATGGCCTTGCAAAGAGAAGGTAACCTGGTGCACCCGTATTTGGTCGACTAACTGATTCGAGCCAAGTCTCAAAGACAGCCGCCTTGTGATATTGCAGGAACTCGGTTGGGTGGTGAACCTGACCAAGGGCAATCTTCAGCTATCGCAGTTGGAGTATCTAGGTTTCCAATTCAATAGAGGGCAGGACATAGTTTTCCTACCAGAAGTTCGGATTCAGACATTGAGGTCTCAAGTGCATCAGTTGGTGAACACCATGTGCCCGTTGTTGTGGTCCTACCTACAGGTACTCTGGCGGCAACCCTGGAAGTGGTGCCATGGGTGAAGGCACATATGCGTTCTCTTCAGTGCTCTCTGCTGTCTCGTTGGAACCAGCAGTCTCTGGATTATGCGGTTCGGCTCCATTTGCCGATGGAAATCTGCTCCCGCCTCCAGGAGTGGCTGCAGGAGGATCATCTGAGGAAGGGAGTTCCTTCTCTCCGACCTGGTTGGTACTCACGACAGATGTAAGTCTCCACGGTTGGGGAGCTCACTGTCTGGAGTTGGTATCCCGATGGCGTTGGAATGCCAAAGATTCCCACTGGAACATCAATCGCCTGGAAGCTTGGGCGGTATGGCTGCATGCTTGCAGTTCATCCATAGATTGAAGGATCCAGTGGTTCGAGTGATGTCTGACACCATGAAGATGGTGGCCTCATCAATCGCCAGGGAGGAACCAAGAGCCAGCCAGTGTCGCAGGAAATAGATCAGATTGTGGTATGGGCAGAAGGTCATCTGCAGATGATCTTAGCCTCTCACATTGCAGGAAAAGACAACATGAGAGCTGATTTTTCTAAGTCTGGACCCAGGAGAGTGGGTGTTGTCAGCAGAGGCATTTCAGTTGATTGTGGATCGCTGGGGCCTTCCGATCCTAGACCTGCTGGTGACTTCTCACAGTCCAAAGGTTCCTCGATTCTACAGTTGCAAGAGAGATCCATGGTCCCTAGTAATAGGTGGTCTCATACAGGTCTGGCTGGAAGAGAGATTGCTTTATGCCTTTCCTCCATGGCCCTTGCTGGACAGGATAATTTGCAAGATCGAAGGCCTTAGGGGACTAGTACTCCTGGTGGCACTGGACTGGCCCAGACATCTGTGGTATGTGGATTTGCAAAGACTCCTGGTGGAGACACCCCCGCCTCCCCTTTCCCCCTTTTGCCTTCTGCTGCACATGGATCTGTTACAGCAGGGACTGGTTCTTCACAAAGATCTGACTCTGTTCTGTCTTACAGTTTAGCCCTTGAGAGGGCTCGCCTGTTGAAGTGTGGTTATTCCTCTGTGGTGATTGCCACCTTCTCCGTGCTTGCAGTTCTCTACTTCCTTGGCGTATATGTGAGTTTGGAGAGTTCTTGAGGCCTTGTGTGAGGAGCTTGGTGTTCTTCCTCATTCAGTTAAGATCCAACTCATTCTGAACTTTGTAGGATGGGTTGAATAAAGGCTTACCCAGACTCAGACCAAACCTAGCTTGCTGCCCTACACATTATATCACACTATATATATACAGCTCCTTTCTGACCTTTGCTCAAAATAAAAGCATAAGTTTCCCCCTAGCCCTCAGACTGTAAACCTATAAGTTCTCTCTCCTGTTCATAAATCATGTACCTCCCTAAGATACATCCTATAATTGCTATTATTGTATTTTCTTCTGCTTCTATTTAATCAATAATGCTCCCCTGGAGTGTAGCCCCAGAGTTTACTTTAAACATGTTATTTTATTGTACATATACTTTGACTTTTAATTTACATTTAAGTTATTTTACCATCTGTACCCTCACACGGTACTGTTCCTTTGTACCTCCTCCTACTGCCTTTTTTCCCTGCTGCCGTCCCCCTTAGTTTTTCTTGTCTGCTCCACCTTTCATCTCCCTGTTGCATTGTACTTTCAACTTTTGTTACAGTTAATTGTAAACCGGCGTGATGTTCACATGAATGTTGGTATAGAAAATTTATTTATTTAACTCCTTGAAGGTATAGGTTGTAGCTCTTACCTGTTTCAGGGGCCAGGTGAATGGTGGTTCATTTTCGTCTCACCCTGATGTGATTTGTTTTTTGAAGGGAGTGAAGCATCTTTGGCCTCTGTTGAGGTTACCAGTTCCCTTGTGGTCTTAACTTGGTGCTGGATTTTTTGGTGGGGCCCTGCATCCTAACTGCTGCACATAGCCTTTCCTTGCAGTTGTTGACTTTGAAGACTGTGTTCCTGGTGACTATATGTTCAGCGCGTCGAATATTTTGAGCTGCAGGCCTAGTCTTGCCAGGAGCCGTTCCTTCAGGTAACTCCGGGGGCATTGCAGATGAGTACTGTTCCATCATTCTGTCCACAGTAGTATTGGACTTTCATTTGAATCAGTCCATCTCCTTGCCATCCCTGGATAAGGTCAAGGATGCGGAGGAGTATTGCCTATTGCACTCCTTGGATGTTAAGAGAATTGTCGTGCGGTATCTGTAAGTTTCTGAACTTTTTCGAAAGATAGATCATCCGTTTGTTCTCCATGGTGGGAGTAAGCAGGGCGCCCCGGCTTCACGGGCTACCGTAGCTCGCTGCCTAAAGCCCGTTATTTTTGTTCATGCTGCTCCCTCATGTTACCAACAAAATGGGTTATCATTGTGTATGTTGGCATAAACGTTGGCAAGTTAAATGTAAGACATTGATAAGACAGGCTAAGAGAGAATTTGAAAAGAAGTTGCCTGTAGAGGCAAAAACTCACAGTAAAAACTTTTTAAAATATATCCAAAGCAGAAAGCCTGTGAGGGAGTCAGTTGGACTGTTAAATGACAGAGGGGTTAAAGGGGCACTTAGAGAAGATAAGGCCATCGCGGAAAGATTAAATGATTTCTTTGCTTCGGTGTTTACTGAAGAGGATGTTGGGGAGGTACCTGTAATGGAGAAGGTTTTCATGGGTAATGATTCAGATGGACTGAATCAAATCACGGTGAACCTAGAAGATGTGGTAGGCCTGATTGACAAACTGAAGAGTAGTAAATCACCTGGACCAGCTGGTATACACCCCAGAGTTCTGAAGGAACTAAAAAATGAAATTTCAGACCTATTAGTAAAAAATTGTAACCTATCATTAAAATCATCCATTGTACCTGAAGACTGGAGGAGATCAAATGTAACCCCAATATTTAAAAAGGGCTCCATTGGCGATCCGGGAAACTACAGACCGGTTAGCCTGACTTCAGTGCCAGGAAAAATAGTGGAAAAAATAGTGGAAAGTGTTCTAAACATCAAAATCACAGAACATATAGAAAGACATGGTTTAATGGAACAAAGTCAGCATGGCTTTACCTAGGGCAAGTCTTGCCTCACAAATCTGCTTCACTTTTTTGAAGGAGTTAATAAACATGTGGATAAAGGTGAACCGGTAGATATAGTATGCTTGGATTTTCAGAAGGCGTTTGACAAAGTTCCTCATGAGAGGCTTCTAGAAAAAGTAAAAAGTCATGGGATAGGTGGCGATGTCCTTTTGTGGATGCAAACTGGCTAAAAGACAGGAAACAGAGTAGGATTAAATGGACAGTTTTCTCAGTGGAAGGGAGTGGACAGTGGAGTGCCTCAGGGATCTGTATTGGGACCCTTACTTTTCAATATATTTATAAATGATCTGGAAAGAAATACGACGAGTGAGAATCAAATTTGCAGATGACACAAAATTGTTCAGAGTAGTTAAATCACAAGCGGATTGTGATAAATTGCAGGAAGACCTTGTGAGACTGGAAAATTGGGCATCCAAATGGCAGATGAAAATTAATGTGGATAAGTGCAAGGTGATCCATATAGGGAAAAATAACCCATGCTATAATTACACAATGTTGGGCTCCATATTAGGTGCTACAACCAAAGAAAAAGATCTAGGCGTCATAGTGGATAACACATTGAAATCGTCAGTTCAGTGTGCTGCGGCAGTCAAAAAAGCAAACAATGTTGGGAATTATTAGAAAGGGAATGGTGAATAAAACGGAAAATGTCATAATGCCTCTGTGTCGCTCCATGGTGAGACCGCACCTTGAATACTGTGTTCAATTCTGGTCGCCGCATCTCAAAAAAGATATAATTGTGATGGAAAAGGTATAGAGAAGGGCTACCAAAATGATAAGGGGAATGGAACAGCTCCCCTATGAGGAAAGACTAAAGAGGTTAGGACTTTTCAGCTTGGAGAAGAGATGGCTGAGGGGGGATATGATAGAGGTGTTTAAAATAATGAGGGGTCTAGAACGGGTAGATGTCACCCATGTATGAGGACTATCATCCTGCTGTCCTCTGAGAACACCTGTTACAGGTAAGCAACTCTGCTTTATTTATGCATTTAAGAATATTTATAATTCACCTATAGTGGAATTCCCATGCTAAGTGACTTACAAGCATAGATAAAATAACACATAAAACATACCATCATGAATAAAAATATATATAATGCATACTCTGTAATCTATCGCAAGTGGCACCTAGGAATTATTGACAAGATGCAGTTAGAGGCACTGTTGCTGTTTTTTTTTTTTCTTTTAAATTAATTTGTTGGGTGTGTCCGTTTATACCATTACCTGATTATCTCATGCTGTACGCTTAGCATTGCAGTTCAATTATTTTGTGCATTTTATTTTTGGCCCAGCAGCTACCTCCTGTGCTTGCTGAGCATGCAGCTAAGTCCTAACTAAGGTACTATAAGCTTTGAATTTGTAGTTATCAGGGTGGTGAGTGTTATTACTTTGTTTTATTTCTTTTTCCATCCATCTTTGCCATCAGAGCAACAGGCATCCGACTGAGAAGCATGGGTTGTGGTTTCTTTCAAGACCTTGCACAAGTGGACTCTTTAGCCAGGCAGTAAGTGTTGCTGTTGTATTATGTTCACAAATAATATACCCGTGTTTACAATTAAATATTTCAAATTTTATTCCTTATGACATTTAAAACACATAAAACATACCCTATTATGTCAAAACATTCATACCTCATTCACTCATCTAAACATCATACCATATACAATATATTAAAATTCACAATACATCACTATTTCACTTTAACAGCCAGTGCACAAATATTACAAACATATTGCAACAATCCCTAATTACACTGTAAACAATTTATTTCACCAACACTTTTGTAACAGTTATTACTACTCTTTAATGTTAATGTTCCCTAAACTCATCCTATTTCATATCACTTTCAATTAACTGCTTGTTAAACAGATATCCCTTTTTAATCTAATTTAACAAATATCCCTTCAATATTGGTTCCTTTTTAGACAGATGTTAACCTTATTTAGTAAATGTCCCGACAGGAAGCTCCTGTTTCACCCGTTGGTTTCTTCAGGGGATTTATTCTTATGCTTACATCCGACGACTTCCAGATAATGTCTTCTTAGACATACAACTCCAATTCCAAATCAAAGTTATTGGAGAACCTTCAATTAAATAATTGCTAAAGAGGAATTAGAAAGGGAAGATACTAAGTAAGGACTGAAATATAGGTGAGTGTGATGACTATAGTAACAATGACTAGGGTAAAGTTAATTAAAATTGATTTGAGTCTCATTTAGGAGGGTTGATGTTTGTTCATGGAATATATGTCAATAATTAGAATGGTGGGTGAAATGATGGTTTTTTTTTAATGTGATGCGTTTAATTGAAGGTTCCCCAATAACTTTGATTTGGAATTGGAGTTGTATGTCTAAGAAGACATTATCTGGAAGTCGTCGGATGTAAGCATAAGAATAAATCCCCTGAAGAAACCAACGGGTGAAACAGGAGTTTCCTGTCGGGACATTTACTAGATAAGGTTAACATCTGTCTAAAAAGGAACCAATATTGAAGGGATATTTGTTAAATTAGATTAAAAAGGGATATCTGTTTAACAAGCAGTTAATTGAAAGTGATATGAAATAGGATGAGTTTAGGGAACATTAACATTAAAGAGTAGTAATAACTGTTACAAAAGTGTTGGTGAAATAAATTGTTTACAGTATAATTAGGGATTGTTGCAATATGTTTGTAATATTTGTGCACTGGCTGTTAAAGTGAAATAGTGATGTATTGTGAATTTTAATATATTGTATATGGTATGATGTTTAGATGAGTGAATGAGGTATGAATGTTTTGACATAATAGGGTATGTTTTATGTGTTTTAAATGTCATAAGGAATAAAATTTGAAATATTTAATTGTAAACACGGGTATATTATTTGTGAACTTACTATTGGAAATACCTGTGGTAAACCCAGTATAGCTTAATAATATATGTTTGACCACAGCTGTTGTATGATGGCCAGGATTCTTCCTTGTAATGATTGAATAGTATTTCTGCAGCACCCCTAGCCTCAGCCAGCCAGAAGAGCTGAAAATGGGCTTGGGGGTGATCCTTTGTCACCTATATGGCAGCATGTAACAAAGTGACGAAGGTATGTGCCTACATGCCCGGTAACCCTCACTTAACATGGGGATGTGGCCTCGGGCCTTCTTCCACCCCAGGTGACTCACTGTGGTAGTTTGTCTCTCCCTCTTGCTCTAAATGATATGGTGGCTGAGTGATGTCATCTGAGGAGCGACTGTGCCGGCGCACAGCTTGCACATCATCGTGGCCTCTTAAGCCGGCTCCTGCAAGACCAAGGTCTCTTTGTTTGGCATTTATCGTGTGAAGTCCCCCTCTTCAGTCGTGTCCCAATCGCATGGTTTCTGGCAGAAGGCAACATTCCCCTGTGCTCAGGATCCTCGGTCCAGGTATCGCCAGTCAAGTCGACTGTGCCACATGTGAAGATTGAGCAAGGGGTGCTTCTTCAGGGTGAGCCAGTTCGATCGGGTGGCATTGTATATTAATTGTATATTGAGATTGTATATTAATTTGCTGTGGGTTAATTGTTTCAAGACAAACTCCTCCCCCCCCCCCCCAAAAAAAAAAAAAAATTATTCCTCTTGAGATACTCCTGTCTCTATAATCACTCTACAGTTTAATCTCTATCTTTAACTACATATAGCTGTTATTAAGAATCACTGTCTAGATATAAACATTGTGGCCAAAAATTGATGTGGAGTGAATTTTAAAGCAAAACTGAAAGCATTACTGAAACAGCCTTGCTGTAACCAGCTTGGGCAGCAGACTCACAGAACCAGCAGGGGGCAATTAGATCATTTGAGGGCTGTGCTCAGCCAGAACACAGGAAATACTAAAGCTTCTTGTGTCCAGCTAAGTAAAAAAGTTTAACATAGTAAGCCAATCTGGGGGAGGCTATTGTCAAATGCAATAGCAGATACAGGGTCCTGAGAGCAACCTTGACCAAGGGTAACTGTTTAACTCCCTCCCACCCCTGGGGTTTTGTTTTTGATATAATCTGCCTGCATACATAGTTTGTCACCTTTATAGACTGGTAATTTGGTAATTCCTTAAGTGTTATCCATCAAATTAAATTGGCCGCATTTGTAAATATTGCTGTATTAATATGGTTTAGTTCCGAATTCTTCTGCCATCTGGCTCCTTTTATTCCCAGTTTGAGTACCCCTGTTTTATTGTAACTTTCGTTTATTCTTGGATATGTTAATGTTATTTCCCCATGTTCCATGTAAACCGATCTGATTTGATCCTTATCAAGAATGTCTGTATAAAAAAGCACTAAAATAAATAAAATAAATAAATTTACAAAAATGAGGTCTATCCAATGCAACTGCTGTGGAGCCTTTATATTGAGGTTAATCATATGGAAACTTAAGGCTTGCCCCATTTGTTCAGAACTCTCTACAATGGAAAAGGAACTGGCTGAAGTTAAAGCTGAATTAGCTTCAATAAAGAAAGTCCCAGTCACTTTACATTATTCAGGAATTAATTTCCCATTACCACAGAATAACCAAAAGTCTAGGAAAAAGATTTACTGTGGGCTCAAGAAGGATAAGACCTGTGACCCACAGACACCCGCTATTGACAGCTGTGCAGCCCACAACTCTACCCCCCCCCCCCCCCCCCACTCACACAGGGCATTAAGGAACTCAAAAAACAATATTACAGTGGGCTCTGGAAGAATTAGACCTGTGATCCTGAGACACACACTGTATCAAGTGCAAGAAGTACAAAATACCTTCTCTGTATTAAATACTGAAGAAGTTCTTGAGAAAAAGATTGAAGTGTTATCTGAGGAGAGAGAAGAAACTCAATGCATACAGAAATTCCAGATCAGAAAACAAAGAAAACAGCTCACTGTGATGGATGACTGTCATCAGAGGCACTAATCTTTTCCCTTGCACAAATGCAAAGGGAAAGTGGATAACAAAACTCAACTAAAGAGGTCATAAAAGGAGTCCAGGAACAGCAGTAAACTGAACTAAGAAAGCTGGAAAGCTATGAGTACAAATACTCGTAATTTGGGCAATAAAATCCCAGATCTGCAAGCCCTAATAGTGGAGGCGAACTTGGACGTTGTTGCTGTCACAGAAACGTGATTTACGGAATCTCATGACTGGGATACGGAAATACCAGGCTATAACTTGTTAAGGAAGGACAGAGCGGATAGGAAAGGGGGAGGAGTGGCTCTTTATGTCAGAAACAATATCCAAGCATCTGAGCTGCAAGGAAGATGGGGCAATAATGTATATATAATGAATAATGTAAAGTGACTGGGACTTTCTTTATTGAAGAACACTATGGGCCGACCTTAAAAAAGATGGGACATCCATTTTTATTGGAGTGGTTTACAGGCCTCCAAACCAAAAGGAAGAGCTGGACAGAGATCTGGTTGAAGACATCCAAAAGATAGGAAAGAAGGGAGAAGTGGTGATCGTTGGAGACTTTAATATGCCAGATGTAGACTGCAGAATCTAATAATGGTAGAGAAATAGTGGATGCCCTGCAAGTAGCTTTGTTCAAACAAATGGTAATGGAACCCACGAGAGAAGGAGCTATACTCGACTTAGTGTTCACTAATGGAGATAATGTCTCTGATGTCCAGGTGGGCGCTCACTTCAGCACCAGTGATCATCAAACGGTATGGTTTAATATCACAAGGATATGGAAAAGAAGCACAAAGACCCAAGTTTTGTAGTTCAAAAACACGGACTTTGATGAAATGGGGAAGTATCTGGAGGAAGAACTAAAAGGCTGGGAGAACAAGAGAGATGTGGATCAACAGTGGACCAATCTAAAAGGAGCAGTTACCAAGGCAACTAATCTATATGTTAGAAAAGTAAAGAAAAACAAAAGAAAAATGAAACCTATCTGGTTCTCAAAGGAGGTGGCTGACAAAATAAAGGCCAAAAGAACATTGTTCAAGAAATATAAAAGATCCCAAAGGGAGGAGCACAAAGAACAATATCTAGTAGAACTGAGGGAGAAGAAATTAATCAAGACAGCAAAAAGTCAAGCGGAAGAGAGGATTGCCAAGGAGGTAAAGAGAGGTGACAAAACATTTTTCAGATATATCAGTGAAAAGAGAAAATTTCAAAGTGGTATAGTGAAATTGAAAGGTGGAAAGGATCAATGTGTGGAGAGAGACGAAGAAATGGTAGAAATATTAAATGAGTACTTCAGTTCTGTGTTCACTAAAGGGGACCATGGAGAAGGACCCTCGCTAGTTAACAAGAAACTGGAGGGGAGTGGAGGAGATGTAACGCCATTTACAGTAGGGAATGTATAGGAAGAGCTGGGAAAACTGAAAGTGGACAAGGCCATGGGGCCTGATGAGGTTCATCCCAGGATACTGAGGGAGCCCAGAGATGTGCTGGCGGGTCCGCTGTGTGACCTGTTCAATAGATCCCTAGAAACGGGAGTGGTGCCAAGTGATTGGAGAAGAGCGGTGGTGGTCCCGCTTCACAAGAGTGGGAACAGAGAAGAGGCTGGTAACTACAGACCAGTTAGCCTCACTTCGGTGGTGGGAAAAGTAATGGGAGTCACTGTTGAAAGAGAGAATAGTGAAGAATCGGGAGAATTGCTGGATTCACCAGGGGAAGGTCCTGTCTGACAAATCCGATTGACTTTTTTTTTTAACTGGGTAACCAAGGAATTGGAAGGGCACTTGATGTCATCTACTTGGATTTCAGCAAAGCTTTTGATACGGTCCCGCACAGGAGACTGGTGAATAAAATGAGAAGCTTAGGAGTGAGTGCCAAAGTCGTGGCCTGGATTGCAAACTGGTTGACGGACAGAAGACAATGTGTGATTGTAAATGGAACTCTCTCTGAAGAGAGCGGTTTTAAGCGGTGTACCACAAGGATCGGTGTTGGGACCGGTCCTGTTCAATATCTCTGTGAGCGACATTGCGGACGGGATAGAAGGTAAGGTTTGTTTTTTTGCGGATGACACTAAAGACCTGCAACAGTGTAGACACGCCAGAAGGAGTGGAGAGAATGAGACGGGATTTAAGGAAGCTGGAAGAGTGGTCGAAGATAGGGCAGCTGAGATTCAATGCCAAGAAGTGCAGAGTCATGCATATGGGGTGTGGAAATCCGAATGAACTGCATTCGATGGGGGGAGAAAGGCTGATGTGCACGGAGCAGGAGAGAGACCTTGGGGTGATGGTGTCTAATGATCTGAAGTCAGCAAAACAATGTGACAAAGCAATAGCTAAAGCCAGAAGAATGCTGGGCTGCATAGAGAGAGGAATATCGAGTAAGAAAAGGGAAGTGATTATCCCCTTGTACAGATCCTTGGTGAGGCTTCACCTGGAGTACTGTGTTCAGTTCTGGAGACCATATCTCCAAAGAAACAGAGACAAGAAGGAGACGGTCCAGAGAAGGGCGACCAAAAAGGTGGAGGGTCTTCATCAAATGACTTATGAGGAGAGATTGAAGAATCTAAATATGTACACCCTGGAGGAAAGGAGGAGCAGAGGTGATATGATACAGACTTCAGATACATCGGAAAAAAATCAACAGAACCAGAGGTCACGATTTGAAGCTCCAGGGAGGAAGACTCAGAACCAATGTCAGGAAGTATTTCTTCATGGAGAGGGTGGTGGATGCCTGGAATGCCCTTCCGGAGGAAGTGGTGAAGACCAGAACTGTGAAGGACTTCAAAGGGGCGTGGGATAAATACTGTGGATCCATAAAGTTTAGAGGACGTGAATGAAGAGTGGGTGGCTCGTGAGAATGACGGCTACTACCTGGAGATAATACCCTTATTCAATAAACATACACGGTTAATGCAACTCCAACATTGCTCTAAGCTTCAACGGCAAGAAGAAATGTGGAAAAATGAATTTGCATGAAACTTCAGGGAAGATGACTCAGAACAAACATCAAATAATATTTCTTCACGGAGAGGGAGGTGGATGCCTGGTTTGACCTTCCGGAGGAGGTGGCAAAGACGAAAAATGTGAAAGAATTCAAAGGAGCATGGGATAAACACTGGATCCCTAAAACTAGAGGAGTTTACAGACCACATTTGGGTTTGGCCAGTCATGGCATACGTATTACATAGATCAGCAAACAGGGAATGCTATGTAAGCAGCTCATACCTATGCTGATGCACCAAAAGAACAGTGCAGCAAGACTGGATGCTATAATACACCCCGGCAGTAATGACATTGGTTCATTAACCTGCATACAACTGATCCGAAGCATAAAATCTAACATGGTCCAGCTGCCTTCTTTATTCCCGCAAACTATTTTATTTTGGTCTGATATTATTCAACATAGCCCATGGTGCAGCAGTAAATTATTGGGGTGCGGCTGTTAAAAAAAAAAAAAATAAAATAAAATAAAAAAAAAAATGAACTGCCAGGCTGGCATATGGGCCCAAAACCTGGGAAGGCAACAGATCAGGCACAAATGGGCAGATTGTTTTTGTGAGTGTCTGTATCAAGCAGATAGAATACACCTGTCTGACATTGGTTGCAACCTTTATAATGATACATTGCAAAGCGCTAGAGAGGGAATGCTTTCTTAGTTCCTAAGGCCGCAGCTGGGTATGGGGGCATGAGGCAAGTGGGGCACTACCTCATGCCAGTGACGGGTTCTCAAATTGGTGGGCATTTGTTACGGCGGCCCAGGTGGCCCCCTTGCTTGGAAGCATGGCGGGGGTTAAACATAGAAACATAGAAATGAAATGACGGCAGAAGAAGACCAAATGGCCCATCCAGTCTGCCCAGCAAGTTTCACACTTTTTTCTTTTTTTTTTCTCATCCTTATCTGTTACTCTTGGCTCTTAGTAACCTTTTGCTTCTATTTCCCTTCCACCCCCACCATTAATGTAGAGAGCAGTGTTGGAGCTGCATCTAAGTGAAATATCTAGCTTAATTAGTTAGGGGTAGTAACCGCCACAATAAGCAAGCTAAACCCATGCTTATTTGTTTACCCAGACTATGTAATTCAGTCCTTGTTGGTTGTCTGTATATAGATCCACTTTTCTTCATTCCCCCTGTCGTTGAAGCAGAGAGCTATGCTGGATATGCATTGAAAGTGAAGTATCAGGCTTATTTGGTTTGGGATAGTAACTGCCATAAAAAGCAAGCTACTCTCCGCTTTTTTGTGAATGCAAATCTTTTTTTCCACATTCATTCATGTCCTCTAGTCTTTATGGATCCCCACAGTGTTTATCCCACACCCCTTTGAAGTCTTTCACACTTCTGGTCTTCACCACTTCCTCCGGAAGGGCATTCCAGGCATCCACCACCTTCTCTGTGAAGAAATACTTCCTGACGTTGGTTCTGAGTCTTCCTCCCTGGAGCTTCAAATTGTGACCCCTGGTTCTGCTGATTTTTTTCCTACAGGAAAAGGTTTGTCGTTGTCTTTGGATCATTAAAACCTTTCAAGTATCTGAAAGTCTGTATCATATCACCTCTGCTCCTCCTTTCCTCCAGGGTGTACATATTTAGATTCTTCAATCTCTCCTCATAAGTAATTCGATGAAGACCTTCCACCTTTTTGGTCGCCCTTCTCTGGACCACCTCCATCTTGTCTCTGTCTCTTCGGAGATACGGTCTCCAGAACTGAACACAGTATTCCAGGTGAGGCCTCACCAAGGACCTGTACAAGGGGATAATCACTTCCCTTTTCTTACTCTATATTCCTCTCTCTATGCAGCCCAGCATTCTTCTGGCTTTAGCTATCGCCTTGTCACATTGTTTCGCCGACTTCAGATCATTAGACACTATCACCCCAAGGTCTCTCTCCTGCTCCGTGCACATCAGCTCTTCTCCCCCCATCTAATACAGTTCATTTGGATTTCCACTTCCCATATGCATGACTCTGCACTTTTTGGCATTGAATCTCAGCTGCCCTATCTTCGACCACTCTTCCAGCTTCCTTTAAATCCCGTCTCATTCTCTCCACTCCTTCCGGCGTGTCCACTTTGTTGCAGATCTTAGTGTCATCCGCAAAAAGACACACCTTACCTTCTATCCCGTCCGCAATGTCGCTCACAAAGATATTGAACAGGACCGGTCCCAACATCAATCCTTGCGGTACACAGCTTAAAACTGCTCTCTCTTCAGAGAGAGTTCCATTTACCATCACACATTGTCTTCTGTCCGTCAACCAGTTTGCAATCCAGGCCACCACCTAGGCACTCACTCCTAAGCTCATTTTATTCACCAGTCTCCTGTGCGGGACCGTATCAAAAGCTTTGCTGAAATCCAAGTAGATGACATCGAGTGCTCTTCCTTGATCCAATTCCTTGGTTACCCAGTCAAAAAAAGTCAATCAGATTTGTCTGACAGGATCTTCCCCCTGGTGAATCCATGCTGCCTGTGGTCCATCAATTCTCCAGACTGTAGATAGTTCACTATTCTCTCTTTCAACAGTGACTCCATTACTTTTCCCACTCACCGAAGTGAGGCTAACTAGTCTGTAGTTACCAGCCTCTTCTCTGTTTCCACTCTTGTGAAGCGGGACCAGCACCGCTCTTCTCCAATCACTTGGCACCACTCCCGTTTCTAGGGATCTAGTGAACAGGTCACACAGCGGACCCGCCAGCACATCTCTGAGCTCCCTCAGTATCCTGGGATGAACCTCATCAGGCCCCATGGCTTTGTCCACTTTCAGTTTCTCCAGCTCTTCCCATACATTTTCTACTGTAAATGGAGTTACATCTACTCCCCTCCCCTCCAGTTTCTTGTTAACTAGGGACAGTCCTTCTCCAGGGTCCTCCTTAGTGAACACAGAACAGAAGTATTCGTTTAATATGTCTGCCATTTCTTCATCTCTCTCCATGAAGGTTGTTTTGCTTTGCCAAATCAGACAGCAGGTGGTGTTATGACTGGCTGGGGTCATGACTAACCACGTGGCTTGAGGACCTAAAATTGTGGTGGTTGTTTAATAAAGCTGCGGCTTTATTTATTCATTTAATGACTCTGTGTATATTGGTGGTGGGAACAGGGAGGTAACAGACTGAGCATTTATAGCACTTCCCAGAGGGTATATGCCTACATGCCCGGTAATATTCACAACATAGGGACGCCGGCTTGGGCCTTCCTCCACCTTGGGTGACTCACCCTGGTGGTTTGTCCTTACCTCTTGCTCTGCAGGTGCTGCAGATGAGTGATGTCATCTGGGGAACGACCATGGCAGCGCACTGCTTGCACATCATCATGGCCTTTTAAGCTCGCTTGAGCAAGGCTTCTTTGTTTGTGGGCATTCCCATCCTACCATAGCGATAATTAAAAAAACAAAAAAAAAAACCCCAAAAACCTCATCCAGTAGTAGACTGGATGATTTGTAAAGAGTGTTTTTTTTTTAATCTTGTTATAATTTATTTCATTTTGTTAATGTCTTATGTAGTAGTTAGGTGGCTATGTTAGTAACTATTCCCGAATTGTAAATGTTTCTGTTTTGTGCATGTCACAGCTTTTGTGGCAGGCAGGTTCTCAAGGCAGTGGGCCATCTCATCTGTAGGGTGGCCCCCTTGCTCGGAAGCTTGGGGGGCGGGCAGGCATGAAGATTGTCTTGCTTGGCTAAGGCAGACGGGTTGGTAAATGACACGGTATCATGATTAAGGGACGGACCCAAAAAACAGCAAGGCAGGCGATCTAATAAGCCGTGAGGAAACAACAAGAAATAGATGCCCAAAAGAAAGTCTTTGCCAAATCTTTAATAGGTGGAGACGTAAAATGTTGATTAAAATTGCCCGACTCAGGCCGAGTTTCGCCACATTCCAGTGGCTGCCTCAGGGGCTACAAATAAACATATATAAATAGAATAAATCATCAATACATAAAAAGCATAAATAATTAAAAAACATACCAAGTACTTAAATAAAATCACATAAACGAACAGCATTAAGAACCTCACATAAAATAACAGTAGAACAAATATGAAACATCCATAAAACATATCACGTGTACTAGAGAAAGGAGCATATGAGCAATATCATAAATAATCATAAGAGACATATATATTTCTATTCTTTTTTCAAAAGAACAAAACAATTTTTTTGGTACCTTGAATTTGAACTCTCTGAGAGAGTCACAATGAAATTCAAATTGTCATCCGCAGTATGAGCGTATCTGTAAAAATCATAACACTGATTTAAATGTATTCAAAGAAAAAAGGGGGGAAACTGAAATAAATTGAAATGTGAATATGACACACCTTAAATGAAATAAGTAGTGCTTAAGCATCTGTCAGTTCCATTCACTTAATGGTTCCGCATACTGAAGGTGATTCAAGAAGAAATGATATGTTTCTAACATAATTGATTATCCCAAAAATCAAATCAATTGTAAGGATGTATTAACAAAAACTATCTGCCAGAATAAGAACGCAATAAAATTGTATTATATGCTAATAACGGAGACTCAGTGAGCCGTCAAAACAAATTCTTTATTTTTATTTCTAACAGAACTAAATCAAATTATTCAAAAAAGGGGAAGAAATTCTGAATCGCTATATTTCAAATATAAGTGGTGATTAAGTTCTTTATTAATCACCACTTATATTTGAAATGTCTATTTCTTGTTTCCTCATGGTATCATATATATATATATATATATATCATGATAATTTATGATATTGCTCATATGCTCCTTTCTCTAGTACAAGTGATATGTTTTATGGATGTTTCATATTTGTTCTACTGTTATTTTATGTGAGGTTCTTAATGCTGTTTGTTTTTTATGTGATTTTATTTAAGTAATTGGTCTTTTTTAATTATTTATGCTTTTTATGTATTTATGATTTATTCTATTTATATATGTTTATTTGTAGCCCCTGAGGCAGCCACTGGAATGTGGCAAAACTCGGCCTGAGTCGGGCAATTTTAATCAACATTTTACGTCTCCACCTATTAAAGATTTGGCAAAGACTTTTTTTTGGGCATCTATTTCTTGTTGTTTCCTCACGGTATCATGATTAACCACATGACTCGAGGACCTGAATTTGTGATTATTGTTTATAATAAAGCTGCAGCCTTATTGACCCATTTAATGACTCCATGTGTATTATTGGTGGTGGGAGTGGGGCGGGAATGAACCAAGCACTTATAGCGTCTCCCAGTGTTATTTTAAGACTTGTTATGCCACCTATAGAGCCCCATGAGGGGGTTCCAGCTTGCTGTGTGTTTCTTGTCCTGTTCCATGCATTGCTGCTAGGCCCCATACCAGCAGTAGCCCAAACACTATGCAGCAAAGCCCAGCTATTGTACCCCATGCTGGTTCGTACAAGTTAGTTACTGACTTTTTTTTTTATTTTTTTTATTTACAACTAACTTTATGGTGTGAGAGTTGTAGGTAATGCCTTAAATAACTGGATCATTCCGAGGAAATAATTCAGCAGAAGTTACCAAACTACAAACGTATTAAGTGCCTTTCCAAAGTTAGCAAATATAAATGTCTTACCTGAAAAATGTTGAGTGCCTGTAATATCTTGTCTTATTTCCCACTGCCGGAAATTTTTTTTTACTGCGGTTCGAGCTTTTTTTTTTTTTTTGGGGGGGAACCCGAAATTTTGGGTTGGTGTGCGCTAACTCCCCGTTAGCGCAGACTAACTTTTAACCATTAGTGCGCACTAACGGGGGAGTTAGTGCACGCTAACTCCTGTTAGTGCGCACTAACCTGAAAAACAAATTTTTACGAAATTTTGGAAAAATTACGTTAGTTTTTCAGGTTCCCCAAAACAGGACAAATTCGTCCAAAATGAACGCACATTCCTATTGTCTTACGTTGCTCAGAGGACATTTTGGGCAAAAAATATTGGAATCTTTATTTCCTCTAAAAATCAAGCTGTAGTCAGTTTTCCAGTTTTTAAAGAACCTAATGGCCAATAACTTTTTGATATTTTCATCCATCCCATACAACCCTTTCTATTTAAGTATATGGAATGCTTATATGTTAAATATTTTTGGGGTATTGCAACAGTAAGTATAGCTGAAAACAAAGGTGCGTGCCTGCACGCAAATCTCAGTCTCTTCACAGTAGATTATCGCCTCATGCCAGCTGTGCTAACTTAAGTACCGTATTTTTCGCTCCATAAGACGCACCTGACCATAAGACGCACCTAGGATTCAGAGGGGGAAAATTTAAAAAAAAAAAAAAATTGTGCTAAACCGGCTCTGCGTCTGGGCGTCTTATGGAGCAAATTAGGGGAGTGCATAGCTTTTTTTTTTTTTCTCCCCATTTTGTTTTCGGGTCTGGGGAGGGCCATTTCGGTCCACTCCCCAGATCAGAAAACTTTTTTCTCTGGGAACCCCTCCCCCCAAAACCCCCCCCCCCCATCCCAACCCTTTAAATTAACAACCCCCACCCTCCTGACTCCCCCAAGACCTGCCGACTTAATTTACCACAACCCCCCACCCTCCTGACCCCCCCAAGACCTGCCAAACGTCCCTGGTGGTCCAGCGGGGGTCCAGGAGCGGTCCGGGAACGATCTCCTGGGAGTGGGCCGTCGGCTGCCAGTAATCAAAATGGCGCCGACGGCCCTTTGCCCTCACTATGTCACTGGGACCGACCGCTGCTATTGGTCTGTCTCAGTGACATAGTGAGGGCAAAGGGCCGTCGGTGCCATTTTGATTACTGGCAGCCGACGGCCCACTCCCAGGAGATCGTTCCCGGACCGCTCCTGGACCCCCGCTGGACCACCAGGGACGTTTGGCAGGTCTTGGGGGAGTCGGGAGGGGGGGGGTTGTTAGATTTTTGTTTTTTTGTTTTTTTTATATTCGCTCCATAAGACGCACATACATTTCCCCCCACTTTTGGGGGAAAAAAAGTGCGTCTTATGGAGCGAAAAATACGGTATATAGATAGGTGAATATATGAAGTCTCATTTTACTTTCTAAACTTCATTCTTTTTATGATTCACTGTTGATGGCTTTTCACAAGAGAACTGGAAGCAGATTCAGCCATGTCTGTGACACTGGTTATTTATTTATTTATTTAATTAATTAATTAATTTATTTAAGGCTTTTATATATCGACTTTTTTGATACAAATCAAATCAACTCTGTTTACATCGAACTAGGCAGTAACTATAACCAACCAAACAACAAGAGACAATTTGAAGGAGAATAAAGTTACATTATAACAAGGGTGCCTTAACTGGGAGTAGGAAAAAGAAATGGTTATATGTTTAACTATTCGAGCACCATTCTGTATCTCTGGTTTAATAAACTTACTTTTTTTTTTTTTTTAAGCCATGGCTTTGAACACAATTGGTGGCTAAATTAATAAATTCACATAACAGCAGAAATACTTCCCAACAACATGCAAACACAGTTTCATGTTGTCAAATGCACTCTCTTCATGGACTGGTTGAATTACACATCGGTGATTGTTATCTTTAACAAGTGAAAGAAATATCTCCCCGAAACTCTAAAATATATTCGCTGCAGTGCAAGGAGATGGCATGAAAACCTAGATGAAATTAGCCATTTGCTTTACATATTTAGTTTATCAAGCTGTGTGCTTTTTTTTTTTTTTTAGTTCATTTTCGATTTTCTGAAATATGGTTTGTATTTTCGGAGATGGCATATAACATGAAAAAAAATAGATTAATGCAAGAAATACCCTTTTACAAAATTAGTACTTATGTTGTGGTTTGGGAGTTATGAAAACTCATAAGTGATTAGCAAGCATGGCTGTCATTTAAGTCATCAATTCAGTAATCAAAAACAAGTGGAGTAAGGATCCATGTCACTTTTAAGAATTGATGGCTTTTTATTTTGTAATTGACCTTCCACACAGAGTGCATCATATGGGCTTTGGAATAAGTTTGTGTCTTAATGACTCTGCTTGTGCCATATGCTAGGAAGTTAACTGGGCCAAGCTGCCAGATGGCTTCAGCAGTTTCTAGGTTTGTGCTAAGTATGCACTGTAACACAGGTGGCATATTTACACAAATCCTTATTCAAAATGCCTACATCTTGAAAATGACCTTTCTATTAAACATAACTGTGATATAGGGTCTTTACCTGGCAGAATATTCCATTGTCACCGTGGCAAGCAGGTGTAAGATTGCATTCAGAGGGATGTTGTCAGGATTGGTATAATAGGGAAATACAGTTTTGAGAAGGAATTTGGTATCCTAATGCTGTGACTAACATTTATTTTCTGGTTTTTGTCTGGTTAGCAGAACTCATCAGAATAGGCCAACTCTGTTTCTTCAGTTGGTGTAATTTTTGCTGCTATGCCACTAAAGAAATGTAACCTAGAAATAAAGAAATGTGATGGTAGAAAAAGACCGTATGTCCTGTCTGATCTGTTCATCCACACCAGTTCTGTAATCCTACCACTCCCTTAGAGGTCCCTTGTGCTTGTCTCATGGTTTATTGAATTCAGGTACTGCCCTTGTTTCCACCACCTCTAGTGGAAGTGGAAGCCTGTCTCCTGTGCTTTGATAACTTGGAGATATATAAATGTCTGTCATATAATGATAAAATTGATCCTGTTGTTTTCAAAGGCAGTGAATTTAAATTTTAATTACGTTTCTTTGTGTCCTGAGAAAAAAAATAGAATGTAGCTATATTATGCCTACGATTGAATTTCTTCCTTTTAGTGGTGTAACAGTAATGAGACAAACGTCCTAATCTGCATCTGAATAGTTTTTGCTGTACCACAACTACAAATAGATGTTTCCTACTTCAGTTTTGACAATAAAATATTTGTAAAACAAAGATCTATGAGCTTTACTTTAATTTGTGCATGACCTCTGTTGTGCTGTGAATGTGATGGTTATTTTCTTTTTTTTTTTTTTTCATTTTCTCTTTATTAGGTTTTTTTAAAAATCAATTATATACAAAGCTTAACTTTGTTGGAGAAACATGGGGATTTACATCAAGGCAAAAAAACATTTTCAACAAAATGAAATATTTTCAAAATTAAATGTCCGGTTATTTTCTAATCCTTCTTATGAAAAAGATTTTGCTTGACTGTGTGTAAGCATCCCACATGTTTTCAAGCTGTAAAGGTTAAATAATTGTAAAGTATTCACATTATCCAACTGCATAAGTAAATATCATAATTGTGGTACCTTGATTTTATGTGCAACCTTTATCAAGTTTTTAGTTACAGAACCTGTGATAAATAATGTTCTGAGGACAAGCAGATTATTGTGACCTCCAGTGGCACAGTCCAGAATGAATTTCAGAGTTTTTTTTTTTAAAATATATTCTTAAATGACCTGGAAATGGAATGACTGAGGTGACCATATTTGCCAATGACAAAATTATTCAAAGTTGTTAAGTTACAAGAGGATTGTAAGAAATTGCAAGAGGACCCTGCAAAACTGGGAGTCTTGGCATGCAAATGGGAAATGAAATTTAATGTGGAAAAGTAAAAAGTGATGCTCTTAGGGAAGAGTAACCCAAATTATAGTTGCACAATGAAAGGTTCCACATTTAGAAATTACCATTTAGGAAAAGGATCTAGGCGTCATTGTTAATACATTGAAATCTTCTGGTCCGTGTGCAGCAGCCAAGAAAGCAAATAGAAGGCAAGGAATTATTAGGGAAAGGAATGGAGAATAAAGAGAATATCATAATGCCTCTGTATCACTCCATGGTACGTCCTCATCTGAAGTATTGTATGCGATTCTGGTCACCACATCTGAAAAAAAGATATAGCAGACTAAGAAAAGATACAGAGAAGGGCAACCAAAATGATAATGGGGATGGAACAATTCTCCTATGAGGAAATGCTAAAGAGTTTGATGGAGTGGAATGAGTAAATGTTAATCTGTTTGTTCTTTCAAAGAGTATAAAGACTAGGAGACATACAATGAAGTTACTAAGTCATAAATTTACAACTAATAAGGGAAGATATATATATATTTTTTTTTTTGCAATGCATAATTAAGCTCTGGAATTTGTTGCCAGAGGATGTGGTGAAAGCTATTGGTGTATCTATGTTTAAAAAAAAAAAAAAAAAAAAAAAAAAGGTTTGGGCAAGTTCCGGGAGGAAAAGTCCATAAACTATTAAGGTGGAGATGCAGAAATCTACTTCTTATCCTTGGGATAAGTTACCTGGAATCTATCTACCCCTTGAAATCCTGCCAAGTACTTGTGACTTGGATTGGCCTCTGTAGGAAACAGAATACTGGGCTTGATGGACCTTTGGTCTGACCCAGTATGTCCAATCTTACGTTCTTATGTAGTTTTCTGGAAAAGACTGGATTTTCTGCACATGCAGAACTTTTCCCATGTTGTAGCAACCCAACAGCTTTTTTTTTTTTTTTTTGTTGGGCCATTCAAATCTCTTTCAGCAAGTTCTGTGATTCTTCAGTTCAGCATTCATGCTCTTCCTCATGGCCATGATAAGAAATTGTAGAATTTTATCTTAATTATTTAGTCCCTTTTTAAAGTGTATTTTTTTTATGATGATCTGCTAAATACCACTCCTCTTCCCCAAATTACCTGATTTTTTTTATTTTTTTTTTTTTGTGGGAAATGGTATGTTGGAGAAGCCTCCATATTTGGTTTTTCTCTTGTGGGCATCTCTTCTCTCAAGATGTTTTTTCTTTGCTGGTAAACTTTTTTCTTGCTGGTAAACTTAAGCCTAGTTCAAAGTAGTTGAGACAACCTAGGAAGCTGACCATAGTTACACTGGTAGCTAGTCTTAGGAGATAGACTCAAGTTGATCAAGTCTCCCTGCCTGAGACTGATCAAGTGTTCCAAAGGCAGGAATCACCAAGTTTTGAGTGGAGTGTCTGTCTGATGGAATTCCTTCAATGAAGTTCAGCACTTTACTCTGAATATGGACCTGTCGAAGGTTGCAGCTGCTCTGAAGTGAGCATTCCTAGAGGTTAGCTTGCTTTCCTTCACCAAAGGAGCTCTATGCCAGTCTCCACAGCACCATCCTGACGCCTTCAGATTGTCTTTTGATAGGGCCATCTGAGATGTAAAGTCTCCTGTGAGGTCTACCTCATCCGCACTATTTGACATGGGGTTAGAAAGGAAAATTTTGCTGATAATTGCTCAATACACTGTCAGTACTGAAGGAAGAATGTTGAATCCCTTGACACTGTTGGCCCACCAGCAGATAAGTCTCAATTGGCTCTGAGTTTTCTGGTGCCAACAATGACTCTGCTTCCTGAGTATTAGTTTAAACCAGCTACTTTGAAGTTCAAAGCAAGGATGCAGGCCTGCGAAGTTGAGCTGAGTTCTTTCTACCTTAGCCCAGGAAGAACCAACCCTAGATTAAGCCCATTGGCATAGTTTACTTCCATTTTGCTGTCATCTTAATGAGTCTTACCTCCTCCTAGAAGTCTGAGGATTCCTTTGCGCCAAGCATATTTCTGTAGATAATTGTCCAGAATGGGTTTATTCTACAGGTTTCCTTTTGGAGCACATGCTGCAACAGGAGCAAGTGTTCCTTATCCGATGACCTTTTCTACTTGGGATTTGTTCAAAGGATGGATAAGACTTACCCTTTTGATTTACAGGTACAAGGAGAACCCAAAGGTGTGTGTTTTTTTAACTTGGTCTCCTCCTACCACAACTTATTTCTGTAGTGCTAATAAATGTACACTGCTTTTAAAATACCTCTGTGCCTCAAATGAGTTGGTGGCAGTGCCTATCAAAGATGTATGTAAGGATCCTGAGAAGGCCTAGACCCATTTAAAGATATACCCAAGTCAAAGGAGTTATCTCAGATTTGTAGCAGGGCCATTGCACTTCCATACCATGTACTACCTTTTGGCCTTGTTGTCAACTCCATGGGTTTTTATCAAATGCCTTGCTTCTGTTGTGACATATTTGTGCAAATTGCAGGTTCATTTGTTTACCTACCTGAGCGATTGGCTGATCAAGAACATGTTTTGCTCGAGAGCAAACAAACCAATGCAAGTCATCATCTCTGTGTTAGTTGCACGGTTCATCAATTACCCCAGTTTTATCTTAACCATTACCCATCTACCCATGGACAGAGCCAATGATGATGTGGCTGCAGTGGGAGAGAATATACAGAATCAGACATCTGCTTGCTTTATGCTGAGAGTGCTGGGACTGTCTTCAATACTACATTTCACTTCTGTGGCACACCTCCACATGAGGCAAGCCCAATGGACCTTTGAAGTTTCACTAGAATCAAGTCATGTAGAGTCTTCAGGATTGCATCTGCACTGTGGAAGAGCTCTCAGACTTCCTGGCTTGGTTGTTCTCCCATTCCAGTTTGACAAAGGACTTGCCCTTGTTTTCACAGATGTATCCACTTAGAGTGGTTTCACATGCTGCACTTCTGGTTTTTTCCTCTAGGAAAAAACTGTACAAATGCATCTCTTCAGATGAAGGGCTGTACTGAATACTCTAAAGACTTTCAGAAATTAAGTGGCCTACAAAAGACTTTCAGAAATTGTGGCCTACAAAATTGCCCTGCTCCAAGCAATTGGATATTTATGTACTGCCTGCACAAGTAGGGAGAGCCAGGTTCTTAAATCCAGTGTCTGGAAACAGTCAAGATGTAAAACTGTAACCTCAGAATAGATCTGAAGGCCACATTAATTTATGACAGGGAAGGACAATATCCTGACAGACAGGCTGAATGCTTCTTAAACAAGGATGTGGCAAACAAAATCTTCTTCCACTAGGACACATTTGAGGTGACTGTGTTTGCTACAAACGTGAACAGGAAGGTATCTTCAGCTTCAGGAGAGGTCAGGATGTCTTGCAGTCATCCTCTCAATTATTTGGAGTACAGGTCTTCTGTAAGCATTTCTTCCATATTCCTAGTAGTTAAAAATCTGATAGAACTCAGAGCCAGAGAACTAGGATATTCCTAGTACCATTTTGACCAAGACAAATTTTGGTTTTCAATTCTGTGGGAGCTATCCCTCAGGAAAACAATCAAATTGGGGTCTTCCCCAGCCTTAATTGTGCAAATGTAGGGATCATTTATTTATCTTTGCATCCAGCCCCTAGCCTTCATGATTGGAATGTTAAGCAGGATGATGTTGCGCTGGAGGTGGACCCTTGGCCTGGCGCAAGATTGGTTTGGCCCCCTGAGGGTTCCCAGAGGGCGCCTGCCACCAGAAAGGAGGAGCACACGAGGAGATAGAGGCTAGCTGGAGTTTCACCAGTAACAGTCTGGGGTTTCTGTGGGTTGAGCCCTTGGGTACCTAGACCACCTGGGCTTAGGTGGGCCTCTGAGGATCTCGTGGAGAGGTGTGCCCACCAAGAGCAAGGGTGCATGGCTACTGGAGAACAGTTGAGCTAGACCAGAACAGAGGTTGCCGGAGACCACAGGAACGGAGCAGGAACTGAAGGTCCTCCGGTCAGGATAGGCAGAGCCTAGTGGTCTAGCTGGTAGAAGGCCGCGGATGACGTCAGAACAGGCAGACCTGGTGGCTATGGGAGTAGCAAAGAGAGTGTCCGTGTGGAGCACAAGGGTCAAAGCCAGGGTATCAGTCAGTGGGTGGTCAGCCAAAGCAAAGGTCAGTTCCAGGTATCAGTCCGAGCGTGGTCAGTAGCAGGCAGAGGTCCAAACGTGCTCAGAGGCAAGCAGAGGTCAGTACAGAGTATCAGTCCGAAGGGTACTACTTGGGAAGCGGAACAGGAACGGATGCTGGAGCACAGAAGGATCACAGGAACACAGGACGGCAACTAGCTTCTCAAAGATGAGATGACCCGTTTGCCAAGGCATGAGGTTCTGGGGACAGGGCCTCGCTTTAAATGGGGAACTCAAGTGTTGTCATCTGGGCGCGCAGTGGAGGGAGTTCCCATCATGGACCCTTTAAAGGGCCGTGGGATCCGCGCGTGTGTCTAGGGGCGTGGTCTCGCCTTGGGAGGACGCTGAGGCCCTGCGCAATGCCTGTAGGGCGGCCTGGGAGGTCGAAGGCTCGGAAGAGGCGGACGATGCTGATGCGGAGCGCCGGGGACAGCAGCGACTGGCAGCGGGGGATGCCGGACCGTGGCCTGTCGGAGCGCGGAGGAGGTGAGCAGGACTGTTAGCGGTGGGGCCGCAGGCGGGACGCGCAACAGATGTGATTTGATCTCTCTGCTCTTTGGATGAAGTTTATCAAGCTCTTTTGTCTACTCGGAAGGAATTCATTAAGAAATCTAAGATTTCAAATGGAGATTTGTCTGGTGTGATGACCGGGTTGGAGATTCCTTCTCTTGTGCCAAACAAAAACAGTCTTCTACTTGTTGGTCCAGCCTCAAAACCAACTCTGTTAGAATACATCTTGGTGCAGTTGATGTTTTATCACCACTGTGTATAAGGAAGCCCTGTTTTGTTTAGCCTTTAGTTGTCAAATTCATGCAAGACTGGCTTCAATGGAAGCCTTCCATCAGGCTTCCTGCTATGGTCATGGGATATAAATGTAAAATGGTACATGAAAGGACTTCAATGTGAAAATGTGAATAGGTTAGTTTTTCAGCTCATACAAGGATTAGGGGGCACACCATGAAGTTAGCAAGTAGCTCATTTAAAACAGTGGAGAAATTTTTTTTCACTCAATGCATAATTAATCTCTGGAATTCATTGCCAGAGGATGTGGTTATGGCAGTTAGTGTAGCTGGGTTTTAAAAAAGTTTGGATAAATTCCTAGAGCAGAAGTTCATAAACTGCTAATAATCAAAAAGGATTAGTAGCTTGGTATCTATTCATTTGAGCCCGGATTTTAAAAGGGCTACGCGCATACATTTCGGGATTTACGTGCATTTTACAACGGGCTCAGCAGCAGAAGTGCTGGTCGAGGGAATAGGGGCAGCTGGGGGGCATGGTCGGGATGGGGTGGGCTGGGATGTGCAGATTACTTCTGCTCCAGAGGAGCAGTAAATATTAAAATAAAAACAATTAGTGATAGGATAGGTTTAGGGGACTGGAGAGGGGACAAGGGAGGAAGGATAGACTTAGGTGTAGGAAAGTTCCCTCCCAAATTTTAAAATCTGGTGCGCATGTGCGCACAGCCATCGGATTTTATAACATGTATGCGCCATTGCGCTCATGTTATAAAATAGGCGTGTCCATGTGCACGTACCGGGAACAGTGCGCATGCTTTTAAAATTGACCCCTTAATGTTTGGGTTCTTGCTGGGTACTTGCCATGTATTTGTGACTTGGTTGGCCACTGTTGGAAACAGGATACTGGGCTTGATGGACTCTTGGTCTGACCCAGTATGGCAAATCCTTTTCTTAAGTTCTTATGTAGTTCTAACCCAGCAAATTAGAGCCTCTAAGCCTTTGTGAGCTCAGGTACTTGACCTGGAAAGTTTTTTGTTTTGTTGTGGTTACTCTGCCCTCAGAGTCAGTGAGCTCCAACAACTTATGCACCTTATGGTAGACTTCATCATAAGCTTCCTAAGTTCTTTAGTAAAGTAGAGCTGAACTTCTGTCTTAATCAGTCAGTTTTCATACTAACATTTTTCTTTCACCACATGCCCTTAAAGGGGAAGCAGCTCTTTAAATTTTGGATTACAAGATTGCTGCCACTTTCTGAGTTGAACTTGAGCCCTTAGAATAGGGGTGACCAACTTTGAGCCTCAAGAGTCACAAATAGGTCTGGTTTTCAGGATATCTGCAATGAATATGCATGAAAGATTTGCATGCATTGCCTCCTTTGGATGCAGATATATCTCATATTCACTGTGGGTTTCCTGAAAAACAGGCCTGTTTGTGGCTCTTGAGGATAGGAATTGGCCATTCCTGTCTTAGTCTTTCGACTGCAATAGACGTGACAATGCGATGATAAAATGTACCATTTCCATTTCGGTTGCAGACCTCTGTTCCTTTGGTTATGTCTGAGCAGAACTGACCTTATGAGTGGCATGTCAAGGCCTTCCATGTGACATGGAGTTAATTCTGCACTTCCACACCATGTTACTGTCTGAACTGTCAGGATAGTAGACTTGGATTGTCCCAGCTCCCTTTTTATTAGAACTCATTTTATGAGTTTGGTTTGGCCTGTGAAAAAAAGTTTTTAAAAACAGGGGTTTTCTCCAGCAAAAAATGCTATTGCTTGTTGGCAGTTCTTGTTTGTTTCCTTGCCCCCCTTCCCATTTTTTTTGTTGATGGTAGCTTGATGTACCTATTGTGTGCCATGGTAAACCTACTTATCGTCAGAGAAAGCAAATTTTACTTGTAACAGCTCTTCTCTTAGGACAGTATTTCAACAGTCACACAAACCCTCCCTCTGAAAGTTGTTCTGTCTCATATCAAGGCTTAACAGCACCTGAGAGAACTACAAGGCTGTCAGAGTATAGGAAGGTCCCGCGCTTGCAAAAAACTCAGGAAAGCTCTGGAAAATTCAAGGATTTTCTTTCTTTCAGGGCCACACATGATCACACATGGAATTGCTGTCTTCAGAGAACATCAATTACTTCGCTCTTCCTACTAAAATTTGGATCAAGGGTATTGTGTGAAAGTGTAGACATTTTTTTTCCCTTCTCTTTTTTTTTTCTCTTCCCCATTACTTAACAGAAAGATCAGTCACTGCTTTCTAAGAAGATGGTGTGGTCTGGCACAGTTGACCATGTGTAAGCCATTTCATTGGTTTCAGTGGCTGACTGACTCATGATGCTTCATAAGATCCATAAAGTCATAAAAATATGTATTTAATTTATGTTCCATCTTTCATCCACTTCAAAACAGATTACATTCAGGAACTGGAGGCATTTCCCTGTCCCTAGAGGGCTCACAATCTAAGAGCCTGCTTTACTAAGGCTTTTCTCCCATTCTGTGTCTATGGGGAAAAATGCTTAGTAAATCAGGACCCCCCCCCCCCCCCAAGTTTGTACCTGAGGCAGTGGAGGCAGAAGTGTCTTGCCCAAGGTCACAAGGAGCCAGCACATGTTTGGCAAAATTATTTTATCTATGCTCCAACTAAATTCTACCTAATATGCAGACGTATCCAGTATTGAGTAGTGTCTTAATTGTTTTCCCGTGGGGTAGCTATTGGCTATCACCATATTTTCAGCTCCAATCATTAAGCACTTGTTAAAGAAGCCCGCTCTTCCATTGATCTTGAGAATTCAAATGTATTTCCCCCAACCTGTCTTTTCAGCCACCTACACAGAATCTGCCTATGGGTCCAGGAGGAATGAGCACAGGTGGCCCTCCCCCGCCTTCCCGCTCTCACAGCATGGCTTCAGATGGAATGGTAGGTGGGGGCCCGCCTGCCCCACACATGCAGAGCCAGATGAACGGCCAGATGCCTGGTAAGGTTTTTGTTTTGCTGTTTCCTCCTCCTAAGAAATTAACACCAGGGTTGCTTAGCAACAGGAACGGCATGGGGGCTTGGGGGATACTGGATTGTTGATGACAAAACTGCTTTGAATGCCCCCGAGTACCAGCTCTTAGTCTGTTAGCTACAGAGTTACGTGACCTGTATTCAGTGTTTATCAGGCTGCCCTGGGGCTTTGATATAGCTGACATACAGCATTCCTCTGATGAACAGAACTAGCTAAAATTAGTCCATGTAGCCACACTGTACAGCTGGCTTTGGAAAGTGATTTTTGAAAGGTATTGGTCCATGACTCGATGCATATGAAACCTTTTATAGCAATTTCTCATAATCACTAGAGGCTTAAGTCACCCAGAATCCTTTTGACATCTGGGGTATAAGTTATGATAAAGTTATTATTTGGTAAAGACTGAATATAACATTCAAGACATGCTTTGCAAAAAAAAATATATATATATATATTTGTAGTACTTAGGAGGATCTACCATAGATATCCCATTAAAGCCCTACGCTCTGTATTCAAAGCCAATTTACCCGGTTAAATACCTACCTTTTTATTCACCTTCAGTAGCCCTCAAACCCCAAACATGTTTTCTCCGGTTCAAGCTGGCTTAAGCTTGAGTCAATATTCTCTCAAGTATTTTTGTGGGCTTTGTGCACAAAATGTTGTGACACTTTAAAAACCTTCTTATGTTTGTTTGGAAATATGAACTCTAGCATAGCACCCATTGAACAGATCTTCAGCCTCCCGAAAACCCACCATCGCTGTCTAACCACTCTGAAGGCTTCCTCCACAGACTCTTGCCAAGGGGTTTTTTGCACATGAAAAACTTCACGGAGGTATCTCACTTCAATATGAGACACCTCCCAGAATTCTGTAGAAAATGTTATTATGTTAGAAATTTTTAAAATCAAATTGCAGTTTTTTCAGTATTTCTGTGTTCTTATACAGTTTGCAGTATAAAAGCTATAGAGCAAATTTAAATAAGGCAGTGTGGTAATTTAATGTGTGGGCAAGCACTTTTTTTTTCTTTTTTTTTTTTTACTTTATGCCCTTAATTTTCAGTGGAGGATTTTTCGGCGAGCCTATCCGTGCAATGTCGAGCCTTTGCTCCACTGTGTACAAAGCTGTATGAGCGAGGTATTTGAGCCGCATTGGTTTACCCTGCTAAGCTGCAGGTTACCACTTCTGTGGCCCGAGATGGTTCACAGATATTGCCGAGACCCAGCGTTTCCTCGACAACATGGATGCCATACCACGACTTGGTACCGGCTCAGTTTGGGATGTACCGTGAGAGATGGCTAAGCAGCGGCATTGCTGTTGGTTTTTCCTAAACTTTCCCACTACGAGAGAGTGACTTCTAATGCAGTTTATTGCAGCTGGGGAAAACGGCGCCTTTTTGTTTTCCCGTCATAGATACTGACATTTACAGTTGTAGCCTTGACTTCGGCTGTGTATTTACCACCCCCCCTTCTTTTTTTTCTTTTTTACTTTTTGTTTGCTATGTATGGACATTGAACATTGAACAATTTATGCTGACAAGTTAGTAGTGGACAACCTCCCCATTGTGTTTTAGGGGTGCTGCCCGAGATTTTTTTTTTTGTTTCCTTATGGACTTCCATTTTTATTAAGATTATATGCTGTTCTTTTTCCTGTTCTTCTTTCAGTGGCATTTTTCACTGGGCTCTGCGATGCAGAGTTAATTTCTTTTTTTGCTTATAGGTGTTGGTGGATGGGGGTGGACTGGTGATGGAGAGATTTGATTGTACGTTGTGTGATCTTGGTAATATGTGGTGGTTTTTTGGGTTAGGGGGTTAACCTGGGGTTGGGGGGAGGTATGGGTGGGTGCGGTGTTCTTTTTCATGGCATATACCAGTGTTCATTTTTGCTGGTTTATATTCAGTTCTTGTGGCAGAGCGTGTATTTTTTGGGAGGTGGGAGGGTCCCTTTCCCTTATATTTTGTTTCTTTGCCTTTCAGCTGGAATTTAGATTAATGGAAGGGTAACTGTCGAGGAAGGGCTTGGGGATCTTTTCCTGGAATGTACGTGGCATTAATTCTCCTATTAAAAGGACCAAGATCTTAACAGCTTTGAAAAAAGTCGGCAGACCTTGTTTTTTGGGTTGTGTTTTTTTTTTTTTTTTTTTTTTTTTAACAAGAAACTCATTTGAGCGACCTTCAACATAATAAGTTGCGAAGAGATTGGTTGGGTACTGTTCATTTCACTTCAGTAACTACAAGGTCTGCGGGTGTAGCAATTTTAGTACACAAGACAGTATCTCTTAGAGTTAAACAGGAGATTAAAAATTCAAATGATAGATATTTGATTTTGGTAACTGAACTGGATCATATTCTTTATTTTTTGTAACATCTATGCACCCAACAGTTATGATCATTCTTTCTTTGGGGGTATTTACAAATTTTTGCTTCCTTACCTTGATCATGGTCTTATTCTGGGTGAGGATTTCAATACAGTAGAGATCTTGCATTGGCAGGTCCCGAGGTGAGGGGAAACTTGGTAAAGGGATTTCTTTTTTGGAAGATTCCTTATACTTAGTGGACACACATAGATTGCTTCATCCTATGGAAAGTGATTTTACCCACTTGTCAAGAGCTCACTCCACTTATTCTAGGTTGGATTGTTTTCTAGTAGGCAAAAACATTTTTTCTAAAACTTCTGATACAGATATTGACAATATTTTGTTATCTGACCATGACCCTGTTTGGATCCAGGTTACTATCCATGAGGGTAAGCAGATTGGTAATAGCTGGCGCTTCCCTTATTACTTAGTGGAAGATTTACAATTCCAAAACTTTTTTATGTTTTAAAATGGAAAGATTACGTGACTCATAATGGTAGTCATGCGGATGATCCCATTCTTTTTTCATATACCGGAAATGCTGTGCTGCGGGGCAATATATCCTATCTAGCTCAGAGAAAGACGACTCTTGACAACTTCAGCAAGCAAAATGTTCTTTATTATTGTATAATACTCATGTCAATAGAGAGCGTTTCTTGGCACTGCAAGTAGCCCTCAATTCCCTTATCCATCAGCGCACCAAGAAAAGTATTGCATACTATCAGTTTAAGCTTTTTCAGTTTAGTAACAAAGCAGGGAAAGTTATGGCTCATCTTATTAGGACTAATCTGAGCTCTGGTTACATATCAGCTCTCCGACCTTCTTCGGGGCAGATAATTAATTTTGCCCCAGAGATTATTCGGTGTTTCAAACAGTTGTATGCTGACCTTTAATTCTCAGAAGGTTGAGATCCACGAAAGTGTGATGCTTTTTGTGCAAAACTGAAGATACCCAGGTTTTCCGACGAACAGCTAAATTGGTTAAATCGCCCATTCAGTGAGGAAGAGAGAAATGCTGGTATATGTCAAGCCAAACGTTTAAAAGTGCCTGGCCTTGATGGGTATAATGCTGAATTTTTTAAAATTTTGGTTGATTGTGCTCCCTTAAGTATGGTTTTTAATGCATTGATTTCCATTGAGGCGTTTCCGGCTCATGTCAATTCAGCTCATATTATTCTTATACCTAAACCGGCTAAGGACCCTCTCCCCGGCCTCTTACTAGCCTACTTCTCTTTTGAATTTTGACCAGAAATTGCAAAAATTGTAGCGAATCGGTTAGCAGTTTTTTACCTTCCATTCAGGTCGATACAGTAAAGTGTGCTCCGTCGTAGCGCACTGTCAGCCTGCTCTGGACGCGTGTTTTCCCTTACCCCTTATTCAGTAAGGGGAGGAAAACACGCGGCCCACCCGCGGCACCTAATAGCGCCCTCAACATGCAAATGCATGTTGATGGCCCTATTAGGTATGCGCGCGGGATCCAGTAAGTAAAATGTGCAGCCAAGCCGCACATTTTACTCTAAGAAATTAGCGCCGACCCAAAGGTCGGCGCTAATTTCTTCCGGCGCCAGGAAAGTGCACAGAAAAGCAGTAAAAACTGCTTTTCTGTGCACCCTCCGACTTAATATCATAGCGATATTAAGTTGGAGGTCCCCAAAAGTTAAAAAAAAAAGTAAAAAAAAAAAAAAAAATTTGAATTCGGCCCGCGGCTGTCGGGCCGAAAACCGGACACTCAATTTTGCCGGCATCCGGTTTCCGAGCCCATGGCTGTCAGCGGGCTCGAGAACCGACGCCGGCAAAATTGAGCGTCGGCTGTCAAACCCGCTGACAGCCGCCGCTCCAGGCCAAAAGGAGGCGCTAGGGACGCAGTAGTGTCCTTAGCGCCTCCTTTCCCTCGTTTGCACCGCGTCGCCTAATTTGCATACTGGATCGCTCGCACCGGCCAAGGGCCGGTGCGTGCGCCGGGAGAGTGGGCGTTCGTCCGCTCTCCCGCGGTTTTACAGTATCGGGCTGATTGTTTGTTCTTGCCGGGTGGGGTTAGACTCTTGTTAGCTGCTATGGAGCTCTGTCAGAGGAGGGGTGAATCGTTTCTGGTGGTTAGCTTCGATGCTGAAAAAGCATTTGACAGAATGGAATTGGGGGTATTTATTTTTTCTTCTCTAACACATGGGGTTAGTTGGTCTTTTTCTTGATGTAATTCAGCTTTTATATCAACCGGCAGCATCCATCATAGTTAATGGGTCGCATTCTGCCTTGTTTTCCATTGCATGTGGTACTAGTCAAGGCTGCTCTTTGTTTCCCTTATTTCTTCTGACCTTAGAGCCCTTATTGCAATATATTCAGCAGTCTGAGGGGGTTGCGAGGGACCAGTTTGGGTCACCAGACTTTTAAATATGCGGCCTTCGCTGATGACATTTTAGTTTTTCTAATGGATCCTGTTACGTCGTTGGGCTCCTTGTTGGGTGTTTCAAGGATTTTTTTTGCCTTTTCTGGCCTTCGTTTAAATGTGGAGAAGTCCGAAGCGCTGGCATTCCCAGACACTCTTAAGGAGAGAAATGATTGCTTGCCTTTGCATTGGGCGAATGGGGGTCTTACATATTTGGATTTACAGGTTACTGCTAGTTTATTGGCACTCTACTAATTGAATGTTTCCAAATTGTTGATATTTTCCAGGGATTAACTACAGGCTTGATGGGATTTGCTGCTTTCATTGGAGGGTAGAATTAAACTTTTTAAGATGATTATCTTTCCAAAATGGCTTAATGTACTTCAAAATCTCCCCTTGCAGTTAAAGCAAAGAGATATTTTACTCATGGAAAAGTTGTTTCAACATTTTATTTGGTGGGGGAAGAAGCCGAGGATTCCCTTGGACTGGTTGAAAGAAAAATGGGGGGACCATGGTGGAATGAAGGTTCCAGATTTGGCAGCCTATAAACTGGCTAGTAACTTACGGATTGTACGGGAATGGCTGCTGGACTAATCTTTGTATGTTAATCACAAGGTTGAGAAGGCTTTAGTCTCTCTACTGGATTTATGCTGTGTCTTACAGGCTTCACCGACGAAACTCCCAAAACATTCTCAGTTCTTTATTAGTTTCTATGCGATGGGCCTGGTTCCGCTTGGCCAAGCTTTAAAAGACATCAGGCTTTTGCTTGCTTTTACTGCTTATTCAAGGGAATCTAGACTTCACTCCATGCATCTGTGGGCAAATAAGGGTCTCATGATCTTGAGTAATGTTTTAGACGAGGAGAGTCTGATGTTACCCTTTCAGGGATTGAAGAAAAATGTGAGTTGAATGATACCAATTTTTTCGCTTATTTACAGTTGCGCCATTAAATTGTGTCTTTGCCGCAGAAATCTCTAACATCCTCAACATTTAATTTAATCTATCTATATCTCGTTTGATGTAAACCTTTCGTTTGATGTAAACCGATGCGATATAACTTGTGCCATGAACTTTGGTATAAAAATTTAAATGAAAAAAAATCAAATTTATTTATCTTGAGGATTCTCAAAATTTTGTCTTTATCTTCTTTATATAAAGTTCTTGAAGTCAACTATGGTTGACACTTGTCAGATTTCTGTGGACCGATGGAATGGTGAGGAGGTTTTTTTTCATAGATTCCCAAACTATCCATTCCGGTTTCAAACATTTATCAGATACCTCAACCAATATACCTCCCCCCACATAAAAATTCCCCTGTGAATCATCCACCGATTTCTGACCAAGAATGCTTTATGAGCGCTGATTCTTGTACATTGTTATTTACGTTATAGTTGTTGTATTTATTTATTGATTTTGTTATGCCTTTTCAGTATTATCCACTCTTCCTGTTAATTGTATTCTTCGGTTACTTGTAAGGGCTGCGCCCAAAAGTTTTTGTTTTTTGTGAACCGATACGATGTGCGAACGGCTATCGGTATAGAAGAGACATTAAATAAATAAATAAATAAAAAATATGTATTGTAGGGAAATGCAATACAAGTTTCTCCAGTGGGCTTATGTATCTCAACAGTTGGCTTTTAAAGCTAAACTCTTTCCCTGTCTGATGTTAAAAATGCTCTAAGAGTGTAGGTACTCTGTCTTTTTGGGTATGTCCCCCTATTAATTGGTTTTGGGGAAATTTGTAGCCTATTTAGAGAACCTGCTGGGAGTGCAGATCCCCTTCACTCCGAAGCTTTTGTTACTTGATTGTCTCCCTCCCCTGCACATTCGGGACTTAGGCATTCACCTGTTTGTTAAAAAAGCATGTACTATCGGGGGAAAAATTAATCCTATTATATTGGAGGGGGAAAGAGATTCCTTCATTCTGGCAGTGGAGGAATCTGCTACATAATATGATGCAGATGGAGAATATGAGGTCTCATGCCTCGCCTCGTTCAAGCAGCGGAGGAATTTTTTGTCCACCTGGGAATGTTATATTCAATCTCTGCCTCGTCGTATTCGTAGTCTAATTTTAAATGACTAGTTGTTATGCTTTTATATGTCAAGATTTCCTTTGTACACCTGTTACCTCTCTACCTTTAGATTTCTTTTGGTTGTCTATAGGGTAGGGTGGGGGGATGGTGGGTTGATATTCTTTTTGTTGCTTGTATTATACTGGAAAGCGATTGTCTTTCTGTTTCTTGGTGTGCATCAGAGACGTGCACCAAGCATTGTTATACTTTTCTTACTGATAAAATTATTTGAACATAAGTATGAGATCTGATTATTAATCAAATTAAACGAATATCTTTATGCCAAAAATATTTCTAATTCTCTGATATGAGTGCACTAAACACTAGGTTACTAGGTGAAGAATTAAATGTTTCACAGGCTTCAGAAACAAGTTGTCTCATGATAAACTTGTTTTCTGAGAATAAATCTACCGGTCATACAGGCAAATCATGTGACCATGGAGTATAAGCAACTTTCTAGTGTGCAATGTCAGCTCCATAGCTGCTCTGTTTCCTTTCCAGCAAACTCCATGGCTTTCTTCAGCATTGATGCTATTTTGTCTATCCTGGCCAAAAACGTAATTTTTCTCTTGTTAGTTCCCTAGCCAGATTTTTCAGGTCTTTAAGTTTTTTTTTAATTTTCTTCACTGTGGCAACTCAGCACCCACTCTGATTTTATTTTCAGCAGGAAATGGGATGTTGAAGATAATTTTTTCATATTTTAATTTTTCTTTTTTTTTTTACACTCATGTCAGAAACAGGCCAAATTGTGTCACCAGTGCTTACTATAAATGTATATCACTGACCTTCCAAAGTGTGCTGTATCTGCCTAGGGGAAGGATCATAATGCTAACAGTATAAAATCTGCCCCAGGATGTCATCCAGTTTGGTTCAGTTCTGGAAAGACAGACTCTGTGCCTGCCTTGCTGATGCACTTCAGCCCAGGCCCAAGAAACTGGACTTGAATGCTTGACTCATGGCCTGGAAAGCCAGCCATGATTACACTGGTGGCTATGCTGCACTGAAGAGGTCCTCAGTATCTTCTGTGCCTTGCTACAAGGACAGGCCTGAGAGTTGAGACAAATCTTAATCACTCTTCTTGATTCTGATCAAGGGCTCTAGCAACTTATGCTGAGAGCCAAAGGCAGCAAGTATCACATTTCTATAGGTCCACCATTCCAAACATTAGACTCTGTCTTCACTGCCATTCCTGAGCTGGCTTTGGCACCTCAGACACCACAGTGGTTTTCTGAAGAAGCAGATACTACTAGGGGTCCTGTTGCTCTACACAATAGGTCTCAAGACCTTACCATTGATATCAGAAGAGCAAAGCAGCATACCCCCATCCAGTGCATTTCCGATACCACATACAGCCTTTTGGCCTTAGATTAGTGCCACAGGTTTTCACCTAGTGCCTAGCCGTTACGGCTTATTTGTTCAAACTTGTAGGTTCATACATTTCCGTGGTTGGATGATTGATCAATGAGAAGAGATCATTAGGGACAAACAAGATAGTCAGGGGTTTTTTTTTCAAAATTTGGGGAAAATAGTTGTTCCAGTCTACAGTTTTTTGTTTTTTACAAACTGTTTACCAGTTGTAACCTAGGACTGGCTCATAAGGGATGATTATAGATTATCTGTTGACAAGCCCTCCAAATCAACTGCCCAAAACAGTATTAGCTTGTCCAAAACCAGGGCAGACCTGAGTCAAAATTCTCACTGTTTCTTGCCCAGCATCCTGTGTCAAACTGTAGGAGAGAAAGCAGAGTATATACTCCAGATGCCTTCTGATGCCCAAAAAGATTGAGATCTATTCTAGATTTAAGGATTGTAAATCCCTAAAAAGAGAATTTCTCTGGGCATCATTCTTGAACTTTCTAATTGACTATGTTCATTGGACCTCCAAGAAAGTATATACCCATGTAGAGAGGTACCCAATTCATAGGAGATATCTCAGATTTATATTTGGGGCAACTGCATTTCCAATACCACATACAGCCTTTTGGCCTTAGATTAGCGCCACAGGTTTTCACCTAGTGCCTAGTCGTTACGGCTTATTTGTTCAAACTTGTAGGTTCATGCATTTCCGTGGTTGGATGATTGATCAATGAAGAGATCATTAGGGTCAAACAAATGAATGCAATATGCTATCCAAGTTTTGGAATGGCTAGGGTTAGTTATCAGCTCCCATAATACTTTTTATGTAAAGCCATACCATCAAATGAAGCTCATTGGGGCTTTGTTATATGTGACAGGCTGTAGTCTGTCTTCCCACAAATAGAGCCAACAGCATTGTGGCTGCAGTGGGACAAATAATGCAGAGTCAGATTTCAGCTTGGTGCATGTTGAGAATTCTGGGACGATTGCCTCTATGGTGTATGTGATTCTAACGGCACAGCTCCAAACAAGGAAGGCCCAGTGGCATTAAGCCACACAGTCTTCAAGACCATGTTTGTTTTATGGAGGAGCTCAGACTCCCTGTTTGGGCAGCCCTTCCATTCCAATTTGACAAAGGGATTACTCTTCAAAATTTTTCCTCATTGATTTGTTCTCATCACAGATGCATTCAGGCTGGGATGGGGAGCCTACTTTACACACCGGGCTCTTGTTCTCTTCAAGAGAGATATCTACGCATACCTCCTGGTGTTAAGGGCAGTGCTGAATGCTCTGAAAGCCTTCACAGATCATCTGGCTAACAACATTGTCCTAATCCAAACAGAAAAGTCAGGTAGCCATGTTCTGCCAGAACATGCAGAGAGGAATAGCCTCTTTCCTCCCATGTCATGTAACCATCAAGGTGTGAAACAGAGTTGTTTTCACAGAATGGTTCTGAGAACCACATAGTTGATAAGGAAAGACAAGTCCTGATGGACAAATTGTCATCCAGCAAGTGGTAAAGAAAATATTCCAGTAAGTCATATCTGAAGAGGATATGATTGCAGCAGTCTTTGAAGTCTTTTGCTCCAAAAGAACATAACACTGTCCGGCTGTAGATGCCTTTTCCATCCTTTGAGTAACAGGTTTTCTGTATGTGTATTCTCCGATACCTCTATTAGTGAAACAAACAATTGAACAACAAACACACAACCAAAATCAAGATGTTTCATTTGTAGTTCATCAATAAAGGATAAAAGTACAATGATAAAGCTAATCTTGTATCCTAAACTGATACAATGAGAAATGGACATGATTCATTACACTTACCAATTAATATTGTTTACAAACTGTTACTGATCCTTAATGACACCTGTGTAACTTAATATACTTTAGCATTATTTTTATGTGTCTTAATGTAAACCGTTGTGACAGTACCCACTGAACGACGGTATAGAAAAATGTTAAAATAAATAATAAATAAATAAATCCTGGTAAACTCAGAAGGGAGTTTACCAAGATATTGTTATGGATTCATTTTGTCTTTCCAGTTTCTGTTTTCTAAAGCAATAAGAGAGAATAAAGGGAATCTCTCCAACAAAGATTTTATTTTTGTCAGTGGTTGCCACAATCTTCCTTTTCTTCTTGTTGATGACAACCCTTACACTTTTATGTGAATTGTGAATCTGCTTGATTTCCACTAAGTGCTCTCTGAAGACAACAGTTCACCAGTCACACAAACCTTTCCTCTTGCCCTTGATGGTAGTTCTTTCTCTCTCTGTAAGCTTAACAAAATGAGACCTAAATAGCTACAGAAGTTCTGCAGCTTGGGAATTCCCTCATGCTTAGTAAAGACTTTTACAGGCTGATGCTCAGGCTAGCGCACAGGTTAACCTGCAGTTGGACGTGCATCCATAACCCCTTATGCAATAAGGAGATTAGCACGTCCAAAACAGCTCATAGCTAATAGCGCTCATGACATGTAAATGCCATGTTGATGAGGGTATTAGCTATTACCCCCTTATGTAAAAATGTGTGCCCGATTCGTACATTTTTACCCTCAAAAATTAACGCCAGCCCTAGAGAAGTGGCTGTGCACAGGTTAGGAAAACAGACGCTCGTAAAACTGAGCGTCCATTTTCTAACCCGCGCAAAACCACTTCTCCTGGGTGCCCGATGCATTAGGAATGCACAATTTATCCCTAGCTCATCCTTTTTAGTGTGGCAGCTCATTTGCCTATTGCATGGAGTGCCCAGGAGAGGCAATTGTGCACACATTAAAAAAGTGTCCCCAGTTTGGAAGCATGTTTTTAGTGCATCTGTATTGCATTGTCCTGTTAGTCTTTGGCACAAAGCTGTGGAATTGTTCTGCTTAGCACAGAGCACAGCCATGTAACCCACATGTGTGGTTGGTGAACTATCTTTAGAGTACAACTCATGGGATTCAATGGAGTCTTAACTCCCTTTTGACAAGCATTATTTGAACTTTTTTCTGTATAAAAATACTGTTTTTCCTTTTAAAACTGAGTAATATTTAAAATGGAGAACATTTTCGTTTAATTTTGCCTTTTAAGGCAGGGAGACCTATTTCTGGCTGCATAGACAGTACAGAAGGGCATGTGATTATTTTGAGGAATTTTTGAACAGTTTTTTTTTAATTTTTGGAGGGTGGGAGGGGAAGTAAGAAAGTGGAGGATTGTTAATTTTCTTGACATCCTCCTTCCCTGCTGATGCTACTCACATCTGTCCCTGCTGTTCCCCTCAGGAAGAGGTGAGTTAAATGTTCCATCTGCACTTAGCAGCTTTAAGACCCCAGTGAGAAGGTAGTGAATGACCACTTTGGCATTGAATGCTACTAGGACATAACATAGCATTCTGGATTCTGGCAGTGCAGTAATATTTGGCAGCTGATAAAGTTGCTGTTGCTTCCTTTTTTTCCTCTTCTCTCTTTTGCACCTGCTCTTTGTCCTTCCCTTATTGCTGTCTTTTTTTTTTTTCTTTGATGCCTCCTTTCTTCCTTTCCCCTCTTTCTCCTCCTGTCCCAGTCTGCCTTTCTTCTCTTGGAAAGTAAGTTGTGTAACTATCCATGAATGGACTTTTGCCCTTTATATTTTTTGTTTGTGTTCAGTATGCAATATTAATTTTTGCATGGAACCAGTTGTTTCTTTTTCATGATGCACTTTTCTGTTCAAGCAGTAAAAAGCACCTTTGTGTTTGTTCCTACTTTACATTCCTTCATTCTTGGGCTCTCATGTTTTACTGTGCTCCATTTTCATTTTAGATTTTTGTGTATTTTATATGAAATATTGTATTAGTGAGATTACGTTCTAGTTTCAGTACCTTATGCTATATCTGGTAATTCTGTTCTTCATTTTTCCTTATTCATCCCTAGCAGTACTGGTAAGAGTTAACTGTAAGGAATCCAGCTTAACTATAATTTCCTAGCGTGTAGCCAATTGGACTCAGGACCAATGGGTTATGCTCCACTGCCAGCAGATGGAGACGTAGGAAGATTACAAAGCTGATGTTGCCCTACATATACCCCTGCAGTGACAGCCCCCCCCCCCCCCCAGTATTCTCCCTCTCCAGCAGATGGTGGACGTACCTCTCCCTATGGGGATTGCTGTACTTTTTAGAAGGAGAAATTCTACATTTTGAATTGGAGGAAAATTGAACCCCGCTCTCCTGCGGTGATACCTAAAGGTCCCTCCCCCAGTTGAGAATTCATGAGGTGATTTCTGAGATCCCTCAGAGGTGTGCCTTGGTCCGGTAGCAGGTACCAGGTATAGACTTTGCCGCTTAGGCAGCTGAAAGGCAACGGGTGCAGGAAGCAAAGTACGGCGGTGACGGCCAAAGACCGTCTCTGTACTCAGCCGGTAAGTGCTGAGCCCAGGTAAGTTAAAAAGGTTACTTCCTAGTTCAGAGACGCTTAGAGAGGTTTCGGTAAGACTTCGTCCAGTCTCCTTGCTCAGCGTACCATATCAACGTCATTCCCGATCCTTTCGGGGTAAAGGAAAGTGGGCTTCCAAGCAGGTTGAGCGGCTCCCTGATGGGCTAGGCTCCGCTTAGGCTTGGTTGGCACACCATGTGGTAGGCCCCAGTGGTGCCATCTTGCGCACATCTTTGTGCATGCCATGTTGCCCTCCATAGAATGTCGGTAAGCGCGGTGCGTCGGCTCTATGCATGCACTGCACGTGTACATACACACACAACCTAGTAAGTGCAGGATACAGGGAAAGCTGTGCATGTGTCTTACCATGCCCGACTTAAGCGCTCAATTTGTGTACATAAATTTTTAAGAGCGAGCCAATTGAATGCACAGTTACCACCGCCAATGGTGCTGGCAACAAAGAAACCTAAGAGCTTTGTTCTCTGCGCTGCTTGTCATATCAGGGCCTAACCTGGAGTCCAACTTATGCCAGCACTGCGAGGAAGCCCAAGGAGAGTTGGCTTCCTTGGACTTTGTGAAACATAGCTCCTCCCATTCAGATGATGGGTTGGTCACAGCCTTAACCGAAAGTACTCCGGATCTGAACACTCCCTTGACTTCAATCATCCATGGGAGAGGGAAATTTCAGTTGGACTTATCCCAGTACCTCCTGGGCTATGCATGGACCCGGCTTCCTTTTCCTGGGTAGAATTTTTCCAGGGGCTACAAGCCTTCATACAGGTGCAGTCTACTGCCTCACTTGCCACTAATTGGATGGAACCTCGGCCAGTATCCCCTCCCTTTCCTAATCCTATCGGCAGATTGCGAAGCATGTTACCAGGGGCAACCCTGATAGGGACCCAGATGGCTCAGACAAAGAGGGGGAAGTTCCCCCAGGGTTAGAATCGTATAGAACCATGTTGCAGTTCTTTCATAGAGAAGAATTGCCGGCCCTGGTTTTCAGACCCTGAAGATGCTGGGAGTCTCGGGGACCGATTCCATGTCGGAACCAAAGAAGAATCCCATTCTCATCTCCCTACGGAAAGCCTCTCGCTATTTTCCAGTACTAGAAGCCATCCAGAAATTGATTGACTTAGAATGGGATGCCCTGGAAGCAAGTTTTAAAGGGGGGGGGGGGGGGGGGGTGAGTGTTTGAAGCTCTATACCCAGTGGACCTGGCAGTGAGAGAGAGCATTTGCGTTTCCCTAAATCGGATGCATTGGTCTGTGCTGTCTCTAAGCAAACAACTATCCCAGTGGAAGGAGAAGCGGTCTTAAAGGATGCACAAGATAGGCATATGGCGTCCATCTTTAAACAAGCCTTTGACTCAGTAGCAATGACCTTACAGATTGCTTCTTGTTGTACCTACTCCTCTCTCAGAATGTGGATGACTCGGGTGTAAATTCCAGAGTGGTTATGGAACCTGCTGCCGCCTTTCTAACAGGCGCAGGCACTGATTTAATCCATACTTTGGCCAGAGGAGTGGCCTCAGTGGTGGCAGCCAGAAGACAGCTACGACTATGCAATAGGTCGGCAGACACAATCTCCAAGGCCAATCTTACAAAGATGTCCTTTAAAGGATCACTCCTTTTTGAAGATAAGAGGAAACAGTTACAAGGCCCCTTGCCCATGAGGGGCCGGTTCAGGGGTTCCCATTGTTTTCACCCCAACAGAAACTCGACATTTCAGAGGTTTCAACCTTTTGGGAGGTCTCAATCCTTTCATAGTCAACAGCCCAAGAAAAGAGCAGGTGCAAGTTCAGGGTCATCCCAGACACCCCAATGAAATCTTGTCGACCCACCTTCGGAATGAGGAAATAGGGGGTCAGCTGTCTCTCTTCTACCAGTGGTGGGTTGAGATCACTTTGGTCAAATGGGTACTGGAGGTCATACGAGAGGGGATATGTGCTGGAGACCATTCATGATGTCTCCTTGTCACTCGCAGCAGAAGAAGCAGGCAGTGGAGGCTACTCTTTTAAGGCTCCTTAGGATGAGGGCTGTAATCTTAGTACCTGCATCCCAGGAAAATATGGGGTGTTATTCCATCTATTTCATTGAACCCAAGAAGGGAAGGTTCCTTTTATGCCCATCCTGGACCTCAAGGACATCAACCTTCATCTACAAGTGAATCATTTCCACATGGAAATCTTATGCTCCATGATAATGGCTGTACAATCGGGAAAGTTCTTAACCTCCCTGGACCTATCCGAGGCCTACCTACATATTCCAATCCATCAAGAACACAGTTTCGTACGCTTTGTAGTACTCTGCCACCATTATCAGATCCGGTTGCTGCCCTTTGGCCTAGCCAAGATTATGGTGGTCGTAGCGGCAGCATTGAGGAGAGAGGGAATCCTAGTGCACCTGTACTTGGACGACTGGCTGATCCGGACCAAGTCCATGGAAGAGAGCTTCTAGGTGACCAACAGGGTGACCTCCTTCAGGAACTCAGTTGGGTAGTAGATCTGGATAAGAGCAGACTCAAGCCTTCCCAGTCCTTGGAATATCTGGGAGTCCAGTTCGACACCAAATAGGGCAAGGTCTTCCTTCCAACCATGCGGTTAAGGATGTTGATGTCGAAGTGTGTCAGCTGATAAGCACTACGCCTGACGGTGTGGAGCTATCTCCAAGTTCTCGGTTTAATGGCGGCAACCCTGGAAGTAGTGCCATGGGCAAGGTCACACATGCAACCGCTTCAACACTCACTGCTGTCATGTTGGAACCCGCAGTCTCAAGACCTAGCTTATATTTTTCTTGTACAATAATTTCCCTTCATGTTTCCCCCCCTCTTACCACTCCCCAGTTCTTTAATCAGTTTCAATGTAAAGCCCTGTTGGCCAGTTTTATGTTACATGGAAACCGATGTGATGTTTGCATAACGAACGTCGGTATACAAAAAATTTTAAATAAATAAATAAGACTATTCGATTCGTCTCCCCTTACCGATGGGAGTCTGCTTTCACCTCCAGTGATGGTTACAGGAAGCTCATCTGAGCAGGGGTATCCCTCTGTCCCCCCGGAACTGGCTGGTCCTCACAACAGACACAAATCTCCGGGGCTCGGCAGCTCACCTCACTGACAGGAACTGTCGTCCCAGGGACGTTGGCTAGAAGAGATCCTCTGGAACATCAACCGCCTGGAAGCTTGGGCAGTTAGATTGGCATGTCTACAATTCAGCCACAGACACCAGAGTCAAGTGGTCTGCATGATGTCGGACAATACAACGATAGTCTCCAACTGCCAGGGAGGAGCCATGAGCCAACAAGTGTCACAGGAGATAGATTTCATTATGGAATGGCGGAGATACATCTACAGATGATCTCAGCCTCCCACATTGCAGGAAAAGACAGCGTCAGAGCAGACTTTCTAAACAGGGAGAGTCTGGATCCAGGAGAGTGGGGGTTGTCGGCCGAAGCCTTTCAACTGATAGTAGAACGCCGGGGCCTTCCGTCCATCAAACCGCTAGCTGCATCTCACAATGTGAAGGTTCCCAGATTCTTCAGTCGCAGAAGAGATCCATGGTCCCTGGGGATCAACGTTCTGGTTCAGTCCTGGCCGGAAGAAGAGTTGCTATACGCCTTCCCTCTGTGGCTCCTGCTGGGCAGGGTCATTCGCAGAATCAAGCACCACAGGGGAATAGTCCTGCTAGTAGCTCCGGATTGGCCCAGGTATGCGGACATGCGGAGACTCCTGGGGGAGAATCCTCTGTGCTTCCCACCACACAGGGACTTGCTGCATAAGGGACCAGTCCTTTATGACAGTGGTCCCCACTGCCTCCATAACATGCAAATTTTCTCTCATGCATATTCATTGTGGATATCCTGAAAACCCAACTGGTTGGTCCTCAAGACAGGGTTGGGGACCACTGCATTATGAGGATCAGATTCTATTCTCTCTTACAGTCTGGCCCTTGGGAAGGCTCACCTGATGAAGCGAGGATATTCAGCGACGGTAATTGTCACCTTGCTCCGTGCTCGGAGGTTCTCCATATTCCTAGCGTATGTGCAGGCCTGGTGCGAGGAACGTGGTATCCCCCCTTGGGGGGGCCAAAATCCCACTTATTCTGGAATTTTTGCAGGACGTCTTAAATAAAAGTTTGGCCCTTAAACTCTTTGAAGGTGCAGGTAACGGCCCTCTTCAGTTTCAGGGGTGAGGTGAATGGGGCCTCCCTGTCGGCTCATCTTGACGTGACCCATTTTCTGAAGGGAATGAAGCACCTCCAATCTCCCTTATGGTTGCTGGTTCCCTTGTGGAATCTTAATCTAGTACTGGATTTTTTGGCAGGCTCTTCCTTTTGACCGCTGCGCAGTCTTTCTTTGCAGCTATTGACTTTGAAAACTGTGTTCCTGGTGGCTATATGCTCGGCAAGTTGCATCTCTGAACTGCAAGCATTGTTGTGCCAGGAATCGTTCCTCTGGATGACTCCATGGGCAGTACAGCTACATACTGTTCCATCCTTCTTGCCCAATGTAGTTTGAGTTTCATTTGAATCTGTCATTTTGTTGCCTTCCCTAGAGAAAACTCAAGGATGCGGAGGAATATCTTCTCTTCCGTCTTTGGATGTCAAGAGACTTTTAGTGCGGTATCTGGAAGTCTCAGAACCGGTCCGAAAGACAGATCGCCTGTTTGTCCTTCATGGTAGAAGGAAGCAGGGTGAACCAGCTTCACAGGCTACCATAGCTTGCTGGTTTGAGGTGGTCACAGGAGCTTATGTGGAGGCAGGAAAGCCATTACCTTCTTAGGTTAAAGTTCATTCCACCAGGGCTCAGGCGGTCTCATGGGCAGAAGTTAGATTGTCTCCTGTCGATATCTGCCGAGCTGCAATGTGGTCCTCCTTGTACACCACCTCCAGGTTTTATTGCCTGGACTTACAGGTCTGAGAGGACGCAGCCTTTGCAAGAGCAGTGTTGACTGGACTGTGGGCGGCCTCCCACCCCGATCGGGAGTAGCTTTTGTATAACCCTTGGTCTTGATGAGTCCATCTGGCTACATGCTAGGAAATGGAGAAATTACTTACCTGATAATTTCGTTTTCCTTAGTGTAGACAGAAGGACTCAGTATCCTGTCCTTGGCTGCCCAAGAATTGTGCCAAGGATTCGCCTGTGACTGGGTCTCGAATCCCAAAGATTTACGGGGAGGTGTACATCCAGTCCCTAGATCAGGGCTCCTATATTCTTATTGGAGTTCAATGTTTATGGTTGGTTGAGTACAGTTATGGTTATCCGTTTTTAATCATATTTTAAATCATATTTTAATCAAGGTTTATTTTTCAGTAGTATGTCCACAGTGGCTTTTGAAGAGAATACTGGAGGGCTGAGGTCACTGCAGGGGTATATGTTGGGTGATGTCAGCTTTGTAATCTTACTCCGTCTCCATCTGCTGGCAGGGAAGCATAACCCATTGGTCCTGAATCCATCTGTCTACCCTAAGGAAAATGAAATGATCAGGTAAGTAATTTCTCCATTGATTGTGGTCACACAAGTGAAGGGGTTCTGAGAATGAGTTCTGGTTTGTATAACTGGCACAGTTTTTTTTTTCTCTAATGGGTAGCTGTGTATCTACTTTGTCATCACACTTTATCATCAGATATGTAAACATGACCTACTCCTGGTTTAAAGGAGACTAGAAGCCCTGAGGCATATATAGAGTACCAGTGGAAGTATTTACTAGTATGTTCTTTATATTATAAGTTCCTGGTAAGTGTCTCCTAATGGAAGATCTAACCTGTAATGTATGTATATATGTAAATTTCTTTTTGTTTTTTTGAAGGACCTAATCACATGCCTATGCAGGGCCCAGGGCCTAATCAACTCAACATTTCAAACAGTTCCATGAACATGCCTTCAAATAGCCATGGATCTATGGGAGGTTATAATCACTCGGTGCCATCGTCACAGAACATGCCAGTACAGAATCAGATGACCATGAATCAAGGACAACCCATGGCCAACTATGGTCCCCGACCAAACATGAACATGCAGCCAAACCAAGGTAACGATTGTATTCAACAGCCCTTTGACACTAAAGGGTTTGTGAGAAGAACCACTCGTCTCCGAGGATATTATTCCATAATTTACTTCAGTTCCCTAGCCTTTCAGCTGCATTTTTAATTTTGGAGTAAGCAAACAATTACATCTTACAATTTTTTTTTTAGTTGATGAAATATTTTACAATGACTATATTTTATATCATGTAAACATTTCCCATAGTAAACATGCTATTTCTCTTAAGGCTTAAATTTGTGTCTGCAATTGCAATTCTAATAACTGTTACTACAAATAGATAAAGGCAAATGTGGTATACTGAGATGAAATGCATAGAAAAATTGGAATGGTCTTAGCAGTCTGTTCACCGTGAAAGTTTCATTACAAAGTATATAACCACGGTTTGTTCTGTTGGGGCTACTGAAAATGTAGTAATAGAAATAAAAACTAAAATAGATGAAGTTCCAAAATAGAAAATTGAATATTTACTCTACAACGTACGGTATCTTATTAAATACCATAACTCTCCATGGACTTGGCATCATTTAAAGCAGCAGTACTTGTAAAGCAGTTGTTTGATAATTTACTTTTGCAGTTAAAACAGAATTGTGTTCCCTTTAATTAATCTTCTTTTTATGTGACTTCTGATGACATATTGCAATTGAAAATTTCTGAAACATCCACCTGCCTATCCACTCCCATTATTATAAAAGTTAATGAAATTGGATGATGCTGAACTGGCAACATCCTGATACATTATAGGGCATGAATGAAGCATGTACAGCTAAAATCGAGATTCAGAGAAAGAATGCTCAGAACTGGCAACATGGACATAAGTTGTGAATCCTTTCTGTGTGTAATATAGTAATCAAAATATTAAAACAAAACAAAGACCTATCAATACTTCCAAAAGAAGTAATGAAGCCAAGAAAATAAAGCAGCTGCTGTTTCAAAGCAAACTATACAATTTGACTGTTAAACAGTATTCTAAGGTCACATAAGTGTGTCAGTGAGAAAATTTTACTACTGAGTCAGTGTCTCAGAATTAAAATTTGCTGCACTGCAGTTCTCCAGAACCTCTGGAAGCAGAAGTGATAGCAAATGCAACTTTCCTTGATTTCATAGTACTGTATCTGATTGGTCTTTGTTGCAAATGTCAAAAACATGGTGTCTGAACTTATTAGATTCTGTTTCATGTAAGGTAATTTGTGATATTGTTCCAATGCTGTGCACTGCACAATTTCGATAACCACCAGCAAAAAAGGGGAGCTTTTATAAAAGTGTAGACTGTCATCTATTACATACTGCACATCCTAAACAGTTTACTTACTGTTCCAGACAAAACGCTTCCGGTGTAGTCCAAACATCAGAGCTAAAGTTCAAAGGTTTGCTCAGTAGCTAACTACCTTGGTGGATGAAGAGTTGCATTTATTACTGGGGCTTTTGACTATCAGTTAACAGATTCTTTCTCAGATGAAAATATAGACTTGTTTGACATATGAGCCTCAACTGCATCCAGATGCTTTTAGCTACAGCCTCAATTTGGTAATACAGGCATAGACAGAGTCCAGAAAGGGTCAAATGTCTGAGAATCAGCCTCTCATAGGGAGGATATCTCATCAATCACTGGCTGAGTGTTTAAATGTATCTGAGCGTCTTAACCAGAGCACCTCCGATTTCTCCAGATTAAGTTTGAGCTCAGAAGCATGCAGCCAGTTGTATATTAAAATAAGACATTGGTTTAAGTATGTCACATCCTCGTTGTATTGATTAGGAGCTGAATATTATCCATATACAAATATGGTTGAATATTATATTTCTGATAACTGATTAAGCATTGACGAGATTGTGAAGTCCTGAAGGTCCCCCCCATGCTCCAACTACCAAGTTGATGAAAAGCAAGTATTTACATTTACCTTTTATTCCAGTTTGGAAAGAAAGGAAATAAATCATTGTGAAGCTGTCTCAGAGCCCTAATTCAGATAACCAATTGATCAATAGCATGATCACCATGTCAAAATTTACTAATGAATCAAGAAAAAGTACCAGTGAGTCAATACCTCTGTCGAAGTCCTTTCTTAACCCTTTATCAGTGCCAACAAAACAGATTCCATACCAGATTTGGTCTAAAGCCCAGCTGGTAAGTATCCAAAGTATTCCTCTTAATTTCTGGAAGTGAATGGCCATAGCCTTTTCAATCAGTTTACTCATAAACCGTATATTGGCTACTAGCCTGTAATTCTCAAGCTTTCTCTGGTCCAATGCCACAACGGTTTTATATTTTTAAGGTATTGGGTAATCTGGTTACCTTCCTCCTTCCACCCAATCAAGATGACTGAGTCGAAACATAGGTTGTTAAACCACCTGCCTTAGACTTAGGCAACTTTCAGATTAACCCCTTAAATGAAGTATGGGATCTAGGTGTACAGCTAGATGAGAACCTAGCTATGACAGGACATGCTAAGCTGCATATTTCTACAAAGATAGAAGCTACTATTAATCTTGGCAGACTTCGTACAGTACTACAATCTCTAATAGTCTCTAACCTTGACTACTTTAACTCCTTACTTCTGCATCTTCCAGCAAGTCACGTAAAACCACTACAACTATTACAGAATGCCGCAGCAAGGCTATTAACAGGATCCAGGAAATATCATATTACACCATCGCTGATGGCTCTGCACTGGTTACCCGTACAATCCAGAATCTAGGAGCGACACTACTCCCCTACAACCCTAAATGAACACTAAGATTCCAAAATAAAGGACTCCTGAATATCCACGCTATACGGAACAAACATTTGACACAAATAAGAGAGAGTATTCTCCATAGTGGGTGCAAAGCTCTGGAACTCTCTACCAGAAACTCTACATATGCTACCAGATAGAAAGAAATTTAAAAGTGAATTGAATTAACATGGCTATTCATTAACGCATATAATCTAACTTAAAACTCAGAATACACGGACCCGATAAAGGCGAGAGAGACAAATAATAATTGCTTTTTGAAGAATAAATCAAATGAGAGAATGCATGATTTTCAAACAACCCACAGACTAAGAAGTGAAAACCATCTTATTTGTGATTACCAACTCTCCTCGCCTTATGTTCTGGTTGTAATTCCATTTGCCCCAGAAACTAATCGTTTTGGGGTTTTTTATGTTTATCTGTTGAATGTATAACTATGAATATCATCTTGTAAACCATTGTGATATATACATGGAATGACTGTTCATAAAATGTCTAAATAAATGTGTCTGAAATAATGTGGCAGATTTCATTCCTTGAAGAAACAGTTTAGTTTCTTCCACATTCAATGCATGAAATGAGACAGCTCTCACTGGCAACTTTCCTTTCTTTGACCAAGAGGAATCTACCAAGTTTCAAGGAAGAAAGGGATCTCTTATCTTGGCACTGTTACTTGTAAAGAACTGCCACTGACGTTAGGATCTGATTTTTCTCATTCCCTGGGCTAATATCTAAAACTTGAATTAACCCCTTAAGTGTACAAAATCATTTTCTTGGTTTGTTCAGGTCATTTATTTATTTTAATAGCATAAAAATCTTTCTGTATTGACAAGCAGGCATAAGTCAGCCATAACACATGGGTGAAGTCATTTGTAGCGCTAATACCCTCAGAATTCATTAAACGTCTTGATGAGCATATGCAGGAGTTCTGTGCATGCATGCTGCCTCATGAGCCCTTCAGTTGTATTTAGTTTAAGCTACTGCACAATCAGTTTGTCAGTCTCTTAAAATTTTCTCATTTTTGGCTTTGTCTCTGTAATAGGTTCAGGAATGAGGTATTTGTCTGGCAGGTTTATCATGCAAAACAGAGAATAATAACACTATGTCCTATGTCAAACATTGAAAAGATATATTTTCTGTATAATATACACACAAAACAGGTGCTTATGAGAACACCTGAGACAAATAAAATATATACAGTATATCAGCACAATAAGCAATAGTAATTTTCCTGACTAATAGGGAGTAATTATATACAAAAACCTAATGGACACTGTCAGCTTCTTGAAAAAGTGTCACTGGGCCCTCCCATATAGTGATTTTTGACTAACGTTCCTGAAATATTGCCAAGGTACTGATAAGAAAAACTACTGTGTATGTTCTCTAAAGATAGAGGACTTCATGCCTTTGCAATCGCCATATTGTGACCACTACCTTTACATTCTGTAACCAGAAATCAGCATATGTATAATCACTAATGTCATGTTTCAGGTAACAAGTAAAATCCAGTTTATACTAATCAGCTCTCAGTCTCTGCTATGCTTAACTCTTAATATGCTAGTTGGTTTAAATAAGTAATGGTCTTATGCTTTTAATTAAGCTGCTTCATGACCTTGAAGCTTGCAAACTTCGAGAAAAGAAAGGCTACTAGAGGGGAAAACTGCCTATCATCCCACGAGCCTATATTTTCTTTAAGCAGTACTCTGTGTCTGTTATCTTTTCTTAGCAAAAATATGCAGTACCCCCTAATAAGCTGTTTACTGACCTTGTTTACAATGTCTTTCTTACATCCTCGTTCACCATTTTAAGAACATACTTTTGCCATCATATCTTGTCAGTACTAACATTTCGCATATACCATGGGACCTTTCTCATACGTCTGTCACCTCATACTAATACAGTCTCCGGTCTTATTTTCTGCATCAAGTTGGCTTTGTGATTCAAGTTCTATTTTTATTCGGTATAGCTACCTCAGAAAGCCCAGCAACAGACCTTTTTCAGTTCTTAAAAAAAAAAAAAAAAAAATTAAATAAATCCAAGGCCAAGAAGCCTGCATTCAGCAAATTTAAGGTCATCGTGTATGGGCAGCATCAAACTTTGTGTTTGGAAAAGCATGCTATAAATATGTCCATAGAAGCAACTGTTGTTTCTGATTTTGCCACCTGGTCCAGATCATGATGCTGCCAACTTTTATGGTTGTGTTCAGATGTTTCAGAGGCTCTGCAAAAAAGAGTTGTTGGGGAAGACCCTGACACCTTTGAAACAGAACTCCAGGGGCCACCCTTCCTCCAGGACTGAGACCTCTTCAGATTCTCAGTGCCACAAGAAGCTAAGGTGTGGGATTCAGCCCTTTCTGTCTCAGAAATCAGGAAAGGCTCTCCTCTTCTCTTAGTGACTCTAGCTTCCAGATCCGCCACAGGTCAGGGGTTGAGAGAGGTGCATGATGGTACTTGATAGAGTGCCTAAACAGCACAGGAGATCTCCTCTGGGAGAGTTTTCCTGGCTCAGCATACCCTTCTAGTTAGGTGAGGAGGATTCAATGAGGATTCCTTCAGATCCCTTGCTAGACTTGCCTAAGCATACATGTCCCCCAGGAGATCTCTGCTATTCCACACTTTTTGGATAAGCTAGCAAAGATGCTGTCCTTAATATTGAGAGAGCAGGACCTAAGAATGGATATCTTTCAGCTGTTGCAACTTCTTCAATCTCCAGTGGAATTTGCATCCATTCAAGTGCATAGATGTTTCAAGGACCTGCAAATGAGAAAGTGGCAGGCTCTGATATCCTGTCTTCTGGTAGCACAAAAGCTTGATCTGAAGTGTAGTGTCCAGTACTCCCCAAGCTTTAGGGGTAGTCCAGCTGTTGCACCACTCAGTGGGGCCGATGCAGTATTATGCCCAGTAAAACAGGTACTCGTATTGAGTTCCTGTTTTCCTAACACACACATCCACCTCTCCTGGCTGCACAATGCTTTATTTTAATGAGCTGCTGTGTTACAATTTTTACCTGGCGTATCCTTTTTATGTCCCTAGCACTCAAAAGCATCAGGCTCCTAGGAAATGTGACTGTGCGTGGATTAGGAAAACGGGCACTCAATACATGCATCCATTTTATCCCTCCACAACTTCCAGGCATTCCTGGTGTGTGAATATTGTGCGCCCAGAAATTTTTTTTTGTAATCAAGCCCTTTCATTTTTCCCTTATTTTTAAGTGCCGCAAGCAGTATTGCAACAATATTAAGTTGGAGGAACCACAGGGATCAGTATTTTTTGTTTTTTCCTTTGTTCATATTTGTAGTATGACTTAATGCCAGCTTCGGGACTGGCGTTAAATTTTCCACGTTAAACAAAAGTGCATTGGTCGACCGGCTTTTTTTTTTTTTGCATCGGAGGTAATAGCTAATCTACATGGAATTTACATGTGATGAGCACTATTAGCAACGTGTTTTTTTGGATGCGCTAATCTCCTTATTGCATCAAGCGTTAGTCTAGCACATCTAAAACAAGCGACCTACCAACTGTTAACCTGTGCACTTTATTGCATCAGCCTGTATGGTGGTTAAGTCTGCATTGAAATGTGCAAATTGTACCTGGGATCGCTCTTAATATGCCTCCTGGGAAGGATCCAAAGGCATTTGGGAGGAAGGTCTTCCAGGGAACCATGCTTAGCTCTCGGATTGTGGCTCACTAGTTGTATGTGATATAGTCAGAAAAAAATCAACAGAACCAGAGGTCACGATTTGAAGCTCCAGGGAGGAAGACTCAGAACCAATGTCAGGAAGTATTTCTTCACGGAGAGAGTGGTGGATGCCTGGAATGCCCTGCCGGAGGAAGTGGTGAAGACCAGAACTGTGAAGGACTTCAAAGGGGCGTGGGATAAACACTGTGGATCCATAAAGTCTAGAGGACGTGAATGAAGAGTGGGTGGCTCGCGAGTATGACTGCTACTACCTGGAGATAATAACCTTATTCAATAAACATACACACGGTTAATGCGACTCCAACATTGCTCTAAGCTTCAACGGCAAGAGGAAATGTGGAAAAAAAGATTTGCATTCACAAAAAAGCGGGGAGTAGCTTGCTTGTTACGGCGGTTACTACCCCAAACCAAATAAGTCTGATACTATATCCAGCATAGCTCTGCTTCAACGGCAGGAGAGGAAGACCGATACTTCACTTTCAATGCATATCCAGCATAGCTCTGTGCTTCAACAGCAGGGGAGGAAGACCGATACTTCACGCATATCCAGCATAGCTCTCTGCTTCAACGGCAGGGGAGGAAGACTGATAGTTCACTTTCAATGCATATCCAGCATAGCTCTGTGCTTCAACAGCAGGGGAGGAAGACCGATACTTCACGCATATCCAGCATAGCTCTCTGATTCAACAGCAGGGGGAATGAAGAAAAGTGGATCTATATACAGAGAACAACCAACAAGGACTGAATTACATAGTCTGGGTAAACAAGTAAGCATGGGTGTAGCTTGCTTATTGCGGCAGTTACTACCCCTAACTAAGCTAGATATTTCACTTAGATGCAGTTCCAATACTGCTCTCTACATTAATGGTGTGGGTGGAAGGGAAATAGAACCAAAAGGTTACTAAGAGCCAAGAGAAACAGATAAGTATGAGAAGAAAAAAAAAGTGTGAAGCTTGCTGGGCAGACTGGATGGGCCGTTTGGTCTTCTTCTGCCGTCATTTCTATGTTTCTATGTTTCTATAAGTATCTACACAAATGTGTGTAAAAGCCGAAGCCTTTGACAGAATCAGCAGAGCCTGACCAAGCAGATTTGTTGAGCCACAGAAGAGGGTGAGAAACATCCACTTAGCTTACAATGCTTTTGATGCTGTGGCCAGAAGCGTGGCCATGTTTAAGCACCAGGCAGCTTGTGTAGATGTTGAACAAGTGGTCTTTGTGAAAATGTGCATGACTGTCTTGTTTTGGAATAAGGTGTAGGAGATGGAGGTTCTGGTAAGAGTACCAATCCACTTTGAAGTTGCTGTCTGCAGTGGTGAAGGACCAACCAGCCTGGCCTTGGGTCAGTACTTTCCCTTCCAGCATACATTTTTTTCAAAGATGGACCTTCCTGTTTTTTCAATGTCATTGAGGTTAGCCCTCTAGAGGTTAGCAGAGAGAGAAAGACAACCAAAGGCAGAGCAACAGTTGCAGCCCATATCTGGAACCAGTTTTTGATATCCTTGAGGCCTGCTGTCTTTTGTGCAATGAAGGCGAATCCACTCCGGAAGGATTGAACATCACCAAGGACAAGTGGGTCCTGAAGATTATAAAATATGGCTATTGGTTTGCACTTCTTTCGACAACTTGTCCAAAGAGGTCTGTTTTCATTTCAGACCACTTTCAATCTGCTCAGCTGCAATTGGACATAGTCTCTCTTTAGAAGAAGTAAATCAAGCTTGTTTCACTTTTGGAATGTGATTGGGGATTCTATGCCCATTAATTCCTCATCCCCACGAAATCAGAGGATTGAGGCCTATCTTGAATTTATGGAAGTTGAACAGATTGTTGATCCAAGAGAAGTTCAAGATGAACGCCCTCCAGACCATTCTACCTTTCATCCATCTGAGAGATTGAACATGTACTCTGGATCTGAAAGATGCTTGTGCACATATTCTCAGAGGACAAGCAGGATGTTAGTTCTCACGCATGGGTGACGTCATCAGATAAAGCCCTGATAGAGTTTCTAGAAATTTGACTAGGCACACTGACATGCCTAGCATGTCCTATAATATGCGTCCACGTGGGGTCCCTCTCCAGTCTTTTTCCACGGAGCTGCCTTATGCTGTGAGTGAGCTCACTTTGACTGTTTTTTGGCCTTGTGGAAAACCTTTTCCTTGTGTGTTTTGAGGTTTTTTCCATGCTATTCTGTCATCGGGTCCCTCGTGGTGCCTTCCCATAATGCTCCTAGTCAAGGTTTTCAGCGATTCATATGTTTCCTTTTGCAGTTGATTCCCTTGGCAGCGGGGCATCGGTACCTGCTGGCCATCGCTGCCATAGTTTTCAGTTCATGCTCTTTGTTTCATCCGATATGGCCACGTCTGGAATTTGGCGATGCCTCTGGTGGACGAGGACCATGTCCATCCCTGATCTGCATGAGAGGTGTATCCTCTGCCTAGGGGCATAGTATTACATCCGGGATTGCTGTTTATGCACCCAGATGACCCCAAAGAGATGTCTGCTTTGACTCAAGATGGAGCAGCTCTTCGGGTTGAAGAAGTCTGAGCTATTGGTGTCTGCACTGGCATTGAAGAACCGAGGAGCCGGCACCAATGGACACAGAGCCATTGGTGAATAGGGGCGACAGAAACAAACTGCCATCTATCTCTTCCTGGCCGAGGATGTCTGGTTCCTTGTCATCTGCCTCAGCATTGAGGAAAGACCGGGTGGAGCATCTAAGGAAGCCGAACAAGCATTGGCACTGGTCCCCATCGATGCAAGGGGATGCACTGGCTCATGCCGCGATGCCCCAAAGCAACCCTGTAGCGAGGAGTGACAGTCCTCCATTGGCTCTGGGGGTCTGCTACAGTCTCCACAGGTCCTGATGCCAGTCATTGATCCACCTCGTCCCAGTTGGTGTTGGTATTGGCAACGTTTGAGGATCTGGAGTGCCGAGTCCAGCTAGTGGTTGAACGGGCATTGCAGGGCTTTGGTCCTGTGGCACAGACTGCACTGAATCTGGTGCCATTAGTCTTCGTGCTTCTTCTGGAGAAGCTCATCTTGCTCATTAATGCATTACCGATCCAGCTGGTGTTGGTTCCCGGGACAGCATCGGTGCCCGGCAGGACACCAAGGCCTCCCCCTACTGATACAGTGGGTAGTCACGGGTTCCTCTGAGGAAGGTTCACTGAGATCGGCAGACCTGCCCGAGGCCTGCTGCCCCCCCCCCCCCCCCCTGTCCAGTTTTACAGTCTGGACAAAGGCTGAACACCTAGGAACCCATCCCCTGTTGCTTACAGTGAGGATAAGGAAACTCTGTGATCCCTGGGGGATGATGCTTCGGAGTCCTGCTTCGAGAGTCTCCCATCAGACCCTTCTCCTCCAGAGGAGTGATGGAAGTCTCTCTTCCTGAGGACTTGACCTTCACAGGGTTTGTGAGGGTGATGGCGGAAGCCATCCCATTTCATTTGTTAATAGAGGAGGATGCCAGGCATAAAATGCTTGAGATCCTCCAGTTCATAGAGCCTCCTAAGGAGATTGTAGCAGTCCCAGTGCACAGGATCCTTAAGGAGAATATGGGAACATCCCCTCTCAGTACCTCCCATTGTTAAGAAGGCGCATGGAGTCTAACTTGTCCAGAAGGCTGCCGGATTTGATAAGCGTCAGCTTCCCCACCAGTCTGTGGTGGTTGAATCTGCCCTCAAGAGGGCCAGCGTTCTCTGACTCATTCCTCTGCACCCACGGGGAAAGTTCATAGAGCAAGCGATGAATGCTCTTGGGAGGAAGGTGTTTCAAGGCGCCATGCTCATTGCCTGCATTACTGCCTACCAGCTCTACAAGAGCCAGTATTCGTGGGACATCTGGAAGCAGGAGCAGGAGGTGGCCGAGCAGGTGGCTCAACTGCTGCAGGACACTCATGTCACTGGTATATAAGGGCCTAGAGTGCAGAAAATATGACGTACGAGTGAACTACAATGTTTTTGAGATGGCATTGAGAGTTTCTACAGCGGGAATCGGCACAGGCCTTGGATTTCCGACCAGAGGTACATGAACAACTCGCTGACATGCCATGTACTGGGGAGAATCTCTTCGGAGAGAGGGTGTGGGACGCGTGGCCCAACCAGGACCACCATAAAACCCTCCAATAGCTCTCTGCCAGCACTCCGAAACCATTCTCCCCTTCTAGGAGGCTGGCGAGACAAGGGCCCAGGAAGTCCTTCTTTCGCCAAAGGAAGTACTGTCCTCCGCCCACTCGCTCCTGTCCACACCATCAGGGCTCCTGTGGCTATCCCAGGCAGCATAGAGGCCCCAAGGATGGGGTTTTGACTGGGTCATAGGGAGCATAGGCCAGTGGACCCTCCAGTCGGGGGCAGGCAGCGGTTCTTTGCGAACCAGTGGCCCAGTATAACCTAGACCAGTGGACTCTTTCCATTATCCGTCAAGTGTACCAATTGAATCCATTGGATGTCCCGCCAAATTGCCCTCCATGCCCATTTTGGGGCCAGTAGCGCATCAGAAGATACTAGTAGTGGAGTTTATTTATTTAAAAGTTTTTAAAAAATCATAATCTCATGCCCCTGCCATTGCCAGGTAAGTTGTCGGCGCGCTATACTGGCTACTCACTCCTTGAGCGCATAGTCGTGGTAACATGCAATTATGTCCTTCGGCAGATTATTAACTCTCGGGCCATACACCCGATGTGCCCGGGCTATCTTTACCTCCGGTTCCTGATCTGCAGGCCTGGCTGTCTCACCGTCGCGGAGGAGCATGGCACTAATCTGTGCTACTTCTGAGGCGCAGTCCAAATATTCAGGCCCCTCCGGGACGCCACGAAAACTGAGGTTATGCCGCCGAGACCTATTTTCAAGGTCTTCCAGTTTTTCTTTAACTCGCTCCATCTCCTCGTGCATTGAGTGCAGTGTGTCTTGGTTTGCTTTAATGTCAGCGCTGTTAGCCTCCGCCCTGGTTTCAACCTCGAATATGCGGCGGCCATGTTCAGCGACATCTTCCTTAAGCTCCTCTATGGACGTCACAATCACCGCCGTTTTAGCTGCGATTTCATCTTTTATTTCCTCGAACCAGTGTTTCATGTCCGCTTTCGAGGGAATTGCAGTATCATCGGGCTGAGACCCCAAAACCTCTTCTAGCTGTTCCGCGGTTTCGTCAGTTGCCGCCGCCATATTGGCTCCCGGAGGCTCGCCTTCCAGCGCCAATTTACTGTATGAATATTTTTTAAGATCCAGCGTTTTGCGCCGAGTCGACATCTGCCGTCGTTCGCGAAGCTAGGGAGAGCTCTCGGTAAAGAAATCTCCCTCGGGGGAGCTCGATGTCAGCAGATTTGTGCAGTGGAGGGAGAGAGACTCAGGTTTATGCTGCCATCTGCTGCGATGACGTCACTTCCTCCTTATTTAAAAGTTTTTATATACCGCGCCATTGGGTAGTAGTCTAGCTGTCTAGGCGGTTTACATAATAAAACATACACAGTATCTTAACATACATCAAGTTAAAATACAATATAATTACAATACAATACAATAATAGCGGATACTAATGTTTATAGAAACAGAATTGAGTGATTCATTGAGATAGATTGTATGCGCATGTGAATAAGTACGTTTTCAGTGCTTTTTTAAACTCGCTATGTTTTACTATTAAACGAATATATTCCGGAATTGAGTTCCATAATATAGGGCCTGCAACTGAAAAGGCTCGTTTTCTTGTCTGTGCCAAACTTGCAGATTTTATTGATGGGATTTCCAAAATACATTTATCCATGGATCGGAGCTGTCTGGTGGGTTTGTATAATCTCAATATCGAGCATAACCAGATTGAGTTAGGATTATGTAATAAGTTATGGATCATGGACAAACTTTTATGAGATACAGTACGATATTGGAAGCCAATGTAGGTGGTACAGTATAGGTGTAATATGGTCTCTGCGTGAAGCATTGTATAGCATTCAAGCTGTGGCATTTTGCACAAGCTGCAGCGGTTGTAAAGAAGAAAGAGGTAGTCCAAGGTATAATGAATTACAGTAGTCCAATGTAGTAAGTATCAAAGCTTGGGTAACAAGACGGAAATCATTTGGTAGCAATAATGACTTAAGTTTCTTCAACATGTGTATTTTGAAAAAAGATTTTTTTTACTACTTCTGAAATGTTGTTGGATAGTGATATTCGGGAATCTATGATCATTCCTAGGTTTTTTGCATGAGATTTAATATGAATATGTTGATTTTCAAATATGAAAGATTGAGATGGTTGATGAATTGAGTCAGGAACGGTAGATAAATTCTGTTTTGGTAGTATTTAATTTTAATCTGTTATGGGATAGCCATGTTTTTATTGTTAAGTGGAGTTGAAGCAAAGAGAATGTTTTAGACCAGGAATCAGAAAATGGAACTATAAATTGTATGTCGTCTGTGTAAATTTTGAAGTTTAGACTTAATCCTGCAAGGAGACGGCATAAAGGTAAAAGATATATGTTAAATAGTAAAGCAGAAAGTGCTGAGCCTTATGGAACACCTGTTTTTGTTGTATACCAGTCAGAATTGCACCTGCCCATAGTAATCCTTTGAGGGCGGTTTGAGATGAAGGAAGAAAACCATTGTAGAGCTGATCCGTTAATACCAATTTGAAGTAAATTAGCTAGTAAGATGTCATGATTAAGAGTGTCAAATGCCGCTGATATATCAAGTAAAACTAATATGTAATTTGTGTTTGAATCAAAGCCTCTAATGATCATGTCGAAAGATGAAATAAGTAAAGATTCTGTGCTATGTTCTTTCCTAAAGCCATGTTGATTATTATGTAGCATATTATTGTCTTCAATGTATTCTGAAACTTGGAGTAATGCAACTGATTCTATGATTGTAGCAATTGAGGTTAGAGTAGCAACGGGTCGGTAATTAGTTAAATCTAAAGGATCATAATTTTTCTTCTTTGGAATAGGTAAGACTGTTTTTTGAGAATGTCTGGGAAGAGACCTTGAGCTAAAGATGCATTAACTATGTTTGATATGGATGGAGCAATTTGTTCTTTTATTTCTTTAAGAATGTAACCAGGACAGGCATTGAAGGGGCTGTTTGGTTTTGATTTTGTTAGTATATTGATAATAGTAGTATCGCTGATTGGGTGAAATTCTGAGAAAGAACAAGCTAATTGAGGAGTTATTGATTTTGGAATAGGTAATGAATCAAATTCAGATGAGAGATCTTCTGTCTTTTTTCTCAAGAATTTGGCGATTTTGTTACATAGTTCATCTGAGGTAATCGATGATATTGCATTTGGAATGGTGGTTAGTTCTTTCATGATTGAAAATAGTATTTTGGGGTTTCCGTGAGCATTAATTATTTTTGAGGTATAGAAAGCTTTTTTGGTTTTTATTATATCTTTCTTGTATTTCTGTAAATAGGTATAGTATTCCTGTTTTTGGCTTGGAAGTGGATTTTTTCTCCATCTGCGCTCTAATTTACGCAGTTTACATTTACATATTTTTAATGTAGTATACCAGACTGCTGTTTTTTTTTATTAAAAGTTTTCTGTGGTTTTAATGGCGCTATAGTATTTAATTTCTCAGTCATGTTGTTGTTCCAAAATGATAGCATTTCGGTAACTTCAGTGTGAGGATTTTGGTTAATTATTGGTATGATAGCGTCAGTCAGTGATTCTATATTAATTTTATTGCGGCGTAGTATCGTGTTATCACAATGGTTATTGGTTACGTTGCTGATGTTTATTTTACAGGTCCCTATAGCTTTTATTAGGTAGTGATCTGACCATGGGACAGGAGTAGTATCTGTTTGAAATGAGAGAAATGACAGATTAAAGTAAATTTGATCCAAGGTATTCCCTAATCTATGGCCAGGGCGGTCGAGCCTGTACCACTCAGGCAAAGAAGGTGCGGATTCTACTCCAGATACTTCCTGATGCCAAAGAGCACAGGAGGTCTCAATCCCATCTTAGACCTGAGGGCCTTGAACAAGTTTCTAAAACAAAATAAAAGTTCAAGATGGTTTCCATGGGCACCTTGATCCCCCTTTTACAAAAAGGGGACTAGCTATGCACCCTCGATCTTAAGGATGCATACACTCACATCGAAATTTTCTTCAGTCACAGGAACTATCATTGATTTGTGGTAGGAAAACAGTACTTCCAGTACCGAGTGTTGCTATTTGGGCTAGCGTCAGCCTCACGGGTCTTCACAAAATGCCTGGCCATGGTGGCGGCTCACCTCCACAGGCTTGAGAGTGCATGTTTTCCCTTATCTGGACGATTGGCTGGTCAGGAGAACATCTCGGGCTAGGGCCATCCAGTCCATGCACTTGACCATCCGGGTTGTTGGAATCACTAGGGTTCTCAACTACCCAAATTTCCATTTTAGCCCATCATTTCAATTGGACTTCATAGGAGCCCTGCTAGACACAGCTCAGGTTAGGGACGTCTTGCCTTGCCCAGAGGGCTGTCACCTTGACGACCATTGTGACAGATCCAGCAGGTGTCAGCTTGGCACATGTTGAGGCTGTTGGGCCATATGGCTGCAATCATCCATGTCACTCCCTTGGCATGCTTACACATGCACAGAGCCCAATGGATCCTGAGGTTGCAGTGGCGCCAGGCCACTCAGAGCCTCCGGGACTGCATCTGAGTCAACCCGACTCTCCATCTCATTGTCCTGGTGGTGGGTACTTTCAGATCTGGATCAGGGGATCTCATTTCAAGGTCTCTATACCCAAATTGTCCTAACCATGGATGCGTCCACCCTGGGGTGGGGAGCTCATGTATATGGCTGAGCACCCAGGGTCTCTGGTCTACCCAGGAACACTTTTGTCAAATCTACTTCCTGGAACTTCAGGCTATCAGGTACGCACTATGGGCTTTCAGCGATAGTCTGTCCAACAAAATTGGCCTGATCAGACCAACAACCAGTTAGCCATGTGGTATGTCATTAAGCAGAATGGTACAGGATCGTACCTCCTGTGTCATGAAACAGTCCAGATCTGGTCATAGGCCCTGCCCCACGAGACAGTGGTCAGGGCCATGTACTAGGCCAAGATGGAGAAAATGTGTAGTCGAGCCTTCAGACTCCATGAGTGATCCCTGGACAAAGGGGTAGCGAATTGGATATTCCACCTCCTGGGGGAGCCCAGACGAAGACCTGTTCCATATGATTCCTTGCAACAGGAAGGTGCCTCTGTTCTGCTCCTTATACAGGTCAGACAGCAAACCAGCCTCTGATGCTTTTGCCTGTCATTGGGGCATGGGTCTTCTATATGCGTATCCTCCGATTTTCCTTAGTGGTGAAGACTCTCTTGAAGCTTCACAAGGATTACCAACCTGCTTGATCCTCATAGCCCTTCATTGGCCGAGACAGGTGTGGTTTCCACTCCTATGGCAGTTGTCCATCCGGAGACCGATCAGTCTGGGGACTTCTCCAGATCTCATCACGCAAGATCAAGGCAGGCTGCGATATCCATCCTCCAGGAGCTGCCGCTCACAGCCTGATGTTGAGAGGTTAATCCTCAGCCACTTGATCTTTCAGAGGATGTGTCTCTAGAAAGCCTTCCACTAGAAAGTCCTATGGACTGTAGTGGAGGAGCTTTTCCATGTGGTGTGAGCAGAAGGCCCTAGATCCGTTCTCCTGCACGAAATAAAAACTGTTTGATTAGGTTCTACACCTGTTGGAGGCTGGTATAAAGACTAACTCAGAGTTCATCTTACTGCAATTGGCACATACCACCAAGGTGTAGATGGTATGCCCATCTCTGTACAGCCTATAGTTATATGATTTATGTGAGGCCTGCTTCAGTTGAAGCCTTCCACTGTGTCTTTCAACCTCAATGTGGTGTTATCTTAGCTGATGAAAGCTCTATTTGAGCCGCTGTGCACCTGTAACCTGAAGTACCTGACCTGGAAGGTCATATTTTTTATGGTGGTCATCTCGGCGAGCAGGGTCAGCAAGCTCCAGGACTTAATGACTTGGCCACCTTACACTAAGTTTTATCAGGATAGGATGGTCTTGCATACGCACCCTAGGCTCCTGTCTAATGTGGTGACGGACTTCCATCTTAACCAGTCCATCGTCCTGCTAATATTCTTTCCCAGGCCCCATTTGTACCAAGGCGAATGAGCACTGCACAGTTTGGACTGCAAGTGAGTGTCAGCCTTCTACCTGGAGCGGACAAAAGCCCATAGCTAGTCCACCCAACTCTTTATTTCTTTTGATAAGAATAGGTTGGCCATTGCCATTGTCAAACAGACACTGTCAAGTTGGTGAGCAGATTGCATCTCCTTCTGTTATGCCCAGGTGGGACTGCATCTTGGGGGTCATCTCAAGGCTCATTCTGTCAGAACCATGGCAGCATCGGTGGCCCACTTGAGCAGTTCCCGTGGAGGAGATCTGCAAAGCTGCAACATGGCATTCTTGACACACATTCACAACTCACTATTTTCTGAATACGGCTGGCCGACGCAACAGTGCGTTCGGCTAGTCTGTCCATCAGAAACTTTTGAGGTGTAGACCCTGCTCTCCCCGCCTAGGCCTGTTTGGGTTCAGGCTGTCTTCCCCTTCTGTTACCAATAGCACTGTTGTGCCCGTTGGCACCTGGTTAGCTATCTGTTGGAGCAGCCTGTAACTAGGGATTCTCCTATGTGTGAGGGCTACCATCCTGCTTGTCCTCTGAGAAAGCACAGTTGCTTACCTGTAACAGGTGGTCTCCGAGGACAGCAGGATGTTAGTCTTCACGAAACCTTCCCGCCACCCCATGGAGTTGGGTTTCTCCAATTTTTTTTATTTTAGTTATAATTCTGATACAAGACTGGAGAGGGACCCTGCGTGGATGCGTTGTATAGGGCGTGCTCGGTGTGCCTAGTTAAAGTTCTAGTAACTTTGACATAGATTTTTCGCATCAGGGCTCCATATGATGTCGCTCATGTGTGAGGATTAACATTCTGCTATCCTCAGAGAAAACACCTGTTACAGGTAAGAAACTCTGCTTTTACATTCACCCTGCCCATGGAAATTTCCTCAGGTTCGTGGTTCAGGAAGTGCACTACTAGTGCACTACTAGTATAAGGTTACTTCTGTTCGGCCTAACTGTGGCCTCAAAAGTATTAATGAAATATCTCTCAGTTGTAGCTGTGTGGCTTTGTTGGCAGGGATTCTGCCTGGACTATTTGTTGGTGACAGATCTAACTCTGGTTAGTGTTTGAGTCCCTTAATATGATCATTTGACTTCTACAATTCCTGGGGTTCCGGGTGAATTTCTCAAAATCCAACTTGGTCCCATCTCAAAGTATTCAGTTTATAGGAGCTTGGATAGAGTTTCTTCAGGAGAAACTGTTGCTTCCTATCAAATGAAACAGTTTTCATCTGCAATGGGACAAAACATCAGTGAAATTGAACTTATTTTTCTGGGTCGGATGGCTGAGGTAGTTCATGTGGTTCCCTTGATTCATCTGTACAAACAGGACCTGCTGTGGACCCTCCAGTGGGATCAACTGCTCCAGCCTTTATCCCATTAAATCTCAGTGATGCCTGAGTTGTTAGATGTTTCACCTCCAGTGGTGAAAGAACATAAGAAACTGCCATGCTGGGTCAGACCCAAGGGTTCATCAAGCCCAGCATCCTGTTTCCAACAGAAGCCAAACCAGGTCACAAGAACCTGGCAAGTACCCAAACACCAAGAAGATCCCATGCTACTGATGCCAGTAATAGCAGAGGCCAATCCCTAAGTCAGCTTGATTAATAGCAGTTAATGGACATCTCCTCCAAAAACTTATCCAAACCTTTTTTAAACCCAGCTTCACTAACTGCACTAACCACATCCTCTGGCAACAAATTCCAAAGCTTAATTGTGCATTGAGTGAAAAAGAATTTTCTCCGATTAGTCTTAAATGAGCTACTTGCTAACTTCATGGAGTGCCCCCTAGTTCTTCTGTTATCCAAAATTATAAATAACCGATTCACATCTACTCGTTCAAGACCTCTCATGATTTTAAAGACCTCTATCATATCCCCCCTCAGCCGTCTCTTCTCCAAGCTGAACAGCCCTAACCTCTTCAGTCTTTCCTCATAGGGGAGCTGATCCATCCCCTTTATCATTTTGGTTCCCCTTCTCTGTTCCTTCTCCATTGCAACTATATCTTTTTTGAGATGCGGCAACCAGAATTGTACACAGTATTCAAGGTGTGGTCTCACCATGGAGCGATACAGAGGCATTATGACACTTTCCATTTTATTAACCATTTCCTTCCTAATAATTCCTATCATTGTTTGCTTTTTTTGACTGCTGCAGCACAGTGAGCTGATGATTTCAAAGTATTATCCACTATGATGCCTAGATCTTTTTCCTGGATGGTAGCTCCTAATATGGATCTAACATCGTGTAACTACAGCAAGGATTATTTTTCCCTATATGCAATACCTTGCACTTCTCCACATTAAATTTCATCTGCCATTTGGATGTCCAATCTTCCAGTCTTGCAAGGTCCTACTGTAATGTATCACAATCTGCTTGTGATTTAACTACTCTGAATAATTTTGTATCATCCGCAAATTTGATAACGTCACTCGTATTCCTTTCCAGATCATTTATAAATATATTGAAAAGCACTGGTCGAAGTACAGATCCCTGAGGCTTTCCACTGAGAAAATTGACCAGTTTGTAATCCATGAAAGGAAATCGCCTCCTATCCCATGACTTTTTAGTTTTCTTAGAAGCCTCTCATGAGGGACTTCGTCAAACACCTTCTGAAAATCCTATACACTACATCTACTGGTTCACCTTTATCCACATGTTTATTAACCCCTTCAAAAAAAATGAAGCAGATTTGTTAGGCAAGACTTCCCTTGGGTAAATCCATGTTGACTGTGTTCCATTAAACCATGTCATTCTATAAGCTCTATGATTCTGATCTTTAGAATAGTTTCCACTTTTTCCCGGCACTGATGTCAGGCTCACTGGTCTATAGTTTTCCAAATCGCCCCTGGAGCCCTTTTTAACTATTGAGGTTACATTGGCCAGTCTTCAGGTACAATGGATGATTTTAATGATAGGTTACACATTTTTACTAATAGATCAGAAATTTCATTTTTTAGTTCCTTCAGTACGCTAGGATGCATACTATCCGGTCCAGGTGATCTGCTACTCTTTTTAGTTTGTCAATCTGGCCCACTACATCTTCCAGGTTCACAGTGATTTTGTTCAGTTCGTCTGAGTTACCACCCTTGAAAACCATCTCTGGAACTGGTATCTCCCCAACATCCTCATTAGTAAACACGGAAGCAAAGAATTCATTTAGTCTTTCTGCAATGGGCTTATCTTCCCTAAGAGCCCCTTTAACCCCTTGGTCATCTAACGGTCCAACTGACTCCCTCACAGGTTTCTTGCTTTGGATATATTTTAAAAAGTTTTTATTGTAAGTGTTTGCCTCTACAACCAACTTCATTTCAAACTCTTTACTACGTGTTCCGGTACATCAGTTGACTCTGTCAACCAGTGTTTCTTGTCAGAGACTGGGGAGTACATTGGAACATGGCCCATAATGGATAGTCTACTGCAAATCAACTTTTAGAGTTACAAGCCATCTGTTATGCATTAAGAATTTTCTCTCACCTCCTCTTGGACAAGAGCATCTTAATCCAGACAGAAAACCAGGTGGCCGTGTTCTGTATAAACAAACAAGGAGGCACGGACTCAAAGCCCCTCCGAATCTGGTCATTTGCTGGTTGCTATAGTGCACGCTTCCAGGTAGCCTACCTTCCTGAACATGCTCAGTAAGAGTCTGATAGCTGGGTCTGTGCTGGCACAATTTTTCACCCATGCATTGTGGCTGATTTATCTTGCTGTCTACAGAGAAACTTGCTTTTACAGATAAGCAAATGTGTTTTCTTTGAGTCTGTTATAGCAGACTGCTATTTCTTTATCATTAATCTACATTCTTTTATATCCTCAGCTAACAGGGATTTCTGCCATTTTCTCCCTTACTACCTCATTTTATGCTTCAGCGCTTGGTGAACCATGGGAAGTTTTCCCCAAAGAGACCAAAAAAGATTTTGAAGGCTCTGGTACATTTTGGTAAACTACTCAGTTCTGCGTTCCAACAAAATAACTGGTCTTCTGGAGATGTATTCTGCAATTTATCTGATAAGTTATCAAGTCTTGCTAAAAATTGTTCTGAGTTAATTTTATTTTTAAAATAAATAACTTTCTAACAACCTCTTCTCCCCTTCCAGTTATCTAAACTGGAAAGCTCTCAAGAAGTTAAAAATGATCAGTCCATGAAAACGTTGATCAGTTTTGTTATTTTGAATGGCTAAATTGGACCTCTCCCTTTTTGTGTAAAAAATTAAGATCTAAAATATACCCTGTTACATGGATCAGGCTCTTAACTACTTGCAAAAAGCCAAAAATATTCATAGCCAAAATAGAACCTGTGGCCAAGCTAGAATTTAAATAATCTATATCATTGTTTTATTATATTTGTTATATTGCTTTCCTGGAGCTATATTTTAGATATACATTTACATTGTAAATTAGGATGTCCTAACCACTGAATTTGTTGAATCTAAAACTGTATTAGAGATTTCTAAAGGTTCATCAGTTAAATCTGTATGACCCTGCGGAGCTCTGTATAACACTAAGAATCCTTGTAACCCGTCCTTGGACTGGTTCTTGTCAACATTTTTTGAGTGACATAATGGAAGGGTTGTCGGAGAAAGGTTTGTCTTTTTGCCAATATCAAAATTTGTAACAAGGTGGACAGCCAGGAAGAAGTGGAAAACATGAGGAGAGATCTAGCAAAGCTTGTGGAATGGTCTAAGGTCTGGCAGCTAAGATTTAAAGCTAAAAAAGGCAGAGTTAATGCATTTAGGATGCAAAAACCAAAGGGAAAGGTACCATACTGGGATCTGGGGGTAATTGTATCTGATAATCTTAAGGTGGGTAAAGCCAGAAAGATGCTTGGTTGCATAGGGAGAAGAATGATCAGCAGTAAAAAGGGAGGTTAGACCTCGCTTGGAATACTGTGTATGATTCTGTAGACTGTACCTTCAAAAGGATATAAACAGGATGCAGTTGGTCCAGAGGATGATTACTAAAATGGTCAGTGGTCTTCGTTGTAAAGCATATGGTGATAGACTTAAAGATCTAAACATGTATACCCTAGAGGAAAGGCAAGATAGGGGAGCTATGATAGAGACATTCAAATATCTCAAAGGTTTCCATGTACAGGAGGTGAGCCTTTTACAATGATAAAGGGACTCTAGAATGTGAGGGGTCATGAGATGAGGTTGCAAGGGGGTAGACTTGGGAGTAATCTTAGGAAATATTTCTTTACAGAGAGGGTGGTAGGTTTGTGGAAGTGGTGGAGACAAATAGTATCTGAATTCAAAAAAGCATGGTATAAATAGAGGGGCTCTCTAAGGAAGTGATGAGAATTATAATGCTAAATTAATTGGTCAGATTGGGTAGACTGGATGGGCTATATGACCTTTTTCTGCCATCATATTTCTGTGTTTTATAAGAATCAAGACAGCTTCCACAGCCAGCGTGTCTGTTACGTAAACATATGGCCAAGCTGCCAGCATGAACTTAGATGGTTTCTGAGGAGTTTTAACCAGTTAGTATCAACCTCTCTGCCCTGTAGCTGGCTTGTTTCCTTTGTCTGTGCCTTCTTTATTATCTCCACTTCCCTTTCCTCTGCTTTTGAAGGACTGAAGGGTGGTTGCCTGCAATACTGCAGACGCCTAACCCTGTCCTAGCACTGTCCTTTACATCTGTCTCAAGAATACTTATGCAACCAATAAATTGGTTAGTCTGATGTGCCACCCTACTCCTGGCATTTTGTTTGCTACACCAGACTAAATCAGCTATCCCTCTGAAGACTTTGCAGCCAAGATATCCCTGTTGCTTTATTACATTGAATGGCTGTCTTCTGGTCAACTGAGATGATTATTCCTAGGTCTGTCTTGTTTAATAGTTTCTTGCTATTGCCCTTGTAAATTTGTAAGGAGTGAATTTTGATATCTCAATTAGCACTGCAGCTCATTTTTCAAATCTTCCAATAATTTTAAGCCCCTTTAATTTTTTTGCCCCTTTCAATGTATGTTGCAGATTTTTTATCATCTGCAAACAGTATCTTTCAAGTTTCTTTCTAGTGTTGCTACTCAAGGTTTTGAAAAGATCTGGTCAAGCTCAGATCTCTGGTGTATACCACTAGTCACTTTACCTTTGCCAGCTTGGACTTCATTGACACCACTCTGCATTCTTTTGCGCAACTAGTTCCTCAATCATTTTACAATTTTCTTTTCTGCTCCCATACCATCCTACTTGTTTACCTTTCTTCTCTGTAGAATAGTGTCCAAAGCCTTATTAAAGTCCAAGTAAGCAACATTTATTGCACCTCGAGTTCACTATTTTTGTCATCTTAGTAAAAAAAAAAAATACAATTGAGTGAAACTATGCTATCTGGAATCCTGTAATGTCTGAAGATGGTATGCCCTCCTTTTTTTTTTTTTTTCTTTTAAAGCATTGTTTCCAAGGTTTTATCCACTTCTGAAGTTAGTCTAATAGTTCTGTTGTTGCTTGCCTCTTTGTTCCCATTTTTATATAGCAGAACTACATCTGCTCTCCTACAGTCCCCCCATTTTCAAGTGTAAACAGGAACAGGCTTGTGAGGGGTGCAGGAAGCTCATTCTTGATGTAAAATTAATTGAAATGCTTGACTGTTAGGTGCTATTCATTAGACCAACACTACATCTTTGCTATGGTTGATATTCTTATATGCAGGTTCTGATATTTATTATTGAAACAACATGAAGTTATGCAAAACAAAGCTGTATATGAACTTTCAAATATGTGAACAGTAGGTGAGATTTCCTATGTTGGATCGTTGGTAATCACTACTGCTTATATATTACACCAACATTAATCCATTTCATATCACTAATCTTATGATGCTCCCAATATCTTACCTTCAAAATATTAATTCTGAACGCATGACCATCATAATAGGCTTCATCGTTGTAGCTTCCGCTTTAGGACTCGGCCTTATGCTTAATCAAAGGTCACGGAAATTAAATCTCTCTATTTTTTTGCCTTTTTCTTATGCAACAATTAAAATGTTCATCCAGTGGAATGCATATATTTAGATACTTAACTTTCTTAGTGTAAAACGATACATCAATTGAACAGATTCTGATGGTCGATCAATTCCAAACTTTGCTTTCATGTCCATTCATCACAGACACCCGACACGGGACTGTGTTTCGGACTTACTTGTCCTTTTTCAAGGGTTGTTCATTATATTCATAAACATGGCAGTATGGCGTTAATTGTTGCATAAGAAAAAGACTTAAAAAAAAATAGAGAGATTTAATTTCCATGACCTATGATTAAGCATAAGGCCGAGTCCTAAAGCAGAAGCTACAACGATGAAGCCTATTATGATGGTCATGCGTTCAGAATTAATATTTTGATGGTAAGATATTGGGAGCGTCATATAAGATTAGTGATATGAAATGGATTAATGTTGGTGTAATATATATGAACTTTCAAGGCCATGTAAGTTCTTCTTCAGCTGTCATGCAGTCTTCAGATCTGAAAAAGGCATTTGGATTTTAGATTCTTAAACATTTGTGTAATTTTCATTTTAGTTAAGTGCAAATAATCCATTTTTATGTGGGATTAATATGATTGCTAGAACTCTATATTTCAGATATACTCCCCTACCCCCACACAGCATGGAGTTTTGCAGTCACCTGGAAAACTTTAGGTTTTTAACATAAGATGATATGTGTACATCATTTATTGATGCTTTGCATTTTATATCAAACAATCTGAGGGTGGCCTGTTTCTCCTTTTGTGCCCATAACCTCAAAGGGGAAACCAGGTGCAGTATTTGGTTTTATTTTTTTTTCACTCTCAACTACAAAAGGAAGGATGCTTCCTCGCTGTACTATTGACTATAGATGTAATTTAGAAAGCACAGAGATACAATAATCTTAACTCACCAAAATGGGTCCAGACATTGGCTTTGTTATTTCTAAGGACACTTCGATATCTGAAGCTTTTAAATGTGAACTAAGTATACATCGTACGTAACATTCTATTTATTTCAACGTTTTCGTTGTAATGGTGAAGAGACTTTGGTAAGAAATAATTGATTCTGATTGTATTTAGGTCCCATGATGCACCAGCAGCCTCCTTCCCAACAATACAATATGCCACAGGGAGGTGGGCAACATTACCAGGGACAACAGCCACCTATTGGAATGATGGGCCAAGTTAACCAGGGAAATCACATGATGGGTCAGAGGCAGATTCCTCCCTATAGACCCCCCCAGCAAGGTAAGTGTGTTCAAGCAATTTCAGTTTTTGTTTCAGTAACTAGAGTGGCATGACTGTTCAATCCTGAGTTTCATTTTATACCAGATTTAACACTGAGTAAGCCTTATGTACCACATGCAGGTTCTATGTTGTCTTAATTTCTGCAGAATTTATTCTGAAAACAAAAAAAGTTATTACATAAATATGAACTTGAGAGGCAAAGTTAATGTTGCTTTCTTAGCGTGTAGCAGATGGACTCAGGACCAATGGGTATAGTGTACTCCTGCTAGCAGTTGGAGACGGATCAGATTTCAATCTGATGTCAGCCCCTAGTACATATACCCCTGCAGGAAATGCAGCTTTTCAGTATTTTCCGTCTCCATAGCAGTTAGGGACTATCTGCACGCTCTCAAGCGTTAGATCAAATTTAAAGAAGAAAACCTACCTGAAGACGAGCCCCGCTCTCCTGCGGTGATATCCTCTGGTCCCTCCCCCAGTTGAGATTCCCGAGGTGATTTCCGTGGTCCCTCGGAGGTGAGCCTCGGTCCGGCGGCTGAATCGTGGCGAGGACCTAGCCGCTGATCCTTCGGGCGCGGCTGAGAGGCAGCGGGTGCACCCTCGAGCGCGGCGGTGAAGGTATTTGCCCTCTCCCCCCGTAGCCGGAGACCGCCCGGGACGAAACCGGGAAGCGCCAAAGACAAGGTAAGGTAGAAATCTTTTACTCGAATCCGGTCTCTGAGGGTCGAGGACGAGCACAGGTCACTGACCGGGACCAGTGCCACCGGGTTGATCCGCCCTAGCAGGGCCAGGCACCGGCTATTCCAAGAATCTGCCCTCATGGAGACTCTGAGGGGGTCGCCATATTTCCCGTGTGCTCGCCGTCGCCATCTTGGCCTACTCGCCGCGCCGTTCACCTCCGAGCGCACATCTCCGAGCCAGGCGCTCAGAGCACTTGTGCGCATAGACTTTTGTGCGCATAACTTGCGCGCACATAGCCGAGCGCATATCTACGGCACAGCCACGCGCACAACTTACACGCTCAATCTAAGCGCACCAGAGCGCATAAGATTTACGTGCCGACAACCATGGCACCCCCAGGAACAGAAATTAAAGCGCAAGGCCTCTGCCCGGCATGCCACAACAGAGCCGCACAAAGCGAGGAGGCCGATGCCCTGTGCACGCAGTGCGAGGAGGCCCTGGGAGATCCAGCTCAGGGCCAGTCTCACCCAGGGCCGAGTTCCAGCTCCTCAGGGGGCACCCCGGACCTAGCCAGGGGGACCCCTCCATAGACGGGGACTCCCAAGGAACCAGCGCCTCTCGGCTTTGATCCAGCATCCATATCATGGGTGGAGTTTTTCAAGGGGATTCACGCCTTTGTTCAAATGCAAACTGAACCTCTGGCTGTCCAACCACATGCTCCACCGGAGGACCCACATGCTCCAGGCCCCTCAAGACCTAGGCACAGGCTCCCATTACCCAGAAGCCCCACCTACGGGGACTCGGACACCTCTGAGGAAGAAGCCGAACCCCTAGAAGAAGAGGAGCTCCCCCCCGGGGGCAGAGCCTCACCGAACCATGAGATGCTTCTTCACAAAGGACGAGCTCCTGGACCTGGTCAATCAATGTCTGACTGAGCTCGCTATCCCGGGCCCAGGTACTTCGGGGGAACCGAAACCGAACCCCCTGCTGGAGGGTCTTCGACAGACTTCTCGCCATTTCCCTCTGTTACAAGGAGCACAACAGCTGACCTGGAATGGAATGCTCCGGAGTCCGCATTCAAAGGGGGATGAGCCTTGGCAGCCCTGTACCCCCTGGACCCAGCAACCAAAGATCTTCTTGCATGCCCAAAAGTGGATGCTATGGTCTGCGTGGTCTCTAGGCGCACCACTATCCCAGTGGAGGGAGGAGCTGTGCTCAGATGCACATGACCGTCTGGAGTCCATCCTCAAACAATCATTTGACGTCGCCGCTATGTCTCTACAAATTGCAGCCTGCTGTACCGTGGTGACACGTACCTGCCTATCACAAACCAGGAACAACACCCCGGGAGAAGACATGGAACCAGCGATATCATTCCTAGCGGACGCTGCCTCCGACCTAGTGCGCACAGCGGCCAGAGGAGTGTCCTCTGCGGTGGCTGCCAGTAGACAACTCTGGCTCCGAAGCTGGTCGGCCGACGCATCTTCCAAAACGCGCCTCACAAGGATGCCCTTCAAAGGATCCCTCCTGTTCGGCAGCGAACTAGAGAAACTGGCCGACAAATGGGGCGAGTCCCCATTGCTGCGACTGCCGGAAGATAAGACAAAGAGAAATCAGCGTCCCTTCCCCAGATCCTCCAGGGGCAGAAGTTTGCAGCGCTTCAATCCTTACAGGAACAACTATCAAGCGCCCTACGGTTCCTACGGGCAGGAACCAGTCCTTTCGGACCAAGCACAACAAGAGGGGAGCTAGCTCGGGTACGGGCCCCAGCCGCACCCCACATTGAGATTCAGCCAACCCATCCAAGGGAAGAAGCCATAGGGGGCAGATCAGCCCTATTCTACCACAGATGGGTCGAGATAACCTTGGACAAGTGGGTCCTAGCCATCATTCGGGAGGGGTACTACCTGGATTTCCTACGAACCCCTCCAGACAAGTACGTGGAGTCCCCCTGCCACGACCCCTCCAAGAGGGCAGCAGTGGAAGATACACTGTCCAGGCTACTGGCACTCGAGGCCATAACCCCAGTACCTCCACAGGAAATAAATACTGGCCATTATTCAATTTATTTTATCATTCCCAAGAAAGAGGGAACATTCAGGCCCATCCTGGATCTCAAGTCTGTCAACCGCCACCTCAGGATCCCTCGCTTCCGCATGGAAACCCTACGATCTGTTATAAGGGTGATACAACCAGGAGAGTTTTTCACATCCCTGGATCTTTCGGAGGCCTATCTGCACATCCCCATTCATCAGGAACATCAGCGCTACCTACGCTTCAAAATCCTGAACCATTACTACCAGTTCCGGGCACTACCCTTCGGGTTAGCCACAGCACCCCGGACGATCACCAAAGTGTAATAGTGGTGGTGGTGGCAACACTGAGGAAGGAAGGAATCCTTATTCACCCCTACCTGGACGATTGGCTGATCAGAGCAAAGTCACCGGAGGAAAGCCGCCAAGCAACCAGCAGAGTCAAAACTCTACTGGAAAGCCTAGGATGGGTAGTCAACACAAACAAAAGCTCCCTACAGCCCTCACAGTCGCTGGAGTACCTAGGAGTCCGATTCGACACCTAAGAGGACAAGGTCAGCCTGACCCCCACAAGGAGATCAAAATTGTGGAACCGGCTACAAACCTTGCTGGACGATCCTCGTCCCACAGCATGGGATTACCTGCAAGTCCTCGGGCTGATGGCATCCACACTGGAAGTTGTGTCATGGGGGCGAGCCCACATGAGACCCCTACAGCGCTCACTCCTATCACGGTGGAGCTCACGGTCCCAGAACTACACCGTACGTCTATCACTCCCAGGCAGAGTTCGGACCCAGCTATGGTGGTGGCTGCCGGCCAGCCACATGAGCCGGGGATCAAGTCTGTCCTCCCCAACTTGGACTCTACTCACCACAGATGCCAGTCTGAGGATGGGGAGCACACTGCGAGGAGCTAACTGCCCAAGGGCAGTGGAACGCAGAAGAGGCGGGATGGAACATCAACCACCTAGAAGCGCGAGCAGTCAGACTAGCCTGCATGCGGTTTGCCCACAGACTTCGAAACAAAGCGGTCAGAGTAATGTCTGACAACGCCACGACAGTGACCTACATCAACCGGCAGGGGGGAACCAGAAGCCAACAGGTGTCCCTAGAAATAGACCCCCTGATGGCGTGGGCGGAAGCAAACCTCCAGGAGATCTCCGCTGTCCACATCGCCGGGAAAGACAACATCACGGCAGACTTCCTCAGCAGGGAAAGTCTAGACCCAGGAGAATGGAGGCTGTCACCCACAGCCTTCAAGATAATAGTGAATCGGTGGGGGACACCGGACATGGACCTTCTGGCAAACAGATCCAACGCCCAAGTATCCAGATACTTCAGCTGCAGGCGGGAACCGCAGTCCCAAGGGATCGATGCCCTGGTACAGCCCTGGCCTCCGGGGACTCTACTATATGCCTTTCCATCATGGCCCCTACTGGGCGCAATCATTCACAAGATACACCTACACAAGGGACTAGTTCTTCTGGTGGCTCCAGACTGGCCAAGAAGACCCTGGTACGCAGACATGAGAAGACTGCTGGCAGGGAACCCCCTACCCCTGCCCCCATACAGGGACCTGCTACAACAAGGTCCGATCCTCCACGAGGACCCAGCTCAATTCTCTCTTACAGTCTGGCCATTGAGAGGGCTCGCCTGAGAAAGAACGGGTACTCAGGGGCGGTATTCAACACCCTCCTACGGGCACGCAAGTTCTCCACATCACTAACGTACATAAGGATCTGGAGAGTATTTGAAGCCTGGTGTGAAGACCACAACATCAAACCACGCTCATTCACCGTCCCCGTGATCCTGGAATTCTTACAGAATGGACTACAAAAGTGCCTGTCCCTCAACTCCATTAAGGTACAGGTGGCTGCCCTGTCATGCTACGGCTCCAAGAGCGAGAGCGACAGCATAGCCTCTCACCCGGACATGTCACGCTTCCTGAAAGGAGTCAAAAACATTCGCCCACCACTAAAGTGGCCGGTACCTCTGTGGAATCTCAATCACATTTTGGACTTTCTAGCGGGAACCGATTTCAGATGCCTACGAGGCCTGTCCCTTTGCCTGTTAACCTTGAAGACGGTGTTTCTGCTGGCGGTGTGTCAGCCCGCCGCATATCGGAATTACAAGCACTGTTCTGCCGTGAGCCGTTCCTCAGGCTCACCCCGGGGTCCATCCAACTACGCACGGTCCCCTCCTTCCTCCCCAAAGTGGTCTCACGCTTCCACCTTAACCAGACCATCTCGCTACCAACGACGGATGCCCGGAAGAATTTGGAAGAAGCCCGTAGTCTCCGCCACCTCAACATCGGCAGACTCCTATCCAGATACCTGGCATTGTCCGAGCCTGTACGAAAAACGGACCACCTTTTCGTCCTTCACAGCGGAAAGAAACAAGGGGAAGCGGCCTCACGGGCAACCATCGCCCGCTGGATCAAGGAAGTCATCAAGGCGGCCTACGTAAAAGCTGGCAAGCCACCACCTCTACAGGTCAAGGCCCATTCTACCAGAGCCCAGGCAGTATCATGGGCAGAAACTAGAATGCTGTCATCTGCAGGGCGGCTACATGGTCTTCCATCCATACCTTCTCCAGATTCTACCGTCTGGATGTTCAGGCTCGGGAGGACACAGCATTTGCAAGGGCAATACTAAGTGGGTCACGGGCAGCCTCCCACCCGGATCAGGAGTAGCTTTTATACATCCTATTGGTCCTGAGTCCATCTGCTACACGCTAGGAAATGGAGAAATTACTTACCTGATAATTTCGTTTTCCTTCGTGTAGACAGATGGACTCAGCATCCCACCCTTGGCTGCCGTCACGCAGGGCCTTCAAATGTTCAAGGATAAGCCATGTTTTTCATTTACCTAGGGCATCCACCCTGCCGGGTGTCGACGCCTTCCGGTTGAGTACACTGGCGGTCTCCAGCTATAGTCAATCAACCAGTTCAAGTTAATCAAGTTTAACGTTTAACCAAGTTAGGAAGTTATCCAAGTTAACCAAATTATTAAGTTAATCAATCAGTCAGTTACACATATATCCACAATACTTTTCGAGGAGAATACTGAAGAGCTGCACTTCCTGCAAGGGTATATGTACTAGGGGCTGACGTCAGATTGAAATCTGATCCGTCTCCAACTGCTAGCAGGAGTACACTATACCCATTGATCCTGAGTCCATCTGTCTATCAGGTAAGTAATTTCTCCATTCTTTGACCTGTAGGGCATTACTTTCTCAGTTTAGAAAAAAACAACCCCAAAAAGTTCAAATATGAAAGATGATGGTCAAATACAGCTAAAAGAAATGCTACTCCATGGGCAGATAAGTTGAACTATTATTGCTGAGAAAAGTAGCTTTCTTTGATAAATTAGTTAAATAGTAGAGGAAAGTGAGTGGAGGGGAATATATTCTATGTTCTCAAATTTTGTAAAGGAACTGAAATGAAAAAGAAAATAAAAACAAAAGTACACTGGATTTTATAAGATACGCGCGTAGCCGCGCATATCTTAATATAATCCGGGGTCGGCACGCGCAAGGCTGCGCAAAATCAGCAACCTGCGTGCGCCGAGCCGCGCAGTCTGCCTCCGTTCCCTCCGAGGCCGCTCCGAAATAGGAGCTGCCTCGGAGGGAACTTTCCTTCCGCTTGCCCTACCTAAATCCCCCCCCCCCCACACCTTTTGTTGTGCAAGTTACGCCTGCTTCCAACAGGCGTAACTTGCTCACGCCGGCACAGGCCGCAGTGCCGGGGGACCCGGGACCGCCCTCCCGCCCCTTTTTTTTTTTTATTTAAATTTTATTGGCATCCGAAACAATAACATAGCCATATCCGGCCTCCCGCCCCTTTTACGAAGCCCCGGGACTTACCCGTGTCCCGGGGCTTTGCGCGCGCCGGCGGCCTATGCAAAATAGGCGCGCCGGCGCGCAGGGCTTTTAAAATCTAGCCCATAATGCTATACACTTTTAGCTTGTTCAGACATTTCAGTGGTGTATGCATATTTTTAGAATTTGATTAAACGTAGTCCAGTGAGTTGAGCGTGGTATATGCTATGAAGTCAAATTTAAGAGATTCTTCATGTAATATGTTTGGTTTTTTTTAAACTGCATGCAGAATCCTTCCTTTCCATTTCATCCTGCTACATCAGTTCAGTCCGAGCAAGTGGGTTATGTCCCTTTACCAGCAAATGGAGGCAGATAGATTGATTTCTCCAGTGACGACATCGCCATTCTGTATAGATGAGAACTCTGCCTCCAGCAGATGGTAGGCTGTCTGGTGGTGCAGCGGGATTCTTGTGAAGGCATTGAAGCTGTTTCAGGCCAGGCTGCTAGTGTGCCAGTTGTGCACGAGCCTGTTAGCAGAGGCTTCCAATTCCAGAGGGGACTTGATTGAGCCTGGGGGCGGGGGCCATCTCTCTCAAAAAATAAATAAATAAAATAGAACGATTGAGAGGAGTTTCTGCCTTGGATCTTGTGAGTAACAGAGACCTCTGATTTTCCTCTCTAGCCCCTCTCCCTTTCCTCACACATTCAGCTTAAGCTGATATTTAAAAAAAAAAAAAAGAGGTGTTCTTTAACTGAAGGGCTACAGAGCCATTTGCTCAGCAATCATTCTCTGGGTGAGTACAATCCATTGCTTAAGGGTTATTTCTGTTGGCCACTTACCTTTCAAGTTAAGCTGGGGGGGGGGGGAGACGACTGCTTCGGCCTCTATGGAGAAGCAGAGTCACAGCCGTCACTGTGGCTGTAGGAGAACCGCATCCATGATGTGGCTTCTTTATTCCTTCTGCATTTTGTCCAGGGAAGTCCCCAAAGAGTGTTCTTCAGCAATCTCTGCTGGATCAAAAAATCTGTTAGGTTGAGAAGCCAATATGTCTCCCTCTGGTGCCCGGGAGGAGGCTGTGAGTGCCATGGTTTTGGCAGGAACAGTGGCCATTCTCCCATAACTGTCTCTTCTCCTCTATAATAGCGGAGGCCCTCCGAAATGGCAATGAGGTTCCTCCAGTCCTACTACCTGTTCCAAGACCCTTTTTGCCAGGTCCTGTGGGTCAGGCAGGTTCTGGGTCTGAATGCGTCCCAGAATTTTTCAGGTGCTTACATCAGGCTTTCTGTGTAATTCAGAAGCCTGATTGGGGCGAGGTTTTTCAGAGGGACTTGCTCAGGCTGTTGTCATGGTTCCAGTGCTGTGCAAACATCCTAGGGAGCTAGAAGATTTGGATGACCAGAGGATCTTGATTGTGCTAGCAGAATGTCTTTAGAGGAAGGTGAAATTCTCTTTGACAGAGAGGATGATTCAAGTCATCTATCTCTTTCACAAGGATGAGATTGCCACGCTGATTGACTACATGATTTCTTGCCTTCAGATAGTGGAGGAGACCAAGGAAGAGGCTTTTGTCTGGGATCCTATTATTAAGGGGTTCGCAAGTCTTCAAAGACCTTTCCCCTCCATTGGGCGATAGAGCAGATGTTATGCTCCTGTGTCTACTCCCAAGGAGGTGAAAAATCATGTTTGTATTCTCTTCCTCCTGAAGCTGTCAAGTGTTTGTTCCAGGTGCCGTGAAGGGGGATGAGGTGTACTGGTCACCACCATTCCAGTGGAGAGTAGGATTTCCCTCAAGGACCCTCAGGGTAGGAAAATAGAGGCTCATTTATTTACTTCTGCGGCTCTGGCAGTTTCAATTTCTATTTGTGGTGCCTTTGTGGTTATGGTGCTCTTGCGCTGGATTTAGCACCTTCAGGAAAGCGAAGAGTCAGCTAGAATGGAATTTGCTGTTGCATTCTTGAGACGTATTGTATGATCTGCTCCACACTTCTGCTCAGCCTGTGGCTTCAACTGTAGTTGCTTGGAGTCTCCTTTGGCTTCATAATTTGTCCGCTGATTCTTGGGCTAAGTCACGTTTGGGTAAGCTTCCCTTTAAAGGCGGCTTATAGTTTGGGGAAAATTTGTGTCTGTTGACTAGGGACCTTAGTCAGTTTTGTGACTCTAGATGGTATAGACCAAGGAGGCTGCAGTCTTCTTCCTTCCAGGGGTCTCAGGCCTCCAGGTGTAGGGCTCAGGGTTTTCAGAGCTTTCGGAAACCAAAACCAGTTCAGCTGCTTCAGGAATCAGTTGCATTTCTCAGTGAGACTCACTTCTTGGTTGTTCCTGTGAGCAGTCGCCTGCAGCTTTTTTTTTTTTTTTTTTTTAACCAGGAGTTGGACCCATATAACTGCAGATTAATGAGCTTTGAACCTCATCCAGCTGGGGGTATGCATTAGAGCTTTGATTGTCAGTTCCCAATGTGTTTATGATCTTGCACATCTGTTACCAAACATCAAGTAGCATTCTGTTGTGACTTCAGCTGTTGTGCACTGTAGTGCCAGTAGCTCCATTGGAAAGGGACCTTGGTTGGTATGCCATCTACTCCAAAGAAGGATGGATCTTACTGGCCTGTTCTGTACTTCAAGGGAGTAAACAGTCTCTGGGTCTCTTCCTTCCAGATGAAGGTGCTTCGTTCAGTGCTTATGACTGTCTGATGAGGCGAGTACCTGTCTTCACTGGATCTGTCTGAGGCCTACTTTCCTGGTTTTCACGTATATAAGCAGCTGAATTAGCCATGCTGTATGGGTACGTCCTCCGTGCCACTAGATGGCGGAGCTCTCAAAGTCTATTAAAGACTTAGCTAGGTATTCCCTCCCTCCTGTATCCTGACAGGATTACCTCAAGCTCCTCAGTCTGAATTTTTCCGCGCAGCAGTGTGCGTGGAGCTCTCTCCTTCTCCTCTCTTTACATTGCAAAAGTATAAAAACCATCTGTTTACTCGATTCATCAAAGAAGAAAGGAAATATGGAAAAGAAGTAAAAATAAATAAATCTGTCTCAGCAGCCTGCCCATCTGAGAGAGTTTCCAACATCTCGGGGCATTCACTCCCCCTTCCGGATAATGATTGCCTCAGCTAACCTCCTCAGTTGACCCCCCCCCCCCCCCGATTCATAGGGCTGGCATTGAGTAGAGGCAGGGAGAGGGCTACAAGACATTTATTTTTATAAGCTGCTAACGGAGACTGGGGGCATGTTCTTACCACTCTCCCGACTGCAAGGCCGCAGTATCCGGCGCGCTGTGACATCAGGCCATTTTCAGAAGCGAGCCTCAATCCAAAAAAAAAAACCAAAGGAGCAAAAAAGAATTTCAAACTCCGGCTCCAATGCGCGGGCATGAGTGCGGGCATGAGCGCCGGCATGCCACGATGCCAAAATGGGCGCCGATGCATAGACGCCAGAACCAGTGTGCCATTACACTGACGCAGAGACAGTGTCCACTCAAGTGCCGGTGCACCGAGACAAGCGGCCGCCGATGTGTCGATTGGCTGCCGGCGAGCTGATGCATTGACGCGGCTGCTGGGGTTTTTCCCTTTGTGCGCAGAAGCACTGAAGATAACGCATGCGCTGTGAGTGCCGGTGCACCGAGGCAATTCGGAAGAATCTCACCTAGTGAATGGTCCCGTGGAATCTTCTTAGGGGTGTCAGTCTATAATCCCCATCTTGGATTCTGGTCACGTCGGATGCAAGCTGTTCTTGCTGGGGGCTCATTGTCTGAACCAGATACCACAGGACACCTGGTCTCTGGTGGAAGAACCTTGGTCGATCAACAGATTGGAAACCAGGGCGATCTGGTTGGCGCTCCTTCATTTTCTCCCTTTCATTCAGGTGCTTTCTGACAGTACAACAGCAGTGTATATGTAAACAGGCAGGGCAGCACCAGAAGTCAAGGGGTTTTGGAGGAGACTTATCTTCTTTTCCCCTGAGCAGAGGGAAAACCTGTAGCTCCTTTCAGCAGCACACATTGCCAGGCAAGAGAGAGTGCAAGCTGACTTTCTAAGCAAGAATAGTCTAGATTCTGGTGAGTGGGAGCTCAGGGAGGATGCCTTTCATTGCTTTGTCCTCAGGTGGGGTGTATGCACATGGATCTGATGGCAACTTGCAAGAATGCTAAGGTTCCGCAGTTTTTCAGCCATTGCAGGTGCTGGGTTCCTGAGGCATAGATGCTTTTCCTCAGCCCTGGCCAAAGGGGAGTTTCTCTTTGTGCTCCCTCCTTGGCCATTGGTTGGCAGGCTCCTGTGACGGATAGAGCAGGCGAACAGTCAAATGATTCTGGTAGCTCTGCATTGATCTTGGAGACAATGGTATGCAGATCTGATAAGGCCTCAGGACGACTCTCTCCTTCGCCATCCAGTCACTAGGGGTCTTCTGTGTCAGGCCCCAATCATACTGGAAGATCCTTCTCAGTTTTATCTTATAGCCTGGCTCTTGAAAAGGCATGCTTGAGAGAGAAGGGGTATTTGTACTCCGTTATTGCTTCGGTCTTGAAGACTCGTAAGTCTTCTACATCTTTGGCGTGTTCTATAAGCATTCTGCAGACATTTGATGTCTCCTTGGTGTTCTGATGTCCTATGCATTTTGGCCTTTTTCCTGCATGGCTTAGGTAGGGGTCTGGCTTTGAATTCCCGAAGGCTCAGATTGCTGCTATCTCAATTTACAGGGGTAAAGTTCCCAATTTCTGATAGTGAAGAAGCTTTGTCCTCTGTTTCGCTGTTGGTTCCTCAATGGGTCCTGTTTCTCCAAATCTTGGTTCTTCCACCTCTTTGAGACTTTAAAGCAGATTTCCTTGAAGGACCTTATCTTGAAGGCTGTTTTTCTGGTGGCAATTTGTTTGACTCACTGTGTATTTCCTTAATCCAGATGCTTTCTTGCTGAGATCCTTTTCTTGTCATAGGGCCCAATTGGGTGCTTTTGTCCAGTACCTTCTTTCTGTCAAAAATGGTATATCTTTTTTTATTTGAATCAGCTAATTAAGCTTCCATTTTCTTTCCAAAGGATGAATGTTATGGCGACAACAAATGGAGGCATCTAATTCTTTTTGAGAACGATCAGGCTGGTTGTTCTGTTTGAATATCCATGTAAGCGGGAGGTGGCCTCTAAGGGCATTATTGCTAGGTGAATTAGGGATGCTATTGCTTCAGTGTATTTGTTTAAGGGTCAGAGAACTCCTGAGATTATTTGGGCTCATTCCATGAGGGTGCAGTTGGCATCTTGGGCAGAGATAATGTCAGTTGCCCCGGAAGATGCATGTAAGGTGGCTGTATGGTAGTCCTTGCTTGCTTTGTCAAGCATTATCGCCTGGACATTGCAGTGAAAGAGTTTGCAGCTTATTGAGATGGGTCCTTAAAGATGCCCTTACTTTCTCAATCCCTGGTTAGTGGAGGCTTGGGTACTTCCCACTTGTTTGGACTGGACTCGTGTAACAGGATGAAATGGAAAGAGACATTTTTAGTCTCTGGTGGAAGAACCTTGGTCGATCAACAGATTGGAAACCAGGGCGATCTGGTTGGCGCTCCTTCATTTTCTCCCTTTCAGGTGCTTTCTGACAGTACAACAGCAGTGTATATGTAAACAGGCAGGGCAGCACCAGAAGTCAAGGGGTTTTGGAGGAGACTTATCTTCTTTTCCCCTGAGCAGAGGGAAAACCTGTAGCTCCTTTCAGCAGCACACATTGCCAGGCAAGAGAGTGTTAATTTTCTTGCCATTAGTCCTGCTATACCAGTCCAGGACCCTTCCAGGAAGCAGGGCCTTTGCAGCTGCAGACTGTATGTTTTCAGCAATCCGTTTGTTGGCCTTAGATTTCCCATACTTAGCTGTGCTTCCCTTGCTTGTATTACCTTTGCAGGAAGGTGGAGTTCAAGAATTTCTCTCTTCATTGCAAAATGTATATTATTGTGTGTTAAATTCCTGTCGTACGTGTTTTTTTTTTTCAGTGCTTTGTAATAAGAATATCGAGTTCTCACTGTGCTGCACCACCCTATACATAGTGGCGATGATGTCGCCAGAGAAATCAGTGTCTTTGCCTCCATCTGCTAGTAGGGCGACATAACCCACTTGTTTAAACTGGACTGGTGTAGCAGGACTAATGGAAAGAAAATTTAGCAGGTAAAAATGTCTCCATATGTAGGTAATGTACAGTAGTTCTTGTTCCAGTACACAATGGAATTAGGCTATAAAATCACATTGTGTTAATGCTGATGTTGGCTAGCCGAAGAGCCCCTTTGGGCTGAGAGTCCAGAAAGTGACTGCCTCTGTTCTGTCCAGTTTTCTGTGTCGGCATGCTCTCTTCCTCTGATGTAGAGAGGTTGGTTTATCTTGGAAAGAGAATATGCTGATACAGCAAGTAGGGCAGGTTTGTGGTGGCTGTGATTAAAAATTGGCCCAAATGAAAGCAGCAGAAATCTCTCTCAAGTTTTAATGATCATTTGGCCACTAGATGGTCACATATTCTTATGGATGCCATTGACCATCAGGCTACTTGATTTCTGCTAAGGCCCAAGTTTAGCAGGCTCCTCCATCTGGCATGTTGACCATTTTTAAAACTGAGATTTACTGCTAGATTTTAATTTGTAATGAAGTAACACATTCTAATCAGTGCCTAAATATAGGCGAGTTCTAAATGCTTCCTTATCAAAAAAGAAAGAGGACATTTGCTACTACATTAAGTGAGAAAAACGAAAACCTAGTATAGTTTATTGAAACATTTTGTTGGAAGAATGTGGGGGTGGAGGGGGGGGCACTGGGATGTGGGTATCTGAGATATGTTTCTCATTATTATAATAGGAATTAGCACTAAACTGGTTAATAGCTGAGAAGACAAAATATTTACAACTTGATTGGTTGTGGTTTTTCAGGCCCACCGCAGCAGTACTCAGGCCAGGACGACTATTATGGGGACCAATACAGTCATGGTGGACAAGGTCCTCCAGAAGGCATGAACCAGCAATATTATCCTGATGGTAATCTATTATAATAAAATGTTAATTTTCCCATTTTCTGTGCCCGCCCGCTATTGATGCTGTTCACAAACCAGTGGAGGTGGGAGGGAAGAGGGCAAAATGAAAATATTATATATGAGAGTGGTGGTGACGAAACTGGCATTACTACAAGTGTTGAATCTTAAGTCATACAGCATTTTCCATATATACAGTTTCAAAATCTTATTTGCTGTTAGTAAAAAAAAAAAAAAAAAAGCTTTAGTTGTAAAGACACAGCCTTATAAAACATTTTAAGTAGTGTCATATAATAAAGAAGTTATAAATGAGTTGTACAAAAACTTCTTTATTATATATAATAAAGAGAGAGCAAAAAACGTCCAACACTGTCACCTTCACAATTACAGGGTATATAATGAATTAAACTATATAAAAATTATATATACTATCCTGGACCACAACCTTACTTTTTTTTTTTTTAATATTATTATTACAAAACTCTTCTGCGTTATTAATTCCTTACCAAATAAATCATACACCAGCTGTTAAACCACCCTCCCACAATTAATTAAAATTAGAATACACCATATACTTCATACATATCACACTCACACCAATCACGTTTTCATAAGTAAAACATAACACAGGCATCAATTTATATGAAACAAAAAATCTTGAAGGGGACACTTTAAAAACACCTACTCTTTTTCAACACAAGAGGTAGGTTGTGGTCCAGGGCAGTGTGCATGTGTGTGTGTATATGTTACAGATACAAAGATTTTTTTTCATAGATTCTACAGACCATTTAAATTGATTAGAAAAAGAAAAGATTTTTTTTCCTCCTGCATTTTCTTGTAATAGGGTGGTATGATAATCAATTTGGTCTGGAGTAGGTTATTCTTCCTCTTTTAGGAAAGTTCCTTGATCTGCACCTAAATGAGACATTTGTTTAACTGACTTTTTTTTTTTCTATAGAGTTGATGTGCAATTCATAAGAAATTTTAGGGACACGAAACTAATTTTCCAGCCCTGTCATTTGATGAGTAACACATCACAAGATGCATTTTGTTTTTGTGACAGTGTAGCCTCCCCAAACTTTTGTGTGTGTGTGTGTGGTGGGAAGGAGGGTTACCTTTTCTTTGAATGAATGAATAAATAAATAAATATGATCATAATCAAGCATCTCTAAATTTCTTTTTCACCAGTGAGTTCCCAGGTACTCTTCATTTCTGGTGTGTCTCTCACTGTAATGGCACATCTCCAGATATGTTGAGATGTTGAAGCTAACCAGGAAGCTGAAAGTGCATACTGAAGTTGGGATATACTTTAGAAAATGGAATTATACTAGTATTAAATGATTTTTTTATTTTTAGTGTGGAAGAATGCATCAATGTTAAATTCCCAGCAATACCACAGTAATATAATCTTGTGATGCGAGTTAAGGCAGAACATTTAAAGAAAGGGTTGGCTGTTGAACAATACAATTTAGTAGGTACAGATAATTTAAAGTCTTTATTTCAGCTCTTTATATTTCAAAATCCTATCGATATTACTGTAACATCTAGTTTACATTGTATTACTTAGATGCTTCTTGTGGCCTAACTTACAAGGGGTTTGTCCTGTTGTATGCTGATGGGAGAGACATCCTTTTATAAGTAGGAGCCCTAGTATATTCTTAGCACAAAGTATTTGGGCTGGGGGATGGACCTTGTCAGCCAATCAGTTTGCTAGATTGATTGATACCCCCAACCTTTTCCAGAGCAGTGTCAGCACATTAAGGGAACAACAGTTCAACTTGGTGTTTTTGAATTCTAGAAAATGAGTAGTGATGTGATTTCTGGTTACTTATTTTCCTAGAAGTTTCCCTCTAAGATCTCTTCCAGTTTTTGCAGTTTTACAACAATTGCCCCACACCATGCAGACTGTTTGCCACAAAACTATGGGATCCACATTATACTACTAACATGCCAAGATCTTTTGTAAAGGTATAGGAGCAACAGGCAAGGAATAAGCTAGTTTATAACTTCTAAGGAAAATGGCTTCTGAACCAGTAACATTTTAATTTCAATTAAATTACCGGTTTATATTACTTTTTTTTTTCTCTGATGGCTAATTGGAGTAGTGTTCTTACTTAGGGATGCTAGGTAGCTTTAACAGATTACATATGATGTTAGGCAGCTGTTTGTAAATCTTGCTAGTTTGAGATATTGAACTTAAAGCTCCTGTAATTAAATAATGTGGATAGTAAAGTAATTCATAAGGTTCACATTCAGCTATTTTGGGGGAAGTGAGAAAAATGAAGCTGCAATTATGAACCTCATAATTTAGTAGTATTCCATAAATGCAATCCTGAATCAAATACTAAAGGCTTAACTTCTTTTAAAAATATTCAATACAATTAAACCTATTGCAAACTAACTGAATAGACTTTGTATAGGAGCTTATAAATATTTAGGATTTTTACATTACCTTCTCACATACTCTTATTTATAGGATTCTCAGGATTCATATCAGGAGAATTTACTCTTATTCTTAAGATCAACCAAATATATTTCAAACTAGTCTTAAAAATCCTATCTATATCCTGAATAATTTGATTCTTTCTATATGAGAGAGAGGAAAGTCATCCAATTCTTAGAGACTAAGAAAATGTTGCCGAAATGTATAGAAACTCTTCCAATTGTATTGGGCACCACCAGTCTGATTAAAAAAAAACCCAAACCTTCCAGACACACCTTGATATGTTGCCTGTACATATTACACAGTTTTTTTATGAGGATCTCGCCTGTTTAGACCGTGTTAGATAAGTGAAAGATGATTAGTTAAATTCATTTCTAGAAAAAAATTATAATACATAAAAGTTTTAACAGAACGTGACACCATTTGCTGCATGCCTTAACAGTTGTGACCAGGAGACAAATTACTATAGACTATAATATCCTAAACCAGTGGTTCTCAACCTGGTCTTTGACAACTACCAGTCAATCTGGTTTTCAAGATATCCACAAATATGCTTTTCTTGTATACTACTTCTGGTAGATTAATAAGGTTCATAATTGCAGCTTCATCTCTCTCATATACCCCAAAATAGCTATTTGTGAACCTTATGGATGACTTTACTATCCATGTGGTTTAACTACAAGAGCTTTAAATTCAATATCTCGAACTAGCATGGGATACAAACAGCTGCCCAACACCATATTTGATCTGTTAAACCTGCCCAGGATCTCACTCCTAATTCAGTCAGCCATTAGAGAGAATATGCATGAAAGGTATTTGCAGGACTGCTGTTATATATCTCATGCATATTCATTTTGTGTATCCTGAGGCAAAAACAGATTAGCTGGGTGGTCCTGAAAGACCAGGTTGAGGACCACTGGACTCAATAATGTATAGATAGCCCCAGCCTCAGTTTTTCTTTTGACATAAAATAAAGGATCAATGCAAATCCAATCAAATTAATCCTAGAAAATTTACAGTTTTGCATTCAACCATTTGTTAGAAGGGGGGTGATCATAGTAATTAGATAAGAAACATTTTCATTGTGAATGCTCTTCACACCTCAGGTGCTTTTTTTTTTATCATTGATATTATGCCATTCCCCTTATCGTAATGGTTAGTTTGATATTTGCATAAAACGGGTTAAATGATATTTCTGCAGGAACGTTCACAATCTCATCCAAAAGCAAAATTAACAGTTTAACCAATTTTTTCTTCAGCATAGATAATGGTGTTTATTACTAATGAAGATATTGTTTACTTTGAATATATTTGTGTTTTATATTAAAATATGACCATTTTTTTGTCACCAGGCCCTTCCTTTCTGAATATTCCATTCTTCATACATCATTTCAAAGATGAAAATTAGTGACATACAGTGCATTCAAAAAATATTCAGACCCCCTTTACTTTTTCCACATTTTATGTGACAGCCTTATTCTAAAATGGATAATATGCATTTTTCTCTCTTCAATCTGCACACAGTACTCTAATGACAAAATGAAATCAGGTTTGTAGAAATTTGTGCAAATTAATTAAAAATAAAAAAACCCTGAAATATCACATTTACGTAAGAATTCAGACCCTTTACTCAGTACTTTGAGGCATCTTTTGCAGCGATTAAATTCTCAAGTCATCTTGAGTATGATGCCACAATCTTGGTACACCGATTTGGGGATTTTCTCCCATTCTTCTCTGCAGATACTCTCGAGCTCTGTCAGGTTGGATGGGGGATATTGATGCACAGATGTTTTCAAGTCTTTCCAGAGATATTTGATTGGGTTCAAGTTTGGGCTCTGGTGGTGCCATTCTAGGACATTCACAGACTTGTCCTGAAGCCACTTCTGCATTGTCTTGGCTGTGTGCTTAGGGTCGTTGTCCTGTTTGAAGGTGAATCTTCGCCTCAGTCTGAGGCCAAAGAGTTCAGTCTTTGTTTCATCAGACCAGAGAATTTTGTTTCTCATGCTCTGTCCTTTGGAGCTTGCCAAAAGGTACTTAAACTTCCATCTGGCCATTCTACCATAAAGTTCTGATTAGTGGAGTGCTGCAGAGATGGTTATTCAGAAAGGCTCTCCCATTTCCACAGTGAACTCTGAAACTCTCTCAGAATGACCATCGGGTTCTTGGTCACCTTCCTGACCCAAGGCCCTTTGCACCCAATTGCTCTGTTTGGGCTGGTAGCTAGATCTAAGAAGATCTTGGTGGTTCTGAACTTCTTCCATTTAAGAATGAAGGAGGCCACTGTGTTCTTCAGGACCTTCAATGCTGCAGTAATTTTTTGTACCCTTCTCCAGATCTGTGTCTTGACACAATCCTGTCCCAGAGGTCTACAGACAATTTCTTCAACTTCATAGCTTTGGTTTTGCTCTGACATGCACTGTCAACTGTGGGACCTTATTTAGACAGGTGTGTGCCTTTCCACATGTCCAATCAGTTGAATTTACCACAGGTGGACTCCAAGTTGAAGAAACATTTCAAGAATGATCAATGGAAACAGGATGCACCTGAGCTCAACTCTGAATGTCACAGCAAAGGGTCCGAATACTTATGTAAATGTGATCTTTCCGCTTTTTATTTTAATTTACACAAAGTTCTACAAATCTGATTTCACTTTGTCATTATGAGATATTGTGTGTAGATTGAGGAGGGAAAAAGTGTATCATCTGCTTTAAGGCTGTTAAGTATTAAAATGTGGAAAAAGTGAAGGGGTTGGAATACTTTCTGAATGCATGTATTTAAAAAAAAAATGTATCCACCTAATTAGCTTCAAGTGATATATTTCAAATTATTATTGAAGCATTAAATGAACATTTAAATTAATCATGCTTCCTGAGCCCCATTGATGTATAGAGACTTATACTGGATTGAATCTTCACCTTTCTATGCTAAGGTAGTGATATATTCAGTGCTCAAAATGTTTCTCCAAGGAGAAGCAATTTGGTAGTCTTCACACATGGGTGATATCATCAGATGGAGCCCTATGCAAAAAACTTATGTCAAAGTTTCTGGAAACTTTGACTAGGCACAGAGCATGCTCAGCATGCCATATACCATGCATCCATGTAGAGTTCTTCTTCAGTCTGTTTTCTGCGGATCTGCAAGCCTTGCAGTTGATTGAGTTCTTAAAAATTTTGACTTTCTCGCCTAGTGGAAAACATTTTTTTGCGTTTTCGCAAATTTTTTTTTCTCTCTGTTCCGTTGCCGGGTCCCCCTCTCTCTCTGCCTTCCCTTAGTATTCCCAGTCAAGATATTTGACGTCTTTGGGTAAGTTTACTTTCATGGTGGATTTCCCCCTTGGTGTGGTTCAGTGACCAATGGTCGACACCCACTTCCACTGTTCCAACCTTCAGCCCTTTAGTATCACTCCATCGTGGCCACGTCCAGTTTTTGCCGATATCCCCAGTGCCCACGGACCATGTCAATCACTGAACCACATGAAGTCTTCATCCTCTGCCTGGGGGCATCGCATGATGTCTGGGGTTGCCACTTGTTCAACCAAATGACCCCAAAGGGACGTCTGCTTTGACTTGACAAGATGGGAGCACCTCTTTGGGTCAAAGAAGTCCGACCCATCAGCATCTAAGGATCTCAGAGCCGCACAGACAGCCACCTAGACATCAAAATCAGCAGGGCCATCGGTTCCGTCGAGGTAGCCAGTGGATAGGGGTGCTGGAGACCGACCAGCGTCTATCTTCTCCAGATCGAAGGCAGTAGGTTAATCTTTGACCTCGGCATCAGGGAAAGACCAGGCCGAGCATCGTGGGAAGTCCAAGAAGCATCGGCGCCGGTCTCAGTTAGTGCATGGTAACGGGCAAGGGGATGCACTGGCTTTTGCCGTGATGCCCCCAAAGTGACTTTGTGGCTAGGAGTGCCAGTCTTCCATTAATGCCTGGGTTCCACGACGATCTGGTGCCAGTCACCGATCCCCCTCGAGGGTCCGAGGAATATTTGGCCACCTCTCCTGCATCTGCATTGTTCGAGGAGGAGTTGGCGCGTCGAGTCCAGCTGGTGATGTCTCTGATGTCCAGGTGGGCGCCCACCTCAGCACCAGTGATCATCAAACGGTAAGGTTTCATATTACACACAGGATACGGAGAAGAAGCATGAAGACCAGAGTTTTGCAGTTCAAAAACACATACCTTGATGAAATGGGGAAGTACCTGGAGGAAGAACTAGAAGGCTGGGAGAAAATGAAACCATTATTGCTACCAAATGACTTCTGTCAAGTTACCCAATCCTTGATACTTACTACATTGGACTACTGTAACGCATTATATCTTGGTTTACCTCTAGCATCTCTACAACCACTTCAACTTGTCCAAAATGCAACAGCTTAAATGCTATACAGTGTTTCACACAGAGACCATATTACACCTATACTGTATCAATTGCACTGGCTTCCAATATCTTTCTGTATCACATATAAAAGTTTGTCTACAATTCATAATCTGATACATAATCCTAATTCAATTTGGTTATGCTCAATACTGAGATTATATAAACCCAATAGACAGCTTAGGTCTATGGATAAATGTATTCTGGAAATCTCATCAATAAAATTGGCTAGCTTGGCACTGACAAAACGAGCATTCTCAGTTGCAGGTCCTATATTTATGGAACTCAATTTCAGAATATATTTAACAGTAAACCGTAATGAATTTAAAAAAGCTCTGAAAATGTATTTATTCACTTGCGCATATACTATATCTCAATGACCTCCTAATATTTATAATGTTATAATTACTGTTAACTATTGTAGTTTGAATGTAAACATATTGTATTTTAACTTGTTGTATTGTTACGATATTGTGTTTGTTTTATTATGTGCACCGCCTAGACGGATAGACTACTACCCCTTGGCGTGGTATATAAAAACTTTTAAATAAATTAAAGAAATAAAGATGTGGAACAGTGGACCAAACTAAAAGGAGCAATTACCAAGGCAACTAATCTATATGTTAGAAAGGTAAAGAAAAGCAAAAGAAAAATGAAACTTATCTGGTTCACAAAGGAGGTGGCTGACAAAATAAAGGCTAAAAGAACAGCGTTCAAGAAATATAAAGGATCTCGAAGGGAGAAGCACAAAGAATAATATCGGGTAGAAATGAGGGAGACAAAGTAATCAAGACGGCAAAAGTCAAGCAGAAGAAAGGATTGCCAAAGAGGTAAAGAGAGGTGACAAAACATTTTTCAGATACATCAGAGAAAGGAGAAAAGTTCAAAGTACTATAGTGAAATTGAAAGGTGAAAAGGATCAATGTGTGGAGAGAGACAAAGAAATGGCAGAAATATTAAACAGATACTTCAGTTCGGTGTTCACTAAAGAGAACCCTGGAGAAGGACCGATGTTAGTTAACAAGAAACTGGAGGGGAGTGGAGTAGATGTAACTCCATTTACAGTAGAGAATGTATGGGAAGAGCTGGGGAAACTGAAAGTGGACAGAGCCATGGGGCCTGATGAGGTTCATCCCAGGATACTGAGGGAGCTCAGAGATGTGCTGGCGGGTCCGCTGAGTGACCTGTTCAATAGATCCCTAGAAACGGGAGTGGTGCCGAGTGATTGGAGAAGAGCGGTGGTGGTCCTGCTTCACAAGAGTGGGAGCAGAGAGGAGGCTGGAAACTACAGGCCGGTTAGCCTCACCTCGGTGGTGGGAAAAGTAATGGAGTCATTGCTGAAAGAGAATAGTGAACTATCTACAATCGGGAGAATTGCTGGACCAGAGGCAGCATGGATTCACCAGGGGAAGATCCTGTCAGACAAATCTGACTTTTTTGACTGGGTGACTAGGGAATTGGAGCGAGGAAGAACGCTCGATGTCATCTACTTGGATTTCAGCAAAACTTTTGATATGGTCCCGCACAGGAGGCTGGTAAATAAAATGAGAAGCTTAGGAGTGGGTGCCGAGGTGGTGGCCTGGATTGCAAACTGGTTGATAGAAGACAATGTGTGATGGTAAATGGAACTTACTCTGAAGAGAGAGCGGTGTTAAGCAGAGTGCCGCAAGGATCGGTGTTGGGACCGGTCCTGTTCAATATCTATGTGAGCGACATAGCGGACGAGATAGAAGGTAAGGTTTGTCTTTTTGCGGATGACGCTAAGATCTGCAACAGAGTGGATATGCCGGAAGGAGTCGAGAGAATAAGACGGGATTTAAGGAAGCTGGAAGAGTGGTTGAAGATATGGCAGCTGAGATTTAATGCTAAGAAGTGCAGAGTCATACATATGGGGTGTGGCAATTCGAAAGAACTGTATTCGTTGGGGGGTGAAGGGCTGATGTGCACAGAGCAAGAGAGAGACCTTGGGGTGATAGTGTCTAACGATCTGAAGTCGGGGAAACAATGTGACAAGGCGATAGCTAAAGCCAGAAGAATGCTGGGCTGCATAGAGAGAGGAATATCGAGTAAGAAAAGGGAAGTGATTATCCCCTTGTACAGGTCCTTGGTGAGGCCTCACCTGGAGTACTGTGCTCAGTTCTGGAGACCGTATCTCCGAAGGGACAGAGACAGGATGGAGGCGGTCCAGAGAAGTGCGACCAAAAAGGTGGATGGTCTTCATCGAACGACTTATGAGGAGAGATTTAAGAATATAAATATGTACACCCTGGAGGAAAGGAGGAGCAGAGGTGATATGATACAGACTTTCAGATACTTGAAGGGTTTTAATGATCCAAAGACAACGACAAACCTTTTCTGTTGGAAAAAAATCAGCAGAATCAGGAGTCACGATTTGCAGCTCCAGGAAGGAAGACTCGGAACCAATGTCAGGAAGTATTTCTTCACAGAGGGTGGTAGATCCCTGGAACGCCCTTCCAGAGGAAGTGGTGAAGACCAAAACTGTGAAGGACTTCAAAGGGGCGTGGAATAAACACTGTGGATCCATAAAGTCTAGAGGATGTGAATGAACAGAGGATGGCTTGTGGGAATGATGGCTACTACCTGGAGATAATACCCTTATTCAATAAACATACACACGGTTAATGCAACTCCATCATTGCTCTATGCTTCAATGGCAAGAGGAAATGTGGAAAAAGGGATTTGCATTCACAAAAAAGTGGGGAGTAGCTTGCTGGTTATGGTGTTACTACCCCAAACCAAATAAGCCTACTTCACTTTCAATGCATATCCAGCGTAGCTCTCTGCTTCAATGGCAGGGGGGCATGAAGAAAAGATTTTATATTCAGACAACCAACAAGGACTAAATTACATAGTCTGGGTAAACAAATAAGCATGGGTATAGCTTGCTTGTACGGCTGTTACTACCCCAAATCAATTAAGCCTGATACTTCACTTTCAATGCATATCCAGCGTAGCTCTCTGCTTCAACAGCAGGGGGAATGAAGAAAAGTGGATTTATATTCAGACAACAACCAACAAGGACTGAATTGCACAGACTGGGTAAACAAATAAGCGTGGGAGTAGCCTGCTTATTGAGTCAGTTACTACCCCTAACCAATTAAGCTAGATACTTCACTTAGATGCAGTTCCAGCACTGCTCTCTACATTAATGGCAGGGGTGGAAGGGAATTGGAACCAAAAGGTTACTAAGGGCCAAGAGTAACAGATAAGTATTAGAAAAATAAGTGTGAAAGCTTGCTGGGCAGACTGGATGGGCCGTTTGGTCGTCTTCTGCCGTCATTTCTATGTTTCTATGGTGGCACCGACTGTACCGGAGCTGCTACCGCCCGTTCTCGTACCGCTTCGGGAGAAGCTCAGTGTGCTCATCGGTGCCTTACCGACCCTGCTGGTGTCTGTTCCCGGCCAGCACTGATGCCCATCAGGGCCACCTCCTATCAATGTGCTGGACATCGCTGGTTCGTCCTCTGAGGAAGCTCCACTGAGGCCGGTGGGATTGCCGAGGCCTATAGTCATCTCCCTCCACCCCCCCTGTCCAGTTCCATTGGTGCCTGCACCTTTGGACCTTGGCTGAGCACCTAGGGCCCCATCCCCTGTGACATATAGTGAGGATGAGGGTCCCTAATGACCCCTGGGGAGATGATCATACAAACTCTTTGTCCGAGGGCACAGATGGTCTCCTGTCACCCTTCTCCAGAGGCGTAAAGGAAGTCTCTGCCTGAGCGCTTCACCTTTGCAGATTTTGTGAGGTTGATGGCTTAGGCAATCCCTTTCCAGCTGTTGACGGAATGCCAGGCACAAGATGCTTGAGATCCTTCAATTTGTGGTGGCTCCTAAAGAGATTATGGCCGTCCCGATACACAAGATCCTTTTGGAGTTGCTGAGGATTTGGGAACCACCCCCTCACTGTGACTCCTGAAAATAAGAAGGCACACGGGTTTACCTTGTCCAGAAGGCTGTCTAATTTGATAAGCGTCAGCTGACCCACCAGTCTGTGGTAGTTGAATACGCCCTCAAGAGGGCCAAGAGCGCTCAGACCCCACTGCTTGGTGCCTCTAGGGAAGGACCACAGAGTGATTGATGCTCTTGAGATGAAGGTGTTCCAAGGGGCCTTGCTTATTTCCTGCATCACTGCCTACCAGCTCTACATAAGCCAATATTCGCGGGACATCTGGAAGCAGGTTCAGGAGATGGCTGAGCAGCTGCCTCAACAGCAGCAAGACACCCTCATATCGCTGGTGTGCAAGGATTTGGAGTGTGGAAAGCAAGAGGTCCATGCAGCTTACGACGTTTTCGAGAAGTATTGAGAGTCTCTGCAGTGGGAATCGGTGCCCGCAGAATGCATGGCTGCAGGCCTCGGATCTCCGATCGTAGGCACAGGAACGACTCGCTGACATGCTGTGTATATGAGAGAATCTTTTTGGAGGTAGGGTGAGGGACGCTGTGGCCCAACTTCAGGACCATCATGAGACCCTCCAGCAACTCTCCACCAGTCTCCGGACCCTTCACCTTCTAGGAAGTCATTGAGGCAGAAGCTAAGGAAGTTCTTCTTTCGCCAAAGAAATTATTATTCTCTGCCCCCTCAATGCCGTACTCATCATTGGAACTCTCACAGCCATCCCAGGCAGCAGCTGGCTCCTCAATCAAACCCGGGGATGGGCTTTTGACTGGGCCGCGGAGAGTGTCATCCAAGTCCCCCCGTACTCAGAGTAATGAACCCTCTGATTGAGGGCTGGCTGTGGTTCTTCGCAAACCAGTGACCCAGTGTAACCCCGGACCAGTGGGTTCTGACCATTGTCCAATTAATTCAATTGGGTGTCCCAACAAATTGCCTTTTGTGCCCGTATTGGGGGCCGGTAGTGCATCAAAAAGTACTGCTAGAGGAGCTTTCCTCTCTCTTAATGGCCATTCCCCCACGGCAAAGAGGGTGGGGATTTTACTCCAGGTACTTACTGATTCCAAAGAGAACAGGAGGACTTCGTCCAATCCTAGACCTAAGGGCTTTGAACAAATTTCTAAAAAGAAAAAATGTTTAAGATAGTTTCCCTGGACACCTTGCTTCCCCTTTTGCAAAAAGGGACTGGCTATGCTCCCTCGACCTAAAGGACGTGTACATCCACATCTAAATCTTCCATGGTCACAGGAAGTATCTCCAGTTTGAGTGGTGAAAATCTCTCAGGCTTGCATCCGCCCCACGGATATTCACAAAATGCCTGGCCATGGTGGCGGCGCCCCTCCACAGACTTGGGAGTGCATATTTTTCCCTATCTGGACAATTGGCTGGTCAAGAGCACATTTCAAGTGTTGAAGTACATTAGGGTTTATTCTCAACTATCCAAAGTCCTATCTCAGTCCGTCACCTCAGTTGGACTTCATTGGAGCCCTGCTAGACATGACTCAAGCCAATGCTTTTCTGCCACGCCAGAGGGCTGTGTCAATAGCAGCCATTGCAGCAAAAGTTCAATAGAGCTAGCAGGTATTGGCTTGGCACATGTTGAGGTTGTAGAGCCATTTGGCTGTAACTGTCCATGTTACTCACTTGGCACAATTGCACATGCACAGAGCCCAATGGACCCTGAGGTCTCAGTGGTGGCAAGCCACACAGAGCCTCCAAGATCACATCCAAGTCACCCCATCCCGGAAGGACTCCTTGTCTCAGTAGCAGGTACTTTCCAATCTGGAACAAGGAATCTCCTTTTGGAGTCTTCACACTCCATGGATGCATCTATCCTGGGGTGGGCAGCTCATGTGGATAGGCTCAGCACCCAGGGTTTATGGTCCACTCAGAAACATTCATGTCAAAACAACTTCCTGGAGCTCCGGGCGATCAGGTATGTGTTATGGGCTTTCAGAGATTGGCTGTCCAACAAAGTTGTCCTAATCCAGACTGACAGCCAAATAGCAGTGTGGTATGTCAACAAGCAGGGAGGCACAGAATTGTACCTCTTACGTTAGGAAGCAGTCCAGATCTGGTTGTGGGCCCTGTCCCACAGGTTGGTGCTCAGGGCCACGTACCTGGCCGGGATAGAGAACGTGGTAGCGGACAGGCTGAGTCGAGCCTTCAGACCCCACAAGTGGTCTCTGGACCAGGAGGTAGCAAATCAGATATTCCACCTCTGGGGGAGCTCAGACATAGATCTGTTCTCATTCCCCAGCCTCAGTTCTGCTCCTTGCACAGGACAGACAGCAAAAGAACCTCAGATGCCCTCGCCCACCATTGGGGCACAGGTCTTCTGTATGTGTATCCTCTGATTCCCTTAGTGGCAAAGACTGTCTTGAAACTTTGTGAGTATAAAGCAATGACTAGCTATGTGTTTGTTGCCAAGAGTAAACTAAATTATCACACTTAAAAACTTATAACTTTATTTTGTTCTATATTTTTTTATTTTTTTAAGATGGAGAAAAGACCTCAGTATTGGCGATATATCCGGAACCGGAAACCTCTTAGGAGCCAATTGTTTCAGTCACCGGTCTTATGTTCTCTCATTTTTATTTCAATAAACATTTTTTTCAAAATAACTGTTTTTGTTTACTTTTGATTGTTATTAATATGATGTCATCGTGATTTAGTATTGATTGGTTATCTTCTATTGAGGAAAATATGCTTCTTATTGTAAATCTCACCAACTGCTTCCAAAGTTTTGACAAGACTGTCCTTCCTCTTAATGGTCATTAATATCAACAATCAACTATTGACTCTTACGGTAATCACATGACATTTCTCGATAGTTTCTCCACAACATCAAATTTAAAATATTGTCTGGTAGCCCTACTTGAGAAATTCCACCATAATTTCAAAAATATTTTTGTATTTCATACTTTCCCAGATGGGTGGCGCTTGCAGTATATGGTTCTTATTAACCGCACTGTCGCAATTGTTTAAGTAATGTAATGCTTGCGGTGTGTAATTCCTTTTGACCGCACTGCCACAACTTTGTTTAAGCAGGATGGTTATCCACTGCCAGCATTCCTTAACAATCCCGACATCTTATAAACTTTAAACCATGCACTTATCTGGCACTTGTATCCAGAATGTCTTGAATTACTGCGCTTCCGTGCCTCAAGGTAGTAAGGTCTGCTTGACCGCCGCCAACGCGGCAGACCTTTCGCTATAGAAAACGCTGCTTCAGGGCGGGCTCTATAAATTAAAGCAAGAATCAATATAGTTGCTGACTGGCAATACGCAAGTTTGAAAAATTATTTGGTACTCAGTCTTAACGGGTCTCTCCTTCAATGAGTGTCGAGCTCAATCTGAAATTTCTTCATGGCGTGATCGCGCTATTTTAAACAATGGAGTGACTTCTAAATGCACCAATCAAAACCATTGAATTGAATACGTGTTAACGTCATTTTTAAAGATCCACAATCCTCTATCTCTCCGATATCACGTTCTATGTGATGACGTCTGATTTAAAGGTCTTCAATTCAAATGATACCAGTAGTATACTTACAGCCGCGATGTCAAATATACAAGTGAATTACCCTGTAAAATGTGTCTCAGGACAATGTTGTCCATATTAAATCCTCATAAATTTGATATAAACTAATTTGAACTTATTAAGCTATTCCATTCAATTTTGGAATTGAGGCCATTTGGTTCTTCAGACTGTAGTGTAAAAATCCATTCCTGTTCTCTCCTATACAAATATCTTTCACGGTTACGCCTCTTTGGTCTGACTTGACATGATCTAATACGAACCATCTTAGATCTTTAATATTATGGTTCTCTTGAATGCAGTGTGTTACAATTGGGGCAGTTAACTTCTTATTTTTTAAACAACTCTTGTGTTCTCCTATTCTTAATCTAAAGGATCTTTTTGTTTGCCCAACGTAAATTTTGTTACATGGACAAGTTATAATGTACACTACAAAGTCAGTTTGGCATGTGGTAAAATTGTGTAATTTGTATCTGCGTTGCATTTGTTTACATATATACTCCTTAAGTTCCAGAGTCTGTTCACAAATCTTACAATGGCCACACTTATAGTGGCCATGTGGAATCCTCCCATCAAGAGTTTGTGTGATGTTTGATTTCTCTTTCAGAGTTGATGGACTCAGAATTTCTTTCAAATTTCGAGTTCTTGAATATGCCATCCTGAATTCAAGAACTCGAAATTTGAAATTTGAATCAAATCACGCTGAACCTAGAAGATGTGGTAGACCTGATTTACAAACTGAAGAGTAGTAAATCACCTGGGCCGGATGGTATACACACCAGAGTACTGAAGGAACTAAAAAATGAAATTTCAGGCCTATTAGTAAACATTTGTAACCTATCATCCATTGTACCTGAAGACTGGAGGATAGCTAATGTAACCCCAATATTTAAAAAGGGCTCCAGGAGCGATCCGGGAAACTACAGACCGGTTAGCCTGACTTCAGTGCCTGGAAAAATAGTGGAAAATGTTCTAAACATCAAAATCACAGAACTTATAGAAAGACATGGTTTAATGGAACAAAGTCAGCATGGCTTTACCCAAGGCAAGTCTTGCCTCACAAATCTTCACCTTTTTGAAAGAGTTAATAAACATGTGGATAATGGTGAACCGGTAGATGTAGTATACTTGGATTTTCAGAAGGCTTTTGACAAAGTTCCTCATGAGAGGCTTCTAGGAAAAGTAAAAAGTCATGGGATACGTGGCGATGTCCTTTCGTGGATTGCAAACTGGCTAAAAGAAAGGAAACGGAGAATAGGATTAAATGGACAATTTTCTCAGGGATCTGTATTGGGACCCTTACTTTTCAATATATTTATAAATGATCTGGAAAGAAATACGACGAGGGAGATAATCAAATTTGCAGATGATACAAAATTGTTCAGAGTAGTTAAATCACAAGCAGATTGTGATAAATTGCAGGAAGATCTTGTGAGACTGGAAAATTGGGCATCAAAATGGCAGATGAAATTTCATGTGGATAAGTGCAAGGTGATGCATATAGGGAAAAATAACCCATGCTATAGTTACACAATGTTAGGTTCCATATTAGGTGCTACAACCCAAGAAAGAGATCTAGGCGTTATAGTGGATAACACATTGAAATCGTCGGTTCAGTGTGCTGCGGCAGTCAAAAAAGCAAACAGAATGTTGGGAATTATTAGAAAGGGAATGGTGAATAAAACGGAAAATGTCATAATGCCTCTGTATCGCTCCATGGTGAGACCACACCTTGAATACTGTGTACAATTCTGGTCGTCGCATCTCAAAAAAGATATAATTGCGTTGGAGAAGGTACAGAGAAGGGCTACCAAAATAAGGGGAATGGAGCAGCTCCCCTATGAGGAAAGACTAAAGAGGTTAGGACTTTTCAGCATGGAGAAGAGACGGCTGAGGGGGAATATGATAGAGGTGTTTAAAATCATGAGAGGTCTAGAACAGGTAGATGTGAATCTGTTATTTACTCTTTCGGATAATAGAAAGACTAGGGGGCACTCCATGAAGTTAGCATATGGCACATTTAAAACTAATCGGAGAAAGTTCTTTTTTACTCAACGCACAGTTAAACTCTGGAATTTGTTGCCAGAGGATGTGATTAGTGCGGTTAGTATAGCTGTGTTTAAAAAAAGGTTTGGATAAGTTCTTGGAGGAGAAGTCCATTACCTGCTATTAATTAAGTTGACTTAGAAAATAGCCACTGCTATTACTAGCAACAGTAACATGGAAAAGACTTAGTTTTTGGGTACTTGCCAGGTTTTTATGGCCTGGATTGGCCACAGTTGGAAACAGGATGCTGGGCTTGATGGACCCTTGGTCTGACCCAGTAATGCATGTTCTTATGTTCTTTCCATACATTCACATCCCATTGCTGTTTGGATAAGGATAGCCAGTCTGTCCTCAGAAACCTGTTCGAAGTGTAGAACCCAACTCTTCCGAACTAGGGCCTGTTGTTTGGGTTCAGGCTGTCTCCCCCTCTGTTTCTAACTGCACCGGTGGTTTTGTGCTCATTGACACCTGGTTAGGTGTCTGTTGGTCCCCTTTTGTTTTGGGGAGCAGCCTGTAGCTAGGGATTCACCCATGTGAGGACTATCATCCTGCTTGTCCTTGGAAAAAGCAATGTTACTTACCTATAACAGGTGTTCTCCAAGGACAGCAGGATATTAGTCTCACGAAACCTGCCCGCCACCCTAAGGAATTGGGTTTCTTCTGTTTTTATTTTTCATTGTAATTCTATGTTACGAGTCTGAAGAGGGGACCCCATGTGGACATGTTGTTTAGGGCATGCTGACCATGCTCATTGTGCCTAGTCAAAGTTTCTAGAAACATTTCTGCATTGGGCTCCATCTGATGAATGTCACCCATGTGTGAGGACTAACATCCTGCTGTCCTTGGAGAACACCTGTTACAGGTAAGCAACTCTGCTTTCCACAAGATGAAATAGCATATTCTCCTTCCTCCCTCTGCCTGGTGACTGAGTAAGCAATGGGTGTCCTGTAGCACTGCAGTCCCAGTTATGGTGTGATTATCAAAAACAGGTTACACTTCTAAGCCCCAACCTAGTTCCTGGCTTAGAGTACCTTCTCCACAGTGCTGTATAGTGACCATATAGGTTTTCTCCCATAATGTAATTTCGTGAATATTGGTCATAGCACTAAATTTCAGGTCAGATTAATGGTTTAGTTTTGGAATACATTATATAGAAGCATCTAATTATTAACTTGATTCAGGGCCTAATTTACTAACTTTATTTTCCTATAGATGCAGAATGGGAGAAAAGCCTTATTAAATCAGTCCCTCATTGATTTTAGTGCATTGTTCATTGTAAAATTGTATACAGCTATTATCCTGTTTTAGTCAGGTAGAATCCATTTAAATAGTTGTAAAACAAAATATAATTGTTTATTCAAGCTTGTTTAATTCTGGTTATTTCCATGTAAAAAGCCTAATGCTTTCATTCTTTTCATAAGTGGTGTTTTTGTTTTGTTTTTTTAATATCAACGACTGTTAAAAGTTAAAACTATCCATTTTTGTGGTGATTCTAAAGCTACTGTTCTGTTTTTGAATGTCATGTGAACATCCTATAGAAAATAATCATTGATAATTCTTGGGCTGATACAGTTTGAAAACCTTTTTAATGTATTGCCAGTTGAATCTTCTTTTTTCTGATCTGAAAGTGTAAGTCTTTATGTAGGGGGTTTCACTCGTAAGGCCATTAACGTTTCTTCCTGTTTCTTGTCGAATTGATGTAGGTCATAATGATTACGGTTATCAGCAACCGTCGTATCCTGAACAAGGCTACGATAGGCCTTATGAGGATTCCTCACAACATTACTACGAAGGAGGTATCTATATACCTTCACACACATACACACATACATCAATCCCTCACCCACCCAACCCAAGAATGAAAGGCTCTTGCACAAAACCACCCTTAATATCCATGCATCTTGTAGACAACTAGTTGCTGGCTAGTCTTGGAAACTGCAGGGGGCCTTGAGCATTCAAAAACCACCTTGCAGACACCTAAAGTATATAACCACAGTTTGCCATTTCTAACACAAGTAAAATGACTAAAACATTTTTTTAAATAACCTATTTTTTTTTCTCCATGGGAAATATCTATTAACCAACATAAATCCATTGGTTCAGTTGTACTTTTTTATGTATACATATATACATAGTGCCTTTAGGAAACAGCTTGCTGATCTCGTGTAGCTAGTTTGTGCTCTTGTAGTTGTCTTTAATTTGTCCTTTTTAAAATTTTGTTTGCCATAGTCATGATCTTATGACTGTGGCGTTCCAGTAAATGTAATGCTTATTTGGCAGGGATGCTGAAAGTCCTGCAGTTCAGCCTTGCAAAATTGACTTTAACTGCAATTATGTCTTGCTGAATTCCTTCTATTTGGTTTGTTTGTTTTGGTTTTTAACTTTTGAAATTGATTACTTTTTTTCCATTTTCATTTTTCTTGTGGTGTTGATTGTATATTTCTCTAGACATGGGAGAGAGAGAGCAATCCCTTTTTACATGAGCCTTTTCTGTCCTCCAATCATCTTTCAGGAAATTCACAGTATGCTCAACAAGATGCCTATCAAGGACCATCTCAGCAACAGGGTTACCCATCTCAGCAGCAGCAGTATCCAGGCCAGCAAGGCTATCCAGGGCAGCAACAGAGTTATGGTAAGTAAAAAGAGGGGGGTCCTCACTACATAGAAGGAAATGAAATTGTGGACACAGGTATCACAGAATGTCAGCAGAAAAAGCCCCAAAGCTGCCCGTGTTTCTTCTTTTTCTCTTCCTGTTGCGTTACCATAGATTTTGTTTTCCCCTACGTCTAAGAATCCTTTGTGTTTTTCCCATTCTTTAGTTGTTTACTCCATTGGATGTATATAAATGTGATAAATAGCTAAATAATTGTCAACATTTCCAAGTGGTATACAGTAAAACATTCATAATATACATAAAAACTCAAAACAGTGAATACAATAAAAATATAAAATCACATATTTTAGTCAAATAACATAAGACAAAAATAGAAAATATTATCTTTCTGTTTCTTCACTGCCACCAAATCAGTCTGATTTCATAGAGGAGCAAAAGTTTTCTGGCTGATCCCAGTCTTTCTATCTTCTCACCGTTAGGTACATTACTTCCTTTCAAAGATACAGTGCAAAATCTTGGAATTTTATTTGACTCTGAATTATCTTTTAATCCTCAGCTACAGCAGGTCCTGCGAGGTAGATATTGCAAATCACATTTATTGAGACACACAGTATATTCTTGAACCGAATGATTTTCATACTATTTTATAATCTTATGTGTTAACCTGTGTAGATTATTATAACTCTATTTTGGTTTACCAAATTCTTCATTAAGAGCTTTACAGATTATATTGAATTCCACTGCCCATCTAATTTCAGGCAGACGAAGAGATGAGCATATTTCACTGGTGTTTAAATCTTACCCGCTCCCTTACCAGTAACTAGTGTAATTCTTTAATGTTCTAGTTGTTCTGTTTAAGGTGTTGAAGCTCAATGGGCCTGAATACTTAAATGTCAGATGATAACCTATACCCCAGGTAGACATTTGCGATCTAGTCAGAAAAATCTGCTCGTCTTATTAGCACAAGGAGTCATGCTTTTTCTATTTATGGCCCAGATTGTTGGAACGCTCTGCCAAGTTATATGAGAGAAACTTTATTAAAACAATTTATATTTCACTTGTATTGGATACCCATGCTAAGCGGATCACAACATAATTTAAAACAATAATACAATACGCATTATTAAACCATCCAAGATACAATCCTACATATTAACATAAAATAATCTTAACAATTAGAATGTTTTCCCTAAATAAATGCTGTTACTTTTGAACAAACAAAGCTTTTAGTTGCTTGCAAAAGGTCAGAACATCACCTGTGTTTCTTAGCCAGTCTGGAAGGTTATTCCACATCAACCGACCAGTGACATTAAATGCCTGTTTCCTTGTTTCAATTAAATATACCTGCCTGACTGGAGCCTGTAATAAAATTTTCCCTTGAATGTAATTCACGAGTTAGAATTTTTAAAGAGATATTTACCAACAAGTAAGAGGAGCCTTCTGACGTCAAAGCTTTGAAGATGAGCACTATTAGTTTAAAATAAATATGTTTTTCTCACAGACAGCCAAAGATCATCAAGCAATAACAGGGACACATGGTCCCATCTATGACTGCTGCTAATTTATTTATTTTATTTATTTATTTAACAGTTTTTTATACCGACCTTCATAGTAAATAACCATATCGGATCGGTTTACATTTAACAGGGGGTATAACTGAAGGAAACAATTCAGGTAAACAATAGATAACAATAGATATGAATAAGTCAAAGTTACAATCAACTGGAATCGAGAACTTGGAAGCTTATAATAAGCTGGAAGGAAGATGAAGGTAAGTAATAATAATAAATGAATACGATAGTGAGAACAGGTTAAAGCTTGAAGGTGCTTTAACCTGGAGGAGCCAGAGTCCAAAGTTCATGGAGTAAGTGTCTAAAGGCCGGGTGAAAGTGGACAGCTGAATTTTGCAGCATTTATAAAGGCCAAATAGTAGCGGCAGGCAACCCGATATGGAGTACATTACAATAATCAAGAACAGTAATTACGAATGCTTAAATGATTGTCGAAAATCATTTTTATCCAAGAAAACCGTACATGTCTTGATGCAGTTTATGACATCAAGGTCTTCCAGAGGCATCTTAAGATCTTACTTTTTGAAGACGCTTTTGCAGCAATGTAATTAGGAATGTATTTAATTATACTGCTTTATTTTAACTTTTTACATTTTATTTGATTCTTTGTTTGATTGTATTTTGCTGTATTTTCTGATATAGTTGAAAGATAAATACTTGAAATAAAATACATAGAGAGACTATCATTACTTTTCAAGTTTTCTTTGTTTTTCATTGGCTTCTGTGTGCACTGACATTGGTGCTTCAAGCAGCATTGGTCAGGGTTTTGTGCAATCAAGTCATTTGATTTCGCATCATTGATTTTTCAGCTGATGCCCCAAAAGGAGAAGGCGGCCAGTGGCTTCAACAAGTTCTCCTAGTGCGAGTGCATAATGACTATCAGGGATCCACATAATAGATGCTTATCTGAGGGAGGACCATGATGTCTTTGAGTGCTCAGTGTGTGAGAAGATGCCCCCATTTAAAGGGAAGACTCAAATCTGGCCCATTAGCATCGAGAGACTCAGGAGCTGCATCAGTTGCTGGTGGTGCATTGACATCTGGAAGGCATCAATCTCTCTCAACATTAATTACTTGTAAGGACCAGGGAGATAGGCCATAGTGGTCTATCTCCCTGCTTTTTTGGTGCTGTGATTGAGGAGTTCCAATGATGTGGGTGAAGGATAAGAAGAATTGTAATTGATCTTTAATGCATAATGCCGAGAGCAAGAAGGTTCTGGCTGCTGCTGGGAATCCTTCAAAGGTTTCTAATAGAGAGGACAGGTCATCCTCAAATCATTTTCAGAGACTTGCAATTCCTAAGGGTTCAGATGCCAGCCAGTGATCTTCCTCACGTGACTCAGGAAGATGTGGCCTCTCCTCCTGTCTCTCAAGCGGTATTGGCATCGACTGTTTTTGAAGAGGAACTGGATACAAGGATCCAAGAGGCCTGGGATCAGATGATTGCCAGCATTAGTGCATGAACAGCATCAGTGTCTTTGCAGATTGATATCCAGCTATTGCTGGAGACTCTTAAGACATCCAGCAGAAGGGGCTCTGATGCATATTCCCAGAGGGACATAAACATGTGGTGGTACCTAGTCATTGTTAATTTCCAGCACATCGGGGAGGAAACTTCACCAAGGTGCAGAAGTTCATTGGGGTTCTAGAACCCAACAGGCAAGTGCAGCCCACTAAGACCTTTGTCTGCTAGCCGGATGGAGACCCAGTCCATGCCATAGAATCACTGGTTGGTCTTGGAATGTTCCTGGGGATACGACGTATCTTGGGACTTTTCTTATCAGGAGGGCCCAACAGGTCTCCCTTTGGACCTTTCTACTCCACAGGAAAGATCTCCTCTAGAGGACTTTTTTTTCTTTTGCCAACTTTAAGAGAATGATGGAGACCATTCCCTTTTGATTTTCAGAAGGGGGAAGAGTCCAGTGCCAGAATGCTTGACATTCTCCAATTTGTGGTTTCCCCCAAGGATATAGCAGTGCCCATCCATGAGATCCTTCCAGAAAGATTGAGAATATGGAAGAGTCCCCTCTTATCTCCAGTGAATAAGGTGGACACAATATACAGCTGTCAGTGACTGGACCAATTATCATCCAGTGAAATGAATAAATGAATGTTAAAGGTGGGTAGAGTTCTCAGCTTGCTGGCATATAATGTTCAAAACAGAGGGAGTAGGACAAAGATTCTCCCCCTTCTACTAGTTTATAGATTTTTGGGGTTAGCGGTGGGGGTAGAAGGGTTTGGGTTAGGAGGGGGGCCTTCAGCATGCTATCATGTTTTTTCTATATCTTATGATCAGGAGGCTGAGGGACTCTAGGCCCAGTACAATTTGTTAATATTGGGATTAGTTTGGGGGGGGGAGATGGGGATCAGCATCTGTTGTGTGCTAGCACATGTTTAAAAAATATATTCAGTAAGCCAGCCAGTGGCAGAATTACCTAGGTAACTTTAGTTGAGTATATTTGGTGGGAGACTTAGCCAAATATTTAGTTGGATAAAGTTATCTAGGTAATTTTATCTATATAACTTTGCCTCTGGTGAGTTTGACTTCTTCAAGGTCCACGCCACCTTTGTTTTCAAGACCACATCTAGAGTCTCTGCAGTGAGTATTAGTGCCCACAGACTTACATAGCTCTGGGCCTTAGACCTATATCAGGATGTCCAGGACAGGCTTGCTGATATGCCTTGCAAAGGGGGAGAATCTCTTTAGCGAACAGGTCAATGAAGTGCTCAAATGAGACCCTCTCCACTACCATTCCAGAGCTACTACCCTCATCCAAGAAGTATTTGAGTGGGGTGCCAAGGAGGCTTTTCTACCCATCAAGACATTATCCTCTGACTCCTTATACCCATCAACAGCAGGGACCTTGGTCTTGTCCCAGACAGAGGGCCTGGAAAATACAGCCTGCATCCTGGGCGCAGGGTTTTGACTGGATCGAGGAGAGCAAAGCCAGGATACCAGTATCCATGCCAGAGGACCTTTCTGTTGAGGGAAGGCTGAGGTGTTACATACGTTGTTGGCCCAGAGTAACCTTGGACACACAAGTTCTCAGCACATCAAAGATTGATAGAAATTGTATCTATTGGAAAATGCATCAAATCACCCACCAAGGAGAACTTGATCTCAGCATCAGGAATGGCTACAAAAGGAGTTCTTCTTCTCAGAGGATGATGCAGTCAAACCTCTTCCACCATAGCAAAGAAGGCAAGGTTTTTGCTTCTAAGTATTTCCTGATCCTGATGGGCATGCTGTCCCATGCTAGACCTAAGGACTCTTGAGTAAATTCCCAGTAAAGAAGAAGTTCAAGATGGTTTTCCTTGGCACTTTAATTCCTTTTCTAGAAAAAGGGGACTGGTTATGCTCCTTGGATCTAAATAAGGCTCTTATCCACATAGAGCTATTTCTAGATCACAAGAAATATCTCAAATTTGTAGTAGGGAAACACTACCACCCATATTATTTATTTATTTAAAGCTTTTCTATACCGGCATTCATGATACAATCATATCATGCCGGTTTACAGATAACAAGGGGTGCAATAACTTTGTTCTTTTAACCAGTGCTAAGGAAGTAAAAAGTTACAATATAACAAGGTTGTTGAAACTGGGGAAGGAAGGAGACAGGGATAGACAAGAATTATATAATCTTTACAGAGATAGATTATTTACATTGTGCCGTAATGTCTCTTAATGGAAATTATTTACATTGTGCAGAAGGGTCTCTCAATTGTGCAGTAAGGTCTCTCAATGGGTATTACCGTAGGTTCTCTCCCTGCCATAGGATCTCTCCCTGGCTTTTAGACTCGGGAAAGGCTTGTTTAAATAGCCAGGTCTTAAGCCTTTTTCTGAAAGTTAATAGGCAGGGTTCAAGTCTAAGATCCGGTGGTAAGGTATTCCAAAGAGCGGGGCCCGGTCCCTGAGTGCAATATGGTGTGTAGATTTAGTTGGGGGAACAGTCAGCAAATCTTTGTAGACTTCTCTGATGGGTCTGGATGATGTGTGTAGTCTGAGGGGGATTTGGAGGTTGAGAGGGGCTTGGGAGTGGATTGATTTATGGATGATGGTGAAGGACTTGTGGAGGATTCTGTAGTGTATTGGCAGCCAGTGCAGATTTATTAGAATGGGAGAGATGTGGTCTCTTCTTCAGGTATTCATTAGGATTCTGGCTGCCGAATTCTGGAGCATCTGAAGTGGTTTGATGGATGAAGACGGGAGACCTAGCAAGACAGAGTTGCAATAATCTATCTTGGAGAATATTACGGATTGTAGGACTGTTCTGAAGTCATGAAAGTGTAGGAGTGGTTTCATTCTTTTGATTACTTGCAGCTTGTAGAAGCAATTCTTGGTTGTATTGTTAATAAATGTTTTTAGATTCAAGTGTTTGTCTATTACTACCCCCTAGGTCTCTTGCTTGTGTAACCATGGTGTTAATTGGAGCAGTTTGTGGGGGGTTGCTGTTGTCTGGGGTGATGAGGAGGAGTTCTGTTTTAGCAGAGTTTAGAATCAGGTTTAGGTTTGCGAGGAGTCCGTTGATCTCTTGGAGGCAGTTATCCCAGAATTTAAGCGTTTTTGTGATAGATTCTTTGATGGGTATCAGAATTTGAACGTCGTCCGCGTATAAGAAATGTTTTAGTTGCAGGTTAGTTAACAGTTGACAAAGAGGAAGAAGATATATGTTGAATAGTGTTGGGGATAGTGAGGAGCCTTGAGGAACTCCTAGTGAGGAATTGTAGCAGGGGATTCTTTATTATTGATTTTAACTTTGTATCCTCTGTTACAAAGGAATGTTTTGAACCATGTGTGAGCGGAGCCTGTTATTCCTATGTCCGAGAGGCGGTTGAGGAGGGTGGCATGGTTGACAGTGTCGAACGCTGCCGACAGGTCCAGTAGAATAAGTAGGAAAGATTGAAGTAGGAAAGAATATTACCTCGTGTCGGCACCACAGATGTTCACAAAATGTCTTGCAGTGATGGCTGTGTATTTATGCAAATTGGGGGTGCATGTAATTCCTTTCCTGGATGATTGACTGGTCAACAATGCATCTTAAAGATGTGCTGTAGAATCGATAAGCAAATCCATCTGAGTGTTGGACTCAGGCAAAGGCCTTCCTTCCACATTACATTGATGTCTACAGTGGAGGCAATAAGAATGAGTTAGCAGATATCAGCATGGGAAATGTTGAGGTTTTTGGCCTCATAGCATCAACAGTTCATACCATACTTTTGGCACATTTTCATACGAGAAGAACCCAATGGATCAAATGGTCACAGCAGACTTGGGCCACTGAAGATCTCTGGAACAGTTTTTGTTGTATCTCCCAGCAACTCAAGGGCTATCTGTCCTGGTAGCTGATTTGATCAGTCTGGCCAGAGGAAATGCTCTTCCATATTTCTCCAGTGTAAATTGTCTTAATTGTGGATGTGTCCTGCTTGGGCTGGGAAGTTTGTCTAGAGGACCTGCACACACACGGCCTATGGTCTGCTCAGGAAAGACTTACATTTCTTATCTTTAAGGGCAGTACAGTACATTACCCTCTAAGGAATTTTCAGAGATCAGTTAGTCAACAAAATGGGTCTAATCCAGATATACAGGTAGGGATGTTCTACATCAACAAGCAGGGAGGAATAGGTTTGTACCTCTTACGTTAGGAAGCTTCTCCAGATGTAAAGCTAGGCCATTTCTCACAGAATGGTCCCGAGAGCCACATACGTGGTAGGGAAGAAGAATGTTTTGGCAAACAGACTGGGTTAGGTCCTGGAACCTCACAAATGGTCCCTGGATAGGGAAGTAGCAAACCATATATTCTGCGATTGAGGTGCACCCTTGGTAGACCGTTTGTGTCACCCCTGAATGGAAAGGTCCCAAATGTCTGCTGTAGAAGAGGGACTCTAGGCAAACTAGCCTCCGTTGCCTTTTCCCTAGATTGGAGTCAAGGTCTTTTATATGCTTATCCTTCCATTCATCTGGTGGCAAGAACCTTGCTAAAACTCAGACGAGAGTGGAGAACTATGATTCATGTAGCCTGTCTTGGCCGAAACAGATCAGGTTTCCGCTTCTGTGGGAAATGTTGATTAGAATACTGATCCAGCTGGAGAATTCCCCATCTCTTATCACTCAGAATCATGGAATGTTGAATCATCCCAATGTCGTCAGGTTCCTGAACCTATCTGAAGATGTTTTATATTCTGGCTTTTAGAAAGGATTCCACAAGGAAATATGATTTGAAATGAAAGGAACAGCATTAGGCCTTTTCTCCTGTTTCACACAAAAACTGCCTGAATAGCTTTTTACATCTTTCAGAGTCTGGTCAGTGCAGTTGGTACTTATCACCATGTGGAAGGTAAACCCATCTCTGTATAGCTTTAATTGCTTGGTTTATTTGAGGCTTGCTTCAGTTGAAGTCTCCCATCAAGCCTCCTGCCCTCATAGGACTGCATTGTGATTTTTTTTTTTTATTTTAAATTTTGCATTTTCAGATATGTTACAATATCATTTACTTGAATAGAGAATTTATACATCTTATTGTCAGTTAATACAATTAACATAATAGTGAAATATGTTATAAACATTCTTAACATAAATCTCTCAATGTGTAAGGTAATTTTGGAACCAAGATATTTGCAGGAAATATGGAGCCCAATCAACTTTTCAATCATCATAAGAAATTAACCTCACTGTAAGACAATACTATCCCATTACCCTTTTACACACTTCCAGATTTCCCATCTAGAAAGCACCTAAGCTGTTCCGGCTCTAGAAATATATATGTCTCTTCCTGATATTTCAATATACATCTACACGGGTATTTCAGAATCATACTAGCCCCCCGATTTATCACCTCCAATCTCATCTGCAAAAAGGCTTTCCTGCGCTTTTGGGTGGATCGTACAATATCAGGAAAGATCCAGACATTCTGTCCATAATATTTAATCATCCTATTTCTAAAAAAATATTTTAATACCATAGTTCTGTTGTGTTCAGAAGCAAATGATATCAGCATAGTCCCCCTTATTTTAATCTCAGTTTGAGTAGATAGTTCAAGAATTTCAGTAATGTTCATAGATTGTTGTTCCCTTGCTTCTATACCTCCTGTATTCAAAGGTTTTCATGAAATGAAAAAGGCATTGGTAATCACTGGCATCACCTCCTTTGGGATTTTAATAACTTCCAACAGGTATACTTTAAATGATTCAGCCGGTGATATTTTTTTCAAAACAGGGAAATTAACTACTCTCAGATTTAAAAATCTGAGAGAGTTTTCAATTCCCTCAAACTTTTTTTTCCATCATATTCTCAGACTTAATTAAATTTGTTTGAATTTTCTCCATCAATGTTACTTTCATTTCAACTTTCTCAGTCTTTTCTTGTTGTTGGACAATCTTCTCTGTATTCACTCCTTTTTTTACTTATTTCTAGAAATGCCTCAGTTAACGAGGAAAACGCAGATTCTATAGATATTAACGCGTTCCAGACAGTATCTAGAGTCACAACTGGTGGCTTCCTAATAGTAAACATAGTTCCTGGAATAATAATTAATACTGCTGTCGGCGTGTTAACCTCGTTGTTATGTTCCGGTGGAGCCATAAGGGGGGTCCTAGGAGAGAGAATTATATCTCATGCCGGAGTTCTCTCACCTTTTTCCGACGCACTTTCCCCCGCCTTCACCGCCCAGATCTGGAGTCACTGTCCCAATCCCTCCTTCTCTTGTGGGACTCGGCAGCTTTTCTCTGTCCACTCCTCTCAGTCCTTGGGGCGGGAATGGCGTCGTGGCCTCCGGGCTCAGCGATATAGTTTCGGCCATTGAGAAAGACCCGAGCTCCAGGATCTCTCCCACTGCGGCCCTCGCTTCCAGTGCTTTGGGAGTTGATGCAAAGAAGCTCTCTATTTTTGCCTGTTTGATGCTATCTTCTTTTTCAGGAACAATGTTCTTAAGCTTCGCCTTAACGCTTAGTATGCGCATCCTCCAGGCGTTTCAAATTCAAGGAAATCACCAACTAGGTATGAAGTAGCATTGTGATTTTGATCCAGTTGATGAAAGCTCCCTTTGAGCCATTATACTCCTATGAGCTGAAGTACCTGACCTGGAAGGCAGTTGCTCCATTGTCCAAGTCAGTGAGTGCCAAGCCCTAGTAACTTATTCACTGTACACTAAGTTTTGGTTTATTTTTAAATAGTTTTTTGTGCACACATCTTATATTCCTGACTGTCAGAATTACTAGTCAATCTTCCCAACATTCTGTGTATTGTATATTGGTTCTAATGTATATGCTTCTATATGCCTTATTAACTGCCTTGTAGTGAACAGTAAAAGGCAGTCAAGCTCACATAAATAATTAACCATTCCCTATTAACTTGTTCCACCCACTCATGAATTATAAACCTCTATCATATCTCCCACTTATGTTTTTTCCTCCAAGCTGAACAACTTGTTTGGCCTTCCTTCCTAAGGGAACCATTCCATACTCTCTCTCATTTTTGTTGCCCTGCTCTGTACTTTTTTCTAGTTCTGCTAGATTTGTCTATATGGGTTTAGCTTATACCTTTTTTTCAGTGCAAATTTTATTCAAATGTATAGGTATTTCCCTGTGCTCAGAGGGCTGTTTTTACCTGAGGCCGCAGAGGTGAAGTGACTAGAAGGTCACAAGAAGTCTCAATGGGATTTGAACCCTGGCTTCCATAGTTATCAGCCTGTTGTAACCACTAAGCTGCTACTCTATTCTTCCTTCCTTTTCTTTCTTTCTTTTTTTTTTTTAGATGAGGCAATCAGAACTCCATATAGTACTCAAAGCATTTAGATATTCATGGGATTTTTTTTCTGTTCCTTTCAAAATAATTCTGAAAATGGTTTTGAATTTTTGATCATTGCTGCACATTTTGCTGAAGAGTTCAGTGTATTGTCCACAGTGACTCCAAGGTCCTTTTCCTGAATGTTAACGTCTAATGTGGAGCCCAGAATTATGCAGTTGTCCAGTTTCATCTGCCATTTGGATGCCCTGTTCCTCGTACCCAAAAGATCATCCTGTAGTTCTTCATAAACTGCTCCTGTTTAAACTGTTTTGAGTAGTTTTGAATCATCTACAATTGTGGAGATCTCATTCATTGCTCCCTTTTCCAGATCATGAATGAATAAGTTAAATAACTTCTAATATGGAGCCTAGCATTGTGTACATGGGGAGACCAATTTTCAGCCTTCCTATAGAGCTTGCAGGCCCAAGAGTTTCCCATTGAAAACTGGCTCAGTGAGGCCCATGGGGATGAATGTGTACCCACTGTTTGCAGGTGCAAACTCCCTGCCAGGAAATATGCACAGTTATTTAAAAATAAACTCCTGTGTGTATGTTGTCTCCCAGAGCTGCCCCTGTTCCCTCACGGGGCTGGAGGGGAGTTGTCAAATGGACCTTTTCTGTGGGTAAACACCCATTTATTTGCTATCACCCTGCCCCCTAGGCAGAGTCTCTCTCTCTCTCTGTCTTTTTTTTTTTCCCCACAGAGATGTGTGGTTACGGTATTCAGCTTTGCTTTCTCCTCACAGTTTTTGTTGTGATTTTTCTGGAGCTGCAGCTGTTTTTCATCTTTGGTAGCTTTTGTTTTTTTATTTTCAACTTTCTGCCAACTGTACGGCAGGCCTTAGTTGCTGTGTCTTATTTTATTCTTAATCTGCAGTTTAGTTTCTGTGTCCTCTCCTTGCTTTGTCTGTTTTTATGCCCTTGTCTGATGTTGACAGGACTGATGAAATGCAGTATGTGAGTGAGTGATCCATGTAGGCCTCTGAACCTGGGGACTCACGTGAGTTCTACCCGGGCAGGAGTTCATGTTTCACCAATTGATAGGTATCGATGGAAGCATGGACAGTGAAGGGATCGAGGAAGGCACTGTTCCTGTGTGGGGGAGAGCTCATCCCCACCCCTCACACATTCTAGGGAACTAGTCTCATGGGCAAGAGCCTCCCATCTTGCTTGCCAGTGCTGGCTGTGCAGCCTTCTTATGAGAGAGGGTGAGCAGGAGCGTGGGCAAGCAGCGTTGCTGATGCACCTTTGGCACCATGCCTAGTAACTGTTGCCCGTGCATACACATGTTAGCACATCAATGGTCTGATATGTCAAGACAACATTATTTATTTGTGAGTTTTTCTATACCGAAGTTTGGTACAAGCCTTCACGCCGGTTTACAGTTGTAACTACTTTTACAGTAAATAACGTTAATAACAATATAACTCGTTAATAACAGTCACAGTGTAAACAATAACTATATATTAAATTGTAATTGGGCATCAGTATAACAGTAACAGTGAGTGTAATGGATGATAGTTTGTAGTTAGTACATTAAAATTTAGATATGAACAAAGGTGGAAAGTATATTGAAATTCAAATCATAGTGTGAGAAAAGTGCTTGGTTTTATAAGTGTGGACGTATTGTTGAGATTCGTGTGCCTGTGTTTAACCAATGCCATCTTGTCGAAATAGCCATGTTTTTAATGCTTTTTTGAATATTTTTGAATTGTTTTGCATCCTTAGGTATTCTGGTAGTGTGTTCCATAACAGTGGTCCAGCTCTTGATAAAGCTCTCTGTCTTGTGGTGGTTAGTTTGGCGGATGAGACTGGGGGTATTGCGAATAAAGCTTTGTTGGTGGATCTAGTGTTATGTCAAGATTTATGCTGTTGAAGCATGTTCTTTAAGGTGGTGAATTCAGTGTTGTGCATTGATTTATGTAGGATCGTTAGTGTTTTGTATTCTATCCGTTTTTCGATGGGTAGCCAGTGAAGTTCTTTTAGAGTTGGTGTGATGTGATCGAATGTTTTTGTGTCTGGTGAGAATTCTTGCAGTGGCGTTTTGGAGAATTTGGAGTGGGGGTGTGGTAGTTTTGGGGAGTCCAAGGAGTAGGGCATTGCAGTAGTGGAAACTTAAAAAGATCAGGGATTGGAGAATGATTCTAAAGTCTGGTGGGTTCAGAAGTGGTTTTTTAGGTGTTTAAGGATCATTAGAGACCAAGACTGTCATTGAGCGCCATGGTCATCCTTGACTCCAACCAGGTGCCGGTGCAACCTTGATGCCTTGAAGGTGTGTGACTGCCCTCGACACCCTAAATGCTTTTTAGCGCCATGAATGCTGTCTATTGCCCTGGCTGGGGGCAAGAGCCCTACCATGCCATAGGCGTCTGTGTGTACCATTGTGCACTGTAGACGCCATCAAGCCAGTGGAACGGCACCAACCCAAGTGCCATAGAGTGCCTTGGGCCTCGATGTGGCAGAGTAGCGACACCGACCTAGAATGTCATGGTCCAGAACACGGGGATCAGGACTGCCATCGAGCGCCATGGTCACCCTTGACGTCACCAGAGCTGCTTTCAGTGCCATTGAGCACCATGGAGGCTATCTGACGTGTTTGCTAACAATGCTATTTGTGGCTGCTCTTGATATCAAGCACCATCGCCGCCAGGGGGTACCCAGATCATCATCAAGCATCTGGTCGTATTCGCCATCAGCCACCAGGATGTGGGGGGTCCTGAGAGCTCTCAAGCACCATGGAAGCCCTCTGACAACAAGGGCTTCAGGTCTGGGGCAGTCACGGTGCTATCGAGCGAGTTAGCACCTTTGGGTTCTATTAATTACATGGATGCCTTCAGGCTGTCTGTTGCAGGTGCCTGGGGTGCTATCGATGGCGCTGCATGCCAGGTGTCTGTGGCACAGTGAAGCACAGTCTGAGCCCTAGGTGCGGTGTCATTGGTACCATAGATGCAATCCATTGCTTGCAAGTGCCAAGGGTGCTATTTTGGCACTGGGGGTGCCATTGTCACTATGGGCACCAGTGGATGTGGTTGGATGCTGCAGGGCACTACCGCAGAACACCTTGGGATGCCTTTCCACCGTTAGGCCACAGAAAGAGCGGTCAGCAATCCACAACCCCAATTCAAGAGCTGCAACCAGTCTCTTGGAGAGTTGTCAGGTACTGTGGGAACCATGGGGGCAACGCCGCTGACCACTAGGGATGGCCATAGTCAGAACCCCAGTGGCACTGGGTTGCCGTTCAACAGTAGAGCATATCATGCACGGTCTGCTACAACGGGAGTCATCTACTTCTCCACATGCTTCAGGTGCTTTCTGGCGGCATTCTCTCTGTCTGCCATGCCAGAGATAGCAGGACCGTCTGTTTCGCACCTTAGGGCGCGATCGGACACTAGTGAGGAGGGCACATTCACACACTCTTGGATTGCTTCTTGGTGGTGCTCAGTCCCTGCTGTCCTGTGGGATTCTACCCACAGCAAGGTGATGGGTGCGTATGTGCACCTCCATCCGCAAGACGGGGTAACGTTCAGTCCCCTTCTGGGGAGCCTCTGGGGCTGCATTCTTTGCAGGCCTGTCACCAAACCAGAGCCTCGATTCTTTTGAATCATTTCATCTCCTTGCAGGCCAGGACCTGCAGACCTTGGAAGTACGGCAGCGGTAGTCATTGGACCATTCTTGCTGGTCCATGGATTACTGTGGTGTCCTACCCTTTTTGACTGGCTAATTGGGTTGCTTATGAACCTCATCAGTCTCAGTAGCCCACTCTTCCCTGGAGAGTAGGAAGTTTTTTTGGAGATCGGAAGACCCTGATTCCCATTGCTTTCCTGTCTCTTCAGAAAGGGGGAGATATGACTGGGTTTTCCAGAGGCCACCCTTATTGGTGACCCTTGTTCTGCATTTCCCGGTAAAGGAATTTTCATTACCTCTGACTGGCAGTTGCCCTCTGTTCTCCGTGGGATCAGAGAGCAAATTGGGTGGCTCTTTTCTAGGTCATCCTAAGGCTCAGCAAGTCTATTTTGTGAGGAAGTTATTATGAATTTGGTCTCCCCCTGTTGTACCTAGGGTCTCCTGCCCCCCCCCCCCCCCCCCCCTTTTCTGGGCAATTCCCCGGCGAAGATTAGGGGTTTCTCCCATGTTGAAGTCACATTTTGATACCTGCCGAGCACAATGTGTGGTTCTTGCTGTTGACCGCTCCTGCCAGTCGTTCTCACCCGGGACCCTATCTCAGTGAGGAGGGTTCTGGTCCATTTGTATCCCAGTTATCAGATATGCCTTTCAACTTCTTGCCATATCCACGGTTGTGTGAGTTACAGGATGAGGGTCCCCAACAACAGAGTTCCTACACTTTTTTTTTTTGGTGACTTGCTTTATGTCTTCCATTTTCACAGTGACGTGCTTCAGTTCGGCAGTCATCACCTAGAAAGATTTTCTGACAAGTATATTCCCAACATCCTCTGCAGAGAATATAGAAGTGAATAATTTAGTATTTCTTTTATGGCCTATGCACATCTTTGGTCCTCTCCCACTTCTCCCTATCATCTAGTAATCCAACTAACACTCTTGTACGCTTCTTACTTTTGACATACTTGCAAATGTTTTATTATTAGTTTTTGATTTTTTGGCAATTTTTCTTCTCAAAATCTGTGTTGGTCTTATTAATGTGTGTTTTTTCCTTTTTTCCACATTACGGCTTGCTATCAGTTTTTTAAAGGCAGCATATGGCTGAAGCAAACTTGTATGTTTAAAATATAATATAAATAAATATATTAGTTGGTTTTAAACTTTTTAACCTCTTCCTCATTTGTTGACATGCCTTTAACATCGTAGAGCCTGCTTATGCATGATCTTATAATGAACAGTGTTATATTGCAGCTTTGCTGTGTTACAAGAGCTACAAATGCAACTTTCTGAAGCTCCTGCTCTGTCCAAATGACCAGGAACAAAGCAGCAGCAATCTCAAGCCACAATTGCTGTGCTAAAAGGTACTGGCAGAGGAAGTGGTTATATAAGTATTGACAGAAAAAGCAAAGTGGTTAATGGAGAAGGAAAGGCAAAGAGGTTCAACTAGAACCCAGATTACTTTTGGGGGAGGTATTAAAAGTATTGATGATAAAGGTGGAATTAAAAGTGGAGCAAGATTAACAGAGTGGCAGAAATAAGAGAGGGAAGGAAAAGGAAGAAGCAGACAAATAGGATCAGAAAGAGGAAGAATGGAAACAAGGAAGATGATACAAGGGGTGCAAGGAAGATCCAGGCTTTTCAGCAGACCTTGGAAATTCAAGATCATTCTAGAAGTATGTTTCAGTGTATAGGGTTAGACAAACATTCACTAGAGAAAGTGTACTATACTGGATAGCATAGATTGTTTCCCTAGCTGGCATGTGAAAGGTGGCAGAGGGAGGCATTGCTTCATTAGGTGATTAATAAACATAGTCCATGATTAGAATCAAATAGGTTGTTCCTCATTCTCCATGTTCAAATGCTCAAAGAATGTGGAAAGCAGTGAGATACCGTACTCTTTCATCTCGATTGAAGTGGAAATTGGTTTTAGTAGTATGTGACGACATGCAAGAAAACTCATCTCCCTTGAAATGAAACATATACTGTAATTTAATATGTTTAATTATATATTTACTCTAGTTCAAGGATGTTATGTGTAAAGAAAACTGCGTGACAAAGCTGTCACATTTCTGAAAGCATGACTTTGTCTACTTTTAAGGTAGTGTAACTTGTTTCAAGCTCTTCTATCATTCCAATACTGCTTTCATAACAAACATTGTTACTGGGCCCTAGATGACCGTAATGCAGTTTGGGACTGCTGCCCCATTTTTACTATATGAATAATATCTGAGCAATAAGTAATTCTGCCACAAGTAATACTTTTACTAAACGTAGACAAATTGATGCCTTCAGAAATATCTGAGACAGCTTTATGCACAAAGTTTTATTATCTCTAATCCCCTTTGTACTGGAGTTATATCATGAAATGCACTAAATTGCAGTACTTTAATTCCATTTCATTGGGGATTAAAGGTAACAAAACTTTATGCCAAAAATGTCATTCATAAAAGCATCATTTTGTCTCCTTTCAGAAAATATCGCTAGTCTGTGAGATCTATTCAGACATTAGTTTCATATGAAAGTGTGGCAAGAACACGTCTGACACGATCATTATGCAACTTGGCACTTATTCCTGCTTTTCTCTGTGAAAAACAAGTTGGGTTTTTTTTCCTTTATTGGTCTCGGCAGCTTCCATCTTAGTTGGAATGGGGCTGAGCTGTTGCACCACGAGCCTTCAATCACAAACACCCAGAGTTTTCCTCCTTTTTCCCTCCCCCCCAGAGCTGGCAGCTGCAATCAGGAGCTCTAAATCTGGCCACTAGGTATTGCCACTGCACTATCACTGGAATGCATTCTCTTCTCTTCCCTGTCACCCAGGGGCTGTGAATAATATCTCTGCAGCATCCCCAGCCCAGGGATCAGAAGACCTGAGCCAGAAGTCAAACCCAGGTGCTCTTCAGGATAGTATGCAGCAATGCCACTGAGCCAACAGACTGGGCCTTTGAAAACAGTTTTTAAAAACATAAGTAATCTTTCCACAGATTGTTTCCCACAACTAAAAAAAAAAAACAGCTTTTCTAGAATGGGGCTAATTCTTTCCTTGCAAAGAAGTCCCCCCCCCACTCCACTTAATCTCCAGTATTGAAAAGAATAGCAACCAAAAATTGTAAAACTATTTATAGAGGAGTATAGATAAGGTTTTTGTGAATGTGCCTGAATTTCTTCTTTTATGTGCTAGGATGCTATAATATACTACCTGGTTTTTTTTTTTGGTTTTTTTTTTTAAATGAAAAAGGAGTGTGTCCGAAAATTCTGTCAGTGATTTGATGCCTAGTTAGAATTAGCCTGAGGTCACCCCTTTTTCTAAATAGAAATAGCATTTGCATGCAGAATATATATTTTCTAAAATGAAAGGTAATTCTTTCCTTTACCTGTAATCTTTCTTGGATTGAAGCAATAATGCTGAAAGTGCTATAGTTGCAACTGTTTGAAAGGGAAAAATGTTTTACCTGTCTTTAGGCCAATGCAATATCGGCTCACATAAAATGGATGCTCAAAATTGAGCGCCCGCTCTCTTAACGCGCGCCCAGCCACCTTCCTGGGCATGCGATGCATTATTTAAATGAGTGGACACCCCAAAAAGGACGTGCTAGGGATAAATTGTGCTTCCCTAGCATGTCCATGGTATCGGGTGCCTAGGAGAAGTGGCTGTGCGCCGGTTAGGAAAACAGACTCTCACATGCTGCTTCCTGTGGTCCCTCCTATGTAGTATCAGGATGACACTACATAGGAGGGAACCACAAAAAGCAGTATTTTGGGCTTTTTTTGTGGCTTTATGGGTTTTGTTTTTTTTGTTTGTTTTTTTAAGATGGCTCAGAGCACGTAAAGACTTAACACCAGCCCTAGGACCGAAGTTAAGTTTTCCGTGTTAAAACGTATGCATCGGGTGCACAGTGATTTTTTTGCATCGAGAATGTAATAGCTAATAGCCTCATCTATATGCATTTACATATGATGAGTGCTATTAGCTACATGCTGGTTTGGACGCACATTTTGGATGTCCTAATCCCCTTATTTCATCAGGTGTTAGCCTAGCATGTCCAAAACGTGCTTCCAAGGCCTCGTTAGCCTGTGCACTAGATACAGTGCACGATATAGCTACGGCCTGTTTGATTGCATAAAATGAGAATTTCAAAAAAGCAGCTCCTTTTTTCTGTCATTGGGGTGATGGGGGCGAGGGCCCATCAGACTGGCAGACCCACTAACTTGGTTTTTTTTGGGGGGAGGGAAGGGGGTGGTTTGGCTGAGGTTGCTGCTTAAATGGCAATTTTTTTTTTTTGTTTGTTTTTTTTAATATCTCTGGTTAAGGTAAACTTATCCAGGTACATGTAGCCATGTAACTTAGAAACCTAACTAGCGATATTCAAACATAGCTAGTTAGGTTTCAAAGTCATCTGGCTATGTATGGCCCAATAACTTTATTTGCGGATATTTAGCAGTATGTTTATCTTGCTGAATATCGCTGATAACTTACCTGGCTAAAGTTATCTGAGTAAATTATATTTTCTGGCTTTTTAAATATCAGACTCCATCTTTTTAAATTCAAAAAGCTATGTGTATAAGTCCCAACCCCACCCAGAGTCTACCCCCTGGAATACCTTACCCCTATGCGCCTAAAGAAACATGGATTCAGTGTACATGCATGTATCTGTCATGTAATTTTCTAAAGAGTCATTTCTGTGGATAAAGCACCACTTTACCCTCACAAATCATTTTGAAAATTATTCTCTCAATCTAATATGCTACACACACTAGAGTAGTTAACAGTCATGGGGAGGGGGAGTGCACTATTACTTGGGCCATGTTCTGTACTCCCAGTGAGACACAGATATACAGCAGGAATATTATTTTTGGGCATTCTCTACCCACCCGTTTTCTCTTTTTTAAAAGTTAGTTACAACACTTTTGAATGAAAGCATGTTGTAATTTAACCAAAATAAATACTTCATACCAGCATTTGAAGAAAGATATTTTATTAGATAAAGTATGGAATATTCTTGGAGAGTGAGAGATTACCAGTAAGGCAATTCAGAAGCAGCCTCAGAGAGCATTGTTTATACAATAGGTTAAATCTAATTCACACAACACATAAAATGAGCTACTTTTTCATGATAATTTTGTAATTGGTTGACTAACACAACATCCTCTTAATAGGGTAGTAGTATATAAAACCTGGGATTCTTCCAAGTTGTGAGTTCTTGTAAATTGAGTCCAGAAGGCAGGAATGAAACTCAAGACTGAACTTGACGAACTTTTAGACTTTTTTTTCCTACATTCTAGCATTTCAGCATATTTTGTCACTTCCCATCGATAGCAGGGCTGATTTAGCCGTGCTGTCTGAGAAGCGTCGTGACCCCAAGTAGGCGGAGTTTCCTCAGTGAGTCACAGAGCTTTTGACTGTGCGGTGGTGTTCCCGTGTGATTCCCTCTCCTCAGTTTCTTTTTTTCCACGAGCCGATCGCACGTGGGTTTTTTCACCTCAGTTAAATTTTTTCCAGTCAGGAAATCTTTTTTTTTTCTTCACTTTTTTTTTTCCATCCCAGATGGCTCCAAAGCCATCTGGCTTTAAATATTGTCAATGTGGCAAAATTATGTCCATCACTGATGGACATAATTACGGCTACATATGTCTAGGCCCAGACTACAACCAAGCCTCGTGTAGAGACTGTGGTCGGATGTCATCAAGGGCCCAGCGCCAACGCGTTGAAAAATGGAGCGCCTAAGGTCGGGCTCTTATGCCCTAATAACTTCAACTCACTCTTCACTGGGACCGACAAAGAAGGGGAAGATTTCCACCAAGAGGGCCTCCTCCCTCTGACCCACAGAGGTGCATCGACCCGCCTCAAGTACCAGGCCCGGGTTTGATCGACCCTTAGAGCCTCCCAAGAAAGTCGGGGCTCTGGGAGCGGTACCACACAAAGAGTCTGAAGTGCGTCAATCGGGTCACAGGGCTCTGTTCCCGGTCGACCCCGTTCTCCAGCGCCAAAAGCCACGACGCATAAGAAGCAGAAAAATAGGTCTGCGCACGACTGCATGACGCACCAGCGAACTGCGCATCACCAGCCCATGGCGCGTCTTTGACACACTCGACTCCATCACATGGAAAGCGTCCTAAACCTACGACGCACCATATGCATCTAGCTAAACCTGCAACTCATTCGACACAAAAAACATCTCAAAAGGACAAACACCATAGAACACTGAGATGTCCAAATGCAAGTCCTGACATTGATATTGAAATCCTTTCTGACCCAGAGTCTCACTCTTCAAGACAGACATCAATCGGTGAAGACTCTTATTCAGGACTCTTTGGTGTCTCGCACCAAAACGCTATCTCCTCCACTGCAGGTCCCTCTAGCTAAGCAGTATAGACCATCACCGATCATTGCGCCGACTCCTCAACTCAAAAGAGTCTCCTCAAGACATATTAGCTGCCATTCTTACAAGACCATCTCCCCAGCCAGTGGACCTCCCACCACAACAAGGTACCTTGGCAGCTACAGCCATGATGATTTCCCATGTTTTAAGTTCCTTTTTCGAGGATCTTGAACAGGCAAAAAGTGTTACACCAACAGAGTCTTCTAATTACACGCCACCTGCATCACCTGTACCTGGACCATCTGCTGCAAGTGACATTCCAACACTGGTCCCTCCACATAGTCCGGACTCTCAACTACCTACATCCTCACAAAAGTCTTCCATGGGGATATCTTCTGACCCGCCGGACGGTTTACCGGAGCCTTACCTCCCGAAGACCTGTCATATGCCAAATTCATAGAAAAGGTTGGAAATCTTCTCCAAGTGGAGACCGGGAAAATCCTTGATCCCAGAGCTGAGATGGGACTTCTAAGAATTTTTGAGATGCCTCCAGAACAGACTGCACTACCCCCTCAATCGGTTCTGGATTGCATTCTTCATAAAATGTGGGAAACCCCCTTTTCTACAACCGCCGCATCTAGAAAAACAGATCTCAAATATAGGATGCGAAACTCAAACATCTGAGTCCTCTCAACTCCCCCATAACTCCATAGTGGTGGAATCGAAGTTAGCAAAAGCGAAACGTTCTAAGTTATACGCAAACGCTCCTCTGGGCCGAGATAACAAATGCTTGGATGATTTTGGTAGGAGAGTATACCACTCCGCGATGTTGTCCACAAAGGTCCTATAAAAACTCAGAGGTAGCTGAAAACAAGAGACTTTCAAAATAATAAAAATTCAGCTGTCAACAGGAACTCAAGAAGAGGTGTATATTCTTGCAACCGTCATATATGGCCACAGTTTGCTTATGGCTTATAGCAGGGGTCAGGAACCTTTTTGGCTGAGAGAGCCATAAACGCCACATATTTTAAAATGTAATTCCATGAGAGCCATACAATATGTTTAAAACTAAATACAAGTAAATGTGTGCATTTTATGTAAGATCCCACTTTTAATGTACAATAAGTCTCTGAAAATATTACACCAGGCCTTAAGACACCAATACATCTCCTATTAGGAAAACGGACCAAGTCAGGCTGCTATAGAGTCCTACACAGAAACAACACGCCAGCAGAAAACCTCACCTGAATCACGTGCTGTCCCTCACCTAACATAGAATAAAGAGACCAAAACGCATAACAAGAAGCATGCAGAAAAAACTGAATTGGAAACTGCAACAAGCCAGAGTCTCTGTATGCAGTGTAACAAAGGAAAAAAGAAACATCACCCATCCTTATAAAACAAATCAAGAAATATAAAATCATCAGCAGTAAAACTGTACTAACAAAAAGAACATATTTCGAAACAGCTGATGAGAGGAATATCCAATAATTAAAACTCATATAAAACATTTCCAGATACCAACAAAATATTTCAAAATAGCAGACACAAAGATCCAGTAATGAAAAATAATAAGGATACAAAAATTTTTTTGTTCTGCATACCTGGGAACATTTGATATCCAGGTGTCCTGAGATTGTTCTGAATTAGCAGGAGGTGGGGTGGTTTGCTTGGAACTTTTTCCTCTCTGTCACATACCAGCGCTCTCTCTCACACTGGCTCTCAATGACACACCTATACACACATGCTCTCAGTACTCACATATACACATGTTTTTTCTCACTCACTTATATAGGCTCTTAATTACACATTTACACACATGCTGTCTATCTTTTCACGCTTACACACACACACAGGCTTTCAATCACATAAATACATGCTGTCTTTTTCTCTCACACACAGACTCTCATTCACATGCTTACAAACATGTCCTCTCTTTCTCTCATTTACACACAGGCTCTCAATCACATACTCACATGCTCCCTCACCTAAATCAGCTCTCAATCACACACAGACACACATGGTCTCTCTCTCTCATTTAAACACAGGCTCTCAATCACATACTCACATGCTCCATCACCTAAACCAGCTGTCAATCAGACACAGACACACATGATCTCTCTCTTACTTATACACACAGGCTCTTAATCATACATACACATGATTTCTCTCACACACAAAGGATCTCAATCATACACACATACTCTTTCACACAAACAGGTTTTCAATCACAAACTTGCACATACAGGTTCCCAATGGTAAACTTACATTCATGCTCTCTCTCTCACAGGCAGGCTCTCAATCACAGACATACTCTCTTTCACATACACAGGCTCTCAATCATTCACATACATGCAATCTCACTCACACACACAGGATCTCAAACACACACGCTTGCTCGCTCATTCACTCTCTCTCTCCCCCACCCCCACCCCAGGAACTCGCGGCAGCAGCAGCCTCCTCCCAACACTAACCTTCATTTTCAGCCCTCGCGGAGGCGGAGTCCCATCGGCCGCGGTTGAAACTCTTCATTTTCCTCCGAGCCGCGCTGCAGTCTTCTTCCCACAAGCGTGGCCTCTTCTTCTCGCGCAGGCACCCGATGCTCACCACTTCCTCTTCCGGGCCGCGGGAAGAAGAGAGCACGCCGGTGCCGCTCAGCACCGGCGTGCTCTCTTCTTCCCGCGGCCCGGAAGAGGAAGTGGTGAGCATCGGGTGCCTGCGCGGGAAGACTCCCGCGCAGGCACCCGATGACTCCAGCGCTGGCACCCGGCTGACTCCAGTCGTGCCGCTGCCGGCGTGCTCTCTCCTCCTCCTCCTCCTCCTCCTCCCCCCCCCCCCCCGCGGCCCGGAAGAGGAAGTGGAGAGCATCGGGTGCCTGCGCGGGAAGAAGAGACCACACTAGCGTGGTCTCTTCTTCCTCGCAGGCACCCGATGCTCACCACTTCCTCTTCCGGGCCGCGGGGGGGGGGAGGAGGAGAAGAGAGCACGCCGGTGCCGCTGACTCCAGCTGTCCCGCCGCGTTCCGCCCGGGCTGATAGCATTTTAAGCCCGGGCGGCGGAGGACCGGGGAGCAGCTGGGTCAGCGGGGAACCGCGAAGTGTGGCGACACTTGTCTGCGAGCCAGATGCAGCCCTCAAAAGAGCCATATCTGGCTCGCGAGCCATGGGTTCCCGACCCCTGGCTTATAGTGTGAAGCCCGTGAAGCACTGGGCTTATCTAATCATAGGTTGCAGTGAATAAACAAGTGCAGGCACTGAGCAAACCTTACTAATGCTTGCACTTATCTTATTCCACCAGAGAAGCAAGTAAATACTTTAAGTCCTGAAGTGCATATTCCAACACAGCGGTGTTTCGGAGGATCTGGCTCCTTCCTCAGGGAACTTCAGGGAACGTGTCTGTGTGGAAAAATAATAAAGAGTTCTAAACAATGCCTAATGGCTAATAAACCAACACTTGGCTTCAGACCAGAATCATATAACTTACTGCAAGATGAAAAAATGGTCAGTCAAAAAGCTGGGCAACGCTTGTTTGAAACGCTGCAAAAGATGCAAAAGTGGTCAAAGTTATCAGACTCTTATCTTGTTTGACAAAGACAAACAGGCAACCAAAATCACAGGAATATCGCTCAGTAATTTTTAATTCCTAAGATGGCCGCCAGCATGACATCACTGTCCTTTTATGGACTTCAATTAAGGCAGGCACATCCCTTGCAATGTCACTATCCATATATGGACATTACCTTTTTTGGGGTTTCAGACGTCATTTCCTGCCGGCGGTAGATTCCCCTTTAGAACCAGCGTTTTAGCCCGCGGTCCCCTGTCAGTTCAGCGGAATGAATCGCTGTTAGGCTGCAATCCCCAGTGCACGTAAGTACTGTCTTTGGGCATTTCTTTTTCAGCTGCACCGTTTGAAAAAACTAGAGTCTGTGACATTTAGAATCGCTGCTTTGTAGCTTCAGTCTCCTACATGATGTTTTCCTGTGATTTTGGTTGCCTGTTTGTCTTTGTCAAACAAGATAAGAGTCTGATAACTCTTTGTCAAACAAGATAAGAGTCTGATAACTTTGACCACTTTTGCATCTTTTGCAGCGTTTCAAACAAGCGTTGCCCAGCTTTTTGACTGACCATTTTTTCATCTTGCAGTAAGTTATATGATTCTGGTCTGAAGCCAAGTGTTGGTTTATTAGCCATTAGGCATTGTTTAGAACTCTTTATTATTTTTCCACACAGACACGTTCCCTGAAGTTCCCTGAGGAAGGAGCCAGTGTTGGAATATGCACTTCAGGACTTAAAGTATTTACTTGCTTCTCTGGTGGAATAAGATAAGTGCAAGCATTAGTAAGATTTGCTCAGTGCCTGCACTTGTTTATTCACTGCAACCTATGATTAGATAAGCCCAGTGCTTCACGGGCTTCACACTATAAGCCATAAGCAAACTGTGGCCATATATGACGGTTGCAAGAATATACACCTCTTCTTGAGTTCCTGTTGACAGCTGAATGTTTATTATTTTGAAAGTCCACAAAGATCCAACATAACCAATTTTATACAACACATTATTTCTGAGTGTCTCCAGAGGTTGCGCCCAGTCTGCTTAGCGGAAGATAACACCCTCCAACAGCTATTCCTCGACACTGAAGAAGGTCTCCAGCACTTGCTCAGATCGATCTACGAGGCTTTTGAATCCTCTGCAAGAGCCCCTGCTTCAGCCATTGCAGTCAGATGCCTCGCTCGGCTAAAAGCAAGTGCTGACATCCCATGGGGGGGGCGACAATTTATTTGGAGACACATTCGGTGAAACTATGTCCCACTTGAAGGAGCAGAGCATGGCAGTACTCTCTCTCACCGCCCCCTCAGACAGTCACAAGGCACATCAAAGGTTCTATCCCTCCTATTGTAGGAAGCCTTATCAACAACCATACACCAGACTATTTATACACTACAGGTCTCAACAATATGGTTCACCCAGGCATGCCTCCCAACCCACTCCATCAAGGGGCAGATCTCTGCAACAGAGACAACAAAAACAGGTACCTGCACCACAGCAAAAGCAGCCACTGGCATTTTGAGTGCCATGGAGCCACCACCACCAGCATTTATAGGAGGATGCCTGCACTTTTTCCTCAGCAAATGGGAGTCCATCACCGCAGATCAATGGGTGCTCAACATAATCAGGGAAGGGTGTCACATTAATTTCTTGACCGTTCCATCCCTTCCCCATATCACTCCTCTGCGGACTGTATATTCCCACTCGTCATCCCTCAATACAGAGGTAACGAACCTGCAGATCCAAAAATCTATTCAAACAATCCCTCTTCAACAACAAAATTAAGGATGCTATTCCCAATACTTCCTCATTCCAAAGAAGTCGAGAGGTCTCTATCCCATTCTGGATTTATGACATCTCAACAAACATATCCAGAAAGAAAAGTTCAAGATGACCTCTCTCAAGAACATCTTGCCACTATTACAGCCCAACGATTGGCTATGTTCCATCGATTTGAAGGATGCTTACTCCCATATACCCATGCACCCATCTTCCTGGTGCTACCTCTGCTTTCAAGTTCAGAATATACACTACCAATACAGAGTTCTACCATTTGGCCTGTCCTCAGTCCCAAGAGTATTCACAAAATGTGTAGCAGTGGTGGTGGCTCATCTCAGACAACTACCGATCCAAATATTCCCTTATCTGGACGACTGGTTGCTAGTGGCATCGGATCCATTTACACTACAAGCACATACGTTATGCCCAATCAACTGTCTCCAGACACTGGGATTTCTCATTAATTACGAGAAATTGTACCTACAACCTACACAACTTCTACAACTCATAGGCACTCTTCATCAATATGGTGGATGAGAAAGCTTACCTTCCCAGGGACAGAAAGCAGACTCTTACTGCACTAGCTCAGAGCTTATCCCATTGAAACCAAGCATCAGCACGACAAATTCTTCAACTTCTAGGTCACATGGCGATAGCCATCTATGTAGTTCCCCACACGAGACTGCATATGTGTCACTTACAATGGGGCCTGAAGACTCAGTGGTCACAGTTCCTGCAGCTCCTCAACGACAGAGTTCAACTCACCAAAGCAATGAAAACAAAAATTCAATGGTGGCTGTCTCCCAGCAACCTATCCTCAGGAGCTCCCTTCCGGTTGCCCCCTCATCAATTAACGCTTACCATGGATGCCTCCAGGAAAGGTTGGGGTGCCCATCTCGGCGACCTAAAAATGCAGGGACTTTGGATCCCACAAGAATCCACGTACCAAATCAATCTCCTAGAGTTACGGGCAATCTGGAGAGCGCTTCAGACCTTCTCTTCTGAAGTCCACGGAACACGTCTCATAGGGTACACAGACAACCAAGTTGCCATGTTTTACATAAACAAAGAAGGCGAGTCCAGTTCATGGACACTGTGTTGAGAAGTGATTCAAATACTTTAATGGGCGAAAACAGCCAGGTATCCCCTCAGGCCACTTAACTTCTGGGCCTGGACAACGTAACGGTGGACCGGCTCAGCAGGGTTTTTCACCCACACGAATGGACCTTACATCCGGATGTGGCCCTAACCATCTTCCAACAGTGGGGCTTCCCCACAATAGACCTCTTTGCCACAGAAACCAACCGTCAGACTCTAGTCTTTTACTCCATCTAGCCCAGCAAACTTCGATATGCCCCGGATGCCTTTCTCATACCATGGAGGTCGGGCTTAATGTATGCCTACCTTCCCATTCCGCTAATATCCTGGACAATTCAGAAATGTATTCAAGACATAGCAGACATGATCCTCATCGCCCCAGCATGGCCAAGACAACCATAGTATGCGTATCTCATGCGACTTTCCATACGCCCACCAATACCGCTGGGGAACCATCCGCAACATTGGATGGAGGCTCTCTCCTCCATCCAATGCATCAATCCCTACATCTCACGGCGTGGAGATTGAAAGGCAAATATTAAATCATCTAGGCCTATCCTCGCAAGTAGACGATATCTTCATTGCTTCTCGAAAGCCTTCAACCAGGCGTATTTATGCAGGAAAATGGCAACTCTATCAGACATGGTGTAAGCTAAGGAACCTAGATCCCTTCTCAGCTACTGCCACACAACTACTAGTGTCTTCATACACTTTACGAAGCAGGTTTGGCCACCACATCTGTTCAAGTACACAAGCCACATCAAATACCTAACATGGAAAACTGTTTTCCTGATAGCCATCACATCGGCTAGAAGAGTCAGTGAATTACAAACCTTAGTTTACTACTCCCCTTATTTAGAATTCTACCATGACAAGGTGACCTTTTGTCCTCACCCCACCTTCCTTCCTAAGGTGGTCTCTGTTTTTCATTTTAACCAAACCATTACTCTATCCATTTTCATGCCAAAGCCTCGTAGCAATGAACGTGAGAAACTTCTGCACTCCCTGGACTGCAAAACGGCTCTGGCTTACTATAAACAAAGAACTCAATCTACTACGAGACCACCTCAGCTCTTCCTTTCCTTTAATCCAAATGATCCTGGTCAACCTGTCTTAAAAAGAAGCATCACCAGTTGGTTATCGCAATACATTCTATTTTGTTACAACAAACGTTCTTCAAACTTCAAAACAAGCCTCAGGCATATCAAATCCACGCCACAGCAGCATCAGTTGCCCACTCGAACAAGGTCCCATTAATAGATATCTGCAAAGCGGCAACTTGGTCATCCATCCACACCTTTACGTCCCACTATTGTCTACAGCAACAAACAACCTCTGATGCAGTGTTGGGCACAGCAGTTTTATCAACTACAAAGATTCATACAAATGGACACAACCCGGGAGCTTGGGACTCCCAGACAGCATGGCGAATTCAGCCCTGCTATCGATGGGGGAAAAAGTAAGCTGTCATCTCTGTAATGTGAAAATCACACTAATCAGACCTGTAAAACCTAATTCAAGGTTGCTAACAAAGCAAGCTTGCTTACTGTAAACAGTGTTTCCGTAGATAGCAGGATGACTTAGCCATGTGATTCCCTCCCTCCTCCCTAGACAGTCCCATGAAGGACACATCCTATGTTTATTACCTCTCGCTTGGCTACAAAGAAATTGAGGAGGAGAGGGAATTGCATGGGAACACCACTGCGCAGCCGCACAGAGTCAAAGCTCTGTGACTCACCGAGGAAACGCTGCCTACTTGGGGTTGCAACGCTTCCCAGACAGCATGGCTAATTCATCCTGCTATCTACAGAAACACCGTTTATGGTAAGCAAACTTGCTTTGTTAGTAACCTTGAATTAGTTTTTACAGGTCTGATCAGTGTGACTTTCACAGTACAGTGATGACAGCTTCATAAGAAAATCTTTACAAAGCATCCTAAGAAGCATCTATTCAAATGCATATTGATATGAAAGTCTGTTGCATTTGTTACCTGACCACCTTGCCTTCTGATAATTAGGCAAGCGTTTGGTTTCACCATATATTAAGTGCTCATCTGTGAAGATCTTATTCAATTATTTGTTTTTATTCTTCAGTCCTCCTGTTTCCCGCAAGGGTTAGGTAGCTTCTATGGCAAAAGTTAGAACACATTCTGTGCCCAAGTTTTTACAATTAAGTGGTATATTTGCATATAGTTGTGTAATATTTAATATGCAGAAAGTTAATTTTGTTGAAAATATTAAAAGTAGATTTTCAAAAAGCTGCTCAACAGCCAGATAGCTGGCTAGATTTTTGGAGATTTTTCAATCACATTTCTATGCTCTTTCCCTCCAGCACAGCCACCAGCCAGCTCATCCTTCCCATCCTAATCATTGGCCAACTCTTTCCTCATATTTATTTATAAAATTTCTATCCCACTGATCCACAAAGCTCAGTGGGTAACAGACAGTACACACACAAAATATAACCAAACAGCAACAAATACCTAAATATATTGCAAACAATATAGTAAAACAAAGCTAAAACGAAACAAAAAGTGGTTGTGTAACCAAGCTTAAAGTATCTAGAACTCCATGTTATCTTTTGACAAAAGCCATGGCAAACAAACAAGTTTTAAGTTGTTAACTAAAGTGAAGCAAGTTGTTTTTAGTTCTAAGCTCCTCAGGCAGTTCATTCCATAGGACCAGATCAGCTATACTAAACGTAGTTCTGGTGGAAGCTAGGTGAGCATTTTTCATAGTAGGTACTTCAAGGAGGTGCTGAGAAGAGCAAAGTGAACAATGTCGGCAGATGACAAGTTGGAGACAAGGGGGAGTTAAGTTGTACAAGGCCTTATGAACAGTAATGAAGACCTTAAATCTGATTCTCCAATCCACAGGGAGCCAGTATAACGACATCCGCATAGGTGAAATATGCTCACGTGAGGGAGTGCAAGAGATCAGCTATGCAGTAGTTCTGAATTAGTTGTTGAACTTTCAGAACCAACACAGGCCTACTCCCCACTCCCCCCGCCAAGGAAGTACATAGAGTCTCCACTAGAGAACGCGCTGCATCCGTAGCAGGCCCTCACCTCTGGAACAACCTTCCAACCGCTCTCAGAACTGACCCATCTGCACCCACCTTCCGAAAGAACCTCAAGACCTGGCTCTTCCAGAAAGCTTTCACACTAGACAAATAATCCTGCCACAGCCCCCCTGCCTCCTAGCCCCCCTAGTTTCCCAACCCTGCCACTGTACATAGTTAATTTAACTCTTAATATATTCTGTAAGAAGTTATGCTATTAAACATGTTGTATTGTAATTCTATCTTTTAAAACAGTTATATGTACGTAACCAGTTACTCAGTTAAGATGTTATATTGTATCATGTCATAAGGCTCGCCTTAGACATCTTGTTATATGTAAACTGATGTGATATGTCAAATCGAATGCCGGCATAGAAAAATAAATAAATAAATAAATATGGAAGCCTAGAAACATGGCATAACGTAATATAGTAATATACCTACAGTACCTGAATGTAATCCACTTTGAAGCGCTGGAGAAAACCAAAGATTGAGTGACTAGCCGGAAATCAGAGAATTTGAAAATGTTTGAGAGCATAATCTAACACCATGCATAGTAGTGCAAAGTATATATTGAATAGTGCAATATGCAAAAGGACATCTCCTCTTACCCCATGACTTTTTAGTTTTCTTAAAAGCCTCTCATGAGGAATGTCTTCTGAAAATCCAAATACACCATATCTACCGCTTCACCTTTGGCCAAATGTTTATTCATCCTTTCAAAAATTGGTGATTTGTGAGGCAAGACTTCCCTTGGGTAAATCCATGCTGGCTGTGTCCCATAAAATCATGTCTATTTAAATGTTTTGTGGTTTTATTCTTTGTAACAGTTTCCACGATTTTTCCCGGCACTGAAGTAAGGCTTACCAGTCTATAGTTTCCCCGGATCACCCCACAGCCCTTGTTAAATATTGGGGTTACATTGGCCACCTTCCAGTCTTTAGGTACAATGGATGATTTTAATGATAGGTTACAAATTAATTGTAAGAGGTCTGAAATTTCATTTTTGAGTTCTTTCCGAACCCTGGCGTAATTTACTACTCTTCAGTTTGTCAATCTGACCTACCTCATCTTCTAGGTTCACTGTGATTTGGTTCAGTTTATCTGAATCGTCACTCTTGAAAATCATCTCCAGAACGGGTATTGGGGAAGATCATCTTCAGTAAACATAGAAGTAAAGAATTTGTTTAGTCTTTCCAAGATGGCCTTATCTTCCCTTAGTGCCCCTTAGCGCCTCGATCATCTAATGGTCCAACCAACTCTCTCAGGCTTTCTGCTTCGGATATATTTTTAAAAGTTTTTGAGTTTTTGCCTCTATGGCCGCCAACTTTTAAAATTCTCTCTTAACCTGTCTTATCAGTGTCTTACATTTAACTCGCCAATGTTTATGCTTTATCCCAGTGGTTCTCGACCTTTTTTTGGCCAGGACACACCTGACAGATGGTTCTCACATGCGTGACACACATGTGACCATCACGGGAATAAATGTAAACATGCACTCTGCATCCATAGGAATCCCCTCAACCCTCAGCAATGAGTGCAGAGCAGATCTAGGACATTACCCTGTACAACTCGCTATACAAAAAAGATATTCTGGTTCTGATGACATCCCAGTAAAACAAAACAAACTCCTTTTACTACCAGGCAAAATAGCCTTCCTTATGAAAAGACAGTAATTTACCACTCAATGCATATCCTATTGAGAAAACACAACAAATAAGATTGATACAAATGCCTACATGCTAGTAAAATACCTCACCTCTGTCATACACCCAGAACGAAACCTTCACCAAGTACAGAAAAACCACAAATTATAAATATGAAGACAGAAACTGGAATGGAAAACCAAAAAAGCCACTTTGCATGCAGTGCGAACCTGAAGAAATGGAAAGAGAAATATAGCACCTAACAGACTTTCAGGATTTGCAATAATGCACACAAACTAACCTTCACAAAGTTACACCTGTATTATGGAACACACTCAAACAGTAACAACCCTATCTAAGAAATACAGCTATTCAACCAGGCCCTATACACTAATACATTTCCTATTGGGAAAACAGAATAAGCCAAGCTGCTATAGAGCCCCACACAGAAATAATTGTAAAGTTATACTAAAAATGTTACAAAACAGCTGCTGAGCAGAATAATATCCAACAATTAAAAAATCATAAAAATTATTAAAACATGTCAAATATCAGTAAAATATTTCAAAACAGCAGACATTGCATCATATCCAATAGTTGAAATAGCAGTCAATCAAGAAAAATAAATTTTAATAGCCACCTTTACTTACCCTCTCCAGCAACTCTCCTACTCCTTTCCCTTACAGGCCAATAGCACTCATCAGAAGCAGCAAGGGCTGCTGAAGCTCTTTCCTCACAGTCCTCTTCCTAAGCGCCCAACAACCAGTCACTCTCACACACATACTCACCCACACACCCAATTTAGACCCCACGACCAGTCTTGGTCTCTTTCATACCAGTCATCTTCCTGACCAGTCTCTCTCTCTCTCACACAGAAACACATCACCTCCCTGACCAGTCCCTCTCTCAATCACATTCATGCTCTCTTATATATAAGCTCTCAATCACACACAAATGCTCTCACCCAAGCACCCATTCACACCCACAAGCTCACACCCAGGCTTCCATTCACACCCACGCATACAAGCTCTCACCCAAGCACCCATTTACATCAGCTCTCACCCAGGCTTCCATTCACACTCACACACACAAGCTCGCACCCATTCACACCAGCTCTCACCCTGGCACCCATTCACACACACAAGCTCTCACCAAAAACTTTTTCTTCCTTCACTGCAGGGATGGGCTCCAGTTCCACTGCGGCTTTATTCGGGGGGGGGGCCTTCTCACCGCCACGGGGATGGGCACCTGTGGCGTCCTTGCTTGGTTGGGGTCGGGTTTCCTCTTCACCGACTCGGGGATGGGCTCCTATGGCGGCCTTGCTTGGTCGGGGTCAGTTTTTCTCTTCGCCGACTCGGGGATGGGCTCCTGTGGCGGCCTTGCTTGGTCGGGGTCGAGTTTCCTCTTCGCCGCCATGGGGATGGGTTCCCGTGGTGACCTTGCTTTGGTCGGGGTCTGGTTTTCCTCTTCGCTGCCACAAGGATGGGCTCCCATGGCGGCCTTGCTTCGTCTGGGTCATGTTTTCCTCTTCGCCACCACGAGGATGGGATCCCGTGGCGGCCTTGCTTTTTTGGGGTTCGACACTGCCATTCCTCCCACCCCACCCCGGGCTATGCAATGCCTGCCTCACCAGCCAATCAAAGGCTTCCTCTCTTCTTCCTACTCTCTCACTGGCAGATAGAAGGGAAGAGGCTTCCAACTGGCCCACAGGGGCTGGAAAAAGGGAGAAGGAAAGTACAACGGGGCAGTGGGACACCGGGAGACACGACACACCTGCTGGTGTTTGGCAACACACCAGTAGAGAAGTGCTGTTTTATCCTATATTCTTCTGATGGATCCTTCTTCCAGTTTTTGAATGAATATCTTTTGGCTAAAATTGCCTTTTCACCTCATTTTTTAGCCATTTCTGCAATCGTTTGACCTTCCTTCCACCTTTCTGGACTGCACTTCTAAGATGGAAGAGAGAAAGAGAACTAGAATGCAGTAATTTCTGCAGAATCTCTGAAAACTGGAGCTCTTGTCTGCAGTTGTAGCAAGAGAGAAAAAATGCCTATATAGTCAAAACAGGAAAACTTGGCTTAGTGGAGAACAGTCCTGCTCTGTTTCTTTAGCAAAAATCACTTATAAGACAAGAGCAAAATACATTTGATTGTGTCTGGTATCCTTACTGTAGGTCTTAAAATTCTACATTGAATTAATTTAGGATTGAATATATCGCTAAATTATATAATTGTATTTTTGTGATTCTGGTATCACAACAACAAATTGTTTTGAATATATAGTATAGCATAAGCATATATAGTAAGCAGAAGTAGAAACCGGCACATTTGTGTCACAGCTTGCAGTTGCTTTTCTTGCTATTTTTTTAACTTATTTTATTTATGTATTTATTTTTACAATCTTACATTCTGCACTCTTCCAGAAACACCATCCAGGTTGGATCACATAATTACATGCATAATAAAAATTACCATCAGAATACATAGTAAAATAATAAAATCAATAAAATATGATAAAATCAGTAACACCAAATGCTTCTGGCCTTTTTTTTCCTTCTAACAAATTGTATTTGTCCTTTCACAGGTCCTTCCCAGAGTGGTCCTGGACCCCAGTATCCTAACTACCCTCAGGGGCAAGGCCAACAGTATGGAGGATATAGGCCTGCACAACCTGGGCCTCCACAGCCACAACAACAGAGGCCTTATGGTTATGACCAGGTATTGCTAGTGTATTGGTTAAGCAAATCTCTTCAAACAGACCAATCTCACTAATTGCTGCATTTGGGCAGCTTATATAATAGATTGATATTTATGATTAACATGCTCCCAAAAACATTACTGCAATTAAAAAAATAAATTACATTTTAGTATATTTAACTATTTTGCTTTGGGCGATTGCATGAGGATACAGAAAGCCAAAGAACTGAAGCCTGTGATGATATTCTTAGGGAAAAAAAATCCATTTTCACTTTAGTAAGATTCAGGGCTCATTCGTGGGTCAACATTTATGAATTAGTCTTAGTAAATCTGACTAATCTTTGGCCTAGATGCCTATCCAACTCATTTTTAAAATCTTAGTGAAGTAACTAAAACAAATACGAAATTTTATATAAACAAATCTATGAAGCCTGGAGTTAATATTCGGCCATCCTATATAGTACTAATTTTGACTGACCTGGCTTTAGCATAACAGAATACCCATGAGACTAATATTTTATAAGGCCTATTTCATGATCTTGTGTCAAATAATGGGATGAGTTTAGAGACGACTATAAATATTCAGCAGCATATGATCTGTTTTTATAATCCCTGAACTATATGAAAGTGATATTGGAATTTCTAAATACTGTATGATTCAATAACACATTTCATTGTCATTTACCCCTGGAAACATAGTGCTGTTAGCATTAAAGTTTGAATACAATAAATTAAGTTTAAAATCTGAAAGTAGTCCCCTGATATTCTATGGAAAACCTTTGAACCTACCAAGGATCTTCAGTGGTTGGCACTCAGGGAAGGAGGTGGAGATGCCTCAGTTTGGATTGCAGTAGACTGGACTGCAGAAGCCAGAGTTAAGGTACTGCAGTCTCAGAAGAGATGTCATATTAAAGATGCCTCGAAAGGAGTAGTAAACATGATTTGAACTACAACTGTGAAGAGCCATAAGAACATACGATATGCCATTCTGGGTCAGACCAAGGGTACATCAAGCCCTCCTTGTGATCAGATACCTACACAGTGGTTAGCCTTTTAAAAAGTCATTGTTAAAGACATACTAGCATTTCTATCTGCCTTGAAGCCTGGTGGATGTTCTTTAGATCCCTGACCATCTGGACTTTTATCTTTCATAAAGAAAAATGTTTAACCATAATGCAGATATTAATGCCTCTTTTCATGAGAGACTTAACACCAGGCTCATTAAAGAATGCCTTGATTGGGTCTCTATTAAAGAAGACTATTCTGAGTGCCTCTGATCCAGCTAACTATAGGCTGATTTCAGTGATAGAATCGTGTTTTACGCCAGTTAGAAAGTTTCATTGAGGAGCATAGTATCTTGGATATTCATCTTTGGTTTCATAGCAAGCCATAGTAAGGAAACGTTAGTTTTCATTGTAAACTCATTGCTCTGTGAACTAGATGGGAGGGAAATGTTTTAGTTTTCTTTAGCCTTTGATACCCTTTCTCATAGAATTCTTCTGCCTAGACTTTCAGACACATGCATTGGAGGGGATGTATTGAAATGGTTTGGTTCCTTTTTAACTGTCTGTAATCAACTGTTTAAGCTAGATGAGAACCTTTCAACTGTAAAGATGGCAGCTATTGGAGTGCCATGGGGGACAGTACGCTGTCACCTTGTTCAACCTCTTCTTAGCTCTTGTTGGGAAGGCCCTTGCAGACCATGGGATATATTTTATTTGTTTTATTTTCCAACTTTTATATACCATACACTTAGCAAAAGCTGACAGAAATGGAGCACAACCAATAATAAAATACATAATACACAAGTACAATAAAATCATTAAAATAAGGCTGCACGCTTTAGTCCCAATTCAGAGCTAAAAGACAATCAGGACCAACCCTCTATTGCTTAATTTTAGTTCTCCCCCGGAATAACCAAGCCTTTACCCTCTTTCTGAAAGCCAAATTAATAGACTCAAGCCTAAGATCCAACAGGGCAGAATTACATAGTTCAGGTCCCTTCACATATAAATATTATGATGATATTCAGCTTTTTTCCCATTAGTATAGGGATTGAAGCACCAATTTCGTTCTGTTTGCAGGCTGTAGAGAGTTGGGTGACTATGAATATGTTAAAACTGAGGTATTATGAGTTAGCTGGTCAGTAGTGCAGAATATTTTCTAAACTTGCAATTTATGGGCTATTTCCCTTTGCTTACCGAAGCCAAAGATTTTAGATATTATCTTAGATTCTATTTTGACCTTTAAATCCCAGATTAGATAGCCTTTAAAACAGCATTTTTTAAGTTTACACTGAGGCAATTCTGGTATATTTATGTTGGGATGATTTTTGGTCTGTGGCACAAGCCATATTTTATCTGCATTAGATTACTGTAATGCAATTTATTTCAGTTTACTAAAAAAATGTCTTGGAGCTCTTCAGTCTGCTCAAAATGCTGTTGCCTGTGTAAAGGATTTAAGAGAATGTATTACACCCCATTTGATGGATCTACATTGGCTACTGAATAGATGCAAGAGCAAAATTTAAGTTCTTAACATTAGTGTCATTAGCTTGTATTTATTGATTTTGTTGAGTTTTTCTTTTGTATATCGAGCACATGAACTTTCTTCCAGCTTCCAAGATATACTGTGCAACTTGTTTAAAATGAGTATTATCTTGTTATATTCCAAATGTTTTAACACTGTACTTGTTGAATAGTACTAAAAACCCTAATCGCATTAAGTGTTTGTTTCTTTTTAGGGTCAATATGGAAATTACCAGCAGTGAAACTGTGTGCATTCCAGTAGCCAGTATCTAGCAACAGCCATGTTTCCTCAGCACTGTGGACATCTCCCTGTAAAGAACTACCACCATTCCATCTAGGTTTTGGGAGTAATCGTGTGGATATGTGGCTGCTTTTTGCTAATACAGTCCATATGTGCTAGCTGTAAAAGACTATGTTCTCAAAAACAAATACCAAGTTTATATCTCTACTCTAGATGGCAACATTGGACAGCAAATAGATCAATATAAACCAGTTTGCTTGGGTAAGCAGTTCCAAACTCATTGCAGACTGCTGAAAGACTGAAAGGCACAAACAGCTTTGTATGTTTGTGAAGGTTAGGGGGATTTAATATTTTTCCATGGATTCTTTTGTAAGGGGTCTAAGGGAGGGAAAAGACTTTTTACAGCAGCAATATTTTGTATATTATGTTTTTGTGTGTTGAATATGCAAGGCAGTACACTACTTGCTGTGCGGGATCAGAAATCCCCGGGACTGAGGCAGCGTAAGTGTGTAATCGAACTGGGTATAAAAATAATGTATTGCGCAAGTGAGAAGAGAGGGTGAAACACGCCACACACATTTTCTTTCTTAGGTCATAGTACAAGAACATAAAAAGTCTTGCTATTTAATAATAAATAAAAGCAATTGGTAGCATATTTTATGCTGTTTACTTACTACCTGTTGAAAGTTTTTGTAAAGATGGTTTTTAATTTTTTTTTTTAAACTAAAAGTATGGTGTTTGGATCTGAAAGTCCTTTATAACAGCTTTCCACACTGAGCTGTAAACCCTATCTAATAGCAATAACGGGATCTAAGAAATGTTAGGTTTTATATGGTATGGCCCAAAGAAGCAAGGAATTAGGCAGATAATGTACAAGACAGCAATTCAAATGTTGTATGTGTAGTTTGACCATTTAGGTAGTTAATTTACATGTAACAGAAAATAGAGTACTTTATAACCCTTTTATCTCCATCACTTTTCTATGAGAGAGAAAAGTCATTCTTTGAATATTAGAGGATACTTAAAATTGAGAGATGGGAACAACATTAAATCAAAACATCATTTGGAAGGTGAATACCAAGTGTCTGTGACAAGTTTTGTATTCAGTGCGTATTGCATGTGAGCTACTGCATCCTGGTCAGGAACAAGATGCACAAACTTTGAAATAATTTTCTGCCTTCACAGGGTACTCTGTCATGCCAGAATTACATGTGTTCAAGATTTCTCAGCAACATTATATGAAAATGAAACTAGAACAGGAGTAAACAGGTAGTGCTTGTTTACTATATCTAAATGGAAGGCAGTAGATGCAGTGCATAGTATTTGAACAAGCTAAAGAAAAAAATCATGAGTTTCTTTAAAAATTTGTTTTGCCCATTGTGGTTCAAAAACAACCCAAACGAATCCCATTTCTAAGGTTGGTGAATTAAAAATAACACATCAGGGTTTGAACAGATAAAACACAAACAGTATTATTGTGATTGAAATGCTAGTAGGTTCTGTGCCAATGTTTCCACCACTGTGTAGTGTATTGCTGTTTAAAATTGTATTCCATCAATTCTAACAGAAAATAAATTATTTGTCATTTAAATGTATTCATGTTTTTCTTTAGGCTGGATGTGTATCATTTGTACTGACTTTGTATGCCATTGATTAGATAAAATGGGTTTTATCCATTGAAAGCCCAAGCTCTGTTTTGTTTTGCAAGACTATGAAAATGCTTAGGCTTTGCACAAGCTAATTAGAATTAACTGTTCAGTAATCAGCAAGAAGTGTAGGTTGTTTGCTATACAAGTTTTTGTGAAAATGAAGTCCATGAGGCTATAATCAAGATGACTGAATTAGATAAATGAGTCGGGAAGACGTAAATGTAGAGCCCAGCCTGCTGCAGATATATTATCTCATTTAAAATATGCTCACCTGACATTAAGAAATAATTTATCTTGTCAACCTATCTTCTGTTAAAGTCTTACTCTCCTTTTAATGGAAATTAAAATTACAGTTTTAATAAGCAGAATTTCCTTTAGGATTTTCTTCCTTGAGACTACTACATTTAGAAGGCTTAATTGTTTTATAACAGTCCTAATTCGTAAAAGATTTTAATTGGTGGTGACAAAAATCATCTTATTCCTGTGGTAGCTAGTTAGAATATCTTTTAAGCTCTGGTAGCTTCCTTTTAAAATCTGTTTTCCTATATAGATGGTAAGTTCTGAAACTGAATATAATTCAGTGCAGTAGGTTATGCTTGTGCAATATTTAGCCAAGTAAATGGGTAAGGACAAAATAGGGGACCTCAATGTAGTTGTTTACATCTGAAACTTAATCACAATTATATCCTAAAAGGTAGGTGAGATTCTTGGGTGATTGCATTAAGACGATTCCTGCTTTGGTTCTAGAATATAGGAAGTACTTCACAGTCTGAACCGCAGTGAGAACTAGTTATTGCAGAAGAATTGTGAAAGTTGCTTTATATTATACATAAGAACATGCCATACTGGGTCAGACCAAGGGTCCATCAAGCCCAGCATCCTGTTTCCAACAGTGGCCAATCCAGGCCACAAGAACCTGGCAAGTACCCAAACCCTAAGAAGATCCCATGCTACTGATGCCAGTAATAGCAGAGGCCATTCCCTAAGACAACTTGATTAATAGCAGATAATGGACTTCTCCAAGAACGTATCGAAACCTTTTTTAAACCCAGCTACACTAACTGCACTAACCACATCCCCTGGCAACAAATTCCAGAGCTTTATTGTGTGTTGAGTGAAAAATAATTTTCTCCAATTAATTTTAAATGTGCTACTTGCTAACTTCATGGAGAGCCCCCTAGTCCTTCTATTATCTGAAAGAGTAAATAACAGATTCACATTTACCAGTTCTAGACCTCTCATTTATTTATTTATTTCCGATTTTTATATACCGGCATTCGAGACAGCAGTCACATCATGCTGGTTCACATAGAACATGGGTGCATAGTAAACATAGTGAACATAGTAAACATAACTATAACGATGGTGCTGAAAAGGCAGTTACATATAACAGGGTGATAAGAACTTGGCTGAGAAGGAAGAGAAAGGACAGGTTATTAATTCACACAGGTAAACGATATAGGATATGGTTAAACAAGGTGTAGTTGGAGATTAGTTGACCATGTTGGCGTCCGGGAAAGCTTGAATGAATATCCAGGTCTTTAGTCTGGATATTATTTTTTAGACCTCTATCATATTTGATTTTAGACCTCTATCAATATTTGATTTTAAAGACCTCTATCATATCCCTCCTCAGCTGTCTCTTCTCCAAGCTGAACAGCCCTAACTCTTCAGCCTTTCCTCATAGGGGAGCTGTTCCATCCCCTTTATTATTTTGATTCCGCTTCTCTGTACCTTCTCCATCACATCTATATCTTTTTTTTGAGATGCAGCAACCAGAATTGTACACGGTATTCAAGGTGTGGTCTCACCATGGAGCAATACAGAGGCATTATGACATTTTCCGTTTTGTTAACCATTCCCTTCTTAATTCCTAACATTCTGTTTGCTTTTTGACTGCTGCAGCACACTGAGCTGACTATTTCAAAGTATTATCCACTATGATGCCTAGATCTTTTTCCTGGGTGGTAGCTCCTAATATGGAACCTAACATTGTGTAACTACAGCAAGGGTTATTTTTCCCTATATGCAACACCTTGCACTTGTCCACATTAAATTTCATTTGCCATTTGGATGCCTAATCTTTCAGTCTCGCAAGGTCCTCCTGCAATGTATCACAATCAACTTGTGATTTAACTACTCTGAATAATTTTGTATCATCTGCAAAATTGATAACCTCACTTGTTGTATTCCTTTCCAGATCATTTATAAATATATTGAAAAGCATCGGTCCAAGTACAGATCCCTGAGGTAAATCCATGTTGACTTTGTTTTACCCAAGGGAAGTCTTGTCTCACAATCTGCTTCATTTTTTTTGAAGGGGTAAATAAACATGTGGATAAAGGTGAACCAATAGATGTAGTGAATTTGGATTTTCAGAATGTTTGACAAATTCACTCATGAGAGGCTTCTAAGAAAACTAAAAAGTCATGGGATAGGAGGTGATATCCTTTCTTGGATTACAAACTGGTTAAAAGACAGGAAACAGAGTAGGATTAAACAGTCAATTTTCTCTGTAGAAAAAGGTAAATAGTGGAGTACCTCTGGGATCTGTACTTGGACCCATGCTTTCCAATATGTTTATAAATGATCTGGAAAGGAATGCAATGAGTGAGGTTATCAAATTTGCAGATGATACAAAATTATTCAGAGTAGTTATATCACAAGTGGATTGTGATACATTGCAGGAGGACCTTGCGAGACTGTAGTTAAGCAATGTTAGGTTCTATATTAGGAGTTAACCACCCAGGAAAGGATTTGGGAGTCATAGTGGATAATACTGTGAAATTTATTTATTTTATTTATTTATTATTTTTATTATACCGAGTTTCATGATGGAATCACATCAACCCGGTTTACAATTAACAATGTGAGTAAAGGCAGAGAGTAACATAGTAAAACATTTCCCAATTCAACGTCACATATAGAATGAAACTTAACAGGTATAATAACAATATTTAGGATGTGAGAAAGTTACAAAAAACAGGGAAAAATAACTAGGATCTGAAAGGGGAGGAAATTGAAGGAAGAATATTAACATTTTATCCAACTGTATCAATTAATAAATATGTATAGTATAAAAATATAGATGAGTAGCAAAAATGATCAAATATGATGCTGTTGTGAATTATAATAATAAGATGCTGTGACTGCGTATGAAGTTAGTGGGTTTATTACAGTTCACTAACTTTGTGTTTGTGCTGATGGGTGGGGAATTTAATCCAGTTCTGGGAACGCTTTTTTAAAAGCCACGTTTTTAGTCTCTTCCTAAAAGTTGGGGCGCATGGTTCTTTTCTTAAGTCCGGTGGGATGGAGTTCCAGAGGATTGGACCTGCTGATGAAAGAGCTCTTGAACTGTAGGATTTATGTTGGTAAGTTTTGGCATGAGGTACCTGAAGTGATTCTTTGTAATGTTCCCTGATGGGTCTTCAGTTCAGTGTTGTTTGGTGGTCAAAAAAGCAAACAATATTAGGAATTAATAGGAAAGGAATGGAGAATGTCATAATGTCTTTATATCGCTCCATGGTGAGGTTGTACCTGGAGTACTGTGTGCAGTTCTGGTCGCCACATCCCAAAAAAGACACATTTGCATTGGAAAAGGTATAGATATATAGTTGTATTGGAAAAGGTACAGAGAAGGGTGACCAAAATGATAAAGGGGATAGAATAGCTCTGAGAGGCTAAAATGATTAGGGTTGTTCAGCTTGGAGACGAGACGGCTGAGGGGGGATATGATGGAGGTCTATAAACTCATGGGAGAAGTAGAATGAGTAAATGTACATTGATTATTACTTTTTCAAAAAGTACCAAGACTAGGAGACACCTCATGAAGTTAGTAACAAATCTGAGAAAATTCTTTCACTCAATGCACAATTGAAGTATAATGCATTATCAGAGGATGTGACTAAGGCAGTTAGTGTAACTGGGTTTAAAAAAAGTTTATACAAGTTCCTAGAGAAGTAGGAATTTAGGGATTAGCCACTGCTTATCACTTATGATTCTTGTATTCTGCAGCATTCAAATACATTTGATCAGTGTGGATAACAAAATAATTGATTATAGTCACATAAAATCACAACTATATAACAAAAACAAACAAATTTAAAACATCATAAATTCACATACCATTCAACAGCATAAACATTCTTGAAACAAAGTTTTAAGATGTTTTCTAAATATCTTATAACCCTCGCATGTTCTAATTCAAAGGGTAATTCGTTCCAGAGCACTGGAGTGATTTGAGAAAAGGCCCTAGATGTGGACTTCTGTGTCCTACAACTTCTAAGTTGTGGTACATGAAGTAAATTATGACCTTCAGAGTTTGATACCTTGTTGAAAAATAATGCTACTTGCTAAAGGGTGATCCTCATTCTGTAATGCCTTAAAAACTAAGGTCACCATTTTGAATTTTGCACGTTTCTCATTTGGTGGACTGTAATGTGGGCACTGAGCATTGAAAAGCTTTTTTCTTGAAGTTATCCAACAGACTAAGAGTCCTTGCCTGGTGAAGTGTTGTAGTCTTATCTGTCCATTTCAGCACCAGTTCCACCACCACTGACTGGTATGGTAGCTGGACTATCCCAAACCCCAGCGATTTGATGAACTAGGTCCAGTTTCCTGGCTACTAAGGGGCAGAATGTCAGATTCTCCCACATTCTTGTTTGTAAATCCTTTTCCAGATTGTTTATAAATACTGTATATTAAAAGGTATTAGAATCCACCCTGCTATGCAACCTCCCTGCTACCAGAGGGTCCCCATAGAGCTACACCTGCTCTTGCTCCAGCCGTAATCTCCATTGGCTCATTACTTAGCAGGGCTTGGCCTATTTAGCCTTGTCTATTGCAATTCCTGATGCCTTGTCATTGAGTCCATTTGGCTCCCTACTTGGCCCTGTCCTACCTTGTCTTCCTCTGTGGCATCCAGGCCTTCCAGTTTTGCCTTACCTAATCCTGTGGCCCCTGGGCCTTCCAGCTTTACCTTGCCTAGTCCTGTGGCCTCTGCTAGCTGCATTGTACAAATCAACTGCTTTTCATCATTTATAAAGTCTAAAATTGTTTTATGATGTCCGTTTTACAATGGATTCCTCTGATATCCTAGCGTGTAGCCAGATGGACTCAGGACCAGTGGATATTGTGCTCTTCTTCTAGCAGATGGGAAGACAGAGTCTGATTTCAAAGCTGATGTCACTAAGATATACCCCTGCAGTAACCTCAGCTCTTCAGGAGCTGGCCAAAAGTCCCTGGGGGTCCAGCGGGGGGTCCAGTCTAATCGTGTTGTCTACGGCCGGCGCCATTTTGCGCAAAATGGCGGCGCAAAATGGCGCTGGCCATAGACAACACGATTAGACTGCAGGAGGTCGTTCCGGACCCCCGCTGGACTTTTGGCAAGTCTTGTGGGGGTCAGGAGGCCCCCCCAAGCTGGCCAAAAGTCCCTGGGGGTCCAGCGGGGGTCCGGGAGCGATCTCCTACGCTCCTGATCTCGGGGGACAAAAAACAAAATGGCGCCGGCGCTACCTTTGACCTGTCATATGACAAGGCAAAGGTAGCGCCGGCGCCATTTCTACAAGCACCGGAGGTCCGAAAGTAAAAGATCACACCGGGACCCTTCCTCTGGACCCCAGGTAATTTAAGGCATTTTGGGGGGGTTCGGGAGGGTGGGGGATTTATTTTAAAGGGTCGGGGTGGGTTTTAGGGTTGTTTTAGTGTGCCGGTTTTCCCGCCCTCCCCCCCACTGGACCCCAGGTAATTTAAGGCATTTTGGGGGGGGTTCAGGAGGGTGGGGGATTTATTTTAAAGGGTCGGGGTGGGTTTTAGGGATGTTTTAGTGTGCCGGTTTTCACGATATTTAAAAAACCCAAACGGCGACAATCCGATTCCCTCCCCCTCCCAGCCGAAATCGATCGTTAAGACGATCGATCACACGATTCACATCTCTATTATTTATATGGGCGTCCTAAAATGGAAAGAATCTGAACACATGCTGGAAAAAGCTATCTGAAGTAGAGGAGACCATATATAAAAATTATTTCTGGGACATGTGGAAGGGACTTAAACCCAATACAAAATCAGAATTAGCAATCCAAAATGGAAAAATATGGACTGGGCACTTCCAGCAGTTATATAAAGAGATACAACCTGAAGATCTCACACAAGGTCCAAAACAAAACGAAGAAAAATTATACCTGCTGGAAATGGCTATCAATGAATATTACAGTGCATTCAGAAAGTATTCAGACCCCTTCACTTTTTCCACACTTTGTTACATTATAGCACTCCACCAATCAGGCCTTTATGGTAGAGTGGCCAGACGGAAGCCACTCCTTTGTAGAAGGCACGTGACAGATCTAGGCGTCATAGTGGATAATACATTAAAATCATCGGCCCAGTGTGTTGTGGCAATCAAAAAAGCAAACAAAATGTTAGGAATTAAGGGAATGGAAAATAAAATGGAGGATGTCATAATACTTCTGTATCGCTCCATGTTGAGACCACACCTTGAATACTGTGTGCAGTTCTGGTCACTGCATCTCAAAAAGGACTCGAGAAAGTGCAGAGAAGGGTGACGAAAATGATAAGGGGCAGGGAATGGCTGCCCTATGAGGAAAGGCTAAAGAAGTTAGGGATGTTCAGTTTGGCGAAGAGATGACTGAGGGGGGATATGATAGAAGTCTACAAAATCATGAAAAGACTTGAACAAATTAATGTAAATCAGTTATTTACTATCTCAGATAATAGGACCAGGAGGCACTCCATGAAGTTAGCAAGTAGCTCATTTAAAACAAACTGAAGAAAATTGTTTTTCACTCAGCACATAGTTAAGCTCTGGAATTCATTGCCAGAGAATGTGGTTACAGCAGTTAGTGTAACTGGGTTGAAAAAAGGTTTGGATAAGTTCCTAGAGAATAAATCCATAAACTGCTATGATGGTAATTAATAAGCAATAGTAGCTTGTGATCTATATTATTTTTGGGTACTTGCCAGGCACTTGTGACTTGAATTGGCCACTGTTGGAAACAGGATACTGGGCTTGATGGACCTTTGGTCTGACCCAGTATGGCATATCTTATGTTGTTATATGTTCTTATGCTAAAAGGCACTTAAAGGATGCTCAGATTCTCAGGATTCTCTGGTCTGATGAAACCAAGATTGAACTCTTTGGTCGGAATGCCAAGCATCATGTCTGGAGGAAATCAGGCACTGTGAATCACTTAGCAAGTACTCTCCCTAAGGTGAAATATATTGGTGGCAGCATCATGCTGTGGGGATATTTTTTCAGCTGCAGGTTTTAGGAAACTAGTTAGGATTGAGGGGAAAATGAATGGCGCAAAGTACAGAGAGATCGTTGATGAAAACTTGCTCCAGAGTGCTATGGACCTCTGACTGGAGTGTCGATTCACCTTCCAACAGGACAGCGACCCTAAACACACAGCCAAAACAATGCAGACGTGGCTTTGGGACAAGTTTGTGAATGTTCTAGAATGGCCCCGCCAGAGCCCAGACTTGAACCCGATTGGACATCTCTGGATAGACCTGAAAATAGCTGTGCATTGATGCTCCCCATCCAACCTGACAGAGCTTGAAAAGATCTGCAGAGAAGAATGGAAGAAAATCTCCAAATTCAGGTGTGCCAAGATTGTAGCGCATTACCCAAGAAGATTTGAGGCTGTAATCACTGCAAAAGGTGCCTCAACAAAGTGCTGAATACTTATGTAAATGTGATATTTCATTTTTTTAAATTAATTTGCACAAATTTATACAAACCTGATTTCACTTTTCATTATGCGGTATTTTATATAGATTGAGGAGGGAAAAAATGCATATTATCCATTTTAGAATAAAGCTGTAATGTAACACAATGTGGAAAAAGTAAAGGGATCTGAATACTTTCTGAATGTACTGTAAATAAAACTTGACAGCCCTTATATAACAATACAGGAAATCAAAGTATACCTTCAAACACTTAAGTTCAGAAAAGCAAATGGTCCTTCTGAAATGCTCAAATACAGCAATGTACAAATCCAGAAAGCACTAGAAGAAAAAATTAACCTGATTCTACATTCTGGTCACTTCCCTAAGACATGGTCACAAAGGTTAATTACACCAATCTGTAAACCTAGAGATTCCACTAACCCAAATAACTGTTCTGTAATGTCCTCAACAAACAAATACTAAAATTCCTAATGAACAGCAAACTTCTGCACAGAAGTCAGATAGGGTTCCTTCCAAAACACAGAACCACTAACCACATTTTTACCCTACAGATACTGATTAACAAATATGTGAAAATCATTCCCTGAGGAAGAATATTTGCATGTTTCGTTGACTTTACAAAAGCCTTTGATTCTATCTGGCACACTGGCCTCAACGTTAATGCACTACAAACTGGAATTGGGGGAAAAAAACCTATGATATAATTAAATCCATTATTCATCCATTAGCTGTAATTTAATAATAAACATACAGACAGCTTCAGAGGGATGAGGAATGAGACAGGGATACAACCTAAGCCCCCACCCTCTTCAATATCTACATCAATGATTTTCCCACAATACTGTAGAGATCCTCAGCCCCAGGACTAAAACTAAATGACTGAAAAATCAAATGCCTACTATATGCTGATGATCTTGACATTCTAATGACCAACCCAGAAAGTCTATAAGAGACACTAAACCTGCTAGAGACCTACTGCAAAGCAGGGACCCTACAAGTAAACCTGTAGAAAACATAAAGAATGTTTACCAGAAAAGGCCTAAATAAACAAGAGGTTGAGCAATGAGCATACCTTGGCATGAGACAAAGCACATCTGAGAGTTTTAAATTGGCCATAAAGCCAGTACAAGAAAAATCTCTAAGAGTCCTGTATGCAACAAAGAAATTTCTGGACAAATATAACACCCCAGTAAAACAACTATTAAAATTATTTGATACCATCATTCAATCAATACTCTTACATGAGAGTGAGGTTTCAGGTCTATCATTAACTTCAAACTATACAGAATGGGACATAATACCAATATAAATCAAATACCTCCAGTTCTGCAAACAGACACTCCATGTTCACAGAAATACCCATAATAATGGGCACAGAGCAGAATTAGGATGCTTCCCCTTACTACTCATCACGCAAAAAAGAATATTCTAATTCTGGTGTCATTTCAATAACAGTGACACAAATTACCTTCACTACCAGGCACTCTGTCAAGTAATACAAAACACTGGAACAAACACACATAGCATCTACTTAGCAAACTTGTCATACCAACCCAGTATTCATAGCCCAGAACTTAAACAACTACAAACTGGCCTTTGAAAAAGCAGCAATGCAAATATTGCAATGTGCCCTAGAACACCAATACATCTATTAGGACAAATTGAAAACAGAACATACTTGACTGCTACAGATCCATACACAAAAAATACATGCTACAGAATATCTCACGTTAGTTTAAAATACAAAAAAACAGATAGACCCTAACCAAAACCAGAGTTTATAATCACAGACTAGAAATAGAAAGATGCAGACAAAAACTTGACTGGAAACCCTAATAAAGCAGACTCTGTATGCAATGCAATACTGGAGAAATGGAAACAGAAGTGCATTTCTGCAAAATACAAAGATATTAAAGACACATATTTCTCAAAGTTGACAGAGAAAATGAGACTTCCCACTAAAGAACAAGCAGTAAAAACTCTGTATAATTCTGGAGGAAACAGGAGAAACAGCAGCTGTCACCAGGCCAGAAATGAAACTTAACCAGGAACAATATAAACCAGTACCAAAACCTGAGTTTGTCCCTGTTAAACTTTCTGCAACCTGTAATTTTACTTCACTGTAATTATTTGGTAATTTTTTCTTTCTACCTCTTTATTTTAATTATTATGTATACTACTTTGGCAATACTGAAAAGAAATGGGGACAATGTCCACTCAAAAAATCTTTATACACCAATGCCTCATACGAGGTCAAACATAATCTTAATAATTGGGAAACACGTATTATTTAAATGGGTGTCACCAAGCCAGACATGGGGTATTTCAACCACCACTGGAGCCCAAACCTAAAAGTCTCCCAATATAATAATCTTTTTTTTTTTTTTTTTTTTTAGAAATGTTTAATACGCATCTAAAAAGATCCTGGGGTGTAATCATGGATCTTCCAAAACAAAAACGTCCTATGGTGTAATCAGGGATCTTCCAAAACAACTTCAAGGTAGTGGCTCCATGTAACCTGAAATTTGAATATGTACAGTCCCACTAGAGAAACTCGACATTAGCTAATGTTTCCTCCATAGACTGCTTCAGGGAACAAATCATATAAATCACAGAATAATCACACTTATCTGATGGTATCTCCAACTGGACTTCATTGTTGTCTCACACGATTTTTGGCATCTATCTAGGGCTCCATTGTGTAGCTATAATTTGGGTTACTCTTCTCTAAGTGCATTGCTTTGCACTTGTCCACATTAAATTTCATTTTCCATTTTCATGCTGTCTCCCAGTTTTGCAAGGTCCTTTTTCAATTTCTCACAATCCTCTTGTGAATACATTTGTGTCATTGGCAAATTTGATCACTTCACTTGTCCTTCCCATTTCTAGATCATTTATAAATTTATTAAAAAGCAGTGATCCCAGAATGGATCCTGGGGCACTCCACTATTCACCTTTCTCCATTGGAAAATGTACCACTTAGACTTACTCTCTACTTTCTATCTTTTAACCAGTTCCCAGTCCATAAAAAGATACTGCCCCTATCCCATGACTATTTAATTTCCTAAGAAGTCACTCATGAGGGACTTTGTCAAATGCTTTCTAGAAATCCAGATACACTATATCAACTGGCTGTCCTTTATCCACATGTTTGTTTATGCCCTAAAAAATATGTAGCAGATTGGTGAGGAAAGACTTCCCTTGGCTAAATCCATCTTGGCTTTGTCCCGTTAAACTATGCCTTTTTATACTTTATGTTCAGCAATTTTGTTCTTCATGATAGTTTCTACCATTTTGCCCAGCACAGATGTCAAACTCACTGATCTGTAGTTTCCTGGATAACCCCTTGATCCCTTTTTAAAAATTGGTGTTACATTGCCACCCTCCAGTCTTCAGTTATGTTAAGCGCCACGCCATTTTTTATGATGCTTCTATATCCAGGGATACAAGAACACTTAGATTTTTGTAGAAAGTATAATTTTTTATTGAACAATATAAGTATTCTTGGGAGATGCTAATGCCATTTCTCTGACAAACTGACTACCAGCATCTCCTTGTATACAGGAAGTGATCCTTCTTTTATAGATAACATACAATATTGTACTGGGTTAGAAGATTCTAGAGGTGCGTGACTGCCTAGAGAATAATTTACATTGGTTGTCATGTCATGTCAACAGCATGATAAGATCATCCCTAGCTACCCTGTGTATTTCTCCAAGGTGGAGCCCATTTACCATCACTCTTTAGATAGTCCTTTGTTCTGTTAGAATCTTGCTGGTCAGGGCAATTAACACATCTGTGGCTGTGTTTATAGAAACCCCTGAGAAAGAGTGCCTCTTATTGTGACAGTATAGCCTGAAGTTTCCAACTGTTGCCTTTTCCTTTTATGACCCTATAATTAGGCATCATAAGTGGCGCCTGGAATTTCTGGAAGTCAGGCTCAATAAATCACTTAGAGTTCATATAGCCAAGACAGGCTAAGAAAGCAGAGGATTCTGGGTCAGTTGCCGTCTCCATGTTGGTCTCCAGCTCAGGCACACTTATCAGTTACCATAGACCATTTTAATGATAATTTCCAAGTTACTAATAGCAGGTACACAATTTAATTTTTCAGTTCTTTCAGCACTCTGCGATGTATACCATCTGGTCCAGGTGGCTTGCTACACTTTAGTTTCTTAATGTGCTCTATTACATCTTCCAGGTATGCTGAGATTTATTTCAGTTCTGCTGAATCATCACCTTTGAATATCATTTCTGGCATCTCTCTTACATCTTCCTCAGTGAATACCGAAGCAAAGAATTAATTTAGTCTCTCTGCTATGGCTTTATCATCCCCAAGTGCCTTTTTTTATCCCTTGATCATCTAATAGTCCAACTGACTCCCTCGCAGGCTTTTTACTTTGAATGTACTTGAAAACATTTTTATTATGAGTTTTTGTTTCCATAGCAAACTTCTTTTCAAATTCTCTCTTTCCCTTCCTTATCAATGCTTTGCATCTAACTTGCTAGAGCTTACACTGTTTCCTATTTTCTTCATTTGGGTCCCTTTTCTATTTCTTGAAAGATGTTCTTTTAGTTATTATAGCCTCTTTCACCTCACCTTTTAACCATGCCAGTAGTTGTTTAACCTTCTTTCCACCTTTTCTAATGCATGGAATACATCTGGTCTGGGCTTCCAATATGGTATTTTTAAACAATGTCTATGCCTGATGTAAATACAACTTTTGCAGCTGCTCCTTTAATATTTTTCCTAAACATTTTCCTCATTTTGTCATAGTTACCCTTCTGAAAGTTAAATACAGTCACAGGAGATTTCTTTAGTGTCCTCCCTCCGCTTATTAAGTCACATTTGATCATGTTGTGATAACTGTTCTCAAGTGGTTCCAACACTATTATCTTTTGTACCAAATCCTGTGTTCCACTAAGGACTAAGTCTAAAATAGTTTCCCCTCTTTTATGTTCTTCTACTAGCTGTTCCATTAAGCAGTTATTTATTTCATCTAGGAACTTTACCTCTTTAGCATGTCCTGATGTGACATTTACCCAAAAAAATACTAGGGCAATTGAAATCACCCATTATTACTGTGCTGCTGATTTTGTTAGTATCCTTAATTTCTTTTAGCATTTCATTGTCTGTTTGTTCATTCTGGACAGGTAGATGGTAATATATCCCTATGCTATTTTAGTCCACTTTTCACCTAGAATTTCTATTCATAAAGATTCAATTTTGCATTTTGCTTCCTACAGAACGTTTGCTTCCTATAGAACTTTTATCCTTTTTCGACTCAATGCACTCTTTAACATATAGTGCCACCTCTCTACCAATTTAATCTATTCTATCATTTTGCTATAATTTGTACCCTGGTATTACAGGGTCCCATTGGTTAACCTTCTTTCACCAGGTCTCTGAGATGCCAATTATATCAACCTCTTCATCCAGTGCAATACACTCCCATGCTCCCATCTTATTTTTTAGACTTCTGACATTTGTATACAGACATTTCACAATATGCTTTTTGTTTGTATTAACAACCTTCTTATCAGTTAACAGGGACAATTTGGAATCTTTCTCTTCTGTCTGCTCTTTACTTAAAGGCATCTGGTCTACTTTAACATTTATTACAACCTCTCTACTGGGATGTCTTCAATTCCCTGTTCTCTTAGGGGCAGATTTTAAAAGGGCGTGCGCCGAGCCTATTTTGCATAGGCCTGGCAACACGCGCAAGCCCCGGGATGCGCGTATGTCCTGGGGCTTGAAAAAGGGGGCAGGGCATGGGCGGGGCCAGAGCCTCCATGCACAGTGGCCATTTGCTGCTGTGCCCAGGATCATGGGCCGGCCATTGGCCGGCGCACGCAACCTACCACTGCCCAGATGCAGGCGCAACTTAGAAGTTAAAGGTAAGAGGGGGGGGGGGGGTTAGGAGAAGGGAGGGGAAGGTGTGGGGCGGAAGGAAAGTTCCCTCCGAGGCCGCTCCGATTTCAGAGGAAGGCTGTGCGGCTCGGCACGCGCAAGTTGCACAATTGTGCACCCCCTTGCGCGTGCCGAACCTGGATTTTATAACATGCGTGGGTGTAGATTTGTGCATACCGGGTTATGTGCATAAATCTACACCGGAGCACAATTCTTAAAATCCAGCCCTTAGTATCCTTCAAAGATACAGCATTCCAAACCATGCGCATTTGAGAGACTGTCGGCTTTCCCCCATCATCTAGTTTAAAAGCTGCTCTGTTTCCTTTTTAAAGGTTAATGCAAACAGCTGGTTCCACTCTGTTTAAGATGGAGCCTATCCTTTTGGAAAAGGCCACCCCTTACATAATTGATGCTTAGTTCCTAACAAATCTAAAACCCTTTTCTCTGCATCACTGTTTCATCCATGCATTAAGATTCTGGAGCTCTGCCTGCCTCTGGGTTCCTGTATGTGGAAAAGGGAACATTTCTGAGAATGCGACCCTGGAGAATATAGATTTGAACTTTCTACCTATAATCCTAAATTTGGCTTCCACAACCTTCCTTCTACTCTTTCCTATGCTGTTGGTACCCACATGTACCAAGACATCTGGCTCCTTCCCAGCACTATCCAAAATCCTATTTGTGATACGTGAGTTTCATCATCTTCACATTTATTCAAGCATTGAGCCTAAATAAAGCTCCGCTCATGTTTCCATCGGCTAATGTCACACATCTGTGAGGACTATATATCCTACTGTCCTCAGAGAACACCTATTATAGGTGTGCAATTCTGCTATCATAACTAAACACAATCCCAGTAAAACTAGACCACATATTCATCCTATTATAAGATCCGAGTAAGAGTCACATAATCATCCTATCCTAAAATCATATCTAATTGACACCAATAACTAAAAACAAACGCATCAAGAATATAGGCACGCTAGATAAAAGATATGGTGAACTTGACTTGTATGAACTTCTGCATGGTAGGTGGTAAACAGCTGAAGACCTTATAGGGCACACATAAGTTCTTATTTCCCATTGCCCCTACTCTCGTTCTGTGTTAATGTGTTCAGTATTAGCCTGCAACATACCTTGGTCACTTTACTAAACAAAAGTACTACCTCTTACCTTTACCAGCTCACCCCAACACTCTGGCCTTTGCCTCCACTGTTTCTGTACCATCCATCTTGATATGTTATGTATTTATGCTATGCTTCTGTGTTATGTATTAAGTTATCTATGTTTATTTTGTAAATAATGTATTCTATAGTCATATATTTTGCTCTGAGTACTCTGGTAGGAGATTGAGTAACAAATCCTTGCAATAAATAAATAAATAAACATTATGCGCTATCAGGCCATGAAAGCAGCGCAGAGGTTACTTTTTGAAAGGGCTGAGGAGAAAGGTCTGCTTTACCAGCTGAAGTGCCAATGGTGTGTTTTAATAGGCAAAGCACCTTTTTTTTTTTTAATAAAAAGTGAATTTTCACAAAATAGCACTTATGCATGTAAAATAGCATATGTGTGAATATATGTGAATATATGCTATTTTAGAAACCTCAACATACACATGTAAATCTGGGTTCATGAGTAAATTTATGTATGTAAAAAGGGGTGGGCCATGGGCAATCTAAGGAGGGGGCCAACATTTATGCGAGTAAGTTGCTATTTTATAAGCAATTTGTGCATATAAATGTGGCACCTTACGTATATTTGCTCCTGCTCAATATATGGCGTAAGTGATCGTAAAATTCCTAAATATTTTTAACACATGATCACTCAAATTAGAAAAAATGAATTGCGCGCTACCCGGCGCGCACAAATGTACACCCGATTTTATAACATGTGCATGCTGCTGCGCACATGTTATAAAATCCAGGGTTGGTGCGCGCAAGGGGCTGCACACTTGTGCACCTTGCACGCACCGAGCTCAAGGGGAGCCCCGATGGCTTTCCCCGTTCCCTCCAAGGCCGCTCTGATTTCGGAGTGAACTTTTTTTTAGCTCCCCCCACCTTTCCCTCCCTTCCCCTAGCTAACCACACCCAACCCTACCTAAATCGCCCCCCCTACCTTATTTCGCTGAGTTATGCCTCTGGCAGACGTAACTTGTGTACCTCTGGCACGCCTGCAGTGCCGGAGGACTCGGGAACGCCCCTGGACCACCGCCCCGCCCCGGACTGCCCAGTTTTGAAAACCCTGGCACATACACGCGTCCTGGGGCTCGCGCGCACCACCGAGCCTATGCAAAATAGGCTCGGCGTGCGCAGGGATAGGTTTTTGGGGGTTACGCGCGTAACCCTTTGAAAATCTACCCCTTAAGGAATAGGGTATTTCTTTCATTTGGTTGTTTAAAAAAAACCCACCCTTTTTGCATCTAGCCCTATTGCCTTGTTGGTAGATCTAGCATCAAGATCATTTATTTAGAAGGACCAGGTTCAGGTCTGAATTTAAAGTTTAGACACTCATAGGCACTTTGGGGTAGCAGGGAAGGAACCTGGCCCCTCTTCCCTCCCTAAAATCATGGGAGGGTTGCCTTTTCTGCCTATTTGGCCACTGATGATCTTAAGGTGACCAAACAGGTAGATAAATCAACAACAAAAGCCAGGAGAATGCTTGGATGCATAGGAAGAACAGCCAGCAGGAGAGGGGAGGTGATATTGCCTCCATATACTGTAAGTCTTTGGCACGGCCTCATTAGCAGTACTACATTCAGTTCTGGAGATTACACCTTCAAAAGGTTATAAAGTGAATGGTCAATGGTCTTTCTCATAAAGGATATGGGGACAGACTTAAAGTTCTGGAGGAAAGGATGCAAAGGGGAGATATGATAGATACATTTAAATCTATACCTGAAAGAGTCCAAAGAAGTGTTCCAACAAACAAGTGTATGTAACAATGAAATTTACCACTTAATGTCAAGCTGATTAAACAAGTGAAAAGAGTATGTTGCTAAGGTTTTGAATGGAAGATTGGTTTATATTATTTAATCAATACATGATTAAAAAAAAACAACTTGTAAATATTCTAAAAGGAAAAGCCTTTATAAAGCTAGTCAAGTTTGTGCAAAAAAAAAGTATTTAAAAACTACCACCTTTAAATCCCAAAATGTGTTAAAAAAATGGTTTGTATAATTTAGGTAGGGCTGGCAGGCAGGTTTGTATAATTTCAAAATGTGAACAGTTGTTTTGTAAAACAACCTTGCTGTTCCAACACTGGAAACAAAGAATGCTACCTTCAGCTATTTATCAAGTCAGTGTACAGTGATATTCCATAAAATTAACAAAATCCTTATCTTGAGAAAGTCATAAACATCAGCTCTATCACAGAAAAATATGTAAACAAAACAGGTTGTTTTATCATAGTCTTCCAGGCCTCCTTCATGGTGCAATGTTTCACTATTGCAGCTTCTTCAGGGAGGATAACTGTAGTCTACAAAGGCTAAATCTATTGAAGTACAAAAATAGTGGATGAGCTATTAAATAGTAGGGATGTACATTCGTTTTCAACAAAATAGACAATGGCAATGAAATTGTCAATTTAATCTTGTTTTGGTAGCGCCCTGAAATGAAAAAAAATTTACAAAATTTCATGAAAATTAGTATTTTCTGTTAGTATGCACTAACTATAGTTTTCCTATTTACGGGCTTAGGGCCAGATATTAAGAGTTACGCGCAGGCGTAGATTTGTGCGTGCAACCCGGCACGCACAAATCTACACCTGATTTTATAACATGCGTGCGCAGCCACGCGCATGTTATAAAATCCAGGGTCGGCAAGCGCAAGGGGGTGCACAATTGTGCAACTTGTGCATGCCGAGCCACGCAGCCTTCCTCCGTTCCCTCCGAATCCGCTCCGAAATCGGAGCAGCCTCGGAGGGAATTTTCCTTCTGCCCCACCACCTTCCCCTCCCTTCCCCCTACCTAACCCTCCTGCCAGCCCTACCTAACCTCCCCCTTACCTTTAACTTAGAAGTTGCGCCTGCCTCAGGGTAGGCGTAGGTTGCGTACGCTGGCCAACGGCCGGCCCGCGATCCCGGGCACAACGGCAAATGGCTGCTGTGCCTGGAGGCTCAGCCCTGCCCCACCCACGCCCCCTTTTTCAAGCCCCGGGACATTCGCACATCCCGAGGCTTGCGGCATTGCCGGGCCTATGCAAAATAGGCTCGGTGTGCACAGGAGCGTGTTTTTGGGGTTACGCGCGTAACCCTTTGAAAATCCACCCCTTAGTGTGCACTAACTAGATGTTAGTGTGCACTACCTAGTTTTCCTAATTTCAGAGTTAGTGCGCACTAATAGGACTTAGTGTGCCCTAACAAAAAATGTTACCAATAAGTTATAAAGTGTCAATTGGGGAGCAATTCATTAGCTAGCGGTATGATTTTGCATTCCCATTGGCTGTTTCTTTAAGGGAAACTAACCCGAAATAAATACCTCCCGAGCCATTTTAAAAACGAAATTTAACAGATAACAACCCGAAACAAAAACAACCCAAAAAAAAATCAGTGCACATCACTATTAAATAGCATCATCTTAAATGAACAAACAAACCAACAGTGGTCCACCACGTGCTTCTAAATATAAAGCAAATGTCCTAAATAGTCACTCAGAACATGCCATATAATTGTCATGCTGGGTTGGGTAAGGGAACACCCATTCAGGAGCAAAGAAGGACCACAGGGCTGGACTGGGGTTTAACTTCTTCCTAGCCAGCCCCCTCCTCCGCAGGTTGAGCCCTTGGGTTCTGGGGCCAGCTTCTTCGGCAGAACATCATGGTTGAAGGTAAGTCAGGCTGGATGAGGTAGGACAGGCTGGACAAGGCAGGGCAGGCACAGGTAGGAACTGAAATTAGGCACAAGCTGGATGTTGTGGCAGAGACAAGCTGGAAGCTGAGGACTGGATATTGGAGCAGGCTGAACAGCACAGGCTGGAACTGAGGGCTGGATACAGACCCAGGCTGGGCAGGATACTGAGCAGGAGCAGGGTCTGGTGCTGGGGCTGGATACAGATATAGACTGGGAAAGATACTAAACAAAGACTGGGACTGGATACAGATACAGGCTGGAGACTGGTACTTGATACAGACATAGACCTAGCAGGAGAATGAGCAGAGACTGGGACTAGATACAGACTGGGGCAAGACAAGGCAATGGCAAGGCAGGGAATGGATACTAGGAACTGGGCTGGTCAAGACAGGACAGACCAGACAGACAAGGACAGGACCAGACAAGGATTAGACAAATGCAGTAGAGAACAGAGAACACTGAAGCCCGCAGGCAACAATGAAAAGGCCCAAAGGCCACTAGGTAAGGAGAGGCCTGGATAGGCTGCAAGGCAAGATACAAGGTAAGATCAGTCCCAGAAGCCCCAAGACAAGGAAAGGCCTGAGTAGGCCATAGAGCAAGGTACAAGATAAGAGCAGGTCCAGAGGCCCCAAGCCAAGGAAAGGCCTGAGTAGGCCTCAAGACAAGGCACAAGGCAAGAGCAGGCATGGAGGCTACAAGACAAGGAACAAGGTAAGTGTGGCAAGGTCAGAGAGCCAATAGTGACTTGATGAAGAGGCTTTGGTGGACTGGACAGGCTGGCTTAAGTAGTGCAGGAACTGCTGAGTCAGGTGGTAAATGAGGAGGTGGCTTGGATAGCTGGGAACAGAGTTCACTGGAGGCCTTTACTGGTGTGGAGGTGTCATCGCAGGTAGAAGCAGAGCACTGTAAGGCTGCATGGCAGGTGAAACTGTGACATATATATAAAGATGTTGAAAAATATCTTTTCATTTTAAAAGAATATGTTTTTTGGCCAGAATAACATATACCAATATTTTAGGGAAAAAAGTATGCCATAAAATGCTAGAGTAACCAACTCCAAAGCAGGGCTGTGAGGGAAGCAATATGACCCTCCTCTTCATTATTTATACTTGGCCTAAGGCCAGTTTTCCATTGATAAATCAAGTACTGTTTATTCCATAACAATGCAAGGCTGATTTTACTGCCTCTCCTCAATGAGACAACATTCAGAACAATAAACCGGATGACATTGAGTAATGCTTACACTGAAGCCAGTGTTCGACAAGTGGTGCTTCCTGTATGAAACAAAAATGTTCAATAATATGACTCATATGGTATTATATGTCTTGTTATGCTTAAGATGGTAAGTAAAACATAAGGATGGGTGAACAAAAAAGGAAGCCTCTAAACTTATTTGCATGCACTACATGAGCTGCACTTCCACAACTTTACTTAATTGTGTTGGATAACTCAAAGGACCTAGAGTAGAAGATACAAGGAGATCATGTAAATTCCAGCCATGACAATATGCAAATTGGGGGGGAGGGGGCGGAATTCTCCTGAAACTACGGAAGTTGTTGTAGTATGTGCCAGTATTTCAATATGCTCTTCCTTACCAAATGAGACTGGTAGTACACAAACTAATCTTGAGTCAATATCCCTTGGCTGTAGAATAAATAACCATTGGTGCTGCGCAAACAAGGCTCTCTCATAAACATGATTCAAAACTTTATTAGGATATCCCTGCTGGTGAAAACTTAAATGCATCTCCTGCACTGAGTTCTTAAAATCTTTAATAGATGTATACAAGTGTCTTAGTCTCAGGAACTGGCATACAGGGACATTATCTTGTAAAGATTTATGGTGATGACTGTGGTAATACAAAGGGCTCACAGCCCACAACAATTTGGCTTTCTAAATATCGAGGTTACAAGCCTTTGTGATGTTAATGAAAGAGAAATGTCCAGAAACTTTATCTCATGATGACTAATATGACTGTGAATTTTAAAAGAGTATTACACGTATTTAACTAGTGCACAAAATCTAAAAATTAATCTTCTGTGCCTGTCCAAATAATAAATGCATTACCTATAAATCACTTCCACATGTGGACAGAACACCACTGTGGAGCGGTGTAGATAAATCTAGTTTCAAAATCTGCCCCATAAAGGCTTGCTATTGAAGGGACTATGGTTGCTCCCATGGCCATCCCTTGAACCTACTGGTAAGATTGATCCTGAAAACAAAAGTAGTTTGAAGCTAACACAAGTTCCATAAGTGATCCCAAAAAAGCCAAACATGCATCTGAAAAATTATATATCTTAAAAGCATGCAGCGAGATTTGTACTGCATCCTACTGAGGAATTTAGGTGTAAAGAGCAGTAATGTCCAAAATTGCAAGCACCTAAAATTGTCATGTTACATACTACCCATACATTCATCCCATTCACTCATTAAAATCACAGTAACAGTAATAGGATAGGCACAAATAACCCTTTACAATTTAATGCCACATGTATATTGATTATCCCTGTGTCTAAATACACCACTTACAACCCTTACAGTGACAGTTTATAACTGTTAATTACCCAACATCTTTTTTAACATAATATAACACATTTTAAACCCTAGAGCCACACCTGGCTTCAATCATAATTATATGCCTAATTGTACAAGTTTAATGTATTCACGTGCCCTTTCTTCTCTGTTCTCTGTTTTTCTTTGTTTCTAATTCAAATCCCACCGGAGTATATCTTCTTTTTCAAGATCTGGACCACGCAATCTCTTTTCAAAATCTAGACCAAACGATCTTTTCTTCTGGTGTTACCCCTACAAGAGGCCCTTGTTTCTCTGCCACCAGCTTCATCAGGGGGAATATTTCACCATCTAAAGAAACAACCCATAACTGTCACCATACTCCATAACTAAAACCCAACACATGACACAACAAACACACATCCTTCCCATGTTTACTACAAATAGTTTTTCCAATATGTGATTTGGATATAACATTTGTTAATAAAGTTTTGTAACTTCTCCTATATTCTTGTGTATATTACAATATCAGAGAGGGTGGTTTAATATCACCCAACGTGTGTACCAAAATTGCAAGCAGCCATTCTGTGCTCTAGTCGGTGCAAGATTCTAGATGCAAAATTAAAGTTGAAGAGTCACATACATAAGAGGTGATATTTGGTACTAACTGTCTCAAAAATGTATCTGCATAGATAGGCGGAGACAGTAACTTTCAAATAGTCGCATGGGTGTACATGTACACGCATATGCTAGCTTGTGCCCAGAGACTCGGTCATTTTATAACATCCATGCATATATGTGCATATGATATAAAATTGGCTGTACGCATGTACATGGGCACACAATTTTATATGGATGCGTGCATGTGTGTGCAAATGCCAGATCTACCATGTAAGTGGGGGGGATTTTATTCGATATGCACTCTGATGCAATAGCCCTTTTCCCCAGTTCACCCTGTAAAATTACATGGTAGGGGATCCCAGCGTGGGCTTGCGCATGTAAATACGTGCACATTTTAAAGTAACATCCCAGAATGCCCATGTCTAGTCCATGCTCAGCCCAGAACATATCCACACCCTGGCCCTTTTTAAAAGTTTTTGATTTGTGCATGTGCTGGGAGATATGCCCGTACTTGTGCACTTTTTAAAAATTCGTGTGGTGCACTCCAGCCCGAGACATGTATGTATCTCCTGAATTTGGAGCACATAGGGATTTTAAAATTGACCTTAAAGGATCTAAAAGAGACCCTTAATCTGAGACTTTAGGTTGTCCCAGTGGTGCTGTTAAAGACTTATGGATTTTTGGCACAAAATAAATGGTAGGGGACTTAGGATGCCATTCTATCAAAACTTCTGTTTCCTTTACTGTGAGAAATCCAGATTCTTGTTCTGTGGTAACCAACTGTTGAATCCAACATGAGATAATTTATTTTATTTATTTATTTATTCAATCTTATATACCGGCTTTCAAGTTCATTTCAAGGCGGTTTACATTGATTGAAGTTGCAGTAGCAACCTTCAAACACATATATACTAAAAACAAAACATGGTACATGACTAAAATACATTAAAACCAAAAGCTAGCTGACTAAAAATATATTAAACTAAACCCTTTCAAATCCCAACAATTCTGCCACATCTTCCCAGGTACCCCCCTTCCCTCCACCCATCCATCTACCCTCCTCCCCTCCACCCACCCATCTCCCCTCCTTCCCTCTTAGACTCTCCTCTCCCTCCTCTCCTAGTGTCTCTGTACTACTATGGAAAACTGGGTCAACTATTCAGGCTAAAAGCCTGTTCGAATAGCCAGGTTTTTATCTGCTTCCTAAAGCTGTTAATGTCCTCCTCTGTCCGAATCTCAGCGGGTAAGGAATTCCACATTTTTGGCCCTGCTAAAGATAAGGACCTCTCTCTCACTGAACTAAGGTGAGCCAGCTTGGGCGATGGAATGGTCAACAAGGCCTGCCCAAGGGACCTCAAATTTCGTGATGGGACATGGATACGTAAGGAGGCATTCAGCCATTCCGAATTCGTGCCATATATTGCTTTATGTATTAAAGTTAGGCACTTGTATTGTATACGGAACTGAACCGGCAACCAATGTAAACCCATCAGAACTGGGGAAACATGATCAAATTTTTTTGTGTCAGATATTAGCCGTGCGGCGGCATTCTGCAACAATTGCAGCGGACGGATAGTCGATGAGGGCAAACCCAACCATAGGGCATTACAATAATCTAACTTGGGTAGAATTAATGCCTGGACTACAATCCGGAAATCATTTGAGTGCAATAGTGGTTTTAATCTCCTTAACACTCTTAATTTGTGAAAACCGTCTTTTAGGATAGCCTTCACAGAAGATTTCATTTTAAGCTCAGAATCTAGCATACACCCTAGATCTCTTACCTCAGATTGAATTTTATATAAAGGGAGACAGTTAAGGATGTCCTTTTCTACTTTCTCTGTTACCTTGTTACCGATAAAGAGTATTTCGGTTTTTGAATTGTTTAGCGCTAATGACATATGCGTAAGAAGTTGGTTTATTGATTGATAATAGACATCCCAGAGTTTCAATGTAGCTGACAAAGAATCTTTTATGGGTATCAATATCTGGATATCGTCCGCAAAAACGTAGTGTACCAGCCCCAGACCCGCTAAGAATCTACATAATGGGGCCATATAAATATTAAATAAAGTTGGTGAGAGGGAAGAACCCTGAGGGACTCCAGTATGAAGATCAATTACCTCGGATTCAGCTGTTCCCAATTTAACAACGTATGATCTATTGGCCAGAAACGATTTAAACCAATCTAATGTTTTGTCTTGAAGACCCACTTCGCTCAATCTAGAAATAAGTACTTCATGATTGATGGTGTCAAACGCCGCTGATATATCCAACAGAATCAACAGATAGGAGGTATTCTGGTCGAAACCTCTTTGTACGGTATCAAGTAGTGAGATTAGCAGGGTCTCTGTATTCTGAGCTTTCCGAAAACCATATTGGGCCGGGAAAAGCAGCTGATGTTCTTCTAGGTGGTCCATTAACTGTCGGTTGACCACTTTTTCAATCAATTTGGCCACGAATGGAAGAATTGAAATTGGTCTGTAGTTTGTCAAGATTTCTGGATCCAGATTAGTTTTCTTCAAAATAGGTTTCACCATTGCACATTTCAGACTGTCAGGAAATGTGCCTTCTTCTAGTGATAGATTGACAATATCAGCTAGTGGTTTGGCTATAATATCTCGTACTACCTTCAAGTGATTGATCGGCATTTTGTCCATGGAGTGATTAGCCGGTGTCATTTTTTTTATTAAATTCGCTATTTCTAGCGATGAAATGGAATCAAATGTTGACCAATTCACAGATGGATTACTAGGTAGAACAATATTTTGTAAGGTCTGTGTATTGAGATTTTTTAATACGATTTGAATTTTTTCCTTGAAAAAGGCGGCAAATTCATTGCTCTTGTTTTTTAAGTTATTCCCCCAATTAGCTACATTGCCTCTAATATTGGTCAGTTCTGATACATATTGAAACAAAATCCTAGGATTAAACTGAAATTTATGTATCCTATCCGAATAAAAATTGCGTTTGGCCGTGTTAATTGCTTCTCTATAGTTATGTAAGGCCATTCTATAGTTTACTTGTGACACTTCGTCTCGGTGTTTCCGCCAAATTCTTTCCACTTTCCTCAGTCCTCTTTTTAGCTCTTTTAGATGAGAGGAGAACCACGGGGCTCTGTATTTACCTTGAAGGGGAATTGATTTTTTTACAAGGGGACATAGTTTGTTTGCTAACTCCAGCATAGTTAAGTTCCAAGATTTAACTGCGTCCAAAGTATTCGATCTATCTAGAGATAACACAGCTTCCGGGAAGTTGGCAATAAGATCCTCACTATTACAGGCCTTTTTAACTTCAATTTCTATTTTATCATCTGGCAGCGTCTCAATCTGAGGCCTTTTTAGGGAAAGACCGGCAGTAACTAAATAGTGGTCCGACCATGGTACTGGTAGACTACTAGGTACTATATTGACCTTCAGGGCGTCATTTAAAAACACCAAATCCAAAGTATGGCCCGCTTTATGCGTAGGAGCATTAATAATCTGAGTGAAACCTAATGCTTCTAGTGTATTTAAGAAAATCTCACAATTGGCCGAACGTGGCCACAAGTCCACGTGTAAATTAAAATCCCCCATAATAATTGTAGGAATCTTAGTATCAATCATAGATGAAAACAGTTCTATGAGGGGAGAACTATTATGCTCTAATAAGCCCGGAGGTGTATATACCAGGCAGATTTGTAATAGGCTAGATTTAAATAGTGCAACTTCATATCGTGCAGCTATATTAATTTTTAGTTGGGACAAATGGTAGGTTTTATTCACTAATAATAGTAGGCCCCCTCCTTTTTTATCTACCCTAGGGCAAGAAAAAATATCATAGTCTGCATGGGGTAGCTGATTAATAAGTACTGTATCGGAAGACCTTAACCACGTCTCCGTAATACCACAGATATCAGGTTTCTGATCCTTAAGATAATCCAGAACGACCGGGATCTTTTTACTAATCGATTGGATGTTAACCAAAGACAAAGATAACATTGTTAGTGTTATAATTTTGTGATTAGGAATAAGAGACACTTGGGTCAGATACCGCTGCGTGGGTCTTTTCCATTTCTGATCTTGGCGCACTATATTTCTGTTACAGTTAATCCTAGCTGGAATCGGATATCCAGCCATATTGGGCTTTAGTACTCACAGTTATTATGGAAGCTTGGATGGTCTGTGGACACTGGGCACCAGGAGGCACCAAGGGGGGCGCTAAGGGGAACGCCCCTTTAGCGTGCCCCTTCAGCTCGCGCCGCCAAGCTGGTCAGTGTCTTAAATGGCCCCGCGCAGATTGATGACGTCACCCGGGGGGAGGGGTCGGCGTCTAGCGAGGGGGAGGACCAGGTCTCCAGGAGGTATTGCAGCAGCTGTAATCAGCAAAGTCCAAAGTGCAGGTGCAGTAAAAAACAACAAAGATTCTTCTCTCCCTTGGGCTCTTGTGAACCACCGACTCGGTCAGCGTCTTAAATGGCCCCGCGCAGATTGATGACGTCACCCGGGGGGAGGGGTCGGCATCTAGCGAGGGGGAGGACCAGGTCTCCAGGAGGTAATGCAGCAGCTGTAATCAGCAAAGTCCAAAGAATTGTAGGCAAGAAGTATATTAAATTCAATATCTGACAATTGTCTTAATGCCTCTTCAATATAAGCTTCTCAATCAAGGACCACTACAGCTCCTCCCTTTTCGGCTATCTTAATGACTATTTTAGGTATACCTTGAAATGCAATCCATTGATCTAATTACCACATTTTTTTGCCCTTTTTGTAGATACATTTAAATACCTCTAAGGAAAAGATGTTGTTGAACAAGGGGTCATGGGATAAGGGTGAAAACAGGTAGATTCTGGAGTCATTTTAGGAAATATTTTGGGATTCAAGAGAGCATTGGATAAGCAGGTGATCTCTGAAGGAGAGTAAATTACTATAATGCTGAGTAAGAGATTTGAATGAGCAGACTGGACGTGCTGTATTATATTTATCTGCTATCCTGTTCTGTGTTTCTAAACTAATGGAAGGTGTGAAGGAGAGGTGGAGGAAAAGAGTACCCCTAAACCCCCTGAAATAATTGAAAGATACAAGGGATTTCCTGCCCAGATCTTCTCTCCTTGGCTTCCTGAATTTCCCCTCACCTCCAGTGAACATCTGGGCTTGCCTTGTCCTCTTTATCAAGGTGCCATAATAACTTGAGCAAAAATCAGCATGGGGCCTGTGAACCAGCATGTGAACCAGGAAGACCATGTGAGAGGAGGTAGGGAAGCACACAAAACAAGTTGCCCAGTATCATAGTCTAACATCTACATCCACGATCTTTCCATATTCTTGGAGAGTTCTGCAATCCCAGGATGGAAGCAAAATAACACACTTGTCGATCAAATAATCTGAGTGTTAAGCAACTGTGTGCTGGTTTTCAGTGCACAGTTTCAATGTTCAGATTAAATTTTTTAACTCCCAAAGTAGTAAGCTAATGCTATGCAAATGCATCAGGAATAAAAAAAATCAGCACCTTAATTGTAACAATTTTACTTGTGAAACCCACCTCCCGAAGGAGATGGAGGTTAAAGAACATGCTAGCATTTAAGTGAATTGCAGCTATGTAACATGAGCCACCAGCCCAGGAAAGCCAGAAGGAGATTGAAAAGGTTTCTAGACCGCTTACTGTGAAGGTGCTTAAATGACCATTGAATAGATGAGTCAAAACTCAGGTAGGGGATTTGCATGTCACAGTCCCCTGGACTACGTTGGTAACTTGCAGTGAAATATCACTTTAAATCGAAGGATAGCAAAATACTAAATTTCAGAACTATGACTGGAAAGGTCCTACATTGGAAAATTCTGAATAAGAGAGGTATTGGTGAGAAAAATGTACTGAAAAACAGTCCTAGGAAGCAAACAGATTCTCACCCTGACTAACAAGGGGAGTCAGACATTTGGGTACCCAGATTTCAGACAACAAAAGAAAAAAAAAAAAGCCAGGCAGGATGGAAGGGTGTGCACATATTCTCTTTCCATGGTTCTGTCTGGGTCTTGGCCTTTTGGCTGAGAGAAGGTGACCCATTCAGACTGGGTATCAGTGAATGACTGGCAATGAGTTTAGCGGACCTAAAGTCACTAAAATCCGAGGGCTAGATTTTAAAAGCCCTATGTACATGGGGGAGGGCAGGGGGTTTATGCGCACTGGGACTATTTTAAAAAGGCTTGGCGACGTACATAAAACCCTGGGATGCGTGTAAGTCCCAGGACTTGCAAAAAGAGGCAGTCTGGGGACGTGGGTGGTGTGGGGTGGTCCGGTGGTGGGGCAGGGGCAGAGGCTTCCAACTCAGCGGCCATTTGCCACTGTATGAAATTGTTTTTATGCTTTTAAGATTGTAAACCGATATGAAGGTTAGGTCAATACACCGGTGTAGAAAAAATTGTTAAATAAATAAATAAAAAGGTTAGATAAAAATTTTGGGGGGTTAGAGTAGGGCTGGGGGGGGGGGAGAAAGGTTAGGGGAAGGGGTGGGAAGGTTAAGTTAGGGGGGAGGGAATGGGGGAATCCCATGGGTGTTGGCGCAGGCAAGGTGCACTAGTGTGCACCTCCTTGTGCGCGCCGACCCCCGATTTTATAACTTGCGCGCGCACATGTACGCCCACACGCAGGTCTTAAAATTTACCCCGAGACTGTGAAGGGCCTGAATCATTGAACACTAAACAAGCCATGTGCCTAGTGGAACTGTAAACCCAAGCCAGGGAAAACCCTCCCTACCAAGGGAGAAGAACTGCAGGACAGCAGCAGATCCAGAGGTGGAGCAGTGCCCAAGGAAGGTATGGACCCCAGCGGCAGGTTGAGCGGTCCCCCTGGAGAGTATGGATCCCAGTGACAGATCAGGAGGTGTTCCTGGGTCCCCCTTGAGAAAGGGGACCTTAGTGGCAGATCGAGCAGTCCCCCTGGAGGGCGTGGACTCCAGCAGCAAATCAGGAGGTGACCCTGGGTCTTCCCTGAGCAAGGAGACCCCAGCGGCAGATCAAGCTGAGCCGTCTAGAGGGTGTGAACCTCAGCAGCAGACCGGGAGGTGACCCTGGGTCCCCCCTGAGCAAGGGGAGCCCAGTGGCAGATCGAGTAATCCCTCAGAAAGGCATGGACCCCAGCAGTACATTGAGCAGACTCCTAGGAAGAAGGGACCAAGCAGCAGGTCCAGAGGTGCAGTTGGGTTTCCCAGGAAGGCATGGACCGCAGCAGTATTCCAGGAGGCAGGGTCAGGTCCCCCAGGAGTGTGTGGACCCCAGTGTTGGCACAAACATTTCAGCAGAGTTGAAGCAGCACTGGCACCGAGGAGATGGCAGTAGTTTAGATACAACAGACCTCCCAGGCCAACACTGCCCATCAGCCCAAATGCAACTTTTCACATGGGTGAGATCTGAGAAAAAAAAGGGGAAAGATAATAATAACATTTGATTAAGCGTGAACTCAAGTGGTCCCTTCTATATGGCTGTATACTGTGGGGGTCAACAACCCCAAATGTTAAATGTTCTTGCTACCTTGTAGGAATGTATATAGTTGTTTGGCCTGAGACTATTAACCATGGGTAGATAAATGCGCTGTTTGACTTCCTATCAGCAATGTACATAGTCATGTAGAAATGTTATATACTTATATAGTCTAATAAACTTGTATATATTTGTATAAACTGCCAGCCTTTTCACAGTCCCATTTGTTTCCTGGGGTGAAGGGAGGGAAATCCTGCCCATTAACACCTTCTTCCCTAGGTAGAGGCACCAGACGCCAAGAACATGAGAAACGACGGAGTCTGCTGTGGGGGGGCTCCAGCCAGGACGATCCTGGACCCAGGATGCCCCATAAGGGAAGTGGTCAAGGGAGCGCTACACTTGGGAAGGGGGAGGGGCATCTTTAACAGGCTGATGGAGATCCCAGTGGCTGACCATGGCTATGGTTAGCTGGTTCCAGATACACACCGGAGCGTTGGTGCACTCTATTCTGTAGATAAACAATGCCAAAAAGTGCACAGAAACTTCACTTGGACTAATATTTTAAATGTGAAATGTTTTTTATTACTTCTTAAACGGTGTCTCCTGAGTTATTAATGTCACATATCAGTATTTCTAAACAGCAGTCCCCGACACGGACCCGTGTTTCGCCAGTCCGGCTGCTTCGGGGGGATATTTTAACAATCTGTGAATAAAAGAAATTAAATGTATAGCCAAGTACATAGAGGAGAACCGATAACAGACATAAGTTATTCAAAGTCACATACCTGTGTGTCAAGATGTGTTGTACATGGTTCAGGAGCACAAAGTGCTGATCTAAATCACTGAATTTAAAGCCCAGGATAGTCATTTTGGCGCGAAACCGCGCTTGTCACAGTAATGACTAATTAATAGATTACCCAACAGTCACCACGTCTATAACAACACTTACATTAAATAAAATAATGCCACTCAAGTTCAGCATTCAGTCCTTTGGGAAGTACTGTGTCCAAAATATATATCAATTGCTGTTCTCTTTTAATTAAGATTGTAGAAAAATCACCACCCCTTCCCGGGATCGAGACCACGTCTAAAATGAAACATTGTAGTTCCTCCACTGAATGTGATGCCTCTACCCAATGCACCACCAATGGGGTGTTCTCTCTGCCTGTCTTAATATTGGATTTGTGCTCTATAATCCGTGTTTTGATTTTACGAGATGTTTTCCCCACGTACAGCTTATTACATGGACAAGATATCACATAAACTACGCCCTGAGAATCACAATTTGAAATAGCATGAAGTGTGTAAATCTTCTTAGTTACGGGGTGAGTGAATTCAGATAAGTCCATAGAATGTTTGCACACTGAACAGTGTCCACATGGTTCATGGTGACCACTGCCTCGGGTGTATGTTTGTTGTGTGAATTCTGAATGAATAATGCTATCTCTCATATTCCTGCCTCGTCGGAATGTAAAACGAAGGGGACTCTGTAAATAAGACTCAAGGGATAAAGCTGTCCAATGGGTGCGAATAATTTTGGAAACCTCATGACTGACAGTAGAAAAGGGTAAGATGCAATCGGCCATTGGGGTTGTATCCTTAATTTTTGGAAGAAAAAGTAGGTCCCTATTAATATATAGGGCTCGTTTATACGCTCTTTTCAAAAGTTTAAAAGGATATCCCCTCTCTGAAAATCTAAATAACATTTGTTGTGCTTGTATAACAAATTCAGCCTTAGTGGAACATAACCGTCGCAGTCTTAAAAACTGTCTGGTAGGTATATTATTTTTAAGGTGATGCGGATGAAAACTGTCATATGCCAGTAAAGTATTACGGTCTGTCTCCTTGCGAAAGATGGTGGTATGGAATTTCTGATCTTGGCATGAGATGAGTATGTCCAAAAACGGTACTTGAAAATGATCAATAGAGCGGCCTCAGAGGGAACTTTCCTTCCATCCCCCTGCACCTTCCATTCCCTTCCCCTATCTAACCCCCCCACCCCGGTCCTATCTACCCCCCCCCTACCTTTATTCAAAAAGTTATGCCTGTCTCTGGGCAGTAGTAACTTATGCGCGCTGGCTGTCTGCTGGCGCGGAAGGCCCCGACACAGGCCGCTGTGTCGGGGCAATTGGCCATGCCCCTGGACTGCCCACATGCCCCCGAACATGCCCCCTAGCCGACACCACACCCCTTGGCAACGCCCCCGACCGCGGCTTTTTGCAAGCCCCGGGACTTACACGCGTCCCGGGGCTTGCATGCGCCGCTGAGCCTATGCAAAATAGGCTTGGCACGCGCAGGGGCATTTTAAAAGGGTTACGCGCGTACCTTATGCGTGTAACCCCTTTAAAATCCGGCCCAGAGGAGATAGTTCAAAAGACAGTTAATGCAAAATTATACTTCCTCTATATCAGATCACTATTAAGTCTATACTCTGAAGGAACATGGCATACTACAGGTCTTCCTTACCCCAAATCCAGTCTCAAATATAGGGATGCCCCAATCCACTGCAATCAGTGAGACTGGCTCTCACAGGGAATTCTCAAATTTTCTCTTAAGAGTCCAAAACAATACTTAAAAAGCTGGATAGTCAAGTCAATGGAAGGCTGACTCCTCCACAGGGACTCTGTCCCATAAATTAGGAAAATTTAAAGCAGGAGACAAAGAGCAACCTGCTTTCTTGAAAGTATATACTATGCTGTGGGATGGTAAAAGCTAGGACATACCACCTGCATGTTCCCTATATGGGGGAGCAAACCCAAACCTCTCTCAATTATCTCTGCACAGAACCTCCCCAGTGAATTGGTACACTGTTTTAGTAAGGGGAAATCAAAGGTCCCTTACATATACATATTTAGGTCCTTCAGTCTCATCTCATAAGGCTTTCAGTGCAGACCCCACACCATTTAGGCTGCCTTTCTCTGGACTGCTTCCATCTTAACTTTGTTCTTTTTGAGATGTGGTCTCCAGAACTGCACAGTGCTCTAGGTGAGGCCACACCAAGGACCTGCAGAGGAACCTTATCACCTTCATTTTCCTGCTGGTTATGCCTCTCTCTAAGCAGCCCAGCATCCCTCTGGTCTTTGTCACTGTCTTGTCATTTTGCTTTACCACTTTCAGCTCATCAGACACTATCATCCCAAGGTCTCTTTCTTGGTCCTTGTCCATAAGTCCTTCACCCCATCACATACAAGTCCTTTGGATTGCTGCTTCTCAAATGCATGATTCTATATTTCTTGGCATTGAATCTTAACTGCCAAACATTTGACCATTCTTTGAGCTTTCTTAGATCACTTCTCATTCTCTCTACTACTTCAGGTGTGTGCACTCTGTTGCAGATCTTAGTGTTGTCTGCAAAAAGGAACATTTTTCTTTCTAACTCCTCCACAATATTACTCACAAAGATTTTGAACAGAACTGGCCCAAGAACCAATCTTTGAGGCACACCATTTATCACTTTTCTCACCTCAGAGTAGATTTTATTTATCACTACTTGCTGTCTTCTGTCAGTCAACTAATTTGTAATCCATTCCACCTCTTTGGAACTCACTCCCAGACTTCTCATTTTATTTATTAGCTTCCTATGCAGGACCAATTGAAATCCAGGGAAAGTCCTCATGCTTGATTTAATTCTCTCGCCATCCAAATAAAAAAATTAATCAGATTTGTTGGACATGACCTTTCATTGATAAAAGCACATTGCCTCGGATCATGCAACTCACTGGATTGTAGATAGTTCCTATCTTTTCCTTTAGCAGAGTCTCCATTAATTTTGTGTCAAGTAGGCATCTTGAAAGGTAAAACTTTTCAACCTCTGCATGGCAAAGTCCAGGAAATAGTTATATTATTCAACTATGAATATAATGAGCACAAAATGATTTAAAAAAACCCCAACAAATACCGACCAGTTGTTTGCAAAACTGCATATAGTAAGAATGAATGCCATTGAGAGCATTGAGAATACAGTGGGAGCATTGAGAGGAGAACATCATCTTGCTGGTGGCTGAAGAGGATTGGTAAGTATTGCATTGGTAACTTTTAGGAAATAAAAAGTTTGGGGGAAAGGTGAAATAGTGGTGTATATTCTTCAGTATGTGTGTGTGTGATATAAAAAAACAAGACAAAATAGTTAATAGTTTAGAGTTTGTGTGTGTGTGTCTCCACCTGTACTTCTTTTGTTAATTTTCTCTGCAATCTCATTCACCTTCACCTTCCCATTAATGTCTTCCTTCCTGACCTGGTTACTTTCACTTTGTATCACTCCAAGCATCCAGCAAAACATCCTCATCTCTGGCCTTTGGAGTGAGGAAACTCACTCCAAGATGAGATTTGGGCAAGGTTCTCTCAACCTAGCTTGATCCATCAAGCTAGGTTGAGAGAACCTTGCCCAAATCTCATCTTGGAGTGAGTTTCCTCACTCCGAAGGCCAGCAAATCTTCACAAGAGACCACTGTTCTGTTTGTAAATATCACGTAGAATGTCAAAGTGGCCCCTAACCCTCTACACTCTTACCTAATCCCCACCTCAAATTACTAGGTGGGTCTACCATAGGGATACAAATACCTACCTATGGGCCATGATATTATGGCCAGTCTCTCTCTCTCTCTCTCTCTCTCTCTCTCTCTCTCTCCCCTATTTTCAGAATTTGCATCACACCATGCAGTTTAATTTGTATTTTTCAGTATGAATGTGATCCTGATATGGAATGACGGTATATAAAATTACTAAACAAATAAAGCTTTCTGGATGTTCCTAAAGTTCAGGATTCATTCAAAGTTTAGGGAGTTCTGTGTAAGGTACAGAACCCTTGGCCTTTGCAAGCATCCCCTGTAAGGAGGAGTACTTAGGGAGATGAGGTCATGCTTGTTGCAGAGCTCATGCATGCAAACTGGAATTGTGAGCTTTATTTATTTATTTATTTATTTATTTAACAATTTTATATACCGACCTTCATAGTAGATTACCATATCGGATCGGTTTACAGTTTAACAAAGGGAAAAAAAAACTAGAGTAACAAATTCACGTAAACGAAAGATAACCAAAGCAGGAATAAGTCAAAGTTACAATCAACAGGGGGCGAGAACTTGGAAGCTTGCAACAAGCTGGAAGAAGAAAAGGCCAGTAAAGTAATTTTACCGTAGAGTGTACAAGTTACAAACTTAAGAACGGTGCTTTAATCTGAAGTCTAAGAATTTACAATTATCCTTCCTAGTTAAGGGAAGGAGAGCATAGGGGGATATGAGAGTTGGTGCTGTAAAGGATGAGATAGGGTAGGTGGTACATTCCCTCCATGTAGGGATGGGTAAGGTGTTGAGTATCTATATAAGGTGGCCTTCAGGCCCCTAGGGGTTGTTGTTCTCAGAAATCTGGGGCATAGAAAGGACTTCTGAGACATCCAGGTTTGGTGCAGCAAAGAACAGAAGAAATTCCAAGTTGCAGTTTAATGTTGTAGGGCCTATCAGGATAAGAAACCCATGAACTAAAGGGGTAAAATTATTCCTGGGACCGCTCCAGCAGATTGAACTGTGTATTAAATAAATTGTCCTGAAGGATTAGGGGCTGAAGGTTTTCTTGAATGGGCTGCCTCCTACTCAAGCAAGATTGGGAGTTTGCTGAAGGAATTGTTTTCAAATGGACAGTGTCCAGTCAAGCATTACAAGATTCATCTGATTGTCTTTTACTTTTTGGATATACAATACATTTTTCTTTGTTTGGAACCAATCCTTGGTGTGGACAGTGAATTTTGTTGGAGCTGGGTAAGCCTTCCCCTGGGCCTCCCAGATTAATTTCTGGGGTCCAAGTAGCGATTCCTGGTGGTCCCTGACTGATCCTGGGGTTGCAGAAGGGAATCACAATACCCTTGTAGTCCCTGACTGTGACCTCCGAAAAAGGGGGTTACATCAATATTGATGGTATTGGATAGAATGCTTCCAAGATAACATAATTTGTCAGTTGCGTTCAGTTACATTTCTTCAATGAAATCTTGACATAGGGCTTAGAGGGAGCTGGCTGGAACCTGATCTTCATTTTTTCAGGCTGATGGTGAGTCCAAATCATCTCGATGCTTGGGTGAACCGGTTTACAATAACTTGGATGTCCTCCAGTGAGTGGGCTACAAATGCACAGTCATCCGCAAATATCTAGTCCATAACCAATGATTCCATCACCTTAGAATGAGCCTGAAGATATCTCAAGTTGAACAATCTTCTACCTGATTGTGACTGGATGTAAACTCTCTAATTCATATCCTGGAAGGTGTTCAGAAGTATCATTGAAAAGACAATAAAGAAGAGTGTTAGTGCAAGTATGTAGTCTTGTTTTGTAATGTTTGAGACTGAGATAAGGAGATTCACCTTGGCCAACATCCTTTCATGGAAAGATTTGATGATGGAAACAAGTACTGATCTTATTGTCATTTTGTACACTTTTTTTTTTAAATAGGATGAGATTCTCTTATCATAGGGAACGCCAGTCATTTCTCTTCATTTTAGGCATCTAGCCGTCTTGGCTCTATTGTTGTTGGATTGTAATGGTATATTCAAAGCTGATTTAGATCAATTGTGAATGCTCCCAAACATATTTTTAATATGTTTGCTTGGCTTTCTCTTTGTCTTTTCTTTCCAAGGCAATCAGTGTAGGTGATTCACCTTGTGGTTTTTTTTTTGTCATTTTTATTCTAGCTAAAAGTTAATTGTACATTGCATAAATTCTAATTCCCTGCTGTGAGGTGGGATGTTGCCAGAAGCACTGTGCTTTTCCCAGACCCTGCCTTCTCAAAAAAGGTACATTAGCAAACTTCAGCAAAAATTTTGAACAGCTGAAGACATATTTGTTTTCATTAAATATTTTGTGGGTGTTTCCAGCTGTTTGTATTTTCAGCTAACATCAATCCATGCCAGATAGATTTATAAACTTTGATGTCATCAATATTCTTGTTTATTATGTTGTCCTGAATGAATGTTCTTTTCTCTTGTACTAAATGCTTTATTTTATTCCTGCTCTTTTGATTGACTACCGCTCAAACAGTGACAAACTCCCTAGCAGGGGTGGATTGCAAGCAAATATTGGCCTGGCCTCCCTCAGAGTACTTCCTGCTCTTACCAGGGCTCGACTCACTGGTCCATTGACACAACTCATCACAACTCATTAGACAGGCCCATCGGGGCATGCTTGAATGTCTGTCATTAGCTGATAAGTACATAAGATTTGCCATACTGGGTCAGATCAAAGGTCCATCAAGCACAGTATTCTGTTTCCAATACTGGCCAATCCAGGTCATAAGTATCTGGCAGGATCCCAAGGGGTATATATATTCCATACTGCCTATCCCAGGGATAAGAAGTGGATTTCTGCAACTCCACCTTAATAATGGATAATGGACTATTCCTCCAGGAGCTTATCCAAACTTTTTAAAAATGCAACTAGACTAATAGCTTTCCCCAAATCATCTTGCAATGAATTCCAGAGCATTCAGTAAAAATATATTTTATATTATTAGTTTTAAATATATCACCTAGCAACTTCATTATATGCCCCCTAGTTTTTAAACTCTATGAAAGAGTAAACAACCAATTAACATTTACTTGTTCTACTCCACTCATTATTTTATAGACCTCTTATCATATCTCCCTTCAGCCATCTCTTCTCCAGGCTGAAGAGTCCTAAACTTTTTAGCCTTTCCTCAAGGGGGAATCGTTCGATCCCTTTTATCATTTTGGTTGATCTTCTCTGTACCGTTTCTAATTCTTCTATATCTTTTTTGAGATGTAGTGACCAGAACTGCACAGAATAATCAAGAAGATGAAGCTGCACCATGGAGTGATATAGAGACATTATGATATTCTCTGTTTTATTCTCCATTCCTTTCCTAATAATTCCTAGCATTCTGTTTGACTTCTTGGCTGCTGCTGCACATTGGGCAGAAGATTTCAATGTATTATCAGTGATGACACCTAGATCCTTTTCTTGAATGGTGACTCCTAATGTTGAACCTTTCATTGTGTAGCTATAATTTGGGTAAGTCTTCCCTAAGTGCATCACTTTGCACTTGTCTACATTAAATTTCATTTGCCATTTGCATGCCTAGTCTCCAAGTTTTGCAAGGTCCTCTTGGAATTTCTCACAATCTTCTTGTGATTTAACAACTTTGAATAATTTTGTGACATCAGCAAATTGGATCACCTCATTCATTATTCCCATTTCCAGGTCATTTATAAAGATATTAAAAAGATATGGTCCCAGAACAAATATCTGGGGCATTCCACTATTCACATTTCTCAATTGGGAAAATTTACAATTTAGCCCTACTCTCTTTTTTTATCTTTTAACCAGTTCTCAATCCACAATAGGACATTGCCCCCTGACACACGATTTTTAAATTTCCTAAGAAGTTGCTCATGAAGGACTTTCTTTGTTAAATGCTTTCTGGAAATCCAGATACACTAAATCCACTGGCTCACCTTTATCCACATATTTACACCCTTAAAACAACGTAGCAGATTGGTGAGGCAACATGGCTAATTCCATGTTGGCTTTGTCCCATTGAACTATGCCTATCTTTATGTTCAGCAATTTTGCCCTATAACATTTTCCAGGTATACTGACACTTGTTTCAATTCTGCTGAATCATCACCTTTCAATATTATTTAAGGTATGAGTATCTCTCTTACATCTTCCTCCGTGAAGACTGAAGCAAAGAATTATTTTTGTCTCTCTGCTATGGCTTTGTCATCCCTAAGTGCCCCTTTTAACCCTTGATCATCCAACGGTCCAACTGACTTCCTCACAAGCTTTTTATTTGAATTTACCTGAAAAATTTTTATTATGAGTTTTTGCTTCTATGGCAAGCTTCTTTTCAAATTTTCTCTTTGCATTCCTTATCAATGCTTTGCATCTAACTTGCCAGTGCTTATGCTGTTTCCTGTGTTCTTCATTTGGATCCCTTTCCCTTTCTTGAAAGCTATTATATCCTCCCTCAGCTTACCTTTTAACCCTGCTGATAGTTGTTTAGCCTTTCTTCTACCTTTTCTAATGCATGGAATACATCTGGTCTGGGCTTCCAAAATGGTATTTTTAAACAATGCCCATGCCTGATGTAAACTCTTAACTATTGCAGCTGCTTCTTTAAGATTTTTCCTAAGCATTTTCCTCATTTTATCATAGTCACCCTTCTGAAAGTTAAATGCTGTTGCAGTAGATTTCTTTAGTGTCCTCCCTCCAGTTATTAAGTAAAATTTGATCGTGTTGTGATCACTATTGCCAAGTGGCTCCAAAACTGTTACCTCTTGCACCAAATCTTGTGTTCCATGAAGGACTAGGACTAAAATAGATTCCCTTCTTGTTGGTTCTTGTACCAGCTGCTCCATTAAGCAGTCATTCATTTCATTAGGATCTTTACCTCTCTAGCATGTCCTGATCTGACATTCACCGAGTCAATCGTGGGGTAATTGAAATTACTGGGCTGCTGAATTTGTTAGCTTCCATAATTTCTTTTAGCATTTCATTGTCTGTCTGTTCATTCTGGTCAGGTGGACGGTAATCACCCCAACTGCTATTTTATTCACTTTTTCACCTAGAATTTCTATCCTTAAAGATTCAACTTTGCATTTTGTTTCTTGCAGAACTTTTATCCTGCTTGACTCAATTATCCTCCTTCCACCAGGTCTTAAAGATGACAATTATATCAATCTCTTCATCTAATGCTATACACTCTAACTCTCCCATCTTATTTTTTTAGACTTCTAGCATTTTTATACAGACATTTCCAAATGTGTTTTTTGTTTGTGTTTACAACCTGCCTATCAATTAATGGGAATAATTTTGAATATTTCTGCTCTGTCTGCTCTTTATTTAAAAGCACCTGGTCCTTCTTTGTACATTTAATCTTTTTAGTACAATATGCTTCATAAACGTAAAGCCAAGGTGAGAGTATACCCAGCAGAACAATCACCTTCGCTATAACAAAGATTTATTCCTGAGTATGCTGTTTCAACATCAACTCAGGGCTTGGCAAATCCCATAGGTGGGAATGTGGGAGGAACACAAGTTTCACCAGGGGAAATATCACTAAGCCCACCCCTACCTCGCCAGCTGATTATACCTTCCCCACAAACTCCTTCGAATGTTGCTGGAGAAGGAGAAATTCTCGCTCCATTACCCCAGCATGCTGGGAACATTGAGGGTAGTTTCGAGAAAGCCAGGTCTTGGACTCCAGATTTTAAATTAAATGTGGATGAAGGAAACAGCATCCTAGCGGGGATTGGAGAAAAATCAGCTGTAACATTAGATTCTTTGGCAGATCTAATGAAATGATTGGCATATAACATTCAAGAACAATCAAAGTTATTACAGCATGTGTCTAATAAACTGGACTCTGTTACTCAAGATCATCAATGGATCCTTTCAGATCAGTGCATACAGATTATTTCTTTGGAAGGGGAAGTTAGCGGTTTAAAAGATCTAACTACTACTATTACTCGTGAAAGATCTGCCACTTTGAGGAAAATAGAGTACTTAGAAAATACAGTAAAACATTTGAATATTAGGTTATTAAATTTCCCTAAATTAAGAGAGGAAAATTTATTGACAACTTTTAAAAAATATTTGGAAAAAAATTTAAAAATTTCCTCTGAAAAAATTCCTGTTATAAAGAAAATAATTCAATTACTTTAAAGCAAAATGAAGTAAAAAAAATACTGAATCTAAACAATCTATAGATTTCCAGAATTTAACCCAATATTTGGAAGAAACACAGGATGAGATTTTGGATCGGATTTCTTTATTAGTAACATTTCAGACCTAACAGGAAATGAATCTAGTTATGCAGTCATATTTTAAAAACAGGTCTTTAAGATCATGAGAGGTCTTCAACGAGTAGATGTGACTCAGGTATTTACACTTTCGATTAATAGAAGGACTAGGGGGCATTCCATGAAGTTAGCAAGTAACACATTTAAGACTAATCGGAGAAAATTCTTTTTCACTCAATGCACAATAAAGCTCTGGAATTTGTTGCCAGAGGAGGTGGTTAGTGCAGTTAGGGCCTCATTTTCCAATATCACATTGGATACCAAAAAGGGGTGTAGCTTATGCTAATAAGCATGTGTATCACAGCTATGTGAAAGGCTGTTATCACAATGTCTCCTTACAGACCTGTGTCAGAAGAGAGGGGGGGAGGGAGGGAGAGAGAGAGAGAGAGAGAGAGAGAGAGAGAGAGAGAGAGAGAGAGAGAGAGAACCCTGTCATAGTGCCTCCTCCCTAGACAGGTATTTGTATCCCTATGGGAGGCCCACCTAGTAACTCGAAGTGAGGGTTAAGTATTAGTGTAGGGGGTTAGGGGCCACTTTCACATTCGACGTGAGACGTACGAACAGAGCAGTGGTCTCTTGTGAAGATTTGATGACCTAAGGAGTGAGGAACCTCACCCAAGGATGAGATTTGTGCAATGTTCTCTCCACCTAGCTTGATTGACTCTCTACCTGGGTAACAACAAGCTAGGTGGAGAGAACATTGCACAAATCTCATCTTGGAGTGAGTTTCCTCACTCCGTAGGTCATCAAATCTTCACAAGAGACCACTACTCTGTTCGTACGTCTCACGTTGAATGTGAAAGTGGCCCCTAACCCCCTACACTAATACTTAACCCTCACTTCGAGTTACTAGGTGGGCCTCCCATAGGGATACAAATACCTGTCTAGGGAGGAGGCACTATGACAGGGTTCTCTCTCTCTCTCTCTCTCTCTCTCTCTCTCTCTCTCTCTCTCTGGAGACATTGTGAACTGCACTAAACCTGTAATCCTCCCTACTTTACATTTACTCCACCCCCTGAATACAAAATTAAGCATTTGCAAATCAAGTTAACGCAATTTGCGGATTATCACACACAGTAAACTCCTTGGAAAATGAGGCCCTAGGGGCAGATTTTTTAAAAATACGTGAGCGCGCACCAGGCGCGAACAAAGTACGCTGGATTTTATAAGATACGCGCATAGCCGCACATATCTTATAAAATCCGGGGTCGGCGCGCGCAAGGGGGTGCACATTGTGCAACCTGCGCGTGCCGAGCCCAGTGCGAGCTGCATGTTCCCTCCGAGGCTGCTCCGATTTCGGAGCGGCCTCGGAGGGAACTTTTCTTCGCCCCCCCCCCACCTTCCCCTCCCTTCCCCTACCTAACCCACCCCCCGGCCCTATCTAAAACCACCCCCTTACCTTTGCGCGCGTCGCCGGCAGCCCCGCTCCGTCCTCTGGTCCCGGGGGCTGGTCCGAAGGCCTCGACCACGCCCCCGGGCCCGCCCCTGAAATGCCGGGGCCCGCCCCTGAAACGCCGCGTCGTTTCAGGGACGCCCCCAGACACGCCCCCTCCCGCCCCTTTTCAAAAGCTCCGGGACTTACGCACGTCCTGGGGCTTTACGTGCGCCGGCGGCCTATACAAAATAGGCGCGCCGGTGCGAGGGCCCTGCGTGCGTAAATCCAGAAGGATTTACGCGCGCAGCCCTTTTAAAATCCGCCCCTTAGTGTAGCTGGGTTCAAAAAAGGTTTGGATAAGTTCTTGGAGGAGAAGTCCATTAATGGCTATTAATCAATTATACTTAGGGAATAGCCACTGCTATTAATGGCCTCTGTTAGAAACAGGATGCTGGGCTTGATGGACCCTTGGTCTGACCCAGCATGGCAATTTCTTATGTTCTTATGAATTCTTAGGTGGTAAGGTCAGGGTATACCCTGACCTTGCCAGAAGTACTCAGATTAGACACAAAGCTTTTCTTTCTTTAAAGCCTAGTGTCATGGCATTGGGGGCAACTATGGTTGTAAAATACCCATGTAAATGTGTAATAAAACAACAGGGAAATGTTTTTATTTTCTTTGAGGTATCTCAATTGCAAGATTTTCTGAATGCTAGGATGCAGATATCTATTAAAGATGGAGGTGTAAGTAATTAGTATATTGTTGAAACTTTCATGAATATCCAAATTATTCTACTATAATGTTTTAAAAAAAACAAACAATTTCCTCACAAATTTCATCCTCTTGGAATTGCCTCTATGATGTCTAGTTTTGAACAAATATGTTTACTTCTTATCTGTAAGTTGTGTAATTAGAATGTATGTTCAAACTTTAATATTTCATTTTGCAAAGTTGATTCTTACTTTGTAATAGTTTTGAAAATTAATAAATAAATAAATAAATAAAAAAGCACCTGGTCCACTTTAGCATTTATTACAACCTCTTTACTGGGATGCCCTTAATTCCTTGCTCACATCATTCTAAACCATGCACATTTGAGTGACTGTCAGATTTCCCACACCATCTCATTTAAAAGCTGCTCTATTTCCTTTTTAAAGGTTGGTGCCAGCAGCCAGATTCCACTCCCTCCCTAAAATGATGCCCAATTCCTAAAATCCTAAAACTCTCTTCCCTATACCATCATCTCATCCATGCATTGAGAATCTGGAGCTTTGCCTGCCTCTGGGATCCTGCATATGGAATGGGGAACATTTCTGATAATGCTACCCTGGAGGTTCTGGATTTAATCTTTCTACCCAAAATCCTAAATTTGGCTTCCAGAAACTCCCTCCTGCACTTTTATATGTTGTTGGTACCCACATGTACCAAGACCACCGGATCCTCCCCAGCATTATCTAAACTTCTCTCTATGTGACGCTTGAAGTTCGCCATTTTCGCACCAATCAGGCAAGATACGAAGTGATCCACTCGTAACTTGCCTGCTTGCCACCCAGCTATCTTCCTTCCTAATAAATGAATAATCAGCTATTATGGCCTTCCTTCCTGGTCACATGCCCCTGGAGACTTATCCTCAGTACAAGAGGATACTGCTTCACCTTGAGTGCAAGTCCTAGCTACAGGATTTCTTCCTGCCTTACTATGGTGAAGCTTTCCTTCCAGGTGACCTTTCTAGATTGGAAATGGGACTTCTAGCTATGTCCCTGAAGGTCTCTTCTGTATACTTCTCTGTCTCCCTTTGCTCCTCCAGGTCTACCACTATAGCCTCCAGAGATCAAACTCCTTCTCTGAGGGCTAAGAGCTCTTTGCACTTAGTGTACACATCCAACCACTCGCCAGCTGGGGGATAATCATACATGTGGCACTCAGTGCAAAAGACTGGAAAGCCTCTCTCTCACTGCTGGACTACTATTTCCATCTTAATATTGCTGACTTGAAATACTAGTTTAAAATTAGGGAGAAGGGATTGTAAAGCTAATTTAAAGTACCTTTAGTCTATTTTTTGATTTAATATTTGTCTGTCAATGACCCTCAAGTCACTACATTTAATTCACTTATAACTACCTAGTTACCCACCTTATTGACTCTTGTTTTGCATTAAATTCCTGCTGTATAAAATCTGTATTAAATTTATAGTAAGGAGCTTTGAGGTTCACAATCCATCAGGTGCCGCATTTCCAGTTCTCTTCTGCTGCAAGACGTGCGGGGCCTCTGGGGCTGTGGAGCCTGAAGTCTGGATCCCTTATGGTGACTTCAGGAGTCTTCCCCCAGGGGCTGCTGGGTAAGGTCTGCAGATGAGCCTTCTGGTCCTTTTCTGCCCAGTCTTTCCAAGTGATAGTAGAATCAGACACCAGTTTCTAAGGGGTCTGGCCTCGGGCTTTTCCTAAGATATGCAGAGACTGTCATCAATGGTTGAATTACAGCAATTAAGTATGCATATTGTGCTAATTTTCCTTTACTGAGATACTGAGCTGCCAATTCACCAAAAGATTAGTATCTGTAATGTAATCAGAGCTGAACAGCAAGGAAGAGAGACTAGAATTAAAAAACCAAAAACAACAAAAACAAAAAACAGTTCAATGAAAATTTTGATGTCCTTCCAGCCTGCTTGTAATCTTATTTAGACTATTCAGATAATCTACTGATAGAAATAGAGAGAAAAAGGGGTTGCATTAGCACAAGTTGGAAATTTGTGAGCAGTAGTGCCAGCCGTCAATGCTTCAACCATGGCTACTGTTAATTCACACATCTTTCACATACATTCATAATTCAATCATCTTTTTTTTTTTTTTAATCTAAAGTGGAGAGTATATGTCCCAGAAGAGGTGGTGAGGACAAGAATGGTAATGTAAAAGGGCATGGGATAAACACAGAATATCGCTAGTGGCTATAGGAAGAAATGAAGAACCAAGGTAATCTATGATAACTTTGGTATAACAGTTCTGCATGGGGGTAAACCTGCAATAAGTGGCAGCCACAAGCCTAAACAGCAGGCATGGGTGTAACCTGAATGGGGCGGCAGTTACAACACTAAACACTTTGCTCGGCAGACGGGATGGATCATTTTGGTCTTTATCTACTGTCATTTATGATGTTATTATGTTATGTTACTTTACTTCCTGATGCTTGGATCACAAAAGGCTGAACACCATTAAGACTGCAACTCTTAAGGAGTTGCCTTAGCAGATTTAAATATCAATAGGCGAACAGTTTGTAGGTGGATGTGAATGTCCAGGGAAGGGGGCTGGGGGAGAAGCATATATATATATATATTTTTTTTTTTGGAAGCAGTTGGGATGCAATGGAGCTAAAAGCACAAACATATCAGCCAAGAATCAAACACTGATCCTGCCACAATCCTTATCCTCTTACTCTATACATTTCAAAGCTTGTTTAATTATTTTTAGGTTTTTTTTAGTTTGTCCCATTTAATTAAAAGTACTCGATACACAATCTCAGCCACAGAGGGGATCCATTTCTTTGGATCTGTAAAGAGAGTGTCTATGGTACATATGCAAATCTGCCTGACTGTAATTACATAGAAAAATACATGGACATATATCAGAAACGTAGTAACAGGAAAAAAAAAAAAAGGGTTGAATTAGCACTTTTGAAATTTGTGAGCGTAGCACCACCAGTCATAAAGGGATTCAATCTAGGGTTGTGGACAATGAAGGGCTGTGCACAGCTCACAGTTTAAACGTGTGCTAAGTGGGCCCTTTTTTGTGTCCTATTTCCATGTATCCAATATATGCAACACATATTTTTATGATATAAATACAAAGTTCACCCGCTTGATGCTGAGAACTTTTTAGGGGGTCTGATTTACTAAGCATTTTTTCCCGTAGACATAGAAATGGGAGAAAACTTTAGTAAATGGCCCCCTTAAATAGTTATTCTTTTCCGTGGGTTTGCTTAAGAAACCATAGGCATTCTTTAAATTAAATGGTTCCCTTTTCCCCCTTAAAAAATGGCAAAAAGGAGGCCAGGAAGGAGGATCAGGGCCCTGATTAATCATAGGATTATACCACTGCATATAAAATAAATCAGGCTTACTTTTTTTTTTTTTAATGTGTAATAATTTTTTCAAGCTGCTACAGTGGTCTCTTCAGTCAGCAGGAGTGTGAAGCAGAGCCAGCCCCACCAGCAGGCTATGGATGATCCAGGGATGGAAATCATCTCATCATGTTTTTTTGGGCCAATTACTTCCCTTGACACATACTCACCAAATGTAAAACAGTTTTACTGGTGGCTGTATAAAGTGTCACAGGACCTTCAATTTTCCCTTCCCCCCTCATCTTCCAACACACACATTTTTAAAACCTTTTGCTCCTTTGAAGTGCATCCCTGTTCCAGTTTTACCTTTTCTGTTAATAAAGATAATCGAGGCAAGGATGATAGTTTACATTCTTCCACTTTCTCTGTTGCCATAGTTTTACTCTCCTCCATTTCTTTTTCTCTGTTGGCATACATGTGAGTGCAAGAGTGTAGCATTACAGCATTAAGAATTAAAAGAAAATAAGAGAATGTAAACAAATACTGCAAAAGGCATCTTTGCTTCAACACCTATTCCTTTATAAAAATCACAAGGACATAAGAAGATGCCATACTGGGTCACACCGAAGGTCCATCATGCCAGCATCCTGTTCCAACAGTGGCCAGTCCATGCTACTAATGCCAGTAATAAGCAGTGGCTATTCCCTAAGTCAGATTGACAATAGCAGGTAATGGACTTCTCCTCCAGGAACTTGTCCAAACCATTTTTTAAACCCAGCTAAGCTAACTGCCTGAACCACATCCTCTGGCAATGAATTTCAGAGCTTAATTGTGTGTTGAGTGAAAAAGAATTTTATCTGATTTTTTTTTAAATGTGCTACTTAGTAGGGATATGCATTCATTTGCAACGAAATAGGAAATAGAGATGATATTTCCTATTTTGTTGCTTTTTTTTTTTTTTTTTTTTTTTGGGGGGGGGGGATGAAACAATAAGAAAATCCATGAAATTTCATGTGGTTTTCTTATTGTTTTCAGATGGTGAGAAAGGGTAATTTAAAAAAAAACAAAACCCAAACCCACCCAATTTTTTTACATCTCAGATCAAATTTTCTCTAATAGACTCTTTGAATTATTTGATTGGTCGGTAGCTTGGTGGGGAGTAAGAAGACTCCTATAGTAGTAGATGGTATTACACCTCAGGCTTATACCGGTTACTTGAGATGTAAACTAGATGTTCCCCAGGTAGGGGCTTTTCTCAATTAAGTTTGTGCCCTGGTGAGGATTTACAAACTGTTATGTTTTATTTGAGGTACTATTAACTGACATGTAGGCCGGATACAGGTAAGACCGGGTAGAAAGAGTACGGTAGTGCCGGCGCACCCTCGTTTGCCGCGGATCACATAACCGCTCGTTACAGTATTTAATGGTCACGCAAATGCAAGCCGCGTCCAAAGTGCGTCCAAGAAGCGTCCATGAAGAGCAATCCATTTTACTGTATAGGCGCTATACAGCGCCTATACAGTATCCTGGGTGCGCTGGTACCTGTCATTTCAAATGACATTTTGAAATGACAGGTACCAGGAAGTGGGATGGTTCTCCTATGCTCGGGCATCGGGATTGCCAGTCCTCTCTCCCCCCCCTCCCGAAGCAAGGTGCAGGGCGAAAATCGACTCGACATGTTATTAAGAAAATAGAAATTGTAACTAAAGTAAACTTACTGCATGCTTCCAGCAGCACCAGTCCGCTCTCCCCTCCCTCCCGAGGCGCTGACCGCGGCTCCCTGCCTCCTGGGGGCAGCCGGCGGTGAAAGCGGCTTCCAGCAGACCCGCCGGCGAAGGTGCATGAATGCACGTTCAATTTGGGCGCTCAAGGCACTTCGCTGGCTTGAGCGCCCAAATTGAGGCTTGAGGCTCACTGCCTCCCCAGTGCCATCTTGCAGCTTGTGACATCACCCCTGACCCTTGAGCACCCAAACGCCGGCGAAGGTGCATGAATGCATGTCCAATTTGGGCACTCAAGCAGCGAAGGCGCATGAGCGCACACCGTGACCTGAGCGCCCAGATGGACCATCCGAGGTCACGGCGTTCGCATCATGCACCTTCGCTGCTTGAGCGCCCAAATTGGACGTGCGTTCATGCACCTTCGCCGGCGTTTGGGGCGCTCAAGTGTCAGGGGTGACGTCACAAGCTGCAAGAATGGGCGCTGGGGAGGGCAGTGAGCAGCGGAACGGAGGGGAGGCAGGCAGGTGAGCCGGAGCTCGCCCCGCATGCAGGAAAGGTAGGAGGAGCCGGGCGCCCTGCCCCCTCCTGCGCACACCCCCCCCAGCCCTGGCTCCGCCGCTCTGGCAATCTTCCAGTTGCTTGCTGGTGCAATTTTTTTTGGCAGGATGAGCTTGCACCACCTGTACATCCCATTTGGGCGCTCAAGCCAGCGAAGGTGCCTTGAGCGCCCAAATTGGAAGTACAGGCGTGCGTTCATGCATCTTCACACCGGCGGGGGCTGCTGGAAGCCGCCTCGCGGAGAGCGCCCGATCCGCCCCGGGCTGCTGAAGCGGGAGAAGGAATGTTGAAAGAGAAAAAGAAAGGGACAACATGAGCCAAAGCGGAAGAAGGAATGCTGGAGGAGAGAGTGAAGGGTTGTGAGCCAAAGCGGGAGAAGGCATGCTGAAAGAGAAAGTGAAGGGACATTTGTGAGTCAATGTCCCTGTCCCTGTCAGTGCGGGCCCATATGGGAGACCGGCACCCATGGACACGGCCAGGGCAGGTGAGCGGGGGCTGGGGGAAAGTTTGCCCATGAAATTTCACGGGCAAACTTTACCGCCTACCCTCTAACGCAGGGGTAAGGGTAGGCGGTAATTTAGCAGGTTAAAGACGCGGCTAAACTGCAGGTTAAAAAGGCGATAGTTGGGGTGCACGTTACTGTATGGGAGGGAATAGCTAATCGGAGCGTTTACATATCATATACATGCTGTGGGCGGAAAGGGTTACCCGTTGATTTAAAGAAGCGGTAAGGATGGGTTAAAAGGGATAATGAATCGCGGGTTGGACTTATGCGGCCAAATTGCAGATTAGAAATGGGGTAATTGCGGCTGCACTTTACTGTATTGGCCTGTGATAGATCCTTGCCCTATGTGGGTTTTGCCCTAGGGAGGGGGAGGGAGGGGGGGAGAGAGAGAGAGAGAGAGAGAGAGAGAGAGAGAGAGAGAGAGAGAGAGAGAGAGAGAGAGAGAGAGAGAGAACACCTAGTTATAATGCCCTCATCCTAGGTAGGTATTTATATCTCTATAGGAGGCCCACCTAGTAACTCGAGATGAGGTTTAGGTATTAGTGTAGGGGTAGGGCCACTTTGGACATTCAAAATGAGATGTACAAAAGACATTGCTCCCGTGTGAAGATTTGATGGCCTTCGGAGTGAGGAAACTCACCCCAAGATGAGGATTGTGCAATGTTCTCTCATCCTAGCTTGATGGACTCTCTACCTGGATAATATGCAAGCTAGGTTGAGAGAACATTGCACAAATCTTACTTGGGTGAGTTTTCTCTCTCTGTCTCTCTCTCTCCCCCCCCCCCCTCCTCCTTGGTTGTAGAAGGGCCCCTGACAGCTAGGCTGGCTCTCTCGGCGCTTAAAACCGCATTTGCAAAAAAACATCGCAAAGTGCAATAAAGCCCCTATTGCTCAGCTTTACCCAAATGAAAAGGTGTTGTTAGAAACACCTTATAGCATTGAATAAACGGACCCTGCGAGAGACTTCTTGGATGATCATAATATTCTACATCCCAACCAAAGTTTTTTTTTTCTAAAAACCATAATACTAAAACAGTATTAGTTCCAGTCAGCAATTATTCACTAAGGGCAATGGATAGTGGATTTTCAGTTCATTGCTATATATATATATATTTGGACTTGTCTTCTGCCTTTGATTAGTAAATCATGATATTCTTTGTCTGTGACTGCACTATTTTGGGGAATCTGGACAAAAACCTCTTAGACATCCCATCACCACGACAGGCCCGTCTTGACATCACCAGAAAAAGATCATTCTCTGTCATTGGACCAATCTTATGGAACGCATTACCAGACTCTTTAAGATCCATATCCAACTCCAAACACTTCAAAAAATCCCTAAAAACACATTTATTTCAATCTGCTTTCCATATATTGCACACTAAATAACCATAACTACTTCTCCATACACACAGGGCACAAACATTATTATATATTGATTATTTTTTATGTAAACTATTCACTGTTTAGATTTTTATTTTATTACATATTTTTGTAATTTGAGCTTTTATAATTGATAATCTTTATGTTCTTTTAAATTTAAATCTTATTTACATTTGTTTTTTTATTTGTTATGTAAACCGTTTTGATTAAACACTGTTTGTAAAGACGGTATACAAACACTTTTAAATAAATAAATAAATCTATGGTAGTTTTACTATGGTTTTCTTCCTTTCTTTCTAACAGAGATCAGCAAATTAGGGTAGGATCACAATGTTTGGATTGGAATCAGCTGGGTAAAAGTGTTCCACAAGGTTCTGTATTTCCCTGACTCTTTATAATATCTCTTTAAGTCCTCTGAGTACAATGCTGGATTCCTTTCATATCTGTTTTTAGAGTTTTTTGCAGATGATACTCAACTGTATTTTGTGGTTGATACTGATCTCCAAGTTACATTTAATTTGATTTCCACCTATTTATTGATTGTTGTTAATTGATTACATGATGATGATCTTTTATTGAACTTAGGAAAATTGAGGCCCTTTTTGCTTTTCCCGTAAATCTGGCCAGAAGGATTGCCCAGCATTTTAATTGGGGGTACCTAAGAACATAAGAACATGCCATGCTGGGTCAGACCAAAGGGCCATCAAGCCCAGCCTCCTGTTTCCAACAGAGGCCAAGTTTGGAATTTGGGGTTTTATTTAGACCCAATTTTAAATCTTAGGAAGCAAATAATAATGTTATATCTTCAGGCTATTTTAAGCTAAAGCAGTTTAGACAAAGTAAACCTCTCATTGAGCAGGTGGATTTCCATACATTGGTCCAGGCCTTCATTTTAACAACTCTATACTGAAATTCATTATATATGGGGATTCCTGGGACTAAGTTACAAGCACTGCAGCTTCTGCAAATGTCTGCAGCCAGATTGGTTATGAATGCTCCTTGACAAAAGCATATAACTCCATTATTACTCCAGCTCCATTGGCTGCCTGTGGAACAGAGCGTCATGTTTAAATCTTGTCCCTCATGTTCAAGTCGGTTCATAGTTTAGCCCCCCAAATACTTATCTGATCTGTTTAAGAGTATGTTCCTACTAGAGTGCTACCTTCAGTGACTAAAAAATTATTAGTGCTACCATCAGTGAGGGTTATTCATTATCAAGATACTAGATTGCGGGCACTGTCAGTCAGGGGTGTTACTCTTTGGAATATTCATCTGAGATTTATGAGATTTATGAGATTTTAATTATTTTGTAAGCATATAAAAGCAGCATTGTTTACTGAGGCATTTTGTTGATGCATTTTTTAAATTTTATGTTGGTATGCTGCTTGTTTTAATATTGTTTTATATGTTGTTATATGTAGGTTATATGTTTTTTTTGTAATCCACTCAGCTTAACAAAGTTAAATAAATAAATTAAATAAACTGTTGCAATTACCTCCCATGGCTGGAGCCACGGGAGGCCCCTTACCTTCAGGCCGGCCTGCCCGACCCTTGTTGTCATCCTCCCGGCATGGCCAGGAGCCGTGCTGAGGTTTGCTGCAGCAGCAGGAGGCCGCTATCGTGCCGGCGCGGCAGGAGCCACACCGGTGCTCGTTCCCGTGGCTGGAGCCGCCCTGCATTATCCTGTGTGGCACAGAGGCCGCTGACGCAGTCCTTCACGGCATGGAGCCGTGCCAGTTCTTCCTTTGTGGCCCGGAGGCCGCCATCTTCTAGCAGGCCTGGAGGCCTGCCCTCACGCGGCAGGAGCTGCCGACGCCAGGAGCCGTGCTGGGTCTTTCTCTGCGGCTCAGAGGCCGCCACTGCCTTCAGTGTAGCAGGGACTATCCTCTTCATCTTTGCGGCCCGGAGGCTGCAATTGCCGATGTTTCCTGCGGCATGGATCCGCCCCAGTGACCTTTCTGCGGCAGGACGCCACCTCCATCGTTGGAGCCTGCACGGCCCAGCTCCAGCTCTTCCTCCGTGTCAGCGTCTGCAGGGCCGCTGTCCAGGGTCCTGCAGACTTCCTCTTCCTGCCTTTCCTAAGGCGCGGGGCTGCCTCTCTCTGCCCTACTTGTAGGGCCAGTGAGGGAGTGAGCCCTGGATGATGTCATCTCCTGGATCCGCCTCTTCAGCCTACAAAAGGTTCCTGGGTTCATTTCTTCCTTACCTTCACAAGAGGTAAGTCCTCCTTAGGACTCCACGTCTGCTTCTCCTTCTAGGCACTCTGTTTGTGTGGGATCCTGTGTCTTCGTTCCATGTTCTAGTCTCTGCATTTCCTTGATGTTCCATGATGTCCAGTTGTCTGTCTGTCCATGATGTCCAGTTGTCTGCCCGTTCCTGATGTCCAGTTGTCCATCCATTCCTGATATCCAGATGTTCGCCTGTTCCAGACATCTTCAGCTGTGCCTGACCTGTCCCTCATGGTCCTTGACCAGCCTGGCTGGGCTGGTGGGGCGCATAGTGGCACATAGTGGCCCAGTGGTCTGCGACCACCCCAGCTGAGGTGTATAGGGCGCTTCTGGGCCTTTCCATCAGACGGCGCTGAGGAGTCATCTCTTCCCTTGTCAGTCTGCCTTGATATTCATAATCTTGATGTCTGCCTTGCCTTGATGTTCTTGCCTGATGTGTCCTTCCCTGGACAGGTCCTGTCCTGCAGGGTGGTCCGCAACCAGTCTGGCTGGACTGTGTAGGGTGCAAGAATGGACATTGTCTGCCTGGAGATTCTGGACTTTTAACCATTGGTTTTAGTCTTGCCTTGTCATGCCTTGTCTTGCAATGCATGTCTTGCCATGCCTTGCCCTGTCCTGCCTTGCCTGCCGCACCTTGCCATGCCTTGAGTCTTCATCTGCCCTGCACCATCCTGAGTCTTCATCTGCCTTGCCACGCCAGATATCTTCGTCTCATTTGTCATGCCTGATGTCTTCATCTGCCTTGTCCTCTGTCCGGCCTGCTGCTTCTCGCCGCTCCTTAGTGGCAGTCCGAAAGGGCTTGGAATGATTGGAGGACCATTCAGAGACCACCATTGCGTTGGTGGTCTCAAGGAAGAGTACAGGTCCAGTTGAGGCTCAGGGTATGGACATTTCACCGCAAGGGCACACATCTCTCGTCCCATGCTGGAGAGCGCCCCCTGGTGCTCTCTTCCATCTGCAGCACAACATAAACTGCAGGAAGGGTATTCATCAAATGCCTAATGGTAGTAGCAATGCATCTGTGACAACAAAACATAAGAATCTTACCATATCTGGATGATAGGCTTGTAACAGCAAATTCTCTGGAAGGTGTGTTAATCTCCCTGAAAAAAAAAATCAATACAACTACTTCAATCATTAAGATTTCTAGTGAACTTTGAGAAATCTTTTCTAATTACCTGCCAGAAAATACAATTCATTGGCCCCTGGATAGATTATCTCCGAGAGAGAGAGCTTACCAGCCAACAGATCAAGCAAAACTTTCAGATCCCTAGAGTTCAACCTGTTGAACACAGGTCATTCATCAGCCAGAGAGACACAAGGTTGTTCTCAGCCATATGATGGTAGAAATACTTGTTATTCTACTCAGCTTCCTTCACATATGATTCCTGCAATGAGACCTTTGTTTCCAATGGGACCAACTCACTTAACCTTTGACAAAGGAAGTGCATATTTTGAAGGAAATGAAACAGAAATGATACTGATGGCCAGACAACATCATTCTTCAGGAAAGTACCCCTCACCAAATAATGTTGGCGATAGATGACCATACAAGCCCCTTTAGAACTCAAGGGATTTAGTCATTCATAGGAAAATAATTCTAAATCAACTTCTTAAAATTCAGAGCTATCAGATACACTTTGACAATCTTCACTCCCTTTCTTCAGAGTGTGGGAAACCATGGGGTGTTTCCTAGGCTGGAGGCACAAAGCCACACAGAGTCCAGCCTTTTCTAATGCAGATAAAACTTTATTCAAATTACAGTGCTTCAACAATAGAATGACTGCCTACCTTTGCAGTACATTTCCCACTTCCTGGGCTTTTGGCCTGCATTGATTTACAGGAGCTGCCTCTCCTGGAGACATAGAAGCATCTTGAACCCAGATGGGCTTACATTCTTATGCTCCCCAGCTGGTCTCACCCTTAGGACTCTCCCTGCCCCAGCAGGGTCCTGCCCACAGAGCTCTCTCCCTCTGTGGGTTTTAAGGTGGATCAGGCTCGAGCCTTGTCCTGTACATACAACAAGGGGAAAATGGAATCACTCTGTTAAACAGGGTAACAGCATTCTCATTCAGACTGACAACTAGGTAGCCAAGGCCTACATGAACTAAAAAGAAGGCACAGGGTTTGGACTTTGCCAAAAAGTGATAAAGATATGGGAATAGGTAGACATCAAACCATCCTTCAATTGACCTACCTTCCAGGGATTTCCAGTACATTGACAGATCACCTCAGTACAGTATTTTGACCACACAAATGGTCTCTACAGCAATTGACAGCATCACACTATTCAGTCAATGGGTACTTCCAGCCATTGACCTGTTTGTATCAGAGTAAAACAGAGAGTTGGAAAAGATTTGCTCCATTCTTCCCAGCAAAATTAGTTTCATTCAGGATGCTTTTCCCCTTGATTGGAATGTAAATCTCATGTATGCTCTTCCACCATCACTGCAGATAGCAGAATAGTGCAAACAATTATCAAAGAAGGGGATGAACTGATCCTCATGGTTCCAGCACAGCCCAGGCAAATTTGGTTTGCATATCCCTCTCAGATCAGATCCATCATTATTGACTCAAGAACAGGAAAAATAACTATTCATTCAAACCTCTCCTCCCTCAGCTTGACAGTTGGGATGTTGAACACTCAATAATTGCCGAATGCTCTCTGCCTAAAGAGGTTGATAACATTGTATTGTCTGCTAGAAAACCATCAACTAGGAAAGCCTTTGGCTTTAAGGGCAAAAGATTCTCCACATGGTGCTATAACATTACCTTGGAACTGTTCACATGTGAACCCACAGTGTTACTGAACTACTTACTTACTCACTCTTTCTACTTCAGATCTTCTTACCATCATTTAAGAGAGAGCACTTCAGTGCCATAACAGCTTCCATACCCAGATTGAGGGTAAACTAATTTCCATTCATCCAAGTTCAGAAATGCTTATGGCATACTAAAGGTTCAATTGTAAAACCACCTATTCCATGTGATCTAAAAGTGATTCTGGCACAACTTGTGAACCCACCATTTGAACCATTGGGGGTCAGCGTTGCTTAAGTTATAAACATGGAAAGTTATATTCCTTGTAACAGACACATCAGCCAGAAGAGCCAGCGAACTTCAACCCTTGGTTCATTATCCTCTTTACATATAATTCATTTTACAATAGTTTAGTGTTCCCCACCCATCCTAACTTTCTACCACAAATAGTATCAACTTTTCTTATTAATCAATCCATCATGTTATCTACATTCTTCGCAAGGCCACTCATTCATGAAGGTAAAAAAGCCCTTCACACCTTTAAACTGTAAAAGGGTCTTGGCTTACAACAAGCAAGAACTCAACTGCATCGTCAGGCTTCTCAACTCTTTGTCTCCTATGATCCTAACAGACTAGGCGGCATAGCATTAGCTAAATGCTCATTGTCCAGTTGGCTAGCAGACTGCATCACATACTGCTACACTCTTGCAAGCCTTAGCCTACACATTAGAGCTACTGTTAAGATTCATCATATCAGAGCCAAGGTAATTACAGTGGCTCATTTACAAGCACTGCCAGTCAATGGCATCTACAAAGCTGAAAAATAGTCTTCAGTACACACCTTCATGTCCCTTTATTAGACAATCTCTTTCTCACAGAGTGACAGTAAATTAGAACAAGTAGTTTTGTGTAGTCTGTTCATCCAGTAGTTTATTTTCCTGGTTACTTACTTAGTAAGCACTCTGCTGCAACTCTCAGCTTGGTATTCCCCACATGTTATGGCTAATTCAGCCCTGCTTATCGATAGAAAAAGCAAGTTTGCTTAACATAAATGGTGTTTTCCATAGATAGCAGGATGAATTAACCATACTAAATACCCACTCACCTCCCTGGAGAGTTGACTACCTAGCTAGCAGGCCGATACAGTACAGTGCACTCCGGTGGAGCGCACTGTTAACCCGTGTTTAGACACGCTTTTTCAATGTGCTAGCTTTACCCCTTATTCAGTAAGGGGTAATAGCACGTCGAAAACGCGAGTCCAACCCCCTGAAACTAATAGTGTCAGCAACAAGCAAATGCATGTTGATGGCCCTATTAGTTATTCCAACGTGATTCAGTAAGTAAAATGTGCAGCCAAGCCGCACATTTTACTTTCAGAAATTAGCGCCTACCCAAAGGTAGGTGTTAATTTCTGCCAGCACCGAGAAAGTGCACAGAAAAGCAGTAAAAACTGCTTTTCTGTACACCCTCTGACTTAATATCATGGCAATATTAAATCAGAGGTCCCAAAAGTTAAAAATAATAAAAAAAAATTAATTGTAAAATTGGCCCACGGCTCACGGATTGAAAACCGGACGTTCAATTTTGCCGTCCGGTTTCCGAACCTGTGGCTGTCAGTGGGTTTGAGAACCGACGCTGGCAAAATTGAGCGTCAGCTGTCAAACTCGCTGACAGCCGCCGCTCCTGACAAAAAAGAGACGCTAGGGACGCGCTAGTGTCCCTAGCACCTCTTTTTACCGCGGGCCCTAATTTGAATATTTTTTTTAGTGATCGCGCGCACAGGAGAGTGGCCTGTGCGTGTGCCGGGAGAGTGGGCACTCGCCCGCTCTCCCGCAAACTTTGCTGTATCGGCCTGTAGATTAGCTCTAAAATTGACTGAGGAGGTTCGTGAGACAGTGCCCACATAGGAATTCCTGCACATACTCAGTAGCTGAGAAGAGGTTCGTTCAGTGCCACCAGATAACGTCATCCATATGTTATAGCTAATTCATCCTGCTATCTACAGAAAACACCATTTATGGTAAGCAAATGCCATAGACTCTCTAATTTACTGTTTAATCTCTTCATGTCTCTAAGTTCTTTGGAGAAACATGGGATATGCAGAATGTGAATCAAACAGGTCTTCAATGGAGAAACAGTATTAAGAGCATGTTGTAGCTCTTGATTTCATAATTAATTATACTATTTTATTTACTGATTTGTATACTAACTTTGTCTCCAAATTACAAAGCTGCCCAGCTTGGCCATCAGCTTTTAAGAAAGCAATTGGGTGAAATTGCTTCACTGGAACTTCCTCTTATCCTCATGCTAAACCTAATTTTAGAATACATTTTTAATAAAATATGATTAGTCCAAGTCACTGGTAGGAGGGAAAGAAGTTCAGCAGACATCTCTGAAAGATCTTCTGGGAAATATAACAGATCTAGCTTGATGCACAGGGCCCTCAACCAACCACACAAGACCCAGTGAGGAGCTGGTATTCAACAACATACATCTCACACTAGAGTCTGGGGGATCATCTTGAATGTTAAAGTCTCCTAAGATAAGCAATTTGGGATTGGAGGTGGAAGTGGTAGCAAGTAACACTAATAATTCTGACAAAACAGAAACATGTGAATCAGAGCCCCAGTAAATCAATAAAATAATTCAACTTCTTTTACACCAATTTTAAATAGTAAATCTTCAGTCCCCTTTATCTGCTGCAGAGAAACCTGTGACAGACCAACTGAAACTCTAAAAACCACAGCCACTCCTCCTCCTCTCTCCCTTTGTCTGGAGAAATGGAAGATGGAGAATCTTGAAGGGGCAAGTTCATATTTTTTAATTTGTTCTCACAAAACCAATTTTCAGTAATACAAAGTATCCCAGATTAAAATCACATATAAGATAATGCAAAATATGCCACTTGCCACTGCAGAGTGAATGTTTAATAACAGAAATTCTAAATTCCCAGGGTTTGCTGAAGAAAAATCACAACCCTTGTTAACATTAGGTAAATGAACTAAAATGTTCTACACTCCTCATCAAGGCAAGTATACCTTATTGGTTCTGCAGAGTAGCAACCATTTCCTAATACCACTAACATAGGATTAATGGCAAATCCTAAAGAAATGAAGTAATTGTAATAAACATAATAATGTTATGCTCCACTCCAACTATGATAGACTGGTAGTGGAAATATGGAGAATGACGACCCCTGCTTAAGATGATTGTAATACACTGTGGCTTTACAACATCCCTGCATCTTAAACTATTAAAGTACTTGTTAATAAGCAGTAAAAGATGACAATACAGATACAACATGCAATGAAGTTGCACATGAAGGGCTGCAAAAAGAGGCATAGGGTAGCCCTTGGTGTCGGCCCACCTATGACCACTTCCTTTTCAGGGCATGGTTAGATGCTCTATCACCTGTGGCGGGGATGGGGTGGCAGTTTTAAGGGCAGAGTCAAGATTGGGCATACCTGCAATCCATTCTGGAAATGGAGGCTTACGGAAGAGGCAAAAAGCAGAGGATCGGAGGCATGGAACAGTTCAAGGATCAGCAATCTCTATTGCAATGCCTGCATGTTTATACTGTATCTTGCACCACCACTATAGTAGTATATTCCCAACATTTAAAGGGCCCACATCTCTTTGTGCTGCTTAGACACAGTTGGCTGACATCCTGTGCTCTTAGGTAATTTTAGACAGCTGACTTTAGAAAAGACCTCTGGATATGACATATCATGGCTTTTCATTGTTTAATAGAGCTACCAACTGGCTCCAGATTTTCAGGACAAGTTGATTCAGTCCTGGTTTTACTCCATTGCAGGCATCAGGCTGTAGCTCAGATTTCCCTATTGCTTTCCCTATGGAAAGCAAGACTACAAGTCCCTGAATACAATGGAGTAAAACCAGAACTGGATCAGCCTGTTCTGAAAATTTGGAGCCAGCCGGCAACCCTATTGTTTAAGATGGTGCTCTGAAGTGAGAGGATAAAGCTGTGGTTCTGTTTCTAGCTTTTGCAGATGCCCATATGTGTATTCCTTTACATAGAGGATCTTAGTAAATCTTTTGGGATAGAGATGAATATTCCAAGTTGGCCTGAGTATCTTTGCTGTAGTATGAAAAAGAATGCTATAGACCAAATATCTCCAGATAGTCAACCATTTAACCTGGTGTAGGAATTTTACAGAACTGAGACTGCTGTTCCTAGCCTTGCTTTATAAGAAATTTGAAAGTACACTAAACCCTGCAGGTGCACTGGAAGTGCATGTCCATATAGACATGCTTATTGAGAAGCTGCCTGCTGCTAATCAAAGATGCTCATCTACTATGGCCAGTTATGTGTCGTGGGGCCATTTTTTTGAAAAGATTCTTGCCATAGGCACACAATACAAGACAATATATTTGGAAAATACAGCGCACTTTGATTTCATAATGTGCCATTCAGTTGAATTTGGCACTGCCAAAATTCCTTTTGTCTCCAGTACTCTGATTTTTGCATGCTATTTTGTCATACCTCACCAACTGTTGTCGAATTTATTGCAAGGGCCAACAGCTTATTTGTTATAATTCCTGCTTTTTCTTTTTTATTTCCCTGTCCCAAACGTGTCGTACTGTTTTCAGGATGACATCTTTTTGCATCATTCTATGGTTCATTTCATCTGTTTTTCCTTCTGGTCTGCTATTAGCACTTCAAACCATTTGTTAATTTCCATCCCATGGTTGTCAGTGATTCTTTACTCGTTGTGTCTTGCAATGTGAAAATTGCTTTCTCTTCTGTCTCTTCCTTCGGTGCAGAAACTTGGCCCATTGGAAATTTATGGTCATTGCTTTAATCCTCCCCCAAATATGTCATACTCAAGGACGTTTGATTTTGCATGACTGAAAATTAGCAAGTGGCTAACTGATTCTGGTGTGTCACCAAACTTGTCTGCAATTTTACAGATCAACATTTTGATATTTGCAGCTTGAACTTATGCCACAACTTGCTATGGCCTGTTTTTTTTTTTCCATTAAGGATTTACATTAGGACGTTAATAACTGCTGCAACTTAGAGCTGAAGGGATACTTTTCACTGTCAAGATTACTGTTAATACTTTGTGTATATAAAAGTAAGCTTTAATTCTAAAGGTAATAAGTAAAACTGCATCAGGTTAAACAGTTCCTGACCTTATGGCCAGTCCTTCTTGCTGAGATTGCTCAGTGAGCCCATTTAAGAATTTTCTCTAGTGTAGAGATGCTCCATGCTAACAGTATAATTTTTTTTCCTGACTACACTACAGCTAATGCAGTCAACATCTTTACTAAAAGAAAGTCATCATATTTATCTTATTCGGTATTACAGCATCACTTTAGTGCAATGTTCTGGGGAAAATAAGACAAAAGCAAAATAAAAAAAATCATACTTATCAAAATCTGTCTAAAGTGTTGACTATTATTCAGGTTTAATGTACCCTCTAAGAAAGAGAGAGAGGAGGGTGTATACTGCAAAAAAAGCGCTATCCAAAGGAGGTACAATATTTCTTATGTATATGCATAGCGGATATGAGACACATAGGATATGTCCGATTTATACCTGTCATGCCCAACTGTTATCAATCATTTACCCCCCTGCCAATGAGACATTTTTAGTGTTTCATAATATGCTGTACAATTTTTAGTTATTTTTCAAAATACACCATGCAATTGAACCAAACCCTAAAATAGTGTTAAAGAAATATAACAACATGAACAAAAAAATCCCAGCACTGGCTGAGGTTTTGGCAATGCCTTTCTCAATGGGATAACAAATGCAGCAGACCTAACAAACTTATCTGAATGCCAAATCTTTTAAAAGGCCATCCAAGGAAATCAAAAAAATCTAGCTGTAATGGAATCCAACCATAAAATGTCAGCAATGCATTACATTTAAAAGGATATGGCAAACGACATCACTAGAAACATTCTAATGTAATGCATTACCACAGCCTGCTAAAGTCTCATTCTAAGGTGATACACAGCTGATCCACTGGAGGCGGGGAGAGATTACTCTTCTAGGCCTTATATGTTGTTCAATAGTCAAAACCAGTATTAATCAAGCATTAAAGTCCATTGTAAACAACACTAATGATCATGCTGGAAGCTGATGTGGTTTCGAACTTAAACTTTACTGATCAATGATGAAAACTGAAGAATTGATTCCTTACGGCTCCTGATATTTACAAGTCCAGATTTACACTTAGCTATTCAATACATTTCTAACTTCATACATCTTGTAAATTTATTCTGAGGTTAACACCAATTGTTAAAGTCAATGCCAATTAAGCACTTTGTTCCTTCTCCTGTCTAACACTGGAGTGGTGGTTAAGCCTCCTTCCAATAGATGGTGGATAGGATATTTTCCCAATCTAAAGGTGTTAATGTGAAAAGTCCCGTTTTCCATACCTTTGCTATTGTTACTCAGTATTCCGTTCCTTCTTTAATTTTGTACCTGGGTGGTACCCTCTTTCCTTGTAGATTTCTGTAAAATGTGCATGGACATACTTGGTTGGTTGCACAGTTCTTATTCCTAATATTTGTACTCCTTCTTTCCCCAGAAATGAAAGAGAATTCAGAATCATTCCTCCTCGAGGATTCTGATGAACTGTAGGTTCTCTCTTCTTTATGATGGTAAGAAAACTGAGGCCCGAGGGTACTCAGAATTCAAAAGATAATCCTTAAGAAAAAGGGTAAACTAAACAAAAGGCAGGTAGGGTGGAAAAACTTTCTTCTCAAAAAATAAAAGTTTCTAATGATGATGGCAAAAATAGGGAAAGATACCCTGTCTTCTTCACCTTATCCAAGTCTCAAATCCAGATACCCAAGAGTCCTAGACAAATAAACCAAAAAGGAGCAGCAAATAAACAAAAAAGGAGCATGCTGTCCCTAAGAGTTTTAACTAAAAATTCCACAACTTAAGATGGTGGCAATAGTTTATATAGGCAAGGAACTTACCATCTCAATCTACCACATAGGGGACCTACATCCCATACTGCTACTGTCTATGTTCCCTCTCTAAAATTTGACTATTCCTCTTAATAGAAACCCACAGGATTATCTATACACATAAATGTGGTTACTTAGACCTAAAAAATATTTCAAAAAAATAGCCAGGTCTCATTCTGAATTCAGTCCAACATGAGCTTGCATGTGTATGTCTAGGGCACAGAACTTTTGGCTTTCAGAGAACAAGTCCAGTTTCTGGAAGCTAGTGTGGCAGATCTGGAGGAGCTGAGGCAGACAGAGAGGAGATCTTCAGGGACATAGTATCCAATTCTCAACTCCAGTCTTAGGCTATCTAGTCTTTAGCCTTAACTTCAGCTAATCTGGCTTCCACAGGCTCTGATCGCCTCCTCAACCATGATTTTTTTGATTGTTGGAAAGTGGCTGATGACCTCAAGTGGCTTACCCTCTCAGTTTGCTGGCCCACTTTCCCTTTGAACATTTCTTGTGTTATAACTTGATAGAGCTAATCTGTGCTTATTAGGTATTATCTACTTCACATTCAAATTGTAGTGTCAGCCAAAACTGAGACAAGCAGATGCTTAACAAAATAGCAACATATAATTTATATTCTGTTGCTCATGCATTTAGAAGTTATACTATATTTTAGAAAGAAAAATGTTGTGATGGGAGACTGAAATCTCTACTGGCTAATACCTAGAGGTTCATGGGTTTTAAATTTTTTAAAATTAATTTATAAACACATCTTGAACACTTGAATCAGGAAATAAAATATATATTCAACAAAATATCTGAGAAGTAAAAAGTTATACAAAAATTAAGAAAATACACATTCTCTTTCTACTCCATGATTAGGATAGTCCAATAAAAAAAAAAAATGCTGCGGAAGCTGGCTAACCAAATCTTCAATAATAAGCAAAAGAATTTCCTGTTTTTAACATCTGAGCAGTTAAATACTTTTTCTTCATTCTTGAGCACAGGTAGGCACATAGGAGCTTCATGCTGAAGATAAATGGCTGATGTGTGTGTTGGATGGTGACGGTACACTAGGAGCATCCATATCAAAAGCATCCAAGTGCAGTGACTGCTACTGAGATGTCTAAAGCCTCAGTAGGAGAACAGCATATTCTGCTTTCAAGTGCCTATCAATCCTCTGGGAATAAACAAATCTAATATTCCATTCTGCAGCTATTACTCAGCAGATGAAGCATGAAAGGGTGAATGCAGTGACCCTGTTTCAGTGCCAGCATCTTCCCTCTCACAGAAAACTTCCCGAGCTTCACCTGGGATCTGCAGTTCTTGTCTTGGAAGAGGCAATTTTCCATGAGACTGGCTTGTAATGGACTGCTACACCAAGATGATAGCTAGGGTCCATGAGACTGAAAACAAGAGCAGTAGCCAGAAACAGCCTCATTAAAGAAACTCAAGGAGATCATTAGCTTTGTATAGTGGAATATTAAAAAAAAAATTAAAAAAAAATCTAACATTAAGGCACAATAAGGGATATTTCTCCTGACCAGTACAATACATTTTGGGTATCTATGAGGTATGAACCCCAGGAGTAAATTATTTATTCACCCAAAAAGTGTTGCAACCTCTGAGTAAAGCATAATCTGGAATGTCTTAGTGATGTGCTGTTGGTGGCTTCTTGGGAATTCCAGGATCCCCTTGTTAAATTATTTTAAGAACGTAAAGAATGTTTAACCACAAGGAACAGTGCTGGCGAGAACCGTTTGCTAAGAACTTGGCAATATATATATAATTGGTCTTAGTTATATTAAAATAAGGATCCAATTTATTGATTTTAAAGATTTATAATAATAATATCTTGGGGTCAATTGTCAAAAAATGCCACAGTGCTCAACTTATCTGGCTAAATTTTGGTTGGCTAATTTAAACTTATCTTCAGTTGAACCTAGGCAACTAGATGTTTGATTAAAAATCATCCTAAGTAGCCAGCTAAATTTATATATATATAAAAGCATACAAACCATTGTTGGCTGAATGTGAAAATCGTAAATGGCAGCTGACAATAAATCAGCCCAGCTGACTGGGCTTGGCCTATCCACTCTGTCCAGTGCTCTTCCTCTCTGGTTTTCTATCCCATTGGGAAGATAAGCATTTAGGTTCCTAATACTTAACCCAATACCAGCTCCCCCCTCCCATATATCTTTTACCTGTTCCTACCATTATCTTCTATATCTGTTTAAATCAAGCTCATTGATGTTTGGGTTTAATCATGATTGCTCTGTGCAAGTTACCTAGCCTTTTTGGAAGTCTGATGCAGTCACACTGCTGCCATTTAGGGTTGTATTCAGCTATGTTCGGTGTGTATTATACCTGTGGTACCTAGCCTAGTGTGGGCCATTCTGACAAACTGGGCAATATAATACCACATGCATAATTTGGTTAATAAAAGGTGTCATATGGAAGAGGAGGGTTTAAAAGCGTCTTTGGCTGTGAGCTGTAGGTCTATAACATCACAAACTCACAAAGATACATTTATCAGTTTCCCACAGAGTTGTAGATCTGCAGAATGGATGCAGACTTCAAATGTTGTAGATTTTTCAGTCCCACCCACCCTGCAGATACAATATAACAGGAATGCTTCCCTGGCGTGGAAAGTCTGGATTTCCTGACACAGCATGCTAATGCAAAAAAGCATTAGCACTAATGTTTGCACTAAAGGAGTAAAGAGGAGGCCCGATATTCTGAAAATAAATATAGAAATGTTACTTTATTCATTATTCCCCAGCTATGCTAAACACTTATAGCTTCCTGCAGCGATACATGTCTTGATTTATAATCAGAAATACTTTGTATTAGATAGAAGATGAAACTCTGACTGCAGATTCATTAGTACCCTGAGTGTCTTGAGGTACAAACTACCAAAGCATTTCTCTTTGCTTTAGTTTTCTGTCGATAACAATACAAAAAGGGCCCACCTGGTGGCTCATGTGGCCATGCTGTGTGCTGCAGTTCCTGAGTCCAACCTCTGCTCCTTGGGCCTGCTGCAGACTCAGGATTCAGAGCTCAAGAGTGGGGTTATGTATGTGAGAGAGTGAATTAGTCCCAAGCCTTTTACTGCAGCAACGCCTAATAGCAAGATACAGGGTGCATGCGCTGAATTCTGGGAAGAAACAGTGGGCGGCTGCACTGAAGAGGGAGGAGAGGGTTATTAAATGGGGAACACTCCCCTGCCCCCCGCTCGGTTAGTTGTGAATGAAGGCTCTGGGGCAATGCCTCAATAGAGGCCCATTCTGACTGAGCTGGAAACCCAAAGCAGCAAGAATAAACTGGGGGGAGGGAAAAACATACAAAACAGAAAATATCTAGAGAAGACAACACTAACAGCATAAAATCTTTGGTCCTGGTGCGCATATCATTTCTAAAAGGAAATATTTGATTTTATTTATACAGCCATCAGCAACTACTTATTATATTTTGGTGGCACTAAGAGTTTTGTCTTCAGGAAAAGATTCCCAGTACTGATTAGCTACAATAATATGGTTTCAAATTCATCTTAAAACTTGCAAAGATTAATTATAAACCATTTCAAACTCGGAAAGTATAACAAGTGAACAGAGAATCTGAAGTTACAATAAAACAAGGATGTTCCAAACTTGGGAGAAGAAGGATAGTCTAAAGGAAATAACAGAAAGAGCAATTATTTACAGTGTTCTAAGAATATCTGACTATGGTTGTCGTTGCATAGAAGAGTCAGTTGGGTGCTGGGAAGGCTTGTTTAAACAACCACGTCTTAAGTCTTTTTCTGAAAGTTGGAAGGAGTCTTTGAGTTGCTCAAAGGCCTGAAGGGCATCTGTGTGAAACTCTTTAGAAGTTGCCCCTTTTTTGTGAGGGCCATAAGAGGACCTGTTAGTGAAGAATAATGAGGAATAAATTGACAGTAATAATTTGCAAAGCCTAAAAACCATAAGGCTTTAAGGCCTACTGGCCGGGGCCAGTCTCAGATGCCTGAGAGTTTACCTGGGTTCTTTTTCAACCCTTTCCCTGAAATAATGTAGCCTAAAAAGGGTAGTTCTGATTGTTTAAAGGAACATTTTTCCAGTTTTGCATACAGCTTATTTTCCCAAATATGCTGAAGGACAGTTCTTATTTGTGTCTGGTGTTGTATGAGGTTCTGAGAGAAGATTAGGATATTGTCCAAGTATACCAAGACATACCTGTAAGAGATCTCTGAAGATGTCATTTACAAAGTTTTGGAACACTGTGGGGGCATGACTAGATATTCTTTATGTCTATCTCTTTTATTAAATGCTGTCTTCCATTTGTCTCCTTGCCTGGTCCTTATTAGATTGCCGATCCCAGAAGATCCAACTTAGTAAAAATCTTGGCTTCATGGAATTGGTCAAAAAGTTCGAGTGGTAATGGGAACTTATTCTTGATGGTAATGGAGTTCAGACCTCAATTGTCTATACAAGGTCTGAGAAAACTGTCCTTTTTGCTAACAAAGAAAAATCCTGCCCCTGCAGGTGATGATGATGGATAGATGAATCCCCATTCCAAGTTGTCTAATATATAGTCAGACATTGCCTGGGTTTCAGGCACTGACAGCGGAGAGATCCTTCCCTGAGGTGGCATCTTCTCAAGCTAGAGGTCAATTGGACAGTTATATGGTCAGTGGAGAAGAAGGGTCTAGTCCAGGGTCAGGGCAGGTCTCCAAAAGGGAGACAATACAGAGCAGACAAGAGGAATCGGAACAGGGAACAACTAGACACAGAGGCACAACCAGCTGAGGAACTGGAACATACTAGAATTGGACAGGAACAGGCAGGGAGATGCAGGAAGATGCAGGCAAGCTGAAGACAAGCAGACCTGTTGCAAAGGCACCGGCCAATTGGAATGACAGTGTTTAAATGTCCAGAAGCTCTGATATCATCAGGAGGCACCACGTTGAGAGTTCCTGCCACGGGGCCTATAAAAATAGGAAATGTGCATGCATATACGCCTAAGAGACAGCGAGATGAGGCAGCATGGCAGTGCTTGACATGCTGAGGGTGAGTGCAGGTGGCTGTGGTCAGTTACTTTGGTCAGTGAAACATGACATCAGGGTCTTCTTACCCTTAGGGTAACTTGCATGGAGTGACAATTATAATCCTTAACATCTTGCTGGGAAGACTGGATGGACCATTTTAATCCTTATCTGTTGACATTTACTGTTACTTCAGAGACTATAAGCTACCCCCAATAAAGTTGTCTAGATAACTTTAAGGCAGTCCTCAGGCATGACCAGACTAACCCGAATAACTTTATTAGGGTTGTGCTGAATTTCAGCACTAGCCGGCTTACAAACAACGCTCTCATCATTGTGACTTTTATATCCTACTATCTGGACAAAATTTAAATGAAAAGTGGGGATAATTTTTTGAAACCAACAATGCACCTGGACAAATCTTTTGGATATGGACTGTACATTTTCCAGGTCATCAAACTGTTCAATAACACTGTATAATATGCTGCTGTACATGATGCATTGTGCTGTCCTTCCTCAGGGAGAGAAGACAAAAAGGATGTTACTAATCTCTATTAGCACCAATGGGTGTCTATAAGACAATAACCATAATTTGATGCTATGTGTTACATTTGCAACACCGACACGATGATTATGACTTATGCTGCAAAAGACTAGTGCAACAAGACTGATCTTTCCTTGTTTTCATGCCTGAAGGGAATTTGTTTGGTAATTCATTAAAAAGACACGAAATGACTGAATCCTGCATACTTGATAACTACATTTGCAATATCACCCAGAAGCCAAGTCTTTGCAAGGATATGCAATAAAATTATATCCTAGTAATAGTTGTGAATACAGAGTAGAAAGAGTGGAGAAATTAGCGATCATGAATTAATCTACAGACTCTAAAGGTTCAATTCCCAAATGTAATGTATGTAAAGGAGATGGTGATAAATAGCTATATAAAGGGGATGCCATTTTCTGCTCCTAAGAAAATATCCCTGCCCCTTACAAGCATGCAGGATGTGGCTTCATCTGGTCTAAGTGCCCTCAGTGTGTCACAGGTCTCACCAGACCCTAACTGTTTGTGATGTCAGGTTGGTGTCAGTGTGTTAGAGAGGAGCACCACGCCCCACTGGGAGAAGTAAAGTAGTAGTAGTAGTATGAGTAGGAGGAGAGATTTTGAGGATGGATTGAGAGATGTGAGGAGCAGGATTATAAACCCTAGAGTCCTAAGTAGTGTCTAGACCCCTCTTTCATTGAGAGGCTCCAAAGGATCTATCTCCCACTGAGGAGGTCCTGAGAGGTTTGAGAGGAGGTGAAGAGTTTCATGGTGGAAGTTCCTAACAGATCAGGAGAGAAAGAGAAGAAGTTCTAGCAGAGTGTAGTGGACCAGTGTCCTGGGAGGTGCTACGACAAAGGGTAATCTGCCTGGGATAGTTCACCAGAGTCAATGTTTGATTCAGCTAAAAATCAGTTCAAGACTCACAGGAGAGTGAAGGGAAGAGAAAAGGACATTGGAGAAACAGATTACATCTGTAAACAAGTATGGGAGAGGGGCCCAGGGTGAAGCAGGGTACCTATTTGAAGAAGAGGTAGAAAGAGACTGTGGTTTTTGTTTTTTGTGCTGTGGAATTTTGTTACAATATTGGCGCACTATCCTATATGTGCTGATTTTTGGACTTGTGTTTTGCTACCAGTTAATTTGAGTAAAGACTTTATTTTGAATAGCAAGCTATTAGGAAGAGTAATGTTTGATGTGACTGACTAGTATGCAGAAGAGCCCGGAGAGATAAAACCCTATGGGCCTTGAAAACCTGTTTTTTTCCCTCCCTATGTGGGAACTCCAGGGGCAGTCATGGGGCCTTACGTGTTCAGCAACCCTCCTCGAGTGTTCCCCCTGCCCAGACCCAGAATGGGACAGGGCTGCAACTATTTGGCAGGATTGGTGAAAATACAATTTTAATTCTGAGAAGGTTAACATTAGGAGGCTGAACAACAGGGAATAAGTCAATAATGAATGTATAATGAAGCATTTGGGGTTGGCCAGGCTCTGAGGCACAGAATGCATTATCTGTCTTATTACAATATGCCTGAACCTCATTATTTCTTTCTGGACATGCAAAGTCACTCTAGTCCCTGAGGAAATTTGGAATGAGTCTAATTACCTAAAGTATAGAAAATTAGTAAAGGCATGGTTATTTACATCGCCTTTGAGTCAAGTACTTAATCTCTTTAGTGAATGATGGGAAGGTATTTCTATTTTATAGTTGATCATTGGGGTTGAGTGGCTTTGTATGGGGGAGGGGGATTGTGATTTTTATTGTGATTTTATATATAGTATCATAACCTGCTTTGATGCTTTAGGTAATAGTGGGATATCAAAATGTCATAAATAAAAAATAAATAAAAAAGACAGAGAAAAGGCACGCAGCAAGCTTGTGCCATGATATCAGCATGAACTAAGGTCAAGAAGCCAGAAATGTTTTCTCACACTTCAATTGCAAGCCTATCTCATTTGCATTCCCTCTTACACACTTATTTGTCTCTGCATCATAGAACATAATCAAGGAAACAGCTTCATAAGAACATAAGAACGTAAAGGTTGTCATTCTAGGTCAGACCAAAGATCCATCATGCCCAATATCCGGTTTCCAACAGTGGCCAATCCAGGTCACAAATACCTGGCAGGATCCCAAAAGATAAATAGATGCCATGCTGTTTATCCCAGGGATAAGCAGCGGATTTCCCAAAGTCCACCTTAATAATGATTTATGGACTTTTCCTCCAGGAATTTGTCCAAACCTTTTTTAAACCCAGCTACACTAACAGCTTTCACTTTATTCTCTGGCAACAAATTCCAGAGCCTAATTATGCGTAGAGTAAAAAATTATTTTCTATTTGTTTTAAATGTACTACTTAGTAACTTCATTGAATGTCCCCTAGTCTTTGTACTTTTTGAAAGAATAAACAACTGATTTGCATTCACCCGTTCCATTCCACTCATTATTTTATAGACCTCTATCATATCTCTCTTCAGCGGATTCTTCTCCAAGCTGAAGAGCTCTAACCTCATTAGCCTTTCCTCATTTATCATTTCAATTGCTCTTCTCTGTATCTTTTCTAATTCTGCTATATCTTTTTTTAGATGTGGTGACCAGAATTGCACACAATACTCAAGATGTGATTGCACCATGAAGAGATACAGAGGCATTATAATATTCTCTGTTTTATTCTCCATTCCTTTCCTAATTATTCCTAGCATTCTATTTGCTTTCTTGGCTGCCACTGCACACTGAGGAAAGGATTTCAACATATTACCTATGATGATGCTTAGATTCTTTTCCTGAGTGGGTGATGCCTGATGTGCAACCTTGCATTGTGTAGCTATAATTTATATTGTTCTTCCCTAAGTGCATCACTTTGCACATGTCCAGATTAAATGCAATCTGCCATGCTCGTGCCCAATCTCCCAGTCTTGCAAATTCTCACAATCCTCTTGTGATTTAACAACTTTGAATAATTTTGTGTCATATGCAAATTTGTTCCCATTTCCAGGTATTGTATAAATATGTTAAAAAGCAGTTGTCCCAGAACAAATCCCTGGGGCACTCCACTATTCACCTTTCTCGATTGAGAAAATTGACAATTTAGCCTTGCTCTCTGTTTATCTTTTAACCAATTCCCAATCCACAATAGAACATTGCTTCCTATCCTATGACTTTTTAATTTTCTCAGAAGTCTCTCATGAGGGACTTTGCCAAACATTTTGTGGAAATCCTGATATACTATATCAACTGACTCACCTTTAATAGATATTTATTTACTCCTGATTGGTGAGACAAGACTTCCCTTGGCAAAATCCATGTTCATGTTCAGTACTTTTGTTCTTGATAATATTTTTCTACCATATTCCCTTGCACTGATATCAAGCTCACTGGTCTGTAATTTCCTGGATCACCCCTGTAATTGTTTAAAAAATTGGTGCTACATTGGCAACCCTCCAATCTTCAGGTGCTGAATATGATTCTAAAGATAGTTTACAAATTACTAATAGTATGTCTGCAATTTCATTTTTTAGTTCTTTCAGCACTCTAGGATGTATACTATCTGGTCCCATGTGATTGTTAGTCTTTAGTTTGTAATTTGCCTTATTATATTTTCCAGGTTCACTGAGATTTGTTCTAGTTCCTCTGAACTGTCACCTTTAAATATTATCTCAGGCAGGGATATCTGCCTTATATATTCTTCAGTGAAGACTGAAGCAAAGAATTCATTTGGTCTTTCCGCTATAGACTTAGTGCCCCTTTTACCCCTTGATCATCTAGTGGTCTGTACCACAGTGTCAGCAATCTTTAGCCTGCTTACCTCAGCAGTGCTGGAAATAGAAATGCAGCAGTTTACAGATAAGTAGTTTTAGTATAGCTATCGCTGCTTTCTTCTACTCTCTTCTGATGCCTGCTGTCCTCTCTGGAGCCTGCCTTCTTATCCTTCTCCTCAGAGGAAATGCCCTGTAATCAGGATTCCTTTGTGGGCTATCTTAAGGTGGACCAAGGTAAATGCCTGGTCATGGACATTTAAGAAAGGTCTAACATACACTTCTTTACATTCTTTCCTCCTCAGCCCCACCTTATCAGGTCGAGCATCTACCTCTACCCAGGTTAACTCCTGGGAAAGTAATTCACTATTCCTATTTCTCATTCTTCCACCCTGAACTGGGACTGATCATTTCTTTTTCTCACAGAGGGTTGGGTTGGTGTGGGAGTCCCATAGGCCTAAGTGTACCTTCCTTTCCAACATCCGTACATGTCTCCGGCCCAACTCAAAGGGACTATTTTCAAGTGGGGCTTGTTTAAATTCTCCAGAGTTACTCTCCCTAACCCTTTTCAGGAAATCAGTTAAAAGTTCCAAGACTACCCATAGCTGGGACTATACAGTTGAAACAGTAAAGTCCCAGCCAGTTTTTAAACCCTGGGAGTTCTCAGATTCCTTTCTCCAGTGCTGTTTCTGTGATCTGACTATCTTCATCTCCATGTTGTACAAATCTGCAACATCCCATGGATTGGCTTCCAGAGATGTCTCAGTGCAGTTTGGGCTGGTCGAACTGGCTGTAAGCTTGCCCCACAGAGTCTCAAATTGGAGATAATCACATCCAGTAAGAATTGACTGGTTGGGTACTGTTCCTGGTCATCATGTAAGTTCCAAACAATTAATCACAAAATTAAAGCTCTGAAGCTTCGCTAGAGTGTGCTCCCATCTTCATTTGTAACCTATCATTAAAATCATCCATCTTATCTGAAGCCTGGAGGGTGGCCAATGTAAGCCCAATATTTAAAAAGGGTTCCAGGGCTAATTCAGGAAACTATAGACCAGTGAGCCTGACTTCAGTGCCAGGAAAAATAGTGGAAACTATTCTAAAGATCAAAATCACAGAGCATATAGAAAGACTTGGTTTAATGGGATACGGTCAGCAAGGATTTACCCAAGGCAATTCTTGCCTCACAAATCTGCTTCATTTTTTTTGAAGGGGTTAGTAAACATGTGGATAAAGGTAAGCCAGTAGAGTGTAGTGTCTTTGGATTTTCAGAAGACGTTTGATGAGAGGCTTCTAAGGAAACTAAAAAGTCATGGGATAGAAGGTGGTGTCCTTTCATGGATTACAAACTGGTTGAAAGACAGGAAACAGAGAGTAGGATTAAATGATTTAAGTCGCGTGCTCTGAAGTTTGTACCAGCAAGGGCGCGAACCTCGGGGGAGTCCCCCCTTAGTGACGTCATCCGCTTCCAACACAAAAAGTCTTTGCTTACGCTTACGAATTGAGTTAGCAAGGGATTGATTGCAGGGATCATCTCGACCCGCTTCATTCTCTGCTGCTTTGCCTCTTCAAATTTACCAGGGGTACCTGCTCCTCGTGGGCCCCGCTCTCTCTTCTTGTTTTCAGATTGCTAAGACGGGATCCGGTACTCGCTCCTCGAGGGCCCATGTCCCTGAATGCTCAGAAGACTTCCTATTGCCTGGAAGCGATCGCAGACGTGAACATTGTGAGTTTCTATTCCAGTTGCAGATAGGAACTGGTACTTACTCCTCGAGGGCCCATGTTCCTAGAACTCTGAAGATTCTCTTCTGTCTAAGACGCTATCGCAGGTACGGAGATCATGAGTTATTATTGCAGATTGCAGATGGGAACCGGTGCTCGCTCCTCAAGGGCCCATGTTCCTAAAACCCTCCGAAGATTCTCTTCTATTTCAGAAGCTATTTCATATACAGATATTGTGAGTTCTTATTTCAGTTTGCATATAGGAACCAGTACTTGCCTAGAGGCTCCTGTTCCTGAATATACTAACTATTCTCTATTGCCTAAGAAACCATTACAGAGATAGATAGCTGTGAGTTACCATCGCTATCTCAGAACTGTCCCTGGAACCAGGTACTCGCTCCTCAAGGGCCTAACTCTCTCCAGCTACTGAGTCTTCTTATTAATCTATGTGAGTGTATCTTCTAGTTCTGGTTATGAATCCAACATACCCTGTCTACTCACTATCTATGAGTCTCTCTCTCTACAGCTCAGCAAACCCGGAGATAGAAGTTCCAGGATCTGAAGGACTTCAGCCCTGCTGGGCACATCAGCTCACTACTGCCACCTCTGGTGCTTCTACTACCTGTCTAATAAAGAACTATCTGTGTCTGTCTCCATACTCCAGCCTAGTCAGTGGTCCCTCTCATGATATCCTCCTGAGGGCGCTGTCATCTGCCATCGGCCCAAGGATTCACCATTCTACATTAGAGTGCTCATCTCTCACACTTCAAGAGCTGAGTACAACAAACTGCTACCTTGCAGTCTAACCCTCAACAGTTGCTAACATCTCCTTCCTCAGGAACTGTATCATAACCAATTGCTACTTCTTAGCAGGAACCATACATATGGCCAACACCTCCCTTCAGGGGAACTCTCATATATCAGGTTGCCACTCTGTGCGGAGATCCATAACAGATACTAACTCCTCCCCTCTGGAAGAACATATCTTATATGGTTGCTGACCTCTCCCCTCTGGGGAGCAACTCTATAACAGTTTGCCAACAGACTGCTAACCCTAGCAGAGTCGCTAACAGATTGCTAGCTCTTCCCCTCTGGGAGAGCAAAGCTCAACAGGATTGCTAACTCCTTACGGAGATTCCTAACAGATTGCTAACTCCTCCTCTTGGGAGGAGCAACCCTAACAAGTTGCTAATTCCGCTGCTTACTCATAACAGATTGCTAACTCCGAGCAGCAAACCTAACACCCAGTATGGCAATTTCATATGTTGTTACATTCTTATGGGCAGTCTTTGGCAATGTGCTCTTTTGCTCTTGAATGGGAGCATGCCTGTGGTACCTGTTCAGTCCATCCTTGCTATAAATTATTAACCTTGCCAGCTACAATCACGCACATATAGAAAATGCCTTGATATAATCTGAAAAACATCTGCTTGAAAGAGAAAGAACTCATAGGAAGCATAGTCTTACTGTGTAAACACATATCTAACCCTCAGAATAACATTTTTACCATACTTCTAGGCTCCCTTCTCTTTAAAGGGCCAATATACTAAGCCAGAGTATTTTACGATGGGTTAGTGGCCCTTTTGTTCAAAAGTTTGCTACAGTTGTTAATAAACTTGGAGCTCATTAGCATATACAGGAAAATTGCATGAGAAAATTGTTGTGCATTACCACGGTCAGGAATTTTGCACATTCTTGGCCGTGACAATATACAAATTGAGACCAGGATGTGGCGGTTCATATAAACTGCTGTGGGCAGCTAAACAACTCTCATGGTTCATGCCTCTACTCCCCCATCCCTCTAAGTGGAGCACAAATTCCCTTAGTGGCCCCCCTCTCTGACCCTAGAGTTCCTTGCGGGCTGTAAAGGTAAAAGTACAACCCTATAGTGAAGGCCCATCCTCTTCCCAGCCCACTCCCTAATATCTAACAAAATTGCAATTTAGGGTTGAACCCTCCACTTCTTCACCCCAAAGATCCTGCCCTGCTTGCCCTCAATATCAAAAGGGTATTGGTTGACCTCAGGAGCTCCTTTGGCACACACAAAGGTTCTCCTGTCGTCAGTTGGCATAATTTTGAAATCTGGCAGCAGAGGGGCAGCAGCACCACCCCTTCACTAGAATATGATTTTGGGGATTAGGGGTTTGGTATGGGTCAACTCCAAATTATGATTAAATAGATTGATCAAGATCCAGGGAGTGGAATTTAGTCACAATTACTGCCAGTTACGATACTGTTTTACACTATGACTCTGCTGATTTTCCAGTCTGAAAAAAACTGACAAAAGATTCTCTTCAACTGGCCTCTTATTATTATTATCTTTTTTAATGAAAATTTAAAAATCATTCTTTGTCTGACTTTCTTGCCAATACCCAACTATCAATTATGCTGGAAGGGCTGGAAGGCATACCCTTTCCTATGCCTTCCAGCCCTAGGGCAGAGGGTCCCTAACAGGTGTTGGCTCAAAATGGTCAGCAGAATATGACCTACAGGTAGCTTAATAATGCAGATTTCCTCAGGGCCTCAGAAACCCACCACTAGCACACAAAATTCAGTGGTTTAGTTTTCCAGAGAAAACAGACAGTTTAACAGAAAAGTGAGGCCAAAAGGCTTAACAAATCCTAAATATATTATACAGCTCAATCTGTGGTTCATTTCTTCAGGGGCCTAACTGGCCCTGCCCATACAGTGAGGTTCTTCACAATTTGGTCCCCGTCTAATACCCATTCCCAGGGTTTGTCTTCAGGATGGAGAAAATCCTGTTGTGTGTTGTTCTGAATTTTGTTTCAACCAGCTATACGTTTTGATGGTGATGAGAATTAATTTTTATTAGCTTGGTCAGCTGATGTACATGTACTAACCCAGTATTTCAAGGTAGAGGAATAAAGAAGATTACCCATCCAGTACTAAAGCCACTGGATGGAAAAGGAGATGATTTGAAGTGGAGAAAATTCAGGTTTACAGATGTCAAGTACTGAGATGTGCCTTAATGAGAAAAGAAATCCCTAGAGCAGAGCTTCCCAAATCTGTCCTGGGGACCCCACAGCCAGTTTTGGGTTTTCAGGATATCCACATTGAATATGAATGAAATAAATGTGCATATCATGGAGACTCAGTATATGCAAATTTAACTCATACATATTCATTGTGGATATCCTTAAAACCCGACTGGCTGTGGGGTCCCCAGGACAGGTTTGGGAAGCCCTGCCCTAGAGCCCATTCTAAGAAAAGTTCCTGCCAACATGGACAAAGATCTTGTGAGTTTATGCTAGTGCACAAAACCTGAAAGAAACTAATTCAATTCCTAATAAATATATATTATTTCAAGTTGCTTCCACTGAACAAGCTGATTATTAAGTAAAAGCTTATTGCTGGAACACCACTCAAGAATTCTGTGTGATTTGTTATAGTCCAGAAAGGAAACATTCCTAAGGACTCTGGATTATATTCTTCCCCGCCCCTCCACCATTCTGACCTATTCAGAATGAATCCTGGGATTGCAATGAGTTGCATTAGGACTCAGACCCTAGCAGAATCCCCTCTTGGCAGTGAAAATTCAGAAAGTGGATGGGCGGGGCTATATTATTAAAAAAATAGGGAGCCAGTGACTTAGCTACCTAGGGAGGACTTACGTCTTTTCATTGTTAGCTCAAAGCAAATTACATTTGGGCACAGCAAGTATTTAACCAAGAACCAGAGTGGTACACATATAATTACAGCAAATATCTCAAAAAGCATACTGAAACATAAATAATAAAAACTACTATTACTATTTATCTTTTCTAAAGAGCTACTAGACCATACCCTTAAAAACACGGTCAAAATATTTATTCAGTATTAATAAAAAATGAAAACCAGTATTAATTTTTTTAAATACTATTGAATAAATATTTGACTATGATTTTAAGGATTTTTATCTTGCAGTTTTTTTTATTATTAATGTTTCAGCATGCCCTTTGTGTTCTGTGCTGCATTTATACGTGTACCACTCTGGTAATTTGCTTTTTACTGTGGCCACTTGCCTTTCTTTTCTTATTTCCCTACTCCCAGAGGGCTTACAATCTAAGGGCCTGATTTACTAAGGCTTTTCTGTCATTCTGTGTCTATGAGAAAAATGTTTAGTAATTCAAGCTTTAAGTTTATACCTGAGGCAACAGAGGGTGAAGTGAATTGCTCATGGTCATTTGAGCTCCAATCTATCTCCTTTACCCTCCCTCTCTGTCACCCTTACAATCCCATATATCCATCTATTATTCACCTTCTTTCTTCACACCTCTCTCTATCTATATTCTTTACCTGTTCCTTCCTTCCATCATACATTCAGTTCTTGCCTTTATATCCATTTTGCTTCACTCCTCCACCTTTATCTTCTTTTCCATCTTCCTCTCCCACCATGTTCACCATGTTTCTCTTCTTCCCATCTCATAGTGACCATCTATGAGATGGGAAGAACACTAGATACATGAAGCAATCTAGGAGTAAACAGGGACACAAAACTTAAGACTAAGTCTAGAAGCAAACCTCGTGACCATCTATGCTCCTACCTAGGTTCTACTTTCAATCGATCCTACCTAATGTCTTATGTCACTGTTTCCTACCTATCATCTAATTTTCAATCGAACCTCTACTTTGAGTGGAATGCTCCTTTGTACGTCAAATTCTCCTAGTGCAGGACCCAGTCCCTGTCCTAAGTCTCAGATCACCTTCAGATACGCACTTCTATTTATGATCCTTGGCCAGTCCTTGGAGGTTCTTTCTACACCCTTCTGCCAGAATGATATTTTCTCCCCCAGCTCATCAACTTGCTTTATCGTGTTTATTAAGTATTTCAAGTTTTCATGTTTTCAAGTTTTGACTAAGTATACATCAACCATTTTGTGTAAAATCGCATAGCTCTACAGATTACTTCAAGCCCACATCCTATCTAGTTACTTGTTTTTCCCTTGTTTTATTTTCAACGTCTCCCTCTTATTTTCAACGTTATGCACATTTGCGAGGTTTTTGTTCAAAGTTCACGCATTGTTATCTGTTCCATGTAACGCTCGCATGCGATGTTATTGTTTCATTGTAAACCGGTGTGATTTGTATGCTATACAGGAATGTCTGTATATAAAAGTTATAAATAAATAAATAAATAAATAGTAACAATCAGACATAGATGTGACCCCCAAAGCTATCAGCAGAACAGACAGGGTAAGACTGGTGGGTTCTAATTGGAGCAGGAGCAGGGTGTCTTCTGCCTTTGATGCTCACTTTCTTCTCAGGTTGGATCCTCAGGTGCTGGTGGCCAGCAGGACTTGGACAGGATAAATAAGAATCACAAGGCATCCACTAAGACAATGTAGAATCCAAATCTGGAGACATGAAGGTGCTCACAGAAGCTGGGCAGAATAACTGCAGGAAAGCCTGGAGATACAATGGCATCCATAGAAGCAGCTGTGACCTTTACTTGACCACTAGAGTGTACAAGAATGTGGTTTAGGTATGAAAATGTGGAATTTTTAAGTTTGGAGGTATTTTGAAATGTTATTCTATCTTTCACAGTGGGGAATCTTATTTTAAAGAAGGTTCAGAGGACGTTCAAGGGTTGTACTGAAAACTATCCGAGTGACAGGATGGTTCTTCTTCCAAAGGGGATGCCCTATCTGTGAGTATAAAATATACCTCTCACAAGGCACAAGGAGAAACAGCAGGAGTTTAATTTAGAGTTTTTTTGGGAGAGATTGAAGAGGTTTGTTTGTTTTTTTGGGGGGGTGGGGGAGGAGGTTTGAATTATTTGGAGCTGGTGCTCTCACTGGCACACAGAGGAGTCTGGAAGAAGTTTTGGGAATTGAAGCAAGTGGGCAGGAGCTGTGCTGGGGGCCAGAAGGACAGAAAGAGGTTGTGTTGGAGCTCCAGTGCAGGGGCTGAAACATTTCAACTGCCTGAAAGAAGGGGAAGAAGTTGTCTGGGCCATTTCTGCAACACGTTGTGAGTAAACTGGAACATTTTAAGAGAGACCCTGGAACTGGTTACTGGGACCACAGAAGGTCTGGGACAAAGGAGCAGAGGGCAAACCTTGGGAGCTATATTACAGTGAATAAGCTTGGAATTTGGAGACTAGATTAGAAGAGTTTTAGACTTTGTATTTCTGAACCTGGATTTTTCTGCTGTTTCTGTTTTTTGTTGTAGAATTTGAATTTTGTTTTTCTGCTGAACTAGTTAATTTTACAAGTAAACTTTTTCTATTTGGAACACCATCCTGGTTTGGACTTTAATTTTTTTTTTGTAAGAGGTAATCTCTGCCCAGTTGGCCTTGTAAATGATCCTGCCCCTGTCCTTGGAACCCATAGACAGTATTTCCCTACCTCAGTTGAGTGAATCCAGTTCTGTACAAGGCTGGGAAGGTGACCTCCAGGTGAGGGGGTGGTGGTGGTTATACATTGTAGGACAAGAACTAGATACATGATGCAATCTAGAACCAAACAGGAACACTAGATACATGAAGCAATCTAGGAGTAAACAGGGACACAAAACGTAAGACTAAGTCTAGAACCAAACATAAGACCACATGTAGGACCAAACATAGGACTGAGTCTAGAACCAAATGTAAGACCAGGCAAAGGGAATATTACTATGTCCAAACAGGAAGTGGGGGCTATAGAGCTGAAAGGACTAATCAAAGTGTCCAAAAGGCCCACTGAGGTCCTCTTCTGATGAGAATAAAGTACAGGGCCTCACATTACCCACTCTGAAAGAGTGGACTCCAGATGCCCCCAAGGACCCTCAGGATCACAGATCCACTTTGGAAAGACAAAGTCCCATATAATGATGGGGTTAGAATCAGGCCCAGATATGACTGGCCTAAAGTCATGGACAGCTATAATTAAAGTATCTAGAACAACTACCACTAGGATAGTGAAGCTGGACCTGGAGTCATTAATATGATATGAATAGGATCCAGAGTAATTGAGAGACTGGAATTGAATTCTTTGGTGTGGGATTTAAAGTTGCTGAGATGACTGAAGCCAGACTCTCTGGTACAGGATCTGAAATTGCTGAGCATGGAACTGGAACCAGAGTTGCTAGTAATGGAGACACTGGAATAACTGGACCCACAATCTCCAGTGCGGGAAATGGAATCATTGAGACAACTATATCTGAATTCTCTAATGCAAAAACTGGAATAACCTAGATGACTGGACATAGATTCTCTGGTGCAGGAATGAAATTGTTGAGATGACTGGACCTGAAGTCAGAGGAATGGAGCTCCTGAAACAACTGAAGCTAGACTCTCTATTGCAGGAACTATAGTCGAAGTTGACAGGAATGGAGTTGCAGGAACAATCTGATCTGAACTTTCCAGTGCAGAACTGGAGTCAATGGAACAACTGGACTTGGGATCTCCAGAATAGGACCTGGAGTCACTGATAGAGTGGAACTGGAGCTGGAATTTCCAGGAATGGAGTCAATGGAACAACAGGAGCCGGCTCTCTGGTGAAGGAACTGGAGTTGTTAAGATGACTGGAGCTGTAGTAAAGAACCTGGAGTTGCAAAGATAGCCAAAGCCAGATTTGCCAGGAATAGAATCATTGGAGCAACCAAAACCAGAATCTCTAGTGCTGAAATTGACTCAATGCTGGACTGGATGGCATGATATAGGATCTTTTCTTGGAATCCTGGTAGCAGAGGCAGGTTCCTTCAGGATAGCCAAATGTAGGTCCTGGAGGATGTTTGCTAGTGCTTCCACAGTAACTGCTTTGACTGGAATATATAAAACAGCTGGAGCTGGATTCACTGATGTAGGAACTCAAGATAGAGCTGTATAGATGGCTGGCACTGGATTCACAGGAGCCAAAGCTGTATGGACAGCTGGCTCTGGATTCATTGGAGCCAGAGAACATAAGAACATAAGATATATCATACTGGGTCAGACCAAGAGTCCATCAAACCCAGCATCCTGTTCCAACAGTGGCCAGTCCAAGCCACAAGTTCTTGGCAAGTACCCAAACATTAAATAGATCCCAAGCTACTATTCTTTATTGGTTAATAGCAGTTTATGGACTTCTCCTCTAGGAACATATCCAAACATTTTTTAAACCCAGTTACACTAAATGCCATAACTACATCCTCTGGCACTGAGTGAAAAAGAATTTTCTATGATTTGTTTTAAATGAGCTACTTGCTAACTTTATGGAGTGCTCCCTAGTCCTGTCTGAAAGAGTGAAAAAATGATTTACATATACCTGTTCAAGTCCTTTCATGATTTTGTAGGCCTCTATCATATCCCCCCTCAGCTGTCTGTTCTCCAAGCTGAACAGCTCTAACCTCTTTAGCCTTTCCTCATAGAGGAGCTGTATAGAAGAACATAAGAACATAAGAAATTGCCAAACTGGGTCAGACCAAGGAACCATCAAGCCCATCATCCTGTTTCCAACAGTGGCCAATCCAGGATATAAGTACTCGAACACTAAGTAGATCCCATACTATTGATGCCAATAATAGCAGAGGCTAATCCCTAAGTCAACTAAATAGCACTTAATGGACTTCTCCAAGAATTTATCCCAACCTTTTTTAAACCCAGCTACACTAACTGCACTATCCTCATCCTCTGGCAACAAATTCCAGGGCTTAATTGCGCATTGAGTGAAAAAGAATTTTCTCCAATTAGTTCAATCAACTACCTCACAGGTTTCCTGATTTAGATATATTTTAAAAAGTTTTTATTATGAGTTTTTGCCTCTATGGCCAATTTCATTTCAAATGCTCTCTTAGCCTGTGTAATCAATGTTTTACACTTAACTTGAAAATGCTCATGCTTTTTCCTTTTTTTTTCGGATGGGGCCTTCTTCCAATTTTTGAAGGATTTTTTTTGGCTAAAATAGCCTCTTTCAGGTCACGTTTTAACCCTGCTAGTAATCGTTTGACCTTCCTTCTACCTTTTTTAATGCATGGAATACATTTGGACTGCGCTTCTAAGATTGTATTTTTAAACAATGTCCATGCCTGTTGTACATTTTTCACCTTTGCAGCTGCACTTTCAGCTTTTTCAAACTATTTTCCTCATTTTATCAAAGTTTCCCTTTTGAAAATTTAGTGTTAGAGCTGTAGATTTACATATTGTCCCCCTTCCAGTCATTAGTTTAAATCTGATCATGTTTTGATCGCTATTGCCAAGTGGCCCCACCATGTTACTTCTCTCATCAAATCCTGTGTTCCACAAAGAATTAGATTTAAAATAGCTCCCTCTCTCATTGGCTCCTGAACTGATTGTCCATGTAATAATCATTTATTCCATCCAGAAACTTTACATCTCTAGCATGTGCTGATGTTAGATTTACCCAGTCAATATTGAAGTAATTGAAATCTCCCATTAATACTCTACTGCCAAATTGGTTAGCTTTCCTGATTTCTCTTAGCATCTCATCATCTGTCTGACCATTTTGTCCAGGTGGATGGTAGTATACTCCTATCACTATACTCTTACCCAACACACATGGGATTTCTACCCATATAGATTCTACTGAGCATTTAGTCTCTTGTATGATCTTTATCCTGTTGGACTCTGTGCCTCCCAGACATAAAGTGCCACATCACTATTAAGTTGATCCTCCCTATAATTGCAATATAATTTGTACCCTGATATAACACTGTTCCATTGGATATCCTCCTTCTACCAGGTCTTTGATATGTCAATTCTGTCTATCTCATCATTCACTGCTATACACTCTAACTCTCCCATCTTGTTTGTATAAACAACCTGCTTTTCAGTTGATAGGAATAATTTGGAATCCTTTCGCTCAGGTGATGCTCTACTTATAGGCACATGGATTACTTTTGTAGAGATGTGAATCAGTTCAGGAATCGGTTCTGGTTTCTGCATCGTGGACCCGTGGGAAATCTTTGTTTCCAGTGGTCCAGACAGTTATTTTTTTTTTGGCTGTCCTGAGCCGAAAAAAACCCAAACCACCCTGACTCTTTAAATCTAATTATTTAGAATCCCCCACCCTCCCAACCCCCCCAAACTTTCCTAAAGTACCTGGTGGTCCAGCAGGGGTCCCAGGAGCGATCTCCTGCTCTCGGGCCTTCGGCTGCCAGTAAACAAAATGGCGCTGATGGCCCTTTGCCCTTACCATGTGACAGGGGCTATCGGTGCCATTGGCTGGCCCCTGTCACATGGTTGGAGCAATGGATGGCCATAATACTCTTTCATTAGTATTCTTTGAGGATACCTTCCTCTGAACCATGCACTTCTGAGTGACTGTCGGCTTTTCCCCTTGTTCTAGTTTAAAAGCTGCTCTATCTCCTTTTTAAAAGTTAGCGCCAGCAGCCTGGTTCCACTCTGGTTAAGGTGGAGCCCATCCTTTTGGAAAAGCCTCCCCCTTCCCCAAGAGGTTGTCCAGTTCCTTACAAAACTGAATCCCTCTTCCTTGCACCATTGTCTCATCCATGATTTGAGACTCTAGAGCTCTGCCTGCCTCTGGGGACCTGTACATGGAACAGGGAGCACTTCAGAGAATGCCACCCTGGAGGTTCTGGATTTCAACTTTCTATCTAAAATCCTAAATTTGGCTTCCAGAACCTTCCTCCCACATTTTCCTATGTCGTTGGTGCCCACATGTACCATGACAGCTAGCTCCTCCTCTGCACCATTTATAATCCTATCTAGGTGACGCGTGAGGTCCGCCACCTTCGCATCAGGCAGGCAAGTTGCCAGGCGGTCCTTACATCCACCAGCCACCCAGCTATCTATGGGGGTTATTTTCGAACCCTATTGCACGTGAAAAGGGACGATACCTAGATCGGGATGGAGTCGGGGTGGTGTCAGCACCAGAAGAGGAGGAATTGGGGCAGCGTCGGGGCGGATGCCGCGGAAGCTTCGCTGATGGCAAAAAGGTAAGGCCCCTTATCGCTGCCAGTAACGCGCCCAATAGCACCACCTTTTACGATGGTGCTATTGGGTGTGAAAGCCAGCAGCGATCGTACTGCGGTGGTGCGATCACTGCCGGCTTTCGCAGGCCCAACCACCATTAGCGTCGGGATTCACAAACCGGTGCGAAGAAAGAAAATCCAGCCCTATGTTTCTAATAATTGAATCACCAACTATGATGGCTGACCCAACCCTTCCTTCCTGGAAGTAGCTCTGGGAGACTCATCCTCAGTGTGAGAGGACAACACATCATCTGAAGAGCAGGCTCTTGCTACAGAATCACTTCCTGCTACACCAGGGTGATGCTCTCCAATCTGGAGACCATTCTGTTCCAAGGCAGCACCGGGGCTGCTAGACTGGATTTGGGACTTGGCTACTATGTTCCTGAAAGTCTCATCAATGTACCCCTCTGTCTGCCTCAGCTCCTCTGGGTCTGCTACTCTAGCCTCCAGAGACTGGCTTGTTCTCTTAGAGCCAGGAGGACCTTGCCATGGCTGCACACATACTGGTGGGTAAAAAATCATATATGTGACACTTGGTGCAAAGGACTGTAAAGCCCTTCTTGCTGCTGGACTGCCACCTTCATCTTAATTTTGTTGAGTTCCTAGTTAAATTTAGGTTGTTATGGGAGCTGGAATTAGAGTCCTTTAAATTTATAGGTGTATTCACTAATTAATCTGGTATTGATCTACAAGGGGATGATTAAACTCTCAATAGGGACTGGTGCAATACTATGATTTAGGTCAGCGATTCTCAACTGGTGTGTTGCGACACACCAGTTTGTCGCCAATCACTGGCAGGTGTGTTGCAGTTCCCGGTGTCCCACTGCCCCAGTTGTGCTTCCCCTTTCCCTGCCTCCGCGGGCCAATGGCAAGCCTCCTCCATTCTTCCTGCCAGTGGGAGTAGGAAGAAGGGAGGAAGCTTCTGATTGGCCGGTGAGGCAGGAAGAAGGGAAATAGCATAGGCCGGGGGTAGGGTGTGTGGCAGTGTCGAAATCGGAGCGGCCTCGGAGGGAACTTTCCTTCTGCCTCCCCCCACCTTCCCCTACCTAACCCACCCCCCAGCCCTATCTAACCCCCCCTACCTTTATTATAAAAGTTACACCTGCCCAAGGCAGGCGTAACTCGCGAGCGCCGGCACAGGAAAGCCCCGGGACTTACGCGCGTCCCGGGGCTTGTGCGCGCCGCCGAGCCTATGCAACATAGGCTCGGTGAGCGCAGGGGGAGCTTGGGGCAGGTTTTCGGGGGGGGGGGGGTACGTACGTATCTTACACGCGTACCCCTTTGAAAATCTGCCCCTTTATGACCTAAGATTTCCCAAAGCTATACTTACCAATTCTCTTCAACCACCATTAAGTGGATATTTTCTCAATGGATTGAGAGATTTGAGATTTGCACGTCTTATGGTGCGTGCTTCCAGTCTTCTTCTACATTTTGGTCACCCTTCTTTGTACTTTCTCCAGTGCAACTATATCTTTTTGAGATCTGGCGACCAGAATTGTATACAATATTCAAGGCGCAGCCTCACTTGGAGCGATACAGAGGCATTATGACAGAGCTGTATGGACAAACAGTGCTGAATTCACTGGTACAGGAAGTGGAGCTAGGACTGTATAAATAGCCATCACTAGAATCACTGGTGCAGGAGCTGGAGCTGTATCTGTTAAGACAGGTAGCTCTGGATTCAGTAGTGCAAGAACCGGAGCTTTTGGAACCACAGTTTATAGGAATGGGGATAGAATTGCTGGAAACACTTGAACCCTAACAGCCCAAAGTGGAGCTATTGAAACTATTGGATCCAGGAGTCACTGGTGCATGAACTGGGCTCAATGGTCAGGAACTGGAGCTGCTGGAACCAGAGTAGATAGGAACAGAGTTAGAATCACTGAAACAGCTGGGGCTGGAACTGCCCAGAAGAAATCAGCTGGAGCCAGAGTCACTGGTACAAGAACTGGATTTAGAATGTGCAAGTAACAACATTTGCAGCAGTTTCCACATTTCTCACAAAGCATAGCCTATGGCCCCAAAACTGTCCAACACATCCAGATGGATGAATGTCAGCTTTTACAGAACTACTCATGATGGAGGAGGGTGTTGGCAAGCCTCACAAATAGTAGCAATGTTGCTCATGAAGCACATATCATTCTCCTGGATTCTCAGTGACCTGAAATCCAAAACCAGAGCTCCCAGTAGTAGAAAAATTCTTACTATTTTGAAATGATTCTTTTGAAGTTGCAAAACATTGACATGACAAATACCTGGACAGGCATGGTTTGAAGACACAAAAAATCAGGACACACTCTGTGGGGTCCAATTGGCCAAAGCATGATGTGAAGGCATAATCAGTTGGAGGTAAGACCCCTAAACCAAGAGTGGGCAGTGCGCAGACAGGGCAAGGCTGGTGGTTTTTAACTGGAGCCAGGGTACAATGTCTTCTTCCTCTGATGGATACCTTCCCCTTGAGTTGAACCCTCAAGGGCTGGTGGCCAGCAGAATTTAAGCAGGAATGAGAAACACAAAGCATATACTAAGACAATGAAGAATCCAAACCTGAAGACATGAAGGTGCCAGCAGAAGTAGGACAGGACTACTTAGGAAAGTCTGGAGATATAAAGATGCCTAAAGAATCAGTATGGCACATCTTCAGGAGGACTGGATATTTGAAGCAAACTAGAACCAAACAGGAACAGTGGATACATGAAGCAATCTAGAAATAAACAGGAACATGAAATGTAGGCCCAAGTGTAGAATTAAACCTAGTACTGAATCTAGGGCCAAATATAAAACCAAGTTCTGGCACTCTGACCCTAGAATATAACTGTGCCTAAACAGGAACAAGATGGCTGCCAGCTAGAAGTGTGGGCCATAGAACTGAGAGGATTAACCAGAGTGTCCAGAGGCCCACTGAGGTCCTCTGCTGGTGTGAGGTAGTAACATAGTAGATCATGGCAGAAAAAGCCAATTGACCCATCCAGTTTGCCCAATAATTCCTGTCCATAGTGCTAAGGATATATCCTAAATTATAATAATAAAGTATGACCACATATAAGATCACTCCTTGACCAAAACAGTTTTTGTCATTTTCCTTCTTAATACTCTAAGGGGAAGGTTTAAGACCTGCGTGCGGGCGTTCATGTGCGCGCGCTACCCGGCGTGCGCACATGTATGCCCGATTTTATAACATGCGCGTGGAGGCATGTGCATATTATAAAATCGCGGATTGGCGTGCGCACGCCAGGTAGCGGCCTGGGAGGAAACGGGAGAAGGCAGCGCTATGCTGAATGCTATGCTTCCACCATTACTTCATTTTTTTGCAGCTAAGGATCCTTTGTGCTTATTTTATGCCATCTTGAAACCTGTTACTATTTTAGATTCCATCACCTGTTCCAGGCAAGGCCATTGCTAGGGGCAGGCAAGACAGAAATCTTCCCAGGATGCCAAGCTGAGGAACTGTCAGAAGACAAAGGAAAGTGGCGTGAGCTGTACACTGCTATCCTCCTTCACTCCCGATATGTGAGAGCACTCTCTGGCCTGGTCAAGTCATAGTCTAGCATGAATTAGACCAGCGGCATCTTCTACTTAAAGTGGATCACTGATTAAGCCATTCCTTTTTCCTTGCACAGTGCTGCCAGGCCCCAAAATTCTTCTGGCTGGAGCTTTCTCCTCTCCCTCTCTTTTTTGAGGGTCTGGGTGACTAGGCCTTTATACCCCTTATTTTTATGCCACTTCTTGGTATTTGCCCTTTTCTTCTTGGAGATTTTCTACAGGCTTCCACTGAATCTAATTTCCTCCCCATCCCTGAGGAGAATTGCTTGATAGCAAATGGTAAGATGAAGTATTACAGTTGCATAAAGAAGAACATAGAGGAAATATGTGTCTATTCTACTGAATGTTGGAATTGTTCTTTTCATCTTTCTTTCCTTCTATTCTTTCCTTCAGGCTCATTCACAAAACCTTCCCAAACCAATTGACAGTTGCTATATTTATGAGAAGTCAGCAAAACATTTGTGCTTTCTGCATATGTAGAATGCTTTTTGCCATTATATCAGCCAGCATAAGAAAAAAAGTAAGTGGCAATGCTTTGATATGGTGAAAGATAACATGACAGTGACTTCCACCTGAGAATACAGTTTCAGTCACATTTTATATAAATGATTTATCATACTGAATTAAACACTCATAAAAAAGCATATTTGTTTTGATAATATGCTTTCCTCCTTGCAGGGAATTTTGAGAAGAGAGACATTAATATTTTTTTGCTGATCTATGTCAGTGGCTTAAAATGGCAAAGAAAACTTTCCTAATCAACCATGGTAGAATATGTATCTTTTCTACGGAGCAATGATTGCTTACCAATTGTTTCTGTTGGTAGAATCTGAATTGTGAACAGATTCTAGTTTTTTGTACATATCTTAGACTTGTTTGCATACCTGACATGGATCTCCCCAAATTTGATTGGAGCTACTATAGTTCATGTTATCCCCCAAATGTCAGGTCATTAACAGAATTTCCATCAGTCTTATTGCTATACAATTATTAGGATCCAAACTATCCACATACAGTTTATATTCAAGCCTCTAGCATAATAGCTCATGAAAAAAATAAAGTTCTCCATAAAAATGTTCAAAATGTTTCTAATACTGCATTATTAGATGTAAGTGATAATTTCTTTTTATGTACTTAACTTGCTACCATCATGTCCTAGATGTCGACAGCTGAGCATGATAAGTGCATGAGTCCTGAAGCAATAGAGATCAATCATATGTATTGTCTTGGGATATGTTAATGGTACAACTATAATCAGTTGCCTGATTATGTTTATAATGCTGATCTGGCATTTAAGTAATGTTTAAAACTCAAGTTTGTGAATGTATAGGGAGGGAAATAAGGTCAGACAAGAGAAGCTTTTTGGCTTTTATCTCTCATCATATTCTCTGTTTCTTTATTTCTATATAATTGTCTTAAGCAGTTAAAAACAATATATGCAGTATGAATGTAGTCATTGTATGCAGGATTTGTTTTAGGCTCATTCTTACAGAATTTACTTGAGATGTCATAGTACTTTGTTGCCATGGGTGCATGCATGCTACTAGATGGCAACTAGATTGCAGTAAAGAGAGTAAAAGCTTGTTATATGGTCACATCTCATCCAGTCACTAGATCAGGAATGGCCAACTGGAGGTCTTGTGAGCTGCATGTGACTCATTGATGCTGAAAATGTGGATCTTTCAATGCTGCTAGCATCAACAACTTTAGCAGCAGTGATCAGGCCATGTGGCCGAAGGGAGAAAGGAGTGTGACATTGCACAAATGGACCAATGGGAGAAGAAGGAGATGTAATCATGGCCTATGCGATCGAAGGGAAATTGGTAACACAACATAAGCCCTTCCTCTCCATTGGCATGCTATCATTACTTCCAGGATCACGGTGATTGTGATCACTTGCAACTCCCCTTACCACTATCAGCCTCTTGCCTCTTCTCCATGGCATATCTTCTATCACCAATGCAGGCCCTTCTCTCTTACCATTGATTTTTGGGTTCACAGTATGGAGCTCCATGAACCTCACAGGCTACCAGAGCAAGAGCGTATGAAATACCCAAAGCCCCTGATAGCCTACTGCCAAAAATAACAACAGAGGGCAGCTAGTTTTGCAACCATGAATGCTGCTGCTGGCTCTGGGTCCCTTAAAGAGTCAGTATCCCACACCCAGGCCACCAATGTGAGAATTAAAAAAATACTTTTTAACTCCTGATTATATGAAGATTGCAGTTGCAGTTAAAAAATAGAGGAGAGGTGGCAGATTAAAGTCAACGGGGGGAGGGGGGTGACTGGCTGGCGGTATCTTCACTAGCTTGCTAGGGTTGGGGATGGTTGACTGACTGAGGAGTGGAGAGTGGTTGGTTAGTGGGTTGTGAGACATTGACTGGTCAGATGAGAGGATGGGGAGAGGGACGAGGGACGAGGGATGAGGGAAATGGCTGAGTGGGGGTTGAAATTACTTGAAAGTATTAAAGTTTAAAACTGAGAGTGGGAGTTGAGAGAGAAAGACTGGTGGGGAAACAAGAGAGAGAGACTGTTGGAGGGTGGAGAGAGAGGAAGGCTGGTGGGGGATTGAAAGCAATAGAGACAGAGAGAAACTGAGACCAATGGAAATGAGAAAGAGGAGGTTTAGAGGTGCACTTAGGTGCACTTAGAGAGGCACCTGACCAGACCATAAGGAGTGACTGAGTCTTAATACTCAGAGTCACATGAATGCCTCCACACCTAAAAACTAGGAAGAGTGTCTGGGAAGCGTTGTGTTCCAGATTACAAAGGATGATGAGATACCTGCCTTCTTAATGGAAGACAAGAAATTCCTTAACATAATTGACAAAGAGTTCTTCAAAGGTGAGTCAAATGACACCTCTACCACTTTGCAAACCCAGACATTAACTCCCCCAAAACAAAAAGAAAATGCCCTCTCATGGCTTGCTTCACTACATAAAACCCTAGATAGAAAGCAAGAGACACAGCACCACTTTGTGATCTTCATAAAAGGCATATTCAACAATGGTCATGCAGACCAGCCCTACATTTAAATAAAGTTGAAGAATGCTGGAACCTTCCCATCTTCATGTGTATCTACCAGATTAAATCAAATGCTCAGTTTCAGGGAATCTCTTGGATCAACGTGCTCTTTACGGGGCCTGACTTAACCAACAGTCTCTGAGTTTTTAATCCATTTCAGAAAAGAACCTATCACCATAATGGATGTTTTCCTATCCAGTAAATGTTTGATTATTTCATTATTCTTGAAGACTATGGCAGCTACCTAAGATTCCTGTCACAACAACATTAACAATGAGATCACTGACTATATCCATCAACTGCAGTGGCTACCTATGGACTCAGGAGGACTGCACAGTAAGGAGAAAAGGAGTATGCAACAGACAATTTGTAGAAAAAGAGTTTTATGTGAATGACAGACTAAAGTCCCTGCCCACTATTGACCTGTTAAAGAGAACACAAACAATGTTAGCTGATCCTAAGCTGAGGCTCCACAAAATAGTCTCCATCACTGCCAAGGCAATGAAGAAATTCCCTTCAGAGGACCACAGGACAGACCTGAAAGAACTTGGATCTGGGGGTTCTACGTATCACCACTTCAGCACAATCTTAGACTAGACCTAAAATGAGAAAACTTCACATTTCAAGTATCAGTTTGGGAAAAACTATAACTCTGCCATATTGTCCACAGTGAACAGCCAAAATGATCTACCAGGATTTGTGGCTCCACTCACCATAGAAGGAAAACCTTTATTAAGAGAACTGACGTCAGAGATAAGACAATGGGATATCCCTTTAGCTCTAGAGAAGAAATGCAATAATAATCAAGAAAATATTATTCACAAATAGACCTTTCCTCTAGCATGCACACTTTCAGTACAAATCATAGTCATATTACACGATCATTACCTAAGTCCTAAGGAATCCTTTAAGACAAAAGTGTTGCATTTGGGGGTGGACCCTTGTCCTGAGGCAGTGGAGAACTGCCTTCTGGTTGGGACAAGGAAACAACTGCCCCCAGGGGGCGGAGCACTGGAGGAGACAGAGGTTAGGTAGAGCTTCACCACTGGAAGCCCGAGGTCCTCCCAGGAGGAACCCGTAGGGTCCGAAGCCGCTTGGACATAGGTGGGCCTCGCAGGGTCTCCTGGGAAGGTGGGGGTCCCGTGTGCCCATGGGCAAAAGGGGAGTACGGTCAGGTTCGAAGCAGGAGGTCCGATGTAACAAGGAGGACAAGAAGAGCGTGGGTGATGACAAGGCGAGGAACAGAGCCAGAATCTAGGGATGTAGTCAGGCAGGCAGAGGTCAAAGTCCAGGAGTCAGTCTGAGGAGTGGTCAGTGAGCAGAGGTCAGGTACCGGAGGTCAGACGAGGTCACAGGCAGGCAGCAGACAGGCAGGTCGATGAACAGACTGGAGTCAGAGGCAGGCAGCAGGCAGGCGAGTCGAGGAACAGACTGAGGTCAGAGACAGGCAGCAGGCAGGCGAGTCGAGGGATGGACTGGAGTCAGGAGGCAGGTAGCAGGCAGGCAGGCAGGTCGAGGAACAGACTGGAGTCAGAAGGCAGGCAGCAGACAGGCAGGCAGGTCAAGGAACAAGCCGAGGTCAGTACCAGTAAGACAGTCTGGGGTATTACCTGGGTAGACGAACAGACGAAAAGGAACAGGAGGACGCTGGAGTACTAGGAAGCAGGAACAAGGCAGGAATAGAAGGATCCTGGAATGAGACTTGGAACAAGACAGGAGGAAGCAACAAACGCAGTGACAATCTAGCACAAACGCTGACCTGATTGCCAAGGCAAGGAAGTTCAAGCAATGACTTCCTTATAACGGGGAATCAATCAGGGCGCACAGCGAAGCTAGGACCCGCCCTTGGCCCTACAAGAGGCCGGGTGGTCCGCGCGCACGCACATATGGGTGTGGCCGACACAGCCGAGGATGCCGAGCTCCGGTGTGAGGCCTGGTGCGCAGTGGAAGGCCCTGCGACTGCCGCCGTGGGACGCCAGGGCCTGGAAGTGCTAGCAGCAGCCGCTAGGGAGGCCGACCCAGGACCTGCCGTGGAACCATGGAGGTGAGCAGGCCCGAGCGCGGGCCGGGCGCGGACAGGATGCATAACAAAAAGCACAAAAATACGTACGTATCTGTGAATGATGTTTTCTTGATTATTATTGCATTTATATGAAAATGTTTGTAAAAACAGAAAAAAAATTTGAGATATTTAACTTGTATAAAACCTTTTGATTGCAGTGTCATATAATGTGTGGAAATATTGTTTGTATATGATTGCCTTCATGTTATAACACTATAGAATAAAGATTGTATTTTTGATATTTTATTTAGTTTAGTAAAATTTACCCTTTTTCTTTGCAGTACTATCTGTCTAACAACACAAATTGATGATGTAAAGTGAGGACAGAGCAGTAAGCATTCCAGTTAATCTTACATTACGATTGCTTTAAAGAGAGGTAAATATATACTGTCTTACATAAGATGTACATGATAGTTTGAAGGAAATGTTGTACTCTATGAAATACACATCGAACAAAGGGGGTGTCACTGGTATCAAATAATACACATTCAAAATAACCACATATACAGTGCTTGTTATATTTATTTGTAGGATCTACAACTTAATGAGCTTGACAGACGTACAAGCTCATTCTTCATGTAGAAGGTCCATTTACTTTATTTTAATCACTAAATTTTTGTATTTTTGTTTTGTTTTTTTTTAAACTCCACCGAGTTATTTTGACTAAAATTCTCTGTCAAATAAATTGCAACTGCTGCACGAAATTCTAAATAAGTCATGTGTCTCTAGAGCAAATGCTCACAAAAATGGTCTGACCACTGTCCACTTAGAAAAGAGTCCCATAAACATATCATATGGACACATCAAATCGCCAAATAATTAAAGAAAATACTCATCTGCGGTCTGAATGCAGACTGCGTCATACAACAGCCTATTCAACCATTAAAGTGTTGCTTTTGAAGAAAAAATGCATACATACACACACATACACCCTCTCAGACACAAAGACTCATATATATACAGCCTCTCAGAACAAAGATTCACACAGCCTCAGGCACAAAGACTCACACACACATATACGCACTCACCCTCTCAGACATACACACACAAAAAAACACACACACACATTCTTCTGTTATGCTGCTGCTCATGTACTCAGTAGTGCCCCTCTGCCCTAGTACTACTGTATCATTTTGTAAAGTTTTTGCTTGCTGTCAGTCCTTCCACAACCTACAGAAGCCCCCTTCTTTTCTCATTCCCACCCCTTCTCAGCATCCCTTGTCTCCAGGAGATCACTGGTTTCAAAGTCAGTGTATGCAACTTGCATTAGGCTGGTTGGCCACCCCTCACATATGCAGAACACAGACAGACACTCATCAAATTCAGAATAAAGAGATCATACATATAAATAGAAATGTGCAAACAAAAACTGAACTATTTTTTATTTATTTATTTATTTATTTATTTATTTATTTATTAGTTTTTTTATACCATCATTCGACAATGCCATCATAATGGTTCACAATTAGTGCATCAATCGTATTACATTTAAAGGTTAATGTAGAACTATGTAGTGTTTAATAGAGAGATAATATTAACCTAAAACAATTCATCAAGGTAATATGCACATCTGAGAAATACAGTAAAATTTCTTAAAATATACAAACCAAGTCGAGCAATAATAAAAGCATCTTAAAATACACATTACAAAGGTACAGATATCACTTAGTTAGATTTAGGAAGAGAGTGAGTTCTATGGTGAGTTACGGTATGGATGTGTAATGAATCATGTGATGCATTAAAAAGCCATGTTTTTAGTTCTTTTTTGAAGGCTTTGAGATTGTTTGTAATCGTAGGTCAGGAGGGAGTGAGTTCCATAGCTTGGGGCTGGCAAGCAATATTGCATGCTCACGTACTTGAATGAGTTGAGCTGAATGGACAGAGGGTATTGTGAGTAGTCCTTTGTTTGCAGAACGGAGATTTCTTTGTGGAATGTGGAGTCTAATTGCTGTGTTCAACCAGTCGGTTTGCACTTTGTAAATGATTTTATGTACCAAAGTAAGGATTTTGATTTCTACTCTTGATTTTATTGGTAACCAGTGGAGGGATAGTAGAGTGGGGGTGATGTGTTCATGTTTTTTTGTTCCAGTTAAGATTCTTGCTGCTGTGTTCTGCAGGATTTGAAGGGGGTGGATGGTGGAGAGGGGGTAGGCAAAGCAGGAGGGAGTTGCAATAGTCTATATTTGCGAAGATGGGTAATTGTAACACTGTTCTGAAGACAGTAGGATTTAAGAATGGTTTAAGACGATGGACAGTTAACAGTTTGCGATGTGTACTTTGAAATTCAGTTTGTTATCTATAATAATGCCCAGGTCGCGAGTATGTGTTACTGGGACGAGTTCTGAAATTTGGTCGTCAAGTTTCAGGGGGGGAAACATTGTTAAATTGGATTTTCTCTGTAGGGATATAACAATTGTTTTTTCCATGTTGATAACAAGTCTCATATATTTAAGTAATTGTTTAATGCGCAAAAGGTACATTGATGTTTTCTTGTAGGTTGAATCTATGGTGTCATGGATTGGTATTAATATCTGTATGTCGTCAGCCTACAGAAAATAGATTAGGCCGAGGCCGGCGAGAAGGTGGCAGAGAGGGAGTAGATAAATGTTGAATAATGTGGCTGACGGGGATGAGCCCTGGGGGACACCAGTTTTGAGCATGATTTTGTCAGAGAGGATGCTATTTATTTTTACTTGGTTGTTTCTGTTGGCTAAGTAGGAGAGGAACCAGTGGTAAGTTTTTTCTGTAAACCTTAGTTCTGATAATCAGTTCATGAGGATATTGTGTACGGTATCAAAGGCGGCGGATAAGTCAAGCAGAACTAGAAACTGCAACAAGACAAACTTGTTATACAGTGCAACAAAGAGAGAATTTGAAAAGAAGTTGGCCGTAGAGGCAAAAACTCACAGTAAAAACATTTTAAAATATATCCGAAGCAGAAAGCCTGTGAGGGAGTCAGTTGGACTGTTAAATGATTGAGGGGTTAAAGGGGCACTTAGAGAAGATAATGCCATCTCGGAAAGATTAAATGATTTCTTTGCTTCAGTGTTTACTAAAGAGGATGTTGGGGAGGTACCCATATTGGAGAATGTTTTCATGGGTAATGATTCAGATGGACTGAAACAAATCACGGTAAACCTAGAAGAAGTGGTAGCCCTGATTGACAAATTTAAGAGTAGTAAATCACCTGGACCGGATGGTATACACCCCAGAGTTCTGGAGGAACTAAAAAATGAAATTTCAGGCCTATTAGTAAAAATTTGTAACCTATCATTACAATCATCCTTTGTACCTAAGACTGGAGGATAGCTAATGTAATCCCAATACTTAAAAAGGGCTCCAGGGATGATCTGGGAAACTACAGACCAGTTAGCCTGACTTCAGTGCCAGGAAAAATAGTGGAAAGTGTTCTAAATATCAAAATCACAGAACATATAGAAAGACATGGTTTAATGGAACAAAGTCAGCATGGCTTTACCCAAGGCAAGTCTTGCTTCACAAATCTGCTTCACTTTTTTGAAGGAGTTAATAAACATGTGGATAAAGGTGAACCGGTAGATGTAGTGTACTTGGATTTTCAGAAGGCATTTGACAAAGTTCCTCATGAGAGGCTTCTAGGAAAAATAAAAAGACATGGGATAGGTGGCGATTACTTTTGTGGATTACAAACTGGCTAAAAGACAGGAAACAGAGAGTAGGATTAAATGGACAATTTTCTCAGTGGAAGGGCGTGGGAAATGGAGTGCCTCAGTGATCTATATTGGGACCCTTACTTTTCAATATATTTATAAATGATCTGGAAAGAAATATGACGAGTGAGGAAATCAAATTTGCAAATGATACAAAATTGTTCAGAGTAGTTAAATCACAAGCAGATTGTGATAAATTTCAGGAAGACCTTGTGAGACTGGAAAATTGGGCGTCGAAATGGCAGATGAAATTTAATGTTGATAAGTGCAAGGTGATGCATATTAATGATATGCATTCATTTCATTCGTTTAATTTGTTTCATACGTTTTCATTACATGTCAATTAGATGTGCATTCATTTTATACGTTTCATATATTTCATATTACATGCATGTATAGGAAACGGATGAAATGAATGCACATCCCTAATGCATATAGGGAAAAATAACCCATGCTATAGTTACACAATGTTGTGCTCCATATTAGGTGCTACCACCCAAGAAAGAGATCTAGGCGTCATAGTGGATAACACATTGAAATCGTTGGTTCAGTGTGCTGCGGCAGTCAAAAATGCAAACAGAATGTTGGGAATTATTAGAAAGGGAATGGTGAATAAAACAGAAAATGTCATAATGCCTCTGTATCGCTCCATGGTGAGACCGTACCTTGAATACTGTGTATAATTCTGGTCGCCGCATCTCAAAAAAGATATAGTTGCGATGGAGAAGATACAGAGAAGGGTGACCAAAATGATAAGGGGAATGGAACAGCTCCCCTATGAGGAAAGACTAAAGAGGTTAGGACTTTTCAGCTTGGAGAGGGGAGATATGATAGAGGTGTTTAAAATCATGAGAGGTCTAGAATGGGTAGATGTGAATCAGTTATTTACTCTTTCAGATAATAGAAAGACTAGGGGGCACTCCATGAAGTTAGCATGTGGCACATTTAAAACTAATCGGCAAAAGTTATTTTTCACTCAACGCACAATTAAACTCTGGAATTTGTTGCCAGAGGATGTGGTTAGTGCAGTTAGTATAGCTGTGTTTAAAAAAGGATTGGATAAGTTCTTGGAGGTTAAGTCCATCACCTGCTATTAATTAAGTTGACTTAGAGAATAGCCACTGCTATTACTAGCAACAGTAACTTGGAATAGACTTAGTTTTTGGGTACTTGCCAGGTTCTTATGGCCTGGATTGGCCACTGTTGGAAACAGGATGCTGGGCTTGATGGACCCTTGATATGACCCAGTATGTCATGTTCTTATGTTCTATTGGAAAAGCAGAAAACTGTCTATTCTTCATAAGGCATCAAACAACAATATCAAGAAATATAAAACATCATAATAGTAAAACCGCACTAACAAAATATTTTAAAAATAGCTTAGTCTCCTGTTGGCTTGCATTTCAAGCAGCCTTCAGGAGATGGTTTTATTATTGATTAATCATTCACAAGGGCGAAGGCTATGCTTTCCAAAGATTGTGAAGACTCCTCCTCTCTTCCATGGTCCCTGCTAAGTGGTGGGAGAACAAAACAAAAAAGCCCATTAGGAAGAGTTGTGAGCACAGGGAAGGCTGATCACAGCCTGCACACTTATTTATTTATTTATTTATTTATTTATTTATTTATTTAACACTTTTCTATACCGACCTTCATGGTTAGATGACCATATCAGATCGGTTTACATCGAACAGGGGAACTGTGATATAAACAGTAAAAAACAGTAAAAAATAGGGAATTGAACAGGAAGAACAAAGTTACATCTAACAAGGTTGGTAAACTTGGAGGCATAGACAGCTGGAAAGAAAGGCTTAGGAACGCAGTAAACTAAGAGTGTAAACAATAGTATAATCGAGGGTGGCTCTTATTAAATACTTGAGGAGGTACAGAGATCCATTGGTCAAGAGGATGTTCAGTCGTCTAGTGTGTATCTAGTGTGTATACTTAAACCCATCCCCAGAGATGCCAAGGGTGGGCCATCCCAATGAGTGATAATGAAGGCCAAATAGTGAGATTTTTCAGGTGTTGTGTCTAGGGTATTAATCTACTCTCTTTTGGAGTCTCTGAGAGTTACTCCCTGTACCATGGTAGGCAGATGGCATTTTTCTTGTCACAAGACAGTAAGCACAGTCAGACTGTTATGCTCAACAATTTGGGAAATATATCACTGATCTCCCTCCCAGCTCCCTCCCAGTTCCTAGTCTCCTGCTGTCTCGGCTTCCTCTATCTGCCTTTGTGTGGCTCCGAGTGCTGCTGTGATCTCCTCTTTCTCTTTGCAGGAAGACCTTGTGAGACTGGAAAATTGGGCATCCAAATGGCAGATGAAATTTAATGTGGATAAGTGCAAGGTGATGCATATAGGGAAAAATAACCCATGCTGTAATTACACAATGTTGGGTTCCATATTAGGTGCTACAGCCCAAGAAAGAGATCTAGGTGTCATAGTGGATAACACATTGAAATCGTCGGTTCAGTGTGATGCGGCAGTCAAAAAAGCAAACAGAATGTTGGGAATTATTAGAAAGGAAATGGTGAATAAAACGGAAAATGTCATAATGCCTCTGTATCGCTCCATGGTGAGACCGCACCTTGAATACTGTGTACAATTCTGGTCGCCGCATCTCAAAAAAGATATAATTGCGATGGAGAAGGTACAGAGAAGGGCTACCAAAATGATAAGGGGAATGGAACAACTCCCCTATGAGGAAATACTAAAGAGGTTAGGACTTTTCAGCTTGGAGAAGAGACGATTGAAGGGGGATATGATAGAGATGTTTAAAATCATGAGAGGTCTAGAACGGGTAGATGTGAATCGGTTATTTACTCTTTCTGATAGTAGAAAGACTAGGGGGCACTCCATGAAGTTAGCATGGGGCACATTTAAAACGAATCGGAGAAAGTTCTTTTTTACTCAACGCACAATTAAACTCTGGAATTTGTTGCCAGAGGATGTGGTTAGTGCAGTTAGTATAGCTGTGTTTAAAAAAGATTGGATAAGTTCTTGGAGGAGAAGTCCATTACCTGCTATTAAGTTCACTTAGAGAATAGCCACTGCCATTAGCAATGGTAACATGGAATAGACATAGTTTTTGGGTACCTGCCAGGTTCTTATGGCCTGGATTGGCCACTGTTGGAAACAGGATGCTGGGCTTGATGGACCCTTGGTCTGACCCAGTATGGCATTTTCTTATGTTCTTATGTTCCATATCTGCTTTTCTGTGTGGCTCCCGATCAGAAATGGTGCAAGGTATTAAGCATCCTAGGTGAAATTTGCAGCCTTGAGCCCCCCGCAACCCCCACATAGCCCTCTCCATACACAATTAAAAATGATGCATTTATAACAGATGTTTCACAAAAAAGGAAATTCAAAATACACTCTTTGAGGTAAAAAATGTCACTTAAAGTAACATGTATATTATATTTATATACACAGCTGTGGTGCCAACCAGAAAACCCTTGGAACTCATATGGTATTAAGCCGTGAGGGCTTGGCCCTCAAAAAGCCATGAGTAAATAACTTCAATTACAATGTAATAAACCTCCCATAGCAAAACGGCATTAATTGCCAGCACTCAAACTCAAACCCTAACTATGAAAAGGCAACACTGCACATATGACAGCAGTCCTTAAAACAACAATATATCTCCTATCAAGAAAACAAATCAAACCAAGCTGCTATTAATCTCTACACAGAAACTACATGCTAGCAGAGCAAAGACAAACCCTCATCAAATATAGAATAAAGAAACCATAAAGCATAAATAAAAACGTGTAAAAACTGAACTGGAAACCAAAAGCCAAACCCTGTATGCAGAAATTAGAAAAAGAAAACATCACTATGCCTCATAAAAAATCAAACAACAAAATAAAGAAATATAAAACATCAATCATAATTAGAAAACCATATAAATAAAAAGAATAAATATTTCAAAACAGTTGAAAATAGAATAACATCCAATAATTAAGAACTCATAAAATCTTTTTCAAACCAGCAGGCACATCAAACAACACTAAATAATTAAAACTAATAAGGCTTTTAAAAATCCCCCACTCTTTGAATCAGGTAGCTTTTGATTAGTGGATGAAGTGGATGAAGGGATTAGTGGATGAAGGGAAGAGCAAATAAACTTTCTTCTCTGCCATATAAACACATGGTCATTCATACAAACCCAGCCACCTATGCACTCACTCTCTCTCTCACAGACACACAAACCCAGCCACCCATGCACTCTCTTTCTTTCTCACAGACATACAAACCCAGCCACCCATGCACTCACTCTCTTTCTCACAGACATACAAACCCAGCCACCCATGCACTCTCTTTCTTTCTCACAGACATACAAACTCAGCCACCCATGCACTCACTCTCTTTCTCACAGACATACAAACTCAGCCACCCATGCTCTCACTCTCTTTCTCACAGACACACAAACCCAGCCACCCATGCACTCTCTTTCTTTCTCACAGACATACAAACCCAGCCACCCATGCACTCACTCTCTTTCTCACAGACACACAAACTCAGCCACCCATGCACTCACTCTTTCTCACAGACACACAAACCCAGCCACCCATGCACTCTCTTTCTTCCTCACAGGCACACAAACTCAGCCACCCATGCACTCCTTTTCCCTCTCTTGTGCATACCCATGCACTCTCGGATATACAAACACAGTCTGCACTCTCCTTTTCTTTGGGTTGCCGGCAGGCTGGGATCCATCGACTGCTCTGCGGGGCCTTTCTATTTCTTCTAGCTGATAGCCCTGATGGCCCTAAGGCCCTTTTCTTCTTAGGTCACTGGCAGGATGGGGAGTGCCGATGGGCCAGTCCTTTGCCGCAACTCGACAGGGCTGTCCTTTGTTTCAGGCTGTCATGCTTATAGGACCTTTCCTCTTCTTCGGGTCATCGGTGAGATGGGAGTCCACAGCTGACTCTGCGAGGCCTTTTTCTTTGTTCTGGCCAACAGCGACAGCAGGCCTCTTTTCTTCTTTGAGCTGCTGACGGGATGGGATCCGCCGACAGCCCTGTTGGGCTTCTTCTTTTCTTTAGGCCAATGGCCTTGCTAGATCTTTTTTTTTGTTGTTTTGCTCTGTTCCGATGGCACTGAGGGGCCCAGTCCTTTTCCTTTGGCTGATGGTGTGCAGCCGAATGCACCAGCACTGAAGTAGGAACCTGAATTAGAGGCTCCTCAGGTCTCTGGTGAGAGAAAAGCTCCTCTCTAACTAGATTTCCATTTTCTCTTTATGCAAGGGATTAGCCAAGAAAAGGTTTTGTCAGATAATCAACTCTTGAGTGCAATCCAAAGCAGTTATTGGATCTTGATAGGAGATATAATAAACATTTGCAGGCTCATCAAGATTAAGAAACTGAACTGATGTGTACTTTAATGACTGGTCAAGAGAAAGCTGGGCATCAATGTTGAACTCAAAGGGATTACTACTGTATCCTCAAGTTAAATGTGTGAGCAGTATTTGACTGGCATGAGGGAAGTGTGTCCAAAATATTTCATGGGCATGCAGGGAACGTGGGAGCAACATCTGATCCACAGGGATCAACAAGATATATTTTGCCCATACAGTAAGAACCAGCATAAAATCAGCATCAACTGAGTCATATTACTGGTCACCAAGTCCAGTCTCCTAGCAGGCAGGATTTTTCAGGGTCAAGACAAGGATTGTGAGGGAGGAAGATTCAGCCTTTCAAATCTCTTATTCAGGAGTAGACTGCGGCAGTCTCCCCTTCCTTCCCCCTCTTCCCACCAGTATCTCCTCCACCCACCAGTGTTTCTGTGCCCCACCCCTCACTCATCAGTGTCTCAGTTTCTCCTTTCTCACTTCACATTGGTGTCAGTGGGGAAATGTACAGCCTCTTTAGGGGCCTGAATAATTCAGTAGCCTATTGTTAATAAACATGTCGATAAAGGTGAACAGGTAGATGAAGTATATTTGGATTTTCAGAAGGCGTTTGACAAAGTCCCTCATGAGAGGCTTCTAGGAAAAGTAAAAAGTCATGGGATAGGAGGCAATGTCCTTTCGAGGATTACAAACTGGCTAAAAGACAGGAAACAGAGAGTAGGATTAAATGGTCAGTTTTCTCAGTGGAAAAATGTAAACAGTGGAGTGCCTCAGGGATCTGTACTTGGACTGGTACTTTTCAATGATCTGGAAAGGGATACGACAAGTGAGGTGATCAAATTTGCAGATGACACAAAATTATTCAGAGTAGTTAAATTACATGCGGATTGTGATACATTACAGGAGGACCTAGAAAGACTGGAAAACTGGGCTTCCAAATGGCAGATGAAATGTAATGTGGACATGTGCAAGGCGTTGCATATAGGGAAAAATATCCCTTGCTATAGTTACAAGATGTCAGGTTCCATAAGGAGTTACCACCCAGGAAAAAGATCTAGGTGTCATAGTGGCTTATACATTGACATCATCAGCTCAGGGTGCTGCGGCAGTCAAAAAGGCAAACAGAATATTAGGAATTATTAGGAAGGGAATGGTGAATAAAACAGAGAATGTCACAATGCCTCTGTATCGCTCCATGGTGATACTGCACTTTGAATACTATGTGCAATTCTGTTCTCCACATCTCAAAAAAGATATAGTTGCACTCGAGATGGTACAGAAAAGGATGACCAAAATGATAAATGGGATGGAATGACTCCCCTATGAGGAAAGGTTAAAGAGATTAGGGCTGTTCAGCTTGGAGAAGGGATGGCTGAGGGGGATATGATAGAGGTGTTTAAATCATGAGAGGACTAGAATGGGTAAATGTGAATCAGATAGTTTCTCTTTCAGATATAGAAGGACTAAGGAACACTCCATGAAGTTAGCAAGTAGTACATTTAAAACAAATCAGAGAAAATTATTTTTCACTCAATGCACAATTAAACTCTGGACTTAATTGCCAGAGGAGGTGGTTAAGGCAGTTAGGTAGCTGGGTTTAAAAATGTTTTGGATAAGTTCCTGGAGGAGAAATCCATAAAATGCTATTAATCTAATTGATTTAGGGAATAGACACTGCTATTATTGGCATTAATAGTACGGGATGTACTTAATGTTTGGGTACTTGGCAGGTACTCATAGCCTGGATTGGCCACTGTTGGAGTCAGGATGCTGGGCTTGATGAACCCTCGGTCTGACCCAGTATGGCAATTTCTTATGTGCTTTTTGTTTTGTTTTCTTTCCCTTAGAAAGGCAGAAAGCATGGTATCATTGCAACAACAGCAACTCGGTGAAAGGATTTGTGGAACTGAAGCTGCGCTCTGGAAGCAGCAACCTGGAAGTTCCTTGCTGCTCTGCAGAGCTCCTGTAGCTGAATTCAGCTGTTTTTGTTGTCTGTTAAAGAAAAGAAGAGGGTGACGGAGCAGCTGGTAGATCGATTTTAAAAACTCATTCATTGCTGGCCTGCTTAGACACTCTTCAGTAGCAGATACTATGAAATGACTCCACTCTGCTGGTTGCCCCATCCTGCCTCTTCTTTTATCTGCTGCAGTGCCTCACATCTGGCTAACTCCCCTGGCCATCTGGGAGATACTCAATTCCCTGACAGATCAACCTATACTCTTATTATATTGCTGGCAGAGGTTATATCAGGCAGTAGTCAAAGCTCCTTGTCAGAATGTGGATCCTTGGAGATTTTAATAATGTAAAACAGTGCAGCTTTTATTATTTCAAGAACCAGGGGTGTGCAGTTAAAGAAATGCACATAAAGGGTTAACCATAAACAGATATGAATATAGATACACAGTCAAACTGGTTTCCAATGATACTTTGCCCTAGGGCAGTAAACTATAAACTTAAATCTACTGGCACCAAGGCCTTGTTAACCTTTGCATTTTTAGTATGCTCACTGTACCTCAGGAGGGTATATATTTACAGTAATAACTGGGCCCAGTAATATACATGCATAAATATATACAATTCTCCCAGGCCCTCTCAAGGCAGTTGCTCTGCTACATGTATAGTCCTTTAACTCTTGGGGTTAGCAGCAATATAATGTGCCCTAAATCCTGCTGAGAGAAACAGGCAATAATGAAGTATATGAAGAGTTCAGCTGCATTGTGCAGAGGGATGCCCCTTCCAGTCCAAGGGAACCATGATGGGACTGCGATTCAAGCATTAAAATTAGAAACAATAAAGAATGTGGTTTTATTTATTTATTTATCTATCTATTTATTTATTTATTTAAATATTCTGCTTTTCAGCACTTCAAAAGCGGATTACATCCAGGCACTTAATTGTAATCTACAGGCTTATGTCTGGTGAAGATGAATATGGTGATGGATATCACGGGAGTATAGTCTAATGCTGTGCATCCTGCTATAGGCTCACCAAGAAGTTAACACAATATACATGACATAATGATGGACAAGTGCCTCACCTTTTTCACAGTATAATTTATAAATTGCATAGCTAGGTGTAGTCGGGTGTATGTGTGTTTGGGTGCATGCAAACACCAAACGGAAGGGTAGCTTGTAAGGAGCTGTGCGCATAGTGTCTACAGCACCATGTAGCACTGGTGCTTTCAGCAAGGCTGAAATTGAAGCAGTGAAATATAGCACTATCATGTGTGCATTACTCTTGCTAAATATGTTCAATTTTTGTGACATGTAAATCCTGTGCTGGCTTGGAAGCCATAGCATGCTTGCATTTCCATTGATTAGCCTATAGGTTTGACAAGCCTAACCAGGACGATCAATACCTGCATGCATGGCAGTAAGACCAGGACTGGATCTACATATGCTGTCAATGTGGATGCAGTAGCAATTCCTAGTCTGCAGTGTCTGTTTAAGTGCCAAGGCTGTGGTGTCATCTCTGCATGGCCATGACAGTGTGACGGCAAGCAGAACCAATACAGGGGTAGCACCTCACATACACACGTTTCAGCACCTTGGAATAAGGCTGTAACCAGCAAATTCGGTCACTGAAACCTTTAACTGTGTGCCTGTACCTTTCACATGTGCATTCTTAATGTTCAGAGTTATTTACCATTTATAGCATTTCAACAACTGCAGCTCTCGATGCTCCAGGAAGAGCTGGGGTGGCTGCACATTGGTGGGCCAATGTCACACTCTTGTGAGAGGTAGGATGGGGTCCGCTGGGGAGGGCTGGCAAGGCAGACCATGCTAGGTAGCCCACAAAGTATCGTGCGATACGTGCTTTTTAGTGCAACTATCAGTAAGAACACATGGTGGCAGCGACATGTCTTTGATGTAATCTTTACTTTCACTACAGTTTTTCCAGTACAGTCTACTGCTGCATTGTGAAGACAAATGCTGAGTAGGCATACGTGTTTTCTGTTACACAGCGACCTACACATGGTAGCAGTGTGAGAAAGAAAGATAATAGCGCACAGAGGAACAGCGAACACATTTCTGAATTACCTCCCATGGAAGGGGAAATGGTATGTGAGGCCTATCAGGCAAAGAAGTGTTCTATAAGGTTTTGCCGTAGCTGACTGCACCTCAGCATGCTCTCCTGTCATCGTGCAGGTTGACATGGTGGATCTGGGGGAAGATCTGGACAGATCTCCATTAGTACTCCATGTCATACAGCGAGATTATGGAATACACAGTAGAGGAGCACTATCTTTGCCACTGTAGGTGGAGCATACATTAAAGCTCCACCCATCTTGTCCAAACAATGAAAGCAACTTTTGAGAAGTCCAAAGGTGTGTTTGATGACACATTGGGTAGCACCTAAGGCCTCATTGTACCTCCTCGCTGCCGGAGTATTGGGAATGGCAAAGGGGGTGAGAAGCCAGGTCCTGCAACCGTACCCAGAATCTCCTGCAGCAATGACAGAGTAAAGGCCTCAATCAGAGCATTGTCACTTGCAGATGTGAGTGGCAAACCACAGCATCCAGTAAGACTGTATAAGATTGCATGTACCTTTGCCGAGCCTTTAAGGGTGATTTGTGTAGCCTAAATGCCTATCACATTATTGTAGTCCTTTTTATGTGCAGGCTTGATGTACCATTAATGAGGTTAGCTGTTCACAACTACTATATCACATGTGTGTATTGGAACTATTGCATGCCATGCCCTCACAACCCAGCAAATGCTACTGGTGTGTAGCATCCTGCCAACCTTGAAGAGATATATAAGAGCTGCTACCCCTGTGCTACCTGCAAATTCCATACCTCATGGAGTGAATGCAAATGTCCATGGCAGATGTGTAGTCTGTCTTGCTTAGAAAACCTATTGACAGTCCACTCACAGGGACAACATGCACAGGATATTGCTTGTAGTATAGGTGTGTGAGTCTATACAGAAACAGTCTGTGACAATCTTTATAACAGCTCTGTAAGGGACCGCATGTGATGGCGCTGTGCCGGCAGTGTGGACAGTTGAAGCTTGTGAATCACCTGTGATATTAAAATGGCACCCAAGGGGAGGATTTGAACAGGGCCATTTCGCTTATGAAGACCTTCTAAGTATATAGTTCCTGCTTACTCAGAGCTTTATGCAACATGAATTCTTGGCGTCAAAGTTTGCCACACTCTGAAGCATGGGGATAAAAAGCCATGGCCAGGGTCAATGGGCTACATATGTGATTGTTCCAGCCACTTGTCATGCCACCAATCCTTTCCTCTCCTGCAGCCACCACCCATTTGGGTGCCATTAGCCACAAACACATAGACAAAGACTGCACACAGTAAGAAAAGTGTGTCTTACCTACGAGCCAAGCATCACCAAATATGCCAGCATCAAAATTGGCAAAGAAACCTGATTGGCTAAGTATAAAGGAATCGTGCGGGCTCCCGGGATCCTGGGCATGACGTCGAGTATGTGTATTCGGGCATTGCAGACCACTTGCACGTTGTTGCGGTACATCTCCTCCCTCAGACGGGGTGAAATGATGGCCAAGTGAGTGCAGTCGATTGCTGTGACAACATTGGGAAAGTGTGCGAAGGCATAAAAACCTCTATTCAAGTCCATCAAGACCTGCTTGTCACAAGGAATGCGGTCAGTTACTGGTTCGATGACCTGGTTGAGATAGCGTGAGAAAGTGCTCTGTGACATTCCCCCCACCACAGAAATTTCTCCTTTTTCTTGCCCTCTCTTCACAGGTTCTCTTTTTCTAGTAGAGCTGCCAGGGTTGTGGACTTTCCTTAGCTAATCTCCTTTGCTCTCTGACCCCCCAAAACCCCTTACTTTTCTTTTTTTCACCATCTGCAGCCGCACAGGAATGCTTTGGGTCCTTTCTACAAATCTCCCTGCAATCTGACTCCAAATTGTTCCTTTTCCAGGTGCAGAAGCAATAAGCACAAGTGCTGCTCAGGTCAGCTGCTTGTTTACTTTCCCTTCTTGCCCTAATCCTCTTTCTATTTACCTTTCCTTCCAGTAGAAAGCTTTACAGGTGAGCAAGCAATCTCTCAGTCAAAGCTAATGTAGCTCTGCTTCTATCTCTCTCAGGACCATTCTTCAGGGTCCCCGGAGAAATAATTGATGATATATATATATATATATATATATATATATATATTTTTTTTTATTTATTTTTTTTTTTAATCTCTGTTACACTGTTCATCGCACATAAGTTCAGAATCATGTGCTTTGGGTGCAGAAATCCATGGGAGCAGTAAATTACAGCTGCGAGATACTAATGTGCACTAAGCAGGAGAGAGACCTAGGAGGGATCATGTCTGATGATTACAACATAGCAGGGCAGCGTGATAATATGGTGGCCAGAGCCAGAGGGGGGCTGTGGTGCATAGAAAAAGGCAAAATACGTAAAACAAAGAAAGTGATAATGCCTCTGTAGAAGTCATTGGTAACATAATAACACAATAAATGTCAGCAGAAAAAGACACCAGTGGTCTTTTTCTGCCGGCATTGGAATATTGTGTTCAGAGAAAGACTACCAAAATAGCACAGGGTCTACCTCAAAAGCTATATGAGATGAGACGCATGGCCTTTCTTATGTATAGAGGAGAAGAAAGACAGGGGGATATTATAGAGACATTAAAATACCTCAAAGGTTTAAATAATGCACAAGAAACAACAAACCATTTGCAGAGGAAAGAATGATCTAATACAAAGGTCCAAGGGTTAGACGCAGGATCAGGAAGTATTTCTTCATGGAAAAGGTGGTGGATACATGGAATGGTCTCCCAGGAGAAGCAGTGGAGACAAGAACCGTAAAAGAATTAAAGAAATCATAGGATAAACACAGAGGATCCTTGAGGAAAAAGCCAAAGATCAATGGTCCATGACTTTGCAGTAAAAATGAAATTTGGCAGACTAATCGAAGTTGTGATCCTTACTTTCTATATTGTCAGGGGCAGCAAGGATTGAACTCACAAGTCTAAGCAATCATGCAATGGAGCCACAAGAAGTCTGAATCAACAAGACTCCTGTAGAAAATACTAAGCAAAGCAAAGTTAGGGTGACCTACCATAAAGGCTTCCTATTGGACCAGCATTAAATGTGTTCCAAATTGTAGGCTGCATAGGAGGATCTCTAGCCTGCCACATCTTTGCTAGTCCAACAGTCCTTATAGAGTTTGCTCCATAATATCCTGTTGCCTGGCCAATTTCCTCCTATGTATCCAGATTCTTGCTGCATTCCTGGTCCTCAAATTTGATCCTGGTCTTCAGCCCTGCTCTGGCTCCTACTCTAGTCCTGGTCCTGGGCTGATCTCCTGGCTCTTACTCCAGGCCTGCTCCTCAGCTTCTTCCTGGTTCCTGCTTCTGTCTGGGAAGTCCTGGAGGCCACCTACACCTATATCAATCAGAAAACATGCCTCTGGACTGCTTGGCCTGTCTAAGGTGTACCCCTGCCCAGGTGCAGAACCTCTTTTCTCTGTCTTCTATGGAGGGGACCCAGACAAACATATGTTTCCAAGTATCTCTAAAGGAAGCAACACTTTTTTTTTTTTTTTGCCACTGTTGCTCAGGGCTTTTTCTTTGTACTTGTGCAGCATGGATGAACATCTCTCAAGAATTGCCCCTGAGCTATTACTCAGAGTTGGGCCTACTTATGCTAGCAGGCTTTGCTGGATGCCGACATAGCTTTCTCTCCACTTTTCTTGTATGATCTGTAGGCCTCCTGCTCCGGGTCAGCCTGGTCTGAGATCCCTCAGAAGGGGAAAGTATCACAGGATTTACTAAGCTATAATACCGAGTACCACAGCTTGGGAAACCCCAGTGTACAAATTCTGAATGATGGCAGCCCTGCAGCCCATGGCTGCCTACTTGTTAAAGGACCAGATTGAACCAAAGCCCCACCCCCTCCAGAATGTGCAAAAACCCAGGGGTCTTGTGAGACCTCTGTCCCATACCCTGTTAACCCTAGAAGTAGCCCCAATGCACACAAGTTCAAAAAAACCCAGTAATGGTGCAAACTACTCCCTTCCCAATCTCTGCCCTTTTTTCTCAACTCCCAGCCCCCTCAAGCCTTCCAAACCCCCCAAGGCAGCTACCTCCCCTTGCCCTTTCCCAACTGCTCTGATCATACTTTTAATTCTCTGCCAGGCTAGTGGGGCCTGGAGTGCCCCCTGTGCTCCGGGCCCTGTGATGTCCAATTAAAATGATGCTGGCTGGCTGAGTTTTTATTAGACCACCAAAGAGTTAAAGGTAAGACTGGGGGGAGGGGGTTGGTGGGAGGTCCAGGGGCTTGGCTGCCATAGGGACAGGTTGAAAGTCCTGAGGGGGGGGGGAAGACGATGACCAGGAGCTGAGAAAAAGTGGTAGGATTTAGGGGGGAGGGGATTGTGCTGCTACTATGTACTCTTTTTTTTTTTTTTTTTTACTTTTCTGCACTGAAGCCACCTCCAGGGACAGTGGGGGAGGGTGAGACAGAGGGTATAGCAAGACCCCATGATATTTGCACTCTTTTAGGAAGGAGAAACTTTGGGCCATTTGGGTCCTTTAAGGCATGGCCCTGAGGGCTTCGAGACTTGCTTGAGCGTCCCAGTGCTCCTGGGGAAAGTTAGCTAAAAATTCTGAGTTGTTGTAGCTAACATTCATGAAAATAACACGGCTTGCAATTTTTCAGGTAAGCTACATTATTTTGTTAGCATTAAATAGCCTAGTAATGAGCTGCTTTGCATACATTTGCATACACAGCAGTTTATTACCACGAGAGTGATATCAGGGGTGAAATAAACATGGAGTATTATTGCTGTGTTAAGGCATTTACCATGTAGTAAATGCTGTTTAGTGGTTCTCTGTCCAAAACCAGATATTAGTGGCATCACATGAGTGACTTTACATTTCTAAAATGCAGTAATAAGGATCACACATATTATGAGGAATCTGACAATGTGTTATATCCAATGTGGCTTGAACCCTGGGAATGGATCCAGATGATCTAATTGAAGAGTACATGTTCCTGGGGAGTTTCTGGGCCCAGCCTACCTGATAACCACTTAGTTCTAAATACATAGAAAAGAAACCATTGGGAGAACAAGGGACATGTCCAAATTGGTTGAAGCTCTTAAACCAAGCCTAGGCACAGACTTATGGTCGGCACAACAATAGTCTAGAACATAAGATATGCCATACCGGGTCAGACCAAGGGTCAATCAAGCCAAGTAGCCTGTCTCCAACAGTGGCCAATCCAAGACACAAATACCTGGCAAGTACCCAAACATTAAATACATTCCATGCTACTAATTATGGCAATATGCAGTGGCTATTCCCTATTGATTTATAGCAGTTTATGGACTTCTCCTCCAGGAACTTATCCAAACCTTTTTAATCTCATCTGCACTATCTGCCTTAACCACATACTCTGGCAATGAATTCCAGTTAAGTGAAAAAGAATTTTCTCTGATTTGTTTTAAATGTGCTACTTGCTAACTTCATGGAGTCCCCCCCCCCCCCCGTCCTTGTATTATCCGAAAAAGTAAATAACTATTTCACATTTACCCATTCAAGTCCTTTCATGATTTTGTAGACTTCTATTATATCTCCTCTCAGCTATCTCTTCTCCAAGCTAAACAGCCCTAACCTCTTTAGCCTTTCCTCATAGGGGAACCATTCTATGTCTTTTATCATTTTGGTTGCCCTTCTCTGTACTTTCTCCAGTGCAATTGATATTCAGAATTAATTTACACTGCTGACTCTGGTCTGCTTTCTCAGCTCCAAGAAAAAAAGTTGCAGGCCACTGTTCTGGTTGTTTTGCCAGAAATTAAGCCCTCTGTAATGGACAGAAAAGGGATTGAATAAGCACAAGTTTAATAGTTGTGAGCAGTAGTGCCATTCATAAAAGCCAGGGCTGAAGCCTTGAAAATTGGATCTATTGCTCTCAAGTTTCAAATTTGTGATAATTCAAACTCTTTTTTTGAGCCTGATCTACAGTATTTCCTTCAGTATCACCCCTTCCTCCTCTGTTCTCTGCTGTAGAGGAGAAGAGGTGGAAGGGGAGGGAGAATACGACGGGAGCAGCTGGATTAGGGAACAGAGTGGCTGTTCTATTCTCTGTGTGCTCCAGGCTTATCCCCCTCCCCTTTTCTTCCATGCAAGCTGCTTGGAGGGAAAGGGACTGGAGCAGAACACCCCCTGCTGCTCTGCCTCCTAAGCCTGAAAAGAAGTGCCGGAACTGCGTTACAGGCCTTTCCCTGACAAATTAAGCCCTGAAAGCACTGTATTCTGGTCAACCATGAAGTATGTGCTTATCCCATGCTCTGGTCCGTACTACAGCAGCTGTGTACAATCTGACCATACCTAAGATAATGTATTATGCAAAAGAAAGTGAAGGCTGGTCCAAAAAGCCAAATATATGTTTATAGGGATCCCTTGGCCCTGAGGTTGGGGCCTCACCTGGGCATAGGCCACAGCCAGTCACAGGGGCTGCAGCTACGCCTTGAGTATGATGCTCAGGTCTGGGCCTTGGCCGAGCTCTGAGCAAAGGTCCAGGCCAAAAAGATTTTGCCAATTTCCCAACTCCCACTTCCCTTTTCCATTGGGGATCTGATGGTGTAACCAGGCTGAGGCCAGATACTGGGGCCCAGTTCAGAAACCAGGTCCATATGCCTGGACCTTGGCCTAGACCCAGACCCAATGCCAGGGCTCAGTCAGCAGATGAGGTCTTGATACCCAGGCTTTGACCCTGATTCAGGCATCAGGCCTGGAGACCGGGTCCTGATACCTTGGCCTTGGCTCAATGCCAAGGCCTGGTATGGAGACTGGGTCCCAAGGCCTTGGCCTTAGCCCAAGCCCAAGTCTGATGCTTGGGCCTCGGCCTACGCCAGGTCCCAGCCCAGGCCTGATGCTGGAGGCTGGCTCAGAGGCCTGGTCCCAACACTGGGGCCTCGGCCCAGGGTCAGCTGCAGGACCAAAGCCCAGGCCTCAGAATTCTTCTTATGATGTTTTATTTCTCCTTTGTTCATTCTCCAAGTGTCAGTGTCCACTCAGGATGCACCAGAGTTAATTAACTTTGGTGCATTCTCTCCAGTGGAGGATGTCATTTTGATGTACAGCAGTTAATTAACTCCGCTGCGTTCCAAGCACACACCATCATTTGAAGAAAGACAATGTCAAATGAAGACCTGCGAGACTTGGGCTGTGGGCCTGGGTCTGACCCTGGGTTGAAGCCCAAACATCAGGACCTTGGCCCTAGCCTAGGCTGAGGCCCAAGCATTGGGACCCAGCCTCCAAACTGGGCATCAGGACCCAGTCTTTGGACCAGGCCAAGGTGTGGGGCCTGGGCCTGAACTGAGGCCTAGGTATTGGGACCAGGTCTCCGGGTCAGGTTCCAGCATCAGACCTGAGCCTGCCCATGGCCCAGGTATTGGGACTGGGCTTCTGGGCTGGCCGAGGACCATGCATCAGGACTCAGCCTCTGGGCAGGGCCCCCGTGTCAGGCCTGGACCATGGTCCTAGCCTAAGCTGAGGCCCAGGTGTCAGGACCAGGCCTCCAAGCCTATGCCTTGCATAAGGCTTAGACCAAAATCTTAGTGATCTACTGTGTCATAAGTCTACGCAATATTGAGACTTCAGCCTGGGCCTAGGCCCCATTTGCAGATCCCCCCTTCATCGGGTAAGTGGGAGACCAGGAAGGATCCTGGCCACAGAATATTTCCAGATGGGAGGGATAGGTGGTGAGCATGGGAGGCCTCAGGAGCCCCATTTCTTTTTTTTCTGTGGTTTTTTTTAATGTTTATTTTATTTTTTAAAGTAAATAAAGAAAATAAGTATTAAACACAATTAAATTAGTGGGAGAAAAAGAACACAAAAATGAAATGAAAACCAAAACAAAATGTTTACTTCTATGTGCTCCTACTGTAGACTTCTGAGCTATGATTACTTATAATCAAAGTCTTTGGAAATTGCAACAACTCATCCACAGTAAAGAGCTTAAAAAATTAGGATGCATTTATTTTCTACTTGTTAAACTGGACAAACAACTTTCTGTTTTCTGAATTTTTCTAAGTCTTGAATATGGTTGATTGGTTCAGTATGATTAGAAAAACACCCTCTCGTACTTTCCTCCAAAGAAAGAATAGATTGAAGTTTAGACCTTTTTTCTTGGTATTCAATAGCATTACTTTGTGGTAAGACTCTGAGGAAGTGATAGCCATTTTTTCTATTATATCCTAGGATACCCTTAGCAGGACAGAGCAATTGTATTTAGATTAGTGACTGAAATTCGGGTTTGAAAGCAGACAATTTTAGAAACACAGCCCTTGAGAAATCTTCTCGATCTTTGAGCTTGGAGATAAATTGCTTATCAGAAAGATTTATGCACTGAACACTAGAGAAGTCATAGCGACATGGAGCTTGCCAAGAGATGACTTCCCCCGGCCCCCCAATCCCGAATGGCCACATATATGAACATGATCAATGTATCAGCTATTAAACAAGTCTTTCTTTTTCTCTACAGAGATTTTGTATGAAGCAGGTTGTTGGTTTTTGAAAACCTACTGGTGGTATGGAGATAACTGATTAAATGAATGTGATTGTATTTTGCCGTAGAATTCAATAGGTTAGATCTTCTCACTCATTGCTAGTTTACATGCAGTTGTTGCCTTGAATGTATGCACCCCCCCTCCAAAAAAAAAAATGTATTTTTATTCATTTGTTTATGCTGTTACATAGAACAATTGACAGAAGCAAAATTAGCACAGGTTTCAACCATCTCCAAACTGTCATAATCCCAGATATTATCATTCTGGTGCTCCAGAAGCAAGCAAAATTGAGATAAAATAAAATAAACAAAAAACAAAACAAAAGAACCCAGAAAACAGCAAACCTTAGTCAAGTAAATAATGTGCCCTTGTAAAACTGCCCTTCCACATGTTAAACTAAGGTGGTTCCTTGCTGGAATGGCATGTAACAATTACAAAGGCAGAAATCATTGCACATTACCTACCAATATAGTTTATCATCAGAAACTCAATCAAGTTTAGTAGAAATGGTCATGCATTTGAAATGAATGGGTAAAATGTGACAAATGAGTCTACCTTTGGTTCTGTTTATTGTTTCCAAAATGAATAGATGGCATCTTCAAAGTTGACCCAAAATTTTCATTTTATTAGTTTTTTGACACATTATAATCTATAAGGTGAATTTTCAAAAGTTGCATGTATACAAAATAGCACTTAAGCATGTAAAATAGCATATACACAAGTATATGCTTGTGGTACCATGAGTGGTCTTGGGGCAGCCAGAGAACAGGCTGGACTCTAGCAAAATCTTTCATAAACTTCTTTATTTGTGTACAAAAACCAAACAAAAACAGCTCTGCTATTCTTTGCAGATCAATAAACAAATGTAGTAATACAACTTACTCTTTCCCTAGGCTTCCTTCTCTCTCCTGGGCCTCCTGTTCTCACCTGGGCCTGGCTAGTTGTACTCCTTTCCTAAGGACCTCCACCCAGGACCAAGATTCCCTCCTGTATTAGGTTTAAGATGGACCGGGCCAGTTTTCTGGAGCAGGTCTTTTAATGTGTTCTGGGGTTTTCTCCTGTATACCCCTTTACATACCCTCTCCCTCAGCTCAAACCTTTCAGGTTGAGCCCTTGCCCTTACTAGAGATGTACTCTTGAGAAAACAGATGTTCTTATTTTTCTTCCCCATATTATGCTGGAGCTGTCCAACCTTCCTGGACATCCCCTTTCCTACCATCATGTGGGAGTCACTTAAGGATTTACGGGTTGTCCGTTATTCCTCATTTGTCTCCCTAAGTTCCCCTACTTTGTTTCCTTTAAAATTGGTTAACCCAAAATTCAACACAAATGAGATTGTTTATCTAAACCTATAGGCTACCTGAGAACAAAAGACGTGAGCTTCAGTCCTTGAAGACGGATAAGGTGGGTCAAGCTTTGTGCTATACTAAACTGAAAATCTATGAGCAGGGGATGGATCAGGTGCTTTGCTGGTTAAACTACAGCAGTTAAACAAAAGGCCTTCTGCTCTATTAGGGAATTTGAACCCCACAGGAGACCTTGTTTACAATGCACATGATATTGAAAAAATGTTCAGTTTTTTGAAGACTTGTGCACAGTCTCAGTTGCAGCAGATGAAAGGAATCTATGTGACTTTTTGATATCCCTGAACTTACCAGGACTTTCTGATACACATCGGGAGGGACTATCGAGTCCTATTGTATTGATGGAAATGCAACTAGCAACTAAAGCTCACCCGAGTGGGAAGTGCCCGGGGCCTGATGGGTATTCTATCAATCTTTTAAAGAAATACTAGCTTGAGCTCAGCCCCTTCCTTTTGCTGATCTTTAATGTGGCAGAATGTGAGGGAGGGACACTTGATGATAAGGCAGCCACTCATATGTCACTCATTCACAAAGTGGGACAGAATGAAATGGACTGTAGTTCATTCCGGCCTATTTCATTGTTAAATTCTGATATAAAAATGTTTGCAAAAGTTCTGCAATTGTGATTTGTGGCAGTGCTCCCCTAGCTTGATTCATCTTGACCAATCTGGGTTAGTAAAGAGCAGACTATTGATCTTTAATTCCTGACGATTATTTAATATATATTACACTTAGCTAAGAGTAGGGGACTGCCTGGCTTAGTGGCTTTTTTGGATGCTGAGGACTTTAATAGGCTTTCTTGGCCTTTTCTTTTTGAGGTGTTGGGACAAACTGGCAACCCAAATGCATTTATCTATTGGGTTTGGGCAATGTATGCTAGACCCAGGGTGCGAATTATTGTTAACAGCTCTCTTACCCATTTTTTTCATATAGCCTGTGGTACTCAGCAGGGGTATTCTCTTTTCCCCCTTCTGTTAGACGATAGATCCTCTGGCTGCAGCTATTAGGCAGAATCCAAATATGAGAGGGCTTGTGGTTAGGGTTAGGGACAAAAGGATCTCGTTATATGCAGACAACGTTCTTGTGTATATGATTGACCTTCCGACCTCCAGAAGAACACAACTTGACCTTTTGACCAAATAGGTACTCTTTCAGGCTATAAGGTCAATTTTGATAAGTCAGAATTGTTTCCTGAAGGAACCAAGGTAACAACACCGAAATGTCTGTCACAGTTCTGAATGGGGCAGAGGGATTCAAATATTTGTGAATTTTTATTCGTCATGAACATAAAAAGATTTATTTGCTAAAAAAATTATCATCCTCTGATCAGGAAAGGGGGACAATAAGTAAATCTACAGCTCTAACACTAAACTTTCAAAAGGGAAACTTTGATAAAATGAGGAAAATCCTTTTCCCATCACCAGGGGTACTGACCAAGGATGCCCCCTCTCACCCCTCCTCTTTGTACTTACTCTGGAGCCCTTACTAAATCATATTCGTAGCAACAACTCAATCCAAGGTATTCCCCCCAGACTGGGTGAGTCAGCCCCCTACAAGCTAGTGGCCTTTGCAGATGACCTGTTAGTCCATCTTAGTTTCCCACAGTCTTCTTGGGAGGCGTTATTGCAAGAAATATCTCTTTATGGCTCCCCTGGCAGGTTTTAAGTTGAATTTGGGGAAATCTATCATAATGTTAACCATGCCGAGTGCCCAGACCTGACTTTCCCATCCCGCAGGCATCTCATTTTCTCTAGTATCTGGGTGTTCTTATTCCCTGGCTCCCTGCCTTAATGCAATCTCTAAATTTTAGGGCCATTCTACGAAAGACGAATGTTTTGGTCCAGCGGTGGCAAAACCTGCCGCTGACTTTGGTGGGTAGGATTGCACTATATCAAATGATGGTTCTTCCTCAGTGGTTATACACAATGCAGTTACTTTCCGTTTATTGGTCGAAACGCGAGCTGAGTGAGCTGGCCGTCCAAATGCACAAATTGCTCTGGAAAGGGGGGAAATTTCGAATCACTCTTAAAATCCTACGCCTTCCATGAAAGCAAGGGGGATGGGGGCTTCCTGACTTCAAAACTTATAATGTGCCTGTCAGCTACGACATGCGGCGGATTGGCTTATGCATACTTCTTACTATACCCCGATAGCGATCGAACATTTGCAGATTAAGCCGTTAAGCCTTGCTTATATTCTCCACAAAACACCTCGACTGCTCCCCTCTCATCTTAGACATAGTGGGCCAGATTTTCTTTTTTTTTTCTTTTTTGTTTATGAATTTTCACAGTACATTACAAGAATTACTAGAATATCTTGTTAGCAATTACAGAGCACATACATCAATAGTTAAGCCAATAGATACATTAACAGGAAAAATAAATTGATGCAAATGGTCCTCTAACCACAGGAAAATTTAGAGAATCCTTTCCTTGCTGAAAAAGGAGCAAATTATCTAATTTGTAATTTAACCACTTAAGTAAGATACAATAGAATATCCCCATCTGAACTATTTAACCAGATCTAAGTTCCCAAGGAGATTTTTCATCTGTTTCGGATCCAGATTTTCTAACATGTGCGTGGGCGTAGATTTGTGTGCGCAACCCAGTGTGCACAAATCTATGCCCGATTTTATAACATGCGCGCACAGCCACCCACATATTATAAAATCCGGGGTCGACGCGCGCAAGGGGGTGCACACTTGTGCACCTTGTGTGTGCTGAGCCCTAGGGGAGCCCCGATGGCTTTCCCCATTCCCTCCCCCACCTTCCCCTCCCTTCCCCTATCTAACCCGCCCCCCCCATCCCTACCTAAATCCCCCCTACCTTTGTTTTCTTAATTATGCCTGCCTCTGCCCCTTCACCTACCCCAGGACATCTGGTGGCTGCTGTGGCGTTCCTGCGGCCTAGTCAGGCCGGTAAAGTTTCTTCGTGGCGTTCCCTCTGTAAGGGAGACACTGCCGACGTCTGGGCTGACCCTGCCCCTAGGCACGCACGGCGACCCAACTCTTAAAGGGGCCAGCGCGGGAATACACAGCACCTCCCAGGAGTGATGTCAGACGCTCCCAGGGTATTTAAACCCTGCACCAACTCCACTCCTGACCTTGCAACGAGATCCACTCTTTGTTGAGAGTTACTAGTTGCTGCTTCCGACTACTGGCTTCTGACCTCGGCTTCTGACTACTGGCTTCTGACTTCGGCTTCCGTCCACTGGCTTCCGACCACTGGCTTATGACTTCGGCTCCTGAATACTGGCTTCTGACTTCGGCCTGTCCCCTGGCTTCTGATTCCAGCTTTTGTCCACTGGTTCCTGACTCTGGATTTCAAAGAGGAGGCCTCTCCTAAGTCCAAGTGGCTCGGGTCCTCACAAGCTCCTCTCGGGGGGACCGTGGGCTTACATTGGTGAAGTTCCAGTTGGCCTCCTGGCTTCAGCCCTACTCTTCTCGATCCTCTGAAACTCCTCTTTAGACACCGGCCCACAGGAGACTGCACGTAAGTCTAAGCAGCTCGGGTCCTCACGGGCTCCACCTGGGGGGACCTCGGGCTTTCAGTGGTGAAGATTCATCCGGTCTCCTGCCCAGTGCTGCCTCCCGGCTTCGACATCCATTGTGGGTCTTCTCACGGTGAGTCATCTGTCCCAGCCAGCTCAAGGGTCCACGAATCCAACATTGGGTTCAAAAAAAGTTTGGATAAGTTCTTGGAGGAGAAGTCCATTAACGGCTATTAATCAAGTTTACTTAGGGAATAGCCACTGCTATTAATTGCATCAGTAGCATGGGATCTTCTTAGTGTTTGGGTAATTGCCAGGTTCTTGTGGCCAGGTTTGGCCTCTGTTGGAAACAGGATGCTGGGCTTGATGGACCCTTGGTCTGACCCAGCCTGGCAATTTCTTATGTTCTTATCTTAATAAACTGGCTGACTTACCCTCACCCCAAACACTTTCCCCATCCCATAAAAGTTCTACCAGGAGCGGGATCTGAACTTACCTTCTCCCGGCAATATCCAGCGCAGCCTCTGTAAAACTAAGTGTAGATTACATAAGTAAAAATAAGCAGTAAAATTTGCACATGCTTATCTGAATATATTCTAACTTATCTGGCTAAGTTGCACCTTTGTCACTACTTAAATAGACAAATTCAAACTTAGCAGATAAGTGGCAGCACTTATGTGGCTAAATGCCAAAGGTGATCAGGTACCTTTAAGTAAAGTGTAGAAAGATTCCAAATTACCTCTGTCAACTTATGAGCAGGTTTTTAATACAAACAAGAAACATACTTTGAAATGTCTATGTATAAATGCTAGAAGTCTAAAAAATAAGATGGGAGAGTTAGAGTGTATAGCACTGGTTGAAGAGATAGATATAATCGGCATCCCAAATACCTGGTGGAAGAGGATAACCAATGGGATACTGTGAAACCATGGTACAAAGTACAAATTATATTGAAATGATAGGCTGGATCAAATTGGTAGAGGGGTGGTACTATATGTTAAAGACAGCACTGAGTCAAATAGGATAACTGTTCTGCAGAAAACAAAATGCAATGTTGAATCTTTTTGAATAGAAATTCCAGGTTAAAAAGGGAATACAATAGTAATGTGGGTATATTACCTTCCATCTAGCCAGAATGAACTAACAGACAATGAAATGCTAAAAGAAATTAGGGAAGTTAACAAAATCAGCAGCACAGTTATAATGGGAGATTTCAATTACCCCAATATTGACTGGGAGAATGTTACATCATGACATTCTAGAGAAGCAAAGTTCCTAGATGAAATAAATGACTGCTTCATGGAGCAGCTGGATAGAAGAACCATCAAGAGGGGAAACTATTTTAGACCTAGTCCTTAGTGGAACACAGGATTTGGTGCAAAAGGTAACAGTGTTGGAACCACTTGGCAATAGTGATCACAACATTATTAAATTTGACTTAATAACTGGCGGGAGCACAAAAAAGAAATCTACTATGACAGCATTTAACTTTCAAAAAGGTGACTATGAAAAAATGAGGAAAATGGTTAGGAAAAAAATGAAAGGAGCAACTGCAAATGTTAAGAGTTTAGCTCAGGCATGGATGTTGTTTAAAAATACCATCTTGGAAACCCGGAACAGATGTATTCCACACATTAGAAAAGGTGGAAAGAAGGCCAAATGACTACTGGCATGGTTGAAAGATGAGGTGAGAGAGGCTATAATATTTAAAAGAACATCTTTCAAGGAATGGAAAAGGGATCCAAATGAAGAAAACAGGAAATAGCGTAAGCACTGGCAAGTCAAATGAAAATCATTGATAAGGAAGGCAAAGAAAGAATTTGAGAAGAAGCTTGCCTTGGAAGCAAAACTCATAATAACATTTTCAGGTACATTCAAGTTAAAAAGCCTGCGAGGAAGTCAGTTGGACCATTAGAAGATCAAGGGATAAAAGGAGCACTTAGGGATGACAAAGCCATAGCCGAGAGACTAAATTAATTTTTGCTTCAGTATTCACTGAGGAAGATGTAAGAGATTATACTATTGCCAGAAATGATATTCAAAGATGATGATTCAGAGGAACTGAAGCAAATCTTAGGGAATCTGGAAGATATACTAGGGCAAATTATCAAAATAAAGATTGACAAATCACCTGGACCAGATGGTATACATGTCAGAGTGCTGAAAGAACTAAGAAATGAAATTGTGGACCTGCTATTGGAAATTTGTAAACTATCAATAACATTATCTATGGTACCTGAAGACTGGAAGGGTACCAATGTAACACCAATTTTTAAAAAGGGATCAAGGGGATCCAGGAAATTACAGACCAGAGAGTCTGAAGTCTGTGCCAGGCAAAATAGTATAAACTATCGTAAAGTACAAAATTGCTGAACATATAGATAAGCATAGTTTAATGGGACAAAGCCAACACAGATTTAACCAAGGGAAGTCTTGCTCACAAGTTTGCTATATTTTTTTGAAGCCATAAAATAAACATGTAGACAAAGGTGAGCCAGCTGATATAGTGTATCTGGATTTCCAAAAAGCATTTGAGAAAGTCCCTCATGAGAAATTAAATTAGAAAGTCATGAAATAGATGGTAGTGTCCTATTGTGGATTGCCAACTGGTTAAAAGATAGAAAATAGAGAGTAGAGCTAAATGGTAAATTTTCCCAATGGAAAAAGGTGAATAGTGGTGGGACCGATGCTTTTTAATATATTTATAAATGACCTGGAAAGGGGAACAACAAGTGAGGCGATCAAATTTGCCGATGAGACAAAATTATTCAAAGTTGTTAAATCACAAGAGGATTGTGATAAATTGCAAGAGGACATGGAAAAACTGGGAAACTGGGCATGCAAATGGCAAATTAAATTTAATGTAGACAAGTGCAAAGTGATGCATTTAGGAAAGAGTAACCCAAATTATAGCTATAAAATACAAGGTTCCACATTAGGAGTCACCACTCAGGAAAAGGATCTAGGTGTTATCATTGATAATACATTGCTCAGGGTACAGCAGCAGCCAAGAAAGCAAATAGAATGCTAGGGATTATTAGGAAAGGAATGGAGAATAAAACAGAGAATATCATAATAACTCTGAATCTCTCCATGGTGCAATCTCATCTTGAGTGTTGTGTTTAATTCTTGTCAACACATCTCAAGAAAGAAATAGCAGAATTAGAAAAGGTATAGAGAAGGGTGACCAAGATGATAAAGGGGATGGAACAATTCCCCAATGAAGAAAGGCTAAAGAGGTTAGGACTCTTCAGTTTGAAGAAGAGACAGCTGAGGGGAGATATGATAGAGGTCTATACAATAATGAGTGGAATGGAATGAGTAAAGGACACTTTAATCAGTTGCTTACTCTTTCAAAAAGTACAAAGACCAGGGGACACACAATTGAGTTACTGGATAATACATTTAAAACTAATAAGCGAAAATATTTTTTTACTCAATGCATAATTAAACTCTGGAATTCATTACCAAAGGATGTGGTGAAAGCTGTTAGTATAGCTGCATTTAAAAAAGGTTTGGACAAGTTCCTGGAGGAAAAATCCATTAACAATTATCAAGGGAGAGTTGCAGAAATCCACTGCTTATTCTTGGGATAAGCAGCTTGGAATCTATCTACCCCTTGGGATCTTTCCAGGTACTTGTGACATGGCTTGGCCACTGCTGGGCTTGATGGACCATTGGTCTGACCCAGTATGGCAAGTCTTATGTTTTTATATTAAATTCCTATTTTTCCAGCTAAGTAGCAACAAGCACTACATAGCTGGATAAGTCTGAAAAGCCCTACTTAGACAGACATATAGCACTTTTCATACATATCCGGCTAAGTACTGCTACTTAGCCAGATAAATTAAGATTTATCTGGATAAATACTACTACTTATCCGGTTAAGTCCGAACATGCGTGTCCTGTGGTTTTTTACATATGAGAGCTTGTTTGCGGCATATGAACTTGAAATATTGTAAATTTGTGTGTGCCCCAATACATGCGTGTATGGGTGGATGCAAGCAGTTTTGAAAATTATCCTCCATGTGTGCATGTAGGACAAGGAAAACTGCATTTTTTTCTTTTCAAGTGAGACAAAGCAAAGCCAGGAAAAAATGGAGAAAGACTAATCCAGCAGCATTACTGATGATAGTTGTGAGAGGACCTGGAGTCCCTCACACAAGATGATAGGAGATTTTTTATTTTTTAGGAAGGAAAAACCATCTACAGAGGAAGGGTTGGGTAAGAAGCTGGAACAACAGCTGCCTCCTCCCATCTCCACTGTTCCTATTGCACAGGGGCAGGAGAAGGCAGATTCATTGAATCCTAGCATTAGCAGTGGGGCTTTATTAGGAAAAGAGCAGCCAAAACAAACACAGTGCGCCCCCTGTTTCCTCCTCAGCAGTGTATTTGTATTTATTTATTACAATTTCTTAATCGCTACATGTGCAAGCTCTGAGTGATTTTCACTATTAACACACACATAAAAAACTGCAAAAAATAAGACACAGGATAACAAAAGACAAATATAAGCTGTTCAAGGGCCCAAAATCCAACTAAGGTGCAAGATTTTAAATATTAGAACATAATTTTACTAAATGCTAAATTCATCAAGAATGACTTTAACTCAGATTTAAATTTCTTGGTACACCCGTCTCAGAGTTGCTGGAATGGTGTTCCACATGGCAGGTGCCACCACCAAAAAAGCACATTCCCTAGTCACTGACAATCTCACCGACCGTACTGAAGGCAGAAGATCAATAAAAAAACCTACTGATTCATAGAAACATAGGAACATGATGGCAGAAAAAAGAATATATGGTTTATGTGATCTGCTCATCCACACCAACTATTCATCTTTACATCCCTACCACTCCCTCAGAGATCCTCTGGATTTTATCCCAAGCTTTCTTGAATTCAGATACTGCCCTTGTCTCCGCCATCTCCATAGAGAAGCTATTCCATGCATCCACTACTCTTTATAGAAATATTTCTTTAGATTACTCCCGAGTTTACCACCTTTCACACATATCCCATGATCCCTTATTCTAGAACCTCCTTTCCTTTGAAAGAGGCTCATCTCCTTTGCATGAAAAACTTGGAGGTATTTAAATGTCTCAATCATATCCCCACTATACTGCCTTTCCTATCCCCATAGGCATTAGAACAAAGACCACTGACCATTTTAATAGCCACCCTCTGAACCAACTCACTGCTATATATCCTTTTGAAGGTGAGGTCTCCAGAACTATTCCAAATATTCCAAATAAGATCTCCCCAGGAACTCCTACAAGAGCAATATCACCTCCTTTTTTTTTTTTTTTCTGTTGCATGGGGATTAGTGTTTTTACTGACAGCTGTCAGTGAAGGGATCAATCAGAAATCCAGTAATGGGATTAAATGAAGATTAAATGTCGGTACAGCTCTTTCCTGTACCTGCATTTGATACTGAAGCCAGAGGATAAAACCTTTCTTTCTCCCACTCACTTATGCTGGCACTTTTGGAGCTTGGGGTGGTGGGGGTGAGAGGTGTGGTGTGGGGATAGAATTTGGGATGGGGGGTGGGAGGGGGGGGGGCTCGCCTGCTACATTAATGTATATCAGGAGATCTGGAGGGAGGAAGGGCTCTCCGCCACAACCTTTTCTTCTGGTGAGGGAGAGGGAGGAAGGGGAAATAGTTTGGGGGGCTGCTATGGGCTATTTTTTATTAAGCCAGTATTTAGGGATTCTGATTTTAGGTGTTTATAAATTGTAAATTTAGGTGTTTATTTTCCAGGTAATTGGGGTTCTTTGGGGGGGGGGGGGGGTGTGTGCCAAAAATGCATGTTTATTGGTGTTTTCACCAGAACAGGTACTATTGATGGGCACCTTTTTCTGACTAAATCAAATGCATACATTTGTGCAGCTGAGGAGTCATTAGTGTGGAAAAGGCACAAAATCAAAGTGGAGGAAACAGGGTAGGCAAAGGAGTGGAGAGAGAGTAATAGGAGAAGTGGCGTTTTTCTGGTATTTATCTAATAAACACCTTTTTATTTTGCCTTGGAGTGTTTTATTGGGGGGTTTTTTTTTTCAGTTAAAACCTTAAATCGGAAACCCTACCAATATTCATTAAGCTGGCTAAGAGCTGTTACCCAGATACATTTATCTGGGTAACTTTCATCAAGCATATTCGGTGGGAAATTTGTCCCGCTGAATATTTGTCTACATTTATCCCAGTAACTTTACTTGGATAACTTTGCTGCTGTCCAGCTTACTGCATATTGACCTCTTTATGACTAATGCTGGGGAAACAGCAGCTTTGACATAAATGCTATCAAATTATAGTTGAAAAATTTGGACAAATGAAGGAAGAAACATAACCATATTTATAGCAGAGAAAATAGAATCCCCCCCTGAAATTTGCATCCACTTGTGCTGCCAAACCACAGCAGATGGTCAGATCAAGGAAAATATACATGCACGAACTGAAGGTAGGGAAAAGATGCATTGCAAAATCAATTCACATGCAGAAATTGAAAATATACACAGTCATGTCTTGTCAATAGTCTCAAGTGGAGCCAAATCAAAGCCACAGATATAAAAAGTACAGAATCAATAATTTTGACAAGTGGTAATTGTGAAGAATTCTTGGAGTCAGAAGCCAGCACTAATTTTGACCAACCAGCAGATCGTTCAGCATCCAGCCAAATGCATTAAAATACCATCTGCTAAAAAGGGCTGGCATTTTGAGGCCTGATATGCTTCCCAAGTCAAAGATTAGAATGGCAAGTTATTGAATGGAAAGCTAAAGGAAAGATGATAGAAGGGCATTGTATTTTATGGAGGAAGGACATCTAGCAGCAAGGACATGCAAAGAGAAGTCTGGGGGAAATCAGGTTACCTTATTTATCTTAAATCCAAAAGCCAGAATCTAGAACTAAACTGAACATCATAGCACCTGTTGTTTAGGAGGTGCATATGACATTGGATTGCAATTTTTTTTGCTGTAGTTTGGTTGAGAGATAGCATCAGATTGAAAGAAGACCAGAAACAGTTTCTCCATTTATAGTTGGGACATAGCTGGACGAACTGTGGGACTGAAAACTTCTGCTGCTCTAAGCACCTCAAACTTATCCAGGTAAGTTTTTAGCCAGATAAAACTTACCCACATAAATTGGAGGCATTCCAATCTAATTTACCTAGACAACATAGATAACACTGATAGTTTTATCTGAATAAGTTATCTGGGAAAGGGTGGTCATGCTGCCTCAGTCCTAAAACTTTCCAGATAATGTTATCCAGATAGCTTTTACTTTATATATATATCTATTCAGAGGCATGCATAACTGGCTGCATTCTTTTGCATATGTGAGTAAAGTTATACAGGTAACTTTACCAGAATAACTTACCCACTCACTGATCTCTTAATATGGACCTCGCTAAGCCGATTCTTCTGATTTCCCACAGCAAACTCTTCATGGTAATCCAGCAGAAGGTGAAAAAGCTGTCTGTACTTCAATTCTGCATCAATGAAAAAATTCCTTTCTTACTCTAAATATGGAGATTGGTTTAAAATTTCTGAATTATCAGATTTCCCTAGAGTGTAGCATTCTAATCAGTGCTCCCACTGAGGCTGATATCCAGCACCATTTGTCCTGCTAAATTTGGATTTAGCCGGACAAATGACGAGATTTGAAAATCCCCACTGGCTGACTGCCTCTGAGTTATCTGGCTAACTTGTTATCTGGCTTAAATTTAGCTGGACAAATTTGAGGCATTCTGGTAGTGTTTCAGAGTCGAGTTAAGTTATCCAGATAAGTTATCTGGTAACGTCAATATTCAGAGTTAATAAGATAACTTATCTGGCTAACTCTGTTTGTGATGTAGAGCAGTCCTAAAGTTAGCAGGATAAAGTTATCTGGCTATCTTTTAGATAATCAGGTATATTCAGCTGTGCCACTGAATGTCCTGGCAAAGGGGGTTATTTTCTAAAGCTATCGCACGCTTGCGCTACCAGCGCAAGTGTGCGATAGCTAGAAAGCTTAGCGCACGTGTGTGCTAGCTACATCAGGGCGGAGTCGGCCCTGGAAGAGGAGGAGTCGGGGCGTCACCGGGGCTGACTCTGCAAAGATGGTGCAGACAGCGAAATGGTAAGATTTCTTATCACTGCCTATTTTGCGCCGAATAACTACACCTTTTATGGTGTAGTTATTCGGCATGACGCCGGCAGCGATCGCACCGCGGAGGTGTGATCACTGCTGGCTAGCGCAGGCCCGTCCCCTACTTCACCCCCCCGCCCACTGTTACTGCCGGGATTCACTATGCCTTGCCGTGTGGAATGATGAACCCTGCGCTACAGGGGCCGGGGGGGGGGGGGGGGGGGGCGAAGCAGGGGGCAGTCGGGCGATAGCCTGCAGCCGGCCTCACCACAGTGGTGTGGCTTCGCCTGCTGTGCTGTGACCAGCTGCAGGCTATCGCGGGCATAGCACCACTGTAAAAGGTGGTGCTATTCCCCGCGCTACTGCCAGCGATAATGTTTGAAATATTATCGCCGGCAGCGGTGCCGCCGCTGATTATCATAATTCCCTCCCTAACTCCACTCCGACTCCTCCCCTCCCCTAATTTAAATCTTACCGCCACGATAAGGGCCTATCACGGCTTGGAAAATAACCCCCTTTGCTGGCCAGACAGTGGCTGAAAATGGATCCCAAAATCATTTCCTGAATTTACTTTTGAATTGATTTAGTCATGTAGCCATGATTGTCTCTGCCAGTAAAACATTCCATTAATTTTCTACCTTTTGAGCAAAAAGTCCCTTCCACGGAAGGATGTAAAAATCAATTTACCTTTTAACCTTAGACTCGAGGGCTCCCCCCAACCCCCTTATTCTGTTGTTGTTTCTGGGCAAAAGAATATCTCTGAGATTCCTATAGGGCTCATTCTATATGATTAGTATAATTTAATCTTCCCTTTAACGTTTTCCCCCCTAATATTTTGTTTTGGGAATCTTTCAGCATTTCTAAGCCTCCATTTCCCTTTTGTTAGCTTGGGGGCCGTTCCTTTTACCATTTATAACATTTGAATATCTTTTTTGAGGATAGGAGCCCAGTGCAGAATCCCATACTGCAGCTGTGGACTGACAAATACCTTCAGTGGATGTGCAGTTCTAGTACTTGTATTGGTCCCAGAATAGCTTTCGGGACCACACTGGTTCACTCTTCAGGTGACATTTGTAGAAGGGACCTGTGTGGTCATGAAAGCTGATGTACTACAACATTATTTTTTGCATCTTTACACAATGTCACTACCTAGTACAATTCAATGTATTCAGTAGAAGGACAAAATCCTTGTTTTTGCCTTCCACAACCATTTAAATGCACACCAACTTGTACTGAGCTTTGAATGCTGCTGTTTGGTTTTGTCTACTCATTAACAGTTTGCTGTCAAATAATATATTCAGGTCTTTTTTTCTCTCTTGGTTAGTATTAGCTATTATTGTCCCATTCAAAATATATTGCGTCTGCTTACTCTTGTGCCTCAATTATATTACCCTACATTTGTCAGCATTATATCTCATCAGTCACTTATCTGCTTATATACCTAAAATATCTATGTTCCACTGTAAAACTGAGTTTAGTCATAGCCAAAGTATTTTATTAGTTCAATATATTTTAATATAGCACTCAATTCACCAAAAATCATTACTTTGAAAATTTAAAAACACATTTTTTCACCAATTTTGATGAAAAATTGTGATCACATTCTGTTAAAAATCACATTGCCTCAAACCTTGTCAATTGCTGGATTTTAAAACTGGTTCCCTTTCTGAATAGCATAATACATTTCCAGTCTCATTAAAGTGTGCAGGACCCCCATTGCTCATTATGGGATACGTATGTTCTCTTTGTGATGTTGCAATTTCTAGATCTGGGCTGAGGAAATATATTGATCACGCCCAAATTAAGATATCACCTCAAAGGAAGGGCAAGAAATCAAAAACACTTGCCATGCTTGTTACCACACTACCTCATTAGAATGACTTCATAAAAATGTATGTACCTCAGTTCCACAGAAATCAATAAGGAGAAAGGATAATTAAAAGAAAAATGGAAATCTGTAAGTTATGATTGAACAAAATCTGTGGATACCAATTTCCAAAGCTGTTTATCTGGGGAAGTAATGATTTACCCAGGTAAATTGACTATCTGAAAATTGCCGTCACTCAATCTGACTACTTTAAATATATGGAAAAAATGGAATTCCAGACTAGTGGGTTCTCGGGAATACTTTGTTATCACTCAATGCACAATTAAACTCTGGAAGAAGGGCAGGAGACAACGTTCGTAAATTGGTCAATGCTATGTGGTGGGTCCACAAAGAGAATATCCCATCTCCTGTTCTCTCCATAGATGCTGAAAAGGCCTTCGACCTTATTCATTGGCCCTTTCTTTTTTGTGTACTGGAGCGCATGGGATTTGGTACCCATTTCCGCTCCTGAATATATAAGCTGTATGAAAAGCCAATTGCGTGCATCAAAATAAATGGCGCATATTCCAACTATTTCAAGTTGGGTAGAGGCGCGAGGCAGGGCTGATCGCTGCCACCCCTGTTGTTTGCTTTATTTCTCAAGCCCCTAGCCATTAAAATCTGTAATGACCTGCTTATCTCCGGGGTCATGGTGGGCAATAGCACGTTCAAGCTATCTCTCTTTGCCGATGATATTATTTTAACAGTTAGTAACTCACACTCTTCACTAATCATGATTGAAAAAGGGCTGGGGAACTTCGGCAAGGTCTCGAGCTTCAAGGTCAACTGGGAGAAGTCCAAGATTCTTAATGTTCCGTGCAACAATGAGCTGGCCGCATTTTTGAGATCCAGCCATCCCTTTAATCGGGCTCATAACAAAGTCAAATATATGGGAATATATTTGGGACAGCACCCTAATTCTTTATATGAAATGAATTACATCCCGTTGGTGGACGGCGTTTGGAGGGAGTTGGAGAAGTGGGAGAGACTAACACTTTCCTGGCTTGGTAGGATCTCCTTAATAAAAATTAATGTTTTGCCTCATTTTCTTTATCTGTTCCAGACCATGCCAATACATAGACCTGATGCGTTGTTAAAGCGACAAAAAAATGTTTAGTTTTGTATGGAACAGATGTCCCCCCAGGGTACGGCAGAGTAGTATGTTCGTTTCCAAACAAAATGGGGGGCCTTGGGGTACCGAATCTTAGGTGGTACTATGCGACCTCCCAGCTTAGACGGGTGGTATGCTGGCATAATACGCAACAGCCCAAGCTGTGGGTCCTGATAGATCAGCACATGGTGGCCCCGATGCCCTTAGCAGCCACGCTTTGGCAACCCTGGTGCACTTGGTGGCGAGTTCGGGAGATGCTTCCAACTACACGTACTACTTTAAATATATGGAAAAAATGGAATTCCAGACTAGTGGATTCTCGGGAATACTTTGTTATCACTCAACGCACAATTAAACTCTGGAATTTGTTGCCAGGGGATGTGGTTAGTGCAGTTAGTATAGCTGTGTTTAAAAAAGGATGTTCTTGGAGGAGAAGTCCATTACCTGCTATTAATTAAGTTAACTTAGATAATAACCACCGCTATTACTAGCAACGGTAACATGGAATAGACTTAGTTTTTGGGTACTTGCCAGGTTCTTATGGCCTGGATTGGCCACTGTTGGAAACAGGATGCTGGGCTTGATGGACCCTTGGTCTGACCCAGTATGGCATGTTCTTATGTTCTTATGTTAGCATTTTAACTGCTGATCAGGGAATTGAGCTGCAGGGCCTTGCAGGACTTTTTTTTTTTTTTTTTTTTTAAGTATATGGTCCCTTAACTGGCTATATTCAAATATAGCTGATTAGCTGGATAACTTTAATCATGGGTATTCAGTGAGATATTTATTCACATTTATTTAGCCAGATAAGTTAGCTATTGTAGGGGCTTTTGAGTATGGGCCCTTAAGAGTGGTCACGCTCATGTTTTTCAACTGTTTTGCAAGTTTTCCTTCCTCTTTTTGTTAAATGTTCAGATATCTTTGATTATGTTATCACTTTCTGAAACGTACAGCTTTCTGTTATCTTTCCATTAATTCTTTATTTATTACTGAATCCTGGCTGGGCCTCTCCTTTCTTTCTTCCTCTGTATTAATGATGTTAAAGATGCTCGTTTCAAGTGTTAAGAAGTGAGTTAAGTACTTGTCTTCTACAGGTTGTTTTTCTTCTTTTGCACTTAAACCAAAAAGTGATGCCCCTGTGATGAACCATGACATCTGTAACCTCTGAGTTGTGAAAGCCATTTACGGGTCAATCTATTACTGCCCTTCACCTCTGCAGGCTTAATACCTTTCTTAGATCACAGATCCAGCCAAGCTGGATGGAAAGAAGCACTTGAGAAATTCCTGAATCTTGAGATGATCATGACAGATTTCACCAGCAAGTTGATCCTTCAATACTCCAAACAAGGATTTCATACCATCCATCCTCTCCTGGAAAAAGTTTGAAGTACCATTAGGAAAATGAAGATCAACTTGTTTACTGGATGGGAAACTGCTCTAATATTGTTTCATTGACCACATCTTCCATCACTAAGATACCAATATGAAAGGTTTACAATGCAGTCATCATACACTCTTCTGTGGATGTGCAGTGTGGGTGACCTATTAGTTACATCTTAAGATTTATGATGAAACAGGAGTCTCACACAGGCAGTAGAAACCTGAAGTCATAGGACAGTTAGGTTGTCTAGAAATCAGAGGGAGCTCTAAATGGAGTCTGAGGGAGTACTGCCTTATGGTAGAAAGAAAATGTGAACAAAAGTTGGCTGTGGGGATTTTAAAGCCAGAAGGAGCAGAAAACATAGGGCTACTGTTAATGTATTTTGTAGGGGTGTGCATTCGGTCCCTACGTATTGGCAATCCGCAACGGATATGCCAATATTAGTTGTATTCGTGGGGAAGTGAAACGTATCGCGATTCCCCACGGATACAATGAATTTTCGCCGAATTATTAGGCCACCAATTTAAACAACCCCCCACCCTCCTGATCCCCCCCAAGACTTACCAAAACTCCCTGGTGGTCCAGCGGGGGGTCCAGGAACCATCCCCTGTACTCTCACACCCTCGGTACAGTTCAAAATGGCGCCGATAGCCTTTGACCTGCTATGTCACAGGGGCTACCGGTGCCTTTGGTCAGCCCCTGTCACATGGCCATCGGCGCCATCTTGTGCTCCTGCCATGTGACAGGGGCTGACCAATGGCGTCGGTAGCTCCTGTGACACAGTAAGGGCAAGGCTATCGGCGCCATTTTGGTTCCTGGCACCCGACGGCACAAGTGCAGGAGATCGCTCCTGGACCCCTGCTGGACCCCCAGGGACTTTTGGCCAGCTTGGGGGGGCCTCCTGACTCCCGCAAGACTTGCCAAAAGACCAGCGGGGGTCCGGGAGCGACCTCCTGCACTCGGGCCGTATTGCCAGTATTCAAAATGGCGCCGGCGCTACCTTTGCCCTCACTATGTTACAGGGGCCAAGGGTCGGCCCTATTGGCAATACGGCCCGAGTGCAGGAAATGAGACAAAGTATCAGCTATGAGGTTCTGCTCTCCCGGTACATGCTTGGCCCTAATGCTTACATTGTTACTTAAACAATGTGCTACTAATGCTTGCAGCAACAAGAGACCCGTGGACACCGCGCTGTCAAATTATTAATTACCTGAACCACCCCTAGATTGTCACACCAAAACACCACTCTCTGGTTGGCTAAGAGCTCCTTCCATATTAGAGATGTGAATCGTGTCCTCGATCGTCTTAACGATCGATTTCGGCTGGGAGGGGGAGGGAATCGTATTGTTGCCGTTTGGGGGGGGTAAAATATCGTGAAAAATCGTGAAAAATCGTAAAAAATCGAAAAAACGTAAAATCGCAAAACCGGCACATTAAAACCCCCTAAAACCCACCCCCGACCCTTTAAATTAAATCCCCCACCCTCCCGAACCCCCCCCCAAATGACTTAAATAACCTGCGGGTCCAGCGGCGGTCCGGAACGGCAGCGGTCCGGAACGGGCTCCTGCTACTGAATCTTGTTGTCTTTGGCCGGCGCCATTTTCCAAAATGGCGCCGAAAAATGGCGGCGGCCATAGACGAACACGATTGGACGGCAGGAGGTCCTTCCGGACCCCCGCTGGACTTTTGGCAAGTCTTGTGGGGGTCAGGAGGCCCCCCCAAGCTGGCCAAAAGTTCCTGGAGGTCCAGCAGGGGTCAGGGAGCGATTTCCCGCCACGAATCGTTTTCGTACGGAAAATGGCGCCGGCAGGAGATCGACTGCAGGAGGTCGTTCAGCGAGGCGCCGGAACCCTCGCTGAACGACCTCCTGTAGTCGATCTCCTGCCAGTCCCTAGGCCACATCCCCTTAAAGAATACTCCAAACCCTGCACCCCCTGCCGCATCTGAGAACAGCTCTATGTCCCGCTTTCCTACTTCCAACTCTGGGATCACCTGTACCCCATTTAAAGACTGCAAAATACCTACAGTACCTGAATGTAATCCATTTTGAAATGCTGAAAAAAAGTGCGAAAAGTGGAATATAAATCTAAATAAATAAAAAAAATTTAAAAAAGACTTCCCACACCTCTAACTCTTCCCGAATGGATTGCGTCACCGTATGTGATGATGACTTGCCTTGATACCCATAGTAGCAGCAATCATCGGATGAATGTACTCCCTAACGGTATCACCCGACACGTGAAATTCAGCGACCCTATCAACGACTGCATTTTCTTTAGAGTCACATTCATTGCACTCCTAACCTCGCCCACCAACTCCCGCAATTTCGCTACTTTGTCATCCGGCAATTGGGAAATCATCGCATCTGAGTCCAATTCAATTCCCAAGAATGTCAATTTAGTAGCCGGACCTTCTGTCTAGTCCACCGCTATTGGGACCCCCAACTGCTTTGCCATCTCAAAAAACCCTTGTAATTGCTCCTGACACAATTCGGTCTCACTCTCTCCCACAAACAAAAAGTATTCCAGGTAATGTAACATTTGCTGACATCCGGTGTATGTTTCTGTTACCCACTGCAGGAATGAACTAAATGCTTCGAAGTATGCACAAGATTGTTATTGTTTGGGATAGCTGTGGATGGTAGGGATGTGAATCGTTTTTTGACGATTTAAAATATCGTCCGATATATTTTAAATCGTCAAAAATCATTAGGGCCACGATACAATAACAATTCCCCCGATTTATCGTCAAAAAATCGTAAATCGGGGGAAGGGGGAGGGCAGGAAAACCAGCACACTAAAACCCCCTAAAACCCACCCCCGACCCTTTAAATTAAATCCCCCACCCTCCCGAACCCCCCCCCCCAAATGCCTTAAATTACCTGGGGGTCCAGCAGCACACTAAAACACCCTAAAACCCACCCCGACCCTTTAAATTAAATCCCCCACCCCAAATGCCTTAAATTACCTGGGGGTCTGTAGCGGCGGTCCGTAGCTTAAATTACCCCCGGGTCCGTAGCTAAATCGGGGGAAGGGGGAGAGCAGGAAATCCGGCACACTAAATCGTGGTGTCTTCAGCCGGCGCCATTTTGCAAAATGGCCGCCGCAAAATGGCGGTGGCCATAGACCAATACGATTCGATGCAGGAGGTCATTCCGGACCCCTGCTGGACTTTTGGCAAGTCTTGTGGGGGTCAGGAGGCCCCCCCAAGCTGGCCAAAAAATTCCTGGGGGTCCAGCGGGGGCCCTGGAACGATCTCCTGCCGCGAATCGTTTCTGTACGGAAAATGGCGCCGGCAGGAGATCGACTGCAGAAGGTCGTTCAGCGAGAGTTCCAGACCCCCGCTGAACGACCTCCTGCAGTCGATCTCCTGCCGGCGCCATTTTCCGTACGGAAATGATTCCGTACGGAAAATGGCTAACTCGATTAGTTAGCGAATTCAGATACCTCAAATATCCGGTGCGGATGGCGTCATCTCAGGGGGACGCCCCTGAGGTTCGCGCCACTGCTGGTACTTGAGTCGGGGCCGCGCCATGCGCGCGCCCTTAGGCTTCTGGGTAACATGGTGGAGTGCAGCGTCCAGCCGGTCCGGGGACGCTTGAGGAGGTCGGCAAGATGACACCGCAGCAGCCAAACATCCAACAAGCAAAGAGGGAGTCGCCACAGAGGTAAGGTGGGCGGAGTGGAGACATCGGGCAGCGACGGTCGCAATAAAGATATGGTGCATCCCATTGGTAAACACCTATCGATGAAATAACCCCCATCAAAATAAAATCCTAATAAATGCAAACTGCTCAGGTGAATTGGTAACAACCTAAAAGCCGATTCTATATCTGCCTTTGCCATCATGGCCCTCCGCTCTGCTTGCCGTAACAGCGCAAAAGCTGCATCAAATGAAGCGTAACAAACCGTACATCTTTCTTTTGGAATGTAGTCATTCACTGATGCTCCTTTCGGAGAAGACAAATTAAGGATCAACCTGTACTTCCCAACTGCTTTCTTTGGAATAACCGCCAAAGGAGACAGATGCATCCAGTCATACGGAGGCACCTCGAATGGGCCCACAATCCTCCCTAATTGCAACTCTGACTCTAATTTTTCCCACACCACTCCCTTCAAATGCCCCACCGCTTTTGCATTCGGGATCCCCCCCCCCCACCCCCAGGACCTTCATACGGAATCTGAAAACCCTCCTTGAAACCCCAAAAAAGCAACTGCGCCGCCTTGCGATTCGGATATGTTCGCAGTCATGTAGCCAGAATTGCGAACCTCACCGGCGATCCCGCCGGCCTCAACAATTCACGCCTTTCCACTCTTATCTGCTGTGATTCCGCTTTGAGTGCACTTGGAAGATGGGTGTGCCCCATTGCAGTTAGCACAGGCGTGCCTAAACTTGCAGTCTGGGAAAAGGCACGTGACTTTATTAAACCTCCAACAGACGTCCCAACTCCCTGTCGCACCTTTCCCGCTCGCCATCCCTTTTCCCACTGTCCCGCCAGCATGAAAGGAATAGTTGCCCCCTCCACCTCCATCGGAACTGGCCCCTCCCGCCACCTGAACTCCGCCCGTTCCGCGTTTCAGATTGCCCGCACTCTTATTTGTCATTTGGGTGAACCGCAGATTAATATCTTGCGTCCCCCAAGACATTAATCGGTTCCCTGCCATCTTGTCCCTAAACTTTTCATCATAATTGAGCCAGACCCAACCTTCATAGTCCCTAAATGCCCCTAATATGCTATCCCCGTATGCCAGCAGCTCCCCGTACTGATCGGGCTGGAAGTGCCCCACTACACTAGCCAATCAGAAAAAGCATTGTACCCAGTTGATGATATTCTTAGATACCTTAAGCCCTTCGTAGCCTTTTTTCCCTTCTTCTTACTTTTCTTTTTATCACTCTTGCCCCCTCTTCTACCTTCCAACAACTGGAAAATATTAATATACTTTCTTTTACGAATTTTCCTCCTTAATTTATGTGGGACCCCTTCCCGAAGCTCTGTCAAAGAAGCCAATGCTGGATGCCCCTTATCCTGTCGTGGCCCTTCCCCCCCTTGAATCCCTTTGCTCTCCGACTCACAGGAAGATGATATGGAAGTCAATGACAAGCTTGTATTACTCCCTGCTGACCTCCGTCTTCTCTTCCTTCTGTGGGCTCCTTGTCCCTCCTGTCTTTCCCTTGATTCATGCAACTCACCTGCGCCCCTACTCTCTCCCAGCTGTCCTCCTGAAACCACCTGGCCTCCGCTGCCCGACGTGCCAGCCACCCTACTCCTCTCTGGCATACCCCGCAGGGCCCTGCTTCTCCAAGCTTTGTGCTGTGAGGTGGATGGTGCTTCCGTATCTTCCTCATCTGTAAATACATATGCACAAGCTGCAGAAAGCTCACCACCAAACCCTTTTTGTCCCATACCTAAATCCCTACCTGAAACTTTGGTCTTATGTCTCTGACTCCCATTACCCCTTCCCTCACTTTCCTCCTGCCTTGCGCCTCCCAAGCAACCCCTTTTTTCCTTCACCCGCCCCATTTACTTCTGCCAGGTGGGCCATCCCCCAAAACCATGCTGCCCTCTCCCTTCCCTAGCCAAAGCCGCCTGCTCCACATATTTTCTAGTATACCTACCTTCATCCCTTACGTAATGCCCCCCGGGTCCCAACCCTGGTGTGGTAAACGCTCTCTGCCGCTCGCCAGCATGAGGGCCCGGTTTAGGAGATCGCATTCCTCACCCGACTAAGGGACCGCTTTTAAGCACCCGACTCCTCTCCATTTGTCTCATGCCCCTTCTGGTCGACTCCAGCTCCTGGAACTTCCCTTCCCCATGTCTGCAAACAGATATCTGCCTGTCACCCATCCCCGGATCCCCTGCCTCCTTCTGACCTTTTCCTCTCACTCCCTTGCGCCCCCCAATCCCTGTGCCTGTCTGACCCTTTTCCCCGTTCCACTGAGAAACCTCGCTCTCCTCTACGTTTCCATCGAAACTCTGCCCTCTTGACTGTGCCCTGAATACCCTCCCTGGGAAATGATCTAGGCGGGGAATTGAATGTCCCATCCAACGCATTCATAATCAAATCTAAAGGCAAGAAATCCTCCCCATCTACGGTGATCCCCTCTTCAACTGCCCCAGCAACCAGTCCTGCCTCTGGCCAACTTTCTCCCGAGCTGGCCTCGAAGGGATTGACGCCTGACTCACTAGGCCGCACAGCCAGGGGGGAACCATCTGGTTCCGCCAAATGAGGCCCTGCCGTTACTCTGCCCCATCTGCTGTCCAGAGGCCTGCCCGCACGTAGGGCCGCACGCATTCCTCTCACAATACCCTTTCTCATCATCTATCCACACTGATGATACCTACCCTCCCTGCAATGGGACTGGGGAGCCGCTATGTATGAAGTAATCCGCTCCACTCAGATGCGCTGGCCAGCGCCGTGCCCTATCGCACAACAGCAGGTCAGATGGGCTGCAAATAACAGTGTCCCCGGCTAACTGAGAGTTGACTGAAGGGTTTCTTACTATTGTATTTAACCTTTTTGATTTTATACATACATCTAAATGTCTCACAGTCCTGTTCGCGAGCCCCGTCCACCCTCTCACCATGCCGCTCCGGCTCGAATGGCACCAAACTGCTGCCACGTCACTCCTTACTTGCTGCCAATCACCACACCCCAATTCAAACCCCTACTCATTCGGCCATTGCTCCCGCTCCCTACCCTGTATCTATTCCTCCTATTCTGCCTTTGCTCCCCTCCCCCTCCTGTTCCCCTTCAAATCCTGCTCCTTCTCGCTCTAATCCCGAGTTATCCTCGGCTGTGCCAGACAAGCTTGCACCGCCTTTCTTAGCAGGTCTAAACTTGAATGGATACAACTTATCTGGCGAAGTAGCTACTTCTACTAAGATATTCAGCAGCATAGCTGTGCTGCTGAATATCTATGAAACTTAGCCAGATAAATTATATCCAGCTAAGTTACTTAGCTGTTTATGCTTTAAATATTTACTTCCATGGATTTAAATGTCCCCAAACAATGGAGCTCCTGGTTCTATTGCAAAGTAACTACTGGTCTGACATTCCACTGCTGAGTTTCTGTTTGGGCCCTCAAAGGCTATCATGTTCAGTCCAGTTTTTGGCTCTTATGCCAAGGTTTAAAGTTCCTAGTGGAATGAAAAGGGTTCCCCACCCCCACAGTCCATTTATGCTCTTCTGGTTGTATTTTAACAGTCAAGATGGGACCTTCTGCTCTGATCCCACTCTCCCAGGAAGTAGCTCAAAAGTAGCACAATTCCATTGAGTTGCTTCCCGCAGTAGCCACAACCATAGTGCTGGGTTTTATTCCCTTCTCCCACACAGTTTAAAAGCAAAGTCTTCCTGTAGCCATCTCTCACTACAATCAGAAACTGGCAGTGTGGGCTTTTATTCCCCTTCTCTGCTCCAAAACTATTACAGTTCAAAAGAACAGTTTAAAATTGAAGTCACATTTCCAACCTTTCTTGGGAAGGTCTCCTGCTCTTCCTTCTAGTGCCTATTATTTTCCTCCACTCTGAGAAAATCCACACCCTTTTCAGAGTGTAGGTATGGTTGGAGTTCCTACCCTACCAACTCTTTAGAAACTCCACCCCAAGATTCTCTTGCATGGGACTGCCCCATGGAATGTTGGGACATGTAGCTTTTCTATCAGATTTTCCTCTGAAGTTTTTGTGTCTTAGTTTCCTACAGGGAAACTGGCCTTATAAAATCATACTGTCAATCTGTTTCTCTCTCTGTTTCTCCCTTCCCTCATAATAATGTGTTCTCCTAATAACTTTTCAACCATTCATCTAATTTTATTCAAATTTCTGATCCAGGTAGTAGACTGACTCCTGGCGTATACTTTTAATGTGCCCCTGATGCTCCCTACATTTAAAATTGCTGTTTGTTTATTTAACCTATAAAGAATCAGTTCTGTTTGGTTATAATCTCAGGGATTATAATGATGTGATTTTATTGAGCATGTTTAAACTGCCTTGCCATTGATTTACAATGAATGTTTTGAAAGCTGACCTGCTATTTGGTTAGTAGTCATGAAATTAGGCATCATGAAATGTATGTGTTTTATTTTATTTTTTGATTTATATTTCGCCTTTCAGCCACTTCAAAGCAGATTACATTCAGGTTCTAAAGGTATTTCCCGGTCCCCAGAAGGCTCACAATCTAAGGGCCAAATTCACTAAACTGTTTTCCCATAGACACAAATGGGAAAAAAGCCTTAGTGAATCAGGCCCTAAGCTTGTACCTGACTCAATGGAGGGTGAAGTGATCTTGTTTTTTTTGTTATTTGATTTCTAATATTAAATATATTAAATATTTTTTTAGTCCTGAATAACAATGTTTTTTTAATATTTTGGTTTTAGTGTTAATGCTGTTTTCATATTATATTTAGCCTTAGTATATTTGGTCAAGCAGGTGGTATAGTGGACCATGGGGGTGCAGGGAACAATAAATGTATAAAATCCATAGGAAAATGCTGTACTTCATCCTGTTATTCTCTTCTAAAAACACAGACCGCACAGTTGTGCTCCCAACTTGGATGGCTTTATTAACAAGATCCATCAAACAGGATGTGAACAAGGTTCAGTACTGCCACAATCCTTCGAACATGAATTGCATTCAAACACTGTACACTGTTCACAATAGGTCATCATTCCTCACCTGCAGGAGGTATCAGACACCCAGCATTTGAGGTAACTTCAGGGATACTTTTGCAACCTCGTTTCCCTGCAGTATCAGTAAAAATGAAACTTTTCAGATTCTCTTAAGGCTCTTTGACCAGTCCTTGGATTTTGCACATACTAATAGCTTTATTGAAATTTTACAAGTTCTCCCCAGGCTCTTTGCCTAGATCTTGGTCCCACCCCTCCCCCTCCACCCCACAATAACACTAATGAAATTCTCCCAATTCTCTTCATGCATGTTACCCAATAATTGGCTTTATAGTTAGGTAATGGTACTACTGAAAGAAAATAGGATAAAACATAAGCATTGTCAAGTTAAGTGTAAAACATTGATAAGACAGGCTAAGAGAGAATTTGAAATGAAGTTGGCCATAGAGGCAAAAACTCATAATAAAAACTTTTAAAATATATCCAAAGCAAGAAACCTGTGAGGGAGTCGGTTGGACCATTAGATGACCGAGGGGTTAAAGGGGCTCTTAGGGAAGATAAGGCCATTGCAGAAAGACTAAATGAATTCTTTGCTTCCGTGTTTACTAATGAGGATGTTGGGAAGATACCAGTTCCGGAGATGGTTTTCAGGGGTGATGAGTCAGACGAACTGAACGAAATCACTGTGAACCTGGAAGATGTAGTAGGCCAGATTGACAAACTAAAGAGTAGCAAATCACCTGGACCGGCTGGTATGCATCCTAGGGTACTGAAGGAACTAAAAAATGAAATTTCTTATCAATTAGTTAAAATTTGTAACCTATCATTAAAATCATCCTTTGTACCTGAAGACTGGAGGGTGGCCAATATAGCCCCAATATTTAAAAAAGGCTCCAGGGGCGATCCGGGTAACTATAGACCAGTGAGCCTAACTTCAGTGCCGGGAAAATTAGTGGAAACTATTCTCAAGATCAAAATCATAGAGCATATAGAAAGACATGATTTAATGGAACAGTCAACACGGATTTACCAAAGGGAAGTCTTGCCTAACAAATCTGCTTCATTTTTTTGAAGGGGTTAATAAACATGTGGATAAAGGTGAACCGGTAGACGTAGTGTATTTGGATTTTCAGAAGGCGTTTGACAAAGTCCCTCATGAGAGGCTTCTATGAAAACTAAAAAGTCATGGGATAGGAGGCGATGTCCTTTCGTGGATTACAAACTGGTTAAAAGACAGGAAACAGAGAGTAGGATTAAATGGTCAATTTTCTCAGTGGAAAAGGTTAACAATGGAGTGCCTCAGGGATCTGTACTTGGACCGGTGCTTTTCAATATATATATAAATGATCTGGAAAGGAATACGACGAGTGAGGTTATCAAATTTGCAGATGATACAAAGTTATTCAGAGTAGTTAAATCACAAGCAGACTGTGATATATTACAGGAGGACCTTGCAAGACTGGAAGATTGGGCATCCAAATGGCAGATTAAATTTAATGTGGACAAGTGCAAGGTATTGCATATAGGGAAAAATAACCCTTGCTGTAGTTATACGATGTTAGGTTCCATATTAGGAGCTACCACCCAGGAAAAAGATTTAGGCATCATATTTATTTATTTATTGAAGGCTTTTATATACCGACTTTCTTGATACAAATCAAATCAACTCGGTTTACATCGAACTTGCTAGGTTTTGTAATTACCCAAATATAATCATAGTGGATAATACTTTAAAATTGTCTGCTCAGTGTGTTGCAGCAGGCAAAAAAGCAAACAGAATGTTAGGAATTATTAGGAAGGGAATGGTTAATAGAACAGAAAATGTCATAATGCATCTATATCGCTCCATGGTGAGACCGCATCTTGAATACTGTGTACAATTCTGGTCGCCACATCTCAAAAAAGATATAGTTGTGATGGAGAAGGTAAAGAGAAGAGCAACCAAAATGATAAAGGGGATGGAACAGCTCCCCTGTGAGGAAAAGCTGAAGAGGTTAGGGCTGTTCAACTTGGAGAAGAGTCGGCTGAGGGGGGATATGATAGAGGTCTTTAAGATCATGAGAGGTCTTGAACGAGTAGATGTAACTCGCTTATTTACACGTTGGAATAATAGAAGGACTAGGGGGCATTCCATGAAGTTAGCAAGTAGCATCTTTAAGACTAATCGGAGAAAATTCTTTTTCACTCAATGCACAATAAAGCTCTGGAATTTGTTGCCAGAGGATGTGGTTAGTGCAGTTAGTGTAGCTGGGTTCAAAAAAGGTTTGGATAAGTTCTTGGAGGAGAAGTCCATTAATGGCTATTAATTAAATTTACTTAGGGAATAGCCACTGCTATTAATTGCCAGGTTACTGTGGCCTGGTTTGGCCTCTGTTGGAAACAGGATACTGGGCTTGATGGACTCTTGGTCTGTCCCAGCATGGCAATTTCTTATGTTCTTATGTTCTTAGAGTTTCCTTAGGTGTTCTACCCAAACCTTGACTTCTTTTTCCAACAATCCCTTCCAGAACTAGGAGATTATTTGCTGACAATCTGTTCTTTACCAGGTATTCTCACTAGCAGCATTCACAGGGCTCAGAAAACCTTATTCACATCTCTGTACTTACTGTATATCAAATTCTTTACCTCTAGAACACAGTTAGGAATCACTCTTTACTGGATGTTCTTAAGCATGTGGTAACCCTACTCAGATGTCAGATAGCAACAGCCTTCTCCTTTCATACTTCTCTCACTCTGCTCTCTTCAAGCCCCCTTCTAACTGTCTCTAGAGCTTTATTCAAAACACACTCAGTTTCAGCCTGAACCCAACCACATGGGTTGGGTCCAGGGGAGTTCTTAAGGCAAGAGTTTCCAAACTACTGCCCATGGATGAATTTCATCTGGCTTGTGATGGTAGCAGGAGGAACGGCAGAGCGTGTCCCATAGATGCTGCCCTCTCTGACATGGACTAATGGCACTGCGAGTGTGTGCAAAACTCATGGCCTGGCGCCTCCTCCTTGCTGATCCCGTGATGCATGAAATCAGCTGTGAGGGGAGAAAGTATCAGCTCGTGAGTTTTAAGCATGCTTGTGGTGCCGGCAGTCAGCGTCAGAGTGGGCTTGAGTGGAGGAATGCACCCCCACTGTTCCTCCTGCCACTGCCACTATGGAACCATATCCTGGCATAGGGGGAGAGACATGGATCAGATACTGGGGAAGTGGGGAGGTGGGAGGGAGGTGAGGGAAGGAGGGAGGCAGGGAGCAGCTACTAGGGAAGGGGGAAGTAGGGAACAAATATTAGGGAAGATGGGGAGGCAGGGGGCAGGGTTGCCAACTTCCACAAAATATAGAAATATTGTTACCAGCAGTCTATCTCCCACATCCCTGGGAACCTGCTCCCCTGCTGCTTCCCCCCTTCCCCAGTACCTGCCCCCAACTCATCCCCTTCCCCAACATCTGTCCCTTGCCTCCCTCTTTCCCAGCATTTCAAACCATCTACAGGGGGCCCCTTTTTCTCCCTCAGCAAACTACAAACTCTCTGAGGAGGATGCCCACTCCTATTGATCCTCTTGGTAATTTTAATGCTCAATGCAGTCCTTGTCATCAAAAGTTTAGGAACCACTATACTAAGGCATACACTTCCCACATTTAGGAAAAGACTCAAAACGTGGCTATTCATGAAAGCCTTTCCTGAACTGAACTGAACCTATTCCATTATTAACTAGTCGCTCAGTCTTTGCCTTAATCATGGTAATTAATATCCCTACCTCATAAGGGCAATTCATTAATGCTTTAAGCACATGGACTGGCATATATGTTCTCTCTATTTAAACCCCTGCTTCTTTTCTATGCTCCAAGTTGTATTACTCCCTTGTTTTATTGTAACTGCATTCCTTAGCCTTCTCTTGTTTAATATTTTATTACTACTACTACTATTATTATTATTATTATTAGGATCAATGTTATTTTTTACCTTTTTGTTCCCTATCCACTTGTTAATTGTAAACCGACATGATGCGATATTTATCGCGAATGCCGGTATAGAAAAACTTAAAATAAATAAATAAATAAATAAACTATTACTTAGGAACTGATTTACTTATTACTACTATTTATCATTTATAAAACAATACTAGGCATTGCAAAATTTTTCCATATAAACACAGAAATGGAGAAAATCCTTAGTGAATCAGTCCCTTCGTGAACAAGAGGATGACATACAAAGAGCGCATAAATGTATGTGATTGGTCGATTTGTTTTGTCCTGGTCTCCTGCCTGTAGGTTTTTACCATCAAAAATTAACCATTGTAAAATAGTAGGAAAGCTTTTAACAAAAGAATATATATTTTATCATTTAAGTTTATAATTACTATAAAGTTTAAATATTTATTTTACCATTTAAGTTCATTTACTATTGAAGAAATGTGTCTAGCTTCTTCCTCCCACATAACCCATGAAAAATGCTTCTTTCCCTCTATAGCCTCTGCAAAGTGTTAATAGGTTTTGTAATTACCCAAAGTGAGTGTCTTTTCTGATGGCTCTCCAAAATATACCGTGCCTGGCCCGAGTTGCCTTTCTCACATGACAAAGTCTAAGCAGACCTTCTGTATGTCATTCCAAAGCAATAGACTATAATAGAAATATAATCAACCTGAGGCAACCTTATGAAGGAAGCAAACTGACTGAATTTGTGCTGAATACAAATTATATTCCCAATTTAAAATTCAGCATTACAGACACTAGTTTAGATTTCAGGTAGCCATCAAAATGTCCCTTAGCAGCAGTTTTGTGTCCTAGTCATTTTATTCCTGCTTCCATAAATTTAGGTAAAGTACAGTACATTGTGTACACAAATGTTGCTTTAACGCATTATATAGCTAACAGTTTGGAAGAGCTGTGCTATTGATAACAGTTGCACAGGACTGGGATTGAAAGAAGCCCTTCAAGTAAAGCTGGAGATCAGGCAGGATTTATGTTGTTGCAGTAGGTAGGGAAAATGGAAAAGCTAGATTAGCTCAATAATATGACAATTCAGATTTAAATGTGATTAGCAGAAGAGACAAGTAAGTGCAGGTGGCAATTGCCATTGTCTGTACAATGTCTACTCAGGTTGAAATACTGTACAATCCTGTGTATCCGAAGATTTGGAAGGCATCCAAAAGGTTCAGATAATTGAGAGTTCAGATAAATGTAATTGTGGAGCTGAGCAGAAGCAGTCAAAGGAAACAGTAGGGTGCAGAGTGGGCCTTTCAAGAAAGCCAGAGTCTCAAGAGAGCAGCAAACTGAGGTGGCACAATGCAGTCCAGGCCCCTTTAAGACAGCTGGAAGTGAATGGGAGCAGCAAGAGGAGGTAGCGTGACATCAGCGGATCCCAGAAGACAGCTGGGAGCTGACTGGGAACAGAGGGAGGAGGAGAAGATAGTGTGCTGTGAGTTGGACCCTTGGGGGTGCCACAAGCACAGGGCAGCAGCTGTCTCTGCTCTAGCAAGTTGTTCTGGCTTCTGGAGAAAGCTGATTTTTTGCCAATCCCTGGCTTCAGTCCTCTGGCTATGGAGTTTCCAGGGAAATATGAATAGCTTGTTAGGAAATTCTGGGTTCATGGAGTTGAAATAACTAGAGCTATGCTATATTATCCTTTTATGCTGAACCATTGTTTAAAGAGAGGGTGTAACATATCATAGGCACAATGGGAAGACGTGTACGGTTGTTAATATAATACTATCTACAATATGTGCATACAAAATATTCTAATCATCCTTGTTTCATTTTCCTGAGACTACTACTGCTACTATTTATCATTTCTAAAGTGCTACTAGTCATATGCAGCACTAAGGTATGGGGATATAGGAGTCAGATGCTGGGGAAGGAAGGGAGGAAGAGACCAGATGCTAATGACCTTGCACTAAAACATTTGAGAATTTTGATATTTGAGAATTTTAATATTGAGGGAGAAATCCCTTACCTTTCTAATAACATAATCCATGTGCCATTCTTATCTCTCACCTCTTCTATGTGCCCTAACTTCTTTATAATCACAGCTTATACCCTGGCTGGTAGATGAGGTGTTTAAGATGTGTCCTCACCCACACAGCAGATTCTTCATGAGTCTTTGGTGATGCTTTATATTCCGTTCTCAGGTTCACCTTAGGGGCCTGCAGAAGTGGTTTTCTGCCTTGCTGCAACCCCAGAACAGCCAGGGTCCACCAAGAATCGCCTATTGGGGGTCCAGAGATATTTCTGGGAGGCCCAGGGGAAGACTACACAAATTCTGACAAAGTCCAGTGTTCACATCTGTTCTTAGTTCAGAAATGAATTTTATTGTAAAGCCAAAATGTAGACAGAATATATATAGGTGAAACTTGCAGTAAATAGCTGGTCACAGTTCAATAGGAAAGAACAAAAATAGTAAATTATCATTCTTTAGTTACTCTTCTTAGAGTAGGAGAGATCCCACTCAGAAAGCGTCAGCCCTAAAGCCCTCAGGGCAGCATATCAAAAACATAGTTCTCCTTCCTGGAGCTTTCATAGTAAAGAATTCCACCTCTTTTTCTGATAGGTTTCCTTCATCTCGAAGGCCACCATTCTCTAACTCACAGCTTGTAATTTTACTCAGTGTCTTGCTGCTAATCCTTGGATGCCTCAAGAGCCCCTTCCTTCCTTGGACTCCCAAGACTCTCCCTCCTACAGATGCTTGGGTGGCATCTTATATAGATTCTCATCTAACCCATCCCCATTGGGAGAATATTCTTCCTACTCCATACAATCCTAATACCTCATGCCATCACTTATCCTCAGATTGACACTGTTCACATTCTCCCTTATTTCCCCCTCCTATTTGAGGAGAGGCTTGCACTAAGCAAGAGCTCTGTGGTTGACAGAACTCATTGATCTTCCAATTAACCTAGAGAGCAGGATCTCTCTAGAAATTCGTTAGTAACCCCTGGGTAGGGTTAGAAGTGTATAACCAGAGGCAGTCCAAAAGATTAAGAAGACACAGAGAAGGTCCTGTAAGAAAACACAACCTTGAGTAGCCATGGGATCTTCTCTTGAAGTTGTACGGATCACTTCCAGTTGACATAGTAACAGTAAGCTGATTTGTTCTGTGTATTATTTACCATTCTAATGGCTCAGTAACCTCAACATAAGAATTCCGATAGCAATCACCAAAACCATTTCTGTAGATAAAACAACATTTACCTGTGAAAATGGGTTTTTGGAAATTGCTCATCTTCTATGTGGTAAAAGTGTATACGTTGCCCAACAATGCATATACATTTACTGGCATACCGTGGACCTGTGGGCAGGGTTAGGTCAGTGGAGGCAACAACAGTCATAGTTTTGGATTGTCAAAACTATGTGTTTATTTTACCTATGTGGCACCCCCATGGGCTGGCCACTAGATGTCACTAGGTCCATGTTTTAATTTTTAATATCATGCGCATTCCATCCCTCATCAGTCCCTCCCACATGGAGGGTCTAGATTAGATACCTCAACCCTATTTAGCCCAGTCATTTTAGAACTCCATGGGATCAGTTTGAGGAAGATTTGGAACAGTAAGGATGTCTAAGTTTTACACTCTGGTGATACCTCCCAGCTTTACCCAGAAGAAGTTTAATTTAGAAGTGATTGCTCATCATACACTCCCTGCTAGAGGGTCCTTCTTTCACTAATTTACAGGAGAGATAGATTTTTATGCCAGATGCCCTTTTGGGGTGAGAGGACTCTCATCCAGGGGACTGAAGACCTGTGAGAACACCCAAAACCCTAGGTGACAAATCCTGCTTCGAGAGACAATGATGGCTGAAGGTATATCCAGTTTTCTATTAGATGTATTTTTTGGATACAGACAGTATGGGGAGGTTTTTGGATCTTCCCTCCCCACAGGGATTGCAGTACTGAGGTAGCCTGATCCCATTCTGACTTTTTCCCAAGAGAAGGCCCCAGAAATATCAACTAAGGATGACAGAACAAGGTCTGAAGACTCCAACCAGATCTCTACTCATGGGACCAGGACAGAAAGGAGATGGAATAAGGGAATGACTTTTTTGCTGTGAAGTTGGGGACCCCTCCAATAGGATTCCCAGTTAGCCGCTGGGTGAGTTTTGTAGAATTAAAATCACCATAGTAGCTCTACCTAGATGCTTGAAACAAAAGGACACCTATCTACAGAGAAATACATATATACCAGCAGTCAGATGTAACTTCAATGTTATGGACAAATGAACTTTAAATGATTTATTATCAAATCAGTAAACTTTAATTTAACACCCAGAGCCTGGTCCTGTCTGATTTGTCCCAGCATCTCACCCCATGGGATGAACCTACAGTATATACATACTGAAAGCTTCACACCATTGTCTGGACCATAAGTGAGAGCTTCCCCCCATAAAAAGAATCCCTCCCGGATTAAGAGTTGCGTATGGGATGAAAATGGCTAGCTGAAGCAGCCCCGAAGAAGAATAAATAAGTTTGTGTGCCCTTGGAATTAAACCTCACTAAGGGTTACACCTGGAAAAAGTACCTGCAGGAAAATCAGGTGCAAATCTATTTTGTAATTTTTCCCATGGTGATAATCACTGCAAATCTATGCCCATAGTTTTTCTTTGATTACTGGTGTAAACCCTGCAGGTAAAAACTGCCTGGGGTAACTATTGCTCCTACTGTTCATATCAACAGAAAAGGCCCTTTATTCCATCTAGTCTCTCAATTGTCTCTAGCTACATTATTCTTCCTTGTTTTTATCACCGACCTCTGCACTAAATGTTCTCCCAGCTGTTTGCTGTACATGCTTGACTGTCTAACTGATTTTTCCATAACTTTTTTTTACTATTAACCTTACAGTGAAGTCAAGCTATCTTGCTGCTTTTCCTCAGTTACTATTACTCCATGCTGGTCAACTTTATTACATGTTCTGGAAGTATGATACACTTGTATCACTACTCAGTATGTGTTGACTTTATTAATTTCTTATTATTCTGTATAGTTCTGGCTAAATGGGTATATATTAGAGATGTGCATTCGTTTTTGCTGAATTGGAAAATTGCAACGAAATTGTCCAATTCGGCATGTTTCAGGGAGCCCGAAAAAAATCAGGATTTTCCTGTTTTTTCGCAAAAATTCGTTTTTCCGATTAGTGCGCACTAACGGGAGTCAGTGCGCGCTAACTCCTCGTTAGTGCGCGCTGTCCTGTTAGTGCGCACTAACAAAAACTAACAAAAAGTAACAAAAACTAACAAAATCTAACGGTTTTTGTTAGTGCGCGCTAACAGGAGTTAGCGCGCACTAACGGGGAGTTAGCGCGCACTAACGGGGAGTTAGCGCGCACTAACTAAAAATCGATTTTTCGCGAAAAAAAAGACCCGAACCGAAAAAAAACGACATTTTCCATGGCGGCCGAAAAATGAAGAACGACACGAACACAAAAAACTATGCACATCTCTAGTATATATGTTTCCATACATAAATCAAAATCCAGCCCCACTAATTTCTTATCCTCAATTTTCATCCCGTCTGCCCTTACCATTACCCTCTGTATATATTTAGAGCTTGGTTGAATTCTGTCACAATTTGGTTTCTAGCTACAGCATCTAGGAATGGCAAAGTCCAGGACTTCCTAAAGGGGAATTTCTCAGTCAACTAGTTGAAGAGTCCTTCCAAAAAGAAATGATATTAGACTTGATACTGACAAATGGAGACAGTGCCATTGGTGTCATGTTAGGGAAACAATATGATGTCTAGTGATCAATGCACAGTGTGATGGAATATTAAAGCACACTGCTGTGATTCATTGAGTGCATTAGGATTGCATGCATTTCATGAAGATCACCTCAATCCATAAATATAATTTGTGAGCATGCTCCTGTCCTGCAGCATATGGACTATGCTACTGATTCCCTTGACCAGGGAAAGAGCAGTCAGATTGTCTAGAGATCAGTATAAGGGATTCCTGAAAAGGGGACTTCCAGAGCTTATGCAGGATTCATGTCACAAGGACGACTAACAATGTACAGAGTTCCTCCTCAGCTTTCTCTCTCTTTTTGGGTATTCCGTAGATCTGGTAAAGCTGGTCAAATACATGAAACTACAGAGGAGTAGGTCCATCAACCATAGTTTGCCAGTAAAAAGCAAGGGTTGGCAGAAAAGGAACACGAACAGGAACCATAATGGAGTTGGAGCTGAAAACATGGATGCAAATCTGCAGTTAGGGTGGCTATTAATGCATCCATAGAATAAAGGTCATCCAATGGTGAAAGTCATATTTAGAAGGCTGAATTCCTCTGTCTCTTTTTCTGCCTGACTGTCAGATGAACATTAGTGAGAGCATGCGCTCTCAGTCTCTGTGGTTGCTCCTATTTCCTCTTCTATAGTTTCTGATTAAAAGGGAAATATATACCAGCAGGAAGAGCAGCTGAAGGGACAGGGAGCACATACTCACTGCTGTTCCTGCCTGTTGCCCTGTCATTACTCTACCCATAGTAATTTACCTAAAGAAACTGAGAAGAATCTGAAGGAGAAAAGAGGGTGACGGAAAGAAAATTGAGTGTGGGAAGATAGAAATCTGAGGAGGACGGTGGACATAGGTAGGGACCTGGGGAGATGGGGAGGGTAAGATGGAGAAGAACTTAAGGGAAAAGAAAGGATGGATAAAAAGGAATCCGAGGGCAGGGGGAAATAAAGTGAACTCTGGTGGGAGAAAAGGAACCTGTGGGTCCATGAGGGGGAGATGGAGAGGAATTTAAGGAAATGGGAGATCAAAGATACTTGAAGGAAAGGAGCAGGATAAAGACGTGAATCTGTAAATGGAGTTGGGGAAAGGGGGTGATGGGAAGACATAGAGGGAAATGGGAAGTGGGACCTGCGAGAAGAAGATGAAGAGGAAATTGTAGGAGTAGAAGGGGATCATGAGGGGAGAAAGAGCAGAAGGGAGAATGAGAGTGAGAGGAGGAAAGAATAATCTAGAAGATGCATTGTACCATTTTAAGACTGGTCAGTAACATCACACCATTGGATAACATGATAAAAACATTGAATTAAGGAGAAAGCAATTTAGGGCATGTTCACTAAATCTTTTCTCCCATTGGGGGAGAAAAGGGGCTTTTCGCGTGCGATAGGATGTTATCTAGCTGGAAGGGAGGAGTCGGGGAGGGGGAGGAGTCGACCGTGGCAATGCTGCCGGCGATAATGTGAGGAAAATTATTGCTGGCCGTAGCGCGGTGAATAGCACCACCTTTCACGGTGGCGCTATTTGCACAAAAGGCTGCAGCCGGCCGTACTGCAGGCAGCAAAATTGCACCACTGTGATGCAAAAAGCTGTGGCCTTTCGCAGGCCCGCCCCCCCTTCGCCCCCCGCCCCCTTTTTCACTGGATTCATCATTCTGCAAAGAATGATGAATCCAGCCCATTATTTGTCTATGGGAAAATACCTTGATGAATAAGGTCCTTAATGCAGTATTATAGACTATTGTGCTAAACTGTTAAATCAATGTGTCATTATTTGCATATCTGTTCCTAATGAGAGCTTTGTATTGATGGGGACAAAACTATATTTTATCCTAATCAAAATCTTAAAATACCAGAGAAGAAGAAAGAAAGTTCGGAGAGCTTGTATGTGGTTCCAGTTGCTATGGAAACTACTTCCTTGGTGTTTGCATGCTCTGTACATCTATCTCACTCTGTCCCTGACTATTAGAAATGTATTGTTGTGCAGCACTGAGGGGAAAACTAACAAAACATAATATAAATCAATTATATTTATTTCTCACATGAACAAGCAGTTAAAAATGTAGTGATTTTGAGTTTGAAAGCTACATGCATTTGAGGGTTTGATTCACCCAAATTTGGGGCGTAGAAAAATTTCCTGTAGAAAGATATTCTTCACGCTAGGGGGTAGATTTTAAAAAGCATTTACTCGAGCAAAACTGGTTTTTGCTCGAGTAAATACACTTTACTCAAGTAAGTGGGCTTTTCAAAATTGCTACAATATATGCCATTGAATTGTCCATAGGATTTACTCAAGTAAGTGCACTTTACTCGAGTAAATAGCTTTTGAAAATTGCTACGATAGTATGTTACATTTACATGCGTAACTCCTTTGAAAATGACCCCCTTGGTGAATAAAAATATTTGCATCCTATTTTAAGAACCACAGCTCAAAGATATATATTTTGGGGAAACCAAATAAACCCCCTTTATATTGGTTTTTCAGACAGATCTCTGCTCCCAAGGATGTAATACATTAGATTGCAATCAGGGTATCCCTCAGTATCTGTTTTCTGATATAAAGAATTACTGGCCTGATATCTCTAACACCTGCAATTTGGCAGAGGAAGTCCTCTTAGCATGCTTTTGCTATGATAGCTCAAATTCAGAGCAAGATGCCCCCTTCAAGTGCTACACTATCTCATTTAAATATGCTCAAAATCACTTTTGCTGCTCAACTTCATCACAAGCATCCTCAAGTCACTACTGTAAAACTCCATAAACACCTATTAGGATCACAGTCAAGTTTGTTGTATCTGCATACTTAAAAAGAAATATAAACATAATTAGAAAAAAAGCAAAGCAACTAAAAAAGAATATCTTTATTTGATATTTGCGTCTAGAGCCATCGAAACTATTCTGGTATCTCTCAAGGACTGATCAATAAAGGCACTAGGGAGAGAAGATAAGTAGCATACAGTAGCACACGGGGACATATGCTCAATATATGCTTCATTTAGAAATCAGCTGGATCTTATAAAACAAGTAACACTTTTATTGACTTTATATGATACACACTGAATATAAGAGCTATCTGCTACTTTCTGTAGAATGTGTACATCAGGCAATAGAATTCATGTCAACCAAGATACCATTTTCACGCAGATTGAGCAGTCATCAGGTATCTTGACTTCTCAAGGCGACCCCATAGCTTTCAGTAACAAGAGTTCCACCCAACCCTCAGGCTCTCAGGAATGGAGAGAAGCAAGGGCTCTACTGGTTACTGTGATAAAATAGAGAAAGCACAGAAAGCATTGCAAGGCCAACTTTCATCCAGGGGAAATATAGGACTTGATCCATGATGTCGTTTTGGAGTTCACTCTGCTCTATGAGAAAAACTTTTGGATCAGTGAAAATGCTGCAAAGCTAGAAGAGCTGATGATAACGTTCATACTTTTCTCTGTGATACTGGAGTGGCACACAGAGAGGCGGAGGAATTCAGACACAAGTGGAGAAATGTGAGGACTCTTAGGAGTGAATTTTCAAAGGGGTTCTGCATGTAAAAATAGAATGCTATATTATAAACACTGAGGGGGTAATTTTCAAAAGCATTTACATGTATAAATGAAACTACTTTTGTAGTAATTTTCAAAAGCCATTTATTCAAGTAAATTGAACTTGCGGGAATAAAATCTATGGACAAAACAATGGCATATAATATAGAAAATTTAAAAAGCCCACTTACACAGGTAACATGCATTTACATGTGTAAAAACCAGTTTTATGTGTGTAAATGCTTTTGAAAATCAGGCCCTACGAGAACATATGTATTTTCCGTTTTGCACTTACATTTTACTAGGGGAAAAAAGGAGCAGTCTAGGGGTATTCTGGGGTGGGGTTCAGAATTTCCTGTGCTAGTTGCTATTTTATATGAGATGTATGCATATGCATTACCAAATTTTACACTTATGCAAGTGAAATTGGACTTGTTTGTTGTCTGCAGTTTTTAGGTGGGAGATCTGGGTAAACTGCTGGGGGTTAAGGGTGAAATACTAGAGGGTCTAGATCAGAGCTTTCCAAAGTGTGTGTCGCGACACTTTAGTGTGTCGCCTGAGGTGTGCCGGTGTGTCGCGCAAGCCCAGTGCACGTGACACCGGTGGAGCTCATCCCACTGGCGGCTGAGCAGTGAAGTATCGCTGTGCTGTGTGCCGCAGACACACAACAGGAAGATCGGTAAGGCCGTGGTGAGTTCACGTCACCACGGCCCGAAGAAAAAGGGCATGTCTAAACGTGCAGGTGCTCCGCCTCCTTCTTGCCCACGCGGCTCCAGAAGAAAAATGTTGCCGGAGCCGCACGGGCAGGAAGGAGATGAAGCAGCCACGTGCAGAAGAGGAGCCGCGTTGTTGCAGCGGGCGAGAAAAGGCCCAGTAGCAGGGCCCCCACCGCGGATCGGATTGGCCCGAGAAGATCAGAGTCGCCGCGATCGGCCCGAGAAGATCAGGGCTGCTGCAGAGCCGATCCTGCAGCGACCCGTGAAGAGGAGGCCCAGAGGTAAGAGAGAGGCTGAGGGCCCGTAGAGTGTGTGTATTAGCTGAGTTGAGAGATTGGGTGCCTGTATGAGCTGAGCTGAGTTGAGAGATTGGGTGCCTGTATGAGCTGAATTGAGAGATTGTGTGCGTGTATGAGGTGAGTTGAGAAATTGGGTGTGGGAGTGAGGACCTCAATGTTTGCAGAGACAGCATGTGAGAGCCTGTGTGTGTGAGAGAGAGACAGCATGTGACAGAGCCTGTGCATGAGCAAGACAGCATGTGGGAGTGAGAGAGAGCCTGGGTGTGTGAGAGTCAGACAGCATGTGCAAGAGAGAGACTGTGTATGAATGATTGTATGAGAGAGAGAGCATGTGAGAGTGAGAACCTGACTGTATGTTTGAGGGAAGAAGATAGATGGAGAGAAAAGAAATAGAAAAAAAGACAATATGAAATGAATTGGCAAAAAAATAAGAAAGGGGAGGTGGAACAAAAAAGCCTGGGACCAACCGATTAGAAAACTAAGATCAGACAGCAAAGGTAAAAAAAAAGAAAAGAAAGAAATTACTTTTTACTGATTGGCACATGTAATCTTTGTTAATGTCAAGAGTAGCACTTTCTCTATGCGGATCTCACAATGTACGAGATCAACATGGAGGAAGTGGAAACCCACGGGGCCTGCACAGAGGAGGCAGCAGAATGGGCTTCAGTGCCAATAGCAGCAATCAGCGCCAATAGCCCCAATAGCCAGTGGCAGCAGAGGAATGAGAGAGGCTCCGAGGTTGCTGGCAAAAGAAAGAGAGGGGGTCTGCCTTTAGTGTGTGCATGTGTATGAATGGGTGCCTGCCTGAGGGTGTATGTGTGTGAATGGATGGGTGCCTGCCTGGGGGATGATGAGGGAGTGGTGTGAAAATGAATGGGAGCCTGCCTGGGGGTCAGTTTTAGTGTGTGAGAGTGACTGGGAGCTTGCCTGGGTGTGTGTGTTTGTGTGATAATGATTGGGAACTTGCCTGGGTGTGTGTGTTTGTGTGTATGTGAGGGAGCCAGAGTGTGTATGAGAAAATCCAGGGGAGTAAGAGTTTGTGTGTGGGGTGTGTGTGGAGGGGGAGAGAGTGTCTTAGAGCCTGAGAGTGTGTCAGTGTCTGTGAGAGCGAGAGGTTATGGTGGGTATAAGAGCATGAATGTGTATGTATGTGACAGTGTATGTGTGAGAGAGAATGGACATGTGAGTCTGTGTGAGAGAGGATAACCTCTGGGAAATTGTAAAAAATGTATATGATTTTAATTAATTGATAGCCAAGAGTTGACAACAAATGTATTAGCACTCACACCATAGGAGTACGCAGTCTACAATTGATCCATATTTAACTTATCAATACTTATTTGTATAAGGGTTAAATGATTGTTTGTTTGTGCCACATTTGTTAACATTAAGGTGTTCATTTATTTTAATTTTATTTTTCTGTGAATGATTAATACAAATTTTTGTTTTAATTAATACCATCTCAATAACACTAGTGCTCTTTTGTCCATTCCTTTGAAATGTTTTTCTGCTTGTTTATTGAGCACCTTATATGATTGTATATGTATATATATATATATATATATATATATATATATAGATAGATATATATTTGAGTTGCCATTATCAATGCTATCTTGTAACGATGGGTTATTATGGCCTTTTTCTATGAAGGTATGCACTCACAGGGCTACTGTTCCCTGGAAAACTCACTGGACTCATACCGGTTTCCACTTCCTCCCTTTCACTGCTCCCATCTCTCTCCAAGAACTGAAAGAACATCTTGTAGTGATATGTTTTTTTTTCTGGCCGTACCATACATTTTTTTTTAAAATCGATATTAGATTTTATGACTGATATTATTCATTTTATCTATATTTGGCCTCTAGATTCTAAAATGAGTTTGGGTGAATAAAAGCCCTCGCGCTATTAAAGTATTTGAAGGTGTGTGCTGTTTTACTCTGAAGGTTATCAAAAGATTGGAGCGATATTATGTGTGGATATGTATGTACGAATGAATGGAACAAGTAGTTTTAAAATATTCTTTTATTAGTATGGTTTTACTATTATAACTGATGCTTTATGTTTCTTGATTTTATTTGTTTTATGAGGAATGGTGGTTCTGTTTTTCCATTGTTAATACACATTTAAATGACAAAAAACATTTTTAATCAAATTATAATGCAGTTTGACATTACCAATGCTGATAAAGTATTAAAAATAAAAATGGAAAGTATACATTATTTAAAGAAAGATCCACACCTGTAAATTCTGTAGGGCAATTCAGTCTCATTTTGAATCTTGATCCTGCACTTTAAATACAAATAAAGTGGTTGAGTTCATTGTTGTGCTTACTGTTGGTCACTTTTACAGGAGCAGGGTGTTTTCTTGCTCACAGCTTTTGTTTCTGCAAGTGGTTTACAAACTTGCTACCTAATGCAGTTACAGTAGTTCTTGGCAAATTCCACATTCCTCTTGGGCTTCTAGGTAGTCACAGGAGCTGATGTTGGGGAGATTTCCGAGATGGCCTATTTTTAATCTATATAACTTTTTTTCTTTCTTTTTTTTTAAAGATGGAAAGGAAGAGAAAGGGGAAGTTTTCATATCCCCCTATAGCATCAATGCTGGTTAGGGGGCCCAATGAATGCTCATATTAGGCATCCTGAGGTAGCAGCTCAGGGGGATGTGAGCAGAAGTTTCTATTAATCCCGAGGTTCGATCTCCATTTCCCCTAACCCTGCATGCTGGTGGCAAGGAGCGAGAGTACTATGTTGATGACTTGATGGTGTGCAGTCATGAGGAAACCAGCTATGAGGTTGAAGGTGTCCTAGATGTGAGCATGCCCATTGATGGGTTGATAGGTGCTTTCATGATGCACAGGGCCCTTTGGGTGTTGGGACCAGGAACCAGTGTGCCAGAGTTGGAGGAACATTGAGAGACTCTGCTTTGACTAACCAGAGAACTTTGCTCCACTGGATAGCTGGAATAGGCAATTTCCTTGTCGAAGGTGCCTCCTGCCATGATGCCTACATGAGTAGGGGAATAAAAGTGCCAGAAGCCGTGCTGCCGCCACAAGACCTGGGAGATTTAGAAGTAGGAGAGACTTATGTCTCACTGGCTAACATAACACTCTTAGATATTTGGAAAGAACAATGAGTCAATTGTGTAATTTTTCCAGAGAAACCTCATCCAAGCTGGCAGAATTTGAGCAAAGGTTTGGGGAGGTTGATAATAACATTTCTTCTGTAATGAATCAAGTGGTCATGCTTCAAAATTTTGGAGCAGCTAAACTGGAAAAATTGGAGAATTTGGCTAGGTCCAGGAAACTACTGCTTTTGAATTTCCCTAAGACTAGATTCTTTTTTCAGAAAGAATTGTTCAAAAAATATTTGTTTGGGATGTTGCAGATTTCAAGGTTATTGAGCTTGCAAAATGTTATTATATGCCCGATATGAAGTGGGATATCAATGAAGAATGAGGGATCAATATCCTTGCTCTGTTTAATAGTGCAGATTTAACTGATTTTCTATAAAATTCGCAAGATAATATTTCAGCAAAGCTACTGTTTTGATTACCTTTGTTCATGATTGAAACAAGGACTTGGTCCTCAAACAATATTTTCAATATGAAAATGAATTGTATTTTGGCCAGAGGGCTCAGATATTTCCAAATGTGACAAGAACTACACAGTTGAGGAGACAATTATTTCTTCAAATTAGGGAGCAATGTTGGCTTTTAGGGGCTTCTTTTATTTTAATTCTTCCCTTATTTGCATTGTAGTCCACCAAGTAAATAAGCTGGCATTCTCTGACCCTACTCATTTAGAATGTTTTATACTTGATAAATCTGCTTTAAACTGAGCTTTTCTGTTTTTCTTCTAAGTAGACCTACTGAGGAGTTGGTTTGGAAGTGCAAATGTTTTGGTCATTGAGTTGTGGTACTTGAGCCTTTGCTTATTTTTCTCCCACGTTAGCTTCTTAATGTGGACTGTAAAGAGTTAAATATATTGTTCTCTTAAGTGTTTAGCTTTGCTTTTGAATTTCCCATTCTAACTTTTTTTTTGCCTGGCACTATCTTATGTAAAATGATTTAAATACCAATAAAAATTAAATACATACAAAAAACAGGGGCTGGTGTTATTATCTGTGTCCTCCCAAAAGGCTCCAGGCATGTTTTTGCAGCAACAGATCATTGTACATTGTTGTTTTAGCTCTGCAGAGGGCACAATGGCAAGAAAAAAAAGGGGTCCATGTGGGTTTCTTGGCTGCTAGAGATTGGTGTAAATTAACTCATAACGTTGTTACTTTGTCCTCCAGCAATCTGGAAATTATATTATTAGGGTCCAGTTTGATTTCTAGGAAACTAATAGTCATGGAGGGTCCTTCTGTCTTACCCATGGCCAATGGAGTACCCAAATCTCCTGCAATGCACTGGAACTCCTGGAGAAGGCGAGAACAAGAATCAGACGCTTTCAGCCCAATGAATAAGAAGTCATCCAGGTAGAGTATGATATTGTCTATGCCAGTCTGGCACACAGTCACCTAATGCAGGAAGGAACTGAATAGTTCGAAATAAGCCCAGGACACTGAACACCCCATTGGCATGCACTTATCCAAATATAATTGGCCATGAAACTGGAAACCTAAAAGTGGGAAACTGCTTGGGTGTACCGGTAACAGTCTAAATGCTGATTCAATGTCAGTTTTTGCCATCAGGGCACCCTGGCTGCACTTCCTTAGCAATGCTATAGCACTGTTGAAGGATGCATATTGTACAGAGCACTCTTCAGGAGGCAAATGATCATTGACAGAAGCACCTTGGGGAGATGAGAGATAATGAATGAGTGTGTACTTGCCAGGCTCCTTTTTTGGGACTATGGCCAATGGCAACAATATCATCTCTTTGAAAGTAGGACCCATTAACTGGCCCAAGGTCAACTCACTGTCCAGTTTTTGCTGCACTCAGGATGCATGTCAAACAGTGGACATGGCATTTCCTCCCGTGACACTTTTTTTGCACCCTTGGAATGGTATGGTGAAACTGTCACTGAAACCTTGTGCAAAGTGGAGGGCCTCGATGTGATTGCGGTAGAGTTCCAGCCAGTAGGACATCACTGACAAATTTATGGGGGATGGTGATTTTCCCGAAAACATGATGCTCACTTGGCTCTGACAGAACTCCCCCCAGTGGGCTTCCTGGTACATTTGGTTGTATGATGGGGCATGAAATAGATAGAACACACATGCTTAAATTTGCATTCTTAAAAGTTACACGATGATTTGTTATACCTCCAACACATGTTATTGGGAGTTTGTGCTGATCCAGAGAGCTGGCTCTGGAGTGAGAGACTTCTGAGAAGAACGTGAGCATTTGCTTGCATCATTGGCTTTGTTAGTCATTTGCTTTAACCATAAACTAACATCCTGCGTACCCCATGAAGTGAAGAGATTCTCCTCCATCTTATCCCGGAATCACTCAACATAGTTTAACCATGCCCAGCCATCATACTCCTTACAAGCTTCAACAATAGTGTCCACATAGCAGAGCCTGGGGCCATACTGTATAGGGTAATCTTGGTCTATGATGCTCATCATCCTCAGGAATGCCCGCGTCCAGTTAATTATATTCCTGGGGACCTTTTATTTCTACACTGGGTGCAATTCCAGGTCCTTGTCCTTCTTCTTCCTTCCAGCACTCTGAAAATGTCTATGTAGTTCCATCTCTTTATCTTCTTCTGGAGTGCTTTGCATACACGTTCCCATAGCTGTGATAAGGTAGTGAGAGTTGGAGGTTCCCTGGACGCTTGTTGTAACTCCATAGATGGCCGCGGTGAGCTATCCTCTGATGTGATGTCCGAGTCAGACGAGCCATTGGAGCTACTCAAACTGGGAGAGACCCTGTGCTTGCGCTTAGTTTTGTCCTTTCTTTTGGTCACTAGTGCAGGTACCACCTCCCCTGTGAATCATATGCTATGCCTGTTTTCCCGGACAATTCACCATTTGACATTCTAGCACTCTGCCTGACTGCATTTGGACCTTGAATGCTGGTTGTAACCCTTACTGGAGAATCTTAACAGAATTCAACTTACTGCTCAGGCAAAGTGTGACTAGCCTGCTCCACTTGCACAGAAGACACAGACGCCATTATAGATGGCTCTGTGACAGTGGTTTGTGTCTCAGTTGAAGGTGTTGAACTGTCTTTCACCACAGTCTTTCTATTACTGTTTGCTGTATGAAAAACACTAATTGATGGTGCAGGGTGCAGTCAAGGAGCTTGGAAAGGCCACCCCTTGTGCGAACTGGGAGGCTAAGTAAGCAATCATTTGACTGTCATAAGGTAGCATACCCCCTCTGCCATGCACCTTCATAGGGTCCTGGACCCCAGCTGGTGGTGTTGTGGATGGGTCCCTGAGACCACACAGCTCCCCGTTGCCATGGTGCTGTTTCCGAGGGGCCGCTTGGCCTATACCCTGTCGATGCAGCAGCCAATCCATGCATGCTGTATGCTGCAGTCCCATTATGTCCTGACCTGCGCCATGCATGAAACCATGTGCTTGTGGGAGTTGCTGACCTGCGAAGAACATACTGGGTTACTGAATGACAGATGATGGTCCAGGAAAGCAGTGTGGCTGTGTACTCCCAAGCAGGCCCTGCTGTATGATTGAAAGGACCAGTGCTCCCCTCCAGGGGTCCTGCTGCTGGCAGTGCACAATGTCATTGAGAGGATAAATTGGTGGGGCCTGCAATGAAAGCTGAGTGGCATCAGAAGGAATGGGCATTGGTACCCCACTTAAGAAATCAGGATGCAAATGCGGTATCATTGTTGGTGATTCACTCACTCCCGCGATGGCCATGCCTTCCCCATTGCTTCCTTCTGTGGGCTTCTGTGACTTCCTCCCCTGAGGAGGAAGTCACAGAAGCCCACCTTTCCACTTTTCCTTTCCACTCCCTTTTGGAAATTTCTGCCGGGGCCATCTGATACTCTGAACCTGAGCATAGGTTGTGGGCCTGGGCATTCTCCGCCATTGAGCTTAAGCATAAAAAATTACTGTATAACAAGTTACCTGCATGATCTACTGCTCGAATGTGAGTTGGGGGGATCAAGGGCTGCATGTAGGAGCTTGTCCCACTGAAGCTTTGTCCCGGCTTCCTCAATATTGTGGCGGCAGTTGTCTTCCTGAATCAGGAGTTCAGCAGACAATTTGCTGCCATGTGGCTTATTCCAAAGACTGGTCAGTCCGGATGCGATTCTAATGCAGCAGTTCTTCAGCAGTATGGCAACACTGAAGCTGGAAACAAAGAGGAAAATCAGCAGACCTGTGCAATGTCACTGACTCAAATTCGGGGCTGATGAAGTAATGTCCAATAATGAAGCTGAAAAGAGGAAGATCCCACATTTAAAGGGGACCTGACGAACTAGGCTATGACCACCATCTTCACTTGATGACATCATCCAGAGCGACCAGCACCCCTGGATGATGCCATTGGCATGCCAAACCAAAGCACGCTGATAGGGCAGTGGGGACGGCCACAGCCAGCAATGCGGCCTTTAATAGGGTGAAGAGAAGATGACTCGGGAAGCGGCACCAAGTTGCTCGAGGGATCCGGATTATTTGACCCTGACCCACGCATTTACCAACTCATAGTTCATTCTTTCATGTCCTGCTTGTGTCCAGCTTCAGTGTTTCGCTTCTGTGTGTCTCTGCTCCAGCCCCTGACCTTCACTGCGGTGCCTTCACCTTGCCTCTCAGGTACGCACTTTCCCTCTGGGGCAGCCCTGATTATCAAGCCCATATCTCATGGCACTATCTCAGTAATTTCACTTCTCAGTTCTGCTATAGAATCCAAGCCTTCACCCTTTATGGAGGCTATATCCTGCTTTAAATCATGAAACTAGGCTCGCAGCTCCTCTCGGGAGATATCCTTTTCATTTGAAACAGTCTTACTTCTTATAGGTTTGTCATCCTCATCTGAGCACAAGGGTGATATCTCCAGTAAGGTGTGGCTGCTAGTCTTCAGCTGGGAGCCCAGTTTGCTTGCACTAAACACATTTTTAATTTCTGCTGCTTTCTTTGCGTTGACATCTCCTCTGTGTTGACTCTCACTTTATTATTCAGAAAAGTACCATCTCTGCAACCTGTAAAACTTCTTTTGAAGCTTATTTATATGCCTCTGGTCACAGCACCTATAACAGGGGTGGCCAACTCCACAAACAGGCCTGGTTTTCAGGATATCCACAATGAATATGCATGAGAAAGATTTGCATGCACTACCTCCATTGTATGAAAATATATCTCATGCATATTTCTTGTGGATATCTTGAAAACCTGACCTGTTTGTGACTCTGAAGGTCCGGAGTTTGCTACCCCTGACATAGATTATGCTGCCTTTTTCATCTATGATGTCATTTTCTCCCTAAACATCTAAGAATTTATTAAAATAACTTAACAAAAGTAACTTATTAAACAAAGAAACGTAATATAAAACAAACCCATAAATAGGAGCTAAACAGAATGCAGTGTAAATGATCCCATAAAACTTTGAAGATGGTCCTAAAAAGCTTCACAGAGCAGAGTGAATAAGCAGTATAAATCACAAATCTTTGAGCAACACTCACAGAGGTTTCAAGCTCAAGAAATAATGCCAAACTCCGGGTAGTCATTGAGACCTGGCATGGACCTATGTTGTGACATGGACCTATGTTGTGCCTTAGTTAGGTTTGCCTCAGGGGGAAACTTTAAACAGAATAAAGAGATCCAATCATCTCATACAGTTCACCACAAAATATGAACATATACCATAAAACAATATAATAAAATTTGTGCTAAAATCCGAGCTAAATTTTATCGTGGATTTTACTGTACTAACGTGCTAGGAAACCATAGTACAATGGGATGCTAGGATCATCAGGATTGGGTGAAGAAAGCCCTCGGGTAAATACATCATTAAACACTTGTATAGGAAGGGGAAATAAAAGGCAACATCTAGAAATCTATGTACATTAATGCTCATACTATGGGGAATAAATTCCCGGATCTAGAGACAGTTATGGCTGACTTGGATACAGTAGTTATCACAGAGACATGGTACATGGAAAACCATGACTGGGTTACAATCTATTCAGGAAGAGCAAGGTAGGAAGAAAGGGAGGAGGGGTGGTGCTATATAAAAAGAATAATTATTAAAGCAACTTTAATTGGAGATTAAACTGTGGAAATGGGGGGAAAAAAAGGAGAAAGCTGTTTTAGTGTGTATTTATGTACTGGGGCAAATGGCTGCTTCTGGTTTTGTAAGTGGAGCTGGTATCTGAACTAAGAAAGCCTGTAGCTGCGTGTTGTCATGCGAGAGAAAGCACACAGCCAGCAAGCGAAAGATTGAGAATCATGGGAAGATTTGGCGTGGATTAGAAGCTACTGACTGTACAGATAATAATCTCAGCAGGAGCTCTACAAGAGAAGTATGAGGAACAAAGAGGCTGATATATGAATTGTTTGGCAGCAAGTTAAACAGACATTTATTGACTGGGATTAGAGGCCCTGGGGGATCTGAGGACTCTTTTATAATAGGAGACAGGTCCTGAGAAACAAGATCAATAAGGGGAATTATTAAACCTCTTTTCCTGTGATAATGTTAAGAGCTGGGAATAACTTTGGGAGTACATGTGTGAGAAAACCTGAACAGGCCATTCTGAATCCCTGGGGAAGCAGATAAAACCTGAAGGGAATCCAGAAGAGCTGAAGCCAGCACTTTGAACAGAGACATGCATGTCTACTTTTGAAAATTTACTGAATTTTGACAGAATTCGGGGAAAGTGGAGCTTGATGGAGAAGATACTGGAAAAGGAATTACCAAAAAGAATAATGCTGTTTAGTATGAATGACTGCAACCGGAGGTAAGGGAATTATCAAAGACGTTGAGACTATCCCACTTAATCTGTGAGACACACTCCAGTGCAAAAATCCAAGCTGCTATGATTTGAAGGGGATAGGGAAGCAGGTCATTTCTGGAAGATGGAGTGATGGGATCGAAAGGGGCTGAAAGAGCCTGCATTGAGGGACCTACTTAACAGCATTTCACCTGCCTGTGAGACCAGATGACAGCAGCTGAGGACTGCCTTCAACTGGGACCCATCCAAATGTAATTGTGAGCTCATTAACTGTTGCACGCACACTCAGCTCATGAGATCAGAAATTCTGATCAGAATTGTATTGCTTTGGGTAAATCACACTAACATGTCTGATGGAAACTGAGTTGCTATAAGAGTGCTTTCCAGACCACAGTATTCTTCTACTGGTGTTCATGTGGGTTGTACAGGGAAACAGGGAAAAAGAGAAAGTATTATTAAAAGAGTTAAGCCTGATGTAGAGACAGGAATAGATAGGGGGATATAAGGAACAAAAGGAAACTGCAGCTTGAAGGTCTGTTTGTAAGGAAACTGAAGTATATGAGTGAAGAGGAAAAAAAACTGATTTAGTGTATGTGAAATCTGTTATATTTGAAAGTATGAAAATTTTAGTCATTTAGCTGTTTTACAAATTTCTTTCTGTTATTATTAGCCATACATCTTTCTTAACAGAAGAGAACAAATAAAAGTTGTTGCATATTTCAAAAATCTGGTTCATGGGTCAGTATTATGGTTTTAGTGTACCCAAAGTGGAATAACTTTTTTTCTATCTTTGAAGCCCAGCCTCTTCTCTCAGCCTCTGAGCGCCACATTGACCTGTTATGGTTTCGAGGTGTTTGAGTGGATTATTGGGTACTGTGGAAGATGACCACGCCCACGGGGAGGAGCCCAGTGAGGAACTACAGTACTGGGCTAGACTCAGTACTCACAAACAGAGTTTTGTCTTTTAGTGTACAGCTGATGTATACCACCAGAGGTGGCAGTAGTGAGGTGATCCAGAGGTACCAGTCCAGGGACCCTCGGTAGAGGGAACCTGTCTCACCAAGATGGTATAGGGAGATCCAGGTGTAGGTTTCCCAGCACGGCAGAGCTGTAGATGAGACAGACTGAGAATTAGATTACTCACTAGATGGTAAATTGTCTAAAAGCATTTAGACCTGTGGATTGTGTCCATTTCTGAATGCTCTCCAGCTTCTGTGGGTCCATCTGGAAACCTTGGTTGGAAACAATGTACCCTAAGAAAGGCACTGATTCCTTGTGGAATTTGCATTTCGATACTTGGCGTAAAGGCGATTCTCGCGAAGTCTTTGCAGGATCCTTTTGACATCTTCCAGATGTGTGTTCATGTCCTGGGAAAATATCAAGATGTCATCCAAGTACACAACGACACATTTATAGAGTAGGTCACGCAGAATGTCATTCATCATGTTTTGGAAGACAGCCGGGGCATTGCACAGGCCGAAGGGCATCACTAGATATTCAAAGTGCCCATCCCGGGTATTGAAGGCTGTCTTCCATTCATCGCCAGAGCGAATGCGCACTAGGTTATAGACTCCCTTGAGATCAAGCTTGGAGAATATCTTGGCTCCCTGTAGTCTATTAAATAGCTCTGAGATGAGTGGTAAGGGATAACGGTCTTTCACAGTGATCTCGTTATACCTCTGTAGTCAATGCATGGATGCAATGTTCTCTCCTTCTTCCCCACAAAGAAGAAGCCTGCGCCAGCAGGAGACTTGGAGGGTCTTATGAAGCCTTTATGAAGGTTCTCCTGTATGTATTCAGACATAGCTTTATTTTCTACCACGGAGAGAGGGTAAATCCTTCCTTTGGGTGGTTCAGTGTTAGGCTTCAAATTGATGGCACAGTCGTAGGATCTGGATGGAGTTAGTAAGTCTGCAGCTTCTTTGGAAAATACATCTTGAAAAGATGCATACTGAGGCAGCAACCCAGGCATTAATAGGGTAGTTGGCATGCAGGGTATAGGAGAGACCTCCATCAGACATTTACTATGGCAATCTGGACCCCAACGTGAAAGTTCCAGAGTTGCCCAATTGAATTGAGGCATATGCTGCTGCAGCCACGGTAGCCCCAGTACTATAGGGTGCATGGACTTCTCTAGTACAAAGAAGGAGATAGTCTCTGAATGGAGAGCACCGGTCCGTAAACTCACTGGTTCAGTGAGCTGGGTTACTTCGTCTGGTAAGGGCTCCCCGTGAATTGAAGATAGGAGTAGTGGAGACGTCATAGTGGTGGTGGGAATCTGCAAGTGCTCCACTAATTGTTTCAAAATGAAGTTGCCTCCTGCCCTTGAGTCCTCTAGGGCAAGAGTCTGGTATTCTAAGGGTACGCAGATTAAGGATACAGGAAGAGAGAGTGGAGGAGAGGGTGCAGTTAGACCTAAGAAGAGTCCTCCCGCATGGCTTAGGTCTGCCAGTTTCCCAGACATATAGGGCATGTTTGTACAACATGGCCAGCTTGTCCACAATACAAGCAAAGTCCCAACTTCTTCCGCGTTCTTCTCTCTTTTGACATCAGGTGACTGCAGCCTAATTGCATTGGTTCTTCTTCGCCAGCAACTGGACCCGAGGGAACAGGCCTGGGTGTAGACTTAACTCGAGTTTCGCTCTAAAGGGGTCTTCTGGGAGTCTTGGTCTCTTGAACCTTGTCACGAAGTCGGCGATCAATCCTTGTTGCCAACTTCACCAGTTCAGCCAAGGTCTCAGGCATCTCATGAGCTGCTAGCTCGTCTTTCAAACAAGAGTTCAGTCCTTCAAAGAAGAGGGTCCTCAGGCATTTAGGGTCCCAATGTAATTCAGACGCCAGTGTCTTGAATTCTATGGCAAAGTCTGATAAGGGTTTATTACCTTGCTTCAGGTGAACCAACGAAGATCCTGCAGTTGTGTGCTGGGCAGGGTCATCAAAAACTGATCTGAACAGTTCAAGGAACCCGGCAAGATCATGTAGGATAGGATCATCGAGCTCCCACAGCAAAGATGCTGTTATAGTTTCGAGGTATTTGAGTGGATTCTTGGGTACTGTGGAAAATGACCACGCCCACGGGGAGGAGCCTGGGCTAGACTCAGGATGTACAAACACAGAGTTCTGTCTTTTATTGTACAGCTGATGTATACCACCAGAGGTGGCCGTAGTGAGGTGATCCAGAGGTAGCAATCCAGGGACCCTCGGCAGAGGGAACCCATCTCACCAAGATGGTATAGGGAGATCCAGGTGTAGGTTTTCCAGCATGGCAGAGCTGTAGATGAGAATTAGATTACTCCCTAGATGGTAGCTGAGGGTTGACGATTCCACTAGGCAGAAGTAGATGGTTACAGGCACCGAGGCAGGGAGAGCAGGCCCTCGAGGAGTGAGTATCTAATCACAGTAAGGCACCAGAAAGAAAGCAAAGGGCCCCCGAGGAGCGGGTACCCAGGTTAGAGAATACCCCGAAGGGCAGAGAGAGATCTTCCAGCGGCAGCACGGAAGCGGCAGAGTAGCTTAGACCGGATGAGTCCAATCCTTGCTAACTCAATGAGCTAGCAAACAAGCATAGGCTAAATACCCCGATGGCGTGACGTCACTCGAGGGGGATGCCCCCAAGGTTCCCACCATGATGTGGCTAAAGACATAGTGGTGTGCGCATGCGCACCCTAGGAGGCCCTTAGGAGAAACATGGTGTGAGGCTTTGCCCTAGCCGTTACGGGGATGCTGGAGAATGCAACTTGCAGACACGGTGGTAGCCATCTTCCCAAGGCTAGCGGGAAGAGCAGAGAAAAAGGTGAGGCACAAGGGTCGAAGCCGTCTGAGACTGATGGACACAACATCACCATGTGGGTTTTTGCCATTATAGAAGTATACACGGTAAAAAGCTGGGATTGCAGGGGGACAAGCAGTGGTCCTTCTTCATGTAAATCCCTGGGAAGGTAACGAGGCACCTGGTAATATCAGCAGTCACTGCAACATTGCTCTCCACTTCAATGGCAGCTGAGGAGGAAAGAGGAATTGGATTCAGACGACAGCCAATGCTGGGCCCTGACTTTTACTGTGTGGGGTATTGACACTCAGAGATTAGGGAAAAGGCACAGGACTGCTTCTACAGGAAATCCCAAAAGTAAAGCACGTTCAAGCAGCATTGTCTGAATTATCAAGAAGGCTGCTCACCCCGTAAAAAAGTAACAGTAATTTTGGTATGGGTTTTTCAGTAAGATCGTAAATATTACTATCTTTAACATATGGCTTGGGGGTAACTGGCATGGAGCGGCAGTTATTACCCTTAAAGGAAACATCGGGGGTAACTTTCACGGAGTCTCTCAGGGGGACTTTGCCAAATGCCTTCTGAAAGTCTAAATATAGTATATCAACTAGTTCATTTTTATCTAACCACTCTCGACCAGACTCCAAACACAAATATAAATGATTTTACCTGCAATCAAATTGCCGAACATTTTTAAACAAAAATACAAAAACTTTTGGAAGAATTTTCTAACCTACCTGTTCCAAAATTTCCTTGTTCAATACCAGGAACCAACTGGTCAACATTTTCACCTATAAACAACGCATCGGTACTTCAAATTCTTCATAAAAAAAAAAAAATCAAATTCCCCTTTAAACCCCTGTTCAGGTACCTTATTTAAGGCCCTAGGTGGAGCATTTAATGATCATCTTTGCAAACTAATCAACCAATCATTAGAATCCAGAATTTTTCCAGATGCCTTAAAACAAATATTGATTCTCCCTGTATAAAAAACAAATCTCTAGGTTTCACAGACCTTGTTAATCTCTGACCTATAGCCTTCCTTATCTCCCTATCAAAACTCATCAAATCTACCGTTCTACACCAACTAAATGAATAACTCTCAGAACATGAAATTCTACAACCCTGTCAACATGGTTTTCACAAAGGTCATTCTACCGAGACATTACTTTTATCATCTTTTGATACCTATTTACATGGCTTCGACTCAAACACAGACTTCATACTGGTATTTCTAGACATTTTGGCCGCTTTCTACACTTTAGATCACCAAATACTCATATCTAGTCTTCAATCTATAGGACTAAATTCAACAGTACTCGACTGGTTTAAAAGCTACTTGTCGAAATGAACTGGGTCAATATTGGTTCACATTCCTCTGCTCCATACAGTAACCATTCTAGTGCCCCTCAAGGATCTTCGCTATCCCTATTCTCTTTAATATCTACCTAATTCCATTATGTCAATTACTCTCATCCTTGGATGTCCAATTTAAGATATATGCAGACGATATACAATTTTTTGTACCCTATAAAACCTCATGGACAGAAACCCTATCCACTGTAACCTTATATGTAAATACCATCGATAAGTGGTTATCCCACAGCCGCTTAAAACTAAATCCCAACAAAACTGAAATTCTATTCCTCAGCTCAATCACTAACCCCTCCAACAGTCCTCCTTCACACTTTCTATTAAACGATATTTCTATACCAATACTTACCAAAGCCTGTAATTTAGGAATTTTACTCAGGTCTGACTTGTCACTATCTCAGCACATTTCTCTAACAGTTAAAAATTCCTTTTACAAATTACATCTCTTAAAATGTTTATGTCCACTTTTATTCTATCGGGTTTTCTGTTCTGTCCTTCAATCCTTAATTTTTTCAGGACTAGACTATTGTAATGGCCTTTACCTTGGACTTACTGACTTGGCAATCAAACCTTTACAACTGATTCAAAATTCAGCTATCAAAAATCACATCTCCCCCACATTATTTACTCTGCATTGGCTGCCTATTAAATTTAGAGAACTATATAAAATCCTGTCCATTGTGCACTCCTTACTACATAATCCATCCTCAATCTGGCTTTGCACTGTCCTTCGAATCTACAAACCATCTAGACACTTAAGATCTTTGAACAAAACCTTACTAGACATTCCATTTATTTATTTATTTATTTGGAGCTTTTTATATACTGAGGTTTAGCGAAAGCCTTCACCCCGGTTTACATTAGAACATAATTTATACATAGAACATTTCATGGAACATGGTTGTAACAAGTTACGTCTATATCAGATAGGTGGAGAAGGAGTAACAAAGAAGAAAGTTTATAACTAAGGACTCGAGGGTCAACATGTTAAAATATAGCTTAGGTAGATAATATTAAATAATGTTAACGGATTAAAATATAACAGATATTAAAGATTTAGTTAGGGAAACAAGTGGACGGGAGGGGGTATGTCAAGCCTAGACTGCTAACATGTTTCTAGGAGCTGGGATGATAGCTGAGTAGAGGGGGTTGGGAGGGAGGGAGGACAAGGGGAAGGGGAGGGTGTGGGCGGGCGACGGAAGAATAGCTCGGGATACATTAAGAAATTCTATACGGAGGGTGATTAGCTGGGTACGGAGGAGGGAGTGAGGTTGGAGGACGGGAGGAGAAGGGGGTGGGGAGGTATGAAGGGAGGTTGGGGATAAAGTCTGATATGGAAGTTGATGATGATAGATACTGAAGGTGTTATTAGGTGGATTAGCCTATGCCATCTCTGAAAGTCTGGCTGAAGATCCATGTTTTCAGTTCTTTTTTGAATGATTTGCTTTCACTGATTGAGGACAGGTAGTGTGGAAGGGCATTCCATAGATTTGGTCCCGCGATGGAGAGGGCTCTGTTTCTGGTATTCGTAAGCATTGAAATGCTTAGCATGTCTCAACATCACAAGAGAAAGAGCATTCTCAGTAGCTGGCCTGCAACTATGGAACTGATTACCTATTCCCCTTCGTCAAATCTCAAATCCAAAAGAATTTAAGAAACCACTAAAAACCTATCTCTTTACAAAAGCATTTGTCACCCCAGATACAAATCTTTCATAACTACATTATACAGCATTCTTCATCATGTACTCCCTATCCAATTTGAATTGTCTTTCTTTTTCTTATTTTTTTTTAAAGTTAGATATTTTTTATTTTAAAATATTTATTTTTATAATTTTAATATAATTTCATGATTGTATCTTTCTTCTTGTGTTTATTTTTGTTTGTTTATATATATTATACATCATTTTGATCAATACTTTATTGCTAGATGGTATATAAATAATTTTAAATAAATAAATAAATAAATTTAGGCTTTCAAAAATTCTAAAAGATTGGTAAGACAAAACTTCCCCTTCTAAAACTATGTTGACTCTTCCCCATTAAGCCATATCTTTAAATGCCAGTGATTTTTTAAATCTTTATTTTTATTGAAATTTCAAAATTTAAATACAAGTGAACTTGTTAAAGCAAAAATTGAAAGGATACATGCATAAATAAATAACAAAGGCATGAAACATAAGGAAATACAAATTACCGGATAAGTAACCCTTTCACATTTTAGGAAAATAAGGAGCACAAGATCTTTAAAGAGTGAAAAGTTATAACAAAATTGAAAAATAAAAGCAGAGAAAAAGCATCAATACAATTATAATGCCATTCTCTAAGCATTATTAACCTTAGAATCAAGAAAAACATCTCAGCTGAGATGGTTCAAAATAAATATACTTGACATTGGAATACTTCATTACACAATTACATAGAATCCAAAGTGTAAATTGTGCTCCTAAGGCCAAAACGTCTTCACGTATAGTTGTGAATTTTTTCCTTTGTTCCTGGTTTATCCTAATATTGTCAGGGAAAATCCATACTTTCTGACCGTGAAACAAAGTAGATCAGTTATGAAAGAACATTCTCAAAACTATGTCACAGTGTTGAGAAAAGACAAAAGAAACTAAAAGTGTTCCTCAATTAGTCACATTAACCTCTTCTGAATTTTCCAAAAGACCTTTAAGATCAGAAGAAACATCTTGACTCTGGCTACCAGCTTCTCCCTTAGTTCCCATAGGAAGATAGTAAACTTTAGCCAATAAAGGGGGTCATTTATCAAAATGCGATAAGGCGTTTTCGCATGCGTTAAGGGCTTATCGCATGTGATAGTACCATATTGTATGGTGCAATGCAAATTCCAAAAATAGGAGGAGTTAGGGGTGGAGAGTGGGCTGGGTTAGCCTGTCTGTGAAGAGCTATCACACAGCTGTAATGCTGATTTTAACTATACCTCTTTGGATTGTGTTAGGCTGTGTGATGTCTCCCATACATCCTATTTCAGGTGAATTGATGGGGAGAGGGGGAGAGAGAGACTGGCCATAATAGCATGGTCCATAGGTAGGTATTTGTATCCCTATGGTAGGCCCACCTAGTAACTCGAGGTGGGGTTTAGGTATGAGTGTAGGGGGTTAGGGGCCACTTTGACATTCTACGTGACACCTACAAACAGAACAGTGGTCTCATGAAGATTTGATGGCCTTTGGAGTGAGGAAACTCACTCCAAGATGAGATTTGGGCAAGGTTCTTTCAACCTAGCTTGATGGACTCTCTACCTGGGTAACATCAAGCTAGGTTGAGAGAACACTGCCCAAATCTCATCTTGGAGTGAGTTTCCTCAATCCGAAGGCCATCAAATCTTCATGAGACCACTGTTCTGTTCGTAGGTGTCACGTAGAATGTCAAAGTGGCCCCTAACCCCCTACACTCTTACCTAAATCCCACCTCGAGTTACTAGGTGGGCCTACCATAGGGATACATCTATCACTGAACATACTTAACTTCTCACTCCATCATCCTCCCTTCAGACATTACCATGATTCTGTCTTGTCTTTTCTGTTCCTTTTAATTATTTTAGTATTCTGTTTAATTTTAATTAATTATTTTATGTAAATTAATTTGTCTAAACTTAGTTATTTTAATTTATGTATGCTTTTCTTTCTATTTTCATATATGGATTTTTTATTGTAAACCATTTTGACTAATATTTTTAGTGAAAAAGTGGTATATAAACAATTTAAAATAAATAAATTTCTTATCAACTTTTATTCTGTTCTTATTTAAGATTAACTTCCTGGAAAGGGCTTCTAGGTAACATGGGATATTTGTTTAGGTTTCTTATATTTTGGTCTTGCTCTCTGGTTTTAGGTTTCAGCAAACACATATGTTAATGTGATGGGGCTATGCCAGGGACTAACATTATCCCTATGTGAATTTTTTTATCTAGGATATTTTTGATTCTTTCCATTGCTATAAACCTACCTTTTTTTTGGTGGGGGGGGGGGGGAGGGGGTAGGCTTTTTGAGTATAAAGTCTTAAGGAGCATGCCTAGTGCTTTAGTGAATCAGGAGCTAAGGAGAAAGAAGACTAGAGATTCCAAAGCAAGGTTGGTGAGAGGAAGAGTGAGGAGCTGAAATCTTCCCTGGGTTTCAATAAAGAGAGGACTGAAGAGCAAGAGATTCCCCCTGGATCTCACAGAAGGCAATTCAAGCATTTGACAAAGAAATATTGAAGAAAATAGTTTTGTAAGGTTTTTTGGATTTTGTCTGCTCAGTGTCTTAGGGATGGCCATACCTCTGGTATCCCAAAGTGATCTTTTGACCCATTTGACCAGTTAACAGATTGGGTGAAGAGAAGGTTGCAGACTTTTGAGCAACTAACTCAAGAGACTTGTGCTTTTGATAGTTGACTTACAGTTGAAGATTTTGACTTGTTGGAACCCTCTTTTGGATATTTTGCTTGGGGATTTTTCCAGACCCATTCATACTTGAACTGAAACTACACTTTAGTTATCCCACTCTCACTGGTGAGGATATTTTCAATGAGGTTGAAAGTGCAAAAGCAAGAAGGGATGAGAACAGAATACGGATGGACAGAGAAACCCTTTGTTTTCTATTGTTTATTGGAGGTATTTATTTATTTATAAATTTCTTATATACCACGGCACGTTGAAAACATCACCTCGGTATACAATAAACAATAATTCAGCAACTAGCTTTACATTCTAATGACCATAGAACAGAACAAGTACAATTAATTCAATGAAAGATAGAAACATGTAATATAAGTTAAACAAGCCTAAAATGGGTAATAATATAGGAGGTAAGTATAAATATCTAGGTATATTCAAACAAAATATCTAGGTATATTCAAACAATAGTAGTTAGTAGAATCCAAGGTTGCATTCTGTTTGAAGAATGAAATAGTATTTTACAAAGGATTGCCAGTGGGAGAAATTATTGAGGTAATGTGGATACAAAGTGATGGAGAGATTAGCAGTTCAGATTAAGAAGATTCCTATTCTGGGTAAGCTTGTTTAAATAGCCAGGTTTTGAGGTTTTGTTTAAACTTCTTATGGCAGGGCTCCTGGCGCAGGTGGGAGGGCATTTTATTCCAAAAGTTAGTTCCTGCAATAGTAAAAGAGCGTTCTCTCGTCGAGACATGCTTGATGTGCTTGAGGGTGGGAGTTTGAAGTTTGGCTTGGTGAATTGTTCTTGTGGGTCTATAAGATTTGTGAAATGTGAAATGTCAAATGATCTTGAATATGGATAGACTTATGAATGAGGGTAAGTACTTTGTACAATATCCTGGAAGCTACAGGTAACCAGTGCAGAGCTTGTAGTGCAGGCGTGATGTGATCGTGTCGATGAGTGTTGGTGAGTATGCGTGCAGCCGCATTTTGTAGCATCTGTAACGGTTGTAGCGAATTTTTAGGCAGTCCTAGGAGGATCGAGTTGCAGTAGTCGAGTTTTGATAGAATTGTGGCTTGTAGGACTGTTCGGAAGTCGTGAGGGTGTAGAAGAGATTTAATTCTTTTTAGCGTATGTAGTTTGAAGAATCCATTTTTGACTGTGGCCGATATGAATTTTTTTAAAGAGAAATGGTTGTCTATGAATATGCCGAGACTGCGTACCTGCTGTACCATGGGAAGGTTGGTTTGTGACATATGGAAAGAGTTGATGGACACATTGTTCTGCGGAGTGATAATGAGTAGTTCTGTTTTGGCAGTGTTTATTGCCAGGAAGTTTTCCGTGAGTAGGTTCTTTATTTCTGTAAGAGCAGCTTCCCAGATTTTCAGGGCATTAGGTAGGGAGTCATTAATGGGGATGAGGATTTGCACGTCATCTGCGTATATGAAGTGCAGGAAACCTAGTTTATTCAGTAGTTGACAAAGGGGGGTGAGGTAGATATTGAATAGAGTTGAAGAAAGAGAGGAACCTTGAGGTACTCCTTGTTGCAGTTTTTTGGGTTTAGATTTGTGGCGGCCAATTTTTACACTGTATTTCCTATCATTCAGAAATGATTGAAGCCAGCATAGAGCGGAGCCAGTGATGCCAATTTGAGCGAGGCGGGTAATAAGGGTATTGTGGTTAACAGTATCAAATGCAGAAGAGATGTCAAGCAGCACTAGAATGTAAGAATGACCAGTGACAAGGGCTTTTAGGATGGTTTCTGAGAGAGATAGCAGGAGTGTTTCCGTGCTATGGTACTTGCGGAATCCATACTGGGAAGGGTAGAGTAGTTGATTTTCATCTAGAAATTCTGTAAGTTGCTTGTTAATGATTTTTTCTATTATTTTAGATAGAAAAGGGAGGTTTGAGACTGGGTGAAAGTTAGAACGTTCTGTAGGGTCCAAATCCAGCTTCTTGAGAGTTGGCTTTATTATGGCATGTTTAAGTTGTGTAGGTACCAGTCCAGTGGTGATGGATTTGTTAATAATCTCCGAAATCGGTTTGGCTATCATAGTAGGAATAGCAAGGAGAGTTGTAGTAGGCAAAATATCAATGGGGTGCATTGCCGGTTTGATTTTCTTGAGGATTGCTTCAATCTCTATTACATTCGTGGTTTCAAAGTTAGTAAGGGTAGATGAGTGATGTAAGGTTTGATAAGGATTGTGTGTTGGAGAATAGTGCGTGGAGGGGTTAATGTGTGTGCTGATATTTGCAGCAATGGTGGTAGAGGGCAAGTTATTAAAGCGTGCCATAAGTGTAACAATTTTGTCGTGAAAGTAAGAGGCTAGATTCTCACATTTGTTCTTATCCTCATTTTCTGCATTGATATTTGCTAAGGGGGAGATGAAGCTAGAAACATATTGGAAAAGAGCACGTGGGTTGAACTGGTAATTATGGATCCTTGACGAATAGTAGTCTTTCTTAGCTTTGTCTGTGGTTTTACGGTATTCATGTAGAAGTAATCGGAATTTTGAAAATAGTGAAGCGTTTGGTCTCTACGCCATTTCTTTTCTGTTTTTCGTAGCTTGGATTTCATATTTCTAAGCTCAGGAGAGTACCAAGGTTTTTTATTTTTCTTCTCTGGGGAGATTTCTTTAGTTATTAGAGGGCAGAACTTATTTACTATATCGCTGGTGATTTGGTGCCATGAGGAAACAGCTGAGTTGGCATCAGATAGGTCTAAATTCCTTAGACCCTTTGTTATAGGGTCAATAATATCTTCAGGTTTGCAATGTTTTTGGAATGTAATGGTCTTTTTATCGCGGAGAGGATGGTGGGGGGTAAGCTTCATGGTGCAGGAAGTGTCAATTCGGTAATGGTCAGACCATGGAATGGGAGTGCATTTAGGAGGATCTGTTTGAATGAGGGATGTTGATTCTTATTTTTGTCATCTTGACCTGGATCCACTTCTTTAAGTTAAAGTAAAGACTATCTTTTATTTGAACATCCACTACAGATTCCAGTGTTTTTATTGAGTTTGACTCAAGTGTGGACTTACTGGGATCGATGGACCCTTTTGTGATTCCTGGTTTCTCCCTGTTTTGCTGGTTTTGGCTTCTCTGCTTTTATTTTTTACTATTTGGCACCTTCTGGAAATCTTAATATAGTGTGTAAAGTGGTCATGGAGATTGTGGTAGATAGCGCCAGGGGCACTGGAAGAGAAATCTTCCTTCCTATCCGGACTTGAACCCAAACTCAAAGCACCCCTAGTCTAGGATAAAGCACCGAAATGGAGGACCAGCTACATTAAGTTTTATCTGTTCAACTATTTTGGGATAGTTAATTTTTAATGTGCTTTGTCAAGAGTTATTTGGTACTGACTGTCCTACTTTATGCCCAATGTATTTTTCATTTAACATAATCTGTTTTCGGCCCGACTTGTTTGTTATCTTGTTGGGTACTGAATGTTTCTTTTTTTCAGTTTTATTTTATTATTTAAATTTTTATGTACTGATTGTTGTAACTATGATTTATTTATAATGATTGGCATGTTTCTGTGTTTTCTGTGTCTAACTGAGTACTCTGGGAATGGAGCAAGTCACAAATTGTGTAACCAAATAAATAAATAAATAAATAAATAAATGTACGTGTAAAGAAGTATATGCTTTAAAACCCTGGAACACTGCCAGGACCAGGCATATATCCTGATGCACCTTTAAACCCAGCCAGAATGAGAACTCAGCTCATCTCCAGGCTAGGGGCATAAATACCCGGGCCCAGAGAGGAACAGGGAGCCACAGAACAGGAGGAGAAATCACTAGGATTTATGACAAAACCATGTATGTGTGATTACCTGACTTTAGCACTGCTGAAGTAAGTAGGATTATTTTTGCCACTTTTCTATTAGCATAAATAACAGACGTGTTTTCTGTTGGAAAAACTGGAGTCCAGGCCATTTATGACCTCTGGCATTGCTCCCTGAAGCTGAAGCCAAGAGCCACCCCATGCTATCATAGAATGCCTAAGAACAACGGCACACGCAGGGCCAAAAGTACTAGAGATTCTCTCTCATTTAATGTCTATGGGATAAATCCTACTGTGACATAGACATCATTATGCCGGGCCCAGGTGAGTCAGAGAGAGTACCAGAATGCAATAGTAGAATAAGACTGGACGAGAGTGCAGTTACAACGTCCATCAGGCATAATGACGGCAAAGCTGAGCACAGCTCTGGGTGCAGGCTCTCAGGGAGATGGGTGGGACGAGATCCCATGCACATGGACCCAGGTGGGGTAATTCAAGGGAGGAAGGAAGTGTGGTTTTACTTCATCAGGGGGGGCCCACAGAGAAAGAACTGGAGATAAGCACCACCAATTGCAGCATGAAAGGCTACACTGTGATAGGAAGGGGGAGAAAATCATCTAATGGAAAGGCTTATGTAAAAGTGAAATAGCTGAGTCATGGAGTAACTGTAAAACCACTGAACTACAAACCCTAGAACCAGGTGAGCCCTCAGTGTGGGGGAGGGACACGGCAAATCGCTAAGAACGTACTTTTGTGTGAAAGCCATGGGGAAAGGGAAAGCATGAAAGTAATCAATGCTGCTCAGGTTGGTCGGAAACATTTGAAAATTGATAGCCTATTTAATAGACCTGGGTTGGAATGTGAATGTTACAATGAAATGAAATACAAAGCCCAGGACTGTGTTGACAGGCTTTTGGGCTCATACTTAAAGAGTAGGGTGATACAGCTACAGGACTTTAGCTTGAGGCTTTCGCTGTGGACATATGGGAATGGACTGAAAAGGTCTATAATTGTTTTGACATAAACATTTCAATACTAGGATACTGCAGACCTAACTGAGAAGGATAAGTTGGAACTGTGTTCTAAAATTTGAAAATGTTTTCTCCTGAACGAAACAAAATGTGGATACTAGGATACTGCAAAGCTGAAAAGATAAGTTGGAATTGTGTTCTAAAGATTAGGGATCTGGTTGAAGGCCACAAACTTCACCCCTAGATTTGACCTACTGATATTATTCCTGCAGAGATACTGAATGTATGCATCAGGAGCAGAGTAACCCAACAAAAATGGGATTTGAATAGTGAGTTCTAAAGACCTTTTTATCAGAATAGGCAGGACTTTTTCTTAAAAAATGTAAAGCATTACTGATGATTTTGCTAACAGGGATTCCCTGAAGTTATCATGTGGCACATTCAAAACTAATAGGAGAAAGTTCTTTTTCACTCAACGCACAATTAAACTCTGGAATTTGTTGCCAGAGGATGCGGTTAGTGCAGTTAGTGTAGCTGTATTTAAAAAAGGATTGGATAAGTTCTTGGAGGAGAAGTCCATTACCTGCTATTAAGTTGACTTAGAAAATAGCCACTGCTAATACTAGCAACAGTAGCATGGAATAGACTTAGTTTTTGGGTACTTGCCAGGTTCTTATGACCTGGATTGGCCACTGTTGGAAACAGGATGCTGGGCTTGATGAACCCTTGGTCTGACCCAGTATGGCATGTTCTTATGTAACTTTTAAACAGACAAGCGGGCACACAAGTGCATGCGTTTTACGGCTTGCGGCCAGGCACACAGCAATTTTCTAACATATGCGTGTATATGCACGCATGGTATAAAATAGGCTGAACGCTCACACATGTGCACGTGATTTTAAGTAGTCCTGTGCACGCAAATGCCGCTTCTACTGCGTAAGTGGAAGGATTTTAGTAGACACGAGCGCCGACGCAATTACCAGTTTTCCCAGTTCGTTCCCAGGTCACCCAGGCAAGGGATAAGACTTCCAAACTCCTCTAGTTTAATAGCTTCCCTTTTAACCTGTTAACCTCAACCTTTAAAACTCCGCTCATCTCTTTACTTTTTTTTTCTGACTTACAAGCCATCCATAGCAGAAGTAACGTGTGCGCAGGTATGTGCTCACTAGTTTCATTGTGAGATCCAGGAATGCCCATGCCCTGCCCAGATCATGCCCATTCGCCGCCCGTTTTCTGTTAAAATGTATTTGTGTGCATAGCAGCAAGTGCGCGTGTACGCGGCCACTTTTTAAAATCTGCTTGGCATGTGCTGGCCCGACTTGGGCACGTTTCTTCTGGTTTTGGTGCCCGCAGGGCTTTTAAAATTTACCTTTAAGGATGTAATTTTAAAAGGATTTACATGCGTAAATGTAACATTCTATTGCTGCTCTTTTAAAAAGCCATTTATGCCTGCAAAGTGCACTGACACATGAATACCCTATGGAAAATTCAATGGCACAGATTGTAGCAATTTTCAAAAGCCCACTTACATGGGTAAAGTGCATTTACATATGTAAAACCCAATTTTAGGTGTGTAAATGCTTTTTAATATCAGGCCCAATAGATTTTCCTAAAGAACAGACACATGATAGTGATTGAAAATAAGTAGCATAGCATTAATTCACATTAATTTACTCTCTATGATTTCATGTACCATATAGATGGACTTTCCCCACCTCATCATGTTAAATATTGCTCACAGGTTCTATGGGTGCCTGACAATAACTGAATTCCCATCTTCATTACATCTTTCTTATTTGTATTTATTATTGAAATTTTGCTTTGCTTTAAAAAAAAACCAAAAAAAAACAACTTGCTAATATGAAATTATTATTTTCTCAAATTAAGTTGACAAGCAAAAGAAAAGGTAAGACTGTATGTACAGCATAAGTTTAAAAACAGCTCTAACAGGTATGAGGAAAAACGCACTAGCTAAAACACATTTGTCTGAAATAATGTGTGTTTATGTGTGTGCGTTCTTCAAAGCAAATGAATGAATGTAGACAGATGCATTATTACTCCAAGCCCCCCAGCGGATGTTAGTCAGACATGCCTTGCACACAATTGATATAGATAATGAGTACAGTGCGAGGCCTGTGCTTGATTTATAGTAAAGTGTAGGTGTTTGCAGCATTTGTGAAATTTCCCATAGTACATTTAGTTGGGCTGAAAAAATGCTGTTTACCTATTGAGGCTGCTGGGAAGGGATATTATGAAAGGAAGGTATGAACTGCTAAAAATGTTGCTGATCATTTTTTTTTATTCAACATGCACAGCTCTAGGTTGGAAAGATGTGCTTTACAGCTGATTTTACAGTTTTAGAAGAACAATGCAAGATTAAATGCTTACCTTTATGCAAAACAACTATGCTTTCACTGGGTTGTTTTTTTTTTCTTAGAATTATTTTTAAAAAAGTAGACAGAGACCCTTAGAATGGTGTTTCAATTTGGTGGAATGAAAAGCCATGTAAGTTGAAAGGTTAATGATTCTATTGCATCATATAGCCATGAAAGTAGAGAATAACTTTTACATTAAAAGTTATTTTCATCATAATTCATGGCAGTCAGCCCAACTGAACTGTAACTCATATATGAATCTATTAGAGAGATGCAAGGGAACATTTGATTTTCCAGAAGTCACAGCAAGATGATGAAACACCTCTAGAGAGAGGGAAATAATTCCCAGTTTGCACCAAGTTCCAAATTAGGGATAAATAGCTTCCTGTTTAAAAACTGTTTTTCTTTTTTTTTTGGAAGTAGATTTTAGTGCAAATGGGTGTTGAGCAATGATGGAAAGAGGAAAAAGACTGGAGACAGGCAGATATCTCTTGGAAAAAGGAAGGAAATTGGCAACTACAAGCCAGTCATTCTGATCTCTGTGGTAAGGAAATAAAGTGCCTGTGTAAGATTTATTTATTTATTTTATTTATTTAAGTTTTTTATATACCAACATTCAAGACGGTGGTCCCATCATGCTGGTTCACAAGAAACAGGGGTGAAACTTTACCATTTAACAAAAGTGCAGAAAAGCAGTTACATAAAACAAGGGAAAACAATAACTTGGAATGAGAAGGGAAATGAAGATTAGATAGTAAAATATAAGTATAAATAACATTTTGAAAGGTGGCTGTTAACGCTAATACTAGCGGAGCTTGTTGTGTGAAGGGAGATTAGATGGGGTTGGAGTTAGGAAAGGCCTGTGTGAACAGCCACGTTTTGAGTCTTATCTTGAATGTTGAGATGTTGGGTTCCATTCTAAGATCCGGGGGAATGGAGTTCCATAAAGTTGGACCGGCTGTGGAGAATGCCCGATCTCTAAGCGTGATGTGTCTGGTAGTCTTGGCTGGAGGTACTTGAAGTGATCCTTTGTAAGCATCTCTTGTCGGTCTTGTGGAATGGTGTAATCGGAGGGGAATATGGAGATCGATTGGGGCTAATTGATGGATGTTTTTGAAAATGGTGAGAATGGCCTTGTAGATTATTCTGAAGTGGATGGGCAGCCAATGGAGGTCCATCAAGATAGGTGTTATGTGTTCTCTTCTCCTGGTGTTGGTGAGTATACGGGCGGAGGCATTTTGTACCATTTGTAATGGTTTGGTGTGTGATGAAGGGAGACCAAGCATGATGGTGTTGCAATAGTCCAGCTTTGCGAAAATGATTGATTGTAGGATCGTTCTGAAGTCATGTGTGTGGAAGAGAGGTCGTATTCTTTTCAGCACTTGGAGCTTGTAAAAGCAGTCTCTGGTGGTTTTGTTGATGTTAGCTTTCAGATTTAGGTGATTGTCAATTTGAACTCCTAGATCTCTCACTTGTGTAGTGCTTGGTACGGTAGGATGAGTGTATGTGATGGAGCTGTTTTCTGGAGTGATGAGTAGAAGTTCCGTTTTTGATGAATTTAGTATCAGGTTGAGACTTGTAAGAAGTTGTTTGATGTTTTGGAGGCAGGATTCCCAGTGCAACATTGTTTTTGTGAGCGATTCTTCGATGGGGATCAGGATCTGAATATCGTCAGCGTAGAGAAAATGTTTGAGATTGAGGTCAGTGAGAAGTTTACATAAGGGTAACAGATAAATGTTAAACAAGGTAGGAGACAGGGATGAGCCCTGAGGGACTCCTATGGCTGCGGGGTGTAGAGAGGATTCTTTATTATGAATCTTGACCTTATAACCTCTGTTGCTGAGGAAAGTTCTGAACCATGATAGGGCAGTGCCTGAAATACCTATGGCTGATAATTGGTTGATGAGAAGGGTGTGATTGACCGTATCAAATGCAGACGAGAGGTCGAGTAGTATCAGAAGGAAGGCTTGTCCTTTGTCTAATCCTAGGATGATGTGGTCAGTCATAGAGATGAGGAGGGCTTCCGTGCTTAAGGTTTTACGGAATCCGTATTGTGATGGAAATAGAAGGTTGTTGTCTTCAATGTGGTTTGAGAGTTGTGAGTTTACCAGTTTTTCCATTATCTTGGCTATGAATGGGAGGTTAGCTATCGGTCTGAAATTGTTAGGATCGTTTGGGTCGAGATTTGGTTTTTTGAGAAGGGGTTTGAGTGAGGCAAGTTTGAGGTTGTCCGGGTAGAGTCCTTGTGTGAGGGAGCAATTTATGATGTCTGCCAGGGATTTGGAGATAGATTCTGGAATTGCTAGTAGTAGTTTGGTTGGGATGTGATCCGAGGGATGAGAGGATGGTTTCATTTTCCTAAGAATTCCTTGGATCTCAGCGGATGAAATTGTGTCAAGTTCTTCTAACCGAGTATAGTTGCTTGAGGGTTGAGGAGTAGTTAATGGAACAGTGGGGTTCGTGGGGAGCTGCGATAGGAGAGTATTGATTTTGTTGTTGAAGAAAAGAGCTAGTTCTTCTGCTTTTGATTGAGCTTGGTCATGTGTAATCTCAGATTGGTTTACTTGTGTGAGGTTGGCTACATAGCTGAAGAGGGCTTTGGCATCGAAAATAAGGTCGTGTATCTTCGAGGCGTAGTAGTCCCTCTTGGATCTTAGGGTGCTTGATTTGTATTGATGCAGAGATGATTTGTAGATTGAAAGGGTGATGGTTCCTGGGTTTTTGCGCCATTTAGCCTCATTTTGTCTTAGTTGGAGTTTGAGCTTTCTTAATTCTGCTGAGAACCATGGCTGTCTTTTGGAGGAATTCTGGTGTGGTTTTTTTGTAATAAGCGGGCATAGCTTGTTGGCTATGGTTTCGGTGATTGTGTTCCATGATTGAAGTGCTGCGTTCGGATCAGTAAGGTCCAGTTGGTGGAGTAGCGGAGATAGGTGATTATTAAGGTCTTCAGGGGAGCAAGTTTTCCTGTATTTGAAGGAGGGCAAAGGAATGCAAGCCGGGTTGGTATCTTTAATAGAGAATGAAGTAGTTATGAGATAGTGATCTGACCACGGGACCTTTGTGCAATTAGGTGTAGAAACTGACTTGATTGCAGCGTTAACGAAGATCAGGTCTAACGTGTGGCCGGCTTTGTGGGTGGGTTTATTAACTATTTGAGTGAAGCCTAGCGCTGTGAGAGCAGTGAGGAGAGTTTCACAGTTAGGTGATGGAGTAGGGTTATCAACGTGCATGTTGAAATCCCCTAGAATGATGGCTGGCGAGTCAAAGTTGATGAGGGAAGAGGTTAATTCAACCAGTGGTGAGGCATCTGATTCCAAGAGTCCTGGGGGGGCATATACGAGAAGGATTTGTAGCTTGTCTGAGGTGAAGAAGCCGAATTCAAGTTTTGAGTTGGGATTGGATTGCTGTGGCGAGAATCTAAGGTCCTTTTTAGTTGCTAAAAGAATGCCTCCTCCCTTTTTTTTATGACGAGGTAGCGAGAAGAAGTCGTACGCCTCTGTAGGTAGTTGATTAATTATTGCTGTGTCTGCTGGTTTTAACCATGTTTCCGTAATTGCACATATCTCCGGTTTTACCTCGATGAGGTAGTCATTCAATATTACAGACTTTTTTGTAAGGGATTGAGCATTGAAGAGGCTTAAAGAGAAAAGGGTGAGGCCTAGAAGTTGTGTGGAAGGAGAGACTGAAATTGAAGAGAGGGATTTGAGGTTGTGTTGTTGGGCATGTCGGACAGAAATTCTTTTAGGTGGAGTATTATGTTGGAGAATTGGAATTGTGAAAAATGGGGCCATTTGTGGGGTCTGTGTTGTATGAATGTTTATGGCTTGCTGGAGGGGCTGGGCGATTGCTGGACGAATGCTGGAGCGGCTGGATGAGTGCTGGACGCTTGCTGGAGAGGTGGGCTTTTATTCCCTATGGCAGAAACGGTAAATCTGTGTCTTTGCTGGCTGTTGCCTTTGTTGAAGATTTAGGTTGTTCCGCGAGTAAGGCACAGGGCCACCTCGGGGCTCTACGAAGGGGCGAGACAAAGGGGCAGGCCCCTTTGTCGCGCTCCTTCGGCGCGCGACGCTCGGCGCGCGGCGCCTGGCTGGGTCCAGATTTAAAGCCCCTCAAGGGCTGGCTCCTATTGGAGGAGCTGGAGCGGTGGGCGGGGATCCCGTTTTTCGGCGCGGTTTATTGTAAAGATTTTTCTCTTGCAGGTCAAAGAAGAAAAGCTGTGCTTACGGATTTTGCCGCGCTAGTCTTCGCCGAGCTCTCCCCGGGTGGGGAGCGAGAAGCCCAGGCCTTCCCCCGGCGGGGCTCGGCGCTGATAGCGCAGGCCTTCCACCGATCGCGGCTCAAGAGAAGAGGGAAATGGCGCCGGCTGGGTCCAGATTTAAAGCCCCTCAAGGGCTGGCTCCTATTGGAGGAGCTGGAGCGGTGGGCGGGGCTCCCGTTTTTCGGCGCGGTTTATTGTAAAGATTTTTCTCTTGCAGGTCAAAGAAGAAAAGCTGTGCTTACGGATTTTGCCGCGCTAGTCTTCGCCGAGCTCTCCCCGGGTGGGGAGCGAGAAGCCCAGGCCTTCCCCCGGCGGGGCTCGGCGCCGATAGCGCAGGCCTTCCACCGATCGCGGCTCAAGAGAAGAGGGAAATGGCGCCGGCTGGGTCCAGATTTAAAGCCCCTCAAGGGCTGGCTCCTATTGGAGGAGCTGGAGCGGTGGGCGGGGCTCCCGTTTTTCGGCGCGGTTTATTGTAAAGATTTTTCTCTTGCAGGTCAAAGAAGAAAAGCTGTGCTTACGGATTTTGCCGCGCTAGTCTTCGCCGAGCTCTCCCCGGGTGGGGAGCGAGAAGCCCAGGCCTTCCCCCGGCGGGGCTCGGCGCCGATAGCGCAGGCCTTCCACCGATCGCGGCTCAAGAGAAGAGGGAAATGGCACCGGCTGGGTCCAGATTTAAAGCCCCTCAAGGGCTGGCTCCTATTGGAATTCTGATAATTATTCTGATAAATTCTGATAATTCTGATAATTCTGATAAATTCTGATAAGATAATGAAGTCACTACTCAAGAAAAAGATGGCAGAATATCTTTAATCTAGGAGGTTACAGGATCCAAGGTAGCGTGGTTTTACCATTACAAGCAAATCCCGCATAGGAGTCTCATGGATAAAATGAGAAGCCTGGGAGTGGGTCTGAAGGTATTGGAATGGATGTATTTGTAAATGGAACCTACTCTGAAGAAAGAAGAGTGATAAGTAGAGTTCCTTAAGTTTTGGTTCTGAGACCGGTTCTGTTCAATATCTTTGTGACTGATATTGCAGAAAAATTAGAAGGCAAAGTTTGCCTTTTTGAAGATGACACTAAGATCTGCACCAGAGTGGACATACCTGAAGGAGCAGACAGAATGAGAAATGACCTAAAGAAGCTCGTGGAGTGGACAAAGGTTTGGTAGCTGGGATTCAATGCCAAGAAGTGCAGAGTCATATATTTGAGATGCAGAAATCCAAATCTTTCCCGACATAACAGTGTGGGTGTGGACCCTTGGACTGAGGTCAGGTTGGCACAACCTGCAGGGAGGAGCCCTGCAGGTTCTCACTGTCGGCTAGTGGAATTGGCTGAGGCAGAGGCCCGACTGGAGCTTCACCTGTATTAGCCCTCATTCCCCTTAGGTTGAGCCCTTGGTGCCAGGACTGGCAGGTCTCAGGTGGGGGCCTCTGATGATGAGCTGGTTGTCTGTGGAGATGGTCGGGTTAAAGGCAGGGTCCGGGACAGGCTGAATCCAGGTGTAGTCAGGGTCTGACAATGGTCAGTGGCAGGCGATGTTCAGATGTGGTCAGGAGTCAGGCAGTGGTCAGTGGTAGACAGAGTTCAGACATGGTCAGGAGTTGGGCAGTGGTCAATGGCAGGCAGAAATGAAGCATAGTCATGAGTCTACAGGCCGAAGTAAGAACCAGAGATCTGTCCAAAGAAAGGTGGGATTGATAGACAGTCATGGAGATGAGGAGCAGCACAGGTGGGCAGGTGAAGACATGGAAGACACTGAAGGACTGAAGACTGACCACAAGACAAAGACCAGGAACTGAGAGATAAGGACCAGGGACTGAAGAGACGAAGACTGGGAACACAGGAACGAAGACCACGGACATAGACAGAAACGCTGAGGCAACTTGCTGTACTTCTCAGTAGTGGACCTATTGCCGAGGCAAGTTGCAGTTCAGGAGTTCCCCTCTTACAGATCAATTTTAAAAGCATGACACACAAAAATGGCCACATACACGTATATGTGTCCCACGCGTGAGGTGCGTGTATTTTCAAAAGAACAAACTAAGCACATATATACACGTACGCGTGTTCCCTAAATTGCATACAAAGGTGGCGTTAAAAGGGCAGGGAAGGGTCATGGTCTGGGCAGGGCCATACCTACACATGTAATGATGCATTTTTATTCCGATTTATGCACGGACATGTGTGCAATTATGCACACAACCTTGCTCCTGGGGGTTTATGCACACGGCACCTGACAGACTTTCGCTTAACCTCTTGTTGTTTGTCAGACCAATTATGTCGCCAAGTGGAAGCAGGAACTGACAGTGGGGAGGGGGTGTCAGACTTCCAAGGCCAACTGTGAGCTATTGGGGACGGATTAGAGGGGGAGCAGCAGTGACATATTTAGAAGGATTAGAGGCAGGAAGACACACTTTTCTACCCAAATGACTCTAATCACTGCATGGGTACTCATGGTTTTAAGGTACAGAAGAGAGAAAGAGGAGAGGAGGAAGAGAAGGTTTCCTGCACACAGAGTCTATAGGACATGGACTCCATTTTTAGACCTGTCAGAGGAGGAAATCATGCATAGGTTCAGGTTTAATAAGGAAACCATACAGTACCTAAGCCAGCAGTTACAGGAAGATCTAGAACCCACTAGCCAGAGGGGTCATACCTTGCCCATCCATCTTAAGATCACCACTGCCCTAGCATTTTTTGCTACAGGCACCTTCCAAACTCCTCTTGGGGTCACAGCCGGTATAAGTCAGTCTACCACCTCCATGATCATCAGGTACTGGGCGCCTTGCTAAGAAGAACATAGCACTATATAGCCTTCCCTCAGAACAGGCAGCATCAAGAAGAAATTATGCAGGATTTTTATCAGGTTTCCAGCTTTCCCTCTGTCCTGGAGGTGATCAATTGCAAACACATCCCTATAAGGGCACCAAGGGGAGATGAGGCTGCTACTGCAACCGTAAGGGCTTCCACTCCCTCAATATGCAAGTGGTCTGAGATGCAAAGGGCCTCATCCTGGATGTTGTTCCCAAGTTTCCTGGTTCCAGTCATGATGCCTACATCCTCTCGCAGTCAGGAATTCATGACCACTTCCAGGAAGGACACATCACTGGTTCCTACTAGGTAGGAAACAATCTATTGATAATACCATATCCCAAACAGCCTCACTAGGGGTGTCCCACATCTCTTTGTGGCCAGCCAGGTCCTGCGTTAACCTCCAACCCAGCCTAATCCCATAATGTCCAGTCTAAACTCAAAGGCTATATAACTGTTCTGCTGTGGTTTCTTCCTTACAGGTGACAGAGACTATCCCCTCAAAATATGGCTCATGATCCCTGTGGCCACACCACAGAGCGCAGCAGAGGTCTGATACAACAAGGCCCAATGGATGACCAGAGCAGTCATCGAGAGAACCTTTGGCCTACTCAAAACACGCTTCCACTGTCTGGATAGATCTGGGAGATGCCTCCTCTACAACCCACCTGAAGTCTTTCTAGTCTGCTGTATGCTACATAACTTGGCCAAAACCAGACACATGCCTCTTCCAGAGGGACTGCCAGAGAAGACGTTGAGGAGGAAGAGGAAGAGGAACAACAACTCAGTCAGGAGGAATTGCAAATTATACATCGCCACAGTCAAAGACAGGCTATACAGGAAAGGAACACCGATACAAAGATCTATTCATTGGTGATTAATGAGCTTTTATTTACAGTGATTTTTCTATTGTGCAGAAATAAATAAAGTTAATGCCTTTTTTGACCTCCTTTGTGAATGTGTGGTTTGGCAGGGACTTGTGGCTGGTCCTCTCTAGGCAACCTCCTTCTCAGTATCGATCCCTCAAAGGGCGCTGGACCAGGCTTCAGAGGAACTGGCTGCTGGAGGGTATACCAGGTCCACATGGTGCAGATGGTAGTGGCTGTGGCTGGCAGGGGGGCCAATCTTGGCAGCACCTCCCTACTGACAGCTTTCATCTCATGCAGCTCCTCTTGGATACCATGCAATTCTCATGCAGCTCCTCTTGGATACCATGCAATTCATGGCATTGCCCTTCTGCCTTCTCCTGCATTGTCACCTGAAAGGTGTGGAGTTCTGACTGCAGGGCCCACATGTCCTCCACAAGATGAACATTCAGGGAGATGAGAAGGCGCTCAGCTGGGTGAAGCGCCACCTCTTCTTGGTTCCCACCTTCCTCCTCTGTTGTGGCTTCCATCTTCCCTTCTGGTTCTGCCTCCTCCTCCAGCACCTCGTCCGGCTCCTCCTCTGGCTCTTCATGTGGCTCCTCATGTGGTTTATCCACATGTTCCCCAATAATCATGGCATCTGGAGCCACCTCCTCATTCTCAGAAGGCTCCCGGAGTTGATGGATGCAGCACCAAGGACATTGCAGCCCGCTTGGCCCTGGCTGGTCCTCCTGGCATCCCACTGCAACAAGGAAAACAGTACCAGGTTTAGTTGCACATCTTAGGTGTGGGTATGCATATCAGGAGTTTTCATGCGCACAAGCAGTACAGACGCCCAAGGGCTCTTTCAGCACCTCAGATACTAGAATGAAAATATGTTACATGTTTCTCTTCCAAGCCTAGCTTCCCCCCCCCCCCCCCCAACACACGCATTTACTGATCCTGCCTAGCAGCTGAGGGTAGCAACTATCTGCAGCCAATCTTTTCAAGGGTGGCTTCTTGCCTATAGATGTGCAGCCCTGCAAGTTCATATCTCACATGCAAGGAATAGGGTGGAATACAAACAGGATTTAGGAACTGTCCAGTTTCCTGGGCCAGAAGTGGAGAGGAAAGTGGACATCACTAGGTCAAGTGGCCATACAGATCAGTATGCAGAAGAGGGCCAAATATAGTAGGATGCTAGACACAACATACATATCCACCAATCCTATAGTGCAATGGCTGAGATAAAAGACCCAGGGAGCTGTAGCCAAGGAGTGATTCTTCCTCTTCTATGTGGACATATGTGCCCTGCCTCCTGAATAAAGAGGAATCTTCTTTAGGCGCCCAACCTATACACCATGTAGAAAGCTATCTCTTGATATACAATAGGACAATGTATCTTAGATACAGTGCTTACTCTGCTGCATCTGTTGCTGGGAGGTGTCCAGTTCCTCCACCCCACTCACGGTGGACTCTGCAATGATGGATAACACCGGTACCTCCACCGGGTGACTGGCCCCTCTGCTTCTGCTTTGGCTCGCTTCCTCATGACTGAACGCCGAAGGTCACGCCACTTGTGGCACAGTTCCTCCACACTTCGGCTGTTTTTAAATATAACATTTATCCAGGCCCTGATTTTCTCCCATACTTGTTCCTTCTGGTATAATCCCACTCATTTGGGGCGGAGCCATATAGAATCCTGTAGTTCTTCATTACCTCCTTTACAGGTGTATCCACCTACCTTGGGAGAAAGTTGGGTTTCCAAATGTGACCTGGCTGGCCCTGAGACATGGTGTCATGAAGAAAAAAGGGCCAACCCAAGACACATTTATATGGTCAGAAAGGGATGTAGTGCATGTACAGATGCACACACAGAAGTGTAAATCACGTGTAGAATCAATTGTAAGTGGGTGGGACTTACGTGTGTACAACATACGCGTGTAGATAATTAAAGTTGATAGCACATTCATGTGCGGCAATTAGAATGTGTGTAAATAGGTATAAATTACACGCGTTACTTATTTAGTGTATGCTATTCTGGAGAGCCACTTGTTATTAAGAGTGATTGTTAAACAGCTGCTGACAATTACACTTCACATCAGCATCCAGGTGTGAGGCTAGATCTCAGGATGACTTTCTATCAGGTCACTCTGCTAATCCTTCCTATTGCCCTCTGCTGGGAGCTTAGGTGTTTGCCTAAGATATAAGCACATGAGCCTGCATATCCTACTTTTCCAAAAAGCTGTGGGCTAGACACAGGTAGATGTTACAGAGCTTCTTTTTTTTTGGGTGGATTTGGAAGAGATGTCCTTAGGTCATCTTTTATATGATTAGCATGGGTTTACCATCTAACAGTTATGAGCATAGCGAGGACTAGGTAAGGTACAGCTCATAGGGGTAGATTTTCAAATAGCGCAAATTGGCCTACTTTTGCTGGCGCATCAGGCGCAAGCAAAAGTAAGCTGGATTTTAGTAGATACGCGCGGAGCCACGCGTATCTGCTAAAAACCTGGATCGGCGTGCGCAAGGCTATTGATTTTGTATAGCCGGCGCGCGCCGAGCCGCGCAGCCTACCCCCATTCCCTCCGAGGCCGCTCCGAAATCGGAGCGGCCTCGGAGGGAACTTCCTTTTGCCCTCCCCTCACCTTCCCCTCCCTTCCCCTACTTAACCCACCCACCCGGCCCTGTCTAAGCCCCCCCCTTACCTTTGTCGGGGGATTTACGCCTCCCTCTGGGAGGCGTAAATCCCCGCGCGCCAGCGGGCCTCTTGCGCGCCGGGACGCGACCTGGGGGCGGGTACGGAAAGCGCGGCCACGCCCCCGGACTGCCCCGGGCCGTAGCCACGCCCCCGTACCCGCCCCCAAAACGCTGCCGACATGCCCCCTAAATGCCGCGACGACCGGGCCCGCCCCCCAACACGCCCCCGACACGCCCCCCTCGGAGAACCCCGGGACTTACGCGAGTCCCGGGGCTCTGCGCGCGCCGGTAGGCCTATGTAAAATAGGCTCACCGGCGCGCAGGGCCCTGCTCGCCTAAATCCGCCCGGATTTGGGCGGATTTAGGCGAGCAGGGCTCTGAAAATCCGCCCCATAATGAATAGAAGTTTTTTAGGACAGGTAGTCATAGCTCTACCCTAGTTCTTCCTTTTTTACAGCTTAGGTACATGGGGATAAAGTGATGTAATACTGCATTTAGGATACAAGGACACTATTGTTCACATTCTTTACATGTTACATGAACACTGGTAGGAAAAGGGCAGCAGGTGATGGTAAAGCAGGATCACAGGGCTGTAGAAGAGATTGGGGCTTTCTCTCTTCATAAGGCCTGAACATAACATAAGATATGCCATACTGGGTTAGACCAAGGATCCATCAAGCCCAGTATATTGTTTCCAAAAGTGGCCAATCCAAGTCACAAATACCTGGCAAGTATCCAAACATTAGATAGAACACAAGCTACCACTGGTTATTAATTACTATCATAGCAGTTTATGGATTTATCCTATAGAATCTTATACAAACCTTTTTTAAACCCAGTTACACTAACTACTGAAACCACATCCTCTGTCAATGAATTCCAGAGCTTAACTATGTGCTGAGTAAAAAATAATGTTCTTCAATTTGTTTTAAATGAAATACTTGCTAACTTCATGGTGTGCCCCCCTGGTCCTTCTAATATCTGAGAGAGTAAATAACTGATTTACATTAATTTGTTCAAGTCCTTTCATGATTTTGTAGACTACTATCATATCCCCTCTCAGTCATCTCGTCTCCAAACTGAACAGCCCTAACTTCTTTAGCCTTTCCTCATAGGGCAGCTATTCTATGCCCCTTATCATTTTGGTCACCCTTCACCAGGGGGCACACCATGAAGTTAGCAAGTAGTTCATTTAAAACAAATTGAAGAACATTATTTTTTACTCAGCACATAGTTAAGCTCTGGAATTCATTGACAGAGGATGTGGTTTCAGTAGTTAGTGTAACTGGGTATGTCCTTGTACAGCTATATCCTTTTTGAGATATGGTGACCAGAACTGCACACAGTATTCAAGGTGAGGTCTCACCATGGAGCAATACTGAAGCATTATGACATCCTCCATTTTATTTTCCATTCCCTTCTTAATAATCCTAACATTCTGTTTGCTTTATTGATCACCACAGCACACTGGACTGATGATTTCAATGTATTATCCACCATGATGCCTAGATCTCTTTCCTGGGTGGGTAACTCCTAAGATAGAACCTAACTTTGTGTAACTACAGCAAGGGTTATTTTCCCCTATATGCATCACTTTGCACTTCTCCACGTTAAATTTTATCTGCCATTTGGAAGCCCAGTCTTCCAGTCTTGCAATGTCCTCCTGCAATTCATCACAGTTCACTTGAGATTTAACTACTCTGCATAATTTTGTATCATCTGCAAATTTGATCACCTCACTCGCTGTACCCTTTTCCAGAACATTTATAAATATATTAAAAAGCACCAGTCCAAGTAGAGATACCTGAGGCACTCCACTGTTTACCTTTTTCTACTGTGAAAACTGACCATTTAATGCTACTCTCTGTTCCCTGTCTTTTAACCAATTTGCAATTCCACAAAAGGACATCACCACCTATCCCATGACTTTTTAGTTTTCTTAGAAGTCTCTCATGCAGGACTTTGTCGAACTCCTTCTGAAAATCCAAATACACCACATCTACCAGTTCACCTTTGTCCACATGTTTATTCACCCCTTCAAAAAAAATATAGGAGATTTGTGAGGTAAAACTTCCCTTGGGTAAATTCATGCTAGCTGTGTCCCATCAAACCATGTCTATCTAAATGTTTTGTGGTTTTATTTTTTATAAGTTTCTATGATTTTCCTGGCACTGAAGTCAGGCTCACTAGTCTATAGTTTCCCTGATCACCCTGGATCCTTTTTTAATATATAGGGGTTATATTGGCCATCTTCCAGTCTTCAGGTACATTGGATGTCTTTAATGATAAGTTACAAATTTTTACTAATATGTCTGAAATTTCATTTTTTAGTTCTTTCAGAACCCCGGATTGTATACCATCCAGTCCAGGTGATTTACTACTCTTCAGTTTGTCAATCAGGTCTGCTACATCTTCCAGGTTCACCGTGATTTGGTTCAGTTGATCTGAATCATCACCCATGAAAACTTTCTCCAGAACGGGCATCTCTCCAATATCCTCTTCAGTAAGCACTGAAGCAAAGACATTGTTTAATCTTTATATGATGGCCTTATCTTTTCTAAGTGCCCCCTTAACCCCTTGATCATCCAACTAACTCCCTTGCAGGCTTTATTTATTTATTTTTTTTATTTATGCATTTTAACAAAAATTTACAAGATTATTCTTGTAGGAAAATACAGAGAATATTTTAAATACAATAAAAAAGAAACATATATTCCACAAATACAAAATATTCTCTAAATTTAAGTCCTCAGAATATGGGGGGTAGGAAACACAACTCCAAGAAAGGTATTTTACTTCTGAGGTAATATCACAGTACAGAGAACTAATAATTTCTATGAGGGACTTAAAGAAGTACTGTTCCCTATGGTTGTTAACGGGGTTTTTCCAATGAGAAATTTAGTTAGTTGTGGGGGCTTGAAAAAGATATAAGTATTATTAGCATATTTGATAATGCATTTGCAAGGATATTTGAGGAAAAATGCCCCCCCCCCCCTACTGACAAAACTTGCGATTTCAAGAGAAGAAAAGCCTTCCTTCTCTTTTGAGTGTCTCTCGAGATGTCTGGGAACACTCTTATTCGACAACCCAAAAAAACAACATTTCTATGCCTTAAACATAATCTTAACAACCAGTTCTTGTCTGGTTCCAAGGCCAGAGTAATAATCAAAGTTGCAGGCGAGATTTTTTCCATTTTTGAGACTTCTAATATTGCCGAGATGTCTATTGGCAAATTTCCTTGCACATTTTCTGGAATCACACCATCTCTTTGTTCAACCTCGGTCTGACCCCTATTTTGAGGTTAATAAAATATTTTCGAGAGGGGTGGAATAGCTGACTCCACCACTTGAAGCACTTCCCAGAGATATTTCTTAAATATCTCTCTAGGGGAGACCATGGGTACTTGCAGAAAGTTTATAAATCTTAAATTTGTTTTTTAGTTGATTTTCAATATTTTCCATTTTTACAGCCAAGCTCTTTTTCTCTTTTATCATCATAGTCTGTGTTTGTTGGAGGCCCTTAATTTGTCCAGTATTCACCTTAACTTGTTGTTCCAAGTTAACATTAGAGTCAGCGTTTCTACTTTCTCCTCCATTGATATTTAAATTTACATTTATCGGTTGTATTTGCCGCAAGATAGAAGTTCTCATTTCATTTATTGATTCCAAATCGTCTCTAGTGAAAATACAGTGGGTCTTACCACACTCACTAACAGGCCAATACAGTACAGTGCGCTCTGACGGAGCGCACTGTTAACCCTCCATTGGACACGTGTTTTCGACACGCTAGTGTTACCCCTTATCCAGTAAGGGGCAGAAAACGCGCGTCCAACCCCCCCTGAACCTAATAGCGCCCGCAACATGCAAATGCATGTTGATGGCCCTATTAGGTATTTCCGCGCAATTCACAAAGCAAAATGTGCAGCCCAGCCGCATATTTTACTTTCAGAAATTAGCGCCTACCCAAAGGTAGGCGCTAATTTCTTCGGGCACCGGGAAAGTGCACAGAAAAGCAGTAAAAATTGCTTTTCTGTGCACCCTCCGACTTAATATCATGGCGATATTAAGTCGGAGGTCCTGAAAGTTACCAAAAGTAAAAAAAAAAAAAAAAATTGAAGTCGGCCTGCGGCTCGAGAACCGGACTCTCAGTTTTGCCGGCATCCGGTTTCCGAACCTGTGGCTGTCAGTGGGCTTGAGAACCGACGCCGGCAAAATTGAGCGTCGGCTGTCAAACCCGCTGACAGCCGCCGCTCCGGTCCAAAAGGAGGCGCTAGGGACGTGCTAGTGTCCCTAGTGCCTCCTTTTACCCATTTTTACTGCCAGGCCTAATTTGCATACAGAATTGTGCGCACAGGAGAGTGGCCTGTGCGCGCGCCGGGAGATCTCCCGCGGACTTTACTGTATCGGCCCGTAAGATAGACTCTGGGAAAACTTCCTCGCTTCTGCCCGTCTCTCTCAGTGCTGAACTTTCCTCTCCGCCGAGTTGACCCAGAAGAACTGGGCTCCCTGCTGCCGCCGCACTTCCTGCAATCCCTGCCAGGTCCCACTCCATGACTCCTTGGTCTGGTATCGCTCCTGCCGCTCCGGTCATGCCACTCACAGCTGCAGGGTTTCTCGGCGGTGTACCCTCTGTGGGGCTAAGGGGAGATAGTGAGCCAGGAAGAGAGGGGAGTTCCTCTTCCCCTCCCCCACTCTCCAGTGGCTGCATACCTGCTCCTTGTTCTCCGCGGACAATGTGGGCATCCATGGTTCCAGTAAGCGTCATCGTCGTGGGGGCCTCAGGGTAGGGTTCCCCCCTCGGTTTTCATTTTCTTCCCATGAAAAGAAACTTGTTTGCAGGAAACAGAGTTCGTTTTACCCACGAACCAGATGCCGACCTGTGTCACCGTGTGGCCTTCTTGGATCCGCCCCCAAAATTAGGACCCTTTGCAGGCTTACTGCTTCAGACATATTATTGTGAGTTTCTGCCTCTATGGCCAACTTTTTTTTCAAATTTTCTCTTATCCTATCTTATCAATGTCTTACATTTAAATTGCCAATGCTTATGCTTTATCCTATTTTCTTCTGATGGATCCTTTTTCCAATTTTTGAATGAAGATCTTTTGGCTAAAATAGCCTCTTTCAACTAACCTTTTAACCATGTCAGTAATTGTTTTGCCTTCTTTCCACCTTTCTTAATGCATGGAATACATCTGGTCTCTGCTTCTAGGATGGTATTTTTTTAACAATGACCATACTTGTTGCACACTTTTTACCTTTGTAGCTGCACCTTTCAGCTTTTTTCTATTTTTCTCATTTTATCAAATGTTCCCTTTGAAAGTTTTATGCTAGAGCTGTGGATTTACATACTGTCCCCCTTCCAGTCATTAAATCAAATTTGATCATATTATGATCACTATTGCCAAGCGGCCCCACCACCATTACCTCTCTCACCAAATCCTGTGCTCCACTGAGAATTAGATCTAAAATTGTTCCCTCTCTCGTCGGCTCCTGAACCAATTGCTCCATAAAACTGTCTTTTATTCCATCCAGGAACTTTATCTCTCTAGCATGTCCTGATGTTTCACTTACCCAGTCAATATTGTGGTAATTGAAATCTCCTGTTATTACTGCACTACCAGTTTGGTTAGCTTGCCCAATTTCTCTTAGCATTTCATTGTCCATCTCACCATTTTTGTCAGGTGGACAGTAGCATACTCCTATCACTATTCCCTTCCCAAACACACAAAGATTCGATTGTACATTTAGTCTCATGCAGGATCTTTATCCGGTTGGACTCTATGCCATCCCGGACATAAAGCACCACCCTGCCACCAAGATGCTCCTCTCTGTCATTGCGATATAATTTGTACACTGGAATAGCATTATCCCATTAGTATCCTCTTTCCACCATGACTCTGAGATGCCAATTAAGTCTATGTCATCATTCACTGCTATATACTCTAATTCTCCCTTCTTAATTCTTAGACTTCTGGCATTAGCATACAAACATTTCAAAGTGAGTTTTTTGTTTGTATTTACATTCTGCTTTTCAGCTGACATGGATAAATTAAAATCTTTTAGTTCAGGTGAGTTTTAAATTATAGGGAGTTCCTCAAGGGTCAATCTTTTCCTCCATGTTGTACATGTTGCTATTATATTCCATCCTGTCAGCCCATATGGAGGAATTTAGAATCTGTGCAGATGATATACAGTTAGTCTTCCCGGTTGGATCTTCTTCTCTTGCAGGTGATGCCATAATTAAATGTCTATCTGCAATTACATTTTGGTTAGCCCAGAATGGCCTCTGCCTAAATCTTGCCAAGACTGAAGCTTTATAGATCAGTAAGTCAACATGGCCATCTAGTTCGAACCAGGGCTTTGTGGAGGGTTGGGTTCTCTGCTTAACTTTTCTAACATAGTTCAAGATGTTGGCTTTTTAGTTGACTCTGCCTTTTCTTTAAAGCCTCAGTCACAGGCCATTGACAAATCAGCTTGCCCTTTAAAGTACCTGATTCCAGCTTCTGATGTCCATTTGGTTATTCAAGCATTCATTATAAATACAACTGATTACTGCAGTTCTTTAAATATAGGTCTGCCAAGATATATGGTACCCTCTCTGCAGTTAATACAAAACGCAGTGGCATGTTTATTGATTCCTTGCTCTGCAAGGGATCATTACTCTAGTGATCCAGCAACTCCATTGGCTCCCCATTCCCCAGAGGATCCAATCTGAAGTCCTGTCCTTAGTTTTTAAATCTCTTTAGGCTGATGGTCCAGTCTACCTAGCTAGTAGATTAAGCTGATATACTCCTTCACGCAACTTGCGCTTTGCTGATAAAAACCTTTTGGTGGTTCCTCCCACCAAAAGTGCAAAATATCAGGTAATCCCTATGCAAGCCTTCTCATTCATGGATCCCACCTTACGGAATAATCAACCTAATGAGTTGCGAGAGATTACAGACTCCAGTCTTTTTAAGAAAAAATTGAAAACTTATTTCTTTAAACTGGCATTTCCCTGACCTTAAGGTACCTACTTGTTTTATTTATGTGTTCAAACTCTTATAATATTTTGTTCTGTCTGTTATGATTAGCTGTATACTGTTATGAGTATTTTGATGTCAATTGTTTTAATTTATGTTTATATCACTGAAAACTGCCTAGTGTGGTTGTCCTTAAAGGTGCTATCTAAGAAATTTTAATCAATAATAATAAATAAATAATTCTTGCATGACATATACTCTTCAACTGAGATCCTTCCACCTGGAAATCATATATCGTATATGGTTCTCTCTGAGAGCAGTTAAAAGTTCTATCAGAGAGCTGGGTTGATGAACACAGCAATCATTTCACTGATAAATCAGCTGTAGTTTCCTCACTCTCCAGCTTCTTCTCACAGTCCGATTCATATTCTCTGCAGACCCAGTCCTCAGACTGGGGACTAGATTATACTAAAGATGTTTTATAACAATGGGTTACATAATCATTCACCTATATGTTTGAACATAGGCGATGGATTTCCTTTTTAGACAGGTGGGCTTTATTAGATCAGGTCCTCAAGGCCAAGGCCTCAAGCTGATAGCACGTGTGTTAAGGAGTCTACAGACTCTGCCAAGAAACTGAGCCAGAAATCCCTTCCCTGAAATATGTGTAACCCCTGAGCTGATGTCCCCTTATAGAATTCCAAGTTCCAAAATCTTAGGGCTTCTGCTGGTTCAAACTTTCCTTACTGTTATCAAGCACCTCTGAGCCCAGAATTCTCTGTCAGTGGTAGTGGTAGTGGTGGTGGTGGTAGAGGGGAAGAATGGGGCAGAAGGACTTCTGTCCAAGACCCTGAGTGTTTTTAAGACAATCTTTGGAATAGAGCAGTAATATCATGCTGGAAGCTGATAGTAGTTTCCAGTTTAACTGCACTATCAATTTAATGGAAGTTGATGAAAAGGAGACAAAAAAAAATTAAGGTGCCAAAAGATGTCCTCAAATACTACAAATGTCTATTTAACTCTGGAAAATGTACATATCCAATGTAACTGTCAAGGACCTTCAGATATTCCTGGCTTCTTGACAGCCAGGTCATCTTGTTGATAGCTGGATCTTCATATTTCTTTTCACAAAATAAAGCAAAGTTAATTTCCAGCTCAAGTGCACAGCTTGAATGCCACTCCCTTGTCTTGTACTTTTCATATTACTCTCTGTGTTGATTATATTGATTGTGTAACAACATTGCTCTAAACATATTCTATTCATGCTGACATTTCATGATGATGACATATGCCACTTACAGTAATAATCATCATGATTCCTTTTTGAGACTACTGCAGGCAAAGTCGTTGCAGCCATGCAAATCCACACTGGGAGAGGAAATTGTGTGCTGTGTCTCAAAGACAAATTAAAGACCTGCATCTGCAACATGCTGAGAGGTATGGCAAGTCAGCAAGAGATCTCCACTCCGTATCATGTTCAGTTAGGAGTTGACGATGGATTTTCACAAATAATCTTTGAATGCTGGGACTGCCAACTGAGAAAGCTGTGGTTATTGGTTGTGCTACAATAAGAAGCCTGCCCTGGGAAGCTGTTTTCTTGAAGAATTGGTGGAGAGCTGCTACTGCCAAGCATATATGCCCTATTGCGGAAGATCGGACCATTGTCTGGAGATGTACCTGAAACTGAAGAGCTTTTCCTATCTAAGTTATCCATTTCATCAGGAAGCAGCAGTAAGTGGAACAAACATGATAGTGATCAGGTTAGTCTGAAAGTGTTTCCAATGATCCCTGTGCCAGAGGTTGCTGTATATCCTGTTCCTTGTCTAGTGGAAACTGCCATTTCCCTTTTGGGAAAACTGTTAAGTTGGCGAGACCATCTTCCTCCTTGCTGAAGGAAGATCTAACAACTAGTGAGGTTCATCAATTTGAGCCCAGGCCTGAGCCTCGTGGTGAGGTGAGGTCATTGTAGGTACCACCAGTAAGCCCAGCCACTAATGAATCCCATGACACCAGCAGAGTGTGGCAATCTCCCCTGCCTTTGTCATATTTTCAATTCCTAGGATGGGGACATAGTTTGCTGCATCACATTTACAAGTATGAGATGGGAAAGTTGAAAGCCTCAGCGCCTGTATCTCCAGATGCTATAAAACAATGGAATAAGAGGGAGGCCAACGTGCTGAGCCCCTGGAGCAGGCCCGGGACATCGCCAGAGAGGTCGGACCGGAGTGGGAGGAGCCAGACAGACGCACAAAAGATCTGCACGGAAGTGAGCCAAGCCAGGGAGGCCAATGCGCTGAGCCCCTGGAGCAGGCCCGGGACATCGCCAGAGAGGTCGGACCGGAGTGGGAGGAGCCAGACAGACGCACAAAAGATCTGCGCGGAAGTGAGCCAAGCCAGGGAGGCCAATGCGCTGAGCCCCTGGAGCAGGCCCGGGACATCGCCAGAGAGGTCGGACCGGAGTGGGAGGAGCCAGACAGACGCACAAAAGATCTGCACGGAAGTGAGCCAAGCCAGGGAGGCCAACGCGCTGAGCCCCTGGAGCAGGCCCGGGACATCGCCAGAGAGGTCGGACTGGAGTGGGAGGAGCCAGACAGACGCACAAAAGATCTGCGCGGAAGTGAGCCAAGCCAGGGAGGCCAATGCACTGAGCCCCTGGAGCAGGCCCGGGACATCGCCAGAGAGGTCGGACCGGAGTGGGAGGAGCCAGACAGATGCACAATAAGACCACTGCGTCAGCGGCGCCCCGCAGCCGCCGGCGCGCCGCCAAAGCCGTGTGCACCTAAGGGGTGCGCACGGCTTTGTCCGGCTTAGTCCGGATTAGGACGGACTGAGACGGCCCAGAAGGGAGAGGCTCTATGCGGTGGACTCAACCACTGAGGCCTTGGGGAATAACAGGTACCAACTTAAAACTTTTGATTCTCTCAATATTATTGTTCTTTAATATAAATTTCGTGCTATGCCAGCCAAGAGAAAGGGGAAGGTGAGGGTTTTTCCCTCAGAACCCCTACCCCCCTTTTGCAATTGGAGATAGATCATTTTATGATGCAGTTAGAGAAGGAGGGTCCCAGTGAATCCTTTGGAGGCCCCTTGGAAGGAGAACGAGTGGCCTCCCAGGAAGAGGCTTCCCTCAGTCCTGATCACCGTCCGCTTCCAGTCCAGCGGGGAACAGATGGAGAAGCGACAATCTCGCCTACCGAAGTGGCAGAGCGAAAGATTGCCTTGGAGGGAGCAAGCTCCGTACTGACTTCAGGTGTGAGAGGTGTTGAGGATTTAAGTCCTGCAACAGAGGAGGCCTCAGAGTTTGCTGTAGGCCTACAACAAAGATCCCTCCAACCTGAAACACCCAAGGATGTACAGCCATTAATATCAAGGCCCGAGACGGTCACATTAGGAGCTATATGGGACCTGGTGAGTGGCCTGAATGCCACTGTGAACAGGCTGGAAGGTAAAATAGACTCTGTCTCTTGTAATTTACAGCAACAACTTTCGGGTATTCAGAGACAAGTAATTGGGGTTACTACTAGACTGGAGGAAACTGAGAGGAATATTAAATCTGTGCAATCAGTGAGTAATATGATGATAAAGATCAGCTTGTTTGTTCTAAGTGGTTAGAATTGCTTGAAAATGTTAGGAAACTGAATGTAAGGATTGTAAATTTTCCAAAAATAGTAGGTGAAACTGTCTTTGTTTCTTTAAAAAGATTTTTGACTGAGGTATTAGGTTTTCCTGAAAATGATTTACCTTCTGTTAATTCTTGTTTTTTCGTTAAGAAAAGAACCTCAGATTTGCCTGTATCCATCCCTGCAAATCTTACTAGTTTTCTAGAAGATTCCACCTTACAGGTGATTGATAGAAACACCTTAATAGTTTCATTCATAACTACCACTGATATTAGTAAATTGATGAAGCTTTACTTTCAGAAATTTCCAGTCTCATATATGGGACAGGATGTTAAAATCTTCCCAGATCTTGCTCCAATCACGCGTAGTAAAAGACGAGAATTTTTGCTTTGAAGACCCAGAGTAATAGCTTTGGGTTTTTCTTTTCTCTTGAAATACCCATGTCAATATATAATTAAACGTGGACATGAATCCTTTTGTTTTTCCCAGATTGACCATCTAAGCCAATTTGTGGTGGCTAGAGAGCCTGCCACCTCCTCCCCAGTAGCAACCTAAGGTGTAAGGCAGAAAGTAAAGTAATAATAGCTGCTAAATGGTACCTTCAATGTAAAGTTATCTTTGTATTTTCTCCTTTGTATTTCCTGCCTATTGGTCTCAGATGTGTGTATTAACACTCCTATAGAATTTAAACGAACTAATAGTTTATTTCAACAATTTAACTTTTACATGATGTTATATTTCAGTTCATTATTAGCTTTTGTTGGAAAGAGCTGTTGCATCAATGCTATATTGAATGTAAAATTACTATGTTTGTATGAGGATAAACCAATAAATAAATAATAATAATAAAAAAAACAATGGAATAATGTTCTGGAAAAATGGGAACCAGTATCTGGTTTTTGGAAGCATTGAGCACATCTAGTAGCCTGAGCCCTTGTTGCTTGCACCTGTTCCTGACACTTTCATGATTATCTAAACTTGGAAAGAGAACTTGGATAAGCGCCATCATCATCAGGACTTAGAGAAGGGAGGTGAGCCTTTCCAGAAATTCCAGAGGGGGATTTTCTTTCTATCGTGCTGCAGAAAACAAAGCCCTGGTATGGGAAGCTCAAATGAGGATTAGAGCGAGCTGTCTAACCTACCAGAATTGGAATTTATAACAGTACCATTACACGAGTCTTGGAAGACTACCCACTGGGTGAGCCCTAGGAATCCACCTGAGGACAGAACTTTAACCTGCCTGTCCCAAGTGGACAGTCTAGTGGTTAACAAAGTTTGACAATTGTTTGGAGGAAAGTATCTCTATGTGCCCATTCACATTATGGATTTTGTGGAAAAACAGCAAGACAAATGGCTGCAAGAACATAACAAGGGACAACTTATCAAAGATCCAGTGAACATCAGGCATACCAAAAATCATCCCATGTTTCAAAAAGTCATGCATTTTAGGGTAAAAGAGATGAAACAGTGCTGTAACATGCATAAGAACTATCAGGCCGATTCAGTACGGTGCGCTTAGGCCGAGTGCACCGTTAGCCCCCGTTTGGACGTGCGTTTTCAATGTGCTATTATTACCCCTTATACAGTAAGGGGTAATAGGGTGTGGAAAATGCATGTCCAACCCCCCCTGAAACTAATAGCGCCCTCAACATGCAAATGCATGTTGATGAGGCTATTAGTTAGTCTCGCACGATACAGAAAGTAAAATGTGCAGCCAAGCCACACATTTTACTCTCAGAAATTAACGCCTGCCCAAAGGCAGGTGTTAATTTCGGCCGGCACCGGGAAAGTGTACAGAAAAGCAGAAAAAACTGCTTTTCTGTACACCCTCCGACTTAATATCATAGCGATATTAAGTCGGAGGCCCCAAAAATTAAAAAAAAAAAAAAAATCTGCCCGCAGCCCGCGGGTTAAAAATGGATGCTCAATTTTGCCGGTGTCCATTTTCTGAACCTGTGGCTGTCAGCGGGTTTGACAATCAACGCCGGTAAAATTGAGCTGACAGCTGCCGCTTCTGCCAATAAGGAGGCGCTAGGGACGCGCTAGTGTCCCTAGCTCCTCCTTATTAGCGCAGGTGCTCATTTGCATACAGAATCGTGCGCCCAGGAGCGTGGCCTAGGCGCGCATCGGGAGAGCGGGTGCTCGCCTCGGAGCACTGGCTCTCCCGCGCATTTTACTGAATTGGCCTGTATGTTATGTGTGTGCTTGCCAGTGTTTCTAAAAGATAATGTATGAAGATGAAGAAAAAAAAATCCTTCCTTAAGGAACCAAGAAGGTGAATTTTAAAAGCCCAATGTGTGCATCAATTAGGGAATGTGCACACAAGTCAGGCTTATGCATGCCTACTGAATTTTCAAAGCCTTCCAGATACACATGCATTTCCAGCTGCATGCACATCTCACTTGGAGCACCTTTAAATTTAAGGGCTTCTGATGGTTCAAACTTTCTTTACTGTTATCAAGCCCATCTGAGTCCAGAATTTCCTGTCAGTGGTAGAGGTAGAGTGGGGTGGGTGGAGAGATCTTCAAGGTACTGACAGTTGTTAAGACAGTCTTTGGAGTATACCAGTAATAATCATGCTAGAAGCTGATAGTGGTTTTCAATTTAACTTTACTATCAGTTTAATGGAAGCTGATGAAACTGTTCATTTACAATTTCTTATTCAATACAGTCCATCATGCTGTTGGTTTTAAAGATCCCTCCCATAATTTGGTGAATAGGGTTCTTAAATCCATTTTAAGTGTAATAAACTAAAGTCCCACGTCTCATAACTTTATTCTGTTGTACAAAATTACTTCTTATTTCTTATATGTTCTCCTCAAAGTCCTTGATGGTACTTGGAGGGTACCTTCCTGCTACTCTCTTCAATATTCAGATGATAGCTTAGTGGCTTACACTGGATAGTTACCACTGGTTCTCTCCAGAGTCAACTTCTCCTCTTTCCAGGAATGAATGACTCATTCTGTTGTGGAGTGCTAGGAGAGCGGTCCCACTTCCCAAGAGGTGTGTGTTCTTGGGCCACGGCTCGACCTCAGAGGAACTCCGAAGAGGTGCCGCGGTAGGTGAGGCATGCCCGAGCATGGGCTGGCAGGAGCGAGGCTGGACTGAAGACTGGAGACACTGACCCTCCTCCGGACCTGCACGCTTCGGAAGACCAACAACGCAATGATGGTCTTATGAACAGTCCTCCGACCGTTCCAAGCCCTTTCGGACCTGCCGCAGGGTACGGCAAGAAGCGGCAGGCCGGATGGAGTTCAGGGCAGTGGAGATCGGAACGTTGAGATTCAGACGAGACTCAGGGATGAGGTACTTGGATGCACAGACGTAGACTCAGGCACAGACGAAGACTCAGGAACGAGGTTCTTGGATGCACAAGCAAGACTCAGGAAAAGACGTAGACTCAGGAACAAGATACTTGGCTTTCAGAAGACTCAGAAACAAGGTACTTGGCTTTCAGAAGACTCAGGTACAAGGTACAAGGCTTGCATCATGAAGTGCCCTACTCAGCCCGCCCGTGGGGCTGGTCACGGACCATGACATGGCTTTCCAAGCGGTACCAAGCGTACAGAAGACTCAGGAACAAGGTACAAGGCTTTCAGGAGGTTCAAACAAGGCTCAAGGTAATCAGAAGATTCAGGTAAAGCACTGGGGTGAGAGTGCAACGCAGCGCGCCCTACACAATCCACCCACGGGACTGGTCACGGACCACGCTGGACTCGAGGAGCCTCTAGACGAGAAGTGGAGCAATGAAAGAAGCATGTCTCAGAAACTGTAGAGGCCTGCACTGAGGCACGCCCTATTCAGCCGCCAGTGGCTGGTCACGGACCACGCTGGAAATATAGGTTCTGGCAGAGTCTTTGGCACGGACGGAGCAAGCACTAGGGACTCCGTAGACCAGGGACAAGTACTGAAGCGGAAGTCTCCCAGAGGCTAGTGCTGCAGAAGAGAGGTAGGCATCGTACCATGAGGCGCCCTACACAGCCCACCCATGGGGCTGGTTGCGGACCACGACATGGCACACCAGGAAGTGTGGTACGAGGAACCAGGGGTTCAGGATAGCAAGACAGACTCACGGACTTCAGAATCAGGAGAAGCAACATCAGGCTGGATCACGGATATCAGGAACAAACATCTGGACTGGAACACAGGTACTGGATCAGGAGACAGACCTTAGGGCTGGCACATGGACATCTGGAACAGTAGGTGAACATCAGGACTGGAACGTAGACAAAAGGACAAGACGAGGAGCTCCAACGAAGAACAGGAAACACAGGACCTTGAAGAAGTGCTGGAACAAGGACGACTCCCGGAGCGAAGGCTAGCAGGATCCCAGGAGTGACCAACTCCTTGCGAAGGCAAAGCTGGAATGGATGCTGAGCCCTTTTGTAGGGCTGAAGAGGACAACGCCCAGGGAGGGGTCAGCAGGGGGCCACATCTGGCTGGCCCTTGAAGAGGAGGAGAGAGGCGCACACCCGCACCTTAGGAAGCTGGATGAGGAGAGGCAGGATCCGCTGGTGGCATTCCCAGCCACGTGGAAGGCCAAAGGAGTGAGGCAGGCAGCGGGGCAGCCCTGCCCCGAAGCTGGAGGAAAGGCAGGTAGCTGGAGCAGCTTCTTGCCGCGAAGAAACCAGGCAAGGAAAGAAGAAGGGCTGCAGGCACCAGCATGGACGGCCTCCCTGCCGGCCAAGGACCCGGACAGAAGCAGGCACCGGCAGGGACGGCCTCCCTGCCGGCTGATGGCCCCGGCAACGATGAGGACAACTCCCCGTCGTGCCGAGGACCCTGGGAACAGCAGCGGCAGTCCCAGCCATGAGAGAGGTCTCCTGGCAGTCGGCCCTGCCACGCAGGGCAAGAAAACGCAGCTCATGTGCCGCGTCAGGGGGAGCAGTGTCGGGGAGCCTGCCCTCGAGGAGCACGGGCAGGACTGCAACACATTCCCTGCAGGACTTCTCTCAGTGAGAGAATCCAAACTCCTTTAAGATGTTAAGCACTGAGTCCTGGAGAACTCAGCCAGATATCAGAGATAGAATAGTTCCAGATACTACCAAAATTGGATCTAAGAAGGGTGGACTAAAACTTCCCTTATCCCAACTCAAAAGGGACAAAAATAATAGTATTAAGGTTGGTACAAGGCATCCTTTCTCCCTTTTCTAAGTTGAGATGATGATGGCTCTTATCCCAGTTCTTTTTCCAAGACTACAAAAGCAGATTTCCTTCCATGAGTTCTAAGGGTCCTTTCCCCAAAAGAAAATAATACAGACCCAGGAACAGAAACATCCTACCCCTGTAAGGGATAACCAAAAATCCACACTTCAAAATGGTGGCACTAGTTTTTATACTCTATGGAATCTACCATTTCAGCCTCCCACATAGAAAATCTAAAATCCAACCATCATCTACTATCCACCCAGTTAGTAAGGGACAGACCTCTTAGTACAGACCCAGTAAGTCTCACTATACATGAAATCAAGAGAAGAAGCATGTAGTCCCCACTCTGATCTCATAAAAAGCTCTTCCTGTTCAGAGAGAGAAAGAGAGATGGAGAGAGAGAGAGACCCAGATCATGGAAAGTTTCCTGCACAGGTGCTATCCAAATTTACAGAGCCAGGTAAGACAAACCATACTTTACAGAAAAGAAGGATTTTTATTCCTAGTTTAAAAATGGTTTTCCTTGTTGAAAAGCCTCAGATAGTCCTGGCTGAAATATCTTCCTTTGAGCAGCAGGCACTGTAGTTCTGATGAATTCTAGAACAATGTCTAAGTGCTTTATTATATGTAAAGCTAAGGGTGCTTTCTCTATTTAAAAGCCAAGAGCTTTTTACTATGTTTAATGCTAAGGGTTTTCACTCTGTTTCAAACTCAAGTGGTTTCCATTATGTTTAAGATTAAATAATCTTGCCTTTTTTTTTTTTTTTTTAAATTGAGGAGTGGCCTAGTGAATTGAATAGTGGGCTGTGAAACATGGAAACTAGGGTTTAAATCCCATTGCTACTCCTTGTTACCTTGGGCAAGTTATTTCACCCTTCATTGCTCTGAGAAAAAATTTAGACCTAGTTTATCATTTTGCTATAAATATAGTAAAAATAGTGCCTGCAATAAAAAGAGGGCACCTTGTTATTTTAACTTTGAACACTGCATTACCAACTGAACAGGCTTTTATCACAATTTGGGCTGCGAGTGCGAGAGAGAGAGAGAGAGACTCACATATAAGTTAACTATTTAAATCACTATAAAAGGGGGCCACTTGTAATTCGAGGTGAGGTTGGGGGGGGGGGGAATAGGTGAGTAAATTTGTACAATGTGCTCTCTACCTAGCTTTGTACAATGTAGTCTCTTCCTAGCTTGATGGCAGCTGGAATGCATCAAGCTAGGTAGAGAACACATTGTACAACTCTACTCTTCTTTTACCTTTCATCACTCTAAATCACATAAAATCTTCACTGCTGGAAACTGTGCTGTTCGTACCTTTGACTGTGACTGTAAAGCTGTCCCCCAAAACCTACCCTACCCCCAAATCTCACCCAGAGTTCATGTCCCCTCTTACAATGGTATGAATAATTACCAGATATTTTCGCCTCCCCAGATTCTCTCTCTTTTTCTCTCTCTGGAATTTGTGATAAAACATCTTCTTTTGGTAACGCACAGAAAAAAGGTGTGGTTAAAACCTGTGTTATTCTATTGCATGCCATGTTAACTGACCCTCATTTCCATATGCATTTTGTGATCTGGTATTTTTCACATGCGTTATCTCCTGCATTAAGGCCCTAATGCAAAATGATGAATGGCCCTTTTGGATTGTAAAATATCTGGGAAAAGGGAAATACCTACAGTACCTGAATGTAATCTGCTTTGAAGTACCAGCAAAATAGATTGCAAATAAATAAATAAACTCATTTGCTTTCCTTAGGTTTAAGATAAGGGTTTTTCTTATGTTTAAAAGCCAAATACTTTCATTTAATTGAATGAGAAATGCTAATTCTGGATAGCAGACTGTAAGGCATGTTATTAAAGGCAGCAAGACTAGCTTAGAACCAGAAAATGTACTGTTATTTTAAGGCTGGAACCCTGAATGACTATACTCTCCTGAGTTTTGTTTCCAATAAACACTGCCTTACTTCTTACCATCTTGATTATATCTTTTGAGCTCATCAGTCCCTTGGTTCCCTCATACTTGCACATCAAACAGCCACATTGTATGCCTGTGCTTTCTTTCTACTAGAACCAGCTCCTTGCAAGAAACTTCCCTCTTTTGTCCAAGATGTTAGCTCATTTGTCTTAAAAACACCGAGTACCCTATTTACTAAACACTTTCCTGTAGACCCAAAAATGGGAAAAAATAACTTTAGCAAATTGGACCCTGAAGATGTTGGTTCGCCCAGATATGGACTGAGACATGTTGGCATCTAGGGCAAGCTAATAATTTGGCACCCCTTCCACTATTTCAGTGTCCCCGCTGGTGAGTTTTCACTGCCCTATTGGTTGGCTCCCTGGGCAATTGCCCTGCTGGCCCTGCGTTTACTCAGTATTTCTGTTTGTGCCTGCCTGCTGTGCTGTCACAGGTATTACCGGATCTGTGATTTTCTGCCTGCCTTCTCCAAAAATTAAGCATCTTATGATGTCCATGGAGAATACAATGTGGATCCTGCTACCTTTCTTATGTGAAGCAAATACTCTTAACATTTGAGCTAATTCCCCTTCTCCTTTAGGGGCTAAATTGAAAACATATGTTTTTCAACTTGCTGACCCTTAAAATGTAATTGCATTCTTGTTTATCAGTCCATTTCCAAACTATTATGTGCTGATCATTTTATTGTGAGGTGCAATATAAAAACTGCAAATAAATAAATATATGCTTATGAAATGTTTGCTTGTTTGAGCAATGCAAGTATCAAGCAATATGAAAAGAGAGCATGAGAAATAGCCAAGAATCTTTTCTCTTATACTTTATTCTCTCTCTCTTCTTTCCTTAGAGAAAGATACTCAAAGTTTCTCAGAAACGACTCAGTATGTCCATTCTTCAATGTGTCTTTCTTTCTCTTAACTGCCTCAGCTTTTCCAACCTCTCCTTTTCACCCTACTCTCCTATTTTTAACATCTTGCTCTTCATCCTTCTATTCTCTCATCTAACCATGCATCTAATCTCTTCCCGCCTCGTTCCTTCATCCTATCCACTCTTACTCTTCTACCCTTTCTCATTTTCATCCCTCCAATCTTCCCCTTTCTCCTTCTCCCATTCATTTCCCCACTCTTACCCCTCCATTTCTCACCCTTCCAGTCACTCCACTTTCCCTCCTCTCATTCCCACTCCTCCTTCTATTCCTTATCCTTCCTGCCCTAATCACTTCCCCACTTTCTAACAAATCATTTTCTCCCCACCCATCCTTCCTTAATTACATCACCTCTCTACCCCTCCATTTCTTTTCTACCCTTTTCCTAGCATGAGACTGCCAAACACCCCAGCTCTAATGGTCCTTCCCTCCCTCCCCATGCTATCTTCCACAACACCTTGCCCAGGTCACGTCTGAAACCATTGTAGATCCCAAAGTGCCAATAAAAACTGCTTGAACCACCTGGGCTGCAGATGCTGCTGGAGAAAAAATTCAATGGTCCATTGATATCAATGTGAGGGAGACAAAGAGTTCTGTGGGCCTGGAGGAGGAAGGATGAATATGGCAGGTTTAGGTGGGAAGTACAATGTGGCAGGACCAGGGGGGAGGAAAGGAGGTTGAAAGGTTAGTAGTCAATACAAGGAAGAAGATTTTGGTAGTATCTTTTTTAGGAAGGAGGAAGTAGAACATGGCAGCAGTGTCAAGCAAAAGAGGGGGGAGGGGGTGAAAGGAGCATGGGAACATCAGAAAAGCAAGTTTAAATAAATGCATGGCAATAGTAGGTCATAGAAATATAGAACATGACATCAGCTGAAGACTGTATGGCCTTTCTAGTTTGCCTATCCACATCTCCTGTTTACCTTTATAGTCCCTTCCTCTCCTTCAGAGAATCTCTATGCTTGTCCCATGTTTACTTGAATTTTGATACTGTCCTTGTCTCCATCACATCCATAGGGAGGCCGTTTCATCCATCCACCATCCTTTTTGTAAATAAATTTATTTTGATTAATTCCGAGTCTAACCCCTTTCTCATGCATCCCATACACTTTCATTTCAGAGCCTTCTATCTACTGGAAGAGGCCCACTTCCTGTGTATCTGATATTTAAATATCACTATTATACCTTTCCTTTCCCTTCTTTCCTCCAGGGTATACATGTTTAGATTTTTAAGTCTGTCTCCATATGTTTTATTATATAAACACTTGACCATTTTAGCCCTCTGGACTAACTCTGGGCCTAATTTACTAAGACTTTTTTTTCCCATTCTGTGTCTATGGGAAAAATGCATAGTCAATGAGCCCTCTATTCAGTTTATTTTATTTTGAAAGTACCGCACCCAGAATTGTATATAGTACTCCACCAGACAATTGTACAGAAGCACCAGTATGGAAAAACCAAAAAGAAGAGAAAACAGCAGATGGGAGAACTGAAAAAGCTCACTCTCATTAAGATGTTAATTTACATAGGCCCAGAAGGATAAGATGAAAGAGAATCTGTGACAATATGCTCAGATCAGAGGATGACAGAAGGGGCAGTTAAGATCTATGAAGCCCGATATTCAGCACTACTTAGCCAGATAAGTAGCGACTTATCCGGCTACATTCATCAGCCATCACTTACTGGATAAGTGACTTATCCAGCTAAGTGGTTAGCTGGATATCTAGTGGGTGGATTGGGGTGGTGCTACTTATCCAGCTAACTTTGCCCAATAAGCGCTGATATTTGGACTTAACCAGTTAACTAGATAAGTTAGACCTGCCATAGAGCAGGTCTAACTTAGCTCGATATAACTTATCCAGCTAAGTAGTGCCAAATATGGGGATATTCGGCTGCATAGCTGTGCTGCCGATTATCCCATGTAAGTTAGCCGGATAAGTTTTATCTGACTGGCATGCATAGACATTTATTTCTGAATATAGAGCCCTCAGCAAATAGCTGAAGCCAGGAGGAAATGCTGGGTTTTAGAAAGAGGGTCATTTAGAGAAGCAGGGTGAAGGCATGATTCTAGGCATCAAGAAGTTAGAAGCACCAGTCCTGTTGTAGCCTGAAAGATGTCTTAGGGCAAATTGACAAACAAAAGAGTAACAAATCACCTATATATTCCAGAGTGCTGCAAGAACTGAAAAATGAAATTGCAGACCTGCTATTAGTAATCTGTAAACTATCATTAAAATCAGTTACAGTACCTGTAGATTGGAGGATGTCAAATGTAACAGCAGTTTATAAAAAAGGGTTCCAGAGGTGATACAGAAAACTATAGACTGGTGAGCCTGATGTCAGTGCTAGGAAAAATGGTTGAACTATTCTAAAGAACAAAATTACTGTACATATAGAGATAGTCATAGTTTAATTGGTCAAAGCCAACATGCATTTAGCCAAGGGAAGTCTTGCCTCACCAATCTGCAACTTTTTTTGAAGGCATGAATAAACGTGCAGATAAAGGTAAGCAGTTGATAGATATAGTATATCTGATTTTAAGAAAGCGTTTGACCAAGTACCTTGTGAGAGACTCTTGAGGAAATTAAAATGTCACGGGTTAGGAGACAATGTTCTATTGTGGATTGAGAACTGGTTAAAAGATAGAAAGCAGAGAGTAGAGCTAATTGGTGAATTTTCTCAATGGAGAAAGGTGAATAGTGGAATGCCCCGGGATCTGTACTGGCAACTACTGCTTTTTAACATATTTATAAATGACCTAGAGATGGGAAGAATGGGTGAGGTGATCAAATTTGCTGATGATATTAAATTATTCAAAGTTGTTAAATCACAAGAGGATTGTGAGAAATTGCAAGAGGACCTTGTAAGACTGGGCGTCCAAATGGTAGATGACATTTATTGTGGACAATTGCACAAAGGGAAGTATAATCCAGGAAAAGGATCTAGGCATCATAGGATAGTATGCTGAAATCTTCCCAGTGTGCAGCAGCAGCCAAAAAAGCAAATAGAATGCTAGGAATTATTAGGATGGAATGGAGAATAAAACAAAGAATATTATAATGCCTCTGTATCGTGCCATGGAGCAACCTCATCTTGAGTATTGTGTTCAGTTCTGGTCACCCCATCTCAAGAAAGATATAGGTGAATTAGAAAAGGTACAGAGAAAGGCAATCAAAATGATAAAGGGGATGGAACAATTCTCCTATGAGGAAAGGCTGATGAGGTTAGAGCTCTTCAGCTGGGAGAAGAGACGGCTGAGGTCTATAAAATAATAAATGGATTGAAATGGGTAAACATAAATTGGTCGTTTTCTCTTTCAAAATGTACAAATACTAGGGGACATGCAATGAAGTTATTAAGTAATACAGTACATATAAGACAAATAAAATAACACTTTTTTACTCCATGAATAACTAAATGAATGCAAAGGATTTTTCTACAATTATCTTTTTGATTGTTTACAGAAAAGAATTGATGGAGGTTTTAGCAAACTGGTGATTTCAATTACACATGCATGTTTTAAAATACACCGACTTCCACTCACAATATAGGGTTTTACATAAGCAAGTCCCAATTTGTTTTGTATGTGTAAAATATACCCACTTATGTTTTTAAAATAAGTAAGGAAAACTAGATGTTTTTAATGCATTGCCATTCATACTTTCAAAACATTGCAGGTATTCACATATGGGCGAATGTTTGGAGATAGACATAAGCATATTTTATAATCTGCGCTTACCTCATTATGGGCCTTATTTTCTAAACGGATCGCATGCGATACCAAAATGGGGGCAGAGTCGGCCCCGGAAGAGGACGAGTTGGGGCATCACCAGGGCCGACTCCGCGAAGACGCCACGGACGACGAAAAGATAAGGCCCTTTTCGCGTCCGAGTTCTCGCCCAATAGCTACACCTTCTATGGTGGCGCTATTGGCTGCGAAACCGGCAGCGATCGCACCACAACAGTGCGATCGCTGCCGGCTAGCGCAGGCCCGCCTCCCGATTCGGCCCCCCGCCCCTCATTTCTTAAAGTATCGCAGGCCTGCGATACTTTAGAAAATGAGGCCCTATGTGTAGGTTAGAAATTACTGTTATAGATGTCTGCACGGCCATATATGCACATATGTGGGGCCTTACAGCATTGTTTGAAAATTACCCTTGTAGCCAATTTTGCACCATTGGAAAAACATTCTTTCCTGACCGCAGATCTGAAGATCTGTTTAGAATTGATGGATTAGTATGCTTCCCTAGATTATAAATATATAAGGACCTTCATTTTTTGTTTTTATTTATTTCATTTGTTTTCCTGGCAATTTATCAGGGCTTATTTTTACAAGAACAAAAATGGGAGAAAATTAGTGGAAAAAAATTATTCATCATTTTTCTGGGACAATATCCAAATTTATTTTGGTAGACAGAAGCCTCCCACTTTCCCATTCCCTCCAACCCACTTATATAACCTATCTTCAAATGATTCTTCAGGTCATCATGATCCCTTTACTTCTATCCCCAGCATTTCCCCTTTTTCTTTCACTCTTCTTCCATTCTTTCATTCATATCATTTAATATCATATCATATCATAAGGGAGGAGGAATAGCCTAGTGGTTAGAGCAGTGAACTATGAACCAGGAGACCAGCGTTCAAGTCCTGCTGTCATGCCTTGTGACCTTGGGCAAGTCACTTTACCTTCCATTGCCTCAGGTACAAAAACTTAGATTGTAAGCCTTCTGGGGATAGAGAAATACCTACAGTACCTGAATGTAAAAACCAGTGTGATATATCAAATGTCTGTATATAAATAATTTCATTTTTGTTTCACATCTGAATTGCTTTCCTGATAAAATTACACTAAGCAATATACATGCATAACATATCTCTAAAAACATAAAACCCAAAATACATATCCAGTAAAACACAATAGTAAGATAAACTCAAACATCAAAAATAAAACTAAAATCTAATAAATAATAACAGACATTATTACAACATTAAACACTATCCCTACATGGAAATGAATACATTTTGCCCTGTTCCACATCCATCATTCTCAATCAATCTTACAGGACATTAACCATGTTTTGAGGCCTTTTCTAAACCACAAAAGATTGACTTCTTACTGAATAAGGAAGAGAATCCCATAAGCAGGGAAAAGTCTCTATTTTGAAGACGCACATGGTGAAAAGTTTTCATCCATGGAAGCTGTAATATAATTTTCTGATTAGACCTAATGTCCCACTTGCTCTCATATCAACCTATCTAAGGCCTGGATTCACCATTCTTTCGCAGAATGGTGAATCCTGCAAAAACAGGGGGCAGGGGGTGAAGGGGTGGGCGGGCCTGCGAAAGCCCACAGTCTTCGCACCACTGTGGTGCGCCGGCTGCCGGCTTTCGCACCGAATAGTGACACCTAAAAAGGTGTAGTTATTCGGCGCGCTACTGCTGACGATAATGTTAGTAACATTATCACCGGCAGCGAGAACACCGCTGACTCCGCCCATCCCCACCCCGACTCCTCCCCTCCCCCTCATTTGCATCATATCGCATGCGAAAAATCCCTTTTGGCTTGTGATTTGGCCTTATCGCATGCATTAGGGCCCTAATGCACGTGATAAGGATTTAGAAAATAACCCCCTTAGCTCTTAAATGTAGCAGGCAATTACTCTGAAAATTTTACATGCTAACACCAGACATTTAGACTGACAACATAAGGAAATTAGTAGTCAATGTAACTGTAACAGTACCTTGCAGGATCACAAGGAGTAGGTAGATTTCAAGCTGTTTATCCCAAGAAAAAGCAGTGGATTTCTTGAAATCTACCTAAATAATGGTTAAAGGACTTTTCCTCTAGGAACTTGTCCAAACCTTTCTTAAATGCAGCTACACTAATAGCTTTCACCATATCTTCTGGCATCGAATTCCAGAGTTTAATTATACATTGAGTAAAAAAATATTTTCTCTTAGTTTTAAATGTATTACCTAGAAACTCCATTGTGTGTCCCCTGATCTCTGTACTTTTCAAATAAACAACTGATTCATATTTACTTGTTCCATTCCACTCATTATTTTATAGACCTGTCTAATATCTCCGATCAGCCACCTCTTCTCCAAGCTGAAGATTCCTAACCTCTTCAACCTTTCTTTATAGGATAATTGTTCCATTTCCTTTATTATTTTGGTTGTCCTTTATTATTTTGCCTTTTATTATTTTGGATGTCCATACGACAATACATATTCGGTTGGCTTGCAGTGGTTGCAGGACGCTTTTTTGCAGGAATCTAAGTCTCATAGCAAGGAATCTAATGGACTACCTCTGGCTTTTCAAAAACTTGCTTAAACACAGTTATTTAGTACAATATATGGAATATAAGGACCTTAATCTGCATGAGGTGCTGTATACTGGCAAACACTACTTTCATTATTCAACAGCCCCTGAAGCAGCTCAATAGAGTGAAACTCGGCCTGAGTCGGGCTTTTTACTACTAAATATTAATAAACTCCTTGGTGTTTACCGATCTTCTTCTTCGTGTGGTCGCTACTTGCAATATTGGATCGGTTTCCGGTTTGTTTCTTTGAACATATTTTCAATAACACATAGATATTTTTCCTGAGTGGTGACTCCAAATGTGGAACTTTACATTATGTAGCTATAATTCGGGTTACTCTTCCCTAAGTGCATCACTTTGCACTTGTCCATATTAAATTTCATTTGCCATTTGCATGCCCAGTTTCCCAGTTTTGCAATATCCTTTTGCAATTTCTCACAATCCTCTAGTGATTTAACAATTTTGAATAATTTTGTGTCATCTGCAAATTTGATCACTTCTCTGGTTGTTCCCATTTCCTGGTCATTTATAAATATATTAAAAATTTGTGGTCCCAGGGCACTCCACTATTCACCTTTTTCCATGGAGCTAGACAGGCAGGGAGCCTACCAGGAAGTTTTTCTGTTTGGGGGCAGCTGCTTGTCTGTGTTTGTGCTGAACTGTGCTCTGGCTGGTGCTTCAGTTCTAGCCCTCTTCTGGTGGTAAACTAGCAGCCTATCCTTTCTTCTGACAGCAGCCATGCTCTCTTTTAGGAATCAAGAGGATCCGCCCAGGCTCAGTTCTGTGTGACCTCATTTTTGTGTATCTTGGAAGCTGGCGCTTGGAGATGAGGTCACACAGAACTAAGTCTTCCTATAGAAGAGCACGGCTGCTGTTGAAAAGAGGTCTAAGGCATATTTTGGCTGCTGGGGGTGGGGGGAGGGGACTTGAATACAGTAATCTCTTCTGTCTACATCGGCATGTTTAGAAAAATCCAAAAATTTATGAGTGAAAATTGGTTTAAACAAAAAATGAAGGACACTATAACTATATTATCCTACTCACTAAGATATTTTTTTTCTATAAATACTTGTCAAATCTACTACTTTTGAAATGATTTTATGTTATAGACATTAACTATTTTAATTGGCAAAATATTAGGTACTTTCACATTTGGAGATCTATATTAGAACTTTGATTTTGTGAGACTTTCTTCAATATGGCAAGATTAGCCACTCTTCAGTGGCATCAGTCTTGCACCTCTAACTTTTGCATGACTAACTCTGTTAGTATAATTGAGAAATGGGCCTCAGCTAAAAGTAAAATCATTTTAAATGTTCTGGAGTCAAATTGCTGATGCTAAATGTACATTTGTATTTTGTGTCTAATTTTAAAAATCATTACCAGTCTGGCGAATTAAAGATTTATTGTCTGGGAATTCTTGGATCACAACCTAACACAGTTCTCCATGCTTTGTTCTATGGTGTTTGGAGTTTGTCCAGAACAGCAGTTATGATTTTGGCTTTTGTCTCTGCATGAGATGCATAAGCAATGTATTGGTTGATCAAAGCTGCACATATTGTAAATGGTGTTTTTGTGACAGATTTTCATAAATAGGAGATTACAGAGATGTGCATGTTTGACTGTTTAATTTTTTGGCATTTACTACCTATTGAAAAATATACAACCATTCTAAAAATCATTAATATATTCCTTGATTTTGCAAGAAAACTGAGTGAATTAACTATTCTTTCATAAGTGGGACAAAGCACGGAAGTGATATGCATTATCATAGAAAGAGAAGGGGAGAAAGCAGTGACGTCCTTAATAGAGATTATACATGTAACCCCAATCTGGAATATCCTTTAGGTAAAGGGGCTCACATTCAGTACCAGGGCTAAATCCTGGATTCACTCTTGCACAACCCCAATGCAGGTCCTCGGTTGGGGGGGACCCTAGGTACATTGTGTACTCTGATCTTCTAAGTGCCAATAACAGTCAGAACTCCAGAATGGTGATCTAACACATTTTTACTGAATAATTTGTTCAATGGTAAATATTTGGCACTGTATACATTTTCTTCTTGCCACATCCATTTTACAGCAATTAATTTTTTAAAAAATCTATTTCTGTGGTCCCTTGAATTCTTCCCTGGGATTCTTTCTGTTCTCTTCTTGAACTTTGGGGCTGTCCTTGAGATTTTGAATAGGCTCCTCCTACTGTTCTAAGGATTCCCCTTCCATGTCTGGGATTCATCCTTGATCTTACTTGGACTTCCTCTCGTCTCTTAAGGGTAGATTTTCAAAGCCCTACGCGTGTAAATCCTGGGATTTACGTGCGTGACCGGGCCATGCGGTGCCGGGCAATTTTTGAAGAGGCCCAGCCACGCACATAAAGGCCGGTATGCGCACAAATGCCGGGCTTCCTGGAAGGGGCGGGCTGGGGCCATGTTCTGGGCAGGGGGCAGGCTGGGACAGTGCCATTTATGGCTGTTCTGAAGACTTGCGCGCTGGCTGGCTGCCAGAGCATGCAACTTACTTCAGTTCGGGAGTTGAAGTAAGTTGTCAAAGGAAAAAAAGAAAATAAGGTAGGGTTTAGGGGGTGGGGAGAAGAGGGGAAGAGGGAGGGAATTTAGGTAGGGGGGTAGGGAAGTTCCCTCCCAGTCCGCTCCTTAATTGGAGCAGACTGGGAGGGAACTGGGGAAGCCTGGAATACGTCGCTGCGTGGAAATTACGTTATTCTCCCCCCCCTTGCGCGCGCTTCCTGCACATAAGCAAGCAAAGGAGGGGGGGGGGGGGAGATATGCGGCACGTGCATGTTAGAAAATTGGCGCGTCCATGTGTGCACGCTGGGAAGTGCACACACATGGATGCAGGTGTGCACATTAGAAAATCTACCCCTTACTTTATATCAGATTGGTTGTCCAAATTTGGTACCTCCTCTGTTTCTGCTGGGCAAACACCAGATTGGTAGCTCTTCTTCAGTTCTACACCCCAGTATAGTATCAGATGGTTTCCACTTCTTCCAAGGTATGCCAGATGGGTAATTAAGTCCCTCTGACTGACACTGGGGTGAATGTAAAGGCTCCCAAAACCTCAGCAACAAGGAGTCTATCTCCTTGTTGTTTCATATCATGTTCCTTACTTATCCAGCTTTTTTCCCATTGGAAAGGTTGGTTTCCTGTGAATTCATATTTTTTCAGGTATTTCCATGTATTTACCATGTTTGCCCAGACTCTTCTGTACTCTATGGTTAAAATAAAACTCCTGATTTCCAAAAATAAACTACTAACAGTTGGTCTCACAATATGGAAAGCCCTAGAGGAAGTAAGCCTTTAGTATATGAAGATATTATGTGGCATTTCCATCTATTATGGATGGAAAGGATGGAACAAAACTTCTTTCCAAAAAACAAAAATCTCGATAAGAGAAAAATAGTTCTTCTGTCACAGTGGGTAGCAATTGTTCACATAAGGCCTAGGCTCCTCATCAAGGTTTTGGACCTACAGATTGTGTGCAGTGGAAATAAAAAGTCCACCAGACACTAGAGGTCACAATTTAGAAACAGGAATAGGCTGTTGCAGCTGCCTCCAATGGGGGTGCTGTGGTGAAGGACATGCAGGGGCTTTCAGAATGCTCTGACAGTAAGGATATGTAAAATACTGATTCCAAATTACATGAATCAACTGATAGTAAGAGGATTATGAAAAAGAATAATAAGAATACTTCTAAATATCTATATGTAAATGCCAGCAGTCTAAAAAATAAGATGGGAGCGTTAGAGTGTATGAAGATACTGACATAATAAACATTTCAGTGACCTGGTCGAAAAAGGACATGGTGATACCAGGATACAAAATAAACTGAAATGACAGAGCAGATAGAAGTGGTGGAGGCCTGGCTTATATGTTAAGGATTCCACAGAGTTGAATAGCATATAAATTCTGTAGAAAACAAATAGCTGTTTGGAACCTCTGACTTAGCCAGACAAATGGCAGGATTTGAAAATTCCCACTCACCACCTCTGACTCATCCAGCTAAACAGCCAGATAAAACTTAACTAGATAACTTGGAGGCATTCCAGGGGCATTTTTGGGTGGAGTTTAAGTTAGCTGGATAATTTATCTAGCTACCTCTGGTTGTGCCATAGAGTAGTCCCAAGTTAACTGGATAAACCTAGCCAGCTATATTTAAGATAGTCTGGAATATTCAGTGGTATTGCTTGCATCACTGAATATCCGGACAAAGTTAGTCTAACTTTGCTGGCCAGACTGTGGCTGAAAATGGACCTGTCTATGGATAGAAGTTCTATGTGTAATGGGGAAGAATACAGCAGTAAGGCTTTTATAGTCTTCCTCCAACCAAGATGGAAAAATAGATTGTGCAATGCTAATTAAGATTAGACAGTTTAGCAAACATGGAAACACAATAATAATGAAAGCATTCAATTACTCCAATATTGATTGGATGAATAGCTCATATGGGCATGCCAGGGAGGTTAAGTTCCTAGATGCCATAAATGACTGCTTCATGGAGCAATTAGTCCTCAAACTGATAAGAAGGAGGTATAATATTTAATCTAGTTGCCAGCAGAATGAAGGATCTGGTACAAAGGATAATGGTGATAGAGCCAATTAGAAATAGTGACCATAATGCAGTAAAATTTAAGATAATCACTGGAAGGAAAATAATATATAAAGTAAGATATGACTTTAAAAAGGAGACTATGATAAAATGAGAAGACTAGTTAGCAAGAAATTGAAGGGTCAGTTACAAGGTTTAAAAGTCAGAATGGGGTGTGGGGATTGTTTAAAAGTGAGCAACCCAAAAAGAAGCAAATCACACTCCACTATCTAATACATATACTCGGCATTTAAGCTTCGTATAAGTTTAAGAAAATCTTTTGGGACAAACTTAATTTGTGTTTAAAAATTTAGAATCCTTGGAAGATGGTATGCCATAGTGCCATTTTTGTTGAAATATCACAAAGGCACTTTTGGTTATGATACCTGCTTTACGTCAAGTTCGTTGGTGCCTTATGGATGCACATTTGTTGCTCTACTCCTAAATACTGAGATTGTTTTAAAATATAATCTTGGAAGCCTAGACAAAATGCATTCCACAAATTAAAATGGTTTAAAAGAAGAACAAGCATCTCCCCCAATGGCTAAATGCAGGATCAGTGCAAGAGAATTTGGCACCCTAGACAAACCTTTGGTTATGCACCCCTTCTCCCAACTTACCTCTAGCACAGCACTCCATCCTACTGGCAGCAGAGTGTCCAGAAGAGTGTTCCCTTCTTTGGCAGTATTAGTGCTAGCACAGTACCCCCTGGGCCTCTTGCTGACAGAATTTTGCCACACCTAAAACTTTAACAAAAAAGGGAATTAACAATGTATATTACATATATCGCAAACAAAAACAAATGGAGTGATATAACAGCTCATATACAAATCAATATTTTATTTATACAAAACCATTAAAAATAACAATAACATATAAAGTTCAAAAATCATATACAAGTGCTTTACCCACCTGATATCTATAAAACCACATACCACTATATACAGACACATTCACACATCATAAAACAAATCTAGAAAACAAACTTTCTCCCATGTTTTGCTACACAGAGCTGCTTCAGGGGAGACTCCACAATAATCTTCAATTAGAAATCGAGTCGGTATTCTTGTATTTTCTCCAATCTTGAAAATGTGAGACACTTCTATTTTCAATCGAAAAGAAGCTGAATTGTTTCCACAGAATGAAATAATTATTCACATACATATAGCCAACTCTTCCAAGTCTTATAGTGCAATTGTATTATATACATCCATATAGACAATGGATACAGCGTCCTTCACGTTGTCAAATATATCATACATCAAAAATCCGGGAGCTTCAATATAAAGTAAGTTTACCACAGCAGGACCATTTCATTCATCCACTCAGCAACTGGCCCTGGCTAAATGTTACTGTGAAAGAAGCTATTAAAGCCAAAAAGGTATCCCTCAAAAAATGGAAAGCAGGACCTGAAGAGGAAAATAAGAAGTGCATAAGCACTAGCAGGCTAGATATAAAACAGTAAGAAAACAGGCAAAGAAAGGATTTGAGGAAAGACTTCATAAAGGGGCAAAACCAAATCATAAATGCTTTTACAAATACATTAAAAACGGGAAACCTGTGAGGGAATCTGTTAGATCATTACATGACTGAGGGAGGATAAGGCCATAGCAGAAAAACTAAGGGGTAGATTTTCAAAGGGTTGCGCGCGTAAGATACGCACGCAACCCCGGAAAACCTACCCCTGCTTCCCCCTGCGCACGCCGAGTCTATCCTGCATAGGCTTGGCGGCGCACGCAAGCTCCGGGACGCGCGTAAGTCCTGGGGCTTGAAAAAATGGGTGTTCCCGGGGGCTGGGCCGTGGGCGGGGTGCCAGCCCGAGGGCGATCCGGGGGCGGGACCAAGGCCTACTGAACAGCCACTGGGCCGGGGGATGGAGAACTGGTGTGCTAGTTACGCCTGCCTCCGGGCAGGTGTAACTTCTCCAACAAAGGTCGGGGGGGGGGTTAGTTAGGGCTGGGGGGTGGATTAGATAGGGGAAGGGAGGGGAAGGTGAGGGGGGGGGGCGGAGGGAACAGAGGAAGACTGCTCGGCTCGGTGCGTGCAAGTTGCACAATAGTGCACCCCCTTGCGCGTGCCAACCCTGGATTTTATAACGCGCGCATGATATAAAATCGGGCATAGATTTGTTCACGCCGGGTTGTGCGAACAAATCTACAACCGTGCGCATGTTATAAAATCTGGCCCAATATGTATTCTTTGCTGAATGAAGTCTTTACTGTGGAGGATCTTGAGGACACACCCACACCAGAACCATTCTTTGTAGGTGATGATTCAGAGAAACTGAAACAAATCAATGTGAATCTTGAAGAGGTACTAAAACAAATTGACAAACTAAATAGTAAGAAGTCACCAGAAACTCAGTTAACTTGCTACTGGTAATCGGTAATTTAGCTTCCAATCTGCCTGAGTACGTAAGGACTAGGGGGTAGCCAATATGATGCACATTTTTACAAAATGCTCCAGTGGTGATCCAATTTATGTCAGTCCCTGATAAAATGGTGAAAGCAATTTCTAAAAACAAAATTACTAAACATATAGATATACATGTTTTATTGGAGAAGAACATTCATGGATTTAGCAAAGGGAAGTTGGGTCTAACTAATTTATTACAATTCTTTGAAGGTGTGAATAAGTCAGTTGACAAAGTATATTTGGATTTTCAAAAGGTTTTTGATAAAGTCCCTCGAGAGATTCCTCAGAAAACTAAAAATTCATGGAATAAGAGGTACAGTCTTACTAAGGATAGGTAACTGATTAAAAGATAGAAATGCAGAGTAGGACCAAATGGCCAATTTTCCCAGTGGAAAGATGTAAATAGTTGAGTGCCTCAGGAATCTGTACTGGGACCAGTGTTGTATAATTTATTCAGTAATGATCTGAAAAAAGGGCACAGTGAGTAAGGGGATCGAATTTGCAGATGATACAAATATTTAAAGTAGGATTGGATCTTTTCTTTAGGATCTTCCTTGGTACTTGTGACTGGGATTGGCCACTGTCACAGACAGGATGCTGGGCTGGATGGACCATTGTTCTGACCCAGTATGGCATTTTTAATGTTTTTTATGTTTGGTTAAATTCTGAAGGAAATAAAAAAATAAGCAGAATGTAAGGACATGCAGCAGAACTTTGTCAGACTCGAAAAATGGGCATATAAATGGCAGATGACATTTAATGTGGACAAGTGCAAAATGATAGACATAGGGAAAAATAATCCTTAATTTAGGTACACAGTGCTGCATCTGATGAAATGGAATCTGTCCTCAAAAACTCATGCCTCAATAAATTAGTTAGTCTATAAGGTACCACCCACCTCTTGTCATTTCTTCTCTTAGTCCTTTACTAACAGATTTAAAACTAATTAGAAAGTGTTTTTTTTTCACTCAACGTATACTTTAGCAATGGAATTTCTTGCCAGAGGATGTGGCCAAGGCATCTAGCATAGCTGGGTTTAAAAGGGGTTTGAATAAGCTCCTGAAAGAAAAATCCATAAAGGAACAGGTTAACTTGGGGAAAGCTAACACTAATCCCTGGGAGTGGGCAATAAGAAATTGATCTACTCTTTGGGGGTCTGCCAGTACTTCCTAGATATCTAGATTGTCCGCTAGCAGAGTCAGGATGCTGGGCTTGATGGATCTTTGGCCTGACCCATTATGGCATTTGTTATGTTCTTATATTCCTCTAATCTAGTATTCTCAACCTTTTCCTCAGGGCACATCTAGCCAAGTTTTCAGGATATCCACAATAAATATGCATGAGAGATTTGCATAACATGGAGGCAGCACATGCAAATCTATTTCATGCATATTCATTGTGGATATCCCAAAAACCTGACTGGCAAGATGTACTCTGAGGACTGGGTTGAGAACCACTGTTTAATCCACTTAAAATATGACCTTGCTACCAGGCAACACTCCTTAATAGGGATCCCAATAAGGCCCTACATACACAACAAAGCAAAAGTGTAGCAGAATGAATAGACAAAATTTAAGTTAGAATCCCTCATGAAAATAAAAAATATGCATTTTTACTTTTTTTGCAATTAATTCTAAATCTATGGAGCAGGATAATTTTTTCAGCAGTTTTCAGTCAATCACAAAGATAATAAACATGTGAATGAAAATTCAAATTATGATAATTACAGAGTATGTATTATTAACAGAAATTGCTCACTGAATTAAAGTTATGCATATCTGACAAGGCTAGGCCAAACAACTATGCAACATTTCACTGACTGTGATAAAATAAAATACAAATTGAATTGTATGAATCAGGCTAAATGGGTTTGGTACCAACTTATTTATACAATTCAACAATATTGTATTGAGCTAAAAACCAATAACACAAACAGACAAGGCCACGGTAAGCCTTCAATAATGGCATGTATATACCTCACAATCAAGCCATAAAACCAAAAGCTTTTAGTAGTATAAATATTCTGGAGTGTATATTTTCTTCTCCAGTGGGTAATGGATCAAGTTCTTTGTGACCCTAGCTGAAATGATCTGTCTAGTAAGGATCTTTAGTCAAGATGATCCCTCCTGAGTCTAATGGTGAATCTGAAACTTCTCATTACCATTAAAAGGCTCAGAAGAACCAGACGCTTCTCTTTCTATTGTCTGGTAGGAAGGATGTGGAATTTTATTATCCAGCTAAAGAGCTACAAACGATCCCAATAAGTCAGAAATAGCAAAGGATGTTTGTTTTGTATGACAGCCTTCAACACGAGAAGTATCTTTTTCTTAAAAACTCTTTTTATTGGTAATTATAGCAGTCCATACAAAATATTTCAGGGACTCCAAGATGCTCAGCTCACATACCTGCATCCCTATACAATGTGTTGAAAGATTTTTTAATAAATAAAAGAAAAATCACAAATTACAACCATCAAACTCGATTTTTTTTAAGAGTAAACACAAGAATAGGTTTTTCACCCTCTTAATGCCTTAAGGTCCAGAAAACATGTACTCTTAGCGTAGGGTATGCCTTTTTGTACTAAATGAAAAAGAAGAAGATGCCTGAACTGTTTCAAAATCCTTGAGTGTAGGGAACAACGAGCAGGATCTGAACTGTCAGCTTTTACATAGGCTAAAGGTCATTTAACACCGAGACTTTTTCAAAATACATGATTGAAGGATGGCTGATTTGGAGGATTCCTGGATGACCAACTCAAAAGAGGAAAAATATCCAGAACTGGCCTGGTTCTATCAAAGATGATACAATGAGCACTTTCTGGACATCACCCCAGTCCTATTTAATCTTCTTAGGACTGGTCTCCTGGGTAGGGTTTTGTTACAGATTGGTTTATACGGATGTGGGAAGTCAAAAGAAATATGACCATATTACTTAAGGACCATCATTCTGCTGGTCTGTTTTGCAAACCAGAGATGCATAAGTATTACTGATATGTTATGACATGAACAACTAAATGTGGTAAAATATCAAAGCAATTTAGAAACTAAAATGCATATCAATTCAAAAGAAATTAATTTTAGCATTCTCCACAATAGCAGAGGTCCTCAGCTATGGTTCCAGAGGACCACAATCAGATCTGTTTTTCAGAGTAATCAAAATATACAAATTAACCTAGTTCTTGGATCAAATGTATGCAAATAAGTATGATGAACATTCATTGTGGACATCCCAAAAACCAAGATTGTTTATGTCCTTCAAGAACTGGAAGAGAGAAGCCCTGCAAATAATGTAGTTTGCACAACACTGGGTTGGTGATGAACAAGGCACAAATACAATACTGTACTAGAGAAGATTCAATGTCATGTTTTATGAATTAAACTTAGAGCTCTCTAGTGATCTCAGACTTTGAGTGATTGTGTAGTAACTTAAGAAATTATGGCAGATAAAGACCGAAATAGGCCATGCAGTCTGCCCAGGAAGGTGTTTAGGGCTGTATTTGCCGCTCTGTGCAGGTTATCTCATTCCTTCTGTTGAAGGTTGTAATTGCTGCCACTCCATTCAGCTTTCCCATGCATTCTTGGAAGCACAATACAGTCATTTTACTGCTATTTTGAGCTGAACTGCCACTCCTTGGAGGTATTTTTATTTCCACCCTCTTGCCATTAAGAGATCCTCTGCGGAGGTAGTGGAATGAAAAGGTTGCGAAATAAACTTGATCTCACAACCTTTTCATTCCACTACCTCCTATGGGAAGGAATTCCAAATGTCCATCACCTTTTCTATAAAAAATATTTCCTGATGTTGTTCCTGAGTCTACCTTCTTGTAGTTCATATCATGACCCCTAGTGTTACAGCTTCTGTTTCATTTGAAAAGTGTTTTACTTGTACATTATTATCTTTCAGGTATTTAAATGTCTGTATCATATCTGCCCTGTCTCTCCTCTCCTTTAGATATTTGGGTCATACAATATCATCCTTTAGATATTTGGGCCATACAATATCATCTTTTTATGCAGAATATGCACCATTTTGGTTATCTTTTTTCTGGGCCATGACTAACCTATGTCTATCATTTCTGAGATATGGCCTTCAGAACTGAACACAGTATTCTACATGAGGCCACACCAACGATCTGTACAAGAATATTATCACCTCCTTTTTTCTGTCGGTTATGCTTCTCTGTATGCAGTTTAGCATCTCTCTGGCTCTAATCACCTCCATAGCACACTGTTTAGCTACCTTGAAATCATCAGAAACTATCACTTCAAGATCTCTCTCCTGGTTGGTTCACATCAGTCTCTCTTCCCCGATCGCATACAGCTTCTTAGGACTTCTGCACTTTGCACTTTTTTTGCACTGATGGTTAACTTCCAAGTATTCAACCAATCTTCAATTATTTTTAGATCACACTCATTCTGTTTATTCACTCAGCAGTATCCACTCTGTTGCAGATCTAAGTGTCACCTGCAAAATAAAAACTTTTCCTTCTATCACTCACAAAGATATTGAACAGCACTGACCTCAGGATTCCTGTTGCACTTCGCTGAACACCTTTCTCTCAGAGTGAGTTCCATTTACCACTAACATTTGTCGTCTATCACTCAATTAATTTTGAATCTGTTCCACCACCTTGGGACCTGTCTCCAGGCTGCTCAGTTTATTTATGAGCCTCCTATGTGGGACGATATCAAAAGCTTTGCTGAAATTCAAGAGAACCATATCCAGCGCATTCCCTTAATCTAATTCTCTGGTCACCAAGTTGAAAAAGTCAATCAGATTCATTTGACATGATCTGCCTTTGGCAAAAACCATGTTGCCTTAGATTTTTCAACCCACTGGATTGTAGGTAGTTCACTATTCTTTCCTCCAGTAGTCTCCATTATTTTTCCCATTACTGAAGTAAAATTAACCAGCCTGTAATTTCCAGTCTCCTCTTTCACTCGTTTTATGAAGAGCGGCCACAACCACCCTTCTCCACTCCAATGGAACCACTCTGATCTCCAAAGATCTATTGAACATGTCCTTCAGGGGACCCACCAGAACCTCTCTGAGTTCATTTAGTATCCTAGAATGTAGCTCATCTAGCCCACAAGGCTTTGCCATGGTCAGTTTTGCGAGTTCCTCACAAACACTCTCATCATGAATGTACCCTTGCGAACTGTAAGTGATTGGTCTCCAAGTCTTCTATAATTAACACCAATCAATCAGAAAGACATAAGAACATAAGATATGCCATACTGGGTCAGACCAAGCGTCCACCAATCCCAGTATCCTGTTTTACAATAGTGGCCAATCCAAGTCACAACTACATGGCAAGTACCCAAACATTAGATAGATCACAAGCTACTTTGCTTATTAATTACCTTCTTAGCAGTTTATGGATTTATCCTCTAGGAACTTATCCAAACTTTTTTTAACCCCAGTTACACTAACTGCTGTAACCACATCCTCTGGCAATGAATTCCAGAGCTTAACTATGTGCTGAGTGAAAAAGAATTTGTCATACTTGCAACTTCAATCTAACACATTCATGTATACATATATATGTACAGCTTGTTTCATTCATGCACCCACATACAGTATATATAGCCTGTCTCATATACACATTCACATAGTCTATTCATATACATACATACAGTATATTCATGCATAGAACATACATAACTTATCACATATACATTTTCACACTCATGAATGCACAATCTCGTTCACACAAGTGTCATCTGTGCCCTAACTCATTTCTTCTCCATTACACCAGGCCCTCTTACCCATTGCTCTCCTCATGTGCCTTTCTTCAGCAGGGATGTGGCCACTGTACTGACCTAGCACTCCTGGTTCTACCATAGATTTGCACATCTCTCTCAAGCTATCATGGGATAGAGAGATCTCCAGGATCATGAAGTTGTATCCATGCTTTCTTTACAAGTGATGGGGGATTGGGAGCCTTGTAAACCATTGCAGCCCACTGTTATTTCAGGTAATTGCAGAACTGAGCTGATCATGAAAATAAAAGCAATTCAAAAGATGACATTTGCATTGATGTCAATTGTAGTAAATCTGTTGTAGATCTGTTGCTGGATACTCCTGTTGGAGAAGTTAGCAATCTGTTATGAATATGTCTCTTGAGAAGGAGGAGTTAGCAAACTGTTATGCTCCGTGGGTGGAGTTAGCAATCTGTTATGGAACTGCTCCTGAGGAAGGAGGAGTTAGCAATCTGATATGCTCAGCTCCTGTAGAGGGAGTAGATAACAATCTGTTAGAGGTTAGACTGCAGAGCTAGCAATCTGTTATGAATCTGTTGCTGAAGACTTCTGATGGAGAAGGAGTAGCAATCTGTTACCAGCAGAGTGCTTGGAGAGGGCACTCAGCTGTAGAGGAATGTAGATAGGTGGATCCTTGGGCCGATGGCAGATGACTGCGCCCCTAGGATGTTTATCCTGAGAGGGACCACCGGCTAGGCTTGGGTATGGAGACAGACACAGATAGTTCTTTTATTAGACAGGTTAATAGAACCACCAGAGGTGGCAGTAGTGAACTGATATGCCCGGCAGGGCTGACGTCCCTCAAGTACTGGAACCGCAATCCCAGGGTTGCTGAAACTATAGATAATGAGTAGACAGGGTATGCTGTATTCATAGCCAGAACAAGATGACAAAACTCACATAAGGTCTTGTGGAAGCTCAGTAGCTGGAAAGGGTTAGGCCCTCGAGGAGCGAGTACCTGGTTCCAGGGAAAGCTCTGAGAGAGCAATGGTAACTCACAAATGTCTGTATCTGTGGTAGCTTCCAGGCAGTAGAGAATCTTCAGAGTGTCCGGGAACTTGGGCCCTCGACGAACAAGTACCTGGTTCCAGGGAAAGCTCTGAGAGAGTGATGGTTACTCACAAATGTCTGTATCTGCGATAGCTTCCAGGCAGTAGAGAATCTTCAGAGTGTTCAGGAACATGGGCCCTCGAGGAGTGAGTACCAGTTCCTATCGGCAATCTGAAATAAAGAAAAGAGACCCTGCATTGAAGCGAAGACTTTCTCCTTGCTAACTCAATTCGTTAGCGAATACTGAGACCTTTTATATTGGAAGTGGATGATGTCATCTCGGGGGATGCCCCCGAGGTTCACGCCCTTGCTGGTACATCAATCGGAGCTCGCATGCGCTCTATGTCATCAGGCAACATGGTGGATCCGCAGCGTCGTGCCGTTCCGGGGATGCCTGAGGGAGACGGCAAGAAGACGCCGCAGCATCAAACCATCCATCAGACCCGGAGGAAGTCACCACAGAGGTAAAGAGGGCAGAGTGAAGGCGTCGAGCAGTGATGGACGCAACATCAATGGCCTTCTGAATTACATTTATCATCATGCATAACAAACACCTCCCTTTCTTAATTAAAAACTTGTTATTGTGCAATAATGGCTCATGATGTCAAAATAAAACAAGAAGGAATGAGAGTTTGAACTGTACTGCTATAAAATTCTTATCTACATTCAGTGCAAAATAATTTATGAAAGCTAATGGGCACAATTTGCCTACAAATGGAACTTAAAAAGTAGACAAAAGTTTTGTTTTTTTTAATTTCAACAAATTGAAATGTTCACATTGTTAGCTATAAAAACCCAATGTCTCACAAGCTATTTATTGCAGAAAAGGGGCCTACACCCCCTTTACAGTATGTACCTTTTTAGACCCATTTGGAATAGAATAATATATTATCTTTTCATTGCAATGAGCTTGAGTCTCATCACTTTCTCAGTATGAAGAGTCTCTCTCCAGATGTCACTGACCTCTGCAATTGGACATTCTTCTAGTCTCATGCCTCCAAGAAGCACAGGCAAGAGGCCAAAAACAAAGTGGATAATTTAAATGAAAAATAGAAATCATCTATATGTGGTACAAGCAACACTTATAAGATTAGAACACATTAGCTAAGAATGCTGTACAAGAGATAGAGAAGGCTTACATGCACACACAAGATGAAACAAGTTGTCAACGTTCACACCTTGGATGTTGTGCATTTTATGATTTGAAGGTAGGAATGTTTTCCTTTTTCCCCATGCTTCCTTTCCAGGGCCAATGTTCTTTCTCCTCCTTCCTTGTGCCTCCTCATGGTGACATTCCTGCTCTTCCTCAGTTCCTCCCATGAATCGAGTTCTAGCCTCACTATGCCCCTGATGTTCGTTGTCAAACCACCTGCTTTTTCTTGTGGTGGTGAACCTCTTACCTCACATTCTTTTGATGTTTCTTATATCTTCCCCCTCCAGTGCCAGTACCCTTCTTCCCCACTCAACCCTCCGTGTGATGCTTCCCTTTAACTTTCACCCCTGTGATATTTCCTCACCCCCACCCCCACCCAACCATCACTGGTGATTCACCAGGATCCTAAAATATGCCACATTTGTAGTGACATGCTAGCACTGGAAGAGGGAGTAAACCTGGAGAAGCGGAAGCATTGTCACTGGGAGTGGGCGTAGGTACAGGAGGATCATCAGCCCTGGGAGAGAGTGATTTAAAGCCCACAATGATTAATTTTACTTTGAAGTCTTTTATAAATTCTTTGGTATTTGTTTCTGAAGTAACTAACTGTTTGGATCTTCTGTTTACTAAACAACAGAATTACTAACTGGCCCCAGGCCATAAGGAACAAGCTAGTCCAGTCTTGGTTTTACCCTATTCCATGCAGGTATTTGTAGTCCATGGATGCAATAGAGTAAAACCAGGATTGGATTAATCTGCAACCAGTTGGCCAGCCTAGCTCTTAAGCCTCATAATGTCATCATGAACAATAGATCCGTTCATGAACAATAGATCTCCACACCCCCTTCAAACTTGGAATAAGAACTCAGCAATTGTCGTTATTATTTCATTTCTAGTTTCTTAGCCTTTCATTCCAGCAGTCTTTGCCTCCAAGTTTATTTTCCTTGTTGAATGTAACTTTGTTCTTCCTGTTCAAACTATGGTTTTGTTCCAATTCCCCAGTTCGATGTAAACCGATCTGATATGGTCCCTCAACCATGAAGGTCGGTATAGAAAAGTTTTAAATAAATAAATCATCTGCACACCTGACTTTTAACAAGAACCGGAAACTTGCCTTGAAGAGGAAGGAGTTACAGTTTCCTATCACTTTTAGATTTGTGGTGCTTTCCAGGGACCAGCCACTCTCACATTCAAAATAATGAAATAGAATTTCTTATTATTTTATTAAAATTTCATATACTTTGTTAGATTTCATTTTGATTTGTTTTAATGTAATGAACAAAAGAAATTCTCATGTTCAGTGGTAGTACTCCTGCTGTCTGATTTATTCTGCAACATCACAAACCAGAGGTTGTGACATAATATTATCAATTTCAACATTCTGAACTAAAGCTGAGAATTCAGAAGCTCTATGTTATATGTGTATTGAAAAAAAATATGAATTTAAACATAATACAAAATTGAATGCAGGAAGTGACTGGGTTTCAGTATAATGACATTTCTATTCTTCTAGGCCTGGCTTTGCACCCATGGAGATAAACTGTTATTCCCTTGCAAGCCAGTAGGGATTCTATCTCAATCTCACTTATCTATTTATCTATTTACTGTGGAACGAGCACAAGAGGACGGGTGAGCACTTTATGCAATGTGCAGTGGTAATGGATGAGATTTAAGATTTGATCCTTCTCAGACACTCTTTGTTTTAACATTGTGTCCTGATTATCAACCATCATGGAAAGTCAGGAAATACAGACACAAGAAAAAGATTTTGAAAAGCAAAAATATTATAGCAATAAATCATCGGCGTTTAGTATAAATCTCTTTTGTTTCAATAGATCTGTTCCAAACTTAAAACATTGCTTACAAACTTTAAAGCCACCACCAAAATTAGTTTTCAGATAATTCAGTTGGTGGTTAAAAATGAACAAAATCATGAATATCTTCCTTTTATTTTTTTATGTTTTATGTTATTCCTGAGTATAAATCTTAAAGAAATCAAAGACACTGCCGTGCTGTTTGTCACCAGAATCCCAGGCAGACATTGTCTTAATAAATGTAAAGTATGATTATAAAATAAACAAACAAAATACAAACATAGCAAAGGAGATTTGTAAAAACTGACATGTAGCCAGAATAAAAGGTATTGTCTTTTAATTAAATATTGTTTTTCAGAAATGAAATATATTAGAATAGAAAGAAGACTGTCTGGACCACCTGAATTCTTTAGGTGCTGTTCATGCTCTGGTGTCTTTCTTTATTGCTAAGTTCATACAACAAATACAAAGACAGAATGCAACAAATAAATAGCCAGTATGCTTCCTAGCTAGCCAGTGTGCAACTGAAAGCTCTTCCTCTTTCCTGAACCTATATAACCTAACTTACATTACCTCTTGACTTTGTACCTATTGTTTCTTTATCTATTGTTGCAGAATGGGGAACGGGGGGCGTGAGAGTGTGGGTGCTGCAATCTCCATCTAATCAATATCTGGCTGATATTAAGCTGCATTTCCAACCTTGCATAGAAAAAGGGAAGCAGCTTGCAGTGGAACTATCATTTCCTGGGTATCATAGTAGCAAGCTCCTTGATAGTCTTACAACTTTCAAGTGTCTGGTACATCTAATGGCTTCCAAGGCCTGCAGCTACTAACCTCAGCTAGCACCCCTTATTGATTAGCTCCAATAGCAAACTGGTCGCTGGGGAATTCATCTATGCTCCATACAAAGACTTAAGAACAAGACCAAAGCAGGAATCAGGCTAATTAACAGATAGACAAGTACTGCTGCTTTAATAGAAGATTTTAATATTTGTAGTATCTGTTTAAATTGAAAATACATATTGTAACATAAAAGATGTATTTGTAAATAAAGTTATGTTCAGCTTCCTTTAGTTCTTAGTATAAAAATCTATTGACCATCTATAGATTTTTTTTTCTTTTTAACAGAATGCTGTAACCCATTCCTCATCCTCCCTCATCCACAGCTTTGGTTTGTCCCCAGTGGTGCCAGCCTCTCTGTGTATTAGATTTATTCCAGCCTGGATTTCTATATTCTGTCATAATATTTTCCGGTTCTTGTAGTCTTGTTTTATTTATTTTAATAAATTAGGAATACAAGACACAGCATGTGTATTAGGATGAGAGGTGGAAAACAGACTGGAGCAAATCAAAAGATAATTTAGAACTAGGTTGTCTTTACTGTCTTTCTTTGATGATTTTGTTATGCTTTGTGGTAATATAACAAGTCATTTTAATGTTATCACCATTTTGGTAATAGGACAGCCACCTTTTTTGAATTCTATCTTTAGTCTTTCTCAGTTCTCAATACATTGAAATAAAAGATAATAACCAGAAAATGTATATACCACTTCAAATCCAGTTCAAAATATGGCTCAGATCTGATTCTGCTGTACCTTGTCCTCTTAAAGAAAAACTGAACTCTGCTTGAAAGGTTTGGATATAATTTAAACATATATATATATATTTGACATGCTGCTTTCAGTGCTAAAGAATGCTCCCCATAGAACTGTGGAAAATAAGCCAAGACCTCCCCTTCATTGGCCTGAAAATTGGCCTTCTGGTGCTTTCTGTCCTTTTCATACTTGATTGGTCACTTGCCTGTTGACTTTGACGCCTCAGCATTCCTCTGGTCCTTAGAGTCTGAAGGTTTGTAAGATCTTGACTACTGAAAGCAGTAGATTCTTAACAGATTTTGAACCCTATGAGAATCTAAGATTTCCTGGACTTCATAGTAGATGTCCTCCTCAGTTGAGTCTTCCATCGACTGGAGGTATGGTCTGGCCGGCCACGAGCGAATTGCAGGTTTTAGCAGAGATACGTGGGAGACATCATGGATGCACAGAGATGGAGGTAATATGAGTGTGGGCTACTGGACTGAATTGTTGCTCAATAGTGAATGGACTCACGAATCATGGAACAAATTGCAATGAAGGTATTTCAATTGCCGGTTGTTAGTGCTGAGCCAAACCAGGTTTCCCAGGTGAAGTTGGGGCACTGGGCAACATTTCCTGTCTGCTTTTTTTTTTTTTTTTTTAACAACTCCACTGCTTGCTCTTGGAGGTGGTGTGTCTTCTGTCAAAAGTTCCTGAACTTCATGCTACATCAGATTAGCTGCAGGGCAAGTGACTGAAGTCAGAACAGGCTTTGGTTTATAGGGATGGTGCCCAAATACTATACAGAAAGGGCGATCACCCAGTGGAACTGCTCATGTGGTTCTTATGGCAGAATTTGACCCGTGGGAAGAGGAAGGCCCAGATATCCTGCCTTTTTTACCTAGGCTGGTAGAAAGGACTTGAGACTCTGATTTATTCACTCAGTTTGCCCATTTCTCCGGGGGTGGTAAAATAAAGTGAAATCCAAGGTAATTCAAAACTTTCTGCGCAATTCTTTCCAGAAATGGGCCATGAACTGTATTCTTTAGTCCAAGAGAATGTGAAAGGGGAGTCTGTGCAGATGGAAGATATGTTGGACAAAGAGACTAACCAACTCAGGTGCTGATGAGAACTCCGAGAGGGGTGTGAAATGCGCTATCTTAGAAAATCTATCCACCACCACCTATATGGGGGTGTTGCCACAAAAGAAGGAAGGTCAGTGACAAAGTCAGTGGCCAAGTGAATCAGGGTTCCTTGGGGGCTGGTAGCAGCTATAATTAACCTCAAGGTTCAGATCACACACACTCTTATTCATGGCACACATGGGGCTGGACTCTATGCAATGCTTTACATCGGTCTTCATCTGGGGGCCACCATTAGCATTGGAAGAATAATTTCAAAATTTGGGTGATACCTGGGTAACCTGCCAAGCGGGTGTCATAGGCCCACTGAAGAAACTTCTGTCTTAGATGCTGGGGAAAAACAGATTTCCCAGGAGGTACTGTGAATGTGACAGTAACCACAATCTTCACAGGGTCAATGATATGCTGCTGTTATGCTACCCGATCGCGTTCCTGCGCGACTCGGGCCCCCTACCTTCTCCAGCGGGTCCGCTCCGACTTGTTCCACGCGCGGGCTGCAGCGCTCTGGCCGCGGCTCCAAGATGGCGCCCTCCCGGGGAGCAGCATCGGCCGGCACAGGGTTAGCCCCGCCCCTTATAGGGGTTGAGACACGGAGGAGAGGCCGTCCCCGGAAGATGACGTCAGCCTAGGCGGGGGATTTAAGGGCAACGCTGCGAGCAGCTGATTGCCTTTCAACAGGTTCCTGCCTTGCTTGTCTCCCGTGCTGTGTTGGACCTCTGCCGTTGACCCTGCCTTTGCCTGCTGCCTGCCTTGACCCGGATCGACCTCGGACCCTGCCTTTGCCTGCTGCCTGCCTTGACCCGGAACGCCCTTGGACCCTGCCTTGCCTGCTGCCTGCCTTGACCCAGATCGACCTCGGACCCTGCCTTTGCCTGCTGCCTGCCTAGACCCGGAACGCCCTCGGACCCTGCCTTTGCCTGCTGCCTGCCTCGACCCGGATCGACCTCGGACTTTGCCTTTGCCTGCTGCCTGCCTAGACCCGGAATGCCCTCGGACCCTGCCTTTGTCTGCTGCCTGCCTAGACCCGGAACGAACTTGGACTTTGCCTTGCCTGCTGCCTGCCTAGACCCGGATTCGGACTTTGTTCCTGGTTACTCGCTGTTGGACCTGCACCGGATTCCACCTTCCGGAGACGAAAGGCACCAGATTCCCCAGGTGGGTGACTTCTCGCTCCGGACCAAGGGTCCACTATAACAGCTGCCACATGAGAACCCTCAGTATTGCAGGAGCATCAGAGGATATTGGCTCATCAGTTCTTCTCAACAGGACAGTACTGCAACTTGAAGTCAAACCAATTGAAAAACTGTGACCAGTTGGCTTCCTGGAGGTTCAGTCTCTATGCTTGCACCAGGTGCTGTAGGTTTATGTGGTCCATATAGTTGGTTACTGGGTGTCTGGCTCCTTCCAGCAGGTGTCACCATTCCTCCAAGGCTAGCATGACTGCTAGCAGCTCACGATCTCCAATGGTATAGTTCTTCTCTGTCGGAAAGAATTGTTTTGAAAATTAGGAATAGGTATTGAGGGTACCATTATGGTTATGCTGCAGGAGGACAGCACCTACTATAAGGGTATACGCATCTCCCTCCAGAATGAATGGTTTTGAAGGATCTGAGTGATGTAGACACTGATCAAGGGTAAACTCTTCTTTGAGATGCTTGAAGGCTTGTAGAGCATCTGTGGTACAGTGTTTGGGGTCCAAGCCTTTCCTGGTTAGGACTGTGAGCAGGGATACCAAGGTGAAATAATAATGAATAAATTGCCTATATTAATTGGTGAATCCCAGGAAGCACTGCAGCACTACTTTGAGGCTCACAGTTCAGAGCCACTCTAGTATGACCTTTAACTTGTCTGAATCCATATGTAGGCCTTGGTGAGAGATAATAGATCCCAAGAAGGGAAGTTCTTCCTGTTCAAAGGTACACTTCTCTAACTTGACATAGAAGTGGTACTCATGGAGCCTCTGGAGGACCTATTTCATGTGACATCAATGCTCAGATAGACCTCTACATGGGAATTAAGCAGATCCTGAAAAATCTCATTGACCTTAATTTGGAAGACTGCAGGGGCATTGCATAATACAAAGGACATCAATAGGTATTGATGTTATCCATTGTGTGTATTCCATTCATTGCTTTCTCAGATCCTGATCAGGTTGTATGCCTCCTGAAGGTCCAGCTTGGTAAATATCTGTGACCCTAAAGCTGGTCAAAGGGAGATCAAGGGAAGAGGACAATGGTTCTTCTTTGTCATGGACTTAAGATCATGATAGTCAAAACAGGGATGTAGCTACCCATCCTTCTTCCCAATAAAAAAGAATCCAGTCCCAGCAGGTGATGAACAGGAGTGAATGAAGCCTTTTTCTAAATTCTCTTTAATGTATTTGGGCATAGCCTCTGTTTCAGGGGCAGAGAGCGGGTACACCCTACCTCTGGGTGGTATCTTGCCAGGGACCAAGTCAGTGGCACAGTCTTAGGAGCTATGAGGCTACAGGACCTCTATCTGCTGTTTGATAAACACATCTGAAAACTCTGTGTATTGTGGTGGGAAGGCTGGAGAAGACAAGGCTGGATGAGGCAAGGCTGAATGAACAGGAATCAGGAACTGGAGGGCAAGACACACTGCTAAAGCAGAAGACCCATTGCTGAGGCAGGAATGCAAGGTCCTGGGGTGTTGACATAATCAAAACAATGCCACTGGGACTTTTCCTGCCGCAGCACTTTAAGTTTAGAAACATGCTGTGAGTGCGTACGTAGAGCAGCCTAACGAGGAGCCCAGGGAGGATGGCGTCTGAGTGCCACATGCCGCTCCCAAGTGCGCACAAGTGCTGACAGTGTTCCTGCCACAGAGAGAGGCTTTACCATGCCTGGGGTGAGCCGCCCATCATAACATCTGAAAATTGCTCGAAGGTTTTTGTGTACTTAAAAGTACATGCAGAAGCGATACCACGTGTACTCACCCATTAATGGGAATAGTAGTGAAAGAGAAACTATTTATATACATATCTTTGATCTTCAAAATTATGCACATAAATCTCCATGCACAGATTTACAGCAACTAAAGAGCATGTGTCAATGTGTGCCCGTGTATGCTGTGCTGCATTTTGCTCACACCCACAAATTTTCAAAGTACATTTACGTGTATAAATATACTTTGGAGATGCAAATGAGTAAATAGGGTCCAAGCGTAAGTCAGTTTGTAAAGAAAAGTTATTTCAAATTTATTTTTGACATTAATTTAAATTGGCAAATCCATTGCTCATCTGTCAAAACTATAAAGTTCTCAACCGGGTCCCCCGACACGGACCTCGTGTTTCGCCAGAAGGCTGCGTCGGGAGGGACAGTCATCAGAGAATGTTTCAACAGCTTATGTCATCAAATTTAATTTTCTTCAGAGTTATGAAATCCCATATGCATATTCATACACAAGTTATTATACTGAATTACAGGACCTAGGACAGCTCTCATTTTCTGACCAAATCTTTCCCTTCACTGACTACTTATACATTTTAGCAATTCCTATTTCAAACATAAAACCCTAAGGGGCGGATTTTCAGAGCCCTGCTCGCTGGTGCGCCTATGTTCAATAGGCCTACCGGCGCGCGCAGACCCCGGGACTCGCGTAAGTCCCGGGGTTTTCCGAGGGGGGCATGTCGGGGGTGTGTCAGGGGGGCGGGCCCGATCCGCGCGGTGTTTTCGGGGTGGGACGTAGCGTTTCGGGGGCGGGCCCGGGGGCGTGGCCGCACTCTCCGGACCCGCCCCCAGGTCGCGTCCCGGCGCGCTAGCGGCCCGCTGGCGCGCGGGGATTTACGTCTCCCTCCGGGAGGCGTAAATCCCCCGACAAAGGTAAGGGGGGGTTTAGACAGGGCCGGGCGGGTGGGTTAGGTAGGGGAAGGGAGGGGAAGGTGAGGGGAGGGCAAAAGAAAGTTCCCTCCGAGGCCGCTCCGATTTCGGAGCGGCCTCGGAGGGAACGGAGGTAGGCTGCGCGGCTCGGCGCACGCCGGCTATACGGAATCGATAGCCTTGCGCACGCCGATCCTGGATTTTAGCGGATACGCGCGACTACGCGCGTATCTACTAAAATCCAGCGTACTTTTGTTGGCGCCTGATGCGCCAACAAAAGTACGCCAAATCGCGCTATTTGAAAATCTACCCCTAAGCAAATGTGCATCAGATGTGTGTTACTGCCTTTTCCCTTTTGAATCCTCTATAGTTTTCTGACCGATAGACATCTTGCCCCAGGCTTGAGCCAATGCCATCGAGCCAGCTTGAATCTCCCCTTGTGCTTATCACAATAAAAACATGCTTTAGAAAAAGGATTACCCTTTTGCCAGAGTCTCCAGATCTGGATTTGGTCTCTTTGAAGCACTTTCAGTGGCTCCTAGCATTTCAAGGTTCACCCCCTTACTTTGGATATAGTGGTGGGAGCTTCCAAACTGCTTCCTGTCATCTTCAGTGCCTCTTTCTCAGGTCTCCTGTGGAGGCAGCTGAGCAACACTTTGATCTGTCCTCACTTCCTGGTTCACAATTGCATCTTGCTGCTTCCACCCAAATATCTGGTCCTGTGTCTGGTTTCCCCTGGCAATGGGGAACTGAACAGCTTTATCCCCCCCTGCACCTTTTTCCTCCAGCTGCTCCTCTGACTCTACCATCAGACCTTCTCCATCACGGGCCAAGGCAGACAAAAGAAGAAAGAGAAAAAAAAATGTAAGCAGATCCTTAACCTTCAAACTGCGCCTCCATGTGCCCCATTGCCAGGCCATCACACCACCCTACCATGGGGCATCACTCCCAGCACCCAGGTTAAAAAAAACCCCTCAAAAAACAAAAATATTTTTCCTCTGGTTCTCTTTGCTTTATTAAATAAATGCAGATATATTTTTGAAGTGCTCAAGTGTGTGTTAGTATCTTTTCTCTGCAGACTCCTCTTTCTCTGTCACTGTCTTCCTGTCATCCTTCTCTGCCCTGGCTTGTAGTCCACATCTCCTCCATATGTGAACTGTACTGCATCCCATCCCTGTCTTAACCATCCCATTGACATCAGGAGGTGAACTCTGTTAACCCTAACTTTGGAGAGCACTAGCACCCAGCCATCCACTCTCAACAAATATCCTATAGTGTTGGTTCCAGGGCCTGCTATAGTCCCAGTGATGCCTCGTGTGGGCACTGAAAATATTGGGAGGAGAATGGAGCCTCCTTAAAGACCTGCCTGAGGTCATGTGGAGGAGGGGAGTGGTGGCAGCCCTATCTGATACCACAACTGCAGGAAAAAAGACAGTTCAGGAGGATCTCAAAGCTCTCAGGAGAGATCTCATCAGTCCTTCAAAAAATTTGTGGACCTCAGATAAGACATGGTATCTCAGAATACTGTCCTGCGTCAAACTTCGGGATTCCTGCAATGGCCTTTGGAGTGAGTAGTTCTTTTGTTGGCTTATGGAAAGTGTACACTGCTTTCAACATTGATCAAGTATTGTTTTATTATATTTTGCTATTGTGTTTTAACTTTGCATGTTCATTTATAATCTGCTAGCAGATAAGAAATCAATAGCAAATAAATAAATATTAGATCAGATTCTCAAGATTAGACATGTAAGCCATTGGATAGCCTCAGTAATATCATGATTTACAGGCTCTAATCTGTCTACATGTTGGCATAGGCTACAGTTGTTTGCATTGTGATCCATTGTCTAACTTGGATGATTGCAATAATTTGCAATCACAATTTCAACTGTCTACGAGTTTCCACTTGTCCACAGTATACAGGCAGGGTTCTAAAGTTATTTGTGAAGAATCAAATCTTTCTTGAGAAGTGTAAACCATGTGAGGCTCTTGTGGGAATATCAGCAACATTCTCATTGTTCTCACTAATGTTCTACAGTGGGATCACTTTCTTGTAGTTACTTTCCATACTCCCAGATTGGATTAGGAGACCTAAGAAAGTATCAAGGAGCAGATCTTGATTGAATGGAAAGCTCTGGATATTCTTTTTGTGTTGTCTAGGTAAATATTGGCAGGCATGATGCTATCCAAGCAGGTAACCATTCTGTTGGGGTGCTTTTCAGTCTGCCTATTATTATTATTATCTAAAGAACATAATTATTCTGGATTTCTAGTTTCTTAATGTAACTCTTCTTTGGGTGGAGGGTTGCAAACCTTGGTTATTGAGTTCTAAATTGTCATGGTCAAACATTTTGTGTAATGGCTAAACAATGTGCATTATATACTGGACAGGGACTGCCTACCTTGTTATTTACAAATTGGTAAAACCCCTGTAGGAAGGTTTTCTTTGCAAACTCACAAAACTCAGAATTCTAGATTAGAGTTTAGTCAGTAGGCAAGGAATGTAGATCCACCAAGGCCTATTTACAAGATAAAAGACAGCTTTACACAATCCGTTTACACAGGCATCACATTGTAGATTGTTTTTTATATTGCACAAACTTTATTAGTTAGAAACTACTTCCTTTAGACTTCTTAATACAATATCAAAACATAAACAGCAATGGGTAGGATATGCTAACCAGGTGGGCTGCAGTTTCTATTTACATGAGCTTATGCCAGGTCTACTTCTGGTTCTCCTGGAATTTCCAGTACATCTCTCTTCTCCATACAAAATTAAACACTCAGTCTGATTATTTGTTAAGACTGTCAAAAGAAGGTGGAAAATTCTTATGTAATGAGCTTGTTTGTAAGCCCAGAAGACCTGCCAGCTTCCATTATGTTTTTGTTACGCTCCACAGTTGCAGACGGCTGCGACCGCTGCTGCTCACCTCTCTTTTTGCTGTCTTGGCTCCATTGGGCGAACTCGCGGCCTCTGCCAGCTATCACCAGCCTTCCGGCCTCCATTCCCAGGCCTACCTGAGCATCATGGACGCTGCCGACCACCATCTTACCCTTGGGGTTCCCTAGGCACATGCGACCCAGAACTGCTTTAACCACGTCATGGTGGGAACCTCGGGGGCGTCCCCATCAGATGACATCACTCAACTCCAATATTTAAACTCACCAGCCCAGACAGCCAGTGACTTGGCAATGAGTTCATTTGCTGTATCTACCTACTCTCACTTCAGCGTTGTTCCGGTTCCTGCTTCCGTGATGTGAGACTATTGGGTACCTGCTCCTCGGGGACCCTCCCTTGTCTCTCAGCTATCCGCTCCTCGGAGGGCCTTTCACCCAGACTTCTGCTTGCCTCACTTCCCGAGGCTTCTTACGGAACTACTACTTGTCTCAGTCACTGTGGACCCCTATTGTGATATCTACATGTGCAACCTCTCTGGTGTACCCCACTTTGCGGACCATTGCCATGATTCAATAGAGGAGCCACCTCTGGGTCTACCCTGCTCTGCGGATCCATGCCATGATATCAATAGAGGAACCCTTGCCGGTGTACCCTGCTCTGTGGACCACTGCTGTGATTCCCCATCAAGGAACCCTCCTGTGTACCATCTCTATGGACCCATTGTAACTACAGTGACTGTATTTATCTCCCGGCACCCCCGCTCCTAGTAGTGCCTCAGCTATTGCCTGACTCCAGTCATCCAAGCTGAGTCTGATGTCAGCATCTGCGCTGTTGCTCTGTGGCCCGCCTCCTGGGGTCACCCTCGCTTTCTCCATCTATATCTCTGCTGTATATAATCCCACAGCTGAGACTCCGCCTCCCGACGGTGAGGCTCATTTGATTGTGCGATAAATTTACTTCCGAATTCAGATCCTCCTTGCAGAAGGGTATACCCACTTTCGCTCACTGAAACTAAGGCTATGTCAGACTACATACAAGAGAACTTGGCAAAAGGCTTCATTCGACCTTCTAAGTCTCCTGCTGAAGTGGAATTCTTTTTTGTGGAGAAAAAGGACGGTTCCCCCCGGCCGTGTATAGATTACCGCGGCTTAAATGAAATTACCCAAAAGGACCGATACCCCTTGCCACTAATCTCTGAACTGTTTGACAGACTCCAAGGGGCCAAAATATTCTCCAAGTTGGACCTGAGAGGGGCCTACAATCTGGTCTAGATACTCCAGAGCGACGAATGGAAAACCGCTTTTAAAACCTGTGATGGCCATTTCGAATACCTGGTAATGCCCTTCGGCTTTTGTAATGCCCCAGCGGTTTTCCAGAATATGATGAATGAGGTATTCAGAGACATGCTCTACCAGTGCATCGTAGTCTATCTGGATGACATCCTTGTATTATCAAGAGACATTCAGAGTCATCGCTGCAATGTCTACAAAGTTCTTCAGTCCCTAAGAAAGAATTGCTTGTACGCCAAGCTGGAGAAATGTTCCTTCGAACAAGAGACTGTTCCTTTTCTACGAAGTGCTTTGAGAGCCATTGGTTGGTGCTAATCCTGGATGCTCTTGGTCCTTTGGGGGGTCCATCTGGAAACCTTGACTCGAGATCAAATTCCTATAGAAGGAAATGTGTTTGTGGACCCTTGGGGCAAGGGAAGATTGCAACAACCTGCAGGGAAGAGCCCTACTGGTTCCCACAGTCAACAGGTGGACCCAGATGAAGCTGAGGCCCAGCTGGAGCTTTTCCTATACCAATCCTCATTCCCCTCAGGTTGAATCTTTGGTTGCCAGGGACAGCAGGCCATAAGTGGGGGACCTCTGCAGATGGTGTATGAGGTCATCTCAGAGTAGCTGGGTAGGCAGATAGAAGTCCTACGTATCCAGGGGCAGTGGCGGGCATATCCAAGAACAGGCTGAGATCAAACCAGGTATCCGTTCGATGGGAAAGGAGGGACAGATAGGCAGGGCAGGAAAGCAAGGAGAAGAACAGGTGGGCAGCAAAGGAGAAGCTGAAGAACTAAAGACAGACACTGGAACTGAAGAGCTGAAGACAAGGATGCTGGAACTGAAGACAAGGATGCTGGAAGCACTCTAAGTAGTGGTACCTGTTGATGAGGCATTGAAGCAGAGCCAGCAATGGACTTTCTTAGGCCACAAAGTCAGATGTCATCCAGGGGTGCCATGGAACTTTAAATTGAGCAGTGTCAGGCATGTGCACACCTAAGGAGAAGCTCCAGATGAGTTCTGGAGCCGCAGCATCTGCCATGCTTCGGTGGCATCCAGCCACATAGGATCACTGGTGGTATCCTACCAAGTGTTGGAATTCTTTGGCCAGACCTTGGCCCGAAGTTGAGAGCAGCAGTCCATGGGAGCAGCCTGTGGACTGCCAATTATAACAGGAAACTTCCAGCATTAGCCTCTCATTTGTTGAGATGGTGGAACAAGACAGTTGTTTTTGATGGACTCAGCTGAAATCCGTGTAACTCCCTTCATTGGGTAGACAGAATGAAGGGTCTACATAGTTCCCAGGATGCTGTTAACACCCAGACCTCTGATTCACTCTTCTATAGCATCCCACAAGTAGGTCCAGGGATGCCAGAGTTCACAGCAGAGAAGAGGTATAGACCTCTGAGATCCTTAGTGCAGTGGTGGGAATGCTCAACACAGTCATTTATGTTCACCCACATTTCATTCACTGACCAGTAGATACTCACTGTAGAAAAGTTCAATAGGCTGGAAAGGCACAAAATAACACAGTAGGGAGTCAGTAGTGGTCAATGAAAAGGGAAAAAATGTAATTCAATTTGAAAAATAAAATCCACTCCAAGATTGCAAAAAATAATGAATAATAAAAGAAGGATAACTACTCTCAGAGCAACAGTTTCTTTCTCCATGGTACACTTTATCCCAGATCTCCTTAACTGGTTTGAATCAGTGGCTAATACTCCCTCCCCCCCATAGAGGGTAAGAAAAGTCTCTTCTTCCAAAAACATCAACAAGAAATACAGATTACAATAAGAAAAAAATCTCTTAAAAAATCTGTATACAACACTCACTCAGTAGTGTCTGCCCCACTGTTGTATATATGCTTTTAAAGGCGAATTTTAAAAGCTTGTCGGGCACATTAATTGGGGGATGAGTGAATAGGTTGGGCTCACGCGTGACGAGAGGACTTTGAAAGCCGCCGAGATACGCATGTATCTCCCACAGTGTACACATCTTGAAATTTTTCAAAAAGGAGTAGGGCATGGGCATTAGGGATATGCAGAGGGACGCCATATGTTGCATTCGGAATTCATATTCGTCGGGGGGCAGATACATTGCATTTGGCAAGGGGGCCCCCAATATGTTAATGCGTTCAGTCTTATTCGTTTCCTGGCTAAAATTGAATTAACTACAACCCCCCCACCCTCCTGACCCCCTCAAGACTTACCAAAACTCCCTGGTGGTCCAGCGGGGGGTCCGGGAGCCATCTCCTGCACTCACGTCCTTGGCTGCCAGTATTCAAAATGGTGCCGATAGCCTTTGACCTTATTATGTCACAGGGGCTACCGGTGCCATTGGTCGGCCCCTGTCACATGGTAGGAGCAATGGATGGCCGGCACCATCTTGTGCTCCTACCATGTGACAGGGGCTGACCAATGGCACCGGTAGCCCCTGTGACATAGTGAGGGCAAAGGCTATCGGTGCCATTTTGATTACTGGCAGCCGACGGCCCGAGTGCAGGAGATCGCTCCCGGACCCCTGCTGGAACACCAGAGACTTTTGGCAAGTCTTGGGGGACCCTCCTAACCCCCACAAGACTTTCCAAAAGTCCCTGGTGGTCCAGCGGGGGTCTGGGCAGGCTGCCAGTATTCAAAATAGTGCCAATAGCCTTTGCCCTTACTATGTCACAGGGGCTACCGGTGCCATTGGTCGGCCCCTGTCACATGTAAGGAGCAATGGATGGCCGGCACCATCTTATGCTCCTACCATGTGACAGGGGCTGACTAATGGCACTGGTAGCCCTGTGACATAGTGAGGGCAAAGGCTATTGGCACCATTTTGAATACCGGCAGCCGAGGGCGTGAGTGCAGGAGATGGCTCCCGGACCCCCCCTGCTGGACCACCAGGGAGTTTTGGTAAGTCTTGGGAGGGTCAGGAAGGTGGGGGGTTTGTTTAAATTCGCTCCTTTAGATGGCCGAATAATTTGGCGGTTTCATTGTAATTGTGGGGAATTGTGATACGTTTCGCTTCCCCATGAATACAACGAATATGACCCTATATGTTGCAGATTACCAATATGTTAGAAATGAATGCACACCCCTAATGGGCGTGGTCTGGGCGTTTCGGGGTGTGAGGCTGAGAGATGTGCGCATAAATACTTTCGCAATCTGGCAGGCACTGAGGTCCCCTGTCGCGTAACTTTACTTCTGCTATGGATGACGTGTAAGTTCAAAAATAAAGAAAACTAGGCAGATCTGCAGGATTTTAATGGAGCATGAAGGCTATTATCTGGGTGGTGGAGGGAGGGTTGTAGCACCTATCTCTTAAATGGGCAAACTGAGGATGAACTGTTAAACTGGGAATAGCGTCGGCGCATGCCTCTTATAAAATCCCCTGACTTACATGATAGAAATGGGATTTGTGCACCCATGTCCACACCTATTTAAAATTCGGTGCATATGTGTATAAAGCCAGGGTATTTTATAACATGCACGCATATACGTGCGCAAGTTATAAAATAGCTGTATCCCTGGGTGCAGGCCAAAACTTGCGTGCAAATGTGTGCCTGTGCACCAGTTTAAAAGTTACAGTCCCTCTGTATAGCATCCTATAATGCAAAATGTCTGCATCTTGTACAATATTTAATTATTTTTTATATCTTGGTGGAAAAATTAAAGTACTTCCCATTTTGCTTAAATATTAATGGGGGTGTAACAAATTTGTAAAATCATCAGCACAATAAAGAGGATTAGTGCTTTTTTTTTGGTGCAACTTGCAATTATTATAAAATGAGAATTGTTCAGAAAAACCCAGCAATCTAGTTGAATGCCTTTCCTAGGTTATTTCTGATACTTTTTTTTTGAAAGAATATCTCACACTATCACTGTGTAGAGACTTTCTTAATTTTGACACAAAGTCAATTTAAACATGGTAAATTGACCAAATGAATTTGGTATGTTAAGCTGAGCTGCTTCAAATGTCATGTTCTTGCTGCAGAGTTCTGCTAAGATGGAATATTTAATAACACTGCCGATTTTCCCAGGAAGGTCCTGTGCCAATTCCCTGTGGCTCTCAGGCAGTACCACATCTTCTAGTTATGATACATAGAGCAACAGTTTAATGACTAAAATGACATTGACACTTTCCCAGTGGAACCAATTTCCACCCTCTGTGAATGGAGGTTCTAGTCTTCCACTGAAGAACTGGATTTGGTCATCAGTTTAAGCTTACGCATGAGACTAGTCAGAGAATAAATTCTGATTTTTATTCTGAAGGCAGTGTCTTAGCATGAAATGTGGGGCATGCAATTTAAGGCTTCTCTCTGATGAGGCATACTGTATGAACAAACAAAAAAAATTCCAGGGAGAATTATATATAATTTTTTTTATTATCAGAAAAAAAAAAGATTTTATTCATAAGTCTGTTGCACTTTTTTGGCATCATCGTAACAATCCTTCTCTGAAACTTTCTTCAGGGGAAACTGTTAGCAACTTTATTGCAATTCCTCCCCTTTAACAAAAGGTCTCTATGATGCAAACTAGAGGCTAATGAAGACATCAAATTATCTGTCATTAACCAAGCAGAGACTAAGCTGAAACTGACCAGCAAATGCTCTGAGACCAAAAGAAAACCAACCTGGGGGAAACTAAGATGGTATCCCCCCCCCCCGAGCAGATGCGTGATTCCGTGCGCCCTGACCGTTCTCAGTTTTCCTTGTTTCCTTACCTTAAAGCTCTTTTTCTTGCTGATATGGGGAAAAGGAAAGGAGTCATTAGGAAGGGGAAGGATCTGCTACCCTTCATCAGACCACCATCCAGAACACACTTTCACCCCTGTTTTGACAGTGACACCCGACAAGGCAGACCTTGGGGCAGCCAGCCCATTGGCAGCTAAGGTTTTGCCCTGCCTCGAATGTCATTCCATGACCCGGTTTCCAGGTAGTGCTGCCTCTTGAGCAGAAGAAATGCTGGAGCTCATGGAGAGGTATAGTTGCCTCCGTAGCGTCAACGGGCAGCGCCTCCCTCCTTTGGCCAGCAGAGAATATGAGGCTATTGCCCCAGGGAGCCACTGGAGAGAACCGAGGCAGTTCAGGGTGCAATTAATTTCATCAGCTGGAAGCCCTGTTCTGTGACTCTTTTATGGGATCCCACTGATATTATCTCTGGACGTATGGCCAGATCCAACTTTGAAGAGCTTGTGGACTGTTATGATGGCTATTGAGAAATCAATCTCTTCTCTTAAGTCTTTGACTGTTGATTTACATTCTAAATTTCAGTCTCAAGAACAGTATCTCTCAGTTTATGAAAAAGACTTTCTGATGTGGAAACTTCTGTTGCTCAAGTTAAAGAAGTTCAGATTAATATGATTAAAGATTTATTATCTTTGTCTTCTCGAGGATTGAGAATATGGAAAACTCTCTTAAGTCTTTGAATTTGCATGTACTTAATTTTCCTTATTTGCATCTTATTTCTCCTTCTAAGCTCTTTAGGTTTTGCAAATTCCTGAAGCTGCATTACCTCCTTTTGGAAAAAGTTTTTATGTGCCTGTTTCCAAGAAAGCTATTTGAAATTACTTAGCAGATGTTTCTTTGGATTTATCAAATCTCCTGGAGAACTCTGGTGATAAAATCATGGCTAGAGCTACATCTTTTGCTTGTTTTTTTTTTTTTTTTGCAAGATCACAACATCTTCCATCTTTATTTTCATCATAAGGATGTTCCATTTGAAGCATAACACATCTGAATTTTTCCTGGTCTCACTGAAGCAGCGCAGGAGTGTAGGAAAATCTTTCTGGCTATGAAACCAGAAATCCTGTCTGGGGGCTTCATGTATAATCGGACATCCCTGTAAATATACCATAATTCTTGATGCTACTAGATTTCTTTTTTATAATTCTTCGTAGTTAAGAAAATTTATTGATGCTAGATGTAATACTGCTTTCTAAGATGGCCTTGTGTTAACATGATGTCGTTGTGTTAACATGATTTTTTAGGCATGATCTTTTAGGCAATCCTTTTTATTTTAGTTTAAATTACTTTTGTTGGCCTTGTCCCATGGCTTTTTCTGTTTCCTCCACTTGATATTGGGGTCCAAAGTGGTTCATACAAATTGTATATATTATTATATTTTCCTATAATAATTGCTATTCTATATGTTTCCTAGTTTTCTTTCTAGTACAGGGGCGAATTGCAAGAAAATATCAGCCTGGGAGATTTTTTTCAAATATGGCCCACGTGGTATCTGTCTGACTCCCTTGTGTGCTTTCCCTGCAGAATGTGTTTCAACAGTTCCCAAAAGCACACCAAAATGACCCTTCAGAGGTACATCATGTGACCTAGAGATTTGCAGAATCGAGCCAAAAAACTCTGCAATGTAAATTTCAAATTTTTCTTAATTAACTAAGTAGTAGAACATACCCTAGACCAGGGGTGAGCAAACAGATCTGTGGGCCCTCTTCCATCCATGCAATCGGTTGCTCACTTCCCCCAAGTCTGGTTACATCTCTCATAATTATATCTTGAATTCTTGATCTGGTATAAAGTCTATTGTCAACCAATCAGCTCTTGAACCAGTTGCCAAGTAATGTGACAACCACAGTGTCAACAAGGGTCTGACACACATATGCACAGTCTCTTGGACACAAACACCAACACACACTCTTTCAGACACCCACTTTGTGTGTGTCTCTCTCTGAGACAAAGACACCCACACATATAATCTCGTTTTCAGTGTATGGAAAAAGTATATATAGGTATCTTTCTGTGTATAGAAAAAGTATATATAGGTATCTTTCTGTGTTAAGGAGAAAGACACCCACATGCACACGCACTCTCTTTCTCTCTCTGACACACACATTCTGTCATTGTGCTGCTGCTCATATGCTCACACAGTGAGTGCCCCTGGTCCAATATTGTCGCAGCATTATGTAAAAAGTTTTTGCTTGCTGCCAGCCCTACCCCAATCTGCAGCAGCCCTCTCCCTTTCTCATTCCCATCCCCACCCTTCTTGGTACCCATACTCCAGGAGACTCACTGATTCCACAGCTAGTTAACCCTTTCAGAAGGAAAGACCACCCTACAAAAGCCTCCCCAACACTGTACAGACACTTCCTCTTGTCTCTCCCCATCCCTTTTTGTGACTGGAGCTTGCCTCCACTTCTCTGTGCCCCCGCCACCATTCTAGCACATTACCTTTGACTGAGTGCTACAGAATCTGCTACTTTTATGGTTCCCTTGGCTCTGCATTGCCCATCTACTCCAGGAGAGGGGTGGGAAGACAAGACATATATATTTTCCTCCAGGACTTAAAAAGAAAAATGAAGCCCTGGCTGAGACTGGAGAGAGCCACAGGCCCCAAAGCAGTATAGCTCCAGAATCCTGCTTTCCCATGTGGATCCAGTGCAGCCAGGGATGGTGCAAGGATATTAGGTATCATAGGTAAACCTTTAATATATCAATCAAACCATAATTAAGGGACAGCTAGTTTCCAATTAAGACACTAACAATTAACTAGCTGTTAATCTTGAATATAATGTTGTCTCGATTTGTCATGAAACATTTTTTTAAATTATTCAAATCTTTATTATATAATCAACTGAATAAATTGTTTTTAATCCTTTTAAATTTTTTTTGAAAAATATTTTTTGAATTAATATTTTATTAGGATTTCATCAATTTTTACATAATAAAATACATGAAATAAGGATTCCACAAGTATCAAGAAAAACATCCAACATAATTATGGATTGTCAATCCAAAACCTTTTCTCTACCCTCATTAAAAATGGTGAGTGCTACTAAGCAAAGAAAAATATTTTTTGAGTTAAGAGACAAGATCTCAGAGCTGGCAAAGGGTCTGATCAACCCAGATACTTGTGGGCCAGTAATTTCAGTCACTGGTCTTATTCATCTCATTTTTCATTTTTTTAAAACACTGTTATTTTTCTTCATGTTGCAAAGATATTACACTCTGACTTTATGACATCACTTTGTCCAGTTCTCAACAATTCTTTGTGAACAGCTTATTGGTGATTCCAACAACTTATATTCTACCACAAGCCCAACTTATTCTTCAAATGGAGCATATTCCGTGTGTTCAAGTTCCAGAACAAAATTATCTCATAGGTTTGAAAAGATTCTGAAACATTCCTGATATCTTAAGAAAGGGAACAAAACACTTATCTGACAACTTGTTTCAGGCTTGCCCTTTACAAAACAAGTGTGTGCCGACATGGACTCATTCAATCTTTGTCAGTCGCCGCTAACGTTAACATTTCGCAAAAACGCTGCATCAGGGTGGATTCTGAAATGTAACAGTCCATATTATATACATCTCATTCATGACATTTTTCAATATTTTAAAATTTTTGTCGTTTTTTACTCACACTGCTCTCTCAACCTTATGTCTTGATGTTCGGGCTCGATTAAAACATTTAACATGGCAGATTCTTTTTAAACTTCACTCTCTCTTGAAATGTGACCGATTGCTAACCACGTACTGACGTATACTGACGTTCTGACGTTGAAATTTAAAGAGCTATTATTGCTATTCAGTCAGAAAACCTTTAGAAAACACCTGCGCTCACCAACGTAATGACGTGTACTGATGTTCTGACACTGAAAATTAAAGGACTATTGTTACTGCTTGGTCAAAAGAACTCAGTAAAGCAAATATACTTGCTGACGTAATAATGTCAGATTAAACATTCATAGCTCTGTCTTGAGAAATACCATAAATTCCGTTGAAATGATCTCCAATGAATCAAACTGTTCCATTCTATTTTGCTATAAGACCATTGGGCTCCTCTGAATGTAATCTAAAAATCCATTCCTGTTCTTTCCGATAGAGTTGTTTTTCATGATTACCTCCACTGAAATTCATTTTCATATGGTCTAATGCAAACCAACGTAGTTCTTGAACTTGGTGATATTCTCTGATACAATGTTCAACTATGGGTGCTGATACTCTTTTATTTCTCAGACAGCTTTTGTGTTCACTGATGCGGGATCTTAACGATCTAGTAATTTGACCCACATAAATCTTCTTGCATGGGCAAACTATGATGTAAATTACAAAGTTCATCTGACAAGTGGTAAATTGTTTAAGTTTGTATGAATATCCCATACGCAGACAAGTGTATTACTTGTGATAAATTGCAGGAAGACCTTGTGAGACTGGAAAATTGGGCATCCAAATGGCAGATGAAATTTAATGTGGATAAGTGCAAGGTGATGCATATAGGGAAAAATAACCCATGCTATAATTAAACAATGTTGGGTTCCATGTTAGGTGCTACAACCCAAGAAAGAGATCTAGGCGTCATAGTGGATAACACATTGAAATCGTTGGTTCAGTGTGCTGCGGCAGTCAAAAAAGCAAACAGAATGTTGGGAATTATTAGAAATGGAATGGTGACTAAAATGGAAAATATCTTAATGCCTCTGTATCGCTCCATGGTGAGACCGCACCTTGAATACTGTGTACAATTCTGGTCGCCGCATCTCAAAAGAGATATAATTGCGATGGAGAAGGTACAGAGAAGGGCTACCAAAATGATAAGGGGAATGGAACAGCTCCCCTATGAGGAAAGACTAAAGAGGTTAGGACTTTTCAGCTTGGAGAAGAGACTGCTAAGGGGGGATATGATAGAGATGTTTAAAATCATGAGTGGTCTAGAACAGGTAGATGTGAATCGGTTATTTACTCTTTTGGATAATAGAAAGACTAGGGGGCATTCCATGAAGTTAGCATGGGGCACATTTAAAACTAATCGGAGAAAATTCTTTTTTACTCAACGCACAATTAAACTCTGGAATTTGTTGCCACAGGATGTAGTTAGTGCAGTTAGTATAGCTGTGTTTAAAAAAGGATTGGATAAGTTCTTGGAGGAGAACATAAGAACATAAGAAAATGCCATACTGGGTCAGACCAAGGGTCCATCAAGCCCAGCATCCTGTTTCCAACAGTGGCCAATCCAGGCCATAAGAACCTGGCAAGTACCCAAAAACTAAGTCTATTCCATGTTACCATTGCTAATGGCAGTGGCTATTCTCTAAGTGAAAATAGCAGGTAATGGACTTCTCCTCCAAGAACTTATCCAATCCTTTTTTAAACACAGCTATACTAACTGCACTAACCACATCCTCTGGCAACAAATTCCAGAGTTTAATTGTGCGTTGAGTAAAAAAGAACTTTCTCCGATTAGTTTTAAATGTGCCCCATGCTAACTTCATGGAGTGCCCCCTAGTCTTTCTACTATCCGAAAGAGTAAATAACCGATTCACATCTACCTGTTCTAGACCTCTCATGATTTTAAACATCTCTATCATATCCCCCCTCAGTCATCCATTACCTGCTATTAAGTTCACCTTAGATAATAGCCACTGCCATTAGCAATGGTAACATGGAATAGACTTAGTTTTTGGGTACTTGCCAGGTTCTTATGGCCTGGATTGGCCACTGTTAGAAACAGGATGCTGGGCTTGATGGACCTTTGGTCTAACCCAGTATGGCATTTTCTTATGTTCTTATGTTCTTATGTTGAGCTCCATGGTTTGATCGCAGATTTTACAGTGACCACACTTGTAATGACCTAGTATTCGTGTTCCTTCAAGAGTTCTCATACTGTCAGTTGTATCGTATAATGCCGATGGGCAAATAATTTCTTTTAAATTCTTCCCTCTAGAAAAAGCTGCTCTAAATTCTAAATCTTCCAATCCCGGGATCATCTGAATAAGAGACCAATGATTCCTCATACTGTTAATAATTTTGCGAGACATCGGTGAATATTTTGTGACACAAGTTATTACTGTGGCATCTTCTGATTTCGAATGTGGTGTCAACAATGCATCCCTATTGTAGTACGGGGCTCTTTTGAAGCCCGTACTGATGAATTTTTTTGGTAACCCCTTAGTTTCAAATCTTGTGTTAATTGCGCTGATTGTTGTCTGTAAGTATCGATGTCTGAACAGTTTCTCTTATACCTTAAGAATTGGGAAAATGGTAAGCTATTCTTTATTTATTTATTTATTTATTTATTTAAGGTTTCTTATATACCGAGGCACGTTTGAAAAACATCACCTCGGTTCACAATATAACATAACTTAGCACCAGCTTTACAATATTAACATTAACAGGGAGTGGGTTAACAGGGGCAGGAGAAGATAATACAGGAATTATATACAGGAATAATATACATATGTACATGTTAGTTTTAACAAGGGAGTTAAAACAAGGCAGTGAAGATAATTAGCAAAGGGAAGTAATAGATGGAGGGGAGGAGGAGGAGAATAAAAAATGAATAAAAGAGAATAAAAAATGAATAAAAGAGACGAATAAGACCAGTTACTGAAATTACTGGCCCACAAGTATCTGGGTTGATCAGATACTTTGCCAGCTCTGAGGTCTTGTCTCTTAACTCAAAAAAATGTTTTCAAAACAATTTAAAAGGGTTAAAAACAATTTATTCAGTTGATTATATAATAAAGATTTGAATATTTAAAAAACATTTAAAGGTAATGGATTGGCACTGTTATAATGAAGCATGGTGTTTCTGTCGGTACTTTTTTTAAACACACTTGTTGTTATTTCTCTCAAATTTGTTTTCTTCAATAGTACATCCAAAAAAGATATCTCTTCAAAATTGTAAGTCATGGTGAATTGAATTCTGTCATCACAGGTATTAATCCATTTTGCGAATCACTGTAACTCTACTTCATTAACACTCCAAAGAATAAAAATGTCATCAACTGCTTCCTCCTCACTAATAGGTTACTCATTTGTTCTTTGTACACCCCTGTTCTATGTAAACCGGCATGATGTGATTGTATCATGAATGCCGGTATATAAAAATTTTAAATAAATAAATCAATGTACCTTTTGTAGAAATTAATTCTAGAAAGAAATGGTGAATGTTGAATCCATTCAATTTCAAACTCTGCCATGAACAAATTTGCAATAGAGAGGGAATGTTTCAGAATCTTTTCAAACCTATGAGATAATTTTGTTCTGGAACTTGAACACACGGAGTACGCTCCATTTGAAGAATAAGTTGGGCTTGTGGTTGAATACAAGTTGTTGGAATCACCAATAAGCTGTTCACAAAAATTGTTGAGAATTGGACAAAGTGATCTCATAAAGACAGAGGGGCGGATTTTAAAACGAGCGCGAATAGCCTACTTTTGTTTGCGCTCCAGGCGCAAACAAAAGTACGCTGGATTTTAGTAGATACGCGTGGAGCCGCGCGTATCCGTTAAAATCCTGGATCGGCGCGCGCAAGGCTATCGATTTCGTATAGCCGGCGCGCGCCGAGCCGCGCAGCCTACCCCCGTTCCCTCCAAGGCCGCTCCGAAATCGGAGCGGCCTCGGAGGGAACTTTCCTTTGCCCTCCCCTCTCCTTCCCCTCCCTTCCCCTACCTAACCCACCCGCCCGGCCCTGTCTAAACCCCCCCTTACCTTTGTCGGGGGATTTACGCCTCCCAGAGGGAGGCGTAAATCCCCGCGCGTCAGCGGGCCTCCTGCGTGCCGGGACGCGACCTGGGGGCGGGTCCGGAGGGCGCGGCTACGCCCCCGGGCCGCCCCGGGCCGTAGCCACGCCCCCGGAACGCTCCCGACACGCCCCGAAAACGCTGCGCGGTTCGGGCCCGCTCCCCGACACGCCCCCGACACGCCCCCGACACGCCCCCTCCGAAAACCCCGGGACTTACGCGAGTCCCGGGGCTCTGCGCGCGCCGGTAGGCCTATGTAAAATAGGCTTCCCGGCGCGAGCAGGGCTCTGAAAATCCGCCCCAGAGTGTAATATCTTTTCAACATGAAGAAAAATAACAGTATTTTAAAAAATGAATAAAAGAGATGAATAAGACCAGTTACTGAAATTACTGGCCCACAAGTATCTGGGTTGATCAGATACTTTGCCAGCTCTGAGGTCTTGTCTCTTAACTCAAAAAAATGTTTTCAAAACAATTTAAAAGGGTTAAAAACAATTTATTCAGTTGATTATATAATAAAGATTTGAATATTTAAAAAACATTTTATGACAAATTGAGACAACATTATATTCAAGATTAACAGTTAGTTAATTGTTAGTATCATAGGTAAACCTTACAGCCTTGTACCCCCAGCCCCTTCCTCCCCACACACACTATTAGTTATGCATTTATAACTGTTTTTATATTAAAAAGGACCTTCAAAGTACAGTTTTATGAGGTAAAAGTATCACAGCATGTACATTATATTTACATGCACTGCTGTGGTGCCAACCAGAAAGCCCTCAAAATAAAAAAATAAAGAGACACTTAGATCCCATATTGCTAAGGCCAGTGCAAAGGTAGTAGGTGCCCTAGGCGAACCTTCTGCCTTGTGCCCACCCTGGTCACGCTGCCCCCGCCTCTTACCTGCTTCAGTGTGCTTCTCAGGGATGCGAGCAATGTGCACTGCTCATGGCCTGACAAATCTGTACTCCTCTTTGCCACGAGTGGAGCGCTCGTGGCACCACATGGATGCTCTTCGGCATGGTGTCCCCTACTGGTCGGCGCCATAGGCGACTGCCTAGTTTCACCTAATGGATATGCCGGCCCTGCATATTGCATTAAGCCTATTGTAACATGTTGGGTGTAAGCGTGGCTCTTAGAAAGCCTTGGGTAACCTAAATTATAATTAAAATATAGTAAAACTCCAATATCAAAACAGCAATAGCAGCCAGCATTCAGTGACAACCTTACCTATGAGAAGGCAATGCTATAAATATTACACCAGGGTCTAAAACACCAATTTGGAAACCAGAACAACTAAGCTACTATAGGTCCCTACACTGAAACTACATGCTAGCAGAATCCCTCACCTCTGCCACAGATGCAGAATACAGATCGACCCTCTCTAATTACAGAATAGAGACTATAAAGTGCAAATAGAAATGTGCAGACAAAACCTGAATTAGAAACTGCAACAAGCTAGAACCTCTTTACAGTGCAACAATAGAAAGAGAGAAACATTTCCATTCCTCATAAAATATTAAATCAAGAAATATAAATCAGCAATTGTAAAGCCATACTAATAAAAGAATAAATATTTCAAAACAGCCGAACATGCAATAATACTCATATAAAATGTTTAAAAATTTCCCAAAAACCAGTAACATATTTTAAAATAGCAGACATCAGATAAAACTCAATAATTAAAACCAGTAAGAATTTTAAAACTCTCCCGCTTTCTATACTTTCCAGTTATCCTGAGATTATTCTGAATTAGTGGGGGTGAGGGAACACACACAGACATACATACACACAAACTTCCTCGCATCCACTGACACATTTACTCACTCAGACACACATGCACACACTCACGCATGCAGGCATCCACTGACACACACGTCAGTCACACACACGTGTTCAGTCACACCTGCTGAAAAACATACACTGCCTTGCACTCAGACACATTTGCACACATGCACGCTTCTTCGCACCCTCCCACTCTCTCTCTTTTCCCTTGTGACCTCTGAATATATTAAAAAAAAAAATTTACTTACACTGGTAGGCAGGAGATATCCAGGCAGGGATACTAGCTGATGGGCTTGCTGTGGGAAGGGCAGTGTGGGGTTATTTTTTGCCTCGGTCCCCAACATAAGGGGGGCCATCAGCAGAAATGAGTCAGAGGCCATTAGTCAGAGCCTGAGGCCTTCAGCCGTGATGAGGCTGCAACGGGAGGTCTGCTGGCTGCCACGCAAGACAAAGAGAATGAAGGGGTGGTGTGAGGGAAGGCCTCGGGAACGTTTCCTGCTGCCATGGTGTTGATGGGAGGGGCAGGGTGTGATCCCACAGAGCTCAGCAATGCTGCAGAAAATTTAAAAAAAACCCCAAAATTCAGACCTATAGAGCCACGCTGCAGCCATGGAAACAAAAAGGAAAGAAAAGCCATGGAACCGCGGCTGCAGCCGCAGGAAAAGAAAAAAAACAAAAAATAAACAGAGAGCCTCACTGAAGGCTCCTGCTCTGTGAGAACAGCTGCTCTGGGCCAGTTTTATTCACAGCAGCTCCGAGAGCATGGGGCCACTGCAATCAACACCAGTGTCACATGACTGACCTGGCCGGCCCACTGGGGCATGCCCAAAGCCCCGATAGGCCAATCTGCCCCTGTTCTAGTATCTTTATATTTTATTTCTTTGAAATATTATAAATAATTTTCTTTTTAAAAGAAACCAACACAATAAACTCTCCATAAACCAAGACTTGAGAAACTAAAATCCTAAAGTCTGGTCTGCACGACTTATTCTGTGATCACTGCAACAATCTCCTGTATCTCTAACTCGCCCCAGAACTGTTTTAGGTCTTGGTTTTGCCCAAGACTAAAACTAGGCCCCCAAATTCATTCATTTAACACTTGCTTTCATCTTGGTAACAAGAATGTGGTATGGGCGGTCCACAAAGGAGCAACGTCATCGTTTTGGCTCCCTGTTTTGTTTTTTTTAATTTCAAAAGCCAGATATGAAGAAATAAAATGCAGCTTTTAGAACTTTCTCTGATCCCTTGGAGTGACTTTTCCCTTAGCTGGAGTCTTGCATGTACAGCTGAAGTGAAGAGTGCCGCATACTTTTACGAGCCAGTAGTTCCCCACGTCAAACAATCCTTTAGCTTTGAGAAAACTTTCAATGATGTTATCTGAATTTTTATGGGGTTTTGTTCTTGCCAAGCCCCACTGGTTTCCCTTGCACTGTATGTAGGCAGAAGTACATTTTCATCCTCAACCTTCATGTACATGAGGATCAGCTTGGGTCTTTGGAGGTTTCTTTCACTAGCATTGCCTGAAGCAAATACCACAGCTCAGTAACAATTTAATATTGTAATCAGGGAACAAACTGTGCAGCTTTGGCACATTGTGATGATTATTAACTATGCCTATTAGTGTTATGCCAATTTGAGTGACTAATATTTATTAAAGGTTCCTTGTGTAGGTGAGACCTTGCCCAGACAAAACTGTCTGGTTTCTTCCTGAGTAACTGTTGACAGACCTTTGAGTCAATATAAATGCTCATTACTTATAACAGTATGTCAGTGCTGAGAAGCTCTGATTCAAAGACATGCATAATTAAATATAAATTATTAGGGAGCAGACTTACACAAAAGCTGGAATATCTTCATCATTTTGATTGTTTTCAGAAAACAATTTTGGAAGAAACCCTACAGGAAGAAATCAGATTTGTAAAACACCATAGAACACACAGTATTATTGAGCAATATATCATTTATGTGCAGTGGATTGACTTCTCTTTAGCTAATCAAGCTTTCCAGAAAGTGAAAAGTGATTAAAAGCATAAATAAATAAGAAGGGCTGTTTTCCTGCCTTGGGGCGTCCCCGAGCAATTGCACCTCGCGGACCCAGGAAGCTTCCTGGCTAACTGATTCTTCAGGAAATCGCATGCATTATTTTTTTTTAACCATAGAGCCTCTGGGTCTTTGGGGTCTGCTGAGAGGTACACCGCCAAAGCAGGGACAAGCTTATGCGAGCATATTCATTACTGCCTGTTGACGATTAATCCTGTTTTCAGTCAGGATTTTTGGATTCTCTCCATAGCGCTTCTGGGATGCTTTCAATTCAAGAATTCATTGCAGCTCAACCCTGGAGAAACAGTATCCTAAACTGTTAGTCAACATTGTAATTTTTATAAAAATCATTATCTACTTTTTATGTTATAGGTAAAACAGTATTATCACATATGTCTAAGGGCTCCAGATCATCAGTCTGTTCTTCTTTTAAATCATTTATGTATCTGTTTAGGTGTCCTTTTCTCAGGCTAGGCTACTATTGATCTATTTATTTCTTTTTTTCTCTGTCTAGGCTACTTGAACTTTTTGTCTTATTAAAGCCTGCTCTAGTCTTCCTCACCACTGTGCTTATTAGGGAGACCTGGAAATGAGGCACCATGAACCTCCAATCATATTGGCAATTAATGTGACCAGGCATCAACCAGGTCAAGCAAACCTTTTAGCTGACTAGAAGGTGTCATTGTAAAACAATTTAGTTTAGTTTAATTTTTTTCTTGATATACAGCAAATCCATAAACAGATCAATAAGGTTTACATGTAAAAGAAAAAAATTCACATATACATAAGACAAAATTTTCTAAAATATCAATATTACTACAACAATAATTAACCTAAAATTACAAAAGAATATATTTTCCAAAAAAAGTTCTAAAAATCCATACCATATAGTAAAAGCAGAATTTCAGTCCCTTATCACAATTATAATTAATAAGTAATACTAGAGATCAAATGTTTGAGTGACGTTCCTTATGACATTTTAGGTAATTAATTTCTTTTTTTGATTCTAACGGAAGAGAAGTTCAAAAGAGAGGTGCCAAATAACTGAATACAGAAAGATTTGAACTTTCAAGTTCAATGACATTTGGGGGAGGGGTAACAAAAAGTTCCATTTGAGATAAGCAAAGCAGATGGAACCAAAAAATTTGCCAGGTAATAGAGATGTCCTCATTCCAGCAATATTGTTATTAATCTTAAACTTAATACGGAAGAAGACTGGAAGCCAGTGCAAAGTAATAAGTAAAGGAGTGAAATGATCATACTTTTTTGTGCCAAATGAATTGTCTAGCAGTCGAGTTTTGCAAGACTTGTAAATGCCTGATTAGAGAAGCCATGCATCCTTGATAAGGGGCTTGCGGGTTGAAAACCGGATGCTCAGTTTTGCCGGCGTCCGGTTTCCGAACCCATGGTTGTCAGCGGGTTTGAGAACCGACGCCGGCAAAATTGAACGTTGGCTGTCAAACTCGCTGACAGCCGCCGCTCCTGTCAAAAAAGAGGCGCTAGGGACGCTGTATTGGGAAACACTTGTTGCTGAAACAATAGAAAAGTATTTGAAAATAATTTTAGATTACATTATGAAAATGGTGAACCATAAGAAATAAAGACCATTGAAATCTGGTTTTTGAAAAACATTGTAAAAAGCATGGAGTCTGCACACATCAGTCTTATTCTATCTATACATGCAAGTGACATTGTTTTCAAAAGGAAAGGTATCATCCCGAGTTTATAAAATAAAATAATTTATTCTTTTTGTTATGAGAAAATCTAGTTGAGTTTTCTGGTTTGCTGAGAAAGGAATTCTGGTGAGCAAGGCTGGCATACTTAGTAACCAGCATTTTTCTGCTTTTGGACATGGTGAACACTAACATGCAATGAAAAAAAGAAAATAGCCTCATCTCATCTGACAAAATCTGAACATTTTAAAAGAAAACTAGGATGTGGAAAATGTGTGCCTCAGATGGGAATCTGGAAATGTGCCCTCTGGTTACCCAGACAAATTATGAAGAAACTATCCCTAAGGATTTGTTACTGAAAGAAAGCATCACTTTAAGTTTTCTTTTTTTCTCAATTCAGTTTCACTCTTGAGGAATTAAAAAGAGTTGCCAGATATCCAAAATGATTGCGCACCGAACTTAAAACATCTCAACTACCTTTGGAGGCATCTTAGATTAGTATCAAAACCGACTAGCCCAACATTGTTAACAAGGCTCTGAGACTTTTGCTGCAATTTTCCATATATATTTATTTAGTTATCTATTTATTTAAGACATTTATAACCTAACTTCTTTTAAAGTTTGAGGTGGGGAACAAAAGAAGCATAACATATATGTGTAAGCTTGTGCAACTCCTGAGCTGAAGTCCTCTTTTGGAGTCCAAACACACCCAATAAATTGTGCAGCTGTAGCTATCTTCAGTTCCTATATAATCCATTAGCCCCAGACTCTACAGGATTTCCCACAGGGGAGACTACTCTCTTAGGCACTGGACATTCTTTCACAGTCTATATTGCAAGTAGTAAGAATCACACAGGACTCAAAAATGTAGTTCCAGTATAACTTTGCTGATAGGTGGTTTTAAGGTTGGATATAGTTCTGTTTACAATTTCAGACTTCATACAGTCTTGGCACAAATATTAGAGGGTAAACATGAGACTCTGCAGGTACTTGATGCACATTCCAAGACAGATTCCCTCTCAGCTTAGGGGTTGTTTTGGAGCTTCCTCTTTGGCTCTTTGGCTTCTCTGGTAGGGTGAGGGATTAAATTCAGTTCAGTTCACCATTTACAATACCTCTTATCAGATATGTTGGTATCAATGTCTTATGCTCTGGTTTCTCTCTACGTCATTGTACCTGTTGGGTGCTCATCCAACTCTTCATCCCGAATATCTTGTAGATTATTGTAGAGGATCTATCCTGATGGTGTGCCACTCTTCACCTTTACTCCTCACTCCTCCTAGGTACTGGATGGATAGCCATTCCTTCTTCCAATCTTCTGAAGGATATAGGAGTCTCATGGAGGGAAAGATTCAAATGGAATAAAAAACAGACCAAATAGCTTAACTTCAAGAGAGTGAGAGTAACTTCCTTCAGCTGAATAAAAAATAGGGAAGGGCCTTTCTTTCTCTAAAAAGGAAACTTGCTCAGAATATTTAGTAATATTAAACCTCAAAAACAAGGACTAGAAGCATTTCCTTTATTCCCAAAAAGAAACAAAATGGGAAAAGAAAAAGGAATTGAAAAGAAGAATTCCTTCTCCTTCCAGAACAAAATTAAAAATCCACATTCTCATTAAGCTCCCCTGCCTGTATGGATACAGGACATTAGGCACTGCAGCAGCCCATATGGAACAGCTGGAAAATAAGTGGCAATGCTTCCCTCTGCTTACGCTGATGGGATAGTCCTCTTAGTAGAGATCCAGTGGGGCTCTGTACTTGGATTTTCAGCTTTTACCAACAACAAAATTTAAAAAAGCAAAAAATAACTATTTTACAATTCTTCTTTTCAATTCCTTTTTCTTTTCCCATTTTGTTTCTTTTTGGGAATAAAGGAAATGCTTCTAGTCCTTGTTTTTGAGGTTAAATATTACTAAATTTTGCTTATCCACAATTCTTGCTTATCCACAATTCTTTCAAAAATCAAAGAAATATGCAAAAGATATCGTAGCAGAGATTGGAACCTGCAGTAGAATTTTTCTTAGGGTTCAGTTTGGGCTTTTTGTATACTCTGATACTTCCCCAGTTTTGGGCCATCTTTTTGTGGGATGGATTTTTGTCCCATTAAATACGCTCAGATCAGATCATTCTGGGATCTCACAGTGGAGGAGTGTGGTGAGGAAGAGAGTTTTGAATAGGTCCTCAAGATCTAGTCATTTGAGGAGCTTTTTGGGGGGATTAAGAGGTTTTTTTAGAAGTTTGGAAAGTCATTTTTGCAATTCTGGACCAGTTTCTGACTGAGAGGTAGGACCCCTTGGAAGGAAGGGTTGAATCCCTATTTTTGCACAGTGTATTCAGTTAACAATAAGGTGAAAGACATTGGGATTGGATTTTTTAGAGTTTTTGAGAAGTATTTTGGAAAAGACATCTAATTTTGAAGCTGGGGAGTTTTTCCGTCACCCCTGGTGAATGTTGATCATGGAGGAGAGCTTTCCTACTCTTATTGGGGAGGGATTTTTAGATCGGGACACAGTTGAGAAAAGAAGGGTCATCAAGAGGCACCATGGACAAAGAAATATGTATATTTTGATTTGCATTTTTCTTATCTTACGATTTTTTAAATCCTAGCATGAATACAACTTTGTAAGTTAAAAGTAAACATTTCTTATGATTTGAGCACCCCTTTTGGACTCTGAGATTTTCTTTAAGTGTACTCTTTTGGATCAACCAACCCTCTACTGTGAGTGAATTGTGAACAAAGAGTGAGTGTGATTGTTCAGCCTGTTTACCCCACTCAGCACCTAGGGACCCGGAGACTCAGAGCTCCCCCCCCCCCCCTGCTGGAGAACCCCAGCCCCCAGGGTTGACGTTTGGTGCTCAAGTGTATTAGAGGACCAGGAGAGTGAAGACATTCATGGGACTTTGCTGTAACCCCCGCATCGGGGACCCTCTACCAGAGAGGGGTTACATCATTTTTAAACAATTTTCAATGTTTTTACCTTCAATAACATGTTGTGCATTTTCATTCATTTGTTTTACTTTATTTTCAGTTTTGCTTTAAGGGGCTGGTTTATTTCTGGCTCCATCTTGGTTGGTATGAAGTTCCAAGGGGGATCACGGTTCTGGATATTTATCAAAGGACCCTGTCCCCTCAGGTTCCTCGATCTAAAAAAAGTTACAAACTGTTGATCTACAGGGTTTTTTTTTCCCTAAAAAATTGTTACTCCACAGAAAATATAAAGACTGTTTTGTAATATCCTGCAGAAAGCTGAAGAGGTGGATGTTCTGGCTGTAGCAATTTCATTAGATGTTGTAAAGACTTCTGGTCACATGAACTGGGAGCATTTACTGTAATTCATATTTTACATTGGATAGGTTTTGGGAATCATTTTTACAAATAATATGTACATTAATCCAATGTTTATTTGCACTTTCTTTGCCAACAAGATCAAATTAATGCTTTTTGAAACTTCCTATCTTTTGCACGGCTAAAATGCATGAACTACAATGTGCTGAATCATTATCAGAGATACAGTTAGGTCAAGGGAGACAGCTATGTGCATTTTCAAAATTGAATGCATTTCTTTGCAGGGAAAAGTACCCATAGAAAAAGGAGAGGCAAATCTCTGGAGGTAGTCTGCTCTATCCTAATTTGCTTTTTCTTTCTCCCATCGTATTTCTACTATATCTTGTGGTGTTCTTTCGCCATCATTATTCTGCTATCAGTTGGAGTGCCTCAAGGGCTAGTTCTAGGCCATCTTCTTCTTTCTCTGTACACTTCTTGCCTTGGTGCTCTGATTTACTCCAGTTACCATTTTTATGCTGATGACTCCCAGATCTATCTCGCTGCACTAGAAATTTTACTAAGAATCCAGACCCATACCTCAGTTTGCTTGTCTGACATTGTTACATGGATATCCTGCAATTACCTTAAACTTAATGAGGTCAGTATTCAAAGCCATTGAGATAAATAGCTCACAAGTTATCCATCTATATAGCAACTTTTTGTATATTCAGCCACTTATCTGGCTCAATTTTAGCTGGTTATCAGGCCGATTCAGTATGGTGTGCTCAGGCTGAGCACACCGTTAGCCCCCGTCTGGATGCGCATTTTCGACACGCTATTATTACCCCTTATACAGTAAGGGGTAATAGCGTGAGGAAAACGCGTGTCCAACCTCCCAAAATCTAATAGCGCCCGCAACATGCAAATGCATGTTGTTGAGCCTATTAGTTATTCCCACACCATACAGAAAGTAAAATGTGTAGCCAAGCCGCACATTTTACTCTCAGAAATTAATGTTTGCCCAAAGGCAGGAGTTAATTTCAGCTGGCACTGGGAAAGTGTACAGAAAAGTAGAAAAAACTGCTTTTCTGTACACTGACGCCGGTAAAATTAAGCGTCAGCTGTCAAACCCGCTGACAGTCGCCGCTTCTGCCAATAAGGGCCCAGCAGCATGGCCTAGGAGCGTGTCAGGAAAGCGGGTGCTCGCCTCAGAGTGCCAGATCTCCCACACATTTTACTGAATCGGCCCGTATGTCATTACCTAACCTAAATCTAACCAGCTAAAAAAAGAAGTATTCTGGGGCATAAGAACATTTTAGGGAGCAGTTAAATTATCCAGTTAACTTCGCCAATTTTTAATTATAACTGGCTAACCCTTAGATTCATCAAAATGCTATAAATATAGCAGAAATAGCACCCACAATAAAAAAAGTGGGTGTGGTTAGGCAAATTTTAGAGTTACCGCATAGATAAACATCACAACGCAGAGAACATCACATTGCACATTATTTGTTTTTAACACATGTAGTATATTATCACACCGACAGATGTTATCACACAGGGAGGGAGGGAGGGAGAGAGAAAGAGAGAGAGAGACTCTGTATAGAGTCAATGTGACATGCTATATACATACATACATATATACACCACTATAAGAGGGTACACTTTCAACTCGGGGTAGGTTTGGGGAGGAGGTGCTTTTGCATACAAAGTCAGAGGAATTAATTGCAAGTTAGATGGGACTAATGAATTTCTATCATTTGAATCAATGAAAGGTACCAACAAGAGAAGTTGATTACTACAAAGAAGTCTCTATAGCATTGTAAAACGCACCCACCCCACTCCGAGTAGAAAGTATATCCTCTTACAGTGGTGTATATATATATATATATATATATATATATATATATATATATATATATATATATATATATATATATAGCATGTCACATGGACTCTATGCAGAGTGTCTCTCTCTCTCTCTCTCTCTCTTCTCACTCACTCTCAGAGAAAATTGTTGGACCTAAAACTAATAATTTTCAAGAAACAATGACAGTAGCCTAATTAACTTTCTGTTACAATGCCATGAGCCCCATTTGATCTCTGGCTTTCTATCCGCTTCTTGACAGAGATCCTCTGCTTTTATTCCAAGCTTTCTTTGAATTCCAGAAGAAGGTCTTTCCATGTGAAGCCCTATCCCAATCTGGTCCTTGGCATAGCAGCTCAGGGGGAGGTTCATGGCCAAGGGCAGGCCCCAAGACCTCACAGGATTCTCCCAACGGGGGGAGGGGGGGGGGAGAAGTATCTTTTAAGGCACTTCAAATTTTTTCCTCAGTGAAGTTCTTATGCTCATCAGCCCAGTCACTGTCAGGAAATAACATATGGACTCCAAGACTGTGGTTCAAAAAGTTAAAATTCTTTACTAGTGCTGATATTTTTTCCTGCCAAGTCCAAAATTAATAATGATCCAATGGCTAGTGCACCAAACAGTGAAACAAAGTCCTCCTAAAATAGGTCAACTCTTGGAACAAGAACCCTCCTTCCTTGGGTCTTCCTGTTGGCTATCTAATGGCAGCTCTCTTCCTTTATCTCTCAGCAGCTTCCCTCACTCTGATGAGCTTCTGGCTGACTCCTCTTTCAACCAAGAACTCCTTAGGATTCTTCCTCACAGGGCCAAAGCAAGAGTATTTGGCACCCTAGGCAAACCTTCAGTCATGTGCTCCCCTCTCCAAATTTACATATTGGTGGCAACCCCAGCACAGAACTTTCTTCTATCACCAGCAGTGGCTTCAGCACAACACTCCCGTCTTTGGCAGTACTCACTCTGGCACAGCACCCCTCTGGGCCTCACACCGGTGGAACTTGCCTCCCTCAAAATTTTGGTGCCCTTGGCAACCACCTAGTTGGTCTAATGGAAGCACCAGCCCTGCTTCCTCAGCTGGGCAGTTTTACATTTTCAGATTAATTCCTCTGACCTATTCCCTGCCCTCTCCCCCCCCCCCCCCCCCCCCCCCGGCAACCTACTCTTCCTTTAAATCTCCTTACCCTGCTAAACCCTATTTAATCTATGCAAGCCATCCCCCCAGACAAAGCAATCTTTTCAGTTCCATTTGTAAATTTTGTAAATCAAATACCCTAGTAGAACCTGTATACTTCCCAATTTTGTTAAAAATGTTACCTTTTTCCTGTTTCTCTCCTTTCACTTAGTTTTTTGGTTCGCTGTTTTGAACCTCTCTCAGTTGTGTCCCCCCCCCCTTCCCTGTTATATGTAATTTCCACCTTTTGTTATTATGTAAACCGACATGATGTGTACTTTAATGTCGGTATAGAAAAGCTGTTAAATAAATAAAATAAATAAATAAACTCTCATCAAAGTCAAAATACCTTCTCAGTGAACCCTTCAAGAATTTTCACAAGTCAGAAGAGAACTTTCAATAGCTTCTTTTCTTCAGATTTCTCATGAAACCCCAAGAACCTTTCCTTCTTGGACCCCAGTCCCTTTCCTTGGATAGGAACTCTTCTACTCCAGAGCCTACTCAGTTGAGGAAGGATTCCATCTTGGGATACTCTCCCTATGGAGGAACGAGAACTCCGTTAAGTATTACCTGCAAGGAGAGACACTAATACACTCAGCCCCTATGGTTCTCAGGGTGACTTGTCTAGAATTCCCCAAGTCTAACTTCTCCTGTATCACATAGATGCAAGAAGTTTATCAAACTAAAGACACTTCCCACTGGGGAGTACCCAACCACTCTAACCGCTTCTATCTACACTGACCTCACTAGCAGGGGCAGGGTCTGTTGAGACCACTGACTCTAAACTTTAGGGCTCCTATACTAGTAAGGGCCAGATTTGGGGGTTCCCTCTGCCACCCTCTCTGTAAAGAATTATTTCTGATGTTACTCCTGAATCTGTCCCCTTAAAGCTTCATCTCCTGACATCTAGTTTTAGAACTTCCTTAATGATGAAAAAAGTGTGTTTCTTGTGCATTATTTAATCTATTGGGTATTTGAATATCTCAATCATATCCCATGTCTATTCCCTCTTGTACAGTATTCATACTGGGGACAGTTTTCAAACTGTCTGTATTGGGACAAAATTTTTACCCATGGACTTCACCTCAGGTTTCAAAGCCAAGGTACACGTGTACTTTTGCTGTGGGTACAAAAGGACCTGTGCACACTTGTGCAAGCTTTTCCTGTGGGGTATATTTTTCATCTAAGATAACACCCATAGATTGGAAACTGAAAGCTTCCCATGTTATATTCCTCCCCTGATCTAAGCACACCCTGGGGCAGAGAGCAATTTTCAGTCAGTTGAATCACTTGGGCAAAATGCTTTTTACCCACGTAAATGGCTTTGAAAATTATCCTCATAGGATCTTTAAGACTCATCTCATAGGGATTTTTTTTTTTTTTTGCAGACTCTGCATCATTTTGGTAACCCTGCTCTGTGCCACTTCCACTTTGTCTATAATCCCTTGTGAAGTGTGAGCTCCAGAAATGGATACAATACTATAGGTGAGATCTCACCAACGAACCTTGCAGGGTTTTTTTCTCTACTGGTTATGCCTCTCCCTGTGCACCTTAGCTTTCCTCTGCCTCTGGTTCTAATTGTCTCTGGACATGGCATTTGCTGATAGGATTGGACTCTGGAGTCTAAATATTTGCGTATTAAAGCATGAGACAAATGACGAGCAAAAAATAAAATTATCACAAACCTAAAATGCAGTTTGTCAGCTTCCAAATCCGGCACTGACACTTTTAATAATGGATAACTACTGAATCACTGGTTGCAGCATTAAAACATACTATTTTGCCTGAGGAGGTAATACTTCTGGAAATGATGTCTACTAATATTGTTGTTAGCAGCATCTAAATATTGAGGTGTGAAACCAAAGCTATCTCCAGATCAGAAGGTGCCCAAATGTTTAATCTATTGCACTTTCCTCTGAGCCTGAAAAATGAGTGGGAAACAACATTTTCTTAGGTATAATAAAGTTCTGAACATTACAAAAATACAACAGTTCATATTCTATTGCTTAAATACATAATTGGTGATTATTGTGATTAATATTGTGTGCTGCCAACTTCAATAGCAGTGCAATACTTTGTTAGTGCTTTTTCCAAACGTTATAATTGCTATCTAGACCACATTGTCTCCACTAGTATTAATGTATAGCATTATCCCAATACATTTCTGTCTATTTCTAAACTACTGGGAAGAATAATCTTTAAGTAATTTGAGATGTTACAGGAACTAAATAATAAAAATGAATTGATAACTGGAGTCATCATTATAATGTTCAGCTAGAGCAACATAGGCTAGACTGACTAGGTATTTGAGGGATTAAATTCAGAACAAAATTCAGCATAGATAACGTAATGTCTGACATCAAGCACCATTAAAGGAAGGCAGTTTCAACTTTAGATATTTGAAGACTGGTATTCATATTAGAAACTTAATCCTGCTTAACAAACCTTCGTTTCTGACTGATTCCAATTGAAAAATCACACTCCAGTGTCTGTGATGGCATAATTAATTATTATAAAAAGCACTTAACAATAATGAATGGCGCTATTTATTTATTTGCTTTTTTATTTATAACATTTATATTTCCCCGAACCCAAGGTTCTATGTGGGGCGTAAGAAAAACAGTCATAATATAAAAACAAACATAAACAAAACATATGCCACTACTATAGGTGCCATTAATGGTAAACTCCTTTCAGTATTACGGACCATGCCAATAACTGGGCTCAGTGGACTAATTGGTCTAACCCAGCAGAGCACTTCCTATGTTCTTATGACTATAATGCCATTTGGAAACTAGTGCACGCACAGTTTGATTGCTACCTATAGGTGTCACTGTTGTGCAACATCAGGGACTCTTTCTTCACCTACCAAGGTCTATGAAATCTGTATGTCTTATTTAGGTTTTATAGTACAAATAGTTTATTTCTGTTTAATGCAAAATTGTAATTTCAGAACTAATTTCTCAATAATTTTTGGGATGAGTAAAGTACAATTTCTGTGGACCATATAGTGTAATATTATATGGCCAGCATGGTCACCAAAGTGGAGGAGCACTAGAAATGCCTTGAAAGTTAACAATGCACACAAGCAACCAATCTCTATAAAGCAAAGATTAAAAACTGAATTACCAGTAAAAAAAAAAAAAAAAAAGGACATCTGTGTACAATGTGTGAATGGTAGAATCTACAAACTTACATCTGCACTATGTTTACAAAATGTAAATCCAAACAAGGGTAATGAGAGAAAATCCATAATAATCAACCACAAAAATAATCTAACAATGAAAACAGATTTAGACAAGGGAAAATTTTCATGAAAAATTCAAACAAGCTATAATTCTACTCTTGTCCTCTATCAACACATATAATGAAATCCTGAAAATCCATATCATAGATCATCAGCCTCCAAATATTTATTATGTATCAGAACCTGTCATATATCAACTGAATACCAACGGCCTGTCTCAAGGGGAATCATGCTGTACTATTCAAAGTTCAAACCTGTATATTTAAAATATGTCTAAGTTACCCTAGCTGAGGCCATGTTTGCACTTTAATGTTTTAAATGTAACCTATGAGGGACTTTCATGGTCTTGAAAGTTCATGTACAATATTTGTAGATCATTCTTAGGTTGGTCCAACAAAAGATTTCATAGCCTGTATAACATATAATTTAGATTTCTTTTAAAATTTCCCCTGTAATGCCTTTTTCCTTAGTGTGATTTTCATGAAAATAATATCTCTGCAGTCAATCGGCATCTGTTTCATGATTTTTTTTCAACAGAATGATTCAGCGTGCAGATTAAAAGCAGTAAGAAGCTGTTCTTACGTTCTGTTTCAGGCCTGCTTCCTCTTCTAGTTAGTAAACCTTCATAGTTTTTTCAGCAATAACCCTCTGCCACTTCGGCTGGCAATTATTAGTATCGTGAGAACTTCTTGAAAGTTCAACATTAAACACGAAAGGTGAAACAAGAACAGATTGCCAAGGCTTTTACACAATTTCCTGTGTGGTCAGAACCTATTGCCTGCTAGACAAGGATAAAATAAAATAACAATCTACAATGTTGCAAAGCTTAGGGGAGCTAGTCAGATATTTACCATATGATCATAAAGTCATTGAAACCTCTTGCTGAACTCACACGAAAGTGGCCACTATGTGGAAAAAGGTGTCTGCTTAGTTATTGCTGCTTGCCTTTTATTATTTTAAGCTTCTGTGCCTGTCTACCTTCCCTGTCCTGTATTCATTCATTATGTCATAGAATTTGAAGTGACCTAGAGCACCATCGTTTAAAGGAGAAATGCAAGGAAACATTTGTTAAAAAAATTCACTCTATGACCTTCAGACAATTAGGGACGCTGACCACACTCTCTGTCAGTGTGACTGATGTCTTTAGGGATATGTCAAAATTTATAATCTTCGTTCATATAGCAAGCATATTTTTGTTGCATCATTTTTCAAGATTGCAGGTAAAAGCACTCATTTCTTGAGGGCTATCTTCTAAACCCCCCAGTGTGAACTCGTCAGCCTGCCACTGGTCCAGTGTTTAGCAATTGAAAGAGATTTCTGAAGTCTCCTGTCAGCATCCTGGAGTTTACAGAAAGGGTGGTGGATGTATGAAGCAGCCTCTCAGTAGAGGCAGTGGAGATTAAAATGATGTTGGAGCTCAAGAAAGCATGGGATAACCATAATAGATCTTTAGTTGTGAAGAAATTAGCATAAAAGCAGTGATCAAGTAGGTTCTGTGGTATTGCAGCAGACACAAACCAGGTGGAGCTTACAACATTCTCTCCAGTCATATCTGCTGTTTCTATTGTATGGGGTTACATATTTGGAGCTGGCAGTCTGCATTATATGATTTCAGCTAATGCCAAAGAAAACACATTTGAAATTGAGTTTAAGTGAAATTGAAAAAATATATGCATGGGGAACTTGGGGTTAATTATAATGGGGAGGGCACACAATTACAAATAGGCACACACATTTATTTAGAAAGCAGAACAAAGATATTTTCTTGTTCACTGTCGGCATTATGGGAGACTCATGCTCTTCATGAAACTTCTATTATAATTTCACAACACTGCTAAATTAGGAGAGAATACAAAACAGAAAATGTTTCCAAAGTTAGATGATAGCAAACACACTAATGACTGTACAAGTTTATGACCAGTGAACGCTCCAGCAAGAATTCAGATTATCAGAGTTAAGCTTATTCTTCGAAGTTTCAAAAGTTTCATCTTTTCAGACTTTCTCTCCCTTCAGTATGGAGGCAGTTTATTTTCAGACTATAAAAGTTTGTTTTCCATTCTATCCTGAAAGGCCTCTGGACAGAGGATGGAACACGGGCAGACACATAAGTTCACTCAGACAAATGGCCCCATTTTGGATATGTTTTCTGAGTCCAAAATTATACTGTCATGGGAGTTCTGTACTCATTGTTTCTGTGGTGCAGATGTTATATGAGTTACCAGGTGTTCTATGAGATATGTGTGTGTGTGTTTCTCTCCCTCTCTTTTTTTTTTTTGAGAAATTCAATGTGCTCACTTTCAGGCCGATGCAATAAGGTGTGTTCAGCAGAGCACACAGCTTTACTGTCAGTTGTATGCCCATTTTTTGGTACATAAATATTACTCCTGATGCAACAAGGAGTTCAGTGCACAAAAAGTGTGTGTGTAAAATTGTGCGTCCTACTTAGTCAGTGCCCGTGAGTGGAAATTCCATACATATGAAGGTAATACTATCTTCCCTTCAATTGAGAGAGGTGCTCTGGCTCAACTTGGGTTTTCTTAGCAATGGAAATGTTACTCCTGGTTAGAGGTGAATAAAGTTTCCAGCATTTGTGTGGCAGAAGCTGAAATTCCAACACCGCAATCTATAATTGGGATTTATTTGCAGAAAACATGTTTTGTGCACACAAACCAAGTTTTCTTCACATAAATATGCTTTATGCACACAAAAAATTCTTTCAGCACTGAAAGAATTTTTGTGCACAAAAATCATATTTTATGTTCACAAACAAGTTTTGGGCATATAAATCATGGTTGAGATTCTCCCTCACTCCCCCGAGTTTAAAATGTGTGCTCAGCCTGTGCTGAGCACATATTTTAACTCAGCTTTGTGCTCACGTTTTCGGGTCAGCGCACTTTTTAAACTCCCAACACATTAGCACAGTGGTTCTCAACCTGGTCCTTATGATACACCCAGCTAGTCAGGTTTTCATGATATCCACAATAAATATGTATGAGGTAGATTGGCATTCAATATGGGCAGTGCATTCAAATCTCTCTTATGCATGTTCATTGTGGATATCCTGGAAACCAGACTGGCTGGGTGTACTCCGAGGACTGGGCTGAGAAGCAATGATTTAGCATAAAATTAGCTTACTGCAACAGGAATTAAAACAAATTTTTAACTTGTGCATTAAGAAACTGTGTGCGGAATGTCATTGCAAGGTTTTAATCCACATGCATTGGCCCCTATGTGTGAGAAATGACTTTCTCATACCAGAAGTAATATATTGTGCAAGATCTTTGAAATCATTACATTATCAGTGCTGAGCAGAACAACTAATAGAACATCCAACATCAAAACGTGTGTTTTGGGTTTTGTTTTGTTTTTTTTTGGGGGGGGGGTGGTTACAGGGATTTATTGTCTGCCTAGTGCAATATTTGTATTAGGGATAAATGTTCTGTGAAGACAAGGGACGTGCGTACGAGGGACAGATAAGGGGAACAGAAACTACGCCGTGTTGACGGTTGAGAGGATATGGAAAATGTGACTTGGAATGTAGGTATGGAGCAATATAGAACTGATTAAGATCAATAAAATTTTTTAGCTTGCAATGCATATTAGGAAACCTATAAAAACAGAAGAAAGGAGAAGTAGTTAAGCAAAGCTGTACTTTGACTGAGGTGTGTTTGCTTGATGTGAGTATAGCAGTGAGGTATTTTTATATTGACTTGCTTGCCAATAGGATGTTAGATACTTTGCTTCCTGTATACGCCATTTGCAGCATATACAGTTTATGATGATAGCAAGATGTTAATACAGCTTACAATAATCATCAACTAATAAAAATTATAAATGTATTGAGAAAACCTTGCAATTGGATGTTTGTTCAGTGTCATTTTCTCTCATATGCAATAATTAAGAGAGTTTAAATTCAGGGATTATTAAAAATATTGTTTGGTGCGTAAGATAAATAGGTAAGAAATGCTGCAACTAGTATCTCCCATCTCCTCCTCTGAAAATCAGAGATTGTGACGCAAAGTTAAAAAAGTCAGTGCTGCAGATTTACTAAGTCAAGGGATATGATGGCTTTATAATGAAGCCGAATGACGGTATATAAAACCTGATAAATAAATAAACAAATATCTTCAGGTGGATCGGGAAAGTTTCGTAAATCTTTGCTATGTATACAGACAAGCCCCGAAGCAAATATTTAGTAAAACATTCCTCACCAAAAATGTAGCAATGCACAACACCCCAATGAGGTATAATTATCTTCTTTTACAAAAATCTGCTTGCAAAGCCATTTTTGTGTGCCAGTTTTCTTGAAATTCATAATTAATGAGCTATTTTGTATGATATACTGCATCACAGCAATTCATTAATTTTGAATTTGAATAAAATTTTGCACCCAGTGGACTATGCAAGAAATTTTACTATTTGTGAATTACATGTTCTCATATGTTTTTTGCCCACAGAATACCATTTGTGAAGTAATGTGTGCTTTACCACATCTATCTTGCTCTCTTGAAATGCATTTCTGGGTGCTAATGTTTGAGCTCTGCGTTAATACTAAGGATGTCTGACACCTTTCTCATCTGGCTCCAATCTCATTCCCGATCTTTGAATCCTTGCCTCAGCATTAACCTGGATTATTTTGAATCTAAATCTAGATTGGCTTGTTTTAATTTATGTTAATATGTACAAATTTGAAATTAATGTGGTTTTTCTGCTTAAGCATCAGATTGAGCCAGATGAACCACATGATTTAAAAACCACTAGTCTGACCATCCTGGATTTAGCCAGATATGTCTGGGGCAGGGTAGGCACATTCCAGGGTGGTTCTGGTTATCCAGCTAAGGGCCTGATTCATCAAGGTATTTTCCCATAGACATAGAATGGAAGCAAAGCTTTAGTGAATCAGGTAGTAAGTTTGCTGGATAAACACTTATTTTCAGTAGGAGTGGTAACCTAAAAAAATTAATTCTGTTTTCATTCCTTCCGTGGGCCATTTTGATTCCATCCTTGGTTCATTTTCTTTTGTTTTCATTTCCCAATTTTGTTGTAAACCCCCCCCAAAAACTCAGAATCTACCCTCAACCCTTCCCGTTCATTACAATATTGAATGTGAGCCCCACCCACCCTCATGATTGCTTCAGGACTCACCAAAATTGCCTGGGGTCTAGCAGGGGTCCCAAGAGTGACCTCCCATTCTCGGGTCAGTGGCTGCCATTGGTCAAAATGGCGCCAGATGCCTTTTGCCCCTATCTTGTAACAGGGGCTACTGTTGTCATTGGCCAGCTCTTGTCACATGCACTGGTAGCCCCTGTCGCAAGATAGGGGCAAAAGGCATCTGGAGTCATTTTGACTAATGGTAATAGACAACCAGGCATTTTTGGTGAGTCTTTGGGGGTGTCATGATGGTGAACTCGGGTGGGTGGGGATGTTCCACTGGTGAGGGGGGCTCAATATTTTAATACATGAGAAAGGTTGGGGTGGGTTCTGGGGGGGGGGGGTTGGTTTTTTTAATTGCTTTTTTAGGCACCCTCCAAAAACTGTTAGGAAAAACAACACAATATTTTGTTTTTTCCTATCGGTTTTTTAAAATTCCCTAACTTTAACAAAATAGGAAATATCATCAGTATTTCCTATTTCATTGCAAATGAATGTCCACCTTCATTTTCAGTGGTATCCAGTTGGCATAGCTAAATAACTGTAGGACTTCCAGAGAGCAGATGTCTTCCAGGCAGATGGTACCATTTTTAAAGGCCCAGGACGTGAACAGAAATGAGTGCTCATTGTTTCTACCCTTTCTAAGCAGGATCCAGGAGGGGGCCCAGCCTGTTGAAATGAGGGGAGGGGGAAGGCCTGACCAGGCTGGCACAAGGTCTCAGGCAGGTTCTGGGCTGGCCATGAGCAGGCCCTGAGTGGGCTCCAGCTGGACTGCATTCAGTTTAGGGCCAGGTATGGGGGTCACAAATGTCCCAGTAATACCTGTAGAGCTCCAGATAGGCAGGCTCTGGTCCCAGGGTTTCCCAGGGCTGTGGGAGACCCATTTCTTTTAATAATGCATTCTTTTTATTGTTTATTTTGTTTTTCCCCCCATATTTAACGAACTGAAAAATGAAAAAAAAAAAAAAAAAAAAGCTCCCCGAAACCAAAAAATGAATCAAAATGAAAAACTAGGAGCTTTATTTCTCTAATGTTTAGCTACTTTGCCCCATAACTGCCCACGTCTCCTTTCTTCTCCACTTTCATTTTTTCTCTCCCTATCTAATTAATGTACAATCTTTAAGAAAGAAAACTGCTGCTATTTAGAACTATTAGATTTTTGAAAAGTGAGGTCTCCCCTAATCACCATGTAAGTCCCTTCTTAGCAATGACACCTTTGCTAAGCTTTTTTCATCAGAAAGTAGAGAGCATTTGTGCTAAATTTCCCCACAATATACTTTTTGATATGTGACCTGTTGATCCAGATTTAGAAGGTTTGGAACATTTTTTATCTGTGTCTTCTGAGGAGGTTTTCAACTTATTTTCTCTCTGAATAACATCCATTCTCCTTCCACTATTTGTCTAAGTGTTGTGATGAAGGCTTTTTGATCACATGGTAGTGGTTTCCTTTCAGTTTACTTAATGCCTCTTTACCTGTTGGCTTATTATCTTCTTTCTTGAAACAAGCATCTGTCCCACCCTACACTTCCCTAGAATTGACACCTTATTTCATCTCTTCCTTTTCTTGTAAAGCTTATTGAAGAGAGTGTGTTGAAGCAGCTCAAAGATTTTTTGGAATCTCATCACGTCTTAGAGCAGTTTTAATTTGGATTTCACCCCTTCTATATTACCAAACTGACCTAGTGGATCCCCCTCAGAAAATAAAAACAGTTCACACTGCAAGTTTTGTGCTCCAAATCAAATGAGTTTTACTGAAAATGAGCAAAACAACAGACCAGATGTACAGCTAAATGATGAAAACAACAAGTGGTACTAATGGCGAATCTCAGAAGTAAAAAAACTTTAACTGCTTGAGTTCTTGGACTGAACTCAGGATGTCTCTGCTAGTTCTCTCAAAAAGAAAATGTTTTCTTTGAACACTTTGGAATCAAGACAGTCCTCTTCTTCCACTCAGAGATTGTTAGTATACTACTTGGTTGGAAACCCAGTCTCTCAGATGACTTCCTTTATCCCTCAGACCTTGGAATTGGAAATCTTCCTGAATCTGGATGCAGATGTCTCCTTCGTAGAAACCGCTTCAACCTTAGGGCCTCATTTTCTAAAGTATCGCAGGCCTGCAATACTTTAGAAAATCGTGCTAATGGGGGGCGGGGGGTCCTGCGCTAGCCGGCAGCGATCACACCGCTGCGGTGCGATCGCTGCTGGTTTCGCACCCAATAGCGCCACCATAGAAGGTGTAGCTATTGGGCGTGAAATAAGACGCGAAAAGGCACCTACCTTTTCGCCTTCCGTGGCGTCTTCGCGGAGTTGGCCCCAGTGACGCCCCGACTCCTCCTCTTCCGGGGCCGACTCCGCCCCGATTTAGGTAGTGCAGGCGTGCGCTACCTTCGCAGGCTATCGCAGGCTTGTGCTGTTAGCGCAAGCCTGCGATAGCCTTGGAAAATAAGGCCCTTAATATGCAAAGGAGAGGAAAGCTACCCTCTCCCTTCTCAGGAACCCAAATAAGTACCAACCCCCTTGGCTGCCTCTCCAGTTTCTTGGAAGACATCTCTTCCAACTTCAAACACCAACTCCCACCATCACTATCACTCTGAGTAACCATTAATGCCCTTAGTTCCTCTTTTCTTATTGGCAAGGCCTAGCCAGCCCTATACTTACATGTACAATTACAGTTATATTTTCAAAGACTTTTGCCATGGAAACTGAAATTAGAAAACTTTGAAAATAGATTCTGCTATCATTTTGCAAAGAATCCCTTCAAATAAAATAAACACAGTTTACTAAAAGCTAATGGAACAATTTTTCTACTAACACATTGTGTTCTTCTGCAAAGTAGGTAGAATTGTCAAGCAAAAAGTAACTTTTTCATAAGCTTTAGGTCTTCTGATGTGAGGGTAATCTGATTGTACTGCGCAAATAAAGCATTTACATTGTAGCTGATATATTTCATGCTGTAACTATTATTTATTGTTTATTTTCTCTAAAACTTCTAAAGGGGTGTGGAAGCAGAGATTTCATAGAAAAAATACCCCTTGCTGACAATGCATATATACTTGTTAATACTTCACAGCTCACAGCTATTCAAAAAGCAACATCGTTTATTACTATTTCAATGAGCAAGCTGCAATAGGAAAATTCATTGCAAAATGTGAGACTGAATCTTAATAGCAGCATGAGATTAAAAAAATGCAGTAGTACATCATGTGTCATATTATTATTATTATTATTATTATTAATTTTATATTTATTAAGGTTTTAAAGTTGATGCCATATTATTCTGCTGTATGCTACTCTGCAAAGCACATCTCATATTCTTACAGATATTTTAGCATTATAGCTAGGTGACGATAAACTTGTATTAGGCAGATCAACATAGTAATTGCATTGTTCTGCAATCTTCAGTTTTGATGATGCATTTAATGTCTGTAATCAGAGAGCTCCATTTGCAGTAGTTTATGATATGAAATTGCCTCTTTGTTAGAAGTGTGGTTTAGGTTTTATCTAACCTGACCCTTCCACCACATGTATAAGTGTACTCCAATAGCTATATAGATTTGTAACATCCAAATGGATTACTGGCAAAGGGACCTGCTTCCATAGAATTTTAGAGTATGAAGTGTACTTTTTAATGATTTACTTTGTTGTTATTATAGCAGTATTCACAAATTACTTTTGTCTTAGCAGCTAAGATTAAATGTAGTCTGTAGTCCAAGTCAATCAACCACTACTTGTCATTATATTCCATTGTCTAGAGCTGAGATGAGTCCTAAATTGCAAGTGCCTCTCATGCACAGAACACAGACAGAAAGAACATACACAGTAATGGAGCTAATGGAAATTAAGTTTCTTTTATACAATGCTGTCTATACAGTGGAAAAAGCAAAATAAGGCCTTATTTTCTCACGTTGAGGATAAGAATGTTTTATAAGCTTATCTAAACATTAAAACCTAAAGTACAAAAAAAGTGGCACTTACTGTAAACTTGTGTGTCTCCTTTTTTGTCTGGATTATGAATTATCCCTATGATTGGGGTAGGGAGTACCACATTGGAAATTATATTTACTAATATGTTTTATCTTCAGGTTCGAAGCCTGAGTGGGAGATGAGACAGGCTCCAGGTCACCCAGATACCACAATTCTGTGCCCCTTCCAAAAAGTACACTTCATACTCTAAAATTCTATGGCACCACAGAGAAGAAAAAATCATCACCAGAATAAAACAGTACTTAACCTTTTTACTGGTACTTTGTAAGTAGACAAATCCAACCAGAATATTAAATGGAAAAAGTACAGAAGTGAAGTATAATATAAACTTGCAGATTTCTTATTTTAAATCAAGCAATGCAAAAATAACAGTGGGTATGGCCTATTAGCCAAGACAACTAACATACACATATGGATAATAAAAAAAAAAAAAAAAGAAGAGCCAAGAATAGAAAAAGATTATGAAGAAAAGCAGTGAAGTACACAGCTTTCAAAAAGGGGGAGGGAGGGAAACAGATCCACCCCAATGTCACCAGTTTGTAACAGGTGCACCCTGTCCCAAATAGAAAATTGTATGTAAAAAAAAATCAAGAAAATGAAAAAGTCCCTTTTGAGGGTGAGGCTGTCTAGATGACAAACCAAATAGATGAGCACAGCAGTATGTGGAAGATCCCCCTCTCCTGGGGAAGAACTGATTGTAGAGCTGCCAGATATACTCCTCTCTTCCTGGCTTCAACTCCTCGCCATCCTCATCCCCCACAGACAGAAAAAGCCAGCCATATTGTGCCTTTTCTAACTTAAAAATGGTCTCCTAGAATTCCTTTGGCTTCCTTTTCTGCTGGCTATGTGGTGCTGTTCTCTGGGCAGACTAAACAGAACAACCTTTTTCCCCAACTTATTAACACTGTGAATGTTGGATGCTGGTTATTGCAGAACATTTGTCATTCAATGGAGAACACATAGAGGTAAATTTTAAAAACATACACGCGCGCGTACTTTTGTTTGCACACCAGGCGCGAACAAAAGTACGCTGGATTTTATAAGATACGCGTGTAGCCGGGCGTATCTTATAAAATCCGGGGACGGCGCGCGCAAGGGGGTGCACATTTGTGCAACTTGCGCGCGCTGAGCCCTGCGCGCGCTGCCCGTTCCCTCCGAGGCCACTCCGAAATCGGAGCGGCCTCGGAGGGAACTTTCTTTCTAACCCCCCCCTGCACCTTCCCTTCCCTTCCCCTACCTAACCCCCCCCCCCCGGCCCTATCTATACCCCCCCTACCTTTATCGGAGAAGTTACTACTGCCTCCGGGCAGTAGTAACTTATGCGCGCCGGCATGCCCCGATACAGGACGCTGTGTCGGGGCACTCGGCCAAACCCCTGGATCGCTCATATGCCCCTGGACACGCCCCCGATCCCTAACCGTGCCTCCTGGACACACCCCCGACCGCCCCTTTTTGCAAGCCCCGGGACTTACTTGCGTCACGGGGCTTGCGCGCACCGCTGAGCCTATGCAAAATAGGCTCGGCGCACGCAGGGGAGGGGTTTGGGGGAGGTTTTCGGGGGGTACCCCTTTGAAAATCTACCCCATAGGGTTTTATTTTTAATGTATTTTTATATTTCTTTACCTTGGCTTGGGGGGCTTACAGTCTCTGTATGGTTGAAAACCCTTTTTTGACAGATTCAAAACACATCTCTTTGATCCTCACACAGCTCAGTCCACCATGTAAGGCTTCAACAGATGATAAGCTCTTTGGGACAGGAACCTGATTTATAGAAGCTTGCTACATAACAACAATAATGACGTACGTGGTTAATATAAAGCTCCCACTAAAACAACAAGCACAAAATGAGAGAAATATTTATAAAATATAAACATATATAAATATAAAATGTTTTATTACAAAAAAACTTTAATTGGTACAAAAACATACATAGTTCAAAAATATTACACATTTATATCAATTATATATATATAACAAATCACTGTTATATATGAAAATCCACCCAAACACTCAATCATACACACACTTATATTTATGTCATACACACACAACCAACTCAAATTGGCAAAGTATTTTAAATAAAAAAATAAAATATATCAATGTTCCAAAGACATGTTCACTTGGATCTATTGTTATATAATCTACTCACTTGTACTACTCAAGACATCATCTTGATTTTCATTTCCAGCATGGAAATCTTCTCAATCATGAAATCCTTAAAGAATCAACATATCTAAACACAAATATCTCTGTCGATGACACGGCTATCTAAGAGCGTCGAATACCACGAGTGTATCCATCACACAACCCGACAAGGGGCCTTGTTTCACCCAACTGGGCTTCTTCAGGGAAAAGAAAACTGTGTAATTATAGTTTATATAGCCAACAATTACCAGTATCAATGAAATGTGTTCACATGTATCCACTAAGACAATGGTTTAAATGTACCAATATATAAAGACAAAAACCGTCAACCATGCACCGGTGAGAAAAGCTTCTCAAATACACTCCTGATAAGGAAGAAGAGTGACACCGACGTCAAGTATTTTTTTGTACCAATTAAAGTTTTTTTGTAATAAAACAAATTTTATGTTATCATGTTATATGTTTATATTTTGTATCGCTCTCATTTTGTGCTTATTGATACATTGCTAAGCAATGTGACTATGGAAAGGGACAATAAGGTTTGGAAAAATGTGAATTTCATAGTGTGTAGAAAGTATATTGTTGCGCCTGGAGGTGGACCCTTGTCCTGAGGCAGTGAGGAGTGGCTCCCTGGTCGGGCCCAGGAAGCACCTGCCACCAGGGGGCAGAGCACAGGAGGAGACAGAGGTTAGCTGGAGCTTCACCATTGGAAGCCCAAGGTCCCCCCCGGGTGGAGCCCTTGGGGACCTGGGCCACTTGGACTTAGGTGGGCCTCGCAGGGCATCCTGGAAAGGAAGTGGAGAGGTGTGCCCACCAAGATCAAGGGCATGCGGTCAATGTTGAGATTGGCTTGAGGAATCAAGGAAGGCCAGAACAGTGTCTGCAATGACAAGGCTAGGAACAGGACCAAGCTCAAGGAAGCGTGGTCAGTGGTAGCAAAGGTCAAGTTCCAAAGGTCAGTCCGAGAACTGACTAGCCAAAGCATGGGTCAGGTTCCAGAGGTCAGATGTGGTCAAGGAACAGGCAGAGGTCAGTATCCGGGCAGCGATCAGCGTAGTCAAGGAACAGGCAGAGGTCAGAATCAGGGCAGCGATCAGCGTAGTCAAGGAGTAGGCAGAGGTCAGTACCAGAGAGTCAGTTCAAGGGTACTACCTGAGGGGATGCAGGAACAGACAGACGCTGGAACAGAAGGACGCTAGAACAAAACTGGAACAAGACTGGAACAAGTGATGGGACACTGAGGCAAGCTAGTACACGCACGGTGTCGATCCGATTGCCAAGGCAAGTAAGTGCAGGCAGGAACATCCTGATATACTGTGCTCAGTCAGGGCACGCTGCGGAGCCTGGTCCCGCCCCTGGCCCTTTAAGGGACCGGGCGGTCTGCATGCATGTGCCTAGGGGCGGGGCCGATGCCATGGAGGATTCTAAGCTCTGTAGTGAGGCCTGGTACGTTGAGGAAGGCCCGGCGACTGTCACCGCAGGACGCCGAGGCCTTGAGGAGCTAGCTGCAGCCACGTGAGAGGCCGACCCGGGACCTGCCAAGGAGTTGGAAAGGTGAGTAGGCCCATGGGCAGGCCGAGTGCGGACGGGACGTGCAACATATATCTTCCTATCTCAGTGTACATTGCTGCCACTTGTTTAGTGATAATTTGCATTTTTATCATCTTTTTACTCTGTTTTAAACCTTTCTGACAATTTTTTTTAAGTTAAAAGGCTATGATGTACCATACTGTAGTAGCTGATATATTTTTGGAAGCATGGCATAGAAGCTAAGATATGTTTATTGAAGAAAAAGGATTGGTTTATCCTGCTGAACCTCCACTGCTCTCACGCACAGGTTTTTGCAACAGTATCACAGCTATGAGCAAATCAATCAATCATTACTTCTTTACCAAGCCTGACTATGTCCCTTTAAGTCAGATTTGTTAGGCTGGATTCTGTGTCTATTATTATAAGCTAAATGGATTTTATTTTACATGTGTGAGTATACTGCTTGAATTTAATGGCATTTTACTTGGTTGCATGTATTTGGGGGTTCACTCACTCAAATAAAGAACAGAAAAATCTACAGGCAAACATCCATGAGTTTGGTGAATAAAATTAATCATATTGTATATTAAAGAAATGTATCTTAGAAGCCCTGTCTGTCTTTAAAAAAGTCACAGAATCCCTCTTTACATTACTTTTACACTAGTGCTCATTTTGATTCTCTTGGTTCATTATTAGCTTCATCATTCTTTATGGCTGAGTCTTGTTTTCACTTTTTGGGATGTGCAGAGTCACTCTTGACATCACTAGTGTCTGGAATTGGATGGGAGAAGCACAATGGATGCTTTTACCTTGATGAGCCTATGAACTTAGGGTAAGAAAAAAGTATTTGCTCCCATTTTAATCATCACACTGCCTCATTTTGATATATTCAAAACTTCTTGTACAACCCTGTAATGGAGAAGAAAGATAACTAAAATAAAAACAGAAATCTATCAGTTCTGATAGAAAACATCCCACTATTTAATTTATAGGAAGAAGCAGACATTGCTGTCAGAAGAAAGTCAGAGGGAAAGCAAGAGATCAACTGGCCTATGGCATTACACTAGAAATGAAATTGGGCAGATTAGATGGGCCTGATGGTCTGTGTCTACATCATATTTTATATTTCTAATAAGAGAAGACTCACATGAGGTATGTACAAGCCAAAAAATAAAAAAATAAAACAAGGTTTCATTCATATTGTATACTTTGCCTTATTCTCATTTCCACGAACACACCTCATATTAAAAATAGAAATTTGACAGCAGAAAAAAACCATATAGCCTTTCTAGTCTGTCCATCCATCCAACTAATTTAGCTTTAGAATTCCCATCACACCTTCAGAGATCCCCTATGTTTATCCCATGCTTACTTGAATTCAATTACCATTCTTGTTTCTGCCACCACCACCGGGAAGTTTCATACATCCACAAATATCTCTGTAAAGAAATATTTCCTAAGATTACTTCTGAGTCTCCCCCTTTTCACCTTCATCATATTACATATGACCCCCTCATTCTAGAACTTATTTCTGTTGAAAAAAGTTCATCTTCTGTTCATGGGAAACTTTGAGATGTTTAAATGTCTCTATTATTTCCTTAGGGTATATATATATATATATATATATATATATATATATATATATATATATATATATATATATATATATATATATATATATATATATATGTTCAGCTCTTTAAGTCTATCCCCATATGTTTTAAAATGAAGACCACTGAAAAGTTTAGTACCCACCCTCTGGACCGGCTCCAACCAGTTTATACCTTTTTGAAGGTGCGAGCTCCAGAACTGTACACAGAAATCCAAATGAGGTCTCACCAGGAACCTATAGAGGGGCAATATCACCTCCCTTTTTCTGCTAATCATTCCTATCCCTGTGCAGCCAAGAATCTTTCTGTTTTTTGCCTTCAATTTATCTCCCTGTTTAGCCTTTTTAAGATCATCAGATGCAATCACCCCCGATCCCGCTCTTCTTTCTTGCTTATAAGAAAGTTTTCCCCCAATATTGTACCTCTCCCTTGGATGTTTGCATCCTAACTAGGTCATTTTTAAATGAACGCGCATGCGCCCATAAACACGTGTATTGACGTATGAATGGACATACGCTGCAATTTTATATCATGCACAAAGTATTTGCGTATCATTTAAAATCCCCTTGCTGCTCATATATGTGCACGTAATCTTAAGAGGCGACTTGAGTATATGTCCTGTGCGTATTTCCGCTAGGGCTTTAGTGGCTTTTACACTTATATGCAAGCAAATTTTAAAACATGCTCATGTGAGGGAAAAACCAGTTTTTCAAATTAGTCCACCAGTTGCCCAGTTCATATTGAGGTCTACCAGACCCTCTGGTTCTTCATCCTGTGAGCCCCCCACTGATCCTGAATCTTCTGCTGTGCTGAAATCCCTAAAACTCGAGACCTCTAGACTTGCTCCTCATCAGGACTTGCAGTAAAGTTATGTGGATAACACACGATGCATGAAAATCTTTGCTCCACCCCCACCCCCACCTCGGAATGCCCATGCCCCGCCCATGCCCCGCCCATGCCACTCCACTTTCCCACCCTCTTATACTTGATGCATGCATGAATGCATGTAAATTGCTGCTTCTTAAAATTTGCATTGCTCATGTGCGGACCGCATATGCGCATATGTGGCTACTTTTACACGAGCAACACTTTGAAAATCTACATTTAAATGTATAACTCTCCTGTTTTAGCATTAAATCTTAGCTGATACACCTTATGTTGCATTGGAGGTGGACCCTTGGGCCGAGGTGGGGTTGACGCAACCCATAGGTAAGGACCTACGGGTCCCCACCATCGGCAGGTGGAGTGGGCTGATAGGCAGAAGCCGCTGGAGCTTCACCTATACCAGCCCTCGTTCCCCGCGGGTTGAGCCTTTGGGTGCTGGGGCCGGCAGGACTTAGGTGGGTCTCTGTTTGTAGTTGCAGTGGGAGTTAATTCAACCCAGAGGCAGCAGGTGAGAGATGGTACAGTCATACTCTGAACTGGGTAATGTCCTGGAAACTCGGGTGCCAATGAAACAAAGGCAGACAGGGGGCGCTCGAGCAAAAGCAGGCTGAAGCCTGAAGAAACCGTGTCCAGGGAGTAAGCTGAAGGACATCCAATGGTAGGCTTGAGTCAGGGCTGGCGGTGATCTGAAGGCAGTGGCAAGCAAGGCTGAGGTCTAATCACGGAGATGGTCAAAAGCGTAGTCAGGAAAAGCGAAGTTCTGGGTCTGGAGATAGGCAATGCACAGTCGGATGAAGCAGAGTTCTGGGTCTGGAGATAGGTAGTAAAGTGGTCAGGCGAAGCAGAGATCTGGGTCCGGAGATAGGCAGTAGCGTAGTCAGGTGAAGCAGAGGTCTGGGTGTGGAGATAGGCAGCAGCGTAGTCAGGCGAAGCAGAGGTCTGGGTCTGGAGAAAGGCAGTAGCGTAGTCAAGCGAAGCAGAGGTCTGGGTCTGGAGATAGGCTGTAGCGCAGTCAAGCGAAGCAGAGGTCTGGGTCTGGAGATGATCAATGGCAAGGTCAGGCAAAGCAAAGTCAAAGTCCGTGTAGTTAATCTGAAGCATAAGGCAGGGTAGGAACGAAGAGACAGGAACCAGGAACAGTGAGGAACAGGAATGCAGGAATGAGACAAATCTCTAGGAAGCAACACGTACTCAACCAGCAAGGAGACCTGTTGCAAATGAAATGCTAGGGGGAGGATCCTAAGCTTAAATACTGTAATTGGGTTGATGTCATAATCTGGGGCTGCGGCTAGGTTCCCGCCGCGGTCCCTTCTTAAGAATCAATGATGCGCGATACTAGTAGCAACGTCTCTCCATGGGCCACGCAGAGAGGCTCAATGAAAAGTGGAAGCAGGACCGGGAACGTGGGGACTGTGGCAGAGCCGGAGGCACTGGGGGGAGGCTCGAGGATGAAGCTGATGGCCCATTGCCGCCAGCAAGGAGGAACCAGAGGCTGGAGTCACTGTAGAAAGGTGAGGGAGCCGTGCCGCGGGTCTCCTGCGGATGGCACGTGTAACACCCTACACCATTCCTTGACCTTCACTAGATTCTTCCTCATATTACTGGCTGTCCATCCTGTTGCAGATTTTTGTATCAATGGCAAAAAGACAAACCTTACCCGACAATCCTTCTGCTATGTTGCTTACAAAAATGTTGAAAAGAATTGGTCCAAGGATCAATCTCTGAGGCACACTGCAAGTAATTGTTACATTGGCCGGCTGCGGAACTCATGACCAGCCCTCCTCACCTAGCCCGCCGCCTTGTCAGGGGCAGGCCTCGGCCTCTCCACTGCACCTTTGGGCCCAAGACGTGGCTGTAATGCCGCCAATGGGCTGCACCGTGGCAGGGACGCCGTCGCAGTCGGCCCCTTCTCATCTGGGTTCCCAGGCGCACACACGCTAGCCTCTTTGATCAATTTAAAGGGCCCGCAGCATGCTAAGGCTGCCGGCCCTTCCTGCAAACGTCACGTGCCAGGACCTATTTAAGGCAAGCTCTGACAGTCAGAACTTGCCTTTGCAACAGGTTCCCTTGCTCCTAGTTGCCTCCTGGCCTCCCTTCAAGTTCCTGATTCCTGCTACATTTCGACTGCCTTTTCGGACTTGACCCTGCTTCGCCTGACCACGCCATTGACTCTCTCCAAGCCCGGATCTCTGCTTTGCCTGACCTCGCTATTGACTATCTCCAGACCCAGACCTCTGCTTCGCCTGACTATGCATTGCCTGTCTCCAGACCCAGACTCCTGCTTTGTTTGACTACGCTTGGCTTTCTCCATGATCAGACCTTAGCCTCGCTTGCCACTGCCTCCGGATTGTCGCCAGCCCTGACTCAAGCCTGTTCCTCGATGCCTCTTCAGCTTACTTCCTGGACTTGGTCTATTCAAGCTTCAGTCTGCTCTTGCTTGGATGCCCCCTGTCTGCCTTCGTTCCTTTGGCGCCTGAGTCTCCAGGACACTACCCTTGTCTAGTGTAAGACTGTACCATCTCTCACCTGCTGTCTCTGGGCTGAACCCGATCTCTACATTGACTACATACAGAGGCCCACCTAAGTTCAGCTGGCCCCAGGACCCAAAGGCTCAACCCGCGGGGAATGAGGGCTGTTACTGGTGAAGCCCCAGTTGGTCTCTGTCTATCAGCCCACTCTGCCTGCCGATGGTGAGGTCCTGTAGGTCCCTACCTATGGGATGCATCAACCCCACCTCAGCCCAAGGGTCCACCTTCGGTGTAACAGTAATGCTTCCATCCTCAGATTGAATTCCACTTATCACTACTCTTTCTTGCCTCCCAGTCAGCTAGTTTCTAACCCAATCAGTCACTCTAGGTCCCATAGCAAGGGTGCTCAATGTATTTATGTTACGTATGCGTCAAAGGCCTTACTAAAATACAAGAATACTATATTTAGTGCTCTCATTTAATCCAACTCTATCATCTCCCAATCAAAGAAACTGACCAGATTCATTTGACAAGATCTACCTCTGGTAAACTATGCTGTCTCAGATCTGGCAATCTACTGGATTCCAGCAACTGTACTAACTTCTGTTTTAGCAGTGATTCCATTAATTTTCTCATCACAGAGGTCATACTAACTGACCTATACTTCCCAGCCTCTTCTTTACTTTCACTTTTATGAATAGGATCCACATCTATCGTATTACATGTGAAAGGAGGACTATGCCCTTTCAGAGGTAACACATTCCTTCTCTCCAGTACTCTGGGGCTTCATTATTCACTGTAAAGCACCTCAGATAGCATGAATCACATTTCTGCAATATTCAGACAAAGCTATTTAAAGTATCTGGACTTGGGATGGTGGAATTGAAAAAGAATTGCCATCAGGATTGGATATCACTGCTATCTTCAGGCACATCTAATTCAGAAAGTGATGTATCGCATGGAAGCAGAATACCACCTCTTCTCTATTACATATACTACAATCACACTACATGCACTGGGCGATAATAGGTAATTGTGGTATCCACAAAGGAATTGATATATCTGCACACAGAGGACAGATTAATGCTTCACTTGTGTCATCTAACTCTTTGGGAGGAACCACTAAAAAACATTCTTTCAAACTTAGCACTTACACACAGGATTTTATCTCAAAGCTAGACTATTGCAACTTAATGTATATTGGGTTATTCAAAAATACCTTAAAGACTCTGCAAATTATTCAAAATTTGGCAGCCATGGTAATCACAGGCCATAAAGATATGAACACATCTCTCTAATATTATATTATCTGTACTGGCTTCCAGTTGAATGGAGAATACAATTCAATATTTTTTGTTATTTAAGGCTATGAGCAATGATGCCCCTGTTCTAATCAGTTCTATCTTTAAGATCTACCATCCTACACAAAATTTAGGATCAGCAGACCAATGTTTCCTTGATATTCCAAGCCATCATTTACTGAGGTTGGCAGAGTCAAGGGAAAGGCTCCTTTATGTGATGAGTCCAAAAAGGCTGGAACTAGCTTACGACTGCATTAAGGAAAGTAACATGTATGAAGTCCTTTAAAAAAATTGTTGAAGTTCTATTTAGGAAAACTGTTGAAGGCTTATTTAGGAAAACCATCAACCTGCTATCCAGGAAGTATTCATTCTGGACAGATACCAGGAATGAGCCTGGATTTGATACAATCTGCAGTTTTCATGATAATATGCTCTGCTCTTTATTGTAATATTTATTGACCATTTTAGTCCATATTATTTTATATTAGTTTAGTGGCTTCATTATGCATGTACCCATGTAAGCTACATAGAACCGTGAATATAGTGGCATATAAATACTAAATAAAATAAAAATAAATCAAATAAATAAAAAATAAATCAACTTTAGACCTGCTATATATCAGTTCTGAAGTAATGTGGCATGTGGCATGTGGCTGAAAAACATCCTACCTATGTGTTGCGGTCCCAGTTGCGGCAGCCACGAATGGGCCCTTACCTCCTTGGTCCCGGCCTGTCTCCAAGGGTCTGCGACCTGTTTTGCGGCATCCCCGCAGGGGGGACGCCGCTGAGAAGCCCTGCCTGGACGCCTTCTCCCTAGGCGCGCGTGCGCGCAACCCGCGCTTATGAAGGCCGTACTCAGCCATACACATGCATTTCAAACACAATTTCATATTTGATAAGGCTAAGCAGGTAGGTTGCAGATTGCATCTCTTAACCTAACGTTGTCAGGTCTTTACTAAGCATGTGAAACAAATGAGTAAAATGTGACAAATGAGCCCATATGTGTTTCATTCGTGGTCTTCCAAAATGAATGGAGGGGGTCCCATAAATGAAACAAATAATCATTGTTTCATTCGTTTATTTTTCCCTTTCGAGTCTATGGCCCATTGAAGTCTATGGCTCTACTCTAAATAAATAAACAGGTGCAGGCAACTTAGCAACCAACTCCTGCCTATGTGACCTCACAGCCTTGTCAGAGCCAAGGCAGGACAAGGTAACAAGGAAACTGCACAAAAGACAAATCACAGTGAAGCATCTTTCTAATCTTGCCTAGAGCTGCTTTCTGGATGCCATGACACTGATGTCCTCCCCTGTAAAGTCTCAGAATGTGCAACAAGCTCTGTGTTTCTTCTCTAGCTCTTGGCAGAGAAGAATGTACTAGTAGAAGCTCTCACAGAGTTTTAAAAAAAGTGTAGAAAACTTTGGATTTGGCACTGGTAAAGGGCTGCTTCTGGTCTTCTCTGTGCTGCAGGGTTCTCACATTGTCACTGTGCTAAAAAGAGACGCAGTGCACTAATGCTGATTTTTTTCTTCACTGGGGGGAGGGGGGACTATATGGAAAATGCAGTTGCTGCAGTGCTGGTAGTACTAGTGATGGTACTGATTTTTTTTGTCTTTGTCTGTACAACAGTGAGGTGAGCAGTACACATACAGAGACTGAAGACAAGAGTCATACCAGGCTGCTAGTCATTATGGTTCTCTTAGAGATCAGTATTCAAAGCCATTTAGACAAATAATTCATAAGTTATCTGTCTAAATGGTAAATTTTAAATATTTGGCCATTTATCCACCTAAATTATAACCAGATACAAAAGAGGCATTCTATGGGTGTTCTGGGGCATGATTAACTTATTCAGCTAACTTAGCCAATTTTCAATTGTAACCAGCTATGTTAGCCAGATTTTAGACCTGCTATATATCAGTTCTGAAGTAATGTGGCATGTGGCATGTGGCATGTGGCTGAAAACATCCTGCCTATGTGTTGCGGTCCCAGTTGCGGCAACCACGACTGGGCCCTTACCTCCTTGGTCCTGGCCCATCTCCGAGGGTCTGCGGCCTGTTTTGCGGCATCCCCACGGGGGGGACGCCGCCGAGAAGCCCTGCCTGGACGCTTTCTCCCTAGGCGCGTGTGCGCGCAACCCGTGCTTATGAAGGCCAGGGAGAATCACCTAAGTCCCAGTGGCTGGACTCCTACGGGCTCCTCCCAGGGGAGTACCAGCTTCCAGGGTGAAGCTCACATTCAGCTCCTGCCTGGTATCTGCCTCCCGACCTGTCACTCACCAGAGACTATAGTACACTTCTCCCCAGTCTCTCACAGGTCGACCCAAGGGTCCACTCACAGCACTATGTTCAAAAGATATCCAGTTAAGTAGTGCTGTGAAATAAAAAAGGGCCAGTGGACTGATTTCCCGCCATTGTAAGCTCCGCCCTATCGATGACATCAGACACCACGGCCTATGTAAGGCCGCCGCGGAGCCCAGGACTTTGCCTTGCAACGGGGTTCCTTGCGGTCCTCTGTTGCTCCGTGCCCCGGAGTGCGCTATTGCGTTAGCGACTCCGTTCCTGCCTGAGACTTGTTTCGCTCCGTGCCCAAGTCTTGCTCTTGTCTGGCTTGCTTGTAGTAACCTGTTCTGCTTCAGTTCCAGCTTGGTTCCAGGTTCCAGTAGCCAGCCCTGCTTCAGCTCCTGTCTGGTTCCAGTAGCCAGTCCTGCTTCAGCTCCTGTCTGGTTCCAGTAGCCAGTCCTGCTTCAGCTCCTGCCTGGTTCCAGTAGCCAGTCCTGCTTCAGCTCCTGTCTGGTTCCAGTATCCAGTCCTGCTTCAGCTCTTGTCTGGTTCCAGTAGCCAGTCCTGCTTCAGCTCCTGTCTGGTTCCAGTATCCAGTCCTGCTTCAGCTCCTGTCTGGTTCCAGTAGCCAGCCCTGCTTCAGTTCCTGTCTGGTTTCAGTAGCCAGTCCTGCTTCAGTTCCTGTCTGGTTCCAGTAGCCAGTTCTGCTTCAGTTCCTGCTTGCTTCAGTCCTAGCCTGCTTCAGTTCCTGCCTGTCTCCTGATCCCTGCCTGCCTGCTCCAGCTCCAGCTTCCGTGATCTCCTAAGCCCCAGCGCCCGGGCTCCTATGGGCCCCTCCCGGGGGAGTACCGGCTTCCAGGGAGAATCACCTAAGTCCCAGTGGCTGGACTCCTACGGGCTCCTCCCAGGGGAGTACCAGCTTCCAGGGTGAAGCTCACATTCAGCTCCTGCCTGGTATCTGCCTCCCGACCTGTCACTCACCAGAGACTATAGTACACTTCTCCCCAGTCTCTCACAGGTCGACCCAAGGGTCCACTCACAGCACTATGTTCAAAAGATATCCAGTTAAGTAGTGCTGTGAAATAAAAAAGGGCCAGTGGACTGATTTCCTACTTCCTCTCATCACGTCCAGCTCCTGCCTGGTATCCGCCTCCCGACCTGTCACTCACCAGAGACTATAGTACACCTCTCCCCAGTCTCTCACAGGTCGACCCAAGGGTCCACTCACAACACTATGTTCAAAAGATATCCAGTTAAGTAGTGCTGTGAAATAAAAAAGGGCCAGTGGACTGATTTCCTACTTCCCCTAATCAAATTTTATCCATGGCCCAAGAAGCATAAACTATCGGCCATGGATGAAAATGTTGTCACAATCAGAACATGGTAATGATTTTTCATCTATGTGGCTTTCCTGGTAATTCATGAGTTTGCTCTATTAAGAAAGTTTTTCCCATATTCCATTAGTTCTCTCTTCCTTCTGAATCCTTTCCCACATTCAGAACATGTAAAACATCTCTCTTGATCATGTTTTCTGTTGTGCCAGTATTTCTTCTTTCTGACTGAGGGTTTTGCTATAGTCTGTATATGTATATTGTCTGTCTTCAGTATCATATCTCACATGGACTGGTGCCCTGCTGATTAGGCCATAGAATAGTTTAAAATGAGGCAGCTTCAGACCATTTGTTAGCCTTGAATATGGCTATGCCCCTAAGTATCCAAATTAGTCCTCTGGAGGCTTAAAAGGGGTTGCTGGGAAAGGCCCAGTGTATAGACAACTAGATGGCTGAGGGCTACAGGCTGGAGCAAGACCCATAAGGTGGAATATCTGGAGCATGGCAGGTAGGCAGAATGTCAACAAGACCCCCAAAGTGTAGTGTGTGGGGAATCACAAAGAATTCAAAGGTGTCTAAACCACCGAGGCATAAATTGTGGGGAATTGTAAACAGCACAAATGCCTAGACAGAAGTTCTACTGGGGTTGGAGTAGGTAGGTGCAGGTGCACTCTGCTGCACACCCAACTGATGCAGAGCTCTCATACCTCAGCAATATTCTATCAGCCATAAGAAAGATACTAGAAGGCTGGCAGCTAGATCAAAGAGGCAGGAATTTTCAGGCAAGTTTCTTTGTGCCATACAGAAGTACAATTATGGTAAAGGTAATAGAAGATTGGGGATCGCAGAATATCCATTGCTTTTTACACTTGCTGCACCTAGCAGTGATGGATGCCCTGGGGCTTGGACCTAAGAATGAAGGGAATCTGTTCTTGAAGGACTTGATAGAGAGATGCAGGAAAATAGCAGGGCATTTCCATCCATGAGAAGCAGGAAGAATTCAGAATGACTCACAAAGTATCTGATTCAAGATTTTGGCAGCTGCTGAAATTCCACCTATATTATGCTGCAGAGGTTAATACAGCAGCAGACATTCCTTCATGATCAGTCTCTGGGGCATCATGATTGGGTAGTGATGAGACCGCTGGTAAAAATCCTGAAGCCCGTTAAGGATGCCATGGAGGATCTGAGTTACATAAGAACATAAGATATGCCATACTGGGTCAGACCAAAGGTCCATCAAGCTCAGTATCCTGTTTCCAAAAGTGGCTGATCCAAGTCACAAGTCCCTGGCAAGTACCCAAACATAAGATAAATCACAAGCTACTATTGCTTATTAATTACTAGGGATGTGAATCGTGTGCCCGATCGTTTTAACGATCGGGTTCGGCTGGGGGGGGGGGGGGGAAGGAAATCTGATCGTTAGAGATGTGAATTGGGATCGGTTCCGATTCCAATTCACATCACTAATTTTGTTTTAGTGAGGCCCGCGCCGATAAAAAAAACCCCACCCCGACCCTTTAAAATTACCCCTTAGCCTCCCCTACTCTCCCGACCCCCCCCCCAAAAACGTTTTACACATACCTGGTGGTCCAGGGGGGCCGCGGGGAGCAATCTCCTGTTCCCAGGCCATCTACTGCACTAAAAAAAAATGGCGCTAACACCCACAGCTGGGGAGGAGGCTGCAGTGGCCAGAACAACCCTCAGGCTATCCACTGGAGCACTGGCCACCAGAGGCTAAGCGTAGCCAGAGGCCAGGACATCGGAGAACTATGTACAAGACGGGCCTCCAAAGCGAAGATACCAGACATCATGGCGAACTCTCCGGACACTCAGCGAAGGGCAGCTGGGATGAGCAAGCGAGACATCTTGAAGGCTCCGGTCCCTGGAGGTAACAGGTAAGAACATAGAAGTCTTCGGCTCTGCTAGATGGAAGAAGACCCACCAGTGCCCTACACACTCCAGTGGGGGTGGTCACGGACCACTGGGCCACAGCGCGCCCTACACAGCCCAGCCAGGCTGGTCATGGACCAGGCTGGGACGGATCAAGGCAAAGTCTTGGAAGACATCTGGACAGGATGAACATCAGGAGAAGGAACATCAGTACTGGGACAATGGAGACATCAGGGCAGACGAGGCATCAGCAGAGACTATGACAGACATCGAGGGATCCCATGAAGAACATGAAGTGGAAACCAAGCAGGAGCGGAGAATGCAGGAAGACCAGGTCCCAGGAGAACTAGCTCCTTCTGAAGGCGACGCTGGAATGCCAAGCAGAAGCAGAAGATAGGAAGTCCTAGAGAGAGCTTGCTCCTTGCACAAACAAAGACTGAATGGCAACGGAGCCCTTTTGTAGGGCTAAGGAGGCAGATCCAAAGTGATGTCATCGGTTGGGACCAGGAGGGCCTCTCCCTCAATGGCCCTTTAAAACTAGTGAGGAGGTGCGACCCCGCACCTAAGGAGGAACAGGAAGAGGAAGTGCAGGACCACGGACAGCGACCCTGCTGAAGACACTAGAGCAGGAGCAGGGCTGGGCCATGGACAGGCCCTGATGCTGGAGGCAGCTCCCTGCCACATGAAGGAGGACCAGATGGCAGCTGCCTGCCACATGGTGGACCAAGGATAGAGGGCCTTCCCCATGGAGGGGGAAAGGTAATGTCGGTAGCTCTCCAGCCGCATGGAAACACTTGTGCGGCTTCCTGCCGCATTCGAGAACCCCGGCACAGCTCCTGCCATGCCAGCAAGATGGCGGCCTCTGGGCTGTGGAGGAGAAGACTGGTGTGGCTCTGTGCTGCGAGAGCCCCGGCATGGCTCCTGCTGCGCCGGCATGACGGCGGCCACCGGGCCACGGGAGAACATCAGTGGCGGCCTCCGGGCCACAAGGCCAAACATGGCATCAGGTAGGCTGGTGAGACCAGGTAAGAGGCGGCTCATGGCTCCAGCCATGGGCCGAATTGAAACAGAAAGACTAAATTAATTCTTTGCTTTGGTGTTTACTGAGGAGGATGTTGGGGAGATACCCGTTCCGGAGCTGGTTTTCAAGGGTGATCATTCAGATGAACTGACTCAAATCACAGTGAACTTGGAAGATGTAGTAGGCCAAACTGACAAACTGAAGAGAAGCAAATCAGCTGGACTGGAAGTAGTACATCCTAGGGTTCTGAAAAAACTCAAAAATTAAATTTCAGACCTTTTATAAGTAATGTGTAACCTATCATTAAAATCAACTGATGTACCTGAAGACTGGAAGTTGGTCAATGTTATCTAAACATATAAAAAGGACTCCAGAGGTGATCCGGAAAACGATAGACCAGTGAAACTGACTTCAGTGCTGGGAAAAATTGTGGAAACTATTATAAAGAATAAAATCACAGAGCATGTTGATAGACATGATATAATGGGATATAGTCAGCATGGATTTACCCAAGGGAAGTCTTGCCTCACTAATCTGCTACATTTTTTCGAAGGGCTGATTAAGCATTTGGATAAAGGTGAACCAGCAGATGTGGTATTTTCGGACTTTCAGAAGGTGTTTCACAAAGTCCCTCATCAGAGGCTTCTAAGAAAACTAAAAAGTCATGGGATAGGAAGCAATGTCCTTTTGAGGGTTACAAACTGGTTAAAAGACAGGAAACAGAGTAGGATTAAATGGACTGTTTTCATAGTGGAAAAAGGTAAACAGTGGAGTACCTCAAGGATCTGTACTTGGACCAGTAATTTTTTATATATTTATAAATGATCTAGAAAGAGGTAAAACAAGTGAGGTGATCAAATTTTCAGAAGGCACAAAATTATTCAGAATGTTTAAATCACAAGAGGATTGTGATAAATTGCAGGAGAACTTTGAGAGACTGGGAGATTGGTGTTCATATCACAGATGAAATTTAATGTAGACAAATGCAAGGTGATGTATATAGGGAAAAATAACACATATCATAGGTACATGACGTTAGGTTCCATTTTAGGAGTTACCATCCAGGAAAAGGATCTGTGCATCATAGTTAATATTATATTGAAATTGTCAGCTCAGTGTGCTATGGCGATCAAAAAAACAAACAAAATGTTAAGAAGTATGGAAGGGAAAGACAAATAAAATGGAGAATGTAATAATGTCTCTATATTGCTCAATGGTTAGACCATACCTTGAATAACGTGTGCAATTCTGGTTGCCACATCTCAAAAAATATATAGCTGCACTGTAGAAAGTGCAGAGAAGGGCGACCAAAATGATAAAGGGGATGGAACAGCTCCCCTATGAGGAAAAGCTAAAGAAGTTAGGGCTGTTCAACTTGGAGAAGAGATGGCTGAGGGGGGATATGATAGACTACAAAATGATGAAAAGACTTGACTGCATAAACATGAAATAGTTATTTACCTTTTCAGATAACACAAGGACTAGGGGGCAGTCCATGAAGTTAGCAAGTAACACATTTAAAACAAATTGGAGCAAATTATTTTTCACTCAATGCACAGTTAAGCTCTGGAATTCATTACCAAAGGATGTGGTTGAGGCAGCTAATGTAACTGGATTTAAAAAAGGGTTGGATACGTTTCTGGAGGAGAAGTGCATAAACTGCTATTAATCAATAGGGAATAGCCACTGATTGTTGTTGGCATAGTAGCATGGGATTTATTTAATGTTTGGATACTTGCCAGGTACACGTGACTTGGATTGACTACTGTTAGAGATAGGATTCTGGACTTGATGGGCCCTTTATATGACTCACTATGGCATATCTTATGTTCTTTTGTTAAGTCGTTTGTGCCATTTCACAATTGTTCATCTATCACTAAACTTTACGTTTGATCACTATTCTGAGTCTGAAGTGATTTTTGTACTTATAGCCCACAGTAGGATTCATACAAATGTATACCCCTCTCCCAGGGATATAAAGAACTACAAGCCACCCTTAATATTTGAGGCACCTGAAAGGAAACTTTTCATCCACCCAAAAAAGAACTCACACCTTGGGGAGAAAAGAGACTGTGGTTCAGCTAGCCAGGGTTCCAGCCCAAAGGGGTATCAAATATCTTTAATGGCCCCACCAGAGTGCAGCCTAGCCTACTCTCAGAGGTGGGGTCACCCAAGTAACTGGCAAGTACCCAAACATTAAATAGATTCCATGCTACTAATGTCAATAATTAACAGTGGCTATTCCCTGTCAGCTTGACTAATAGCAGGATATAGACTTCTCCAGAAACTTGTCCAAACCTTTTTTAAACCCAGCTAAGCAAATTGCCTTAACCACATCCTCTGGCTATGAATTCCAGAGCTTAATTGTGCTTTGAGTGTAAAAGAATTTTCTCAGATTTGTTTTAAAAGGACTACTTGCTAACTTCATGGAGTGTCTCCTATTCCTTGTGTGATCTGAAAAGGTAAATAACCATTTCATGTTTATGAAGTTAAGTCCTTTCAATTTGGAGGTCCAGACTGAGTTTATCAGTCAGGTCATGATGACATCAGTTTGAGGCCACGGTCCCAGCCCAGGAAGATTTAAAACAAAATAAAAATGAATAAAATCTATCAAAATAAATAAAATTAAGGGGGCATGTGTTGTGATGAGGGGGGAGGGGCCTTACACAGACCCCCCCTTCCCGTGATGTGTAAAAGCAAAGTAAATAAAATGGCAGTATCAGTGCTCATACAGTAAAGAAATCTAACCAAAATAAATAAAATAAAAAAAATAAAAAAATAAAGCAAGGAGACACAAGATGAATGGTTGGGGCCCTACATGATCCCTCCCCATCATATGGAAATTGGAAGGGGAAAGCAGATCTGGCACCAGCTAAACTTTTGGCATTTTGGGGAATAAATAATATGAATTTGGACAAAACAAGTAGCACAGTGTTAGGCACACTCTCCTTCTGGGCACTTCCCTAATACCTGTTTATCTGGATATAGCTCTCCTTCTTTCTATTTCTCTTCAAATATTCAAGTTTCTAACCAATTATTGTTTTTAGTCAGTGACTCCCAGAACTTTCTTTTGTCAGGCAGATTTTCCCTCTCAACTCCCACAAAGGCCAATTCCCTTTCTCCAGCAATCCTTCTGACGTGGATCTTCAGGAAACACAAATCTCAGGAATTACTTTGGGACCCCCTTGACAAGATTGACTTCCCCAATCTCAATGGCCTGGGCACCCCAACTTCGGGCCCAAGCTATTTCCCAGCTAGAAAGTGGAACTGGCAGTCCTCTCTCCTTGGAGAGACTACTACCCTCCACCAGTATCACTCTCTTGAAGGTGGTACCCCTGTATCATGAGAACACAGGAATATTGTGAAACTCATAATACTCTTTCTCTTTTCTGACATCATTCACCTCATCAGGGTCTGTTGAGGTATTGTTACTACATTAGTAAGCAGCAGATTGGGACCTCTTTCCACTTGATATTGTGCTGATCTGTATCTCAGATCTTTTCAAGATTTATTTATTATTTTTATATACCGCCATTTGATCTGAGATATCACATTGGTTTACATTCGGGTACTGTAGGTATTTCTCTATCCCCAGAAGGCTTACAATCTAAGTTTTGTACCTGAGGCAACGGAGGGTAAAGTGACTTGCCCAAGGTCACAAGGAGTGACAGTGGGACTTGAACCCTGGTCTCCTGGTTTGTAGCCCACTGCTCTAACCACGAGGCTACGTAACTGAGCAGTCCATTACACAGCTTCATTTTTGTGGAATAATCTTCCACTAGATGCTAACGCAGACACATATATTTTTTAAATTATTAAATTTAGGGAACTTGTTAAATCATTTGTATTTTCCCAGTCCTTTCAGTGATGTTGTTACCCTGTATAGTAGGAATTCTTACTGATGCTGTCTCCCATGCTTTTTTTAATGTATTTTATATTGCAAGTTGTTTGCTTTGTTGTTTTATGTGTTATTTTAGCATGTTGTTTTAATGTAATTGCTTGGAGCACTTCTTAGTATAAGTGAATAAGAAATGTAATAAATGAAATGAAAGTGTGTTTCTATACCATAAAAAAGCTGTCAGGTTTACAATTCCAACTAGGGCAGGATTTTAATACGTACGTGCGGGCGTACATTTGTGTGCGCATCCCGGCGCGCACAAATGTACGCCCAATTTTATAACATGCGCACGCAGCCGCGCCCATGTTATAAAATTTGGGGTTGGCGCGCACAAGGGGGTGCACAATAGTGCACCTTGTGCGCGCCGAACCCTTGGGGAGCCCTGATGGCTTTCCCCATTCCCCCCAAGGCCGCTCCGAAATCGGAGCGGCCTCAGAGGGAACTTTCCTTCCGCCCCTCACCTTCCCCTCCCTTCCCCTATCCAACCCGCCCCCCAGCCCTACCTAAACCCCCCCTAGCCTTTATTTTATAAGTTGCGCCTGCCTCTGGGCAGGCGTAGGTTGCGTGCGCCGGCTGATGGCCAGCCCACGATCCCAGGCACAGCGGCAAATGGCTGCTATGCCTGGAGGCTCCAGCCCCGGCCCCAGACCACCCCACCCATGCCCCGCCCCTTTTTTCAAGCCCCAGGACTTACTCACGTCCTGGGGCTTTATGCGCGCCGCCGGGCCTACCGGATTTACGCATGTAGGGCTTTGAAAATCTGCCCCCTAGTCTTTAGCACTGTGGTGATATTACTGCCTTTGCAAGATAAAATCTACTTTATTGAATTATAAATGAAAACTTGTAGCATTAAAACATTTCTTCATGATTTTAAAATAACCTAAACCTAGGGGTATATATACAGACTAAGATGCATTTAACTACTATGAAGTTCTTTCTTATTTTTTTTCCTGATCTAGACTCAGGTTAATGATGCAACTTGGTGAGAAACTGTTTTTTAAATTATAAATTATATATTATAAATTATATAATTTGGATTAATCTTGACTTTAAATTTAAAGTGCTCTTGCTATAACGTAGAAACATATAAAAAATAAAAAACAAAAGATTTCGATTTCGGTGTCAGAGATACAAGCATATTGTTCCCTTTTTATAATGCTGCCAGTCCAACTTCATGTCATCATACATCCTGGTGCCCAGTTTTCTTGTCTTATGTATCCGATGTATCATTATATTTTGACTGTTGAGTTCCTGATAGGAAAAGAGAACTATAAATATTCCCGGAAACCATGATCAGAATGAAACGTCAGGGTGATGTGGAATTAGGTTGAGGGCACTGATTTCATGGTTTGAGAGATATATTGTTTTAATCACTTGGAGCTTTAGGCTTTTCACATTTGATGTCTGCAAAACTCCTCAATGAAAGCATTTCTTTGCAATCCAGGAAAGCTTATATTCCATATGTACATGAATTCATGACTATCAGGCTGAATAACTAGATTTGTTCGTATATTACTGAATTGAGATAAATGAATTTCTGATGACAGCAAGTTAATCATGGTTTACATCCAACCACAGCTCACAAATTCAGTTTGCCATTGAGTTAAAAACAAATCTAATATCTACTGTATAATGACAATGAGAGGTATGGATAAATGCCATGGTTTCTAATCAGCCTGAAAATGTGTTTAGTTTTGGGAACTAAATAGTTAAATCCTGGCAACTAAACAGCTTGGCTGCACCCAGGTCATTTTGTAATATCTTGTGAGATTTTGCCGTAATCTTGAGAGAAAATGCAAGGAGTTTGTTTCTCACAAGGGCTTTCGCCTACAGTTAAGTGCAAACACCTGCTGAAGTACTGGTAATTAGTAGGTAATTAGTAGTTAATGTTCTTAGAATTTAAAAAAGAGAGCTTACATAAGTAATTACTTACTATTTCTTATAATGTGCTGCTTTTTCAGAGATTTCATATCCCCAAAACATTTGCCAAGTTCCAAGGTTTTCTCAGTGTACTAAATTGGTTATTAATTACACACATATAATGCATGAAAATGTTGGAAAGAAACAATGCACTTTCTTTTAAATTACAAAATGTGTAGTTAGTAACTGTGATAACTGAAGCATGGTTTTATTTGAAAATAGGAGCCTTGAATATGGTGCCAGAGAAGAGTAAACCTAATGCAAATCATTATCAATCTTTTATGAGGAAACAAACTATTTTCCTTTTTTTTTTTAATGAATTTCATGACTATGGTGGCTGTAATTATTTTAACTCAGAAAAGTATTTTGACAAGTAGAAATAAACCATGATTGAGCCCATCTCAAATATGGCTGAAAATATTCAGGTTATTTAAGAATATGGCAAAACTGCATGCCTGATACATTAAACAGCAGCAGCAGCAGCAGCATCAACAGTATCAGAGTGTATCCTATACATTTGTGAAATATCTAAAGAAAAGAGAGGAACTTCAACAGTGGCTGATGGCACTGCAGTGATATCCATAGGTAGACTATACAGTTTAAACTGTTAACAGGCAGTCAATTTTGCTAATATTTATAGTTTAAATAAAATCAGATCATGCAAACAATAACAGTAATTGAGCTTGATTTAAAAAAACAACCATCATTTGAACTGCAAAATTCTTTTGCACATAATCATGTTTCCACTATCCACTTCTTGTATGCCATAACACTTCAGCTTAATGGATAAATACCTCTACTGGCATTATAAGGTAAAACTGATAAATAGTAGAAGTAATAGCTACTTATAGCAAATGTCATTTGTCTTATGATCGAAGTGCTATGGTATCAGTTCATTGAGACATAGTGCCCCAGTATTTTCAGTCCGCAGTCTGTCATTAGATAGCATAGAGCATACTCTTTTCTAAAAATATCTTCTATATTCCAGTCCAACTTTATGTGTTCATTTTACTTTGTGCTACAGTTATGTTGCTTTATGTAGTGTTGTGAGGGCAGCTGTAGAGGGGGTGTTCTGGACACCACCTCCAGGAGCAGCACAGGATAGCAAAGCTGGAAATAGTTTGGGTGGTCTGGTGAGGCTGGAACAAGGAAGACTGGGCTGGAGGGAGCTCAGGAATGAAGAACAGGCTGGACTGGAATTCTGGAATGGAGTGCAGGCTGAGTTGGAGCTCTGAAGTGAAGTGCAGGCTGGACTGGGGTTCAGGAACACTGAAGCTGTGTGGAGGTAAAGGTGACCTTAGGAACACGGTGCCGGTAAGTGTGCAATTGTATGCATGTAAGCATGAAACTAGAACACTGGAACTGAGTTCAGGAAAGACTGGAATTGGAATATTGGAATTCAGTACAGGTAAGGGTGGAACTGGAACACAGAAACAGGGTGTAGGTAAGCACGGAACAGGATGCAGGTAGGTGAGGAACTGGCGCTAACCTTTAAAAAGGAGATAGAGCAGCTTTTAAACTAGAACAAAGGGGAAAGCTGACAGTCACTCAGCAGCGCATGGTTCAGAGGGAGGTATCTTCAAAGGATACTAATGATGCATTAAAATGAGGGCATCCCAACAGTGGGGTTCCAATAATAAGAAAAGTAGTCCATAAGGTCCTCCTGCAATTTATCATAATCCACTTGTGATTTAACTACTCTGAATAATTTTGTGTCATCCGCAAACTTGATCACCTCATTCATAATATTATAAATATATTAAAATGCACCAGTCCAAGTACAGAATCTTGAAGCACTCCACTGTTTACCTTTTTCCATTTGAAAACAGACCATTTAATCCTACTCTCTGTTTCCTGTCTTTTAAGAATTTGCAATCCACAAAAGGAAATCTCCTCCTATTCCATGACTTTTTACTTTTCTTAGAAGCCTCTCATGAGAGACTTTGTCAAATGCCTTCTGAAAATCCAAATACACCACATCTACCAATTCACTTTTAACCACATGTTTATTCACCCCTTCAAAAAATGTAGCAGATTTGTGAGGTATGAGAAAATCCAAATACACCACATCTACCAGTTCACCTTTATCCACATGCTTATTTACCCCTTCAAAAAAATGTAGCAGATCTGTGAGGTAAGACTTCCCTTGGGTAAATCCGTGTTGGCTGTGCTCCATTAAATCACGTCCACCCATATGTTCTGTGATTTTATTCTTTATAATAGATTCCATGATTTTTCCCAGTACATCCAGTTAAGGGATAGGTCTTCCAAACCCCCCTAGTTTAATAGCCTTCATTCCTGTTAACCCCGACCCTTAAAACCCTGCTGATCTGCCTAGATATTTTTGCTTTATTACTTACACATCATTATAGCAGAAAACGTTTCTTGGCAAGGGACTCCTGGTGCATGCCGGATCACTTAAGTATTTATGGCCAAATTTGTGGTTAAAATCATGGCATTCTCATGTCCCGCCCATGACCCACCCAGATCACGTCCATGCCCTGCCTCTTTTTGAGAAGTTCCAATATGTGCATGCAGTGGTATTTACTTGCGTGTACGGGTGGCTTTTAACATCCGCTCGGAGTGCCTGACCTGACATATTTGCCCATTCCCCTAATTGCAGCGCGAGCTGGGCTTTTAAAATTCACCTTTTAATTTTGAACATGGGAAAATTCAAGATTACTGAACTACAGTGAGACCTTTTGATCTGTTGCTTGCTGCAGGAGTCCAGGTCAGGTTAATATTCGAAATATTTACCTGGGTATAATTTGGGTTTAACCTGGTAAATTTACCTAGTTAAAATTATAATTCTCTAACTGGCTACATTTGTGCACTTAAAATTTCACACATGAACTAGCTAAAGAAAAGGGTTGTCAGAGATGGACATTCAGCACAAACCAACTAAATTTAGCCAGATAATCCCAGTCACAAAAATAGAAGTCCTAAATCTACCCACTCAAATTTCAAGCAGATAGATTTAGACTGATAATCTGCTGCCCAGATAGCAGGGTAGGTATGGCTGAATATTCATCTGATCTGCCAATTTTTTAAAATGCCAAACCCTATGAAGTCCATATTGATTGATGCAGCAAGTGACATGTTCCGTGGTTAAAGTTACCGGTGTAACTTTTGCTAGGAAATTCAGCAGGATTTACTATGGCAATTCTGCTGCTGAATATGCCTGGCTAAAATTACTAGGGTGATTTTGCCTGGGTATCTTTAGGACTGTAATTTACCCAAGACTTAACTTCCTAATATTTATCTAGACAGCAATGAATATCAATGCTATCTGGCTGCAATTAGGGCATTCCCCTGGAATGCTTCCTGCTTTGTCTCATTTTATATTGCTAAATATTATCGAGCTAAAAGTTACCTGAGTAAACTTTTGCCGGTTGGCGGAGCAGGTAAATGAAACTTCAGGGTTAATACATAAAAGGTACCCGGACAAACCCTTTTCAATACTGACCTCTTTATTTATAATGTTTTTGGACTTATCATGTTGAGGGTAATTTTCAAAAGGATTTACGCATGTAAACCCCAGTTCTTGCATATAAATAATCTTTTGAAAATGACCCAAGAGGTTGTGTGGGGAAATCTACATACAAAATTCGATTATGCTCATATCTTTCCCCACACTAGTAGGGGCAATCCAATGGTTAGAATTGGGGTGGGAAAAGCAATTACATGCATGTTTTCAATTTTCAAAAGAATGCTTGTAAATGTAGTTACATCTGCTCTGGAGCAGGTATTATTTCCTGCATGTATGTGTACACACACCTACTGGAACAAACTGCAAATTTTCAAAGTGGACCTATGCACACAAGTCTGCATTGAGAATTCAGGCTAATGTTTGCAGGTATATTTGAAAATTGCCCTCTTTATGAGTAAGAGAAACAAGATATAGAATTGTTTTCCCTCAAAGGACCTGATTCAACTTGGAGCTGAAATCCCTCTCCTTAAGCAGAAATCGAGATTGAAAATTCAGCCTGGATTACTTGTACAGATAGATACAGCACTGAGACCAGAAAGTGACCTGATTTTCAGCCTAGAACTGCTGCATCCACCAAAGATGGAAAAGCAGGAAGCCAAGATGGAGGAGGAGTTGCTCATGAGGAAGATTTGGTTGGATTACTGCTGTCTCTCTTAATTACTGGAACAGAAAAATACCTGGTAGTGGTAAATTCACCATTGGCTATGAATGTGGAAGAGGAGAGGCAATGAAGCAGTAAGAACTAATATTGACAATGGCTCAAAAAATCTTTTCCTGAAATCTTTGTTGAAAGCCTCGATGCCACCAATATCAAATTTATGTACATAAACTTTGCATAAATATATCTACATAAAATTAAAGGACCATCATAGGCATGACTCTACCACTAAGTCATAATGGAGGCTCAATGATATAATCACTAGTCTTACAGAGCTAAGAAGCTCATTATCAGTTTTTCCACTTTTTTCAAAGACATTTTTTAAGCAATTAAAATCCACTTAACTATAGGACTGCTGTCATAAAGCCTGAAATGGACCTTGTTTTCAAAAAGATCTGCATTATGGGAAGTTCATTATCCAATGAACACATACTCAAAGTGGCTGTCTTGTGCCTTCATGCATATCAAACTTTCACTTTTCAACCTCCTGCCATCCATTAATTTCAGAAACCCCATCCTTGTGCCGGGATAGCGGTCCGCTCTTACCATAATACCAGAAGCTTTCAACATTGATGTGACAGTAACCCTGGAAGCAGAAGCTACTAGCTTTGAAGTCAGAAAAGCAATGCTGGTAGCCTATGCTTCCAGAATTGCTGTTACAGAAATATTGAAAACTACCAGGATTATGATAGGCATGCACTATGATCCTGGCACAAGACCCCACTGTTTCTGTCCTGTGGTGGGATCAGATGCCTGATTGCAATGGGTTTACACTGTTCATTGTTGATAGGAATTGTCATAGCTCTAGAAGCATAGCTTTCTCAATGATTTTGCCTAGGTATGGGGGATTTGAGTCTTGGTGGTAGTTATTTAGGTCACTAGGGTATAAGTTGGGTTTCTTTAGTGTTGGACACATAATTGCTTGTTTCAGACAATATGATAGATGGTTTTCTGTAAAGGAGGAATTTATGATGGACTGGAGATGGTTAAGGGTCTGGTTTTAGTACATACAAGAAGTGCAGAATAAACTTGCAGGTCCGAGAATTCATCAATTCAAAAATCAAATTTATTAATGTTTCTTATGGCAACTCCACTGGGCTTATAGGGTTTATATATCAAAGATATACAACACAATCAAATGCTGGTTTAAAGATATCTGTCCCTCCCAATGCAGCCTGACGGCGAAACATGGGTTCCGTGTTGGGGGACCCGTTGAATTGCTACTATAAACCCAATGAGATTGCCATAAGAAACATTGATAAATTTGATTTTTGAATTGATGAATTCTCGGACCTGTAAGTTTATTCTGCACTTTTCTTGTATGTACTTATGTTGCTGAGTGCAGTTCCTGCTCCTTTGTGGTATTTAAGGGTCTGGTTTTGCCATGATGTTGCAGTTTTTTCATTGTGATGGTGGTGGTAGTGGTGGGAGAGGGGTAGTTTAGGCATTGGTCTTATGAGCTTATCGATTGTTTGGAATTGGTTCCCAAGGGAAGTTATTTGAAGGGCAGATTGTAGCCAAGAAGTATGCATTTTTTTGTTTCTCTGATGATCTTGCAATAGAGTGTCTTGTATTGTTTACACTTGATTCTTTCTGTCTGTGATGAATATTTCTGCCATTTCATTCCAGTTTTCAGATAGTTTGCTTGAGTGTTTTCAGTTCCAGTGCGAACCAGGGGGTGAGTTTAGGACTGGTGATGTATGTGACTTCTAGTGGGGTCAAGATATTTATAACAGATATAAGATCTTTTTTCCCGGTATCCACCAGTGAGATACAAAATGGCAAGGGGTTTGTTGCTTGTTTTGGAAGAAGTAAGATGGCCTCTGGTTTTAGGTGCCATTGGTTTGACCAGATTCAGGTTTTTTTCATTTCTGTTTTTATGGAGTGGTGATGGCTAAAGTTCAAATAGAATCATATGATGGTCTGACCCGAAGAGTTTGCTGTGTATGTTTCCTATTGATAGTTCTGGGAGTAGCCATTATGGTACTAATACTAGGTCAAGAGTGAGGCCTGTATTGTGGTCTTGATTGTTGACTAGTTGAGATAAGCATAGGGCTTCTAACAAGGGCGGAACGTGATATGTGGAATAATGGTGTGGTTTGTCTATATGGATTTTGAAGTCACCAAGAATAAGTGTTCTGGGATGCTCCAGTGTTATTTCAGAGATTAATGTTAGGAGATGATGTAAAATTTTATACAAGGGTAAAAAAAAGGCAATATACCAGAAGATTCCACAGTTTGGGTGGGTTTTTGATGCAGGTAATTGGATTCAATGTTTTCATGTTCCTATGTAGGTGAACAGATTAAGTGGAGTGACTCTTTGAGGCTCATCTTATTTGTTCCTGTGGTGGTAGTGGGCTGTTGCAAACTGGGTTTCTCTTGAGAGGAAAATGAGAGATAGAAGATGTTTTTTGGTGTGGTTTGGGGCATATCTTCCATGGCCTATGATTTGATAAATGGTGAGTGGGTTTGCAGAGGGGTACATTTGGGTGGCAGGTTTGTATATGCTGTATGAGTGTAGGAGAGTGTTGACATGATAGGGTTAAGAGATTACTGTGCTTTACCTGAAATCTGGCAGATATTCCAGATTCCCAGTTGCTGTGTTGAAGGAGTATGTCCTTTGACGCTGCTCTTCAGCATCAGGATCACTGGCGGGGGGGCCCCACCTCTGGTGTGCTGTATTGAACTGGCTAGTTGGGTCCTTTTGGTGACATTCAGGGGATTGGTTCAGAGGAAGAGTCCCATACCTTGGAGCAGCAGGAGCATTGGGAGTAGTTGTAGTGTGGGTAGAGGGTGGAAGCCTTGGATGGCTGACCGACTTTCATTCACCAATTTACTGTAGTGGCCCACAATTTAATTCTAAACTATAATTGTGGTTGTTTTTCCTGGGAAAATAAACCTTGAATGTATTTTGTGTGAGCTAGTTTAAGGTTAGCACTTAAATTTAAGTTTATAATTGCATTTTTGCGGGGGGGGGGGGGGGGGGAATAGACCTTGAATTAATTCTATGAACTAATTTAAGATTTGAATTTAATTTTAAATTTAAATTTTAAATTTTGTAATGGTGAGTGAGATTGCAAAGGTCACTTATTTAATGTCAGAAGGTGAGAGCACTTGTTCCTGGGCAAGTAGCCCAACTATTCCTCCCTTCCTATCTCTCACACAACCCTGTCATATGTTTTGCTATATAGGAAGAACATCTTCAAAATAAGTCAATTAGTTATTTAGAACAACATACAATTAAACCTGATTTTAATGACTGACTAATTTTAGTCCTATTAGTAGTTATTCACAAACAACACTAGATACTTAATAATTGAATTTAATAACCTTAGACATAAAAGACACTTGAATCCTGAGGGTTTATTAAGAGCGGGAGCTGCCTCTGCTCCTGGGTGCACACAGATTGTAAGTATCGCTGTTTGGGAAATTGTGACTTAAAGCATGTATACTATTGGACAGAGACTGTGGGTTGAAGTTTTAGATCCTACACTTAAAAGCCTTAGAAGATTTAGACTTTAGATTCTCTGTGCATTTGTTTGATCCCGCCCAGATTTCCACCCACCCCAGGCACATTCTTTGATTTATAAAGAAAAAAAGAGGTACATTTTTCACAAGAGTTAATTAGAGATTTAGGTAAAGAAGGAATAACCCTGATTTAATAAGTAGATTAACTGTAGTTGCCTTGCAAATCTTTGACTAATCAACATAAAGTACCAAAGTAATTTGAATAACTGTACATTAGATTAGGCATCCTTACTCCCTTAGCAACTTTTAACTATCTAACAGCTCAAAAATATTAAAATGCACACAGCTGTCCAACAGTGAAGGAGCTAGCCAGTGTTTTCAACTGAGTGCCAAATGAATGATATCTACCAGTTGGAGAGCACTCAGTGTAAACAGCTTCTGGTTCTCAGAAAACAAGTACAGTCTTTGGAGGTTGAAGTGGCAGATTTGGAGTTGCTGAGGCAAACAGAAGGGTTCATAGAGGAGACCTACAGGGACATAATAGTAAATTCCCAATTCCAGTTTGGCAGACTCTGTGATGCTTTTGAGGAGCAAGGGTCATCTGAAAGGATGTAACAGAATGTGGTGGACCTCACATGTCACCTAGATAGACTATACATCTTTTAGGAACTGGACTACTTAGAGTCAAACAGGATAAAGATACTGCAGGAGACTAATTGCACTGTGGATGGAAATTCCATGTGTGATGGGGAAGAGAATAGCAGTAGGAGTATATCTCCATCTTTCTAGGCAGAATGAACAGTCAGATGATGAAAAACTAACAGAAATAAAGGAAGCCGAGGCCTGGAGGAGCTCGTGGCTGCTGCTGGGGAAGCCGACCCGTGACTTGCAGAGGAGCTAGCGAGGTAAGCAGGCCCGTGCACGAACCGGGCGCTCAACACATTTTTTGAAGAGGTTAATACACATGGATAATGGTGAGCTAGTGGATATAGTATATCTGGATTTTCAGAAGGTGCTTGACATATTCCATCATGAGAGATTCCTACAAAAAATTAAAAAAATTATGGAATAAGAAGCAATGTCCTTTTGAGGATTGCAAACAGGATAAAAGATGGGAAACAGAGAGTAGGACTGCATGGTATATTTTCTCAAAGGAAAAAGGTAAATAGTGAAATGCCCCAGGGATCTATCCTGGGATCTTTTTTTTTTTTTTTTACATATTTATAAATGATCTGGAAAAAAGGAGCAACAACTGAGGTGATCAAATTTCCAGATAATATAGAATAATTTCAAGTTTTTAAATCATAAATGGGTCTGGGAGACAGGGTATCCAAATGTGAGACTAGGAGCCTGGACATCCAAATGGCAGATGCAATTAAATGTTAACAAGTGCAACTAATGCACATAAGGTAAAATAAACCAAAATGTTGGCACATGATGTGAGGTTCCATTTTAGGAGTTACTACCCAGGAAAAGGTTCTGAGCATCATCATGGACAATATGTTGAAATCCTTAGTGTTTGGTGGCAGTTTAAAAAGCAAAGAGAATATTTGGAATTATTAGGAAAGGAATGGAGAATAAAACTGAGATTTTCAAAATACTTCTGTATCGCTTCATGGTGCGACCACATCTAGAGTACTGTGTGCAGTTCTGGTCACTGCATCTTAAAAAAGATATAGCAGAACTAGAAAATATATTGAGAAGGGTGACCAAAATGATAAAGAGGATGGGGGAACTCGCCTATGAGGAAAAGTAAAGAGATTAGGGCTCCTACTTAGAAAAGAGATGGTTCAGGAAAGATATGACAGAGTTCTAAAAAATCATGAGTGTAGTGGAATGAGTAAATGCAAATTAGTTGTTTACTCTTTCAAAAAATACAGGGTGACATATTCAGTAAGCCAGGGATTGGATAAGTTATCCATCTAAAGTTCACCAGATAACTTGTCCCAGATATTGAGTGGAATAAATGTCCTGCTGAATATAATCATCTGACAAACTAAAGAGCAGGATAACTTTAAAACCTAACTGGCTATGTTTGAATATAACTGGGTAGGGTTAAAGTTATCTGGCCTTGTGTGGCCAGATAATGACTGCCAGCTTGGTTAAAAGGCGAATTGAAAGAGCCCAAAAAATACTCCTTCAAAAATTGGAAGAAAGATCCATCTGAAGAGAATAGGATATAGCATAATCATTGGTAAGTTAAATGTAAAACATTGATAAGACAGGTTAAGAGAGAATTTGAAAAGAAGCTGGCTGTAAAGACAAAAACTCATATTTAAAAACTTCTTAAAATATATCTGAAGCTGGAAGCCTGTGAGAGAGTCGGTTGGACTGTTAGATGATCAAGGGGTTAAAATGGCACTTAGGGCAGATAAGGCCATCGTGGAAAGACTAAATGAATTCTTTGCTTTCATGTTTACAAATGAAGATGTTGGAGAGATACCTGTTATACCCTAAGATAATCTCACCCTATTGTGTACTTTGTGAAACAACAATTTATTGAAAAATAATTTATTAAAAAATAATTTATAGCGGAATGGGGTAAGGAGAGATACCTGTTCCAGAGATGGTTTTCAAGGGTAATGATTCAGATGAACTGAACCAAAACACAGTAAACCTGGAAGATGTAGTAGGTCAGATTGACAAACTGAAGAACAGCAAATCACCCAGACCAGAAGGTATATTCCCCAGGATTCTAAAAGAACTCAAAATTGAAATTTCAGATCTATTGTCAGTAACTTATAACCTATTTTTAAAATTGACCATTGTACCTGAAAACTAGAAGGTGGCCAATATAACTCTAATATTTAAAAAGGGCTCCGGGGTGATCCAGGAAACTATAGACTGGTGAACCTGACTTCAGAGCTAGGAAAAATCATGGAAACTATTCTAAAGAACAAAATCACAGAACAAATTGACAGATATGGTTTAATGGAAACAGAGAATAGCATTAAATGATACATTTTCTCAATGGAGAGAAGTAAAAAGTGGAGTGCCTCAGGAATCTGCACTTGGACTGGTGCTTTTTAACATATTTATAAATGATCTGTAAAGGGGAACAATGAGTGAGTGATCAGATTTGCAGATGATATCAAATTATTCAGAGTAGTTGAATCACAAGCAGATAGTGATAAATTGCAGGAGGGCCTTGCAAGAATGGAAGATTAGGCATCCAAATGGCAGAAATTTAATGTGGACAAGTGCAAGGTGAGGCACATAGGGAAAAATAACCCATGCTGTAGTTACATAATATTAGGTTTCAGGTTAGGAGTTATCACCCAGGAAAAAGATCAAGGCATTATAGTGGAAAATACAATGATATAGTTGGTTCAGTGTGCTATGGCAGTCAAAAAAGTAAACAGAATGCTAGGAAGCATTAGGAAGAGAATAATGAATAAATGTTGTGACCCTGTTCGTGGCGGGAACTGCGAGCAGGCTCTTACCTCCGTGGTTTGGAGGCCGCCAACATCCCCGCTCATTCTGTGGCCTGGAGGCCGCCTCCGGATTCTCCTGTGCAGCGGGAGCCACTGAGAGCCAGTCCTCCTCTGCGACTGGATGTCGTAGTTTCTGCGCCCGGGGCCGCCATTGTGCCGGCACGGCAGAAGCTGTGCCGGGGTTCCTACACAGCCAGGAGCGGCCGCTGCCTTCAGCCTTCCATGGTGGCAGGAGCCACTTCCCCCATCGGGGCCTGCACGGCCAAGCTTCGGCTCTTCCTCGGCATGGAGCCTCTGCCCACGCCAACTTTGTTAGGCCGGGAGGCAACCTGGCTACACCTCTCACATCGGGGCCTGCATAGCCTAGTTCCTGCTCCAGCGCGTCATCGTCCTGCAGGGCCACTGTCCTTGGTCCTGCAGCCCTCTGCCTGCTCTCCTTAGGTGCAGGGCTGCACCTCCTTCCTGGAGTTAAAGGGCCTCCTATGGTGTTTCCTGCTTCAGCCTACAAAAGGATTCCACTGTCATTCCCTCGGCACCTTCGCAAGGAGCAACTTCCTTCCTGGAGCTGGTCTCTTGAGGATCTCCATTTCCAGCTCCTGCCTGGAATCCTTGTCTTGAGATCCCATCCCTTGTTGCTGATTCCTTTGATGTTCTAGGTTCCTGGTCTCTTGTCTTCGTGATGTCTTCAGTATCCTGATGTCACCGTTCCAGCCTTAACCTGATGTCTCCATTTCAGTCTTGATGTCTTCAGTATCCTGATGTTCCGCTCAGCCCAGAGGTTCCGTCTTCCTGTCCCTCATGGTCCGCGACCACCCCGGCTGGGGTGTGTAGGGCGCTGGTGGGATTCCTCCATCTCCGGAGCCGAAGGTACCCATGTTCCGGTCTGTCTTTCCTGGGTCTGGAGTCTTCTGGATGTCCGTTTCATGTGTCCCAGCTGCTCCTCATTGAGTGCCCAGGAAGTCTATCCCGGATGTCCTGGATCCTTGCCTTGGAGACTCATAGAAACATAGAAACATAGTAATGATGGCAGAAGAAGACCAAACGGTCCATCCAGCCTGCCCAGCAAGCTTTCACTTTTTTTCCCCCCAATACTTATCTGTTACTCTTGTCCCTTCTAAGTGACCTTTTTGTTCTATTTCCCTTCCACCTCACCATCGATCTATTTCCCTTCCACCCCCGCCATCGATGTAGTTAGCAGTGTGGAGCTGCATCTAAGTGAAGTATCTAGCTAATTGTTTAGGGGTAGTAACCGCCATCATAGCAAGCTACTCCCATGCATGTTTATCCAGCGTGTGCAACTCAGTCCTTGTTGGTTGTTGTCCGAATATAAATCGTCTTTTCATCATTCCCCCTGCCGTTGAAGCAGAGATCTTTTCATCATTCCCCCTGCTGTTGAAGCAGAGAGCTATGCTGGATATCATTGAAAGTGAAGTATCAGGCTTATTTGTTTTGGGGTAGTAACTGCCGTATGAAGCAAGCTACTTCCCTGCTTTTTTGTGGATGTAAATCCTTTTTTTCCACATTTCCTCTTGCTGTTGAAGTATAGCGTGATGTTGGAGTCACATTAACCTTGTGTGTGTTTATTGAATTAGGATATTAATCTCCAGGTAGTAGCTGTCATTCCTGCAAGCCGCCCCATGCCTCTTTGCTTCATTCATATCCTCTAGACTTTATGGATCCACAGTGTTTATCCCACGCCTCTTTGAACTCCTTTACAGTTTTGGTCTTCACCGCTTCATCCAGAAGGACGTTCCAGGCATCCACCACCCTCTCCATGAAGAAATACTTCCTGACATTGGTTCTGAGTCTTTCTCCCTGGAGTTTTAAATCGTGACCCTTGGTTCTGCTGATTGTTTTGCAACGGAAAAGGTTTGTCGTCTTTGGATCATTAAAACCTTTCAAGTATCTGAAAGTCTGTATCATATCACCTCTGCTCCTCCTTTCCTCCAGGGTGTACATATTTAGATTCTTCAATATCCCCTCATAAGTCATTTGATGAAGACCCTCCACCTTTTTGGTTGCCCTTCTCTGATGCTCTGGACTCCAGCTACGCCTAGCCCCCGGCAGGCAGTGCTCCGGTGGATAGCCTGAGGGCCGGTCTGGCTACCGCAGCCTCCTTCCCGGCTGTAGGTGTTAGTGCTCTATCTGGAGTCTCCTTCATCTCAGATCGAAGATCTTCCTCGTCCATCTGAGTACTGTCTTGGATCTTCTCTCTCATCTGATCTTCTTCATGCTCAGGGTTCCGGAGCTTCCCTTCTGTGGTCCGTCTTCAAGTCCAACTTGAGGATACCTTCTTGATACTTTGATTGCCGGGTTCCCGAAGCTCAGTTCAGGACGGGGCAACCGAGAGTTTTGGCCGGTTACCTTCATCTGTCTGTCCTGATGTCCTTCTCCTTGGATTCCAGTCCTTCTCTTCAGTACCTATTGCCATCTTGAACTCTAATGTAATTGAGTTGATGTCAGCCTTGCTGCTTCACCTCCAACGTGGTCTGCGACCATCCTGGCTGGGGTGTTTGTAGGGCGCGTGGCGTCGCAGAACTCTTTTCAAGTTTACCTCAATGCCTGCCTTGAGCCTTCATCTAAATCATTGTCCAGTGCCTTGTCCTCATCTGCCTTGTCCTCTCTCTGACCTGCTGTTTCCCGTTGCTCCCTAGCAGCAGTCCGAAAGGGCTTGGAACGGTCGGAGGACCATTCAGAGACCACCATTGCATTGGTGGTCTCAAGTAAGTGTGCAGGTTCGGTCGAGGCTCATGGTAAGGACATTTCACCACAAGGGCACATATTTAGTCCCATGCTGGAGAGCGCCCCCTGGTGCTGTCGTCCATCACAGTGCAACAATAAAATAGAGAATGTCATAATGCCTCTTTATCGCTCCATAGTGAGACCGCACATTCAACTCTGATTGCTGCATCTCAAAAAAAGATATAGATGCACTGGAAAAGGTACAGATAGAATGATTAAATGATAAAGGGGATGGAATGGTTCTCCTAAGATGGAAAAGCTAAAGAGGTTAGGGCTGTTCAGTTTGCAGATGAGATAGCTGATGGGGGGGGGGGGGGAGGATATGATGGAGGTCTCTAAAATCATGAGAGAACTAGAATGGGTAAATGTAAATCAGATAATTGAAGGGCTAGAAGGCAGTCTATGATGTTAGGAAGCAGCACATTAAAAGCAAATTGGATAGTTTTTTTTCACTCAATGAACAATTAAGCTATGGAATTCATTGCCTGGATATGTGGTTAGCTTAGCTGGGTTTAAAAAAAGGTTTGGACAAGTTCCTTGAGGAGAAGTCCATAAACTGCTATTAGTCAAGTTGAACTAGGGAATAGCCACTGCTTATTACTAGCATTAGTAGCATGGGATCTATTTAATGTTTGGGTACTTGCCAAGTACTTGTATCCTGGATTGGCCACTGTTGGAAACGGTGCTGAGCTTGATGGATCCTTGGTCTGACCCAGTATGGCAATTCTTATGATCTTATGTTAACTTTCCATTTAACCAGATATCTTCAAAGATATCTAGTTTAGGGGTATTGTAAAGCAAAACAATAAAAAAACCTTGCATTGTGGGCCTGTGGCCTGATTCCAGTCCCCCTCAGCCAATATTTCATAAATGAACCTGCTGGGGGGAGGAGTAAAGATGGCCACGTGAGCTGGCACAACTCTAAGCTACTCCACTGTTTCTTGAGGCTGTGTTTCATATTTCACTGTTAAGCCTTCTAAATCGAAAGGACAGGTGCACGTCTTTCCTTCTGAATTCCCCCACCCATGAGGCAGCATACCATTGTGGAGTTTTTGTCTTTTAATCTGGAGGATGAGAGCGACTTGAATCCCGTTGTTGAAATGTGTGGAGGAGAACTCACTTTGACTGGAAGGATGGCATCATTGAGCCCGCTGGATAGTCGTCCACCACCAGCTGAGTGGGATCAAGTCACTGTGGGTGTTTCCAAGGCATGGAGTGTTGACATCACAGAAGGCACCTCAGTGGAAGGAGCTACAGGTGCTGAATTCTCAACCATGACTGAAATTGGTCGCAAGGAGGAGGCTCAGGAGTCTGGAACTTCAGAGTGAGCACTTCTTCTGTATAAGAATTATCATCTGAAATGGACAATCAATTCTTGGTTTCCTCACCAGTCATCTGGTATAAGGATGTTCTCCCTTCCTCCGAAGTCGGTTGTTCTAACCCTATTAGTGTTGTGGAATTTAATTACCAACCTTTCTGTTTCCTTTCTTTGTGTTACAGTAGAGTTAACACTCTGTCTTTAAGACTGCACTCACTTGCTCAGGCCCACTTGAAAACATCAAATTAACACCATGAGTGGATTCAGTCTTTTGAATGAGCTGTTCAGAATCAGTTAATGCCACTATTACTCAGGCATGGAGTTTTCTTACTCAGAGGCTAGAGTCTGTAGAAAATCATCTGAGAAATTTGAATTTACAATTTTCAATTTTCCTAAAGTTGTTGGAGAACTTTCTCAATTAACTTTAAGGAAAATTTAATGGAAATATTACACTTCTCTCCTGAGACAATACCATCAGATAATAAGGCAAGTTTCCTTCCTTTCAAACAGAACCTTGATTAGCAAACTGATTCTCAAGTTTCATTGGATTTGGTTAACCTGACCTCTTTTTTGGAGTCTACTTCTGTTGAGATAATTGAAAGGTCTACATTATTTATTTCCTTTTTTAATGAGCATGACTTGAGCTGCATTATGAAAAGTTACTTAAAAAATATGAATGTGGAGTGTTTGGGACAGCCTTTCAGGACTTTTCCTAATCCAGCTAGGGAAACTCAAGAAAGGCGTTGAGAATTCCTGACTTTATATAGGAAGTACAGGCTCTTGGAGCCTCCTTTTTACTTAGATACCCTTGTAAATGTGTCATTAAATTGAAAAATGAATGCTATATCTTTTTTGCTCCAGAGCAGTTAAGGTGCTTTTTGGAAAGGAGAAAGCTGGTTGATTTGTCTGCGTCCATGACGGTTTAAGATCTGACTATTATTTTGTTGTGGATAGGAATAGGGACTGGATTTCATGTTATGGCCTTTTCCTCTTGTTTTTTCTTTTTCTTCTGGTTATTTCTTCTTGTTTTTTCTCTCCTCCCTCCCTTTGGTTGAAAGGGCTATGTTAAGAAAGAATAATTTCCTTGTTTGATATTTCTGTGACTTGATTTTTTTTTATATCTTTCTGATGCTTCTGTGCAAAATATGTTCTTTGCAATATTTCAAAATTTTTAAAATAAAAAGTATAAATAAATAAATAAAATTAATGGCCCTGCTGGGCTGCACAGTTCCCACTCTTCAAAATACCTCTGATTTGCAAAATAAGCATTATGGTCTTTAGGTCAGTCCTACTACTCTCTTCCCCATTCTTTTTTAAAATCAAACCTGGTCTATCTCCTGGCCCCACCCCTACCCTTTACCAACCCCTAATCTTTATGTCCTAGTCTCTAAAAACCTCAGCCAGGAGCAAGATATTCACTAAACTACTTCCAGTGCTTCCAGCACCACTCTGACAGAAGCAGTGTTACAATCGTAAGCTACTTGTAGTTATGCTTCTAGCACTGCTTCTGCCATTTTGAGTGTAGCCACTGTTGTGTTTTCCATCTGTCCTTTAATGATCATCATCTCTTGTTTCTTTCTTCTTGACTTACCAGCCCTATCGAATTGGCAACCTTTACAGCAAATCATAGAGTGAATGTTTTGTTATTTTTATAAACTTACCAGCTCTGCATCACTTGATACTACAGGGCAGGGCAGTGGCAATGCCTTTCTGGTTGGGGGAGCCAACCAAGCTTTGCCCCTACTCCACCCCCAGCTCCGTACCCAACTAGGCCCCCTGCTCCACTACCAGTTTTTTTTCTTTACATTTACAGTTAATGTCATTTTATTTTACATATATTTTTCACGTAAATCATAGAGTATGATTATTTATTCCCAATCCAGCAACAAAAACAGAATTGCTAACAGAAGTGCCAGTACTAAACAACTATTCTGTATGTAGTACCCTTTTATCTGGTTCTGTATTCTGGCACGGAGAAAGGACACTAAAGATAGACACTGCTGGGGCAGCATCTATAACTTGGCTGCCAGTGGTTACTGAGGTGGAGACTGAAACAACTGTAACATGACTGCTCTTCTGCTGTTGTCACTACACCATGTGGCTAACTTTGTGAGAACACTGGGAGCCAATAGAATCAATGAGGATATGGGATTTGAAGGGCAGGGGCGCTCTGGGAAAATCTTCAGATAAGAAGAAGAAAGAGACGCAGGAGAATCTGACTGAGGGTTCCATACAGAGAGCCAGGGTACAGACGATCCAGCCAGTGCAGCCTGCAAAAGAAAGCTGCAGGGTGAAAGTCAGCTTTCAAGAGAGAGAGAGAGAGAGAGAGAGAAAAGCTGCATCCTGGAAGTCAAGAAACCAGCAGGAGGAGAGAAGGGCTGAGAATTGGCACGGGGATCTGCAAGAAATCCTATATCTCGGAACTCAATATTCTGCAGAGAAAGCAGGATAGGTAAAACAAACTTTCAAAGAGATACACTGAAAAGAAGTTACGTTTTTAATTCAACTTTGCTGCTGTAGCTGCTCAACCCAGGCTGAGAATCAACTTTATCTGTGTGTACAGCCTGAAGAAACACAAAGTGCTGTGTCAGGCTGCCTAGAGCCAGGTCTCCATGACCAGTGCTCTGCTGAGTGAAGTTTGAGTGATATTTGCCCTGGTGGCTGTAGAGACAAAATAAAGGATTGAGGTTGCTTCCAGGGAGATAACACTTGTATGTCTGCAATCTACCTGCAAGCTGGGCACCAACTATTATGTGCACGGACTGGGGATTTTCGGGGTGTTTGAATTCCTTAATACTCAGATTTTAAGCTATAGCCAATAACAAAAGACGTTGATGAACTATCTTTTTGGTTTTACTTGTCTAAATTTATCATGAACAGTCCAAGATTATTTGTTGCACTAACTGTTTGCCATTGCCTAATGTTTATGCCGGAACAGTCAGATACTATTTGTTACACTATCTAATTTAGTATATGCTGCAATATCATTGTTCTTTGTTAATACCTGCTTGTTTGTTGCTATCCCTGTTTTCCCTATCCCATTTATAATTATAATTTATAATTTGCTTGCTGGCGACAGTAAAAGTTTTGAATTCCTTCACTTGTATTTCCTGGAGTACCCTGTTTATCAGATAGAGTGTGTCCAAACAAGAGAAGGGGGTTCTTTGAGCACCAAGAGAGTGAGGAATCCTGGACACAGTACTCATCTCCCCTAGTGCTGTCTACACCATGGACAAACCCTCCAATCCGCCCCAAAGGTGCAGGGGGGGGGGGGATTTTCCTTCGTGTTTCAGCCTCCCCTCCCTGTGTCTACCGCTCCATACACAGCTTTAATGCAGTTGGGTTTTGCAACAATAAACACATTCTTTTTTTCAGTGTGTTCCTGGTTTACAGGGACAGTTCCCCTCAGAAATCTATTCATAGAAGGGAGATTTGGGTGGGGCTGAGTGGGGGGTGGTATGTCTGGAGAAAGAGAAGATTATCAAGTACCTAGAGATGTAATCAGAGACCAAGAAAGTGTGCCCTAAAGATCCAGAAACAATACTGGGATAGGTGGTCTGACCCAGTATGGAATGTTCTTCTGTTCTAACATAGAAACATAGAAATGACGGCAGAAGAAGACCAAACGGCCCATCCAGTCTGCCCAGCAAGTTTTCACACTTATTTTTTTCTCATACTAATCTGTTACTCTTGGCCCTTATTAGTAACTTTTTGGTTCTAGTTACCTTCCACCCCCGCCATTGATGTAGAGAGCAGTGCTGGAGCTGCATCTAAGTGAAGTATAATGCTTAATTGGTTAGGGGTAGTAACCGCCACAATAAGGAAGCTACTCCCACGCTTATTTGTTTACCCAACCTGTGCAATTCAGTCCTTGTTGGTTGTTTCTGAATATAAATCCTCTTATCTTCATTCCCCCTGCCGTTGAAGCAGAGAGCTATGCTGGATATGCATTGAAAGTGAAGTATCAGGCTTATTTAGTTTGGGCACCACTCACCTGATTAAAAAAAACTTCCAAACTCACCACAATATGTTGCCTGTATATATCACACTGTATAAACTTACTTCTTGGCACAATTCAATTATTAAGAAGAACACTAGCAGTACATTTGAGAGACAGATTGTATTCAACATAGTTTAAGAGTAAGGTTCATTCTTGTCATTCTTTGCAACATAAACCCAATATAAATCCTGAATCACCAGTTCTGTAAATTTATATTCTCTACCACAGGATTTTCCCCCCCCCCCCAAACAAAACAAAACAAAACAAAAACCACACACATGCATATCTCTAAGATTTGGAACAGATCAGGATATTCCCCCTTATACCTCATCATACAAAAAAATTCTGGTGTCATCTCAGTAACAGGAGCACAAACTCCTTCCACTATCAGCCACATTGTGAAATAATACAAAATCCTGCAAAAAAGGAAAAAAAAAACACTCAACACTTATTGTATGTAGCAAACCTACCATACCACAGCAGCACTAACTCACAGGACTCCAAAAGCAACAACCGTATCTATGAAACGGCAGCACTGCAAATATTACATTGTACCCTAGAATACCTACACACCTCCTGTTGAGAAAACAATGAACAAGACTGCTGCCGATCCCTACACACTAGTAGAACACTTCAGCTCAGACATATTTATGGAAAACAGAAAGACTCAGGGATAGCAATAGCTTTTTCAGAGTTGTCCCTATCCGTACTCTTGTTCTGTTCACTTTCACATCCACACCCTCTCTCTAGCATCTCTTTCTCTCTCAATCCCAATCCTGCATGCTCTGTTTTATGCACAGCCTCCTCTCTGTATCCACAATTTGCAAGCCTGTTTCTCATCAGCCATTACTCCCATTGCCTCCCAGTCAGCCTGTCACCAACCATTTCCTCCCATCAGGCAACCAGTCTTCAGGTTAATTCCATAGTCAGCCATTCCCCAAATCCTGCCTTCAGCCCTCAACCCCTCTCACAGCCAAGCAACCAACAGCCTGAACCCTTCCAGCCAGCCTCCAGCCTCATTTCCCACCTTCAACCAGTCTCCAGCCTTAGCCCAGCCAGTCTCCAGCTTCGGTTCCTCCTCCCCAGCCAGTCTCCAGTAACCCCCCAGCCTTGGGCTCCCTCCTCTCCCCACCCAATCTCCAGTCTCTGACTCCTTCCCCTCCCCAACCAGTCTCCTACCTTGGACCCACTCCCCCTAGCCAGTCTTGAACCCCTCCCCTCCTCAGCAAATCTCCAATTTTTGACCCCCCCTTCCCAGCCACTCTCCAGCCTTGAAATCCCTCCAGCCAAAAGCCTTATAATTCACAGCCCCAGCAGTTTACCCCATGTGATCTCTCCTTTTTTTTGAAATACCCACTGCCAGCCCAACATCTCATGGCTCTCCGCATACTTGTGCTAATCTACATGATTTGTGAGACCAGAACGAGCATGCAGAGAGCCTTGTGGAGTTGGGCTGGCAATTAGCACTTTTGCTATGGCTTAGGGAAAAATATGGATGGGCCAGGGCCTGCGTTGCCCAACTAGTTTCAATGCCAAGGCTATACCTTACAGGTACACCTTACAGGTACACCTGGTCATGACAAGGCTATACCTTACAGGTACACCTTACAGGTACACCTGGTCATGCCAAGGCTATACCTTACAGGTACACCTGGTCATGACCTACTTCACTAAACAAGTGATTGTCTTTAACGATTTATTGTAACTGAACCTTTTGTGGCACCTGTTAGAATGTACGATAGTATGCACCCACTTACATTAATTTATGTGCCTACATGTAAACCATTGCAATGGTATATTACTTAGCGACGGAATAGAAAACGATTTTAAATAAAAAATATGTTGTTATACCTATGTATAGTAGAACATCTGAGTTATATCTGATGCACTAGGATTTATACTCCCCTAGTTGAACAATGAACATTGGTTAGCACAACAAGATTCTATTGACAATTTGTGATTCACACATTTGAACAGTCCTTTCCAAGGTGTACATGCAGGTAATTTATGATCAAAAGCTTCCCCAATGTGAACAAAGCTTGAGTATAGTAACATCTTATGGATTGAATAAAGTATTTGGTTTGTTTTTTATTAATTGACAAAACAGCTGCCGATATTCTCTTTTTAGGATTTTTTTTGTATGCAATTAGCCAATTACTGCCTTTGGATTGGTAATAGTGAAGTTTTTCAACATTTTAAAATGGAGTCTTGCTTCTAGCTTCTGACTGGCTTTTTTTTTTAGCCTGGAAAGTATATAAAACAGAGTATCTACACTCCCTTTGAATACATTGAGACTGCAGTTCAATTTATTGTAGTAAGCTGTTTATGTTACTATTAATATACCATGTTTTAGTTAAATATGGGCCCAATATTAAAAAATATCCAGTTATGTGAGTTAGCAGGATACAACTTATCTGGATAACTTGGAAGGGATATTCATCAGCACGGCTATGCTGCTGAATATAAGTAGATAAATTTATATTGAGATAAATTTAGGTCTGCTATTGAGCAGGTCTAACTTATTCAATTAACTTAACTGGATAAGTTGCCCCACCTTGATCTGCAGGTTGACTGGCTATTTACATAGCCAGATAAGTGACTTATCCAGCTCAGTGACGACCACTGAATATAGCTGGACATTCAGTGGCCACCACTTAGCCGGATAAGACCTACTTACCTTGCTAAGTAGTTTTTCAACATTGGCCTCCTCGTGTATTAGTTTTGTTTTTTCTTTTTGTAGTTAATTTAGTCCCTGATGCAGACAGGTTTGCAGCCAAAACACCTTCAGTGTTGAGTTTTGTGACAGCCTTGATTTCTTCTTAAGGTGAGGGCCTCCTTGAAGGTTTAGTGATAGTCCCAGTATTTTTTCAAGTTTAAGTGCTTCCAACATAAAGCAACAGCCTTCCGATATGAAACTAAGTATATTTTCATTTTATTTTGAGAATAACTTTATTTGCAATGTAAAAAAAAAAAAAGCAAAAATAATTATTGTTTTGGACACTATCAATATTTATTTATTTATTTTGGCATTTTCTATGCCATTGTTCCATGTATAGATCACAACGATTTACAAAGTAACATTCACAGTTATAACTTTATAGATATACGATTGTTTACAGAGGTGGTACTCATAGATAGGCATTAATATTTAACAAATGAAATTTTCTAGTACATCTTAATGATTGAGCAAGTACGTAGACATGCACATAAATTCATATCTGGCTTGGTCTTTGACTATTTGCATTCTATATGATACCCTTTACTTTAAACTACAGCACGTATTCTAATGTGTGAAACAGTAAAGCCCTCACTTCTTTTGAGTTGTTATTATATACTGTGCGTGATATATTATAGCTTTCTTTCTGGTGGATAGTATTTACTAGGATGGTGTAAATACATAACCTAAAGCAGTGATTCCTAAACCTGTCCTCAGGATCCTAGAGCCTGTCATTTTTCAGAATATTCACGATGGGAATGCATAAGATAAAGTTGCATATACTGAACATCTAGTATATGCAAGGATATCGCATGCTTATTACATCATGAATAGTTATTTACCAGCTTTTTAATACCACTTTCCAGGCCAAAATACTAGACCATTTAAAAGCAATGAAAACAATAAAACAGCAACATTTTCCACAACATAAAATTAAGATATCTTGAAATCACAATTTGTTGTGAGGTTAGTAGGACTGATTTGGGAAGCACTAACTTATGGATTTTACATTTCTTCATTTAAAAAGAGAAAATATATTTTTAATGGTGATTTAAATCACAGTTAACTGCCTGAGATCAAGTTACATAGGATGTAGTACAGACTGCTTTTGGTCCAACAGTTTTATAATGATCAGCTTCAAAAATTTCTGTGTCACTCTTGGAAAAATGTCTTTAAATTTAAGCCAATGATTAAACACATCAATTATTTTTATTAAAATTGCTGTTCCTATTTGCTGCAGGGTTTTGTTTTCCCTTAGCAAAATCCTAGGAAGTTGAGGATGTACATAAAATGGGCAAGCACCTTTTCATTAAATACATTAACCTCTGACTGATGATGATATTGATATCCAGTTTGTTATGAACACCTGAGACATACTTTACCCGAAATAGGACAGCATTAGAGATCCAATCAGTCAATAAAGTAAAATACTCCCTTCCCTTTAATTAACATATGAAATAAACACAATCTGTGACACCTAGTGTGCAGCAGCAATTAAGAGGCATTGCTTAGTTAAACCTGCTAATACCTCATTTAAATATGCAATTAAGGGATAATTGCTTTCAATCTATTAAAAAAATTGAAATATTTTGCAGTTGCTTCAATTATTTTTGCTAGTCTCTCTACTTTGTATTTGGCCTGCACTAAGCCACCAGATCGTGAACCACATGCAAAGGCGATACTCTTCCTTTCCATGTGCCATTTATTTTAACGTTTAGGCATGCAGTATGACTGAATGCTAAAGTTAAAACTTTAAAATGCTTACTTTTCTCTAAATAATGATTTTCTGTTTTACTTCACTGTCTGACCCTCATATTAAAAGTCTTTGAGATTGTTCCTTCAAGGTTCCATTTCAATTATTTGCTCCCATTTACTGCACATAGAAGAAATTCTTGATAGAGGAAATAGAAATCTAAGGACATCCTTTATGTGAACAACAGTGCTAGAAACTGAATATATATATACACACTGTACTTATTACCAAAATCATAGCAATTTTGAATAAAGGGACTATAACAAAGCCAGGCAGGAAAACTAAAAAGAAGTGTAGCCATGGTCTTCATGTACCAATCTATCTTGCTCTCAGGGCTGATGCTAACAGCACTGAAAGCCTATTTTGTGCCTATTTTGTTTTTATTTGGAGGGGAGGTGGCGAGAATTTATCTAAGCCTTCACTATAGACTGAAAAATAATAATAAAAAAAACCCTCCAATAAATCAGGTTTTTGTGTGGAAATACATTTTTGTGGGGTAGATCACAGTCCTGGAGAGACACTACTGTCAGCTTGTTTACAAAAGCCATCCGGTTTGACATCAGTTTTTGCCTGTCAGTCTGTGAGTTACGACAGTCCCAATCTGTTTTTATTTCTTTTTTAACTTCTACTTTCACTAATATGCATTAAGTCCACTAGGCTTTAGTTATCTGTCTTTGCCTGATCAAAAAAGTCAACTCACTCAACATGAATGCAATATATGATTCTAATCTAATTTGTAATCAGGGGGTCTAATAAAAAACTGAAAACAAATCCCAAATATCTATGCTTCCATTTCACAAATCCCAGATAAAAGTTAAAAAAATGGGATTAGCTGATGTCTCATTTCAAATTCATTTGAGGGAAAATTAATGAGGATTAGAGAAACAGTATTATAATATAACTACATGATGAATTACCATTTTATGTCATGTAACTATTCCACTGACTAAAAAATAAGAGGAGAATGAAAGTTACCATCCATGGACTGATATACCATTACAGGGATAGTAACGTCTCTATGTCAATCTCCCCCCAACCTCTTTTCTTTATATCTACTCTTTATAATTAAGCATGCATGGACACAAGATTTTGATGGATACATTGGTTGTGACTTTATTAGATTGCCTGACAGGGGAAATAAACCAGGTGCCTGGAGCTTGAAATCTATTCTTTCCATTCCCCTCCCCCCTACCTCCCAGCCCTGGGGGAGGTGCCATCTGGGTGCATCAGACCACATACAGCCCGAAGCCTGCCACAAATGCGAAAGGCCCTGTCTTATCTTGATTGTGGGACCACTCATCCACCATTAAGCTCTTATGGGGCAGCTGACCCCTTTCTCAGCAGCGAGTTATAGCCATGCCAGGTGTTAACCAGGCCTTGACTTTATCCTATCCCAAGCCATCCTGAGCAACTTGAAACAGGCCAGGAGACCAGCCATGTCCAAATAGTGGGAACCCATCAGGGCCCTCTCCCAGTTCCTATTCCTCAAGCTCAAGCACTGCACTGTGATGTGCAATAAGCATTCTGAGTAGCCTAGTGGTTAGAATAGCAGGATGCAAACCAATTCAGGTCCCACTGTTGCTCCTTGTGACCTTACACATATCACTTTACCCTCTGTTGCCACAGGTGCACATTTACTGGGAGATGCATCAAGCTATGGTAGTGCTCCAACGCACGTCAAGCCACTAATATCGCATGACAGAGCACTATAGCAGTGATATCGCACAATATACATGACGTTCAGCATGTCACTGCCCTGGTACCCTCCCCTATTGCAATGGCCTTCTTTGCATACAATTTGCATGCATGAATAATACAAATGCATTCAAAGAAGTTCATTACTAGGCAATTTGCTGCATATATTTTATCACGACTGACCTGACCGAGAAAGTGGTCAGCCGTGATAAAAATAACAACATCTCTTTGAAATGTAGTAAATGTGAGGTGGGAGTCCCAGGACCCTATCACAAGTCCCAAAGCTCCCACCTCACATTTAAAGTGCCAGTCTCCCAAAAAACAAAAACAAAAAAAAGCTAGATGGATTGAGAAAAGGTTGAGCAGGGGTCAGGGCCTAACCCTGGTTCAACCTGGAGCTGCCCCTCGACTGCCCAAAATTTAAAAAAATAGCAAAATGTGCCCATGCAGCAATGGCCTCTGCCTTGACACCCTCCTCCTCTAAGGTACAATAAAAGATAAAGCCCCCCTCCCCGGGCCCTCACTCCTCAAAGGTTAGACTCATTGGGGTTCAGTTCAAAGGTAAAATATAAACATCCCATACCCCTTCTAACTCCCCAAAAGTACCATGTGACTGGGGTAAGATCTGGAGATTGGACCCAGCCCACATAAGGGTGCAAGGGGCCTGGAAGACCTTTATTTTTTTTAATGCACTTTGGGGAGTAGGGGCCTACAGGAACTTTATAAAATTTTGAACACTTTGAGGGAGGGGGAGAATGGTGGGGTGGGGAGCACTTATCCCCCAATGCTTATATTTTATCTTTTGGGGGGAGGGGAGGAGGGTTTGGTGGACCAGTGAACCCCGACAAATCTAACCTTTGGGGGGAATGGGGGAGGGACAGGGGGATTTCTTTAATTCTACCTTTCAGGGGGAGCCATTACCACAGGGGCACCTATTTTTAAACTTTTAGGCAGACAGGTGGGGCCGTCTCGAGAGGTGGCCCCAGGCTGAGCAAGAGGTCATCCCTGACTCCCGTTCAACCTTTTCTTGAGCTGTGGGTTTTCTTTTTGCAGGACCCTTTAAGGGTGATCCCTTGAGATTGGGGCTGCCATCGCGTTAAAAGGCTGCTTGCGGCATTTTTTTGTACCTCGGTGTTTGGCCGTGAAACAAAAGACTGTGCCATAGAGCCAAGAGGTTTTTTGGGGGGAGGGGGCTCCAACTATTGTCGATACAAGGCCCGTGATAGTGGGACCCCTCCCATGAAAAAACATTGCGGCTTAGTGGCTCTAGGCCTTAGATTGTAAAACCTCTGGGGATAGGAAAATACTTACAGTACCTGAATGTAATTTGTTCTGAATTGCTGAAAAGCAGAATATAAATAAATAGATATTCTCATTATTATGTAGGGATGTGCAGTGGCAAATCTTTACTTTCAGTTCATTTACCTCCATTCATTTGGTTCATTTCAAAATGAAACTAATATTTGTTTATTCATTCCATTTGTTTTTTCGTTTTCCATTAAGGTCAATGGGGGAAGCAATGCAGCCTATTTTGAGCTCCAGAATTGGGATTTTCTAATCAATTCTAATGATTCTTGTGGGTAGACATCCTCAGAAGGGGAAATAGAACCACAAAATACCAAGACTGTGGCAAGGTGGCACCAAGGTAGCATGAATAGCCTAAGGCACCGTAAAGAGGCAAAAGGGTAACAACAGTGGCAGGAGTTTTCCAAGGCTATGTGATAGGAGCAAAGCAGCAGCAAGATTTCAAAAGAGAACACCAAAAACAGTGCCATGCCGCTGAATATATATTGGGACTTAGCCGGATAAGTTCTAACTGGCTAAATTACTTGTAGGGCTAAGTTTGAATATCTACCCTATAATATATAGACAGACAAATAGAAAAAATTCAAAATAAATACAGGGAAGAAAATTCAAAGTTGTTTTAAACAAAAGGGTTGAATAATATTTAGACTGAAGGCTCATTCCGTTTCTTTTGGCAGTATTACCCCAGACAGCTTCCTTTTGTCTTTTCATAATATGATCAATTGCAAAGAAAATAAAAATATTTTAGATCATTGCTATGATCTTCCTTAAAGTGCTTTGCAATTGCTACAGTTACATCAGTTTAAAAAATAGTAATATAATATGTATTGTGATCCTGCCCGTGGCAGCGCCGCGAGCAGGCTCTTACCTTCTTGTTGGCCAGCCCGGCCTGACCCCCGATGTCGTCTTGCCGGCATGGCTGGAGCTGTGCCGCGATTTCCTGCAGCGGCAGGAGGCCGCCATCATGCCGGCATGGCAGGAGCTGCGCCGGGGATCTTCCTCGCGGCATGGAGCCGCTCCAGTCCTGCCTCCGCGGTCTTGTGGCCACCATCTTGCCACTCCTGTGGCTGCCCGAGGCTGTGCTTGTTTCCTCACCTCAGCAGGGAGCCGCGAACTTCGGCCTGCACCGCGGCCCGGAGGCTGCTGACATCGTCATCCATCCTGCGGCCTGGAGGCCGCAGTCCCTGGATCTTCTTGCGGCTGGAGCCACCCTCAGCCTTTCCTGTGCGGCAGGAAGCTGCCTCCTAGGACGGGGCCTGCACGGCCCAGCTTCATCTCCTTTTCAGTGTCAGCCTTGTCTGCAGGGCTGCTGTCCAGGGTCCTGCAGACTTCCTCTTCCTGCCTTCCCTAAGGTGTGGGGCCACCTCTCTCTGCCCTTCTTGTAGGGCCAGTGAGGGAGTGGGCCCTGGATGATGTCAATTCCTGGATCCGCCTCTTCAGCCTACAAAAGGCTCCTCAGTTCAGTCCTTCCTTGCCTTCGCAAGGAGTAAGTCCTCCCTGACTCCACGTCTGTTCTCTTCCTAGGCACTATGTTCCTTGTGGGATCCTGAGTCTTCGTCCAGGTGTTCTTCGTTCCTTGGTCTTTTGTCTTCATCCTTGTTCCAGATGTTTTCCTGATGTCGTCTGTATCCTGATGTTCCTGTCTTCAAGTTGTTCCAGATGTTATCCTGATGTTCCATTCCTGTCCTGAGGTTCCATTTTCCTGTCCCTCATGGTCCGCAACCAGTCGGCTGGGCTGGTAGGGCACGTAGTGGCCCAGTGTTCCGCGACCACCCCGGCTGGGGTGTGTAGGTCACTGGTGGGATTCCTCCATCTTCGGAGCCAAGGGTACCCAGGTCCCTGTCTGAGATTAGCGTCCTCATCGTGTGAGATTTGTCATCCTCAACGGGTGAGCTTCGTTGTCCTCAGGGAGTGAGCTTCGGCTTCCTCAACAGGTGAGCCTTCGGTGTTCTCACCATGTGAGTCTTCGGCTATCTCCAAGCCGAGTCTGCCTTTGCCCTCGAATGAACTCTGTCTTGTCAGTCCAAGGTGTGGTCCATGCCTGGCCTTGGTTGGCTGTGGAGGGCGCCCTTCGGTACTGGCCTTAGAGTCTTCGTTTACTTCCAAGTCTTCATTGTCCTGCAACATCCTGATGTCTTTGTCTGCCTTGAATCATCATCTGAATCTTCATCCTGTGTCTTGTCCTTGTCTGCCTTGTCCTCTGTCCGGCCTGTTGCTTCCTGCCGCTCCCTAGCGGCAGTCCGAAAGGGCTTGGAATGGTCGGAGGACCATTCAGAGACCACCATTGCTTTGGTAGACTCAAGGAAGCATGCATGTCTGGTCGAGGCTCAGGGTAAGGATGTTTCACCACAAGGGCACACATTTCGTACCGTGCTGGAGAGCGCCCCCTGGTGCTCTCATCCATCATAGCGCAACAATATGTTCAGTTATACACACTTTAGTAAGAAGTCCTAAATGGTTTTTCCCTTTTTCTATAAGTAGGAAAATATTAAGTACATTTAGCCCATGTTATCAACATATTTCTTACCTTAAACCAGTTATTGCAATAATGGTCACTACAATTAATAACGTCATTTATAAAAAAAAAATTCCTGCCATTATCTTTGTTCAAAAGCTTTACTGGGCTAACACTTTGTCACAAAATTTCTACATATAAGTAGATCATAAACCAGTATGTTGTTTAAGAATACCTTTAAGTTTCTCCAACATTTATACTTGTATATGAGATAATACATGCTAATTTTTCTTCAAGATATTAAAATCATCCGACTCTTCCTACAGTATCTATTTTTTCCCCATTTTCTCTTTCTCTTTTCTTTTCTTCTTGGCAAGAAATCATCCATAGATGACTGATGTACTCTGGATTGTGCCAGTTTGGCATTCTAATGATCACATTTTCAAAAATCTTGTTTTCAAAGCCTCATATTGACATTGATAATTAGCATAACTTGAACAGTTACTGCTGATATGGAAAAACTGATCAATTGGTATTCTTTTATCTAACAGTATGTAATGAGAGTTCAAGGAATTTAGAAAAATGTCACTAAACGGATATGTTTTTCTAAAAATCTGAGGGGTGGATTTTTGAACATGCGGGCGGTTCCTGGCGCATGCACACGGACGCACACGGACGCGGCTATTTTATAACATGTGCGCGCGTGCTATAAAATACAGTTCCCGCGCACACATGTTCTGGTGGGTTGACACTCGCATACACTGGGGGGGGGGAATTTCTAAACCAATACGCAGCAAATCGAGTAGGCCTTCCCCAGTTCCCTATACCCCTACCTAACCTTCCTTCCTTTTCCCCTCTCTTCCCTGACCCCTAACCCCCTACCTAGCTACTCACATTTTTTTTTGTTCCATTTGTTCCATTTGTTCCATTTTATAATTACTGCTCCTCTGGAGCCGGCCGGCACACATTTTATAATTACTGCTCCTCTGTGTGCCGGCCGGCTGCCTGCACACGCTTCCCCAGGACACCCAGACCATGTTCCTGGCTCGCCCCTTTCAGCATGCCTGGCACTTGTGCGCATATCGGGGGTTATACATGGGGCCGGGCCTGTTCTAAAATGAGCCTGGTGTGCGCAAGGCCCGGCCATGCACGTAACCCCCCGATTTTACCGCGTGCAGTATATTCATGTAGTTTCAAGAAAGCATGAGACAAGCATGGAAGATCATTTGTTGATAAACAGTGATGCCAGAGATCCACTGTGGTCTAGGTTCTTGAAAAATAAAGCAAACTTGGCAGACTAGATGGACCTTATGGTCTTTATCTGCTATAATATTCTGTAATCCTGGGGTTATTCTGTAATCCTGGGGTTATACTCACCAACACCAGGAGAAGAGAACACATAACACCTATCTTGATGGACCTCCATTGGCTGCCCATCCACTTCAGAATAATCTACAAGGCCATTCTCACCATTTTCAAAAACATCCATCAATTAGCCCCAATCGATCTCCATATTCCCCTCCGATTACACCATTCCACAAGACCGACAAGAGATGCTTACAAAGGATCACTTCAAGTACCTCCAGCCAAGACTACCAGACACATCACGCTTAGAGATCGGGCATTCTCCACAGCCGGTCCAACTTTATGGAACTCCATTCCCCCGGATCTTAGAATGGAACCCAACATCTCAACATTCAAGATAAGACTCAAAACGTGGCTGTTCACGCAGGCCTTTCCTAACTCCAACCCCATCTAATCTCCCTTCACACAACAAGCTCCGCTAGTATTAGCGTTAACAGCCACCTTTCAAAATGTTATTTATACTTATATTTTACTATCTAATCTTCATTTCCCTTCTCATTCCAAGTTATTGTTTTCCCTTGTTTTATGTAACTGCTTTTCTGCACTTTTGTTAAATGGTAAAGTTTCACCCCTGTTTCTTGTGAACCAGCATGATGGGACCACCGTCTTGAATGTTGGTATATAAAAAACTTAAATAAATAAATAAAATAAATAAATTTCTCTCTCTTTTCCAAAACACCACTGAAACGGGTCATTTCTTTGCAGCATTACCAAAATCTGCCTCTTTATTTTAGAACATAAAACTCTTACCTGCACTCTAATCATCTCCCACTCAGAAGGCTGTAGACTGCTTTTCACTACTATAATCTATTCTGAATGTATAAAAAATTCATCTGTGCAACTTATCTTCTTCCAGTGTCGCTATACCCATTTATCCCCTCTTCTCAAGTTATTTCATTTGTTCCCTATCCATTCCTGCTTACAGTTCAAGCTTCTCATACTCACCTACAAGTGAGTACCTTCTGCATTTCCTCATAACTTCCCTTGTTATTTCCCCCTGTACTCCCCTTATGAACTTCGTTCTTCAGGCAGGTCACCCTTATCTATGCCCTCCTCCTCCATCACCATGCTGTTCACCTTACTGGACTATGTTCATGGACTAGACCTTCTGAGTCATTGCTTTATGCTCCCTCTCTGGCCTTATTCGAATTCAGCTTTAACACACCTTTTTAAGGCTTCTTTTAAATCTTAACCTTTAGTTCTCCAGATCATAGCCTTCTTAACCATTTTCAATAATAATCAATACTTGCTAATTATCTTTTTTGTCCTGTTTGGTTTAAATTGATTGCAAGCTGTATGGAAAAGGGGCTGTCTCTTATATGTATTTGTAAAGCTCTGAGTATGGCAACTAGTAGTATAGAAATAAGTAGTATTAGTAGTAGTATATGTATATTGTCTTGGCTTGCTGTGATAATGTTATTCTTTTATGCATTGCATGTTATCAACTTGTTATTATTTTTATCCATTGTATTTGTTATAAATTCTATAAAACACTGTGATCTCAGTTTTAGAACTAGCAAATTATAAATGTCTTAATGTATAACAAAATCAATAAATAAATGTATGCCACTATCTTTATCTTCTTTTGCATACACATAATGACATGCTTCTCCTACAACTGCAGAAGCAGCAGCACAATTGTTCTTTGTCTGCTGATATTCACTATGTTACTATGGGTACTGGACTGAGTATCCTGATGCTTATCTGTCTAGGATGAGGAAGAGCTAATGACAAAGAATACAAAAATTGATTTGGATAAGGAGTGATATCCTTCAAGCAGTCAAGCTTCTATTGCTAGCAATTGGGATATATCCTTTCAGTATGGTACAACAGAGCAGGCTGGATGGGTTGATTGGTCTCCTTCTACAGTCACATTACTATGTTAAAACAGTGGATTTATGAATGTTGCTACCTAATAAGTTAATATTTTAAGAGGAAGAGAGCAGAAAAGAAACCTCAGCCCTACCTGCTCCAGCATACCCAGGAAGGGAAGAGGGAACCCAGCTACATACCATCATCCATCCCGTATCTTGTGAAGAAGAGAATTAATTTTTTCATGTAAATAAATATTTTATATTAGTTCTGACTCTAGTGTGTGATGTTAGGTCTTCTATGATTATATGCTGTACATGGCACAAAAAGTATGAGTAAGCTGTATGTGCTGTGTAAATGAGGGATTTGATTGATTTGCGTAAATCAGTGTTTAAGAGAGAGATTTAATTGTGATATAGTAGTGCTATGTGGTATATTAAATGGTCTGTGTGAGTGATTCAAGTTCGTTAATGCTGTGTTGATGTATGACAATTATGTCTTCATCTTCTGATCTCTCGTCTGTTTTTTAAATCCATGATAGTATAGATATGTGCTTTGTTTTTGAGATGATGAGAAGTCTATATGTGAAAAAGGATTTGCATACATATAGAAAGTAAATGGAGCAGAAATATGAACCTTAGAAGTGCTATTGAAAGTGTCTGAAAAGTGGAGTCAAGTTGCGAGGGAAAGGAAAACTATGTTTAAATTAGGATAAGAACAATATTGTGAATGTTGCATTGGTTAATACAAATTAGTGTAGCTCAAAGTCGTTTTTAAAATGCAAGTGCTGGAATCTATGACAAAAAATTAATACTGGCCCTTTAAAAACAATTTTTGCTCAGAGAACTTTGTCCAGTATTTGAAAACAAAGAGTGAATTTTTTTTTTTTTAAATTTATTCTTTATTGAATTTTTTAAATCATTACAAAGAAAAGACTTTGCACAGAAATTCTGTAACATTATTTTCAACCTAGAAATACAACTTAAGGCATCATCTAGTATTCAGACCACTAACATTTTGAAAAAATAATAAAAAATAATAGAGGAGAACAGAGTCATTGGGAGTTACATAGAAAGGATATCAAGATATCTAATCAAATAATAAGTCACTCCTAAATATTTACCACACTTTCATATGATCTGGATATCTAGCCCGTTCCCTGGTTGGGAGAGGAGGTTGTAAAGGCCACCTTCCTAGAGTCTATGAAAACTCTAAGTTGTTCCGGGTCATAAAAAATATATACATCTCTATTCAAGGTAACCACCCCTTTGCAGGGGTAACTTAGAAGCAACTTTGCCCCAAGAGTATTCACTTCTTGTCTCATAGTAAGGAAGGCCTTTCTCCTTTCCTGAGTAGTTTTGGATAGGTCTGGGAATATTTGGATTTTTTGACCCATAAAACTTTCATTAATATGTTGAAAATAACACTTCATAAACAAGCTAACTTCCATTTCTGTAACAAAGGATATCAGTAAGGTCGCCCTTTCATATATTTCTGTAGAAGATTCTAATAATTCTGTCAAGTTATTTAAATCAACTTGTGGTGGATTACCTTCCCTATTTCTATTAAATGGAAGAAAATAGATTTTATTTATACATGGAACCTGATCAGATGGCATCTTCAAGACTTCTAAAATATATCTCCTTAAAGTCATTCGGGGAGATTCCCCTATTACTTTTGGGAAATTCAAAAGTCTTAAGTTCAACCTTCTAAGTTTGTTCTCGATGAATTCCACTCTTCTGTTAGTTATTTGTTTATCTTGTATTAACACTTGACATATAGCTTGAGATGATTTTACTGCATTTTGTAATTCCACAATCCTGCTTGAATTTTCATTAATTCTTACATCGTGTTCCTGGGCTACTTTATCCAATTTCTCAGACATTGAATTAAGCTGCCTCGTAAGCCCTTGAAAACGTGGGCTATATGAGACTACTAATTCCCAGAGAGAGTCTAACGTCACCGGGCCTTCCTTAATTGGATCAATAACCGCAGCTTCACCTTGTGCCCCTGTTAGATCTTCCTTTACTATAGATCCACCAGATATTAGTTGTGGTCTTTCTCTACCTTGAATAAGGTTTTGCATTATAGGGGACCCCCCGTGGTGCAGTATTGAACTCACATGCTCGGCAGTTGTACCCAGTTACTGATTCACTGCGTCCACACCCTCCAATTTGTTCACTGGACTCACCGGTACTGTGTGCAAATTTGTGGTCGCAAGCGACGGAGACTGACCTGGAGCAAGTGGTATCCTCAGATCTGGAGGGCTCAATGATGTTTCCCCGGACAAACGCGATGCTCCCAACAGCGCATCATCAATGGGGACTTTGGCTCCTCCTTCTTGGTAAATAGTAGTGAGTTGGGGGATAGTTTTTTGCCCGGGTGGGAGGGAGGGTGTTGAGGGAAATACCCTCACTCGACCTTTTCTCTTTGGAGGCATAGATATTGTAAACCTCCCGAGGTTCTCGAGCAAGCCAAGCCACTAAAGCGGTGTAACTTCTTTTTTCTTTTTCCTTCTCCTCTATGGCAACTGGAGTGAATTTTAACATTATCTTTATTTTTATTAAAATGTATAGACCATCTATAATGTCTAGTTTAGTTTATTTATTACTTGATTGATCACAAATCTTACCATGGCAAACCAATGTGATATTCAATAAAAGTATACGAACTAACATAATAAGCTAAATAAAATAAATATCCAAAAATTATTCAAAATAATATATTAAAAACAACAAAAGACAAGCATAAAAGGGTAAATAAGATTAATTAATAACATGAACAATAAAAAGCAAATAAAAACAGAAAAAAACAGCAGTAAAACAAAAAATAAACATAGGATGTAATAACTATGCAAAACGCAAAGCAAGAATGGATCAATAACATAATCTGACTGGAAAACTTGCAAGAACAAGAGTGTCTTCAGAGCTTTTCTAAATTTAAAATAATCTTTCTCCAAGTATAAAGCCAATGGGAAAAAGTTGCAGATGCTTGGGACTAAATATGGGAAGCAAATTTCTCTAGTTCTTTCTAACCTGATCTCCCTTGGGGAGGATAGAACTGGATCAAGACTGGCAATTTATAACAGAACACATGCAGTAATTTAATATACAGCATCAATAATATCAAACATACAGTATAACAAAGCAGATACAGTCATCTCCAACCTTAATTTTGTTTTATATGAATCATTCATAAGTAATGTGAGCTGTGCACTGTAATAGTGCCTAAATCCAGATTTGTGCCAGACTCAGGCATGTGTATGTTTGGTTCTGAGGCCTCCAAGAGCTGAATAAACATCCTTTGAATGTTTGTGAGAGGACATGTCTGTGGGTGTGCTAGAAGGAGTTTCTATGGTGGCTTCTCCTCCTGTCACTAGGAGAACTACCCCAGTAAGGAGGAAGTGTACCTGGAGAGCTCAGGCATTGGACAGGAACCAGGAGCTGGTGATGCAGACCCAATAAAAGATAAGGATCCAGGAACAGGAGTCACTGGGAGAGGACTAGGAGCAAAGGCCAGACAAACAGCATTTCCACAGGGCAGACACGAAGGAGTTTGTTGAGCCAATTAAGGAGGCTGCCCAGTGCTGCTTATTAAGGATGCACATTTATTTGCAACAAATACATAAAATACAACAAATACATCTATTTTTGTTTCATTCATGGAAACCCCCCCCCCCAAATGAATGGAGGATGGCTACAAATTTAAACAAAAAATTGGGAGCCCTGACCACAGCTGAGGAGGAGAAATGCCCCTTACTAGATGACAGCGTGCAGTGGCCATGTCTGACATCATCACCAAGTGACTCAGGAACTTTGATGGTGTGCTGCCACCAGTGCAGCACACCATCAAAGCCACACACCAAAAGGACATGCCCCTATACTCAGTTTGGTCAGTTTCAACCTTATTGAAAGAGACTGTTGAGCTAGACCACCATCTTCTCAGGGTCAGGGGAGGTGCATGGTTCTGGGGGAGCATTCCCTTCTCTTAAGGAAAAGGGTATTAATGCTCAAGCCGGCTCCAGTTTTGCTTTAGAGAACGGTTTGGCTTCTAGAGACTCCTTCTCTGGAGTTCCCATTAGCCATTCAGAAGATCCAGCTAAAATATCCTTAGTCATCAAGCTCTCTTCTATCATCTATGGATGGCTGCTACTGCCCTAGAGAAGTCTTTATTTGTTAGGATCAATAGAGCTTTGGCTTCCTTTGAAAAACTGAATACTTAAGATGATGTTTGCTTTGTTAAAGTTTGTGAACATCGAAGGAAGACTGAGTCTATGGAAGAACAAATTTCCACTTTGCAGAACTCTTCCTTAACTCTGATAATAGAAAATGAAATATTGCAGAATAAGTTGGACAATCAGGAAGTTTAATTTGCTTTTTTATAAATATTCCTATTTCTTTTTTTCCCCAATGAGATTTGCTTAACATTTTTTTCTTGAGATTATAAAAATATCTCCTGATCAAAGAGTTTACTAATCCTTCTCATTATCACACATATATTTTTAAAACATTTCACTACCTGTTCTAATGATTTTGTCATCTATTTTTTGGCTTCTCCTTGCCCTCTATTTTATGTAGGGAAAACTAAAATTACTTTATGTATATGGATTTCTGAGCACAAAAGCTGCTTAAAAAATAAACATCTTGAAGGTCCTATTTAAACACTTTTTTGGCAATAAACAACACCATTTCATGCACTTACAATGTTTTATAATAGATTATGTTAAACGAGATGCAAGAGGGGTGACAGGGATAAAAAATTGCTTCAATTAGAATAAAAGTGGTTTTTCCATCTAAATAGCTTGGAACCTATGAGCAAGAATTTGGTGATTGAGTGGTCTGTATTTTTTCTTAATGATCTAATAGATCGAATCATTTCATGCATTCCATTAATTACGCTATGAATTGAATGATTTATTAGAAGTTCTTTAAATATGTTGATGTACTGCGCATGTGTGAGTGCATTTTTTATCTTTAAGATGAGATGAGAGTTTAAGCTCCATTTTTCTTCTCCAGATTTGGTTCTATAAAGACTATATATTGCAGTTAAGTTGATCTCTATATATTAATTGAGGAAGATTGTTTAGAATTAAAGTTATGAATTTTGTCTCTCACCTTATTTCAGGTATAGCTCTGAAGCAGCCTGGGGTGAATCACTGGCAAGTGTTTCATTGCTATCTTATTGAAAAACTATGGTATTATAAGCAAATAAGTTCTTCATTTTTATATATAAAATTACCTAAAATTATTTAAAAATTGAATAATGGAAAATGTTGTGTTAATAAATAAAAGTCATTTTTGGAGATTTTTTTGACTTATGACTGGAATATATAGTTGCTGACTTTGGCTTTTTAAGCCATGGCTAAGGACCTTCATTTTCAGTGTAAATCTATTTTCACCTGTAAATTCCCCGATTTTGCCAAAAGTGAAAATTGGTTTAAACCAATTTTCACCCATTTTATGTGTCTTTAACAGCTGCAGAGGCAGTGTTTTTGAAGCCACTGCAAGCAGAAGAACTTGCTGTATTTCAAATCCCTCCCTCTCCCCTCCCTCAAGCAGTGACAATATGCCTCAGACCTTCTCTCAATGTCAGCCATACTGTCCTATAGGAGCCAAGAGAAGCTTTACAGACTTAGTTCTACTGGCCTCATCTCCATATTCTTAGGATGCCACTGCTTATGTGAAAGCTTTCCTGGTGCATGGAGATGAGATCAGTAGAACGGAACTTGCAAGGTTCCTCTTGGCTTCTGTAGGAGAGTGGGGCTGCCATTCAGAAAAGGGTCAGGCTCCAGGAGATGGCTGAAACCAAAGCATCATTGGCCAGAGCTTGGCTTCACAGTCACCCAGCAGAAGCAGAAACCCTCAACCAGAAGAACTTCCTGGCAGGGTTCCTGTCTCTCTGGTTCAGTGCAGACTCAGACACGCAGTACTGGGTAGGGATGTGAATCGTTTTTTAACGATTAAAATTATCGTCCGATAATTTTAATATCGTCTTAAATCGTTATAGAACACGATACAATAGAAATTCTAATGATTTATCGTTAAAAATCGTTAAATCGTGTTAGTGCGCACGAACGGGAGTTAGTGCGCACTAACTCGAGTTAGTGCGCACTAACTGAAAATGATACAAATTGACACTTTCCAGGTCAGTAAAGGTCAGTTAGGAATGAATATGTGTTCCTATTGGCTGGCTGCCCTCTTATCTATTGATGTTAACCAGGTTCCCACTGAGGTGATGGTTGGGGGGATGGGAAATGGAAATGGAAACTCAGGAACACTAACAGAAAATGATACAAATTATTGACACTATCCAGGTCAGTAAAGGTCAGTTAGGAATGAATATGTATTCCTATTGGCTGGCTGCCCTCTTATCTATTGATGTTACCAAGGTTCCAACTGAGGTGATGGTTGGGGGGATGGGAAATGAAAACTGTTGGTAGTTGACAAAAAAAGTAATGTGATCAGTCAATATGACTAGAACCTGTGCCCTATTCCTGATACCAGGGGTGTTGTGATCTTCCTGCACTCAGTGCCCTATCCCTGATACCAGTCTGAGACAGCTCCCTCCCTGCATTACTAGTGAGAGGCTGGCTTCACAGACAGGGGGGAGCTGCCTGACCCTCACTCCTGACTTCCCCCATGTCCCAGCTAGTGAATGGTGTGTGGGTGAGGGGGGGGGGGGGAGGATGGTGAAGTCTGGGACAGCTCCCTCCCTGCATTAGTGGTGAGGGGCTGGCTTCACAGACAGGGGGGAGCTGCCTGACCCTCACTCCTGACTTCCCCCATGTCCCAGCTAGTGAATGGTGTGTGGGTGAGGGGGGGGGGGGAGAGGATGGTGAAGTCTGAGACAGCTCCCTCCCTGCATTACTAGTGAGAGGCTGGCTTCACAGACAGGGGGGAGCTGCCTGACCCTCACTCCTGACTTCCCCCATGTCCCAGCTAGTGAATGGTGTGTGGGTGAGGGGGGGGGGGGAGGATGGTGAAGTCTGAGACAGCTCCCTCCCTGCATTACTAGTGAGAGGCTGGCTTCACAGACAGGGGGAAGCTGCCTGACCCTCACTCCTGACTTCCCCCATGTCCCAGCTAGTGAATGGTGTGTGGGTGAGGGGGGGGGGAGGATGATGAAGTCTGAGACAGCTCCCTCCCTGCATTACTAGTGAGAGGCTGGCTTCACAGACAGGGGGGAGCTGCCTGACCCTCACTCCTGACTTCCCCCATGTCCCAGCTAGTGAATGGTGTGTGGGTGAGGGGGGGGAGGATGGTGAAGTCTGAGACAGCTCCCTCCCTGCATTACTAGTGAGAGGCTGGCTTCACAGACAGGGGGGAGCTGCCTGACCCTCACTCCTGACTTCCCCCATGTCCCAGCTAGTGAATGGTGTGTGGGTGAGGGGGAGGAGGATGGTGAAGTCTGAGACAGCTTCCTCCCTGCATTACTAGTGAGAGGCTGGCTTCACAAACAGGGGGGAGCTGCCTGACCCTCACTCCTGACTTTCCCCATGTCCCAGCTAGTGAATGGTGTGTGGGTGAGGGGGGGGGGGCAGGATGGTGAAGTCTGAGACAGCTCCCTCCCTGCATTACTAGTGAGAGGCTGGCTTCACAGACAGGGGGGAGCTGCCTGACCCTCACTCCTGACTTCCCCCATGTCCCAGCTAGTGAATGGTGTGTGGGTGAGGGGGGGGGGAGGATGGTGAAGTCTGAGACAGCTCCCTCCCTGCATTACTAGTGAGAGGCTGGCTTCACAGACAGGGGGGAGCTGCCTGACCCTCACTCCTGACTTCCCCCATGTCCCAGCTAGTGAATGGTGTGTGGGTGAGGGGGGGGGGGGAGGATGGTGAAGTCTGAGACAGCTCCCTCCCTGCATTACTAGTGAGAGGCTGGCTTCACAGACAGGGGGGAGCTGCCTGACCCTCACTCCTGACTTCCCCCATGTCCCAGCTAGTGAATGGTGTGTGGGTGAGGGGGGGGGGAGGATGGTGAAGTCTGAGACAGCTCCCTCCCTGCATTACTAGTGAGAGGCTGGCTTCACAGACAGGGGGGAGCTGCCTGACCCTCACTCCTGACTTCCCCCATGTCCCAGCTAGTGAATGGTGTGTGGGTGAGGGGGGGGGGAGGATGGTGAAGTCTGAGACAGCTCCCTCCCTGCATTACTAGTGAGAGGCTGGCTTCACAGACAGGGGGGAGCTGCCTGACCCTCACTCCTGACTTCCCCCATGTCCCAGCTAGTGAATGGTGTGTGGGTGAGGGGGGGGGGGAGGATGGTGAAGTCTGAGACAGCTCCCTCCCTGCATTACTAGTGAGAGGCTGGCTTCACAGACAGGGGGAAGCTGCCTGACCCTCACTCCTGACTTCCCCCATGTCCCAGCTAGTGAATGGTGTGTGGGTGAGGGGGGGGGGGGAGGATGATGAAGTCTGAGACAGCTCCCTCCCTGCATTACTAGTGAGAGGCTGGCTTCACAGACAGGGGGGAGCTGCCTGACCCTCACTCCTGACTTCCCCCCATGTCCCAGCTAGTGAATGGTGTGTGGGTGAGGGGGGGGGAGGATGGTGAAGTCTGAGACAGCTCCCTCCCTGCATTACTAGTGAGAGGCTGGCTTCACAGACAGGGGGGAGCTGCCTGACCCTCACTCCTGACTTCCCCCATGTCCCAGCTAGTGAATGGTGTGTGGGTGAGGGGGAGGAGGATGGTGAAGTCTGAGACAGCTTCCTCCCTGCATTACTAGTGAGAGGCTGGCTTCACAGACAGGGGGGAGCTGCCTGACCCTCACTCCTGACTTTCCCCATGTCCCAGCTAGTGAATGGTGTGTGGGTGAGGGGGGGGGGGGCAGGATGGTGAAGTCTGAGACAGCTCCCTCCCTGCATTACTAGTGAGAGGCTGGCTTCACAGACAGGGGGGAGCTGCCTGACCCTCAGTCCTGACTTCCCCCATGTCCCAGCTAGTGAATGGTGTGTGGGTGAGGGGGGGGGGGGGGAGGATGGTGAAGTCTGAGACAGCTCCCTCCCTGCATTACTAGTGAGAGGCTGGCTTCACAGACAGGGGGGAGCTGCCTGACCCTCACTCCTGACTTCCCCCATGTCCCAGCTAGTGAATGGTGTGTGGGTGAGGGGGGGGGGGGAGGATGGTGAAGTCTGAGACAGCTCCCTCCCTGCATTACTAGTGAGAGGCTGGCTTCACAGACAGGGGGGAGATGCCTGACCCTCACTCCTGACTTCCCCCATGTCCCAGCTAGTGAATGGTGTGTGGGTGAGGGGGGGGGGGAGGATGGTGAAGTCTGAGACAGCTCCCTCCCTGCATTACTAGTGAGAGGCTGGCTTCACAGACAGGGGGGAGCTGCCTGACCCTCACTTCTGACTTCCCCCATGCCCCAGCTAGTGAATGGTGTGTGGGTGAGGGGGGGGGGTGGGAGGATGGTGAAGTCTGAGACAGCTCCCTCCCTGCATTACTAGTGAGAGGCTGGCTTCACAGACAGGGGGGGAGCTGCCTGACCCTCACTCCTCCAGGGTATTGTGTTCTTCCTGCACACAGTGCCCTATCCCTGATACCAGGGGTGTTGTGATCTTCCTGCATGCAGTGCCCTATCCCTATTAATACCAGGAGTGTTGTGATCTTCCTGCACACAGTGCCCTATCCCTAATACCAGGGGTGTTGTGATCTTCCTGCACACAGTGATACCAGGAGGACTTCTTTAAGGCATTTGGGGGGGGGGGTTCAGGATGGTGGGGGATTTAATTTAAAGGGTTGGGGGTGGGTTTTAGGGGGTTTTAGTGTGCCGGTTTTCCTGCCCTCCCCCTTCCCCCGATTTACGATTTTTTGACGATAAATCGGGGGAATTGGTATTGTATCGTGGCCCTAACGATTTTTGACGATTTAAAATATATCGGACGATATTTTAAATCGTCAAAAAACGATTCACATCCCTAGTGACTAATGCAAGTCATAAGTACCTGGCAAGTGCCCAAAAATTAAATAGATCCCAAGCTACTAATGCTGGCAACAAGCAATGGCAATTCCTCATTGATTAATTGCAGTTTACGGACTTCTCCACCAGGGAATTATTCAAACCTTTTTTAAACCCATCTACACTAACTTCCTTAATCACATTCTCTGGCAATGAATTCCAAAGCTTAATCATGAGTGGACTGAAAAAGAATTTTCTCCTATTTGTTTTAAATGTGCTTCTTACTAACTTCATGGCATGCCCCCTAGTTATTCTATTATCTGAAAGAGTAAATAACCAATTCACATTTACCTGTTCAAGTCCTTTCATGATTTTGTAGACCTTTATAATATATCCCCCCTCAGCCATCTCTTCTCCAAGCTAAACAACCCTAACCTCTTTAACCTTTCCTCATAGGGGAGCCATTCCATGCCATTTATCATTTTGATTGCCCCTCTCTGTACTTTCTCCAGTGCAATTATATATTTTTTGAGATGCAGTGACCAGAATTTTACACAGTATTCAAGGTGCGATCTTATGATGGAGCAATACAGGGCCAGTACGACATCCATTGTTTTATTCGTCATTTCCTTCCTAAAAATTCCTGTTTGCTTTTTGACCACCACAGCACACTGAGCTGACAATTTCAATGCATTATCCACTATGATGCCCTAATCTCTTTCCTGGGTGATATCTCCTAATATAGAACCTAACATCGTATAACTACAGCATAGGTTATTTTTCCCTATGTGCATCACCTTGCACTTGTTCTCATTTTGTGTCATCGCAAATGTATTCATTTCATTCATTGCACCCCTTTTCAGATTATTATTTATTAAAAAGCACAGGTCCAAGTACAGATCCCTGATGCACTCCACTGTTTTGGTTTTTCCACTGTGAAAACAGACCATTTAATCCTACTCTCTGTTTCCTGTCTTTTAACCAGTTTGTAATCCATAAAAAGACATCTTCTCTGATCCCATGATCTTAGCTTTCTTAGAACCCTCTCATGCGGGACTTTGTCAAATGTCTTCTGAAAATCCAAATACACCACATCTACTGGTTCACCTTTAGCCACATGTTTATTCATCCCTGTAAAAACATGTAGCAGATTTGTGAGGCAAGATCTCCCTTGGGTAAATCCATGCTAGCTGTGTCCCATTAAGCCATGTCTATCTAAATGTTCTTTGATTTTATTATTTATAACAGTTTCCATAATTTTTCCCAACAGAAAGTCAGGTTCACAGGTGTATAGTCTACCTTTCTTCCAAACCACTGATGCACCATTCTGGGGGTGTTGCTTTCACTCTGCCTAGCTGCCATAGCCCTGATTCTACACCTTGGGTGTCTTGTTGCCAAACTGCCTTTCTGCTATGCCCCTGATGCTACACCTTGATGGTCTGGCTGCCACTCTGTCTTGCTGCTATTCTCCTGTTGAACCACCTTGGAGGTCTTTCAGCCAATTAGCCTAGCTACCATTCCCAGACCTTACAATTTTTTGTCTTTCAACCATTCAGTCTTACTAGTATATTCCAGACTTTACACCTTGGGAGTCTTCCTCTACACCTTAGACTCTAGAACTTAAGGTTCTTGATGCCACTCTGCCTTGCTGCATACCTCTCATTCTAAATCTCTGGGGGCCTTCCTGCCTCTCAACCTTGCTGCCTAAACCCAGACTCTTCACCCCGGGGTGTTGTTGCCACTGTGGATGACTATTTTGCGCTTCTCATAGTGTCTTGACATCTTTATGTCACTTTTTGTGCTGCTTTGACCCTAAATCAGTGCATGCTTTTTTTTTCAGCCACCTTTTCTGATTTGTTTCCTCTTCATTATGCCTTAGGATGTTCTTGGTGCCACTTTTCCTCATCATGATGCCTTTGAGGATTCATGCCTCATTTGATGCCTTGGGGAGTTCTTGACACTTCTGATGCTGCTTTACTCCTCTGAAGATGCCTTGGAGAACTTTCGCCACTGCTGGTACCTTTTTGCCTCTTTACAGTATTTTGGCTATGCATGCAATTTTTAGTGCCACTTTGCCACAATCTTGTTGCCTTGCATTTCTTGTCCCCCTTCTGATATTGTTCACCCACAAGTTTCATAAGAACTGATTAGAAAACCCCAGTTTTGAAGCTCAAAATTGACTGCATTGCTTCTGCCATTGACTTTAATGAAAAACAAAAACATGAGTGAAATAAAGAAAGACAAAATTCTTTTTATTTATACTAATGAAACAAATGGAGGTGATCTATGAAAGATGTAAATAAATCAAAATGAAAATTTTGCCTCTGCAGATGCCTACTCATTATCTGCTGGTGTCAACAATTTGGGACACACCCAGTGCTGGTTCAACTAGGTGCCTGCAGAGATGTGGCTAGCTCTCTTAAGTCTGCTAATAAATATTCTATAACTTCCTAGCTGCTGCAATACTGCTGCAGTTTTCTACCCCTTAGCTATTGGGGCCATGGGTTAAAATCTTATTGTCCAATGTCCCTGACACCTGGTTCTAAATTCTCATTGCAGTAATCAGAAGTCAGAAATGTTAACATCTGATGTATCCTGCTCTTGATTCAGGAGTGAATTCCATCCAGGCTTTTATTTTTGTAATCCTATTCCAAGCTATCATATACATAGCAATCCTACATACTAACTTAGATGATAACTAATTGACTTACTATGGCAAGTTACTTCCATGAAATATAGTTTTATTTTTAAGAAAATATTGAGGGGCAGTAAAATTCATAATTTAAATTGAAGAATAATTCCAGTGGATGAGAGGAATAAGTCTCAAACTGTATGTTATGTTACAAAGTGATGGCGCCCATATATGATAAGTATTCTCTAGAAGAAGAAAAGTAATTCCAGTGCAGTGAATATAAAAATGCTATCAGGGAATGCAAACCGTTACTTAACCTGACTGATGCCTCAGGGCTCTATTCGTGCAAGAAATACTTATATCATGAGAGCATGTGCTTTTTTTTCTGCATGTTTTTGTATTTGGCTCAGAATGTACCTTCTATTTGTGGTCCATTAAGTAAACTATTCATTTTTAATCAAGCAAATACTATACAGCAATGGTTAGATGTGTTTGCATTTATATATTAATTTTTACACGTGTCAGAAAACATATATTTTTGCTTTTAGTATGTATATTCAATGTGGCTTTTATTCCCTATGGCAAACACTTTTTCATGCCTATGGCAAATAGCTTTAAGGTACCCTTCAGTTAGCAGACATAGAGAAGTCATGAAAAAATATGGATAGTTTTATCATTCCACAAAGTTTTCTAGCAAAAAAGTGATACACAGAGCGCAAACTAATTTTTTGATATCTCTATCCATATTTTGTTAGCCTATATATTAGAAATGGACAGAAAACCCATTATAGAAAAGGTCAGTCTTCTCCACTGAAATAGCCTGGCACTTTATTTTCAAGCATGAAATGTCATAATGTTAGGCAAAGTTAAGTCTCATAATGGAATCATATTTAAGCTTGCCACACTGTTAAATTATCTATGTATAATATAACATGCTTGAGTTCAGTGTTTGTCGTTGGGGATTGGTGGAGTGCACATGTGCTCCCCACTATTCAATAACCATGAAATAATTAAATATTAAAAACATCTAGGTCTGAAATCTGCCATACAACATAACGGCGCTGGTCTTGGGTGGATGGTGGCCATTTTGTAAAGTGGGAGGAGCAAAGTAGGGATGATGAGGGAAGACTTCTTTCCCAGGAAGACCTGTGCACTTGTGATGTGGTAACAGCTGGCATGAGGGAGATCAGAAGGATCTTGGGGACCTGGGAGAGAGAGGGTCCTTTGTTGACAGAGGTTTGGTGAACAGGGAAGGCGAAAAATTTGTATACTTGGGTTTTTTAGTGTAATTTTTTGTTATTTTTGTGTTTGTTTTGGATAAGGGAAGGGGGGGGGGGGTCAAAGTGTTCTGGGGCCGGTTTGGAGAGGGTTGTTGGGTGCTATGGCAGGGTGGGAAAGAGGATGGGTCAGGAGTGTGTTGAGTCTTGGCTGGGGAGAGGGGTTCAGAAGTGTGCTAGGACTGAGTTAGGGAGAGTAGGATTGGGAGGGTGCTGGGATCAGGCTGGGCAAGGGAGAAGAGAGTGCTGGGATCAGGGTGGGGCAGAGGGTCAGGGACAGATATAGGGTTTTGCTGCCTGTAGGCACTTCCGGTGCTTTTACCTCCCCATCTCCTGTAAGAGACTGTTACAGAGTGGCGAAAGGATACTCTCTGCCCCTAAATGTTTTTGCCCTAGGCACAGACATAATGGGTGTCTATTGACTAATCCAGGGCTGACAGAATGTGCTGGGGTTTGCCTGGTATGGGGGTCATAGTGTGCTGGGGTTGGCCAGGAGAGGGCAGGGATCAGAGTGTGCTGGGTCTGGGCTGGTGGGGGGGGGGGGAGGGGGATGCTAGGGTCAGGATGGAGAGGAGGGTCTCAGTATGCTTAGAGGATTGCATGATGTAGTTTTGAGAAAGATGTGCTTTACCAGAGTACTGTAAATACTGTCCTTTCATGTACAAAACAGTTGTGAATGAAGGCGATAAAATAAAGGATTCATAGATGGTAAAATTTAAAAATTTAGTTGACATTTTGACAAATACTGGCCCAGTTTGCCAATGGTTCCACATGCATGGCAACTTGCTAAGGAATTTGCATTTTGTTTTCTCACTGCAATAAGGGTTTTTCCATGTGTGTATGAGTGGTGGGATTTTCTCTATTTAAACTCATGGAGTTGGAGCTATAAAGAGTTGCAGAGTATTCAAATGAGCCAGTATAGAGATCAAAGTGTGGGCAGTCATTTTTCCCTTAACCTGACTTTATGGTCTAAATATTGTTTTATTTTTTACTTGCCTGACTCTTCTGAATAGCTGTTTGTTTCAGATTCCTTTCTTGCCTGAAATTGGGCAAACTGACCCCTGTAAGATTATGCTGTGACTAGCTTGACCGCATGATGTTATTTCTGCTTTTGTCATAGTTACAATAGTTGGCAGTCATGTGGAATTGACTCTCTACTGTTGCACAGCATTCTGTGGGTTAGTTGGGTGAAACAATTATTGCATGACGGAGTAATTTTAGAAACACCATACAGCAGCACATCATGTGATTCTAGGGGCACCAGGTACAAATGCCAGTCTTTGTGTTGGAAGAATAGTAGCCAATACAGTTAATTTAGCAATTAATGAAGTAATACGAGAAAAAAATAGCATCTTCTTTGCACAGTTTCAGACCTCAAATACATTTGGATAAGTTAATTATAGGAAATTTCCTTCTTTAATTAATGCAAATGCATTAATTCGCCACAGTTTGCTTTCTCTAACAAAAGTGTTCTCTTAGAAAGCAAGATGCCTCTTGTGCATTTCTGCATTGAACAATTAAATGCTTGGCAAAAAGCAACAGCCTACAGTTTAATAAACATTTCTTTTTAGCATGCCATGATAACTTAAACAGTCTGTAATAAATGAACAGAGCTCATCATTTCAGAATTAGTTTTCTAATTTGAATTTGGTATCTGCTGGCACAAAATCTGCCTTGCTACTTAGACTCTTGTAGAAAAATGATGGATTGATCCATGCACTTAATGTAGGAGCTTACAGTGTGACTTCGCATTATTACTGCTACTGGCTTTGAATTACTTGTGTGATAGAAGAGAGCCATTTGGGCTGGAATGCAAGGGAGGAACCACCCATGACTTTGCCCCCTGTGATTGACCACAGAACCTATGAAATGACAGCACTGTAAATACACTGTAATCCTTCCACAAAACCCTCAAAGATAGAGAAAAGTATATCCTGTGATCCATCATACAATGAGCCAATCTCAATTTTTGTTAATAGTTCAAAATTCTAATCATTGGTCCATCAATGTCCCATATATTTTCTAATAGTCCATTTTATAATTCTGTGGTGAAATTAAAAAGACACTTAAATCATTGTAGTTCCTGTTCTAGCACCCTTTATAAAGTTGTTCACATATGAAGCACTAAATCAAAAGAACAAGGCTTTATCTCTGTCTTTGGTGTGTGGACATTTTGGACCCTAACATCACACGCCTCCTCTCAAAAAGGCAACGGTGGCTCAGCTGCTCCAACATAAAACCTCTCTCCCAACACACACATACAAAGGAATGATGTTGGGGGCTCAGCAGCCCTAACATAACATATCCCACCCCTTCATAATACTTTGCTCTCTCTCTCTTTCTCTCTCTCTCTATCCCCTGGTCCTTTCTGTCTCTTACCTCTGTCCTCCCAGCAGACAGGCAGCAATTTCTCTTCCCCAAGTCCCTTCTCCATGCAGAAAAGAGGACACAGGGAGAGGGGGTAGTGGAGGGACACTGTTGGCATGTGATTTTTTTTTTTTTTGGGTGGGAGGGGATTACAGAACAATTCAAGCAGGTGAAGGAAAAGGTGGCCAATAGGGATGTGAATCGTTTTCCATATCGTCTTAACGATAGAAATCGTGTGGCAGGGCAAGAAAATCGTCTTAGGCACGATTTTTTAGTTAAAAAATCGTTAAAAATCGTTTTTAACGATTAGTGCGCACTAACTCGAGTTAGTGCGCACTAACGGGAGTTAGTGCGCACTAACTGGGAGTTAGTGCGCACTAACTGAAAATGATACAATTTGACACTTTTCAGGTCAGTTAAGGTCAGTTTAGGAATGAATATGTATTCCTATTGGCTGCCCTCTTATTTATTCATGTTACCAAGTTTCCTACTGACAGTATATGGGGGATGGGAAATGGAAACAGTTGGTAGCTTGACAAAACAAGTAATGTGATCAGTCAATGTGACTAGAACTTGTGCCCTAACCCTGATACCAGGGGTATTGTGATCTTCCTGCACACAGTGCCCTATCCCTATTAATACCAGGAGTGTTGTGATCTTCCTGCACACAGTGCCCTATCCCTAATACCAGGGGTGTTGTGATCTTCCTGCACACAGTGCCCTATTCCTGATACTGGGGGTGTTGTGATCTTCCTGCACACAGTGCCCTATTCCTGATACCGGGGGTGTTGTGATCTTCTTGCACACATCCCGATATCAGGGATAGGGCACTGCATGCAGGAAGATCACAACACTCCTGGTATTAATAGGGATAGGGCACTGCATGCAGGAAGATCACAACACTCCTGGTATTAATAGGGATAGGGCACTGCATGCAGGAAGATCACAACACCCCTGGTATCAGGGATAGGGCACTGTGTGCAGGAAGATCACAATACCCCGGAGGAGTGAGGGTCAGGCAGCTCCCCCCTGTCTGTGAAGCCAGCCTCTCACTAGTAATGCAGGGAGGGAGCTGTCTCAGACTTCACCATCCTCCCCCCCCCACCTCACCCACACACCATTCACTAGCTGGGACATGGGGGAAGTCAGGAGTGAGGGTCAGGCAGCTCCCCCCTGTCTGTGAAGCCAGCCTCTCACTAGTAATGCAGGGAGGGAGCTGTCTCAGACTTCACCATCCACCCCCCCCCCCCTCACCCACACACCATTCACTAGCTGGGACATGGGGGAAGTCAGGAGTGAGGGTCAGGCAGCTCCCCCCTGTCTGTGAAGCCAGCCTCTCACTAGTAATGCAGGGAGGGAGCTGTCTCAGACTTCACCATCCTCCCCCCCCCCCTCACCCACACACCATTCACTAGCTGGGACATGGGGGAAGTCAGGAGTGAGGGTCAGGCAGCTCCCCCCTGTCTGTGAAGCCAGCCTCTCACTAGTAATGCAGGGAGGGAGCTGTCTCAGACTTCACCATCCTCCCCCCCCCCCCTCACCCACACACCATTCACTAGCTGGGACATGGGGGAAGTCAGGAGTGAGGGTCAGGCAGCTCCCCCCTGTCTGTGAAGCCAGCCTCTCACTAGTAATGCAGGGAGGGAGCTGTCTCAGACTTCACCATCCTCCCCCCCCCCCTCACCCACACACCATTCACTAGCTGGGACATGGGGGAAGTCAGGAGTGAGGGTCAGGCAGCTCCCCCCTGTCTGTGAAGCCAGCCTCTCACTAGTAATGCAGGGAGGGAGCTGTCTCAGACTTCACCATCCTCCCCCCCCCCCCCCTTCACCCACACACCATTCACTAGCTGGGACATGGGGGAAGTCAGGAGTGAGGATCAGGCAGCTCCCCCCTGTCTGTGAAGCCAGCCTCTCACTAGTAATGCAGGGAGGGAGCTGTCTCAGACTGGTATCAGGGTTAGGGCACTGTGTGCAGGAAGATCACAACACTCCTGGTATTAATAGGGATAGGGCACTGTAAGAGATGACTGTAGTAGATTGAATAAAGATCTGATGTTTCTGCTCTCCTCACACCAAACAAAAACAACACACAAGCAGAGAAGCCCTTCTTACAAAGCTGAGCTAGTGAGTTAAGTAGGAGGAAAAGTAAACATACTGGTGCCAGTGTGGCTACTTAAAAAATACACTTACCAACAATCAATTACATATATTTGAACTGTGTACAGTTCCAGCCAGGACCACCTTTCTAAAATGCACAGTGATTGGCAAATTCAACATGCACTAGCATTTCAGGTGCCTGCTAACAAAAATAATAAACAAACAAGTTCTAGTCACTTGAGTGCTGATCATTACATTACTTTTTTTGTCAAGCTTCCAACTGTTTCCATTTCACATCCCCCCAACCATATTGGTAACATCAATAGAGAAGAGCACAGCCAGCCAATAGGAATACATACATACATATTCATTCCTAAGTGACCTTTACTGACCTGGGAAGTGTGAACACTTTGTTTCATTTTCTGTTGGTGTTCGTTAGTTTCCAGTTCCATTTCCCATCCCCCCAACCATCACCTCAGTGGTAACATCAATAGATAAGAGGGCAGCCAGCCAATAGGAACACATATTCATTCCTAACTGACCTTCAGTGACCTGGAAAGTGTTATTTGTATCATTTTCAGTTAGTGCGCACTAAATCGAGTTAGTGCGCACTAACACGATTTAACGATTTTTAACGATAAATCGTTTAGAATTTCTATTGTATCGTGTTCTATAACGATTTAAGACGATATAAACATTATCGGACGATAATTTTAATCGTTGAAAAACGATTCACATCCCTAGTGGCCAATACTCAGCACGTAATCCCCTTAAAAAAGCCCTGCAAGAGAGGAAGTATCTATTTATCAGTTATCTGCTTATCTAACTCAGAGCATTCTAAACTTGTCCTCATGACCCTACAACCAGTTGGGATTTTAGGATAACTGCAATGAATATGCATGAGAAAAATGTGCATATACTGGGACTCCAATGTAGGCAAATGTCTCATGCACATTCATTGTGAATATTCTGAAAACCCAGTTGACTCTGGGGTCACAAGATCAGTTTGAGGAAGCCCTGATCTAGCTATCTAGTTATTAACTGAAGTCAGAATTAGATCATTCTTGCAGTATGCAGCTATTATTTAGATGTTGGTTGCATTCCAGATGAATGAAATGGAAATCTAAAGGTAAATTTGATCTTATATGTGTATTACAAGTATATTTCTAGGGAACCATTCATTTGTGCCTGTCATTTGAGCCTGGAGGTGGGGCTCTTGGTGGGGGAGCATCCTGGAAATTCTGAGGCATATAGTGGTGGGAAAAAGAAATGTTTAATTATTGCTTGTACAAATGCTTGGCCACTGGATGGCAGTTTTTCGTAAGTGATCATTGGGTAATCTGACATAATGTGTTTGGGCAAAAATGTGTGTCTTTTCCTTTAAAGTTTGGAGGTTTTCCTATTGGATCCTACATTTGAATCAGAAGATATAAAAGAGTATGGATTTGGTGAGTTTCTCGGCTGAGTTAGGAAGTAGGGACCTTCAACCAATGGGCTAGAAGGCCCAGGGAACCTCCAAGTGGCATGGGATCCTGCAGGGGCTCTCCTCCTCAAGGGAAGAGGCCCAAGGCTGAGAATGGTTGGAGGAAATGTCCATTCACCTTCAGGATTGGACTAGAATCTAAAAAATACTGGAGCTCTAAGGAATGTGGTTTTTCCCCTCCCAAGGTAACTACCGTGTGTCAAAAGGAGAAGTGCGGGGATAGGATGAGTTAACCCAGTGGGGAACTGCCCTGTAGTATTCCTTATGTTTGGGGTCTGGGGAACCTAGTAGAGATGGAAAAGAAGAAGTATCCTCCTCCTCCTGCGTAGTTTGCCATAGTGGTGAAGCAGGGAGGCCAGTGGCCAGAGGGGGAATGGTGTATCCTACCTCCTGATGATTTACTCAGAAGGGGCAGAGCAGGATGCTCCAAGAGGGATGGAACTGTCTTCAAGAGAGTGGAAGTTGCACTGAGGTATTGTCTCAAGAATTCCTTACTTAGTTATATACCTGGGGTAAGATAGCCTGAAGGACGATATTGGGGAGATTTGTATAAATGGGTGAAGGACCATTGCGGGATGTGAACAGTGCCCTGAAAAAACAGTGATTGTGTATTGTACTGTCTTGTATTTTGGTGCTAATGACTTGGTGTGCCCGTTGCATGAGAGTTTTGGTATTTGGTGTGCCCGAAGAAAAAGAAACAGCCTTCCCGTATGGCTGAGAGAGAAAAGGCAATGAAGAGGATATTTAACATGATGGCTCTTTGAGGTCAGCAGTCATTGTGATTATTCACTGCATGGAAGCCCCTGATCTTTTCAAACTTGTTCAGTATCTTGTGAAACACCTTCTCATCCATGTAACTGGATATGCCAGAAAGTAAAGTTGCAAGTTGTTTTTTTTTGGAATTGGTACAGTGTGTTAGAGTCCATTATTGAGCCAACACTGATTTTATGGAGGTAGTCTGAGATCATGGAGGGGTTGGGGGAAGTACTTTCTATCCATAAGGGGTTTGAAGCAGGCTGTCCCCTGTAGGTAGACTTCACCAGCTATATGACCTACTTTGAAGAAGCAACACAAACGATGGAAGGGATGACCCTTAAACAATAGGAAATCCTCTCCCCCCCTATCATTGTATAAACCCTGTCAGGGAGTTACATATTTAAGAGGGAAATTTGAATAGCAATGGGTAAGTAACCTTCCTTTTCTCCACACATTTCCATCTCACTAGCAGTTACAGTGGGTTCTTCTGTTTTAGTTACAAAAATATTTGTTTCTAAGAATCTTGGGGGTTATCTTTAGATTATCTTTTGCTATGCCCCAGTTGTTCTGTATACTTGAATAAAAGGCATCATGCTTTGGAATGAAATTCCAAACTTCCTCTTTATTATCGCAACAAACACTTATAAAAGCCCATAGCCAGTCACAGATCAAGTGATTAACTATTCTGAACCAATTAAGGAAAGTCCATGAATTTTGCTTCACTTCCTCAGCACTAGCCCTCTTGTGCAGTAATTTTGAACAGTGAAATGTATCACATATTCAATGATTAGGGTCTTTCATTTTCAGGTTAAACTGATTTTCCAAAATAAATTCATGGGTCTCTGCAAAGGTGAAAATTAATTTATACTGATTATCACCCTAATTTCAAAAACACAGCTGCAAGTTTTTATGCTTTCCAGCATCTCTTCTCCCAGAAAACCAATAATGCGTCATGCCCAGGAACCAGACCATACATGTAGTAAGAAAGTGTAGGAGTGGCATGCATATGCATGCTGCATCCATATGCCCACTTTGCAGGAGGAAGAAGTAAGTGGCTGATGAAGGGGAAGACCAGCTCTAATGCCAAAGCCGGAGTCATCATGGGATTTGCACTGGATGTAGGGTTGCTAACTGGCTCCAGAATTTTGGGACATGTTGACCTATTCCTAGTTTTACCCTACTGCCTGCATGGACTTGTAGTTGTGATGTCCCTATTGATTTCACTAGAAAAGTAAGATCACATGTCTATGTAGCCAGTGGGGTAAACATAGAACTGGATCAGCCTGCTCTTAAAATCTGGAGCCAGTTGGCATCCCTAACTAGAGGAAGTCCCAGATTGCTGCTGAAAAGGAAAGCAAAAGCTGCCACTGGAGCTGCTGCTGCTGAGTGGGGCTACAAAGGGAACTATGTGAGGATGAAGAAGGGAGAAGAGAGAAAGGACACTAGGTGGGAGATGCAAAAAAAGGGAAATCCTGGGGAGAGAGGAAAGTAAGAGGTAAGACTCTGGGCGAAGTATAAGGGAGAGGAAAGATGCTGAGGGGAGCAAAAAATGCTGGTGAGAAAGAGGGAAGAGGAGAACATTTGAGAGGAGATATTGGGGGAGAGAAAAGAGGAGATGCTGAAAGAAGCAGCAAAGGAAAAGGGAAGATACTTGGAGAAGAGGTCATTAAAATGTTTCATCTAGCACTGTCAATGATTTTGAAATTTATGTGGCCCTCTTCATAAAAAGTTTGGGAAAGCCTGTTCTAGGATCCTAATTTGCTTAACCAAGAGCCATTCTTTGGTTACCAGTATGCCCAAAGAAGCACTAGGTAGAATAGGTTAGTGGACGGGGGGAACCCATTCAAATTCCAGTCCCTCTCTCTAAGGGGTATAGGAATGGCCACTCCCCGAGGAGGCTTTATAACAGCTCTCTCCTGAGAATCTGGAGGCAGTAAGGATGTACAGGGGGAAAATAATTCATTTTCATTTTCGACTGTTTTTGGGAGGTTTTTTTCCCTATGAATTTCGGTTTGTGGATTGTTTGATTCATTTCATTTGTGAGAAAAAAACAAATCAAACAGGTAAAAAAAAAAATGGATACAAAATGAAAACGAGGCTTCCTGGGGCCTGCCACCCACCCAGAAAAATGCTGGGGCAAGTATCCCCCCCCCCCCCGGCCCCCACTTGCCCAGTCTGACGGGGATCCGCTGGTGAGGCCTAGGTCCAGGCTGAAGACTTGGCCTTGCATAAGCCAAGGAAGACGTATGTTGCCACAACCTCAGCATTTGCAAGACTGATGCCTTGACTGAACCCAGCCCAAAGCCTAGGCCTTGACCGTGGCTTGACCCAGAGTTGCCACCATGATCTGGCCCAGAAGCCTGGTCATGGCTTCCGGGCCGGGTTGTGGCAACATTCCTGGGTCCAGGCTCCGGCCACTGAGGGCCAGGCATTGGGCTTGGTCCCCAGGTCTGGTTTCAGTGTCAGGTCTATGTCCTGGCCCAGGCTCTGGCATCGGGACTTGGCCTCTGGGTCAGGTCATGGCATCGAGCCTATGTCCTGGCCGAGGCCCTGGCATCAGAACCCTGCCACTGGGCCTGGATATGGTAGGGGGCCTGGGTATAGGCTGAGGCCTATGCCGAGGCACAGGTGTCAGGATCCAGCTTCCGGGTCAAGACATGGCATCAGACCTGGATCTAGGCCGAGGCCTCGGCATCAGGACCTGGCTTCCAGGCTGGGTCATGGTGGTGGGCCTTATTCTGGGCTCTGACCTAGGCTGAGTTCCAGCTTCCGCCTTCCAGTACCTGCTCCAGCCTTCCACTTCCCTCTCCAGCCCTTCGGTTCTTTCCAGCTTCCTGTTCCTTCTCCCCTCGTATGGACCTGCCTGGCTTCAGACTTCGGATCGGACCTCACGTTATTTGCTTGCCGCCTGCCCAAGACTTCGGATCGGACCTCATGTTGTATACCTGCTGCCTGTCCAGGACTTCAGACCAGACCTCACGCTGCCACCTGCCCAGGACTTGGAGTGGATCTCCTTCTGTCTGGCCTCTACCACCACCTGAATCTTGCTCCCGAATCGTACTTGGAGCTTCGACGTAGGGGCCCACCTAAGTGCAGCCGGCTCCGGCACCCAAGGGCTCAACCTTTGAGAAACGGAGTTGGTAGTGGTGAAGTTCCAGTTGGCCCCTGCCTTCTGCAAGCCTCGCCTCCTGATATTGGGAACCTGCGGGAGAACATCTTCCCAGGTTGCACCAATCCCATCTCAGGCCAAGGGTCCACATCCCATGTCGAGGTTCCAACAGGAACCTAACATCGTGTAACTACAGCAAGGGTTATTTTTCCCTATATGCAACACCTTGCACTTGTCCACATTAAATTTCATCTGCCATTTGGATGCCCAGTCTTCCAGTCTTGCAAGGTCCTCCTGTAATGTATCACAATCCGCTTGTGATTTAACTACCCTGAATAATTTTGTATCATCCACAAATTTCATAACCTCACTCATGTTATTCCTTTCCAGATTATTTATAAATATATTGAAAAGCACTGGTCCAAGTACAGATCTCTGAGGCACTCCACTGTTTACCCTTTTCCACTAAGAAAATTGACCATTTAATCCTACTCTCTCAGTAGAAAAGGGTAAACAGTGGAGTGCCTCAGGGATCTGTACTTGGACCAGTGCTTTTCAATATATTTGTAAATGATCTGGAAAGGAATATGAAAAGTGAGGTTATCAAATTTGCAGTTGATACCTACTTATGGATGAAATTGTAGGAAGGGTATAGGATAATAGAGATGTGAATCGGGCTTCGGACGATTGAAAATATCATCGATATTTTCAAAATCGTCAGAAATCAGGGGCTCCCCCGAAATGATAGGAAAACCCCACAATATTGATCATGGGGGTTCTCTTATCGTTTTGGGGGAGGGTGGGAAAAACAGCACACAAAAATAACCCCCAAACCCACCCCGACCCTTTAAAACTAATCCCTTTGTTTGCCCCACCCTCCCGACCCCCCCAAAAACCTTTTACAGGTACCTGGTGATCCAGTGGGGGTCCCGGGAGCAATCTCCCGCTCCCGGGCCGTCGGCTGCCACTAATCAAAATGGCGCCGATGGCCCTTTGCCCTTACCATGTGACAGGGTATCCGTGCCATTGGCCGGCCCCTGTCACATGGTAGGAGCACTGGATGGCCCGCGCCATTTTTAAAGATGGTGCCGGCCATCCAGTGTTCCCTCCATGCCTGAGCCTCAGCCCAGGCCCGGGCCTGACACCAGGGCCTGGTCTGGATGCAAAGTTCCAATGCCTGGACCTCTGTCCAATCCTGATGCTGAGGCCCAATCTGGAGACCAGGACCTGACACCAGGTCCTCAACCCAGGATTAGACCCAGGCCCTGAGTCAAGAGCGCTTGCCACATAGGTCCTTCTTGTGTCTTCTTTCTTCTGCTAAGCCCAGGAGTGCTACCTGGCCAAGGCCAAGGCCAATTCCCCGGCATCCAGCTTAGGATACGGCGTTCAGTCTAGGGCTGATGTGTCAGGACCAGTCCTCCAAGCCTCAGCCTTGTGTAGATCCTAGCCAAGGTTGCAGTGATCTACCGAAGCCTTTGCTTATGCATGGCTGAGGCTTTGGCCTGGGTCTAGGTATCACCAGCAGATTCCTACTGGAGCAGGTAAGTGGGGGCTGGGTGGGATCCTGACGCTGGCATTTTTCCAGGTGGGAGAGATGGGTGATGGGGATAGGAGACCTTGGGAGGAACAGTTCCCTTTTTTTTTTTTTTTTTTTTAATGTTTGGGTCATTTTTTGAAATGAAAGAAACAAATTAAACATCAAACAAAAATAAATTTGTGGGGGGAAATACCACCTGAAAACGAAACGAAAAACAAAAGGAATGTTTTACCCCTGCACACCTCTAGAAACTAACAACAGTTTTGAGACTCAAAAACATGCTTACTTGATCTATGCCTTTCCAGTTTGGCTGGCTGTCAGCCTACTAGACCCGTTCACCTGGATAATGAATACACTAACAGGTCAATTTTAAAAGCGATGCTTGTGCAAAAATGCCCACATGTGGGCCGCACGCGAGCAACACAGATTTTAAAAAGTCGCAAAATTCATGCGTATGTACCCTTGCGTGCGTGAGGAATAAGGGGATAGAAAAGGGTTGGGCCATGGGCGTTCCAGGGTGGGGCCATGCCGAACGCTCATAACTCCGAATTTTAAAAACTGAAACCTGCAGCGTGCATACACTAGAGATATCCGTGTAACTTTCCTGCTGCTCCTAATGAGGAAGAAGTCTGTAGATCTCACATTTTAGGGCTCGTAGGAAAGGGTGAGGGGTCCGGGTCAACTGGGCAGCATGCAGAATGAAGAACCAGAGGGGTATGAAAGACCTTGCTTTAACTGGACAAACCGGTGGACTAATTAGAAAACTGGGAATGTGCCACATGCGAGCGTGTTTTAAAATTCACTGACATGCGTGCATAAAAGCCAACACGGTCCTGTTGAAGACTCACGTGTGCTAGCTGCGCTTGAGTAACCTCTAAAAATTGGGAGCATACTTATGCATGGTTGGTGCATTGAAAAACATACACTCATAAGTGCATGCCCGATTAAAAATTCTAGCGTATCCTGCTTGTGTGCAGAGATATGCATCTGTATTGGTGCATGCACGCTCGTTTCAAAATCAACCTCTTTGGATAGAAGGCATTCATCCCTCTAAATTGAAGAAGGTGGTTCTTTGTCCCCTATTTCAGAAGTCTTCTCTAGATCACAGTCGGTAGATAATTTTATGCCAGTTGCTACTGTGCCCTTTTTGGGCAAGTTAAAAGAAAGAGTTGGTTGAGTTGGCTTCAGCCATTTTTAAATGACAACAAAATGCTGGGCTGCTGTTTGTCTGGTTTATGCCTTACTTCAGCACTACTTTCTCTTTTTGACAATTTGTAATATTCCTTGGATCAGGGAAGAGATTCTGTTACTATTTTGCTTGACCTCAGTGTCACCTATTGGGATATCTACGGTCCTTCGGTGTCAGGGGCATGGCTCAAAATTGCTTGGATTCATTTTTTGTCAGAATGCCCACTAAGTATCTTTCTCAGGACAGTTATTTCCCCTTGGAGTTTTCCGAATGGTGTGGCACAAGCTGCTATTCTCTCACTGAACTTGTTTAATATTAGTATCAGACTCTTAAGTGACCTGGTTAACTCTGAAAGGCTAGGCCCTAGGAAAGTGGAAACTGGAACTGGACCCCTGGAACAGAGGAAGTGATAAGTAGATTGACTAGTTGCCTCTCAAAGATATCTGCTTGGACGTGTCAGAATAAATTGAAGCTTAATCCTCCAAAAACCAAGATTTTCTGGATCAGGAAAGCATCATTGTGATTGCATATTTGCATATTCTCTTACCGATACTAGAAGGAGAAACATTCTAATGGAGTCAGCAAGTCCAAATTCTGGGAGTACTTGTGAACTCATGGTTGACCACGATTCCCCACATAACAGCAAAATCTTTTATGACCTCTGTCAACTGCATCAATTATACTCTGAGATTGCAGAGTAAAGATCTGATCACCCTCCTCCATCACGCTGAAAAGTTAAATACAGCAAGAGGGACAGAGGTTCACTATATTCTACTAAGATAAGTACAGTGATGCTTTGAAAAGTTTACATGAGTGAGTCGGGGCGATCGACAAGGAGAGTAAACATTGTCAAGTATTACATGAGTCAAAGACGAAGGATTACAATTAAATCAAAAATGTTTTTTTAAAAAAAGGGGTTCTTGAGAGACAATAAATTATGCATTTTGAAATTAAAAATGGTATACATGCATAAAATTGTTATAACCACAATATGGTTATCACATTCATGAGTGCTACCGAATACCAGAACACATTACACTAAATTAATTCCCCATTTAGTTGTTTGTTGCAAAAGTAAAACTGACAGGACTGGCAACAGGGCTTGTTCTGGTTCTATGACTCTCTTTAGTATACTATATAAAAGATACTCAAAAGACTAGTTTGTTTTCAGAAAAACTAGCAAAAAGTGCTCTTTTTATATTTGCATTTAGTTAGATTTACTTTTTTTAGAATATAAAATAGGCTGAGTTACTTCTCCAGGCTGTACTGTAATGGAAGATATGAATTTACATTTGCTGCAGCTTGCACATTGCAGGGCTCACCGGGGTGAGGGTGGGTTTAATGAAATGGGTTACATTAAGCAACTTGACTTTAAAATCAGAGCATTTAGCCTGGTGCTTTTTGGCCCTCTTTTTTAGGCTATTGCGTGACTATTATGCTGTATACTATTTGTGATTAATTTTATTTTACAGTTGATGTATTTATAATTGTGCTTTGAAATGTTAACTATTATAAATTGCTATGAGCATTTTTTTGATAACGTGACTCATTAAATTGAAACAAATCCAATAACTAAATAAAGAGACGTTATGGCACAACAGTCGTAGAGGCAGGAAGTGGTGGGTGGGAGGGGGGAGGGAGGTGACGCGGAGGAGACCATGAGGAGTGGTATCATTGCGTGCTATCAGTTTTTACACAATTGTTAAAATAACTAGATGTGTCAGTGTGTTTTCCTATATCAAATTCTCTGGTTATCTCCTGTCTGTCACGTGACCAAAATCACACCTAACAATAATAATCTATTTATATGGAATGATTAACCTACTTCTGTTACTTCTTTGGGACTCGGCGGATCTCTGTTCTTTCTCCCCACAGATTCCTACTCTTCTCTCCCTCTAGATTCTTGGCCATGTTCCTCAGTATTTCGAGTGACCCCCTTATGGTTGCATGCTGACTCTCAGATTTTTTTTTCCTCCATAGTTCTTGGAACTCTCCCCTCCCCCTCTAGATCTTCACAAAGAACACTAAATGGCCTGCTTATCACTGGACCTGCATTAGCGTCTCGGGGTGCTTCAGATTTTATGGTTTACTGGCCTCATAATGCCAGTGCAAGCCTATTGTACCTGGCAAGTCATACAGTATCTTCTATTGAAGTTTACCAAACAATATTGTGCTAATATTAAAACTGAAATAATACAATGACTAATGACTTTCAATAGTTATCTTTATAGACTCCAATCACAAATACATAAATGACCTAGTAATAATACATTGAGGTTTTTTTTTCTGTTGTATAAAAGAACCCTGCAAGGGGAGTGGGCTTGAGTGCTTACCTGGTTTTGAATAGTCTATGTGGGAATAATTTACCAGAGCGTGTGGATGCAATTTTTTATCCTGTATTGTACCCCCTTTATAATCTTTAATTAAAAAGTTATAAAACCTTAATGAGAAATAGAGTGCTCACACTAGTTGAGAGCTTGCAAGCCATTCTTTGCACAAACAGCTCTATACATTATTGCCAATTCAAAAAAATAATATTTTTGTCAGAGGTAGAGGACTGCTGTGACAATTAAGTCATGTGTAAGAAAGAAAATAATTGAAATGACTTGCTGTGATCACTTGAAATAGAATCTGAAGTACACCTATATAGCTTTGCTTTTAAATGGCATTTAGAAAAATTGAGAACATTAAACATGGATTCCACAAGGTTTCTTGCCATAATATACTATCATAGATATGTAAAGCTCATTTAGGGCTTGATTTACTAAGCGTCTCCCCCGCCCCACCACATAAATATAGAATGGGAAAAAAGCCTTAGTAAATCAGGCCCTTAATGCCTGTGAATGGAAAAAAAAAGATATATTTATTTTGAATGTCAATCCATAGTCAGCCTCTAAATATGCAAATTATCAGGATTTATATGCCTTACACACTGCTGTTTTTCAATTATAAGAAAACACACAGACATCTCGGCGGACAAAATTATTTAATATTTCTGAAATGTGAATCCTTGTTTTATGAATTGCAGTCTTTGTTTAATGATTTTCAATAGCTTTCTGTGAAGCCTCTGCCTTGAGAGCTCATTGCTAATAGTATTGTTCATCAGGAAGTCATTTTAAGTGTTACTTCCATATTATGTTGGGCAACTGGGAACAAAATGCAGTGCAGACTGCTTATTTCATATTACCTTTATGAATATGTTGACAAAATTTGGTGCTGAAGTAAGATGTATTATTGCAAATGGCCACATGAATTCAAATAGATGAAAGAGTTTTAGGAGGTCCACTGATAGGAGAAGCACTTGACATTTCCCTTCCCTGTTAGAGTTTTCCATTTGGGAATATACAGGGTACTGGCAGAATGATATTATTAACATACACGCAAGAGTAAAAGGCTCATATAGTAACAAAAGACTTCTCCTGAGTGGTATCAGACAAACAAAGTGCTAAAGATCAAATCTAATGCCTTGTGCCATGCAATGGGCTATAGACATAATAATACAATACTGTTATCAAATCATCTACAATTCAGAAACAATTTAAACTTCCAGATAATAAATGAAATTGAAAATAGTACTAGAAAGTATTTATCACAAAATAAGAAAAACACGCCTCCATCTGTTCAAATTCCTAAATCGACCTGACATTGCAATATTTTGGCATACTCGTGCCTGCTTAAGGGATTGCCAACAATACACATTTGAACTGAAAGAGAAGATTTTAACAATGATGTCGCCAGATCAGATGATTACCTTCTCATTGGGTCCCTTCAGACACATTGATCAAATCATTTTTACTTTTCATGCGCTGGTTAAAAAGATTATTGAAGATCTTTGTTCTCATCCTTTGCAGTGTCATAATAATCTTGCACGAGAACTGAGGGAAGATCCTGACATTATCATTGCACCAGCAGATAAGGGAGGTACTATCGTTTTCATGGATACAGTTAAGTATGTAGACAAAGTTTTCTGTCAACTCAGAGATCACACTTTTTACTTACCTTTGTCTGAAGATCCCACCTTGATGCTGAAAGCTGAGATAGATGGTCTTTTATTTGATGCTTTTCAGGAAAATTGTATTACTTATAAGGAATTCCAATTTGTAAAGGTGGAGACTCATGTTATACCAGTGATATATATATCTTGACATAGATTCACAAATCCCTCGACTGTCCACCAGGTTGCCCTATAATCTCTGCTAGGACTAACTGCTACATCCTCTGTAGACAAATTTTTGAGACCTTTTGTTTCTTTGCTACCATTATACCTCAGGGATTCTTCAACTATTATTAAGACATTTGAGACATATTCTGGTCCTTTTGAAAATTTACATTTGTTCATCATAGACATTGAATTATTATACACTAATGTCCCTCAAGAATGGTGTGTTACAGATCATCCAGAGGGTGTTAGAATTGAGGCAACCCCCCATTCGGGCTCTTACATGTTATTTGTATTAGCTTGCAACCTTGGTGCTCAAAAGGAATTATTTTATGTTTGATGTCAGGTTTTCAGCAAATTATAGAGACCACCATGGGAGCCGCCGTGGGAGTCACCATGGTTCCAGATGCTGCTAATAGATATATTTTTAATTTATATGTGGGCCATCTTGAAAAACAGTGGCTCCTTTAGATGTCCCTTTAAAAAAAAAAATATCCAATTTTGGTGATCCTATATCGATGACATTTTTATTTTGTGGAATGGGGATTTGACTATTCTTATTCTTGCACAGTTTTTGCTTGGCTTAATGACCATGCTACTAATTTACATTTTGCTTCTACAGTGAGCTCAACATCTGTATCTTTTTGGACTTCATGATCACAAACAGTGTGATTCATTTGGATTTTCTGTCTTTCACAAACTGACCGGCCGCACCACACTGTTTCAGTACTCAAGTTCCCATTTACACAACCTGAGGGAGACTCTGCCAGACAGGCAGTTTTTGAGGTTGAGGAGATTGTGCTCTTCCATTACCAAATTTTTGCAAGCTAGGTTTTATGCTAGAGGCTGCCTGTGATCAGTGGTAAAACAATCTTACTCCAGGGCTAAGTGAGCCAATCATGACTTCTTGCTATGAACTCAGTTTCATTCTTCAGATTGAACCCTATAATGTATGTTTGTAAATATTGTTCTGTTCTTCAGTTACATTCAGTTTTTTATTTTTTTACCTCTTTGATCTAAAACGTGGATGTAATAATAGAGATGAAATTGTTAAGAACATAAGAACATAAGAAATTGCCATGCTGGGTCAGACCAAGGGTCCATCAAGCCCAGCATCCTGTTTCCAACAGAGGCCAAACCAGGCCACAAGAACCTGGCAATTACCCAAACACCAAGAAGATCCCATGCTACTGATGCAATTAATAGCAGTGGCTATTCCCTAAGTAAACTTGACTAATAGCAGTTAATGGACTTCTCCTCCAACAACTTATCCAAACCTTTTGTGAAGCCAGCTACACTAACCACACTAACCACATCCTCTGGCAACAAATTCCAGAGATTTATTGTGCGTTGAGTGAAAAAGAATTTTCTCTGATTAGTCTTAAATGTGCTACTTGCTAACTTCATGGAATGCCCCCTAGTCCTTCTATTATTCGAAAGTGTAAATAACCAATTCACATCTACTCATTCAAGACCTCTCATGTTCTTAATGACCTCTATCATATCCCCCCTCAGCCGTCTCTTCTCCAAGCTGAACAGCCCTAACCTCTTCAGCCTTTCCTCATAGGGGAGCTGTTCCATCCACTTTATCATTTGGTTGCCCTTCTGTGTACCTTCTCCATCACAACTATATCTTTTTTGAGATGTGGCAGCCAGAATTGTACACAGAATTCAAGGTGTGGTCTCACCATGGAGCGATATAGAGGCACTATAACATTTTCTGTTTTATTAACCATTCCCTTCCTAATAATTCCTAACATTCTGTTTGCTTTTTTGACTACTGCAGCACACTGAGCCGACAATTTTAAAGTATTATCCACTATGATGCCTAGATCTTTTTCCTGGGTGGTAGCTCATAATATGGAACTGTTGCATTTGTGCCTTTTCTCGCCCCTGGCTCCACCCTTTCTACCTTGGGAGCGACTCCCTTCGGTTCTGACAGACAGATGCAGCCGTGGCTTCTCCCTGCCTCTTGGTCCTGGTGTCTCCGGGCTGGCTTGACGCTACGAATCCGCCATGTTCCTGATGACATAAGGGCGTGCGCGTGCTCCAGACTTGTACCAGCAAGGGCGCGAACCTCGGGGGCATCATCCCGTAGTGACGTCATCCATTTTCACTTTAAAAGGTCTTTGTTTGCTAACCTCTAATGAGTTACAAGGAACTCCAATAGGACTTGCTTCGGCAGTCCACGATACTTGCAACAATGATCCGAGTCAGCGAGGGGAATCTTTCTCCTCTGCTCGGCCTTTTCAAACTTACCAGGAGTACCCGCTCCATGGTGTCTCCGCTCTCTCTTCTTGATTTCAGATTGCCAAGATGGGATCTGGTACTCACTCCTCGAGGGCCTGCGTCCCTGAATACTCAGAAGACTCCTCATTGCCTGGAAGCAATCGCAGACGTGAACACAGTGAGTTCTATTGTAGATAGGAATCGGTACTCGCTCCACGAGGGCCTACATTCCTATAGCTCTGAAGACTCCCTTCCGTCCAAGATGTTATTGCAGGTACGGAGATCGAGAGTTATATTGGCAAGATTGCAGATAGGAACCGGTACTCGCTCCACGAGAGCCCATGTTCCTAGAATCCTTTACAGACTCTCTTCTACTCTAGAAGCCATTTCATATACAGCTATTGTGAGTTCTTATTACAGACTTTTTATAGGAACCAGTGCTCGCCTACGGCTCCTGTTCCTGAATGTACTGAAGACTCTCTGTGGCATAGAGACCACTGCAGACATCTACTATTGTGAGTGTACCATCTTGTATCCAGTATATCCAGTCTCTCTCTACAGCTCAGCATCCCAGAGATTATATTCCAGTATCAGAAGGACTTCAGCCCTGCCAAACACATCGACTTACTACTGCCACCACTGGTGGTCCAGCTTCCAGCTTAATAAAGAACTATTTGTGTTTACTTCATATTCTAGCCTAGCTGGTGGTTCCTCTCAGGATCTTCTCCTGGGGGCACTGCCTTCTGCCATCGGCCCAGGGATTCACCATTGCCTCCAAGTGGTCATTCCTTACACTACTGTCACTCTGTGGGAGCCAACCACTACCGACCACTAACACCGCTTACGGAAGTATTATATAGATATCTACCTTCTCTTTCTATGGGACTTGCCAGCAGCCTATATATAACAGATTGCTACTCCATAGCAGAGGCATGATAGATTGCTATCTCAGTAGCGAAGTACAATATACCTATTGTTAGCTCCTCTCCTCAGAAGAGTATCATTGAACAGATTGCCAACTCCTCTTCCCTGGGGAGCTGATCCATAACAGATTGCTACCTCCTTTCCTTACAGGAGCATCTAACAGCAGTTCGCTAGCAGATTACTAACTCTGCCCTCCTGGTGGGGTAAGCACTACAGATAGCTAACTCCTTCCCTCTGGAGGAGCAGATCTTGACAGATTGCTAACTTCTCCCCCTTTCAGGAGAAAAGCAGAACAGATTAGAGATGTGAATCGTGTCCTCGATCGTCTTAACGATCAATTTCGGCTGGGAGGGGGAGGGAATCGTATTGTTGCCGTTTGGGGGGGTAAAATATCGTGAAAAATCGTGAAAAATCGTGAAAAATCGAAAAAACGTAAAATCGCAAAACCGGCACATTAAAACCCCCTAAAACCCACCCCGACCCTTTAAATTAAATCCCCCCCAAATGACTTAAATAACCTTCGGGTCCAGTGGCGGTCCGGAACGGCAGCGGTCCGGAACGGGCTCCTGCTACTGAATCTTGTTGTCTTCAGCCGGCGCCATTTTCCAAAATGGCGCCGAAAAATGGCGGCGGCCATAGACGAACACGATTGGACGGCAGGAGGTCCTTCCGGACCCCCGCTGAACTTTTGGCAAGTCTTGTGGGGGTCAGGAGGCCCCCCCCCAAGCTGGCCAAAAGTTCCTGGAGGTCCAGCGGGGGTCAGGGAGCGATTTCCCGCCGCGAATCGTTTTCGTATGGAAAATGGCGCCGGCAGGAGATCGACTGCAGGAGGTCGTTCATCGAGGGTTGAACGACCTCCTGCAGTCGATCTGCCGGCGCCATTTTCCGTACAAAAACGATTCGCGGCGGGAAATCGCTCCCTGACCCCCGCTGGACCTCCAGGAACTTTTGGCCAGCTTGGGGGGGGCCTCCTGACCCCCACAAGACTTGCCAAAAGTCCAGCGGGGGTCCGGAGGGACCTCCTGCCATCCAATCGTGTTCGTCTATGGCCGCCGCCATTTTTCGGCGCCATTTTGGAAAATGGCGCCGGCTGAAGACAACAAGATTCAGTAGCAGGAGCCCGTTCCGGACCGCTGCCGTTCCGGACCACCGCTGGACCCGCAGGTTATTTAAGTCATTTGGGGGGGGGGGGTTCGGGAGGGTGGGGGATTTAATTTAAAGGGTCGGGGGTGGGTTTTAGGGGGTTTTAGTGTGCCGGCTCACGATTCTAACGATTTATAACGATAAATCGTTAGAATCTCTATTGTATTGTGTTCCATAACGGTTTAAGACGATATTAAAATTATCGGACGATAATTTTAATCGTCCTAAAACGATTCACATCCCTAGAACAGATGGCCTACTCTGCCCTCCTGGCGGGGTGAGCGATAACAGATTGCTAACTCCTCCTCTCTGGAGGAGGAGAGCGTAACAGGAACCTAACATCGTGTAACTACAGCAAAAGTTATTTTTCCCTATATGCAACACCTTGCACTTGTCCACATTAAATTTCATCTGCCATTTGGATGCCCAATCTTCCAGTCTTGCAAGGTCCTCCTGTAATATATCACAATCCGCTTGTGATTTAACTACTCTGAATAATTTTGTATCATCCACAAATTTGATACTTCACTCATCATATTCCTTTCCAGATCATTTATATATATATATATATATATATATATATATATATATATATATATATATATATATATATATATATATATTGAAAAGCACCGGTCCAAGTACAGATCCCTGAGGCACTCCACTGTTTACCCTTTTCCACTGAGAAAATTGACCATTTAATCCTACTCTCTGTTTCCTGTCTTTTAACCAGTTTGTAATCCATGAAAGGACATTGCCTCCTATCCCATGACTTTTTAGTTTTCTTAGAAACCTCTCATGAGGGACTTTGTCAAACGCCTTCTGAAAATCCAAATACACTACATCTACCGGTTCACCTTTATCCAAATGTTTATTAACCCCTTCAAAAAAATGAAGCAGATTTGTTAGGCAAGATTTCCCTTGGGTAAATCCATGTTGACTGTGTTCCATTAAACCATGTCTTTCTATATATGCTCTACGATTTTGATCTTGAGAATAGTTTCCACTATTTTTCTCGGCACTGAAGTCAGGCTCACTGGTCTATAGTTACCCGGATCGCCCCTTTAGCCTTTTTTAAATATTGGGGTTACATTGGCCACCCTCCAGTCTTCACTCTTCAGGTACAATGGATGATTTTAATGATAGGTTACAAATTTTAACCAATAGATTAGAAATTTCATTTTTGAGTTTCTTTAGTACCCTAGGATGCATACCATCCGGTCCAGGTGATTTGCTACTCTTTAGTTTGTCCATCTGGCCTACTACATCTTCCAGGTTCACAGTGATTTGGTTCAGTTCATCTGACTCGTCACCCTTGAAAACCATCTCCGGAAATGGTATCTCCCCAACATCCTCATTAGTAAACAAGGAAACAAATAATTCATTTAGTCTTTCTGCAATGACCTTATCTTCCCTAAGAGCCCCTTTAACCCCTCGGTCATCTAAGGGTCCAACCAACTCCCTCACAGGTTTCTTGCTTCGGATATATTTTAAAACGTTTTTATGATGAGTTTTTGCCTCTATGGCCAACTTAATTTCAAATTCTTTCTTCGCCTGTCTTATGTTTTACACTTAACTTGACAATGCTTATGTTTTATCCTATTTTTTTCAATTGGATCCTTCTTCCAATTTTTGAAGGATTTTTTTTGGCTAAAATAGCCTCTTTCACCTCGCCTTTTAACCATGATGGTAATCGTTTTCCCTTTCTTCCACCTTTCTTAATGTGAGGAATACATATGGACTTCACCTCTAGGATTGTATTTTTAAACAATGTCCATGCCTGTTGAACACTTTTAACCTTTGCAGCTGCACCTTTCAGTTTTTTTCTATTTTCCTCATTTTATCAAAGTTTCCCTTTTGAAAGTTTAGTGTTAGAATTGCAGATTTACTTATTGTCCCCCTTCCAGTTATTAGTTTAAATTTGATCATGTTATGATCAGTGTTGCCAAGTGGCCCCACCACCGTTATCTCTCTTGCCAAATCTTGGATTCAACTAAGAATTAAATATAAAATTGCTCCCTCTCTTGTTGTTCCTGAACCAATTGCTCCATGAAGCAGTCATTTATTACATCCAGGAACTTTGGGGCGGATTTTAAGAGCCCTGCTCGCGTAAATCCGCCCTCTCCCATCTTACTTCTTAGACTTCTGGCATTGGCATTCAGACATTTCAAAGTGTGTTTTTTGTTTGTATTAACAACCTGCTTTTCAGTTGTTAGGGATAATTTGGAAATCATTAGCTTCGGTGATTTTTTACATATAGGCAAATGGACTACATTTGCTTTTATTGGAATCTCTCTGTTGGGATGCCCTAACTCTCCTGTTTCACTAGTATCCTTCAAGGATACCTTTCTCCGAACCATGCAGTGCTGACTGTTGGCTTTTCCCCTTGTTCTAGTTTAAATGCTGCTCTATCTAGGGATGTGAATCGTTTTTTGATGATTTTAAAAAATTGTCGATATTTTTTAAATCGTCAAAAATCGTTAGAGTGCGTGATACAATACAAATTCCCCCGATTTATCGTCAAATATCGTTAAATCAGGCACGGGAATTATTTGGGGGGAGGGCGGGAAAACCAGCACACCAAAACAACCCCTAAACCCACCCGACCCTTTAAAACCAATCCCTTACCCTCCCCCACCCTCCCGAACCCCCCCAAAATGTTAAATTACCTGGTGGTCCAGTGGGGGGGTCCCAGCGCGATCTCCTGCTCTTGGGCCATCGACACCATTTTGGCTGCCACTAATATAAATGGCGCCGATGGCCCGATAAAAAAACAAAACCCACCCGACCCTTTAAACCGACCCCCTTAGCCTCCCCCACCCTCCTGACCCCCCCCTCCAAAACCTTTTTAAATTACCTGGTGGTCCGGGGGGGGGGGGGGCGCGGGGAGCGATCTCCTGCTCTCGGGCCATCGGCTGCCACTCATAAAGATGGTGCTGATGGCCCTTTGCCCTTACCATGTGACAGGGTATTAGTGCCATTGGCCGGCCCCTGTCACATGGTAGGAGCACTGGATGGCCGGCCCTTGGTCGCAACAGACACACACAAACTCTAAAGAATATATCCCTCAATTTCACCTTTCACCATTTAATTTAGTATCTTTCATTTAGTATCTGTTTCATTTACACATGTTAATGTTACAGGTGATTTTCCAGGTCATTTCCCTTATGGCAAATGCTCCATATATCCACAGTCCTCTTCAGCAAGATGTTTTGAATGGCAAATTTTTTTCGTAGAGTAGGGTCTGTATGGGGCCCCTTAGGCCAGAGAGTTACTTCCCCTCCCATATCTGTTCATGTCTCTGGCCAAACGTAAGGGACCTACTTTTGAATGTGGGTGCTTAACTTTTCCAGGATTCCCCTCCCCCAGCCTTTTTGGGGAATCATTTAGAGATTTTCAGGAGACCAACAGTTCCCTCTGTCACATGTCAAAATGTAACATTTTAACACTGATAAGAGTCTTTCTGCTGCATGAATCTACCAGAGCTTGGGTAGGACCTCTTCCAAGTTGACCGACATCGCAAAGACCTTAGGTCCCAACCAAGGAATATCCACAGTTACAGCTTTGAAGCTTCACAAATGTGCATGCCCTTTTTTAAACTCCTATATCCCTATTTTTGTAACTGATTCTCTTATTTCATTATGCCTCTCCAAATGTTACCCTATCACACTTTTTTTTACTTTCACTACTGTACCTTATTACCTTATCTATATCAGAAATGCTGTATCTCATCACTGAGGCCCGTGTCTAGGACCAGGTCAGATACCAGTGCCAGGCCCAGAGTGACCAGGGGGATGGTAATAACAGGAGATGTCACAGCTGAGAGGAAAAGAGGCTGCCAGCAAAGTCCAACCTGCTGGCGGCTGAAGAGGAAATTTGGTGCCATTACAGTGTTCCCTGTGAAATGCTTTCTGTGTGCCCACACACAACTTTGCCCACTTCAGCACCAACCAACCCCCAAAGAGCAGGAAGGTGGTGGTGGGGCCAATGAGAAAGAATCCTGCAGGGCTCATGGTGGAGCTCATTCCAACAGGAATATTTAGGTCCAGGCCTAAACCAGCCAGACACTGGGGCCCAGCACTAGGTCAGATCCTTTTACCAAGACCCAGGCATATGTCAAGGCCTGATGCAGGGGCCAGGCATAAAGCTGGGTCTTGTCAACAAGACCAGCCAACTCAGGAGCCCATCCTATCATTGAAGCCCGGGCCTGATATCAAAGACCAGCCCAAGGTTCCATTGCTGACACTCAGGCCCAATGCCAGGGTACTGATGAAGTCTGATTCCTTTCAGTAAGACTTAGGTCTGATTTTGGAGCTTGGCCTAAGCCTGCATACTCTTGCCAATGCCCAGGTTTAGGCCAGGGCCCTGGCAGAGGATGAGGCCCGGGTCTAGGCCTAGGTTCAACATGGGTGCTTTTCCCAAGTCCAGGTCCTATCACTGAGTTCCAGACTTAAGCCTAGGCCTAGACCCAGGCCAGATGCTAGGGTGCAGCCTGAAGCCAGATTCCATCACCAAGGCCCAGGGTAAGGTCTAGGCCTGACACTGGGTTGTGGCCCAAAGGCAGGACCAATTGTTGAGGTCTTGTTCTAGGCCTAGGCCCAATTCCAGGGCCTGGTCCAAAGCCAGGTCCAGTCGCAGAGGCCCAGGCCTAGACCCAGGCCAGATATCGAGTCTAGGTTGAGTCCAGGTCCCATTGCCAAGGCCCAGGCTTAGGTCTAAGCCCAATGTCAGGGTCTGGCCCAAGACTGAGTCTTGTCAGCAAGGCTCAGTCCTGGGCCTAGGCCTAAGCCCAAGGTGAGGTCATGTTACTGAGATCTGGTCCCTTCTGAGGCCCGATTCTAGAGCTTTGCCTGTAACCAGGTCCTGTCATTGAGGACCAGGCCTAGGTCCAAGCCCAATGTCATGGCCTGGCCTGGGTCCCATCACCGAGTCACAGGTCTGAGCCTAGGCCTAAATCCAAGGCCAAATACTATCACTGAGGCCATGTCACATCACTGAGGCCCAGGAAAGTATTGACCATCATACCTAGGACCATATATAACTGGTTTGATATAGGTTCTTATTTATAATCATCTGTCCAAAATACATTAAAATTAGTTTCATCTGCTTTTTAAGTCTTTTTTTCTTCTTGCTTATTAAAATCCTACTTATATAAAAAATATGATAGTTCAAAAAGGTGCGACGAATCCATGTTTCAAAAAGCTCTGCTTTAGGTGATATTGCAACAACAATTACTTTTTTTATTTTCTTTATTTCTTTCTTTATAAAAATTTATATCCCACCCATGCCAAGGCTCTAGGCGACGTACAGCATACATACATAATTAATACAAATAAAACAAAAAACATAAAGTTTCTTACAAACAGAACAAATACTAAATAAAGTTTATAAACCTGCATGCAAAGATACCAAATTGGCTACAGGAAAGCTTGCCTAAACAATTAGGTTTTAAATTGTCTTTTAAATTCTTTTAAATCTGTTGTAAGATGCCATTCTTGAAACAGTGAATTCCATATTATTGGGCCAGGCACCAAAAATGCACATTCGCTAGTTTCAGTCAAATGTGCATGACATGGAGATGACACATCCAGCAAACTGCATTGTGATGATCTTAGAGCTCTGGAAGGATGTAAATCCACAGCATGAAATTTGCCTATGGTAAAGAGTCAAGGGCAAGCAATTCATGAATCAACATGGCTGCTTTATAGATTATATGTCATTATATTGCCAACCAATGTAGCTCAAACAATATTGGAGTGATGTGCTCCCTCATGCTATGGCGAGCAGCCATATTTTGCAGAATTTGAAATGAACATATCAGAATCACAGGAATATGAATGTACACAGCATTGCAATAATCAAGCAGAGGAGCTATTACAGCCTGAACCACTGTTCTGAAGTCAGAGTTATTTAAGAGTGGCTTTAAATCACAGAGAACATGATTCCTGATAACAGATCTGATCTGATCCTTCAGTCCGAGTTCAGAATCTATTCTATATAGACACTAAGACTGCGGATCTTACAGGAAACCTGTAGCGCACTCAACCTTTAACTGGAAGGGAAGTTCAGTGAGAGTGCCTCACTAGATGATCAGAAGCACCATCTTAGAAAGGTTTAGAACCAACCTATTGTGGGAGAGCCACTGCTGAATGGTGGACAGTGACACACAGCAAGAAACAACCACAGATATCTTGGTCCAGGAAGAATTAAGTGGTGTTAATAGACTTCTGCTTCCACTGCTGCATTTTCATTGAATACTCTGAAAGTAAAACGCAATACAATTTTTTTTAAAGGTTCACAGAATCATTCTTCATCCCATCTCATTTGAGCAAGGTTCCTAGTTTTTCAACATATTACACTCATTGGTTCTGAAGTCATCAAGCCATATCCTCATTGGGCCATACATCTTAATGCTAAATTGTTTACCATTCCATTTCCTCATTCATCCTCATTGGAGTTATGGGACTCCCAATAAATTAGCAGCTGGAACTAGTACACTAAGGTAGCCCCATGTAATTCTGAATGAATCAATTTTTATATGCACTCATTAATTCTGACTACAAAGAGAAAATATCAATGACTTCTAAGTCATCACATAACGATGTTTCTTTGAATATTTTAACTACATACTAATCTATTTTCACCCAAAGAAAGTGATTGCTGTTGCAATAACCCCTGAAGCAGAGCTTCTTGAAACATGGATCCATGTCTCAAATGTTTGGGCTACCACCATTTTTTTAGATTAGCTGGATTTTAATGTGCAAAAAGAAAAGAAAATACTAAAAAAAATGGATGAAACTGACTTTAATATATTCTGAACTGATGATAAATAAGAACATTTATAAAGCAAGTGATAGGTATGATGGTCCATTCTATCCTTCAAATTGGTGTCATATGAGTTATCTATTCAATTGAAGGAACTATTAAGAGTGTGGGACGGGATCATACATTAACTTAGTAATACTTTCTAGCCCCTGAATTATTGGACCTGCTGTCTAGGGGTTTAGGGATCACATCATTAGCTAGTAGTATGGCTGTAATCTTTGGGGAAAGGATTAAATGGACACAACTCACTGAGTTGTAAAAAGAAAGATCAGGTAAACTATGTTTTACAAAAAGCACTGGGCATTAAAATTCAGTTATATCATTCTTGTGTCAAGTACAGTAACAAGAATGGGAATTGGCACTCACTTAACCCATTCTCATTACAGTCTTTGGACTGTAATCTTATGACCTACCTCTCAAGAGAATGGTAAATGAGATTTTAAACAAAAGAGGAGGACAGAGAAATATGGGAAATAAAGATTTAAATAGAAATGAGAAAATTGGAAAAAAGGGGGCAAACATGTCCCTTGTTGTTATGTTTTGTTAGGAGCAAAATGACACTTTTTTTTTCAAATAAAAAAAGAATATAATTTTGTAAAACATTGCAGGGTTATTCACTCGTTGCCAGACTTTATTTTTAGTTCAATTTATTTATTAGAGTTTACAATGCATAACCAACAGCAAATAAGAAAAAAACAAACCAAACAAACATGAAAATATCCCCCAATACAAGTCAGACGAAATAGTACCACTAATACCAATGAAGAGGTCAAAAAATGCTGCACAGGATCCCACATCCTTTTACTGCTGTAGCAAGTTCATATTCAGAATATTTGCAAACAGTGTTCTACTACATATTACAATCTAAAACGTTGTTGTCTTTCCAGTGTGTAAAAATCAGTTTTAAAGCTTTTGATAATCAAAAATCAAGAAGTCATTTCTCACTTCCAATCAAAAAAGATTGTACAAATGATTGGAAAATAACAATATGGAACGATAGAGATTTCTGAAAGTAAAGATTAGTACAAATACACTCCTACACTTGTTGGCAAAACATAACTTAAAAAAAAGAAAAGCATGTGCAATTGTGACTCATCCCCCATGTTACATGGCCAGCATTTGACATCCGCATTACAAAACTTTTTTGTAACTTTATCAAGAGTCCAAACAGCTTTATGAGCAATATAAAACAAAGACTGATTAAATGAAGCTAAAGAAGACACATGAATAGATTTATTCCAGCATTTATGCCAAGAATTAGATCTGGTTCTAAATCCAAGTCTTTTTCGCAGACCTTTTCAGAACCCATATACTTACACAGGGCTCCAGACAAAAACTTGATAAAATCGTGAAACTTTTCTAGTGTAGGAAGAAATGCTTAAATATATTGACAAGATAGGTGATTGCTCATGCAAACCTAATAAATTTGTATTTGCAGAAGAAAGACAATGCGTTAACTGCATCCATCTGAAATAGTGAAAACCAGACAGGCCAAAATCGGCCTGCAAGTGGGTAAATGATTTCCATTTGTTATCAAATATCAGATATTCCAAAACCCAAATGCCCTTCACGAATCAAGATTTCCACCAAAATGACGGTTTATTAATTTTAAAGTTAGGATTATGCCATACAGGGTTTTCCTGGAAAGCACACTAGAAGGATTTATATACTGCTTGAAAGAGGAAAATACATTGAGAGTTACTCAGACAGTCAAAAACTCTTGTACCAAAGAGGGATAAGACATATCTGGAAAGAGGTTACATGGACTAGGAGCTGTCAACACCTCTTTCAATTGAAGCCAAACAGGTTTTCAGATTCCATGGCATCACTCAACCACAAGCTGAGTTGATATATCAAAAATGCCTTATGATATGGAACAAAATCAGGCAAATTCACACCCCCACAGTCATGAGACATTTTAAGCTTATGCAAAGCAATCCTAGGGGGCTTAGATTTCCACAGAAATGTAACAAGTGTACATTCCAGCCATTTATAGATGTTTAATTCAAGAGACAAAACCATTATACCCAAAATATAAATCACCTTGGGAACAATGACCATTTGTATTGCCTCCATTCTCCCCTACCAAAATAACTTAGAGATCAAGTCCGTAACTATATCTTTCAATTTAGTCACATTTTTTCCCAAAGTCTCTTTCAAAGTAACCCCAAACTACACACTTAGGTACTGCAGCCCACTGGAAGGGATAACCAGAGAGATGAGTTCTAGTAACTCAAAATAGCTGAAAATGTATCAATAAGGAGGACACATAGAATCCAAGAAGAGAAACAATAACATATCTTTTGCATAAAGGGATACCTGGATTCAGTCTAGTTAAACTTGAGCTCAGTGATCTTTCATGTAGAACGAATAGCTATCACAAAGGGTTCCAAAGATAGACTGAAAAATAAAAGGGAAAGAGGACAACCTTGCTGCATACCTTAGTACAACTGAAACAAATCAGAAGTGAAACCATTAATATATACCCTAGCCATTTGAGAGGCATAAAGCAGTTTAACCATATTAAAAAAATTGGGACTGAATCCAAACCATTCCAAAACAGAAAATAAATACACATTCCACCCAATAAAAGGCCTTTTCTGCATCCAATGACAAAGCCATCGTGGGAATCTCCAGATTGTTTGGGATAGAAAGTACATTAAAAAAAAAAGCCCAGCATTGTCATAAATTGATCTCTCAGGCATAAAACCATTTTGATCTTTTTGCACTACTGTCCCGATGACCTTATCAATCTTTTCCTAAAATCTTTACAAAGATTTTACAATCCACATCCACATTGATAAGATAAATGGGGCAATAATTATGTACATACAGTGGGTCTTTATCTGTTTTTTTTCCAATACAATAATTCTAGTTTCATTGAAAAAGCCAGTCGCAGCACTTGCTTGTAAAAGGACATTATATAAAACGTGAAGCTTAGGCACTAACTCTTTCTTAAAAGCTGAATAAAATTTTGTAAAACATTACAGAAAATTCATCTTGACCTGGTGATTTATTAGGTGACAAGGCATTAATAGCTTCAGTTATTTTATCATCAGTAATGTCCCTATCTAAAAAAATCCTACTCCCTTAAAGAAAGGACCAGATGTTCCAACAGGTCTAAGAACTGCCCCAATCATTGTCAAGATATACTGACTAATTTTAAAAGGAATTTGCTTGTGCTCATAAACACATATATCAGTGCGCGAGCAGATATATGCTGCAATTTTATATTATGCATGCATGAATGCGCATCTTGTTTAAAATCCCCCTGCCATGCATATGTGTGTGCATAATCTTAAGAGACGACTTGAGTCAATGTTCCGCGAATATTTCCACTAGGGCTTTAGCGGCTTTTACGTACATATGCAGGCAAATTTTGAAACATGCTTGTATGAGGGAAAAATCTTTTTTCCAATTAGTCTACAAGTTTTTCAGGTTGATAGTGTTGCGCCCATAGGTCGCAGATGGTTGCGCCCTCTATTGCTCACCTTTTTCCTGCCTCAATCAGTTCATTTTGGGAAGATGGCTGCCTCTGCTTCTCCACGCCAACCCCTCCGGCGTCCCTGGTCTGGCATGGGTGATTGCGTTCGCCATCTTTCTCCTGGAGTCACCTAGGGCACGCGTGCGCACGCAGCCCCGTCCTTTACATGCATCATTGTGGGAACCTCGGGTGTGTCCCCACTGCATGACGTCACAAGTTCTGGTATTTAAACTCCATTCACGATTCCTAATACGAGTTAGCAAGGAATCCTCCATGCTGATCTCTCTATGTTACCAGAGTCTTCAGCTCTGTGTACTCTCGCTCCAGGAAGACTTAGGTACCCACTCCATGGGGGCCTTGCCTCGTTCCTCTACACCCTCCGGGGTTATCTGCTACCAACAAGGATGCCTAAGGTACCCACTCCTCGGGGGCCTTGCCTCGCTCTTATCTACCCTCTGGGGTTGGCTACCACCAACAAGGACGCCTAAGGTACCCGCTCCTCGGGGGCCTTATTTCGTCCCGGACGTCCACTCCTCGAGGGTTCTCTCCTACTACATCTGCCAGCATCAGAGTGAGTACTACCCCTCCGGTTCTGTCTCTGCATTGTCTCATCTCTCTCTTCATAGATCCTCAGCCTACCCCGCACCGCGGACCACTACTGAATCTACTCTCACTGGCTTTTCCATCTAGGCCTGAGTTCTCGGCTTACCCCGCTTCGCGGACCACTACCAGAGCCATCTCCCTCTTGGGACCTGCTGAGACTGGAGCTGCCATTTCCACTCTGCAGCCTTCAGGCAGAACATTGCCATCAGACGTCTCCTCTGCTGGCTGGGATCATTACCCGTTCCTCAGGATACCATCTACATTGCAGTATATTAAAAACTAACTTCTCTGTGTCCATCTCTGCTCAGGAGCTAGCCTATCGCTGCAAGTCCCCACAGGGCACACCCCTGTGGGAGGTGCCATCTCTTGCAGTGACCAAGGGCCCACGCCTCAATGTCCAAAGTATAACAGATTGCTAACTCCATGGACATGACTCAGCTCACAGCCTTACAGGCCATTCCTGGCCTGGCCCAGTGGATTACAGAGCAACAGAAATCTTTGGAGACACTAGCCACTGCTTTCAACCAGTTGAATGCCCAACTGAATATGCCGACAGTTCCAGAGAAAGAATCTTCTCCTCAAGTGGTTGCAGTTTGCACCACTGTACCGCTTCCAGTTCCTACACGCTTCTCTGGTGATGCCCAGATGTGCAGGGGTTTTATTAATCAGTGCTGTGTGCACTTCTCATTGCAACCAAACTACTTTCCCAATGCTGTTTCCAAGACTACCTATATCCTATTGCTACTTGATGGAAGAGCCCTGGCTTGGGCTTTACCTCTCTGGGAACGCAGTGACCCTGTTTTAAATGATCTGACTGACTTCTTGAACCTGTTCAAATCAGTATTTGATGATCCAGCACATCAGACCATCGCAGGGTCTACTCCATCTTCAACAAGGAAGTAAGCCTTTACCAGACTATGTTATTGAATTCAAAACACTAGCATCTGAGCTCCATTGGGACTTGGGATGTCTACGTGCTATATTTTTAGAGGGCCTCAACACCCGTATAAAAGATGAACTAGCGGCTCATGCCTTACCAGACACCCTGGAATCTCCCATTGATTTGGCTGGGAGAGTCGATCGCAGGCTACGCGATCGGACTCAAGAGGCAAAGTGTCACAAGAAGCACTCTACGGGAGGTAATCACCCTCGAGTAATGCAGAAAATTTCAGCACAATCTTCTGCACCCAGTGAAGAAGAAGAAGAACATAGTAGATAGGACGCAGTCACCTGACCTCTAAAGAGAGACATTTTCACAGATGCTCAAGTCTCTGTATGTACTGCGGCCAATCCGGCCATGCTGTCCAGACCTGCCCTATCTGTCTGGGAAAAGGGCAGACCTAGGATCTGCTGGAGGACTTCTCCTAGGTCTAACTGCATCATCTCCTCCATTATCTCTCCCATCTCTGGAGGCCTTGAATTTTCAACACTCGCACTCATAGACTCAGGTGTGGGAGGACATTTTATGGTAAAGAGAATTGCAGACCATCTGCGAATTCCCACTATACCAATAGCTACCCCCTTATAGCTGTCTTCTATACATGGAGAACCACTTCCAGGGGAGGTCTCAGTACCACGCAACCCATATGCCTTCGCACAGGGGCCTTACACACTGAGAACTTCTCCTTTCTGCTCCTTGAGAAGGCCATTCACCCCATGGTACTCAGCCTACCGTGGCTACAGTAACACCATGGAGCTTTCTGAGTGGGGCCCTGGCTGCCATGATCATTGTCTTGCCAAAGTTTCACCGCTGCCCTGCATGACAACGACTCCCTCTCTACCTGGTCTACCACTGCAATATGCGTCTTTTCAGGACATCTTCTCCAAGCAAGCAGCAGATGTATTACCTCCACAGAGGACCTTTGATTGTGTGATAAATCTCAAACCTAACTCGGAGCCTCCCAATAACAGAGGTCTCAATGAAATCATCATCAAGGATCGCTACCCTCTACCGTTGATAACTGAGCTGTTCGACAGATTCCAGGGGGCCAAGATGTTTACTAATTTGGACTTAAAAAGGGCCTACAACTTGGTCCGAATCTATCACGGTGATGAATGGAAAACAGCTTTTAACACCCATGATGGACACTTTGAATACTTAATCATGCCCTTTGGACTGTGCAATGCACCAGCGATGTTTCAGAATATGATGAATGACATTTTGCAAGATTTACTGTACCAGTGCGTGGTGGTATATTTAGATGACATCCTGATTTTCTCTCAGGACATCCAGACACACCAGGCAGACGTGATAAAGGTACTACAAAGGCTATGTGACAATCGCCTATATGTGAAACTCGAGAAGTGTGCGTTTCACCAGGAATCAGTGCCCTTTCTGGGGTACATGGTTTCCAAGAATGGCTTCCAGATGGACCCTCAAAAGCTGAAAAGCATTCAAGAGTGGCCTCAACCCACTGGCTTAAAAGCATTGCACTGTTTCCTCAGCTTCACAAACTATTACCGTACCTTCATCAAGCACTATACCACCCTAACAGCACCACTCATGGCCATGACCAGAAAAGGGGCTGATCCATCTCGTTGGTCCGCTGAGGCTGTAGTGGCCTTCCAAACTCTAAAAGAAGCTTTCCAAACCAAGCCTTGTCTTCGTCATCCCAATCCTCAGCATCCTTTCATCGTCAAGGTTGATGCCTCCGACTTCGGCATAGGAGCAGTACTGAGCCAATACAGAGATGCCAATGTCCTCCATCCCTGCTCTTTCTTCTCATGACAATTCTCTCCCGCAGAGAAGAATTATGGAAGTGGAGATAAAGAATTGCTAGCTATAAAATTGGCCTTTGAGGAGTGGCATCCCTGGTTGGAAGGTGCGTAGCACCAAATAATCTATGACATGCCCAACTCCTTAATTACCGGCAAGTGAGGTGGTCATTGCTTCTAGTCCTCTCCCAGGACTTGTAGCACCCGCTTCATGTTGGCTTATTAGTTAATCTGTGAAAGGCTCTGTACTTAGCACAGAAATCCCCAAACTGACACTATATGTGTCACCATTTGCAGTCAGAATGGCCAGAGAATAGATACAGATTAGGCTCTGATTGATTATTCAGGAACTTTATTAAGTTACAACAGATTGTTCAAAATTGTTGTTTTTATTTATGATGAGTTTCTTAGATTATGTATGTCTTAACTCTGTAAACCGTTTAGACTAAATTTTTATTTGTAAAGGCGGTATACAAACATTTCTAAATAAATAAATAAATAAAAACACTCTGCATACCTTCACAGCCTACAAAGAAGCAATTATGTATTTTATTTTATTTTATCTTATTTTACAATTGGTTATATTTTTGAGTTGTGCTTTATTATGTATTTTATTTTATCTTATTTTATGATCTGTTATATTATTTATTATGTATGTTATCCTTTGTTAACCACTATGATTGTCTTGGAAGGACAGTTTATAAATACAAGCAAATAAATAAATAAATAGAGTCTTGATATAATTCATAACTCTGGTTCATAATTTTGGTTCATTCAGCCATTCCCAGAATCCTCAGAGGGCTGATTCACACTGACACTGCTGAACTATAGTGAATTTTCTGACCATCTCAAGAGTCAAAGAATGTAGAAGAGTTGGGAAACTTGTGGCTCTGCAAAGCCTATAATTAAAGGCTAGGTGGGCATCAATGACAATATTTGCACCACAATACAGGGAAGCTTGGTTCGCATGAAGCCAAGATGCAAGCTTTTGTCTTACAGATGCCTATCTCAACGACAGGAGCCAGGTGAAAAGAAGACTTTTTAAGGTTACAGTTTTAATTAAAGTCCTGGCGCCAGCAAACGGAATTCAGGCCTATTTTCTATTCAGAACACAGACTCGCTATCTGTTTACACAACACAGCGGATCAAGAGAAGATCAGAAGAAACAAAGGGCATCAAAGCCATGTTGATAAAGGAACTTTTATGGTGGGAGGATGGACAGGTTTAGCTGGTGAAGAATTCTCAAGGTGGGGGAGTGATCCTCACAAGCATTTTCTATACATGATAGATTGTCATGACAACAGCATAATGTGTCTTTGTAAATGAGTCTTTGGGCAGTCACGTCATTCTGGAAACTTCGGCGGTGCTATATGTTTAACTATAAAAGAAGGATCACTTCCTGGATCCTATGAGATGCTTGTTATTTGAAAGACCAAGGGCACCCATTATATAGCATCTCCCAGGAACACTTTTAAAAAAGCCAAATAAAATGTATTTTATACCTTTTACTGAGTCTAAGTGTTCTTGCGTGCCTGGCCCTGAGTCCAGAAATTATGGACAGTCTTAGCCTTTCCTAAGGTTCCTCCTATTTCCCAATGGTCTCCTGTTCCCTCCTGAGCCTGGCTAGATATACACCTTCCCAGGGGCCTCCTCTCAGACCAGGATTCCCTGTTGTTTGGGGCTTAAGGTGGACTGGGCCATATCATTGGATGCAGTCCCACCCAGGAATGAGATTTGGTATCATAGTGGATAATATATTGAAATTGTCAGTTCAGTGTGCTGTGGCAATAAAAAAACAGAATGGTAAGGAATTATTATGAAGAGAATGGCAAATAAAACAATGGATGTCATAATGCCTTTGTATCACTCCATGGTGAGACTGCATCTTGAATACTGTGTGCAATTCTGGTCGCCACATTTCATAAAAGATATAGTTGCAATGGAGAAAGTGTAGAGAAGAGTGACCAAAATTATACGGGGCATGGAACAACTCTCTATGAGGAAAGGCTAAAGAGCTAAAGGCTAAAGAAGTTAGGGCTGTTCAGTTTGGAGAAGAGACAACTGAGGGGGATATGATAGAGGTCTACAAAATCATGAAAGGACTTAAACAAGTTAATGCAAATCAGTTATTTACTTTCTCAGATAATAGAAGGGCTAGGAAGCACTCCAAAAAGTTAGCAAGTAGCTCATTTTAAACAAATAAAAAAAATATTTTTCACTCAGTGCATACTTAAGCTCTGGAATTCATTGCCAGAGGATGTGGTTACAGCAGTTAGTGTAACTGGGTTTAAAAAAGGTTTGGATAAGTTCCTAGAAGAAAAATCCATAAACTGATATTAATTCATAAGCAATAGTAGCTTGAGATTTATTTGTTTGGGTACTTGCCAGGTACTTGGGACTTGGATTGGCCAGTATTGGAAACAAGATACTGGGCTTGATGGACCCTTGATATGACCCAGTATGGCATATCTTATGCTCTTTTGTTCTTTTGTAAAGTATTCTGGGGTTTTCTTGTGTATGCCCTTTCACAGGTAGTAAAGCTTATCGAATGCAGCAAAAATATTTTTTTCTGTCATGGGCTCAACATGGTGAAACCTTCTCCCAGTATCTTTACATAAAGAGGCTAGTATCAAGATCTGTAAAAAAAAACCTGAAGACACATCTAATCTGTGAAGCATTTAACATGTAGCTGTAGTTTATGTGCTGTTTATGTGTTCAGGTGATTGATTTTCTGTCTCATTTGTGTTTTACTTATTGTTGCTGGTTTTTTTTTTTTTTTTGTAACTTTTATTTTAAAGTTTAACATCAGAAATGTATACAGACAACAGAATAAGGCACTGAAATAAAACTGTGAAAATAATCCCCTCATGATGATTACCGACGGTAAGTACCGCATCAGCAACCTATAAGACCATTAGGGATGCTAAAGGGATACACATGAATACCAGGAGGTAGATGTAAACCATTTTGTCCATATACCCTCTTCCATCTCCCCTTCCCCTCCCTTCCCCACCCACAAACACTATGTAGAGGCAGCAGTTAGAAAAAGGGAAAACACAAAGAAATTACAATGCACATTGACAAAACTAAGAGGAAAAATGAAAATGAAATATGAGAGAAAAAAATGACTATGAACATCTTGAGGTCTAGAGGAGTCCAAAAACTGTGAGAATCGGACTGTATTGAGTCTGCTATAGGCATATTGTTGCTGTTTTTGTATTTGGTTATGGATGATGTATCAGACCAAAAGCCATCTTGACCCTTGGATAAGGCAGCATATACATTTCCAAAATAAATAAATAAACAAATAGTGGTCAGTAGGCTTGAGGATTTTTGGCAATCTCTCCATAATGTCTTGGATTTTGGCACCCGGAAGACAGTACACTTCCTGGGACATGTCTGATGGGCAGATGGATGTCTCTGTGCCCACCAGAAGTGAATCACCAACCACCACTACCCTCCAACTCCAAAGTGTAGTGGTTGTTGAGCCTGCAGCTTTGGGGTCTGAATGTTTTGGTTCCTCCTCATCCTGGGATGGTTTCTTCTCTGTATATATAACACAAATGAGATGTACGAATACATGAAAAATGTGTCCAATGCATATTTCAATTTTAACAATGTTCATTCAAAAAAATAATGACACTATTTCACAAAATGTAATAACACTATTTCACAATGATTTCTAATAAATTCATTAATAAAACCCTCAAAAAGCTCCCTATGCTCTTTGGAAACCTTTTTAGTTCCTCATTAATTTCACCACATCCCAATGATGAGAAAGTCCTTCTTTCTCCTCCTCCAAGTTCAGGGCTACATACCAGTTGTTTAGCTCAAAGGAAACTGAAGTCAGGGTGCAAGGTCTAGTAGCTATAGTAATCTTGGGTCCAGCTGTCATTTCAAGGTCCAGTTACAAGGTCCAGAGCCTAGTGGTCAGCGCTGCAGGCTACAACCCATGGAAACCACAGTTCAAATCCTCCTGACACTCATTGTGACCTTGGGCAAGTCCATTTACCCTTTGTTGCCTCAGCTACAAAATTAGATTGCAAGGCTTGTGGGGATAGGGAAATACCTGTAGTACAGTTTGAAGTGCAAAATATAAAAATCTAAATAAATACATTCCCCTTCCTTGAGGTCTCCATCATTGATGCCTTTATGAAATTGTTTTTTCTTTTCCATCAGCTTGCCATTGAGTAAGCAATCGTTGGTTTATTTGGTCTTACATCGTAACATAGTAAATGTCAGCAGAAAAAAACCCAAGTGATCCATCCAGTCTACCCAGCAAGCTCCTTTTTAAAAACATTTTTTAGGGTAATTGTTGCTTTGTGCAGGTTATCTCAGTCAACCCAGGTTATTCTTCTCTTCATCTCCATCATTTAGCCACTATGAATCCTTTGTGTTTATCTCATGCCTTTTTGAATCCCCTGACTTTCTTTGTCCTCGCTAACTCCTCTGGGATGGTATTCCATACATCCACTTTACCCTTTCTATTAAGAAATTCCTGATGGTTAAATGCTTCCATAAAACTACATACACCACAGCGCAACTTAAGGTCAGCCAATAAAGGACAACTGGCAATTCCATCCATAACTTCAGCTAGACTAACATCAGTCAGTCTCTCGTAGCACCCAGGATTTGGAACACCCTTCCTGTGGAACTAAGACTAGAGACAAGATTGACAGACTTTAACAAACTACTGAAAACGTGGCTATTTAAACAGGCCTTTAATGAGAATAACAGCTAAGCAAGCTATGAATCATGCTTAGGCAACACACAGAAAAAAAAAGAAGCAGGTGTAAATTGGCTCTTTAGGGTTTTTTTGAAATGTTTTTTATGTATAACAAAATGTATTTTGTTTTTTATTGTTGTTTTTATGATGTATGCATATTTTACTTTGATTTTACTGTCACGAGATTGTAAACCGATGTGAAGGTTAAGTCCATACACCAGTACAGAAAACTATAATAAATAAATAAAATAAATAGGGTGATGGCTTTATATGAAGCGGTACCACATGATCAAATCCTTTTCTGGAAGACCAAGGATTATGGTACAGGGACAAAATATTCACTCCTGAAGGTTCCTGTGTGGATGCCTTATCCAAACCTTTTTTGAACCCAGCTACACTAACTGCACTAACCACATCCTCTGGCAACAAATTCCAGAGCTTTATTGTGCGATGAGTGAAAAAGAATTTTCTCCGATTAGTTTTAAATGTGCTACTTGCTAACTTCATGGAATGCCCCCTAGTCCTTCTATTATTCGAAAGTGTAAATAACCGATGCACATCTACTTGTTCAAGACCTCTCATGATCTTAAAGACCTCTATTATATCCCCCCTCAGCCGTCTCTTCTCCAAGCTGAACAGCCCTAACCTCTTCAGCCTTTTCTCATAGGGGAGCTGTTCCATCCCCTTTATCATTTTGGTTGCCCTTCTCTGTACCTTCTCCATCGCAACTATATCTTTTTTGAGATGCGGCGACCAGAACTGTACACAGTACTCAAGGTGCAGTCTCACCATGGAGCGATATAGAGGCATTATGACATTTTCCGTTTTATTCACCATTCCCTTCTTAATAATTCCTAACATTCTATTTGGAATAACTTGGTTGCCACTCGTGTGTACATATTTTAAAATCCACCTATATACATGCATAAAAGCTGGCAAAGTCTAGGAAAGATTCATGAATTATGTTTTCTCAAGCAATCTCTGAAGATTAGGCGCATATTGGGGCAGATTTTCTAAAGGTTATGCGCGTGGGGCCTATTTTCAAAAGGCCCGGCGACGTGGGTAAAGCCCCGGGGGACAGGGTGGGGTGGGAACAGAGGCTCCCGGCACAGCGGCCATTTGCCGCTGTGCCGGGGATCGCACGCTGGCAGTCGGCCGGCGCACGCAACTTACTTCAGCCCCAGGGCTGAATTAAGTTTTAAAACAAAAGAAAAAAAAAAGAAAAAAGTAGGGGGAAAGGGCAGGGGAGGTAGGGGAAGGGAAGGTGGGGTAGGGGGGTAGGGAACGGGGGAAGGCAGCGCAGCTCGGCGCGGCTCGGCGTGCGCAAGGTGCACATTTGTGCGTCCCCTTGCACCTGGCGATCCCCAATTTTATAACATGCGCGCGCCTGCACGCGCATGTTATAAAACTGTGAGTCCATGTGTGTGTGTCGAGTAGCGCATGCACATGGACGCACGCGCGTATCTATTAAAATTTACCCCATTATGCATAGGAGGTGTATTTTCAAACATATTTGTGCAAGTGCACATACGATTTAAAATTGCAGGATATTTCAGCTTGCGCACTTTTCTGCGTGTGTATGGGTGCACATGTGCTCGTTTTATTGTTATCCTGACAGTGTGAATATTAATGGTTTATAGTAGTAAGGATACATAAGTCCCTTGATTTATGTTATATCTATGAGATTTAGCAAAAGATATATGCAGGTGTATCCCTGTGGAAAGTGTGGAAATATCCAATTCGAGCTTGTCAGGAGTGAATGAGGGTCAGATCAAGAAAATGACTTTAATTTGACAGGTAAGCGAGAAAAGGATGAAGAAAACATAAAAGAGATTATGTAGATGGTAGCAAATATACTTTAACCAATTAAAGAGCAAGGCAAATGCTTTTTTGGAAGATGAGTGCCGCTAAATAGATGTATATAAATGCAAGCAGCCTGTTGAAAAGCATCTTGTAAGGCCTGAAAATTAGGGAAAATGTGAAAACTTTTTTTTTTTTTTTTTTTTTAAAGATTTTTTGGTAAGTTGATACGAAGAATGCTTAAACCTAGAAAATCCATTTATGAAAAGCAGAAAATCTTTTTAAAAGTGACAAGAAAATGAAAACATGCAAGGGAATAACACTGCTGTGTCAGACTTCAGAGCTGGGATTGAGACAGTGGTAAATACTGCAGAGTCTGAGGGCAATGGTAGGTATATATATATATATATATATATATATATATATATATAAAAAGAACATAAATAAATGAAATATGCATTTAGGTGACTTAATCCAAGAGGAGTTCCGTATAGAGAACCAGGGATGTTGCCTGAGTGTCTGTAGTGGCCCTTCCTCCTGTGTAGCACAAAACTCTGCAAGCTTGAGGAGTATGTGGTTTCACACTGGATATTTTGCTTTTATAATAACTGTTGTTTGGTGACACTTGAAATCTGCTGCTATTCGCTCCCTCTCCTGGCTAAAAATACTTTAGGTGAGTCAAGCCAGAATAGCTTTCAAATACTTTAAACACTATTATTCACTAGGGAATGAAATAAAAGCTACAGCCATTACAGGGTAAACTTAATTATTTTGCTTATTATCAACCAAACAATTTATTTAAATTAATTTACCTACTTTAATTGCTTGAGGGTTCAACTTGTCCAAAATAATTGTTTCCTCTGGAGGGAAAATAGCAGAATTTAGTTTACAACATTTTAATATGTGTAACAACATTCTGAATGGGAATTACTAGATTAAGATACAATTCATAATTATACAGTTGTAGATGTAATTTTGAAGAATGTGACAGGATTAGGTGCAAGCTTATAAATTTGATTGGAAAAGTTACATGATATAGTTACAGTGGATCTGGTGTGGATGCAGGTTATTGGAGTCTGATGTCCTTATTTTCCTATGAGTGTCAGAGCCTTATAGATCTTTGAGTGGTGGACTATTAAGCAAAATCAAACAACCAATTTTGGTTGTTTGATTTCGCTTCTTGGGCAAGATAAGGGCCCCTTACATATTTTGTTGGACTATTAAGCAAGGCAGGCCAGAGATAATGTTACGGTCCCAGGTCTCCCTGCAAGGGAGACGCTGACGCTGATCCCCGGCTGGCCCCGCCCCCTAGGCGCGCATGCGCTAGGGTTTCTTCTTAAAGGGGCCAGCGCGGGAAAACACAGAAACAGCCCCTGATGACGTCAGACGCTGCTGGGCCATTTAAACCCGGCAGCTGCAGCAGTTCAGGGCCTTGCAACGAGGTTCCACAGTCTTCTGTGTCATTAGTTGCTGCATTGGACTTCGGTTGCCTCCACTGACTCTTGACTCCTGGCTTCTGACCCTGCTTCATCTCCTGACCACATCTCCGGCTTCTGCTCCTGGTTTGGTTCGTTCTCTGACTTCTGGCTTTGACCCGGCTCCGTCCACGACTCCATCTTCACCTTACGTCCCTGGCTTTGGTTTGGATATCGGACTTCTGGCTTCTGATCCGGCTTCGCTCTTGGACTCCGACTTCGGCTTCTTCCATCATCTCAGGCATCCGGTACTTGCTGGCTCAGAGGATTCTCCTAAGTCCCAGCGGCTCGGGCTCTCACGGGCTCCTCCTGGGGGAGCCGCGGGCTTCCAAGGGTGAAGACTCTTCAAATACCTGAGCCCAGCCGCCCTTCATCCATCTCTTCAGCCGCAGTTTGGACCCTTGGTCGCATAGGGTCCCACCTAAGTCCAAGAGGTCCGGGTCCCTATGGGCTCTTCCTGGGGGGACCGCAGTGGCTGGCCAGAGCCACGAGTTCACCTGCAATGGAGGGCCAAGCATCGCAGGATGTGAGTTGGGTCGGCTGTGGCCGCCCACGGCGGCCAATGACCGACGGTCATAACACTCTGGGGGAGGTGCTGGTGGTATCACCCGCCAGCTGTATAATTCATTTCACAGGGATCTAGGACCATTTAGTGGGTGACCAGTGGGTCCCCAAATTTACAGGAAGTTGGCTTGTGAAAAATACCAAAACCCAGCAAGTGGTTATAGTTGCCAGTATATTTTGCAGCTAGTAGCTGAGAACATAGGCGGGATCTAGTTACTAGTGTGCTATCCTTAATTCAGTAGGTAGAGGAGGTAATATTTCTGGAGCAAAAGAGAATCCCTCTGAAAGATGAAGTAATGGCGGACTTAAATGATGCCCCTGACATTTTGCCTCTCTGCCCTTGGCCCCAACCCCAGCAAAAATACCCAAGCATGCAGAGAGGGACAGGAATTCCTATAAGAAATCTGAGGTGTTCTCTCTGGATTCAGGTCACTGTTTGTGATGATTTTTCTCTTTTGCAGTGCTTTGGGGTCTTCATGCCACTGTTTTAGAGGCCTTTGTCCCTCTTTTGATACTTTGAGGTGTTTATGTCGCTTTCACAGTGCCTTGGGGGGGTGCTAGCCACTATTGAGATTTTGACTGTTATCATGGTGCTTTGGGCTATTCATGCCACTCCGGTGCACATTTGCAGGGTCATTCATCAAATTGCATTAGGGCCCTAATGTCCATATTACAAGATGCATATGCAAATTTTAGTCACAGGGGAGGAGTTTATGAAAATAAGGGGTGTTATGACCAAACCAGAATTTACACAAAGGAGGGAGAGAGAGAGAAGGAAAGAGAGAGAGAACCTCTAAGGGGGCTCTTTAGAAGGGTCTTATATTAGTCAACTATTTATATCAGCGGTTCTCATCTGGTGTGTCGCGACACACCAGTGTGTTGCCAAGAACACACAGATGTATCGCCATACTTCCCGGTCCCCTGCTGACCCAGCTGCTCCCCCTACCAAAGCGAAATAGGTCCTCCGCCCAGGCTTAAAATGCTGATAGCTGGGTGGAACGCGGCAGGACAGCTGGTGTCAGCGGCACCAGCATGCTCTCTTCTTCCTGTGCCCCGTAAGAGGAAGTGGTGAGCAGCAGATGTGTGCGCAGGAAGAAGAGCCCATGCTGGTGCGGGCAGCATTGGCCCAAAGAAAAGAAGAGAGTTGTGGCCTGAAGGATGAGCAGCGCAGTAAAATGAGGAACAACATCATCCCTCATGGCTGATTGGACTCCTTTCTCTGTGAGGGCTGAAAATGAAGGACGATGCTGCTGCCTTTAGGGTTGGGAGGAGGCTGCTGCTGCTGCTAGTTCGGGGGAGGGGGGAGAGTGAGTGAATGAGCAAGCATGTGTGTTTGAGATCCTGTGTGTGTGTGTGTGTGAGTGAGATAGCATGTATGTGAATGATTGAAAGCCTGTATAAGTGAAAGAGAGTATGTGTGTGACTGAGAACTGGTTTAGGTGAGGGAGCATGTGAGTATGTGATTGAGAGCCTGTGTGTAAATGAGAGAAAGAGAGAGAGCATATTTGTAAGCATGTGAAAGAGAATCTGTCTGTGAGAGAAAAAGACAGCATGTATGTGTGTGATTGAAAGCCTGTGTGTGTAAGCATGAACAGATAGCATGTGTGTAAGTGTGTAATTAAGAGCCTTTATAAGTGAGAGAGAAAAAGAATGTGTATATGTGAGCAATTGAGAGCCAGTGTGAGAGAGAGAGGAGAAAGTTGCAGGCAAACCATCCCTCCTACTGCTAATTCAAAACAATCTCAGGGCACCTGTATATCAAACGTTCCCAGGTATGCAGACCAAAAAAATGTTTGATTCCTTATTATTTTTCATTACTGGGTCTTTGTGTCTGCTATTTTGAAATATGTTATTGATATCTAGAAATTTTTGATATGAGTTTTTAATTATTGGATATTCCATTCAGCTGTTTTGAAATAATCTGTTCTTTTTGTTAGTATGGTTTTACTGCTACTGATTTTATATTTCTTGATTTGTTTTATAAGGATGGGTGATGTTTCTTTTTTTCCTTTGTTACACTGCATATAGAGAGAGACTGGCTTGTTGCGGTTTCCAATTCAGTTTTTGTCTGCATGCTTCTAATTATGTGTTTTGGTCTCTTTATTCTTTGTTAGGCGAGGGTCAGCACATGTGACTCAGGTGAGGTTTTCTGCTGGCGTGTAGTTTCTGTGTAGGGCTCTATAGCAGCTTGACTTGATCCATTTTCCAAACAGGAGATGTATTGGTGTCTTAAGGCCTGGTGTAATATTTTTAGTGTTGCCTTTTCTTAGGTAAGGTGGTTACTGTTTAAGTGCTGGAAATTGGTGTTGTTTTGGTGTGGGATGTTTATTATTTATGCAATTTCTGTTCAGATAGAATACGTATCTTTTCCTTGTGTCATTTCCGCCATGAATTTTAATGAGCAGTGTGTCACACATGTGAGTGTGGTCTGTCAGGTGTGTCATGATGGGAAAAAGGTTGGGGACCACTGATTTATTCCACTGTAGGAGGATTAACTAGTAACTCGAGGTGAGGTTTTGGTGATGGTCTAGAGTTTGGGGGGCAGTTTTACATGCACAGTCAGAGGTATGAACAGCACAGTACTCATCAGTGAAGCTTTGATGTGATTTGGAGTGAGGAAAGGGACACAAAGATCAGATTTGTACAATGTACTCTTGTCCTAGCTTGATAGCAACTAGATAGAGAGTGCATCAAGCTAGGGCAAGAGTACATTGTACAAATCTCATCTTTGTGTACTTTCCTCACTCCAAACCACATCAAAACTTCACGTGTACTGTGCTGTTTGTATCTCTAAATGTGCAGGTAAAACTGCCCCCCAAACCCAAGACCACCACCAAAACCTCACCTCAAGATACTAGTTGACCCTGTTACAGTGGTATAAATAGTTGACTAATATAAGCCCCTTCTAAAGATTCTTTCTTTCTCTCTCAAAATTAGCATGTATTGTAGTAAATCATAAATTGCCTTAACCATGCCCTTTTTTATTTTTATCACAGGCACTATTCATGCAAATTTTATAGCAAAATGATGAATCTAGGTGTTGCGCTCGGGGGTGGACCCTTGTCCTGTGGCAGTGGAGGTCTGCCTCCTAGTAAGGACCAGGAGGCAACTGCCCCCAGGGAGCGGAGCACGGAAGGAGACAGAGGCTAGGAAGAGCTTCACCACTGGAAGTCCGAGGTCCCCCCAGGAGGAGCCCGTAGGGACCCGGGCCACTTGGACTTAGGTGGGTCTCACAAGGTCTCCTGGGAGAGTGGAAGTCTGGCGTGCCCACAGACAGAAGGGGAGCGCTGTCAGGTTCGAGACTGGAGATCAGGTGGAACAAGGAGAACCAGAATAGCATAGGTGATAACAAGGCTAGGAACAGAGCCAGAATCTAGAGACGAGGTCAAGCAGACAAATGTCAAAGTCCAGGAGTCAGTCTGAAGAATGGTCAACAAAGCAGAGGTCAGGTACCAGAGGTCAGATGAAGTCACAGGCAGGCTGAGGTCAAGAGGCAGGCAGCAGGCAGGCGAGTCCAGTAGCAGGCGGATGTCAGAAGGCAGGCAGCAGGCAGGCAAGTCAAGGAACAGACCGGGGTCAGAAGGCAGGCGGCAGGCAGGCAGGTCGAGGAACAGACTGGAGTCAGGAAACGGACAGGCAGGCAGATGGGTAAAGTAGCAAGCCGAGGTCAGTACCAGAGAGTCAGTCCGGAGGTATTACCTGGGAGACGAACAGACGAACAGGAACAGAAGGATGCTGGAACTAGGAAGCAGGAACAAGGCAGGAACAGAACTGGAACAAAAGGATCCTGGAACGAGACTTGGAAAAAGACAGGAGCAAGTACAAGCGCGGAGGCAATCTAGCATAATCCGACCTGATTGCCAAGGCAAGGAAGTGCAGGCAGGGACTTCCTTATAACAGAGAATCAATCAGGGTGCGCCGCAGAGCTAAGACCCGCCCTTGGCCCTACAAGAGGCCGGGCAGTCCGCGCGTGCGCACGTAGAGGCATGGCCAACAGTGCCGAAGATGCCGAGCTCTGGCATGAGGCCTGGTGCGCAGTAGAAGGCCCGGTAATCACCGCCGCGGGACGCCAGGGCCTGGAAGTGCTAGCAGCTGCTGCTAGGGAGGCCGACCCGGGACCTGCTGAGGAGCCATGAGCAGGCCCGTGCGTGGGACGGGTGCCGACGGGGCGTGTAACACTAGGTCTTGGTGCCTTGTAGTACTTTTCCCTCTGCTGCTGATATGACCCTGCAAGTTTTATTAAACTTCCATAGAAGACCCTAATTTCACAACCGAAAATAGGATCCATCGCTTTACCAATTAATTCATGGAAAACAAATGATGTGAATAAATTAATACTGTTTTTGGTGGTAAACAGAATGAATAACCAAGCTAAATCAACCAAATCAATGAACGAAAATGTATTTTATATACAACTCTTACATTTAAGTCAATCATGTTCACATTGCCAAATCACTTCCCACATTTACATTCAATATATCTTCTAAATAATCAGTAAATATACCCTTACAATCCTTTAAAATGCCAACCACAAGTCACTAAAAAGCAACGCATAAATTCAAATAGCGAGGGTTTTAAGGATCAGAACTCTATAAGGGTGTCTACTGGCTGGATTTCTTGTGGTAAATTATTCCATAGGCATGAGATAGCCAATGAGAAAGCTTGAGTCACAAAACCTTATTGATTTCTTCTTCTTACTACAGTTGTTTCTAAAAAATATCCATGTTGAGAGTGCAAGGCTTGATGCAAGGCATATGTTTTTTTTTATCAGGCCCCTCTCATGGCAGAGACCTTCTCACTTTTGGTGGCTTGGAATGTGATAGAATTTCAGATGGTATACCTCTACAAGGTCAATAGATGTTATACGCATGGGAGGAGCCAATTGGTGCCCTTTTCTACCAAATTTAATTCAGAGAAAAGGGGTCCAGAACCTTTTTAGGATTATCTTCCAGGGATAGGGAAGGAAAGCAGGGATAAAAGTTGTAAATCAAATAAAGTAATTTTTTGGACTTCTGATTTTAAAAAAATTATTATTAGACAACAATAAGCTAGCAACAAGTATTTTAAGATTAAATGAATATTGACTAAAGCAATCAAGTTGATATTTAATAACATTATTGTCTTTTCTAGAACTGAATCTCTCAAGAAAGTTAAGAATATTTATTAAATAACTATAACTTTTTCTCTATCCTTTCTAGATGTGTTTGTAAATGAATTTATGCTTTATTATTGGAAATTGAATCATTGTATTGTTTTCCTTTCTTACAGATATTCTGTGGTTTCAGATTGTTCTTCAGGGTAAATATAGTTTATCATTTTTGTTTTCATGTTGATATACTATATCTCTGGTATAGTTATAGTTGTTCTTATGTGTTTCTCTCCTTTTCTATGTTTGTGTGTTTTCTTTATGGTATCGTTGTCTAGCTAGATCAGCTGTTCTATGAATGGTGTGCACACTTATCTTTGGTCTTTGGTCTCTGTGATAGGGCGCATCAGTGTCCACTGCTCCAGTCTCCAGTATTTCCTGTGCTGACCTGCCATCTGTCCTCTTCCTTCTCTCCTTTGTCTTTTCTAGGAACCTACTACCCTCTTCTTTAATCATCTCAAAGGGAAAGATGCTAACTACTCTGGCCTTTTCAATCTTCCTAGTGCATGTCCTGACATCTTCTTGTACTAGATTCTATCTGATATGAAAATAAAAGGATAATCGATTCTCCCTTTTCTAATATGATGATTAAAGGCACTATTGCTATATAGCTGTTTATACATTTACTCACATTCTCTCTCTCCAGCTAGTGATGACTTAGATTGTTTTTACTTTAAATGTTAGCATTTTCTTTTCCTACTTTCTTGGTGAATTTACATGCTTTGTGTCATATATTCAGTTATTCACAATGTTGTTATACTCACACAATTCTCACAGACTTCCCTTTAAATTTGAGAATTCTATCTGCACTCACACCTTGCTTATTTATTAAAAGATGATTAAAGTACCACACTTCAGTTTTAATTTACTATTAACAGCTATCTACTGTGATTTTTACCTTTTGTTTTCACAAGCAGAGAATTCATTACTTTTAAAATCACTCAGTCAATCCAACACACTCATACATATGTGCTTTTAATTGTTCTCCCAATCTTTAGGTGCTTAACTATCACTTGGCTGCCACTCCAGCTGAGATACAGCACAACATCTCTGTCTGTGAAATTTCAACCATTACTCTCCTAATTGTAGTAACTGTAATAGATATTTCTTTCTTATGATATCCTTGCCCCACTGATGTCATTATTAAAGAAGTGCCCATTAAACACTTTCTCTTTCCTCACACAGTTCTCTTCCATCCTTCTCACCCCCTTTCTACAAGTGTCTAGTGTGTCTATTTTATTTTAATGTTCTTGAAATTGGTTAGGGATGGATTTTCTAACTTCGTGGAGTTCCCTGAATTTGGCAGTAACAGGGGGCATTGGGGTGAAGTGGGGGGCGGGCCTGTGAAAGCTGGAAGCGATCGCAACACCGCGGTGCTATCGCTGCCGGCTTTTGCACCTAATAGCGCCACCGTGAAAGGTGGTGCTATTGGGTGCGCTACTGGTGGTGATAATGTGGGTTACCTTTTCGTGTGCGATACAGTAGGAAAATGACCCCCTAGAACGACTCTCAAAATCCCAGAGCAGCTAGTCTCACTGCTCTTCTAGTGTCCTTCCACTGGCAAATCACCCTGTTGTTTTTCAGTCACAGTCGCGAATGGTTGCAGGGAAAACCTGGAATGGAGTACTTAACTTGCTAGGAATGGAGCTTTTACATATATTATTTGTTTTCCACAAAATTTTCTGGACCAAAAATACATTCCTCCTTGGTATTTTGGAGGAGGCAGGAGCTTATTCTGTAGCACTTTGTCACTTACTTTGCTTCAGTTCTTTGTTACAATAAAAGAAATCCTACGATGGTGTTAGCACCCTGCTCCTGATTTCCCTATATTTTATCATTGTGGCAGGACTGGCCTACGATCCCCCAGGCACATCCACTGTGTCCTTGTACTTTATTTTAGTATTCAGCAGTGTTGCCATGACCTGTTACACTTTTGGATTGTGATGTCATCATTGCCAAAACCAGCCTCTAGCACAAGCCAGCTCTGCGTTTTTTCCCAAGGCCCCTCTAGCATGCCCAAGCCACATGGAGGCTATCAGACACACTTAGGGGAGAAAACAGTGCAAATGGTCAATCTCACACAATCTGCTCCTGTCCTCCCCTTTCTATTGAGTGCAGAGAGAAATGCGGGAGATCAGCTGTAGCTCCGTGGCTACTGACTACTGCCACTAGCAGCACAACAACACTGCCTCTTCGTTCTTCTGCCATGTGCCCTTCCAGTTTTAGACCCTGGAAGTAGTTTTTTTTTATTTAAACAAACAAAAAAATATATATATATTTTACAGCAGCACTGCATTTGAGCCATGACAGCCCACCTGCCATCCCAGTCCACGAAACATCCTCACTGAGTCATCACAGCTTCCACTCCAAACTTGGACCCAAAACTACCAGTTTCCACACCAGTAATTCTGGTTCTCATCTGACTAATCACTGTCACAGCAAACCAAGAGGCATCCTGAGGGGCAGAAGATATACTCACCAGCAGATATTTTTCTGATTCTTAAAAATACCATATTTGTGACCCATATTACATTTTCAGCTTTGCAGCCAGATATTGTGGGTGCATTTTATAAGGAATCTTATAAATCAAAGTCAGTGCTTTAAAAATCCCAAGATATAAAAGATTATAATAATCTAAACAAGAAGTCTAAGTAGATATAAAATGTTAAAATAATCTAACTGAGAGGTCAATGTAGAATGGATTATTGATGCAAAGCTCTTTTTATTAAATAATGGATTTAACAAATGAAGTTGCATAAAATGGAAATAATAAGTCCAGACCACATGGCTACCTGATGGTCCAGATTCAGATTGCCATCAATCTTGAATTACAAACTTGTAACCTGTTTTTTTAGAATTAATAAGAGATTCTCTCTATTTAACAACGTTTTTGGAAATGGCATAACCTCCCTACAGACCCATAAAATCTCCATTTTTGTGGGTTTAGTTTGATCTTATTGCATAAAATCCATGATGAGAATTCCAAGATAGAGCTGTTTAGTCTCTCTAAGCTTCTCACTCAATTTTGCCCAAGGAGGAATACAGCTGGATTTCATTGGAAAAAAAAATAAAAATTAGCAAATGCCATAATTATAGATCACCAGTGATAAAGAATGCTAGTACACATTAAAGAGTAGAGGCAATAAAAATGATCCCTAGGAGAATTTAGATTGTGCTGTATGCATGTATACAATCTTATTGTAGCAAGCACAGTCATCTGTGAAATCCAAAGGTGAAATATTACATATCGAATACCCATTTACAGTTGCACACAATGGAAGCCAACTGTCCCAAAATACCTACCATGCATCATGCAAATCATCCAAATAGGATATTCAACAATCCTTGGAACCCAGCAATGACATTGTCCTCAGCATAGTGAAGGCTTTATCATGCAAACAAACCAAGAACCTTTTCAGCTTCCATGTTGCTATAGCTTCTGAAAAGATACAAGACTTCTCTCTTAGAATGTATATGTACTACTATAGGATACATAATGCAAAATATACTTAGTCATACAACTATATCCCTTTGATTATTGTCATTACATTTTTTTACTACAAGCAAGATGACATATTTTGCTACAATAGTTGCTGTTTCTGTAGTTTCCATAAGGAATATATGGTGGTTTCCTGTTTTTTTTCCTTTGTGGACAATCTTATTTTCTCTGATGCCCTGTGAGACCGTGCCACACTGTATCCTGCTGCACCATGGATAATTACAAATTCTACAACCATCACTGCTTTGGACTCTTATTATGCTTAGGTTCTTGTCAATGTGTGAATTCAATTTTTGGATGGAATTAATCCAGACTGCAAGAGATTCATAAGGTATTTCTTTAATAAATGCATAACTACATCTTCCATGTTGTGTTTCATTTTCTGTATTTAATCAGCCTATAGCAGTGAATATTTAATCAGATCACTGTATGTTATAAAACAAATGCTGCTGTAAATCCCTCACCATTAAAAGAGATGTCACTAATTTCTAAATAACAATTTTTTCTGGGAAGAAAAAACAGTTGGACATTTTCTATGATGTTATTCAGAACTGGGGAATGGAAAATATATTACATGCAACTCTAGCCCCCACCCTCCAAAGGAAACAGAATACATAATTACAATATAGTAGGAGCACCTACTTTATAATAAAAATACACTTTTTCATTATTATCAGTTCTGAATTGAACATCTTTTTAGTGCCTATATGCCTGATATTACAGAACTAAAATATTTTGAGGGAAAGTAAATTTTTCTTGGTACCGCCTTTCCTTCTTAATGATCAGAAATCCCATGGTTACCAATTTTTTCCAGGGAACTTGGAGTTACATGACCTCACCTCTCTAACTGGGTCATTAATCAAATCATGTTACGGCATTTTTGCATGCGTTGCTGCATTTTCACATGCAAAAAATACCTTAATGCATGCAAAAATGCCTTAATGCGTGTGCTAAGCACCATAAAGCATGGTGTGATGCACATTTTTAAAAGGGGAGAGATTGGGGAAGAGTCCAGGGTAGGATTTCTGAAAAAGTGGGCTGGCTTCACAAAGTGGAAAGCCATAATGCAGAGTTTTAACACAGAAAACAGCTATATATTTTTCAGTTGCATTAAGCTATGTAATATTGTTCATTATGCCCATAATACAATTTATGATTTTTTCGCAAATTCTATTTTGGCCATTTTTAGGCAGGGAAGGAGGAGAGCCTCTGGGTGATATCATAGTCAGGAGCTATTTAGGTTATTTTAGGAGGCCCACCTATAAGTCGAGGTGAAGTTTAGGTAGTAGTGTAGTGATTAGGGGCCACTTTTACATACAGAGTGAGACATTTGACTCTTGTGAAGATTTGATGTCATTTGGAGTGAGGAAACTCACACAAAGATGAATTTTGTACAATGTTTTCTCAACTTAACTTGATGTTATCCAGGTAGAGAGTCCATCAAGCTAGGGTGAGAGAACATTGTACAAATCTCATCTTTGTGTGTTTCCTCACTCCAAATGACATCAAATCTTCACAAGAGTGTACTGTTCTGTTCGTACATATCACTCTACACGTAAAAGTGGCCCCTAACCCCTACACTACTACCTAAACCTCACCTCGAGCTACTAGGTGGGCCTCCTATAGAGATTTAAATAGCTAACTACTACAGGGGCCTTGTAGGTAGTCTCTCTCTGTTTCTTGGTGAAACAAGCACTGGCTAACAATTTTATAGTTTTGCTTTAATGTTTATACATATTTTTCCACTAAGATAGGGGTCAAAATGCATATAGCATCTACAGGCACAAGAACAGTACTTTACATAGCCAAAGTTGTTTATTATTAGATTAACATAGGTTATCCAGCAGACAAAGTCTTAAAAAATTAAAGAAGGCAGGACATTTACTGTTACAGCATTGTAGGTCCCCCGACACGGGCTGTGTTTTGCACTGGCTGTATCAGGAGGGACGGAACTGGAGATGAGGAGAATCTTCAGCAAAGTGAAAACAAATCTGTAGAGTGTAAGGGTAGATGATGAGCGACAAAATCCTCACAAAAATAATAATTAATAATACAAGGGTGCACCATTACCCAGATGGAGAGCAAAAACGTGTGGATACAGTATAAAGGATCAAAATGCATGATGCAATAGGTAGGCTACAAAAGGCTGACATGCAAACAAAATATTTGACCCGGAGTGAGACAATGTAGTATTAAATTATTACAATGTATAGAAAATTTCAAATAGAACACCATGCAGTGCAGCAAATGTGAAGAAACTCTGAAGCACACGTGTATAAGAAAAGACAAAAAAACGTGAGTGAACCCTGTGTGTAGGGAAAACTGTACCTCAGTATTTATATTCAAAATAACATCATCGGGGGTAGAGAATGACAATTGTCTGTAAATCTAAAAAAACCAAAAAAGTGAAATGGTAAGACCAAGGAATTAATAAAGAAAGGCATGGTGTGTGAAAGTTAGTTGAAAAAAGGTCTCAAACATCGGGTCAGTCTGCCAGCAGGATGCGGCTAACAGTAAGTTATAAACAAAAAACTGTTGAAAAAGGAGTTGGAGCTAAAATGGTGACAAGAAGCACCAGCGCAGCACTGCTATAGTAAGTATGCCAGGGTGAAAAATGTAGTGTGAACGAACACCGAGGAACGGCAATGGGACCTGAGAAATAGGTACAGAAAGACCATGTGCAAGAAACAAAGAAATATAATATGAAAGATGGTAAAGGAATATTAAAGAAAAGAAAAGAATGATCTAAGAAACTGCAAAAACACAAAATTACCATAACAATCAATGAGCAATAGAGATGTGAATCGTGTCATCGATCGTCTTAACGATCGATTTTGGCTGGGAGGGGGAGGGAATCGTATTGTCGCCGTTTGGAAGTTTAAATTATCGTGAAAATCGTTAAAATCGTGAACCGGCACACTAAAACACCCTAAAACCCACCCCGACCCTTTCAAATAAATCCCCCACCCTCCCGAACCCCCCAAAATGCCTTAAATTACCTGGGGGTCCAGCGGGGGTCTGGAACGACCTCCTGCAATCGAATCGAATCGTTTTTCCGTATGGAAAAACGATTTGCGGCAGGAGATCGCTCCCGGACCCCCGCTGGACCCCCAGGGACTTTTGGCCAGCTTGGGGGGGCCTCCTGACCCCCACAAGACTTGCCAAAAGTCCAGCGGGGGTCTGGAATGACCTCCTGCAGTCGAATCGTGTTGGTCTATGGCCGGCGCCATTTTGCGCCGCCATTTTGCAAAATGGCGGCGCAAAATGGCGCCGGCTGAAGACAACACGATTCGATTGCAGGAGGTCGTTCCGGACCCCCGCTGGACCCCCAGGTAATTTAAGGCATTTTGGGGGGGTTCGGGATGGTGGGGGATTTATTTGAAAGGATCGGGGTGGGTTTTAGGGTGTTTTAGTGTGCCGGTTTTCCCACCCTCCCCCTTCCCCTCCCCCTTCCCCCGATTTATGATTTTTTGACGATAAATCGGGGGAATTGTTATGGTATCGTGGCTCTAATGATTTTTAACGATTTAAAATATATCGGACGATATTTTAAATCGTCAAAAAACGATTCACATCCCTAATGAGCAATACAGAGTTAAGAGTAAAAGTTAGATAAAAGTCTACGGCTGTATAACAAAATGCAAATTGGTAAGGCATCTGTCATTAAAAATGTACGATGACAGAATGAATCAAATGTAATAACAGAAGGATAACACACATTAGAAGTACAGAAATACCCTCTTTAATATTTTAAGACTTCATTTGCTGGATAACCTATGTTAATCAAATAATAAACAACTTTGGTTATGCTAGGTACGGTTCTCGTGCCTGTAGATGCTATACACATTTTGACGCATCCTTCTCTTAGCGGAGTTATCTTTTTAGTGTGTCCTTGTTTTCCACTTTGGTGGTTTTATACATATTTTTCTACATATACTACATCTGCAGCATCCAAAAAGATTTCTCCTATCTGATGGATCAGTGGATCTCAATCAACCAGGAGGCCAGAAAGATATCTGCCACAATAACGGCAAGCCCTGCAGTTGAAAGAACAATGTTAGGAGACTTCTTTCCAGCCCTCAAAGCTGATAAAGATTCAGAGATATTTGCATCCATGTGACGCACTGGTATCCAAATTTCTTTCCAAGAATCTGGCAGCTGCAGAAATCCATAAACTGCAATTAACAAGACAGATTTACATAAAAGCCTAAGATATGCCATACTGGGTCAGACCAAGGGTCCATCAAGCCCAGTATCCTGTTTCCAACAGTAGACAATCCAAGTCACAAGTACCTGGCAAGTACCCAAACATTAGATAAATCACAAGCTACTATTGCTTATTAATTACTGTGATATCAATTTATGGATTTTTCCTCTAGGAATTTATCCAAACCTTTTTAAACCCAGTTACACTAATTGCTGTAAACACATCCTCTGGCAATGAATTCCAGAACTTAACTATGCACTGAATGAAAAAATAATTTTCTTTGATTTGTTTTAAATGATCTACTTGCTAACTTCATGGAGTATCCCCATGTCCTTCTATTATCTGAGAGAGTAAATAACCAATTTACATTAACTTGTTCAAGATCTTTCATGATTTTGTAGACTTCTATCATATCCCCCCTCAGTTGTCTCTTCTCCAAACTGAACAGCCCTTACTTCTTTAGCCTTTCCTCAAAGGGCAGCTGTTCCATGCCCCTGGACACTCCACAGAGATGCTCCCAAACAGGTGTACAAGAGACAAGCAAAGAAATCTAAGACGTAGTCTATGACTTCATTTTTCAAACAGTTTAACCATAGGTCTCCTACTATTGGCGTATAATTCAAGATGTAATTATATTATTGCATATTACAAAAAAACTAGAGCCAATTTTGCATTTTCACAGTCACATTTGTGTTTAGCACATGGAAATGTATAAGAATTGACTAATTTCATTTCTGTAACATGACTTTTGTGAAAATTTGTTGCCCAGTGTTACAGCAGTACTGTTGTTCTTGGGGTACCACTTCCTGGTTCCATGTTCTTAGTTGTACATGATCATCATGATTGTGCATTAAGGATAAGATGCTAAGCCTGTATATGTAAAGATCCAATATCAATGTATATTTGTACAGTTGTACACAGAATGTGAAGGAAATGAAATGTGCATTGGTTTTTGCTATTTCCTATCTTGTCCTTGCATAAGATGATTACCTACGATATAAACTTTTTATAAAACAGTGCACTACATGTGTTTGTTAATAAAGTGTTAACTATTTTGATTAACACATATCCTCATCTCCTTCATTGTATGCTTTTTGTGTTAACGGTTGAGAGAATTAAAGGTTTGGCCTACACTTTAACTTGCAGGATAGAGTGCACAGGCACTTTCCTACTTTGCACTTATCTAGCAGCCAACAATATCTTGCCTAGGCCATACTACATAAACCTCAGGGTATGCTATTTATTTATTTATTTAGTCAATTTTATATATCGACATTCATATTGATTTCATGACAGTTTACAATGATTAAAAATTCAGCATTGTCAGTTTATAATGATTTAAAAAATTCAGCATTCATTAACATATAATCATCACTCTTGCATTAAAACATAATAAAATGCCCTTAATCAGTAATTATAAAATATAAAATAAAATAAAAATAAAAGCTACATAGAACCTTAACTCTAATATTATTACTTATCCATAAAACTAAAATTAAATAACACTAATTAAAAGAAGTAAAACTGCCTTAAACTTATTTTAGTCATAAAATATACATAGGACAAGTAAGTATTCATGTAAGGGGAAGCCATCTATAGGTATTAATTAGCTTGAATAAAAGCCTGTTCAAATAGCCATGTTTTTATCTGCTTCTTAAAGCTATTTATATTTGCCTCTGTTCGAATATCAAGGAGCAGCGAATTCCAAACTTTGGGTCCAGCCGGAGATAATGACCTTTCCCTAACTGAACTTAGATGGGCTAATTTTGGTGAAGGTATTGTTACTAAGAAATACAGCCAAAGGTAAAATATAAGCTCATAACAAGGGGCATTCTACATTGCCTCTCGTTGGCTTCTTCACACACCATATTGTTAGCTAACTCCTGCTTACATGGGCCTGTATGTGATATGCAGAATAATTTCACGGCTAACAGTTATTCTGTTGTATATGTATAACATGAGTGAAGATTATTGAAAGTTACTCATCCTTTTCACAGGCCTTTTTAGTGTCAAGAATAGAAGTGTATGTGACCCCCTCCATTTATAGCTTTCACTGTTAACCTAATATGACATGTACTTGCTGAGTGTACTGACAGAGTGTCAGCTGCTGAGTGACAAGTGGGGAGGAGAAGTGATTAGTACTATGTAGTGCACAATGTCCATAGGCAAAGAGCAGAAGGCGTAGAGGCCTGGTGCTTCCATATCCCAAAGTCTGCCCACTACAGGGATGGATTCAGTCCTTGGAAGTGTGTCTGCTCCCCTGCATCAGCCCTATACATCTTGTGCTATTTGCTTGTGAACATTGTTCACCACACTGTAGTACCTCAGTACTCCTCCCTACTTGTCACTCAGCAGCTGTCACTCAGTTACAACACTCAGCAAGTACAGAGAGGTATGGCACGGCTTGTTAGTGTAATATACTAGTGAAGCACCTACAGTGTGTGGTAAGGCCTGTACCAGGCATTGCACTGCAGATATCACCACACCACTTTTATGTCTGCACAGGAAAGGTACTGGCCTTCAAATGGCACCTAAAACGTTGCCCTACCTTGCCAGTTTTTAGACTGCACAGAGTGAGTGTGAAAAAATGGGGGTAGGGGTGGCTACCTCTATGTGAAGTGTGCATGATAAAATCCACTTCTTCTCATCAGATTTAAGCCTGGTTCTCTTTTGGGGGGGGGGGGGGGGGCAGCAGTGATCCCCAGTCAATCCTTTCCCACAGATGCCATTTCTTATCATGGAATTAGCCTTTGCCTTACAACAAATACTGCCAAGCGCCACTGGTGCCAGTGGGAGCAGGAGTGACTGGGGACTGCTTCTTCCCTCGGAAAGGGCCTAGCTTAGAGAATGGGAAGTGGAGCTCTAGGGAAAGGGATGATAGAAGGCAGTCGGTTGGGGGGGGGGGGGGGGCTGCTGGGAATTGGCTAAGAGAAAACCCAGAAAGGCTATTTTAAAATGATGGCTCTTGTATGTTTTTTATGGCGGTGGCATAAAACAAAGCAAAAGAAAAACAATCAACATTTATTTCATTTTGTTCCTGTAATGAAATAACATAGGAAATATTGTTGTCATTTCAAATGTTGTTTCAAGGAGAACACATCTTTACTGCCTGCTTTTAAATCTTTCATTTTCATACCGTCAGTGTTTGGGTCTGCCAACTTGCTATGGTCACCACAGTTAGTTATGAATTTTTCCTACTTTGCTTGAATGTGTTGGTAGCCATTTATTTATTGAGACATTTTATATACCGTCATTGCAAATAAAGGTCACAACGGTTACAAAATCTGCACAGCAGGGGTTAATATAAATCTACAGAGTCATTCTAATACATATTTACTAAAAGTCTACGACATCAGGCTAGTAGTATAGGAATTATTTAACAATTTTAACATGATTGTCAGTATTTTGTCTTAAGGTACTTACGTTCTCTCGTTAATTTATTACTCATTCTTTTATTATTATCTTTTGTCCTTCTTGTTGTTGGAGTTCTTTGCCTTTGCACTGTTTTTCTGTTTTTTTTTTGGAGGGGTGGGGGGGGGGGGGGAGAAGGGGCAAATGAGAAACTGTCTTGGTAAGGTTCTGGAAATGTCTCATTAAAAAGAGTGAATGAATTTGGACTATATTTTGATCACAAACAGTCCCTCAGGATCTAGTAATATAGTAAAATGATTTTAATCGGGATATCTTAATGGAACCCTTGGAGAAAAGCAGATTGTGGAAATTGAGTTGTGAAGGTTCCACTCCAGAAAAGAAAGAAAATAGGAAATCTAACATAGTGGCAATTCACTGATGATTGTTTTGCCTCAAACCACTAAACACTCAGGGGCCGATGCAATAAATATGCACAGAAAGTGGGCATTGCTCAGTCAGCGTCCGCTTTCTTAACGCGTCCCGGGGGGGGGGGGCGCCATGCAATATTTAAATTAGGGGGTTGCGTTAGTAAGGAGGCGCTAATGAGAACCTGATCAACGTCGGCGGTCCACAGGTAAAGGAAAACCGACGCCGAGTTTATTGGCGTCGGTTTCCCTAAACGCCGCACAGCCACACAGTCAGGGGGTTCAGGAAATGAACGCGTGTCATTCAAGCATCTGTTTCCTGCACTCAACTGCCAGTGGTTTTTTTCTATTTTTTAACTTTATTTAATTTTGTTTTTCCTCCTACTTAATATTGCAAGGATATTAAGTAGGAGGCAGTACAGAAAAGCGGTTTTTTCTGCTTTTCTGTACTGGTTTAAGGAGCGCTCAGCAATTAATGCCTGCTCCAGGCAGGCGTTAATTGCTGAGTGCTAAATGTATGTCCTAGATGTACATTTTTTTTTTTGCATCTGGAGTGAATGCTAATAGCCTCAATCACATGCATTTGCATGTGATTAGCGCTATTAGCACTCACTCCAGGTTGGACGTGTATTGTAGAGGTTCTAATCCTCTTATTGCATAAGGGGATTAATTAGCGCTATACAACCCATGTCCAACTGCGGGTTAAACAGTACGCTCGGCTGAGCGCATTGTATTGCATCGACTCCTCAATTGGATGCTAACTAAAGTCCTGCAAACATTAAAAAATAAGTAATACAGTTAAATTCACTAAATACGTAGCCCCTTTTCTGTGTGTAACTATGAAAACTGTGACACACTCAGTTCCAGGGCTCAGGCCATTCACAGTCCCACCAAAACCTGGTTTGGGTTCTCCAAAAGGGGAAAGATTAGACTTCCAGGGTTCAATGCATAATGCAAGTCTCTTTTTCTGTAGGTGTTAAGCTCAAACTCTGTGTCTCTGTAACTTCCCAGTGCCAAGAGACAACCTGGACACATACAGGGTGTTCCAAAAATAAGTTTGTTGTTCAGCTTGCTCAATAGAAATTCATTGACACCAGGTACATTTTCTTCTTGTCACATCCATAATCACAGAAATAAACTAAGTTCAAAGTGATCAGTGTCTGAGGCCCCTTATTCCATTCTCAGGGGCTCCTTTCTTCCTGTTAATGGAATATAGGGTTGCCCTGTATTCACTGGATGGATTTTTCTATCCCTCAAGGGTTTCCCTGACAAATACCTGGAGTCCAATGCTTGATTCTTTTTTGTTTAATACTTTGCTCACCAGATTTCCTTGAAGAAATTCGGGGATAATGTCGCTATATGGGTTGATATTGCACATACCTTGGCAGGAAAGAACCTCACTTGAAAGTCAGAATACATTAATTGTGATCTCAAGCTCTCAAATTCACTACTAATACCCTTCTTAATATTTACATTGTGCTAAGGAAAGATTCCTTTTGGCATTCACAAGGTATTAAATGCTTAGGCAACATGTATAGATGGGCCTGTTAGTTTTTTAAATCAGGCCAGTGGCACCCAATACAATAGAAACTATTTCTGTATCTTTCTGCCACATTTTATAGGCTCTGTTTGCATCTTTTTATATCTGAGGATCTTCTCTCTCCCCATACGATCCACAGAATAGTCACTTGGTATTGATACTTCTATCAACAGTGCTGTTCTTTTACTTCTTCTTTTCCACAATGTCTGGTTTTCTTGCATCAGGATTTTTATTTGTTGGAATGGGAATATCCCAAATGATCACAACTTCTTCATTATCTACAGTTCTCTCAGGATCATGATCCCAGTGTGTTTCTGCTATAGTGTTATAATGTTTACACAATGTTCAGTAGATGAATTGTGCCAAATTATTACACTTTCCTGCACATAGACCTTCCGATATCAACACTTGACATCCATTCCAGCAAGGAGATTTTGTAATCATTTCTAGTTCTGATTTACAAATCTGCATTTATCTTTTTTTACCATTTTTTTCTATACTGGCTGTGACCCATCTTGTACAAAATCAACTATCCTATGTGGCAATTATCAATCTCTATTTTTCAGGTCTAAATTCACCTTTCCTTAACCATTCCTGAGTCAGCTAGTAATAGGTGGAAGTCCTAGCAGAAACAGAGATACTCATGTATCTAGGTTGGTCTGGCAGGTGCTACTCAGGGGATATACAGCACGAGGCCAAGATGTTCAGGGGAATGGTCACATTAGTATTGGTAGCTATTAAGATCATTTCCAGTTTTGTAGCTGAATATGGGGAGGCATGCTGGATGTGAAGTGGGGAGGAGATTTTGTGTGCTCATCTGCCCAAAATGGAAAAGTACACATGAGAAAGACAACAAAAACTGTCTTGGACCAGGCGTGATATCCTGCAAGTGGTCTTGCTCTATAACTGGCAGCTGGGATGTATCCTTAGCATTACGGAGAGGGGCCAGACTGGATGGCTTTCTATGCCATCTTCTATTATATTATGTAGAAACTTCAAATCTTATATACAAACAGCATGAGTTTTTTTCTGTCAAGGATATGATGCAATTCTTCTATCATTTTACCTTTCAATCTCTAGTTGAAAATAAGGCGTTTTGTCTTGTTCCTGGTGAACAAATTCAATACTGTAAATTAATAACTATGGCTTTGATTCATCATTCTTCACAGAATGATGAATCCTGCAAAAACGGGGGGGGGGGGGGGGGGGGAGTGAAGGGAGGGGCGGGCCTGCGAAAGCCCGCAGCCTTTGCACCATGGCGGTGCCCCAGCTGCCGGCTTTCGAACCAAATAGCGCCACACTGAAAGGTGGCGCTATTCGGCGCGCTACTGCCGATGATAATATTAGTAACATTATCATAGGCAGCGAACCCACCGCCGACTCTGCCCCTTCCCTGTCCCGATTCCTCCCTCCCCCTAATTTGCATTATATCACATGCGAAAAGGCCCTTTTTGCATGCAATATGGCCTTATGTGCGTTAGGGCCCTAATGCATGTGATAAAGCTTTAGAAAACATTTGTACTTACATAAATAGTAATCAAACCTAGGTTCTGCCCTCAGCAATGCAGAATACTGACCACTACATCAATGAGTTTGACCCCTTCGGTGAGTTTTTAATAAACAAAGTTCAGGGATTCTCAGTTCTGGTCCTCAAGATCCACAAATGGATCTGGCTTTCAAGATAACTAAAATATACAAATTAACCAGGGTCTTGGACAGAAATGTGCAGAAATATAAATATTCACAGTGGATGTTATGAAAGCAAGTCTGTTTTTGCCTGCCAGTACCAGGGTTGAGAATGCCTGCTCTGTCTAAATGAAAGAAAAAAAGAGGAAAAATAAGATGATAGATGGTTTTTCAAATTGCATTTATTAATATCGTATTCTGCACCATGGATACATTAATATAGAATTTCTTTGCATTTCATATATATATACTGTATCTAGTTAGCTATCTAATTTATCAGATCTATTTCTATTTTTGTTCACATACAGATACAAACAAATAAATACATTTTGCTGAAATATAACTTTCTAAGTTGTGCCACTAGATGGTGCCCAGCATAGTATACCAGAATTATCTGAGATGTTATTCTGTATTTCTTGATACAATTTGTAATCCTTTATTAATGCTCTACTTTAATAATTATGTGCATTGTTTCTTGTGATAAAGTACCATGCTTAAAATCAGAAGACACTTGTATTCAAATGCATTTGGTTTTATCTTTTACATGAAACTTTACAGCATTCTTTTCTTTTGTGTGTACAGTTCTGTTTAATAGTGATTTTCCTCTCAATCTCTTACTTGATGCTTATTGTTACACCTTGCCATTGTGTCAGTATTCATAGTGGCTTGTCAACAATGATTGCAAGATTTTTTTTTCACTACCTTTACTACTAATTTCCACATCATCCAGTATACATGCAGCATTGTCAAGGTGCATTACTTTATATTTCCCTCTCTGCAGGTTCATAATTCATTCATTTACTCATCAAAGTTGCCAACCTATCCAAGGCAGCCTAAAATAATTTTGATAATATTCATTTTTATATTGTCCTACATGCTGGTCAATTTTGTCACCCCTATTTAATGGTAGGATTTCTTGTTTTTTTTAATATTTAATTTTATACTGAACATAGTATCTGTGAAAATACCAGACTGATGACACTGGGAGATGAAATCTTCCATTTATCAACAGAACGGATACAGCCTAGGCAGAGACATTGCAAGTTTCCTCACATTATGCTGCCAATGTGTTATGTCATGGTGCAGGAATAGGCAGCCGAGACAGATGCAGTCAGGCAGAATAGCCAGGGCAAATACCTGTAGCCACAGGAGAACAAGTTCAGAAAACAAATGCAGAGTCAAACACAAGCCAAAATTGAAACCTCTGAATCTATTCAGGAAAAAAAGAAAAGGGCAGGAAGGGAGGATCATAGGGGCAAATGAAGACCAAAATAGCCAAGATTAGCAGGGCAGACATGCCAAGTGTCATGCATTATGTGTGTGTCTCACTCGATTGGAGGGTGTCTTATACTCACATGCAGCGAGCGCCTTCCTCTCATACATTAGAGCCAAGACCAGAGCAGCAGGGCTGATGGGGATACCAGGCCCCACCAACTGATCAAATAAAAAAGAATAGTCATGGGACAGAGTGGCGAGACTGGTGGGATCTCCAGGTCCCCCACAGCCAGAGAAAGAAAGGAGCCATGGGACGCAGCAGCAGGGCTGGCAGGGTTCCCAGAACTTACCAGCTAAAGAAATTATAGGAAGAGAAACTAGATGGAGCAGCAAGGATGGCGGGGTTCCCAGACCAGTCAGAGGAAGAAATAAAGGACCAAAGCAGTGTGCTGACAGGGTTCTCCGGACCCCAGCAGTCGAAGAAATAAAACACTGAGTGGTAGCCTATGTAGGCCAGGAGTTCAGCCAGGGCTGCAGCTGTAATTGGGTGAGAAGGACACTGAGAGTGTTGGGGATGAGCTGGGGGAAAAGGAGGGGGAGGGACTAACAGAAGAGAGGGAGAGAAAGAGCTTGGCAAGGGACAAGAGACTGGTGGGGAGGGGCTCTGGGAAAGAGAGAAAGAAGCTGCTGGGCTAGGCAGAGACTGTGAGAAGGGAAAGAGACTGGTAGGGGCTGGGCATGGAAAAGAGAGAGAGAGAGACACACACACACACACTGGCAGAGATGGCCTGAAGCGGGGATTGGTAGGAGACAAGCTGTGAGGCCCGAAAAAGTTTTGGAGTTTGAAAAGGGATTTGCTTGCCCAAGTGGAGGAATGGCCTAGTGGTTAGAACAGTGGGTTACAAACCAGCGTTCAAATCCTCCTGCTGCTCCTTGTGACCTTGGGCAAGTCACTTCACTCTTAGTGAGCCCACTGGGGACAGGAAAATACACACAGTAGCTGAATGTAATCCACTTGGAAGTGCCCTGAAAAGCAGAACATAAATAAATAAAATAAAAATGCTGACAAACTCTGGAATATTTTGTTTTCATGTGGTATTAATGAATTACAATTTAAATGAAATCGAAGAAAGCTAAAATAATTTTTTTTTTCTCTTTTCATGTACAAAGCAATACAATACTCAAGTCTTTTCAGGTTTATACCCTGGACCTAATACCAGAAAAATCTTTCTTCTTTACGCCAACTTATCAGTCATGAATGAAATAGTCTATCCTGCCCTCTAGGGGTGTGCATTCGTTTTTGACGTATTGGCAATCCGCAACGTATATGTCCCTATTTGTTGTATTCGTGGGGAAGCGAAATGTATCGCGACTCCCCACGAATATAACGTATCATCCGTTTCATCCGTTTGGCAGCACGTGCTTTTCTTCACCGCCATTTGCAATCGGAGGATGCCATTTGGGTGTATCCAGAGCCAAAAACCAGCCCTTTCCTGTGATCTGATCCTGTGATCTCACAGCCCTGTCAGACAGGTTGGCATGGATACCAGAATGTAGCATATCAGCGATAACATTTTGTGAAATGCACTGAATGTAGCCAACCACGCTGTCATTTAGTGCTCGGTGATGATTTTCCTGATGACCCAGCACTATATATAGTTAAGCATGCAGTGTGCCATTCAATTTCTTTGCAGGGGTGGTCTGGGGAGGTGGTCTCTGCGGAAGGTGGCTGTACTCAGAGCTAGTCTGAGTTCAGAAATCTATATTGAATTGCTAGCTAGGCTAGTTACCTAAGAGAAAAAGATATTTCTTTATTTTGCTGCAGTCCTGTTTGTTTTTTAAGCAGTTTATTTAGGTGATCTGAGATGGTCTCGCTGTGCCAGGGAGAGAAGCTGCTAGCAGTGCCATTTTGTTTAATTCACCCTCTAGGCTAGGCTGCAAGCAAGCACCATTTGGGTGTTGTGGCTGGGAGAGATATATTCAATTTTTAGCTAGTTTGCTAGAATTTCCATTGGAAAATATATTTCATCGATTGTCCTGCTGTGCCAACAATTCCAGATTTTTTAAACTGAGTTTGTTTAATTAATTATGAATTAATAAAATTCAGGATTGAATACAAAATACTATCCATTCTACATAAAATTATATATGAAAAACAAGAAAACTGGCTAAGTTCCTCCATAAAACTACATACCCCAAACAGAAACCTCAGATCAGCAAATAAAGGACTTCAAAAGACACCTCCCACTCGCTCCAAACAACTCACCTCAACCCAAAAGAGAGCAATCTCTCTAGGAAGCCCAAATCTCTGGAACTCCCTCCCAACCGAACTCAGAACTCAAGAAAACCTAAAAACTTTCAAAAAAGATCTAAAAACATGGATGTTCACCAAAGCATACCAACTCACCCAATGAACATAACAATGCCAACCCTCTCTGGTCTAACCTGAAGAAAAATGAAACTCAACACAAGTATATTTTACAACAAAGAATTGAAACGTAAAAAACTGAACAGCAACTAACTTGTATATGTTGTCCCTATGTTAACAACCTTTTGAGCATTTTGAAATCCTTGTTATCCTCCTTAACCCTGTAAACCTTCATATTTTTTGTAAACTGTTATGATGGCGAAACCGAATGACGGTATATAAAACTCGATAAATAAACAAATAAATAAATAATTCAACTCTCTTAGTCTCTCTGTGCACTGGGCATCAGTGGGCTGGCAGTTTAGCAGACTGAACTTTATTATTGGGACGGTCTGTGCAGTGAAACCCCCAGTCTGTCTCTTTTGTGCTTACAAGTAAGTTGTGTGTGTGTGCACACCACACACATTACAATAGTGCATAGCAAGGCACTGTGACAGTGGGCAGTGGGTAGTTTAACAGACTGAACTTTATTATTGGGATGGTCTGTGCAGTGAAATCCCCAGTCTGCCTCTTTTGTGCTTACAAGCAAGCAGCGTTTGTGTGCACACCACACACATTATATTAGTGCACAGCAAGGCACTGTGACAGTGGGCAGTGGGTAGTTTAGCAGACTGAACTTTATTATTGGGACAGTCTGTGCAGTGAAATCCCCAGTCTGCCTTTTTTGTGCTTACAAGCAAGCTGTGTGTGTGCACACCATACACATTACATTAGTGCATAGCAAGGCACTGTGACAGTGGGCAGTGGGTAGTTTAGCAGACTGAACTTTATTATTGGGACAGTCTGTGCAGTGAAATCCACAGTCTGCCTCTTTTGTGCTTACAAGCAAGCTGTGTGTGTGCACACCACACACAGTACATTAATTCATAGCAAGGCACTGTGACAGTGGGCAGCCAGTAGGCACTAGGCAGTGACATTAAATCCATAATGTCAGGGAAAGCTAGATGTGGTTGAGTGATTGGGACTGGCAGAAGAGGCACTTCAAAAGGCACTAGTGCCAGTCCCCCATTAAAGTTAAAAAGGGACCTGTTGCAATCTAAACTCTTTGAAGGGGCAGGCAGTTCCAACCGGAAAAAAATGAAATCTAAACATGATGCATCACCACCACCTGTTTCTGACCCTGTAGTTTTGGAGGTGAGGGAAGGGGAGGCTGAGTCATGCCAGACAAAATGTCGACACCCAAAAGCAGCAGTGGGACAGAAGTCTCGACTAAGCGTTGACAATGTAGCGCAGGCACTGTTTGCTTCTGATTCAGATGAACAATCATCTTGTGTGGGATTCTCATCAGAAACGGAAGAAGTAATAGCTGACGAAGTTTTAGGAGGATCAGTTAGTCCTGTCCTAGCCTCCACTTCAGTGCAGCAGGGGAGAGATGAAACTGATGAGGAGGAAGAGCAATCAGCGCAGGCACAGAGGAAGACTGAGGCCTCTGGCATTGCTTCTCAGGGTGCACCCACTACTTCAGCTCCAGTGCCAGCATCCTCCCCCAAGGCTATAGAAAAGGGAGGATCATGAAAGGCATCTGCGATCTGGAGCCACTTTAAAGTGACGGATGACCCGTGTTTTGCTCGGTGTAATTACTGTGGCAGGGCTATTAGCAGAGGCAAGCAAATGGGACATCTATCTAATTTTGGCATGACGCATCATATGAAGAGGCAACACACAACAAGAGTACTGTCATCTGGGGATGGTGGCAGTACCACTCAGGGGACCCCTTCCAAGCAGCGTAAAGAGGTTGAAAAGCAGCAGAGTCAGCCCACGCCCTCATCCCCTTCTAGCAGTCAGGTGGCAGGCCAGCAACCCCCTGACATGTGGCAGAAGCAACAACCCAGTAACCAGGAGCATTGGAGAAATGATTGCCCTTAATGACCAGCCCTTGCAGTTAGTGGAGAATGTGGATTTCAAGCGTTTTCTGAAGGTCACAGTTCCAAATTACAAAGTCCCCTCCAGAACCACATTTAGCAGAAATGTCCTCCCCAGCCTGTACAACCAGTATCGCAGTCACATTCAAGCGCTGCTAGCTAAGGCAGAGGGGAGTTGCATTTCACCTGCGATATCTGGACCACCATGAATGCTGCACACTCTTACCTCTCTCTGACAGCACACTGGTGGAACCTGGCTGAGGCAGGGGCAATCACAAAGTGAGAGAGTACAAGCTCCCTACTCATCACATCACAACATACATAGGGAACCCTATGAGTTCATTTTTATAGCATTGACATTCACAATTTACTGTAATTTCATAACAATTTTGTCATCAATATTACCATTTATCAGCAGTGCTTAACATAATACATACACATCAATTTTTTATCATTTTTATTAATTACATCCACTGATGTTTACAATAATTCAAAAACATGTGCAACCCAGTATACAAAAATATACACATTTATTTAGCAGCAATGTATTAACATTTAAAACACATATACCCACTACAATCACTCATCCACATACACTCCCCACCCATTAAAACCCCATCTATTCCCTTTTAATAGATGCACCATACATATTTCACTTAAAGTGCTTAACACAAATTCTTAAATCCTAAATGTATTCTTTCCACGGGAGTAGTTCACAACGTCCCAACAGGGATTCCCGTTTCGCCGCAGCTTCCTCAGGGGACAAATCACTCCCACTTCATCCGGAGACGACGAAACCCACCGGCCTTCCACCCTCCAGATTATTACACCTAAAACACACTTCCTCCAATTTCAATCACTGGCACCGTTGCACACCTTCTCAGTTATATCACCACCTCAAATATATCTTCAGCAATTCCTGGTATATTCTAATTGTTCCACTTATCATACAATCCACTTTATGTGTGCCTCACAAACAGCTTAGTAGGCACCAAGAGATTATCTCAATAATGAAAGCATAACAGCGTCCACCATCTTAACAGCAATCAATCCTTTTCAAAGTGGCTCAGCGATATCTGTCATTTCCACCAACCAGTGTGCCCAGTGAACGTGTCTTTTCAATGACCAGTAAACCTGCCTTTGCTTGGGTTTCCAAATTTTCCCTGTGAACGGCAAGATGAATAAAAGCAATTGAAAGCCTTGCAGCAGCTCCAACTGCCTCCTATGCTCCAGATAATATAAGCACTGCAGCACATCTACCTGACCTGAAACGCTGTGCCTGTCCGTCCGCTGTCCAGGCCATACGTCCCTACAAGGGCCTGACCTGAAACGCTGTGCCTGTCTGTCCACTGTCCAGGCTGTACATCCCTACAAGGGCCTGACCTGAAACGCTGTACCTGTCCATCCACTGTTCGTCCAGGGCTTATGTCCCTAAGAGTGTTTGACCTATGTCCTCGAATGCTGTGCCTGTCTGTCCAGGCCTTATGTCCTACAAGGGTTTGACCTCTATTGCTGTGCCTGTTTGTCCAAGCCTTATGTCCCTATGTGGGATTGACCTCTGTCCTCGAATGCTGTGCCTGTCCGGCCAGGCCTTATGTCCAGTCCTAACGGCTGAACCCTCGTTGTAAAGGGAAACTTCAGTCTCTGGAAATTCAAACTAGTAATCCTTCACAGCATGGATCCTTAAATAAAACAAACAGTTTTCTTTAGTTTCAGGGCAGAGAAGAGAACTTCCTCCATCTTGCTTATGAAGTCATGATCTGTTTGCAAATGCTTAATTCCTAACAATTTGTACCATTATACACTCTAGGGGCCAACCCATTCCAGGGAGCCCTTTCCTGCTCAAAGGAAAGGGAACTCTCCCCGTTGTTGCAGCCTATCTCTTAGCACCTGTTGACCCATGTTCAGAAAGAGAAAAGATCTCCAAGGTACTTAGAATATGGCAAACACAACACAGTGAGACCATGCTCACAGTGAGACCCTTCTCCAGGTCACCACGCTTTGAAGGCTCATGCTCCACTCTAGGGGCCAACCCAATCCGGGGAGCCCTTCCCGGCTCAAAGGAAAGGGAACTCTCCCCGGGTGTAGCCAGCCTGTATCTACCCTCTGATCCATGTTGAACCACTGTTTACATGGTAACCTCCTCTGCCTTGGCCTTGAAAATTCTTGTTTGTATATCTACTAACTCTACCAGATTTTAAAAGACCAGCGAGAGCTCACTAGACGCCAACGGAAACACCCCACTCTAGGGGCAAACCCATCCTTGGGAGCCCTTTCCTGCACAAAGGAAAGGGAACTCTCCCCGGGTGTAGCCAGCCTGTATCTACCCTCTGCCTCTGTGCCTTGCTGCCAATCACCAGATGACTCACTCAACTCCTTGTGGTGTTCTGGCCACTATCATGGTTGCTCAGTGTGTTGGTACTAGTCTTTCTGCTTGCTATGTTCCCCTTTCATTGTGCTATAGGATGTTGATGCCACTTGTCTTGCCGCTTTGCCTGTCGTGCTGCCTTTGAAGGTTCATGCATCTGCTATCGGTGCTCTCTTTTGAAGCTGTGGTGTGTTTTTGACACTCTCGCTGCTGCTTTGCACCTCTATTAAAGCACTCTTATTGCCACTCCTGGTATCCCTTTGCCCCTTTAAAGTACCTTAGGCTATTCATGCCACTTTGGTGCCACTTTGCCACAGTCTAAGTACCTTGGAGCTATTTTGTTGTTCTGATGATTGCTCCCCAGAAGTTTCATCAAAATTGATAATAAAACCCCAATTCTGCAGCCAAAAATAGACTGCAAATACTTCCCCCATTAACTTTAATGGGAACCGGAAAACGAATGCGCGTATCAACGTATCGGGGGCGCCATTGAATGAATGCAACATATCTGGGCCCCGACGAATACGTATCCCAAACCCAACGAATACTTTCCGACTGCACATCCCTACTACCCTCTCAATTAGCATGCATAGGTAATACCTTTAAAATTCCACTACCTTTGCCCATTGCCTAAGATTAGCTGAATATATCCATCTTAGCTGTGCTGGATATTGACGTCCCAAGGTTTTTCTTTAAAGGAGCAATGTGGTCCCCAGACTTCTACCTGGCTGGAGCATCCAAATCCCTATGGTCTAACAAGTCCTCCCTCTCCTTAAAAGAAAATGATCCTGGTGCTGGCCCCAATCTCTTCCCATTGTCCAAAACCCCACTGATCCAGTGATGTGCAGGAGCGCTTCCTATGACTCTGGCTCTGATGGCTCCATTTCCAAAATGGCACCTGCCAGCCTCAGTTGCACCTTTGCCCCTTTCACATGGCCAGCACTGTCCATTTTGGCATTAAGGATTCCACACAAAGGTAAACACACAGACTAACTTGGGCAAGTACCTGAAGCCACACTAGACCACGCAGGGATCAAAATTAGCAAGAACTAGAACTGGAGTGGAGTTGGAGACAGGCATAGCAAGGCAGGTTCAGACATATTTTATCAGCAGGAAGTTAAAAGAAACTATATAGGTCAAATAGTCTTAGTAGTCAAATCAGTTTGCAGTGGGGCAGATTTGATGCAGACTTTCAGTAGAAAGTAAGAAAGTGACTCATTGGATAAGCTTTCCAATTGGGAAGCTATATGATGCTGATTTAAGACTTGCCAAGCCCTGATAGTACATGCTGTGACTCTGCACTGGAGGAGCCATCTCTAAGAGTAAGAGCATGATCCAGTCCCCTTAAATATGCAGTCTTTAGCTTCCCTGCTGAAATTTTACATCGGTGCCCAATTGTGATGGTAGCTTTTAGCGATGTGAGCACTTTTTTTCTGATATCTAGACAGAGATCATCAATTCACTTCACATAGACACCAAATGTCTTTCAAATTGTATTGACTTTTAATCAATAAGATCTAGATTTGAATGGTGACCTAGATATTTATTTATATATTACTTCATATTTCTATGTCATCTTATCAATGCTGCCCAAGGTGGCTTAAAATACCAATTATGCAATCAACAATACATCAGAAGTAACAAACAAATCATAACTTAATACAAACAATACAAATAACAATAAAAAACATTCCAGTCATATATAGAGCAGAAGATACCCCAAAAATGCTAACTATTCTTAGGGGTATTACCTCCCCCCTCCTCCACCATATCACAGACAGAACAATTATATCAATATTCAAAGTAATTTGTCCAGGCCATTTTAAAGATGGTTGGCGCCATCTTTAAAGATGGCGCCGGCCATCCAGTGCTCCTACCATGTGACAGGGGCCGGCCAATGGCATGGGTACCCTGTCACATGGTAAGAGCAAAGGGCCATCAGCGTCATTTTTATTAGTGGCAGCCGATGGCCCGAGAGCGGGAGATCGCTCCCCGCACCCCCACTGGACCACCAGGTAATTAAAAAAGGTTTGGGGGGGGGGGTTCGGGAGGGTGGGGGAGGCTAAAGGGGTCACTTTAAAGGGTTGGGTGGTTTTTTTTTTTATTGGGCCATCGGCGCCATTTATATTAGTGGCAGCCAAAATGGTGCCGATGGCCCGAGAGCGGGAGATCGCGTCAGGACACCCCCCCCCCCCGCTGGACCACCAGGTAATTTAAAACATTTTGGGGGGGTTCGGGAGGGTGGGGGATTTGATTTAAAGGGTCGGGGTGGGTTTAGGGGTTGTTTTGGTGTGCCGGTTTTCCCGCCCTCCCCCCCTCCCCCGATTTACGATTTTTCACGATAAATCGGGGGAATTTATATTGTATCGCGTCTCTAACAATTTTTGACGATTTAAAAAATATCTGACAAATTTTTTAAATCGTCAAAAAACGATTCACATCCCTAGTAAGTATGATCCTAAGTTTAAGAATTTACTCAAGAACAGCTAGTGTACTATCTTTCATAGGTCTTTGTTGGCTTTTACATGCATATGTCAGTAGATTCTAAAATATGTTTGTGTAAGACACATTCCCAGTTTTCCAATTGGTGAACCAGTTTGCCCAGTTAATATTGAGGTCTTCCAGATCTCTCTGGTTCTTCATCCTCCATGCTGCTTAGTTGACCCAGAGGCCTGTTCTATAAACCCTAAAACTTGAGATCAGACTTGCTTCTCATCAGGAGCAGCAGTAAAGTTACACAGATAGCAAGCATACACACACTGTAGTTTTCGGTTTGAAAATACATAAGAACATAAGAAATTGCCATACTGAGTCAGACTGAGGGTTTATCAAACCCAGAATCCTGTTTCCAACAGTGGCCAATCCAGGTCATAAGTATCTGGCAAGCACTCAAACATTAAATATATGCCAGTAATAACAGTGGCTATTGCGCTAAGTCAACTTGCTTAATAGCAGTTTATAGACTTCTCCAGGAATTTATCCAAACCTTTTGTTTTAAGTGTGCTACTTACTAACATCATGGAGTGCCCCCTAGTCCTTCTATTATTTGAAAGAAAAAATAACCTAGTCACATTTAACCATTCTAATCCTCTCATGATTTTATAGACCTCTATCATATATTCCCTCAGCCATTGTTGCAACCGTCGCTGCCCGACATCTCCACTCCACCCTCCTTACCTCTTTGGTGACTCCCTCCTGGGTTGATGGAAGTTTGGCTGCCGTGGCGTCATCTTGCCGACCTCCTCCGGTGTTCCCGGACCGGCTAGACGCTGCCTTCCGCCATGTTCTCCTGAGGCCTAAGGGCGCGCGCGTGCGACACGGACCCGACTCAAGTACCAGCAGTGGCGCGAACCTCAGGGGCGTCCCCCTGAGATGACATCATCATCTTCGGATATTTAAAGGTCTTTCATTTTGCTAACTAATCGAGTTAGCAAAGGGATTCATACCTAGCTGCCTCCAGGAATCGCTGCGGATGGGATTTGCTCTCTGCATACCTTGCTACTCTGCCTCCTTGGACTTTACCAGGGGCCTCGCTCTCTCTTTTACTTTTCAGGTCGCAGTCTGGAACCGGTACTCGCTCCTCGAGGGCCCACATTCTCGGACCTGCTACTGAATATAACTTCTGCCAGGAAGTCACCGAGGCCTACAACACCAGTGAGTTACCATCTCTCTCTCAGAGCTTTCCCTGGAACCAGGTACTCGCTCCTCGAAGGCCTACTTCATTCCAGCTCCTGGGCTGTTCTAAGAGACTACAGTGTGAGTGTTACCATCAAGGTTCTGTTCCTAAACTCTGTATACTCTGCCTACTCACTATCTCAGTTTCTCTACAGCTCAGCCTTCATGGGATCTCTGTTCCAGTGCCTGCGGGACTACAGCCCAGCCAGGCTCTTCCAGCTCACTACTGCCACCTCTGGTGGTTCTCAAGAACTGTTTAATAAAAGAACTTGTGTGTGTTTGTCTCCCAACTCTGAGCCTGACCGGTGGTCCTCTTGGGATCTTCCCCCAGTGGGCGTAGTCATCTGCCACCGGCCCAAGGATCCACCCACAGCCATCACGAATAATAACAGCCATGTCTTCTCCAAGCTGAACAGCCTTAACCTTTTTAGCCTTTCTTCATAGGGGAGCTATTCCATCTCCTTTATCATTTTGGTCGCTCTTCTCTGTACTTTCTCCAGTGCAGAGGTATGAGCGTAAGTCTTGGCCTTGCCTAGGAACACCCATACCCTGTCAATTTTCTGCCCATTTCCCACCTTTTTCTGCCCCCTTATTCCTTACACATATATAGGTACATATGCATGTATTTTGTGGCTTTTTTAAAGCATTGCTTATGCATGGCCCACATACATATATTTGTGGGCATTTTAAAATCAGCCTGCAAATCTCCCTCCTTCAGTTAGATGCATTAGATCTATTTGATGGTCCTTGACTAAATCATAAATTCTGTTAATTCATGGCACGATAGATGGCCGGTTAAGTAACTTAGCCAGATAGAACTTATCTGGCTAAATTACAATGTATATTTAGCAGCATGGCTAAGCCGCTGAATATACGCATATAGCTAAGTGCTTAGCTGGATAAGCTCTAACCAGCTAAGCCTAGACTTGCTGTCAGGTGCTTCTAAGTTAGCCATATAAATTATGCAGCTAACTTGCTCCACCCTGATCTGCCTACTACATGCCTACATTTTATGCAGCTAACTTTGTGGCCAGAAAAATTACTTATACGGCTAAGCAGTCCCCACTGAATGTAGGCACATATTCAGCAGCTGCTATTTAGTTGCATAAGTTCTACTTATCTGGCTAAATAGCAGTAAATGCACTTAAGTATTGACCTCTCTATTTTTAATCGAGTGAAATTTCATATGGCTCATCTTTGGGTAAAAGGAGTTAAATGCTGCTGAGGACCATCTATAAAACCTATTGGGTATATTAAGCATTGCCTGAGGTATGGAGGATTAGACTTTCCACTGGGCTTTACATAACCAAAGGAGTATTTGTCTCTGTCACAATCAGCGGCTCACTGGACAGCCATGTGAGCCACCTCATTCACTCCCAACACAGCACCAGCTCCTCTGTGGCCAGGATCTGTCTTCTGCGACCAGGGCCGCTTTGCATGGCATGCACATCGACACTGTGGCTGGATGCTGCCATCTTCCAGCTCCTCTGGACCCTTTTCTTAGGCATGAGCATGATATGTGCCTATTTTTAAAGGGCCTGTGGTGGGAAAGGCACCGTGGTACCCGGCAATAATGTCAGCAGGACTTCCCTACTTTAGCACAGCCCATGCTCCTTGTCATTGCCTCAGCAATGGGTCTCCTGCCTAGCAATGCATGTTGTCAGCATGATTCCTTGTCTTCCAGTGCTACCATGTCTTCCAGTTCTGCTTGTCCAGTCTTGCTTTCCAATCCAGCCTCATCCAGTCTTATCTTCCTCTTCACCTCATCCAGCCTCATCTTCCTTACTCATCCTGTCCACTGTCTTCAGTGTCTCTTAATTCACCCTTGGCTTGCATCTTCAGATCGTGACCTCTTGCTTGGACCTGACCATGATTGCCTACTACCAGAACCTGACCCCTAGCATAAACCTCACCACAATTACCTGTTGCCTGGATCTGACTACTCTTGATAGCTGCTTGCACTGACCTTGGCCCATCATGCTGCCTGCCCTGACCCTGGGGTGTCTCTGGACTCTAGCTATCACCATCACTGTAATTCCCCACCTAAGTCCTGCTGGCCGCAAGAACCCAAGGGCTCAATCTGAGGAGGATGCGGCTGGTAAAGATGAAGCTCCAGACTGTCCTGCTACAGGGTGAGTTTGCCAGCTGCCACTGTAGGCCTCTGGGCAAGAAAGAGATCTAGGTGTCATAGTGGATAACACATTGAAATCGTCGGTTCAGTGTGCTGCGGCAATCAAAAAAGCAAACAGAATGTTGGGAATTATTAGAAAGGGAATAGTGAATAAAATGGAAAATGTCATAATGCCTCTGTATCACTCCATGGTGAGACCGCACCTTGAATACTGTGTACAATTCTGGTCGCCGCATCTCAAAAAAGATATAATTGCGATGGAGAAGGTACAGAGAAGGGCTACCAAAATGATAAGGGGAATGGAACAGCTCCCCTATGAGGAAAGACTAAAGAGGTTAGGACTTTTCAGCTTGGAGAAGAGACGACTGAGGGGGGATATGATAGAGATGTTTAAAATCATGAGAGGTCTAGAACGGGTAGATGTGAATCGGTTATTTACTCTTTCGGATAGTAGAAAGACTAGGGGGCACTCCATGAAGTTAGCATGGGGCACATTTAAAACTAATCGGAGAAAGTTCTTTTTTACTCAGCGCACAATTAAACTCTGGAATTTGTTGCCAGATGATGTGGTTAGTGCAGTTAGTATAGCTGTGTTTAAAAAAGGATTGGATAAGTTCTTGGAGGAGAAGTCCATTACCTGCTATTAAGTTCACTTAGAGAATAGCCACTGCCATTAGCAATGGTAACATGGAATAGACTTAGTTTTTGGGTACTTGCCAGGTTCTTATGGCCTGGATTGGCCACTGTTGGAAACAGGATGCTGGGCTTGATGAACCCTTGGTCTGACCCAGTATGGCATTTTCTTATGTTCTTATGGGGTTCATCCTCAAGGCTGCATCAACTATGCCGCAGCACTAAGGGCTCACACACCTGCTGTCCTTTACAGATTTCTGAGGCCATAAGCTCGGCAGACTCACCTCTTGTTTCTGCCACCATAGGCCAAGTGTAGGATCAGCTGAATATCATGGCCGGATGTCTTCAGGGCATTGTGGTTTTGCCTGCTTCAGCTCCTGTTCTGCAACTGTTATGTGGTGGGCTACTCCCACACTCTACTTGCCTTCACCTCTGAGGTTCTGATGAGGATCCCAGAAGCTGTAGACGCTTTCTCAACCAATGTTGGATGCAATTTAAGTTGCAGGCACCCTTGTTTCCAACAAACCAAATCAAGGTAAGATATTCTTTCCTTGCTGGGCATCCCCCGCTGGCTTGTGCATCCCCCCTTTGGGAAAGGAATGACCCATTATTGGGGGATCTGGAGTGCTTTCTGCTTGAGTTCAGCAGATATTTAATGAGCCTGGTCACCCGACTTCTAAGACTTTTAATTCCTACAGATTAGGCAAGATTTCTGGTCTGTGATGGAATATGTGGTGCATTTCTGCACTCTGGTCTTCGAACGCAAGTGAGGCAGTGACAGCCTGATTGCACTTTTCCAACAATATTCTTGGAGAGCATTAAAAATGAGCTGGCTGCCCGAGCTTGCTGGATTCCCTAGAGGGGCTGATTAGCCTAGCCTTGTGACCAGACCTGATGTTCCAGGCCAAAGAGAAAGGCTTGGCTCATCACCCTGTCCACCTTGCTCTGAATTTCCAGCATCCTATAATCACCCTCTCGCCTCCAGTCAGGACCACCACTAGTAGAAACCATACAAGTGGATTGCTTCATGCTCTCAGCCAACGACAGAGGCGCCGTAAATGCAACCTCTGCCTGTACTGTGCTGAACCTCACAAGTCACTGTGTAAACAACTGGGAAACTCAAGGACCTAGGCCTGGTGAGAGATGCCACCGTAGATCATCCCTGACCTGTCCATAACTACTAGTCTCTGTATGTCTGTCTCTTGGTGACATTCTTATCGATGCTCTTGCCTTTCTGGATACTAGCCCTGGAGATAGCTTTATCCATGAGGCTCTGGTCCAACACTACAGCATACCCACAGTTCCCTTCAACACCTTGCTCTCGCTCTCCTCTGATTAAGGAGAACCTCTGCCTGGAAAAGTTACAAGAGTCATAGTACCATTGACCATACAAATTGGGATCCTGCATGGAGAAAAATCAGCCTCTATATGTTATCCAAGGTAGTCAATGAATTACTCTAGGCCTAGCATGGTTCATGTTACATCAGCCGCACATCGACTGGGCCACATTGAAAATCACCAGAGGGGGTCCTAATTGTCATGAGCAATGCCTCACTAAAGTCTCCCCTGTGGTTCCTGTGGTCCAAATAGTCACTTCAGAACTCTCAGGCCTGCCAACTTCACTGATGTTTTCAGTAAACAGCAGGAGGAGGTCTCTAGACTCTAGCTATTACCCCCACCCTAGGGTCATGCCTAGGGTGGGGGTAATAGCTCAACCTACAGAGGAGGCAGCTGGTAAAGGTTAAGCTCCAGACTTTCCTGTTACAGGGTGCATTTGCCACAGCTGGCTTAGGCCTCTGGGATTTACCCTCGAGACTGTGTCAACTGTGCCGCAGAGCTAAGGGCTTACACACCTGCTACCCTTTATAGTCCCTTCCCCATATTACTGGGATATAATTAATCATTTCCTGTGGAAGTTCTCCTGCAGGATATGAGAAAAGGGTTAGAATTAGCTGTCAAGAAGAAAGTAAAAACATTTTTATTTACCTGGGCTTTTCATAACATTTTCTAAAGACAAGGGACGGACATTAGTTAGAAATTCTGAGCTGAATTTGTTTAGTATTTTACTCTATTGTTTTGGTATGACTTATCCTGTAAGGTTATTGTTTGAATATATTATGTAAGAAATGTTTACAAGATGTTTATATTTTACTGTAATTCGCCCAGGACAGCTAAAAGTTGCCTGAGGAGGAAAACAAAATTTTTAAATAAATAAACTTCAGAGAAGCACATATTTCTCTTCCAACCCAAGGAACCTCAAAGTACAAGTAATTACCTTAATTACAAATGAATTGAAGAGTTTGCTGATATACAGAACAACAAAACAAACAATATCATAAATTAGAGTAAACTGACAAATGAATTAAGTCCATTAAATGGTAATTAAATCAATCTTATTAAATTCTATTTAGGCTCTTTAAGAGCTCCCTAAGGGGTTTCCCAAGGGGTGACCCCCCCCCCCCCCCCCTATGGTTCACCCCTTCTTTAAGCTGTCTAGAAGTGACCAGAGGCCAGGAAATAAGCCTGCTGCTGCTGCTGACATCTAGTGTGGGTATGGCTACTATCCAATAGCTCAGCATCAAGGTAGGCCTGGGGCTTATGGGCCTGCTGCTCACTGGTCATCCGCAGGCCCCAGGCAGGAGAGAGGAACACAGGAAATGTCCCTCCAGTACCTCCCTGGTAAAAGGCAAGTGGGCACTGGACTCAAGGTAATGGCCAGAGACCTGAAACTAGGCCTGTTGCTGACAGTGTCATCTGGGGAGAGGGTGTGGCTACTGCCAGATTATTCAGCACCATGGTGGTGGCGGGGTTTACTTGCCCAACGCTTGTTGGTCATCTGCGAACCCCAGGTAGGAGACAGAAATGCAGGAAAAGTTCCTCCCAGCATCTCCCTGGTGCAAAGGCAAATTGGTATTGGATTCCAGATATGAAAAGCTATATGCCAGTTCCCATGAGCAATCCAGTACCACAATACCCTGTTTATATGTTAGCATATATTGTTTGTATACTAGTATATATATATATATATTGGAGGAATATAGTATTCATTTTCAGTGACTGGATATGTGTTTGAAAATATTTTTTCCCTTACAGCTAGGGAAATATGATAAGTCAGGTGCAGGGTATTCAGATAGTGTTGTAGAGAAATACTGGAGCCTCTCAGACTACAGCACATCCTCATAATGGACTGCCTGAGGCTATTACATTTATTTGATTCCCATTCCAAAGCATTCTGGCCTTTGTGCTTTCTGTTCTCCTATTCAGAAAACACAACTATGAACCCCAAAATACTTGAAGCAAGGAAAAGAACAGGAATAGAAAAACTTGCCTCTCGTGACCTTGAATTACATTGCATATGGAGAGTCTATTATCTATTTGCATGATTAATTACTTCTGTTTTTATGAGTACCTGTTATGATATGGGTACCTGATTACTGTTACCCGTGATACAAAAATATTTCAGACATTCCCTGATTGTTAAAGGGGGTTGAAAGAATATGTCTTTTCATGTGACATCACCTGGGTAATTTTAGGAGACAAAGTGGGACTAACCTCTTTAGCTCAGAGACGAGGCTGTGGGTGAGAGACTGTGAAAACATTATGACGGGTGTTTTGGGTATGGATGACCATGAGAGACGAGAAGTAAAGCTCACCCGGTGTTGACATTAACAGCTAAATCTCAGAAAAGCAGCATCCACGAGCAACTTGACAGCCTGAGCAAGGTGTTTCATCACGGTGTCATACTATTCCATTTCATGATTCATGATACAACTGTATTGTAACCAGAGATAAAGGAAATGCTGCTGAAATTCATGTAAATATATACAGTACCGTCTATGTATTTAAATATGTACGGCATCTTTTCCAATGCCAGGGAAACATGAGGGAGTTCCTGTGGGAGGCACAAGAGAAATACTTAAAAAAAAAACCCAAAAACCTTATGGTGCTTTAGCAATGTGGGTTGCGGGTGACTGAATCCTGCCAACTTAGCTCTTTTAAATGCATTTGGAGGTTAGGGACAAATAAAATATACATATCACTTGGCCTGGAGTTACAGTACTTTGTATCATTTTCTGTCTTTTTTTTCCCCCCCTAAGCTATTTCCACCATATCTTTTCTTTCTTTTATCTTTCTCTTCAACTTCAGCCCCTGTCTTTTTTTTCCCTTGACTCTGACACTCTGATGAGTTAATACCAATCCTAGCAGAATCCTTCTGAGTAATGAAAATTGTTACCCTCATGTTCAGCGCATCTGACCTTCTGAACGTCTGCCAGAAATGTGGATTTGATGTACAGTGCCCAAATTATTATTTTTTTCTATCCCCTTTCCTCCCACCGAAATTCCAGGGATATTCTACAACAAAACAAGTTGCACTGAAGCAATTAATAAGCGAAAGTAATTTGAATTAATGCAGTGCCTGTTATATATTTCAGGAAGCTTCACAAATATAGAAAGATAGCACTACATCTATTTGGTGTAATGGTTGCCCTTATTTTATGTCCATATATATATATATATATATTTTATTTTTTTTAAGTGCAGCAATTTATTGAGCTATTTTAATTAATAAAGATCACAGTGGGCTTACCTCACTGCACTTGGCTTCTGTGTTGAGCAAAGCAGCCTGTATTCTGAGCCATACTGGATGCCAAGAGTGTAACTAAGGCAGTAGAAAAAGAAAGCATTTCACAAGAAGCAGACTACAGAATCCTATAATCTGTACTTACTAGCACTGTGATAAATTTTATAAGCACTTGTTCATTGGTGATAAGATCTTGGAGTTCTGATATTTGTTTAATGAAACTCTGTCAGAAGTTAGTTTAGTCTGTACTACAGTTTAATCAGCATAAATCACCAAGCTTATTTCTCTTTTCTTTGGAACTATTTACCTCTCCCTCAAAAAAAAAAAAAGGAAGTAACAGGACCAGGAAGCACTTCTGGAGAGCAAAGAGATATAGGTTTTATCACCTTCAGAGGAAGAAATATTTCACACTGTGCATAACATTGTGAAATTTCCTTCCAGAAAGTGTTATCCTGGGCAAACAGAAGGCTGGTTAAGCTCCCTGAGGTCAAAAAGATCAGTGGGCATAATGGTCTGCTTAGATTGTATCTGATGAAAGATGAAATAGTGAGACACTAGATGGAACTGCCACTAGACTAGAAGAATTATGGTACTCAGTGTACATGCTAACCTACTATATGAACTACCGCATGAATCCCTAGGTGTGAGTAACCCCTTGAACTATTATGTGAATAGAGGGTCTAAAAAGAACATTTATCCAATCTGTCCTTTCTCCAAAATAATAGAAATACCACAATGACCAAAAAATCATGGGTCCTAAACTATATTGTCCTCATTTATCTGTAACCCTTAGCAGGGTTTTAACTCCAAGGGCACACAAACTAATTTATATCTTCAGGGGCTGCACTGGCTAGCACACCACATCCCATGTTTGACTCCTAATCCCTGGTGGAGAATTCTTTTTAGGGGTGTAAGCTCTCGCTTGTGGTCCAGACAATGTTACTGAACTTCCTGTGTATGTATCAACTGTAGGTGCTTCCCATGAGGTGAGAATCTATAATGAATAGGCAGAATCAGGTTCTGGGTCATAGTTAACTGATGGTGATCATAAATTAAAGTCCATTGTCCAGAAGTGTGAATTTACTTTTGATGGTTCATTAATGACTTTCCTTTGTAGGTAGGTGTCTGCAAGACAGTGCCCCTAGTGTCCCCCTAATTGCTTATGCAGGATCAGGCTAGTTGCTTTGTCCATGTTAAATGTCTTAAGGAATGTATGTTTTATGGGTGGGATCCTGTGGGCAGGTGGGGCTCAGGGGGGCATAACCAGAGACTGGGGAATAAGAGCTGGAATCCAGGTGGGGATAACCAGACCAGGCCAGGTCTCTGAGAGGAAGGCAGTTCCTGTATAGAATACCGTCCAAACCTTGAGCTGAGACGAAGCAACACACTGCAGGTAAAGAGTGTACACTGAGGAAAAGACAGCCTATGATTGTGCTTGTGTGTCGTTATAATACTGTTTTAAGAAGGTTGGAGTCAGTCTTTTTTGTCTCCAGGCCTGTGGGAATCACCACTCATTCCCACATTTAGTGGCATGCATGGGAGTTTTCTAAGCTTTGCACAGAAAAACCCCAGCCTCCAAGAAAATATCTGTGTGCCGTGCAGAGATTTTTGAAGAGGACCTGTGGTTCTAAACACTGTAAGAACCCAGGGAGCCTGTGACTCTTAAACTAAGCACAGGGAGTGCAGGAGTTCACTGTGGCTTGTGGAAGGATGTAGCAGAAACTGCATTGAAGGGAAAACACCCCTCCAAAGTTAGTTTCAGGTAGGGAGGAAACAGTATGTGGGCCTGGTTGCAGGGACAGCCAGGAAGTTTTAGGGTGAACAGGCTAAAGGGAGAAGCCCTACTGGGAGATTGACAGGGATTTAACATTGAACAAGTTATCACTGGTCATAAGGCTTTTTTATTTTTTTTACTTTTTTGTCTCTGTATCGCTACATGGTGAGACCACACCTTGAATACTGTGTACAATTCTGGTTGCCGCATCTCAAAAAAGATATAATTGCGATGGAGAAGGTACAGAGAATGGCTACCAAAATGATAAGGGGAATGGAACAGCTCCCCTATGAGGGAAGACGGCTGAGGGGGGATATGATAGAGGTGTTTAAAATCATGAGAGGTCTAGAATGGGTTAATGTGAATCAGTTATTTACTCTTTCGGATAATAGAAAGACTAGGGGGCACTCCATGAAGTTAGCATGTGGCACATTTAAAACTAATCGGAGAAAGTTCTTTTTTACTCAACACACAATTAAACTCTGGAATTTGTTGCCAGAGGATGTGGTTAGTGCAGTTAGTATAGCTGTGTTTAAAAAAAGGATTGGATAAGTTCTTGGAGGAGAAGTCCATTACCTGCTATTAATTAAGTTGACTTAGAAAATAGACATTGCTATTACTAGCAATGGTACCATGGAATAGACTTAGTTTTTGGGTACTTGCAAGGATCTTATGGCCTGGATTGGCCACTGTTGGAAACAGGATGCTGGGCTTGATGGACCCTTGGTCTGACCCAGTATGGCATGTTCTTATGTTCTTATATTCTTATGCCTTGAAAAGAAAAGTGAAAGAAACACCGGTCCAGCAGGGCTGTGCTGAGCAAGGCATGGCCAAGGAAAAGCTGCCAGAGTGGGCTGAAAGTGTGGTGAATAGAAGCCGGGCAGGGGCCTCTTCCTGAAAACAAGCCACTCTGCAGGGAAGGGTTGTAGCCCCAAAATGCAGCAAACTGAGAGCATGAATGAAGGAAGCTGGCAGGCCTTGATCCAGAATCTCCAGGAGGGTGATAGGTAGTTAGATGAAAGCCTGGTAAGGAGTCAGCAGACCTGGGCCTTCATCAACGTCTATCTGGAGTGGAGCTTCGTGTTCTTGTCAAGAAGTGGCAACACAGAATATCCAGGAGGCGGCACTATAGAATGGCAGCAGCTGGTCACTCAATTACAAGAAATTTCAACAAAGATGTCCCAGTGGGAGGATGACTGAAAGCAAGATGCCAGACAGAATGCTAGACTAGTGAGTGAGTTGAGAAAAACTACTAGCCTGCTGGAAGCAAGGCCGGAGGTTGATGCTACAGGGGGTCCTGGTGAAGACCCTGTAGGGTGCCCAAATACTACTATGAGCCCAGGAATAACTCCCATGAGAAGTACTGAGAAGGGGGCTGTGAAGAACTCTGAGAGAAGTGTCACAGAGAGAGGGGTTACAGAGAGAGCTAGCGAGAGCAACACAGACTGACCAGGAGATGGCTGTATGATGGAGTTGGAAATCAGCACCACATCTTCCACCACCACATCTTCATCTTCCTGATGAAGTCCATGTAGGGTGCCCAAAGACTACCAAGAGCCTCAAAACACCTCCCGTGAGAAGCCCAGAGAGAGAGGGCACAGAAAGGAAAATGAAATATGCCATGGAGAGCCCAGAGGTTGGAGCTGTAGAAACCGCAGGGAGTGAGGCTGTGGAGGAGCCAGCGATGGGCATGGGCAAGTGGCCAGAGAGTACAGAGATGGAAACCACAGAGAGCCCAGAGGGAGACACTGCAGAGAATTTGGAGGAAGAAACCATGAAGATCCCAGAGGATGGTGCTTTGGAGACTCCAGCTACAGAGGAGATACCAGAAGCCAGGAAGCGGGTGCAGCTGGTGATAGAGGAACCAGCACTGGAGGTTCCACAGTCCATATAGCTCCATTGGGATGGAATTCGAACCCAGAGCCAGCAAAGGACTTAATGAAAGGACTGGGGATGTGCAATGCACAAACGGCACATGGGGTAGTGGTCATGATCTGGTCAAGATTAACCTTAAGAGAAGGGGACTGAGAGGTCTTGGACTCTCCTGAATGGGTTCCAGGAGAGTAGAGATGCTTGGCCTGATAGGTCCAAGCTGATGGGAGGGGTATGTGAGGCAGTGTCCCTAGTGTTTCCCTGTTTACCTGTGCAGGGCCAGGCTAGACTCCTGGTCTACCTTAAATGTCTTAAAGATGAGTATGTACTATGGGCAGGAACCTGTGGGTCAGGTGGGGCTCAGATGCTGTAACTAGAAACTGGGCAATAGGAGCTGGGATCCAGGTGGGGATAACTAGACCAGTCCAGGTCTTTAGACCAAAGTCTCAAGACATTTCTTCATTACTTTTGGGTAATAATCAGGGCTATCATAAGTGAACCTCACTGTGGGCTTCAGAGTCCTACCTGTCCTTTTGGGCTCTTGAAGTGGCAGTGGAACTAATTCCTTGGCCTCTGTAGTTTCTGATTCTCTTTGGTGGTGAATTGCATCTGTGGCACCTCTTTCCCTTTCTTGTTTCAGGTTGTCCATCCCTATCTTGCCATCTGTTCCACCTTCAGTCCTATCATTACTCTGGAAGGTTTATTTGATTTCCCTCTCCTGGGTTTCCATCCCCATCAAGTGTCTGTTGGTTAGGAGTATGGTTTCTCCAATGTGTCTCCAAGGTGAACCTTATATGTCCCCCACATAACTCTCCTTCTAAATCCTCACTATCATATCTACTATGTCTGTCTTCCAGTGGATACTCAGGGGTCCCTGCCAGTTCCCGATGGGGATTCTTATCAAACTCCCAATGATCTTACTGTTCCTATTCTTCTTGGTCTGGATAGAGGGGGTTCAGCTATAGCTTAGTGTTCCTCTTGGGGAAATACCAACTGTCTAATGGGCAGGAGATGGTTTCTGTGTACCATTTTTACTGGTCCTTCACCCCATTCTGGACTTACCTGGTAAACAGGCATGTTGTTCAGTTTTTCCTGAACAATATAGGGAGTAGAACTCCACATATTAGCAATTTTGTGTCTCCCAGCCAGCCCCTAGTTCTCTAAGAGTACTCTGTCCCTGCCACCAAGTCATTCTGCCTCAACTTCTGGTCATACTGATACTTGTTTCAGTGACTCAGTTTGTAGGCAGACTCTTCAGCCAACGTCTAGGCTGCCCCCCAACTGTTCTTTAAGCCTCTTCATATAGCTTTGAAAATTCTGAGGCAATGACCCATCTACTGAAACCCCAAAACACAGATAAATTGACAACCTGGCCTCTCACCCAAATATCAGAAAATAGGGTAAAACCCTGTAGCATCATTATGTGTGCAGTTGTAAGTATGCACCAAATAGCTCATATACTGGCTCCAGTTCCTATTTTGAGTTGGCTTCAATAACCCCAACAGGTTTAGAAGTGTCCTGTTAAACCTATCAAGCTGGGGGTCTCCCAGGAGGGAGAGGTGTTTGACTTCTTAACCCCAGCTACCTACAATATCTCTTTAATGAGCCTGCTTTCAAAATTCTTCCCCTGGTCAGAGTGTATCCGGGCTGGGAGTCCATAGTTCACAAAGAATTTTTCTTATAATACTTGGGCAACAGTCTCTGCTCTCCGGTCCTTGGTGGGGTATGCCCGGGCATAGCTGGTGAACTGGTCTGTCAAAACCAGAATGTTCTCTTTATACTGGGAGTCCATTTCTAAAGTTAAGAGGTCTATAGACTAGGGATGTGAATCGTTTTTTGACAATTTAAAATATCGTCCGATATATTTTAAATCGTCAAAAATCGTTAGGGCCACGATACAATACCAATTCCCCCGATTTATCGTTAAAAAATCGTAAATCAGGGGAAGGGGGAGGGCAGGAACTTACTTACTTGCCCTAAACCAATGGCAGGAAAACCGGCACACTAAAACCCCCTAAAACCCACCCCCGACCCTTTAAATTAAATCCCCCACCCTCCCGAACCCCCCCAAATGCCTTAAATTACCTGGGGGTCCAGCGGCGGTCCGGAACGGGCTCCTGCAATTGAATTGTGTTGTCTTCAGCCGGCGCCATTTTGCAAAATGGCGGCCGCAAAATGGCGGCGGCCATAGACCAACACGATTCGACTGCAGGAGGTCGTTCCGGATCCCCGCTGGACTTTTGGCAAGTCTTGTGGGGGTCAGGAGGCCCCCCCAAGCTGGCCAAAAGACCCTGGGGGTCCAGCGGGGGTCCGGGAGCGATCTCCTGCCGCGAATCGTTTTCTGTACGGAAAATGGCGCCGGCAGGAGATCGACTGCAGGAGGTCGTTCAGCGGGGGTTCCGGACCGCCGCTGAACCCCCAGGTAATTTAAGGCATTTGGGGGGGGGGGTTCGGGAGGGTGGGGGATTTAATTTAAAGGGTCGGGGGTGGGTTTTAGGGGGTTTTAGTGTGCCGGTTTTCCTGCCATTGGTTTAGGGCAAGTAAGTACTTCCCTCCCAAAGTTGATGAAGTATTAAGGCATTTGGGGTGGGGGATTTAATTTAAAGGATCGGGGGTGGGTTTTAGGGGGTTTTAGTGTGCCGGCTCATGATTTTAACGATTTTCACGATATTTTAAACACCCAAACGGCAACAATACGATTCCCTCCCCCTCCCAGCCGAAATTGATCGTTAAGACGATCGAGGACACGATTCACATATCTGCTATAGACACCAAGTCCATAGGGCCTTGACTAGAAATGTTTACCATCTCTGCTGCTCTGTGCTGTAGGATCTTTCTTTTTAGTACATTGTCTACAATGTTTTTCAACATCTTGTGCTTATTTAGGCCAATGGAATCTGTCCCTCACCAGTTGTAGGACCTTCTCTACCCCCCATATGCCCCATGTCATCATGGAGAAGCTGTAGCACAGTTTTGTAGAAATTTTGTGGTAAACACAGCTGTTTGGGATGACCCGAATTGATATCTTTCCTTTATCTGTTCAGTATTTGATTTCACACAAATAGATGATCCCACTCTCTGATTAGCAACCGAGTTTCTGGGTGGCTCTGATGGACACCTTGTACCCCCAGATTTCTCTCCTTGATCCTGAGCATATCACCAATTAAGGGATCAGTCTGTTGTGCTTGTTGAATGTCCTGCAAAGTCAATCCTGGCATGCTGGTGGAGACCAGAGATACAACATCACAGTAGGCAGGGGGAATGCTGTTGGGGGGTGGTGATCCCCAAGCTGTCTGCAGCACAATATTAATTCTCAGTATCACCTTCACTCCCATTCCCCGCCTGGCTACACACTGCTGCCACTCCAATCTCTGATAAATTATACCAGTCCCCTTGGATAGTGTCAATCCTGTGGGGCCGCCAGGTCAGTGCATTTGTGTCCTTGTTTGCACTTCCAGGTTGATACTGCAAACTGAATTTGCAAAGGGATAATGCTGCCAACTACAGGTGTCCAATTGCATCCAACTTTGTAGTTATTAAAACAAAAGTCAGTGGATTATTTTCACCTTAAACTCAACCCCATATAGGTAGTCCCTGAATTTGTCCACAACCGCCCACTAAAGGGCTAAGTTTAAACTAGATACATCTTCTACTCTCATGGTCTCTCACAGCGGGATCCATCATTGGTGCTTGCCAATCTAGGGTTTAGAGTAGGCTCACAGTTCTTTGTTCCCCTGGTGAGAGCCCTTGCTCCCCAAAAGATTATCAGGTGTAAAAAGCTATCTCTTCAGTAAATTAGTAGGAGAAGGACCCTCTGGCAGGGAGTGCAGGATGAGGTGTCACTTCTAAATGAAATTCCATCTGAGTGAAGCTGGGAGGCCGCACCAGAGTGTGAAACTGAAACATCCTTACTGTTCAAAGGCTTCCTCAAACTGGTCCCAAAGTGTTCTAAAATGGCTAGGCTAAATAGTGTTCAGGCATCCAATCCAGACCCTCCAGGTGGGAGGGACTGAGGGGATTGGTGGCTTCTTCTAAAGGATGTTCTATCCAAGGACAGAGACATCTTTTGGCCAGACCAGAGGGGGGGGAGGGTATCTGCCAAATGCACATTATGGGGCGGATTTTCAGAGCCCTGCTCGCCTAAATCCGCCCAAAACCGGGTGGATTTAGGCGAGCAGGGCCCTGCGTGCCGGTAAGCCTATTTTACATAGGCCTACCGGCGTGCGCAGAGCCCCGGGACTCGCGTAAGTCCCGGGGTTCTCCGAGGGGGGCATGTCGGGGGCGGGCCCGGTCGTCGCGGCGTTTTCGGGGCGTGTCGGCAGCGTTTTGGGGACGGGTACGGGGGCGTGGCTACGGCCCGGGGCGGTCCGGGGGCGTGGCCGCGCCCTCCGTACCCGCCCCCAGGTCGCGGCCCGGCGCGCAAGAGGCCCACTGGCGCGCGGGGATTTACGCCTCCCTCCGGGAGGCGTAAATCCCTCGACAAAGGTAAGGTGGGGGCTTAGACAGGGCCGGGTGGGTGGGTTAGGTAGGGGAAGGGAGGGGAAGGTGAGGGGAGGGCAAAAGGAAGTTCCCTCCGAGGCCGCTCCGATTTCGGAGCGGCCTCGGAGGGAACGGGGGTAGGCTGTGCGGCTCGGCGCGCGCCGGCTATACAAAATCGATAGCCTTGCGCGCGCCGATCCAGGTTTTTAGCAGATATGCGCGGCTCCGCGCGTATCTACTAAAATCCAGCGTACTTTTGTTTGCGCCTGGAGCGCAAACAAAAGTAGGCCTATTCGCGGAGTATGAAAATCCGCCCCTATGAGTGGTACATTTTTAATGCATGTACCTTTACATGCTCTATTCCTATTTCCTGTGTTTACGGGAGCACATGCTACGATGGGGCCCTCGATGAGTTCAAAAGCACATGTTGTCCCAGGGGCATCTGCTGTTGCTGTTCTTAATTTTTTAGTATATTCTAGCACTGAATAATGCCTTGAGTGGCCATTTAGCTGGGAAAATTAGAAATTTAAATACAATAAATAAATGTGCAATAGTTTTGTCAAATGTATATCTGATGAACACTTGCTCCTCAAATAACACCAAAACCCTGATTTTGGGCATGTAGATCCTATCTAGAGAATGTCCCCTTTTCCTCTTGTGCCTCTGTCTCCTCTCCCTTTCATGATTCAGGACCCACAGTTGAGAAAAACTCATTGTGAGAAAAGACAAAGAACCAAATCAGCAAAAAGAACACCAAAGTGCCATCCAAACAGCAAAACCACCAGCACTCTGCCATCACACCAACTGCAGGCTCACCAAGGATAAAATGTCCTCTGTCTTACTCAATTAAATGGCCGGAGCATCAAAAGATGTGGGTTTTTCCTGATTTATCTAAAGCTATACTGATGTGCCAAGAAATGTAAGATATTGTTGCTAAATCTTTTCTCAGATTTCTGTGTAAATGTCATGTAAACTTTGAAAAAAAAATGAGAACATTTTTTTGATCCTAAGTAATTAAGAACATTTCTTTCTTCTAAAGTAACATCAATAGTGTTTCCTAAAAATAGCATTCCTCCTCAATGATTTGTATGCCCATCATTTGTGAGCATTATTGTATTGAGTCCTATAATCTAGACGCTATCCGCCTCTGAATATACCCAAATAAGTTTGAGTTTGCTGGATAAGTCTGAATATCATCACAGATCCTGTTAAGTTAGCCAGAAAAGTAACTCCTCCTCAGAATTCCATATCCCACCCACCACTTAACCAGATAAGTATTTAGCAGGATAAATAGTAATCTGGCTAGGTTATGGCTGCTGAACATTGCTGGATATTGAAACACCAGCACTTAGGGGGTCATTTTCATAGCGTATCACACGCGGGCGGAGTCGGCGGACGTGGGTGGAGTCGGCCCCGGAAGAGGAGGAGTCGGGGCGTCGTCAGGGCGGACGTGGCAGAAAATTCGCTGGTGGCGAAAAGGTAAGAACCCTTTTCGCTGCCAGTAGCGCGCACAATAGCACCACCTTTTATGATGGCACATTGGGTGCGAAAGCCAGCAGCAATAGCACCGCAGAGGTGCGATCACTGCTGGATTTCGCAGGCCCGCCCCCCACTTCGCCCCTCTGCCCCCTGTTACCACCGGATTCTCTAAGGGCTGCAACCATAGAAAATCCAGGCCTTAGCTGGATAACTAGTGCTGAATTTTGGGCCCTATATTTTCCTTTAAATTCAGTTCCTGGGATTATTTTTCTTATTGGTATCTCCTTGAGTTATTTTGGGCTGTATAGTTGGGACAAGTTTTTACTTTTTACCTTGTCTACTTTAGTGGGTTTAATTTATTATAATATTTAAAATTCTATCCAAATTTCTTTTCTATTTTTTCTTTGCATTAGTAAATTTAAATATTATAAATACAAAATATTAAAAAAATATCTGGAGCAAAAATGCACACAGTCTTGTGATGACATTAGGATGTTAAAAATAAGAGCATAACACTTGCCATGCTGGGTCAGCCCAAGGGTCCATCAAGCCCAATATCCTATTTCCAACAGTGGCCAAGCCAGGTCACAAGTACCTGGCAGGATCCCAATGGTTAATGGACTTTTCCTCCAAGAACTTGCCCAAACCTTTTTTAAACACAGCTGCATTAATATCTTTCATCGCTTCCTCTGTCAATGAATTCCAGAGCCCAATTATGCATTGTTAGTTTTAAATGTATTACCCAGTAACTTCATTTTGTGTTCCTTGGTCTTTGTACTTTTTGAAAGAGTAAACAACTGATTAACATTTACTTGTTCCATTCCATGGATTATTTTATAGATCTCTATCATATTTATTTATTTATTTATTTATTTATTTATTTATTTATTTAAGGTTTTTATATACCGGCAATCATGAAAACATATCTTGCTGGTTTACATAAAACAGGAGTGCAGTAGATACATCAAACTGGAACAGAGGTGCCCGAAGGTGCAGTTATTTATTTATTTATTTAAAATTTTATATACCGACATTCATCCAGGATATCACATCGGTTTACAGTGTAACACAAACAAACGCCAGGCATGGCGCTTTACATTGAACAAATAAAACAAGTTAACAAATGAATAAATGAGGGTGTGAATAACAAGGGGAAATTTGCATTAAATAATCAACGAGGTTTGTAAACAGTTACATTTAACAAGGGTATCTCCCCTCAGCTGTCTCTTCTCCAAGCTGAAGAGTCTTAACCTCTTTAGCCTTTCTTCAAAGGGGAATTGTTCCATCCCCTTTATCATCTTGATCACCATTCTCTGTACTTTTTCTAATTCTGCTATATCTTTCTTGAGATGTGGTGACCAGAACTGAATACAATACTCAAGATGAGGTCATACCATGGAGCAATACAGAGGCACCTTGGGTGCTTGGATTCTGGCGGCGGTTGAGGACAGTGGTGGTGTTCTACGGTAGGAGCGGGTTTCCTTATCCCGCTGCTGTAGGCGGCGATCCACCCTGCCGGCGATGTCAATTAAGTCATTTAAGTCCTCCGGAAGATCTCGGCCTGCTAACTAAATGTAAACCGTAGGGGACCGGGAAACACCATCTCCATGGACAGTGCTCGCCAATGTCTGCACTACTCAGGTTGTGCACTACTTGAAAAGAATTTATAGATCAAGCCGAAATCATGTCAGCACGTTTTCTATCTCGGGGATATCCCAGGCGGGTGGTAAGACATGCTATGAAACGTGCATTATTCACTAACCGAGATCTGCTGTTTCTCCCTGCCTCCCGCTCTGACACCCCGGTCACTAACTGTATCCTGCCTTTCTCTACCCTAAGTAGACAAATTACCACTATGATTCGCAGACATTGGCGAGCACTGTCCATGGAGATGGTGTTTCCCGGTCCCCTACGGTTTACATATCGTAGGGGGAAAAATTTGCGAGACAAACTCGTCCACGCAGATCTTGTACAGCGGCAGAATTCATCTAATATACCGGGACACTATCCTTGTGGCCATTGCACGGTATGCTCCTATACAGCATCCACTACTTCTTTTATCCACCCGGTCTCCAAAAGAGTTTTTTATCTTCGTTCATACTCAGATTGTACCACCTCTGGGGTCATTTATGTGATCACTTGCCCGTGCCCACTAGTATACGTTGGAAAAACCACAAGAATGGTTAAAACACGTATTATAGAGCATTGCTCGAATATCAGGCATTCCAGAGAAAATGAACCATTGGTAGACCATTGGGTAAAAAAATCTCACAACCTCTCAGATCTTAAGTTCAGCGTCATTGAGGTGTTTCCACGACCTGCTCGCGGTGGCTGCTATGCTGAACAGCTCGGCCGCATTGAACAGCGGTGGATTTTCACTTTAGACTCAGTTACCCCGAAGGGAATTAATCGGGAGATAGAATGGTTCCTATTTACTTAGATCTCTCATAGTTAAGCTTGGTCGCATACAATGCTGCTATGGCGTACTACAGGAACGGGAACCAATGAACGTGGCCATCAGTCCCATGTCATTGGTTCACCTGTAGTTTTGGCGCCATTGCCATTCTTTAAATACCTGACAGCGTTCAGAGTAAGCGCGCTCCCTGTCAAAATTAAGCACATCAGCTGTCAGGTAAGAGTGGTGTTTAAACCTGTTTGTATTTCTTTTCGGTTGTAAGTCCTATATAGCATCCTGACTTGTTATTGATTTAATTTCAGTATTTCATATGTGAATTCCTGCTGGCGAGCCCTCCCGATGCAGCCCTAGGCGAAACACGGGACCGTGTCGGGGGACGCCGTAAAGCTACTTGCGATTTAAACCAGTGGAGCTGCCTAATGAACTAATAAAAACTTATTTCACTTTTGAAATCCGCTTTGAGTCTTCTGTCAGGATTGACAATTTACCTGCACTTCTTGTACTACGTGATATTTCCTCAAAGTGCAGTCTGCTCCAGCAAGTACTTTTGGTAATTGAAGTCTCCCATTATTACTGCACTACCAATTTGGTTAGCTTCCCTAATTTCTCTTAGCATTTCACTGTCCATCTCACCATCTTGACCAGGTGGACGGTAGTATACCCCTATCACTGTAGTCTTCCCTGACACACAAGGGATTTCTACCCATAAAGATTCAATTTTGTATTTAGTCTCATGCAGGATGTTTACCCTGTTGGACTCTATGCCATCCCGGACATAAAGCGCCACACCTCCTCCCGACTGCTCCTCTCTGTCTTTGTGATATAATTTGTACCCTGGTATAGCACTGTCCCATTGGTTGTCCTCCTTCCGCCATGTCTCTGAGATGGCAATTAAGTCTATGTCATCATTCACTGCTATACATTCTAATTATCCCATCTTACTTCTTAGACTTCTGGCATTAGCATACAAACATTTCAAAGTTTGTTTTTTGTTTGAATTTTCATTCTGCTTTTTAATTGATAGAGATAAGTTAGAATTTTTTTAGCTCAAGTGAGTTTTTAGTTATAGGCACTTGGACTACTTTTCTTATAATTGGAACCTCATTCCTGGGATGCCCTAATTCTAATGCGTCATTAGTATCCTTTGAAGATACCTCTCTCTGAACCATGCGCTGCTGAGTGACTGTCGACTTTCCCCTTTGTTCTAGTTTAAAAGCTGCTCTATCTCCTTTGTAAAGGTTAGCGCCAGCAGTCTGGTTCCACCCTGGTTAAGGTGGAGCCCATCCCATCGGAAGAGACTTTCCCTTCCCCAAAAGGTTCCCCAGTTCCTAACAAAATTGAATCCCTCTTCCTTGCACCATTGTCTCATCCAAGCATTGAGACTCCGGAGATCTGCCTGCCTCTGGTGACCTGCGTGTGGAACAGGGAGTATTTCAGAGAATGCTACCCTGGAGGTTCTGGATTTAAACTTTCTACCTAAGAGCCTAAATTTGGCTTCCAGAACTTCCCTCCCACATTCTCCTATGTCGTTGGTGCCCACATGTACCACGACAGCCGGCTCCTCCCCAGCACTGTCTAAAATCCTACCTGGTGACGAGTGAGGTCTGCTACCTTCGCATCAGGTAGGCATGTTACCAGGCGATCCTCACGCCCACCAGCCACCCAACTGTCTACATTCCTAATAATCGAATCACCAACTATAACGGCTAACCTAACCCTTCCCTCCTGGGCAGTAGGCCTTGGGGAAATATCCTCGGTGCGAAAGAACAATGCATCACTTGGAGAGCAGGTCCTAGCTACAGGATCCTTTCCTGCTGCATCAGGTTGATGTTCTCCAATCATGAGACTTTCTTCCTCCAAGGCAGCACCAGGGCTGAAGTTGGGAGTTGGCTACTATATCCCTGAAGGTCTCATCTATATACCTCTCTGTCTGCCTCAGCTCCTCCAGGTCTGCCACTCTAGCCTCCAGAGATCGGACTTGTTCTCTGAGAGCCAGGAGCTCTTTGCATCGCATGCACATGTAGAATTTCTCACCGATGGGTAAAAATTCATATATGTGACACTCGATGCAAAAGACTGGGAAGCCCCCCCTCTTGCTGCTGGACTGCTGCCTTCATCTCAAATTTGTTCAGTTCCTACTTACATTTTAGATTACTCTGGGAGTAGGAATGTGTCTAATTAATGTCCTTTAAATGTATTAGTGAATTCACTATATGTCTTGTAGTGGCCTAAAGGGGAATGATCAAACTCTCAATAAGGTGGGGTTTTTTTTGTAAGTGACACCTGCCTTTAAAATAAAGGATGAGCTAGGGGTGGATGGGCGACGGGTGGGAGGGTTGGGAAATACAAACAGTCTAACTTCAGTTAGTCAGCCAGAGTGACTCACTGCTCTCTTGATTAACAAATGTTGGTACCTATTCAATTCAAATCACACTACCCCAACACCTTTCCAAGGTGAGTAACTGAACTGAACTTTTCAACCTTTTTACTTAGGTATACACTGCTCCTAGCTTATTTCTAGCTACTGACTACTTTTTTTTGTTTTTATTTTTAATATACAAACACTCTAATTTCTGCTTACTAGCTGCCTTATAGATTTTTAAAAATAAACACACTAACTACTGCTTATTAGCTGCCTTACTGACTATTTAAAATTACAAAGTCTAACTTTTGTTAATTCACTGCTTTACTGACTATTAAAAGCACAAACACACAAACACACTAAATAATATTCACAAATAGTTAACTTTACCCCAATACTTTTAAAAAAGACAATGTCCCAAGCAAAAACTTACTGATTCCTTTCAGCCACCAGCAAGGTGATCCTCTCCTCTCAATGCTCTCAGTGTCTGATCACATTGCTCTCAGTGTCTGCTCACTGTGCTGCCTGGATATTTTCCTCATTGTATTTGGGGCAGTAGGGTGTCCAAGAAGATGTGGGTAAAGTAATATGCCTGAAAAAAACTCAGAGCAATGTTGTATACAAAACCAACTGAGTGTACTGGAATAGCTAATAGGATTAAGAGGCAGTGGTGTGCTTGAATGGACCTGGGCCTAGGGTTGTCAACTGGTTCTAGATTTTCAGGATAGGTCGATCCAGTGTTTTACTCCCCTGCATGCAGGTAGTTGGGGGGGGTTCTATTATGAGACAGGGTGAGGTGGCGGCCTCAGGTGGCAGAATTTTGGAGCAGGAAAAAATGCCCCTCCAAAACATCTTTACCGTAGCCACTGCCTCACCCTGCCTCCAAAGTCAAACATTGGATCGGGCAGGGATAAATCAAACCCCTGCCTGATCCACTCAGTAGCAACTCCAGGCAGCAGGAGTTGCTTTTTTCCTAATGTCATCTCCTGCTGCTGCGAGACTGGCCCCATGGCAGCAGGAAATGACGTCAGGGAAATGTGACTCGTCATCTTCTGCTGCTGCAAGACTGGCGACCTAAGAGAGGAGGAGGATGCAGTGGCTGAAAAAAAAGGTCTGGGCCCTATGAGCATGTGTGGGTGACTGCCTGTGTGTGTGAGTACATGTATGCCTGTGTTTGTGTGTAGGTGGGTGACTGCCTGCGTAGGGAGATGAGGGACTGCTTGTGTATGTGTTGGAGGGGGGTGTGAGCCTGTGTGTGTAGGTGAGATGCTGTGTGGGTATGGGAGACCTTATGTATGTTTGTGTGTGTGTCAGTGAGATGGTGAGAGCTTGTGTGTGTTGGTGGAGGGGGAAGTGAGAGCCTGTGTGTGGGTGTGTACATGTAACTGCTTGGGTGTGGTGGATGAATGAATGGGTGAAGCAGCGAGGAGAAGCAGCATCTGTCCATCAGAGCCAAAGGGAATCGCCACAAAGATAGAGAAGGTGGTGCGAGGGCGAGTACAGGCATGAACGCAACTCCCTGGAAGGGGATCTCAATGGATGGAGGAGAGAGTCATGGGTCTCGGGAATGGATGAGTAGGGATGAGTAGTTGTTCTACAATGTCCCGCAGGATGAAGTTTCCTCCAGCCCCAGAATCCACCAGGGCCAGTTTGGTAAGGGTCACAGGCAAGGTAAATGGGGGAGCAGGTGAAGTTATATCTAGGGTCACTCCCCCAGTGAAGCCTAGGCCTTGGAGTTTCCTGGACGAATTGAGCAGTGAGCAATGAGGTGGCCAGATCCTCCACAGTAGAGACAGAGGCCCGCCTTATAGCATCTTTGCCGTTCCTCCGGAGAGAGAGGTCCTCATCCTAATTGCATCAGTTTGTCGACGGTCCCCTCAGTGATAGAAGTTCGGGAGATAGGAGAAGATGGTTGTGGAGGAGTAGAAACTTACATGCGTCTGTTATTATTTGTTGCAAGGAGTTAGCAATCTGATGTTATTTAGGAGAGTTGTGGGTGGATCCTTGGACCGGTGGCAGATGACCACGCCCCCGGCAGGGGAAGATCCTGAGAGGGACCACCGGTCAGGCTCAGAGTATGGAGTCAGACACACACTTAGTTCTTTTATTAGACAGTTTACTGAACCACCAGAGGTGGCAGTAGTGAGCTGGAATGCCCGGCTAGTCTATAGAAACATAGAAACATAGAAACAGAAATGACGGCAGAAGAAGACCAAACAGCCCATCCAGTCTGCCCAGCAAGCTTCACACATTTTTTTTTCTCATACTTATCTGTTTCTCTTAGTTCTTTGGTTCTATTTCCCTTCCACCCCCACCATTAATGTACAGAGCAGTGATGGAGCTGCATCCAAGTGAAATATCAAGCTTGATTAGTTAGGGGTAGTAACCGCCGCAATAAGCAAGCTACACCCATGCTTATTTGTTTTACCCAGACTATGTTATTCAGCCCTTATTGGTTGTTTTTCTTCTCCCCTGCCGTTGAAGCAGAGAGCTATGCTGGATATGCGTGAAGTATCAGTTTTTCTTCTCCCCTGCCGTTGAAGCAGAGAGCTGTGCTGGATATGCGTGAAGTATCAGTTTTTCTTCTCCCCTGCCGTTGAAGCAGAAAGCTGTGCTGGATATGCGTGAAGTATCAGTTTTTCTTCTCCCCTGCCGTTGAAGCAGAGAGCTGTGCTGGATATGTGTGAAGTATCAGTTTTTCTTCTCCCCTGCCGTTGAAGCAGAGAGCTGTGCTGGATATGTGTGAAGTATCAGTTTTTCTTCTCCCCTGCCGTTGAAGCAGAGAGCTGTGCTGGTTATGCGTGAAGTATCAGGCTATAGTCCCTCAGATACTGGAACAGCGATCCCTGGAGGCTGAGCTGTAGAGAAACTGAAATATAGTGAGTAGGCAGGGTATGCAGAGTTCATGAACTGAACCAGATGGTAACACTCACACAATGCCTCATAGAAGCCCAGGAGCTGGAAAGTATAGGCCCTCGAGAAGCAAGTACCTGGTTCCAGGGAAAGCTCTGAGAGAGCAATGGTAACTCACTGATGTAGTTGGCAGTGAAAACTTCCAGGCAGAAGAGAGTACCGAGTAAGGCTGGGAACGAGGGCTCTCGAGAAGCGAGTACCGGTTCCAGAGTATCACCTGAAAAACAAAAGGAGAGAGCAAGGCCCCCAAGGAGCGGGTACTCCTAGTAAGTCCGAGGAGGCAGAGTAGCTTAGGTAGAGTAACACTTGCTAACTCGATGTGTTAGCAAATTCCAAGACCTTATATATCTGTTGCGGGTGACGTCATCTTCGGGGGACGCCCCTGAGGTTTGCGCCATCGCCGGTACTTCAGTCGGAGCCGCACCACGCGCGCACCCCTAGGCCTCTAGGAACATGGTAGTTTGCAGCATCTAGCCAGTCCAGGGACACCACAGGACTTCAGCAGAACAACGCTGCGGCAGCCAATCATCCCGTGGATGGAGGTGCCAGAGGTAAGGAGGGCAGAGAGAGGGCATCGGAAACTGACGGACACAACAGCATCTTCTCGAGCCTTGAAATGCATGAGCCCTTTCCTGCAGACGGCGGCCGATCCTGGTGGCCAGCTCGATGAGGGAGTCAAGCGAAAGTGGAAACACCCGAGCCACCAGCTCATACTTAATCTTGGCCGACAGCCCCTCAAGGAATGTAGTCCGGAGACTGCTCTCTCCCCAATGGAGTTCTGACGCTAAGGTTCTGAACTCGATTGTACAGTCCATGAGAGAACGTCCTCCTTGGCGGAGATGCAGAAGGTCGGACCCGGCTGCTACTTGTTTCCCTGGATCCTCAAACATGGTCCGGAACGCTCCAAGAAGTAAGGACGATCTTGCAATACTGGATCAGAATGTTCCCATAGTGGGGAGGCACAGGCCAGGTCCTTACCTTCCAACAAGGATAGGATATAAGTAGTTTTCGTCATGCTGTCCAGAAAGAGGGAAGATTGAAGGCAGAAGTGCATACCGCACTGATTAAGGAAGCCCTGGCACAGGCGGAGTTTGCCGGAATAGCATGGAAAGGCTGGCAGCGGAATTACCAGGCAAGTGGGTTCCTGCATTATGGGAGGAGTTGGTGCTGGTGGAGGGGTTGCGTGAGCCCAGATCACCAAATCCAAATGGGCAATGAGCCACTCCATAGAGGACGCCAAGGACTCTAAGACTCGCTGTTACTCCAGAATCTTCTGGGCTAGGCCAGGAATGGCTTGCAGGGCTGAAGCCTCTGCCGAATCCATGGCCTTGGTTTACAGTTATGCTTCAGAGAAGTGGATCCCTTGTCCGAGGTAGAGTTGGTGCTACCTGTGAGGGTAAGCCCCCTCAGGTCCCTAACGTCAGAAGGCACAGCTGAACTGATGCAGGGGCTGGCTGGAGCTTTGCCAATACCAACTTCGTTCCCTGCGGGTTGAGCCCTTGGGTGCATGGGGCCGGCTGGTCTTAGGTGGGCCCCTGAAAAGTCAGTGGAATCACAGCTGGAAGCAGTGATGAGAATCAGCCCCAAGGTCAGAAGCCAGAGAGTTGCCGATAGCCAGTCTGGGGTCAGAAGCCAGAGAGTCGTTGATAGCCAATCCGAGGTCTCAAGCCAGAGAGTAGTCGATAGCTAATCTGAGGTCCGAAGCCAGAAAAATCACCGAAGCCAGTCTGAGGTCAGAAGCCAGAAGAATCACTGAAGCCAGTCCGAGGTCAGAAGCCAGAAGACTCTGTCCGAAGGAACTGGAGACTGGGGGATAGGAGCAGGAACAAGACTCAGAAGCAGGAATAGGACTTGGAAGCAGAAATAGGACTCGGAAGCAGGGCAAGGACTCAGGAGACAGGAACCGGACTCAGGAGACAGAAACCAAACTCAGAAATAGGAACCAGAAAACGGACCATGAGCCAAGAAACCTAGGCAAGGTCAGAGGAGCAGACATTGCCTTAAATGGAGAAAAGCCAGGAGGAGTCCCAGGGAGGGGCTGCAACAATTTCCTGTCGTGGCCCCTTTAAATGCAGGAGAGCAGCCGTGCGCGCAGCTCTAGGAAGGCCCGGCGGGGGAGGAGCCAGCATCAGGGAGGAAGACAGGCCAGAGATGCGTCCATGCTCAGTGGCAGCTGGAACGGCCGTGAGGAGAACTTTGGGGATGGCTGCCCACCACTGCCAGCACCCCAGGGCGGCTCGTCCGAGCCAGTAAGTGACCGGCACCAGTCGCAGACTGCCGAGGCCAGCGGCCATAACTCCCTGTCCTGCTATCCGTCAACCACATTTTGGATGTTAAGAGGTACTACACCTTTTCACAGTCAGTATATCCACATTATTTTCATGACTTCTCTATATGCATTGTTGTATAGTTTGCATGTTCTAATACTGTATGCACTATTTGTATAATTTGCTGCAGTTTTTTTATTTAAAAAAAAAACCCCAAAAACTAGGAATAAAGGAATCTGGGTGAAGGTTACCACATACACCAAAATGCTCCTTTTCAGAGCCTTGCCTTTAAATACTGCAGAGCTGCAGCCCTGTTTTGAATGCAACAATACACAGATCCAAATGAAAAATTTCCATGTGTATTATTGTAGATAGCATTTCACCATTTACTGTTTTATTATGAATGCAGTACTTTTTCTTTGGAACATATACATACACAATTCATATGATGTGTGTCTGCTTATCAGGAGAGGAGACTCTCAGAAGCAGCATGACTCACTGCAGATCTTTTCATAACACTGTGCAGAATGTAGTTCTGCCACCCGATCCAAGTCAACCCTGACAGGCTGATCCAATTCTGGTTTTGCCCTGTTGCTACTATAGACTTAACAGTCCTGTCGATCCTCATTGAATTGGAACTATGAGTCCCACAGAGGCAATGGGACAAAACCAGAGCTTGGTTATCCTGTCAGGATTGGCCCAGGTGAGGTGGCAAACATACTAGAAAGGTAGGGCAACTGTTAAAACAGAACAACAGAGATGCACCAAACCTCGCCTACTGTAAAGGAAATCTGCAGGACTTATGAATTTACTCTGGGCAGATAATTTGAAAAGCTATTGATTTTGTGGCAGGGTCCTTTCTTGTTTTATGCTCTGTGCTTATGGTTAACACATTTAATACAGGGAGAAAGACTGCTCATTTGGTGTAGGGAATAATATTCTTTCTGAACACGTTTACAGGCAGGGAAAGAGTTGGGGAAATCTCCCACCTGCTAGAAGAAAAGATATGAAGCTGTCTTTCAACTTGAATTTTCTTTTTCTTGCATACCAATACTTATAAATATATTTGGAGGGAAGACATTGAATCACATTTCTTATTAGATTTTACTAGATCAGATGTTTGGAAGGCTAGAAATTATTTATCTGTGGCAGAAGGACTTTGCGGCTGTTGCTATAGTGTTTACTTATCAGTGAGTAGGAGGTTAGAGAATAAATGACAGAGAAAGACAGAGATATTGTCAACGAGGCACAGGTGAACATCATATGAGCCGGTGAAAATGAGGGGGTGTGATGGCAGTTCCAGACCCATTATACATTTACCCAGGGTGCACTTGTGCATCTGCTATTCTTGCAGCCCATTTTTGGCTATCAGTTCGACTGACATTTAAACAGGCCTGGAAAAGGGAAATGTTAAAAAGGCGTGTGAGACGTTTTGCAAAGATGGCAAGAGGTGTTCGACATGAACTGAAGTAGCAGATATTATCGAAGTATAGCATGTGCATGGATTAGCATCCACTTTTAAAGTGTGATGTCCCTATCACTCTATCTGTCTTTCAACAGTATTTCTCATTTCCAAATTATTGGGTCCCAAATCCGCTCATCAAGAAACCCATATTGATCTGGTTTTTTTCAGGGTAATCAAACTATGCAAGTTAATTGGATTCTTTGCTCTACTGCACGCAAATATGGCTTATTTATATTCATTAGTTATCCTAAAAACCAGACCTGTGTGAAACATAAGGACTGAATTAGGTGCCACTGATCTAAATGGCCTGAGGTAGGTGATCTACCACAATCTGATTTTCAAGAAATCCACAATGAATTTGTACGAGACACATTTGTATACAATGGATCAATGCATGTAGCTATTTCTCAAGCATATCCAGACTGGTGAGGGGTCTTCAAGGACTGGGTTCAGAAGCACTTATCTATCATTGTATGTCCACAATTAACTGAACAATCAGTGAGCCCTTCACACTAATATTCAAACTGCAGAACCTTAGACCAAATCCTTGGCTGACCATATATCTTCACGTAGAAAGGGACATGTGAAACCAGTCCATTTTCTTAGGGAAATCAGGACTGTCTCTGTGGGTCTGGCTCGGTCTATCCCTTTTGACATACAGAGATATGGTCACTATATATTTCTCTTGAAAAACAGCAGGTAACAAAGTATCTGGCATTTCCAGAAATAATGTTCACATGTTCTTTGCTTCCTATTATTTCTGCCCCAGGACTTGTTCTGTTTTTGATTCTGAATGGGGATTGGAAGCATGCCTTTCCATCATTTTTTTTATTGTATAACTATTTCACCAATGGGAGCATTCACCCTCTTAGCCTGGTGTTCTGGAAAAAGTCAGCCATTAGGGTATCATAAGCGATAGTGGACAGTTGGCTACGGCAAAAGCAACAGCAGCACCACAGATTCATGCAGCACAGCTGACAGCACAGCCCAATCCTGTGCTAAGCATTCCATCCAAATTTTTTCATAGAGGATGGGATTAAAGCAAATGTCAAAATACTTCTGTTGTTTATGGGCCCTTGAAAACTGCAGTTTACCAACTATCCAATTCCGTTCAAGTAGTTCAGTGGGGAAGGTCATTAGTAAAAGAAAAAAAGGTTAACAAGGGCATTGAGTGGGGGAAAAGAGCCCTGGATTGTGTTTTGGACTACTCAGTGCATAGTTTCGGAGACCAGGACTGAATGTTCAAGCCTGGCAGGCACTGATTGCCATTTGTTTTGGTGATCTCCTGGGTGCAATGCTGGCCACACCTCTCAGCCTCAAAGCACTTGCTCTGCCTGCTGGTGCATTTTATTTTGGGGGTAATGAAAGTGTGTTAACTGCCTTTCCCTTTCATCTGTACATGGCTGGATATTTAGACAGACGGCGAGAGCCCTTCTGTAATGTCAATTCTCTCCAAATTTTTAAACACACACATATATATATATATTTTTTTTTTAATTTCAATTTCTTCCCTAAATGGCATAGCATAACGGGCACGGCATGCTTTCAGTCCTGGCTAAATATAGCAGGGCATTTGTGTAGTGCACGTGTGGTGTGCACAATATACAAAATTACTTAGACTGGAGACAGCAGCACTGCGTGCGGCGCTGCTGTTGCTACTACTTTTGTGTATCTGATGTGCACATTTAACATGCACAGCTTGCCCGCTCTTCCCCTGCATTAAACATGCTGGATTATCCGTGCACTAGCAGAGCATTCAATGGGACAAAACCCCAAAATGCAGTTTCTATGGTGAAGAACTTGGGAAACGCCTCCTAGAGAAGAAGAAATTCCATTTTATGAGGACAGACATAAACGCAGTGCAGAGGGAGACAGATATAGAGTGAGTCACATGAATGGCAAACAGCAGGCTTTACCAAGGATTGGTCTGGCCAACTTTTTATTGACTCCAGTTGCTGCTTTTGTGGAGGGGCAGACACCAGTGCTCCTATGGGCAGTGTTGTATGCTGGGCTGTTGCTGGTCCATTGCTTTATGAACCAAAGTGCTTATCCAGGAACATTGCAGAATAGTTTGTGTGCGATAAGGAAATAATTTGCCAAAAATACAACTATAAAGAAGGCCTGATGGGATCGCTTATAGGATGAATAGCCTTGAGCAGCTGCAGCTATTTTTCCCTGCTTTAACAATTAAGAGTCTGTGGATAGTTTGCCACTGGCTTTGCAAATATTATTTCAACCTCAAACTTAACATTTCCATAGTTTTGTGGATCAGAAGACCGTGTTCTTGGAGGAATGACTTTTTTCTGATATGTTGCTATTCCAGTCCCTTAGTCTCTGTGCTAGTTTTGAGTATTGGCTACAGGCTACCTGGTACATATGAGACCCATGGTCTGCAGCAGTCTTAGGATACTTAACTTAGGCATTCAGGTAGATTACAGACCTAGGGACATCAAAATATTGCCCATTCACTTCACATATTCTTCTGATACACAGAGCTGCAGGCATACTTAATGTTCCCTATACTGTTTTTCCTTTATTATGTTTTTTTTTTCTATTGAATTTAGAGTTAATGAAATTATGTTGTATGCAAAGCACTGGAAACTAAAGTTTTCAATTTATTCACTGAAATGTTACAGCACAAGTGGTAAAAAAAATGCAGGCTGATGCAATTGACTAGACAATACAGGAGAACTCTTAGGGTAGCACAATGGAAGGGGAAGCAAAAAGTGATTATGTTCTGTCTCTCAACTGTTTGCCTGACACCCCCTTCCCCTTTAACAACCACCAACCATTCCTCCTCCATGAGCAATCACTACTGCTCTTCCACTTCTTTCCCCATGTGTCAGCGCTCCTTCTTTTCCCGGGCATTACTACTCCTCAGCTACGCTACATTGGCTGCCAGTTCTTACTCTTCCCCTCTGCTAGTCACTATGCATTGCCAACTTGGTGGTTAAGAATTTGAAAGGATGACTGCATCAGACTCAGGTTCCTCACTGGTGAATGGAGTTGGAGAAACAGAGGAAGGAGACAGGGAATGGGCATTTGTAGTACCAGTTATATGTCTCAGCTCGGTGAGCAGAGTTCATTAATTGCAGTGGAGTGTGAGGGCAGGAGAGAGCTACCCTTAGACTTCACTCAGTGGGATTTCATTTCCAGTTCCCCTGGCCATTGATCTTTTACCCCTCCACCCTCAAGGATGGCAAATTGTCATTCACCTGGGGTGGCAAAAACCTTGAGTGGCCCTAATGGCAGTGGAGAGTTCCCTCACACTGCCCTGCCAATATGACTGAACCTTTCAGTAGGGTCACTACTAAGGCTCAAAGTATAATGTAGTCTTCAGGCATAGTCTTTCTGTAGTGACTGTCAACAAGGGTATCAATTAATGCTAATTGTTTTGGTGGTTTTATAGTGATATTGTTATCTGTCTACTGAAACTGAACAGAGACCACCAAATTGCTCCAATAATTCCATTTAGGCTGCTGAATTTGAATGAATGAATTTGAATAAATTTGAATTTGAATCAGGGACTCTATCCTTGGATCCATCTAGTACCTCAGATATTGTTTATATTAATAAAAGCTTTGACATGCTATTTTTCCATCCTTCAGCCTACATGCTTCATGCAATAATGACAACTTTACAGCCTGAAAATCCCTGAATAACTAAATTGAGAAACTGAACCAGTTTCACTTTAATAATATTGATATCTATGCCAGGTTGATTTGTTCAGCAAATCAGGGTCAGTCTCAGTTGGATAACATCATATGAGTTTGATCTTCTCTTGGCTGAGTGCCATACACGTCCCACTGATCTTCTCACTTTGATGTTCTGAAAATCTAGAGACCTATTGAATATGACTCTTTATGCCAAGATAGTAAAAAGGTATTAAGTTGCTAATCATTTGTGAACACCCAGAAACTACATGTTCATTGGATTGGCTTCCATTTGCATAACTGACTGAACTTCTATCTGCTCCTATTCCAAAAAAGCAAATTTTTTCAGGAGGGAAATACTAAATCATGGTTTCCAGTATTCCCATTCAGACTAATAATTATAATCATCTTTTCTCATTAACCCATTATATCTCAGTGTTCAATTTACTGGATAGCTTCTTAAAAAAACTTGGGACATAATGGGTTAAGTTGGCAGAGCTTTGTTCTGTAATGATTATTGACCAGATTGAATAGCCTCTTGCTAGATGTCTCCTTTCTTACTATATTGGATCATCCTCCTCTTCCATTATGATCTAATAAAGTGTTGATATAAGATCTTTTTATTACACAAATACTCATTGATCAGTTTCTCAAAAGGTTTAATTCTTCTCCTGAAGAAGCTTTAGCTCCTTCTTTACTTAAAGGACCAGGCAATTGTAAATAGCCAAACACCAGTATTGAATCTACATCAAGTTCTTCTGTGAGTTAATAGATGTATATAAAGACATCTTTTCTAAATAGCTGACCTACATGGTTAATACTGTGATTATATAGCCAACAGAAATTAACTTTATTTGAAATGGTTAGGGAAATGTGGAGTTAAGGGGATAAACAGGAGGAAACTTTACCCCTGGATAATAGAGCATACTAAGACTGCAGAACCCCTGCATGAAGTGAATGGTCACCAATGAGTTTCTTTTGAGAACTATAGGAAAATCTTAGCTGCTTAGATCTTCCAGTCCTACATGGGCTGCCCCTGTCCTACACAGCATTTGCAGATGTCTTTGTTAACAACAGGCTGAGACCTTATCTCTGCACTATAGACTTGTTGCCTGGAAAGATGCCTTCCCCCTCCCCCAACCCTGGGATAGAGTGTACCCATTATCCATCCCTGAAACTGGAGTCATGTCACAATATATCCAGGAGAAATTTGAGTGGGGCTTCATTAAACCCTCTTCATCCTCAGCTGGTGCTGGATTCTTCTTTGTACGCAAAAAAAATGGATCACCTTGCCCAATGCATTGATTAATGTGGGATGAGTGCCATCTCTATAAAGAAAAGGTACCCCTTCCTGCTGATATCGGAATTATTTGACCGACTCCAAGGGGTGTCAATATTTACCAAGCTGGATCTACAGGGGACATATAACTTTATTCACATATGTGAAGGCAATGAGTAGCAGACCACCTTTAACACCCAGGATGACCACTATGAATATTTAGTGATAGCCTTTGGCTTGTGCAATGCTCCAACAGTCTTACAAAATTTGTATACTGCAAAATAGGACCTGGATGATATTCTAATTTATTTGCCTAACTGCCAATCCCACCGGTCACATGTAAAGATGGCTTTGCAGTAGCTATGCATGCATGGTCTGCATGGCAAGTTGGAAAAATACATATTCGAACAGGAGGAGCTTCCCTTCCTTGGGTACATCATATCTGCATAGGGCCTTCACATGGAACCCTCTAAGCTTGCTGTTATCATGGACTGGCTTCAGCCAGTTGGTTTAAAGCAAATATAGCATTTCTTGGGCTTCACCAAATACTACTGGCAGATTATTCCTCATTACTCAACTCACTGCTCCATTTATTGCCCTTATCAAAAAGAGGGCTAAGACCAAGGGGTGGCCACCTGACACCAGCCAAGATTTCACTCTCCTAAAATCCCTCTTTTCTTTCTGCCTCAGTTTTGGACAGGCTCAACTCCACTCACCCCTTTATGTTAGAAGTTGTTGCCATCCTTTCACATTCTGCCCCTAATAGCCACATACTACCTTGTGCCTTTTACTTAAAGAAGTATTCTTTGGTGGAGAAAAACTATGGTATCAGCAATAGAGAGTTACTCACTATTAATTTATCCCTAGAAGAGTGGCACCACCTTCTGGAGGAAGCTCTGTACCCTTTTACTGCTTTCATGTATCACAAGAATCTATTTTACCTTCAGATGACTAAGAGACTTAAGCCTCAACAGGCAGGGTGGTCTCTGTTTATCAGTCATTCGATTTCTGACTCACCAACCAATCAACTGAGAAACGTATCAGAGCTGATGCCTATTCGCAATCCTTTGTCCCAGCCGACACTTCAGTGGACCTCCAATACCTCATTGATCCAACTAAGATGATTGCAATCACTGCTATGGTACCATTTTGGATCCCTCTTAGGAGGACACTCATGCTTAAATGCCTCTGCCAAAAAGTCCTAATATGGGCTCATGACTCCAAGTTCAGTGGCCGTCAAGGCATTGACAAAATCATAGACCTCATCTCCCATAGTTACTAGTATGTATGTAAATATTCACTGTAAATGCGTTTTACTATGTAAATATTCCTGTCCCTTTCTCTTTTTTCCTCCTATCCCAGTTGGTAACTTCCTTGTTCATTGTAACTATTATTTTCTGCACCAGTTCAATTACCCTAGTTCTATGTTGAATGCACGACTTGTTAAATGTAAACCGACTTGATGCAACCTCTGGTCGTGAAAGCCGGTATAGAAATAAATAAATAAATAAATAAATAAATAAATAAATGTATCCTATTGCATCACTGTGCCCAGAATAAGATGCCATGCCAGCATCCCTGGGGACTTCTACATCTGCTACCTATCCTTAAGAAACCCTGGACCCACATATCCATGTACTTTAGCATGAATCTTATCCCCATGAGGGGTGCACATTTAGCTAGGTGGTTGTGAACTGTTTTTCTAAAATGGCATAATTTGTCCCCCTCAAACCACCACTTCTATTCTTGCCCATCACTTTTTTCAACACTTCTTCTGTCCACATAGAATACAGGAATTCATCATCAGTGACTGAGGGGTACATTTTACCTCAAGATTCTGGAGTTCTATCAAAAAAATTGGATATAACTCTAGACTTGTCCTCTGGCTCCCATCTGCAGTCTAATGGCCAGATGGAGAGGGTCAGTCAACTCCTTGAGTGCCTCCTCAGGGCATACATCTCCACCAGTCAGATCAACTGGACACCACTGCTGAGTTTTGATATAACAGGGTCATCAATCTTCTGGTTTCTCACCCTTCTACATAGTATTTAGTTGACACTCCAAGATACCGCTACAACTCCCACAGTCCACGGAGAATCCGGTGGCTGAATCAGTATCATCCAAGCTACAGGATGATTGGCAGGCCACATAGTCTCTGCTCATTTATTTTTATTTTTTCTTTTCATTCTTATATTTCTTTCTATGTTAGGAAAGGGATAATGTGTTTGATTCTATATAATATGAGATGGGAATATAATGCATTTGACTATTGTTTTCTTGCTGCTATTGTTATGATATGTGATATCAGGACCAAGGATTGTTCTCAGTTGGCTATGTATGCTTTGTCTTATTCAATAAAAATGATTTTGAAAAAAAGAAAAAAAAAAAAGGCTGCTGATCACTACAAGAAGGGTGCCAACTGGAAATGCAAGCCTGCCCATCCGGGTGATAAGGTGTAGCTCAGCTAAAGAACATCAGGCACAAAGTGCCCTCCATCAAGTTCACCCTTAGATTTATTGTGCTTTATCATGTCATAAAATAGATTAATCCAGTGACCTAAAGAATTGAGATTCCCCCCTCCTTCAGCATTCCCAATGTCCTCCATGTCTCATTACATAAACCATTAATTCTTAACAGATACACCAAGATAATCCCTCCACTGCAGGTCCCCACTGGCAGCTGGTGGAATTGGATGATGCAGCGGCCCAGCTGGAGCTTTGCCTATCCCATCCCACATTCCTCTTAGGTTGAACCCTCAAGTGCCAGGGCTGGCAGGTCTTAGGTGGGGGGCCTCTGTGGAGCAAAGAAGATCTGTAGGCAAGGCAAAGATGAGGAGGCAAAGTCAAAGGAAGGCCAGGGTCAAGGCAGGTAGCATACCAGAATGTCCAGTGGTTATTGGCAGGCAGCAATCTAGAAAGATCTGGTAGTCAGGCAGTGGTCAGTGGCAGGTGTCAATCAAGGGAAGTCCAGGAAACAAGCAGAGGACAAAATCCAGAGATCCATCCAAGGGAAAGCAGCATGGATGGGCAGAACAGGAGGATGAGAAGTAACACAAGAAACAAGGCACACTGAAGATGTGAAAAACTGAGAACTGACCAGAGAAACTGACAGACGAGACAAAGAACACAGGAATTGAAGACAAGGACAAGAAGATAACAAGACCAGGAACTGAAGACAATGAAGACTAAGAACTGAAGGCAATGCAGGAGGAAAACTAAGGGCAACTCACACTACACAGCAGTAGGAGACCTATTGCTGAGGCCAGGATTGCAGGGCAAATCGGCCTTTTAAAGACCAAAATTCCCGATGTCATCCGAGGATGCCGCAGGGGATTTCCTGCCATGGGTCCTTTAACTTGGAGCTGATTGGGTGCAGGCCCAAAAAACAAAGAGGAAGGCGGTCTAGAAGAGCCGTGAGGAACAAAAAGAAAGTAGCCGCAGGTCCTTCAAAAATTCTTTATTGGTTGCCCGACTCTAGGCCTGAGTTTCGCCCAATAAAGGCTGCTTCAGGGGCTACAATAGTAAATGACAATAAATATTATTTCAAACAATTATTAAAATCAATTAATAAAAAATCAATTAAAAATAACTAAAAATCATTTTGAATAAAACAGATGCATGAAGAACTATAAATAGACATTGAAACTATACACTGATAATAAGAATATATAACAAAATAAAACAGAAACCAGAGGGGTGACCTAGATCAAAGCATAAAAGCAAATAATCCTTAAACAGGTGTTTTGAATTGAACATAAAAATATTCATAAGTCATACCTGAACAGATTTTGAAATGGCTATTTCTGAGTCAGCTTAATCGGTTGGATGACATCACAGGCTTAAATATAAGAACAAATGTTAATAAAAACATGAAAAAAATGATATTAAAAAAATTGATATTAAAAAAATATTATATAAAGGTTATGTATGACGTGATGAATTTTGATTACCTTCCTTGTTTATCTTCAATAAACTTGGAAGTTGATTCTATTCATAGATGCAATCGAGTGTTATACATCCATCTAACGATAGGGAGCTCCTCAATTGTAGTCAAGACAATTTAAAAATTCAACTAAAATTGTTTTAATAAAAGAAAAAATATCTTTAATCCAGTAGCACATTCAGTCTTAATTTACAATAAAGAATAAAAAATATATAAAATATAAAAAATATAATATATATTAAAAAATATAAAATATAATATAAATATAAAATATTATATTTTTATATTTTTTATTCTTTTATTATAATATTTTTTCTTTTATTAAAACAATTTTTTAGTTGAATTTTTAAACTGTTCTTGACTACAATTGAGGAGCTCCCTATCGTTAGATGGATGTATAACACTCGATTGCATCTATGAATAGAATCAACTTCCAAGTTTATTGAAGATAAACAAGGAAGGTAATCAAAATTCATCATGTCATACATAACCTTTATATAATATTTTTTTAATATCAATTTTTTTAATATCATTTTTTTCATGTTTTTATTAACATTTGTTCTTATATTTAAGCCTGTGATGTCATCCAACTGATGGGAATTCGAAGCGCAAGTGAACACCAGTTTTCCCCCTGGTCATATTGTGTTCATTTACAACCACATACATTTTTTTTTTCAAGGTGACATTCTATTGGTCAGTATGCTTCCAAATATGCCAGTGTTCATTTTATGATTTTGGTGATGTCAGACACCTTTCACTGATTGTTCTTCCTGACTATTTCATTTCATGAAGTTTTTTCACTGAGGGAGAGATTGGATCTCTAAAGATGGCAGACATTGTTTGATCTACATGTAAGGAAAGTAACTCAGAAGTTTTATATTATATGAACTGTTTTTATGTTCATTCACTGAAAAAATGTTTATATTATGTGTCTGATGATCATATCTTTGCCATATTGGTCAATCAATACAAATGGCATTTATTAATGAGAAATCCCCTTGCTTTATAGGACTCAATCCTATGCATTTGGTTATTTTTGGGTTGGATATCTTTTTGTATTTTCATTGTTTGACATTCTGTGGCAATTTCAATATTTCCTAGAATAAACATTTTTATACAACTATTTTCATTCATTAACGGGATATGAACCATTTTTCCTACTCTTTGATCAAAACACAAAAATGCCTTGAGGATTTACAATATTTAAAGGAAAGAAAGTCAAGACTGAGAATGTGATAATCTAGGTGACTGGATTCAGCAACATCAAAAGAGCCTGCAAAAAGTATTCGACTCACTAATACAAAAGGCAGGGAGCAAAATCAAGACCAGAAGGCTAGAGGTCTTTTAATTAAATTGGGAGACCATGTGTGACTAAGATGTAAAAAATAGGGATGTGAATCATGTGCCCGATCGTTTTAACGATCTGGATCAGCTGGGGGAGAAAAAAATCGGATCGGCATGATTTTTTTTTTTTAATCATTTTCTGAATAGTGCACACTAACGTGAGTTAATGCGCACTATCAAAAATTGTTACTTAATGGTTTAAAAGTAACATTTGAGGAAATGTTCGTTAGCTAGAGGTGCTTGGTGCTGTCCCCCATGGCCATTTTGCTACCAGATATAGCACACACTAGCCAGAAAGAGAAAAAAAAGTGCCAGCAGGCTGCAGCAGTGACAGTGCCAGCAGTAGCCACTAGCCAGTAGCCAGTCTAGCCTCAGCCTGCTCTTTAAATTTAACCACTGTAAATATAATAAATTAATAATCAAGTTTTTTGTTTAGTTTTTCTATAGTATGTTAATGTTTTGAAGCTCAGGTTGCAAGTTTCTTTATTAAATGTTTTGTTTCACTAAAGTAGAATATAGAGAAGTACTTAATTTCATGTTATGTAAAGTTTCTTTCTTTCTTTAGTTTAATACACAAAGTACTTCATTTTATTTTATTCTACTCTAGTGAAAAAAAAGTTTAGTTTAACACAGGAACTGCAAACTTGAGCACAGTGAATGGGGGTGGGGGGGGGAAGAGAGATGTGAAGGGTGTGGCAGCCCCTGCATTCAGCAGCTCTGATTTTCTGAAGAGATCTGTCCTTCAGAGACCAGGGAGTGGGACTGCTTGGCCCTTCATCTCCCCTTTCCCTTCCCTTTGTCAAGCTACCAACCATTTCCATTTCCCATCCCCCATATATAAACCATCACCTCAGTGGAAACCTTGGTAACATCAGTAAATAAGAGGGCAGCCAATAGGAATACATATTCATTCCTAACTGACCTTAACTGACCTGAAAAGTGTCAAATTGTATCATTTTCTGGTAGTGCGCACTAACTTCCTGTTAGTGCGCACTAACCCAATTAACGATTTTTTTACGATAAATCGGGGGAATTTCTATTGTATCGCACTCTTTAAAGATTAATGACGATATTAAAAATATCGGATGATAATTTAAATAGTTAAAAAATGATTCACATCCCTAGTAAAAAATACAGAGGTGGGCATACAATGCAAGATCTTTGGGAAGAAATTTAATGTATAGAAACCAAAGAGTATCTTCCAGATCAAATTTCATTTAGCATAAAGTTCCCAAGAGGTTTTGAAAGACCAAGGTCTAACTCTAACAGGCTCAGTGCTCACATGGTTCAAATCCTTTCTTCACAATTGCTTCCAGACTGTGTCCCTGGACTCTGTCCCACCCAACCCACCCCTCACTTGTCAAGTACCACATGGATCTGTGTTCTCTCCTACCCTTTTTCAACATTTACATTGCCCCCTTCAGCAAACTCATCAAACCCCACCAGATTACTTTCTACTGATACACAGATGACATTCAAATTGCAACCCCTCTTAGCCCAGACCCAGTCAAAGCAATCCAAATGTTAGAATGAATACTTAGCAAGCATTACCTCCTGGCTAAGGCTAATCAAATTGAAACTCAATCCCCAAAAGTCCAAATTATTGTGGACTGGAAAAGACCTGCCTAGAAATGAAGATAATGCTCAGTGGACTATCTCTCTCCTTCAGCCATCAGGTTGGAGCCTAGGCTACCTATGAGAATCAAACTTCATAGCAGAAGCATCAGTTCAAGCAGTGATTAAAGCATATGTCTTCAACCTACATCAACTATGAAATCCCCAGCCTCTTCTCTATGACTCAGTCTTTGCAACAGTCATCCAGGCCAATCCAGGCCACTGTGATCTCCTGTTTGGACCTCAGCAAATCACTGTTCATTAGAATGCCCATCAAACTGAACCAGAGTCTGCAACTTGTTCAAAATACTGCAGCTCAACTGCTGAGTAATGAAAAACAAATTTGACAGGATCACACCTATCCTAAAGGCACTTCTCTGGCGTCCTACTCTCTACCACACAAAATTCAAACATTAGCCTATAAGTCCACCAAAGAAAACATGCTGCTCTACCTCAGTGACCATCTTACTGCCTACATACAGTTCTACTCCCTCCGCTGACAGTCACAAACCTGTCTGGTGGTCCCTACTCTTACTTTTAACGAGCTATGACTTGCACAAACTCTTCTGGAATGCCTTGCCACATTATATCAGACAAGCCATAGACTTGTTGGTCTTCAGAAAGCTACTGAAAACATGGTTTTTCCAATCAGCATTCAGCCCACTTTGAATTGACCACTGCATCTGAAGCTAATACTTACCAAGTTAGTTTATCCCTGCCAAACCCCATGCTTTCACATTTTATTTATTTATTTATTTTGTTTTATATACCGTCACTCGGGGCCCATCGTAACGGTTCACAACAGGAAAAATACAGTATACCTAATCAAAACTGTATGTATATACCTGTCCCTTCATGTACCTTGCCAACACCCCCTCACATTCTATACTGTACATAATAATTTTTTATGTGATCAGAATCTGTTTTCTCTATGTAAGCAGTTGCCCTCACCAAGCCACTGTATACTCATTTATTGTACTTCACTCTGAACTCTCTTTTCTGGAAAAGCATGTATTAAAAATAAATGATGATGATGATGATGATGATGAAAAGTAAACTGGGCTTAGGAATCAAATTAAATTACTGACTTTTCCAGTATAGGAATGAAAGAATGAGAGGTTATACTAAAAAGCTTGCTGAGAATATTACCCAAGCAGAATCTTTGTCAGACCGAGAGTTAGAAACAGAATCTAGTGTTGCCATCTCACTGAAGGAAAGGTAATGTTTACAGCAGGCATGATATCAAGTAACCATAACCAAACAAGTATAAGAATATTCAACTAAATGGGGATGATTTAGTAGAAAAATAGCAATGAATGTTGAGGATGATATTCAACTAAATGTTGAAAAATATAACCAGAAAAATAAATATTAAAGTTTTAGTTCTACTTGGAGTAACATCTCCAAATGGGTTAATTTTGTGTATACCTTGACAGGAATGAACCTCACTTGTAAGCAAAGGTATGTTGAGTATCATCTCTGTCTCACAAATTTACAACTAAAGCCCTTCTTAAGACTTGCATTGTGCCAAAGAGAGTTTCCTTCTGGAGTTTATAGGGTGCAATATAAATAGGCAACATATCTAGATGCTCCTGGAAGTTCTTTTTAATTAGACCAGTGGCACGCCACTCAATACAGTTGGGAAGGACTATTTCCAAGTCTTTCTACCACATTTTATTGGTCTCTGAATGCAAATCAGCTCATTATTAACTAATCTAATGCAAATAAAATAACATGTTTTGCTTGAAAATTTGAAAGCTGTGTTATTTTCAGGAAAGACAGTTATAAATCTGGAGTTGTACCTACCTTTCCCTAGGAGCAATAAGATGCAAGCTTGCACCCGATACTTCTGGATCCATTACTTAAAGGGTTTATGTGACCCGAGGAATCTCTCCCACCCCACAGTATGGCAAAATCCTGGGTGTCTTGAGAGAACTCCTGTCCTACACCCAGTACCACACCACACCCTTTGGTCCTTATTGATCGAGCCTTAGTCATCCATTGAGGTCCAGATGTCAACCCTTGCCTTATCGCATGATATGGGCAAAGGTGTAAAATTGGTGAACTGGTGCCATTTTGAATTGGCAGCACCAGGCCTGGAGCCCTAGGGAGTACCTTGGGCCCCACTGGACCACCAGAGCTTGATCGGTAAAGACTGGAGGGGGGTGGGAGTGGGCTAGGGTGGAGGGTTGGGAGGTTTTAGGAGGGGGCAGGATTTGTGCCTGGGGACCCAATATTTTAAAACAATTTTTTGGTTTCTTTGGCCATCTCATGGAATGGCAGAGAGGGTGTGAGATAGGGGATCTTTTGTAATCTCCAGATTTTTGGCAATATTGGTGTTTGGGAAGGGGAGATTCCTCCGGCTCCTCAGGTCCTATAAGAAGATGTGAGCCTTGAGCTATGGAGTTTACATCATACTATATGCATTGAGGGCATCTAAGCTCTTTGGGGATAAGGAAATATCTACAGTACCTAAATGTAATTTGCTTTGAACTGTTGAAAAGTGGAATATAAATAAATAAAAATAGATGGAGTGTATTCTGTCACATTTTCATGGTAAAATTTATATACTCTATCAATCTGTGATTCACTCTGTACGTTTCAAGGCAATTTATTATCCAAGAGTATGGACGAAGATTAAAAACATTTTTATATTCTATCTATGCTAAACTGAGGTTTTAGCTTGTCTTGCAAATTGTCAAAATGGCTTTATTAAGCATCAACTGGTTCTTCATTCCATATGCTCCTGTTATACTGCTTCTCTGTTCTATTCCCATGATGTTATTAAAATCGGGGGGAGGGTTAATATTCCAAAATTATCTGTTTATCTAAGATAGCTGGATAGACATATTTGCCTAACTTATAACTAGATTTATCAAATTGCTGTAAATATTACTGTTGCGTAGGAGGTGGACCCTTGGGCTGAGGTGGGGTTGACGCAACCTGCAGGCAAGGACCTATGGGTCCCCACCATCAGCAGGTGGAGAGGGCTGAAGCTAGAGCAGACCTGGGCAAGGGGCAGCCCGCGGGCTGAATCCGGCCCGCCTACGGTCTGTGACCGGCCCGCCCACTGCTGAGAGCAGACGGAGAATGAGGCACGCTGCCTTCCCTTGCAGAGGGAAGGCAGCAGTTCATTCTCCGCTCCCTCGCTCCCCGATTGGCCAGCCAATCGGGGAGCGAGGGAGCGGAGAATGAACTGTTTTTTTTTACAGCATCCGGTGGGGGGGAGGGAGTGCCTTCGCTCGAGTTCTTTCCTACATATGTCACAGTTCCGCCTTTCGTGGTCTTTTATCTCAGGGGTCCCCAACCACCGGTCCGCGGACCGGGACCGGGCCGTGGGAATTTTTTGCTGGTCCGCGGCACGCGCTCCCGGTCTCTCCCGCTGCTGTTGCCGCTGGGCTGTCAGCACGTTCAAGCCCAGTGGGAACGGCAGCGGTGTTAGAAGAAGCTGTGGTACCCGCGGCTGGCCTTTTCTTCTTCCCGCGCCTGCACCGCCCCTCCCATGACCTGGAACAGGAAGTGATACACGGAGCGGTGCGCGGGAAGGAGAAAGAACCGTGCCGCGTCCGCTGCAGCGTCGGTCCCCGAGCAATTGAAGCAGCCGGTAATCGAGAAAGGAATCAGCAGCATGAGCCTCCCGCGGCCGATGGGATTCTTCTTTCTTGGCCTGCGGGGGCTGCTGCAGCTCCCATTTGTGCTTGGGGGGGGGGGGAGAGGAAGTGAGTAAGAGAAAGAGAGAGAAGCAGCCAGCCTGTGTGTGATTGACTGGTCAGAGAGCTGATGTGTGTGTGTATGTGAGAGACAATGAAAGTGATTGCTCAGGGAGATGACTGATGTGTATGTGAGAGTGTGAGACATTAGTCAGGGAGGTGACTGATGTGTGTGTGTGTGAGAGAAAAAGCATGGAAGTGAGAAGTCTGGGTATGTGGGAAAGCATGAGCGTAAGAAGCCTGGTGTTGTGGGAGTGAGAAACCTGGGTGAGCGTGCATGCATGAGAGAGAGAGACTGCTTGGTAAGGTGACGGTGTGTGTGAGAGAAAAAGACTGGTGTGTGTGAATGTGAGAGAATGTGATTCAGGGAATGAGAAGCCTGTGCACGTGGAGAGTGAGCATGGAAATGAGAGAGACTGGTGTGTGTGTAACAGAGAGAAAGTGATTATGGGAATGAGAAGCCTGTGCATGTGAAGAGAGTGAGCATGAGAGTGAGAAACCTGGGTGTGTGTGAGACAGCATGGGAGGGAGAAGCCTGTATATCTGAAAGAGAACTTGGGAGTGGGAAGCCTGTGTGTGTGTGTGTATGCATGAGTGAGATCAGGTGACTGGTGTGTGTGTGTGTGTGTGTGTGTGTGTGTGAGAGAGAGAAATAAAGTGATTATGGGAATGAGAAGCCTGTGCATGTGAAGAGTGAGCATGGGAGTGAGAAACCTGGGTGTGTGTGAGACACATCACGGGAGGGAGAAGCCTGTATATCTGAAAGAGAACATGGGAGTGAGAGACTGGTGAGTGTGTGTGTGTGTGTGAGAGAGAGAGAAAGAAAATGATTATGGGAATGAGAAGCCTGTGCATGTGGAGAGAACAAGCATGGGAGTGAGAGACTGGTGAATGAGTGTGTGGGTGTGTGTGTGAGAGAGAGAGAGATAGAGAAAGTGATTATGAGAGTGAGAAGCCCATATATGTAAGTAGAACACGGGAGTGGGAAGCCTGTGTGTGTGTGTGTGTGTGTGTATGGCATGAGAGAACTGTTCAGGAAGGTGACTGGTGTGTATGTGCCAAAGACTGTTTGGGACATGATTGGTGTGTGAGAGACAGAAACTGGTCATGGGGGCATGACTAGTATGGTGTGTGTGTGAGAGACATGGGCACTAAGGAAGAGGACCATAAGTATAGAGCTTAGCTTCTACTGCTGCTTCTGGTGTGTGCCACGGCCTGCAGGGAAGGGGAGTAGGAGAGCTGCTGGAGGGGGTAAGTAAAGGTGGCTTTAAGTTTATTTTTCTTGACTGCCATTTTAATTGTGTGATGTCTGCTTTTTTGAAATATTTTATTGGTGTTTGGAGAATGTTTAATAGTTTTTATGAGTTTTTAATTGTTGGATGTTATTCTGTTCATAGCTGTTTTGAAACATTTATTCTGCTTATTAGTATAGTTTTACAATTATTTCTGTGTGGGGATCTATAGTGCTTGCTAGTTCTGTTTTCCTAATAAGAGGTGTATTGGTTTTTAGGACCTGATTTAATATTTGTAGTGTTGCCTTTTCATAGATAGGGTTGCTCCTGTTTGAGTGTATTCCATAATACAGGTGTAACTGTGTGCGGATTAGTTTATGTGCATTACTACAGATCCTGGGAGTATGTTAGGTCGGTTCTGTATCTGTTACCGAGATGAGATATTTTGCTAGCATGTAAGCGTTTGTATTGGTCTTATTTGTTGTGTTTTCTCAGAGGACATGCATTGGTGGTAAACTGCTGTCTTTTCATAAGTAGGGCTATTGAGAACTGAGTTAATTATATTAGTCCGGCCCTCTAAAACCATCCCAATTTCTCATGCGGCCCCATGGGAAAATTAATTGCCCACCCCTGAGCTAGAGGCTGCTGGAGTTTCACCTATACCAGCCCTCATTCCCCTCAGGTTGAACCTTTGGGTGTCGGGGCCGGTAGGACTTAGGTGGGCCTCGAGGTTAGCTAGAGATGAAAGGTGATTCAGCCCAGAGACAGCAGCTATTAGATGGCGTAAACCTATCCTGGACTGGATTTGGTACTGGAACTCAGGCACCAAAGGAACAATGAGTAACTGGAGGCACTCAAGCAAAGGAAGGCCTAAGCCTTGTAAGTCCACATCCAGAGGATAGGCAAGAAGAGGCGTCACTGATAGGTTAGTGGAAGTGGAAGTTGTGGCAAGCAATGTAGAACTCTGGAGAGAGGAAAGTTTGTAGCATAGTCGTTCAAAGCAAGTGTCAGGGCATGGAGAAAGCAGGTGAAGTCAAACAAGGCAGTGGTCAGGGCATGGAGAAGGCAGGCATTGTCAGGCATAGCGGAGGTCTGGGGCTGGAGAGAAGCTGATGAGTAGTCAGGTGTAGCGGAGTTCTGGGGCTGGAGAGAAGCTGAAGAGTAGTCAGGCATAGCGGAGGTCCAGGGCTGGAGAGAAGCTAAGGAGTAGTCAGGTGTGGCAGAGGTCCGGGGCTAGAGAGAAGCTGAAGAATAGTCAGGCATAGCGGTGGTCCAGGGCTGGACAGAAGTTGAAGAGTAGTCAGGCATAGCAGAGGTCAAATCCAAAGAGTCAGTCCAACAGACAGACGAAACAGGAACAAGGAGAACAGGAACCTGGAATCACAGGAAAACAGGAACACAATGAAGGGACGATTCTAGGATCAGCAACAAGTACTCGGCGTATGAGGAGACCTGTTGTAAAGACAATGCTATGGAGCGAGGCCTGAGCTTATATACGCTGAAGAGTCTGACATCAGAATCCAGGTCCGTGGCCAGGTTCCTGCCACGAGCCCTATAAAAGAACTAATGATGCGTGCGTGCCTATGAAGGGGTGTGGTGCTGATGGCGGCATCTCTCCGTAGGCCATGCAGAGAGGCCCAATGAACAGGGACTTCTTGGCTGGCAACACTGGGTAGCATGGCAGGGCTGGAGGAACTGGAGGGAACCCAAGGTTGGAGCTTGCTGCCCACCACTGCCAGTGAAGAGGAGCCAGGAGCTGGAGTCCGTCTGAAAAGGTGAGAGGGCCAGTTGAATTGGGGGGAATGCTTCTGTAGCCAGGGGAGCCCAAGTACTATAGGGTGGATAAACTTATCCAATACTAGTAATTCAAGTTCCTCAATATGTAAAGCCCCAGTGCGTAACTGGACAGGTTCCGTTGTCAAGGAGATTCAGCGAGTAACTGCTCTCCGTAGATAGAAGCAATGCATAAAGACGTATCGAGCAAATGGGTTTTTATATCCAAAAGCTGCACAAGGTCTTTAAGGATAAAATTACCTCCTGCTCCAGAATCTACCAGAGTAAGAACCGGGAAGGCCTGAGAGTTCCAGATTAAAATAACCAGTACCAATAATTGAGGGGCTGGAGAGGTTGCACCCATGTTCAGGACTCCTACTGAACTCGGGCCAAGGAGTTTTCCGGACGTATAGGGCAAATCTGTAGATGGTGGCCAGGGGCTCTGCAATACAGACACAGGCTGGTTTGTCTCCACCGGAGGCGCTCTTCCAGTGTCAGCCGCCCTCGACCCAACTACATAGGTTATTCCGCTTTGACCACTCTAGTGTCACTGCAGGATACAGGGTTGGTAACTGGTGGTTAGCGGGAGCAAACTTGCGAAGGCTTCTTGGTAATCCGACTCTTCCGGTGATGCTTTTGAAGATGATGGTCAATTTGACCTGCCAAATCTATAAGGTCCTCCAAAGAGGAAGGGAGCTCCCATGCAGCCAACTCATCTTTTAGCTGCAGAGAGAGTCCATCCAGGTAGAGAGCTCAGAGGCAGTCTTCTTGCCAAGCGAGCTCGGTAGCCACAGTCCAAAACTCAATGGTATAATCAAAAAGACTTCTTTGTCCTTGACGGAGGTGTAGTAAGCTGGTGCTTGCCATGGCATGCCGCCCAGGATCATCAAAGGTCCATCTGAAAACAGCCACAAACTGAGCCAGTTCCTCCAGCAAGGAATCTGAGCATTCCCACAGGGAAGAAGCCCAGACCAGTGCTTTTCCTTCAAGGCGGGATAGGATGAACGTGATTTTCGTCAACTCCTCCTGGAAGATGGAAGGCTGCAGAGCAAATTGCATTTAGCATTGATTTATGAACCCTCTGCAGAGTCTGGAGTCACCAATGAAGCGTGGAGGCACTGGAAGTGCCAACAAGGCTCGAGGCATAGATGGAGATGGCTGTGGAGGTGGAGGAGCTGAATTATTTGTAAGGGCATCAAGCTGGGTGTGAAGATGATCCATGGAGGAAGCCAATGCCTCAAGGAACTGCTACAGTTCTTGTACCTTGGATGCCAAGCCTGGGATGGCCTGGAGGGCACGTGGCTCCACCGAGTCCATGGCCTTTGCAACCTGTTGCATCGGAGGTGGACCCTTGGGCTGAGGTGGGATTGACGCAACCCGCAGGCAAGGACCTATGGGTCCCCACCATCAGCAGGTGGAGTGGACTGAAGCTAGAGGCCACTGGAGCTTCACCTATACCAGCCCTCGTTCCCCTCGGGTTGAGCCTTTGGGTGCCGGGGCTGGCACAACGTAGGTGGGCCGTGAGGTTAACTAGAGATGAAACATAAGAACATGCCATACTGGGTCAGACCAAGGGTCCATCAAGCCCAGCATCCTGTTTCCAACAGTGGCCAATCCAGGCCATAAGAACCTGGCAAGTACCCAAAAACTAAGTCTATTTCATGTTACTGTTGCTAGTAATAGCAGTGGCTATTTTCTAAGTCAGCTTAATTAATAGCAGGTAATGGACTTCTTCTCCAAGAACTTATCCAATCCTTTTTTAAACACAGCTATACTAACTGAACTAACCACGTCCTCTGGCAACACATTCCAGAGTTTAATTGTGTGTTGAGTGAAGAAGAACTTTCTCCGATTAGTTTTAAATGTGCCACATGCTAACTTCATGGAGTGCCCCCTAGTCTTTCTATTATCTGAAAGACTAAATAATCGATTCACATCTACCCATTCTAGACCTCTCATGATTTTAAACACCTCTATCATATCCCCCCTCAGCCATCTCTTCTCCAAGCTGAAAAGTCCTAACCTCTTTATTCTTTCCTCATAGGGGAGCTGTTCCATTCCCCTTATCATTTTGGTTATCCTTCTCTGTACCTTCTCCATCGAAATTATATCTTTCTTGAGATGCGGCGATTCAGCCCAGAGACAGCAGCCGGTAGATGGCGTAGTCCTATCCTGGACTAGATTTGGTACTGGAACTCAGGCACCAAAGTAACAATGAGTAACTGGAAGCACTCAAGCAAAGGAAGGCCTAAGCCTTGTAAGTCCACGTCCAGAGGATAGGCAAGAGGAGGCGTCACTGATAGGCTAGGATCAGAGCCGGCGACCACTCCCCCAGCATATCTGGAGTGGCTAAAGAATGCCCTGCTGTGCCACTCCTGGAGCCAGTTGGCTTCACACTCTGGAGTGCAGTGAGTCTCCTGCAAGAGGCTTATAGAGTACCTTCCCTTCTGGAGAAAGACGAGTACCCACCTCCTGTGGAAACTCACTCTGCAGCCATTGGTATTCAAGGTGCTGATCATCAAAGCCAAGATTAAACTGCAATACCACCAACGGCCCTCAAGGGAGGGACGCCAGCTGCATGCAGAGCTGTTGATCTCATATATGTCCGTCAAACTTGTGGTTTTGCTCTTTAGGAAGTGGTCCACAAGGGCACGCATGGAAGCATGAAGGTGTTCCGCACAAGCCACCTCCTAAGAGCATTGTTCACCCTACTTAAACTTCCTCACTGCCTTCAGAGGAGGGCATCCAGCTCATGAAGGAAATAGGGGAGGATAGGGGAATTGGTCCAATTTTATCCATATTAAACACAGATGTGTCTCAGGGTACATCATGGGACAAAAATCCCTCAGGCACACTGCTAGGTAGTTCCCTCACCTAACCCATCCCTTCCCTCCCCAAACCCACCTCCTTGGGTCTGGCTGTGTTAACATCTCCATTGGTGATTCCTGCTGGCAGATGGTCACCAGCTGCTGGGTGGAAATGGTCAGAGATGCTATCTCTGGATCGAGGAAACTGTTCCTGGCTTTGGCATGCCCAATATTCTCTCCCTGCTCAGCCTGGCCCCCCATCCTCCCCTCCCCTATCCTCCCTCCTCCCTAACCCCCCTGCTCAGTTGCTAACCCCCAGAGTTTTACCCAGCTCCCTGCCTTTGCTGGTCGTAGCACCTGGAGTGGCCCCCCTTCCTTCCTGGTCGCTGCAATAATGGCTTTCACTTCAGCTGATGGTGGTAGGAGGGAGGGAGAAGGGTACATCCCCAGGGTTCCTCTAGCAATGACCTCAGCATTGAAACCCATTGGTGACAATAGGGTCCCAAAATTAAGGTCAGAGAGATCTGGTCATCCCATTTTTGGGGTGTGTCAGCTGGAGAAGGTAACACCATCTCTTGAAACTTCTTCAGATCAAAAGGTGGTGAGAGTGACACCTTCCCCCGCTTTGATGTTATCCTTCTGTGTGATCTGCCCGGCACCTTTGGTGTGCTCAATTTGTCACCTTCCCAAGGATGTCCAAACTTTATTGCTACTTCAAAAGGACTCCCTTCAAGAGCCTAATTTAATTCCTTTGGGGTTGATAGTGTTCTATCTGAAAACATATGCTTGCTCCTTATGTCACCAACATAATGCAATGTCTCCACCCCTAATCATGGGTAAATTATAAATTATAAAAAAAACTGAAGCTGATCAACAGTGTACCCATACTGGATCCATTGAGAAAACAAAGGAGCATCCACTTTTCATGTTCTAATCGTGTACTGTTCATTTTGTTAGCCACCTATATTTGCAAAATTTCATGTGTGTAATCTTAGAGATTATTTGATGAATGCTTCTAGTTATGACACAAGACTGTATGCTGAGAGATGGGGACAGTACAGATGTGGTAAATGTGTGCTGTGCCCTAATGTAATGTATTTCCAGCATCCAAGCCTTTCTATTAAACACACTCTTCAGGGCCATTACGCCTGTGATACTTTACAAGTTGTTTATGCAGTGCAATATTTAAACTGCTGATCCTGTCTGTTCCTGTGGGGCATGGTTCTGCTGTTATTTTGATTGCCATTGCATGTATTTCTCTTCACCTTTGACAAAGTGTAAAGTTGTCAAAGGCGTCTTGTGGTATATCCTGGGACACCGGCTCAGGAACAGGGGTACTAACTGCATTGAATCTGGGGAGCCTGGGTCATGTCCCCCAGAACCTAAAGAACCCACAACCCCCATCTGGCCCTGTTACATGGGGGCTGGAGGGGTCTTCTTGCTGCAGCATACCTCCAGCTATTGGTGGCAGGTTCCTCCCCACATCACCTGGTGGGGGGGGGGGGGGGGGTGCAGTCTTTCTGTTTCTCTATTTTACTCTACAGGATTCTCATATAAATTTCTCCAGAACTCTGTGTTACAGCTTTAGTCAGTGATGTTTTAACTGCACTAATGTTCTTTCCCAGGTCCATATAAAATTGCTTTGGGCTCTGTCTAAACAGTTCATATTGATATCTCCTCTTTCTATTTTCTTCATATCGCTGCAGCTTTTGTGCTTCTGCTATTTTCAATTTATTATTGGAGTATATGAATTTAAGATCTTTGTCTGTTAGAGCAGAATGTTTTAGCTTGAGATATTGAATTTTTCTCATTATTTTTTATGTCCTTAATCCTTTGAGGTACTTGTCTACCAGTGACACCTCCGCACTCAATGAGTTTATTTTTAACTCTACACATTTTTCCAAGGATAGGTTGTTATTTTCCTCTTTTGCTTTTGGCCTTCTGTTCTTATTGGTAGGACTTTCTCAGTATTGATTTTCGCTGCACAAAATGGATAATGCTGCCTGTAAGTCGGCAGATGCTGGTGATGTTGGATGACGACAACATATCAGTTGCAGTATCCTTGCTGGCCTCAAACCATCAAACTTCATATACAATAAAACTAACAAAAATAATAAAGAAACAAAACAATTTATACTCACACTACACTGCTTTTGTAATTTCTCATACCAACAATTATATTTGCCGCCTTTTGTCCACTTGGTGCCCACAAAAAAAGCACACAAATGGGTAGGTTCCCTTAGGTGCCCTCTTGAGTGTTAGGGTGCTGGCAGCAATGAGCTACAGCACTATCATGGCACCCTAATGCTGAAGAAGGCTGTACTTTAGACTAGGGAAAGAGAGGTAGCTTCAAGTTACAGGTTATTTTCAGCCTGACACCTGCAGAATCCTGTTACCAGATCCAGCTGCTGTTGTTACAGTTCCTCACTGGAGCAAGTGACTGCCTCCAAACATCACCAGCATCCACTGACTTAGGAGCAGCCTATCGGCAGGCTTACTGGCAGGCCTTCAACTAAGTGCCCACCAAAGGGCCTGTCTCTTTGTGTGCCTTTTCATGGGTACCCAGGGGGAATAAGAAAGGTGGCAAATATAATTGTTGGTGTGAGAAATTACTGAAGAAGTATACAGTGAGTATAAATTGCTTTGTGTATTATTCTTTTTTTTAGTTCAATTGTATATGTGACTTGACATTATGAGGCCAGCAATGATACTGTAACTGATATGTTGGGCTAATAATTTGTATTTTTATTTTTGGGAACCATAGGTATATGCGTGTTTTTTAGTGGATAGCGTTGGAAAACAGTATTCCATCATCACAGTGGTTGGACATGGTAAATATAATGTATTACAGAAAAAAATAAGCTGTAATGATTCTCTTCATGGCTAGTGGCTGATATGTCCACAGAAAGAAGTAATAGATATGTTGTTGAAGAAATCAAGCCTCAATACGTTTAAATTGGGTTACATTAAAGCAGGCTCTACAAGAATAAGGGGATTGTAATAAGAGATTTGATTTTAGACAATATTCTAGTTGCTTTATTTGTAACTGAATCATGGCACTTATATATAGATGTAGAATTGTTGAATGAGATATAACCTTCTGGATTTGCCTATGAGAAAAATCAAGAAGTAAAAAAAAAAAAAAAAAAAGAGGAGGGGTTTCAGTTCATTTTAAATTTGAATTGAAGACGAGTAGATTGCCATTAAGGTTAAATGCCAGGTATTTTTGATTAGAATTGAACATATGGCATTTTGTCTAATTTATTTACCTCCACATATGCTAGTGAATGAAGTATTATAACTTACTAACATTGTATTAATTCTTCAGCTTGGTATCCAAAACTTAATCATTTTAGATGATTTTAATTTATAGATGGATAATGTGGCCTCATCATGTGCTAAAGATTTTATGGATATGATAACAGCAAGTGGATTGGTCCAGATAATACAGCAGCCAACAGGAGAATATTTTAAGTTTATTGTTTTGTCCTGAGCTACTAGTCTGGTCAGATCATTCTATCATAATGTATACTATAATAAAATATGGTCTTGTTAAGTGATGGGAGAAGAGTAAAAAAATGATTAGATCAAAGGTTAATCCAAACAAACTTCAAACAGTGTGGGAAAAAGTAACAGCAGAAATGCTCAATGAGAATACTGACATGATAGTTTGGTTACAAGGTGGGATGATGCATTAATCGTAACATATGGTAAAGTCACGCCAGTAAAAATTATTAGGAATGGGAAGAATAAAAGCAAAGTATTTTGCTGTTTTTTAAAACTGGTTACGATAAAGCAAGAAGAGAAAGAAATTGGTGCCAGAATAAAGAACCTGAAGTTAAAGAGAAGTATGTGGGATGTTTAAAAGCATATAAAGACAATGCAAAAAATGCTCAACAAATTATAACTGCTCTTAACTACCTACAGGGTCATTTATCATTTCATATTAGGGCCTTAACACTCGCGATAATGCATGTGTTAAATAGCGTAACAGTATGCAAATGTCATATTTGCAATGCAAGTGGGAGGGGTTTGGGCAGAGTTAATGGTAATGTGATAGAGTAACATGGGTTTACCTGCATTACCAGGGAAAAGGTTTTTTTTTATCACAGAGAGAGGGGGGGGGGGGAAAGAGAGAGAGAGAGAGAGAGAGAGAGAGAGAGTGAGAGAGAACACCTCTGTATAGAGTCACTCTGACACTCTATATATATGTACCACTGTAAAGGGGCACATTGAATCAGGGTGGGTTTCAGAAGGTGGGGTCTGGGGGGGTTGTTGAAATAGAAACATTCTGAGGCATTCATAGTAATATTGACATCACAAAACATTTGTAGTCATTATAATGGATTAAAAGTTTAACAAGAGTTGATTTGTACAAAGAACGATCCAACATCATAAACTATTAAAAATATAACAACATAGAGAAATTAAAAAAAACTGCTCTTCTTTGTAAATTTAGATTAATGTCTGAAGGACTTTTAAAATTTACTTATCTGATTTAAAAATCATGAACTAATCCTTACTATGAAGAAAAATGAGTAAAGGTTAATATATAATGAGTAATTTTCAAAAGGAATTAGATACTTAAAATAGATTTTATGCACATAAAATTCACTTTCGGGTAGATTTTTAAAAAATACACGTGCACACATGGATGCTCGATTTTATAACATGTGCGCGCCGGCGCATGCATGTTATAAAATCCAGGCCAGCACGCGCAGGGGGGGGGGGGATTTGCCCAGTTTACGCATAGTGACGAGATTGGGCCTACTCCAATTAAGGAGCGGACTGGGAGGCAACTTTCCTATCCCCCTACCTACCTCTCTCCCTCGTCCCCCAACTCCTTTGAAGGCCCTACATTGTTTTATTTTCTTTATTTTCGAACAATTTCCTGAGCTGGCGAAAGTTGTGTGCACCTGCACGCTGCCGGCAAGTGGTCCTCCCGGCAAATGGCCCTGGCAAATAGCCATTGTACCGGTGGCCTCCAGCTCTGCCCCACCCCGGGGACCACCCCTCCCCACCCCCGGGACTGCCCCTTGATAGAAGCCTGGCTCTTGTGTGCGCAATTTAGAAGAGACCCGGCCATGCACATAACCCCTGTTTTCCCCGAGTGCAGGGGATTAAAAATCAGGCCTTTTATGCACATAAGTGTGCTTTTGAAAATTTCTATGATATATGCCATGTTTACGCATGTAAATCCTTTTGAAAAACTACTCCCAGTGTGTATATATCTATATAGTTAGATAGATAGATTTATTTATTTAACATTTTTATATACCGACATTCGTTCGGAACATCCCATCGGTTTCCAAAGAACTAGTAATGCAGATAACAAAACTTTACAATGAACGGTTTTAAAACAGAGGGGTGGGGAGGGGTAGTTAAACTATGACATGGGATAAGATAACAAGCAACAACACTTTATGGAAACTGTAACGGAGGGGCTTATAGAAGGCCAATAGCAGTTACTGTAGGCCGAAAGTAAGTTGGGAAAGAAGTAAAAGGTGATTCGGGTCGAAGACCTCAATCAATCACATAGGGAAAATGGGAAAAGCAAGTCATAACAAATACAAAGATCATTAAGGTCGCATAAAGAAATTAAAATTACTAATTAACTGGGGCTGAGGGAATTACAGTATAATGAGTTACTAATTAATAGGGGGGCTGAGGGAATTTACAGAATAGAGAATCACTGATTGCAGGGCAGGGCGGGTATTTAGATTGCAGGGCAGGGTGGGTATTTAGAGAATAGTGAAATGAGATAGGTTGAGAGGGCAGGAGAGAGAGGGAAAATAGCTTACATAGGTCGGAAAGTCACTGATAGCAGGGAGAAACTACTTGAGACCATAAATAGTTCACATAGGTTGGAAGTTCACTTATAGCAGGGAGAATCTACTTAAGGTTGTGCCCAGGGAGAGGGAGAGAAAGTGGGTTATGTGTTGTATCTGTATGCTTGTATGAACATGTTTTGAGTCTTTGTTTGAATTTTTGGGGCACTGAGGGAATGTGCTAAGGGGCGCGCCAAGGGGCAGGCCCCTTTGTTGCACTCCTATGGTGTGCAACGCCGGTGCGTGGCGCCAGAGCAACACCATCGCCTCTTTTGTAGTGTCTAGTCCTGTCCCACATCGCCGCCTTGAGAGCGTAGGTGGGCGGGGTCTTAGGTGGGACGGTGATGGGCGGGCTCAGCGTTTCTTTGTTGGGCCTGCGGGCACGCTGTGGCACCAATTGAGGGTGGCGGTGGTCAGTTGGCGGCAGGAAGAGATCGTGGTCCAGTGGAGGCAGCGGGCGGGCCGAGCGGTCACAAACACATTGCGTCTGTCAGGGTGGGTCCGGGAGGCAGGCAGCGAGGCAGAGGTCTATCATGGAGATAGGTCTGGGCTGAGGCCTGCGAGGGATGTCTGTCCTGGAAGCGGGCAATGAAGCTAAGGCTTACCGTGGAGGTAGGTCTGGGCTGAGGCCTGCGAGGGTTGTCTGTCCTAGAAGCGGGCAATGAATCTAAGGCTTACCGTGGAGGTAGGTCTGGGCTGAGGCCTGTGAGGGTCATCCATCTGGGTGGGTCTGGGAGGGCGGGCAGCACAGCTGAGGCCTACTGTGGAGGTAGATCTGGGAGGCAAAAACCGAGGCCTACCATGGAGGTAGGTCCCGGCTGGTACTTCTCGTGGCCTCGTGGGGAGGTTGACGGTGTGGAGGCTTGCGAGGGTCGGCTGGTCGAGGTGCGGAGATAGAGATATAAAAGTTGAGAAACCTGCAAGGAAAAATAACAGTTTGGTGAAATTAATATTCAAAACCATCTCAGCCAGATAGTTCAGACTTATCCAGCTAAGATGCACTGCTGAATATCCAGCTATAGTCAGTGGTCACCACATAGCTGGATAAGTCATTTATCTAGCTAAATATTTAGCCAGATAACTCAAGGGCGGGGAATAAATGGATTGAGGAGGAGTTGAGTTAGCTGGATAACTTATCTAGCTAACTCTGGTCAGCCCATACATCTATCCTAAAGTTAACTGGATGAACTTATCCAGCTAATTTTAGGATATCCAGATATATTCAGTGGCGCAGCTGCACTAGTTTGCCAGATAAGTTTATACACCTAACTAGCAGAGTTGCACAGCAGCTGAATATGGACCCCACATCGAGAATAAAAGTAATATTTACTTGTTAGAAATCCTATTATGAAGCTCTGATAAACAATAAGAAAAAAGTGGTTAACTCATAAGAGATTTATCTGGAATCTATTATACCAATAATGTATTTAGTAATTTTGAAGTCCCTATTCAGTCCCTGGTCAGATTACAAAGTTAGCTGGATAAACTTATTGAATAAAAAATGGGTTATCTTAAAGATAGCTGGGTAAATGTATCCTGCTAACTTTAGAGCAGCTCTACGGCATGACCGGAGTTCGCTGGATATGTTATCCGACTAACTCTGATTATCAGAATAAGCAGGATAAGTTAGCCAACTAACCTAACTCCTCTCAGAAATGTTCCCAGAACTCCCCTAAGTTATGCAGCGAAAGTAGATAAGTGAGGGAAATATTCAAAAGACAGTGTTTAGCCAGGTAACTTGTTAGAACCTTCATGTTCCTAAATTTCTTTTTAATAAAAATGTATTATTTTTTCTTGATACATTTAGTGTAATTATTACAAATTTACATCAAAAATCTTATCTATAATTTTAATTTATAATGATATTTTAATTTCAATGCATCGGCTTCTCTCCCCTACCTGTGGGAATGCTAATTTTATTGTTAATGATTACAATATAGTGATGTTGATTGTTTAAAATTAAATGTGTGGTAATGGTGATGCTTAAAATTTAAATAAAAATATTGGCACTGTTTGGGGAAACCTTACCTCACCAGTTCCTTCTCTAGTGGTGGTTAGCATAAAACCACTAGATATGGGCTAAGCTAAATTTTATGATACACAGATCATGATCTTCACAATCTGTAACTGTTTTCTGATCTCACTCTGTTTCAGGATCAAGATTGAAATATATAGTACGTTATGAGGAATTTGTCAGAACATATTCTTTATATTTTGAGTTAAACCTTTCACCTTTTAACCCTTAACAAACACAGATAATTCCTAACGGATGTCGGGAAAAAATTGGAATCTCTCACATTGCAGGTATAGCTTGGTTTCTTTTTTCAAGACCATGAGGATCCATGCCTCCCTCTCTTTCACTACCTCCTTTTTTACCTCCAATGTTGCAGATACATTTTTTTTTTTTGCCTTTCTGGATTCTTTATTTATTTAATTTTTACCTGCTTAATATTTTGCCCTTACTTGCCTGTCTTTTTCTGTCCCAGACCTTACACTGTCTTCCCACATAGCGAGCTCTAAACTTAATCCTCCCTGCCAAAAGCTGATCTGAAATGTCACTGGAGATCAAGCAGAGCATCTATAGATGGCCCAAGAGACTGAAATACTGTAAAGTTCCTTCTTCTCCTGGTATTATTTCATCAGTGATCCTAGCAACAGGACCAAATGTGTTAGGCATTTAGGATTTGCACTGCTTGGGCAATCTTCCCTGTACAAAATATTTTTGTTTCATTATAAAGATGACAAGATTAAGATATCTCTCAAAATATACACTTTTTTTTTCCATGCTGCTTATAACTATGTTCAGATAAGATGGTGTATTTGATATGATCTTCCTTTGTTTGATTAAAGGATGGGCTTTGGTTGCTCAGAGCTGATGCAGCTGTCTAATCATTATTTTCATGGCTGAGAATTCTAGGTACAATACAGCAAGGACTTATTGTCATGAAAGTAATCCATATAGGTGGCTACAATCAGGTCTTGCTTGCAATGTATCAATAACTTCTTTGTTATTTAGTTTGGTGCATTGATCAAAGTCAAAGTTCATCTTGGTGACTAAGAGAATCAGGCTGAGTCTAAAACACTTCAAAAGCTGAAATAATTGGTTACTCATTAGAAACTTTTGGTTGATCCACAGTTCTGCCTCTTCCATTTACAGATCTTAAAAATAAAACAGAAAAAGCCTGATATAGCAAGGCAGATTTGTGTTTTATGTCTGCAAACCTTGCTACCCTTCTTTAGGAAGAACATTTCTTGTTTATGCTTCAGGCAAAACATCTAGATTTACCTAGGGCCTATTGTTAAAATAAGACTTTCATGGCAGCACTTGATTTGCAATTCTATTGATGCAGTTTTGAGGTTTTATGCTGTTTTGTTTTTTAATGATAGTGATTCCAAGTCTGGTCCTTAATACCTTCCAGACAGGTCATTTTCAGAATACCATTGTTCATGAGAAATATTACCTTGAGAACAAGGTAATGTGAATATTTTCATTATCCTGAAAACCAAATCTCTTTGGTAATCTTAAAGACCAGAACTAAGAAAAACTGTTATATCAGAAGCTGTAGAAAGAGAAATGGAAATACCTATTCTCTGAAAAAAGGTGGCAGGGGTCTTTAATTAATTTTTCAACTTGTTTCCTCTCTTTCTCCCAGTCACTGCTTAGCTGATATTTTTTGATAACTGTCTTTCTTACTCCCTCTGCCTAATTATCTTGTTCTCTGGCTCTGCCTCACTCTTCATTCAACCCCAGGTTTATATGACAAAAGTACTGCAAAGAATAGTCAGTTTTATGAGAAAATAAGTCAGATGCAGTTTTTACTTCAGGCAGTTTTTACGACATCCTTCTTTATGTTTAATACATATGCTTGAATAGTGAAAAAAAATACTCAGAGGTCATAAAGGGCCTACTTTTCCACTCTCTTTATTAAAACCAGTATTTTATGTTTTAAATCACAACAATTCACTAAGATGCAAAACTTCAAAAGATTGTGTAATTTACTAGTGGTGAATACAAACAGTAAAAGCTTCAGTTACGTATTATATAGACATACATACTTATATTATACATACCATTATCTGATGCTTGCATGTCTTTTTTTCACCTTTTAAAAGCCATTTTCATTAGGGATGTGCATTCATTAGGGATGTGTTTATTCATTTTGTAGGTCAGAATCATTTGTTTGGTTCATTTCAGAGTTTAAAAAATTATTTGTTCTATTTGTTCATTTGTTTCCCATTAAAGTCAATGGGGGAAGCAATGAAGTCTATTTTGGGCTCCCAAACTGGGGTTTTCTAATCATTTCTAATGAAACTTGCAGGTAGACATCATCATAAGAGTGATGAGCACTCCAATGCACCAAAGGCTGTGTCAACATGACACCAAAAGATGCTTTAATAGCCCAAGGCACTTTAATGGGTCGAAATGGTAGAGATGTGAATCGGAACTGGAATCGGTTCAGATTCCGGTTCCGATTCACATGTGTTTTTTTTTTCATCGGGCCCGATCGCAGTTTTGTTTATCGGCTGCGCCCGAGCCGATAAACAAAAACCCCACCCCGACCCTTTAAAACTAATACCTTAGCTTCCCCCACCCTCCCGACCCCCCAAAAACTTTTTACAGGTACCTGGTGGTCCAGTGGGGGTCCCTGGAGCGATCTCCCACTCCCGGGCCGTCGGCTGCCACTAATCAAAATGGCACCGATGGCCCTTTGCCCTTACCATGTGACAGGGTATTCGTGCAATTGGCCGGACCCTGTCACATGGTAGGAGCACTGGATGGCCCGCGCCATCTTGTGCTCCTACCATGTGACAAGGGCTGACCAATGGCACTGGTAGCCCCTGTGACATAGTAAGGGCAAAGACTATTGGCGCCATTTTGATTACTGGCAGCCGATGTCCCGAGTGCAGGAGATCGCTCCCGGACCCCCGCTGGACCACCAGGGGCTTTTGGCAAGTCTTGGGGGACCCTCCTGACCCCCACAAGACTTGCCAAAAATCCAGTGGGGGTCCGGGAGCGACCTCCTGCACTCGGACCATCGGCTGCCAATATTCAAAATGGCGCTGATAGTCTTTGCCCTTACTATGTCACAGGGGCTACCGGTGCCATTGGTCAGCCCCTGTCACATGGTAGGAGCACAAGATGGTGCCGGCCATCCAGTGCTCCTACCATGTGACAGGGTCCGGCCAATGGCATGGATACCCTGTCACATGGTAAGGGCAAAGGGCCATCGGCGCCATTTTGATTAGTGGCAGCCGATGGCCTGGGAGTGGGATATCGCTCCAGGGACCCCCACTGGACCACCAGGTACCTGTAAAATGTTTTTTGGGGGGGTCGGGAGGGTGGGGGAAGCTAAGGTATTAGTTTTAAAGGGTCAGGGTGGGTTTAGGGGTTATTTTTGTGTGCCGTTTTTCCCGTCCTCCCCCAAAATGATAAGAGAACCCCCATGATCAATATCGTGGGGTTTTCCTATCATTTTGAGGGAGCCCCTGATTTCTGACGATTTTGAAAATATCGTCTGATATTTTCAATCATCCGAAGCCCGATTCCCATCTCTACAAAATGGTACAGCAGTGGCAGGAATTCTCTAAGGCACCATGAGAGAAGCAATACAACAGTGAGAGTGGTCAGAACACCATAAGACCTTTACACAGTGGTATGCACCCCCAAGGTAGAGCAAGAGGGCAATATGGCACCAAGAGTGGCATGAACAACTAAAGGCATCATGAACTAAAGGCATCATGAACTAAAGGCATCATGAACAACTAAAGGCAAGAGTGGCATGAACAACTAAAGGCATCATGAAGGGAAACAAAGCACCAAAGATGGCAAAGATGGCAAAGATGGCAGAACTCTCCCCCCCCCCCACCAAATAGAGGGTCAAACCAGCAGAAAGCATGGCATGAAGACCCCAAAGCACAATGAGAGTGCAAAGCAGCCACCCACAGTGGCAAGGACATGCTAAGGCAGGATTGGCCAACTTTTCATGCACCAAGAGCCAATAAATCAGAATACACAGTGCCAAAAAGTCTCATGTTTTCCAAAGATGAGGGGTGTGGGGGAGGAGGGAGAGTACTTTCTCCCAACAGTATCTTTCCCTCTCTTATTCTGCCCACCCTGTCCCCATTGGTTCTCTCTCAATCCCCTTCTGTTCCCAGATGTGTCTCTCTCAATCTACCCACCAGTCTCTCTTTTTCTCAAGCCCCCAACCTTGTCCCCACTGATCTTTCTCTTTCTATTAATCCCATTCTGTCCCCCAATCTCTTAATCCTCCCACCAGTCTCTCTTACTTTCTCAACTCCTCATTCTCCCTCCACAAGTCTCTCTCTCTCAATCCCATCCTGTCCCCAATTTCTCAATCTTTCCACCAGTCTCTTTTTCAGTTCCCCCTCTCTATCCTTTCACCTTGTCCCTACAAGTATCTCTCTGTCCTCTTAACGTGCTCCCACCTATTTTGACCAGCATTTGCCACTTTCTCTCCCCTTTGCTCTTTCCAATGTCTGTCTTTCTCTCCCTATCTTGTCCCCATCAATCTCTTTCAATCCCCCACCCTATTCTTTCCAGTGTCTCACTCTGTAGCCCAAACATATCTGTTACCCATCCTCCCCCTCCTTCCCCTTTCAACCCACTGACTCTCACACACACACTTTCTCATCACCACCTCTACCCCATCCTGATACCTTTTCTATTTTTTCATCCTCCCCCAAATCATCACCATTGACTTAACTGCACACATATCCTCCCCATGGTTTTCTGACACCCTTCTTCTGTCTTCCCAATTTTTTTAACCAAATCTACCCCAACTCTGATTCTCTTATGCCCCTTCCACTACTCCAATATGGCTCTAAACAACACCTTATCCCAGCACTCTCTTCCTCCCTTTGTTTACCCCACCGAAGCCCTGGTCCCCTTACACCTGTTGCAGAACTGGTCACAGCATGAACCTTGGGAAGGAATAAGGTGCCAGTCAGTCCAGTTTGTATGGCTAACTTCAGGGAGTTGAGGAGGAAAACAATATTTGTCCCTTTCCTACATGTTGTTAAGAAACTAATTAAAGACTCATCATCTTAAGAACATAAGAAAATGCCATACTGGGTCAGACCAAGGGTCCATCAAGCCCAGCATCCTGTTTCCAACAGTGGCCAATCCAGGCCATAAGAACCTGGCAAGTACCCAAAGTACTTCCTTTTTGAAAAACTATAACTTTTCAAAGGCTGCTTGTAAAGAATATGCCCTATTCATTTTAGATAAATTTAAAAGTTTGAAAAATCATTTCCCTGTCAGTTCTCTTACAAGACCCCCTGAGGGCTCCCATGGCCTGACTAAATGGACTACATTTGACAGAGTAACCAATGTTTAAGTCAGTCAAATGCTTCATCCAGCTTCAGGGCAGGGCTGCTCTGCTGCCTGCCTGCTTCTCCTTGGGCCTTCCACGTGGCTGAGGACGCCACCAGCTTCCGGCTCTCTCTTCTCTCCAGCTTCCTAAGGCGCGCACCTCTCGCCTATTTTTCAAGGGCCAGCCAGGTGTGGCCCTCTGCTGATCCCTCCCTGGGTGTTGTCCTCTTCAGGCCTTCAAAAGGGCTCAGTGTCCATTCAGCTTTGCCTTCGCAAGGAGTTGGTCACTCCTGGGATCCTGCTGTCCTTCGCTCCAGGAGTCATCCTTGTTCCAGCACTTCTGCAAGGTCCTGTGTTTCCTGTTCTTCGTTGGAGTTCCTCGTCTTGTCTTCTTGTCTACATTCCAGTCCTGATGTTCACCTGCTGTTCCAGATGTCCATGTGCCAGCCCTAAGGTCTGTCTCCTGTTCCAGTACCTGTGTTCCAGTCCAGATGTTTGTTCCTGATATCCGTGATCCAGCCTGATGTTGCTTCTCCTGATCCTGAAGTCTGTGAGTCTGTCTTGCTCTTCTGAATCCCTGGTTCCTCGTTCCTGAGTCTTCTGTACGCTTGGTACCTCACGGCAAGCCATGTCGTGGTCCGTGACCAGCCCCATGGGCGGGCTGAGTAGGGCGCTTCATGATTCAAGCCTTGTACCTTGTTCCTGTGTCTTCTGAAAGCCTAGTACCTCGTTCCTGAGTCTTTGTCTGTGCATCCAAGTACCTCATCCCTGAGTCTCGTTTGTGCATCCAAGTACCTCGTTCCTGAGTCTCGTCTGAACCCCCATGTTCCGGTCTTCACTGCCCTGAACTCCATCCGGCCTGCCGCTTCTTGCCGTACCCTGCGGCAGGTCCGAAAGGGCTTGGAACGGTCGGAGGACTGTTCATAAGACCATCATTGCGTTGTTGGTCTTCCGAAGCGTGCAGGTCCGGAGGAGCGTCAGTATCTCCAGTCTTCAGTCCAGCCTCGCTCCTGTCCAGCCCATGCTCAGGCATGCCTCACCTACTGCGGCACCTCTCCGGAGTTCCTCTGAGGTCGAGCCGTGGCCCAAGAACACACATCTCTTGGTAAGTGGGACCGCTCTCCTAGCGCTCCACAACAGTTTATGCCAAGTTGCATATACTACAATGGCTGAAACCTTTATTAACTTTCAGGGATTTTTGTACAGTATTGCAAACACTTATTTTCTGAAACCTAGACTACTATAACTCTTTATTACTTGGTCTTCCCGCATGTCTTTTAAAACCCCTACAATTATTACAAAATGCCTCAGCTAGTCTCTTATTAGGAGCTAAGAAATTTGATCTGATTTCACTGCACTGGCTACCAGTTCAGTCTCAATAATATTACAAAGTATTAATACAAATATTCAAAATAATTATTTCCAATGATTCTGGCCTGTTAGATGTGAAATAACAACTACATTCACCTCAGCGAGCACTAAGATTCTGAAATAGAGTACTTCTGGTTGTACCAAAAATATAGAATGCACACCTGTCCAAAGTAAGAGACCGTGTGTTTTCAACAGAGGGTCAAAAGCTTTGGACTTCACTACCTGAGATGCCATGTATGATTTCAGATAGAAAAAGATTGAAATAGGAGCTAAAAACATGGCTGCTTAAAAATGCATATAATCTTACTTAAAATCAACAGAGTGTAAGAGAATGACTGTATCAAGAAGGGCGAGAGATTAATTTGAAACCTGAGGAATAAACTGTGAGAAGAGAGCGAGGTAATTTCAATACTAAGAAAATAATGAGAGCTCTCTGGACTGGAAGAAATTAGAACAGAAGCAATGAAACATGAACTACAATGTACTGATTGCTAAGATGATTAGCTGTAATATGTTGTATGTTTTGTTATATGTATTAGCTAGTAGAATAATTTGAATTGGAGCATTTCACTCTATATGTGTAAATTCTTAAAATGTCTAAATAAATAACTAAATAAATAAATAACTCTTCCCCACAGCAAAAGCTCCTCCTTGTACTGTTCTCCCTCACAACTCTTGTAACATTCACCTCTTTTCCTGTCACTGCCCTCAGATACATCCACATCCTCTTGCATCATTACTTCTTCAAGCATTCACACCTCTTACCTCCTCCAACATTCACTTCATGCTTTATTCCCTTATGTATTCATCAAAAATTAAATTAACTACATTCACACCCTTCTCCCATGTAAAGGACCTTTGATTTCCCCTTACTAAAGGAGTTTACTATTAAACTAGGGAGATTCAATGAGGAAATAACTGAGAGGTTTGGGTTTTGCTCCCCCATCTGGGAACATGCAGATGGTGTGTTCTAACTGTTTATCATCCCAATGCACCTGCTATCTTCATGGATCTTTAGTTAGGAACTTGAATTAATAGGTTGTGGATTTTCAGTTAAACTTTCAAGGAGACAGGAGCTATCTGCTCTGTTCCATCATAATTATTTTTTCTAATTTAAGAGAAAGGAGTAAGGGAGTTCCCTTTTTAGGGGTCAGCCAACAGTTAACTCATCTTCCTACCTTTAAAGATTGGTTGGAATCTGTTAAGCCTATTTTTGAGTATTCTCTGTGAGAGCCAGTCCCCCTTGTTGCAGTGGATTGGGGCATCCCTATGTTCAAGGCTAGATGTGAGGTAACAAGCAAACACAGTGACAGTGACTTGCTGCAAAGGAAGAACATTTTTACATTAACTGTTTTCAGCTATTTGCTTCTTGCTTAATTTTTTTCCCATTTGAGTTCAACTAATATTTTTTACACTTGGAGTCGGTATACCAAACTTTTGGAAGAGGGAAGTCTTTCATCCAGAAAGATTATAGAGGTATTATAAATTCCGTCTAAAGCAAGGGATCCCAGTAAAGTGCACTACCAGGAGAAAGAAAGAAGATACATCATAAAGGTAACAAGTATTTTCTTGCTAGTGAAGGATGTTTTACATAAGGGGTGAAAGTGCCCACCAGGCACTGCCTAATGAGTTAACAGAATCAAGAAAGAGAGTGAAGTGCCCTTCTGATGCTGTTTGTAGATTTTTAAGATTGTGTAAAGGATTTATTGGAAAATATTAAATCTGGGACTAAGTTCTGATTAAATATTGGGACATAAAACATTCTAATTACTTTCAGTGGGAAGATTTAAGAATTAAATTGGGACTTGAAGGAGGACTGAATAAATTTCAGTTTACATAATTTGAGGAATTTGAGTAAGTGTGAGAAAAAGAAATTTCAACATAAATAAGGAGTGCTTTCAAAGTGTTCCAGAGACTTTGCTAATAGATTTGAAGTCACAAGTGTTGCATGTCCCCGCCGCGGCAGGCCAGCTACCGGGCCTACTCACCTCCGGCGATTGGCTCCCAGACCTGGCCCGTCCTCCCTGGTGGCGGTGACTAGCTACTTGCACTCCCATGCCCCCGCTACCTCCTCGGCCTCCCTCAGTCCCTCTGCGGGCTCCTTGGGCTCTCCCTGTTCTTCCACGGACTCCTCCAGTTCCCAGTGGGTCTTCCCACGTGTGCTGCGGGGAGACGCCGCTGTCCAGTGGCCAGCTTCCTCCTAGGTGCACACATGCTTCTTCCTCTTTTAAAGGAGCCGCAGCAGGAATCCTACTCACGGCCCTAGATGATGACATCATCGGGCCCTGCTACTTAAGGCAGGGCCCGCCACTTGTTCCTTGCCTTGGCAACAGGTCTCCACGCTTGTTGTGTGCTCGTTGCTCATCCTAGTTCCTGACCTCGTTCCTGGTTTCTGTTCCTGACCTTGTTCCTGGTCCCAGTTCCTGATTCCATTCCTAGTTCCTCCCTAGCCTTGCTTGGGCTGACTACTGGCTTTGACCCCCTGTTTTCTTCTTGGAGGAGTATGTGGACCCCTTGCCCGAGGTGGAGTTGACACTACCTGAGAGAGCGAACCCTCACAGGTCCCCACCATCGGGGACCTGTGAGGGTTCGCTCAAGGGCCGGCGCAAGGGCCGGTTGGAGCTTCACCAATACCAACCCCGTTCCCCACGGGTTGAGTCTTTGGGTGCGTGGGGCCAGCTGGTCTTAGGTGGGCCCTTGTGAAGATGAAGGAATCACTGATATTCAGTCCAAGGTCGGGAACCAGAGAGTTGCCGAGAGCTGGTCCGGGGTCAGAAGCCAGAGAGTCGCCGATAGCCAATCCAAGGTTGGAAGCCTGAAGATCCATCCATGGGGACCAAGGGAATGAAGCAGGAACAGGAACATGGCTCAGAAGGCAGGTACAGGACTAGGAAGGCAGGAACAGGACTCAGAAAGCTGGAACAGGACTCGGAAGGCTGGAACAGGAACCAAAAGACCACGGAGCACCGGAGACCTCACCAAGGTGAGCAGACTTGTTGCCAAGTCAGGGAGGAGCAGGTGGAGCAGGCCTAAATAGGCCAGAAGCGATAATATCATCAGAGGGCGCCTCCAGGCATTTCCTGCGCTTGTCCCTTTAAGAGGGATCCATGGTTGCGAGCGTGCCTAGGGGGTGGGCCCAACCGGCCAGGAGAACGGCGGCATTCGGCGGGCCTGCGACAGTCCGGCGTCACTAGAGGAGGGCCCGGGGCATCCGGGAGAGGCGCTGAGGCAGGCGGCTAAGGACCACGGCAAGCTGGGGTGGCGTGGCCAATATACGGTAAGTGCAACAGTACCCCCCTCTCTAGGGCCCCTCCTCAGAGGTCTGGGTTTTCCTGGATGGGAGAGATGGAATTGTTGTAGCAGGTTTTTATCTAATATATTAGAGGCAGTTTCCCACGAGTTCTCCTCCAGGCCGAAACCCTCCCAGGATAGGAGATACTGCTATCTTCGACTTCTTTTCTGGATGTCCAGAATGTCGTGAACTTGGTAGATGGACTCTTCCTCGGCACTTATAGGTTGAGGTTTGGGAGGAGTATGGGCAGGCCAAGTTAGCACCAAGGGATTCAGAAGGGGAGCATGAAAGGACTTGTGGATCCGGAGGGTAGGAGGTAGGCGTAATTGGTAGATGAGGGACTCGAGTTGATGGAGTACTCGAAAGGGGCTGATATAGTGAGGTGCCAGGCGCATTGATGGGAGCTTCAGGTGAATGTGTTTAGTGCTGAGCCAAACCTTTTCCCCAGTTCAGAAATGAGGAGTGGGTCTTCGATGAGCATCCACCATCTTCTTGGATCTCTAGCCTGCTTTTTGTATGAGCGCCTGCGTCTGCTCCCAAAGACGATGTAGCTCCCTGGCCATTAACTGAGCCGCAGGAGAGGGAACTGTCAATGGAAGAGGCAGCAGAGGATGGGGCAGCCGACCGTAGACCAACAGGAAAGGGGAGGACTTAGTAGTGGCGGAGATATGGAAGTTCAGGGCAAATTCAGCCCATGGAAGCAGGGAGGCCCAGTCGTCCTGTTGCAAGTTAACGTAGCTTCAAAGAAACTGTTTCAGGGTTCGTTGGTTCTTTCAGCCTGGCCATTGGTCTGAGGATGGTATGCTGTAGTAAAATCCAGAGAGATACCAAATTTTTTGCATAGGGACTGCCAGTAGTGGGCCATGAATTGTGTGCCCTGGTTCAAGATGATATGTTTCGGGAGGCCATGAAGCTGGAATATATGTCGAACAAAAAGCTGTACCAGTTGTGGCACGGAAGGGAGGCCGGGTAGGGCCACGAAGTGCACCATCTTGAAAAAATGGTCCACTCTGGACCAGATGACCGTTTTACCTTTGACGAGCCCTACCTGGGGTCTACTACAACCTTTACCCGCTTCCGCAGAACCGTGGTCACACATTGCCATGACCAAAAGTCCCTGGGGGTCCAACGGGGGTCCCAGAGCGACCTCCTGCACTCCGGCCGGCTGATGCCAGTACTCAAAATGGCGCCGATAGCCTTTGCCCATACTATGTTACAGGGGCTACCGGTGCCATTGGTCAGCCCCTGTCACATGGTAGGAGCACAAGATGGCGCCGATGACCATGTGACAGGGGCTGACCAATGGCACCGGTAGCCCCTTTGACAAAGGCTATCGGTGCCATGATGAAACCGGCACCGAGGGTGTGAGAGTGCAGGGGATGGCTTCCGGACTCCCCGCTGGACCACCAGGGAGTTTTGGTAAGTCTTGGGGGGGTCAGGAGGGTGGCGGGTTGTAGTTAATTTTAGCTGGGACACGAATAGAAATCGCCGTATTAATGCATCGGGGCGCCATACGGCCGAATGCAACGTATCTGCTCCCCGACGAATCCGAATCACGAATGCAACGTATGGCGTCCCTCTGCACATCCCTAGTGAATGCTGCTCCTCTAAACTCTGAAGTATCAGATAGTGGAATTCCAATGGACGACAACATCTTGAATCAGCTGTTTGTGAGGCATGCCACATTCTTCTTGCTTTTAATGGAGCTGCTGCTCACCATTCATGGTATGATGAAAATGTCCTGCTAGTTTCCTGCATATCTCTATCAGGTTCTTCAAGACTGGAATGCCATGGTCCTTGGGATCCATTCCCAGGGTAGCCCTCACTGCCAGGTGAAATGAATGTGCAAAACAATGGATTCCTTGATAGCCCCTGTCTTCCACTGCCTCTATCAAATTTGCACCAGTACCTGGCAATTAAAACCATCGAGAACATTCCTGCCTCTCTGGTTTAGCTACCAGCCCTCCAGTGATTTTCTTATGGGTGCTAGAATATTGTATGAGGTATGGGTAGTATCCATCATCTGGCTGTGAAGCATAGCCCACCTGCACCCTGATGCTTAGTCCCCGCAAAAGCTGCTGCCTACACCTGCCTTGACCAGCTGCCATCAATGTGCCATTAGGGAGGGGTTGACATGCTGCATTGCATTCTTGCTAATCCAGGTATCACTGGTGAAATGCATGCTCCTCCACTTATGTACAGAGTGGGGAAAACCCACTTACTGAACATAGTCCTGAGTGGCACTTTGTGTCTTTTGTGGCACTTTGGGGCTAAGAGGTGCAGCAAATGCTTAAAGCCAACATGTTCCACTATCTGCAGGGTCTAGTCATTCAGGGCTATCATTTTCCTAATGTACCTTATCACTACTTTTGAAACTGCCTGCTTCTTTATCACTATAGTGATACAAATAGTGATACAAAACCCCACCCTATGATGGCTTGCCACTGATGATATGTATGGCTGGGGATTGCTGGTCTGCCACCTAACTGGTGGAAAGAGCCATCTGGTCAGCTTGGGAAAAAGTCTTCCCCTTTTCAACCCTTTTGCTACTGCTTCTGCTTTGAGTGGCATAGGGGTCCATGCTAGTACTACCAGCCTACCTGATGCCAATGTTTCTGTATATGATGCTGCATTCCAGCATTTGTCAGATGCCCCATTTCCTTCCCTCACATGATGGTCTTACTACTGTGAATTCGCTGAGCGAAATGCAGATCCTTCCTCATTTTAAAGTGTATTCACACTATTGATATCTTCTGTGATCTCCTCTCTGGATCCTTGGAGGCTGCTGCTGCTAGAACTGGAGTTGAGTTTAAGGGTGGACAGTGAGGGAAAATTCCATGGACATCACTAAAAATTTCTAACTGCACTGCCTGCTCTTCTTGGGTGTTTCTCTCAACATTATCTCTAGCATCTACAACCCCTACTATGGAGGATTCAATGCTCCTGATTAGAGGTTCCAAATTATTTTGGCTAGTAGCTCTGTGGTATCTTCTGATTCAGGAAATATGAGACATAATTCTTCTTCAGAATCTGTTTTTGAAAAATAATACCTTCATTACCTTAGCAGCAATAATCATGGAGAAGTGTACTGCTGGTGCTGGGTGTTATACTTCTGCTGCCCCTGTCTTTGCCTCATCCAGCTAATGCAAGCCTTCAATGTCTCTGACTCATTTAGCCTTGCTCCAAAGCAAAAGGATATGAACATGTCATGGTAACACATGTTATCCCAATTTTAATTTCTTATGGCTTGTGCCAACTTCCATCTCTGGCTTTCTGTGGCTAAAAAATTATCGTTTAAGTTTAGGGACAGGACTCTCATTTTCTGCTACTACTCTTTGTGCTTCTGACAAGCTGGGTTGGCTCTGTAAGAGAACCCAATCATCAGTCTCTGCCATTCATATGCACGTTGCTATTCCCTCCTCTTCCCTTTCCTCATAGTAGCATGATGGTTTTGGAAGTGGCTACTGGGGATTTTATGTCACAATATAGTTTATTTATGTACTCTACCATTCACCGTACCATTCTAATATTGAATGAGTATCTGTCACACACACATAATGAAGCTGAGACTCTTCAGTGACTTCAGTGCTTAACAAGGGGGATTTGGAGTAGGTTGGGAACAAATAGGGTAGAATAGGGAGGAAAAGGGTGTGTGGATGTGGGTATGTGGTTTTCTGGGTGGAATAGGGACAATAGGGAATGGGGATGTTAGTAGGAGTGTTAGGAGTGGGTTGGGCAGCAATGAGGGTGTTGGAGTTTGGGTAGTTGGTATTTAGGGTGCTTAAGGAATATTAGGGAGAATGTAGAAATAGGGGGGAAATAGGAGTGTAGGAGTGTGGATAGCCAGTGTAGGGAAAGAGGTGCATGCATGTTATAAAATTGGCACGTCCATGTGCATGCACCGGGAACCGTGCGCATATGGACGCACATGCACTCCTTTAAAAAATTGACCCCTTAATCGTAAACCAGAAAAAGGTCTGACCTTCAATCCTTGCTCCATTGAAAGCTGATAACCCACACCGACAATGGCCAGCGTTTTGCATAAGCTGCATTAGGGTAGATTTAGCATTGAATGTCGGTTCAGTGTGCTGCGGCAGTCAAAAAAGCAAACAGAATGTTGGGAATTATTAGGAAGGGACTGGTTAATAAAACTGAAAGTGTCACAATGCCTTTATATTGCTCCATGGTGAGACCCCACCTTGAATACTGTGTACAATTCTGGTCCCGCATCTCAAAAAAGATATAATTGCAATGGAGAAGGTACAGAGAAGGGAGACCAAAATGATAAGGGGAATGGAACAGCTCCCCTATGAGGAAAGACTAAAGAGGTTAGGACTTTTCAGCATGGAGAAGAGACGGCTGAGGGGGGATATGATAGAGGTGTTTAAAATCATGAGAGGTCTAGAACGGGTAGATGTGAATCGGTTATTTAGTCTTTCAGATAATAGAAAGACTAGGGGGCACTCCATGAAGTTAGCATGTGGCACTTTTAAAACTAATCGGAGAAAGTTCTTCTTCACTCAACGCACAATTAAACTCTGGAATTTGTTGCCAGAAGACTTGGTTAGTTCAGTTAGTATAGCTGTGTTTAAAAAAGGATTGGATAAGTTCTTGGAGGAGAAGTCCATTACCTGCTATTAATTAAGTTGACTTAGAAAATAGCCACTGCTATTACTAGCAACGGAAACATGAAATAGACTTAGTTTTTGGGTACTTGCCAGGTTCTTATGGCCTGGATTAGCCACTGTTGGAAACAGGATGCTGGGCTTGATGGACCCTTGTTCTGACCCAGTATGGCATGTTCTTATGTTCTTAGAATGATCAGCTGATATGAGACCTTCAATGCTAAATCTACCCTGAAGCAGCTTATGTGAAACACTGCAGTTTTCAGTGGAGCAATGCATCCTGATGTCCCTGGTCCAAAGGGAATGGAGGCCCTATGGGGAAGGGTAGAAAGACAGAATTGACTGTAGACCCGGGGCCTCCCATTGGGGTGGAGGTGGCTGCTGTGCCACCATAGGGTCCCCCGCTGTTGATGGTTCTAATACCTGCTGCTGGCCTTTGGTGGCCACAACTACTGCAGCATCAATAGTAGCCAGGCCCTCACTGTTGTCTTCTTCCTCTTCCTCCTCTGATGACAATGTGCTGTTATCTTCTGTGAAGAGACACACATTTAATTTATTTTATCTTCTCATATGCTCCAGGGTTTGATGTGCATGATCATACAAGCAGTTATAGAGCAATCCTTTTCTGGGAAAGATGTAGGCAAAGGAAACTGCCTCTTGTCCTATCGGTGGTGGCAAAGCCATATATTGGTTCCTTGAGATATGGAATCTTCAGTTCGCTTTTATAATCTGTTTATGTGATATTAACATTTTAATTATGTTTTTAGGAATATTTTACAGTTATTAGTTTGTTAATGTGTTTTAGGAATTGAAATGTACTAGAAAATTTTACTATTGCTGTTAACCGTTATGATGGAAGTTACTGAATGATGGTATACAAAAACTTATAAATAAATAAATAAATAAGTTTTGCTTCATCTTGCCTAGCTAGTCATAGGGGCTCAAAGGTAAACTAAATGTCTGGGTATTTAGCATTGGGGTGTAGTGTACATAGCAAGGCATCAAGGGCCAATATAGAGCACTTAGAATATGGGTGTTTCTAAGAGAGAGGAAATAGACTTTCCCTGGTAATATTTTTAAGAAGAGTTTTAATACTTTCAAGAATTTCATACTAGACCTGAAGGCACTTTACAAGTCATGCTTCATGACAGTGTTGCCCATGACCCAGAGAAATGCCAAGGATAAAGATATTGTGCATGAAGGTTTGTTGAAGCTCAAGGCAGATACAGGGTTTTGCAGAGTGTAAGGTCAATAGTGGGGCCGCTGATGGAAGCGGGATATAGATAGTAGGTATGTACAGGAAAAAAAATGTGTTTTCGTTACTTGGTTCATTTTGGGGAAGGTTTTTTTTCCCACGAATTTCGGTTCATGAATTGCTTGATTCATTTGATTCATGAGAAAAGGATGAATCAAGCAATTTAAAAAAAACAAACACAAAATGGCCAAAAACCTAAAACTAGTCCTCCCTCCCCCCCCAGAAAAATGCCGGGCCAGGATCCCCCCCCCCCGGCCTCCACTTATTTGGTCTGGTGGGGATCCGCCAGCAGTGACTAGGCTGAAGCCTCGGACTTGCATAGACCGAGACTGCGGTAGGTCACCGCAACCTTGGCCTACTCAAGGCTTACACCTCAGCCTAGGCCAGAACCGAAACCCAAGCCTGATGCTGCCGCCTGGGCCCAGAGACCGGGTCCTGAGACTGGGGTCTCGGCCTAGGCAAGGGCCCAGACCTGAGCCCGATGCCACAACTTGATCTGAATGCTGGCTCTTGATGCTGGGGCCTCAGTCCTTACCCAGGCTCCATGCTGCAACCCGACATGGAGACCGGATACTGACACACAGGGCCTCAGACTAGGCCAAGGCCCAGAACCAGGCCTGATGCTGCAACCTGAACCAGAGCCTGGGTCTTGATGCCAGGGGCTTGGCCCAGACCCAGGCCTGACACCGAGACCCAAACCGGAGGCCGGTTTCCGATACAGAGGGTTAAGCCAGGATTCAGGCCCGATGCCATCACACTGCCAGTTCTTGACGCTGGAGCCTAGGCCCAGATCCAAGCTCAATGCAACGATCAAGCCCAAAGGCCAGTTCCTGACACTGGGGCTTCAGTCTAGGCCAGGGCCTGATCCCTGCCCAACACTGCAACTCAACCTGGAGACCTGGCTCAATGCAGAGACTCGACCGGGAGGCTGAGTCCCGATGTAGGGACTAAGCCTGGACTCAGGCCCAATGTCTGGGCCTCAGCCCAGGGATAGGTCCAGGCCTGAAAGCTCCTTGGGGCCATGTTAGAGTTGATTAACTCTGGTGTATTCAATTAGCGGATGGCACCATTTTGATGTACAACATTATTGTACATCAAAATGGCACCATCCACTGGGGTGAATACACCACAGTTAACTCAGGCATGACCTGAGTGGATGCCCTTCATTTGGCATTTAAGAGCCAAAGAAGAAAGATGACAGACCGCGGATCTTCCAGGCCTGGACTCTGAGGACTGGGCCTGACCCTGGGTCGAGGCTCAGGTATCAAGACTTGGCCTCCTGGCTGATGCCCCAGTGTCGGGCCTGGGTTGGAGCCTAGGCCCCGGCATTGGAACCCAGCCTCCAGGTAGGGTTGCAGCATCGGGCCTGGGTCTGGGCCTAGGCCCTGGCATCAGTACCCAGCCTATGTGTTGGATCATGGCATAGGACTTGGGCTCAGGCTCCGGCCTAGGCAGAGTCCTGGCATTGGGCCTGGGTCCTGACCGAGGCCCACACATCAAGACCTGACCTCTGGTTCAGGTTGCGGCATCGGGCCTGGGCTCGAGCCCTGATCTAGGCCTTGGCCCAGGCATCGGGTCTGGGTCCAGGACCCTTTCTACGGCTTGGGTTGTGGCATCAGGCCTGGGCTCGGATCTGGGCCAAAGTCTCTGTGTCAGTACCTGGCCTTCGATGTATACCTAATGGATCAGGAAAGTTTTATATTTTTTGTTTTTTGGGAGTCTTGGCTAAAGCCCGGCATTCGCCCATGCCTCCACTGAGACCCCAGCATCGCACTCGGGCCTAGGCCATGGTCCCTGCTTTGGGCCTCAGCCTATGCCCTAGGCGAGACCCTGGCTTTGGGTCTAGCCCTAGTCCAATGCATTTGTTAAAGATGTAACAAATAAATAAGGTTTGCATATTCAGGGGGCCTCTGATTCAGTTTGAGGCCCGCAAATGAAACAAATTAGTCTTATTTGTCGCATTTTAATTTTAAACTAATGCACATCCCTATTAGATAGATCATGTTCAAATCTCCCTGTTGGCCATATCATGAACTTACTTTTGGCCCTATCCTGCCTTGCATGCAGCCAGTCCAGCCAAACTTTGAGGGGAAATCTCAATACAATCTGAAGGTTGGTTCGTATCCTGCAATATTCTATTAACAACCTGATGATTTAAAGACTGTTTCAACTGTAGAGTAAAAAATGAACATCTACTTCTATCTATATTCTTTCCAAACTGTTTGAAAATGAGCGTGCTTATCTTCCATACCCTCTCTGCCTCAGAAAACCAGAACATCCTATATGTGTGAATAAGGGCTTTTGTGCTTATGTTTAAAAGTTATCCTTCTATTCTGACACAAAATGTTTCCTTCCATAAATTGGAATAAATATGTTCCCTCATTTCTCATAATACCTTTTTGGGACTGATTACTCTAGCTAGTGTTAAAATAAAACATAAATCATGTGTTTACTTAAGATCTGTTATTTCAGTTTTGTTTAAATGGACAAATATGCAGTTATCCAACATTTATATGTTCCACTAACTCATCTTATTTAGTCAGTTTCTGTCATCACTATTAGTTTCTTCAAAAATTTCCTTTAAAATTAATTCCTTATGATTTTAATTTTTTTTTTCAGGAGTTCCGTCTCTCAGGCTGTGTAGGCTGGCACGGAGCAGGCTAACATTGTATCAGCAATCCATGCTTTTGTTAGTTAGGGTTTAAACCTTAGCCTGCTTTGAAAATGTACTCAGAAAGCCTTAGTTTTATTATTTTGTTCTTTCCTCTCGCTCTAAAGCTCTATTTTTTTTTTTATATTAAACAGCTTTAAATCATTATAAACACTGCAAAATATTACATTTTTACAAATTTTTCTTTCTTGGTCACTCTTCTCATCTATATGCCACCAGTAGTTGTATCTTTAAATGTTTCCCTAATTTTTCATTTAACCTCTACCAGCTTCCCCCACTTTACTGCTTTCAGCAAACTTACCCCCACTCACACATAGGACTCAGAAACCCATAAATAAATATTTTACAGTGAATCTGGTCAGATAAAACCTATAATTCAGAGACATCCACTCTCCCCAGTTGTGCAGCCCAGATGTCCATGACTACTTCCACAGAGCATCCAGAAATCTAGGAACAAATGGATTATAGTGGGCTCTATTAGGACAATATCTGTGACACACCCACTAGGGATGTGCATTCATTTCAAACAAATTTAAAAAATGCGATGAATGAGGGTATTTGTTTCATTTGCAGGGTCCCAAAAGAAATCAGTGGGATCCCCTGAATGAAACAAAATGTATTTGTTACATTTGTTTGAAATGAATACAATGAACCTAGGCCTAGACCAGAGGCCACTCCCCCCTTGGCAGAGGCCAAGGGTCAAATCAGGAGCTGTGGTCTAGACCTGAGCACAATGCCAGGTTGTCGGCCTAGGCCTGGGCAGATACAGGGGCCTCAGTTGAGACCTGAACCAACAAATAGGTTATTACCTGATCCATCAGGTATCCAATGGCCAGGCTGGGCCTTGCAGCATCAGGCCCAGGCCCAGAGCTCCTCAGGCATCATCATCATCTTCCTCTTCTTTCTTCTTTCTTCTTACGTCGGGAACTAGGGTCGTGCCAGAGTTAACCACAGTGCATTCATCCCAGTGAACAGTGCCATCTAGATGTATGATATTGGTTTACAATTGTCTTATATTAAAATGGTGAGGAAATGGATTACAAATTGGCTGACTGACAGACAACAATAAATAGTGGTAAATGGAACCTATCCTGAAGAGAGAAGAGTGATAAGTGGAGTTCCTCAAGGATCGACTCTGGGACCAATTCTGTTCAATATCTTTGTAAGTTAAATTTCAGAATGATTGGAAAGTAAGATTTCTCTCTTTGCCGATTACACTAAGATTTGCAACAGAGTGGACATGCCTGAAGGAGTAGAAAGAATGAAAAATGACCTAGAAAAACTGGAGAAGTAGTCAAAAGTTTGGCAGTTGGGATTCAATGACAATAAATGAAGAGTCATGTGTTTGGGACCCAGCAATCCAAAGGAGTTGTATGTGTTGGGGGTGTGGGGGTGTGAAAGACTTATGTGCATGATTTGGGAGTGAGACCTTGGAGGAATAGTATCTGATGATATGAAGGTGGCGAAGCAACATGAGAAGGTGATGGCTAAAGCCAGAGGGATGCAGGGTTACATTCAATGAGGCATAACCAGTAGGAAAAAGGAGGTGATAATACCACTATATAGATCCTTGGTGATGCCTTACCTGGAATACAGTGTTCAGTTCTGTTAACCTCATCTCAAAAAGGATAAGGACAGAATGAAAGTGATCCAGAGAAAGGTGACCAAAATGATGTGGGGTCTGTATAGAAAGCCAATGTGAGATGAGTCTGGAAGACCCTAATATGCAATACCTGGAGGAGAAAAGAAACAGGGAAGATATGATACAGACCTTCAAATACCTGAAATAAATTAACGATGTGCAAAAATCTTATCTTTTCTGATTGAAAGGAGGCTGCAAAACTAGAGGTCACAATATGAAACACCAAGGGGGAAGACTCGACAACAATGTCAGAAACTATTTCTTCACAGAGAAACATAGAAACATAGAAACATAGAAATGACGGCAGAAGAAGACCAAACGGCCCATCCAGTCTGCCCAGCAAGCTTCACACATTTTTTTCTCTCATACTTATCTGTTTCTCTTAGCTCTTGGTTCTATTTCCCTTCCACCCCCACCATTAATGTAGAAAGCAGTGATGGAGCTGCATCCAAGTGAAATATCTAGCTTGATTAGTTAGGGGTAGTAACCGCCGCAATAAGCAAGCTACACCCATGCTTATTTGTTTTACCCAGACTATGTTATACAGCCCTTATTGGTTGTTTATCTTCTCCCCTGCCGTTGAAGCAGAGAGCTATGCTGGATATGCTTGAAGTATCAGTTTGTTCTTCTCCCATGCTGTTGAAGCAGAGAGCTATGCTGGATATGCATCGAAAGTGAAGTATCAGGCACATTTGGTTTGGGGTAGTAACCGCCGTAACAAGCCAGCTACTCCCCGCTTTGTGAGTGCAAACCCTTTTTTCTTCTCCCCTGCCGTTGAAGCAGAGAGCTCTGCTGGATGTGTGTAGTATCAGTTTTTCTTCTCCCCTGCCGTTGAAGCAGAGAGGATGGTGGATGCATAGAATGTTCTCCTGGAAGAGGTGGTGAAGACATGAATGGTAATAGAATTCAAAAGGGCATGGGACAAACACAGAATATCCCTGCTGGCTAAGAATGGAAATGAAGAAATGGGGTAACTTTACTATTAGACCAAAAATTCACATTTCTGCTTGGGGGTAGCCTGCATGAAGCAGAAGTTGCTACTACCCTTTACAGAAGGCTTGGGAGTAGCCTACATGGAGTGGCAGTTGCTACTACCCTTAAAATAATAATAATTTTACTTTTTTTTTTTTTAGAGAACTTGTTGGGCAGACTGGATGGATCATTTTGCTCTTTATCTGCTGTCATTCACTATGTTACTATGAAAGGTTGGCTGTGTAAAACAGGATGGCACTGTTTGCTACTCCTTTACATAAATATGTAGAGAAATGATCTCTGGGATAAGTCTGAGTTCTGAGTGGGCATGTATGATTGCAAGGAAAGAGATTGTTGGGAATTCTAGAGCTGGAATCCAAAGAGATAGGACCCATCCTTGGTCCTAGCAATATCGCTTGAGGCCTTTTGATTCTGCAAGTCCAGCAGGCCTCTTTCATTTACCATGGATACTGGTGTGCCAAAGATTTGCTCTAGGTGCAATATGCCTAACCTCTTATCAAGAACCCTAGGGGGATTCTGGACACAGCCAGCTGCCATTGCACTCTCCACAAGAAGGATCCTTTCTGCTAATGGACTCAGGATTACTAGTGAGTACTATCTGGTGTTGGCATGGGGTCAAGCTGAAGACTATTATTTTCCTTCTTTTTGATAGATGAAGCTGTTTTACATTCTAAGGGCCATGTTGCTACAGTATATCTCTGTAGTAGGATCATGTGACTTATTCTAGTGTTTTTGTGATTATTTCTGATTTTTTCTGCTGATAATCCACAGAAAATAAAATAAAGGTTAACCTGTTGGAACTATACTGTATTGTGACAGATTTCCTTTGTGGATCTCAGGGTGTGGGTGCACAAGAAAAGGCATTCTGAATAAGGTTTAAGAAGGATTATTGATGTTCCACAATGGTTTAGGCAGTGTAGAGGGTCATAGAGAGGAGAAGCTCTTTGTTTCTCCTTTCTCTCTTTACAGAATAAAACAGCCCATTACCCTCTGAGCTAAATCCAACTCAGCATTTTGCTCAACCAGAGATTTTTAGCCTACAGAGTTGATGACAGGACAGAAAAACCCAAGCATCAGTGCTCTTTTTATTTTATATGCTTCTATAGAGGTTACATTTAATTTATAAAGAGGCCAATATTGTTTAGGGGACAAGTTATCTGGCTAGAGTTACCCAGAAAACTTGTCTTGTATATTCAGCAGGATAAACGACCTACTGAATATACTTGCATAAAGTTATCTGGCTATATGTGTATTATAGCACCTTTAACACAGGCAAGGTTGAGAGAGAGAGACTGATACACTAACACTAGATTAGGTATTTATATCTCTATGGGAGGCCCACCTAGTAACTCGAGGAGAGGTTTAGGTATTAGTGTAGGGGTTAGGGGCCACTTTGACATTCAAAGTAAGAAGTACGAACAGAACAGTGCTCTCTTGTGAAGATTTGATGACCCTCGGAGTGAGGAAACTCACCCAAAGATGAAATTTGTTCAATGTTCTCTCAACCTAGCTTGATGGACTACCTGGGTAACATCAAGCTAGGTTGAGAGAACATTGCACAAATACTATAAGCCCTTAACGCATGCGAAAACACTTTAGCACATTTTGATAAATGACCCCTTAGCTGGAGAAGTGGCTGAATATGCCATATTTGCCATTAAGACAGATTTATGAGTTATCCGTCTAAATGTTTTTTGAACATTGACCTCATTATGTTCAATTTAGAACAGCGCTTTTGCTTTAACTTGTAAAAGAAAATATAAAATTCCTCAAACTTTCTCTCACTCTCACACCTAAAAAAAAAAAAAAAGAATTCGGCATCAGGGATAGCTTCCTGTTTCATACTGTTCCCTTTCTTACACAGGCTTTAAATTCTTTTTTAAAAAATTCTTCTTTAAAGAAAACCTCATGCAGTCACAAACTCCTGGTGTGTCCCTCTCTGTTTTAATCCCAAGCTGTCAAACCAAAACAACAAAACTGTCACCTTTCCAGGCTTAAACAGCTGCCATTAAGGTAGCTTCAGCCTCCCTTCAGTGTATCTCAACCTAAAAATTGCTTTCTTTCCCTTTCCCCCCACCCCAGGATGGAACTTTCAATTCAGGGCTTTTGTTCTCAGCCCACACCAGTTCCGCTAGGACATCTTCAACTGCCCTGGCGCTTCCAGGTCTGCTGCCAGTCCCCAACCTCCACACCCCCAGACCGTGGCCACAGCAGCAGGAACCTCCAAACTGCTCTGTGCCATTTTTTTTCCCACTGTTTCTTTCACCCTGCTGCCTGGTCCCATAGCGGCAGCCTCAGTAGCAGTGAAGCTCATTGCTCACTTCAGATTTCGTGAGCATACTTACAGCCACTGCCTGCAATCCTGGACCTGTGGCCTGCCTCTTCTGCAGCGAGAGCGGAACAGTGATGCTCCCGCTATATATCTACTGCAGATCTGTCTCTTCTGCTTCTGTTTCTACCACCAGTCTCCGCTTCCATTGGGCCACAGCCGAACCCTGCACCTCCCTCTGCCTCCCAGCGCTTTCCACCCTAGGGCTAGGACAGCCCTCCTCATGCCATCACCCTACAGCCATCGAGCAACCAACTGCACTCAGACAAAGACACCAATTACTTCTCCACCTAAAGGCAAAACCCCTCTTCTTTATTTTATCTCCATGTTACGGAGCCCATATTCTTCCCATTACCTCATATAAACCAAAAATATTGAAAGAAATAGAAAAGTAGTATTTTATTTTAAAACAAATTGCATTGTTAAAAGAAAACTTTTTAAAAACAGGATTTATTTTTATTGCGAGCTGATAATCATATGTGTGATTTATTATTACTGTGCTATACTGTTTGTTGTATGTGCAAAATGAAGGTGGAAGACTAATTTTTAAGAGCACTCCTGTCTCCTATCCTTAGCTCTCCTCACCACTCCTCTCCTTTACCTCCATAGGCCTTTTTACAGCTGATAGTGATGCCGATTCCTTTGGTAATTCTTCACAATAGTACTCTGAAGGAGTAAACAGAAGAAAACCCCAAAACACCTTAAAGGACCAGATCCAGAGATCTGACCTGGTCCACCTTAAGCCTAAGACAGCAGGGGATCCTGGTCCAGGCAAAGGTCCCTGCAAAGGTGTATAACTAGCCAGGCCCAGGGGAGAGAAGGAAGCCTGGAGAAAGAGAAAACTGCTGAACTGTAAGTTGTGCTACTACATTTGTATTGTTGAACTGTGAAGAATAAAAGAGCTACTTTGTTTTCTTGTCACTGATAAAGAAATTTATGCAATATTTCTGCCAGAGTCCAGCCTGAATCTGTCATCTGGCTACACTAAGGTCATAGGAGATGTGTTGCTAGGTACCTAAAAGATTCGGAGCACAGGCCCATAAGCCTTCCCTTTACTCAAGATGTTGATAACTAAACAACTTGATCACCATTGGCAGTTTCTTCTTTCCCCACTCACCCAAGAACAATCCTGTAAAAACACAAAATAGGACACCACACTTTTAAATATTAAAAGATCTTTGTTCCATATTCCCATACAGCTGTCATCAGGGAGTCACCCTATATGACCTGTGACAGGGAAACATCCTCATTTCCCCTTATCATGCATCTCAGGAAAAAGATATTCAAATTCTGGTGTCACCTCAGTAACAGCAGCACAGATTTCCTCCACTACCAGGAGCACTTTTATAATTCAAAATCCTGCAAAAACATATACTCAGAACCTTTAGCAAACCTGCCATATTATAACATACTAACTGCCAGATTCAAACAGTAATAAACCTACTTATGAAAAGACACCACAAATATTACACCAGCCCAATACACTTCCTAATAGAAAAATGAAACAAGCCAGATTGTAGGGTGTGCATTCGGATTGACCGCATTAGTAAAACGCAACTCATATTTTTTTTTTTACTTAAAAAATTGATTCGACATAAACGATCGGATTTCCCACATATCGAACATAGATATGTTCGATATGTGGGAAATCGCGATTGTTGAGCCAAAATAAAAATATAAACCCCCTCACCCTCCTTAATCCCCCCCCCCCCGACTTACCACAACTCCCTGGTGATGGAGCGAGGAGTGAGGACGCCATTTCTGCAATCCTTGGCGAGAAGCATGTGACGTCGGCGGCACGTCGAGTGACGCCGGCGTCACGTGATTCCCGGCTCGTTCGCGCCGGACGGCTCGTTCGGCCCAAAAAGAACTTTTGGCCAGCTTGGGGGGGCCTCCTGACCCCCCCAAGCTGGCCAAAAGTTCTTTTTGGGCCGAACGAGCCGGGAATCACGTGACGCCGACGTCACGTGATTCCCGGCAAGTTCGCGCCGGATGGCTCGTTCGGCCCAAAAAGAACTTTTGGCCAGCTTGGGGGGGCCTCCTGACCCCCTCAAGCTGGCCAAAAGTTCTTTTTGGGCCGAACGAGCCGTCCGGCGCGAACTTGCCGGGAATCACGTGACGTCGCGTCTGAGTGACGCGGCGCCACGTGATTCCCGGCGAGTTCGCGCCGGACGGCTCGTTCGGCCCAAAAAGAACTTTTGGCCAGCTTGGGGGGGTCAGGAGGCCCCCCCAAGCTGGCCAAAAGTTCTTTTTGGGCCGAACGAGCCGTCCGGCGATAACGAGCCGGGAATCACGTGACGCCGCGTCACTCGACGTGCCACCGACGTCACATGCTTCTCGCCAAGGATTGCAGAAATGACGTCCTCACTCCTCGCTCGATCACCAGGGAGTTGTGGTAAGTCTGGGGGGGGGATTAAGGAGGGTGAGGGGGTTTAAATTTTTTTTTTGCACATATGTACATATACCCAACTCATTGGATTTTTTTTATGTCCATATTGGCCGCAAGTGGGACCCCCTTTCGGACATAAAAAATATGAACATAAAATTTTGCTCTGCACATCCCTACCAGATTGCTATAGACCCCTGCAAAGAAAGTACATGCTAGTAGACTATCTCACCTTGTCACACATGCAGAACACAGACATACCCTCACCAAACAGAATAAAGAGACCATGAAGTACAAATGGAAACATTCAAATAAAAAAAATGAACTGGAAACCACAAGAAAACAGACTCTGTTTGTAGGGCAACAATGGAAAAACGTAAACATCACCAGTTCTCATAAAACATCAAAGTCAAGAACTATAAAACAATCATAATAGTAAAAACATACTAATAAAAGGAATAAATATTTTTTAAAAAGTTGATAAATAGAATAACAGTCAGTAATTAAACACTCATATTAACCTTTTTAACAAACAAAAATAAAATATTTAAAAGCACTACACATATTAACACTCAATAATTAAAACTAATAGGGATAAAAACAATTTCCTTGCTTTCCATATCTGGGAACTTTTGATTTCCAGGCACCCTGAGATTGTAGTGGATTAGTGGGGGGGAAGGAAGGGAGCACAAACTTTATCCTCTCTCTCGCTCACATACCCATTATCTCCAGCCCAAACATTAATTCTCTCTCTCTCTCTCACACACACACACATACCTACATACACACACACACATATGTTCATTCTCATGTACACCCCTTCTCTCCCACACACACCACACACACTGTTTCACATTCACCACACACTCTCTTTTACACAGGCTCTTTCATACTCATTGGCTCTCTCTCCCTCACATGCATAAGGGCTCTTTTACATTCACTGGCACTATCTCCCTCACACACATACACACAAGCTGTTCCATACTCAGTAGCTCTCTTTTCTTGACACATACACATTCTGTCTCTCTGGATCTCTCCTTCTCTTATGGGTCTTTTGTTTGGCCACTGCCAGACCTCTTCTTCTGCCACAATGGGATGGGATTCACAGCAGTCCTGCCAGATCTCTTCTATGGTAGTGTCAAATTCTGTCAATAGATCAGTTGCATTTGAAGGGGGACAATGTCCCCCCCCATTCCCCCAAATTCTGTTCATGTTTATATGAATTAGTCTTGCATAAGCAGCAGGCTCGGGCCTAGGTCTCTTCTTATCTGATAATTCTATCAGAATCAGCTTGTGCACTGGCAGAGACATTGAGCAGCCTCCTGCCACTTTCTGACTCTGCCAGCTCCAGGAACTGGAGCTGAAACTTAACAGTTTAAAATCAGCAACATCAAGAGTAGTCAATCAGGTCCTTTTGGAACATTTCCTGTATATGCTGCACTGACCCATGTGGAATTGAATGTGTTGACACCCAGGGCTCACTGTGGAGAAAGCTTTTAAAGTCACAGATGCCTTTCATCAGGCTCCCCTGAAGCTGAATGTAGTGTAGAGACTGGAGAGACAACCTGCACAGCCTTCCTACCTGAGGAGACATTGAAACCTAAATATGTATACCCTGGAGAAGAAGAGGAGAGGGGTGATATGATACAGACTTTCAGATACTTGAAAGGTTTTAATGATCCATGGTCAACAACCTTTTCTGTTGGAAAAAAATCAGTAGAACTAGGGGTCACAATTTGAAACACCAGGGAAGAAGACTCATAACCAATGTCAGGAAGTATTTCTTCACGAAGAGGGTGGTAGATGTCTGGAATGCCCTTCCGGAGGAAGTGGTGAAGACTAAAACTGTGAAGGATTTCAAAGGGGCATGGGATAAACACTGTGGATCCATAAAGGCTAGAGGATGGGAATAAAGAGAAGAGCCATGGGGGTAGCTTGCTGGAAAGGTGGCTACTACATTACTACATGGTGATTACTACTCTTACTCAATAAGCTTTCACATGGTTAATGCAACTCCAACATTGCTCTCTGCTTCAATGGCAAGGAGAAATGTGAAAAAGAGGATTTACATTCAGACAACAACCAACAAGGACTGAACTACACAGTCTGGGTAAACAAATAAGCTTGGGGATAGCTTGCTTATTGCGGCGGTTACTACCCTAAACCAATTAAGCCTGATACTTCACTTTGAATGCATATACAGCATTGCCCCCTCTTCAACGGCAGGGGGAAATGTGGAAAAGAGGATTTACATTCAGACAACATCCAACAAGGCATTGATCTGTGCAGTCTGGGTAAACAAGCATTGGTGTAACTTGCTTGATGCAGCAGTTACTACCCTTAACCATTAAACCTTATGATTCACCTTTGATGCAACTCCAATATTACTCTCTGCATCAACGGCAGAGGGTGGCAGGAAATTCAAATCAAACAGTTACCAACAAGGGCTCTGAACTTAGTGGTTGGTAAAACAGATAAGTATGGGAAAATAAGGGGGGGAGCTTGCTGGGCAGACTGGATGGGCCAATTGGTCTTTTTCTGCCGTCATTTCTATGTTTCTATATGAGAGCACAAGACCCCCAACAACAGTCTTCAAAGCAGGACAATTCTGCCTCCATACTTAAAGCACAGCCATCAGGCTATTATATTTGTTTCAACTTTGGAAAGTGAAGACATTTGGCCAGAGACTTCCAATACCAAGGAACTGAGACCATGGATATCAACTTGATAACTTGGCCAACACCAGAGGCTAATACGTGCATTGACAAGAGAAGATCTTAAAAACAGGGATGACCTGAGAATTGGAGGGAAAAGAGAATTTCGGAGGTACCCACCCTCTTAACTAGAGAGGATCAGGATACTTTTTCCTTCTTGCTCACTTTTTTTTGGGAAAGGACATGAGGAAGAATGTTACCCCTGAGACAAAGAAGAAAATAAAGAACCCTTGGTAGGAAGTGATAAACTTAAAATTGAACAGACTTCATGGCCATATTCCTTCTGTAAGATGGATGACCATGCTGAAGAGGACTAACTATGGCTGGAGGACATAGAATGGGAGTGCAAGCTAGCAGAACAGCACAAGAGAGACTGCAACCACTCAAAGGAAGGGAGCTCCAATCCTTTTATAGGCATTGTTGAAATCAAAGAGGAACAAATCCCACAGGCATGCTCTCATTGTAGAGCAGAAAAGCACATTAGGAAGAACTGTCCCCAATGGGAAAATGCAGAGTGGGAGCAAGAATGGGCAAATACTTTTGCAAAGATGCAAAGCTATAGTTTGGTAGATGGGCCACATGGGGGACATTCAGACTTTGTAATTTCAGTGCAGCTGAATGAGGTGCCCACCCAGGCCCTAGGAGATTCAGGATGTGGAAAGACCCAAAGAGTTAGCCCAAGAGGATGGATTAATTACAAGAAGAAGGCAACACTCACCTGTGTACATGGTGACCAGCAGTAGCATCTAAGTAGTCGGGTTCTGCTGATGAATCCTGCAGGGCAAACCATTATGGACATGAGAATACTTCCCGAGCTCCCACATTCGGTGGTCTTAGGGCATGATTATCTCCAGATTAAAAATATGTGGAGTCAGTTTATGGTCAATAGAATCAGGCCAGATGACTTGTCACCAAGAACCTGAGAGCACTGTTGCCAAATGGAATTGGGGTATTCAAGATACCCTATAAATAAAGTAAAGGACCTTACTGGGGCAAATGAGGAACAGCAGGTATGGGATGGAGAGGGGAAATGTTAGGGTTGGGGAGGAAGATAGGAACGGGAATTGTCTTAGTATACTCCTAGCCTAAGAAGTTTGACCTGAGGGGGAGGATATGTTATGGATTATACAGGAGAAAACCCCAAAACATCTTCAAAGACCAGATATAAGATCTGGACTGATCCAGCTTATGCCTAAGATAGCAGGGAATCCTGGTCTGGGCAGTGGTCCCTGGGAAGGTGTACAACTAGCCAGGCCCAGGAGGGAACAGGAGACCCAGGGGAGAGAAGGGAGCCTAGATAAAGAGAGTACTGCTGAACTGTAAATTGTAATACTACATTTGTAATGTTGAATTGCAAAGAGTAGCAGAGCTGCTTTTGTTTGTTTTCTTGTCACTAATAAAGAAGTTTATGCAAGATTTCTGCCAGAATCCAGCCTGAATCTGTCCTCTGGCTACCCTAGGACCGCTCATGGTGCCACAAACACCAATAATACCTTCACTGCCCTCGTTATTTCAAATTAAGAGTACTGGGGATCATGCTCAGGAGAAATTCTCAAACTGTGGAAACCACTCTGATTAGAATGCAATGGTAAAGGGTTGCATAGCCTGGAGACCACCAAACTGCTCATAAAATCTAATACCCAAATAAATATAGTTATGATGATTATTAGACAGTGTACAGAAGGAAATAAAAATAAACAGTTTCTATTCCCCTTATTCAAATCCAACTAATGAAAAGAAGCTAATGCAGAGTGTACTATAATTTTACATGGGGGCAATGTCCCCAAATGGATTTGTTTTGCACATGCTTTGACAAGAATGAACCTCATTCCTAAGCCAGGTAATAAATAGCAGCACAAGTAATCCTTTTATCGTCAGGGTGCACATAACTGTATCTCTTCCTCTTATTTTTTTCATTAGTTTCTGTGGTCTGTCTCCTGCTTCAGTGGGATCCTTGGCTTATAGCTGTACCAAGCCTATTGTCTTCACCTGAAGGGTCTGAGTAGCTCACTACCACCATCATTAACCTTAGTGCTGAAGCTAAGCATGGGCATCTTTTTTATCCTGGGCAATTATGTGCCACTAGGAATTATCTTTTTCCTTCCTTTCATATCTCAATAGTAGTGGTCAAGTTGCTGGAATTTGGAATATATGTTAAAACAACAAGATCACATGTGAAGATACTTAGCTAAACGTATTTATTTATTTGAAAATTGTATATCCCATTCTATCCACAGTACTAGGAGGATTACAAAGGATATAGGCAATTATAAAATATCACACAAATACAAGACAAAAAAATGCTCAATATCAAAGCCATATTCGAAACACACAGAACAAACAAATAATAAATAGAGATGTGAATCGGAACCGGAATCTGATCGGTTCCGGTTCCGATTCAAATCTTAAAATTTTTATCGTCCGGCCCAATTGGGTTTTTGTTTATCGGCTGTGCTCGATCCGATAAACAAAAAGCCCACCCCGACCCTTAAAAACTGACCCCTTAACTTCCCCCACCCTCCCGACCCCCCCAAAAACGTTTTAAAATTACCTGGTGGTCCAGTGGGGGCACGGGGAGCGATCTCCCGCTCTCAGGCCATCGACTGCGCTAATAAAAATGGCGCCGATGGCCCTTTTCCCTTACCATGTGGCAGGGTATCTGTGCCATTGGCCGGCCCCTGTCACATGGTAGGAGCACTGGATGGCTGGTGCCATCTTAAAAAATGGCGCGGGCCATGGCCAGCCATGCAATTGGAGATATTACTTGCATATAGTGCACAAAAAAAGATAGAAATAAAACATAGACGGGCGGATTTTAAAAGCCCTGCTCGCGTAAATCCACCTGATTTACGCGAGCAGGGCCTTGCGCGCCGGCACACGTAGGTCCCGGGATTTTTCGAAGGGGGCGTGTCGGGGGCGTTTTGGGGGGCGGGACCGGATGACGTGGCGTTTCGGGGGCGGGGTGCAGCGTTTCGGGGGCGGGACCGGGGGGGTTGCTTTCTGCCCGGGGCGTTTCGGGGGCGTGGCCGCGCCCTCCAGAACCGCCCCCGGGTCGAGTCTCAGCGCGCTAGCAGCCCACTGGCGCACATGGATTTACGTCTCCCTCCGGGAGGCGTAAATCCGTGGATAAAGGTAGGGGGGGGGGTTTAGATAGGGCCGGGGAGGTGGGTTAGGTAGGGGAAGGGAGGGGAAGGTGAGGGGAGGGCGAAAGAAAGTTCCCTCCGAGGCCGCTCCGATTTCGGAGCGGCCTCGGAGGGAACGGTGACAGGCTGCGCGGCTTGGCGCGCGCCGGCTACCCAAAATTGGCAGCCTTGCGCGCGCCGATCCAGGATTTTAGAAGATACGCGCGGCTACGCGCGTATCTTCTAAAATCCAGCGTACTTTTGTTTGCGCCTGGTGCGCAAACAAAAGTACGCGAACGCACTTTTTTAAAAAATCTACCCCAGAATGTGTTGTTTTCAATTATTTAGTTTAAAAAATTAAACAACATATGTCATTTCAAACAAAAGCATGTTCCTAATTTACAGTCGTGCCTCTGACCAAACCTTTAAACCATCCAGGTGCTCTAAATTCTTAGTTGCGTTGTATGACATACTTCTTAGAAAAGCAGCTTAAAAATATCCATCAATAAATAAATAATTAGTAATTTGCACTAGAAAATCAATTTGCTATATCAATTATTGCTTCCATACTTGCAGGAGAGGAAATTGACATTCTTCCGATGAAGCCATGCTACAGTCATATAGTTGTGCAAGACCATATGAAAGGCCAGACCTGTAATCAGCAGAGCGGCAGACATGCATGGATATAGAGCCAACACAGATGATGGAGCCAAAGGAGAGTCAGCAAATGACGTGGAGATGCAGGAAAAGGAGGATGAGGAAGAAGAATTGCAGTCAGAGACTGAGTCACTGATGTCTTTCCAGCATCCACAGTCACCATAGCATCATTTCCCAGAGGAACTCAAGATGCAAAAATCCAGCTGAGTTCTGAGGAGCTTGTACAGCCTCCTGTAGCTACCCTATACATGCTACTTAATGCCTATGAGGAGAGAATAATGGCAAAAAATGAGTGGATAGCAAACCTAGTAGAAGGTGCATAAGGAGGGCTACACCATAGTGTGCTTGAGTGCTCTTGCAAATGGATTCCCTCCCACTCTCTACCCAGTCCTGTCTGAACAACTGTACAAGATGTATTGCCTCTAAATGCTCCTTCTCTAGTCCTCTTCGCTTACCACAGCCTGAGCTTCCAGCCTCCTTAAAAGGTAATATAAGCTCAGAACACTTATCCCTGAAGTCTAGCTGTCCAGTGACTCACCCGAGGAAGACATTTTCAACTGGATAAAGCAAAGGGCAGCCTTTCAAATAGCCTTTAGACTTCTGTATATATATATAGAAAATTCACTGTAAATAAATATTTACTAATTTTAAAAATGTTTCCTTATCAATGTATTTCTTATATGGAAAGCCTGGTCATGGTCATGCTCCTGTGTGTTATCAAATGCTCCTTCTGTTGCTGCTGCTTCCTGTTCCTCCTCCTCCTCAGTGTCAGTGAGCTGTGGGCCTTCACCCTTAGTAGGAGCATGTGGCTAGCTAAAAAGATTTCACGGGCAGACATCCCCTAATTTGTCCAGACACTTAGAGGTGTATTGAGTAGGACAAAAGTCCTCTCTATGACAGCCCTGATCTTCCTTTTTTTTGCAGAATCATTTTTATTAAGAAGATATGCAGCTCATTGGCAGAACATTAGCATACAATTACAAGGCAAAACCAGAGACAGCGAGTATTCATTTAGAAAATTGAAACAACCGTCATGTCCTTCCCTACTACTCTGTCATAATCACCAGCATGCAATCTTCAGTTTTAAACCAATGAAAGCACCCCCATTCATCCACTAACTCATGCACAGACAACCCAACACTTCCAACCATTCATTCATCCATCTAACTTTCAATCCACACATCCTAACCATTCACTCCCTAACCCCTCCCCCCGTCCCCAGGAGACCAACAACCCTGTACACAGCACATGAACAGATCATACATGGAGATACAAAGAGAACCGCAGCCCTCACTGCAGACCCCAAATGCTTCCTCCTCCTAACTCAGGAAAATGGGAATTTGTGGCATAAGCCCAAAGAACCAGCCCATTCACACTACAGCCAGTTCACCTGGTATCCGGCCGCCACCATGTTGGTTTGTATATCCACAGGTAAAAGATGGTAGCATCGGGACCAACTCTCACAGTATCTCTTATCAGGTTTCGTGCAACTCTTTACACTGTCCATCCACTCTAGCTGCATGAGAGCTGCCACCCTACGATACCAGGCAGTCACTTGAGGTACCGCAAGAGGGTCAATCCATCCCAACAGAATCTCTCTGCAAGCTAAAAGAATAGAAAGTTTTCCGAAATGATCATGGGAAACAAAACATGATGTTAAGGTTCCTTTCAGCCCCGCTATAAGAAGTCTACCTGATTTCGGGAGTTGTCTATTAATACATTTCTCAATGAACTCCAATATGGTAGATGGAGCAGGCAAAAAGCCGATGAAACATGGTACCTGGCTCTTGCATACATTTAATACATAGCAGTGAGGGCAGACAGCCCATTTTGAATCAACGCATATCATCACAGATAGTATGATGAAGGATTCTGAACTGCAATTCGCGCAGGCCCAAATCTGGGATATGACAGTGCAAAGTCTTAAAACAGAGTTATATAGAGGGCTTAGTGACTGGCTCCGCCCATATCCCCGACCAATAAGCAGCGAGCGTGCCTAAGAACTAGGTTGTAGCATATTGCCTGCACAAGGTGTTCCAGCCCTTAATGGAGTTGCGAGAGTATGTGGTGTCAAATATGTTTTTAGCAAAGGAGGATTCTTGCTGAAATCGCTCTCATGTCCAATGAAAGGAGGGAGATAATGTCGCATCTGGAGATACGTAAAGAAGTGTTTTGACGGTATGTGGTTTGTGTGAGCCATGGAGGCAAACTCTCTTACCACTGGGCTGTCTTCTTCATAGAGATGAAAAAAAAATGGCAGACTATTACAGGCCCAAGCTTGGAATATGGCCCTACAATTGAGTCCAGGCAAAAAGTCTTTATTTCCCACTAGTGGCATCAATAAAGAGTAGGAGCCCTCCATGTTGCATTGTCACTGTAACCACCACCAAGCCCACCAGCATGGTTGAAGAAACACTTTTGGGGTGACCACGGTCCGAATCATCTGCAGACTGGCTTGAAGAAGATATAAAGGAGACCATGGGTCAGACATATTAGTAAGCAAGCCTCGCCAACAATAAGAGTAGGAATCTAAAAGCCATTCTCCCACAAAACGCATCTGGCAGGCAACATTATAGCTCTGGAAGTCTGGGAGTCCAAGTCTCCCCCCTTCCTTAGAGCGCCTGGTATTTAATGCGTGCTCTCTTACCAGCCCATATAAAGCTTTGGAAAATGGACTGTAGCCACCGTACATCAGCAGTAGATAGCCAAATAGGGAGCATATGCAGCTTATATAATAGCTTAGGAACAATCACCATTTTTAATAGAGCACATCGCCCAAAGAATATCAGAGGTAGAGGGCGCCAGGCCAGCAGCTGGGCTCCGATATTTGTGGTTTCCCATACATTCATATCATAAAGGGTGGTAAGATCTCTAGGAATCCATACCCCCAAATATTTTAGTTTCCCAGAAGCCCATAGAAAGGGGAAATCTCTGAGCCAAGTTGCCTGCACTTGCGGATTTAAGGGTAATACCTCGGACTTAGAGAAATTTATACGTAAGCCCATTATCTGTTGAAATTGTGAGAAAATCAAAACTATGGCAGGAATGCTCACCCGGGTGTGACCCACAAACAAAAGAATATCATCAGCAAACATCACCACTTTCAACACATGATTACCAATGTGCAGGCCCTAGAACTCATTGTCACTTTGAAGTATAGCAGCTAAAGGCTCGATAGCTAAGACAAATAATAGGGGAGGGAGAGGGCATCCCTGATGCACCCCTCAGTGTAGGGAGAAGGGCGAGGACAATGCACCATTAATTTGCAGTCGAGCACTAGGATTGGCATAAAGCACCTGTAACCAATGCATAATTTCTCCCTCATACCCATAGCATTGTAGCGCTCAGAACAAATAATCCCAAGACAGGGAATCAAATGCTTTTTCTGCAGCTAGACTTAGGATCAATGCCTCAGCCTGGGGATGATAGCTAAGGGCCGCTATCAATCTCCTTACGTTCTGTACCCCTTGCCGTCCTTTAACAAAGCCCGTCTGGTCAGAGTGTATTAGCTCGGGAAGGATGGCATTGAAACGGGTGGCCAAGACAGATGCTAGAATTTTAATATCGACATTAATAAGCGAGATTGGCCGATAAAAACCCACATCATAGGGATGGTTTCGGGATTAGGACAATCGTAGATCAATTGTTTACCTCTGGTATATGTTTGTGAGTAAGAAGATTATTGTAATAACGGGTTAAAGTTGGTAGCAGGGGAAACTTTAATATCTTATAAAAGCCATTGCTTAAACTGTCTTGGCTGGCCACCTTGCCAATCTTCAACTTTTGTATAACAGAGTAAATCTCGCTATCTTTAATGGGGGTATTTAGCAGCTCCAGTCTCTCCTGAGTTATCTTTGGCCAGGGGAAGTCTCGAAAAACTACCTCAGTGGCTTCAGTGTTCCTGAGTTTTGCACTGTAGAGGGATTGGTAATAGTCCAGAAAACTAGAGGTAATATCCTCTATGGCCGTTTTACAGCCACCATCTTTACCTCCAGCAATAATTGATTTCAGGCCCCTAGCTCGAACCAGATTGGCCAATAATTTACTAGGCCTGTTGCCATGTTTATAAAGCTGATATTTATAGTACCACAGAGATTTAGAGGCCCACTGATATAATAGGGTATTGAAGGCCACTCGTATATTTTCTACCTCTTGTTTATTTGGAGCAGACATATCAGATATATGTCTTAACAGGGACGGTTTTTGATCAGCCATTAAGCGCAGAATTTCCTCATTGCATTTCTATTTAATTTAGCTACATTAGCAATGATTTTACCAAGCATCACCACCTTCCCTGCGGCCCAGAAAATATCTGGGGTTACATTGGGAGTGGCATTGAGTTGGGCATAGTCCTCCCAACTCGTCTACAAATAGATCTGAAAGGATTTGTCCAAAATAAGGTTTGGGGGCATACCCCAGGAGAAAGCTGGACTCTGAGGTCTTCCTATCTTCATGCTGACTGATATGGGTGCATGATCTGATAGTGACATAGTACCTATGGTCGCCTCTTTTGTCCTACAGAACAAGGATTCAGGAAGTAAAAAATAATCAAGCCTTGAGTAAGATTAAGTGGGGGTGGGAGAAGAATGTAAAGTCTCATTCACTGGGATGCACGGTCCGCCATATGTCTAGTAAACCCAGCTCTGCACTGACAAAATGCACTCCCATAAGGTGGTCTCTATTTCCTTATAAACGAGGAGGCTAACAGTCCAATTGTTTATCCATAACCGTATTAAAGTCCCCACCCACCACCAGGGCATGGTCAGACAATTTAGCCAGGACGGCTATAATGTGGGTGAAAAATTCATGTGAATAGGAGTTTGGGGCATAAACATTGCAAAAAGCTACTCTCTGCTGATGGAGCACGTATGTGATAACAACATAACGACCCTCCGTATCCTTCCACACCTTATCCAGCTGAAATGCCAGTTGTTTATGGACAAAATCGCTACACCCCTCTTTCGGGAGGCATAGGTAGAGTAATAACAGCTGCCCACCCATTCCCTTTTTAATTTAGCGTGCACCTTATCTGTTAAATGAGTCTCTTGTAAAAATACCACATGAGACCGCAGCCGGTGAAACAGGGAGATCAATTTCTTCCTTTTAATGAGTGAGTGATACCATCCATGTTTAGCAAAGATACTTTTAATGTGACCATTTCAGCTTGTCTAAGTTGGGTCCCAGCCGCCTATCAAATGGTACAGTGTTCCTGGAATATACAGTATGTCCGACGCTCCCCAGCCTGAGCCTCGGCCTGCACAAAAAGACAATCCTTTTTTATTGGCTCCTGTGGCCGTCCCCACTTCTTCAGTTGGTCTCCCTTGGTTTCTCCCTTGCCCTCCCCCGAGCCCTCCCCCCAGCTGCCATACAACCGTCAGACATACACACACTCACGCACACATGCCGTATAGCCATCCTAACCTGCTCCCCAGAACCACATTCTACACTCCAAGAGGCTCAAGGTGCCCATCAGTCCCGCCAACACAGGACTCACAGGCCGTTCCTCTAGCCCCCCTCCTCAGCCCCCGCCCCAAACAGAGCCATCCAGACAGCAGGATCTGGCCAAGAAGTAAAACGTATTGAGTATGAACAGCCAATAAGCTATAACTCAAGAAAGTACAAAAACAGGTTAACTTCAACACTGTCTAAAAGAGTATGTGCTGCGACTTTCAGCACTTGGTAACCGGTTCAGGGGTCCGCACATAGCTCAGTACAATGCATAACATTACTGCTGGCACCCCCCTTAATGAGATCAGAACAAGTCCCATATTAGGGTGTTCAGGGCTTAAGAAACAGCGGCAGGGTCCAATGATGCCAGAAAAGAGGTCGCTTCTTCCTTCTTGTTAAAAAAGAGGATTTTGTTATCATGCTGCACCCTCAGCTTCACAGGAAATAGTAAGGCAAAAGAGATCCCTCTTTTGTGCAACTGAACAGGCAGGAGACATTGCTTTTCACTGCGCTACTACAGCTGTGGAGAAATCATTAAAGAGCAAAATCTTATGTCCCTGATATTCCACTCCAGAGTGTTGCCGGTAAGTTTTCAACAGTTGCACTTTGTGGGACCAATTCAAAATTCGAGCCATTACTGGTCTGGGTCTACTATTTGGCTCCCTTGGGGGGGCTCACCCTATGGCCTCGTTCACAGTGTAAGCAGTCAGGAGCAAGCACCAGGCCCAATTTATCAGGGAGCCAGGTCTCCATAAAGGAATACAGATCACGGTCAGGCAAGGACTCCGGAAGTCCTATGATTTTAATATTATTTCTCCTGTTTCTGTTCTCCTGGTCTTCCAACCTGGCTAGAAAATTGGCTTGCTGGGTGTTTAAGGCTTGCACTTGCCTTTCTGTGGAACTCAGCCTGTCTTTCTGATCTGAAATATGCTGTTCTGCCATCTCAATCCTCCGAGCTTGACCCTCCACAGCAGATTTAATGTCCTCCATAGATGCCTGTATTTTCAAGAGCCTCTCATCAAGTGCTGCAGAAATGCTGGCAGAGATCTGAAGGAGAGCCTCAGCTGAAATTGCCGTGAGCTGCTTACTGCCGCTGGCCTCGGTAGCCATCTTGGCCATATTGCTTCAGGTCCCGGGAAGGCCACGCGAGGATCGATGGCACATATCGCACCTTCCACCCAGGCAAACCGGCACAAAAAGCTGGCGATTTTACAGCCCACCTTGCAAGGGGCTCCATCTGGGACTTCAGGGGGTTGGTAGGGCTGGTGATGACACCCGATTGAAGGAGGGGGGGGGCCTGGAGCTATCAGTTCAGGCTTCCGACCTCGATGACGTCATACCCTAAGGAACTACAAACCTAAAAAAATTGCCACTCAGCACAACCGTATACATTTTCCCACCTCTACCATTGTCATTCTGCGCTTACACAATTTGTATATAACCTGCGTACACACTAATTGTTCCTTTTTACCCCTGTATATAACCTGTGTACACATCAATTGTTCCTTGTACCCCCGTACATAACTTCTCCTTATGTATCCACTCACCATTCCCCCCCCTTATCCTTTGTCTCGTATACCCCCACCCCTCCCCCTCCATATTTACTTATTTATTGTATATTACCTTTTAATTATTTACTATGTTACTTCGTTTATGTTAAACAATGTTCCATGTAAAGGCTTTGCCTATATATCCTTGGTTGTAAGTTATCTGTAAACCGGCACGATGTGCAAACGGTTGCCGGTATATAAAACAAAATAAATAAATAAATAAATACCCTGAACAGTCCTAATCTTCCCATGTTCCTCATTGTAGCATTTGTCTGTCACTCTCCCAGGCCATAATAGCTGGATCATAAACCACCTATGGACAATGGATATCAGGCAGAACTGATGGAAAATTATCAATATCATAAAATTTTGTAATGTTATGCTATTGGTTTTATCAGCAGAAAAAAGAAATATAATATGTTATCCTGAGAAAAGCATTCAAAAATTGTACAATAGTGTATAAGGCTTATTACCACTTTGATCCCAAGAAGGATCTGAAAACTGCTGGTGGTAAAATAAAGTCAGGACTGTGGTTACTTTGAAGTGGACTGGCATGGCATCACCTCTGTGTATGGAAAACTGCAGATCACCCCCGACCCCTGACCCCAACAGCTGGCACAGGTATAAAATGGTTTCCTTTTTAAACCTGAACTTGTGAATTACTTGCTTCCTAGACAGGCCCAAACACTATATATCCTCTTCATGGGATATACCCTCCTCCTCTATAATACTGCTCTGCTGATGCAGATTCCATAAAATCTAACCATTTACTGCCCTCATTGCAGCACTTTTACCTACCATCAGAATCCACTCACCCACCAATTAACACCAGAATACCATTAAGCACCACCAATACACCCTCACACACCACTCCAACAGCAGGCACACCCTCTCTCAAACACCATACACCTACACTCTCCATATGTAAATGTGTAAATGTTTCCAAACCTTGCCCTAGAATGCCTGGAAACCCCAATGTTTCTAAGCAGACATAAGTACGTGTGGCATCACAGGTACATGCATTTTCATTCCTTAGGAAAATTCATTTGGCCTGTACACACGCCACTTCTGTGTGTATACCACAAATTTACATGGAAAAGCTCCACATAAGTCTTTTTATAAATTACTCATTGGCAGGTTGAGCTTGAAGTGCAGTCTGAGTCTCAAAAACTTTTCAGAATTGTTTTGGTATGCGTGCAGAGCACATGTCTGTGAAACAGGACTGCCATCTTAAAAAGAGGCTGTGAGGCTCTTTAAAATCTCCTACCAGCTCCCTGTTATGAAAATTTCTGTGGTTTAGTGGTCCCTCCACCCCACCTCCATCTGTTACCTAGATCATAAAATAAATTACCCCATTTAAGCTCCACCCCAAAGTACTAAGCCCCACCCTGGTTGCCAAAAATGCCCCACTTTCCAACTTTTCCCCAACCCTACCACCCCTTAGGTTTATTTTCAATCTCATAAGTCTAATGGGGGCATGAGGAATCCCTACATGCTCCTGCCCTGCCAATACCATCTTTCAAAATGGTTCCAGCTGACTCCATGCTCTCCTTTGCCCCTTGAGTCCCATTTTCAAAATGGCACCAACTGGCCTTGAGGCCAGCACCATACTGCTTTTCAGCCATACGTTGCATGGCCATACAAAAAAAAAATGTTGCTGGCCACAGGGCCAGTTGACACCATTTTGAAAATGGGACCCAGTGGGGCAAGATTTGTTCTGCTCCAGGTCAACTTCTTCCATCTCATTGATGGGGTAAGATCTGTGGGGTTAATTTTTTCATTTTAGTGGTGTGGGTGGGGGGTGAGAACGATTTGGCATCGGGGGTAGAAGGAACCCAGCCCCTTAGTTTCCTTTATTTTTCACTTTGGTGTTTATTTCATTTCCAAAAAACAAAGCAAATCAAAATAAACATCAAACAAAATGAACAAATTTTATTTATTTATTTAGAAACTTTTATATACCGGTATTAGTGGGGACATCATACCGGTTCACATGTTAACAGAATGAATAATTAAAACAAACAAAAGGAAAAAAGGAACTAAAACATGTTTTTTTCCTTGCGCATCCTTAGTCAGAATGGATTGTGTGCGCATGCATGAGTGCTGTAATGTTGGAGTATGAAAGGGACTGAGAATTTGTCCATGAATGTGCATGAAAATGGGAATATGGAGAATGGGAGGAGGAGGAGGAGGACTGTGCAGAATAAGAAGAAGCAGGACAGGAAGAGAGAAGAAGAGGAGGTAAAAGAGGTAAAGGAGGAGAAGGAGCTGAAGGCAGTGGAGCAAAGGTGGGAAGAGATCAGGACAGAACAGGAAATGTGGGAGGCAGAGCAAAAGACGTGAAATAGGAGATGAGGAAATGACAGGAAGGGATTCCCTTTAGTTACCTGAATAATTGGATGTTTAATGGAACAGCGATGTTGGTAGCGGCTCTGCCCGCCGCAAGGGACAGGCGGCGGTGCGTGGGCCACGACTCTGGCAGAGGCGGCGGCAGCCTCTAGGCTGCGGAAGTGAGACACTGCTTGCGGCTAGGCCCACAACAGCATCGTAATAGCACCCCCTCCTCAAAGACCCCTCCTCATGCCTCCTTTCAACAGCTTGGATGGGTTGAAGGTATCACATCTATACCAACAGGGGAAGATCAAGGTTCCAAGAACAAAAGCTGGAATTCCTTGGTGGGGGACTGAAGCGATGAAGGTAATCGAAGCTGTAGACATGGAATGGAAGTAGTCAAAGATTCAGACAAGGACGTATATAGAAAAACACTGAAGGCACTGGTTAACATCTTACAGGTTTGTAGGACAGCTACACAGCACCCTATTGGCTGGTCATGGACCACGACGGTGGCACACCAGGAAGGGTGAACAGGTGGAAACCTGGAAGCAGGACGAAGAGCTGGAGACGAGGGCATCGGGACCATAACTGGAACATTGGAACATCTGGAGACAGGAACATCTGGAGACAGGATGCATGAGAACGCAGGATCCGATGAGAGACTAGGAACCATGGATGAAGACAAGGGAGCTTCCACGAAGAACACGGACCTTGAAGGAGAAGCGATGGACCTCAGAAGCCTCCTGGAAAGAAGAGTTGGTACAGACGAGAATCCAGGAGCGGACTGGCTCCTTGCGAAGGCAATGAGGGACTGACAAGGATCCCTTTTATAGGGCTGAAGAGAAGACGCCCTGGAGACATCATTAGGTGGGGCCCGGGGGCTTTTCCCACCACGGGCCCCATGGGCTGGTCATGGACCACCACAGTGGCATGCCAGGAAGGGTGAACAGGTGAGAACCTGGAAGCAGGATGAAGAGCCAGAGACGAGGGCATCAGGATCAGGACTGGAACATTGGAACATCAGGAACATCAGGAAAATCTGGAGACAGGAACATCTGGAGACAGGACAGACGAGAACACAGGATAAAATGAGAGACCAGGAACCATGGACAAAGACAGCTCCCACGAAGAACACAGACCTTGAAGGAAAAGTGATGGACCTCAGAAGCCTCCTGGAAAGAAGAGCTGTAACAGATGAGGAATCCAGGAGCAGACTGGCTCCTTGCGAAGGCAAAGAGGGACTGACAAGGAGCCCTTTTATAGGGCTGAAGAGAAGACGCCATGGAGACTTCATCAGATGGGACCTCAGGGCTTTTCCCACTGCAGGCCCTTTAAATAGCAGAGAGAGGCGCGGCTGCATGCCTAGAGGAAGGCCAGGACCTGGGACACCGGCAGCGGCATCCATACCATGAAGATCAGGCTGGAGGCAGCACTAGGCCGCGAAACGGAGTCCTCACATTGGTGGCTCCATGCCGCGAAGACAGAAGATGGCGACGGCTCCGCCCGCCATGGAGAGCAGGCGGAGGCACTCAGGCTGCATCACTGGCAGCATTGGCGGTGGCCTGCCACGGGAACAAAAGGCAATGTTGGCAGCAGCTCTGCCCACCGCAAGAGACAGGCAGCGGCACTCGGGTCATGACTCTTGCAGCTTTGGCAGTGGTCTCTGTGCCACGGAGGTGAGAGGCTGCTTGCGGCTAGGCCTGCAAGCAGCATCGTAACACAGGCTCCACTTGTGTTGTGGGGTAACTAACTTTCACTTGGACTGTATGTTTGAATTCAGTTTGTTCTTCCATAGTATTGATGGGACAACAACTTGCTCTATTATAAGGTTGCCTAAGGGCTAACTATGCATGAGGTAGTATTCTCTTATAATCAGTTAATTAACTTCTGTAATGGAAAATGATTTCCCCTAGGGGAGGGGGACGAAGGGTGGGAGGGAGGGAAGGGACCTCCAAATAGAAAGTTGGTTGATTTCCCTTTACTCAGGAGAATTCTGTGATTTCTATTGGTATTGTTTATACCTTATATGTTTTTATACTATTATATCCTTCATAGGCCACTGATGAAGGATTGTTATTGTTTTTGCTTTGTTTCTTACATTCTGTTCCTCTCTCTGTTTGGGACAAATTCAAAAACTCAATAAAAAGATGATATAAAAAAAAAAGGATAGAATGTATCATGCACAATAAATTGACAAACAGTCATCATGGTCTATTGTAGGGAACTGCTGCTACGGAATATAAGGCACATACGTTTCAAAAGTTGAATTTGACATGGCATAGAATAATGGCTTAGAGTGGTAGGGTCCCCATCAGGAAGTCCATGGCAAGTAACACCAGGGATGGCAGCACATTGAGACAGGAACTACAGTAACTCCAGGTAAGCATTCCCTCAAGGGTGTGGCCATACAAATCCTCCCCCCCCCCCCCCCCAATCCCAGTAGGGGCGTCTTACGGTGGTGGAACCATTCTTCCCAACTCTGGTTCAGAGGTACTAGCATCTTGAGCTGTTCCTTGGTATGGTAATGGTCAGTAAAAATCTAGCTGATGGTATAGAGGGGGACTCCAACAGGTGCAAGGTCTTTATGCCCTGCGTTATTATATTGTCTAAGTCATACATTGAGGAAACTATCTTGCCCCTATGGCCTGCATGCAATTAGAGATTTAGATGAAAACAGTATGCACTGTATGGCATTTTATTTCAACTACCAGATGTCTTTTTTCTACTGCTTGATTTGTCTTTGCATTATTCTGAATATACTCTGGATGGTACATCTTATCTGTGTCTATCTCCTAATGACATCATACTTCTGCAGAGGCTTGGATGCAACTGCTTGAAGATCTGAAAATAATACTGGGGGGCTTCCAAAGGTTAGAGGAGTGTATAGCAAAGAACTTCTGGATGGTTTCTTCTCAGCATAGTTCCTCCTAGAATAGTCATGTGCTCTCCCCGTACCACTTCTTACAATGGTCTGAAATACATTAAGGCATCACAAACTACTGCTTATGGTATTGGTGGTCTTCTATAAATTGCCCATTCTGGACCAACAACTGGAATCCTTCCTGAAGAGTATTAAACAGCAGTGCAGAATCTTGTTGAGAAGATCATTCTCTTCCATGCAAATATGGATGTTGCAGAACCAGGATCTAGGTTTTGCTGTCCCCCTGTGAATCCACTTTAAGAACATAAGAACATACGAAATTGCCATGCTGGATCAGACCAAGGGTTCATCAAGCCCAGCTTTCTGTTTCCACCAGAGGCCTAACCAGGCCACAAGAACCCGGCAAGTACCCAAACACCAAGAAGATTCCCATGCTACTGATGCCAGTAATAGCAGAGGGCATCCCCTAAGTCAACTTGATTAATAGCAGTTAATGGACTTCTCATCCAAGAACTTATCCAAACCTTTTTTGAACCCAGCTATACTAATTGCACTAACCACATCCTCTGGCAACAAATACCAGAACTTAATTGTGCATTGAATGAAAAAGAATGTTCTCCAATTAGTCTTAAATGTACTACATGCTATATTTTAAAGACCTCTATATATCCCCCCTCAGCCGTCTCTTCTCCAATATGAACAGCCCTAACATCTTCAGCTTTCCTCATAGGGGATTTGTTCCATCCCCTTTATCATTTTGGTTTCCCTTCTCTGTACCTTCTCCATCGCAACTATATCTTTTTTGAGATGTGGCAACCAGAATTGTACATAGTATTCAAGGTGTGGTCTCACCTTGGAGCGATACAGAGACATTATGACATTTTCCATTTTATTAACCATTCCCTTCCTAAGAATTCCTAACATTCTGTTTGCTTTTTTGACTGCTGCAGCACACTGAGCCAACGATTTCAAAGTATTATCCACTATGATGCCTAGATCTTTTTCCTGGGTGGTAGCTCCTAATATGGAACCTAACATCGTGTAACTACAGCAAGGGTTATTTTTCCTATATGTAACACCTTGTAGGGATAGGTATTTGTCCTGGATCGGGGAGCCCGAAACCCGAAGGAATTTTTCCTGAAATTTCGGGAAAAATTTGTTTCAGGTTTAGTGCGCACTAACTCCCCATTAGTGCACACTAACTCTTGTTAGTGTACGCTAAATAAAAAATGTTAACCACATTAGTGCGCACTAAACCGAAATTCGGGTCTCCCCGAATTTTAAAAGCCCAAACCACGGGAAGTACGAGATTTCCCACGGCAGGCCGAAAACAAAGCCTGAACCAATAGGTTTGGGCTTTGCACATCCCTAACACCTTGCACTTCTCCACATTAAATTTCATCTGCCATTTGGATGTCCAATCTTCCAGTCTCACAATGTCTTCCTGTAATGTATCACAATCCGCTTGTGATTTAACTACTCTGAATAATTTTGTATCATCCGCAAATTTGATAACCTCACTCATCATATTCCTTTCCAGATCATTTATAAATATATTGAAAAGCACCGATCCAAGTACAGATCCCTGAGACACTCCACTGTTTACTCTTTTCCACTGAGAAAATTGACCATTTAATCCTACTCTCTGTTTCATGTCTTTTAACCAGTTTGTAATCCACGAAAGGACATCGCCTCCTATCCCATGACTTTTTAGTTTTCTTAGAAGCCTCTCGTGAGGGACTTTGTCAAACGCCTTCTGGAAATCCAAATACACTACATCTACCGGTTCACCTTTATCCACATGTTTATTAATCCCTTCAAAAAAATGAAGCCGATTTGTTAGCCAAGTCGTGGCCCGAGCGCCGTCGCCTGCTCTCCACGGTGGGCAGAGCTGCTGCCGTCATCTATCTTCGCGGCATGGAGCTGCTGACGTGAGGACTCCGTTTCATGGCCTATTGCCGCCTCCAGCCTGATGTTCGCGGCATGGATGCCACTGCTACTGTCCCAGGTTCTGGCCTTCCTCTAGGTGCAAGGTCACCCCTCTCTCTGCTATTTAAAGGGCCTGCAGATGGAAAAGCCCCGCGGCCCCGCCTGATGACGTCTCCAGGGCGTCTTCTCTTCAGCCCTATAAAAGGGATCCTTGTCAGTCCCTCGAGCCTTCGCAAAGAGCCAGTCCTCTCCTGGATTCCTCATCTGTTCCAGCTCTTCAATCCAGGAGGTTTCTGAATTCCATCACTTTTCTTTCAAGGCCTGTGTTCTTCGTGGGTGTTGTGTTTGAGGTATTGTGGACCCTTGGTTGCAATGGAAATGACTCCGCCCATGGGGAGGAGCCCCATGGGGAACCACTGCGATAGGCTGACACAATTAGCAGACACAGAACGGATAGAGTCTTTATTGAACTGCTGTAAATAGATGGTAAAGCAGGAAGCTAAGGCACTGATCCACGAGGTGCCAATACGCTCAACAGGTTCAGAAGTATAGTCTCACCCAGATGTTCACGATAGGCAGGAGCCCGCAGTGTGGGTAACGCTGTGGCTGGTGGGTGGAGTTGGAGCGCTGGTTCGTAGAGGTACTCACAGAGTGAAGGTATCTTCCTGATGGTAGAATGGTGGGACCGAAGGTCCGTGGTGCAGGATATGAAGAAGATAGGCTCTCGAGGAGTGAGTACCCAGAGGTCCAATGTCCTGGAAATGAATAAGAGAAAAGACCCCCAAGGAGCGGTTGTCTAGGTTAATGAAAGGAGGCATTAAGCTAGCAGCTTAAAGCAGGCAGAGTAGTGAAGCGAAGTGTTTGCTAACTCAAATTGGTAGCGGAAGCAGAGGCTACTTATACCTGGAGGTACTGACGTCATGCAGTGGGGCTGCCCCCGAGGTCCCCACCGTGACATGTATTTGAACGTCAGAGATGTGCGCGCTCGCACCCTAGGAGGCCATGGGAGTGAGCATGGTGGATGGGGACGCCCACGCTGGTCTGAAACTCGCCGAGGCCCGTGGCACTCGGCACTGGAGACATCCATCCTGCCCAAAGAGAGGGAAAGGTGAGAAAAAGAGGTAAGGCAGAGCGGTCACAGCCATCTGCAACTGATGGACGCAACAGTGGGAGCTCCCTTGTTGTCATCCATGGTTCCTGGTCTCTCGGCAGATCCTGCGTTCTTGTCTGTCCTTTCTCCAGATATTCCTCTCTCCAGATGTTCCTGATGTTCCAATGTTTCAGTCCTGATCCCGATGCCCTCATCTCCAGCTCTTCGTCCTGCTTCCAGATTCCCACCTGTTCACCCTTCCTGGTGTGCCACCTTCATGGTCCATGACCAGCCCATGAGGGGCTGTGTAGGGCACTTTGTGGTATAAGGCCTATCTTCATGACTGCAGCGCAAGCCTCTGTTTTTAATGCCAAGGTCTGTTCCTGAATCCGAGTTCCAAGTCTTGAATCCTGTTCCTGGTCTTCGGAGTACCTTGTTCCTGCTTCTGCGCATGCCCATGCCCAAGACTCAAGACCCAACCTGCTCCGCTAAACGTGGTCCACAACCAGCCCAGGGCAGCTGTGTAAGGCACACCTCAGTGCAGGCCTCTCCTGAATCTTCGACATATCTCCAGATCCAAGTCTTCATTTCCTTGCTTGAAGTCTGCTTCACTTAATGGGAGACCCTAGCCCATTAACATTCCATGAAATTAAACATAAAGCATTATTCAGTACCTGACTGGAGTGAAAGAACCATCTTAAGCTTTGACCCACTTCCAAACCTCCCAAGAGGGAACATAAGAACATAAGAACATGCCATACTGGGTCAGACTAAGGGTCCATCAAGCCCAGCATCCTGTATCCAACAGTGGCCAATCCAGGCCATAAGAACCTGGCAAGTACCCAAAAACTAAGTTTATTCCATGTTACCATTGCTAGTAATAGCAGTGGCTATTTTCTAAGTCAACTTAATTAATAGCAGGTAATGGACTTCTCCAAGATCTTATCCAATCCTTTTTTAAACACAGTTATACTAACTGCACTAACCACATCCTCTGGCAACAAATTCCAGAGTTTAATTGTGCGTTGAGTAAAAAAGAACTTTCTCCGATTAGTTTTAAATGTGCCACATGCTAACATCATGGAGTGCTCCCTAATCTTTCTATTATCCGAAAGAGTAAATCACCGATTCAAATCTACCCGTTCTAGACCTCTCATGATTTTAAACACCTCTATCATATCCCCCCTCAGTTGTCTCTTCGCCAAGCTGAAAAGTCCTAACCTCTTTAGTCTTTCCTCATAGGGGAGCTGTTCCATTCCCCTTATCATTTTGGTCGCCCTTCTCTGTACCTTCTCCATTGCAATTATATCTTTTTTGAGATGCGGCGACAGAATTGTACACAGTATTCAAGGTGCGGTCTCACCATGGAGCGATACAGAGGCATTATGACATGTTCTGTTTTATTTACCATTCCCTTTCTAATAATTCCCAACATTCTGTTTGCTTTTTTGACTGCCACAGCACACTGAACCAATGATTTCAATGTGTTATTTTTTTTATTTATTTATTTATTTCAGATTTTTATATACCGGCATTCGAGACAGCAGTCACATCATGCTGGTTCACATAGAACAGGGGTGCATAGTAAACATAACTATAACAATGGTGCTGAAAAGGCAGTTACATATAACAGGGTGATAAGAACTTGGCTGAGAAGGAAGAGAAAGGACAGGTTATTAATTCACACAGGTAAACGATAGAAGATATGGTTAAACAAGGTGTAGTTGGAGATTAGTTGACCATGTTGGCGTCCGGGAAAGCTTGTATGAATATCCAGGTCTTTAGTCTTTTTTTGAAGGTTGAAATGCATGGTTCTGTTCTGAGATTTGAGGGGATGGTCAAATGATCCACTATGACGCCTAGATCTCTTTCTTAGGTTGTAGCACCTAATATGGAACCTAACATTGTGTAACTATAGCATGGGTTACTTTTCCCTATATGCATCACCTTGCACTTATCCACATTAAATTTCATCTGCCATTTTGATGCCCAATTTTCCAGTCTCACAAGGTCTTCCTGCAATTTATCACAATCTGCTTGTGATTTAACTATTCTGAACAATTTTGTATCATCTGCAAATTTGATTATCTTACTCATCGTATTTCTTTCCAGATCATTTATAAATATAGTAAAAAGTAAGGGTCCCAATACAGATCCCTGAGGCACTCCACTGCCCACTCCCTTCCACTGAGAAAATTGTCCATTTAATCCTACTCTCTGTTTCCTGTCTTTTAGCCAGTTTGCAATCCACGAAAGGACATCGCCACCTATCCCATGACTTTTTACTTTTCCTAGAAGCCTCTCATGAGGAACTTTGTCAAACACCTTCTGAAAATCCATGTATGCTACATCTACCGGTTCACCTTTATCCAGACAGACAACAATCCACTGCAAGAAATTGGGAAAGAAGCTATCAAGTCATCAGAATTACACATTATCAGAGAATAAACCTCTGCCCTTTCCAACAATCCTCCCACCCCCCAATCCAATTTCCCCTCCCCCCATAACCATCCATCCCTTTCCAGCCAAGAAGGCTCCCATCTGGGGAGCATGAGGTATGTGTACGGGTACCATATCCCCTAAAAAGAAAAGAGACAGAAAAGAGCATCTCAGAAGACTGTAAGTAAATTTGTAATTCCCATCCCCCACATCTCCTGTAATCGCCCCAGCAACTGGACAAACTTCCAAAAGCCCCAGGGAGGAGCATAATCAGCCTCTGAGTGCCACTCAAAAACCAAGATTAGCCATTCCTTGAAGACCCTAAAGTCATCACACACACCTTTTTTTTTTTTGTAAACTAAAGGGCAGTAAAGATCTGCCACCCTGCCAATGTCTAAACTAACAAGAGTCCAGATTTTTAGGTCTGGGGTTCTCTGGCAAGGCCTCAAGGCTGGCGATCTCCAGACTGATCATTCAGTAGGGATGTGCATTTGTTTTCAACGAATGTGCACTCTGCAATGCATATGTCCCTGTTCGTTTGATTCATGGGTTCACGAAATGCATGGCGACCCCCACAAATAAAACATATCATATTAGTTTAATTCTTTTGGTTCACAGTGATTTCTTAGCAGCCATTTGAAATACAAGAAGGCCATGTGGGAGTATCCATAGCAGCAACCAGCCCTTTCCTGTGAGTCATAAGTGACCTCACAGCCCTGTCATAGAGTAGGTCAGATAGGTTGGCAAGGAGATGAGAATGCAACCTATCAGAGCTAAGCATTTCTCTAATGCAGCCAGTCGCCACGCTCACTAGGTGCTCGGGCTCTGCTGCCGGAGGTTTGCTTGCTCCCTCGGAGCTCTGCCGGTTTGGCTTGCCTCTGTGACCGGCCAGGGTTCCAGCTTTTTTCCTTCTTCCCCTCGGTGGAGCTCTGAGGTAGTGCTTTTGCACTCCTTGGTCCCACCAGAGACTCCTCTTTCTCCCCCCCCCCCCCTTTTGTTTTTTTGTTCCTGCTCCCACGTGCAGCGGAGAAAAGTTTGTTTGTTTGAACTTCTCTCCTGCACGGCAGCCCAGCCTCCCTCCCCCGTTACCCCCTCCCCCTGTTTCCTTTTCCCTCCCCTCCCTGCTTCTGCTGTGGCTCTCTTCGGGCGCCTTGTTGGTTTTCTTCTCTGCCTGCGAGTTTCCTGCCGTCCCACCCTGCAGTAAGGTAAGAACATCTGGTGGTGGTCTTTTTTTTTTTTTTTTTTTTTCCTTGCCTTCTGGGGTACGGTGGGGGCTGGGCTCCGCCCGGAGAGACTCACAGCAAGGGCAGGGTACGTTTTGTCTGTGTCTGCCCTGCCTTGTTCCCTTGTCTGTGTCTGTTTTTTTCTGTTTTTCTCCCCATTTGGGTTCACTGTGATTAGCAGAGCCTGGTTTGGGCTTTTTTCTCCAAAGTTAAGCCTTCCTTTCTTACCTTTCAAGCCTGAGTTAGGCTTTTTCCCATTTGGTTTCCTTTCCTGCCCCTTCAGCCTGAGTTAGGCTGTTATTTTTTTCTGTTTGGTTTCCTTTTCTGCCCCTTCAGCCTGAGTTAGGCTGTTATTTTTTTTCTCTCCTGTTTAGTTTTTTTCTCCTGCCCCTTTAGCCTGAGTTAGGCTTCCCTTCCCCCGAGTTGAGGCTTTCTTTTCCTGTCCCTTAAGCCCAAGTTTGGGTTTTTTTCTCCTGAGATTAGGCTTTTTTTTTTTCCCTGCCCCTTAAGACCGAGTCCGGGCTTTTCTCTATTTGAGCTTGAGCTCTCCTTTCTTTTTTTTTTTTTTTCTCCCCTTAAGCCAGAGTTTAGGCTTCTTCCCCTGAGTTTGGGCCTTTTTTTTTTCCCCTGTCCCTCCAGCCTGCGTTTAGGCTTTTTTTTTTTTTTTTTTTTTTTTCCTCCTAAGTTTGGGCATTTCTTTTCTTGCCCTTTAAGCCGCAGCCCAGGCTTTTTCCTTCCCTGCCTGCCTCACGCCGGCTTTTGCAGCCCCGCCCATCTGCATTAGTTTCTCGTGGCCTCGTCCACGTTTTCTTTCTTTCCTATGCCGCGGAGGACTCCTAAGAGGGGCTCGGGGGAGGGTGGGGATCTCGAGGCCCTCGCGCTGGCTCGATTCGGGTATGTGCTCCCACCTGTGCCTGCCGATACCGCCCGAGCTGTGCCTCCCTCTACAACCCTTCATCTTGTGCCTCTGCTGCCAAAGCCCTCTGCCTCGGGGACCCTGGGGGGTGGGGAGCCTCCGACAACCACTGCTGCCCCTCCCGTGCTGGAGGTCCCTGACTCGCTTTCCTCTGGTCCTCCTTCCACCGTCAGACCCGCTAAGGCGAAAGCCCTGGTGCCCAAAGAGCCAGTCACCCGGTTCACGGCCCCCCACCCCATGCCAGGTCCCCCGGTTCCCTCCACGTCCCGTGATGCGACGCTCGTGCTGGTACCGCACCACCACGAAGATAGCATTGTCCCCCAATTTCTCTTCTCGCCATCGGGGGGCTGGGAATTGAGCGGGTCAGCCGAGGGGGTGGATAGCACCCATGCACCGGCTGTTGCCCCCCCTGGGACGCCTACTCCGGCGGGGGCTCGTGCCGAAAGCTTGGGGAGGGACTCGTCGAACCCCTCCGTTCTGGGTGGGTGCCCTCCTCCGGCTGTCTTCTCTACCCCTACAGGGTCCATACTTCCGACGGCCGCCGTTGTTCTCGCTGCCGCCCCCCCACCCGTCCGTCCGGACGCCGGGACCAGCTCCGCAGCCGGGACTCCCGCCGTCGATGATAGGCCCCCGAAGCCCGGGGGCAAGGCCAAGTCCAAAAGCATAACCCACGTTGAGCCCGGCTCCGTGGGCGGAGGTGTGACGCTACCGCATCCCATTCGGCCCGCCGTGCTGTCCTACGCGGCTGTGGCGGCGGGATGCGCCTCTGATTTGACTCCCCCTTCCCGTCCCCCTGCGGGCGCCGCCCCACCGCCGAGAGCCGGTCCCGCGCCCAGGACTGGTCTTAGCCGTCGCCACGGAGTCCGGTGTTCCATCCTCCCGGGTGAAGAACCCCAGGACTACGCCTCAGCGATGGCTCAGCTGGTGGGTGCCAGGAATCTCGTCTCTTGCGGAAAAATGTACGGCAAGGTGGTTATGTTTTTGGCCAACCTTGCCGCTACGCACGCGGCGCTGGTCACGGGGTTAGTGGTGAAGGGTATTTTTCACATTTTGGAACCCTTAGATGGCGTGGGGACGAAGGTCTTCCTCTCGAATGTCCCACCCTTCTTGCCCGACGCGCTGGCGGCCTATCTTGGTCGTCTCGGAGAGCTGAAGTCTCAAATTACCACCCTGCCGATGGGCCACTCGGACCGCGCCCTCAAACACGTTGAGTCTTACCGGCGCGCGGCCGTGCTCAAGCTGAAGGCGGGGCGGGAGGAGGCCGAGGGGGTTTTTGTCATCCCCCATCAGGGCTATGCCTATCGGATCTACTACGCAGCGGGGGAGGCGAGGTGCTTCTCGTGTAAGGGGGTGGGGCACACCCGCAAGGCGTGCCCCCTGGCCAGACCGCCCACCACGGCCACCCCCTCGGCGGCCGCAGAGCCGCGCACCTCAGCCACGACAGCCTGCCCGGCCCCTCCACGGAACGCCCCAGCTCCCTCGGGGCGTGGTCCGGCAGCCAGCGTCTCCGGAGTTCGAGAGGAACCCTGCCGTCCAGACACTGCCACGCCACCTGCCCCTCAAGCGCTGGCTGCGGGTGCCCAGCCCCGCCGGAAACGCACGAAGGCCCTGGCCCCTGCTGTCGCTGAGGTAAGCGTTCGGGGTGAACCTACCCTCCCCCCGCAATCATCTGCGCGGGGGGCTCCGGACTCCCGTGGTGGCGGCCCGGCGGTGGAGGTGTCTGCTGGTACCCCCTCGGGGGACCCGCCCCCCGTCTCCTTAGAGGCGGGGGGGCGCTCGTCCCGAGGAGGGTCCCCGGCCTCCTCCCACCGACGCCCCCACTGATGTTGCTTCATCTACTGCTGTGGCGCCTGTCCCCGCGGCCTCTTCCCCACCCGACTTGCGGAGTTCGGCTGCGGAGGTGGTCCCCGCTTCCGGCGGAGACACGCCTACTTCGGGTGTGCCTGAGGGCTGCGGCGGCGGCCCCTTACCGACTGACGGTCCCTCTTCCCCTGGCCCACAGGGGAAGAAAAAATGTAAGCTTGCCTTGTTAGTGACAGCGTCTGGGTCTCAGGGCGGAGTGTGCTCGCTGTCGGGTTTGGGCAAAAGGCGTGGGGAACCCCTCAGTGAGCCCGCGGCTCGGGTCGATAAAACCTACAAGGGTGATAGTCTCACCACTGCATGGCTGACGGCCGAGCGGCGAGCGCTGCGGCCCGCACTGGGCGACCCGCTGAGCGCTGACCGGCGGGAGCCTGACGCGTCCTCCACGGCTGCCTCGCCTGGGACCGCCATGCCCCGCATTGACCTGTCCTTCCGCTCCGTCCTGGACCCGAACGCGATTGACGGCGACGGCCCCTTCCTTTTCGGCCCCGGTCCCGGCCTCCCGAGGGCCCCCCTTCCCCCTCTCCCCCCGCCACCACCTGGTGCGACGCACCCGTTTAGTGCGGCACCTGGGGGGAAGGAGGGGAACCCCTCGGGAGAGGAGCCTGGTAAAGGCGGGGAACCAGGCTGTACCCCGGGGCTTATCCCCGGGGCCCACGGCCACGGTGGGGGGGAGGGAGGCCTGTCCCGGCCTATCGACGCGGGCGACTGTGACGAGATGGTGACTGATGCCGCCGCCCTCGATCCGACGGTGTGGCCCCTTTCCCCAGACGAACCAAGCGACCCCGCGCCACCGGTGGGGATCTCTTCTGTCGCGTTGTGTCCGGACCCCGGAGGTACTCCGGCTGCTAGCGACGGGGAGCTGGGGGACGTCGCGGCGCCCTCCTGCGAGCCGCGGCTCTCCTCCAGCGCGCCGGTAGGAGGCCCCCCGGCCCTTTTTCATCCGGGGTCGGGAGCGGCTCAGTTTGACCAGTCCTTACGGGGGGCGGTCTCTGAGCTCGACCGGCTCCTTAGAGCTACCCGCAGTTGGAAATTTCGTGTCGCTAAAGCCCTCGAGCGATGGCCGAGCAAGGAGCGCCTCCGGAAGATAGCGGGCGCGCTCGTGGCGCATCTCGAGGGTAGTAAACCTCCGGGGGCCAAGGACATCAAATGGGCTCGGAGGTTTTGTTCCGAAGTAGCTCCCTGAGGGGGCGCTTCGGCTGGGTGCACTTTTGTTTTTGTTCTGACAGAGGATGGCTCTGACTTTTAGCACTCTGAATGTCAACGGCTGCAGGGACGGCCTCCGCAGGAGCTGGGTGCTCTCCTATCTTCGGAAGGGAGGGTACTCCGTAAGTCTCCTGCAGGAGACCCATACCGCTCCAGAGGACGAGGCGGCTTGGCTTCTGGAGTGGTGTGGCAGGGCGTTTCTTAGCCACTCCAGACATGCCGGGGGAGTGGCCGTCCTGCTCGCGGAGTCCCTGCAGGCAGACGTGCTATCGGTCCGATCTGTCGTGCCTGGCCGGATGCTACACTTGCGGATCCGCGTCGGTGGCTGCACGGTCCATTTGATCAATGTGTATGCCCCGAACGATGGACCCGCCAGGTTGGTGTTCTTTCGCCGTTTGTCGACCCTATTGCAGACCTTGGATGCGACGGAGGAGGTGGTGCTCGGGGGTGATTTTAATTGCACCCTCGAAGCTGCCGACCGTTCTGGCGTGCAGCCGCACCCCGCCTCCGCCGCATACTTGGGGGAGACGATCCGTCGCTTCTCCCTGGTCGATGCCTGGCAGCTGCATCACCCGGCTGGCTCCCCCTCCTTCACCTATGTGCGAGTGGGGGAGGGACGAATCAGCCGCTCTCGGATCGACCGGCTCTATGTCACGGGCTTCTTAAAGTCACGGACCCTTTCGAGTGCCATTGAGGTGGTGGCCTTCTCGGACCACCATTTGGTGTTCGTGAAGGTGAGGCTCGACTCGGCCGGGCCTCGGGCCACCCACTGGCATTTCAACAACTCCTTATTGGAGGAGGAGGGCCTCGTGGCGGCGATCCGGGAGTTCTGGGTGGAATGGCGCACCTTTGAGGGGGACTTTGCCTCACGGTGCCTGTGGTGGGATGTGGGGAAAATCCACCTCAAACGGCTCTGTCAGGACTACGCCAGGGGCGTTAACAGGGAGCGACGTGGGGAGATCTGGCGCTTGCAGGGGGAGGTGCTAGATCTCGAAGCGGACCTCTCTGATGTTGAGGATCAGGCTCTGCGTGATGAATACATGGAGAAGAAGTGCGCCCTCCGTCACCTCGAAGAGCGGCGAGGCCGGGGGGCGTTCGTGAGGTCGCGGATCCATTTCCTTCGGGAGATGGACTGCGGCTCGCGCTTCTTCTTTGGGTTGGAGAAGAGGAGGGGTGCCCAGAAGCAGATCACGGCACTGGTGGCTGCCGACGGGGCCCCCTTCAGTGATCCGGAGAGGATTCGGGCGGAGGTCTGGGACTTTTACTCGACCCTCTTCTCCCCGGATCCCGTCGACCCGGACGCCTGCAGGATCCTGTGGGAGGGGCTTCCCTCCGTCAGGCAGAGCAGCAGAAACGCGCTGGACGAGCCTTTGAGTCTGGCGAACCTTTCTGAGGCCCTGAACCAGATGCCCAACAACAAAACGCCGGGCATCGATGGTCTGACGGTTGAGTTTTTTCGCCATTTTTTTGATCTGCTGGGACCTGATCTCCTGCGGGTCCTGGCGGAAGCCCTGGAGAACGGAGAGTTGCCGCTGTCGTGTCGCCGAGCGGTTTTGACGCTGCTCCCCAAGAAAGGGGATGCCCGCGACTTGCGCAACTGGCGACCCGTTTCCCTCCTTTGCACGGACTATAAGATCCTAGCCAAGGCGCTTTCGCTGCGGCTAGGGCCCGTGCTTGCTCAGGTGATCCACCCGGACCAATCCTACACGATCCCGGGCCGCTCGATTTTTGATAGCATCTTTTTAGTCCGGGATCTCATTCATTACTGTTGTAGGATGGACCTGTCGGTGGCCTTTCTGTCTCTGGACCAGGAGAAGGCCTTCGACAGGGTGGATCACGGTTATCTCATGAGGACCCTGCAGGAATTCGGCTTCGGCCCCCGATTCGTGGGTCTTCTCCGCCTCCTGTACGAGTCCGCAGAGTGTCTGGTAAAGGTAAATTGGTCCCTAACAGCGCCTCTGGCGTTTAGGAGAGGAGTACGTCAGGGCTGTCCCTTGTCCGGGCAACTGTACGCGCTGGCCATTGAACCCTTCCTGTGCTTATTGCGCAGGAAGCTCACTGGCTTGGCGTTGCAGGACCCCGGACTTCACCTCACCCTCTCCGCTTACGCCGATGACGTGCTCCTCCTGATTTCGGACCCGCTTGATATGGCGAGGATGCGCGCCTGCCAGCGGGTGTTTTCATCCGCATCCTCTGCCAAGATCAACTGGGCCAAATGCTCGGGGCTTGTGGTAGGACTGTGGCAGAGGGGCGAGCTCCCGAGCGAATTTGGTAATTTTTCTTGGAGCCGGGAGACCCTAAAATATCTGGGTATCCACCTCTCCACAGCGGAACCCACGGCCGATGCCAACTGGCAGGAGCTCGATGTGAAGGTCGATGCTCGCCTGCGGTCGTGGGCAGGGTTGCTACGGTTGGTGTCCTACCGCGGGCGGGTTTTGGTGGCGAATCAGCTTGTGTCCAGCATGCTGTGGCACAGGCTGACCGCCCTGACTCCCCCCACGGGGTTCCTTGCCCGGACCCAGAGGAAGTTGCTGGACTTCTTCTGGGCCGGCAGGAAGCACTGGGTCTCCGCGGGTGCCTTGGCCCTTCCATTGGAAGAGGGCGGACAGGGACTCGTGTGCCTTCAGAGCCAGAAGCACGCCTTCCGCCTCCAGGCCCTGTGGAGGTTTCTGTATGCAGATCCGCCCCCGTTGTGGCGCCCCCTGGCAGCTTTTTTTTTTTCGCCAGGTGGGCGGGTTACAGTACGACTGGCAGCTGTTTGTGATAAAGGCGGGAGGGTACGACCACGACCTCTCGTCGCTGCCGTCTTTCTATCAAGAAGTTTTTAAGTCCTGGAGCATGGTTTCCGTGACGAGGCGGCCGGCGGTCCCCACGGAGGATTTTTTGGAAGAACCTCTCCTCCACAACCCTGCTCTGGGTGTGGAGGTCTTGGAATCCCCCTTGGTATGCTGTCGGTTGGCCTCGGCCGGAACCACCAAGGTCGGTCACCTTTTGTCTCAGGACCGTACCTCCTGGATGCACCCACTCATCCTGGCGCAGCGGATGGGCCTTCCGGATCCCGCCCCTGCCACCGCAGCGCTAGAGGCCTTACGAGCTCAGGGTGCCTTGTGCACGAGTCTCTTTCAACAAGGGGGGGGTCTGCAGGCCGGAGGTCCCCGTGGTTTTTCCGTCCTCCCCCTCCGGACCTGAGTATAGGCCCCATTCATTGGGACCCCCCTCTCTCAGCCCGACCCCTTCCCTCGCGGCCCCTCAGCAGGTTACACCTGTTCCCCGAGGTCTCCTTCGAGGAGTTTGGGAGGAAGGCAATGTATTTGTTGTTTCTTCATATAGTCCATTACCTGGCGCTAATTGCCCGTCCTGATACCATTTGGAGAGGAACAATAGGCGGGGATCGGGGACCCCGATGGCGAACCTTTTATACCCCTCTGATCCCACGGGGGAGCGCGGACCTGGCGTGGCGGGTGGTACACGGGGCTATCCTCTCTGGCCGGGTGATGGCAGCCGTCCGTGGCACTGCGGCTTGCCCCTTTTGCCAGGTACCAGAGACGGTGCCACATATCTACTGGTTCTGCCCCCGCCTCACTCCGTTCCTTAGTTTCCTCAGGAACCTCATGCTGCAATTTTGGTTGTCATTCTCTCCCCACCTTCTGGTCTACGGCTACACCGCGCCAGGGAGCCCGGCGACTCGTTGCCGAGCGCGGTTGGTGAACTACCTCCTGGCCGAGGCCAAACAGGCCATTCGATGTACGAGGGAGGCTCAGCTGGGAGGGGAGCGTCCACCTGCCTGTGAGGTTTACTTCAGGAGTCTGGTCCGATCCAGGCTGCGGGCGGAGCACGCAGTGGCGGTCCACCGGCACACCATCCCGCTATTCTCTGCCACCTGGGCTGTCCGCTGCGTCCTCTGCCCGCCCCCCCTCCCACCCGCTTACACTCTGCGCCTTTTCATTTAGGTGCAGCGCTCCGGCGACCCTCGCTCCTTCCCCTTTTTGGGTTGCTGGCTTCGAGACTTCTGATGATGTGCTAAAGGTCACGGGCTGCGGCCGTTGTGATTCCTTTCTGCCCTAGGGCAGTGTGTTTTGGCTGAGGGCTGTCTCGCACCAGTCCTCCCCTGGGTTTTGTGCCTTTCGACAACTTGGCATCTTGTTGATCCGAGGCTGTGTTTTGTTTGTTCCTTGCTCAGCGCTTCCTCTACGGGATGTAGACGGCGCTGAGCGGACTTACTTCATTTTTTCTGGCCAGCGCAGGGCGCCTACGGCGCCCTGCCCTGGTGCCTTGTTTCAAATAGGCTCACTCAGTGCTCTATGATGCTGTTCCTGCTGATGCTGTACTATTTATACCTTAAGCACGTGCCGTGTCACGCGCTTTCTTTTAGGGTTTTGCCTGAAAAGGTCGTTGCTTTTGAGTCGCTCCAAGTGTCTCAAGTCTGTATTCAATTGCTAGCTATATTGATAGAATTTTCCATTGAAAAAGATATTTGTTTGTTTTTGCTGCTGTGCCAGCCAGGCTTTTTTTGACTGCACTTATTTTTATTGAATTCAGACTGTCTCTCTATCTCTCTCACTGAGACAAGCTGCCAGCAGTGGAATTTTGCTGCTGATCTTACCCCCATGGGTAGGTTACAGGCACAGGCAAAGTTTGGGTAGTGTGGGTGGGAGATAGTGTGAGTTGGTAATTTCAAACAAGAAGCAGAATCACTACGAATTGTGCTTGCTCAGGCTTCCAGTCTTTTCTCTGCAGTTTCATTTTTTTGTGCACATACAGCAGACTCAGTTGTAGTGTTAAAGCAAGGCACTGCACTGTGTCTGTGTAGTTTTCCAGACTCACATATATTGGTACAGCGGTGCCATGGAGGAGCTGAGTTTCAGAAGTGCCACCTTGGCTGACATCATCCCTATAGTTAATTTTCTGGAGGAAAATTTGGAGGGCTTTAAACAGGAAGAGGGAAAGACAGCAGAGGTGCTACACTGTCTAGCCTTTTTGCAGAAGCATGTCCAAGAGAGATTAAGACCTTTAACAAAAGACCACACATACATGCTCGCCACAGTCTGTGATCCCTATGTGAAAGGGAAACTCGCCCTACAGTACGATTGTCTCACATTTGTGAAGGACCTGCTGTTAGTAAAAGTCCATGAACAAGAGTGCCATAGACTGAGACAGATTAGGCATGAAGCAGAGGAGGAAACAGCGGGCACTTCAGAGAGTAGTGCAAGCCCAAGCAGGAGCAGCACTCTGTCAGCGACAGCTAGTACTTCCTCCTCCACTTCAGTACGCCAAAGCCATGTTGCACCTAAAAAAGCATCTGTTCTGGAATGGGCTAGAGTGAAAGCAGCTGGCAAGAAGGACTCTCAGCCCACCCAAGCAAAGGAGACACCAGCACAAATGTCTGTGACACGGTATCTCTCAGAGCCCACAGAGAACATGCAGACAGATCTGCTGGCATATTGGGCACACAATCCATTGTCTGGCCACACTCAGCCAAAGTGGCTCAGTGATCTCTGTCATGTCCACCAACCAGTGTGCCCAGTGAACGTGTATTTTCAATGATAGGAGATATCATGAGCCCTCACGGCTCAAGGCTGGCACCAGAGTTGATGGAAATGCTAGTGTTTTTAAAAATAAACATGCCTTTCCTTTGGTTTCCTAATTTTCCCTGTGAATGGCAAGATGAATAAAAGCAATGTAAAGCCTTGCAGCAGCTACAACTGCCTCATATGCTCAAGATAATATCAGCACATGTACCTGACCTCAAACCCTGTGCCTGTCTGTCCAGCCCTTTTGTCACTACAAGGGCATGACCTCAAATGCTGTGCCTGCCCATCCAGCCCTTACGTCACTACAAGGGCCTGACCTCAAATGCTGTGCCTGCCCGTCCAGCCCTTACATCACTACAAGGGCATGACCCCAAATGCTGTGCTTGTCTGTCCAGCCCTTACGTCTCTACAAGGGCCTGACCTCAAATGCTCTGCCTGCCCATCCAGCCCTTACGTCACTACAAGGGCCTTATCTCAAACACTGTGCCTGTCTGTCCACTCTCCAGCCCTTACGTCACTACAAGGGCCTGACCCCAAATGCTGTGCCTGTCTGTCCACTGTCCAGCCCTTACATCACTACAAGGGCCTAATCTCAAATGCTGTGCCTGTCTGTCCAGCCCTTACGTCACTAGAAGGGCCTGACCTCAAATTCTGTGTATGTCTTTCCAGCCCTTACATCACTACAAGTGCCTGACCTCAAATGCTGTGCATGTCTGTCCAGCCCTTACGTCTCTACAAGGGCCTGACCTCAAATGCTGTGCCTGCCCATCCAGCCCTTACGTCACTACAAGGGCCTGACCTCAAATGCTGTGCATGTCTGTCCAGCCCTTACGTCTCTACAAGGGCCTGACCTCAAATGCTGTGCCTGCCCGTCCAGCCCTTACGTCACTACAAGGGCCTTAACCCACAATGCTGTGCCTGTCTGTCCACTGTCCAGCCTTAACATCACTACAAGGGCCTGATCCCAAATGCTGTGCCTGTCTGTCCAGCCCTTACATTTCTACAAGGGCCTGACCTCAAATGCTGTGCCTGTCTGTCCACTGTCAATCCCTTATGTCACTACAAGGGCCTGACCTCAAATGCTGTGCCTGTCTGTCCAGCCCTTATGTCACTACAAGGGCCTGACCTCAAATGCTGTGCCTGTCTATCCAGCCCTTACATTTCTACAAGGGCCTGACCTCAAACGCTGTGCCTGTCTGTCCACTGTCAATCACTTACGTCACTACAAGAGCCTGACCTCAAACGATGTGCCTGTCTGTTCACTGTCCAGCGCTTTCCTCACTACAAGGGCCTGATCTCAAATGCTGTGCTTGTCCGTCCAGCCCTTACATCACTACAAGGGCCTGACCTCAAACGCTGTGCCTGTCTATCCAGCTCTTACATCACTACAAGGGCCTGACCTCAAACGCTGTGCCTGTCTGTTCAGCCCTTACGTCACTACAAGGGCCTGACCTCAAACGCTGCTGTCTGTCCACTGTCCAGCCCTTACATCACTACAAGGGCCTGACCTCAAACACTGTGCCTGTCCGTCCAGCCCTTACATCACTACAAGGGCCTGACCTCAAACGCTGTGCCTTCCCATCCAGCCCTTACATCACTACAAGGGCCTGACCTCAAATGCTGTGCCTGTCTGTCCAGCCCTTACGTCACTACAAGGGCCTGACCTCAAACGCTGTGTCTGTCTGTCCAGCCCTTATGTCACTACAAGGGCCTGACCTCAAATGCTGTGCCTGTCTGAGTTTAGTTCTAGTATTTCTAATTTCAGTTTCATGTATTTGTGCATCACTTCTTTACAGAATATTCTTTTTCCTGTTTTGCAACATTTGGAATGTAAGAACATAAAAATCTGACTTAAGATGTTTGTTTGGAGCTTGCATATTTCATATGCTCAATAGTTTTCATGACCTTCATAATATGGGACATTTTCCCTACATCTTTCTTAGGTGCCAACATTAATGTTTCTAGTACTATAGAAAACTGGTGGTAGTTGCACTCTAGTTCATCCTTCGTGTTCCCATAGTTTACAGAGGCACTGTGTAGGGTACATTGTAGATTTGGACTTAAGTAGCAGTTTTCTTATTTCTGAGAGCTCTTCCAGTTCCTTTGTCATCATCTGAAGTGCATAAGCAGTTGATTGATTGATTTATGTATGTATGTATGTATGTATGTATGTATGTATGTATGTATGTATGTATGTATGTATTTTTATATACCACGGCACATTCGGAACATCCCCTCGGTTTACAAGTAACATAATGCAGCAACAGGCTTTACAAGAAACACATAATTGGTATAATATAGCAACAGGCTTTAAGGAGCAAACATATAGAATACAGTACAAACATATAGGACAGGCTTTACAGAGCAAACATATAGAATAACAGGAACTGATTAACAATGGAAATATATACAGAAACTATGGTGACAATAGTAATGCTTTACCAGTTAATAACTTCTGGGTATTCACTAGACGCCAACGGAAACACCACACTTTCGGGGCGAACCCATTTCAGGGAGCCCTTTCCTACACAAAGGAAAGGGAACATTCCCTGGGTGTAGCCAGCCTATATCTTAGTGCCTGCCGACCCATGTTGAACCAGAACCATTGTTCACATGGAAACCTCCTCTACGTTGACTCTCCACTCTTGCCAAGGCTCATGCCCCACTTTAGGGGTGAACCCATTTCAGGGAGCCCTTTCCTGCGCAAAGGAAAGGGAACTCTCCCCGGGTGTAGCCAGCCTATCTCTTAACACCTGTTGACCCATGTTGAACAGCTGTTCACATGGAAAACTCCTCCGCCTCAGCCTTCAAAATTCTCATTTGTATATCTGCTATGTCCACCAGATTTTAAAAGACCAGCGAGAGCTCACTAGACACCAACAGAACTACCACACTCTAGAGGCGAACCCATTCTAGGGAGCCCTTTCCTGCACAAAGGAAAGGGAACTCTCCCCGGGGCCAGCCTGTCTTGTCCCTATCAAAACCACAGGGACCTGACTACCTCAGCTCTGCCAGCCTGTCTTGCCCCTATCAAAACCACAGGGACCAGACTACCTCTGCTCTGCCAGCCTGTCTTGCCCTTATCAACTTTCTGCCACTCTGCCTTGATGCCATACACCAGACGACTCACTCTACTCCTTATGGTGTTCTTGCTACTATCATGGTTCCTCAGTGTGATGGTGCTAGTCTTTCTGCTGCTTTGTCACTTTATCGGCACCTTGTGGTTTTTTCTGACACTCTTATTGCTTACTATGTTCCCCCTTCATTGTGCTGTAGGATGTTGATGCCACTTGTCTTGCCACTTTGCCTGTCATGCTGCCTTCGAGTGTTTATGCAACTGTTATTGGTGCTCTCTTTTGAAGCTGTGGTGTGTTTTTGACACTCTTGCTGCTGCTTTGCACATCTGTTAAAGCACTCTTGCCACTCCTGGTACGCCTTTGCCCCTGTACAGTGCCTTAGGCTATTCATGCCACTTTGGTGCCACTTTGCCACAGTCTAAGTACATTGGAGCTCTTTTCTCGTTCTGATGATTGCTCCCCAGATGTTTCATCAGAATTGATAAGAAAACCCCAATTCTGCAGCCAAAAATAGGCTGCAAATACTTCCCCCATTGAATTTAATGAGAAAATGAAAAACGAATGAAACTAATAAACAAATTGTTTTTTTCCCCCTATGAAACTAATGAAACAAATTTTGGTCCTGGTGAAATGAAAAACTAAATGAAACAATTTTTTTCCTTCTGCACATCTCTATCATCCAGCACTCGACAGCCCAGTCCTCTGTGAGGTGCCACAAGGTCATCAAGTCATCATCTGCATGGTCCCAGGAGCTTCCTGACTCCTCCACAGTCCTGGTCAGCTGAAAGAGTACACCACAAAATAAAACAAAAGGACCGCTTCTGGCGCGGCCACGCTGAGATCACGAAAGACATTCAGAGAGCATGGCACCATTGAGAAAAGAGAAAAACACTCACTTGTGCGAGGTGCCCATAATGCATGAGAACTCTCTGACCCAGCTTTTTTTGATGGTCCAGTCAGCTGGGAGAAGCCTTGGGTGAGTGCCATCGCGCAACCATGAGCACCCCCGTGACAACCAGGCATTGATGAGAAGCCGCTCCAAGTCCAAATGTCATCAACCGGCCCATGGCGCACAGCCTTTCCTCAAATATGAAAAACTTTATGGAGCCAGAAACAGTAAATGGAGTCAAGAACTTGCAAAATAGCGAACCCAAACTTCAATGAACTGCAGGGGAAAGAAAGAAAAATGTAAACCTCCAGCTAAGAAGAGTTTAAGGCAGCTGGTTCAGAAAAGCTTTCGCTGATGCAACTTTATCAAACAGGAAAGCTTTACCATCTGACCAAATGCGTAGCCTTGCAGGGTACTAGAGGGCAAATTTCACTTGCTTTTTCACCAAAATGGCACACAGAGGGTTAAGTTCTTTCTTATGCTGGGAGACCCCTGAGGAACAATCTTGAAACAAGCAGACCAAAATATCTCTAATTCTGTGGTAAATGTGGATCACTCGTTGCTTCTGAGACCTCTTTAGAAATCTAGCTATCACAATGCGAGGTCTGGTCTCTAACTTGCTGCTTTCCCATTCTCTCACACCCGCCCCCCCACCCCATAATCTCTAATCTGGGGCTGAATTCTGAGAGCTTTGAATTCAATTCTGTAATTTGCTCCAAAATGTAATTCAGTCTGCTATCACAGTCACTGTTACCTCTGAGATCACCTCATTGCTGCTTGGAACACCAGCCTGCTTGTTGGTCTTGGAGGCCATTTTGTTAGCCAGCACTCATGATTTTTCTCACTCCTTTTTCCCAGCCTTTAGGGGCATAATCTGCAGCAATTTATGCATGTACTTGCCAATCAACATAAGCTGAGCAGATTCTGTAAAAAATATCTGATTTTGGAGGGAGATGGCTCAGATTGCTCACGATTTTTGGGGGATGGCACCCGGAGCTAGGAAGAGCATGTCTATCCCAGCTCACCATATCATGTGACCTCCTGCATTCTATACTTTTGTTGTACAGTTCATTTGAATAATCTTTAATGTTGTTCTGCATCTGTTAATCAAGGAGGGATGATTGTTGTGGAAGGTTGTACAGGGTTTAGGGAGAGGTAGAAGTACCACAAAATTAGACATTCCTCTTCAACCTTGTAAACCTGGTAAATACATTACTAACATCAAGTCTTGACTTCCCCCATAATTTACTTACTGTACTAACAATAGGCTATTTCATGCTTTACCATCAAGAAGTCAAAGAGCAGCAGAATTAGAAGATGAAAGAAAGCAGGTAGAACTCTCTGAAGGAAGAGGGTCAAATTAAACCAATACAGCTTTTGGTCTTCCTGGCCTTAATAGCCTCCTTTATGTTTAAATCTTTGTATTAAGAATAAAGAATATTACAAACAACTACCTGATGCACATCTGTTTCTGATGCCCATCAAATTTTCATAATAGGTACATCAAATATAAAACTGGAATTTTTTAAACATTTTATATAAAACTCCAGACAAATGAGATCCAGTTCAAGAAAACAGACCTGGAGATATGGACCCATCTCCCCTTCCCACCTGCCTCTCCTACAGATCAACATTCTAAAGCATAAAACCATAAAGCATCTCATCTTCACTAGATAGGGACTGGAATTACCCATCTTACAATATGGAGTGATCTTCTAACTAAGTCATATCAAAAAGTAATTCTCTACATTAGGGATAATTAATTATTTCACTATTAGCTGTAGGTGGTCAAAGGAAATGTGTTGCGCCTGTCGGTCGCAGATGGCTGTGACCTTTTATGCTCACCTCTTTTTTCCCTGCACCGTCAATCATTGGGAGAATGGCAACCTCCGCCAACCAACACCGACTTCCCCAGCATCCTCGGGTCAGCGTGGGCGCTGCCGACCGCCATCTTACTTCCGGCATCACCTAGGCATGCGCGCGTGCCCAGGGCCTCCTTAGGTATACGTCATGTTGGGAACCTCGGGGGCGTCCCCTACTGATGACGTTAGCAATGCTAGTGTACTTATACTGACTGGCCCATTGCTAAGACGAGTTAGCAAGGAGTTCTTTTGCTTTTTAAATCCGTTCTAACTTGAATCTTCTGTTCCAGACTCTCCTCATGGCATTCGGACGCTCTGAGTACCCGCTCCTTGTGGGCTATTCCACTTCTTGGCTATCCGCTCCTTGGTGGGCCCTGCTGCCTGGGACTTCCTGACCCGCTCCTTGGGTATCTCTGCTGGGATTTCCTTGTGTGATTACATTCTCCAAAGTCTATCAACTTTGCTGAAGATTCTACGGCGTACCCCTTTCCTCGGGCCACTACCGTTCTTCAGTCTGTTTACACTACTCAATCTGTGCCTCTGGATATTGCTCCATCTGTACAAGGTCTACGGCCTGATTCCTGTATCACAGACCTCTGCCTCCTTGGCATCTATAGTACAGTTTCCTCGGCATACCCTGTGCTGCGGGCCACTACTGGATCTGCACTCAGAGGTATTTCCATCAGTCTGCAGGAATCTCCTGGTGTACCCCGTGCTGCGGGCCACTACCAGATCTTCATATCTATAGTATCATCCTGACTACTGCATTTGCTCAAAGACTGTGTATGTTACATTTCCCGTTCCTCGGGTTATGTACTATCTTTTCTCCCTAACACAGTCTCTCTCACAGCTGTGTCCTATGTCGCTGAGACCATGCCCACCGACGGTGAGGCCTATGGGGTTCCACCCTGTGGGTGGAGACATCTCTCACCTCAGCCTGGGATTCACAACTTCATCAAAACCATAACAAAATGTAAACTTTCCAAATTTCCAGACATCTTGTATTCTATCCAGATGAGTCCAAGGACTTACATTTTTCCATCTGCATTAAATTAGGTAATAAATTTCTCCAATGCCAAAAGAAAGAAGACTCGGCTTCTCTCCAATCCCATAAAATTCCTTTTTCCCCTATTATACATGCTTTCCTAACAATTTAAGGGGATTTCCCTTAAATCCTATAGCAGATGCATCATTAAACAGTACCAAAACTGGAGTAAACTTGAGTTGCTTTCCCATTATATGACTTAAGAAATGTTCAATTTTCCTCTAATTCTGATTAATTAACCAAAACATATGCCCCCAAATCCACATTCTTTCTTACACTTCTGACATAAATATTTCAGATATACTTGCCTTAAATGCCTGAATTTCGAGTAGCTGAGTAGGTTGCATTGAGTTTCTCTCAAAGCAAAATTAATAGTCAATTTAGGAATCCTTTTAAAACTCCCTATCAATTATAACTCGGTATAAGTCCCTTGCAATTCCTTATTTCACTTATCCACTAGGCAGTCAATACCCTTTTTTTCTTTCCAGCTTCCCAAGAGACTTATTTATCAAGGAAACTGAAATCTTATACTGTTCTTCTAATTTAAAGAAATCCTCCAGTTGTAGACTCAATCCATCTGAGAGACTATCTATCCCCAATGAAAGAACATAATGTTGCAGTTGCAAATAGGTGTAGAAATCCTTCTGATCCAAATGATGTTGCTTTAAATCTTAAAATTGAACTGAAGTTCCTCCATTATTTGCAACATGTAAAAATGTTCTTAATGCCCTTCTGAGCTCAGGTCTCAAAGACTTTATATTGATCTCCCAGTGAGAAATCATAATTACCCTGCAGTGGTAAAAACAAACTTACCATGTGACTATCACCAAATTTCACACAAAGAAACTTCCACATCATCCTAAGAAGAGCATAAAGGACACAAGCACTAAGATGAGGCAACAATGCTTTTGACATTGCATACAAATTATTTGATATTCTTAGGATCCTTCATTTTCAGTTTAAACTGATTGCTATCCATAAATTCACAGATTTTTACAAAAGTGACAATCAGTTTAAACTGATATTCACCCTAATTTTAGGAGGATTAAAAAGTTGCTCCAGAGCTGCAGATACAGTGTCTCAAGGCTTCCAGCTACTGCTGAAAGCCTTTTTGGATCAAAGTACATGCTGTGTTTCAAGACCCACCCTCCACCAGTGGAAGTGCTCACCCTTCGGTGCTGCTCATGCCATGTTTCAAGTTCCGCCTTCTCACCCACTAAAGTAGCCAAAGTGCCTGCTGTCTGGTAACATAAATGATTTTGAAGCAGGCCCTGTTCATTAGAAGCACTGCCTGTTCTGCTCAAAAGCAGAAGTGTAGTGCTTCAGAGCGCAGGAGCCTCAATATTTAAGCATGCTGCCGAAGGAGAGAGAAGCCTGGCACTACCACCAGTATGGATGAATGTTGTTGCACTGTGAGGGAGGGGGGAGAGGGAGATTATTGGCGAGGTGTGGGGGGGGGGGGGGGGGGGAGGAGGGGGGGATATGCTAAGCAGGGGATGGGGTAGAGATAAGGATGCTGCTGAGTGGGTGGGTGGGAGAATCTGCTTAATATTTTATTGTCCTGGCTTCTGTTCACCAAAATAAACTCCAATATTTACCTGGAAAAATAAGGAGTCTTTTTTTTTTTTTCAAATGATTTTCTCCTGTTTTTGTTGTTGTCATAATAAACCCAGATACATTCTTAAGAAAAATAAAGAACAATAAAAACTGAAAATAAAGGTTTCCTACATATCCTCCAAGATATGTTTCTACTTCCACTGACATATATCGTACATCAGTCCTTAAGATGATATAAGATACAGGACATATATGCTTCCAGATTAGGAAACCCAATTTTCTAGATTATGAAGGATCTATTATGCGGGGCAAGGGTATCCTAACTCTTTTTGTCCCTTTTAAGAATTTAGAGAGCAATCTATAAAAAATCTTTACATCTTTTTTCAACAAATGTAATGGCAAAATCTGCAACATATAGAGACATCTAGGAAACATAACCATCTTGAACAAACTTATTTTACCTAAAGGTAAATGTAAAAATTGCCATTGCTGCAAGGTGAGTCTTTGTTTCATAAGTAAGGAAACATCAAATCTATAAAGCCACCTGAACTCAAATGGTTAGATAATACCCAAGTATTTAAATGAACTGGAGGATCATTTCATGGGAAAATCCTCGCCCCCATTAACCTCTTGTAGACTAGTCCCTTGCCAAAGCTTCATACTTATCAAGATTCAGTCTTAAGCCTGAGAAAGAATCAGAAAAAGAAAGTTCCTGTATCAAACTAGATAAGGAACTCGCATAATTATTCACGTGCACAAAAATATTACCTGCAAAGGCCCAAAGCTTAAACTCCTGAGTCTCCAATTTGATTCTTTCTATACAAGGGTTTTCCTGAATTTTCTTCAAAAGTGGCTCAAGTGAGAGGAAAAACAATAATGGGGACAAGGGCACCCTGATGCATTCTCCTGAAATGATTAAATCCATCCATCCTAGTGCCATAGACCAGAACCATGGCCTTAGGGTTAGAATAGAGCAAGCACACAATGTTAACAAAGCTCCCATATAAACCAATCTTTTCCAGTACAGAAAACAAATAACTACAATTTATGCAATCAAAGGCTTTCTCTGTATCGAAGCTGATTAGAAGTTACTGAGAATCTAATAGAGCAGCTTTTGCCATAGAAGCAAAAAATCTCCTCAGGCTGATTAGGAGATGCCTTTGACATACAAATCTCACTGTTCGTCCATATTTAGACCAGGCAGGATCTCATTAACTTTCTTTAAATCAGAGATAATCTTGGCTGGAATGTAATATCTTCCTCCTATATTATAAAGCAGTTTCTCTCAAGCTAGACCTGGAGTGCCCCCTAGCCAGTCTGATGTGATGTGTTTGCAATTAATAGCACCCATCATATTACGTAGACTGGCAGTGACAGCCCCTTGTGAAGGCCTTTCATTCCGTTCTCTGAGTAGGAAAAATGATAATTCCTAATTCATCTTGGTAGGTCTTGTACAACTTGCCTAAAACACCTGGAAAAGGTGGATTCGGTCTACTAAAGCCAGAAGGGATCCATAGGCTAGGAAATGAAATGAAGTCAAGAACATGACAAGTCCAGCTATAGCATGAGATCTGGTTGTCAGACCATCAATGTCATTCTTCATTTTTTTTTTTAATGTAATCCCTTTTCTACTTGCAAATAAAACCAGGAGGTATATCTAAAGGCTGCTGAGCACACAGCCCATGAGGCTTTCAATGTTTTTTTCAGCAGTGGAGGAAAGACTTGCTTCAGGGACTTAGGAATGGTTACCTTCTCTTTATATCCTCTAATAAAATATATCCATAACAGTCTGGATTGTTTAAAAAAAAAAAAAATCTTTACTGAGTTACTTTCGGAATGGTGATTATTTAACAAGTACACCTTCTTCTGGAAACATTCACAGCAGAACAGGATGCTGATTATTTAACAACAGGTATATCTTCTTTTGGAAGCATGCATAGCAGAGCAGAAAATTTCAAAAAAGTCACAAAAACACCGTTGATTAATGAACAGTCCTATCAGGATATTTCCAGGGATTCTTTTTTAATACCTGAATCAGCCTGATGATTTCTTCTTCTCCACTGAACTCCTCTGAATAGGCAAGTATATTCCCTGCACCAGAATGAGATCCTTCTCACTCTAGTGGCTCTCCACTGAGATTTTTCTGACAGTTCACACTGGTAGAAGTCTCTGTTGCTGTTGTTCTAGGTCTAGAATATCTCCAGATGCAGAGCTGTTCCTGGATGTATTTCCATTTGTCCACAAAACACAGATCTGGGAAACAGAATAAAATACCTGGGATAGGTGCCCCTCAAAAGGAATCTTACCAAGATTTCTTTGAAAAGGGGATGTCCAAAATTAATAATAAAAATAAAAGTGACTTAGGTTCCTGGGTTGCAGACAGAGCTTGTGAGACATGACTGAGATTTGGTTGGGAAAGGAAACAATGGTGAGAGAGAGAGGCCCAAGCAGAGAGAGAAGGCACTGGAACAGCTGCAATGGGGGGGGGGGGGGGGGGGGGGGGGGTAGGGGGTTGTGTCACTTAGAAGAGGCATCAGGCCACTGTGAAAGACTGCCCACTTGCCTTGGTGGCATGGTATCAGAGAGAGACAGGAATGGTGGCTGAGGCAGTGTAGGTAAGCTGAGATTGAGAGACCTGTGGGGCTGCGAGGGAGAGCGGCAATAACAGAATAGCTGGGAGCCACTGAGGAGGAGATACAGCAGTAGCAGCCGCAGTGGTAGGCTACAATGAACGAAGGAAGACTGTTGCCCTGAAGCGCCACCAGTAAAACAAAAATGCCATGATTGGTGTCAGGGGGCCTAGGGGAAGCCCCCAATGCAGAGAAGCTGACTAGACCACAGTCCTGCTGACATCTCTAATGACAAAGAGAATCTGAATGGGGGCCCTGACACACGCGATAAACCTTTAGAAAATAACTCCCTTAAAGTGCTTATAGCAAGTCACAGCCCTTCACTATAAGAGTAAGCTCATTGGAGTGCAACAATAAAAAAAAAGAAAAACTGTAAAATAAAAGTGACATGAGCATGAAAGCCTCTCACTTGCAGCAGAATGAGTTAGTCATCTAGATTCTAGAGTGTGATAGAATGCAGCATTTGATAGGGACCTGCCCTTGTCATTAGATAGGGGAGATTATAATTATTCTTTAATTTCTTACTTAATTAATTTTCAGTATATAACAAGACTTTGAAGAAATATACATCTGGGGAAAACACATACATTAGTTGCAGAAGACAAGACAGTCATAGGGAGTTAGTCTTTATTTTTATTTTATTTGAGAATAGAGTAGTAGGTTGAGAAGACAACGCCAGATCAAGAGTTTCCCAGCCAACAAATACTAGAAAAGAACATTAACAAGATAAGGGTATATACACACTGCCTCAACACCACACAGAATAGAGGGGAATACACCTGAATAAAAGGGAAATAAAGACAGAGCCTAGTAAACACAAAAAGCCATAGAATTAGATAAGACTAAAGGACAGAAAGAAGAGAAAAGAGAGGAAAGTAGAGGAAGAAAGTGTAGAAAAATATTATACTTACCTGAGTGTTATTTCAGATAAAGATACTCTCGGTTATCTAAAAAACATAAAGCTATACTCAAAGACTCAATTTATTAAATAAAATACAACACTACTAGCAATTAAAATTCTATTTAATTGTTAATAATAGAAAATTTGTGCTTATCTCATAATTCCATGATTGTAGCTTGGTAAGAACCAATTCTGAAATAGATAAGTGAATAGTTAAGCATTACAAACTATGCTGTATAATAAAAAATAAATAGTGCTTGATGGAATATCTGGTATTAAAAATTGATTTTGATTTGATTTCTATCATTGACCCACACAGTTATCCTTTCCCTTCTTTATTCCCACTTTCCTTCCCTACCACCAGGAGACCCTATCAAGTGGGTTACGGGCCCCCTTTTGAAGCAAACCTGATAGGAGAGGGGCTTTTGGCAGTGACCCTTTCTAGGAAACATCAGGGAACCACTGCATTTAATTCTCAGCTAAGGACACCACAGTGGGAGGGGATCCCATCCCAGAAGGGCAGTTTACATATTTAGTGCCCCTCACAGATGTTCTAAGCATTAATTTCCTGTATGGATGTGCATTTGTTTAGAATGAATTAGGTAATTTCAAGGAAATTGTCTAATTTGGGGAATATTCATTTTCGGGTTAGCATGGGGAGGGGATCATTTATTTAAAAAAAAAACCAAACCCAACCCAACCCTTCAAATGTATTTAATCACAACCCCCCCCCCACACACACACACACACACCATCCCGATGCCCCCCAAGACTTACTGAAAGCCCTGGTAGTCCAGCAGGGGTTCAGGAGCGATCTTTCACTCTTGGGCCATCGGTCCTGCCAGGAATCAAAATGGTGCTGGTGGCCCTTGGTCAGCCCCTTTCACATGGTAGGAGCAATGGACGGCCGGCACCATCTTAGAAAATGGTGTGGGCCATCCATTGCTCCTTCCATGTGACAGGGGCCGACCAATGGCACCGATAGCCCCTGTCACATGGTAGGGGCAAAGCGCCACCGGCGCTATTTTGATTAGTGGCAGCCAACAGCCCGAGACGGAGAGATCACTCCCAGGACCCCACTAGACCACCAGGGCTTTTAGTAAGTCTTGGGGGGGGGGGCAGGATGGTGGGGAAGGTTGTACTTAAGTAAATTTGAAGGGTTGGGGTATTTTGGGGGGTTTTCGGTCCGTTTCCAAAAACAAAATGAAAAAAGTTTCCATGTTCGGGGAGTGGACCGAAATGGTCTACCCCAAACCCGAAAACAAAAATGAACTAAAAAAAAATTGTGCACATCCCCAATTTCCTGTCCTGCAGCTTTAGGAACTCTGGCCTTGAGTCCTGGCCTGCCTAAGCATATGCTGGAAAAGGTGGTATATTGGAGCAGCAGATCCAGCACTTTGGGCAAGGTAATCCAGGATGGAGTACCCAGAGATAAGGACAAGGCAGCACCATGCTCCTGGCAAGATGGACCCCAGTGGATGATCTGTAAGGTGCCCTAGTCAATGGATGGTTGATGGAATCTAAGCCAGGGAAATTCAAATATAAGAGAACTGGATGCCTTAGATAGCACATAGAACTGAAAGTTTTCCTGGTGAAACTCCATTTGCATAGTGATAGGCAAGGTGACTGTAGTCACATGACAAGGCAAGAGTTCTCCGTAGATGGAAGAAATAGCATAAGCAGTGATCAAGCTAGTAGTTGGCAGCCACATTGTCATAACAGTGAGTCCTGGATAAAGTTGCCCCTGGCTCCAGAATCAATTAAAGCTTCTGTCAGAGAGCCAGCAGCTAGGGCTGGTCTCTGGGGGTAAGGTCTCTGGCCACTCTGAAGGCCCTTTCAGATCCCAGGTATGCTTGAGCCCCTGTACCATGATGCAGCTGACACACTAGGGCTGGCAGTGGTCCACGACGCTGGTGAGTAAGCATATCCGGTCATGGGCTAGGTGATGACAAGAAACCACAGAAGACAGGAACCAAAACTGCAGGAACACCAAGCTGGAAGTGAAGACTGAAGTGGAACCAAGCTGGGGATGTGGAACCAGGATCAAGGTGGAAGACCATAGCAGACTGAAAACAGAGGTCCAGGTTAAAATGAGGAATCAGACGAAGACTGAAGACAAGGTTCAGACAATGATAAGGAATCAGGTGATGGCTGAAGATAAGGATCCAGACAAGGATGAAGAACCAGGCGAAGACCGATTCAAGGACTGGGAGGCACTGAAGACCAGGATGGACTGCAGGCTGGAACAAGCTCTCTGAAGACCAGGAACAGGAATCAGGTACAAGGAACTCAGGAACTCTGGAAGTTGAACAAGACTCTAAACCAAGAAGACTCAGAAGACTTAATCCAGTGAAGATGGACCCAAGACAGACAAGACAACATGAGACCTAGAACAGATCAAGGGCCACATAAGATCAAGACAAGAGACCAAGACATCTTGTTAGGCCCCAATGCAGAGACTGAAGAGCCCTTTTATAGGGCATCAGGAGATGACATTACCCAAGGGCACTGCAGGCTTTTCCCACCATGGGCCCATTAAGAGAGGCAGAGATGCACACCCATGCACTCAGAACACAGGAGCAGGAGAAGCGGCAGTGTTCAGCCACAATATGACTGAAGGCATCTCTCTGCTGGGTGAAGCAGCAGCATCAGACGTCGGCTGTGTTTTCCTGCCATGGACTGGCATCACGTGAGTGAAGCTACTTGCATGACCTTTCCACGGGAGGTGAGACTAACAGTACCCTCTCTTCAAAGCCCCCTCCTCCAGGATCCTTTCTTTGACCTCTGAGGAGATGGTAATCTTTTACCAACTGGGGGCTTGAGTGTACAGAAACAGGATCCAGAGATACATTAACTTCGAAAACTGAAAAGAACCACAAAAGACATTGCAGAAGACTTGAAACAAAAATAAAGACTGGGCTTGGACTACTCCTGAGAACAGGTGCCTCAAGATAAAGGCCCCATCAGAGGGAGACACTTGCTGAGGTCATGGCCTTCGCAAACTGTCAGAGAACCAGTAGCCAGGGCTGGTCTCTGTGGGTAAGTTCTCTGGCCACTCCAAAGGCCCTTTCAGACCACAGGTGTGCATGAACCCCTGTGTCATAACACAACTGACACAACCCCAGGGTTGGCCATGGTCCACGCTGGTGGCAGGTAAGCATATCCAAGCATGGACTAGGCAATGACAAGGATCCACAGAAGTCAGGAACCAAAACTGAAGCAGCACCAAGCTGGAACTGAAGACTGAAGTGGAGCCAAGGGGAGATGCGGAACTAGGATCAAGGCTGAAGACCATAGCAGACTGAAAACAGAGGTCCAGGCAAAAACAAGGAACCAGAAAGAGACTGAAGACAAGATCCAGACAATGACAAGGAACCAGACTGTGGCTGAAGTGAAGATAATGATCCAGACAAATACAAGGAACCAGGCAAAGACTGAAGGGAGAGATCCACTCAAGGATGAGGAGCCAGGCAAAGGCCAAAGATCAGGTGGACACTGAAGACCAGGATGAATCGCAGGCTGGAACAAGCTCTCTGAAGACCAGGAACAAGGAAATCAGGAACTCGGAATAAGATTCTAAAATTAAGAGGACTGAAGACTTAATCTGGAGAAGACAGACCCAAGATAGACAAGAACATAGGAGACTTGGAACAGATCAAGGACTACAGAAGACCAGGACAAGAGAACAAGAGACCTTGCGAAAGCCCCAATGCAGAGACTGAAGAACCCTTTTATAGGGCAACAGGAGATTAATTCATCCAAGGGAGCCATGGGCTTTTCTCACCATGGGCCCTTTAAGAGAGGGAGAGATGTGTGCCTAGAAAACAGGAGCAGGAGTGGCAGTAGCAAACAACTGCAAGATGATTGGAGGCATCTCTGCCACGAGAAGCAGCAGCATTTTTCTGCTGCAGACTGGCACTGGGTGAGTGAATCTACTTGCAGAACCTTCCCACGGGTGGCAAGCCTAACAGTTTCAGCTTGAACTAAGTGTTTTCCTGAAGGTGAAGGACACTGCTACCATCAATTGTGGAGAGGAAGCAAAATGGTGAAAAACTGCCCTCCCAACTAAACATCTTTTTACAGAGTTTTCAAGTTTCTCAGGATACTGACTGACAAAATGTCCCTGTGCTCACAGTAGAGGCAGACTTTATGCAGTCTTCACCAGGTACCTGTAAAATGTTTTTTGAGAGGGGTCGGGAGGGTGGGGGAAGCAAAGGGATTAGTTTTAAAGGGTCAGGGTGGGTTTAGGGGTTATTTTTGTGTGCCGTTTTTCCCGCCCTCCCCCAAAATGATAAGAGAACCCCCGATTTCTGACAATTTTGAAAATATTGATGATATTTTCAATCGACCGAAGCCCGATTCACATCCCTAATACTCGCCACCTGAGTGAGTGCCTTGATGAATACAAAGAAGCTCTGTGGCAGTGGATGAGATGCACCTAGTCTGGTCAAAGATCAGGCAAAACTGTTGAGTGAAATTATCCAAGTTCCTGATAAGTAAGTCATCTCATTCCCACAAGCGGGAAGCCCAGGTAAGAGCAGGACCATACAACAAGGAAAGGGTATACATAATCCTGAAACGATCAGAAAAAGACAACTAGCTGTAGCTGGAATTGCATCTTGCAAACAATGAGGAACCTTCTGCATCCCACCTGTATCATGGATTCCATGGTCTGTATCATGGATTCCATGGTCCAGATGGGTACTGGTGCAGGGTTCACCAGATCTGGTACTGGGACTGGGTCCAGACATTGGGTTTGTATCATATCTAAGTGTTGGGACAAGATCTGTAGTAGCCCAATTATCCCCAATGAATGTCGGTATATAAAACTGTTAAATAAATAAATAAGCAAGTTGCTAATGGGGTTGTTGTATAAACCTGTTCAGAAGACCATTTAATTCAATTTTTGTTCCTGCATTTGGGTGGCTAATGCAGCAATGGTCCAACACAGAGACACGTTCACCAAGCTCATGGCCTCAGCAACCTGTTGCAAGCATCATAAGCATGTGCTCCTCTTGCTGTAGCACAATTCATGCAACCTCAGGGGCACAGCTTTAAGGTCTGCGTCGATGGTGGGTGAACGAGTCTGGGCATGGGCCAGGCTATGACAAAGTCCAGGAGGTTAAGACTATGGTCAGATCCGAGGAGCAGTCTAAGGCTGGAACCCAGAAAAGGCTCTTTTTCCATGTCCTTTGCTGCTTCTAGACTCCTTCCCTTCTTTCTCTCTCTCCTTTACTTTGAATCTGCTGCTGCCGGAAGAATATGATAAGAAGTTCCGTGTTAGTGAAGCAGGTCATGTGAAAGCATGATTGTATACTTGATGTAATCTGCACTTAATGCCATGCTCCAGGTGCTGTGATTTTTTTCTTATTCATTGACTAATAAATAACACTCCAGCTATCACACTTTACATACCAGCAGAATTCCTAGTTATCTCATTATTGTTCATTTGCATGCTGATTGCCATATTTACATAGGCTGCTGTAAAAATATTATCATGGCTGCGATATCCTCATTTACTGCATCTTGACAGACACCACAAATGGTTATGCACTTGGAGCAAGGTGTTTATCATAGGGTAAAATGGCTTTTCTGCATGATATCCGTCTTATTGCACTTTAAGCATCTATGTCTAAATTAGTGCTGTTTCCCGACTGAGCAGTATTTTACCTAAAAGGATCTGAGCAGTTTTCTAAGGTGCAGCTTGCAAATGATTTCTGTAAATGGAAAGAGAAAGTACAGCACATTGTCACAACTAGAAAACTACAGTTATTTTCCATATTAGTGATAATCTAGATTACAGTCTTAATGGCTCACTTATGCATAGTACTTTATTAATGATTCTTATTTTTGGAAACAAGAAAGTAGAGTAATGTGACGTGACTTTTAGACTGCATTAATGATCTTCTCAAGTATCACATTAGTGACCTTGTATTGTACTGTATTAAGAGCTACTTATAATTTATTTACAAACGCTGTATCACATTAGTAACATATGCATTGCATCTAGTTTCTTCAAGACTAACATATGACTATCAGAAAAGACCAGTGCTGAAATCTTTGTGGCACATTGGTAATATTTATTTTTAGTCAGTGTCTTTTGTAAATAAACATATTCCAAATATACTGTGTCATGCTATTTCTCTGTCTTCAATTACCAATTTAGGGCTTTATTCACTCCAGTTGGAAAAAAGAAAAATTATCAGCAAAAAGTTATTTGCCAAGTCAGGTGACTTAAAATATTTGTATCCCACATTTGGAAAAGGCAGATGAGAAGTAATGTCCATCTTGAAGAAGTTGAATAACCCTCTATTACATGTTCTTTTAGGCTGGCCCCCACTCTCCTGCTCTGAAATGCATAACACGTTAGCAGTTTCATTACAATACCGTATGTATGAACATTGCTATATTTTCTTGGACACAGTCAAATTCTTAATGCTACCAATATCTGGAACAGGATACAGGAAGTGGATGGAGCATGCTAATGGTATGATATCTGTAGAAACTAAGTGCAAGAAGATAAAAATGCTTCATTTACATAGTAAGATAGCAATAAGGTAGATGTCGGCAGACAAGGACAATTTGGCATACCCAATCTGTATTAATATAGCTGAGGATATCTCCCAGCTCTTAGTCATAAAACGTTGACTGTAAATCCTGTTCTAGCTGTAGCCAACCTTCCTTACTTTCAAGGTCGGGTTTACCTTCTGGACGACTCTAGGTGAGGGGGTGGAGTGTCTCTTTAAAGGATGTGATGGAATGTGGGAGGCCCCCCTCAGGAAAGCATTGCAGTAAAATGGGACATATCTTCCTTTATGGGGTTGCCCTCTCTCTCTGATGCCACTCACCCTAAACAGCAGTGTTCTGTTGGATCTGCTCCCTTAAAAATGCACCGTGCAGTGCTCCAAATACTACCGGCCCACTCCTGTCCTTTTAAGAGGGTGGATCCAACAGATAATGCTGCTTATATTGAGTGGCACTTAGATGAAAAGCGCCGCCACAAAAGAGGAGGAAAAGCTGCCTACACTGTCTAGTCAGAACCTCATCTTCTTATCCTTTTACTCCCTCCACCGAGCTAAGAATATCACTCTGCTAGCAGCTTACAGGCTTGACTGCCTGCAGGGGATTGTTCCTTCTGCCTAGTTGGGAAGTGTAGCCAAGGTCTGAAGCCTGTGCTGGGAACTTACCACGTCCCCTGAGAGTATACCAAAACCTTGCGGCCATTTCATACTGTTGACCTTGCTTTGTCTTCTTGGTAGTTTGAGATATGCTCTGAAATATTTATGTAACCTGTTCCATACAAAGCAATGAAAGAAACAGCAGAATTAAAACATTCATAGAATATATTTATAAATTTATACAAGCATTTGATTTTCCACCTTTTGTTAAAGGAAGGCTCAAGTTGGATTACGTTCATATATCTCCTGTTCTGATTATCTCCTTGAATATTCATCTTCCTAATTGGATGAATCGACAGTCACTCATAGTCCCAGGCTAATGACAGTAACTAGATTTATTCTGCATGCAGTCCAATAGGCAATTTAATCCCTAAGAAAATTCCCCTACCCCCAAGGAAATGTACCTTACCAGCCCCAGGAATAAATCCTTCTCAGGATCAGTCCCAACCCTTTTGAACTCTTTACCACCCAGGCAAGCTCCCTATCTCCTAGCTTTCAGGAAGCCATTAAAACCTTGACTCTATGAAGCAGCCATCAGACCGGAGGAATGAACCATCTCACAAAATCTACTGTCAAAATAGCATCACCTCATTTACAGGTTCATACAACCCTTTAGTCAATCCCTATCTTCTAGATCCCCTGTTTAAATAAACAATTGCTGTGACACAATTGAATCTTTACATATTAATCAATACAATAAAGTGTATGGCTAATTACTGACTTGTAAGAGAAAACTTCAAGAAATATGCAAGGAGTCATGCAGATAAAATTCATACCTTATACAGTCACTGGTCTTTATAATTAAAAATGTTTTATTGTCAATATAAATTTTACATTATATAATAAATTCTAATATAATGTCAATTTTGTTATTTTATACAATGACCAAAATTAAGAACTCTATCTGGTTCTCATACTGGGAATTGAACCCAGGCAACCTAAGTAAGAACCAGAAATCCTAACTACTAAACCATTTAAATCAAACTATCTATAACCCAGAGCTTTGCCTTATGACAACATTTATGTTCTTATGACCACATTTTAATAGTCTGACCAATAAATTACACACTGAAGGAGAACCTGGAGTGATGTAGGACATGATAGGAGCTATGTTTTTAGGTATATTTTAGGACTATTAGATATTTTATGTAGAGAATGACAGTTTTAAGTTTTAAGTTAAATTTTATGTTAGTTTTATAATTTATGATGTTTTATTGATTTTATCTGTTGTAAACCGTTTAGATAGATTTTTGAGCGCCAGTATATAAAAAAAATGTTAAATAAATAAATAAATAAATAAAAATAAATAAATAAAATAAATTTAAAGGCAGGTTTTTGGAAAATGTTAAACTGTCCTTCCAGAAAATGAAAACCACAGGACAGATTTCCAATTCTTTGAAGAATAACTTCAGCTAGTGTACAGCTCAGTCCACTGCATTAGGCCTTGGTCTCATATTGTTCTCATTGAGGTCAAAGCACCAATCACAATAAAAATAAACCACCAATGTTGGCCAGCATTTCACATCAAAACTCCATTAGGGCTACAAATGAATAAAACCATTATGAGAGGATAACAATTTTTCAATAGTCCACAAAATTTTAACTTAAAAATTACATACATACAATTTATAGTGGTCAGCAGTTTTACAATGGAGCATCTACTCTTAATGTGATCACATCAAACTACCCACTTTGAGGCTACAACTGAACAGAATATTTATAAGAGGAGCACAATGTTATAACAATATAAGTGGTTACATCCAAACTTGCATACTTACAATGTGTTTAGTCAGCAGTTTAAAAATGGAACATTTGCTTTCAATAGAACTTTAGGAAAATCCCCCACATGCACAGTGTATATATACCAGGACACGCACTGGTTGAAATTGCTCCAATGAATTCAAAACAACACCCAATGGTCAACAATTATAATTGTTGACCATTGGGTGTTTCCAAGGAGTCAACAATTCCACCCTTCTACTTTGACAAGACCCTCGTCCTTCTCAAAGAGAGCGTTAAAGACCTGGGTGTTTGGTTAGACACTGACCTAATCTACAAAAAACACATCTCCACAAAAATAAAGGAAGGCTTTCACAAACCTCAAATAATAAAACATCTAAAACCCCTACTCCACCCCCATGATTTCAAAACTGTCCTTCAAGCCCTCATTTTTTCAGGTTTGGATTACTGCAACTCCCTATTGATCGGCCTTCCAAAATCTTCCTTGAGACCCTTGCAGCTCCTTCAGAATGCTGCAGCCAGAGTTCTAACAGATACAAGAAAAGCTGATCACATTACACCTGTTCTCAACCAATTACAGTGGCTCCCTATTGAAAAAAGAGCAGAATTCAAAGTCCTCACCATACTCCACAAAGCAATATACAATGCCGACTATTCCGCCTTTGATGACATCATTCACATCCATTGCTCCCAACGTACTACACGAACCGCCAGCAAAATTAATCTAGTGATTCCCTCACTTCCACAGGCTAAATTATCCTCCACCAGAAACAGAGCCTTTTCCATCATCGGCGCAAAGCTCTGGAACTCGCTTCCTCATTGCCTCACCAATCAAGATAACTTAAAATCCTTCAAAAAAGACTTAAAACCCTGGCTTCTCAGCCAATCTTTTAAAGATAGCACTCAATGACTTTAAAAATTCTTTATATTCTGCCATTTTTCAATCTCCCTGTTACAATGATACAGATGCCCTTCAATGCTTCATGAGTTATATGTACATCTATTCAGGGTTCTATCCTGTGTTATCTTGTTATACATTCTCCTGTTGTATTTACTTTCGTTAATTTTAAATTGTAATCTTCATACATCGTTCTATGTAACATGTTGTTTCTGTATGTAAACCGGAGTGAAGGCAACTCTGCTATACCTCGGTATATAAAAAAAATGCTAAATAAATAAATAAATAAAATTACTTGATCAATCATTTGAGATTCACCGCCAATCTGCTTATGCTAATTCCTACATTGAAAGAGGTCCACTCTATGGCTGAATTTAATACTTGGGACTGAATTGTGTTTAAATGAATACCCACTTCTGCTCAGGTTGTGTCAAGAAATGATCTCTGTCTCCTCCTCTGGTGTCACATTTAACCCTATCAATTACAAAGAAACATAATGAAGAAAATTCATGTTTTTTATCCATGCAATGCAGAACAAGTGGGGCCTCGTTTTTATGTTCTTCTTATATAGCCCTTATGCTCTAATACACGTGTTTAAATTATCTTACTGTTTTACTTACATAATAAAAGATTACAATCACAGAGTACTCCATAGACAACATCATCTGTCGAATAAATGGTAAAGTGTTTCAATTCATAAATTTGATTGTCTGTAGGACTGATAAAACGTTGAGTCTGATATGTATTCACTCATATAGAACAGGTGCCACACTTAAAGTGTCCCCTCAAAACTTCTCCACTTAAACTCTGCACAGCTGGCAATGAGGCTGGAGAAACTTATTCTTTAACGTTTTTAGACCTAGTGCATGCAGTCCTGATTCTTTGATTTTTAAAGCATGAATGAAGCTGTAATAATGGACAATATTTATGAACAATCTTCATGATTTTAGGCACTACAGAGGAATATCTTACCGCAAAGTTCATAGCCTCTTCATCATATTGATTGGATGACAATGGAGTTAACAATAAATCTCTGAAAAAAATCATATAAATGTGCACCACTTTCTAAAATTTGTATGGATATCCTCTTTCTAATATTTTTTGCAAAAAAGATATGAGATTGCACTTTAAACTCCCTGATGTTTGAACATTTTGTTTTAATTCTGAAAAACTGAGAAAATGGGAGACTCTGAGATGTGGAGGATAAAAACTTGAAAAGTTAAAAAAAACTTGATTCCATCTGTTGGCTTTCAAAAAAGTGTGGTTTCAACTTCATTTTCTGTGCCTTTTTTGACCATCAGAATTAGGAAAGACATGGAAGAATAATCTTTGGACATTGAGAACTGAATATGCTCATCACACCTATTCAACCAGCACAATAACGAATTTAACTCAATTTCTGTTCCTGACCCTAACCCTAACATGAAGACATCATCTATGTATCACTTCCATAATCTAATGTCCTTAAACTGAGACATGTATAGATTCACTACAGAGGGGGGCCATTGTAGCCCCCATCACTGTACCTGAAATCTGTTGGCAAAAAGTCCCTTCAAAAATGAAAAGAAATTTGCCTAGGCAATAGTTGCCAGCTGCAATATAAAGCTAGTGAGAATATCATGAGATCGTGGGTGAACCTATAAATATTAATTAATCACCAATAAAGCCTCATGTTGTGGGATGGAAGTATATAGTGAATTTACATCCAAAGATACAAAAATGTAATTAGTACAATCATCTTCTATATCTTGAATAATTTGCAAAATAATAAGTGGTATCTCTAATGTATAAAGTTGTTTCGAGAAACAAAAGGTTTAATGAAAAAATCAACATACATAAATAACCTTTCTAACAAAGAATCATTCGCTGATATGAATGGTCTACCTGGTGTTTTTTGTAAAATTTTATGAACTTTGGGTAAAATATAAATAGTTGAATCTTTAGGAAATTTTGGGTTTAAGAAATCATGTTCTTTAGATTTCAAAAAACAGATGATAAAGCCCCCTTACAAATTTTCTTAATCTCATTCTGTGAGGATGAAGTGGGATTCAATCTAAGAACCTTATAGCACCTGCTATCTTGAAGCTGCCATACTATCGCTGCCACATAATCAGTACAGTCTAAAACACCAACTGATCCGCCGCTATCAGCTTGCTTAATGACAATGGATGAATCATTTTTTTCAGGGTTGTTAATGCTCTCCTTTTTGATGCAGCCTTATTATGGAAATGATGGTATTGTGCTCTATGATCTCTTTCTAACGCTTCCACATCATTTAAAACCAAATAACTAAACATGTAAATGACAAAGGAAACAGAGGAGTCCAATTGGAAGAATTTCTTACAACAGTTGTCGAAGAGCTAGAAGATACTGTCTGTGAAAACTACAATTTGATGGAAAGCTGATGAATAAATCGTTAAAGGGGTCATGAAATGTAAAGGGTTCAAAGGATATTCCTTTGAACAAAACTCTCTCTTCAGTATCAGTTAATAAACGATCAGATAGATTGATAACTACTGAAGTTACCGGTTATTTACTGCTGTTGATCAGGTCCAACGTCTCTGGGGAAGAGAGTCTGATCTCTGACCTCTACAAATTCCTCAGCATCTTCTTTTCACTCTGGATCCCGACACTAAAAAAAAATTGTCTGAAAGGAACTGAAAAAGATGCCTGTCCATCTAGAGCCTGAAGAGGAAGAAGAAAGATCAAAAGAAATATCTGTCTTTTTTCTTATTATAATTTGACCAACGAGTAGCAACTCCCTTCAGGGCACATAACTAATGTGTATTTTCAGGGGCTGCTCTGACTAGCAATGCCATCCCATGCTTGTCTCTCAGTCTCTGGGGGAGGGGGGGATTCTTTTTATGGGGGTAAGCTCTCGCTTGTGGCCCAGACACAATAAGGTAACACTTCTAACAGAAACTCCATTTGGGTGAAGTTGTGAGGCCTCACCAGAGTGTAAAAATTAGACAGCCTTACTGTTCAAAGACTTCCTCAAACTGATCCCAAAGTGTTCTAAAATGGCTGGGCTAAATAGTGTTCAGAAATCCAATCCAGACCTTTCAGGTGCGAGGGACTGAAGGGTATGTATGGCTTCTTACTAGAGTATAATAATACAGGGTGGCCAGACTGTGTGTTTATGCAATAGATAAATCATGTGGCTGACCATTTAAACTCTATTTACTTACTCTATGAATTTAATCTACTGGCTTGTCCTAATTTTTATACTATACCTGTAAAACTAAACTACAAACTCTTTATTTTACTTATGCATCTGCCTTGATCTTATCTATTGTACAATGTACCCACAGTTGCCCACCCATGATGTGATCATTGTAAACCTAACTTGCTGCAACACACTTTGAACCCTCCTGTTGGAAAAGCATGATATAAATAAACGTTTGATGATGATCAATCCTGTAGTAACTGGCTGTAACCATGTCCATGTCAGCTAATGTCATAAAATAAAATTCTTAGCCTTAGGAAGCAGGAAACCATGATAAAAACTCTTCCCATTTATACACTCTGCTTTCTTTAATTGTAATAATGACTGTTCAGATGCCAAAAAAGCTTTTTTCTTCCACATAAAGACTCAGCATATCACCCATCCAATTCAAGGATGATCAGAGAGATCACAAAATCATTACACAGAGCAACCCAACACTGGAAAAGTAGAAGCAGAAGAAATTGGAGGCTTCTCTGCCCATAGAAGGGCATATCTCCTCAGCACTACTCCATTCAGAATAATCAGGACACATAGAGTATTTTACTTACTCTATGGGCATTGGGCATCATGACAATACTCAGGAAAATTAACAACTACCTCCTTCAACCACATTGGAAAAATAATGTAGTTCATATACATTTCTTCTTACTTACCATCTCTCCTAGTTTGTACAGGGTTACTGGATGCAGAGAGGCATGCAGGTACCTGCTGATAATTAAGGGGTAAGCAATCGCACAATATTATACAGAAAATCATTGGCCCTAGTCATGTCAGGCAAATCTGCTGAATTACATTGTGGGTATGCAACTGTAGCATCCAGAAAGGATTTCATACATTTGGAGACAGAGCCCTAAATGATTCCAGTTGTGTCTCTTGCCATCCTCAGGAAGGTGACTTACATTTTAGGTGTAATGGTTTCCCTTATACTTAGGGCTTCTGATTTTCTGTTAAAATGGAAAAACTCCAATAAAACGCCCCGATAGAGAAATTGGGTTTTTCAGTTTTAACAAAAAAAAAAAAGAAACAAAAACAAAAATAGATTTACCTTGAGGTACTTCAATGATGTCATCTGGCTGCTGTGAGTAGCAGCAGAATGACATCATCGAAGTAGGTCAGCACAAGAATATAAGCAGAGGCGCCATGAGAGCAACAGGCCAGCAAGGAGTCCAAGCTTTGCTGGGCCACGGGAGGAGCATGGAAGTAGAGGGATAGCAAGGAGCTCAAACCCTGCCAGTCAAAGGAGGAGTATGGGAGCAGTGGGCCGTCTTGGAGCTCAATCCCTACCAGCCAAAGGAGGAGGAGCACAGGAGAAGCAGGCCAGCAGGAAGCCTAAGAGCTGCCAGCTGAATAAAAGGAGCATGGGAACCGCAGGCTGGCAGGCATTTCAAGCCCTGCTAACAGAAGGAGGAGCACCAGAGGTATGAGCAGGGAAGGGGTACAGAATGGGGAAGAGCAATTGGAAGGGGAGGGAACGTGAAAGGAGTGGAAGAGTGCAATTAGGAGGGAAGAGGGAGTGAAATGGGTGTTGGGGGGGGGGGGGGTACAATGGGGAGGGATCTGCTTAGCCACCCTGTCAATCTTTCCAGCCATCCACATACATTCTCATACGCCCTGCCAACCTCACCATAGTCACACACACACACACTGTGCAACACAGCATATAAAAATGTTGAGATAAATCAATTTATGCTTTATTAAAATGTATGCATTTTATCCACCTAAAAATGTAGCACCATTTTAATTTGTACCACAAAATACCAATAAGCATCCATCACCAAAAACACCTAATTGTCTGACAAATTAACCCCCTAAATTTGCATTTTATAAAACCCTAGAATAGGAAGCCCTAATTATACTTGAGTTAATGAAAGAGTTCTTAATTGTCCAGTTTTCCCTTCAGCCCCCACTATGACATGTTGGGGCTCTAGTCCAGAGCCAAAGAAGAGGAAGGATGACTCCTCCCAAGTAAAGAAAAAACACCCAGTTGGGATTCAGCTGTTCCTTCATCCAAATGCCTCCCCCATAAGGGACAACAAAGAAACTTCAAATAAAAATGAATCATTAAATAATGTAATCTCACAGTACTATTTTCATTTTTCTATGATCATACTGTGTTGTGCCAATTCCTTTAGGTGTTAAGGGTGAAGCAATATGTATGTTATACAAAATGTGAGGGTGGGCAAGTACTTATTTATTTAAATATTGATTTCTCACCCATCCACCATTCTGAGCAAGTTACAAACTACAATCATAAAAAATTTTAGGAACATCAAACCAATAACATACTCACCATCATTTAGATGGGTTATAAACTAGGGATATGAATCATTTTTTAACGATTTAAATTATCGTCAGATAATCTTTAAATCATCATTAATTGCTAAGGGACTCAATACAATAGGAATTCCAACGATTTATTGTGAAAAATCGGGTTTTTTTGTTAGTGCGCACTAACAGAAAATGATACAATTTGACACTTTTCAGGTCAAGTTAAGGTCAGTTAAGTCAGTTAGTAATGAATATGTATTCCTATTGGCTGGCTGCCCTCTTATTTATTGATGTTACCAAGGTTCCCACTGAGGTGATGGTTTAATATATGGGGGATGGGTGGAAATGGTTGATAGCTTGACAAAAAAAGTAATGTGATCACTGATCAGTCAATGTGACTAGAACTTGTGCCCTATCCCTGATACAGGGAGTGTTGTGATCTTCCTGCACGCAGTGCCCTATCCTGGTTACCGGGGGTGTTGTGATCTTCCTGCACACAGTGCCCTATCCCTGATATTGGGAGTGTTGTGATCTTCCTGCACACAGTGCCCTATCCCTGATACCGGGAGTGTTGTGATCTTCCTGCACACAGTGCCCTATCCCTGATACCAGGGGTGTTGTGATCTTCCTGCACGCAGTGCCCTATCCCTGATAACGGGAGTGTTGTGATCTTCCTGCACACAGTGCCCTATCCCTGATACCAGGAGTGTTGTGATCTTCCTGCACGCAGTGCCCTATCCCTGATACCGGGAGTGTTGTGATCTTCCTGCACGCAGTGCCCTATCCCTGATATTGGGAGTGTTGTGATCTTCCTGCATGCAGTGCCCTATCCCTGATACCAGGAGTGTTGTGATCTTCCTGCACGCAGTGCCCTATCCCTGATACTGGGCGTGTTGTGATCTTCCTGCACGCAGTGCCCTATCCCTGATACCGGGGGTGTTGTGATCTTTCTGCACTCAGTGCCCTATCCCTGATACCGGGAGTGTTGTGATATTCCTCTCTGCACTGCCCTGTGCAGGATCTCGAGAGCTGTGATCTACCTTGCAATGCCCTATCCCTGATACCGGGAGTTTTGTGTTCCTCCTGCATGCAGTGCCCTATCCCTGATACCGGGAGTGTTGTGATCTTCCTGCACGCAGTGCCCTATCCCTGATACCGGTGGTATTGTGATCTTCCTGCACGCAGTGCCCTATCCCTGATACCGGGCGTGTTGTGATCTTCCTGCACTCAGTGCCCTATCCCTGATACCGGGAGTGTTCTGATCTTCCTGCACGCAGTGCCCTATCCCTGATACTGGGATGTGTGCAGGAAGATCACAACACCCCCAATAACTGGGATAGGGCACTGTGTGCAGGAAGATCACAACACTCCCGGTATCAGGGATAGGGCACTGTGTGCAGGAAGATCACAACACTTCCGGTATCAGGGATAGGGCACTGCGTGCAGGAATATCACAACACCCCTGGTATCAGGGATAGGGCACTGTGTGCAGGAAGATCACAGCACTCCCGGTATCAGGGATAGGGCACTGTGTGCAGGAAGATCACAACACCCCTGGTATCAGGGATAGGGCACTGTGTGCAGGAAGATCACAACACTCCCGGTATCAGGGATAGGGCACTGCGTGCAGGAAGATCACAACACTCCCAGTATCAGGGATAGGGCACTGCATGCAGGAAGATCACAGCACTCCCGGTATCAAGGATAGGGCGCTGCGTGCAGGAAGATCACAACACCCCCCGTAACCGGGATAGGGAACTGTGTGCAGGAAGATCACAACACTCCCGGTATCAGGGATAGGGCACAAGTTCTAGTCACATTGACTGATCACATTACTTTTTTTGTCTACCAACCATTTCCATTTCCCATCCCCCATATATTAAACCATTACGTCAGTGGAAACCTCGGTAACATGAATAAATAGAGGGCAGCCAATAGGAATACATATTCATTCCTAAACTGACCTTAACTGACCTGAAAAGTGTCAAATTGTATCATTTTCCCGTTAGTGCGCACTAACCGAAAAACCGATTTTTTTTACAAAAAAATAAAATGCTGATCAGATTTCCCCCCCCCCCCCAGCTGAAATCGATCGTTAAAATGATTTGGCACACGATTCTCATCCCTATTACAAACCACTTCCATTAAAATAACATAAAATCTAAACATGCAATGCTATAGCAATACTCAAAGACCTATCTTAATTAACAGTCAGGTCTAACTTAGCAACAAATGACCAAATTTCCCTAGATAGTGCTATTAAATTCCCAAAAGGGCTTGTAAACCATAAAGCCTTAAGATATTTTCTGAAAGACTTTACTGATGGCTCAACCCTCAAATTTGATGGCAAACATAAACTTAGCCAGCTAAGTAACTAGTGCTGTATATTCAGGGGTGCAGCTATGGCATTGAATATACCTGGCTATCTTAAAGTTAGCAGGCATAGCAACATGCACACTGACATCTAGAACACCAGGAGACCTCTTGCTGAGGCAAGTGCTGTGGTCTGAATGGCCTTTATGTAGGGCTATGGCTAATGATTTCATCCATGGGTGCTGGGGTCTTTCCCACCATAGGTCCTTTAAGAACGTGGCTGTTGGCACGCTCCAAGGAGGTCAGCTGGGAGTGGTGGCTCGACCCTCTGTGGCATCCTACCACAGAGGGAGAGCAGTTGCTGGTAGCATCAACTGTGGAACAGGGTCAGCTGATGGCAGTGGCTCATGGGGCCATCCTACAAGCTACCAATAGCAATACCTTAACCACATTCTCCCGTAATGAATTCTAGGGCTTAACTGTGCAATGAGTGAATATTTTTTTTCTAATTTGTTTTGAATGTGCTACTTACTAACTTCATGGCTTGCCCCTTTTCTTTGAATTTTTTGAAACAGTATATAACAGATTTACATTTACCCATTCTATTCCACTCTTGATTTATATACTTATTTGAGATTTTTTTATATTCTGCTTTTTTGGCACTTCAAAGCTGGTTACATTCAAGTACTATAGGTATTTCCCTATCCCCAGAGGGCTTATACTCTAGTTTTGTACTTGAAGCAATGGAGGGTAAAGTAACTTACCCACGCTCACAAGGAGAGATAGTGGGATTTGAATGCTGGTTTTTCTGATTCATAGGGTGCTGCTCTAACCACTAGGCTACTCCTTCTCTATCACAGCACCTCTCAGCCATGTCTTCTCCAAACTGAACAGCCCCAACCTCTTTAACTGTTCCATGTAGGAGAGGAGTTCCATCCCCTTTATCATTTCGGCCACTCTTTTCTCTACTTTTTCCAATGCAATTATATCTTTTTTTGAGATGTGGCGACCAGAACTCACACATTACTCTAGGTACAGAGTCATCATGGAGTGATACAGAGGCATTATAACATTCACCATTTTATCCTCCAGTCCATGCCTAATAATTCCTAACATTCTGTTTGCTTTTTTGACTGCCACTGCACACTGAATCAAGGATTTTAATGTTTCATCTTCAGGAGCTAAGATGGCAGTGGGGGTGGTCATGGTGCTTTTGCTGGATATTTGATCCTTTACCTGTTTTTTGCAATAGTGATGCTTTCCAAAGGAAAGGAAAGGTCCGAGTTTTTTCCTCTGAGACCTCAACTATTTCCATATGCCAGTAGTTGATCAATGTATTTGTGACCAATATTCCCATTGCAGATCTTAATGGAAAATTGTTGTCTGCGCCAGGGAAGGAAGTTTATTTCAGTCCCCAAGATCGTCAATTACCTCAATGTGATAGGAGCAACCTTCCCGGTAGCAACAGCTCACCACTGACTGATGAGCTTACCAAGGCAGTTCCACTGGAGGACACTGGAGAAGTGCACAGACTCGAGCAGATGGTCTTTGCATCAGCAATTTCAGTAGATAGAGGAATTCCTGTGAGTAAGCAACAAATAGTGATTGAGCAAGTTGGTATGGCTTCAGGAGTCTTTTCATTTAATGCTGTAGATTTACCCTCCATTACTGCAGTTGGGTCACATCAAGTCCAGCTCCTGGTGAGGTCTTTGGCTCACAGGTAAATTCCATTGAGGTAACACTCACTTCTTTTTGGGATCTGCTGGTTGGATTCGGGACAACTTTCACAGAATGTTCTACTAAAATTAATATGTTGTCTTCCAAAGTGGATTCCTAGACTGTAGGCCATGAGGGTCAGTTCCAAGTCCATTTAGGGATGAAACAATTGTTGGAGAAAGAGGTTGAAGGAATTAAGTCTGGTAATGCAGCAGTTATTTAAGAGCAGGGTTTCCTTTCCAAGAGAATGAAATTTGTGGGGAATCGATTGAGACATTTGAATTTACATTTGTTGCATTTTCCCAAAGTAAAATGGGAGTTAGCACATGAGACTTTTTAAAAGTATTTGATTGAGAATCTGCATATGCCAGTTGATGCACTACTACCTTTAAACAGGGTTTATTTTTTGGCAACAGGAACATGTGTTAGAGCCCAGCCTGAAGAGTCTGTTCAATCTCCTATAGACATAGGGGCAATTAACATTGTTTCTGGAAAGGTCTGCCCTGAGATTTCTGAAAGAGCTACCCTTTAGCATCTTTTGTTTTTGAGCAAGATGTTAGTGCTGTTATGTTTTTGTACTCAAGGCACATGAATATTCATTTTTTAGATCAAACTGTGAAGATTTTGACTTGGCTAAAGTTACCCAGGAAAGGAGGAAAGGTTTTTGGCCTTACAACAGGAGACACGAGATTTGGAAGCATGTTTTGTGTTACAATACCCTTGTAAATGTGTCATAAAAATACAATGCAGATAGCTATGGGTTTTTTTTTTTGTACTGGAGCAATTAAGATTCTTTATTGATTCTAAAAAGCTTGTTACTTGCACACCAGCTGCCACTAGGGTAGAGGATCTTTATAGATAATATCAGGAATAATCACATTCTTGCCACTTCCTGTGTATTATTTACTTTGATTCTCTTTGCTTTTCTATCCCTCCCTTTAGCAGTGGACTAATGAATGAGAAACTTGGGTTCTCTTTTTCTTCAAATATTCTTTCTAGTTTTCTTTTATTTCCCAGGTATACTCATTATGTTTCTGTTAACAAAGTGTATTTGCTTTGTAATTTGCTCTAAATTCAATAAATATAAAGAAAAAGAAAATATTTCTTTACAGAAAGGGTGGTGGATGCATGGAACAACCTCTCAGTGGACATAATTGAGGCAAAAACAATAACAGTTCAAGAAAGCACTGGGACAAGTATAGAGGATCATTAATTGAAAAGAAGTGAGGGGAAAGACAGATCAACTGGGGCTATGACCCCGTAGCAGGAAATAAATTGGGCATACTCGATTCATCCCTATCTGCTATTATATTCCATGTTTGTGTTTTTCTAATGGCAAAGAGTGTCAATAAGTCACATGTGCATAAACTCCATCAGCAAAGATATTAAACAGTATCTCCAAATGTTCAGAAATTTGACAGTTGAAAGTTGGCGACCCTAGAGTCTGACCAAGGGCCTTATTTTCTAAACAGATCGCACGCGATCAGGGACGTTTCGCACGCGATCAGGGACGTTTCGCACGCGAAACGTCCTTGATCGCGTGTGATACCAAAATGGGGGCAGAGTCGGCCCCAGAAGAGGAGGAGTCAGGGCGTCACCGGGGCTGACTCCACGAAGACGCCGCGGATGACAAAAAGGTAAGGCCCTTTTCGCGTCCGAGTTCGCGCCCAATAGCTTCACCTTCTATGGTGGTGCTATTGGGTGAGAAACTGGCAGCGATCGCACCGCGATGGTGCAATTGCTGCCGGCTAGCGCAGGCCCACCCCCCAATTCGGCCCCCCGCCCCTCATTCCCTAAAGTATCGCAGGCCTGCAATACTTTAGAAAATGAGGCCCCAAGTGGTTCTGAAAAGTAAAAAAAAATAGCACTGTCACTTTTTTAAAAGTGACTTTTGATATTCAAATTGTATCCAGTTGTTTTTAGTAGTAGAAGTACTTTCGGATGGCATGTGAAGGTTATTGTAGGTTATTATAGGTTATTGTAGGTAGTTTTTTCAGTTTTGACAAGAAAGGAAAATAAATGAGTTAAAATGGTTCCCAATGATTAAAATTAGAGCTACGTGGCCATCAAGTGACATTCCATTCTAATACACATATAAATATATAAATATATTCAGGTCTCAGGACTCCAGGAGGCACCCTTTATGGGGTGATCTTTGAGCAGATCAAAAGACATTAATAGAGTGTCTATGTTTGCTCCACTTCCTGCATACCCTGAATACCTTTTCTAAGTCATACTGAGTATCTCTTTGATACCCTCCAATATCTTCCAAGTGCTAACTATAATACACAAAACCATCCACTCACAAACCACACTCAAATTAACCTGCCCTCTCCGATCTCAATCTGCCTCCAGACCCATTAAAACAATGTATCTAGGCACCCTTTATATACCCCCTGCTAAGTCCTCAATGAAGAAACATGCCTTCTCAATTGCTGGTCCCTATCACTGGAACAATCTGCCTTCGGACCTGCGCCTAGAACCATGCCTGCGGACATTCAAGAAGAATCTGAAAACCTGGCTCTTCACCAAAGCCTTCACTTAAATTCCCATGCTAACTATAAAGTACCAGACTACCTATAATGCACCATACACATTAATGTTTCACTTGTATATTACGTCATGTTCAATGTATACCCATTCATTAATTGTCCTCTGTAAAAATTCCAATGCCTAATTCATAATATTTCCGTGTTTAATGTATACCATTTTTATTAACTGTGCACTGTTGATTGTTTACTGTTCTATGTACACCATCCATATGGTAATTCTAATGCTGGTTATCTGTAAACCGAAGCGATATGTACTAGTACATGATCTTCGGTATATAAAAGTCTTTAAATAAATAAATACCCATTTTATAACAAGCAAATCCAAATATTTAGAGATATTCATGCTTCAGAGACCAAAATGGAAAGGGTGGTGGATACATGGAATCCCCTCCTGGAAGAGATGGTAAAGAGAAGAATGGTAATGGAATTCAAAAGGGTTTGGGATGAAATGAAGAAATGGGATAACCTCTGTAAAACCCAGAGTTTACACTTTTGCCTGGAAGCACCTGAATGGAGCAGCAGTTACTAGAGGTGGGAAGGGGAAACATTTAATTTCATTTTTCGTTTTGTTTTTGAGGGGCTTTTCCCCCATGAATTTTGTTTTGTGTAAGGTTTACTTCATTTCAAACCAAGAGCCCCAGCTGTTACGAACGATCACTCAACAATTTGTAAATAACTGATACAGTTATCTAGTTACTGTCTGCTATTTCTTCCTCTTCCCAGTTCCAGCACCCTTGTTCATTGTAACTTTTGTCTTCTTTATACCATGTTAATAGTTAGGTTGCTACCCTTGTTATTTGTAAACCGACATGATATGATCTGTATTATGAATGCCGGTATAAAAAAGCACTAAATAAAATAAATAAATATTTCTTTAATTTAGAAAAAAAGAAAATAAACATTGAAACCCTTCAAAAAAAAAAAAAAAGGGGGGGGGGGGGAAGATGCCTCCCACTCAGAAAAATGCCAGGGCCAAGATCCTTCCCTTACCTGGTCTGGGGGGTGGGGGGATCTGCAGACGAGTCCTAGGCTCCAGCCCAAGTAACTTTCCTTCTGCCAGTTTACTCCATATGGAGCTCCCAGATGTCTTGCTTTTCTCTCCTGCAGTTGTGTATAGCTTGGTTCTTTCTCTTTCAAATACAGGCTGGGGTTTGGAACTGGGGGACATCCTACATTCAAGATGTAACCATAATCCTGAGCTGTATTGCCAAACCTACACCCTCATTTATCAAAAATGTGCTAAGGCGTTTTTGCATGCGTTAAGGGTTTATCGCATGTGAAAAGCCCTGTTAATGCATGCAAAAATGCCTTCGATAGCACCATATCATATGGTGTGATGCAAATCTGAAAAAGAGGAGGAGTGGGCTGGGTTTATAATGTCCTATTGCATGGCTTTAATGCTGATTTTAGGTTCAATGTTTTTAATAGCTTGTATTAGGGGGTTAGTGCATTTTGTGATGTCTCCTCAAAGGCCTGTCTTTTGAGAGTGAGAAAGAGAGAGAGAGAACTGTCATAGCACCCTCACCCTAGATAGGTATTTATATTTCTATGGGAGGCCCACCTAGTAACTCGAGGTGAGGTTTAGGTATTAGGTAGGGGGTTAGGGGCCACTTTGACATTCAAAGTGAGACGTACGAACTGAACGGTGGTCTCTTGTGAAGATTTGATGGCCTTGGGAGTGAGAAAACTCACTCAAAGATGAGATTTCTGCAATGTTCTCTCAACCTAGCTTGATGTTACCCAGGTAGAGAGTCCATCAAGCTAGGTTGAGAGAACATTGCATCAAATCTTCACAAGAGACAACTGTTCTGTTCGTATGTAAACCTCCCTCGAGTTACTAGGTGGACCTCCCCTTAGGGATATAAACACCTATCTAGGGAGAGGGCATTATGGCTAGTCTCTCTCTCTCTCTCTCTCATAAATCCTGGCTTTTTATCATGTGTGGATCAAGGCATGAAGAGAGACAACAAGCTTGGTTTTGATCCCAATCCTAAAGTAAAGAGTGAAATACACTTGGTTCTGAACATCTGCAACTTACAGGAGAAGTAAAACAGACTTGTGATGTGACAAGAGAGGTGTGAGACCATCCTTGGATTTAAAATTACCATACCAAAATGCAAATTTAGTTTTTCTATAAAAGTGATGCCAGGATTGTTATTGTTTACCCATAAACCTGACATTAGAGAGTATTGGCATCACACTGGAGATTAATAAGCTAATTGGCATGGACAGTATCTATATTTAAGGGAAAAGAATAAGGAATCATGCATAAGAGCCTTGGTAAGTGAAAGTTTTATGTTCATCCTGCATTCTGCTTTTAAGTATAAAACTATCACTATAACTGTTTATAAAGGAAGAACAGTAATAGTGCAAGAGAGCACTTTTCTTAGTTAGTCATAACCAGCCTGTATGGTAGAAATACCTCTGAGAGGATTGACTGAAAAAGCATGGTAAGCAGGTAGATTAATTTTTCTATCCTGTATAGGCTTTACAGTGTGATTCCATAAGACTTCCCAAGCCACATATTGCCAGCCTCCATGGCTGCAATGCAAATGGACTTGAGAGGGAGACAGAGACAAGAGACAGACAGAATTATTCCCGTAGCTGGGTCTTACAGTCTGCAGTGGTGTCTTATATTCATAGGACTTTTTTTTTTTTCCCTAGGCACCCTCCGAGAACCACTCAGCTGCATTTATTATTCTTTCAAATACAATGGGCAATAAACAATCCGCTCCCTCACCGAAGAGGGGTACCTGTGCTCTGAGAGGGATGCTGAGGTGCATAAATCACACTTGAAGGGCAATGTATATGTGCCTCTTTTGTTTCCTGCATCACCTTTTATTATCTCAGGACCGAAAAGTTAATAACCCAGTGGGTAATCATGCCATTATCAGTTTACATGGTAGTAAAGCCCATTCAAATGATGATTACATATGTTAATGAGTGTCGTTATAATGCACTACACAGTACATTACCTTCAATAAATATAATTGTTTATGTACTTTAATGAGGGGATATAATGCCCCAAAACTAATGGCATTGACTGAATTGTTATTTATTGCTGTAAAACTTTGCCATTAGGATAGGAAATCTTACAAAACCTTTTACTGTGTACCTAACTTTTTTTTTCTCCATTAAAAGCCAGCACTCGTTTCTCTTTCTCCTTCTCCCTACTTTAGAATAGGAAAATAAGGTCCAGGCACTCCAGGAGCATTCCTTCTCAATGCTGCTCACCACCTGAGGAGGCAGGAGGTGGGCTCATTGAAAGAGTTTAATGAAGGTCATTATGTTTACCCCCTTAGTAAGGCTTAATGTATGACTTGGCAATAAAATGGACACCATGTATGAATCTTGGCTGCTAATCAAAACAGACAAAAAATATATATTTAATAAACCAGGAAAAGAAAAAGAAGGTTGGCAACAGTATTTTGGCCAAATAACCTTGACCATGTAATAGAATAAACAAAGAACAGTTTAATTGAGAGATTTTTCATCGACCTCCAAATAAATAAAGTTGTGGGTGAACTGATACAGTCAAGTCAACTTTAGAACAGCCTGTCTTGCAAAATGGATTAACATGAAACAAAAAAAAAAATCAAAATCTGAATATATATATATATATATATATATATATATATATATATATATACACATTTTTAGTTTTATTTATTTAAAATGCATCTCTATGATAACTTTAGATAACATAACTAAACTGAAAAAGATCCTGGGAGGAAAGACATATTAGCAAGGTTACTAAACAAATACATTTCTACTGTGTAATGAGCATCACATATAGATACATTAAGCTATATATATAGGCTTTGATGAGGTGCAAAAAGTCATGCAGAGATATTTCAGAAAAATGTTTGCATGACACATTCAAAAACAGGGCAGGGGTTGGTGCAGTTGATTTCAGCAGAAATGTGCACCTGGATTTAAGCTTCTTGTAAACCAGATCCATATTCTCAGCAGGAGAATATATTATTGGCTTTATTTCATTCGATTCTTTCTTCATTATCCCTGTTTGGATGTGCGTCCTGTAGGACAGTGTTTCTTAGCCAGGTCCTTGAGGGTAACCTAGCCAGTCTGGTTTTCAAGCCAGCCAGAATGAATATGCATGAGGTCTAGTTGCCTGCACTGCCTGCACAGTATGCAAATGTACCTCATGCAAACTAATTGGGAATATCCTGAAAACTCAGACTGGCGGGAAATGTTTCCTCTAATTTTGAAAGGCTATGGGGCAGATTTTAAAAGCCCTGCTCGCGTAAATCCGCCTGGATTTACGCGAGCAGGGCCTTGCGCGCCGGCGTGCCTATTTTCCATAGGCCTGCTGGCGCGCGCAGAGCCCCGGGACTCGCGTAAGTCCCGGGGTTTTTTGTTGGGGGCGTGTCGGGGGCGTGTCGGGGGCGGGGCCGATCGACGCGGCATTTTGGGGGCGGGACGCGGCATTTCGGGGGCGGGCCCGGGGGCATGGTTTCGGCCCGGGGCGGTCCGTGGGCGTGGCCGCGCCCTCCGGAACCGCCCCAGGTTGCGTCTCGGCGCGCCAGCGGCCCGCTGGTGCATGTGGATTTACGTCTCCCTCCTATCTACTAAAATCCAGCATACTTTTGTTTGCAACTGGTGCGCCAACAAAAGTACGCGAACGCGCATTTTTTAAAAATCTACCCCTATATGCGCAAAACTTTTCTTTTGTGAAAATTTTTATAAGCTGATATCAAATTTGTGCACTAAGAGCCAGTATAACAAATAATATTGGGATTTCTTGTGCACAATATGGTTTGCTGTATGCATGGGGTTCATCACCTGTGCCCATGTGCATGCATGCACGGTTCAGAGGGAACGGTGCTGGCCGGGTGGCCCTTGAGGACTGGGTGAAGAAACATTTACAACTGGAATAGTGGTAGAGGCTTCAGACTGAGCATACCCCCCCCCCCTCAACAAATGATGTCAACATGGAGGAACTGTATGAAGCATAGGCACCAGCTCTGTGGGTGCTTGAACACCCCCAATTTTGTCTCCTGCAATCCTTTGTATTGGGAGCTGAGAGCTCCATGCTGCAGGGCTACCAAGAAAGGCAGGAAGGAGGTGCTTCTGTCTTCTAGCTACTGTTCCTGCCTTCCCCTGTAGCCTGGCTCTCTGGTGCTAGCTTTTGGCTTACCTCCTGTTCCAGAGGCTCCTATCCCAGCTGGCCTGCATGAGGACACCACCCCCACTGATGCCTTCATCAAGTATAGCCAATAGGAATAAAGGAAAAGTGACATTTGGGCAACTATGAGTTAAAGTATCAGGTGATAGCCCTAAGGGGGCAAATGTGGATGAAGAGAGGCTAAAGGGGAGTGTTAAAAAATGAGTAAAGAGTTGGTGAGAGTTACATAAGTGAGTGGTAAATGTGAAGGAAAGGAAGGGGACAGGAGAAGAAGAGTCATATGTAGATACGTGATTTGGGGAGTACTCAATGTCTACAGTGTGGGCCGGATTTTAAATGCCCTGCGCGCGTAAATCTGGCTGGATTTATGCGCGCAGGGCCCTCGCGCGCCGGTGCGCCTGTTTTTCATAGGCCGCCGGTGCGCACACAGTCCTGGGACGCGCGTAAGTCCCGGGGCTTCGTAAAAAGGGTGGTGGAGGGGGCATGTCTGGGGGCGGGTCCGGGGTCAGGGGGCGGTTCGGGGCAGGACCGGGGGCGTGGCGCCGGCCCGGGGTGTGGTCGAGGCCTCCGGACCAGCCCCCGGGTCGGGTGATGGCGTGCCAGGAGCCCGCAGGCATAAATCTGGCAACTAAGGTAGGGGGGGTTTAGATAGGGCTGGGGGGGTGGGTTAGGTAGGGGAAGGGAGGGGAAGGTGGGGGGAGGGCAAAGGAAAGTTCCCTCCGAGGCCGCTCCGATTTCGGAGCGGCCTCGGAGGGAACAGGCAACATGCGCCGGGCTCGGCGCGTGCAGGTTGCACAAATGTGCACCCCCTTGCGCGCGCCGACCCTGGATTTTATAAGATACGCGCGTATCTTATAAAATCCAGCGTACTTTTGTTCGCACCTGGTGCATGAACAAAAGTACGCCCTCGCGCAAATTTATAAAATCTACCCCTCTGTGAGTAGCATTTGATTTCCTATAGAACCTGCTGAAGTAAAGTTATCTGGATAGTTAGTGCTTGTAGGGGACCCTGGAGGGATGAAAGTTTTTGCAAAATGGTTTTCTGGGTTGCCTGGAGAGGAATTGTGGCTGTGTCAGGTTAGAGGTCCATCATCATGAACAAAATACAGTATAAAATTGAAAATTTATTACATAATTTATTGTAAAAAAAAAAAAAGTCTATATTTAGAGATATCAACACAGATATGAATGATGATTTAGAGAGGTATTCTCATTTGATTTTGTTTAAAATGGTCTACATAGAAGATATCCCTAACAGCTTATCATTAACATTTGTTAGTAATTTAAAGTAATGCATTTAAATTGCAATATTTGGAATATAAATCAGTGAAAATCACTAGGTAGTCTTTAAATGATATTTAGTAGACATCTATGTTTGTGTATCAGGTTGCTATGATTAATACAAGTGTTAGAGTTCCCTCTCATATCTTGAGAAAAGAGATTTATTTAGGCCATTTGTAGGCCCTTGGATATTAAAAGTATTTTCAGGACTACCACTGAGAAGAATATCCAAGGACAGAGAGAGAAAAGAGAGGGAGATAAAATCTTATATATTACTATTTGAACAGAGCACCATGCCCTTATGATCAATTGGTAACTTTTACTACCACTGACATCCTGGCAGCATTATTATACATCTTACCATCAAATGGACTAAAATATGTGCTATCCACCTCTTCAGCTTAGTTGATTTTCATGGGACTCAACAACACAGGGGGCCAACTCACTAAACTTCACAGGCATTTATGCAGGAATAAATTACTGTGTATGCCCACATATGTATGCCCTGACTATTCTATGAGGGGCTTGGGCCTTATTTACTAAGCATTTTCTCTATAGACGGTGACGCACAATGGGAAATAAAGCCATAGGAAATCAGACCACAAGGCTGGTACACGGCTTTGGGCACTGGCATTTTTGGTCAGGTTTTCCAGGCATGTACAATTCTGTTTGGTGATTGTGACTCTACAAACACTGCCTTGTGGGAGAATAACCAGATGAGAGGTGAGGTTTAGAATCACAGTTGAGATTATTTGTCCCTATTATAACTATTAGTAATTAGCATTCAGCACTGGCTGGTTACTTGGTTTGTCTTTCAATGGTTGCTTTCAAAAGGTTGAATGTATTTCTTGATGGGTTACAATTTCCCTTTGTCTGTCACTGAAGATTTATTTTTACAGCACCAGGGAGAAGGCAATAAGTTTTGTTAGTACTGTCGGGGCTTGATAATATTTTCTTTAATTACTTCCCACTGGTGCTTTCTTCCATCCTTAACTTTCCTCATCTTTCCTGTTACAATACTGTATTTCCATGTGGAGATTATCATTATGTGGTTAAACATTATATCAAATGTGATCCTGAAACCCACAGGGAAGCACTTCTTTGCTTGCATTTGGTGGAAAGATATTGGTCTTTTCTGCAAGTATTCCTTAAATTTCTGTGAGCAGCTGCTTAGACTTTTTTTGTTTTGCTATTGCTGTTTTTATTGTATTTCCTGCGTTATTCCATTCGAATTTCACTTCAGTATAATGCTTTGAGGCTGCAATCAAAGAGACGATGAGAATGCTGCACTACAAAAAGTTTAGGGTTGCTGTATTACATTCATGCATTTTAAACTACTGTATGACTGTCACTAAACAGCTATAAGAGAACCACCACTGATTAATGCTTTCTCTGCAAGTCATGACAAAAATCAAATGTGAAAAATGATCCCATTGTTGCCTTCAACAAGATCTGGGTGTTTCTCCAAAGCTAGGATATCACCCTGTACACTGGTGTCTTTATTACATCACACTAATCTAATTTAAATGCATTTTTACTGTACTTAGTTTAATGAATGTGGAAAGTGTCACTATGAAATTGCACCATTAATTTGATAAATAGGACTTGAAGGTATAATTTTTTCCAGCATTGCTGACTAATGAAGCTAAAATACATATATAATAAGAAGTGTAAATAATAAATTATTCTTAGGAGTAAAAAAAATTAATTAGATATAACCACAGAATGCATCTCAATGTCAAAATCTCTTTTTCCCCCCTCCAACTCCTGACTTTCAAATGAGTTGGAAGAAGCACATAGCCTTGAAAAGTTTCCTGCATGAATGTGTGCAGATCTTTAGGAACCTGTATTTAAAGGTTGCTCGTTTCATAATCCTATTGTCTCTTTACCGTATTCCATGCTGCCACTTCAGGTTGATAAAGGAATGAATTATTTTAATATATACAGTAGTTGTAATTCTTTAGTTATTCAGAGACCAATATTCAAAAGCCTTGTGCTGGTAACTTTGGCTCATGTAAATTTTGTGTTCACAACTTTTTGTGCACCTTGAATTTATCTGGACAAAAAAGGGGTATCAGTGGTGGAATTCTGGGGGCAGGGATAAACTTAGAACTGGTAAGCGCATATAACGAGCGCTATCCATCTAAAATTACATGCACAAGTAAGAACAAAAAAAAGCAGTCCTACTTTTACCCAGGGCTGGTGGGAAGCACTAGGCGAACTAAGCGACCACTTAGGCTGCTATCATTCGGGGGGGTGACATCGGCATGGTCTCTCCTTTTTCCTGCCCTTATGGCTGGAAGAGAAAGCACCATGGTGCGGTCGCATTTGGGCAGGAAGAAGGAGAGATCATGCAGATGCCAACGTAGGTGGGAAAAAGAAGGGCGCATCCTCTCCAGAAGAAGAAGCGGTACTGGCCCGGGTGGCACTGCAATGAAGAGCAGGAAGAGCAGCAGCAGCCAAGCAGTGTGGCCCCACCCTCTCAGGATGCCATAACGTCAGCCCCCGTCCCTGCTCAGCTGCAGGAAGCTGCGCAGGAAACAAAGACGCGTCAGCCCCGCAGGCCTGAAGAAAAAGGAAGAGCACTGTGGGCTGCAGGGGCTGAAGGACAAGGCTATTGCTTTGTCCTTTTGCTGCCAGGGGAAGGGAAGTGAGTGAGAGAGCATGTTCTTGCATGTGTGTGTTTGTATGAGAGAGGGCATGTGTGTGTATGTATGAAGGCATGTTCATGTGTGTGAATGTATAAGAGAGAGAGATCATGTGGGTGTGTGTGTGTGCATATATGAGAGAGCAAATTATAAAAAAAATCACATATATTAAACGTGAATTATTGAATAAGGTACACCCTCATACATGAACTGTTGTTCTCTTACGCTGGAACAGCGTTTTAACTCTTATGCACTTCTTGCAATTGTGCCTGCTCACTTGAGTTAATCATGGGGTAACCCTTTTCGCATTTCACATAGAAATGTGCCGCTCTTTTTAAACAAAGAAAAAATTATTTTTAAAATTTTTTGAAAAGTTTTTTTAGAAACAATTTTGTTTAGAATTTTAACATCGTTGAAAACTTGCAACATCAACTCCAACTTAATAAAGAGACATCAATGGAATAGAAAACTTATCTTTTTCCAAGGAAAAAACCGGACTAGAGCAAAGAGCTCATCAGCTCTGCTCAGCCGAACACCTGACACCGCTGGTGTTTCGAAGACTTCTTCAGGGGCTTTAAACAATGTCCAGAGTTGGAGAACAGATTATCCATTTTGTGGCATTACATGGCAGAGGACCCACCATCTTAATACCAATGAATAATCTGTTCTCCAACTCTGGACATTGTTTAAAGCCCCTGAAGAAGTCTTCAAAACACCAGTGGTGTCGGGCGTTCGGCTAAGCAGAGCTGATGAGCTCTTTGCTCTAGTCCGGTTTTTTTCTTGGAAAAAGATACGTTTTCTATTCCATTGATGTCTCTTTATTAAGTTGGAGTTGATGTTGCAAGTTTTCAACGATGTCAAAATTCTAAACAAAATTGTTTCTAAAAAACTGTTCAAAAAAATTTAAAACATTTTTTTTCTTTGTTTAAAAAGAGCAGCACATTACAAACGTGAAATGAGAAAAGGGTTACCCCATGATTAACTCAAGTGAGCAGGCACAATTGCAACAAGTGCATAAGAGTTAAAACGCTGTTCCAGCATAAGTGAACAACAGCTCATGTATGAGGGTGTACTTTATTCAATAATTCACGTTTAATATATGTGATTTTTTTTCATAATTTGTTGATATCCTCATCACATATCTCACCAGTTTTTTGACATTTGAGTGTATATGAGAGAGCAAGCATGTGCGTACATATGAGAGAGAGAAGATACAGTTTGAGCAATAACTCCTCTCCTCTCCCCTTGCTAATCCACAGCCATCTCAGAGCATCTGGAATTCAAAAGATCCCAGGTATGGACAGCAGGGGATATTTTTTTTTATCTTTATTAATTTTAATTATTGGGTACTGTCTGTTGTGCCTTGTTTTTTAATAGTTTATTGAAATTTGGAAAATTTGTATAACTTTTAATTATTGGATGTTGTTCTATTCGTCAGCTGTTATGAAATATTTATTCTTTTTATTAGTATGGTTTTACTCTATTATTAATTTATATTTCTTGATTTTATTGTTTGTTCAATGAAGGATGTTTCTGTTTTTCCATTGTTTCACTGCATAAAGAGTCTTGCTTCTTGTGGTTTCCAGTTCAGTTTTTGACTATACATTTCTATTTATAGTTAATCGGGCGGATTTTAAAAGCCCTGCTCGCGTAAATCCGGGTGGATTTACGCGAGCAGGGCCTTGCGCGCCGGCGCACCTATTTTGCATAGGCCGCCGGCGCGCGCAGAGCCCCGGGATGTGCGTAGGTCCCGGGGTTTTCTGAAGGGGGCATGTCAGGGGCGGGGCCGAACGACGCGGCATTTGGGGGGGGCGGGACGTGGTGTTTTGGGGGCGGGCCAGGGGGCGTGGTTTCGGCCCGGGGCGTTCCGGGGGTGTGGCCTTGCCCTCTGGAACCGCCCCTGGGTCGGGTCTCGGTGCGCCAGCAGCCTGCTGGCGCGCGTGGATTTACGTCTCCCTCCGGGAGGCGTAAATCCATGGATAAAGGTGGGGGGGGGGTTTAGATAGGGCCGGGGGGGTGGGTTAGGTAGGTGAAGGGAGGGGAAGGTGAGGGGAGGGCGAAAGAAAGTTCCCTCCGAGGCTGCTCCAATTTCGGAGCGGCCTCAGAGGGAACGGAGGCAGGCTGCGCGGCTCGGCGCGCACCGGCTGCCCAAAATCGGCAGCCTTGCGCGCGCCGATCCAGGATTTTATAAGATACGTGCGGCTACGTGCGTATCTTATAAAATCCAGCGTACTTTTGTTTGCGCCTGGTGCGCCAACAAAAGTACGTGAACGCGCTTTTTTTAAAAATCTACCCCAATGTGTATTTGGTGAAGAACTGTCTGTATTCTGCATATATGACAAAAGTGAGATATTTTGCTAGCTTGTAGTTTCTGTATAGGGATCTATAGAAACCTGGCACGTTCTATTTTCCTAATAGAATATGTATTGGTATTTTAAGGCCTGGGGTAATATTTGCAGTGTTGCTTTTCCATAGGTGGAATTATTACTGTTTGACTGTTGATAATTAGTACTGTTTTGGTATGGGAGGTTTACAATAACAATAATACAGTTTATTCATGACTTTCTGAGGGCCAAGCCTACACCGAACAAACATTACAATAGGCCTAATATCAATTTCAAGAGTCCTTTTTACTTTTTTTCTGCAGGTTTTTCTGGTTGGCACCACAGCAGTGCATGTAAATGTAATGTACATGTTATTAGTGATATTTTTATCTTTGAAGACTATACTTTGAATGCCTTTTTATGTTAAATTATTGTAAATGCTTAATCAGGGGGGGGGGGGCAGGAGGCTGTAGGTTTTGCCTAGGATGCCTAATAACCTTGCACCAACCCTGCCTTTACCCAGATAAAATTAAACATGTAACTTTATCTGAGTATATTCAATAGGAGACTTGTGCCTCTAAGGTCCGCTGATTATCTGGACACAGTTATGTGCATAACTTTCTCTGCATAAATTTGTAGCTTGCTGGCTTACTGAATATAGATCTCCAAATTCTTTATTCTCTCTAGTTAATTAAAGAAATGTTTTTATCTGCTGTGGACATGAAAAAAATGTAACCCACTATAGACATAAGCATTTCCTAGATTAATTTTCCATGTTTTAAACTGTAAGTTACATGATTTTCCACATTGAATCATCAGCATTATTTATGAATACAAACAAGTAAAAAACTGGATTATGTTCTAGGGCTGTACATTCATTTAAAACGAATAAGGAATTGGAACAGAATCAGGTGAATTCATTTTGGTTAAGAACATAAGAACATAAGAAATTGCCACGCTGGGTCAGACCAAGGGTCCATCAAGCCAGGCATCCTGTTTCCAACAAAGGCCAAACCAGGCCACAAGAACCTGGCAATTACCCAAACACTAAGAAGATCCCATGCCACTGATGCAATTAATAGCAGTGGCTATTCCCTAAGTAAATTTGATTAATAGCCGTTAATGGATTTCTCCTCCAAGAACTTATCCAAACCTTTTTTGAACCCAGCTACACTAACTGCACTAACCACATCCTCTGACAACAAATTCCAGAGCTTTATTGTGCATTGAGTGAAAAAGAATTTTCTCCGATTAGTTTTAAATGTGCTACTTGCTAACTTCATTGACAAACACAAATGGCTAGTGTCCCCCAAAAATCAACAAAACATTTCATTTGAATGTATTTTCATTTCCCATTAAAGTCTATGGGACAAGAAAAACCACAGGGTTTGGTTTTTTTTCTGCTCAAGGCAAGCTAGCAACCAGTGTTGTCAGTCTGACCCTAGACTGACCTGAGCAGGAGTGGAAAGAGAAAGAGAGCAAGCCAAGAATGGGACCGATGAATATCAAGCATTTTTTAAAGAAACCTATGCACTAGCTGGAAGCTGCTTGGGTTGATAGTGATGCTCTCTTTCTTTTTTTTAAAGCTGAAAATGAAAGTTTAAACCAGGCACTATTTCAGCTCACTTGTTTCTGAGCTGCAGGACAGGGTGGTTGTCTAGATTTTTAGCTGAGACCTGAAGAAAAATTGAGAAAAGGGACTAGGAGAATATTTGATGTGGGCTTAGCTCTGTTTGCTGTGTCCTTTTCTGACATTCTGTAATCGTATGTCAACAATCATTTTCTGTTTTTCAGTGTTACAACACAGTGTAATCACACACACAATATATCTGTGTAACACTGAAAAAGAACATTCAGTCAGAGATCTGTAGAGTGGGCACAGTGGTCAGTGTACTGACAATGTCACAGAAAGATTTTAACTGCGTAAGTGCATTGTACTAATACGAAAATACAGCAAAGGAGCTAGACTTGAATTTTTGCTTCTCTGAGCCTCATCTTGGTAACTTGATGCTCCTTGCTATGAAATCTTTTGATGGAAAAGCGTGTCATAAATAAACAATGATGGTGATGATTTTGGAGTGGAAAAAGGATTCACACTGTGTATGTGGCATTCTGTTTTTCCATAATCTATGTCATCATCTCTGGAAAAAAACACTGCCAGGCATAGGCAAGAACTCAGGCATTGGTAGTTCAGCAGTGTGACGTGCTTTTGAACAAGAGAGTGTGGGCCTGTGTGAACTACAGTAGTCTTAGCCTCTGTTTGTATGTAACCTTTATAATGTCTACACTGATGAAGGAAAGTAGAGTACACATACTAGCACTACTTGCACAAAGACAAATATCTTTCTATAGGCACCTCAGTAATGACTGTATCAAATGTCCATTATGCTATAGGGAACAGTAAAAAGAGGAAGGAGCTGTGGTAACAATGACAGAGGGAGAGGAAAAGCTTTGCCTACTTCTGGAAAGGCACCGATTAATGCAGATTCATGAACATCTGGTAGATTTGTAATAATAGCACTTCCAAACCAAAATAAAGATTTTTTTTTTTTTAAGGGGGAAACAACAGGCATAGGCAGAGTACCAAGCAAGAAGAAGCTTAAGCCTGGATTTTCAAAGGCCCACGCGCATAAAAACCGGGGTGCATGCATGTGGCTGGGACTTGTGTGCACCGCGTGAATTTTAAAACGGGCCTAGCCAAACGCATAAACCCCGGTACACATACCAGTGCCGGGCCCTGAAAAAGGAGTGGGCCGGGGCGGAACAGAGGCTGGCCGGGACAGCGACCATTAGCTGCTGTCCTGGGGAAATGCGTGTCAGCAGCCAGCTGGCATGCAGAAACTACTTCTGCTCCAGAGGAGTAGTAAGTAGTGAAATAAAAAAAATCGGGGTAGGTAGGTAGGGGTTAGGGGTCAGGGTGGAGAGGGGAAAGCAAAGGAAGGTTAGGCGGGGGGGGGGGGGGGGGGTAGGGAAGTTCCCTCCAAGTCTGCTTCTTAATTGTTATGGACTGGAAAGGAACTGGGGAAGGCCCAATTGCGTCGCTGTGCGTATTTACCAAAAATTTGCCCCCCTGCATGCTCCGCCTGGACATGCACTCGCAGATTTTAAAATCCGGTGCACATGTGCGCGTGGCCATTGTATTTTATAACATGCGCGCGCCGGATGGCTGAGTGCTCCTATTAACATCGACCCCCAAGGCAGGAAAAACATGCACTGAATGCTGTAACTGTTAGCTCTCTTCCTATGGAACAGGAGCAGGAGAGGGCAGAGTTAGCGAAAGGTGGCATTGGCACTGGCAGTGGAGGCGCAAACTCAGTCACTAGCAATCCAATACATTAAATCTGATGCTCTCTCATGATCCAAATTTTGGTCACTCAGTCAAACAAATTCTTCTGACAAGACATAAATCTGATAAAATCATGCTGCCTTACGACTTATAATCCAATGGATTCCAGAAACGTCTAGGGATGTGCATTCATTAAAAACAAATGAAAATAATGAAATGAGTGAGTCTATTTTTAGTTCATTCCATAAGACAGCCTCACACAAAATACCCTCAAAATTCCCTTTTTTTTTCCTCCATGTAAATTGCAAAGCAATAAAAAACCCAAACCGAGCCTCCTGTGGCTTTCCAACCACCCTCCTGCCCTGTGAAATTCAACCCAGGGTCCAAGCCTTCCCGACCTTAATGAGTCCCTCAGACCCCCAACTCTTGTCCCTAAAATCAAATTGACCCTGGAGCCCGTGAACCTCCTGCCCCACCCCCCTGTAAAAATTTACCAGGGCCACAGATCTTTCTTGACTCAGCAGTCCTTGGCATGCCAACCCATGGCTCAGGAAGCCAAAATGCTTTCATCAACACCATCTACACAATCGTTCATTCACCTCTAGAATGCAACATTCTCTGCCTCAGCCTTTATCCTCAGCTGGAAAAATTGAGGAGAAAACCACATATGCACCTATCTGCCTCACACTATCTCCCAGCGATATGAAGTCACTTTTGATATGTTCCAGAGAATTCTTAGCAGCATGCCAACATGGATGAGCAGCATTGAATAATAGTCAGTAGGCTTGATGATCTCAGTAATCTCTCTGTGATGTCTCGGATCTTGGCACTTGGCAAACAATACAGGTCCCTGAACAGCATGTCTGGTCACCAGATGGATGCCTCCTACCTTAGGAGAGAGTCACCAACCATCGCTATCTTTTGCTTCCTATACACAGTGGATGGATTTGATCCCGCAGCTATTGAGCAAGTAGAGGAGGTAGAAAGCAACTGCCAGAACAAAGAGCATCCCCCAGAAAGAAGAGGTAGTGGATGCTTGGCTTGAATGATGCCCCTGGCATTTTGCCTCTTGGTCCACTTTCAACCCTAGGCCCAGCAACAGCCAAGTCAGCAGAAATGAAGAGGAAGTCCAATAAAACATAAGAGACATAGAGGTCCTTCAGAGTGAAGAAGGATGTGTGTTTTGTAGAGTGAAATCATTGTTGAAAATCTATCAGTAGAGGAAATGTATTGGGCATCTTATAAACAGTGGCATGCAGCATCTTGTAAAAAGGGAACACCCATTAGCATGGTGATCTGGGCGGGTACCAGTACTAGCATGGTGACTGTCTGCCGTCAAAGAAGCAGTAGTAGCAGGCAGCAACAGCAGCAAGAAAGTGCCAAAGCAGGTGAAATCAGTCTCCAAATCTGAACCCATCCCCCACCCAGACCTCTTCCTGAAGTGAAGTGACAGGCAAGCAGCCCCTATCCCACAGCAGTGGCATGCCATCATGGAGCAGATGGAGTATCTCACCACATTACTATCCAATGTAAGAGGCAGGTAGTATCAAAGGTGGAGACATTGCATTGGGGAAATGACTTTCCTGAATGATCAGTTGTTATAAATAGTAAGGAACATAGGATTTAAGATGCTGCTGCTGCTCTGTCGCTGCAGCAGTTATCCTCCATTGCAAAATGCCCTCCCAGACAACATTCGGCAGGCACATTGTCCCTGGCCTGCACACTCAGTGTTTTGTTTGCATAAAGACACAGCTAGCTAAGAAGGAGAAAGGTAGCACCAGTTTCACCAGTGATAGTTGAGCCAACCAGAACCTTGCATACTCCTATTTCTCCCTGAGAGAACACTGATGGCCAATGTCTGAGGTAGTCCAGTCCAACTAATTTCAATCATTGGTCAAAAACTGCTTCTATTTATATATATGCACTTTAATACATCTGTTTTATGACTCCACACAAGAAAATTTTGTGCAGCACATTATTCAAAATCTATTACACACTCATATGTCTTTAATAACACAGAGACAGAGTTCAAAATCCAAAAAAAGCAGTTCCAAATCCAAAAAACAACAGCTCGCTCGTGTTACTGGACTGAAATAGTTCTTAAAGTCTATAGAGCCATAGTGCTTAACTAAAAAATAGAAAAACAAGACTTATCTGAAAAATGAAGAGCATCGATGCAGTCCAAACGATGCCCAGTCTCTCACAAATTCAAAAGCACTCAGCTGTTGAATGTGAAATCTAGGACTGAAGTGGCCAAATCCAGTCCTCAAAAGCCATAGAACAGGCCAGGTTTTTCAGGATATCCACAATGAATGTGCTCGAGATAGATTTGCATGCAGTGGAGGCAATACATGCAAGTCTATCTCATGCATATTCTTTGTGGATATCCAGAATCCTGGGCCTGTTGTGGCTCTAGAGAACCAGAATTGGCCACCTCAGATCTAGGAAAAATGACTTAAAACAACAGAACATATATTTAAACATTTTCTTAACAAAAGCACCAAAATGATCCAATTTTCACACTCATTGCTTCAGGATTTTTTTCATGCTTGCTCATTATGGTGAAAGTATATGGTCCCTGCTTATTTTGAGTGGCTGTTTTCAACTAAGTTATTTATTTATGGTGGATTTTCATTGGCTGATGTCTAAGTAGCCGATCTATATGTTTCTTTTTAAGTTGAGAGTTTACTGGAGTATTTTTTACTGAAATAGGGAGGCTGGGTTTCATATCTAGTAGTAATCTACAAGTGAAACTTGAAAGCTATGTACCGTAATTAGTTCACCCTGAAAATTAAATTATCCCATGAAAACTACCCATACAAATTTACATCTGCTAATTATTCTGGTAGTTTTCCTGAGAAAAAATGATGTGCATACTTTGGAAATTTCAAAAGGATGCACATAAGTATAAACCCCTCCCCAATTCTGTCCCCAAGACTGCCTTCCCTGACTGCGGGTAAACGCGTGCATGAAATGGAACTATGTGCATACTTTTACCGGTATATAAGGTAAGCAATTATGTTAAAATCCATTTCCATAGGTAAAACTCTGTTTCTACCTGCAAAAATGGCTTTTAAAACTGCTCTCCCTATGTGGGTACATTGTGTTTGAAAAGTGTCGTGTTTTGTGCAGGTTTAAAAGTACTTCTGCTGTTAAGTGCTCTATTGCAAAGTTGCCCTTATGCATGTGAGAAGATGAAAAATCTTTGTTTTATGTTCTTTTGTTGTTATTAAAGCCCTTTAGCTGCAGGCTGGCTCAGGCTGTTGTGCTGGAGTGCAGGAGAGTTCTGTTCGAGTCTCCTATCCAATAGAACCGGTAAGGATGGCTTAGGTGTGTTGAGGAGTAACATGCCCAAGCTCCAAATGGGGGGGAAGGTGGCTACCCTTAGGTCGGCAACCCTTGCTGCTCAAGAGTGGCCCTGAAGTCGCAACCTCAGAGGCTTCCTCCTTAGTCTTCAGTCATCATGGGAAATCCATTTATTTAAAAATGAGAACTGATGGGAGGAGTCCCCAAACCACTTTTAGGGGCCAACTTTTGTAAATAATTGAGGGTGCTTCACTCAATACAAATTACAGTGCCCCCAGCAAAAATGCAGAATACAGCGGGTTATGAATATGTCTGACCTGCATGTATTTTAATGTCTAGAGAGAAGCAGGTCTCATATAGCCAAAAGAAGAGTCAGGGAAGCACTCAAAGTCCCACCAGTTATTCTTCTCCCCAATCCCAGCTTATCCTCACCAGTCTTCTCCCTTCTACTCCATCCCCCCCTACCCCACCAACAATTCATCCACAGCACAGTCTCTTCCTCTACCCTTTTCTGCCACCACTAAACTTTCTTAACCTTCCTTTTCTCTCATTACATAAGAAAATGCCATACTGGGTCAGACCAAGGGTCCATCAAGCCCAGCATCCTGTTTCCAACAGTGGCCAATCCAGGCCATAAGAACCTGGCAAGTACCCAAAACTAAGTCTATTCCATGTAACCATTGCTAATGGCAGTGGCTATTCTCTAAGTGAACCTAATAGCAGGTAATGGACTTCTCCTCCAAGAACTTATCCAATCCTTTTTTAAACACAGCTATACTACCTGCACGAACCACATTCTCTGGCAACAAATTCCAGAGTTTAATTGTGCGTTGAGTAAAAAAGAACTTTCTCCGATTAGTTTTAAATGTGCCCCATGCTAACTTCATGGAGTGTCCCCTAGTCCTTCTACTATCTGAAAGAGTAAATAACCGATTCACATCTACCCGTTCTAGACCTCTCATGATTTTAAACACCTCTATCATATCCCCCCTCAGTCGTCTCTTCTCCAAGCTGAAAAGTCCTAATCTCTTTAGTCTTTCCTCATAGGGGAGTTGTTCCATTCCCCTTATCATTTTGGTAGCCCTTCTCTGTACCTTCTCCATCGCAATTATATCTTTTTTGAGATGCGGCGACCAGAATTGTACACAGTATTCAAGGTGCGGTCTCACCATGGAGCGATACAGAGGCATTATGACATTTTCCGTTTTATTCATCATTCCCTTTCTAATAATTCCCAACATTCTGTTTGCTTTTTTGACTGCCGCAGCACACTGAACCGACGATTTCAATGTGTTATCCACTATGACACCTAGATCTCTTTCTTGGGTTGTAGCACCTAATATGGAACCCAACATCGTGTAATTATAGCATGGGTTATTTTTCCCTATATGCATCACCTTGCACTTTTCCACATTAAATTTCATCTGCCATTTGGATGCCCAATTTTCCAGTCTCCTAATCTTACCTCGCTACTTTCTTAATCCTCCCCCTCCTCATGTGAATACTCTGATTTTTATAATTGGGGAGGGGGCCCTACTCTCTAGATCCCCTTAGAATGCTCTGCTCCCCATTTCCCACTGACCTGTACACTGTTTCCCTCCCAGTTTATCTTCCTATCCCTGCACTCCCCAGCAGGTCTCTTCTCATCCCTCCTTAGCCGCTGTCCTCCACAGAAGGCTTGGTTCACCCATCCTTTCACCGATTTCACCCCTCATCAGCACATTAGGCTTTCCTTCATTGGCAGGCTCCACTCACCTTTCAATTTGTGATTCCCTTCCTCTACAACAGTGGTTCCCAACCCTGTCCTGGGGACCTCCAGCCAGTCGGGTTTTCAGGAAATCCACAATGAATATGCATGAGATAAAATGTGCTTGCGCTGCCTCCATAACTTGCAAATTTTCTCTCATGTATATTCATTGTGGATATCCTGAAAACCGGACTGGTTGGGTGGGTCCCCAGGACAGGGTTGGGAACCACAACTCTACAAGCTTGAATCACTTCTCTGCTCTGCAGTCCCTGAGCCCAGGCACTATTTTTTTTTCCCCGCCTCCTCCTGGCACTCACAGATTCCAGGCCAGAGATAGTCCCATACCTGCAGAATCCACATAAGGCAATCCACTACTCGCGTGACTTGAACCCTAGCAGTACAGCAATTATTATCTCCCCAAATCCAGGGACACAGCTGCATGTAGTGCTTCCTGCCCTCAGTTTGGAAACCCCAGAGAAAACTGCTGTCTCCTGTGGGATATAACATGGAAATGTTTTATTGACTTTTGTAATAAAGGGAGTGAACCCTGCTACTTTTAAGCAGCGACTCTCCCACCATGGTGGCTATTAGAATATGGGGTTTCTGTTATTTCTCTGGGAGCCACTAAATCCACAAAAGAAGGACTACGAGAGGAAAATTTGCCCTCCTTCCTATTGGGTCTTCTAATAACAGGAAACAAAGGGGATGGAAACCCACCCAACCGCCTCCCAGGGATAGAGAGGGAAACCAGGGTCTTTAAAAGTATAATACTCAGAAAACTGTTTATTTAACAATTTTGTTCATCAAGCAAGTAATGTAAATCAGCAATTCAAATTTTTCAGAATATTTGAAAATAACATTCAGATCAGAAAGTACTGTTTTACAATGGTGAATAACATTAAAGAACCTTTTCCTCTATCACTTTTCCTCCTAGGATTCTTATTCCCTGTCTGGACCCCAGGACCTGCTAGTATGGAGCTCTCAGCAGATAAGTATATGTATGTATATATCTTTTTCTCTGAGTAGTAAAGCTTGTTCCAATTGAAATAAGGTGAATGTAAAGTAGATGCTTGTTTGTGAGCGTATGATTTTTTTTCTTATGCTCCACTTCACATGTGTTCTGATGTATTTCCTTGCAGCACGTAAAGGTAAGTATGTCTTTTGTATATATTTCTTTCTTTCTCAGCATTTCTTAAGTTGTTCTGAGTCCTTTAACACTGTCGCTTTGTCCCCTCTCTCTCCTTTGCTTTCACTGTGTGTATTTCTGATTCTCTTGCTCTTTTATGCAGTCTAGCCAGACATTTAATGTTTGGATTGAGTGTATACACCTTAGCTCTTCCAAATAGAGTCCGCTGTTACTCAGCCTCCTCACACTGTAGAGCTTTGATGAATCTTTGCCTCTAGATCTTTGTCTGTAGTTTGGTGCTCTTAGCCATCTCCTTACTATCTTTAAATAACATTAAACACCTGTTCCCTAATTGCTTTTATCACATCACCCTCTATCAAAGATATATGACTGGTGCTGCTACATGTGGTGTCTTCACCGTCTAATTGAACTTGTTCTAGCTCAGTGAAGAAATAAAAAAAATAAGCAAGGGACCCTGCTCTGGCTAACTGAGGGAATGAGTAATGTCTTATTCACTCTTGTATTTTCTTCTCCTTTCACACTCTTTCTGCACTTAATTTCTGAGGTTCAGAATAGAAGTGAGTTCCAGGATAGATATAGTTTATTCAGAGATAGAAGATGAAATATCCCACTGCAAATTCCCTTTCTTTTTTCACTCACACCTTTCTTTTGCTTCTGTTATTCAGATGTTCAGGGCTTACTCAGAGTTTTAATTAGTCTTAATAGTAGGTATCTTGGCTAAGAATAAGGAGATAGCAGTTAATGTCTCTCTCCAAGACAAATGTCCTTAATGTATGCTTCTCACACTGTCCTATCTATTTCACTGACTTTTCCTCAGGTATTTTCACAATCTAGGCAGGCTTCCCTTGAAGTTATTCACAGGATCCCCTCCAGCACTTTTCTTCTGTTCAGGGATTTCTTTCATTTAAAGGAACCACTCTTATAAAATGAAAATTAACAGCAGGCACCTGGCTGCAATGTCTCTTTCTCTCTCTCTGTTTACTTATGCCTCTGTGTGAACTCAGGGTTAAGCAGGCACTTAAAACAACCTCCTGAATGAGCTTAGAAAGTTTAGGGTAAATAACTCATAAAGAGCACACAATTAAATCAAAGTGTGATCTTAAAATTATTTTTCTTCTTTCTTTCAACCATATCTTCTTTCAACACTTCTATCTCAATTAAACTGAGAAAAAAACACACACAGCCCAGTTGTATTTACAAGATCTGGCTATCTGCACCTTATCTGGAGTTCCTAGGATTAAATACTCTCAAACAAATTGAATTCACTCTTAAACATTCAGACATTAACAAGTTTGCCTCCATTCCCCCTGTATTTCACACTTTTAGACACAGAGAAACAGGCTGTATGAAGGAGCTCTGCAGCAGCAGCAGTCTGCTCTCCTCCTGCTAAAGCTCTCACATGATCATGGGGCTGGTAATTTGCATACCTCTCAGCATAGAATTCTCAGCAGCCCTAGCTTTAGTAGGATGCATGGTGGCCTGTCGGACTATCTTGGCCGATTGGATGGAGCCGTTGACTGTGCCCTCGACTACTGCCTGGTTTGGCAGAATGGCTTCTTTAGCGCAACTGGAAAGGTTGGACTTTCTGGCTGGCAGGCGACTACTAGATAGTATCTACTGTGCCTGTTGGGCTAAATAATTTGATGCCTTTCCCAAGCCCTTACAACAGTGGTTCTCAACCTTTCTAATGCCGTGACCCCGCAATACAGTTCCTCATGTTGTGGTGACCCCTCGCCCTGCCCTCGCCCCGCGAGGGCGGGGTGAGGGCGGGGCGAGGGTGGGGCTTTGGTCATATGGGGGCGGGGTTATGGATGGGGTTGGATTTTAGTGCATACTTATTTATTATGACATTTATAAACAGAACCACCATTCCTCATAAAACAATAAAATTAAACATAAAGCATCAGTTATAATAGTAAAACCATACTAATAAAAGAATATTTTAAAATTACTGATAAATATAATTTCTATTAATTAAAATCATATACATTTTATAATTTCCCAAACACCAATAAAATATTTCAAAACAGCACATATATCAAATAACACACAATAATTAAAACTAATAAGGATTTTAAAAAGCCCCTGCTGTCCATACATGGGAGCTCTTGATTTCCAGTCACCCTGATATTGTCGAGGATTAGGAGGTTATCCTCTCTCTCTCACACTTACTCACATGTCCATTCTCTCTCACACATACACTGTCACATACATACACATTCATGCTCTTATACCCACCATAACCTCTCACTCTCACAGACACTGATACACTCTCAGGGTGTAAGACACTCTCTCTCCCCCCCCCCCCACTCACACACACTCTTACTCCCCTGGATTTTCTCATACACACTCATGCTCTCACTCTTACTGGCTCCCTCACAACCTCAGAGCCTCTCAGATAAAACTCTATGCAGCAGAAATAATGCTGAATGTTGAGAATTGTGTTATGCAGACTAATCTGGAAAATGCACTAATTTCTACATGAGTCATAATGAATCAGTCCTCAGCTGCAGGCTTCAATTGATTATCCTGGCTCCCTTAATGTTTGCCAAATACAGTTCATGTGTAACAGCAATCCTAATTCTCCACCAGATCAAGCTGATTTCACATTCCACTTCATACTTTGTCACCTCCAGCTGAGTCAAACAATTAATCTAATTACTGCCACGTGGCTATTGGGGAGGCGCTGATTGCTGCTATTGGCACTGAAGCCCATTCTGCTGCCTCCTCTGTGCAGGCCCCGTGGGTTTCCACTTCCTCCATGTTGATCTCGTACATTGTGAGATCCGCCATAGAGAAAGTGCTACTCTTGCACATTCCCAAAGATTACATGTACCAATCAGTAAAAAGTAATTTATTTTTTTTTTACATCTGCTTCCCTTTCTTATTTTTTTGCCATTTCCTTTTATATTGCCTTTTTTTCTATTTCTTTTCTCTCCACCTATCTTCTTCCCTCAAACACACAGTCAGGTTCTCATTCTCACGTGCATTTCTCTCTCACACACACATACACACACAGGCTCTCACTGTCACATGCTCTCTCTCTCATGCAATCATTCATACACACAGTCTCTCACTGGCACAGGCTGTCTGAGTCTCACACACAAGCTCTCTCACACCCCCACATGCTGCCTTGCTCAAGCACAGGCTCTCACTCTAACATGCTGTCTCTTTCACACACACAGAGGCTCTCACATGCTGTCTCTGCAAACACACACAGTCTCTCAACTCACTCTCACACACAATCTCTCAACTCATCTCATACTCGCACACACCTCTCTCTCACCTCTGGGCCTCTTCTTTACGGGTTGCCACAGGATGGGCTCTGCAGCGGCCCTAGTCTTCCTGGCCCCGCTGCTCCTCTTCTGCACGCGGCTGAAGCACCTCTTCTACCCACGTGGCTGACGCGCCTCCTCCTTCCTGCCCGTGTGGCTCCGGCAACATTTGTCTTCCGGGGCAGGGCGGGCAGGAAGGAAGTAGGAGGAGCACCTGCAGTGGCTGATACACCTCCTTCCTGCCTGCGCGGCTCCAGCCACATACTTTACTGCGACGCGCTAGCTTTTTGGGCCATGTCTCTTCCAGTGGCGTAGCCAGAATTGATTTTTTGGGTGGGCACAAGGTTAACATGGGTGGGCTGTAGGCATGCAGGTCTACTAGTTGTTTTTTTTACTGATAAATAATGCCAAATTATGCAGCATAGCATTCACATCTACGCCTAAGTATGAGGTTTACTTAATGATACAAACATAATTCACGGTGATTTGTGGTACTTTAGCCTTCTTATTATTACGATTTTATACACGGCTCCTACTTGTCCATAAATTTTGAGAGAGAGGTTGTGTTGCTTATATTTAAATTGCTAACATCTCAAAATATAGATATATATTTTTACCTTTGTTGTCTGTTCTTTGTATTTTTCTAATCAGTTGGTCCTGGTCTCTTTTTCCCATTTTTTCCCTTATAGCTCATTTCCTAATTCCTTTTCAGTGTCTTTCTTCTATTACGGTCTTCTTCCCTTCCACACACACACACATACACGCTTTCTCTCACAGACTCCCTCTCACAAACTCAAGCTGTCACTCTCATATGCTCTCCCCCCCCCCCCCACCCCCCAACAAGCTCACATTCTCTGCAGACACACATACAAGTTCTCACTTTCTCACCCCTCCCCAGGCTTATATTCTTATGCACACACAGACGCACATCCAGGCACCCATTCTCACCCACACACATAAACCCAGACTCCCATTCTCACCCACAAACCCATGCTCCCAGTCTCATCCACACATATTCAAGCTCCCATTCTCATCCATACATATACACATTTAAGGTCCTATTCTCACCCACACATACACACATTCAAGCACCCATTCTTATCCACATATTCAAGCTTCCATTCTCACCCACCCACACAAACCCAGGCTCTCATTCTCACCCATATATACACACATTCAAGCTCCCATTCTCACCCACCCACAAACCCAGGCTCCCATTCTCAACCACACATACACACATTCGAGCTCCCATTCACCCACATATTCAAGCTTCCATTCTCACCCACACACCCAGGCTCCAGTTTTCACCCACACACACTCCCATTCTCATCCACACATACACATTCAAGCACGTGCACAGCTTCCGCTTTCTCCCCCAGAGCAGGAAGATCAGCTGCCTCTCCTGCTGCCACCGGACTCCTGCTATCTTCGGACATCGGGCCGTACAGCCCGCCGAACTTCCTGTCGGGGGGGGGGGAGCGGAAGCGCAGCACACAACGTACGCTTCCTCCCTCCCCCCCCCCCCAAGCAGGAAGATCGGCCCGACGCCCGAAGATAGCAGGAGGCCGGTGGCAGCTGATCTTCCTGCTTTGGGGGAGAAAGCGGAAGCTGTGCGCGGCGCTTCCGCTCCCCCAAACAGGAAAATCGGCTGGCCGTTTGGCCCGAAGATAGCAGGAGAATGGGTGGCAGCAGGAGAGGCAGCTGATCTTCCTGCATTGGGGGGAGGAAGTGGAAGCTGCGCGCAGTGCTTCCGCTCCCCCCCGAACAGGAAGACCGGTTGGCCATACGGCCGCAGCAGCGCTTCCCCATGTGTGCCGTGATGGCGCGCGAGGCGTGGGTTCTCTTGTTCGCTGTCGCGGGGATGGGATCCCGCGACAGCCTTGTGGTTCCGGTGCCAGTTGGGTGGGCACCTGCCCACCCGTGGCTACGCCACTGGTCTCTTCCCTTTTGGGGTTGGAGGAGGCAGGTCTCCAGCTTCGCCCCGCCTCCCCGCAGCAGCCGCGGCACCACGGACCGGCAAAAAACCCCAACGGCCCGGTACTGGTCCGCGGACCGGTGGTTGGGGACCTGCTTTAGGCGACCCCTGTGTTTTGCTCATTCGACCCCCACCGGGGTCGCGACCCACAGGTTGAGAACCGCTGCCTTACAAGATGGACTGTGCCTTAATGGATTTACATTGCTCTGGTCCCCCGGGGACGGGGGGGTGGGGAAGGAAGTAAGGTGTGTATGCGGGTGTATGTGGTGTGCATGGGGCATGCAAGATAAGGAGGGAGGAAGGGGTGGATGGGTTTTGGGAGGAAATTGAAAGCCAGGGGCTGATGGTACTGTGTGATTTCCTACTTGTTTTTGTTCCATAGTCAAAATGACCTGTTACTTGTATCTTGTGATCCGGATTGAAAATGTTTTTGGGTGTTTGATGTACCACTTTCCCTGTTAATAAAAAGTATTTTGACAAAAAAAAGGGGCGATCCAGAGGTGGTATGGGGCGGGGCCAGAGGCCTCTGGCACAGCAGCCATTTGCCGCTGTGTCGAAGGATCGCATGCCAGCAGGCTGCAGGCGCACGCAACTTGCGCCTGCTCGGAGGCAGGCGCAAAAGGTAAGATAGAGGTCGTGGGGTGTTAGAATAGGGCTAAGGGGTGGAAAGCTTAGGGGAAGAGGTGGGAAGGTTAGATTAGGGGAAGGGAATGGGGGAAGGCCACAGGCATTGGCACGCACAAGATGCACTAGTGTGCACCCCCTTGCACGCACTGACCCCCGATTTTATAACATCCGCTCTGGCAGGAGAATCAGAAGGATGAATGAATCATTTTTCTAGATTCTCTTTGATATACTCAGACATGGTTAAGGTTTCTGGGTGAGACAGTGGATAAGTTCTGCCCTTGGAAGGCGTGGTGCCTGGAAGAAGTTCTATGGGACTATTGAACTTGTCCAATGGAAGCAAGGTATCCGCCTTCTGCTTCGAGAAGACATCTTCGAAGTCAGCATACTGAGTAGGCAAATTGGGTAGGGTGGTAGACTTCAGAACAGGGACTACAGGAGTTACTTGGCGTAGACATGACTTCTGGCATTTGGGACCCCACTGTACCAACTGCAGGGCACGCCAATCGAACTGGGGTTCGTGGGCATGGATCCAGGGCAGCCCCAGGATAACTGGATGTGTAGAATGTTTCAATACATAGAAGGACATCTCCTCCTCATGGAGAGTGCCCATGGTAAGACTGACAGCCACTGTTCGATGGGTGATCAGCCCTGGAAGGGGCTCCCCTTGAATGGAGGTGATTCGGAGGTTCACATCCAATAGCTGCAGAGGAATGTTCAGAAGCTTGACAATGTCATCCATGAGGAAGCTCCCACTTGCTCCGGTATCAACTAGAGCAGTGGTGGCGAAGGAGTGGCCCGCAATGCCCAGAGAGACGGGAAGCAGGAGTTGAGGGCCGATTACAGTAGTGCCTAAGCTCGGGACCCCCGCCGGGCTCAGGCATTGCAATTTTCCGGATGCGCCAGACACCGAAGATGTCCAGAAGTGCCACAGTAAAGGCAAACTCTCCTTCCTCCGATGGAGATGTTTGGTCGGAGACAGTCACCCACAGTTCACCTCCATAGGTTCCACTGCAGAAGAGGGTGGTGTTGCTGGAGTCTTGGCGGGAGGACTTGGGACATGCGTGGGGCGCGGTATCGGAGAGCGGGAAGCCTTTACTTCTAGGCGCCTTTGCCGGAGATGATGATCAATCTTCCCGGTGAGGGAAATCAGGTCCTCTAGAGACGTGGGAGTCTCACAGACGGAGAATTCATCTTTGAGAGCACTGGAGAGTCCATCTAAGAAGATGGCTTGCAGACAATCTTCTTGCCACCCAAGCTCAGTAGCCAGGGTCCTGAACTCCACCATATACTCAGAGAGGGTCAGCGAACCTTGACGGAGGTGGAGCAAATCATGGCTGGCTATAGCCTGGCGGCCTGGATCGCCGAAGGTTAGCTTGAAGAGAGCAACAAACTCATATAACTTGGGAAGTATGGGATCAGAGCATTCCCATAAGAGAGAGGCCCATGTAAGAGCCTTCCCTTCCAGGTGGGAAAGGATAAAAGTCACCTTAGTGATCTCCTTCAAGAACAAGGAGGGTTGCAGTGCAAATTGCATGAAGCACTGGTTGAGGAAGCCACGACAGGAGTGTGGGTCCCCATTGTATCGAGGAGGTGCAGGGAGTGCCAATGATGCTTTGGGAGGCATAGAGGCTGATAGACCCACAGGGTTGGCCAGAACTGTATCTCGAAGCTGGGAACGGAGCTCTTCCACCAAAGAAGCTAGTGATTCCAAAGCTTGATGATGTTCCTTGACTATGGTGGCCAAACCCGGTAGGGCCCTGGAGGCAGGAGACTCTGCCAAGTCCATGGCCTTGGCAGCCTGTTGCACTCAGGGTGGACCCTTGTCCTGGAGCAGTGGAGAACATTTCCCTGGTAGGGACCAGGAAGCACCTTCCCCCAGGGGGCGAAGCACTGGAGAAGACAGTGGCTAGGATAAGCTTCACCACTGGAAGCCCGAGGTCCCCCCAGGTGGAGCCCATAGGGACCCTAGCCACTTGGACTTAGGTGGGCCTCGCAAGGTCTCCTGGAGAGGTGGTAGACAGGTGTGCCCATGGACAGGAAGGGAGCGTGGTCGGACTTGAGACTGAGGTTACGATGGAGCAAGGAAGACCAGAACAGCGTAGGCAATGACAAGGCAAGGGATAGAGCCAGAATCAGGAGACGTAGTCAATCAGGCAGGGGTCAGAATCCGAGGAGTAGTCAGGCAAGGTAGAGGTCAGGCTCCAGAGGTCAGACAAGGTCACAAGGCAGGCAGAGGTCAAAATGCAGGCAGCAGACAGGAAGGTCGAAGAACAGGCCGAGGTCAGTACCAAAGAGACAGTCCGAGCGTCCTACCTGGGGAGACGGACGGACAGACGCAGGAACAAAAGGATGCTGGAACAAGGCTGGAACAGTAGGATGCAGGAACAAGGCTGGAACAGTAGGATCCTGGAACAAGGCTGGAACGAGACTGGAACAAGACTGGAACAAGGCTTAGTACGCAGTGACAATCTAGCACACAATGCCGACCCGATTGCCAAGGCAAGGGAGTGCAGGCAGGGACTTTCTTAAGTAGTTCCTTCAATCAGGGCTATCCGTGCACACGCGCATAGGGGCGTGGCCAATTCCACGGGAGGCGCTGAACTTCAGCGTGAGGCCTGATGTGCAGTGGAAGGCCAGGCGACCACTGCCGTGGGACGCAGAGGCCTGGAGGTGCTCGGGGCTGCAGCTGGGGAGGCCGACCTGGGACCTGCAGAGACACCAGAGAGGTGAGCAGGCCCGTGCGCGGGCCAGTCGCGGATGGGGCACGCAACATTTAATGGTGATGATTCAGAGGAAATGAAACAAATCTCAGTGAACCTGGAAGATATACTAGGACAGACTGAGAAACTGAAGAGTGACAAATTACCTGGACCAAATGGTATTCATCTCAGAGTTTTGAAAGAACTGAAAAATGAAATTGCAGACCTATTGTTGGTAATCTGTAAACAGGGCCGGTGGAAGCACTAGGCGAACTAGGCCTGGGCCTAGGGTGCTGAGTATTAGGGGGCGCTGCAAGCATCCCGAGGGAAGCCAATGCCCCCGGGCGCAGGGGGCATTGGCTCAGCCACCAGTGGACTTCATCCCACTGGCGGCTGAGCAGCGACACATAGCAGGCAGATCGGCAGGGCCGTGGTGGAGCTCACATCACCACGGCCCGAAGAAAAAGATCTCGTTTAAACGCGCTGATGCTCCTCCTCTTTCCTGCCTGCGTGGCCCCGGAAGTAAACGTTGCTGGAGCCGCGCGGGCAGGAAGGAGGAGGAGCATCAGCGCATGCAGAAGAGGAGCAGCCGCTGCAGGCCGCCGCGAATTCCAAGTCGCAGCGGCCCAAGAAGAGGAAGAGGCCCGGTAGCAGGGCCGCTGCAGAGCCCATCCTGCGGCGACCCGCGAAGAGGAGACCCAGAGGTGAGAGAGAGGCTGAGGGTCTGTAGAGTGTGTGTGTGTGTATGAGATGAGTTGAGAGACTGTGTGTGGGAGTGAGGACCTGAATGTTTGCAGAGACAGCATGTGAAAGCCTCTGTGTGTATGAATGATTGTATGAGAGAGAGCATGTGACAGTGAGAGCCTGTGCTTGAGCAAGACAGCATGTGGGAGTGAGAAAGAGCCCGGGTGAGTGAGAGTCAGACAGCATGTGACAGTGAGAGCCTGTGTATATGAATGATTGTATGAGAGAGATAGCATGTGACAGTGAGAGCCTGTGTGTGTGAGAGAGAGAGAAATGCATGTGAGAATGAGAACCTGGCTGTGTGTTTGAGGGAAGAAGATGGAGAGAAAAGAAATAGAAAAAAAGACAATATAAAAGGAATTGGCAAAAAAATAAGAAAGGGAAGGTGGAAAAAAATAAGAAAGGGAAGGTGGAAAAAAAAAGCCTGTGACCAACCGATTATAAAACTAAGATCAGACAGCAAAGGTAAAAAAAAATAAATACTGATTGGCACATGTAATCTTTGGTAATGTGCAAGAGTAGCACTTTCTCTATGAGGATCTCACAATGTACGAGATCAGCATGGAGGAACTGGAAGCCCATGGGGCCTGCACAGAGGAGGCAGCAGAATGGGCTTCAATGTCAGTAGCAGCAATCGGCACCTCCCCAATAGCCACACGGCAGCAGTGGCAGTGGCAGCAGAAGAATGAGAGAGGTTCCGAGGTTGCTGGCAAAAGAGAGGGGGGTCTCTCTTTTGAATGAATGGGACTCTGCCTGGGGGTGTATGTGTGTGAATGCATGGGTGCATGCCTGGGGGTCTGTGTGTATGAGAATGAATGTGTGCATGCCTGGGGGATGGGAAGGGAGTGGTGTGAAAATGAATGGGAGCCTGCCTGGGGGTCAGTGTGTGTGTGTGTGTGTGTGTGTGTGTGTGTGTGTGTGTGTGAGAATGACTGGAAACTTGCCTGGGTATGTGTGTTTGTGTGTACGTGAGGGAGCCAGTGAGTGTGAGAGCATGAGTGTATATGAGAAAATCCAAAGAAGTAAGTGTTTGTGTGTGGGGGTGTGTGTGTGTGTGGAGGGGGAGAGATTGTCTTAGAGCCTGTCAGTATCAGTGAGAGCGAGAGGTTATGGTGGATATAAGAGTATGAATGTGTATATGTATGTGACAGTGTATGTGTGAGAGAGAATGGACATGTGAGTATGTGTGAGAGAGAGAGAATAACCTCCTAATCCTCGACAATATCAGGGTGACTGGAAATCAAGAGCTCCCACAGAAGGGGATAGCAGGGGCTTTTTAAATCCTTATTAGTTTTAATTATTGAATGTTATTTGATATATGTGCTGTTTTGAAATATTTTATTAGTGTTTGGGAAATTGTAAAAAATCTATATGATTTTAATTAATAGAAATTCTATTTATCAGTAGTTTTAAAATATTATTTTATTATGGTTTTACTATTATAACTGATACTTTATGTTTCTTGATTTTATTTGTTTTATGAGGAACGGTGGTTCTATTCTGGTTCTAGTCTGGCTTCTTGGAGTTTCCATTTCAGTTTTTGTCTAATTTGTGCTCCTTTATTTTGTATTCTGTATTTGGTGAAGGTCTGTCTCTTCTCTGTGTGTGTGACCATGATGAGAGATTCTGCTAGCATGTAGTGTCTGTATAGGGATCTATAGCAATTGGGTTTGCTTTGTTTCCTCAGTAGGTGGTGTATTGGTATTCTAGGACCCAGTGTAATATTTACCTTTGCTTTTTCACAGGTAGGGTTATTGTTGTTTGAGTCCTTGGTGTTATTACTGTTATGTTACGACGGGATTACAGTATAGATTTTGAGTGTCTTTTTTTGTGGGGTTTTGTGTTAGTTCACAATGTGCCTGGCAGTGGAAGCTGTTTGAGCTGCTGTTACTGTGAGATGACACCAGAATTTGAAAATATCTTTTACTATGATGAGCTCTAAGGGAAACATCCAAGCTCCATTGTTTGGGGGAATTTCAGTGGATGCACAGAATTACAGAACTGGAGGTGCAGGATTTATATTGACATTCTGTCCCTTCCTATATATTCCAGACTTCACTCTCATAGCCATATAGAATTAGTTGAATGAGGCTATCAAATAATTTTATAGTGTGAAACTGGCCAGCTTTTTAAAATTATGCAGAAGACCCTTTGGACTTTTTTTTTTTAATTTCTTTTATTGAGGCAAATATATGATAGCACAAACTCTTGAAAAATAGAAGTACAAACTCCTCACCCCAAGTTTTTTTTAACAGTTTTTCATCCCCTCCCTTTCACCCCTTACCTTCCCGTTACCCTTCCCTCCCTATTAACACTTTTTTTAACCAATTTTAAAGCAGGATCCATGCTATAGAGGTGGGTGTGATGAAGAAATGTCATTTTGGCTCTCCCCCCCCAAAAAAAAACAACAACAAACTTCTTCTGTCTAGAGATGCCACTAATTTTCTGTGACCTTAAGCATTAGTACAAAAAGGATTAAGGGGGGATGCTGAAGATGCACACAAATGCATTTGCCCCCAGGCGCCGGAGACCCTTGGTACGCCACTGGGTGCGAACCATATGGGGCTGCAAGCGGTGGCAAAGAGGAGTGGAGATTTGGCGGGCCGCGAGCAGTGCCCAACCTGCTCGCGACCCAGAAAACCACAAGGTCGGTGGGCGTGATCGAGAAAGATGTAGGAGTCGGGGCCGAGACCGGGGGGGGGGGGGGGGGGCGCAAGGGAGAAGGCTCACCTAGGGCACCTAATCCCCTTGTACCGGCCCTGTCTGTAAACTATCATTAAAATCTGCTATGGTACCTGAAGATTGGAGAACATAAGAACATAAGAACATAAGAAAATGCCATACTGGGTCAGACCAAGGGTCCATCAAGCCCAGCATCCTGTTTCCAACAGTGGCCAATCCAGGCCATAAGAACCTGGCAAGTACCCAAAAACTAAGTCTATTCCATGTTACCATTGCTAATGGCAGTGGCTATTCTCTAAGTGAACTTAATAGCAGGTAATGGACTTCTCCTCCAAGAACTTATCCAATCCTTTTTTAAACACAGCTATACTAACTGCACGAACCACATTCTCTGGCAACAAATTCCAGAGATTAATTGTGCGTTGAGTAAAAAAGAACTTTCTCCGATTAGTTTTAAATGTGCCCCATGCTAACTTCATGGAGTGCCCCCTAGTCTTTCTACTATCCGAAAGAGTAAATAACCGATTCACATCTACCCGTTCTAGACCTCTCATGATTTTAAACACCTCTATCATATCCCCCCTCAGTCGTCTCTTCTCCAAGCTGAAAAGTCCTAACCTCTTTAGTCTTTCCTCATAGGGGAGTTGTTCCATTCCCCTTATCATTTTGGTAGCCCTTCTCTGTACCTTCTCCATCGCAATTATATCTTTTTTGAGATGCGGCGACCAGAATTGTACACAGTATTATTCACCATTCCCTTTCTAATAATTCCCAACATTCTGTTTGCTTTTTTGACTGCCGCAGCACACTGAACTGACGATTTCAATGTGTTATCCACTATGACACCTAGATCTCTTTCTTGGGTTGTAGCACCTAATATGGAACCCAACATTCTGTAATTATAGCATGGGTTATTTTTCCCTATATGCATCACCTTGCGCTTATCCACATTAAATTTCATCTGCCATTTGGATGCCCACTTTTCCAGTCTCACAAGGTCTTCCTGCAATTTATCACAATCTGCTTGTGATTTAACTACTCTGAACAATTTTGTGTCATCTGCAAATTTGATTATCTCACTCGTCGTATTTCTTTCCAGATCATTTATAAATATATTGAACAGTAAGGGTCCCAATACAGATCCCTGAGGCACTCCACTGACCACTCCCTTCCACTGAGAAAATTGCCCATTTAATCCTACTCTCTGTTTCCTGTCTTTTAGCCAGTTTGCAATCCACGACATCACCACCTATCCCATGACTTTTTACTTTTCCTAGAAGCCTCTCATGAGGAACTTTGTCAAACGCCTTCTGAAAATCCAAGTATACTATATCTACCGGTTCACCTTTATCCACATGTTTATTAACTCCTTCAAAAAGTGAAGCAGATTTGTGAGGCAAGACTTGCCTCACAAATCTGGATTTGTCAAGGGATTTAGTCAAGGGAATTTTTGCCTCACCAATTTGCCTCATTTTTTGAAGGTGTGAATAAACATATAGAGAAATTTGAGCCAGTTAATAAGGTGTATCTGGATTTTCAGAAAGCATTGACAAAGTACCTCTCTTTAGAGAATTCAAAAGTATTGCATAGGAGGCAATGCTCTGTTGTGGACTGAAAACAAGTTAAAAGATAGAAAATAAAGAGTAGATCTAAATGGTCAATTTTCTTAATGGAGAAAGATGAATTGTGGAGTGCCTCAGGGATCTGTACAAGGAAGTCTGCTTTTAAAATGACATAGATATGAGAATGAGTGAGGTGATTAAATTTGCTGATGATACAAAATAATTCAAATAGAAGAGGATTATGAGAAATTTCAAGATGACCTTGCAAGACTGGTAGACTGAGCATCCAAATGGTAGATAACATTTAATGTGAACAAAAGCAAAGTGATGCATGTAGGGAAGAGCTACTCAAATTATAGCCACACAATGCAAGATTCCACTTTGAAAGTCACCACCCAGGAAAAGAATCTAAGCATCATCATGGATAATATGTTGAAATCCTCTACTCAGAGTGTGGTAGCAACCAGGAAATCAAATAGAATGCTAGGAATTATTAGGAAAGGAATGGAGAATAAAACAGAGAATATTATAATGCCTCTGTATCGCTCCATGGTGCAACCACACCTTGAGTATTGTATGCAGTTCTGGTCACTGTATCTTAAAAAAGACATAGGAGAATTAGAAAAGATACAGAGAAGGGCAGCCAAAATAATAAAGGGGATGAAAATGATTCCTCTATGAGGAACCACTAAAGAGATTAGGACTCTTCAAGTTGGAGAAGAGACGGCTGAGGAAGAGATACGATAGAGATCTATAAAATAATGAGTGGAGTGAACAGGTAAATGCAAATCTGTTGTTTATTCTTTCAAAAAGAACAAAGACTAAAGACATTTAAGACAAATAGGAAAAAAATATGTTTATACTCAATGCATAATTAAACTCTGGAATTTGTTGCCAGAAGATGTGGTGAAAGCTGTTTGTGAGCTGTGTTTAAAAAAGGTTTAGACAAGTTCCTGGCAGAAAACTCCATATGCCAAGTAAAGTAGGTGGGAAACCCAAAATCACCTATATAGATATATACCAATAGTAGTGAGTTGGAAAAAGTTCAAGTCCACAAATTTAAAAAACTTCTCACTGAGATGTCTTTTTTTTTAAGCGAATAAAACATTTCTTTTGAACAGCTTTTTGAAATTTGTGGACTTGAACTTTTCCTAACTCACTACTATTGGTATATATCTATATATATGTATCTATATATATACCAATATTCCAATATTTAAATACATATATAAATACATACATATATATATATATTTATTTTAAATATAAAATCATTCCAAATAAAGATCACAATGGCTTACAACATAACATACATATTATGAAATTACTTATATAATGACTTCATGTAATCCCAGAACATACATACTATACATTGAATGACAAAGTAATCAAGTAAGATATAGGTCTATGGGGTATTCTAGTATTTTAACTAAGAGTACTGGGATAAGAGGTTAGTGGTTTATAAGATATTTTTCAGATTTTTTATTTTGGCATCATTGGGGTATGATAGGCTATTTAGTTCTATTGTTAGTTTATTAATGGCCTTGACTTTATTGGTGTTTGTTCTAGAACAGGTAGTTTTAAGTTGTCCTTTTTGGTGTTTGTTCTGATTTCAGGTAAGTTTTAAGGTAGGTTATAGGCATTTTTAAATAAACATGTTTTCAGTTCACTTTTGAATTTCTTTCTTTCTGGGGTCAGTTGTAGGTTCTCCATAATATTGGGCCAGCAATGGAGAACACTCAGTCTCTTATTTTTGTTAGATGAGTATTCAATAATGTTGGCATAGCTAATAATCCTTTATTCTGAGATCTTAGTGATCTCTGTGGTTTGTATGGCTGTAGTCCTATGACTGCCAGACCTGGGTTATTAGAATAGATGGTTGAATGTATTAGTGTTACAGAAAAGCCCAAAAACCATTATTAAGGTGTTCTTGGGAAAATCTACTGCTTATCCCTGAGATCCATTTGGGAACTTACCAGATTGGATTGGCCAATGTTGGATACAGGATACCGGACATGATGGTCCTTTGGCCTGACCCAGTATGGCAAATCTTATATTTTTATGTTCTTATGTTGAGTAATGTAACCTCCAGAGATCAACAATTTTTGTAAGAATAAAACAAAAAAATCTTCCTGGTCAGATTAGATGGACAACTTGGGACTTTATCTGCTGATATTGACTGAGCTATATTACTGTTGCCTAGATTAAATCCATGCAAATAGTGTTAATAGTTGGAAGCCTGTGTTTTTTCCTGTGGCAGGAGATTTGAGACTGCAGATTTGTTCATCATTAATAAAGAAGTCATAGCCACTGTTTTGTAAAGATGAGTTTGAAATAAATTTCTCATGTATGGTACTTGATTATTATAATAAGTAGGGATGTGCAGAGGTAAAAAATTTGTTTCATTTTTCAGTTCATTTTTGGGAGGTCTTTTCCCCACTAAATTTGTTTCTTTTAATGTTTAATTAATTTCTTTTGTTAAAAAAAAAAATCAAACATTAAAAAAAGAATGCAAAAGCATAAACAAAAGGAAACATGTCCAACCAAGGCTTCCCATCCCCACCACTCATCCAGCCCACTGTAAAAATGCCAGGGCCAGGTTTCCCCTCCATGGACCCCACTTTCCAGTCTGTAGGGGATCTGCTGGTGAGGCCTAAGTCAGGCTGAAGCTGTGTTAGGTCACTGTTACCTTGGCCTAAGATAAGCAAAGCCAAGGCTTTGAGACCTGGACCAACTGCCACAGCCTATGCCCAATGCTGGGGCCTAAGCCGGGCACCTTGGCCTCGGCCTAACGCTGGGGCCTAGACCAGAGTCCGGGTCCCAACACCTGGACCTTGGCCTAGACCAAAGCATGATCCCAGGTCCAATGCTGGAGCCTAGCCTGAAGGCTGGGTCCCAATGCCTGGGCCATGACAATGCCATACAAGAAAATAGCACCCTCCGCCTGGGTGACTGGTTCTGGTTCTGGATTCCAGCTCAGGCCGAGGCCCAGGCATCAAACTCAGGCTTTGGGCCAAGCCCCAGTGTCAGTCTGGGTCTGGTCCAAGGCCCAGATGTCTGGACCCAGCCTCTGGGCTGGGCCTCGGTGTTGGGTCTGGGCCTCGGCTCAAGCATTGGGACCCAGCCTCTGGGCGGATCCCCGGTACCATGCCTGGGCCCTGGCTCCGGCCTAGACCAAGGCCCGGCCTGGCCATGGCTGTGCATACCTGATGGATCAAGTAAGTAACCTTTTGGGGGGGTACTGGGTCTTTGCTTGGGTCTTAGCCATAGCCAAGACTCTGGAGTCATGCCCAGACCTAGGCTATGGCCCCTGATTTGGACCTCGGCCTAGCCCTAGGTAAGGCCCTGGCCTTGGACCTAGGCCTAGGTCTGACAGGAAGTTTTAAATGAATTAAATGAATAAGATTCCTTTAATTTTTGGGACACCTCAATTGGTTTTGTGACTCACTGAATGAAACAAATTTCCCCTTATTCATTGCATTTTGCAAATTCATTTAAAACAAAGGTACATCCATAATAATAAGGTCCAATCAATGAAAACATGACAAGGAAGGCAGAAGGTGGCGTCATGAGGAAAAATATCATGCAGAATCTGAATTCCAAAGGGGATAATTGTTAGCTGTTTGCCAAAAAGTGATTGTATGTCTATACAAGACATTGTGTGATAGAAAAGATGCTTCCTAAGTATGCTTATGTGCTCTAGAAATATATGGGTCAAGATTTAAGTAAAGGCTTTGTAACTGTATGTGTTATATTGAACTAGAGATGTTGTGTTTCTAAGGTATCATTTGTGAGATGCAGTGTTAGACTGACTTAAACTGGAGACTGTACCTTCAAAAGGATATAAGCCACTAGATTCAATCCAGAACGCAACTATAAAAGAATATCACACCTATGAAAATAACCATATTTTGATTTTCCTACGGTTATTATCAGGTGTGAGATTCTTTGTGGTTGTTAAGCAGAGTAAGGATGGGCTGAAATGATTTGCATATGTTGATATCATTTTTCAGCCATGTTTTAAGTGTTTTACGTTTTTTTTAGTCTTTTATTATGCTTGTGATTTGTATTGTGATTTATATACCGCCTTGGGTGATTTAATTAAATCAGGGAGGCAGATTATATATTTGTTAAATAAATAAAATGGTTAACAATCTTGACTCTTCATCATAAAAATTTATGAGGACAGATTTAAAGATCTAACCGCATACTGTATACCCTGGGGAGAAAGAAGGAAAGGGAAGATATAATAGGAGATTTTAATTTCTCCAGGGTCTCAATGCACAAGAGCCAGGCCTTTTTCAATGGAAAAGAGGGTCTGGAAAGTGGGGTCATGGCCTGAGGGTGAAAGGGGGTAGAATAAACAATAATCTAAATAAATGTTTCTTTACAGAAAGGATGGTGGTCACTTGGAACAGCCTCCCTATGTAGGTAGTGGAGTCAAGGACATATCAGAATTCAAGAAAACATGGGACAAACATAGGAATCTCTGTGGGTTAAGAAGAGTCTATAAAGCTGAGAAAGAGATGTGGGTGGGCAGATGCATCTTATGAAAAAAGAGGCAATCAAACATATCTGACAGATGTTGAAATGTCTCACACTTCAGGCTCTCATTCCATCACTGTGAAGCAAATAATATATGGATGCATCATTACATAAACAAGGATACCTTAAGGTGGTAAATTAACAAAAATACAACACAGAACACCTTGCTATAGGCCTTTAGCACAGAGCTTTTTGTCAGAGAGAGCCTGAATGGGGGGTGAAACACATATGCAGAATGAGCTAAAAGCCTAAGAAAAAAAATACCAAGTAAATCTGCTCTCACACATAAGAGGCTGCAAGCCAGCAAAGCTATTACCAAGACTATTTCCCCATTGAGGACCTAAAAAAGTTTCTTGACTAGAGGCTCCAGTTCTTCACCTGAAGAGTTATTTGTGGAAAGGTTAAAAGCAACTTTATCCTCCCATGTCCATGTTAATTATCAAATCAGCAAGACTTATGTACCTTTTTTGAACATCACAATAATGTTTGGAGCTAATGGCTTTCAATTTTCCATACATCATCAAGCAAGCAACTTCAATACATAATCATCAAGCAACTTTATTAAATTATTCAAGTTGTCATTCTCAGAAATTCAGGAACAATTCTTCGGTTTCCACAATTTTTCTGATTATATAGGCTTTATTCTTCTATGTCTGATTTTAAGACTAAAGCAACTGAAATTAATTGTTTTTTGGAAAGAGGTTATCTACAATCAGTTGTTAAACAAGCTTATACTAGGGAAAGATGGTCCAATAGAGAGTTATTATTACAGCTAATCACACACTACTCAGAATTTCCATTTGTGTGTGTGCTACACTATCCACACATTTTTTTGATCCAATGCAGCATAAGGAAGCATTGATCTCCCATGCAGCTACACTCTGTTTTTAAGTTGCAGCCTTTTAATATTCAGGATGATATGGTACATTCCTGATTTGAATCATCCAGTGACTCTGATTTGCCATTTCCAGGTATTAGATACCATTATCTGTGTAGAGAATGAATAGTTTGCCCTCAGTCATTTCAGTGTGATCGTTTTTCGTTTATCTTTTCCTGTTCTTGTCAGATACATATTGAAGGGATATAATATATGTGCTTCACTTGGGATTGTTTATTTGGTATAGTGTTCCTGTAATCCGATTTACATGGTCAACACAAAGAATGCTCTGAGGACACATACAATGGAACACTACAGTTATATTAAACATAAATGCATGGAGGCTCCTTTGGTAGAGCATTGTATGTCCATTGAGCATTCATTCAAAAATCTGAGGTTTGCTGTACTGCCATGTGAATATCTGCAGTGATGATTATGATCTACAGTAACTGCAATGTGAACAAAAATGGATTTATGGGCTACACACAATGCACCCTTTTGGACTGAATAAGGAGATAGATGGGACAGAGTCTATGTAAAATAAAACATTGTGATTTTATTTCATTTTTTAGTTTTTTTTTCCATCTTTATTCTCACATCTTTGAATGTTCCCATCTTTCACTTTTTAATCCAAAGATTAGTTACAAAATGTGATGTCATCATTGAAGTTCAGCTTTACATTGATTGATCTCAAGCTATTGGAATTAGCTCTAATTGGCTTTTTGAGAGTGAAAGTACTTATTAGAAGACTTGGTCTGCCATTATTTAAAAGCCTTAAGACAGAACCTCAAACTGAGTATTGGAAGGTATTTGTTGAATTTGTTGATAGTTTCTTTAATCCATAATATATTGGGCTTGGTAGTGTGTCCGTCAGAGCTCGCGCATGTTCTGCAGCCCACCAATAGATGGCGCTATATTATATCAGGCTTGGTAGTGTGTCCGTCAGTGCTCACGCATGTTCCCCAGCCCGCCATTAGATGGAGCAGGCGGCTCCCTGGCCGCCTTGGAGGCTCAAACATGCTGTACAGCAGCCATGTGACAACACCAGCTACAACAGGTATGAAGGACAGCGGCCATCACGGGACAGGCAGAATATAGCACAGGAGACCCTGGCATGCCACGAACGGAGTGCATCCTGCAGCACACACTCCGTTCGCGGCAAGGATGAAGGCCCAGTATACCATTTATGGTGAAAAAGGAAGGCCCCCATGTGCCGCGATTGGAGTGCTCGGGCCTTCATCTTCGCCATGAACGGAGCGTGTGCCACAGGATGCACTCCGTTCGCGGCATGCCGGGGTCTCCGCTGCTATTTTCTGCTCAAGGCGAAAATGGAAGGCCCCCGTGTGCCACGAACAGCGCACCGGGCCTTCATCTTCGCCATGAATGGTGCACCAGACCTTCATCTTCGCCGCAAATGGCACGGGTCCCACGGTATGCTGGTGAGAGAGAATGTGTGTGTGAGAGAGGGGGGTGACAGAAAGCATGGTTGGTGAGAGGGGGGTGGGGAGGGTGTGAGAGAGAGCATGGGAGGTAAGAGAGGGTGGGTGGGGGGATGCTTGAGTGTGAGTTTCAGAGAGAGGGAGCCTATATGAGGGGAGGGGGATGCCGGTGAGAGAGAATGTGTGTGTGAGAGAGGAGAGGGGGGTGGGGAGGGTGTGAGAGAGAGCATGGGAGGTAAGAGAGGGTGGGTGGGGGGATGCTTGAGTGTGAGTTTCAGAGAGAGGGAGCCTATATGAGGGGAGGGGGATGCCGGTGAGAGAGAATGTGTGTGTGAGAGAGGAGAGGGGGTGTGGGGGAGTGCAAGAGACAGCTTGGTTGGTAAGAGGGGGAGTGCGCGGGATGCTTGAGTGTGGGTTTCAGAGAGGGAGCCTATATGAGGGGACGTGCGTGTGTGCCAGAGTGAGGGAGCCTGTATGAGAGTGTGTGTATGTGGAAGGGACACTCTTACAGTGAATTTCTAGGGAAATTCTGCTCAAAACAAGAGCAGATGTGCCAATAAAAAGGCTTGCCGCCCGGGCGTAGAATGGGTACAGTTGCTAGTATAGGTATATGATTCATTTTTGTATTCATCCTCTATTTTAGTGCCATTTTATCACAAACACTGAGGGGGCATTTATATGCGGAAACACCACCAGTGTCAGATTATGTAGCCATGGCGGCTAATTTACATCAGGAGCATTCCCATGGATTTCCTTTATGATGGATACCACAGTTTGATTGGATAATTACTGTTCTTGTACCATTGAATGGGTACATTATACTTGTTTTATTTTCTCTAAGAAAAAACACACACAGATACATTTCTTATTCAAAGTGGTAAATGATTAGAATGCAAATCATAAACTATATTTATACTCTATTGCAGACAAAGACAAGGGATTGATTCTTAAGCACTTGGTTTAACTGAGCCTACTGTGATAGGGACCTTTGAATGTATATGGTTTTTCACCCTTCTTTTCTGTGAATGATAATGTCAATGCGCTACCTGATTAAACAAAGACAACACATGCACAGATTAACTGCTTTTACCTCTTCTGACTAAGCCCTTGTCTATTTTTTTCCTTGCAGGCTTTATTTATTTATTTTTTCATATCTCAGGTCTTCTATAATGCACAAACAGAAAGTTGACCAAGGTGGTTTTCATCAAAATACAATACAATAAAATACAATAAAAACAAAACAATCATATAAAATCTAAAAATCTAAATAAGATATGGAAATAACCATGCCTTCATTTTCCTTCTCAAAGTCAAATGTTTTGCCCAAGGTCACAAGGAGCGACAGCGGGACTCGAACCCTGGTCTCCTGGTTTATAGCCCACTGCTCTAATCAAAATGTATAAGATCTTCCACCAATTATTTATTTAAACACAAATATTTTTATTGTTTGTTTTTATTGAAATTATGTATGTTTTATGGTGCCTTGCCCTGGGCTTTTCTGGAGGGTCAAGTAACAAAAACCATAAAATAAGAAAATAGATATATAGATAAATAAATAATCAAGATCTTAAACTACATAGTGTGCAAAGATTACAGAATATAGTGAGCCTAGAAAATGATAAAGATTCTCTTCCCCTATTAGCCAGGTCTGTACTCACCAACTTATTTATTTATTTACTTATCGTATTTGTATACCATCATTCTGTATACAATCATAACAGTTTACAACACGTTAAAAAGCAATTCAATAAATAACATACTTAATAACAATTGCAATCATTACATAAAATAACAATATTTAAATCCATTAAACTAATTAAAATGAGTAAAATAAAAAAAATCAGTATCAAAATAAAAACAAACTAATAAATACAAGCAAAATTCAAACCTTCTAATATAAACCAAATGGGAAAAGGCAAAAAGGAAAAGATAAAAAGGAATCAAAACAGGCTTCATTTGTTCACATATGACAAAATCTGTTCTCCATTATCAAAAATTCAATCCAAGATACACTGAAACTGGTTGAGATTTACATAAATATCTAGACTTCTAACTGGGAAAGAAAATATGGCCATTTAACTCCAACATTAGTTAAATTACATTGGCTACCAATCACATTCTGAATCAACAATAAAATTATTTATTTATTACATAGAACAATTTATAATGACAAAACAGAATGCTTAAATGGAAACATCCAGCTACACCCTACAAAGCGAAACCTGAGGAAATTAAATGTTCTATGTACTGAAGCCTAATGGTGAAAGTTACATGAGCAGTTGTTTTGGCCTTCATAACTGCTACTTCAGCTTTCCTTGTCTATATCTACATGCAATGTGTGAAAGGTGAAAGAGATAACGCTTCGAAGAACATGTTTACATCGTAGCATATACATGTAGGTGTTGGTATATGTCGGTGAATGCAACACAATCTTGCATCTTGCATATGGGGTTGACCAGAAGACATGAGAACTCTGTATATGTGGACAGTTGCATTAGGTTGGTGGGCCCCAGGGGGATTGGCCTATTGGGGGATCGGGCATCCCCTGGTGGGCCGATCACTCCAGTCACGTGGTCTGCCGTGCGCGGCCGTGACAGAGCCGCGCTTGGCAGACCACGTGATGTGTCCTGGCTGGCCTTGGCGGCGAATACCCGGGCCGGTCCAACATCGTGAATCCGCCACTGGTGTGCCCTTTAAGCGTGTACAGTTTGATAGCTTTAACATCTCTTTTGTGAATGAGGTTAAGAATCCAGGAATTATCTTTGACCAAGGTCTTTCCTTTAATGTCCTTGTAAAAGTTTTAGTGCAGAGCTCCTTTTACGAGCTGTAATTGCTTTGCAATCTGAAACTGTTTTTGGACCCTAATGTCTTTTGTACTGCGCTCCAGGCATTAACTTTAACAGGTCTGGACTACTGTGACTTGGTGGTTTTAGGACTGCCTGTTTTCACTATTCAAGCTTCACGAGTTGTCCAGAACTCAGTGGCTCATATTGTCAATGTGCCCTGTCACTTTGAGCATACTACTTATGTGCTCTTCGCATTACATTGGTTACCAATTAAATGGATAGTACTTTTCAAGTTTCTATCTTGATCCATAGAACATTAAATAAGGATGCCCTGGCATACATCAGCTCACTGCTCCAGATTTACAGGTCTGACGGGAACTTGAGATCACATGGACAATGTTTGTTGAATGTTCCATTGATGCGATCTGGCCGGCTAGCTGAGATATGCGACTGTTTGCTGATGCTGGACCTTTGCTTTGTAGCAGTCTTCCTGAAGCTTTGTGGAAGGAGGTATACTTTATAATCTTTTAGCAGAAGTTGAAAACCAGGGATGGGCATTCAGGAGAAACAAAATAGGAAATGAGATGAAATTTCCTATTTTGTTTAGGGTCATTTTCAAAACAGAATGATTGAAATTAAAACAAAATTTAATCTAAATTTCATTCCATTTTGAAAATCGGGGGGAGAAAAAAGTCACCCATCAGGCCTAGGCTTAGGTATGTCTGATTTTTACATTGCATGATATTTCTAGCATCTATTGCATAAGCATTAGTTGTATTATATGCTTGTTGATAATTATATATTTTTGACTTGATTGGACTTTCAGGAGCATATTAAAATGATCATTTCCTTTTCATTGTTTATGCAATCAGTCACAGTGGAGATTATTTTTACACCACACTTTAGATACCTGACAGTTTAATTTTCTATAAGCCCAATATTGAAAAGGTACTTAGCTGGATAAGTATGATTTATCCAGCTGAGTGATGGCTGATGAATATCTGATTATATTTCACAGTTGCCACTTAGCTGAATGACAGGGTCATTCATCAAAACACACACGATAAAGTGTTAACGCATGTGTTAATACCATAATGCATGAGACAATAGCACTATTGCTCGGCGCAAAAGCAAATTTTGGGAAGGGGCAGGATTAGGGAGGAGTTTGGGCAGGATTTCTGAAAATGAAGGGCAAAACCCATCGTGGGATAGCTTGATGATACCCTGTTATAGAGCATCATGGTCCCTTTGCGTGCAATGGCGGCCCCCAGAGCATGGGGCCACCATCACCTTAAAGGGTCACCCATCCAAAAAAAAAAAAAAATTTGGCAAAAAGTTGATCCCTGTATGGGGGTCAAACCTGTCCCCCCTCCTCAACCCAAGGACACTATTCAGGTGGCTCCATGACAACCAAATACAAAAAATATTAGCCAGTGGTTGAACGATGATGGATCTCCCTGCAACCCAATCACCAAATTGTTATGGCCGCCGGCTGTGGCGGTCCGCAACCGGGGCCAGGTATCATGGCCGCCGGCAGCGGCGGTCTGCGACCGGGGCCAAGAGCTTACCCTAGGCGTCGGGCCGCCTCTGAGGCTCCTGCAGAGGCAAGCAGCCTTCCTAAGCGATATCTTCATGGCTGCTGCCTAGGTCTGGCCGCATGGCTCCTTCTCAGCCAGGCTGACTCCTTCCCCTCTGGCTCTGCATAGAGCCGCACGAATGGCTGAAGATCAGATTTAAAGGGGCCACGACAGGAAGTTGTCGTGGCTCCTCCATGGAGGAGCCACGACAACTTCCCATGGTTTTAGTATATAAGGCAAGGTCTTAGTATATAAGGCAAGGTCTTAGTATATAAGGCAAGGTTTTAGTATATAAGGCAAGGTCTGCTCCTCAGACCTTGCCTTGGTATCGTGACGTCTGGTCTGATTGGTTCCGGTGTTCCTGATCCTCGCTGTTGGATTTCTGGTTCCTGTTCTGGTTCTTCTGTATTCTGCTTCTCCTCTCTCGTTGGACGGATTCTCTGGGCTTGACTCTTGGAGCGGCTTCCGAACTTTTCCCTGGCTTGACTTTGGACCGGCTTCCAACCATTCTCCTGGATTCTCCTCTGGACTGGCTTCCGACCATTCTCCTGGATTCACCTCTGGACTGGCTTCCGACCATTCTCCTGGCTTGGACTACTGGACTGGACTACCGACCCGCTGGAGGCGCCAGCTGTCTGGATTCTCTGTCCTGCAGGAGGCGCCTGCATCCAGACTATCTTCAGTCCTCTTCAAATCACCTAAGTCCAAGCAGCCCGGGTTCCTACAGGCTCCTCCTGGGGGGGACCGCAGGCTTCCAGTGGCGAAGAACTGGTGCAACTGGCATTCTACCTGACCTTGCCTTCCGATGGTAGGAACCTAAGAGAGTTGACTCTCTCCTAGGTAGTGCTAACTCTACCTTGGACTAAGGGTCCTTCTCCTGGTTCGTAACACAAATAGGCCATAAAAAGCAAAAGAAACCTCCATCCCCCTTGCACATCACAAAATATCTGATATATTCTCCTCTCCCTGGATCCCACCCTCGCATCCACAACTCCCAAAATTTAAAAAGACTTTGTTGGTCTATAGTGCTCCCTCCAAATCCTAATGAATCATTGGTTTCTAGTGAAAATCCCTCCCCCTACCCCTCCTTACCTCAGTACCTCAAAATACCGAAATCCATCAAGAGAAAGGGCCCAGGGGGCTCCCTAGCTCTGGGCCCCTTTGAGGATTTCATGCTTTTGAGGTACTGGGGTACAGGAGAGGTGGTCAGGGTCATGGGGTGGGGTCCCCTACTAGAAACTAATGATTCATCAAAACTTTGAGAGTCCAGAGGGAGGGCCACTGTTAACAACACCGTTTTTTAAATTTTGGGAATGGCAGGGGACTCTATTGGATATTTTTTGTTGTGTAAGGAGGGATGGAGGGATTCCTTTTGTCCTTATGGCCTACTTGGTGATTGGGTTGGTATGGAGGTGAGGTCTGTTGTCATGCGACCACTGGTTAATATTTATTTTATTTGCGTGGCAGCCCTGGGGTGAGGAGGGACTCATGTTTGACCCCTGCACTTACATTTTGACAACTTTTTTTGAGGGATAAGATAGCCTTTTAATTCTAATGTGAGAGCATTGGGATTCATTAGGATCTCAATGATCTTGAGTTAAATTAACATTTTGCAAATTGGTATAGTTAAATTAATGTGGCTGACACCTTTCTAAGGGCTGGATTTTCTAACTTCGCGGGGCTCCCTGAATTTGGCAGTAACGGGGGTCGGGGGGGGGGGGGGGGCAAAGCAGGGGGCGGGCCTGTGAAATCTGGCAGCGATCGCACCACCGCGGTGGTGATGTCAGTAGCCGTCAGTAGCGCCGTCAGTAGCGCACCCAATAGCACCACCGTGAAAGGTGGTGCTATTGGGTGCGCTACTGATGGCGATAACGTGGCCTACCTTATCGCCGCCAGTGAAGTCTTCGCAGCGTCCGCCCTGACACCGCCCCGACTCCTCTTCCGGTACTGATGCCACCCTGATGCCGCCGCCGCAGAGTCCATTTAGGAAATGATCCCCTAAATTAGCTGCATTAATTTATTTACATCAGATTGCCTATTCAGGAACTGCTTTAAATGGATTTGCAAAATTCATGCATGCAAATCCCATGCAAAGCGGCACATTGTAATAGGGAAAGGAATCTGGGCTGGGTTATGCTAAATATCATGTATTTCACATGACATCACCACAATAGGCTTATTTCACGAGATAAACAGCATATATCTTGCAATATGCTCTGTTAATGCACATTAGAGCCCTACCATGGCTTGATGCATCACCCAGTTAGGGACCTAAATTTAGGTGCTCAGCTTTTTTTTTCTAATATTGGCCTTGTACTGTTTAATATTTTAATTCCTTTTGTTTCTTGTGCAGAAATGGAGGTCTACATAAACAAATAAATATAAGATGATTCCTTTTAATTGGACTAACTTAATGCAGTTCTTGACTAGCTTCCAGGAGTTGCACTCCTTTCATCAGTTCAAAACAAAATGATCAGGTCAAACTAAAATAAGCTGTTACCTGAATATACAAGTGAATTATAGACTTGTTTCTTGAAATGCTATTTTAAAGGGCACTATACTTCCCCATTACGAAAATTCTGCAAATAGAAAGTGTTAAAAAAAACTTTTGTTATGGCACAATAAGTATTTTTAATAGAATTTGTATAGTTTTACTTACCATTTTATGTATGACATATGGGGTAATAATAATTATTATCTATTGATAAACTTCTTCTAGAAAGATTTTTTGTGGTAGACTTGGGGTGGATTTACATACAGCCAGATACAGGCATGCCAGAAACAATTCAAGAAGTTTATTGTGGCTGAGAAACAAAAAAGAAAAATCAGCTTCTTAAGCAACATGATATCCAAGAACAGAAAAAAGCACAACTTAAGAACATAAGAAAATGCCATACTGGGGTCAGCAAAACTATATCAGCACAGAAATATAGCTTCAAGTCATCATCAACAATCAGCACTCAAAGAATTAGCCAAACAAACTAGTTACCAACTTACCCAAGTCCTCATCAACAATCAGCACTCAAAGAATTAGCCAAACAAACTAGTTACCAACTTACCCAAGTCCTCATCAACAATCAGCACTCAAAGAATTAGCAAAACAAACTAATTACCAACTTACCCAAGTCCTCATCAACAATCAGCACTCAAAGAATTAGCAAAACAAACTAGTTACCAACTTACCCAAGTCCTCATCAACAATCAGCACTCAAAGAATTAGCAAAACAAACTAATTACCAACTTACCCAAGTCCTGAGTGTTGTCATAGGAATAGCAGTTGCCTCATTTGTCAGCTTTACAGCTTCTGCCTCATAGTCTAGTTATGGTTGCTTCTTCACCTAGGAAGCCTGTTCCTTAGCAATCTTCTGGTTTCGATCCATCTCTCTACAGTGCAGCAAAAGAGATCCAAACCTTGACCTGGATTACACATTCAGTTTCACTGTAACATTGGATTGTTCCAGTCTCTGCCTTGTCCCAGTGTTTTGTTTTTTTTTGATGGTTTATGTGAAATGAGTTTGGGATTGCATATCAATGCCAAATTAGACAATATTTACCTTGTTAATCACTTCTGCAGAGCTTGTAGATTTAGAGATACTGTATCTGATTTATGGTGGACTCAGCCCTTAACTAACATCATCAGATCTGGGTTCCAGAATAATCCCAGTGAATGTTCACAGAATTTATTTAGTTAGGTTTAGCTCACAGCTTTTCATTTGTAGCTTCAGGTGATTTATATTCAGGTACTGTAAGTATTTCCTATCTCCAGAGAGTTTACAATCTAACGGCCTCATAGACACAGAATGGGAGAAAAGCCCTAAGTTTGTACCTAAAACAACAAAGGGTGATGTGATTTCCCCAAGCTCACAAAGAGTATCAGAAGAATTTGAACCGTTGTTTCCCTAATTTTCAGCCCACTGCTCTAAGGACTAGGCTACACTTCCACGCCACATTTCTTTACAATGGCTATTATTTTTAGCTCATTTACATTTGTTTTGTTTTCCTGAAAGCCAGAGCTGTTTTTAGCATTTGAGGGCTCAAACTTTGCAGCATCAACAGGAAAGCTTTGCTAAGCTGAAATAGTCAATCATCCCACTTATTACTAGTTTGGACAGTAAAAAAGAGAGGGAGGTATGAAGAATGAAACTATGCTGATGGAACACACCAAGCAAAACTCCATCTAAATGTAAGATGTGTCACTGACCATATAGATAATGGCTTAATGGGGAAGAATCAGCATGGTTTTAGCAAGGGAAAATCTTATTAATCTTTTAGAATTTTTTTGAAGGTATTAATAAATGTGTAGATAAAGGTGAGCTGACTGAAATAGTATATTTGGATTTTAAGAAGATATTTGACAAAGCACCCCATGAGAGGCTACTCAGGAAATAACAAAAGTCATTGTTTTGGATTGGTAACCTGCTAAAAGGCTAGAAACAGAGGGTACTAAATGGTCATTTTTCCAAATAGAGAAATGTCATTAGTGGAGTACCACTGGGATTGGTACTTTTTGACATATTCAATGATCAGGAAAAGGGAACAATGAGTAAGATGAACAAATTTGAAGATCACACAAAATTATTCATATTTATTAATATGGCAGTGGAATGCAAGGAGTTGCAGAAGGAACTTGTGAGACTAGGAGACTGGGCAACTGAATGGCAGATAAAAATTAATGTAGAAAATTGCAGTAATGTGCATAGGAAAAAATAATACCAAATACAGGTACACAATGCTGGTGGTGTTGCAAGTCCCGTCTGCACTCGGCCAGCACCCGGGCCCGCTCACCTCATCCCTGCTCCAGCGAGTTCTGGGTCGTCCTCCCCTGCTGCTGCTGCCAGCTCTGCTCGTCCTTGGCATCCCACGATGATGTCTGCCGGGCCTTCCACCACTCACCAGGCCTCATGGCGGGGCTTGGCATCCTCCGTGGTGTTGGCCCCACCCCTAGGCACGTGCACGCGGATGACTCGGCCTCTTAGAGGGCCAAGGGCGGCTCCCAGCTCCACGGCGTGCCCTGATTGATAGCTGGATATAAGGAAGTGGTCAGACACCACTTTCTTGCCTTGGCAATTGGGTCGAACCTTGCCAAGGACTTGGATCACTACTCCCCTGAAGTATTCGCCCCGGACCTTGCCTCGACTGACCGTCCCCGGAGTACCATTCCGTCCGTTGGCTCCTTCCACGGTGGTTGGAGTCCCGGTCCAGCAGGATCACCACCGTGCACCACCTTGGGTCGTACACTCCGGTGTACTCTAGTTTGCCTCTTCCAGTGTCTCCTGTTCCAGCGTCTCCTGTTCCTTTGTCTCTCCATCCCTGGTAGTATCCTTTGGATTGATCTCACGGTACTGACCTCTGCCTGTCCGCTGACTACTCTTGATTGCTGTCTGGAACTTGACCTCTGCCTGGCCTGACTACTCCTGGACTGACTACAGGTATTGACCCCTGCTTTGGCTGACCATTCTGGACTGATACTCTGGCCTTGATCTTCGCTATCCACTCAGACACTCTCTTCTGGCCTCCTGCGACCTCTGGACATTCTTGCCTGAACATTGACCACACACCCTTGTTCATGGTGGGCACTCCCCTGCGCTTCCTCTCTAGGAGACCCTGTGAGGCCCACCTAAGACCAGGCGGCCCAGGTAACCAAGAGCTCAACCTGAGGGAATCCCGGGTTGCTATTGGCGAAGCTCCAGCTAGCCTCTGTCTCCTCCTGTGCTCCGCCTCCTGGTGGCAGGCGCTCTCCGGGTCCGACCGGAGGGCCGTACCAATCCTGTACCAGGTCAAGGGTCCACCTCCAGCGCAACAGCTGGGTTGTATATTGGGAGTCAATTTCCAGGAAAAGGACCTTGGAGTCCTTGTGGACAATAGGTTGAAATCCTCATGTAGACAACCTAAAGCATCTCTATTAAAGAGGATTGTTCCATTCTTCACAGAGGAAACAGAAGTGATATTATTATTATATAGGAGCCTAAGATCATGAGCTCTTAGAGTTTATAAACCCCTACCACTATCTTAGGGTGTGGTCTTTTTAATTATCCCTTGTAAGGGCAGCATGTTACTATTCTGTCTCCTGTTTTTGTTTGGTTTACTTAGGAAAGGACATTTGGGCCTCTAGAATTGAGGCTTAGAGAAAGAAAAAAGTAGTAAAAGTACATTCACCTAACATTAATATGTCCTGTTAGAAACCTTTACTTTTGGAGGAGGACATTGTTCCACCCTTCTTTCTTTTCTTTTTTTTTAATTATTTATTTATTGAATTTTTCAAATATTTTACAGAACAATAATTCAGATAACAACAGTATATATATCAGTATTAATCAATTCTTACACAGACAAAGAAATAAAACAGTAGATCAAAAAATAAACAAATACTACCCCATCTATATGTCATCTATATAAATAAAAATGTTAAATAGTTTGGACAAAATCGCTAATCTCAGAAACCACTGAACTGATTGCTTTCAAATTTGGACACAACCTTCATACAGGAAGGTTCTTCTGTACTTATATTACAGATATGTCAGACCTGTGACAGGTAAAATAGGTTTAAATTTTTTTTCAAGAAAACAGCGACATCTGCTGGACGTAAGCGCCATCTGTTACACCTTACACTAACACAAGCTACACTAATCATTTCGCCAGTCCAGGTCCACGTTTCACTTCCATTTTAACACATTTGTGCACTTTTTTCGCCGGAAACTATTTCCTTTACAGATAAAATACACCCACCACCCTCCTCACGTCCCCCACACACATGCCAAATTGATTTACTTCCCACAGCCTCCCAACACACACAAAACCACCCTCCTCACATCCCCCACACACACATGCCAAATTTATTTACTTCCCCACACACACAAAACCTGACAGATGTCCGGGAGGCTCCAGTGGGGGGCCAGGACCGGTCCGGGACACATCTCCTGCACTACGGCCGTCGGCTGCCAGCACTCAACATGGCGCCGATGGCCCTTTCCCTTACTATGCCACTCGGGGACACCAATGAGCAGTAGCTCATGTGACATAGTAAGGGCGAGGGCCCCTCGGCGCCATTTTCAGGACTGGCAGCCGGTGGACCTTTGCCCTTACTATGTCAGAGGACCTACCACTGCCTTTGCTCCACCCCACTGACATAGTAAGGGCAAAGGGACATCGGAACCCGTTTCAGTGCTCGCAGCTGACGGACCAATGCCAATACATTGCTCCCGGACCGCTCCTGAACGCCCGCTCCACCGACAGACATTTTTATCAGGTCTCGGGGGGTCTGGAGGGTGGGGGGTGGTAATGAATTTATTGCGAACATCTTGGGGAGGGGTCACAAGGGGGGGGCAGGTTTCATTCATTCAGCAACTCTGGGGGGGCAGTGGGGGCTACTGTTTTTCACAGGGCTGGGGGAGGGGGGCAGGAGAGTGTGGTGTGGTTAGTTTAAGAGAACTTTTCTCATACGGTTGTTTTTTGGGGGAAGGGGGAGGTTCACACACAAATACTTACACTAAACTTGCACGATCTCGGGAACGCACCAAAATAGCCCTCCCCAGACCACAAAACAAATTTGGAAGTGCAAATTTGGTTAGGCACTCCCCTATTTGGCTACATAATGCGCACAGATGCCCAGGGACAGACCACATGTAGCACCAACAATTTAATTTCCCAGGTCTTGGGAGGGGGCAGGAGGGTGGGGGGTTATTATTTGATTTAAAGAGTTGGGATTGGGGTGGGGGTTGGGGTGGGGGGGTTCCCACAGAAATAGAAAGACAAAGGTTTTCTGATCTGTTAGTCCGTTGGCAAGGACCCTATGAAGTTTTGAAGAAAACAGGGCCTGTGGATTACAAAATAGCCCAGCCAGGTAAATGAAAGAAAACTCAAATCTACTACGTAAACTTTTTGAAGTTGATTACACAGGAGTATGGACTGGTGCAAGAAGGAGAGTTTGGTCCAGACCTGAAGTGGACTGAACCCATATTTCTTTCAGAAAGCAGCAAAACAAGGAGATCTTCTCAAACCTACCAGTCATACCCACCTAGTGCAGCATGAAATCATTATACCTCCTGGAGTTGTGGTATGGTAATGACCCTATCAGATTCATGAAGCCAGAAGCAGTGTCATTGAGACCAATATGAAGCAGATGCTCTGGCTTGAGGTTATAGAGGAATCTAACAATGATTGATCCTCACCCATAGTGTAGGTGCCAAAGCCAGATGGGAGCATAAGGTTCTGCATTGACTTTAAAAAGGTCAACAAGGTCTCAAAACTTGATGCCTACCTGATGCCAGGAGTGGATGAACTAATTGAGTGTCTGGGATCAGCCCAGTCATCTCTACCCTGGTCCTTACAAAAGGCTATTGGCAGGTACCTCTCACAAAAGCAGCAAAGGAGAAGACTGGTTTCTCTTTTTCAGTTTACCATTCTCCTGTTTGGACTCCATGGTGGCCCCGCAATGTTTAAACCCTTGGTTGGCCACCTAATCTGCCCACATCAAGGGTACTCAGCCACTTGGATGACATTGTGGTATACAGCCCAGATTGAAGACACATCTAAGCCAGCTCCAGGCTATACTAACCAGCCTGAGGAAAGAAGGACTGATGGCTAACCCTAAGAAGTACTTATTGGGAGGACAAGAAGTCCAGTATCTTGGTTACACCCTGGGAAAGGGCAGGGTCCATTCACAGACCCAGAAGGTGATCACCTGGATGCCAGTCCCACAAACAAAAGCAAAAGTGAGAGCATTCCTAGGCCTTATGGGGTACTACATGAGGTTTATTCCTCTCACAAGGCTGTTGTTGAAGAAACTACCAGAGAAGGTCCAGTGGTCAGCTGAAGCAGAAAAGACCTTCTAGGCTCTTTATGAGGCAATATACTTTGAACCAGTCCTGATAAGATCAGACTTTACCGAATCATTAACGTTGCAGACTGATGCCTCAGAAGTAGGCTTGGGAGCCATTTTAGTCCAGGAGAAGGATGGCCAAGAACATCCTGAGGCTTATATTAACTGGAAGCTGATGCCACAGGAGAGGTGGTACACAACAGTTGAGAAGGAGACCTTGACTGTCGAGTGGACCTTAAAGGCCTTGCACTGTTATCTGCTAGGATTCCAGTTCATAATTGTAATGGACCATCTATGGATTAATAGAAACAATGTGAGGGTGATGAGATGGCTCCTGGCCCTACAACCCTTCAACTATAAAATACATTATAGGGCAGGCAGGGAAAACACCAATACAGATTTCCTGTCTAGAGAGGTGCCCCTAGTACAAGCAGGTTCTCAAGACTGAGATGAGGGGGAGGATATGTGAAGGAGCCTATAGGAAACTCCCTCAGACTATCTTAAGGGACTGGGCACAGCTGTCTCACCCGGTCTTCCTTAAGATCCAGACACAGAGGGAATCCTGGGTGAAGGGAGGACCCCTTCACCAAATTATAAGAACTCAGGGCCTAGAAGGGTTAAGAAAGCCCTGGGGAACAGGCAGAGACCCACTACACCGAGACCTGTTACATTTAAGGACTGTGTGTAACCTGAAGTTAAGGTGAGCTCACTGATTGTTTTGATTTTGGTTTTGCCAGTGTAAATAAATTGCACTTAAGGAACAGCCAGAATCTGCCTCCTTATTTCTCTGGCTGTTTCCAAGCTGCTATTGCCCAAGTTACTACACAACCCTTTGGGATACCAGGGGTATGCCCTTCCCTCAGACACTGGTCTTTCAAAATCCAAAAAGTCTTCCCAAAACCTCTTTGCCAAATACTTAAATTTTCTTCTGTGAAAGCCAGGGATAATCTCCAGTTCTCCAACCATCTTGCTCTGAGATCTTGGGGAAATCTCTTGTTCTTCAATCCTCTCTCTATTGGAAACCAGGGAATGTTTCAAGCTCCTCACTCTTCCTCTAACTCCTTTCAACTCTCCAACCCACTGAGGAACTTTTCATGCTACAATGGTCTTTATACCTCAAAAAGCCTATACCCCAGAAAGATGGGGTTATAGGACTGGGCAGAATCAAAATATCAAAACGCCTTCTACTGCCCCTAAAAAGCAAAAATCACATAGGGATAATGTTAGTGACTGGTGTAAACCCATCACAAAACTAACAACCATCAGATTCAAACAAAATTGTAGAAAGTACTTTTTCACTCAGCATGCTATCAAGCTGAGGAATCTGTTGCCAGACAGTGTGATCAAGGTGAGTAGCATAGCAGGATTTAAAAGAGGTTTAGACAAGTTCCTGGAAGAAAAGTCTAGAATGCATTATTAGCCAGGTAAACTAAAGAAAGCTACTGATATCCTTGGAAGTGAGTAAGAGAAATTAGATCTACATTATGGGATCTGCCAGGTACTTGCAACCTGGATTGATAACTATCAGAGACAGGATGCTAGACTCAATGGACAATTGTCTGACCCAGCATGGCAATTCATATATTTTGTATGTATGCTTTATTCATAGAGAAGCATATCTAGTTGACATTAATTTGAGTTTGGCAGCCAATATGGCAGTCGATATTTGCAGTTCTTTTTGCTAGGGAAAAATGAGACAGTTGTCCATTCTAGAGGGGTGGTTGGGGTTGTGGGGGCTTGGGTAGCCTTTGGCAGGGGTTTCAGAATTTTAAACTGGGAGGATTGAGAAGTATGTAGACCTGGAGGAGTGGTCTGAATTTTTTTTAGAAGGGATAGTGAGCAGATGGCCTTACAATAGTTTTCTTGAGTTGTTCTGCAGGGCATCAGGCCATTGAATGAGGTACGGTACTCTGATACTGCAATGGGAGGGAGAGTCAGCAGGATCTTTATGGGGGTTTGAATGAGATACAAACCTCCCTCCTAACTTGCCCTTTCATTTCAGGCTAGTCAGTACAGGGAATATCAAGCCACAGCAGGCAAAGAAAAAAGATTAACATCTGTTCTGAGGCAGTTGTCAGTTTTGTTTCTTTAATGAGCCCATGGTATATAGTGAGTGGAGGAAAGCATGCCATACTAATTACCATGAGGTCCAAATTCAGTCACTTGCCAGATTACAAAGTTAGCCAGATAAAATTATCTAGCTAACTATGGAGAAATATTCAGTAGTGCAGTTGCACTACTGGCAGGACCAAAGTTAGCCGGATATGTTAACCAGCTAATACCGCGTATGTCCCAGAAACACCCAGAGAATGCCCTTAAATTATACGGCTAAACTAGCTGGAAAATAACTGACTAAAGTGTAGCCAGATAAGTAGGGGAAATATTCAAAAGTTGGCATTTAGCTGGATAACTTCAGGAGGCTGGGGGAGGTGAGAGAGTGCCTCACCCAGGCTCAAGAGGGTTACACAGCTGCTCTTGAGCTGATGGGCATGAGTTTACCACCTCAGCCACCAGCCCCCTAGGCCTATCAGTACCACCTTGCCTCCTGTGGTTTCTGATCCCTTTTCTATTATGTAAATAGTTTCATCCCAATTTTATCCCCACTTCCCATTTTCTTTCGAATAGTGTAAATAGTTTTTTTTAAATTTACATTTAATATTTTAATAATATTTTAGATGTATTGAAATTCTGTGTATGCATCTCATTATAATGCATGCTGTAATCCATGAAATCCCAGTGTCCAGTCCCTTTCTGCACAGTCACAGCTACCCACTCTCACACCCACACACAGCCATGCATGTATTTTGGCATGCACTTAGTCCTCAAAGCTTCACTCATCCATCCTAATGGATTATTCTGTTTATCACCTGGATATTTGGTGCTCCATTCTATATTTACCTCTCCTGAAAGTCCTAACTCGAATGGACATTACACATCCAAGCTGTAAAGTCTTACTTCTCTAAGTGGCAGAAATGTGAGTGTGGCCAACCCACTAACCCTGATATACACAGTATTGAAAGAAATAACTTAAGCCTCCAAACTTCAAAAAAAAAAGTCAATGGGGAGACAAGAATCTGATGGTTAATGGCTCTTTCAACTACAGCCATCATACTTGCAGAGAAAAGATATCATAATAATGTGCTGTTGGGAGCTCATTTCTACATAGTCTGCATCTACCTTTTAAAAAGCATCACTATTTTACAAAAAAGGGAGCAGGGTAAGAAAGTAATAGAGAGACTTGGCTGTATAGACCCACCTGGAGTGCTATTGGTAGCTGATGTTACAGCAAGAACAATCTTCACCTTATCCCTGTGCACACTGGCTCTTGTACATGGTAGGGTGCTATAAATGTTTACTGGGTCCCTGCAACCAGCAGCAAATCCTTTAGCAGCATGCCCACACAAATATTTCAGAAAGATCTACCTTTCAATGGAGATCTACTTGCCAGGAGACAGGTTTACCCTGTCTTCTACAAGACATATAGGATAAAGTAATATTTGAGGGATCAGGGGCTCTTGCTGCTTCATGACCTCCCCCCCCCCCCCCACCCCCCATCACCCACCTAAACTACCAATAATTGGGAAGAACCCTGACAAAGTAAGTCTTCTCAGGTTGGAAATCACCTGAAGCTGGGTCAGAAAGTTATTTCATTCAACTGTTTCCCAGCTACACAGCAATAACAATAAATTGATTTGTAGAGGTGAACTAGATAAAGAGGTCCTATATAAATTACCAGATATATTGTAATACACTAGATTCATATAAAAACATTTCTGATTTGCTCATTGATGGTTCTCTTCCTTAAAGATAAATTACCAGTAATAGGTAATGAAAGCAAAAGCCAGTAAAAAAAAAAAAAAAAAAAGCATAAGCTCAGATCTTGAATTCTGCATCCTTCCTAGCACCCAATACATAGCTTATAGACTATGGTAATCTGCAGATTCTAGGTCATCAGAGCCAGGCAGAGCCAATCCTAATGTTCCCCAATAGAATATATAGGAATAAACACAGCACCAGTTCTGTCTATCCCTGAGGACCTGGAGCCACTATTTATATATGTATTTATTTATTTAAAAGCATTTCTTGACCACTGATCCAGACATCATGGCTGTTTATAATAAAAACATTCATAATAAAATACTGAAACGTAAAAACATCATATTTTACAATCGGACAAGGATAACACAAACAGTGGTCAAACATGTAACATAAGAACATAAGAACATGCGATACTGGGTTAGACCAAGGGTCCATCAAGCCCAGCATCCTGTTTCCAACAGTGGCCAATCCAGGCCATAAGAACCTGGCAAGTACCCAAAATCTAAGAGGTAGATCTTAAAAACATACGTGCGTGTGTACTTTTGTTCGCGCCAGTGGCGCGAACAAAAGTACACCGGATTTTATAAGATACACGCATCTTATAAAATCCGGGGTCGGCGTGCGCAAGGCTGCACAAAATCGGCAGCCTGCACGCGCCGAGCCGCGCAGCCTGCCTCCGAGGCCGCTCCGAAATCGGAGCGGCCTCGGAGGGAACTTTCCTTCCGCGTTCCCCCACCTTTCCCTCCCTTCCCCTATCTACCCCACCCCCAGCCCTACCTAAATCCCCCCCCTACCTTTTGTTGTGCAAGTTACTCCTGCTGGAAGCAGGCGTAACTTGCTTGCACTGCCTCAGCATCCCCCGGCACAGGCCGCAGTGCCGGGGGACTCGGGACTGCCATTCCAGCCCGCCCCTGAACCATCACCACGCCCCGGACCCGCCCCGGACCACCCCCTGACCCCGGACACGCTCCCAGACACACCCCCTCCTGCCCCTTTTACGAAGCCCCGGGACTTACGCGCGTCCCGGATCTTTGCGCGCGCCGGCGGCCTATGCAAAATAGGCGCACCTGCGCGCGAGTGCCCTGCGCGCGTAAATCCGGAAGGATTTACGCGCGCAGGGCTTTTAAAATCTAGCCCTCTGTCTATTCCATTTTACCGTTGCTAGTAATAGCAGTGGCTATTTTCAAAGTCAACTTAATTAATAGCAGGTAATGGACTTCTCCTCCAAGAACTTATCCAATCCTTTTTAAACACACCTATAAGAACTGTCAATCCTCCTTTAAAAATCAGGCTTCTAATGTTAATTAAAATCTCTTATCCTCCAAAGGCTGTTTAAAAAGCCATGTTTTTAAGGATTTTTTGAATGCTTTCAAATCAACTAGTGTACAAAGCTGATCTGGCATTGTTTTCCATAGTGTGGGCCTTGCTACTGAGATTGCTAAAAAATGGATTTCCCCTAAATGTGCATGGTGCATTGTTGGAATAGCTAGGATTATTAAGTATTAAATATGCATATATTCAGTGAATATAAGCATTTATATTTTACATGCAAAATTTTGCTAGTTTATAAAGCTGGCATTTTATACATGCAAATACATGGCTGTTACATGTGAATGCAGGTAAAAAAGGGTCTGATCTCTAACCCTGTCTTCCTAATTAAAGGGGAGCCCTGCATTAGAAACCTAACTTGCAACAACATAAGGTGGAACTCCTGGTGAAGGAGATAATGAAGGTGCAGCATATCTTGTATGTGAAGAAGTCACAAAGAGTGGGCTGCTATCAGAAAGAGCAGACCTGGGAGAAGATCCACCACTGACTCAATGCAGTCTTCCATAATAAGAGTGTGAAGGATCTGAGTCACAAGTGGCGAGACCTCTGATGCCAGGTAAACACTAAACAGAAGGAACCAAGATGAAGACAGAGGGGACTGCAAGCCAGATTTTGTTTGCCCAAACTGAACAGTTGATCCTCAGCACCATTTTGGAGGCAACTGTGAGAAGTATTGGAGAGTTGGACACCCCAGATTGGCAAGGCCACCAAAGTGAGCTGTATTTGAAAAAAAAAAAAAAAAAGCATTTAAGGTGCTTGCATATAAAGACAATATTAAAGCGTTACAAAGTGCAGATGATTATATATGTACCTTTTTATAGATATTCAATGGTGCAAACCTAACAGTGTGTAATTGTGTGGATTACATTTTCCTATGTGCATCACTTTGCACTTGTCCACATTAAATTTCATCTGCCATTTGGCTGCCAAATTGCCTAGTCTTACAAGGTTCTCCTGCAATTTTTCACAAGCCGTTTATGATTTCACTATTTTGGATAATTTTGTTTCATCTGCAAATTTTATCACCTCACTCAATCATTCCCTTTTCTAGATGATTTCTAAATATATTAAAGAGCATCAGTCAGAGTAGAAATCCCTGGGTCACTCCACTGTTTACCTTTCACCACTCTATCTTTCCTGTCTTTTAACCAGTTTGCAATACAAAATAGGACATTGCCTTCTATCCCATGACTTTTCATTTTTCTTAGGAGTATCTCATGGGGAACTTTGTAAATGCCTTCTGAAAATCCAAATACACTATATCCACCAGTTCACATGTTTATTAATCCCTTCAAGAAAATTTAGCAAATTGGTGAGGCAAGATTTTCTTTGTGTAAATCCATACAAGCACTGAAATCAGACTCACCAGTCTATAGTTTTCCAGATCACCCCTGGACCCCTTTTTAAAGATTGGTGTCACATTGGCCACCCTCCAATCTTCCAATACAATAGACAATTTTAATGAGAGGTTACAAATTACTAATAATAGACCTTCAATTTTATTTTTTAGTTCTTTCAAAACTCTGGGGTGTAAACCATCTGGTCCAGGTGATTTGCAACTCTTTTGTTTCTCAATCTGTCCTATCACATCATCCAAGTTCACCATGACTTATTTCAGTTCTTCTGAGTCATCATCATTAAATACAGTTTCCATCACAAGTTTCTCCCCAACATCCTCTACAGTAAACACTGAAGCAAAGATATAATTTAGTCTTCTTGCTAATGCCTTGTCCTCCCTAAATGCCCCTTTAACCCAGCGATCATCTAACGGTTTAACTGACTCCCTCACAAGCTTTCTGCTTTGGATATATATATATATATATATATATATATAAAGTTTTATTATGAGTTTTTCCCTCTATGGCCAGCTTCTTTCAAAATTATTTTTTGTCTGCCTTATCAATGTTTTACATCTAACTTGCCAATGTTTATGCTTTTTCCTATTTTCTTCAGTTGAATACATTTTCCAATTTTTGAAAGAAGTTATTTTGGCTAAAATAGCCTCTTTACACTTACCTTTTAATCCTGCCAGCAGTGGTTTGGCCTTTCTTCTGCTTTTTCTAAAGTATGGACTACATCTCGTCTGAGCTTCCAAGATGGTCTTTTTAAACAATGTCCATGCCTATTGTAAACATTTTACATTTGTAGCTGCACCTTTTAGTACTTTCTCTAACTATTTTCTTCATTTTATCAAAGTCTTCCTTTTGAAAGTTAAATGCTAGAGTAGTAGATTTACTTAATGTCCTTCCTCCAGTCATTTAGTCAAATTTGATCACATTATGATTGCTATTGTCGAGTGGCCCCACTACTATTCCTTCTCACACCAAATCCTACTTTCCATTAAAGATTTGGTCTCCCCTAATGCCATCATTGCATGTATTTATGCAACCTCTGGCACTACTACTCCCTTTGCAGAGAAAGACTCCCCCTCTCAGAGGGCGCAGGTAGGGTCATCACCCTCAGTTGTCATTAGGATACCCTTATCTAGTGTGTCAGCTGAAGAGGAGAGGCACACCCCTGCTGCCTGGCCTTCAACTTCTGATCCACCTAATTTCCCCTCTCTGAAGCAATACTCCTCTCCATGTCCCTTCTGAAGCTATCACTCCCTGCCACTTCCCCCAGTATACATGTACTCTAAAGGCACAGTGAGTAATGAGCAGACACCTTTGCAGAGGAGTTCCTGACTTGGCAAGTCCAAGACTCTGGAACTACTCTCCAAAAAGAGGAAACACCTTAGGAAGGATTAATTTCTTGTTTTATAGGCACAATTATCACTACTGTCTTATAAATAAATATACCTTCACCATTCAAAAATATTTTGAATCAGAGTGTTCTTTTCCTCTACAGCATGCTGGTGAGTCTGGTGATATAGTTCTTGCAATTCCTCAGGATTCAGGCTATATGTCACCTCCTCTAGTCCCTCTGGAGAATTAGACCTCGGGTTTTGGTGAAGTTATGAAGCATGCAGCAGACTAGAAAGGTCTCACAGACCTTGGTAGGGTTGTGTGGCAGACATCCCCCAGAACTGTCCAGGCAGTGGAAAAGTGTTTTGAGTAGGATACATATTCGCTTTGTGACTGCTTTAATCTGCCAGTGGGTCCTGTTTTAGCAAACATCTGCCGCAATCTATGGATATGCCAGCAGAATCATGAGCCAGATTTTGAATTGGTATCTTTTATCACCTGTAAGGGAGAAGGTAGAGAAGAACTGAGTGAGATCACCCATGGTTGTAGGTTGTGGGCCATGGTGGTAGGTTGTGTAGAGTAGGCTACCTGGGCCTAAGCGATGTCTACCTACATAGGGAGAGAAAAGGAGTAGTGGTTAGTAGTGATGTGATTATAATGAGAGTAGCATATCTACCTAGATGTGACCTTCCGGAAGCAGAGTAGCATATCTACCCCCATGATGTGACCTTCCAGAAGCAGTTATGAATTCCTGATTGAGAGAGGATATAGGTATTATAACAGGATCCCAGACACCTGAGCACAATGTTCATGATGATCTCTTTGGCATCACAGATCCCATGCATATTGAAGAAGTGGAGCCCCTTGTTGTTGTTGTATGTTGCTTTATCAGCCCCTAGTGCTTTTATATGGATGTGAGTGCTATCAATAGCCCCCAAAACCAAGGGTAGCATGCAATTTGGTAGAACTCAATCATAATTTGTTGTTGTTGCTGTCTTCTTTGAAGAAAAGATACATAGTGATTTGTTTTTCTGAGAAAAGCAGCCAGAAACTGATCAATACATATGGAGGTGGCTGACTAGCTTATTCCAGCCCTGACCCCTAGATATGTCTGGAAGGTTCCAGTGGCCAAAAAGGCCAGGGCCATAGTGACCTTTGTTGTAAATTTTTGATGTGGTGTTTAGCCACAGGCTAGGAGGAAAGGTGGGAGAGAGAGGGCAATTAGGGAAATCCTAGTTTGGTTGTCTATTACCTTTAATTTTGTTTGGTTTGCTGGTTTTCTTTGGGGGGACCTGTTAATGAATGGAATAGCATTCCAGCGAGGGTTAATGTGTGTGTGTCTGTGGTGATTGGGGCATACTGTGTGAGTAAATGAGTGTGACTGGGACATGCTGGAGGGTGAGTGGCAGGAGAAATACATTACAGAATGACAATAATTCATTTATAGATACTCATGGCACAATAGTTGAGGAGGGATAGAGAACAGAGTAGGAGGAGGAGGAGGAGGAGGAAAAGTAGAACGTCCCTCTTACAGAGAGGATACAGGACCAGGGGACAGTTTTTAGATCTATCTGAAGAGCAAGCTATGCACAGGTTCAGGTTCAAGGAAACCATACTATACCTAAACCATACCATACATAAACCATACTATACCAGCTTGAATTCCTTTGTTAGTTATGCACTATGCAGTCAGCTGTCATAAGGTTTGAGACTGCGCTGTTTAGCTAAGCAATATGGCAGAAGCTGCTTAAGGCTGGACATGTGGTAAAGTAGGCTAAAGAGCAAGCAAACATACACCAGTAATCTATCTAGAGGGGTTTTATGGTTAGAATCCCATCTGTGTTGATGCATTGTAACTGACAAGGCCCTGGATATGCAATTAGAAAAAGATACTTCCTCATTTACTCACATAAGGCAAGAAAACCAAAGATGATAGACAGCTAGAGCATTCTAAAAAATAAATAAATAATCATTAGATGCTAAAGTTTACTGTATATAGTAATAAAGTTGTTACTGCAAATAGAGCAGTTACATCAAGTAGGTAACACGTAAGCCTATGCATGGGTATTAGTTACATGAATTTAATGCTGAATGCTGATTTGTTCAAGGCTTATTATCAATGTCTCTGGATCATATATAAAGTTTTAATTTTGTCTGCACCTTGCAGAGGTTTTGGTCCTGGATTGTAACCTGTTTTATCAGTTTGCATGCAGATCTGATAAGGTTAATAAAAGAGGAAGTCTCTAACAGCTCTCTGCTGATTACAGTTTATTACAAATTTTACTTTTTACTTGTGCATAGAGTTTGGCAGAAATACACAATGCCAATTTTGGGTGCCCCTGGGGAAACCCAAAAGGTTTTTCCTTAGGGATTTTCACACCTTGAGGTGTACTGGCAAGGCATGACCTCTCTGCGTGAAAGGGCACAGGTCATGCTCTAACTACTGGCATAGGTATAGTATGGTTTCCTTGAACCTGAACTTGTGCATAACTTGCTCTTCAGATAGATCTAAAAACTGTCCCCTGGTCCTCTATACTCTCTGTAAGAGGGATATTCTACTTTTCCTCCTCCTCCTACTCTGTTCTCTATCCCTCCTCAACCATTGTGCCATGAGTATCTATAAATTAATTATTGTCATTTTATAATTTATTTCTCCTGCCACTCACTCTCCAGCATGTCCCAGTCACACTCATTCACCCACACACCCAATCACCACAGACACACACACACTAACCCTTAATGGAATGCTATTCCATTCATTAACAGGTCCCCCCAAAGAAAACCAGCAAACCAAACAAAATTAAAGGTAATAGACAAACAAACTAGGATTTTCCTAATTGCCCTCTCTCCCCCACCTTTCCTCCTAGCCTGTGGCAATGTCCCCTCACTGGGAGAAATCAGCTGCTAAACACCACATCAAAAAAGAGAATGCAAGTTTGAATTTGGTGTGTAAATTAGCTCTAGGAAAAGTATTCATGCAGGCTTGATAACGTTCACGTGTGCATTCTTTATAAAATAATAAAAGTGTGTGTGAAAATGCTAACCATGCCCTGACATGGCCCAAACATGCCCACTTTTTTCAAGCATACCTTTGCTCATGAAAGTGAGTATATACACCTATCTTGCCCTTTTTTAAAATTGGGTGTGCACGTGTGTGCTTCACATATGTGTGTATATGCCATTTTTTGCAAGTAAATCATTTGAAAATGACTTCCTTATTGCATTGCACACTACTTTACATGTACATGCAGGAGCACACTCATTTTAGTGCATTCACACTAATGTAATTGAGGACATTTTAGTATGCACTTTAAGGCCTTAATGACATTGCACACTCGTTTTAATGCATTCAAAATGGCCTTATCATGCATGTTAACCTTTATTGCACAGGCCCCAAAGTGTTTTGCTTACATATGTGCTTATTGAAAAGCATGATCATCCAAATAGAATATAAAAACATTATATGTTATCACAAGAGTAAAGATGAGGTTTGTGGAGCCTGTACTGCCCTATACAGTGCAGGATTGGGCATATTAGCTGGATAGCGCATAGAAGCTCTTACTGTTACTGCATTTGTTCTGAGGATAAATCAAGAATTTCAGAAGCTGTCAGTCTGATAGTTTTTAAGACCACTAAATCTATTTAAAAAGGAAAAGGAATTACTGTATATCCTGCAGGTAGAGGAAGCAATGCACCCTGCAGGGTCATTTCTTGGCAGGGATCCAGCTTCAAAAAGTTTTTGGCAGCTGGCATAATAATGATCCAATTTCTATGGAAATGAGCTTATTACTATTAATTTTTGCTGGATCTCTGCCAGTTCTTGAGCTGCTTTTCAAATTTCAATAAACAAGTTCTGGATTGCAAACAAAACAAAAAGAAGTATAAATAAATTACACAAAATGTTTTTATTGACTCCCTTGACTGCAACATTTTGTTACTCCCTTGTCTGTGAACTGAGTAACATGAAAATCCATAAATCAAATCACTAACATTAAAACTATATGCTTTTTAACACTAAAGTGTTAGCTGTCAGAAGTCATGTTTTGGAGAGTATGAAACTGTCAAGCTACTATCCTAGGATACGTATGGCACTCAGACCAGGGCCGAGCCCTGCTTTTGGAAACTCAGGTAGAGTCTTGTACAGGCTAAGAAAAGTCCAAAAGTCAGAGGTTGTACTTGGTAGAGAGTCCCATGCCTGGATCTTTCAGATAACAATAGCTGGTTCCAGATCTTGACTTCAGGCTTTAAAATGGAATCAGAAGGTAGGATACAAGGCTAGAACAGGTACTAGAAGCAAGCTGGAACTGTAAGCTAGGAATGAGAATCAGGAAACAGATCACCAGCAGAAGCAGAACAAATAAAACCTAGAATAACTAAAAGTACAGGATGGAACTGAGTAATTAAAAATAAAAGATTAAAGGGAAAGGTTAGAATCAAAGACTTGAAGGAAAGAAGATGATCAGTCAAGAGTCCAATAGCAAGAGGCATCCTTCATGTTGCTGCAAACAACTTCCTGTTTCTCAGCAATCCTTCTGGACTAAGCCCCAGTCAATCTCTCAAACTTAGCCGGATGTCCTTGGGGCTATCTGAAGAACTCTGGCTCTGCTGCTTCCCCTTCTTTAGGATCCTCACTGGGTTGGAGGAAAGGACTCCTGTCCTGAATCTGTAGGGAATATCCCAATTCTTGTTAATAAGGACAAGCAGCTAAGATGGACTTCTCTGATGTCAGTAAAATGGATATTGACTTTGTGGGCTATGTAGTATGTTTAGCTAAATGCAGAGACAAAAAAAGGACTTTGCAGTGCTCTGTACTAGAGATGAGCTTCGTTTTTCTGGCTCAGGTCGGGTTTCAGTTTGGGCACTTCGTGGGATCATTTTTCGCCAAAAATGAAGCTGGAACCCAAACCCGAAACAAAAAAAACGAATAATAAAAAAAACCCCTGAATCGGAAAAAAAACCATCCCAACCCTTCATATTTACTATATTACAACCCCCCCCCCCTCCCACCACCACCATCCCGATCCCTCCCTAAGACTTACTAAAAGCCCTGGTGGTCCAGCAGGGTCCCCCGAGCGATCTTTCCCTTCTTGCTGTCGGGCTGTTGAGCCTGCTACAAATCAAAATGGCACCAATGGCCCTTTGCCCTTACAATGTCACAGGGGCTACCGGTGCCATTGGTCGGCCCCTGTCACATGGTAGGAGCAATGGACGGCCGGCACCATCTTGTGCTCCTACCATGTCACAGGGGCTGACCAATGGCACCAGTAGCCCCAGTGACATAGTAAGGGTAAAGGCTATTGGCGCCATTTTGAATACCGGCAGCCGACAGCCCGAGTGCAGGAGATCGCTCCAGGACCCCCGCTGGACTACCAGGGACTTTTGGCAAGTCTTGGGGGGTCAGGAAGGTGGGGGGTTGTAGTTAATTAAATTTAAAGGGTTGGGATGGGGTTTTTTTTGGGGGAAACAAATACATATGTAACTAATAAATGGATCGGGGTCCCCTGAGAACAGATGCAACGGATTTGGGTCCCGACGAATACGAATACTGAATGGGATGAATCCGTCCCTGCTGCACATCCCTAGAGCCTATTACAAAATTAGGGCCTCATTTTCCAATATCGCAGTGGTAACGCATGAGGGGGCATGCCCTATGCAAATAAGGCATTTTTCGTGCAGCGGGGAAACATCGTGTCACGCGATGTTTTCGCCATTTGCGGAACTGGATTCGCAAATCGCGAAAACATCGTGCACCGCGATAAAACAACCAATGAATCTTCGCAGTACACGAAAGTGTCCAGCCGGGAGTATCGCGGTCCACGACAATTTCAAACAGCTTATGAGAGAGAGAGAGAGAGAGAGAGAGAGAGAGAGAGAGAGAGAACTCGAGGTGGGGATTAGGTATGAGCGTAGGGGGTTGGGGGCCACTTTCACATTCAACATGAGACCTACGGAAAGAACAGTGGTCTCTAGTGAAGATTTGCTGGCCGTCGGAGTGAGGACACTCACTCCAAGAAGAGATTTGGGCAAGGTTCTCTCAACCTAGCTTGATGGACAACACCCATAGGGATACAAATACCTGTCTAGGGCATAGTCTCTCTCTCTCTCTCTCTCTCTCTCTCTCTCAATAAGCTGTTCGGAATTGTCGTGCACCGCGATAAACCTTTACTGGCCTCTAGCGCACAATGTAACGCGAATGGAAGGGTTGTAGCTATTAGCCGCGATAGGAGCCGCGCTAACACTGTGGCTGTTTCCCGCTTTACATATGCTCCGCCCCCAACTCCACCCCCTGAATACCAAATTACAAATTTGCATTCGCAAATCGCGTTAACGGCTGTTAGCGCGATTTGCGAATTTATGTCCCGCGGTAACTCCTTGGAAAATGAGGCCCTTAGTCCCTTAATTTTTTTTTAAATTCTTTATTTATCTATTTCACATTACAAAACCAAAAATATTTTGCAAATTAGAAAATTCAGATATAATGGAGTACAGGAAAAACAATTTCCAAACACTTGTATTCTTAAATTTAACAACAGTCTCCGTTTTTATCTTAATATTATAAATCAATATACGGTACCTTTCTAAACAGAATTTAAGGATCCAAAATAAACAGAGAGACATATGGAAAAAAAACATTAATATATAATCATCACGGCGTTCTAACAGCAAATTCCTTTAATTACTAGGTGTTGATGTTAGGGGAGTCTTCAATTTAAGAAATTCATCTAATTGCTGAGGAATGAAAAAGATGTTAATCTCAGCTCTTTTTTTCAAAATACATTTGCACGGAAATTTTAAGTTGAAACCATAACCCAACTCAATAGCCTGCTGGCGAAAAGTTAAAAACTCTCTTTGCTTGCTCTGAGTAATTGGTGATATATCTGGGAAAACTTTTACTTTTTCTCCATAGAAATTAGTAGGGAATTTTTTGAAATAATTTTTCATAATTAATTGGAGGTCCATAGATGTTATTACTGAAACCAATAGGGTAGCCCTATCTAATACTTCTGCAGCAGAGTTTTCTAGGAATTGAGTCAAATTTTCTTGAATATCTATTCTATTAGCAATAGACCTTGCTTTTGGTAGGAAGAAACATTTATTTATTGACGGTAGATATTCTTCATCGAAAACCAAGAGCCTCTTTCAGATATCCCTAGAGCCTATTACAAAATGAGTCCCTTAATTTTTTCCATTAATATTAGGGATTCTAATTTTCTGTTAAAATAAAAAAAAACTCAATAAAATACCTTCAATAAGGAAATTGTGGTTTTTGGTTCTAAGCAAAAATCCTTGAAAATAAGCTTGCCTTGGGGAGCTCCAATGATATTATCCAGCCGCTGGATGATATCATTAGAATGGGGTGGAATGGAGTCCAAGCCCTACCACTTAAGAGGTACCGTGGAGGAGTTTGAAGTGAGTGGGAGAAAGGAGTGCAATAGGAGGGGCCATGCAGCCCTGAATGTGCTGATCTCAGAAACATAGAAATGACGGCAGAAAAAGACAAATCGGCCCTTCCAGTTTGCCCACCAAGCAGACTGTTATCTCAGCTTGGAAGAGAAGTAAAGAGGAGGAGGCAGAATAGGAGTGGGGAGTAAAGAGGAAAGGAAAGAAGGGAAGGTGGAGTGAGGAGAGTAAAGAGTGAAAGGAAGGGGAGTGCAATGGGGAAGGATCCCTCTTGCAGCCACTCCAGCAATCCACCCCTCAGCCACATACACCCACACACCAGCCTCTCTCTAGTCACCTATACACACACCCCATTGCTCACACACATCCACATCCCCCAACCTTTCTTCATTTGTGGAGTGCATTTCAGGTTACCTCTCCTGAATCTATTTCACAGATTCTAACCTGTAAAATGACAGTATGTACAACTTTTTCTGTTTCTGAGATTTTAAGTTTTAAAATGATTCAGTATGTAAAACTTTATTGTCATCTATTTGTAATCTGATTTAAAGTGTTAGCCTAGCCAAGGGAGGCGGAATAGAAATCCAAAAGTTAAATTCAATTAATCTACTGTTGCAATATCCAGTAAAATTTAAATGCACTAGCTCTTCATGTAAGGTCACTTAGTTGGCTCCATATCATAAAGAACAAGCTAATGCATTACTGGTTTTGTCATATTGTATGCATAGATTTGTATTCTTCTTTTTTAAAATAACGATGAAAACTATTAAAAGCAGGATTGGTTAGTCTACAAAGTGCTATCCACCTCTATGTCATTCTTGTTTTTTATGACATGGACCCATGTGGCAATCCTATCCAAATTTCAGTTCTTGAAAATATATCACTGAGGATATCTCTTAATACACCTCATTGCATTCTTGTTCTCAGCTGTTCTTTTTTTTAGATTTCTGAAAGCTCACACCAGTAAACTCCAGTTTTCTCTAAGAAGCCAATATACTAAAAGGCAAATATTTTTTACAAAAAAGCTTTTTGTGCAAAACATTTTGTAAAACACCAAGAAACATGCAGATATACTAAACTCTTAAAGTATTGCACCAAATATTTTGCAAAAAACTCTTATATGAAAACATTTCAGAAAAGGCAGTTTAGTTGTTATAAATTTTTGCAAATAGTCTGCTAGGCATGAAAGAGCCTAAATCCTGCCCTGACACCCTCTCATTAGATGAAGAATCTGGAGGTACCATACCTGGAAAAGATATGTGTGTTGTAGAGACCAGGTGGTAGGGATGTGCAGAGGGATGCCATACGTTGCATTCGTGATTCGGATTCGTCGGGTAGCAGATACGTTGCATTCGACCGTATGGCGCCCCGATGTGTTAATACGGCGATTTCTATTCGTGTCCGAGCTAAAATTAAAATTAACTACAACCGCCCCACCCTCCTGACCCCCCCAAGGCTTACCAAAACTCCCTGGTGGTCCAGCGGGGGGTCCGGGACCCATCCCCTGCACTCTCACACCCTCGGTGCCGGTTTCATCATGGCGCTGATAGCCTTTGTCACAGGGTACGGCATTGGTCAGCCCCTGTCACATGGTCATCGGCGCCATCTTGTGCTCCTACCATGTGACAGGGGCTGACCAATGGCACCGGTAGCCCCTGTGACATAGTATGGGCAAAGCCTATTGGCGCCATTTTGAGTACTGGCATCGAATGGCCGGTGTGCAGGAGGTCGCTCCGGGACCCCCGTTGGACCCCCAGGGACTTTTGGCCAGCTTGGGGGGGGGCTCCTGACCCCCAAAAGACTTGCCAAAAGTCCAGCGGGGGTCCGGGAGCGACCTCCTGCACGTCGGCCGTCCGATGCCAATACTCAAAATAGCGCTGATCGCCTTTGCCCTCTCTATGTCACAAGTACCGACGGTCGGCCCCTGTGACATAGTGAGGGCAAAGGCGATCTGCTACCAGTATTCAAAATGGCGCCGATCGCCTTTGCCCTCACTAAGTCACAGGGGCCGACCGTCGGTACCTGTGACATAGTGAGGGCAAAGGCGATCGGCGCCATTTTGAGTATTGGCATCGGATGGCCGGCATGCAGGAGGTCGCTCCTGGACCCCGCTGGACTTTTGGCAAGTCTTGTGGGGGTCAGGAGGCCCCCCCAAGCTGGCCAAAAGTCCCTGGGGGTCCAACGGGGGTCCCGGAGCGACCTCCTGTACTCCGGCCGTCCGATGCCAGTACTCAAAATGGCGCCGATAGCCTTTGCCCATACTATGTCACAGGGGCTACCGGTGCCATTGGTCAGCCCTTGTCACATGGTAGGAGCACAAGATGGCGCTGATGGCCATGTGACAGGGGCTGACCAATGGCACCGGTAGCCCCTGTGACAAAGGCTATCGGCGCCATGATGAAACCGGCACCGAGGGTGTGAGTGTAGGGGATGGGTCCCGAACCCCCCCTCCCCCCCCCGCTGGACCACCAGGGAGATTTGGTAAGTCTTGGGGGGGTTCAGGAGGGTGGGGGGTTTGTTTAAATTTTTATTTAGGTGGCCATATAATTCGGCGAATATTCGTATATTCGTGGGGAATCGCGATACGTTTCGCTTCCCCACGAATACTACGAATAGTACAGTATACGTTGCAGATCGCCAATACGGCGAAAACGAATGCACACCCCTACCAGGTGGTACTGAAGCTCAAGCAGTGGCGTAGCCACGGGTGGGCCTGGGTGGGCAGCTGCCCACCCAATTTAGACCCAGGACCACCCAACTGACACCAGAACTGCAAGGCTGTCGCGGGATCCCATCCCCGCGACAGTGAAGAGGAGAACCCATGCTTGGCACGCCATCACGGCACACATGGGGAAGCGGTCCTACAACCATATAGCCGACCGATCTTCCTGTTTGCGGGGGGAGCGGAAGCGCCGTGCACAGCTTCCACTTCCTCCCCCCAAAGCAGGAAGATCAGCTGCCTCTCCTGCTATCTTCGGGCCGTATGGCCGACCGATCTTCCTGTTTAGGGGGGGAGGAGAGCGGAAGCGCCGCGCACAGTTTCCGCTTCCTCCCCCCAGAGCAGGAAGATCAGCTGCCTCTCCTGCTGCCACTGGCCTCCTGCATACAGCCGACCGATCTTCCTGTTGGGGGGGGGGAGAAGAGCGGAAGCGCCGCGCACAGCTTCCGCTCCCCCCCCCCCCAGCAGGAAGATCGGTCGGCCGTATGGCTCGAAGATAGCAGGAGTCCGGTGGCAGCAGGAGAGGCAGCTGATCTTCCTGCTCTGGGGGGAGGAAGCGGAAACTGTGCGTGGCGCTTCTGCTCTCCTCCCCCCCCTAAACAGGAAGATCGGTCGGCCATATGGCCCGAAGATAGCAGGAGGCCAGTGGCAGCAGGAGAGGCCAGCTGATCTTCCTGCTCTGGGGGGAGGAAGCGGAAACTGTGCACAGGCTTGAATGTGTATGTGAGGATGAGAATGGGAGCCTTGTTGTGTGTGTGTGTGGGTGAAAATCGGACCCTGGGTATGTATGAGAGTGAGAATGGAGTCTTGAATGTGTGTGGGTGATAATGGAAGCTTGAATATGTGGGTGAGGATGGAAGCTTGAATATGTGGGTGAGGTTGGAAGCTTGAATGTGTGTATATATGGGTGAGGATGGAAGCTTGAATGTGTGTATATATGGGTGAGAATGGGAGCCTGGGTTTGTGTGTGTGGGTGAGAATGGAAGCTTGAATATGTGGGTGAGAATGGAAGCTTGAATATGTGGGTGAGGATGGAAGCTTGAATGTGTATATATATGGGTGAGAATGGGAGCCTGGGTTTGTGTGTGTGGGTGAGAATGGAAGCTTGAATATGTGGGTAAGAATGGGTGCTTGAAAGTGTGTATGTGTGGGTGAGAATGGGACCTTAAATGTGTGTATGTGTGGGTGAGAATGGGAGCTTGAATATGTGTATGTGTGGGTGAGAATGGGAGAATGGGTTTGTGTGTGTGGATGAGAATGGGTGCCTGGATGTGCGTCTGTGTGTGCATAAGAATATAAGCCTGGGGAGGGGTGAGAAAGTGAGAGCTTGTATGTGTGTCTGCAGAGAATGTGAGCTTGGGGGGGGGGGGGGAGAGCATATGAGAGTGAGAGCCTGAGTGTGTGAGGGAGTCTGTGAGAGAAAGCATTTATGTATATATGTGTGTGTGTGTGTAAGGGAAGAAGACAGTAGTAGAAAAGACACTGAAGAGGAATTAGGAAATGAGCGACAAGGGAAAAAAATGGGAAAGAGAGACCAGGAGCAACTGATTAGAAAAATACAAAGATCAGACAACAAAGGTAAAAAAAAAATATATATATATATATATATATATAGAGAGAGAGAGAGAGAGAGAGAGAGAGAGAGAGAGAGAGAGAGAGGTTAGCAATTTAAATATGTCATCTTTGGGAATGTGCATTCTTATATTTTTGTATTTTGCTCTTTCTTAAGTATTCCACTGTTCAGACATTTTAGTTTCTCAGGCTTTCTATTTTGGCTTTATCTACATGTTTCTGTTTCTAATTTATAGTCTCTTATTTCTATATTAGGTAAGGGTCGGTCTCAGTTTTGCCTGTTTGTGACAGAAATGAGTATTTCTAGCATATAGTTTCTCTGTAGTAGTAGTCCAGCCTGTTCTGTTATTCCCGTAGGTGATGTATTAATGTTCTAGGGCCTGGTGTAGTATTTGCATTGCTGCTTTTTCATAAGGTTGCTGTTTGAATCCTGAGAGTCAGTGCTGTGATTGTTTGGCAAGGTTCCAGATGCCTCTTTCTTTGCAAGAGTTTGTTACTTCACAAAATAGCAGTGGAGGGTTATTTTTTGCTGAGATTACACCAGAATTTGAATTTTTTTTTTCATGTTACTTGTAATGTGAATTGCCCTAGCTCTGCGCTGCACCTGTTCTGATGATTAATTATATTTTATTGTATTTATGAAGATTTCTGGGTTTCTGCAAAGATGGTTCATGAAAGAATACATTAATTTTTGTTTTATTACATGATTGGATTTGATTGTTTTCTATACTTGAAATAATTGCAGTAAATTATTTTAAAGTTTCATACATGACACATAATGGCTGTTGCAAACTACTTAGAAAGCCATTCTAGGGTGCAGTATATGGCATTATTTATCAGTAAGAAAACAACTAGTAGACCTGCATGCCTTGTGCCCACCTATGTTAACCTTGTGCCCACCCAAAAAATCAATTCTGGCTACGCCACTGAGCTCAAGTAGGCAATCTTTGACCTATAGCAGTTGTCATTCCCTGTGGGTTGAGGCCTTGGCTGCAGGAAGCCATCAGAGTTTACCAGGCAGTAGGGATATGCATGCATTTAAAATGAATGTACAAAATGCAACAAAAAAAGGCAGATTCATTTTATTTGGGGAGCCTCAAAATGAATCAGGGGTGCCCTGAATGAAAAAAACCTTATTTGTTGCATTCATTTAAATGAATACATTGGGGCTAGACCTAGGCCCGAAGCCGAAGTCTCACCTAGGGCATAGACTAAAAACAAAGCAGGGGCCACGGCCTGAGTGTGATGCTGGATTCTCAGCCCAGGCTGAATCCTGATGCCTAGGCTTTGGCCTAGACCAGAGTCTGGACCCAGAACCTGAAACCTGGACCCAGTCCAGATGGCACAGCTAGGCCCAGAGGCCAGGTGTTGACACCAGAGCCTCAGCCCGGACCCAGGTCCAGCTCCAGGTCAGGCCCCGGCATTGGGACTGGGTCTAGGCTGACAGCCCGGTGGTGGAACCTGACTTCTGGGCTGGACCATGGCTCAGGCCTAGGTCCGAGCTCCAGCCTAGGCTGAGGTCCAAGCATCATTACCCAGCTCCCAGGCCAGGCCCCAGTGTCAGGACCTAGCCTCTGGGCCATGTTGTGGCATCAGGCCTGGGTTCAGGGCACCAGCCTAGACCCAGGGCTGGATCCCAGCAGTGTTGGGCCTGGGTCCAGCTTCCAGCCTAGGCCAAGGCCCAGACGTCAGGTCTGGATCCAAGCCGAGGCCCCAGTGTTGGGACCTGGCCTCCAGGCCAGGCAGAGGCATTTGGCCTGGGTCCAGGCCAAGGCCTCAGTGTTGTGACCCAACCTCCGGGCCAGGCCACAGCATCAATCTTGGGTCCAGCTATACCCTAGGCCTAGGCCCTGGCATTGATCTTTAGTAGTCCAAGGTTGTGGTGACTTACTGTGGCCTCAGTCTAAGCAAGGCTTTTGCTTCAGCCTGGGCCTAGACCTCACTGGTGGATCTACACTGCCCAGGGAAGTGGGGGCCATGGAGGATCCTAGCATTTTTCATGGTGGGTGGGAGGCCCTGGTTGACCCTGTTTTAATTTTTTTGGGTTTTTTTTTTTTTTTTGTGGGGGGGGGGGGGGGGGGGTAAATTTGATTTATGTTTTCACACAAATAAAATGAATCAAACATTCCATGAACTGAAGTTCTTGGGAAAAAAACCAACTGAAAAATGAAAACAATTTTTTTTCCCTGCACATCCCTACCAGGCAGGAGGCAAGAGTGCAATGCAGGTTTTGAATCAGGCCAGGACATTGGCAAGCAGGACCCAGCCTCTGCCAGGCCCTGGCATCAGACCTGTTTTTTGGCCTGGGCCCCACATTTGCTCAGGCTTGGGCCTCAGGGCTGGGACCCAGCTTGAGCTCGGCCCTGGCATCAGACCTGGGCCTAGGTCTGTGCCTCGGTGACTGGCACTTGGCCTTGGTCCAGACCTCTATGTTGGGCCTAGGCCTAGGACCAGGCAATGGCCTCAGTCACTGGGATATGGCTTTGCCCGGGCCTAGGCTTCAGGTCTTGACCTGCTGGGGGCCCTTGTTTGTTTAGATTTTTTAATAGAACAAATATGAATATGCATGAAAATGTTCATGTATATTTGTCTGAGGCCTATTTTTGGTTCATATCATACGCATGCATTTTATGCACATCCCTTGGCACTATTTTCTTATCACAGACCTGTAGGGGATCCAAATCATTCTCTTATTACAATGGTCATATTGGGTCGGGAATCTCTCCTGAACCCATATTTTTAATGCCCATTTTTATCATTTACTTTTTGATTAAAGAGAGACAAGGATGGTGCAGGAGAGAATGCATATTATGAATTATAGGAAGATAACTTATCTGGATAACTATTAGCTGGATAAGCAATGCAGATATTCAAACTCGCCATTTAGCAGGCAACTTATGAGTTATCTGGCTAAATGGCTTTGAATATGGACCTCAGAGAGTAGTGATCAATGGAAACCATTCTGATGAAGGTAAAGTGATTAGTGGAGTTCCCCAGAACTCATGCTAGGGTCCGTTATTTTCAATATCTTTATTAACAGCATTGCAGAGGGGCTTGAGGGACAATTTGCTTCTTTGCAAATAATACAAATATCTGCAGCAGGGTAAACACACTGGTAGGGGAAAATGAAGGAGGATTTGAAAAACTTGGAAGAATGGTCAAAGATTAAGAAACAGTTTTAATGCAAAAAAGTATGAGATCAATATTCAAGAAAAGCTGAGCTTATAACTAGGCTCCAAAGTTAAGTGCCTAAGTTTGGCACTGATTTTCAGCCAAAAATTCACATAATTTAGGGCCCTAAAACTTAGAACCTTAATTTAGGCCCTCTATCCTTTTAACTAATTTTTGGACCCTATGTTAGGAGCTTAGCTAAGCTCTTAGTTTTGTTTCCCTACCCTAACTCCAACCCTGTTGACACTCACTTTTTAGGTTCTTAAATTTAGGCACCTAGTTAGCCAGATAAACCCATCCAGGTATCATAGCCCATATATTAAGAGGTACCGCCATGATGCTGAATATATCCAGCTAACTTTAGGACAGGTCTACGGTTCAACCAGAGTTAGCTAGATAAGTTACCCAGATAACTCTGAATATCAAAATTAGCTGGTAACTTATCTAGCTAACTCAACTCCTCCCAGTTATGCCTCTAGAATACCCCTAATCTATCCGGCTAGATTCTAGCCAGCTAATTTATTATCCAGATAGAATTTAACTAGATAAGTGCCCAAATCTTTATTTAGCCCGATAACTTCTAAGTTATCGGGCTAAATGCTTTTGAATATGGACTCTGTATTGAAAGTGGGGAGTATCACATGAGAAATTATATTTACTAATAGGGATGTGCATTGATATTTCATGTTGTGCTTGTTTCGGGTAGTTATCTGTTTGATTTCATCTTTAAAACAGTTCAGGGAGTGTTTATTTCAGGTTCCCCTAATTTTGGACTTAGTGCACGCTATCTGGATGTTAGCACACACTGACTATAATTAGTGCACACTAAATGAAAATGTTACCGGTTCTTTTCAATATTTTTAGGGGTGACAGCAAAAGAATTGTTGGAAAAGGTTTGTTTTTTTGATAATGAAACCAAAATTTGCAGCAGGATGGACAGCTGGGAAGATGTGAAAAACATGAGGACCTAATGAAGCTTGAGGCATAGTCTAGGGTCTGGCAGATAAGATTTAATGCTAAAAATGCAGAGTATTACATTTTGGGTGAAAAACCAAAGGAAGAGAAACAGTGTTGGAGATGAAATTCTTCTAAGCACAAAGGAAGAGCGGGATCTGGGGTAACTGTAACTGATGAACTTAAGGTGGCGAAATAGGTGGATAAAGCGATGGTAAAAGCCAGAAAGATGCTTGGCTGCATAGATAGAGGAATGGTCAGCAGAAAAAGGTCCCTGGTGAAACCTCACTTGGAATACTGTGTACAATTCTGGAGGCCACACCTTCCAAAGGATATAAACAGGATGGAGTCGGTCCAGGGTGGCTACTAAAATGGTCAGTAGTCCTCAATGTAAAGCAAATGGGGATAGACTTAAAGAATTAAACATGTACACCCTAGAAGAAAGGATAGAGAAGGGAGATATGGTACAGACATATAAATATCTCAAAGGTCTCCATGCATAGGAGGGAAGCCTCTTTCAATGGAAAGAAGGCCCTAAAATGACAGGTCATGTGATAAGGGTGAAAGGGTAATTGTATTTATTTATTTTTTATTTATTTATTTATGTAAAGACTTTTATATACCGGTATTTTGTAATGTTTATTTGCTTTATTTATGTGTTCTTAGTAGATCTTAGTTTGTATTCTATTTGTATTCTACTTTATAATAGATTTACTGTTCGATATGTTCCATGTAAACCGCCATCCCGGCGATAGTTATCTCTGTTATCTGTGAACCAGAGTGATATGTATATTATACAGGAACTTCCGGTATATAAAAACCAAAAATAAATAAATAAATAAATAAATTAGTGGGGGACATCATACCGGTTTACATTTGAACATTTAAGCTTGGAAAATACATATTAACAGGGAGGTGAAAACTGGGAGGGGGATAACAAGATGCAGTATGGAAATATAGATTAAAATAAAACAACTAGAAACCTTAACATAAGGCATGTATAATCACATTGTGAAGGGCTTGTGGGCTGACAGAAGGGAAAATCTATTCTGGATATGCTCTTTTAGATCTATTATGGATAAGCTCGTTTAAATAACCACATTTTTAGATACTTTTTAAATTTAATCATGCATGGTTCAAATGCAGGTTGGGAGGCAGGGAGTTCCAGAGGGTGGGACCAGCAATTGAAAAGGCACGGTCGCGTGTGGAGGAAAGATGGGCTATTTTCAGTGAGGGTACAATTAGGGTGCCTTTGTTGGCAGTTCTGGTGGGTCAAGTGGACTGGGGAGAGTTGAAAGGAATGTCTAGCCATTTGGAGTTGTGGGCATGAATAGATCTGTGTACTATGGTCAATGTCTTGTAGTGAATGCGGGAGAGGATGGGGAGCCAATGGAGGTCTCTTAGGATGGGGGTGATATGTTCGTGTTTACGGGTATTTGCGATAAGTCTTACTGTGGCATTTTGTAGCATTTGTAGAGGTTTTATTATAGAGTAGGGGAGCCCTAGGAAGAGTGCGTTACAGTAGTCCAGTTTGGGAAGTATGGTGGCTTGGATCACTGTCGAAAGTCTTGGTTGTATAGTAGTGGTCTGAACTTTTTGAGTACATTGAGTTTGAAGAAACCTGCTTTGAGGATGGAGTTAACGTAGTTTTTCATGTTTAGTTGATGATCAAGGAGAACTCCTAGGTCCCTTACAAATGGTTGTGCTGTAGGGGGGTTGAGCTTGGGATCAATAGTTAGGGGGTAGAGGGGGAGGCCTGGGAGGAGATAACCAGGAGTTCAGTTTTATTTGTATTGAGAGCAAGGTGGAGGTTGCTGAGCAGGGAGTTGATGGCCGCAAGGCAGCTTTTTCAGTGCTTTAGGGCGTCAGAGATGGAGTTGTGGATGGGGATGATGATCTGGACATCATCAGCGTAAAGATAGAATTTTAGTTTAAGATCAGAGAGGAGTTGGCAGAGTGGGGTGAGGTAGACATTAAAGAGGGTGGATGAAAGTGATGAACCTTGTGGGACTCCTTGATGTAAGGTGTGGGGGGTGGATGTGGTATTGCCAATTTTAACAGAGAACTTTCTGTTTGATAGGAAGGATTTGAACCAGGCGAGTGCTAGGCCTGTGCTGCCAATGTTTTCCAAACAGGCAGGAGGTGTTGGTAGCTAATGGTGTCAAAGGCTGCTGAAATATCGAGTAGGGCAAGGAGGTAGCTGTAGCGATTCCGTGTTAAAGTGTTTTCGGAAACCGAATTGAGAGACATGGAGGATTGCATGACTTTCGAGGAAGTCCATGAGTTGTGAATTAACAACTCTTTCCTTTAGCTTGGCAATAAAAGGGAGGTTAGAGATTGGGCAAAAATTGGCAGGATCTTCCGGGTCCAAGGAGGGTTTCTTTAGGAGGGGTTTGACTACCGCATGCTTGAGTGGGTCTGGGACAGATCCATGGGCGAGAGAGCAGTTGATGAGATCTGCTATAGCTCTGGCTATGGAGTTAGGGCTGGCTAGTAGGGCTTTAGAGGGGATGGTGTCATTGGGGTGGGAGGAAGGTTTGAGTTTTCTGAGGATGTTTTCGACTTCTTTGGAGGTGGTGAAGTCGAGGGCAGCCATTGTGGGTTGGGATGGTGTAGGGCCGGTGGGTAGGATGGGGGAGGTACAGTTAGTGGATTGGGGGAATCTTGAGAGGAGGTTAGAGATTTTACTCTGGAAGTAGTTGGCATTTGGCTGTTGCATCGGAGTCAGGTATCGTGGGGGGATAGGTGTGGTGAGGCTTGAGACGTAGTAGAAAAGCACTTTGGGGTTGAATTTGAAATCGTGGATTTTTCTGTCGTAGAAATCTCGTTTGTGTTTTTGGTTTGAGAGTCTGTAGCTGTGTAGAGCAGTTTTGTAGATGGAGGAGTGTTTTGGAGTTGGGTCCTTGTGCCATTTTCTCTCCTTTTGCCTGAGATTGTTTTTTAGGGTCTTTAGCTCTGGTGAGTACCATGGCTTTGTAGGTTTCGAGGTGGCACTTATGACTCATTTGGAGATTGGGCAAAGCTTGTTGGCGATGGCTCCTGTGAGGTTATTCCAGGATGCCAGTGCTGTGTCAGGATCAGAGCAGACAAGGCTGGGTAAGGAAGTCAATAGTGCAGCTGCAAGCTCATCACTAGGGCAGGATTTTCTGGATATTATGGTGGTGCAGAGTGTGTTGCTGCTTGGGGGAGGGACGTTGATGGAGAGGAGGCCTTCTATTAGGTAATGGTCAGACCAGGGAACAGGGGTACAAGTGGGAGTGGAGGGGGCAAAGACATTAGAATTGATAAAGATCAAGTCCAGAGTGTGACCAGCTTTCTGTGTGGGGGATGCTATAATTTGCTGGAAACCTATAGCGTGGAGGGACTGAATGAAGGTTTCGCATGATGAGGAGAGGGGTAAGGAGTCTACATGAAGATTGAAGTCCCCGAGGATGATGGAGGGGATGTCAGTTTTTATTGAGTCAACAAGGAATTCAATTAAAGGTGAGGGGTCTGACTCAAGGAAGGTAGGGGGTGGGGGCGTACACTAAACAGATTTGCAATGCATCTGATCTAAAAAGGCCTATTTCAAGTTTGGGTGGAGAGGTTATGCCAGTGGGTTTGAGGTTTAGATGTTTCTTGGCTGCCAAGAGGATACCTCCACCTCTTTTTTTGGGCCTGTGGATAGAGAAAATTTCATATGAGGAGGTGGGGAGTTGGTTGATGAGGGCAGTATCTGAGTCTTTAAACTATGTCTCGGTGACAGCACAGATATCTGGTTTGCAGTCGATTAGGATATCATTGAGGATGGGTGTCTTTTTAGATAGGGATTATGCAATGAAGAATATTAAGGAGAGGGTGGTGAGGCCTAAGAGTTGTGTCAGTGGGGCGATAAGGATGGGGATTAAGGATTTGCGAAGGGGGGGTGGAATGATGGCGTGGGAGGGGTGTAGTCTGGAGCAGGGATAATGGATACAGGAGATGAGGTAGGATGCCATTGGGGACTATTGGCAAAGCACAGAAGGGATGGACAGTATGGGAGGTATCGGGGGGGGGGGGGGGGGGGGGAGGTTGAGAAGGATAGGTTAGATACAATGAGAGGGCTGTAGTTAGTATGTAAAAATAGTCAGCAGGTAAATGGTACAGCAGAAAAAAGTGCAGATTGGTATGGCAAATAAACACCGTGAGAGTTCTTTTGAATTGAGTGGGGAAGAGCGAAAGGCTGCGTAAAGCACAATGGTAGTTACGGTTGGTGGAGGATGAAGTCCAGTTGAAAATCGTTAGGTCTGTCGGTGTGGGGTTCTTCATGGGTTCTGTGGTGAAGAGGTGCTCATTAAGGGGCGCACCAAGGGGCAGGCCCCTTTGTTGTGCTCCTTAGGTGCGCGACGCCAATTTTAAGAAGTGTTTCTTTACAAAGAAGGTAGTGGATATATAGAATGACTTCCCAGTGTAGGTGATGGAGACAAAAACAGTATCTGAATTTTAAAAAAGCATGGGATAAATACAGGGATCTCGGAGTGATGGGAATTATAAATCTAAACTAATTGGGCAGATGGGCAGACTAGATAACCACGTGGTCTTTTTCTGCCATCATGTTTCTTTGATTCTAAGTATTCTAAAAACTTAAATCATTTAACACATTGTATTAGAAGCTTTGCTGCCAGTTGTATTTTTAGATTTCCACAGATACATTCTATTATTTTTTACAGGAATTTCTGATGTGGGTGCTACTATATCATCTGAAGAAAGCTTTTGAAAATAAAATGGAAAAGTCTCTGCTGCAACAACTAACCGCATCGACCATGAGGTACACAGAATAAAGATGCTTTCTGTCTGATTGGGGTGATAAAGGTCAGGAGATAGCTTTGAGAGCTAGAATTTTTATGCTGAGCAACACATTCTCTGCTGTTTGCTGGGTGCTTATATAGCACCTAGTAGGAGATAAAAAGATTCCTTCCAGAATGAAGAAGGTGTGAACTAATCAGGAGCAGACAGGGAGTCCGGAAGCCTATAAGTCAAGCAAACATGAACCCTGTTACCTGGTGTGTTATAACTGACTTGTAGCAGTACCTCTTTAAAAAGTCAGCAGCACTGGGAGAAACCAATGCATTTTAAAGCTTTGCAGACTACCTTCAGCATACATATTTGTCACATATCACTTGTCTTCATTGTTCCTCAAATGACTATTTTATTCAACACTGTTAATATCTGAACTTTATAATGACTTTTGCTCACATGGAGCATCTAAAGTGCAAGTACTAGCACAATAGTATAATAAGCTTTGCCATCTATTTTAATAATACCACCTTTTTGTCTGTCTGGAAAACATGAGAAGCTGAAGTACCAGCAGAGATTACAAGGTGTCAGTATCTTTTTTTTTTTTTTTACAATAGGCAGTTTTTGTCAGCCTTGAACATGCATGCACAAGAAGAGTCGTGCTGAGGCTTTAGACCATGTCGGGCTATGGGGCCATGGTACCAGAGTGGGCTGGAGTGTTCCACATCAGAGACAGAAGCGCAAGTAATGTTTAGCAGAAAGCGCGAGGGATGCCAAAGTGGACCGCATTGCTGGGGAGGCAAGCTGCACTGGTGGCAACAGCATAGGTTGCATCAGGTATGTCAGTAATGGGAAACTGTGCTAGGAGATATGGTGCTGCAGGGTGTGGAGAGGAGCGTTGGCATTGTGGCAGTGGTAGCAGTGGCAGGGGTGAGGTTCACGGCAGTGCCTATGCTATACTTTAGGGCAGGGTTGGGCCATAGATGATATGCTGGTGGGGGTGGTGATGGCAGACATTCTAAGAGCAGGACAGCAGAAAGAGGCATCAAAAGGATGAGAGAAGGATCAATAATGGTTGTGGGAGTTTGAGAATGGGATTAGTTGGCGGGGGGGGGGGGGGTGGAGTGTATGTGAAGGAATGGCTGAAGAACGAGATGAGAGAGAGAGGAGAGTTAGAAGGGATTGGTTTAGGGGTAAGAGAAAGGATTGCCTAGAGATAGTTAGAAGGTAACCGCTACAGGGAGGATGAGATTGGATCAACTCAGAGTGTGTGTGTGTGTATGTGTATGTGTGTGTGTGAGAAAGAGAGAAAGAGAGAGAGAGATGATCCACAACAGGGGAGAGAGGGGATTAGCACCCAGAGTGTAAGTGTGTGAGAGAGAGTCAAGAGCTGTGAGTGTTTTTTTGCATGAGAAGGAAACTCTGTGTGTATGAAATTAAGACTTTACATGTTTGTGTTCATGTATATTAGTAACAGAAATGTAGTTACTATGTACGTGTTTGTGAATTGGTGTATGAATGCATGTTGGTGTATGAAATAGAAGATGTCTGTGTGTGTGTGTGTGTGTGTGTGTGTGTGTGTGTGTGTGTGTGTGTGTGTGTGAGTGGGTGCATGAATGTATTTGTGTGTGTTTTTTATTTCCCTCTATGTTCTTTTTTCAAATTAAGAGCATCAGTTCTATAACATTGGAAAAATAGTTGTGCTTTGGGACTCAAATATGGGAGTAGACATCATTTCGCTGCATTCAATATAGTAGACATATGCACTTAGTTTTCCAATGCTGTGGAATGTAAGCACACAATTTTCAAAGTTATACTCGTAATTTAGAAAGTTACACATATAGGTTAAAAAAGGGCACAGATGGAAATTGACATTGACATATGGTGTTCTCCAGAACTTCCATTAAAAAGCACCTAAAACAATTTTTTTGCAGTAAAAATGTATTGTTTTGCCACTCCAGCTGCGTCAGAAGGGACAGAAGCCCAAAGCTAGTAATTTAAACAAAGCATTATTGTTTTGCAACCCTGCAGGTCCCATTATTCCCTCTGATATTCCTTATTTCATGTTTATGAGACTTTAGGGATAAATAGTGGTCTTTTAAGCCACCTGGACTTCTTCACATGCAACCTGGAGCTGCCAAGCTCACATGTTTAAATTACTAGATTTGGGCTTCTGTCCCTCCCAACATAGATGAAGTGGAGAAACACAGTCCATGTCAGGGGACTTACTAGTATTTCATCTACATACCTCTACTTATTAAAGATTGATGTCACTTGGCACCTGTTATATTGATTGATTCATCTTTTGAAGTTTAAGGATCTGCACACATCTTGGCACTACAGTATATTGTGGTTGCCCCATTGTGTGTACGGCATCGCTTCTCCACTCTTTAGATCAGCTTACATCGCTGCTCCCTTAGAAATTTTAATTCGATAACAAATCAACTAAATTAAGATGCAGAAAGTAGTCCAGCAGCAAGAGGGAGGCTTTCCAGTCTTTTGCACTGAGTGCCACATGTATGACTATCTCCCAGCTGGCGAGAGGTTGCATGTGTGCACTAGGTGCAGAGAGCTCCTAGCCCTCAGAGAACCAGTCCTATCTCTGGAGGCTAGAATGGTAGACCTGGAGGAGCTAAGGGAGAAAGAGAGGTATATAGAGGAGACATTCAGAGGCATAGTAGAGAAGTCCCACCTCCAATCTGGCAGCTCCTGTGCTGCCTTTGAGGAGAAAAAGTCACCTGGAAGGAGAGCATCACCTTGATGATGCAGGAAGCAATCCTGTAGATAGGTCCTGCCCTCAAGGTGATGTAGTATTCTCTCACACCTCTCACTGAGGATATGTTTCCAAGGGCATGTGCCCAGGAAGGAAGAGTTAGGACCGTCGTTATAGTTGGTGATTCGATTATTAGGAAGGTTGATAGCTGGGTGGCTGCTGGACATGAGGTTCTCTTGGTAACTTGCTTGCCTGGTGCAAAGGGCAGACCTCATGCATCACATAGATAGGATTTTAGATAGTGCTGGGGAGGAGCCGGCTGTCTTGGTACATTTGGATACCAATGACATAGGAAAGTGTAGGAGAGAGGTGCTGAAAGCCACATTTAGGATTTTAGGGAGAAAGCTGAAATCCAAAACCTCTCAGAAGTGCTCCCTGTTCCACATGCAGGACCCCAAAGGCAGGCAGAACTCCAAAGTCTCAATGCATAGATGAGACGATGGTGCAAAGAAGAGGGTTTTAAATTTGTTAGGAGCTAGGCATCATTTGGTGAAGGGAGGGCCTTTTCCAAAAGGATGGGCTCCACCTTAATCAGAGTGGAACCAGGCTGCTGGCACCAACCTTTGAAAAGGAGACAGCAGAGATTTTAAACTAGATGATAGGAGAAAGCATAAAGTCACTCAGAAGCACATGGTTCAGAATGATGAATCTTTGAAGGATACTAAGGGGCAGATTTTAAAAGGGTTACGCGCGTAATATACGTGCGTAACCCTTTTAAAACTGCTCCTGTTTGCGCCGAGCCTATTTTGCATAGGCCCAGCGACGCGCGTATGTCCCGGGGCTTGAAAAAAGGGGCAGGGAGTGGGCGGGGTGGAGCAGTCCGGGACGGGGCGGGTGTGGGACCGAGGCCTCCGGCACAGCAGCCGTGCCAGGGGATCGTGTGCCGGCACTTGGCCGGCACGCGCAACCTACGCCTGCCTGGAGGTAGGCGCAACTTATAAAATAAAGGTAGGGGGTGATTTAGGTAGGGCTGGGGGCCAGGTTAGGTAGGGGAAGGGAGGGGAAGGTGGGGGGGGGGGCGGAAGGAAAGTTCCCTCTGAGGCCGCTCCGATTTTATTTTATTGATTGTTTTTAGAATAGATTATGTTGTACTGTAAAAGTGTTTTAATTATTTATTCCTGTATGTGTATTGTATAAGATGTAAACCGATGTGAAGGTCTTGGTTCCAAACACCGGTATGGCAAATTGTATAAATAAATAAAATAAATACAAATAAAAAGCCTGTGAGGCTGTTCTGATGCTGCTCGCGGAGCTCATTTCACGAGTAGCCTCTCACCTGAGACAGCCCGATGCAGCAGGACCCCCTTCATGTGGCCTAGGCCGCTCCAAACCGCCACTGCTGCTCCCGTGCGGTCCGATGTCATTGCTTCCTCCTCTTGGATTTAGCCAAAGGAAGTCTTGCTTCACCAATTTGCTACATTTTTTTGAGGGCATAAATAAACATGTGGATAAAGGTGAGCCAGTTGATATAGTGTATTTGGATTTCCAGAAAGCTTTTGACAAAGTCCCTCATAGGAGACTTCGTAGGAAATTAAAATGTCATGGGATAGAGGGCAGTGTCCTATTGTGGATTGCCAACTGGTTAAAAGATAGAAAACAGAGAGTAGGATAAATGGTAAATTTTCCCAATGGAGGAAGGTGAATAGTGTAGTACCCCAGGGATCTGTTCTGAGACCACTGCTTTTTAATATATTTATAAATGACCTGGACATGGGAACAACAAGTGAGTTGATCAAATTTGCCAATGATACATAATTATTCAAAGTTGTTAAATCATAAGAGAAATGTGAGGAATTGCAAGAGATCTTGCAAAACTGGGAGACTGGGCATCCAAATGGCAAATGAAATTTAACATGCAAAACTAGAAAGTGATGCACTTAGGGGTTGATTTTCAAAGAAGCGCACGGGCATACATGGGCACACTACCCGGCGTGCACACATGGATACCCGATTTTATAACATGTGAACGCAGGTGCACGCATGTTATAAAATCAGGGGTCAGTGCTGACAAGGGGGTGCACAATTGTGCACCCTGCATGCGCTGATGCCCGCGGCCTTCACCCGTTCCCTCCCAGGCCACTCCGATTTCGGAGCGGCCTGAGAGGGAACTTCCCTTCCCTCAAATCTAACATTCCTACCCCTTCCCCTAACCTATCCCCCCCACTAGCCTATCCTAACCCCCCGACCTCTATCCAACCTTTTGCGCATATCGGCAGCCTGCCAGCACGTGATCCCCCAGCACAGCGGCCACTATGCTGGGAGCCTTTGACACCACCCTGCCCCAGGACCAACCCACCCCCACCGCTGCCTCTTTTTCGAAGCCCTGAGCAGGTGGGGGGCCCATAGAGCTTTGAAAATCCATCCCTTAGGGAAGAGTAACCCAAATTTTAGCTACACAATACAAGGTTACACATTAGGTATCAATATTCAAGAAAGGGATGTAGGCATCATTGTTGATAGTACGTTGAAATTTTCTGCTCAGTGTGCAGCAGCAGCAGCAGCAACCAAGAAAACAAATTGAATGCTAGGGATTATTAAGAAAGGAGAATAAAACAGATAATGTAATAATGTCTCTTTATCACTCTATGGTGCAACCTCATTTTGAGTGTTGTGTGCAGTTCTGGTCACCACATCTCAAAAAAGATATAGCAGAATTCGAAAAGGTACAGAGAAGGGTGACTAAAATGATAAAGTGAATGGAACGATTCCCCTATAAGGAAAGGTTAAAGAGATTAGGACTTTTCAGCTTGGAAAAGAGATGGCTGAGGGGAGATATGATGGAGGTTTATAGAATAGATGAGTGGAATGGAATCAGTAAACATTAATCAATTGTTTACTTTTTCAAAAAGTACAAAAATCAGGGGACACACAATAAAGTTACTAGGTAATATATTCAAAATTAATAAGAAACACATTTTTTTTTCTCAACACATATTTAAGCTCTGGAATTCATTTCCAGAGGATATGGTGAAAGCTACTTGTGTAGCTGCATTTAAAAATGATTTGGACAAATTCCTGAAGGGAAACCATAAACCATTATTAAGGTGGAGTTGCAGATATCCACTGCTTATTTTTGGGATAAGCAACTTGGAATCCCTCAACCCCTTAGGATCTTGCCAGGTATTTGTGACCAGGATTGGTCACTGTTGGAAACAGGATACTGGGCTTGATGGACCCTTGTTCTGACCGAGTATGGCATGTCTTATGTTTTTGTTTTCTTACTTGAAATGTAGGGAGAGATCTCATGTTTACTACTGATGCATCAATTATGAATTATAATAGCCATGTACAGGTCAAATTCTGGCAGGCCCCAGAGACAGTCACTGCAAGAGAAGTAACTTTGCCCAGGTGAACTTTAAACATTGTTGCTGTGGAAAATGAAGAGGCCTTGTCCTAATACAATTGCAATTTTGAAGTCAGGTTGCGTAAGAAAAATAAGAAGATAGCCAATATTGAGCTGATGGAACGTTTCTCCTTTGGAGAGATTTAAAGAAAGGATTCCCCCTGAGGCAGAACTTTGTGGTTCGAAACATGATCATGTCGGGGCTGGACTATTGATAACTGCACAGAGATGAGTATTTACCATTTTGAAATGAGCAGCTATTTTGGAGTTCGTCAGCATATGGAGAAATGATTTTTAGAAAAATTTAGAAAATTTGTTCAAATACAAAAAATTGATGAAAATAAAGCAAAGAGTTTGATTGACATACAAACTCGTGAAGTGTGGGTCCTACATATAATAATATACTACACATATTTATGTATTGAATGTGGCATTATGGAAGTGGTTGAATTATATACCAGTAGACTATTTGAGCTATGTTTTGTTACCACCCATGATACAGAACCTTCTTTAGGGAAAACTGGCACTTAGTGGCCAGGATGTTAGAGATAGGAATTGTTGTTATTTTCTAAATGCTATGTCCTGCTAAATATGATAAATAAAAGTCTATTTCTGAGGAGAATACACGTTGTCTTTTCTCTGACTTAGGATCACAAGTAAGGTGGGAGGGCTCTGGTAGTGTCTTGTACCAGACAGATCCCTATACCCCTAAACCTGCTTACACTACCAACTGGTCCCTGAAGCAGATGTATCGTCATCAAAACACTGTCTGCATCAGACATGTTCCTCTGAGTGAGGGATTGGTCTTTGGTTACCCCATCTTTTCAGCCATTTCACAATGGAAGATCTATGAGACTACAGTTAACATTTTCAAAGCTAAGTACACATAAATTAAGCTTTTTGAACATCTTGATGTCGAGTTTATCATCTGAAAGGAACTCTCCCCCAGGAGTTTGTTTTCAGTTGGTAATTTATTGTTGAGATAGACAATTCGTTAAACTGGTTTCACTCAGTTTTTATCTGAAATAAAATTCTATAAAAACACTGGTATATGATTATACATCGAGCCCTTTAACCTGTGTTAATGGCTGCAATGTTCAAGATATGATTCCGGAGCAAACTAAGGCCTAGATTTATCAAAATGCAGTATATATCACATACAATAGGAAAAGAGATATGTTTCATGGTAAAGGCCAATTTATCACAATCTGTTATCTTAGCACTTCACATGGGTAACATCAAGCTAGGTTGAAAGAACATTAATCAAATCTCATCACTGTGTGAGTTTTCTCACTCCGAAGGACATCAAATCTTCACAAGAGTGCACCGTTCTATTTGTACATCTCAGTCTGCATGTAAAAGTGGCCCCTAACCCCTACACTACTACCTGAACCTCACCTTGAGTTACTAGGTGGACCTCTTATAGTGGCACAAATAGCTAACTAACTACAAGGGCCTTGTAGATAGTCTTCCTCTCTCCCTCTCCTAAAATTTCCCAAAACAGAATATGCATTATGGGCTTAACGCCATTAGAAAAGGAATAGTTAAAACTGTAAATATCATACATTATGGCTTCACATAACCAGCCCACCTTTATAAAATTCCCACCCCTTTTAAAAATGTGCATTGCACCATGCCTTATGGTGCTTTTCACATGCATTTAGGTGTTTTTCACATGCAAAAACACCAAAACGTGTGTTACAGTCGTGGACCCTTGTACCAGCCGAGACTGCAGATGTTACACTGTGGGGACCCACAGTGAGCGTCACAGCTGGGAGGCGGCGCTGAAGAGAGACTCCGGGGAAGACTTCGCCACTGGAAGTCCGAGGTCCCCCCCAGGAGGAGCCCGTAGGGACCCGGACCTCTTGGGTAACATCAAGCTAGGTTTTGATGAAAATAAAGCAAAGGGACCCTATGCGACCAAGGATCCAGGAAGCGGCCGAAGAGATGGTCAATGAGGATGGCAGGACCCAGGAGACTGGAGAGTCTTCACCCTCGGATGTCCGCGGCTCCCCCGGGAGGAGCCCATGAGAGCCCAATCCCCTGGGACTTAGGAGAATCCCCTGGGCCAGCAGGAACCAGATACCTGAGGAGACGGAGGAAGCAGAAGTTGGAGACAAGGAACGAAGTTGAGTCAGAAGCCAGAAGTCAGAAGTCTGAAGCCAAATCCAGGGGCGGAAGCTGGAAACAGAGTCATTGAACAGAGCTGGGTCAGAAGCCAGAAGCCAGAAGTCAGAAGTCCAAACCAAAACCAGGGGCGGAAGGGAAGACAAAGTCAATGGATGAAGCTGGGTCAGAAGCCAGAAGTAGAAGAGATGATCCAAGATCCACACAGCAACTAGCAACTCAGGGGACTGAGTGAACCTCATTGCAAGGCACTGAAGATGTCCAGAAGCAGGGTTTAAATACCCTGATAGCGTCTGACGTCATCTGAAGCAGGGCTTGAGTTTTCCCGAACTGGCACCTTTAAAAGGAACTCCTCCCCACGTGCCCGTGCCTGGGGGCGGGGCCAGCCGTGGCAGATCGCCGGTGTCTCCCCCAAGGAGGGAGAGACGCGACGGAGTCAGTGCAGGCACAAGGAGGCCATGAAACGGCCTGGGCCGTCCCCGAGGTAGGTGGAGGGACCGGGGCATGGCCCGGGACCGTAACAACATGGGTGGATAAATGACCCTGTAAGATTGCAACCCCTTACTTTATTTTTTTGGAAACATGAGAATATACCCACACCTGAAACACTCTTTGATGGTGATGATTCTGAGCAACTAAAACAAATCTCTGGGATAATGGAAGATGTAATAGATCAAATTGATATACTAAAGAATAATAAATCATCAAGACTAGATGGTATCCATCCCAGGGTCCTCAAAGACTTCAAATATGAAACTGTGAACTTGTTACTAGTAATCTGTAATCTATTATTTAAAATATTCACAATACCTAAAGACTGGATGGTGGCCAATGTAACACCAATTTTTAAAAAGGGCTCTAGGGGTGATCCGCAAAACCATAGACTGTTGAGTCTGACATTGTTGCCAGGTAAAATGAGAAAAGCTATTCTTAAAAATAAAATCATTTAAGACATGGACATTGCTTAGTGGGGGATGAGTCAACATGTTTTTAGCAAAGGAAAGTCTTTTCTTACCAATCTTTTAGATTTTTTGAAGGTATAAACAATTAGAGAGGTGTGTATTTTTTTTTTCGTGTCTATTTCGTTTTTGGATTGGGGGTTGGCCATTTCGGTCCACTCCCAAAATGGAATGGTATTTTTCATTGAAATTTTGTTAAAAAAAAATATATCCTAACCCTTCAAATTTAATTAAATATAAAGCCTCCCACCCTCTTGGCCCCCCAAGACACCCAAAGTCCCTGGTGGTCCAGCAGGGGGCCTGGGAGCGATCTCCCACTCCTGGGCCGTCGGCTGCCAGAAATCAAAATGGCGCTGGTGGCCCTTTGCCCTTACCATGTGACAGGGGCTACCAGTGCCATATGTCGACCCCTGTCCTATGGTAGGAGCAATGGACTGCCATACAGGGCAAGCATACAGAACATGTTCCTCTGACTGCTGAAAAATTGCCATCGCCTAAGGTCACAGCGAGCACAGATCCAATCATGATGGAGCTACATGCTTTAAAAGATATGATGCGCCAGAATATATAGACCACCTGCACGATGAAATTGGACCTTACAGATCTGGCCAACACTATGGCAGAGTTTCACCCACAGGTTGAATCGCTCAAATCGAAAATTGATCAATGTAAATTTGACTTATCAGAACTCTGTGAGACAACATCTAAAATGGTGGATATACAACAGACCGTGGAAGATCTTGCCCAGAGGAATCACAGGAATAAGCTCCATATTTTGGGAGTACCAGAAGGCAGAGAAGGATTGGACATGCACCCATTTCTTCCTCGTTTGATCCCTGCATGCCTCAATTTACATTTTGAACCTCCAATGGAATTGGAAAGGATGTATCATATTCCCTCGTCCCCTCTGCGGCATAACAAATACCCACGACCGGTGAGTCTTAAGCTACTGCGATATCAGCAGGTCTTGCAGATTCTTACGACAGTGAATAATAAGGTGCCGATTACCTATGAAGGAATATGCTTTCAGTTTGTGGCTGACCTTGCTCCTATTAGCACCCAGCGCAAAAAGTTGTTTCTTGCTATGCGGCCGAAACTGAGAGAACTTGGGGCTCAATTTGGTCTCATCTCCCCTGCAGGTATGAGAGTTACCCCTGCAATGGTACAAAACTTGTGACACTCCTGAAGCCTTGCAAAATTAACTTGATAACCTTTCTATTACCACTGCTATTGTTACCACCTTTTGAGCCTGGCCTGCCTGGGAGCATGGGCCTATCGTCTGCTTTCTTTTGTTGCTGCAACAGTGTTCATCCACTGGTTTTATTGAACGTTGTGATTATTTCTGGGCATAAACTGAATGACTCATATTCTCCTGTTTTACAGTTCATTTTTCTCAGCTGGTGTCCATATGCTGCTCCTTGCTCTTTTTTTTTCTATATTTCCTACAGTTTTTTTTTTTCTTACAGTGCTTTATGGTGTAGCAGGAATGAGAGCTGACTGTTCTATAGGCACACTTGACCCTTCTTGATCTTGTTTGGGGCTTATGGTATAGTTTTCTTTTTCTGTGCCTTTTTATTCTTGCTTTTTATTGGTTGTTACTTGTTCTGTCTCTTTGTCGTGGCTGTACCTTTTTTCCTTCCGCTGCTGAGTTTGTTCACACAATATGTGATTTGTAAGCTTGCATTTATAGTTCTATATGTAAAGTTTACTATTTTTCATCACAGGTCCACCATGGTGTTTGTTATGACCTTCAGCCGCAGCCACCCGCAGCAGGCTCAACTCACGTCATGCTTGGTTCTCTACCCCAGGTACATTCTCGCGGTGGTGGACAGCCACTGCTGCTGCGTTCCTTCTCGCTCCCTGCACTCCACGTGAAGGCTGGGATGCCGCCGACCAGCATTCCAATCCTGGGCTTCTCTAGGCACGCGCGAGCACCATCTGTCCACCCTTTAAAGGGCCAATGGCGGGAACTCCAGGCTCGTCCCTGGCTGATGACATCACTGGCCCGGAGTACTTAAGTTTCACCTCCAGCCTCCTCTAACCGATTTGGCAACGAGTTCCTTGGTTCCTTCTAGGTGCCAGTTCCTGTTCCATGGACCAGTTGTTCCTGCCTTCGGATCTCTGCACTTCTCCTTCTGGGTTCCTGCCTCTGAGCTTTCCGCTCTGTGGGTCCTGGTTCAGCGCTACTTCACCTGGACTTTCTCTTAGCACTTCCTGCTGCTCGGGGCCAGGCTCAATGCAACTCCACCCAGACTCTCTTTCAGTGCTTCCGTTCCACGGGCCCTGGCTCTGCGCTACCTCATTTGGACTCTCTCTAGCGTTTCCCGCTCCTCGGGGCCAGGCTCAGCGCCATCTTATTGTGAGTCCCTTCTGCTGTGCCCTCTGCTCCTTGGGATCCCCACGGCACTTCTCCTTGTGGATTACTACAGTGTCTGTTCTCTTCAAGATTGGACTCAGCGCAATACTCCATCAGACTGTGTCTTAGCACCCCGTTCCTCGGGGCTCCTCCCTGTGCTGCTACTTTCTGGACATCAGCTTCAGCGGGTTCCTCGCCCTAGTCCTTACTCAGCATACTACAGTTCGTGTCTCTGCACCTGCACCTCCTCATCCCGAAGCCACTCTCACATGGTCCTGCTCTACTGCCTTCAGAGCTGCAGTGGCCTCGCACTCCCTGAGACTCTTTCTTCTCCTCCCTCCGAGAGTGCTCCTGTCTCGAACTGTGCCTATCCTCTTTGACACTCTCTGCACCCACTCACCTACCCTCTCTGGGCCCAGCCATACAGAGGTGCTCCTAAGTCCTGCCAGCCCCGGCACCAAGGGCTCAACCTGCGGCAAACGAGGGCCGGTACAGGTGAAGTTCCAGCTTGCCTCTGTTCCCGGCCTTCTTGCCTCCCGATGGGGATCTATGGGTCCCAACTCTTCAGGTACCAACAACCCCACCTCGGGCCAAGGGTCCACAATTTCTAACAGTGTTATCCTTATTCTGTTTATTGTATTTTTTGTTATAGCCACTGACTTAAGAGTTTTTTCACTGAATGTGAATGGGCTAAATCACTGTATTCAACAAAAAAAGGTTTTATTATATTATAAGTCCTTATGACCCAATATTGTTTTTATGTAGGAGACCCATCTGTCTTCTATAGAATCACTTAAATTGAAAAGAGACTGGGTGGGTCAAGTTGCTTTTAGAGCGGCTATTTCTAAAAAGAGGGACGTGGCTATACTGTTCCATAAACGTCTGCAAGCTCAAATTTTACATCAAGAAGCAGACATTGAAGGTCATTGAGTAGCTGTTGTTTTTAAAATATATGATGTTTCTATCCTGCTGGTTAATGTGTACGCTCCAAATTCTGATGCCTCCCAATTTTTCAGGATGTTGTTTCTCTTGTGTAAACATGCTGACCTCTCTTTATTCCTGGAGGGGGACTTCAACCTCACGATGGATCCTGTTTTGGATTGACAATCCTCTCATCTCTGTAGACTGTCCTCTTCTCATACTGCTCTCCTGATGTTGGCTTCCCAATTCAGTCTTGTGGACCCATGAAGATTGCTTAAAACGACCACAAGGATTTCACCTTTTTATCCTTTCCTCAACATTCCTAATCATATATTGATTTTTTCCGGTGTCTAAGGGTCTTTGCAGCTTGGTTATTCAGGCTGATATTCTTCCCATTGCTATTTCTGTCTGATCATGTAGCTATATCCTTAAGAACATAAGAACATAAGAAATTGCCGTGCTGGGTCAGACCAAGGGTCCATCAAGCCCAGCATCCTGTTTCCAACAGAGGCCGAACCAGGCCACAAGAACCTGGCAATTACCCAAACAGTTTTGGAATTACCCAAACAGTTTTACCCAAACAGTTTTGGAAACAGTTTTGGAAACTCTATCTCCAAAGAGACAGAGACAAGATGGAGGCGGTTCAGAGAAGGGTGACCAAAAAGGTGGAGGATCTTCATCAAATGACTTATGAGGAGAGATTGAAGAATCTAAATATGTACACCCTGGAGGAAAGGAGGAGCAGGGGTGATATGATACAGATTTTCAGATACTTGAAAGGTTTTAATGATTCAAAGACAACGACAGACCTTTTCCGTCGGAAAAAAATCAACAGAACCAGAGGTCACGATTTGAAGCTCCAGGGCGGAAGACTCAGAACCAATGTCAGGAAGTATTTCTTCACAGAGAGGGTGGTGGATGCTTGGAATGCCCTTCCGGAGGAAGTGGTGAAGACCAGAGATGTAAAGGACTTCAAAGGGGCGTGGGATAAACACTGTGGATCCATAAAGTCTAGAGGATGTGAATGAAGAGTGGGTGGCTCGCGGGAATGATGGCTACTACCTAGAGATAATACCCTTATTCAATAAACATACACACGGTTAATGCGACTCCAACATTGCTCTAAGCTTCAACGGCAAGAGGAAATGTGGAAAAAAGGATTTGCATTCACAAAAAAGCAGGAAGTAGCTTGCTTGTTATGGCGGTTACTACCCCAAACCAAATAAGCCTGATGCTTCACCTTCAATGCATATCCAGCATAGCTCTCTGCTTCAACAGCAGGGGGAATGAAGAAAAGTGGATCTATATACAGACAACCAAGGACTGAATTACATAGTCTGGGTAAACAAGCATGGGTGTAGCTTGCTTATTGCGGCGGTTACTACCCCTAACTAATTAAGCTAGATATTTCACTTAGATGCAGTTCCAACACTGCTCTCTACATTAATGGTGGGGGTGGAAGGGAAATAGAACCAAAAGGTTACTAAGAGCCAAGAGAAACAGATTAGTATGAGAAAATTGCGAAGCTTGCTGGGCAGACTGGATGGGCCGTTTGGCCTTCTTCTGCCGTCATTTCTATAAGATCCCATGCTACTGATGGAATTAAGAGCAGTGGCTATTCCCTAAGTAAATTTGATTAATAGCCATTAATGGACTTCTCCTCCAAGAACTTATCCAAACCTTTTTTGAACCCAGCTACACTAACTGCACTAACCACATCCTCTAGCAACAAATTCCAGAGCTTTATTCTGCATTGAGTGAAAAAGAATTTTCTCCAATTAGTCTTAAATGTGCCTCTTGCTAACTTAATGGAATGCCCCCTAGTCCTTCTATTATTCGAAAGTGTAAATAACCGATTCACATCTACTCGTACAAGACCTCTCATGATCTTAAAGACCTCTATCATATCCCCCCTCAGCCGTCTGTTCTCTAAGCTGAACAGCACTAACCTCTTCAGCCTTTCCTCATAGGAGAGCTGTTCCATCCCCTTTATCATTTTGATTGCCCTTCTCTGTACCTTCTCCATCGCAACTATATCACAGTATTCCAGGTGAGGTCTCACCATGGAGTGATATAGAGGCATTATGACATTTTCCGTTTTATTAACCATTCCCTTCCTAATAATTCCTAACATTCTGTTTGTTTTTTTGATTGCTGCTGCACACTGAGCCAACAATTTTCAAGTACTATCCACTATGATGCCTAGATCATTTTCCTGGGTGGTAGCTCCTAATATGGAACCTAACATCGTGTAACTACAGCAAGAGTTATTGTTTCCCTATATGCAACACCTTGCACTTGTCCACATTAAGTTTCATCTGCCATTTGGATGCCCAATCTTCCAGTCTTGCAAGGTCCTCCTGTAATGTATCACAATCCACTTGTGATTTAACTACTCTGAATAATTTTGTATCATCCACAAATTTGATAACCTCACTCATCGTATTCCTTTCCAGATCATTTATATATATATATATTGAAAATCACCGGTCCAAGTACAGATCCCTGAGGCACTCCACTGTTTACCCTTTTCCACTGAGAAAATTGACCATTTAATCCTACTCTCTGTTTCCTGTCTTTTAACCAGTTTGTAATCCATGAAAGAACATCGCCTCCTATCCCATGACTTTTTAGTTTTCTTAGAAGCCTCTCATGAGGGACTTTGTCAAACATCTTTTGAAAATCCAAATATACTACATCTACCGGTTCACCTTTATCCATATGTTTATTAACCCCTTCAAAAAAATGAAGCAGATTTGTTAGGCAAGACTTCCCTTGGGTAAATCCATGTTGACTGTGTTCCATTAAACCATGTCTTTCTATATGCTCTACGATTTTGATCCTGAGAATAGTTTCCACTATTTTTCCTGGCACTAAAGTCAGGCTCACTGGTCTATAGTTAACCAGATCTCCCCTGGAGCCTTTTTTTAAATATTGGGGTTATTACATTGGCCACCCTCCAGTCTTCAGGTACAATGGATGATTTCAATGACAGATTTCAAATTTTAACTAATAGATCAGAAATTTCATTTTTTAGTTCCTTCAGTACCCTAGGATGCATAGCCTCTGGTCCAGGTGATTTGCTATTCTTTAGTTTGTCAATCTGGCCTACTACATCTTCCAGGTTCACAGTGATTTCGTTCAGTTCGTCTGACTCATCAGCCCTGAAAACCATCTCCGGAACTGGTATCTCCCCAACATTCTCATTAGTAAACACGGAAGCAAAGAATTCATTTAGTCTTTCTGCAATGGCCTTATCTTCCCTAAGAGCCCCTTCAACCCCTCTGTCATCTAATGGTCCAACCGACTCCTTCACAGGTTTGTTGCTTTGGATATATTTAAAAAAGTTTTTATTTTGAGTTTTTGCCTCTATGGCCAACTTCAATTCAAATTCTCTCTTCTCCTGTCTTATCAATGTTTTACACTTAACTTGACAATGCTTATGTTTTATCCTATCCTTGGGTGTACGTTTAGAGATTCAGTCTCTTGCTTCTCCTAGCTGGAGATTTAATGAAGATTTCTTGAAGGATTCAGCTTTTATTAAGTAAATGACAAGTCTATTGAGGAATATTTTGTACATAATCCTGATTGTGGCATTTCCATCCCAGTTGTCTGGGAAGCCTTTAAGTTACTATCCGGGCAGAAATCATTATCCATACTATTCGTAAGCACTGACAGCAAAAACAGGAACTTTCTCTTTTAGAGACTGACATTCATCGCTAAGTGCATGATCATATTGTCTCTGGAAATAATTATCTTCTCCCTGCAATTTATAAATTAAATATATCAGTATAATAAACTGTTAAGTGCCAAGGCTGGGAAGACTATTTTTCTTCAAAAATCTAGGTACTATGCTGAAAATAATATATCTGGTCAATTAGTGGCTATCTGTCTTAAAGGTCGAAAGGAAAATAAGAGGATTGCTGCCATTAAATCGTCTTCTGGGTGCACTGTTTTTAAGGAGCAGGATATAACACTTCAATTTTAGAATTTTTATACCTCCTTATACTCATCCTCCTCTAATAATGATTTGTCCCTTTTTTCTAAATTTTTGTCTACCTTACATAGTCCTATGTCATCTACGCATGAGTCTGAGAAATTAGATTCTCCATTTATGGTGTCAGAGGTTTCTTTCCAGAGCATTACAAAGGGGGAAGGTGGCAAGAATTAATTCTATAAGGCCTTCTCTTCCTCCCTGGTTATCAGACTTCATCTTTCATACTTGATATTACAATCCTCTGGTTCAGTTGCCGCTCACTTTAATGATGTTAAGATAGTGGTCTTTCAAAAGCCTAGCCGTGATCCGCAACTGGTTTCTAATTATTGGCCCATTTCTCTTTTAAATATTGATTATAAGGTTTTTGCCAAAATGCTGAGATTTTGTCTGGAACCCTATATGCCTAAACTGATTTATCCAGCTCACTCTGGCTTTGTAAAGGGCCACTATATAACTGGTAATGCATGTTTATTTCACAGTTTTATGCTCACTCATGATCAGTCAGACCTTATCATGGCTCTCTCATTGGATGCTGAAAAGGCTTTTGATCATGTTGTGTGGGACTATTTGCTGTTCTTAGATGGTATAGTTGTGGGATTGGCTCTATTTCCTGTATTCAGGCTCTATACTCTCTCCATTCTTCTTATATTTCTATTAATAGTGCCCTGCCTGCCCCGTTCACTTTACAGCATGGTATGCAGCATCAAGGGTGTCCTCCCTCCCTTTTTCTCTAACTTTTCTCTAGAGCTGCTGCTACAATCCATCCATCAAGATCCAAAGGTAATGGGAATTCATATCCATGAGTTGGTGCAAAAGTTTTCTGCTTATGCAGATGCATTTTTTTTATATCTGAGTTCCCCTAATTCTTCTATTTTGGCTATTATGAGTCATGTGGCTTCTTTTACTCCTATCTCTGGATGCATATTGGAACAAGTTTGGACTGATGCCCCTTAATTTTGCAGCCACGGTGTTATCTTCTAGCTTTCCCATGTTTTGCTGGATTTCAGATGGATTGAAGTACCTTGGTATGTATGTTTTCAGTTCCATACTCTTTACTGTTTCTAAGATGGAGGAATGTATACTGCATCTGGTATCTACTATTATAGAGGGTTGGATCTCCCCTGTATTTCTCTTGGTGGGGGCAGTTGGATACTGTTAAAATGATGATGGTACCTCTTATTAATTTTCAGTTAAGTATGCTGCTGGTCTTCTTTTCTGCTTATTTTTATAAGAAGATGGATTCAATTTTGGCATGCTTTCTCTGGAAGAATAAGCCCTCATGGATTGCTTTGTAAAAGCTTAAGCTTCCCAGAGAACTTGGGGGAGTTAATTTTCCAGAATTTCACTATTATCATGCAGCCTTTGTCCTCTAGCCAAGTTTAGCATGGATTTCTGAGACTTTATCAATGTATTCTTTTCCTTTGTGGTTAAGTGTAGAAAAGGATTTGGCATGGCATCTTCCTCTGTGCTCTATCCCGGGGGTTACCTTCTATGCAACGGTATTGTGCTAAACCTATTTTTCTGACTACATATTCAGTGTTTAAATTATTAGCGCATACTATTCCTCAATTGATGACTCCTTGGAAATCATCTGCCAGGGCTTCCCTTTGTCATAATCCTTGTTTTCAAATTGGGAAAGCCACGATATGCTGGTTTTCATGGATACAAGCGGGTATCTGGTCACTAACTCAGCTGCTTGCTGCAGATGGTTTTTTATCCTTTGCTCAATTAATGGAGCGCTTTTTGCTACCTCAGTTCCAATTTTTTAGGTGGTTACAACTGCGGGCCTCTTTTGAATGATGTGTCCTCCTAGCAGTGACAGGCACAAGTCATTACCTTACTCCGTTCCTTAATCGTTGGAGGCCAATTTGCTTCTCATATATATTGACATCTTAAAAAATCTAGATTTTCCCACTGTACTGGGGTAGAAAAATTGTGGGCCCAGGAATTGGCCTTGATAGATGATTTTCCATGGTCTTTATAGTGGAGCTATACGTTATGTGTTTCTTTATCCTCTTCTTGAACCCAATCATTATGTTTTCTAGCTCTTCATGCGATTTGGACCCCATGGAACCTCTTGTTGCGATCCCGGGTCGGTCCCGGGATCGCCGCCTACCTGGTCGCGGCTCCGGCACCGCCCCGTGTTCCCCAGGCCTCCAGGGGTCCCCGCTGCCGCAGCCCCAACGTCGGGCAGCTTCCCCCGGGCCTGCAGGGCCCTCTGCGGCCTCGTGGCTGCCTCGCCGGAGCAGCCGGCGTCCTTCGGCGTCTGGCCCCGCCCCCTAGACGTGCGCGCGCGTCTGAGGCCAGGATTTAAAGGAGCCAGCGCGGGAAACCTCGGGGACGCCCCTTGATGACATCAGACGCTGCAGGGTACTTATGCCCTGCAGCTGGACCAGAACAACGCCTTGCAACGAGGTTCCCAGGTAATTCCTGCTTCCAGTTGCTGCGTTCCCGTGTCCTCTTGTTCTTCGTGCTTCCTGATCCCGGACTGGCTTATGACGTACTCTGGCTTCTGACCCCGGACCGGCTTACGTTGACTCTCTGGCTTCTGACCCCGGACCGGCTTACGTTGACTCTTCGGCTCTTGACCTCGGACTGGCTTTCGGTGATCCATTGGTTCCTGACTCTGGACTGGCGAGCGACAACTCTTCAGCACTTGGACTTCAACAGCCGCGGCCCTCGCAGGCCCTCCTAAGTCCCAGCGGCCGGGTCCCTACGGGCTCCTCCTGGGGGGACGCCGGCTTCCAGGGTGAATCTCCTAAGTCCCAGCGGCCGAACTCCTACGAGCTCCTCTCGGGGGAGGATCGGCTTCCAGGGCGAAGATCTTCCCACCATTGGACCAGCTCCGTCGTCTCCACTCTCCTCACCAAAGCCCTTGGTCGCATAGGGCTTCCAGAGTTCATCCTTCGGCCAGTCCCGAACCCGTCTTTGCCACCTCCCGGTCGGGGCCATTGCTACCACCACCTATAGCAACTGCTCCTCTGGTTCCGACCGGCCCAAGGGTCCACGACTCCAACAGATTGCAAGGCCATGGACCCGGCGGACCTTGCCGGTCTAAAGGCCATTCCGGGCATTGCCCAGAAGTTGCAGCAACAGCAGTCCTGCCTGGATACCTTGATGTCAGCCGTACAACGCCTGGCGGATCGCGTAGATGGGACCTCCGCAGCCTCCACGTCTCCGGTCAACCCGGGTTCCCCTGTCCCGGTACAGATGCCAGCACCCCCTAGGTACTCGGGGAATCCAAAGGCGTGTCGGGGGTTCCTCAATCACTGTTTCATCCGTTTTGACCTCCTGCCTGCACAATTCACCACGGACCGAGCGAAGACGGCCTACATCATTTCCCTTCTCGATGGGAGACCGCTGACTTGGGCTTCCTCCCTTTGGGAACGTCAAGATCCTCGCCTAAATAACCTTGTGCAGTTTGTCAAGGCATTCCGGAGGATCTTTGATGAGCCATCTCGGGCCTCCACCGCCGCCTCTGAACTGCTCCAGCTGAAGCAAGGTAATCGCCCCCTAGAGGAATTTGCGATGGAATTCCAGACCCTGGCCACTGAGCTGGCCTGGGGCGAAGATAGCTTGCATGGCATTTTTCTGGAGGGCCTGTCCCCTCGGCTCCAGGATGAACTTGCGGCCCGGGACCTTCCAGACGATTTACAGGAACTCATCGAGCTGGCTGGACGTGTGGATCGGCGCATCCAGCGTCGGTTCCGAAGGTCCACCCAGGGGCCTTCCGCCCGTCGAACCACATCACTCCGGGTTCGTACCCCTCCGACCGCGGCAGCTGCCTCCCCGTCTGAAGAACCCATGCAGCTGGGTCGGGGTCCTCTCTCGGCCGAGGAGCGAAGGCGCCGACGTTCACAGGGACTATGTCTCTACTGTGGGGGTAACGGGCATTTCCTGGCGCGCTGTACCGAGCGTCCGGGAAACGCCAGAACCTAGAGTCAAGAGGGGAGTTGACTCTAGGTAGTATCTCTCCAGACTCCCCATGCACGGTTCTAGCTAAGCTCTTGCTTCCGGGAGGAGGGTTCGACACCCAGGCACTAATAGACTCGGGCTCTGGGGGGAATTTTATCCTCCGGGACCTGGTACAACAATTGCACCTCGAAGTCTTGCCGCAGGAGCCTCCGTTGCGAGTATCGTCCATCCAGGGGGTTCCCCTTCCTGGCTCCATCACCACTTGTACGAGCCCTCTTCAGCTGCAGGTCGGGCTCCTTCATAAAGAGGAGATCTCTTTCCTCATCCTGGAGAGGTCTATTCACCCCCTCATCCTCGGACTGCCCTGGCTAAGAAAACACTCGCCAGTCATAGACTGGCACTCGCTTCAGATTACGTCGTGGGGGCCAGCCTGCCTCCACACTTGCCTCCCTGCCGGCCTGCTTCAGACGCTTCCACTCCTTACAGCCCCGCTGACGGTACCACCTCCGTACCAGGCCTTCAAGGATGTCTTCTCAAAAGAAAAGGCTGAGTTGCTCCCGGAACATCGCCCTTTCGACTGTGCGATTGATCTGCTGCCGGATACCACACCTCCTCGTGGCAGAGTTTATCCCCTGTCCCTGCCTGAGACCAAGGCCATGTCGGCCTACATCAAAGAGAATCTTGACCGAGGATTCATACGCCCGTCGAAATCCCCGGCAGGGGCCGGCTTCTTCTTTGTAGCCAAGAAGGATGGGTCCCTGCGGCCCTGTATTGACTACCGGGGCCTGAATCAGATCACCCGACGGGACTGCTATCCCTTACCCCTCATTCCAGAGCTCCTGGATCGGTTACAGGGATCTTGCATCTTCTCCAAGTTGGACCTTAGAGGGGCGTACAACCTCGTACGAATTCGACCAGGAGACGAGTGGAAGACCGCCTTTAACACCAGGGACGGCCATTACGAGTACCTCGTCATGCCATTTGGACTCTGCAATGCCCCGGCCGTGTTTCAGAACTTAATGAATGAGGTATTGCGCGACCTACTATACACGTCGGTAATTGTCTACCTCGATGACGTCCTAATCTTCTCCCAGAACCTGGAGGAACATCGCCAACACGTACGCCAGGTGCTGCTGAAGCTACGAGAGAACCGGCTGTACGCCAAGCTGGAGAAATGCCAGTTTGAAAAGGAATCCTTGCCCTTCCTAGGGTACATCGTCTCATCGACCGGTTTCCGTATGGACCCCGAGAAAGTCGCAGCGATCCGGAAGTGGCCCCAACCCCTGGGTGTAAAGGCGCTCCAACGCTTCCTGGGTTTCGCCAACTTTTACCGCCACTTCATCCCGCAGTATTCCAGCTTGGTGGCCCCCCTTACGGCCCTCACACGCAAGGGTGCTGATGCCCGAAATTGGCCTCCCACCGCCATACAGGCCTTCCAGACCCTAAAGGAGGCCTTCCTTCAGGACACTTGTCTCCGACATCCGGATCCCGCACGCCCGTTTGTGGTAGAAGTGGATGCCTCCAGTGTGGCCGTAGGGGCCGTACTGTCCCAGATTTCTAGTGTGGGTAAGCTCCGGCCGTGTTCCTATTTCTCCCGGAAATTCTCGCCTGCCGAGAGGAACTATGGTATCGGGGACAAGGAGCTACTGGCCATTAAGTTGGCCTTCGAGGAATGGCGCCAGTGGTTGGAAGGGGCTCAACACCCAATTGTGGTTTATACCGATCACAAGAACCTGGCGTATCTATCTCAAGCACAAAGGCTCAACCCCAGGCAGGCGCGCTGGTCCCTCTTTTTTAGCCGGTTCAATTTCTCGCTCCGGTACCGACCAGCATCCAAAAATATTAAGGCTGATGCTCTCTCCCGCACCACTGAAATAGAAGATTCTTCTGAGCCTCCTCAGTACATATTAGATCCGGCGAAAGTCCAGTTGGCAGCCACAGACCTAGCACCCGTTGGTAGGACGGTGGTTCCTCTCCGCTCGAGGAAAAAGGTGCTAGCCTGGGCACACAACTCCCTAACTGCGGGTCATCCTGGAATCGCTCAGACGCTGGAACTTTTAACCGAGTTTTATTGCTGGCCACGAGTGAAGGAAGACGTTCGCCTGTATGTCCAGTCATGCCCCACCTGCGCTCAGCAAAAGCTGTTACCAGGACGTCCCTGGGGTCTTCTCCAACCTCTCCCGATACCTACGGAACCGTGGACACATATCTCCATGGACTTTGTGGTAGAGCTGCCGCCATCCCAGGGGAAAACGGTGGTTTGGGTCACCATTGACCGCTTTTCGAAGATGGCCCATTTCGTGCCCCTAGCCAAGTTGCCTACGACTCCGGAGTTAGCGGAGCTGTTCATCCGACATATCTTTCGCCTGCATGGCTTACCGCAACACATCGCTTCAGACCGGGGACCCCAATTTACGGCGAAATACTGGCGGGCGCTCAGTCAGAAATTTGGGGTTCAAGTAGACTTGACCACGGCGTTTCACCATCAGGGCAACGGCCAAGTAGAGTGCACGAACCGGACCCTGAAGATGTTCCTGCGAGCCTTCGTAAGGGAACAGCAGGACAACTGGGCTACTCTTCTTCCCTGGGCGGAGTTCTCTTACAACCGCCATCGACACTCCGCCATGCAACAGCCTCCCTTCAAGATGGTATATGGGAAAGTACCCAAGCCACCTCTCCCGCTGTCTGTTCCTACGCCCTCGCCCGCAGCACAATTGACGGCCAGTCAAATTCAGCAGCTTTGGCTCTCCACTCAAGAGAAGCTCCGCCATACCGCCGCACGCTTCAAGGCGTACACAGACAAGTCCCGGCGACCCGCTCCTGTGCTTTTGCCCGGTTCCAGAGTATGGCTCAGTACTCGGAACATCCAGCTCCGGCTCCCGTCCATGAGGCTGGCTCCTCGTTACATCGGTCCCTTCCAGGTGGCTGAACGTATTGGCGCTGTTTCCTACCGTCTACGCCTTCCCTCTACACTCCGCATCCATGACGTCTTCCATGTTTCCCTCCTCAAACTGGTGGTCCTCTCGCGCTTTCACCCTCTGCCTCCGGAGCCTTCCAAGGTTGCTTCGGATCCTGGGACCACGGACACGGTGAAAGAAGTCTTGGACGTCCGCTTCCGTCGGCATCGCTGGGAGTACCTTCTCTCTTGGGAGGGTTATGGCCCTGAGGAGAATTTGTGGGAGCCCTCATCCCACATCCTGGGTAAGGACCTCCTTCGCCAGTTCCATGCCCGGTACCCGGAGAAGCCCCGGCCCCCCGGAAGGGGGCGTAGGAGGAGGGGTACTGTTGCGATCCCGGGTCGGTCCCGGGATCGCCGCCTACCTGGTCGCGGCTCCGGCACCGCCCCGTGTTCCCCAGGCCTCCGGGGGTCCCCGCTGCCGCAGCCCCAACATCGGGCAGCTTCCCCCGGGCCTGCAGGGCCCTCTGCGGCCTCGTGGCTGCCTCGCCGGAGCAGCCGGCGTCCTTCGGCGTCTGGCCCCGCCCCCTAGACGCGCGCGCGCGTCTGAGGCCAGGATTTAAAGGAGCCAGCGTGGGAAACCTCGGGGACGCCCCTTGATGACATCAGACGCTGCAGGGTACTTATGCCCTGCAGCTGGACCAGAACAACGCCTTGCAACGAGGTTCCCAGGTAATTCCTGCTTCCAGTTGCTGCGTTCCCGTGTCCTCTTGTTCTTCGTGCTTTCTGATCCCGGACTGGCTTACGACGTACTCTGGCTTCTGACCCCGGACCGGCTTACGTTGACTCTCTGGCTTCTGACCCCGGACCGGCTTACGTTGACTCTTCGGCTCTTGACCTCGGACTGGCTTTCGGTGATCCATTGGTTCCTGACTCTGGACTGGTGAGCGACAACTCTTCGGCACTTGGACTTCAACAGCCACGGCCCTCGCGGGCCCTCCTAAGTCCCAGCGGCCGGGTCCCTACGGGCTCCTCCTGGGGGGACGCCGGCTTCCAGGGTGAATCTCCTAAGTCCCAGCGGCCGAACTCCTACGAGCTCCTCTCGGGGGAGGATCGGCTTCCAGGGCGAAGATCTTCCCATCATTGGACCAGCTCCGTCGTCTCCACTCTCCTCGCCAAAGCCCTTGGTCGCATAGGGCTTCCAGAGTTCATCCTTCGGCCAGTCCCGAACCCGTCTTTGCCGCCTCCCGGTCGGGGCCATTGCTACCACCACCTACAGCAACTGCTCCTCTGGTTCCGACCGGCCCAAGGGTCCACGACTCCAACACCTCTTTCGAGCAGGTCTTTCTTCAACACATAGCTGTTGGTTCTGTGGAGCCCCATAGGCCATGCTGTCCCATCTTTTATTTTATTGTACTTCTAAAAATGTCTTTTGGAAGGAGGTTTGGAAAAAGATGTCTTTCATGTTATCTGTTGCTTCACCTCTTTCTTATCTTAGTCATTTTGAAGCCTTTAGCAGTGCAACCTGGATTACCCCGACCTAAAGCTAAATTGTTAGATTTTTTTTACTTTCTGTAGCTGTTAATCTGGTTCTCTTGAATCGAAAGAATGCCTCCCTTCTCAATGTTCATTTTAGGTGGAATTCCGTTTGCTTGTTTTATCAATATGTGAAGGTGGCTGCGGTTGCCAGTTGGCTTCACATGTGGCATCCGATTGATGCTTTTGTTCAGTTGTGACATTAATTGGTACGGGATCTGTGATGTACCTGGTTGGTATTTTTCTGGTTTTCCCTATCTTTTGTATTTATGTTGTATTCAGTCATTTGTGTTCACGTGTATTTTATCTCATTTGTGAACTAATAATAAAAAGATCTGAACAAAAAAAATCAGATAGAATGTTAGGAATGATCTGTAAAGGAATGGAGAATAAAACAGAATATATCATATACTGCATCAATATTGATCCATGATGCAAACTCAAATTGAGTATTGTCAGCACTTCTGGTCACTCCATTTCTAAAAAGACATAGTGGAAGTAGAAAAGGTGCAGAGGAGAGTGACAAAAATCATAAGATGGAATGGCTCCCTTATGATGACAAGCTAGCATGTTAAAGCTCTTCAGATTGAAAAGAGATGGCTGAGAAGGGACATGATAGAAGCTTATAAAATCATGATTGGAGTGGAACAGGTAAATAAAGGCCGCACTGAACTATGGAGATTTTGTGGGTTATAAAATTTCAAAAATTAATAAATAAATAAATTTACTCTTTCAAGTATTACTAAAACAAGAGGACACTTCATGAAAATAACAACCAGCAGATTTAAAACAAATCATAGAAAGCATTTTTTCATTTTACCCACAATCAAACTGTGGAATCAGTTGCCAGAAAACATGATCAAGGCAACTAATATAATAGGGTTTAAAAGAAATTTAGACAAGTTTCTGGAGGAAAAGTACATAAAACATCATTATTCTAGAAGATTAAAGAAAGCTATTGCTATTCCTGGGAGTGAGTAACATATAGATATACTTTTTGGAATCTGCTGGGTTCTTGGGACTAGGACTGGCCACTTTTGGAGACAGGATGTTGGCCTTGATGGACCTTGGCATATCTTATATTCTACTGCCCATTTCTTCATCTACAAATCTATGTTTGCCCTCTGGGGAAATGGAAATGCCTACAATACCTGAATACAATCCAATTTGAAGAGGCTGACCAGTCACGAAATGTGGAATATAAATAAAAAAAAAGAAAGAAAAATATTATATGACATAGAACTCACCATTTTATTATTCCATTAGCGTCAGTAGTTGCAAAATATTCTCAGCGAAATGGGAGATCCTTACTCAGTGTTCTAGCCTGCTTCCATGTTCATATTTCTAGGGTCAAGTTTAAAAACAGAATGCCTTACAGTCCATTCCATCTTGCTGTAAAGCATGCATATTAATGATACCTTTCCCTGATGCACTTCCCCTGTATATGGAGACATATGTCTTTCCTTCTGGCAATAGTTTAATATCACAGATCTAGATGATGATAATCTCTCCTTGAGAGCAGAAAGCTGACTTTCAACTCTGCTGTCTTGAACAAACAGTGCTGAACCTTAGTCATAACTGTTCTCATTATTGCATGACACCCTCAGGGCTGCTGATCCTAACACCATTCTGAGGTGAATATGTAACTCATGACATGTCGGCAGCTGTACTCAACACCTTCTTCTGAAAGCTTATTCTGTGAAGAGAACAGCTACAATATATAAATACATACAGCTCACCACACGTTCCCTCCAAGCCAGTTTAATGGTGGCTAGATTGCATTTCCCTGCTAGATTGCCTTTCCCTACACATTTATTAAATACATTTATACAGGAGACAGATTGTCTTATTGTAGCCGCAAAGTATGTGCTCATTTCTTCTGCTAAGTGGTGCATACACAGCTTAGTATAAAAAAATATATTCAGAGAACTATGACCTTCAATGATTCTTCTTTAAAGTACTGTGAATGTCCACCTGCAAAACATAAGTAAATCTACTTTTCTTTCCTTATATTTTCTTGCTTCCTTTGTCTTAACTTTCACAGTATATCTTTCATATACTTCTATTTATGATTGGTGATTTTTAATTATTTTAGCTCTATTGGTCCTAGAGAAAATGTATTTATTTGCAGCCAGCTTTACCTTTTAATAAGATCAATGTAAGGATAAAGCAAAAATTTTGTTCCACATGAGCTTGTAAGACCACATAGTTCCTTTCTTCAGCAGTGATATCAAAAGCTCATATACAACAATATTTATAAGTATATCTTGTTCAATAAAAGTATCACTATTTAAAAAGATGTGTATATTTAAAAAAAAAATAAAATCAGAAATGTCAATGTAGACACTTAGCATCTTGATATCAGTGGTAGAGCTGGGTAACCCTTGAAAGGCATGAGCTCAAATGAAGCCAAGTACCTGTCTCTGGCACACTTTTGTGTCCTCACAGACAATAAGAAAAAAAAGTTTGAGAATCATAGATTAAGTAATTCTATAATAGGTAGATTCACTAAAGCATGGTGACCTGCATTAAAGTTAGCACAGGTTATTCACATGTTAATGAATCTAAATTTATTAAAATATAAAAAATATATGTGAAAGGTGTGATCAGAAATATTTGTAAAATGTTAGATCTGGCAATAACACATGCCTATTGAATTGTGACAATTAGGAAATTTCAGTCATCTCACATCCCATGGAAGGTCAATTAAAAAAAGTGTCCATAGTGAAAAACCTTTTCTTAATATGCCTTCTTGTATAGAAATGGACCAGCATTGTCCACAAATAAAGCAAAGAAAGACCATTGGTGCACAACAACTCCGATATGGACAACTTGCTGAGCATCAGCTGTTTCAGGGAAATATCAAATGGCTTTGGAAAATGACTAGAACTTCAAACCTCCATTGGCGGCGTGCATCAAGCTGTTGTAGAAAAGAACATTTTAACAATGCTGTCATGCAACCATGTCACGTAGTTCAATTTGTAAAAATAGGCCGAGCTCTGAGAGATGGGAGGAGACATGGAAAGGGGAAGAGAGAGGTTAAGTAATGGTAGTGGCTGAGTTGGGGAAGGGAGGTAGCTGGAGGGGCAGACTAGAATTGTGAAAAGAGAAGAAATGAGAACAGAGAATAGAGCTAGGGAAGATCAAGGACAGAAGGACCAAAAAAAAAGACAGTGGATAAATCAAATCAGATATACAAAAAAAGTTAGAAAAAAATGTTTATTTTCATTTGGTGAAAATTGCCTGCAGTGATTTTTCTATAATTATTATTCATCTTATGTTTGGTTCTTAGGGCCAAGTCACACTCATTGACTTGACTTTGGCTCAGCTCACCTGGCAAATTTTCGGCTTTGCCTGTCTAATCAGTAATTTCTATGTTTTCGTTCCTCAGATCCTTTATTTGTACTATTCCCTTTCATTTCTCTATTTGCAGGAGAGAAAAAATGAAGAATAAAAATATCCTTGCTATTTTTATCTCATTTTGTATTAGTATTTTTTTTCCTTTGCAGGGAAAATAAAAATCTCATTGCACTTTAATTATATCCACATCTTTCCTGATTGTCAGCACATCTTTCATAACTGCTCTTTTTCACAAAACAGTGACCTTTCTGAATAAAAAAAAATGTTCTTATTTCTTTCTGATATAACCATTTATTCTAAACTACATCTTACATCTTATTTTGCACAAGTATTTTACTATTTTTCTTTCGTGCCGCCTCTACTTTCCCCTTCTTTACCTTTTCCTAAATAATTCAGTCAAGAAAAATGTTCCCTATTCCTCTTCCCTTACATGGCAAGGCTTAAATTCTAGTTTTCCATGTTCTTTCCAACCTTTCCTGTGGTTAATGAAGATTAGCAACTGTGGGTAGCATTCAGACAGATATAATACAGTCATTACTCCAGCAGCAGAAGGTGGCTAGAAGTAGTCATGATACAAGCAGAGTTTGAAGTTACTGTGGGCTAGAATTGCATGTGTTATGGCTACTCAGTATCTTTACTGTCAGAAGGTATTACACCTTTCATTTCCATGCACATACCATGACAGGAATGAATCTCATTGCTAAGACAGGGTATGTTGGGAATGATCTCAGTCTCTCAAATTTACTGATAATACCCTTTTTTTAGGACCTGTCTTCTGCCAAAGAAAGCCTCCTTCTGGAGTTTATAGGGTGTAGTCTTTACAGGCAACATAGAGAGTTTTTGTTCTCTTGTTTTGCTAATTCAGTATTCTCTTTCCCTTCGTGTACTGGTGGATTTTCAGTCATTTCCTCCATTTTCTGGAATAATTATCCAAGTTTAAGGACCAAGGCTGATGATTCTTGCTCACAAGGGGTGGATTGGCCTAGTGGGGTTTTGGAGATGTCTTGGGGGGGTGGAGGGTTGGTGTAGTCAATCATGTTGTTAGTCTTAGTCACAGTGACCCCATTGCCTGCGGAGCTGTTCCGACAATGCCGGGACCTAGTCGTGCTTCTCCCACAATGGAAGCCTCCTCTGAGGCTCTTGCTCACAGGGACAGTAACTTTAATACCAGTGCACAGATGCACATGTGCGTATGCCGGCTCACGTCCAGAGGTGCGGACATTTTATAACATACAGATATATATGTGTGCATGGTATAAAATAGGCCGAACACGTGTATGTGGATGCACACTTGTGCGCCCAAATTCTGCCTCTACCGCACAAGTTGGGGGGACTTTAATAGAAACCCACGCCGATGAAATTACCAGTTAAGTTCACCCAAGTAAGGGACAGGAGTTCCTAACCCCCCTTTTTAAAAAGCCTTCCTTTTCCCCTCTTAACCTTGACCCTTAAAACCCTGCTGACATGCCTAGACATTTTTTTGTTTTAGGATTTACATGCCATCCACGGCAGAAGTAAAGTTTTGTAGTTGGTGACCCCGGTGCGCACTTGTGTGTGTGGAAGTTTTTATGTGCTGGTTTCATTCATAAATCTAGGAATGACCACGCCCCGCCCAGACCACGCCCCTGCCCAGCCCCCTTTTTTGGACTTTTTCATTTGTGCATGCACTTAGATAGCTTTGAAAATCTACTCGGGCGTGCGCCAGCCCAACATATTCGTGTATCTCCCAGTTTTGGCATGCATCGGGCTTTTAAAATTCACCTATTACTTTTCTCAGAGCAGTAGCTTCCTTCGCTTCCTCCCACTGCCCTTTTTGACCTCTCCCCCCTTCTGCAGCCGCAGAGGGGGAAGAGAGTGCAGCCGCTTCCCCTCCTTGGCTTGAGTTCTGTCTCTCCCTGCGGGAGTCCTCCCATAGCTATCTCACCATCCGCTCCATGCCTTCTTCTCCTGTGCCATGAACTCCCCACATCCTTGAGCTACAGCAAAAAAAAAAAACTAAACTAAACTGAAGAGTACGGAGGCATTGCAGCCTGCCTCCTCCTATGGCAAGGGACACTTCCTCCCACTGCAACCGGCAGCCAACAAGCCCACCAGGACCCTGTCTTTGCTTGCATCCCCCTAACCACCAATATGAATAAAATCTTAAAAAAAAAAAAGTGAATCACAGGCAGCTGCTGAGACAGGATAAAATCTGGGTTGGTTAGAATTTGAATTAAATTGTTTTGCCTCAATCCGACCTTTGCAATGATGGTGAGATGGGAAATGCAATATATATATATACCATGCATGTCTCTACCTCCAGTTTCCATTGTTCACTTTCTCTGATCTGTGTGTGTGTGTGTGTGTGTCTCTCTCTCTATCAATACTGAAGTGCTGTTACTTTATGATAGAAAGCTTAATAAATTGCAAAATTGGGGTGGGGGGAGATCACAGGAGTTTTTCCAGTCAGTCTGTGTGTGTGAGACTGAACATTTGTGCGCGCATGTCAGCAAGCATGAGCATGTGTGACAGTGTTTGTGTGCATGAACACGTGTGAGACAGTGAGTGTGTGTGTGTGTGGCTGAATGTTTGTGTTTGAGTCAGTGAGCACCTGAGCATTTCTGTGTGTGTATCAGTGAGCATGTGAGACAGTGTGAGTATGTGTGTGACTGTTCGCTTGTATAAGCCAGTGAGCATGTGAGGCTGAATCTACATGTGTTAGAAAATATGTGTGTATATGAGAGTGAGAAGAGAAAGTCTGCACATCTTCCACCCTGACAATCTCAGGGTTTTTTGAGTTAAAAGTTCCCAGGTATTTATTTATTCGATTTGATTTAAGAACAGCTGATTTTTTTATCCTTATTTTTTTTTTAATTTGTGGATGATTGATATGTCTTCTGTCTTGAAATATTTTATAGGTGTTTGGAAAAATTTTAATAAATTGGATATGAATTTAATTATTGAATATTCCAATCATCAGCTGTTTTGAAATATGTATTCTTTTTATTTGCATGATTTTACTGTTATGATTGATGCTTAATATTTCTTTATTTTATTGTTTGTTTTATGAGGAATGATGATATTTCTGTTTTTCCATTGTTGTATTGCATACAGTCTGGCTTGTTGTGATTTCCAGTTCGGTTTTTATTTGCACGTTTCTATTTATACTTTATGGTCTCTTTACTCTTAATTTGGTGAGAGTCTGTCTGTGTTCTGCTTCTGTAACCAACATGAGGGATTTTGCTAGCATATAAGAATCTATAGCAGCCTGGTTTGTTCTGTTTTCCTAATAGGAGGTGTATTGTTGTTTTAGGGCTTGGTGTAATATTTTAAGTATTGCCTTTTCATAAATAGGGTTTCTATTGTTTGAGTGCTGGCAGTTAGTGCTATTTTGGTATGGAAGGTTGACTATATTGTTGTTCCTTTTAGGCAAAACTTTCCAAGGGCCAAGTCCAGACCTAACAGGCTTAAACCCATATGGGTTCCAAAAGTCTTTTTTGCAGGATTTTCTGATAGGCACCAAAGCAGTGCATGTAAATATAATATACATGTTGTAAATTATATTTTACCTGAGAAGACTTTACTTTGAATGTCCTTTTGCATGTAAAAGGTATTATAAATGCATAATTTTTAATTGTGTGTGAGAAGTGTGGGATATGCAAGGCTGTAAAGTTCACCTAGGATGCCTAATGCCCTGGCTACACTGGCTCCATGTGGGAAAGCAGAATTCCATCTTGAACGTTGTGTCAATGGCTGTCTCCAGTCTTTTCTGTATCAGTGATGCATGCAGTCTTGGCCATGGCTAAAGTTTATTTTTTAATAATCCCAGAGGAATCCAGCAATATGGATGCCTTCTGGTCCTCCCTACCCTGGAGCAGATAGGCAGAGCAGACTCTAGAGAATTATAGGAATAAAAGCAGCAGACTGTGTAGCACACAGTCAATGGGAAGGTGCTAGAGTAACAGGTGAGGGGCGCCGAGAAGTGGAGGCAAGCTACAGTCACAGGAAAGGAGGGGGTGAGCCAGGAGCAAATGACTGTGCAGTGCTGGGGAGGCTTCTGTCAGAGGTGGCTGGGCTGAGCTCTGAGAGGGACAGTTGCCTGTGAAAACAGTAAGTCTCCTGGAGAGTATTGGTGCCAAGAAAGGGCAGTAAAGGGAAATGGAGGCATGCTCCAGGTTGGGGAAGTGCTGGCAGCAACAAGAACATTATATAATGAGGCAAGGGGCACTCATCGGCATGGTACATTTGAAACAGCTGTGTCCATGCATATGTATGTGCATTTAACAGCTCGTGTCTAGAGATGTGGTCATTTTATAACATACACACATATATGCATGCATGTTAAAAATAGGCTGAACGCGGGTTCATGTGTGGATGATTTTTATGGAGGTGCGCATGTGCGCACAAATTCTGCGGTCTGCTGCATAAATGGGGGAATTTTATATGAGATGCTTGCCTTGCCTACACCATATCCTGTTTTCCAAGTTCATTCCATGTTCACCCAGGGGTCCCATACCGTGTAACTTTACTTCTTCTATAGATGGCATGTAAGTTATAAAACAAAAAAAACTAGGCTAGTGAATGGGGTTTAAAGGTTTGGGGCAGGTAGGGTAAAAGAGAGTTTAGTTATCTAGGAGAGTTAGGAAGTCCTATCCTGTAACTGGGCAAAGTGGGAACAAAGTGGTTTAACTGGTAATTGCGTCGGCACGTGTGTATTAGGGATGTGAATCGTGTCCTCGATCGTCTTAACGATCGATTTCGGCTGGGAGGGGGAGGGAATCGTATTGTTGCCGTTTGGGGGGGTAAAATATCGTGAAAAATCGTGAAAAAATCGTGAAAAAATCGAAAAATCGCAAAACCGGCACATTAAAACCCCCTAAAACCCACCCCCGACCCTTTAAATTAAATCCCCCACCCCCCCAAACCCCCCCCAAATGACTTAAATAACCTGCGGGTCCAGCGGCGGTCCGGAACGGCAGCGGTCCGGAACGGGCTCCTGCTCCTGAATCTTGTTGTCTTCAGCCGGCGCCATTTTCCAAAATGGCGCCGAAAAATGGCGGCGGCCATAGACGAACACGATTGGACGGCAGGAGGTCCTTCCGGACCCCCACTGGACTTTTGGCAAGTCTCGTGGGGGTCAGGAGGCCCCCCACAAGCTGGCCAAAAGTTCCTGGAGGTCCAGCGGGGGTCAGGGAGCGATTTCCCGCCGCGAATCGTTTTCGTACGGAAAATGGCGCCGGCAGGAGATCGACTGCAGGAGGTCATTCAGCGAGGGTTCCGGCGCCTCGCTGAACAACCTCCTGCAGTCGATCTCCTGCCGGCGCCATTTTCCGTACGAAAACGATTCGCGGCGGGAAATCGCTTCCTGACCCCCGCTGGACCTCCAGGAACTTTTGGCCAGCTTGTGGGGGGCCTCCTGACCCCCACGAGACTTGCCAAAAGTCCAGCGGGGGTCCGGAAGGACCTCCTGCCGTCCAATCGTGTTCGTCTATGGCCGCCGCCATTTTTCGGCGCCATTTTGGAAAATGGCGCCGGCTGAAGACAACAAGATTCAGGAGCAGGAGCCCGTTCCGGACCGCTGCCGTTCCGGACCGCCGCTGGACCCGCAGGTTATTTAAGTCATTTGGGGGGGGTTCGGGAGGGTGGGGGATTTAATTTAAAGGGTCGGGGGTGGGTTTTAGGGGGTTTTAGTGTGCCGGCTCACGATTCTAACGATTTATAACGATAAATCGTTAGAATCTCTATTGTATTGTGTTCCATAACGGTTTAAGACGATATTAAAATTATCGGACGATAATTTTAATCGTCCTAAAACGATTCACATCCCTAGTGTGTATATTAAAATCCCCCCATTTGCGTAGTAGAAGCGGCACTTGCATGCATCCATATAAAATGGCGTATACATTTACGTGCATCTAGCCGATTTTATAAGATGTGCGCATATATGCATGCATGTTATAAAATGGATATGTCCATGGGTGTGAGCCTGCGCGGCTGTTTTAAAGTTACCTTCTGTCAGAGCAGACTGGATGGGCCACTTGGGTCTTTATCCACTGTCATTTGCTAGGTTAAGCACACTTGGAGGAGGGGGAGAAGGTGCCAACCAGTTGAATAGATGCAATGGGGACTGCAGTTCAGTTTGCTCATCCCTGTCTAGGGTATGTTCTTCTTAGATATTTAGGAAAAATGTGAAATTTACTTTTGAAATATTTTGGCTCTATGTCACATGGGTCGGTTTGGCATGCTTTTAGGAGCCCGCTGAAGCATGTGCTGCACAGAAAGCCCACAAGAGTCTCAGACATATAACCCATGGGCCTATTTTGAAAAAATTCCCCAAGCTGATATTTTCCTACAATCCACTCCTGTTGCTCACTTTCACACTTCAGCACTATGTGAACATTTGGATTGGTTGATACCATTAAGTATGCCTGAAGGCCTATTATGGTAGCTCTATATGTGTAATAAATTTCAACAAGACCCAAACTGCCTTCAGCTCTAGGGATGTATAATTTTGGCATATACTAGTTCTTATAGATTATGTGATGGTCATGAAGGAACTTTCTTGTTTTTATATCTAATTCTTCAAGATACTGATGGGGGCCAATCTACTATTCAAAAGTTGTATAATTGTGTGGAATTGCAAGCTGATTAATAGCTTGTTATCTTATGCTGTTAAGCCACTTTTCAATATCAGCTTCACTCTTCTATAGTAGTCTTTACTCGTATTTTCTCTTAGTATTTTATATAATTTTTCCACCTTCCTCTACTAGATATTTATATACATCTTCTAGCTCCAGTTCCTTTATATTGCAATCGTCATTCAGGGAGATGTTTACAGTCTTGCTTAATTTTCCTTTAATGAAAGTTGCCTTAGCACATTTGCCAAGGCCTAATGTCATCCTAATGTCATTTGAGAAACTCTTCACTACATGTTGTTCTACTGAATGGGAATCGCAGGAGCTGTAGAGTTTCAAGACATCAACAAATAGTAGGTGAAATATCACTGGTAGGGGATTGGTAACTCAAGGATTAAGACTAATTCCATAATCCAATGAATTAATTATAGTAGTCAGTGTATTTAATGCCAGAAAAAAACAAAAGTAGTGACAGGGAATCTCCCTGAAATATTCTTCGCTAGACCTTAATGCTAGGAAGTAACTTATGCGGCTAAGTGACACATTTGAATGTAGGTGCATATTCAGCGGCCCACCACTTAGCCGCATAAGTTACACATAATCATAATATAATTAGTCTATATTATTTATTGTTTTTTTGAAGATAAAAAATTGCCCGGTTGTTTATTCACTGTCCATACAATTTATACCGTTCATCTAGTAGTTTATACTTTTACCACCTATTACCTATGTAAAATCAGGCTGCACATGTCTTGTGTTCCCTGCCCAAATCTTCATTACATGTTTTTATGCAAAGCAGTATGCTAATAACCCTGGTAATTGTAGCAATAATATACTGTATATACATTCATATTTGTATTCAGTGTTTTAAATCAACATGTGTTCCTGTAGCCTAGGCTAAAAAGAGCACTCCTGATCCCCAGAAGAGAAAAAATGGTATTGCATTGGCATTCTTAGTTGTACTAATCTGACTGCTTGGTTGAGCTCCTGAGGGATCTTCACATTGCCTTGCTGGGCACAGAGTTCCTGCTGCTATGATAATGTACAGCATAGAGAAGGAATAAGAGGAGAAAATCTGTTGGTTGTACTTGGATGAACTAAGAAGCTGAACTTTGCTCTACAACACCTGGAACTATACAAGACCTGGGTCTGTGTTATATAATTAGACAGATTAGTCTCAAGTGTCCTGTATTGAGACAAGTATTAATTAGGATGAAGAAATCTATAAGGTAAAATATTACTAGGAAAATTTGAATGTACTAAAAAAGTTAATATTTTCAATCACTAACCAGATAACTGCAGTAAGTTTCTCTTATAGAACTGTTATCTATTCATCCCTCAACCTGATAATATAATACAAAGGAAAAAATAGTATAAGGCCCCTTAGTATTCCTTATCAATTAATGTGTCCCTTTCTACAAAGGACATATCCGCGGTGCAGGGAAATAGTATGGTCTGTTTGTAAGACCACCCGTTTGGAAGCTTGCCAGAATGGATTATTCCTGCAATGACATGTAGAGAGAACCCCCAAGGTCTTTTTTTAGCCACTGTCTGGCAAACTTTGTTGGGATAGTCAGTAGCATGGTGGCACCGTTAAATATATGGGACTGACTTAAAATAGCCGGATACTTTTATCCTGCTAATTTTAGAACTGCTGTACAGAAAGACCTGAGTTACCAGATAAGTTATTTGGCTAACTCTGAGCATTAGAGTTAGATGGATAATTTATCTGTCTGATTTAACTCTGTCCTGAAACACCCCAGGAATGCCTTCAATTTATCTAGCTAGGATTTATCCTAACTATACTATTCAGAAGCAGTCAACCAGCAGGGATTTTCAAATCCCACCACTAAATCCAAACTTCGCCAGATGAATGCTCTGGATATTGGCTTCCTAGAGCCTTTCTGCTAACAAGATTGTTTTTCAAAATCTTCATATGCTATGGAAAATTGCTGCCTTATTGAGCAAAGATGACTTGAAAATGTTTATAAGAATGGACTAATGTAATTCTATGTTGGCATCACAGAAACTAATCTTAGACGATTGCAATTACTTGGCAATACTGCTGTCAAAATTATCTTTGATGCCTCAAAATTTGAGCATGTGCTCCCCCCTTTTGAGTGAACTATATTGGTTTTCAGTTTGCTATAGGGTTATTTTTAAAATCCTAAGCCTTACTTACGAGACCTAGTCCAGAAGTAAACTAGATGAGTTAGTGAATCTCTTACTACATTATATGCCCTCAGGATGCCTTAGTTTTTCTGAAAAATGACTTTTGCGAATTCTTTCACCCCGAGAGATCAGATTAGAGGAGATCAGACAACAAAATTTCAATATCAAGTACTTTAAATTTGGAGCTCTCTGCTCCCAGAATTTACATTCAGAAAGCAACTTTGTAAAATTCAGAAAATTAATTAAAGCCTGGATGTTTGCAAAGATTTTCCCTCAATAATGTGTAAACCTTTTCTGGTTGCTAGTATCCCGGACTTACAGTTCTGATCATTGATGTATGCTTGATTGTTATTCTTTTGGTCGTGCTGAATGTTCTGTTTGTCTAATTATGTTTTTTATTATTATTTTGTTTTTAATAGTTTTGTTAAATTTTATTTTTACATTTTATCTTTACTGTAATTTTTATATAATTAAGTTTATTTAAATTTTTATTCAAAACCAGTTTGAAATTTTACGGAAAATATGTAAATTAAATAAAAATTACCATTACCATTATCATTTATTAAAGAGATGAGTGATGAGCTCTGTCTGAGAGGTACTGAGAAGAGAGGGAACAGTTTCCAGTCTCTCCCTTGCAGTGGATTGAAAGAGGCAAACATACAGCATGGGGCTGATATTTATTTATTTTTTTTATTTATTTATTAAGGCTTTTATATACCGACTTTCTTGATACAAATCAAATCAATTCGGTTTACAATGAACTAAGCAGAATATACAATTAACCAATCAACAAGAGATACGGAGCATACAGTTACATTATAACAAGGAAGCCTTAACTTGGAGTAGGAAAATAAAGAGGGGGTGAACGGAGCAATAAATATATAAAGTGAAATAAAATAGAATAAATACTATATACAGAAGAGGGGGCAAGGGGCCAACCTCTCTTTAATGAATATGTGAACACAGAAGCTGCAGATGCAGAGGAAAAGGTTTGTATGATTTCTCCATATATTTTGTAAAGCAAAGTAGGGAAAGCATGTTTGAAGCTTTTAAGTCCTAGGATCTTGGACAGGAAGAAGGAATTGAGAGTTTCCAAGTGTAGTGAAAGATAACTCTTGCTCTTAAGTTTTTCTTAAGGAAGGAGAGAATCCTAGCTCTGAACTTCAGTGAATTCTTTTTTTTTTTTTTGATGACTGGTAGAGATCTGGGACCCACACTTGTGACTTTCTCAAGAAAGAAACTGTTTTCATTCTTACTTCAACAAATTGATCAGGTGCCAACAAGGTACTACACTATTAAAAATGAAAGGAAATTGTACCCATCCAGTAGTCAAATTCCAGTAAAGAAAAGGAGATTGTCCTACAGAGCAGCAGAACAGAGCCATTGGAATTCATGTATCCAGAGGATTTCCTAGAAAGGAAAGGAATTCCTACAGTCTACCCATTGGTGGACCCTGTAACAGAGAAGCAATAAGATCCTAAGGGCTGGATTTTAAAAAGGTTACGCACGCCGGGCCTATTTTCAAAAGGCCCGGTGACGCGCATAAAGCCCTGGGACGCGTGTAAGTCCTGGGGCTTTACTAAAGGGGCGGGGCAGGGGGCAGGGCAGTCCGGGGGCAGGACCAGAGGCCTCTGGCACAGTGGCAGGTTCAAAAGGTAAGACAAAGGGGGGGGGGGGTTAGAGTAGGGCTAGGAGGGGGAAAGGTTAGGGGAAGGGATGGGAAGGTCAGGCTAGGGGGGAGAGAATGTGCATGTTATAAAATTGGGCGTACATGTGTGCGCACCGGGTAGCGCGCACATGTACGCCCGCGTGCACCTTTTAAAATCTACCCTTAAGTTACAAATGGAAGAAACAGATCAATCTCCAAGTTACTGCACTTTGTTCCAGGTTATCAACATTGAAGAAGTTGAGTTTTAAGTAAAGCTTTTACTGGAACTTCACTTCCAAGAATGATGAGTGATTTTGTCAAGATTCCATCTATTTAAATGCAAAGGTCTAGATGTTTCTATTCCCCCCTGATTGTGAACAGACCTTCACTTCTGCAAAACCCTCTTCACAGAGAGGACATGGAAGGAGGCGAGGAGCTACATTACATTTAAGAAAATATAGCTACAAAGAAGGTAAAACAGAATTTTCATCTCCATTGAATTATTGTAGATATTGTTCAAAGGACTTTACCAATTATGATACAAGATGACTTTACAAAGGACCACTCTAGCAATACACAGTATATCAATACTGATAGTATTACATCAAAGGACTAAATTCATCAAATAAATGCAAATGTGCAGTTTGGCACTGCTCTTCATGGCCCAAAATGCATAAAAGGAATTTGAATCCATTATGCCCTAAATCATAAAACCCTCTGGTGAATGTTATGTTTAAGAGAATGGTATTGACCTTTAATATATGCTAGGACTTTGAATATCTGCCACAGATTCCTCATTAAGAATATAAGAACATGCTAAGTACCATAATGGGTCAGACCAATGGTTCATTAAGCCCAGCATCCTGTCTTACTGGGTTACTTGGAGATAATAGAGAGATCCATTCCCTGTTGCTTGTTCCCAAAATTAAGAGGTAGTGATCCCCACATCTACCTGGCTATTAATGTTAATGGACCTGTCTTCCAGAAACTTGTACAAACCATTTTAAAAGCAAGTGTACTAATAACCTTGTCCACATCCTCCGGTAACAAATTCTACAGCTTAATTGTACTTTAAAAATGTGTTTTTAATCTGCTGCCAGTTAGCTTCATGGCAAGTTCCCTAGTCCCACTACTTTTCGGAAGGATAAATAACCATCTTCTAAGACATCCCCTAACTTGCTAGATCTAAATTGATGGGTAGGTGTATACCATAACAAATGACAGACTCTTAACCCACAGTATCATAAATACATGCACAGCATCTGAAATTTGACTCTAGCCACTACTGGCAGCCAATAAAGGTTCGGAAGCAATGCAGGCATGTAAGCATGCTGTGAGCTCCTGAAAATTACTCTTGCAGTATTCTTTAGCATTTGAAGGTTGAACATAGGTTTTTGAGCTAGGCCCACATTTAGCATGTTACAATAATCTGTTTTAGTAATGCAGGCATAAATGCTCTAATCACTTTATATGTTAAAAAAGAGGTCTGAGCTGGCACACCGGGTCAAGACTGGGTCATGCATCAAGCCGCATTAGGGCCTTATGGCGTGACAAATGGAGTCTAACTGCGTTAGATGTACGATGTTTATTGTGTCATGTATTAGCATATATATATGATAATGAGTATGCAAAAGCTAGAAAATTATGCAAACGATGAACTCCTACTACATTTCGTGGCAAAATAAAGTAGAATAATGCAGGATTTAACGTGGGAAATATCAACACCAATGATATATTTTTAAATCACAATGATATATTAAATCACAAACAAGCAATGATATATTTTTTTACTATTTATTCAAAAAATATTTTTGATCATTTTTTGTTTTTTTAAAAACTAAATTAAATCTTGTCAAAAATGAATTTTTGTCAAAAAACAGATGGAACAGTCCGCCTCAAAAAAGGAACTCTTCATTCTTCATTGAACTGAGATCTCAATCGTTCACCTCATATACACTGTCCTACACCTCACGGTTGTACTTAGCTTTACTCAATCCACATTGAAAGGTCCTCTGTTCATGGCAGCGTGTTAGCCCGACCTGGCCAAGTTTCAAAGAAGTTCTTCATCAGGGAAAACCGCTTGCCCACCGCATGACTCAGTGTTGCGGTCCCGACCGCTTCCTCCCCCGTCAGGCTCGGGGCCTCCTTCCTTCCCAGGGGCCACGGAGGGGGACGCTCTGCTTCGGGACTACTGGACTACGTGGTCCCTGTGCTTCCTCATGAGGACTCCCCGCTTGGCTCTGCTCTCGCTCCACTCAAGCCCGGGATCTCTGGCCTTCCTCCTGTCCATGGAGAGGGATGCCATAGCTCGCCCGGGTCCAGCCACATGGCTTCGGCCTTGCCTCACGAAAACGCCGCGGAAACCTCCCCGGGTTCCGCCCACCTCGCCTGCCTCGCGCGCGATGGCTGGGTACTTAAGCTTCAGTACCCAGAAGTGCTGCTCCGCCCCCGAGGTGATTTCACTCATCGGCAAGAGTATATAAGCAGACACCAGACTTCCTCACTTTGCCTTGCAACGAGGTTCACACAGTTCCTCTGTGCCTTGAGTTGCTGCTGATACCCCAGTTCCACTGCTGATTCTTGGTTTTTGACTCCGGCTTGTTCCTGACGCTCCTGCTCGCTTGATACTCCAGTTCTGCTGCTGATTCTTGGTTTTCGACTCTGGCTTGTTCCTGACGCTCCTGCTCGCTTGATACTCCAGTTCTGCTGCTGATTCTTGGTGTTCGACTCCGGCTTGTTCCTGTTGCTCCTGCTTGCTACCTGCCCCGACCTCGGTCTGGCTACTGACTTTGGACTCCAGTCTTGCTGCTGATTCCCGGCTCTCGACCCCGGATTGCTCCTGATTTTCCTGCTGGCCTTCGGCCCCTACCTTGGGCCTGCTGGACCTTGACTTCTAGGCTTGGCACGCTCGCCTGCCTCCCTTGCCAGCCTGGGCCCAATTCTCCATCCGGCCCCTGGTCCTGCTCGTGGACTACCTTAGACTCTGTACTCCAGTTGCTGGTTGTCCTTTGCTCTTGTTCCAGTTGGTACCAGCCACTCCCGAACTTCTCACGCCTTAGTCCCCACGGCTCCTCCTGGGGGGTACCGCACCGCGTGGGTGAAGTCTCCTGCTACTCCTCCCCAGCTCCGACACCCTTTTAACAACCTCCAGGCCGGCCCAAGGGTCCACAGCTCCGCCTGTATGCAACACTCAGCTCAAGAAATGCAAGATTGTAATCCTATCCGTTCCTGTATCAAACAATTTCAAACTGCCCGCTCCGTGTTGCAATCACTTTTTTCAAAAAATGGCGAACCATGTAGAAGAGTTAGTGGTAATTCATACTTGCTAATGATGATCTGATATATATATGAGGTAAACTAGGAAAGTATAGTACCTCCAATAGGGTGGGTTCCAGCAGCTCCTATGAGGCCTGAGGTCTGGTGTGCACAGCTGCTTATGGAATGCTATGCAGCCACGCACGTGTGCACCTTAGAGGGAATAGTGTCTGTTGTTGAGTTCTGTGTCTATGTTAAAAGCTTAGTAAATGTTTATCCTGCTGAATATCCCTGATAATTTATCCGGCCACCTTTAGGAAGATAAGTGCAATCTGAATTTTAGCCTTATGGTGATGTGGTCAGTAATCACACAATCACACATTCGTTTTTGGTGTCTTACACAAAATACACGCACTAAACAGAGTGAAGAAATATCTTGTGTAGCCTAGTAGCTCCTAGGGGTCCTGATATGGGCTTTATAATGGTTCTATGCATGGGGGAAAAGGAGGAGAACCTTACAAGTAGACACATGGCACTGGGATGTGCATTCGTTTTGGAAGAATTAGACAATTTCAACAAAATTAGTGCGCACTAACCCAAAAATCGGGGTCCCCCGAAAAAAAAGCACAAAATGCGGGAAAAACGAAATTTCCTGCTGGGGGCCGAAAACAAAGCCTGAACCGAATGTATTTACCGTTGCACATCTCTAAATGGCACTTCAAGTTCTGCATGCAAATCAAGACACTAGATTCTGTATATTCCCAATGATATCTTTACTCCAAAATGAAATCAACAACAGACACTATTCCCTCTAAGGTGCACACATGCGTGGCTGCATAGCATTCCACAAGCAGCTGTGCACACCAGATCTCAGGCCTCATAGGAGCTGCTGGAACCCATCCTATTGCCCTTCTGTCTCTTCTGTGCTGGCATGGACAGTTTGCTCAAAACTCACAGGCTGGCACTTCCTGCATGCTAATCTTCTGAATTGTGAGATTAGCACAAAGGAAAGGGCAATCCTGTGATTTTGAAAAAAGCTTACAGTACTGGCACAAATGAAGAAAGGCCTCAGCAGGGGCTCAACAGTAGCAGGCATGTTTTTTAAACTATTGAATATTACTACTGCCTTCGACACAGTCAATCATAAAATCATGATTTCTTGACTGACTGATATTGGTATTGGAGGCACCATACTTTCCTGGTTTACCTCATATATATCAGATCATCATTAACAAGTATGAATTACCACTAACACTTCTACATGGTACCAAAATGTCCACAGAGCTTAGCCTCATCGACTGATCTCTTTAATGTCTCAGGGGAAAACTAGCCCCATGCCTTCGGATTTGCCTAGGTGGCTGACTGGGGTCCCTGGCCCTTTTAAGTGGTGTTTTTTTGGATGGCTGTGCCTCCTGAGGAAGTTGGTTTTTTGGCATCCCTCTTCCTTGAACTGATACAGATAGTAGCGATTAGCAGGAGCTCCACTTGCTTGCAAAGTGTCAAACAGATTTCAGGATACTTAGTTGTGCTCTGGAGGGAGGGATGACTCCTTCTGGACTCCTGTCACTAAGGGTGCTGGAGGAGATTCTGTACTGCTATTTACCTTGTGTTTCAAATACTGTTTTTCTCTCTCCAGCCATGCTCTTTTGACACACACTCTGCCTTACCAGATCATCACCAGGGCTGCAGGCACAGCCTTCTGTCTTCCCATTCAGACAGCTGTTATTCCCTCCTCCTCCTCTTTCCTTCTCCAACCATCCTTCCATCATGTGGGAAGAAGAGAGAAAATGACCTAGACACAGTTTATCTTTGACAACCAATTGGCTACAAGTGTCAGGCAACCTTCTTATGATAGCCTGTTCAGTTCCTTTTTTATTTTCTGGTGCAGTTAACCCCCGCAGTGGCTGGAGTTCATAAGAAACACAGGTTGGTTTTGTTTTTTTTTTTTTTACCAGGGTTTAATTGAAACCGGTTCCCTATGGCAACTTCTGCTTGTGGGACAAGGAAAGTGTTATCCCTAAGACCATGGCAGCAGTATTTGTGAAGTGCAGTTGCTAATGCTAACAGTTCAGCCCACATCAAAAATCCTTGGTTGCGTTGCCAAGATCCAGAACCAGGTAAGTTCATGGAGCCCCCATTGATGGGGATCCTGCCACACTAGCTACAGCATCATGGTTGTCCACTTTTAAATTCCTATACATCTGTCATTCTACTATTATACAATGACTTTTCCATATTATACAATTGACTTTTCCATAACTGATTAATTCTCAAAGTAAACAAAACAGAAATACTTATCCTTAGCAGATTCTTTTACAGGGATTTTCCCTTGTTTTTTGAATTTGATGGATGTCAACTTCCCATTAAGACAGAGGTCCAGAATTTAGGGATAATTATTGTCAGTATTAATCTCTCTATGAAGCCTCATTTAAAATTGTTACTGAAAGTGTTTTTTTATGGAACTGTGCCTATTACAGAGGTTGCAAGCATTGCTTGATTATTCTGATCTCCATACTACTCCAGGCTTTACCATTTCCTTCACTTGATTATTGTAACTCACTACTGTTTGTACTACTGTTTGCACAAAAGTACAGTGTGATTCCTGACCGGCATTACATCCGGTGAACATATTTCTCTTGCATTGGATGACCATTGCCTACCAGTTAACTGGAAGATAAAATAAAAGGTGCTACTGCTGATCTACAAACTAATTTATGACATCACTACATGTGGTTACATTCTATTCTCAGAATTTATAAACCCTCCAGGGCCTTAAGGTCAGCCAACAAAGGTTGACCCAAACTTGCTTATCTTTCAGACGTTTGAGACCATGCGTTTCAGTAGCATGGTCTCGCACTTCTGAATGAAATGCTTTCCCAGAATTTCTACATCCACTATCAAACACAGTTCATGTTAAGAAAATGCTAAAAGCATATTTATTCCATGAGGCCTTCGGTGCAATGATTGACACTTTTTTCTGTTGCCAGAGGATGTGGTTAGTGCAGTTAGTGTAGCTGGGTTCAAAAAAGATTTGGATAAGTTCTTGGAGGAGAAGTCCATTAACGGCTATTAATCAAGTTTAGTTAGGGAATAGCCACTGCTATTAATTGCATCAGTAGCATGGGATCTTCCTAGTGTTTGGGTAATTGCCAGGTTCTTGTGGCCTGGTTTGGCCTCTGTTGGAAACAGGATGATGGGCTTAATAGACCCTTGGTCTGACCCAGCATGGCAATTTCTTATGTTCTTATGTTCCTTAATTTTGAATATATGTGGGTAGGTTGCTTAGGCAAGTTCCTTGTATTATGCTGATACTGATACCATGTATTATTTCATTTTCATTTCATTCAGCTATCAATGTGCTTGAGTCTTTTGTTTTTTGTCTATGTACATGTGAATGTATTTTATGAATGTTTTAATTTTTCCTTATGTCATTCAGTATATGTATATGCAAGTAATTAGTCAATAAGCTAAACTTTGCTTTTAAATTGCTCAGTGGCTAGTAATAAGTTACAGGAATCATTTGGTTTGTATTGCATTATTTTTTATCCTTTTGACAATGTAATGATTGTTTTTACTTTTGCCCTATTGTTATTATGTTCTAATATTTCTGTTATAACTTTTATTTTTATATTCTTTTTAATGTTATGTTTATTACTTTTAATTCCTGTTTTTATTTTATGAATGTTTATATGTAAACTGCTTCGTAAGATTGAGAAGTGGTCTAGAAATGTCCACATAAATAAATAAATAAATAGAACAGTGTGTATATCTGTTATTCTGGGAGTTTCTCTTGCACATACGTTTGATATTTGCCAATGTAGAAATAAAGGTCAAGAAATACGTTATAGGTGATAATTTTTTATTGAACTAACTTAATATATTTGTGACTAGCTTTGCTGACCTTTATTTTTATGAATCCAAGTAGATTAGCATGGCAACCTCACTACTTTATCCAAGATGATATTTGACAATGTAACTTGTACTACCTGCTGCCTGCACAGTGTGTACTGCCCACACTCAGTTCACATTCCCTGGGAGAGAAAGCTCTCTATAAAGTGCTATCTGTGGCCTGAAGTAATTTACAGGGCAAAGGAGAGCATTAGGTCAGCCAACGTCATTTGATGCCTCAGAGTGAACAGGGCAAGAGCAAATGGGGATGATCCTGCCCCCATCTGCCCCATTTACTACTTTGGATGGAGTAGGGCCCAAAGAGAGGTAGGATCTAGGAACACAGAGGCCCTCTCGAAGATCTCAGGAGAAGGGGGAATTAGAGAATTAAATTTGCTAATGCGGGAGTATGATTTTGCTTGGGGGGATGTGCTTTTGCCAGGGGGTTATTTTGGGCCTTTGATGGCTCTCCATGGAGATTGTTGGGGGTGGAGGGGGGGTCAGGCTAGCATTACCATTGTTAGTAGTGTTCTGCAGATGAATTAGCAGACACATTTAATGCAATATTTACTAAAGGCTTAATGCTCTTTAATATTCGTGTTAAATGCACTAAAATAACATGCATTAAAAAATGCATTTTAATAAGAGATGTTAATGCTCTTTAGTAAATAGGCCCCTAACTGTCTCTAATTTGAGGATCTGATTATTCCAGTTCTGTATCTTGTTAATATAAGTCAGGGTAAGAAGGTTTGCCAGTTCACACACCTGAGTTTTCTCCCCTACCAGAAGACGAAAACAGAGAACGAAGGCTTTGCGCGAAACAGCTTTTCAGTATTTCTCTGTATCCAGCAGATGGTAGAGGTGCCACACCTACAGTCGGTGGATTTGGTAGGTGGACTCTCGTAGGGGTAGCAATGAAAGTGAATTCCCCCCCTCCCCCTGATTGAGAGAGGATGCGAGCAGGGGAGGAGTCAGTAATCCTTTTTCCTGGCTGAGTTCTGGTACTGGAGGGGGTCTTAAAACCAGTGGTATTGGTTTTCTCTTTCTCCCTCCTCCTCCATCTTTGTGCCCTTACCCTGGGACCTATGAATGAAGACATCATCACGGGAAGTGCCCTTTGATCTTTAGAAGCTAATTCTGAGGCTAACATTTCTGGCCACCTATAGCTTTAAAAAAAGAAAAGAGAGGCAGAAATCAGTCCAAAGAGAATCGGTCAGTAAGGGTCTGCATTGGTGCAGTTGGGAGGTACAGATCTGAGGCCTGGAAGTCCTGCAGTGCGGGGGAGGGGGGAGTACAGATATTGTTTTTAGTAGCCCCACAAGGAAGGAACAAGTGGGTGTATGTTTAGGGTAGTAAGCCCTATGCTTTGAAATGACCTCCCTGAATTCATAAAATTGGAACCTAATGTTTTACGCTTTAGGAAACTGTTAAAAACCTATCTGGTAATGGGGTATCCTAACAACTTTATTTTAGAAAGGGTTTAAGGTAGAAAGTACAACCAGGAACTAGTAAGGATGTGAATCGTTTTTTGACGATTTAAAATATCGTCCGATATATTTTAAATCATCAAAAATCGTTAGGGCCACGATACAATACCAATTCCCCCGATTTATCGTCAAAAAATCGTAAATCAGGGGAAGGGGGAGGGCAGGAAAACCGGCACACTAAAACCCCCTAAAACCCACCCCCAACCCTTTAAATTAAATCCCCCACCCTCCCGAAACCCCCCCCCCAAATGCCTTAAATTACCTGGGGGTCCAGCGGCGGTCCGGAACGGCAGCGGTCCGGAACGGCCTCCTGCAATTGAATCGTGTTGTCTTCAGCCGGCGCCATTTTTCAAAATGGCGGCGCAAAATGGCGGCGGCCATAGACCAACACGATTCGACTGCAGGAGGTCGTTCCGGACCCCCGCTGGACTTTTGGCAAGTCTTGTGCGGGTCAGGAGGCCCCCCCCCCAAGCTGGCCAAAAGTCCCTGGGGGTCCAGCGGGGGTCCGGAAAACGATCTCCTGCCGCGAACGACCTCCTGCAGTCGATCTCCTGCCGGCGCCATTTTCCGTACGGAAAACGATTCGCGGCAGTAGATCGTTTTCCGGACCCCCGCTGGTGGGTTTTAGGGGGTTTTAGTGTGCCGGCTCACGATTTTCACGATACTTTAAACACCCAAACGGCAACAATACGATTCCCTCCCCCTCCCAGCCGAAATCGATCGTTAAGACGATCGAGGACACGATTCACATCTCTAGGAACTAGAGGTGGGGACTAGTAAATTGGGAGGATGGGAATTTCTTTTGTTGGGAAATGATAGTGTTTTGATTGTATGTATATTACCTTGTCTTGATTCAATTATGTATGCAATTTATAGATCACACAAAAACAACAAAGAGGATAAAACATCTTATAATCAATTGTCACAAAAATGAAATTCATTGAATATGTAATAAAAATCTATCTTTAATGCAAAATGTCACATATGAGCCATAGCATCAGACATAAGGTGCTTAAAGTACAATAACCCGTCTCTCGCCTCGCAATGGGCTGCAGACGGATTCAGAACTGCACTACCTTCGTTGCTTAAGCTGCAACGGTGGTTGCCGGAACACCGACCTGTATCGGGTTTTGTTTGTTTGTTCGAAATCTAAGGAAGCCTTTAGCATGGACAATTTGAGTTCAGTTGGACCGTGTCAGTTGCAAGTTTGCACAAACAAGTGCTTTACATAGAGGAGAAGTTCTTCGTGTTCACATAAGTAAAATATTTTTTCTGATTGTGTTAATAAAGGCCTAGTCTATTAGCCGATGACTGAGCTGCTGGTGCAGTTCTGATTCCGTCTGCAGCCCATTGCAAGGCAAGAGACAGATTATTTTACTTTAAGCTGACATTTTGCAATAAAGATAGATTTTTATTGCATATCCATTGAATTTCATTTTTGTGGCAATTGATTATAAGATGTTTTAGCTTCTTTGTTGTTTTTGTGTGATTTATATAAAAGATGGCTCTGCTTTTTTCTATTGCAATTTATAGATCAACAGAATATAAATTTTATAAATAAATAAAAATAAATAAATTTGAAAGTGACCAATGATTTTCATGTGTCATATCACTTATTTGTGCTCTTTAGTGGGCATTAAAAAGGTCAGATGGCTTCAAAGGTTACAATCACTAGGTGGATTAAGGGAGCCATCACATCTGTGTACATTTGCAGAGGGTCGAGTGTTCTGGAGGGTCTTAGGTCTCATTCCACTACAGCCCAGGTAACATTGTGGGCAGAGTGTCAATTTGTGTTGCCACAAGAAATTTGTAGGGACATTACTTGGTCCTCCTTACAATCTTTTTCCAGGCATTATTATTTGGATATACAAGCTTGGGATGCCATCTCTTTCTGGGTGAGCATATTGATAGCAGGACTTACAGGATCCTTCCCAGTTTAGGGGTGGCTTGGGTATATCCCATGCAACTGGACTGGTCTGGTAAGGATGATAAGGAAGGTAAAAGTAGGTTTCTTACCTGACAATTTTCTTTTCTGGAGTCCTACCTGAAGTCCCAGCCATGGCCCTGCTTATCTGTGTCTTTTTCTCAGTCTATGGTTTAGAGTACTGTCTGAGTTTTGGAGCCTTTTTGGTATGTGGATCAACAGTTTGAAGGTTCACTAAGTGTTGTTGTTTTCATTGTTTAGTTTATCTCTGCTCGCCGGGAGGGGTTGCTTTGGAAAGTTAATACTGAAAGGCTACAGGAGGCACATTTCCTTATAAGGCCATTTCCAGCAAAGCTTTCATTCTCTGTCTCCATCTGCTGGTAAAGGAGAAAAACCTATACATCTGGACTGGTCTAGCAGGACTTCAGGAAAGAAAATTAGCGGGTAAGAAACCGAATTTTACTATTCACTTGTTCTGCTACCACACAGGAACTAGCAGGTTGTGTTATGCAGCTGGTTATGGCTATATTTGTGTAGTATTGCTAACGGTCTGCACTAACACATGCAACTGTGTAATTATGATGGTGCCATTGGTAAACCTGAACTGGGTGGAGCTGCCATGGTGAGGCGCTGCTCAACAGTGCCTAGCTCTTCCTCCCTTTGTAGCACCAGCACTCCTTTGACTTCTTCATCCCTTTCTGTGTGTCAGTAACAGCAGGCACACAGTCTTGTAACTGTTCCTCTTCACATTCCCCCCATGCTTCCTCTTTAAAGGCACACGGTTTTCAATCTGTAGTGGGTACAGAAATGACTAGTTATGGCCTTGGACAGATGTGTTGGAAACACGCTGCACAATAAGTCCTGCCTGCCTCATCAGGCTGCTGCTGTGTATGTGTAATGCACAACGTGCACTACTCTATGAGCAAGATCATACATGATGCCAGTACTGCCACCCAAATATACAGTAGCAGATGTTGCAGATGTGTGCATTGACATGATATAATTAAATATTTAAGCCCTACCTGCCTACTGCTTAATGCTGCTGTTGGCTGTGACAGTGCCTGCCTGCTGTGCTGCTGCTGCCAAGTCATTTGTGTGTATGTGTGCATGTGCGTGTAACATGGTTATTGAACAGTATTAGTAACATTATTTGTCATGTGGGATAGAATGTGTGTGATGCCAGTTTTACCCCCATGAACCAGCAGACGAAGTAATGCAGTTAATAGGTCCATCTATGTGATGCTAGTGTGGTGTGCATCTCAGATTTTACAAGCGCATTTGTGCCAGTGCTGACTGCTGCCACTCAGTGTCCGTTAGTGGTGGTTGTCACTCTGCATTTTCAGTAGACGTTCTTTAATGCAGAAGACACAAAGTAGAAATTTAAACATGTGCTTCCTAACTTACAGCTTGCAAGGAACAATCAGAGCACACAAAAAATGCAGTATCAGGTAATCTGGAGAGAGAGACTCAATCCAGCTCACAGAATCTTGCAGCTGCTTTATTCAGGTCCAGTAAAGGAAGCTCAGGAAACATTGTGGAGCAGAAAACTCTCTATAGCCAATGGGAGCCTGGCTGGGCATAGCCCAGCCCACAATACCTGGGAAGGTAACACTATAGCTTCCCCACTTCCTCACAGGAAAAATAGATTTCTCTACAGAGTTCCTGTCCACCACCTTCAGGGCCAGTGATTCAAAACCCTCAACATCCTTAGACACTTTAATATTCAAAGCCGCTCTCATTATAAATAGTAGGCCTGGCACAAATAGAGAGCATTGGTCAAAATGTAATCATACTCAGTAACCTAGAAGGTGAAAAAATGTTGTGCCAGCCTGTCTGATCTAAACATGTACTTCACCCAATCAAACATCCCCACACAACATGGAAAACAGCCCAGCTCTTCCACCAGAGCTACTCCTCTATGATATAATACAGGATGGGTACCACTATGACTGGTCTTAATGCTAGGTACAGCAGAGGAAGGTGCTGTAATAGAGATTAGAGCAGCAGCACTGCCATGAACTCTGCCTTTACCTGGCATCTACCACAAATCTTAAACCTGGGAATGCTCACTAGGATCTTATTCCTCAACAGCAGCAACTGCTTATAGGGTTTCCACCTCACCCAAGTCAACCCAAAGAAGCTGATCCTGTCCTAGCTTTTGCCATATTGCATGCATGCAGTTGTAGTTCAGATTCCCTTAAGAAAAATAGGACTACATTTCCATGAATGCAACGAAGCAAAACCAGGACTGAATCAACTTCTTTCGATTGACTTGGGCAAGGTGGCAATCCTGGCTACAACTAGGGTTGCCAGCTGCCTCCAGATTTGCCCAGCAGGATTGATCCTGTCCTGGGTTTACCCTGTTGCATGGAGGAACTTGTAGTCCTACTTGCTATCTGATGAAATCAATAAGGAATTCAGAATTACAACCTGGCATGCAACAGGGTAAACCCAGGACTGGATCACCCTGTCAAGTGAATCCAGAGTTGTTGGCAACCCTAGCTACGACAGGCATTATTGGTGTTGGACTGGACTTAGGTGGTGGGACATACCTAATAGTGACTGTGAGGCACGTCTGACAGCAGTAAAAGAAAAATTGCTGCTGCCTCTCCTGCTCTTCAAAACCACTGGAACTCCTCCCTCCTACTTTTATTACAAGGAAAAACAAATGCCAAAAAGTGAAAAGATCAACCCTCCCACATACACACTCACACGGTAAAACAACAACAAAAAATTATCTCCCTCGCTTTTTTTGCTTATTCTGCTTCTTTTTCTCTTGCTATCTCTCGTACCTCACAAAACTCACATACTTTTCCTGGAGGTAGCCCCTTTCACACTATTTGGCAAATCTGCTGATGGCTTTTTTGATTCATCAACATTCATCAGCAACTTCGTCTAACCTTGAAATTCAACAAATTATGGACATGGTTCACATTTTGTTGGATTTTTCAGAACATTTTACTTTTTTTTTTTTTTTTTAAAGATTTGCACATCTGTAACACTTCCTGCACCATGTCTCTTGAGATTACAGCCCTAGCTGACAAAGGCTGACCTGACAGGACCTGAGTGTAATGATTTCTTCTCAAGTTAACCTATGAGTCTTCCTGCAGTATTCAGTTTCTCCAAGTCCCCTGGCTGTCTGGTTAGACTGGAATGTCAGTCTTCAGTTTCATTTGCTTGAAAAATGGTGACAGTCATTTGCTTGAACCTTATTCTGCTCCAGGCCAGTTCTTTGAACATGGCTATATAGGAATTCAAACTGCACCTTAAACCAGGGCCCTATTCAACAAGTTTCATACAAGAGAAACAAGTACCTGAAATCCAAGTAGGAACCACTAAGTTAATGGGCAAAAAAGTGAATTGTCTCAAGCAGCATCAGTGGGATAAGCAGGAGCCGATAGCTAGTCTCCTAGTTCTCAGCTCATTGCTCTAACCCAGTGTTTCCCAACTCTTTCCCAGAGGCACATCTAAGTAACCAATCTGGTTTTCAGGATATCCATAAGGAATATGCACGAGATAGATCTGCAGCCACTGGAGACCCAGTGTATGCAAATCTGACTCATGCATATTCCATTTGGATATCCTGAAAACTAGACTAGTTAAGTGTGCCTCCGGGAGAGAGCTGGGAAACACTGCTCGGACTTCTAAGCTAACCCTTATCTGTTCTGAAGGATGTACAATTGGACAGGACTGCTAGTGTTGTCTTTTTTTTCTTACCAAAGAAGATCAGCAGCATGCATCAATCTGATCTGATGTCCTGTTTTAGGAGCTGCACTTCTGGTTGGCAGATTCCGATCTGAAGACTGAAGCAAGGAAGTCTGACTGCTGAAGATAATCTTTGTATCCTGGACAGGAAATTTTGTTTTTATCCCCAAATCTCTTCATTGAAGGGAAAAGAAAGAAAAGAACAGGGGAAAGTATATACATAATTATGAAAATGTATTAATTAGACTACCGTCAAAGATTTTCAAACAAAATATCCCAACCAAACCCTAATTTCTTAATTACATTATTTATGTACATAATTAATCATTCTCCTCATATCAGCTGGAGAAGCTTTGGTACTTTAGTCCTACCGTACCTCTTCCCTGTAAACTGAGGTTAGATACAGTATTTGTTGTTGCTGAGGGCCTGGCTGGGCTAGTGAACTCCCACAGGGGCAGTTCAGGACTACAGGACAAACGCAGACTAAGCTAGAGAATTTTCAGCCTATACCAGGCACCTCCCCCGCAGGTTGAGCCCTTGAGTTCTGGTAGCTGACAGATAGTGGCTGGAATTCAGAGTAATGAAGGACTGGAACCAAGGCTGGGACTGGAACAGAGTGCAGATAAGGCTGGAACCAAGGCTGGAAGTCTAGAACAAAGTGCAGGTAAGAGAGGAATTCTGGAACAGGGCATGGATAAGACTGGAAAACTGGAACAGACTAAGACAAGGACAACACAGCCTGAAGGCAGTAGTACAGGAAGGCACCGAGGGGCATGACAGATAGAGGCCTAGAGAGGCCACAGAAGTAGGTAAGGCCTGGAATGGCTAAAGGCTAGGAGTAAGCCACAAAGCAAGAAAGAAGCCAGAAGGCCCTAAGGCCATGGAGCAAGATGGATAGCAGAAGGCCAGATGACCACAAGGTAAGACAAGACTAGAAACAGAAAGCCTGAGAGGCCACAGGACTAGGCAATAAAAGAAGACCTGAGAAGGCTACAGGGCAAGACTAGAAAAACTGGAGTGGCCAGAGAGCAGTCCAAGGCAGGCCAGGGCTAAGCAGGGAGCAAGTAGATGACAAGGCTCTGAGCAGTGCAGGAGGCAGGGTTAAATAGTAGGGATATGAATCGTTTTTCAACGATTAAAATTATCGTCCGATAATTTTAAAATCATCTTAAATCGTTAAAGAACACGATACAATAGGAATTCTAACGATTTATTGTTAAAAAAAAATTGTTAATCGGGTTAGTGCGCACTAACTCCCGTTAGTGCGCACTAAGCGGGAGTTAGTGCGCACTAACCATTGTTAGTGTGCACTAACAGAAAATGATACAAATTGACACTTTTCAGGTCAGTTAAGGTCAGTTTAGGAATGAATATGTATTCCTATTGGCTGGCTGCCCTCTTATTTATTGATGTTACCAAGGTTCCCACTGAGGTGATGGTTGGGGGGATGGGAAATGGAAACGGTTGGTAGCTTGACAAAAAAAGTAATGTGATCAGTCAATGTGACTAGAACTTGTGCCCTATCCCTGATACTGGGAGTGTTGTGATCTTCCTGCACGCAGTGCCCTATCCCTAATACCAGGAGTGTTGTGATCTTCCTGCACACAGTGCCCTATCCCTGATACCGGGAGTGTTGTGATCTTCCTGCACTCAGTGCCATATCCCTGATACTGGGAGTGTTGTGATCTTCCTGCATGCAGTACCCTATCCCTGATACCAGGGGTGTTGTGATCTTCCTGCACACAGTGCCTTATCCCTGATACCGGGAGTGTTGTGATCTTCCTGTTGGCAATAATATTCCAGATTTGGTCTATCTACAACTGCAAAACAAAGGAACAAAAATAGTACATAAAGAAACAATTCTACAGGTAGTCCATCCTTCCTTACAATTAGTTTCTATCCACCTCAGAATATTACCATATGTCTAGATAAAAATTAACTATCATTAAGCCGCTTGATCAGGAACAAGGTTCTTCTTGAGCCTCCCTGCTCCCTCAATGCCATCCTTCAAAACTGACCAGAGGAAGGAGCATACTAAATGGACTGTAGGCAGCAGCATCAGGAGGAGAGGAAGGAGATCCCACTGGCATCCCTAGAGGTGCCTTTCCCCCTACAGCCCGAAGCAAAGCCCCTAGGTCTGGAATGAGGCTTGTCTTGGACCATCCCACCTCCCCTCAGCATATTTTAGGAAGGTGGACCCCTGAACCGAGACAAGGTTGGTGCCACCTATAGGAGGGAGACCCCTATAGTTCCTCATTAAAGGGAGATGGATGCAGGTGAAATGGAGACCCAACTGGACCTTCATCTATACCAACCCTCATTCCCCACAGGTTGAGTCATTGGGTACCAGGGCCAGCAGATCTCCAGACAAAGACAATCCCTCAAAGACAGAAGGCAGAAGCAAAGACATACCAGAGGTCGGGGCCGGCAGCAGACTAGAGTATCCAGGAACAGGCCAGAGGTCGGGGCAGGCAGCTAGCGAGGAGAGACGATGAGAAGGCAGGTGGTCAGGACGGGTGGCAGACAAAGAAGAATACAGGGACGTACAGAGTCAAGAACCAGAAGAGCAAACCGAAGGGACGAGGAGTTGGAGCAGAAGTAGGATCATGGAGCCAGGAGCATGAACAGGAGCAGGATTATAGAGCAACTCTCACTCTAGGCAGAGCAGGACCTATTGCTGAGGCAAGGAAGGGAAGGCAAGTCAGGGTATTTATGCCTGCCTTACCTGACATCATCATCCCAGGCAACAGGGAACTTTCCTGCTTCTGGCCCTTTAAATTAAAGAGAGTGGTGTGCACATGCACCTAGAAGACCCGTGGAGAGCAGCATCAGTGTCAGTGTTGGGAGACGCGAGTCCTTTGAAGTTAGCCAAAAGGACTGTGCCAAAGGCCGCAAGTCGAAGAACAATGCCAAAGAGATTGCCCCTTTGTGTACCTCTTTGAGCACTGCAACTTCACTTTAAACTACAATCACTGCCCTCTGAAACAAGATATCAGTGCTCTAGTCATGTTATATCTTCAACCAGTAAGAGAGTGTTCCCAGTGCTCTCTTGGAGATACATTTATTTATTTACTTAGATTTATATTCCACTTTTCACACTTTTTTCAGCACGTCAAAGTGGATTACCTTCAAGTACTGTAGGTACTTCATCTAAACAGACACGTTTTCAGGATATCTGTAATTTAATTGTATAAGGTAGATTTGGCAATTCTGAAAACCCTCCAGGAGAGGAGAGGGAAAATCTGCAGTAAGAAACCATTTAAATGTTCTATATGTGATTAAACAGTCAGAGAAAAAAAAATTCAGGAAAAAACTAAATATTCTGAATGTGGTATAGAAACAATCAGAGAGAAATTGAATGTGATACAACACTCAACTAAATGTAAATCTTACATGCTCCACCCAAACACACACACTCTTAAACATTGTTTCAAATTAATGTAATCTCATAAGAACATGCCATACTGGGTCAGACCAAGGGTCCATCAAGCCCAGCATCCTGTTTCCAACAGTGGCCAATCCAGGCCATAAGAACCTGGCAAGTACCCAAAAACTAAGTCTATTCCATGTTACCGTTGCTAGTAATAGCAGTGGTTATTATCTAAGTCAACCTAATTAATAGCAGGTAATGGGTTATTTTTCCCTATGGGGTAGATTTTTAAAAAAAGCTTGATCGCGTACTTTTGTTTGCGCAGCAGGCGCAAACAAAAGTACGCAGGATTTTATAAGATACGCGCATAGCCGCGCGTATCCTCTAAAATCCTGGATTGGCGTGCGTAAGGCTGCCGAGTTTGGGCAGCCTGCGCACGCCGAGCCGTGCAGCCTGCCTCCGTTCCCTCCGAGGCCGCTCCGAAATCGGAGCGGCCTCGGAGAGAACTTCCTTTCGCCCTCCCCTCCCCTTCCCCTCCCTTCCCCTACCTAACCCACCCCCCCGGCCCTATCTAAATCCCCCCCCCCTTACCTTTGTCCCTAGATTTACGCCTACGAGAAGCAGACGGAAATCTACGCGTGCCAGCAGACTGCTGGCGCGCCGTCTTCTGACCCGGGGGCTGGTCCAGAGGCCTGGACCACGCCCCCGGTCCCGCCCCCGAACCGCCGTGCCCCGCCCCTGAAACACCGCACCATCCGGTCCCGCCCCAACACGCCCTCGACACGCCCCCTTCGAAAAACCCCGGGACCTACGCGCGTCCCGGGGCTCTGCGCGTGCCGGCGGCCTATGCAAAATAGGCACGCCGGTGCGCAAGGCCCTACTCGCATAAATCCGGGCGGATTTACGCGAGCAGGGCTTTTAAAATCCGCCCGTATATGCACACATATATACACACTTAGCACAGACAATAAAAAACAGCTCCGTTACCTTCCATAAATGCATAGGGGTAGATTTTTTTAAAAAGCGCGATCATGTACTTTTGTTTGCGCAGCAGGCGCAAACAAAAGTACGCTGGATTTTATAAGATACGCGCATAGCCGCGCGTATCCTCTAAAATCCTGGATCGGCGCACACAAGGCTGCCGATTTTGGGCAGCCTGCGCGCGCCGAGCCACACAGCCTGCCTCCGTTCCCTCCGAGGCCGCTCCGAAATCGGAGCGGCCTCGGAAGGAACTTCCTTTCGCCCTCCCCTCACCTTCCCCTCCCTTCCTCTACCTAACCCACCCCCCCGGCCCTATCTATACCCCCCCCCCTTTACCTTTGTCCCTAGATTTACGCCTGCAAGAAGCAGACGTAAATCTACGACCAGCCCCTGGGTCGGCAGACCCAGGGGCTGGTCCGGAGGCCTGGACCATGGCCCGGCGCCAGCGCTACGCCCCCGGTCCCGCCCCCGAAATGCCGCGTCCCGCCCCCGAAATGCCGCGTCATCTAGTCCCGCCCCCGACACGCCCCCTTTGAAAAACCCCGGGACCTACGCGCGTCCCGGGGCTCTGCATGCCGGCGGCCTATGCAAAATAGGCGCGCCGGCACGCAAGGCCCTGCTCGCATAAATCCGGGCGGATTTACGCGAGCAGGGCTTTTAAAATCCACCCGATAATGTCAGCTATTGCAAGACAAGTTGAACTTATAGTATACATCTACAGATATGACATTCAAAACGTCATGCCAACACTAGATTGCTGAGATGAAACAACAGCACCCTGGAAAAATGCCTCAAAGAGGCAACAAACTGTCTGACTGACAACCAACTCCTGAAAAACAAAAATAAAACAGAGGTCCTATGGGTGAACATTTCACCAAGAGTTGATAATACCCCTCCTCCCCCATCAACACACACACACACTTATCCTAGATCACTCTATTATACACACTGACCATGGAACCCCAAATAGCAATAGTAACAAAGAAAGCTTTCTGGCACTTCCAAATAGTGAAACAACTATGCACCTTTTTGCAACCTAATGACTTCAAATCAATCATACAAGCAGTAGTACTCATGCATCTAGACTATTACAATATCTACGCAGGACTATCTACAAAGATAAACAAAATGCAGATAATCCAAAATGCAGCAGCCAGAACTATCAAAGATAGCAGAAAATGAGAACCCACTTCTCCCTTCCTAATCTCCCTACACTGGCTACCCATATCCTCATGAATAAAGTTCAAAATCCTATCCCTCACATCCAGGGCACTGAAGAACAATGGGCCCACATACCTAACTAAAAAGATAAAAAATATCACCCACAAAATAATCTATGCTTTAGTCAAAAACAACAGTTAGTTGTCCCAGTCCTCAAAACTCTCCAAATGAAAAAAAAAGATCCAGAATTTTCACAGGAGCAGCACCAGAAATGTGGAAAACATCCCTTCCTCCAAAACATGCATACACTTTCAAGTAAGCAATGACTACATCAACTTTCCACACTAACTAAAATCATGCTATTCACCCTCTGTAATATGCCATCCCCATCGACACCAGCAATTCATGTAAATCAAGAATTAAGAAAGAGACTGATGTAATTGAACAGTTTTCTTGCTTCTAATTAGTTTGATTTCAAGACATTTTAATTGAATAATATGTTTTTTGTAAATTTGAAACACTACAATATATGAAAGCATGGCTATAATTTAATGTTTTAAACTGATATAATCAGACATTATGGGGACAATATTCAGCCACTGGCTGGCTTGCAAAGTTAACTAGATAAATTTACCCAGCTAACTTTGTCAGGATATTCAATGTCAGTTAACTTTAGGACTACTCTATGGCATGACCAGAGATGCCTAGATAAGTTAACTCTGCCCTGGAATACCGCCAGAACATCCCTACATTATCTGGCTTAAATTTAGCTGGATAAATTCTCAAAATATTCAAAAGCCAGCATTTAGCTGGATAACTCAGAAGTTGTCTGGCTAAAGGCCTTGGAATATGGACTCCTGTGCAATCTGCCTTAACCAGCAATGAAAGGCAAAATAGAAATACTAAATGGAATTCAAATGAAATGAATTTAAATTACAGGGAATCTTCACTTGGCAGGTTCCTCCACAGGTGGGAAAACATATCCCAGTATTTCCCTGTTCTTGAAGGAAGTGCCCCAAAACTCGCAGTTCTAGCATCATAGGCCATTATCATCTTCAGTTAGTTAGTAATACATACTGTATACAGTACTGTATTGCTATAATCACAACCACCTAAGACTTTTACTTCCTGAGGGTAACTATGTTAATTTGTACCTATTACTTTTACCTAATATTTGCTTTCTAATTCAGGGGAGCCCAAAAATGATAGATTGGAAATCAGGTAGCTAAATATATTTTTACTTAGAAGGGATAAGTCCTTCACTGGTATAAGTAGTTCAGGTGCATTGCAGTTACACTTCATCTCTGAATCCAGATTAAAACATCATCATGCAACAACGATAAGAATCTCAGGTTGACCTGAAAGAGCTCAATGAGTTAGAGTATCTGACTAGGTTTATCCTGAACACGTTTCTCTTTTCATAGCAGTGCGTCCTAGTGTACACTTGGGACCCTACATTTGCAATACCTGCAGCTTGACTGTAGAAGCAAAATTTATGACTTCCCTCTGCATTATTGAAAGTTGCTCCTTTCAAAGAGTAGAAGATGACCAGTGAATGAGTGAACAATATGAACATTATAGCACATATTAAAAAGCTTAGTTAATTAATATATGCTAAGTACTCCATCCATGTTGTGGGCAGACTCAGACATCACTCTCTATGACACTTCTTGCTTCCCAAGTTGTGCAACAAGCACAACACTACCTGGCTAAATGCACATTTTTCCAGGGAAATCTCTTTAAAAATTGTCCTTCATGTGAGCAACAAGCTGAATGTGTGATTACTGTTCTCATGCCCACAGATAAAATAGTAACATGGGCTTCTCCATCAGATGTAGTCACCAACTTATTTACCAGTATGCTGCTCACAGCAGAAATCCTAGCACTTCCGGATGAAGGGCTTCCTGTTTCACATCCACAGGTGCTGTCACAGCACTGCACCATAGTATCTTTACTGACAGAAGTGGTCTGAAGTTGAGCAACCAATCCCTTTTAAATGAGATAGCTGCTGAACTTGCAGCCTCACCCGACATGCTGGCTCCTTATTCCAGTCTTCTTACTTTGGGAAAATACTTATCCATAACGCCCAATTGCACAAGTTGTGGGAGATCTTCTGAAGGGATTTGACCTTTGAGTTTCATCCTGCTCTGTCTCTAAAAGGAAAGGGCTTAAATGTATATTAAATCAAAAGTCAGTGTTCAAATTTGAAAAGATAATTAATACCATATCATAATGAATCTCTTTCTGTATCACCTGTATCACATATCCTACAGGACTCTACTCTGTGCATATGCATCATACCTATATTTCAGTGCCCCTAGCCTCTGCAATTGTACAACCAAGGGAAAAACTTGTTGCTTCATAATTGACATCTTGTCACAGAATCAACATACCTGAAGCTTTCCCATCTCCTAATTCAATCTTTTAAAGAATGCTACAGGATAGAGATGTGAATCGGAACCGGAATCGGTTCGGATTTCGGTTCTGATTCACATCATGTTTTTTTTTCATCCGGCCCGATCGCGGTTTTGTTTATTGGCTGCGCCCGAGCCGATAAACAAAAAACCCACCCCGACCCTTTAAAACTAATCCCTTAGCTTCCCCCACCCTCCCGACCCCCCCAAAAAACATTTTACAGGAAACTGGTGGTCCAGTGGGGGTCCCGGGAGCAATCTCCCGTTCCTGGGCCATCGGCTGCCACTAATCAAAATGGCGCTGATGGCCCTTTGCCCTTACCATGTGACAGGGTATCCATGCCATTGGCTGGCCCCTGTCACATGGTAGGAGCACTGGATGGCCAGTGCCATTTTTAAAGATGGTGCCGGCCATCCAGTGCTCCCTCCATGTGACAGGGGCCGGCCAATGGCACGGATACCCTGTCACATGGTAAGGGCAAAGGCCAACGGTGCCATTTTTATTAGTGGCAGCCGACGGCCCGAGAGCGGAAGATCACTCCCAGGACCCCCACTGGACCACCAGGTACCTGTAAAAAGTTTTTGGGGGTGTCAGGAGGATGGGGGAAGCTAAGGGATTAGTTTTAAAGGATCGGGGTGGGTTTAGGGGTTATTTTTGTGTGCCGTTTTTCCCACCCTCCCCCAAAACGATAAGAGAACCCCCATGTACAATATCGTGGGGTTTTCCTATCGTTTTGGGGGAGCCCCCGATTTCTGACAATTTTGTAAATATCGTACGATATTTTCAATTGTCCGAAGCCCGATTCACATCCCTACTACAGGGTGCCTTCCTTAGGTCTCACCTCTCTCTGTTCCTGCTCCAGCCCATCACCTCATACAGCATGCAGGGAACAGGAGGGGAGAAGTGAAACTGGAGTATGTCATCGACTGAATGCTTGTTCCCTCCTCTTTAGAAAGGGTTTCAATTTGTCAACCTTTAAAGAAGAAAGGTCATGACACCTCAGACCCAGCCAACTATAGACCAATCTCCTCATTACCTTTTGGAACCAAACTTCTTGAGGCTGAGATTCTACAACAATTAATTGCATTTATGGAAGAACATCAGATTATAGACCCATACCAGTTCAATTTTAGAAAGTCTTTGAACACCAAATTTCTTATGGTCTCTCTTCTTGATATCTTTAGGAGAGACTTGAATATTGGTAAGAGCTTTGAATTGTGTTATTAGTTCTTTCATCAGCCTTCAACATCCTACATTATAATATTCCTCTATTTCATTTAAGAAAGTATGGCATTGCTGGGGCTGATTTGTTGTGGTTTAATTCTTATCTATCCAAGTGCCCTTTTCAGGTAAGGATGGATAACAAAAAAACTTAATGGTTTTCAATATCTACTGGAGTACCAAACGGTTCTTATCTTCCCTTTTGTTTAATATCTATCTTGCATCTATATGCAAGATTCTTGCAGGCCTCTGTGAAGGGTACATAATTTATCAGTTTTTATCCATGTACAGCCCACTTTGTCAAATACTGTCAAATTAATTGCAATAATGTCTATCTGCTATTAAGCAATGGTTACTTCATAATAAATTGGCATGAATAATTACAAAAACTGAATTCATAGTGATCCAACATTCTTACAATACTCCTCCACCATTGCGCTTATTACTCTTGATAATGTAACATTTCCCATCCTTCCCCTTATAAAGAGCCTTAGAGTTTAGATAGACTCTAATCCGATGTTCCATCATCATATCAAAACTGTAGTTAGAGTCGTGCATACTTTGTGGTCTGAAACATTTGCTTGACCATTTTGATTTTTTGTGTTGCGGTATAGTCCTCACTGTTACCACTGATGAATTACTGTAAAATGATCTTTCTTGAACTCCCTGTCTACTCATTAAGGGCCTCATTTTCTAAAGTATCACAGGCCTGTGATACTTTAGGGAATGAGGGGCGGGGGGGCCGAAATGGGGGGTGGGCCTGCGCTAGCCAGCAGCGATCGCACCGTCGCGGTGCGATTGCTGCCGGTTTCACACCCAATAGCGCCACCATAGGAGGTGTAGCTATTGGGTGTGAACTCGGACGCAAAAAGGGCCTTACCTTTTCTTCATCCGCGGCATCTTCGCAGAGTCAGCCCCGGTGACGCCCTGACTCCTCCTCTTCCGGGGCCGACTCCGCCCCCATTTTGGTATCGCACGCGATAAGGGATATTTCGTGTGCAAAACATCCCTTATCTCGTGCGATCCAGGTGGAAAATGAGGCCCTAAGAGCATTGCAATTGCTCTAAAATTCCACTGCTCGACTAATTGCAGAAAGAAGTCCAAGGGAACACATACTAAAGTAATAATTCATTTTTGTTGGCTTTCAGAACACCATTGAATTCAATATAAAATTATCATGATGGTTCATAAACTAATAAATTCAAATTGTCTTCCATGGGCCAACGCATTATTATGTTTATATCATCTTATGTATACTCTTAGATCATCACAGAGGGGCTTTCTAGATATACTGTCTTCAAAGCAAGCCCACCTTACAGAGACTGTTCTTTTTAAGTTGTGGTTCCAAATTTGTGGAACTCAATTCCAGAAAACACATGACAGATGGAATGCATGGAGACTTTTAAATCCATATTAAAAACATTTCTTTTCAGGATGGCATATGCAAGAACATCTATAGTGAGTCACATATTTGTGTTGTCTAATATTGCTTTATGCAGGAATTTTCTATTACCATCTTATGGCGAAGACAAGTAGGATGATATTCAAGAAGTTGATACTAAGGATTTATAGACAAGGTTTTGTGTACTAATTATAAGGTTGTGAATGGTGGATTTTATATTATCTATGTTATTTTGTACATCACTTAGTAATTTGGCATAGGGGATTAATACATTTTAATTGAAATAAAGTAAAGTAGAGTAGATAGAGAAAGCTGTCAAAATGTTTGATCCTTCAAAGAGCTCTTAAATCAAACCTAAGATTATTTTGATATAATTCCTGGATGGAATTATGTTCCTTTAGAAGAACTGCATCTTTATATGAAGGATTGTGCACCTGCATAAGAGACCAACCATACACCATTTACAAAGACTTGGATGTGTTTTTCGAAGTCTGCAACTACTAGTGTCTCACAGCTGGCAGAGAGAGATGGGATTGGCAATTGAGGGGTTGGGGGGTGGGGGGGGGGAGAGTAGTATGGATTCACATCTGAAAGAAGAGACTTGGGGTTTAGAAGAGTTTGCCCAAGTGGGAATAAAGGAATTGCAGGAGATGTTATCAGCTTGTAAGTTATCTTAGTGTCAGATCTGTATTCTTTCTTGATAAAGAGTTTGCCAAACAATCTGTTATTGATATTACAGCAAATTGTTAATTCCTCTCTGAATAGTGGTTGTTTCTCAGTTCAGCTTAAGCAATCGATGGTGACTCTGGTTTTGGAAAAGGCTACTGTGGATAAATGGTATTTTGTAAGCTATTGACCAGGGACAAATAGCCTGTTATTGGCTAAAGTTATATAAAGTGAGCTGTAGGGTCTCAATTGTCCCAATATCTGGAGGAGATTAATGGGTTAGTGTGTGTCAATCAGGTTTCAGATGTGGCTACACTACGGAGACAGTATTATTGGCAGCCCAGGAAGAGATTTTGTGCTGTAGGAAGAAAGCAGAATCAGTGTTTTTGATTTTTCTATATTTGTCTAGTGTCTTTGACCTGGTGGATCAGACTCTCATTTTAGAGAGGTATGAGGAACTAGGTCTGAAGGAGCAGGTTTTACCTTGGTTCAATTTCTTCTTGAATGAGAGATCTGCAGTGGTGAAGGAGTGAGGGGAATTGTCTAAACAATATGAGGTAGATTTTAAAAGGCTCACACGCGTGTCCATGTGCGCGTGGTTCCCGGTGCACACATGGAGATGGCTATTTTATAACATGTGCGCCTCTGCATGTGGGGAGGGGGATTTTAAAAGAATCGTGCGACAACGCGATCAGGCCTTTGCCTAGTTTCTTCCCCGTCCGCTCCAATAAATGTGAGCGCGCGCTAACGTGAATTTAGTGCGCGTTAACAGGAAATTTGCCGCAGCGGGCCGAAAATGAAGGCTGAACCAAAAGGTTTGGCCGAATCACATCTCTAATATGTTTCCTGTGTCATCATTCTGATTCTGTATTTTGGGCTCTGTTAGCTGTTACTTGCAAAGGACACAATACTGTTTGTATGCACAGTGACAGGTGTTTCTAATGTAGCTACAAGCAATGGTCAGGAGCAATAGTAAACACCCAAATTAATGTAGATAATGGAAGTGAAGGAAATCACAATAAAAATAAATTCACTGTAGAGAATCTGATTTGAGGTTTATTATTTGAGAATGTACCAAAGAAGTCACATTATATAAGGAGAAGATTCAAAGGTTACTAGCTGAAGTCCTGAGCCCAAACATTAGCCTTGTTTCACCACAGGGCTGTCTCAAGGCGGGAAGCAACCATCTACAAAGCAAAGAGTAAAGAGTAAAGGAAAAACAGTGAACAAAACAGGCAAAAGAAAAATGATCCAAATATAGAGTATTAAAAAATTGTTAATAAATTAGATAAATGAAGCACTTATAAGCTTGAGCAAAATTAAAGAATTCCTATATTAAAGGCAACTTAAAAGTGAACCACAGAAAAATAACCATAGTTCAATTATGTCACATGTAATGAAAAGAAGGGAATCAGAGTAGCAGCCAAAACAAGAAAAAGCAGAGGGATATATATGCAAGAGTAAATGTATATATATATATAAAGGAACTTACAAACAAGGCAAAATAAAGAACTTCAGAGTAGTGGCTTTGAAAGCAGAAAGCAAAGAAAACAAGATGATTTAAAGGTACAGAAAGGGCGCCAAAAGTCATGTGGTGTTGAGAAACCAATCAGGTAGCTGAAACTAAGAACCAATGAAAACAGAGAAAACATAGGAAAGGTGCCCAATCAAAACAAGCTAAATGCATGCCAACCATTCAGCCTCATGGCTGAGACTAGAGGGGTGTACAGTGTTAAGCAAATAAATCTAGCGCTGTTTGTGATATAGCAAAAAGGCAGCATGGTTACCGCCACGATGGCAGGGGGGACATAGTTCAAGAACAAAGATGGTTAAGAGCCAGTGAGACACTAAAGGAGTGTGGAGCAAAAAGTGCAAATATTACTATAAAGCTTGAAAACGCAAGTTTTACTCTTACGCATAGTTTGACCGACATATAGAAGAGAGCAGGAGCAGGAGATCACATAAACCACCCTAGAGGAGTTACAATCAGTATCATGTTTAAGTGGACAGGAATGTCCTGAGGAGGGGTGGGTGAATTCCAAAATAGTCAATGAATAAATGCAAGCCGCACATAAACCACATGGTTTGTGATCCGTAACATCAGAGGAATCCTGAGATGAAGGAGGAAGAAAATCTGATAAGATAAGGGAGTCTTAAAAACTATGCCAACGTTTAAAGGCAAAGCAAGGAGAATTATGGAATAACTGCAGAGGAGATAGTACTGCCCAGTGACAGTGCACAATGCCACAGATAGCTTATGAGTTGCAAGAGAAAAGAAGGGTACAGATGGGTCTATTTGTATCAGTGTCTTGACATTGATGAAAAGAGCACTTTTAAAGGCTCTTCTAATCACATGAGATGGGTAGCCCCGTGCTAGAATGTTTGTGAACATGATGCAAGCTTTAGATAAAAAGTTGGCATGAGATGAGCATAGCCGAAGAAGTCGGAAAAACTGTTCAGTGGTAATACTCTGTCTGAGAGATTGGGGTGACAACCACTATAGTGAAGAAGAGTATTATTTATCAATGGGTTTTTTTGTAAATAGATGTATGGAAGCAATTAACAATAATGGGGATGGTAATGTCTAGGAATGAGATCATGTAAGGACGATACTGGTATAAAAACAGAGGTTATTGTCATATATGTTGAGCCAGTCGATGAAAGAAAGAATTGGATAATAGACCCAGTCCAAATCATAAAGACATCATCTATATAACGGTACCAACATAGCTATAACCCATCTATCCTTTGTTGCATTGTCTCTCTTTTCCTTTCTATGGAAATCAGCTTTTCTGTTTCACTGTGTTGGTATAGAATATGTAATTATTTTTGCCATGTATTGTCTTCTTTCCTCTTTTGTTCTATGTTAAAGTGCTTTCAGTGCAGGGAGACCATACAGTTGCCTCTCTAAGGAACTCAAGTCTTCCTGTCCAAATTTTCCATCAGTGGATGCTTTTATACATGCACTGGGGTTTACCCTGAAGTGGAAAGGTTGGTCCTTTTAGCACTGTATATGCTGGCTAATACTTTGTTTTCCACTTCCTTGGTTCTGTTTTGTCAGTGAAGCTTCCTTTCTCATTTGTCTTTTTCAGTTTCAGGCCCAACATGGTTACCTTCCTGTGGGGAGGGGGGGGGGGAGCCAGAAGAGGAACCAGAAACCCCTCGAGGAGTGAAAGGAGTCTCCATAACCTCAATTTCCACAAGAAAGCCAGAGAAGGAGCTACCAGCACTAAATGGGTTCAGAGCTGAGGATAGGGAAAAACCTACAGTACCTGCATGTAATCTGCTTTGGAATGCTGAAAGGCAGAATATAAATCAAATGTTAAAAAAAAGGGGCAACCACAATTAAAAAAAAATACTATTTATTTTCAGATGAATGTTATTTTTAGTCAAATATTTCTTTTTGTATAAATATTGTGTGTGATGTATTTCCTTCTAAAAGTATGAGATCACAAATGATGAGTATGAGTGAAAGAGTAGGTATACATGTGTAAAATGTGGGTACAAGTTATTTATTTTTTTATTTATTGTTATGTGAGAGAGGATATGAGGATGAGGTTGTATTGGAAGACACATGTGGTAAGAGTGTCAGGCTGGTAGTGTAGGAGGCAGAGACTGGTGAAACATTATGATCTGCTCTAAAAAAAAAAAAAAAAGTACCATCTCTTTAAAAAGTGACTTTTGTCATAAAAAATACAGCTGGTGGTTTTTTTTTTTTTTATTATTGTATGTTATCAAGTAAAATGAATAATTTGTTTGAGCTACAGACTTAGCAAAAAGAGAAAAATAAAACGAAAGTAACAACATCACTATCACAGATGAAAATAGGAGTATTTGACTGTCCTGGACAAGAATATTTGCATTTTTTTTAATGTAATTTTGTAGGTGACCAACTTTTGTGTGCTGCTCTGTGGGTGGAGTGGAGAGTGTTAATGGATTGACTCGAATGATTCCATTTCTTGTGTGCCCCATTTTCATATTTTGAGATATGCTAAATTTTATTTGCCTATCACTCATACTTCACCTGTTGCTAATAAACACAACCCAAATTTTAAAGATATTTGGTCCTCTGGAACCCAGAATGAGGTGAAGATGAATCAAACTCATCCTGTTTAGAAAGTAGAAATATTTTCCTGCCTTTAGAGCAGTGAAAGCTCTAGCAGTCTGTTAATCCTACTGGTTATGTGTTGAGGAGGCTTGGAGGGAGAGTGTTTGGAGGCAGGGGGAGGGATAGTCAGAAGGGGAAAAGAACAAATAAACCGTATGTGTGTATATTGCTTGTTCTATCCACAGTTTGGCTCCTGATTGTCACTTTTGTGCCTTGGAGCTGCCCATGAGCTTCAAGGGAGGTGAATCTGAGGTGGTTTCATTATGTAGGCTACTATTAACTGGGATCTTGCTTCCTCTCAGTTGAATCCATCAAACTAAGTTCAGCACATCCTGAGCCAGAGTTGATTATGAAGCCAATTTATTGGCTCTGCTTTCCCTTTGGCAATACACTCTACGTATTAGATGCACACACTTATCTATTTGAAAAAAGATCAGTGTTATGACACAATTCATATTTTAAAGAGTAATACTGCATGTAATACAATTTTGTTTAAAATCTCTTGAATTAAAATAATGGATACTTGTAAGGCATTAACTCACTTGGGGGATTTTGCTCAAACAACTTACAACTATCAGTGAAACCCTCCAGGGTATTGCTGCTGTTTTTGCAGTGGAATAAACAGACAAGTGCTCTATATATCATTTTAAGTAAGACAAATAAAGCTCTGTTTCCACCTTCGGTGATGTCATTGTCAGTTATGTAAGAATAGATCTGTGAGGTTTTACAGGAGTCCTTTGGTTGTGCAGAAAATGCAATGGCCTAATTTTATATGTTGCATATTAATAAATGTCCTTTTGCAGCACCCTATAGTCGAGGCATAGTTAGCTCAGCTTGACCATATGTTGTGAGGCATTTATTTTAAACAGATACAGTGCTCTCCTTATTTCCTCTTGTGGAAGTATTCTAAGTGCCAGACCACCTGGGAAAAGCAAGGTACATTTTGAACAAAGGTGGTTCTTTTTTAGTCAAGTTTGAAAAATGGTTCCTGAAGACCTCATAGGGCAGATTAATAGTGATTCTTTGTGAACTCTCTTTTTTTCCCCTGAGTTAGAGGCTGCACATCACTAATGAACATGACTAGCTCAACTGTGCCTGTAAAAGCCCAAAAAGTTATGACTTGCAACAAGCAAGAAACAAGACACTGTAACCTACTTAATTGTCATTTTCTCTTCAGTGGATTAGGTAAGAGCCTTGCTTTTTTTTGTCTTTTCCTATTATTTATTGTACATACTGGGCTAAGAGCTTATAAGATTCGTGCCCTCATAAATTACAAGAACTTTAAGTAGCTGCATTACTTATGGAGATATATTTGCAAATGTGTTTCCGCAGGGGCGTCTCAAATAAGTGACTGTAAACTCTTCATATAGAAGTACTGCAGCAGCCATTAAAAGCGAATTGTCAGCTCATACAGTGATTGTGCAAATTGCAGAAGGCAATATCAACAGAAGTATACAAACAAATTAAACAAGTCCATTTTTAAAAAATTTTATATACTACTTTGATAGGTAATTCAGCAAATATGAATAGAGTCATACTGAGAAATAGTGATGTCATTAGTCCACCCAAAGTAAAATAGAAATATTTCACTTACTAATTTGGCTATTATGCATGTATATGACATAGTTCTAGGGAAGTAATATGAGCAAAACAAGAAAGTAAACCACCATTTTTTAATTATCTTATAAATAAAGACAGTTTGTCATTGATGACATCACAAATTTGTGTTTATAATTCACAATTTTTATTAAGGTTCAAATGCACTAGCAACTGTATAGTTTTTCTTGATTTTAATTATATTCAAAGGCATGAAAAATACAACAATCGAGCTTGAAGGAAAGCCTCCTAATTTAACATTTTTAAAGTAATCAACTCACTGGCAATAGCAATAATGAAACAAAAAGGGAAGAGAGGAAAAACAGAGAGAAAGAAAGTGAGAGAGAGAGTGAGAAGGAGAGAAGGAGAGAAATCCACAAGTTAGGTCGGCCGTCATAGTTGGTGATTCCATTATTAGGAATGTAGATAGCTGGGTGGCTGGTGGGCGTGAGGATTGCCTGGTAACATGCCTACCTAGTGCAAAGGTGGCGGACCTCACGCGTCACCTAGATAGGATTTTAGACAGTGCTGGGGAGGAGCCGGCTGTCGTGGTACATGTGGGCACCAATGACATAGGAAAATGTGGGAGGGAGGTTCTGGAAGCCAAATTTAGGCTCTTAGGTAGAAAGCTTAAATCCAGAACCTCCAGGGTAGCATTCTCTGAAATGCTCCCTGTTCCACGTGAAGGTCACCAGAGGCAGGCAGAGCTCTGGAGTCTCAATGCGTGGATGAGACGATGGTGCAAGGAAGAGGGATTCAGTTTTGTTAGGAACTGGGGAACCTTTTGGGGAAGGGGGAGTCTCTTCCGAAGGGATGGGCTCCACCTTAACCAGGGTGGAACCAGACTGCTGGCACTAACGTTTAAAAAGGAGATAGAGCAGCTTTTAAACTAGAACAAAAGGGAAAGCCGACAGTCGCTCAGCAGCGCATGGTTCAGAGAAAGGTATCTTCAAAGGATACTAATGATGCATTAGAATTAGGGCATCCCAAAAGTGAGGTTCCAATAATTAGAAAAATAGTCCAAGTGCCTGTAACTAAAAACTCACCTGAGCTAAAAAATTCTAACTTATCCCTATCAATTAAAAAGCAGAATGAAAATACAAACAAAAAACAAACTTTGAAATGTTTGTATGCTAATGCCAGAAGTCCAAGATAAGGCCATCGCGGAAAGATTAAATGATTTCTTTGCTTCGGTGTTTACTGAAGAGGATGTTGGGGAGGTACCCGTAATGGAGAAGGTTTTCATGGGTAATGATTCAGATGGACTGAATCAAATCACGGTGAACCTAGAAGATGTGGTAGGCCTGATTGACAAACTGAAGAGTAGTAAATCACCTGGACCGGATGGTATACACCCCAAAGTTCTGAAGGAACTAAAAAATGAAATTTCAGACCTATTAGTAAAATTTGTAACCTATCATTAAAATCATCCATTGTACCTGAAGACTGGAGGATAGCAAATGTAACCCCAATATTTAAAAGGGCTCCAGGGGTGATCCGGGAAACTAGTTAGCCTGACTTCAGTGCCAGGAAAAATAGTGGAAAGTGTTCTAAACATCAAAATCACAGAACATATAGAAAGACTTGGTTTAATGGAACAAAGTCAGCATGGCTTTACCCAGGGCAAGTCTTGCCTCACAAATCTGCTTCACTTTTTTGAAGGAGTTAATAAACATCTGGATAAAAGTGAACTGGTAGATGTAGTATACTTGGATTTTTAGAAGGCATTTGACAAAGTTCCTCATGAGAGGCTTCTAGGAAAAGTAAAAAGTCATGGATAGGTGACGATGTCCTTTCATGGATTGCAAACTGGCTAAAAGACAGGAAACAGAGAGTAGGATTAAATAGACAATTTTCTCAGTGGAAGGGAGTGGACAGTGGAGTGCATCAGGGATCTGTATTGGGACCCTTACTTTTCAATATATTTATAAATGATCTGGAAAGAAATACGACGAGTGAGATAATCAAATTTGCAGATGACACAAAATTGTTCAGAGTAGTTAAATCACAAACAGATTATGATAAATTGCAGGAAGACCTTGTGAGACTGGAAAATTGAGCATCCAAATGGCAGATGAAATTTAATGTGGATAAGTGCAAGGTGATGCATATAGGGAAAAATAACCCATGCTATAATTACACAATGTTGGGTTCCATATTAGGTGCTACAACCCAAGAAAGAGATCTAGGCGTCATAGTGGATAACACATTGAAATCGTCGGTTCAGTGTGCTGCAGCAGTCAGCAAACAGAATGTTGGGAATTATTAGAAAGGGAATGGTGAATAAAACGGAAAATGTCATAATGCCTCTGTATCGCTCCATGGTGAGACTGCACCTTGAATACTGTGTACAATTCTGGTCGCCACATCTCAAAAAAGATATAAAATGCTAAATAAATAAATAAATAAATAATTGCGATGGAGAAGGCACAGAGAAGGGCTACCAAAATGATAAGGGGAATGGAACAGCTCCCCTATGAGGAAAGACTAAAGAGGTTAGGACTTTTCAGCTTGGAGAAGAGATGGCTGAGGAGGAAATGAAAGAGATGTTTAAAATTATGAGAGGTCTAGAACAGGTAGATGTGAATCGGTTATTTACTCTTTCAGATAATAGAAAGACTTGGGGGCACTCCATGAAGTTAGCATGGGGCACATTTAAAACTAATCGGAGAAAGTTCTTTTTTACTCAACGCACAATTAAACTCTGGAATTTGTTGCCAGAAGATGTGGTTAGTGCAGTTAGTATAGCTGTGTTTAAAAAAGGATTGGATAAGTTCTTGGAGGAGAAGTCCATTATCTGCTATTAAGTTCACATAGGGGTAGATTTTATAAACTTACGTGCGCGCGTACTTTTGTTCGCACACCAGGCACGAACAAAAGTATGCCGGATTTTATAAGATACGCGCATAGCCGCACATATCTTATAAAATCCGGGGTCGGCGCACGCAAGGGGGTGCACATTTGTTCACCTTGCGTGTGCTGCCTGTTCCCTCCGAGGCCGCTCCGAAATCGGAGCGGCCTCGGAGGGAACTTTCCTTCCGCCTCCCCTCATCTTCCCCTCCCTTCCCCTACCTAACCCACCCCCTCCCTGGCCCTATCTAACCCCCCCTACCATTGTTGGCAGATTTACGCCTGACGGAGGGAGGTGTAAATCTGCACGCGCCAGCGGGCTGCTGGCGCGCCATCACCCAACCCGGGGGCTGGTCCGGAGGCCTCGACCACGCCCCCAGTCTGGCGTCATGCCCCCGACATGCTTCCCGCCCCGCCCCGAAATTTGTGCCACCCACCCGACACTCCCCTGACACGCCCCTTTGCAAAGCCCCGGGACTTACGCGCGTCCCAGGGCTTGCGCGCGCCGCCGAGCCTATGCAAAATAGGCTCGGTGCGCGCAGGGTTTTTTTTTAAGGGTTACGCCTTAAAAAAAAACCCTGCGCGCACCAAGCCTATTTTATCCTTTTAAAATCCGGCCCTTAGAGAATAGCCACTGCCATTAGCAATAGTAATATGGAATAGTCTTAGTTTTTGGGTACTTGCCAGGTTCTTATGGCCTGGATTGGCCACTGTTGGAAACAGGATGCTGGGCTTGATGGACCCTTGGTCTGACCAGTATGGCATTTTCTTATGTTCTTAAGTTCAGTAGACTCTTCTCTCCATTAAAGGGTGCAAACTTTTCAAAAGTAGTTCAACAAAGCTGCAAGAATGTTTTCAGTCTGTCAAATTAACTCATCAAACTTTATTTTTTAACAAATCCCATATGGATTCCTCCAATTGGTGAATACACATCAAAGTTAAAGCAGATTTGGTCAATTTACCGAGGTCTATAGTAGTCAGATTGAAAGCTATTTCCCATAAATATGGGAATTCATGGCAAATCCACATCAAATCTATTAGATTTTCCTCTGATTTCCTGGGGAAAATTGCAATGATCCTCCCCAGCAAATATGAAAAAAAAAAAAAGATTCTGAAAATTCTGTCAAGCTTGAACTAATCTGAAATTCTTTTGGCTCAAGATTTCCTTTGAAGCTTTTTATTTAACAAACCAATGAGACACGTTATAAAAGACAACATTTAGTTGACATTAAATAATCAAAGAGAAAGAGAAATTAAGTATTAACAAACTCCAGTTCATGTAGTGTGACTGATTAAGCCTTTGATGGATAGAATTTCCCTTACAGCCACCATATCCTCTCATCACTTTCTAATTCATATTTAAGAATATATGCAAGTCTCTCCAGCATTCCCATAATCTTGTGTGCATGCCAGGCTCCAATCCTTGGCTCCTGTTTTCATTGTAATGCTATTATGTACTTTGCACAAAGTTTGCAGTACGAACCAATTGTGATATTAATTTTTCTTTGACCCTGAAACTGACTCTTCTTCCCAAATTTCCAAAAGACATATTTTAGGTGAAAGAGATTAGTGCCAACTGTGTTCCTAATTTCCTCAAAAATTCACTGCCAAACTCCCTGCACATATGGAGATATCTACCACATATATAAAAAGGTTCTTCTAGTCCTACAGCTCCTCTAGCAATCTGGATCAGTACTCTCTATATATAAGTTGAAGAAGGCTAATATAGCCCCTCTTTTGCAACAAATAAACAGGGTCATTCTTTAAACTGCGATGTGCCATTATCGCATGTTTTAGGGCCTTATTGCACGCAATACCAGCCACATCGTGGCAGTACAATTTTTTTAAATATTTATATCTTTATTGATTTTCCATAATAAAACAGAAACAAAAAATACACGAGTTTGGTTGGTGTAACAACCTTCCAGACTTGTTAAACCACAAATTATTAAACAAATTATTATATTTTCTTATAGCATAATCAAATGTAATAGGTACTTCTGACAACAAAATAATCAGAGGTATTAAGAAAATTGGGAGTTATTATAAGACTATAACATTTCCAATTACAACATTTCACAATACTGTGCTAATCTATTTCTCACTTACTCACTGGTGAGAGGGGACGAGGTGGTCATTCTCTTTTGATCAACAAAAGATTTTAACTGATCTGGTAGAAAAAATATGAAAACATCTTGATCCCTCTTAATTATACACTTGCAGGGAAATCTTAAAATAAAAGAATAACCTAAGGATATCACATCCTGGCGATATACCAAGAACTGTTTCCTCCTCTGCTGTGTCACAAAAGATAAGTCAGGAAAATGTTTTACTGTATTTCCATGATAAGAGATCGGGTATTTAGAAAAATATATTTTCATAACCTTATTTAGGTCGGAAAAATTGATAAAAGAAACTAATAATATACCCCGATCTATTATCAGATTACTTGAAGTTTCTAAAAAATTAGTTAAGTTACCTTGAAAAGGAAGTTCTGAAGCATTCAAATTAACTTTTTTCTTTGGCAAAAAGTAACAATAACTAATGTTAGGCATTTCTTGTTTGGAAAAAAGCAACACTTCTTGTAGAAACTTTTGCAATGATTCCCTAGGTGTTTCTCCGACTACCCTTGGAAAATTAAGTAATCGTAAATTATAACTTTTAGAATTGTTTTCAAAACAATAGTATTTCTCTATCCTTTGCTACCGCAGCCTGAAATTCCAAATTCCTCACTCCTGTTTCTTCCAAGACTTTAATTCTATCCTCAGACTTTTTAACCATATTTTGTATATTCACTAAATCACAATGACTTTTCCCTGCAACAGTATCCATCTTTTTTTCTAACCTTTTTATATTACTAGACATCATAACCATCAAGTCCCATACTCGATCCAATGCGACCACTGCAGGGCGATTTAAGGTCTCCGCAACCTCTCCCTCAGCTGCCTGCCCCTCTTCACCATTTAAGGCCTCAAGAGATGGTGTTCCTTCTTGCTGTTCATCACTCTGGCCTTCATTTAATTCCACTGCAGCTGAGGTCTCTCCTCTCAAACATTCCAAAGAGACCTCGGTTCCTACCAAGGGTGGTTTACTAGTCATACTCCCGGAGAACATCTCATTCGCTCTCTGCACAGGTGGTAAACCCAGATTGGGACTCAGCGACACCTCTTCTATGAAACCAGATCGTTCTCCCACATGATCTGGTTCAGCAGATTCCTTGGCTGCTGGTGTGTTGGGCACAGGCACTGACATGTATCTGATAATCTCCTGTTGTATAGGAGATGGAAGGGACATAGTGGGGTATACCCTAATTTTGCCCTTCCGTTTAGACGGCATGTTGAACCAATAAAATGGTGGAAATTTTTAACTCCAACAGGTTATAACAGTTACAGTCAGAATTTGTGAAATCTTCTTACCTCTGTGGTTTCCAACTCAAGACACAGAGCTTCCTGCCGCTAATCCAGCCTACTCCGGACTAAGCCGGACAAAGCCGCGCGCACCCTTTAGGCACGCGCGGCTTTGGCGGCGCACCGCTTCTGCGCCAATCTTATGGCGTGCTAGCCCCTCCCACCAGCATTGGGGCTCCCAGAGCAATCTAGTTGTAATGTCTCTGGTCTTCCAGGAACTCATGGTCCAAAGTTAGCAGCATCAGATGCCGCTTCTGCGCCGATCTTATGGCGTGCTAGCCCCTCCCACCAGTGTTGGGGCTCCCAGAGTGATCTAGTTGTAATGTCTCTGGTCTCCCAGGAACTCACGGTCCAAAGTTAGCAGCCGTGGCAGTACAATTTAAATCGGGGGAGGGGATGAGTGTTGATGGGGTTTGGATGGGGTTATGGCCTGCCAGCGCTGTAGGCGATAATGTTTTCCACATTATTGCCGGCAGTACCATGAGAAATAACAATACCTTTTCCCGTGGTGCTATGGGGGCGAAAGTGTGTGACCCAGCCGCAACCATGGTTGAAGAAAATGCACCAGTGATGCGGCTGGCTGCATGCTTTCACCCCTTCACCCCTTTTTTCCCCACAGTCCATCATTCTGCTAAAAGGTCTTGTGCTTTTGTATCCATATTTTGAACCAGTCCTTCTCAGTTAGATGTAAATTCAGCTCTGAGTTTCAGTTTTCAATGATTTTGACTGAAATAGCCCAATCACCATTGGCCTCTAACATACTGTAACTTATTACAGTATAGTATTGAAACAGATTTCTTTTTAATCTGGGAGTTCAAAACAATCTCTAGTGAATTCATCTCTATGGAATGTCTAGTCATAATTGAGACCTTTTTATATTTTGTATAATTCTGAAGCTCATATTTAGAATACAATTCCTTGAAGATCTTGAGGTTAATCCCATGCCACATTTGAACCATAAAATTTACTTTACTTCTTCATACTTCCATGCCAATAGTAAAAGAACAGAGTGTTATGCCCAGATTCCTGTACAAATTAGAATCAGGTACATATTTCCCATAGGCACTTTAAAACTGGACACTGCTCTCCATACTTTTGAGGGTATGTGCCATAAATAGAGTACTTATACATATTTAATTCTGACATTAGATATCCTGGTAGTCATCTAGTTGTGCCTATGACAATTATGAGTTTGTGTTTAACCACTGACCTATTCTTAACTGTCTGGCAGCCTAGTAATATATCTGTAAATTTGAAGATTCATCCTATGTCTACATAACATCTATATTTTGATTCTCAGCACTTTGTTATGCCAGAAGAAACTAGATAGATAACCTTTATGATCAGTAAAAATCTTGGCAGGAATATGTTTAAAGATTATAAAAGTCTTGGCAAGATGTTCATTTTCAGGAAATTAATTCTACCAGACCAAGATGGAAAGAGTGAGAGAGAGAAGAGAGAGAGAGACAGAGAAAGATTCTTTATAAAGCACTCATATTAGTCAATTATTTATATCACTATAGGAGGGTCATCAGTGAAGATCTGACATGAATTGGAATGAGGAAAGATACACAAAAATGAGATTTCTACCATGTACTCTCACCATAGCTTAATGCACTCTCTACATGGGTTCTCCATTTCCCCCTCACTGGGTTGCTTCCCCATATATCTCATGATATCTAGCTCCCTTCTCCCCCAAGAGCCAACCCCCTCACACCATTTCCCATCAATCCCCATTGACTTTCTCACCCTCTCTCATTTCATTTCATTTACCTCCTCTTGCATTCTCCCATCTTATATGATTTATCATTCCTGCTTTAGCTCCCTTACCATGAATCATCCTCTCTCATCCCCATCACCCTTTCTCTGATTTGCTCTCAACCCCAGTCACCACCTTAAATACCCTCTGTTCCTTCCTTAATATCCTCTCTGGTTCTCTATCATGCATGCTCCCCCATCACTCCTGATGGATCTCACACACCAACCTCTTCCCCCATCACTCTTCTTCTAAACTTTTCATCCTCCCAATCTCTGTATCTGGCTTTCTCTTACCCCCTGAACCTCCATCATACCTCTGACTCTCTTTCACTTTCCCCCACCCCATCATACATCTGGTCCAATTCCCCTCATCACCACCTCTGGCTCTCTCTCAAGCACACCTACCATCATCATCTCTGCCTCACCATCTCTGGCTCTTTTCACCCTCAACACCATGTCTACTTTCTTTCACAAAGATCCCTTTTCTCTCTCAACATGTATTTAATCCAGTTGGATAGATCTGGCACCCTGAACCTTTATTCACCTCCCCCCAATCAAAAAGCTAATCCTAAAAACTATGATCACATATTATATTCTTTCCATTCCTATAAGAAAACCTATTTCCCCTTCCCATTTTATTTCTCCATGGGTCATCCCTCGAAGCAAATAATTCAGACCCCATTTCCTTCCACAGACATCTTCCTAGGAAAGGGAACTTACAACATCTCCTCATGGGATCCCAATCAGGATATGGATCTATGTAGAAAAACTATCCAACTAAATTCACCCATAACCTCACTCCTTGAAACAATACCCCTTGATCCAATCAATCCAAGCTCACAACACAAATCAAGAAAATAATAAATGCAAAATTTGAAATTGAATGAAAAAATTCATAAATATATTAAAAAAATACTTCAGATGCTCCTTACTATATATGACTTCAATACTGTACATAATGGAGACCAAAAATTCCCTCTTTGCAGAACTTCCATAGCTATACTCTTTTCCAGTAGTTGCAGAAAGATGTCAGAATGAGAATCCATAGGCACTCAGGAAAAATAATAGATTAAAAAAGAAACCAACAAATTAAAATAAAGAGACAATTAAAGAAGGTAGCAGAGTAGGTCACTAAACAATATGAGGCCAATATTCATTAGGCTATTTAGTGGACAAGTTATCTGACTAGTGTTAGCTGGATAACTTGCTCTGTTTATTCAGTGGGATAAATGTCTGTCAGATTCAGCGCTGGAAGCTTAAAGTTACGCACTACTTATGCTTCCAGTGCTGAATCTGACAAACTAAGCACTGAAGCACTGGAAGCAGGCAAGTGCATTCCCCGTTCTCGGCATGGACTTTGATGACTTGGGGGGATGAAGGAAGTGTCCAGGAGGGATCCAGGGGTTGGGTGTCTTGACTGGCCACATTATAAGCCATGGGTGGGTGGGAGGATCTGAGAGGAGTGGAAGATTTATGATTTCTTTAAAGAGCTAATGGGGTTGGTGGGCCCATGGCATTTAAATATGCTTTATTGGGTTTTTTTTTGGGGGGGAGGGTGTTCAGATGGATTCCAACAGGACCTCATTTTTACTTTTACCACAGTATCAAAGGAAATGCACCACAGGTCCCTTTAATATATATATATATATATATATATATATATATATATATATATATATATATTTATATTTATATTTATATTTATTTATTTATTTATTTAACTTTTACAGATCTCTACTTAACCATATATCTTTGAAGATATCCAGTTAAGAAGCTGGTTCTCTGGCCACATAAGGCTGGATATACCCGATATTAAGCTAGGTTAGCCAGATATCTCAGTCCCTCCCTTGAATACCCCCCAAACACCCCTTTTTATCCATCTAAATTATAGCTGGATAAGTAGTTATCTAGGTATAATTCAGATGATTATGTGGCTGAATATGCCACATTTGCTATTTACATGGATGACTTGTGAGTTATTTGTTTAAATGGCTTTTGCATATTGATCTCTATATAAATTAGTACATAACATTTTTATACATTTAAGAGGCAGAAGAAAAAGAAACACAAAAGAACAAACCTAAAAATTCTCACTCCATCCAACAGTCTTTTATTCCTAGAGGACACTATTTGCAGAAAGTAAATCAAAGTAAAACATATAGATTAGTAAGACTAAACTTTATTTTATGTTATTATAAAGAATAATAAGAAGAGAAACTCCAGCAGCTCTTCCTTCAGATCCCTTCTACATCTCTTGGAAGGTATTTTAAGAAAGATTCTACTTCATTCAGAGATATGAGCAAGTTTACCTTGCCTTTATATTCCACCCAAAGTCCTGCTGGATACAGCATTGCATATTTGATATTTCACTGGTGCACCTATTATTTGATTTCATTAAAGCTTTGTCATATTTTTGCAGCTTGGCAGAAAAATAATGGGAAAAAAAATCCTTTTCAATTCTGGTACATCACCTCACCTTTAGCTCTTGTCATTGTCAGGATCTTCAGTTTAACTTCAAAGTTGTGCATTCTCATGACTATTGCCTGGGGCTTAGCTTCATACATTGGCATTGCTGTATCCAGCTTTACCAAAACCATCTTTAACAGTCATTCTAGTGCTTCTGCGATCCTGTTCTTCATAAACTGGGTGCAGTCTTGTCTTCTCTGGCACGCCAACCATTCTTAAATTATTTCTTTGGTCTCTGTTTTCGGCATTTTCCATTGTTTCTATTGTCTGGGAGTTGGCTGTTGTAGTGCTTGCCAGCTCTTCTAGCTGTGGCTTCCCATGATCAAACTAATCTGTATGCTCTTGTAAAGTCACCATTGCTTGCGTTATTCTTGCAGAGACTTCCCCTAACCTGGATTCCAAACTCTTCATCAATTCTTTTATCATCACACGCACATCAGTTGACCCAGAAATGTTTGGACTTGGCTCTTCTTCAAAAACCAGCCCCTCAGACAGTCCCCCTTTCTATGGTACAGTCTGTTGTCCACATCACTTTGCTTGTGGAGGATGCTCAGTAAATGTTCCTTTTTACCATCTCTTTAGATTTATATCTTCCTTTTTCAAACTAGCTCCTAATCTTGTTACAAGACTATATTAAAGTGCTGCAGATATCTCAAGAAGTTACCTCTCAGGCTGCTACTATGTGGCTTTTTATTTGTTTTTCCTAGCTCTCATAGCCCTTCTTATTACAAGGGGCCATGGATAAAGAGTTCATCAAGATCCACTATCATGAATCCTTACTGCACGTCTAACTCAGTTTCTTTTGGCCATCAAATTGCAGGCCAGGTTCACTTCTGCAGGTGCACTACTCAACATGAAGCGAGGAAAGATGGCCCAAAATAGGCAGTTGGTCTGGATCCTTTCAGATGCCTCTGTAAATCAAACCCGATCCCAGCCCACATATCCATGCTCCCTGCACCATTGTTTTACTCTCTTTTAAAGGGTCCTGCCATGTACTGTACATCTATTTAGCTCCAACCCAGGCCCCACTGGGTCTTAACTTTGGGCTCCCTTGCTTATTATGGGTTTCTTGGGGTAGTAGGCAAGCAGCAAGCAAGAGAAATCCAAAGCCAAGTCCGGGTCAAGGCAGCAGACAAGAGGAATCCAAGGTAATCCAGGTCGTAGGCAAAGGCAACTCCAGCAGAGAGACAGCACCAACACAAGCAAGCCTGTAGCCGAGGCAAAGTTTGTTTCTGGAGGCTGGGTTTAAATAGCCCGTTTCCCATACTAGCGCAGGGACCATCGGGAGATGTGCCAATGTGCCAAGGGGGCAGAGCCAAGGTGCCATGCGGGTCGGCCAGTGTTGTGTGACCATGATGTCACTGCTGCTTCGTGCTGCTCCAGTGTTTTCCAGGGTAAGCCCTGGTATCAGGCGTGAATACTCTTAAAAAATACCATCTTGAAAACCCAAACTAGATGTATTCCATACTTTAGAAAAAGCGTAAAAAAGGCCAAATGACAACCAGCATTGGTTAAAGGGGAGGTAAAAGAGGCTATTTTAGCCAAATGAACTTCTTTCAAAATTGGAAAAATGATCCAATTGAAGAAAATAAGAAAAAGCATAAGCATTGGCAAGTTCGATGTAAAACACTGATAAGGCAGGCAGAAAGAGAATTTGAAAAGAAGCTGGTCATAGAGACAAAAACTCATAATCAAAACATTTTAAAATATATCCGAAGCTTATGAAGAAGTCAGTTTAACTGATAAATGATTGTGGGGTTAAATGGGCACTTAGGAAAGATGAGGCCATAACAGAAAGACTAAATGAATCTTTGCTTTGATGTTTACTGAACAGGATTTTAGGGTGAAACCTTGTCGGAAATGGTATTTAATGCTTATGATTTGGAAGAAATGAAAAAAAAATCATAGTGAACCAACATTATGTAATAAAGCAGACTGACAAACTAAAGGGTAGCAAATTCTTGGACCAGATGGTTTACATCCCAGAATTCTAAAATAATTCAAAAATGAAATTATAGATCAATTACCAGAAATGTGTAGCCTATCATTAAATTCATTTATTGTACCTGAAGATTGTAAGGTGACAAATGAGATCCCAATCTTTAAAAAGGGGTTGAGGGATGATCCAGGAAATAGATTGGTGAGCCTGACTTCAATGCCAGCAAAAATCATAGAACTATTCTAAAGAATAAAATCACAGAAAATGTAGAAAGGCATCATTTAAAGGCATGGATTTATTCAAAGGAAGGCTTGCTGCACCAACCTGCTACATTAATAAACATGTGATTAATAATCCACCCTCTAAGTACCCCCCTCTTTCAAGGCGCCCTTGCCTCCCTCCTCTCTTCTCTCCACCGCCCCATAGGGTCGCTACCCCTGGGTAGCTTTCCCTTGCCCTCTTATGTCCTTTCTCTCCCTTAATGTTCCCCGGAACCCCCTTATAACCTTTTTAGGTACTCAGTTCCCCAATTCCAGCTGTCTATTTTATAATTGCATTTGTTTACTGCATTCCTTGTACCATGTATTATGGTACATCCATTCACTAGATGTGTATAATTGCTTTAAAGGCATCCCTTTACCATGTATTATAGTTTCTTGTACATTGTCTTGCTATGTCGTGCATGATATCCTGCATTATTTCTCTCTTCAAATCTATTTTAATTTTAATTTTATTTTAATTTTAATTTGTTCCCTTATAGCTGTTTATGATACTCCATTATATAGTCCCTGTTATTTATACATACTTATCTCATGTATCTTTGTTTCATTGTTTGCTATTGTTCTATGTAAGGGCCATGCCCAATAGCTCTTAGTTGTATGTAAACCGATACGATGTGCAAACGGCTTTCGGTATAGAAGAAACTCCAAATAAATAAATAAATAAATAAAAATAACATGTGGATAATAGTGATCCAGTGGTTATAGTGTATTTGGATTTTCAGAAGGTGTTTGACAGTCCCCATGAGAGACTCCTGAGAAAAATAAAAATTCATGGGATAGGAGGTAATGTCCTATTGTGGACTGCAAACTGATTAAAAGATAGGAAACAGAGAGTAGGAATAAATGGTCCATTTTCTCAGTGGATAAACTTAAACAGTGATGTGCTTTAGGGATCTGTGCTTGGACTGATGCTTTTTAGTATATTTATAAATGATCTGGAAAAGTGAAAGATGAGAGAGATGATCAGATTTGCAGATGACACAAAATTATACCAAGTGGATTGCAAGAAATTGCAGGAAGACCTTGTAAGACTGGGAGATTGGGCATCCAAATGACAGATGAAATGTAATGTGAATAAGTGCAAAGGGATGCACATAGGGAAAAGTAACCCACATTATAGTTACAAAGTTATACAATGTTAGGTTCTATATTAGGAGCTTCAACCCAGAAAGAGCATCTGGGCATCATCGTAGACAATAGTTTAAAATCCTCAGCTTAGTGTGCAGTGATGGTCAAAAAAATCAAACAGAATGGGCTAGATTTTAAAAGCCCTGTGCGCCGGCGCACCTATTTTGCATAGGCCGCCGGCGCGCGCTAAGCTCCGGAACTCGCGTAAGTCCCGGGGCTTCGTAAAATGGGCAGGAGGGGGCGTGTCCGGGAGCATGTCGGCAGTCAGGGGGCATGTCCTGGGAGCATGGCGATGGTTCGGGGGCGGGCTGGGAGGGCGGTCCCGAGTCCCCCGGCACTGTGGCCTGTGCTGGGGGATGCCGAGGCGGCGCGCGCAGGTTACACCTGCTTCAAGCAGGCGTAACTTGCACAACAAAAGATAGGGGGGATTTAGGTATGGCTGGGGGTGGGGTAGATAGGGGAAGGGAGGGGAAGGTGGGGGGATGCGGAAGGAAAGTTCTCTCCGAGGCCGCTTTGATTTCGGAGCGGCCTCGGAGGGAATGGAGGCAGGCTGCATGGTTCTGCGCGCACAGGCTGCCGATTTTGCGTAGCCTTGTGCACGCCGACCTCGGATTTTATATGATACATGCGGCTACGCGCGTATCTTATACAATCCGACATACTTTTGTTCGCGCCAGTTGCGCGAACAAAAGTACGTGTGCGCGTACTTTTTTAAGATCTACCTCAATGTTAGGAAGTATTAAGAAAGGAATGGAGAATAAAACGTAGAATGTCATAATATCTCTGTATTGCTCCATAGCAAGACCACACCTACAGTACTGGGTGTAATTCTGGTTGCGGCACTCAAAAAAGATATAGCCAAACTGGAAAAGGTACAGAGAAGAGTGACCAAAATGATAAAGGGGACAGAATTATTCCTCTAACAGGAAAGGCTAAAGAGGTTAGGATTGCTCAGATTGAAGAAGAGATGGCAGAATGGGGATATGATAGACATCTATAAAATCATGAGTCAAATACAATGGAGGAATGTGAATTGATATTTACTCTTTCAAATAATGCAAAAACTAGAGGACACTCCATGAAGTTAGTAAGTACCATATTTAAAACAAATCAGAGAAAATTCTTTTTCATTCAACTCAAAATTAAGCTCTGAAATTCATTGTCGAAGATGCAGCAATGGCAGCAAGCATAGCTAGGTTTAAAAAAGTTTGGATAAGTTCTTGGAGGAGAAGTCCATAAACTGTGATTAACCAGATAGATTTTGAAAAAAAAACTAAACACTTCTTATGCCTGGGTGTTAGGATCTTTCCAGGTACTTGTGACCTGGATTGACCACTGCTGGAAACAAAATACTGAGCTTGATGCACCCTCCATCTAATTCAGTATGGCAATTCTTATGTTCTTATGATCCCAGTCTAGCCAGGTCCCCCAAATGGATTTGCAAACATAATTTAGAAGGAAGAATTTCAGGGTATATATAGCACTAGAGATGTGCATTCATTTTAAATGACAGAGTAAAAAAGTGAAGGAATGAGTCCATTTACTGCTCATTATAAATGAAATGAATCAAAAATAGACTGAGAAAAATACACAAATATTTTCTGTCATTTTTGCATTTCTGTAAATTAAAAAAAAAAAGGGGGTGGGGTCTCTGGCAGGACCAGGCCTTGAGGCCTATGCGTGACATCTGCACCTGGCCTAAGGTTTGGTCCTATCAATGAGTCCCTTGTCTAGGCCTAACTCTGATGCCGAGGCCTAGGACCAGGCCTGACACCAGGGTAGGCCTGAGGCCAGGTCCCATCACTGAGGCCTGGACTTTAGTATAAGCCCAATGTAGAGGCCTGGCCCAAGACCAGGTCTCATTGCTAAGCCCAGGCCTAGGCCTAGGCCTGATGTGAGGGCCCATACCAAATTTGGGCCCCATCACCAAGGTTCAACCTTAGGTTCATGCCCAAAACCAGGGCCCAGCCTAAAGCTGGATCCCCTCACTGAGGGCTGGGCCTAGGCACAGACTCAATGCAGAGGCCCATCCCAAGGCTGGGTTACTTCATTGAGCCCAAGCCTTGACCCATGTCCGACGCTGAGGCCCAGTACAAGGCCATATCCATTTGCTGAGGCCCAAGTCAAGGTTCAGGTCCAATGCCAGGGATCAGACTGAGGCTGAGTTGCATTCCTGAGACCCAAGCCTAGACTCATGCCTAACACTGGATTGGTATTAGGCCTAGTCCTTGATGTTGGAGCCTGGGCCATGGCCAGGTCCTGTTGCTGAGACCCCAAGTCTGATGCTGGGGCCTGAATTAAGGTTGGTTTCCATCATTAAGGGCAGGTGCCATTGCCACATTGCAGGCCTGGGCCTATACCTAGACCTGATGCCAAGGCCTAAACTGAGGCCAGGTCTCTTCACCGAAGCCCAAGTTTGGAGGTCCAGGATGAGGCCTTCTGCCATCATCTGTCTTACATCAAATAAAAATGATGTCATCTGCCCGAAGAACTTGTCTTAGTGATGGCACTATGGTACCTTCCCCTCAAGTGTATGGTGCCATTTTGATGTACAGCCATTGAAATGTATGGCTGTACATCAAAATGGTACCATTCTCTCAAGAAAAAGGTGCTGCAGTGAGGTGCATCCTTCAGGCAGACAGGGTCATTTTTATTCAATGGAAGAAGAAAGAAGACAGCAGAAGACCTGGTCTTTAGCTTCCAGGCCTGATTATTGGTGACAGAACCCAGGCTCAGGTCAGGCCCTAGCATTGGTACTGGGCCTAGGTTGTGGGCCTTGCGACAGGACCCAACCTTGGCCCAGGCCCAGGCATCAGGACTTGTTCCAGGCCTTGGCAATATAACTCAGTCTTGGGCTGTGTCCCAGTTTCAGGCTAGGGCCTCATCAACTAGAACTGATCTTGTCTCACTGGATCCCCGAGGTCAGGCCTAGGCCTAGGGCCAGGCTTCAGTGATGGGAGTCTCGGCCTTGACCCAGGCCTCAGCATTGGGTCTGGGCCTTGGGGATGAGGCCCAGTTTCAGGCCTGGGCCTCCATGAAGAAATGAGCCCTGGCCTCGGCCTGTGCCTAGTTCTAGGCTCAGACCCTGGCTTCGGGCCTGAGCCTAGCCCCAAGCCTTAACGATAGGACCTGGCCCCAGTCTGTTTTTTCGGTTCATTTAAGTAAATGTGGCATATGGATTGTGTCCTCCTTTGACTTCAGTGTAAAACACAAAAACAAATGGAATGACCAACAAACATTTTTTTCATTTGATATGAATCTGACAAATAACTATGCGCTAAGAAACAAATGAACAAAACATGCTTTTGCCTCTGCACACCCCTACCTAGGAGCAAGATGTTTTGCCATTGTTACCATCTCTATATTTCCTGGATAAACTCTGTATGCAGAACATTGCAATATTGTATCTACAAAAAGAATTCAAGCCACCCTGTAACAGATTTAAATAATATTCAGTACTACAGGTATCTCTTTCTGTTTTTACACTAGCAGCCCTGGTGTAGTAAACAAAATAATACAAACATGTCTTTGATTTAAAAACATCTGGGAGAAAATGAAAATACAATAACCATATGACCTACTGAATAAATGGAGAATGAAAGAGCGCGCGAGCTGTGTGATCGAGGAACGGCTGAGTCTGGGTGGGAATTGCCTACCGAGATCTATTGAAAGTTACTCATGTAAGATTCAGGTAACAAATAAAAGAAGAAAGAAAAAAAAAGTAGTAAGGAAGACACCAGAAGACAAGATTCAGACTATAAGGACAGTAAGAGGGGAATTCTACAAGAAATTGATGAAAAGCAAGGAAAAGATTCAGAATGCTAATTGGCAATCGTTGCAGAGGGTGAAGGTAATTTTATTGGGAGGTAAGGTTACTGAGCCAAGCATTTTACTTCTAGGGCATGTAACATTTGTGAAAACTTTGTCAGATAGCTGATGCAAAATTATAAGTTAGTGATTTTATTTTCTTCTGGACATTGCCTTTTTTTTTTTGTTTGGTATTAGTTTGAGAGTCAAGAACTATAATTCTATCATAAATTGACTTCTTTCACAATCCCCAGCAGAATAAGACCAAATACTTTACATATTCCTATGCCAGTGCTCCAGGGAGCAGCAGGGACCTGGCACAACTTGTCAATCTGATCAAACACTGCACTGCTGCCACCTCCCCACATCCCTGTGTGCCAGGTGGCACAGTAGAGCACAAGAAACATTGCTGAACATTTTCTATTTCAGCATCTTCTACAAACTGAATTTTGAAATTAAAATTACACTATAAATCATGTTGATTGTCTTTAAGCTTGAAAATTAAGCATATCTAAAGTATAAGGAACAGAAAGAGAAATAAATTCTTAAATATATATACTGCAGAAAGGGGCAGCAAGAATACTATTTTAGGGCTTAATTCACTCCATTTGTGACTGAAAAAGAAATCATAATGAATAGCTATTTGGGAAAGCCACGAAATTAAAAAAACAAACCCTTATTCAAAGTTGGAGTAGGGGGTGCATGGGAGGTCAAATAGCAAAACACTGACTGATAAAGAGCATATAATAAACCATTTGGAGCATGTCAGGTGGTTCTGACATCCCACTCCTCCGAACATCGTACCACACATTATTTATTTTTACGATATGCCTTCTGTGCTAGGATGCTCTTTATACTTCCTGTTCTTACTGCTCTGAACAGGGGTGCATGTCAACACTCATGGAGAGTGTCATGCCATCTACACACAATTGGACTTTTGTGAATTTAACCAACACATTGGGCCTGCGCTACCTAAATCAGGGCAGAGTCGGCCCCGGAAGAGGAGGAGTCGGGGCATCACCGGGGCCGACTCCGTGAAGACGGTGCCGCCAGCGAAAAGGTAAGGGCCTTTTCGCGTCCTATTTCGCGCCCAATAACTACACCTTCTATGGTGGCGCTACTGGGTGCGAAACTGGCAGCGATCGCACCCCGGTGGTGCGATCGCTGCCGGCTAGCGCAGGACCACCCCCCTGGGTCATCTCCCCACCTCCCATTAGCGCAATTTTCTAAAGTATTGCAGGTCTGCGATACTTTAGAAAATGAGGCCCATTGTGTTAAAATAATGATTGCAAAGCAAGTGGGGTAGTATATATCATTCTTTGCCCTTGTTAGAAAGCATACGTTGGTAAAACAATCCAAAGTGTGGGGGTGATGATGATGGAACATAGGAGCTCTATAAAAAATCAGCATATTACAGCTCCATTGTATAGATTTTAATCATTACTTTGAAGACATCTGATTCTGTGTGAGAGAAATGTTACATCCAGGGTAGTGTGGGGAAGACTTTTGCAATTATTACAAAGAGAGTAATTGTGGATTCATCGTTTGAAAACATTTGTTCCCATTGGTCTAAATTCAGATACAGATCTATCCTGAATTTTGTGATTAACCTTCATTTTTGAAAATTACTTTCAACAGTTGCTTGGTGTCTCAACTAAGGGTGGATGTACACAGGAAAGGAAAGTATCATAAGTCATAAGGAGTAAATTGTTTCATAGCGCTTGAAGCATGACTCCATATCCTATCTCCTACATAAGAACATGCCATGCTGGGTCAGACCAAGGGTCCATCAAGCCCAGCATCCTGTTTCCAACAGAGGCCAATCCAGGATATAAGAACCTGACAATTACCCAAACACCAAGAAGATCCCATGCTACTGATGCAATTAATAGCAGTGGCTATTCCCTAAGTAAACTTGATTAATAGCAGTTAATGGACTTCTCCTCCAAGAACTTATCCAAACCTTTTTTGAACCCAGCTACACTAACTGCACTAACCACATCCTCTGGCAACAAATTCCAGAGCTTAATTGTGTATTTAGTGAAAAAGAATTTTCTCCGATTAGTCTTAAATGTGTTACTTGCTAACTTCGTGGAATGACCCCAGTCCTTCTATTATTCGAAAGTGTAAATAACCGAGTCACATCTACTCGTTCAAGACCTCTCATGATCGTAAAGACCTCTATCATATCCCCCCTCAGCCGTCTCTTTTCCAAGCTGAACAGCCCTAACCTCTTCAGCCTTTCCTCATAGGGGAGCTGTTCCATCCCCTTTATCATTTTGGTTGCCCTTCTCTGTACCTTCTCCATTGCAACTATATCTTTTTTTGAGATGCGGCGACCAGAATTGGTCACAGTATTCAAGGTGCAGTCTCACCATGGAGGGATACAGAGGCATTATGATATTTTGAATTTATTAACCATTCCCTTCCTAATAATTCCTAACATTCTGCTTCCTTTTTTGACTGCTGCAGCACATTGAGCAGACGATTTTAAAGTATTATCCACTATGATGCCTGTAGGTGGTACTTCTAATATGAAACCTAACATCGTGTAACTACAGCAAGGGTTAATTTTCCCTATGTGCAACATCTTGCATTTGTCCACATTAAATTTCATTTGCCATTTGGATGCCCAAACTTCCAGTCTTGCAAGGTCCTCCTGTAATGTACCACAATCCGCTAGTGATTTAACTACTCTGAATAATTTTGTATCGTCCGCAAATTTGATAACCTCACTCGTCATATTCCTTTCCAGATCATTTATATATATATATATATATTGGAAAGCACCAGTCCAAGTAGAGATCCCTGAGGCACTCCACTGTTTACCCTTTTCTACTGAGAAAATTGACCATTTAATCCTACTCTCTGTTTCCTGTTTTTTAACCAGTTTGTAATCCATGAAAGGACATCGCCTCCTATCCCATGACTTTTTAGTTTTCTTAGAGGCCTCTCATGAGAGACTTTGCCAAATGCCTTCTGAAAATCCAAATACACTACGTCTACCGGTTCACCTTTATCCACATTTTATTAACCCCTTCAAAAAATGAAGCAGATTTGTTAGGCAAGACTTCCCTTGGGTAAATCCATATTGACTGTGTTCCATTAAACCATGTCTTTCTATATGCTCTACAATTTTGATCTTTAGAATTGTTTCCACTATTTTTCCCGGCACTGAAGTCTATAGTTACCCAGAACAACTCTGGAGCCCTTTTTAAATATTGGGGTTACATTGGCCACACTCCATTCTTCAGATACAATGGATGATTTTAATGATACATTAGAAATTTTAATTAATAGATCAGAAATTTAATTTTTGAGTTCCTTTAGTACCCTAAGATGCATACCATCTGGTCCAGGTGATTTCCTACTCTTTAGTTTGTCAATCTGGCCTACTACATCTTCCCGGTTCACAGTGATTTGGTTTAGTTTGACTGACTCATCACCCTTGAAAACCATCTCTAGAACTGGTATCTCCCTAACATCCTCAATAGTAAACACGGAAGCAAAGAATTCATTTAGTCTTTCTGCAATGGCCTTATCTTCCCTAAGAGCCCCTATAACCCCTCGGTCATCTAATGGTCCAACCAACTCCCTCACAGGTTTCTTGCTTCGGATACATTTAAAAAAGTTTTTATTATGAGTTTTTGCCTCTATGGCCAACTTCATTTCAAATTCTCTCTTTGCCTGTCTTATCAATGTTTTACACTTAACTTGACAATGCTTATGTTTTATCCTATTTTCTTCAGATGGATCCTTCTTCCAATTTTTGAAGGATTTGTTTTGGCTAAAATAGCCTCTTTCACCTCACCTTTTAACCATGACGGTAATCGTTTTGCCTTCTTTCCACCTTTCTTAATGTGTGGAATATCTCTGGACTGCACCTCTAGGATTGTATTTTTAAACAATACCTATGCTTGTTGAACACTTTTAACCTTTGCAGTTGCACCTTTCAGTTTTTTTCCAACTATTTTCCTCATTTTATCAAAGTTTCCCTTTTGAAAATCTAGTGTTAGAGCTGTAGATTTACTTCCCGTTATTAGTTTAAATTTTATCATGTTGTGATCACTATTGCCAAGTGGCCCCACCACTATTACCTCTCTCTCATGAAATCCTGCATTCCACTAAGAATTATATCTAAAATAGCTCCCGTTCTTGGTTCCTGAAGCAATTACTCCATGCAGCAGTCATTTATTACATGCAGGAACTTTATGTCTCTAGCAAGTCCTGATGTTACACTTACCCAGTCAACATTGGGGTAACTGAAATCTCCCATTATTATTGCACTGCCAAATTGGTTAGCTTCCCTGATTTCTCTTAGCATTTCATCATCTGTCTGACCATTTTGTCCAGGTGGACGGTAGTATTCTCCTATCACTAAACTTTTACCCAGCACACATGGGATTTCTATCCATATAGATTCTACTGAGCATTTAATCTCTTATATGATCTTTATCCTGTTGGACTCTATACCCTCCCTGACATAAAGTGCCTCACCCCCACCAAGTTGATCCTCCCTATCATTGTGATATAATTTGTACCCTGATATAGCACTGTCCCATTGGTTATCCTCCTTCCACCAAGTCTCTGTGATGCCAATTATGTCAATCTCATCATTTACTACTATACACTCTAACTCTCCCATTTAACTTCTTAGACTTCTGGCACTGGCATATAGACATTTCAAAGTGTGTTTTTTGTTTGTATTAATAACCTGCTTTTCAGTTGTTAGGGATAATTTGGAAATCATTAGCTTTGGTGATTTTTTACATATGGGGTGCATTTATCAGAACGATTGAAGAGGTTTATTCTTAGTATGCATTGCTTTTTCTTCCTTGTGCTGCTAGACTGTACTGATTTTGTGCCATGAAGAGCTGTAATACTTTTTTCCTGCAATACTTAAAAGAATATAACTTCCACATAAATACTCCATGTTTCGCTGTTCTGGATCCATGAACAAGAGCAACTGTATAATGATACTTCTTCATCATAGTTATATACTAATCAGGAAAAATATAAAATTAATGCTTTAATATAGCATAATTTTAAGTTTCTTACTCATGCTGAGGTCTGTCACATGAAACTGCTATTTATATATTACTCAGGAGATCCATCACCTCTCATACTCAGTCATCATCATGTACTCCCAACATAACAATGTAGTCTTCTTTTTTTGTAAATGAGGATAAGGTTATTTATGATAAGCTTGCTCATTAGCCACACATGTACAAGAAAGTGGACTTTGAAGGATCTTACTAGATTAACCATAGTGACCATGAGTTCACTCCAATTTGAATACATGCCTAACTTTCTTGTGTATGACATTATTGCCAGTTCCTATTTTCAGATGAAAAACCTCTCTTACCCCATAATTGATAGCTTTCAACTATCTATCCTATTTAGACTATAAGTATTAAGGTCATTTCCTTATTATATTTTTCTCTTTGGATGTGTCTCCTGGACTAGGAACCAAAGAGAGAACACATAGATTAAATTACTGTAAATGAAAACTTCCAGTTAATCAAGAAGAAGGTCAAGGTTAACCAGGAACAAGGCAGGTATGGCCTAATGCAACCTGATAATAAAGGTAAATGGTTAATATAGCATGAAAAGATCTCACTTTATCAATAATTGATGTGTGACATCACCAAAATATTATATAAGAATATGAATGACCTTTATAATTGTAGCATAGCTCTCTGCTTCAACGGCAGGGGAGAAGAAAAACTGATACTTCACGCATATCCAGCATAGCTCTCTGCTTCAACAGCAGGGGAGAAGAAAAAAGGATTCGCACTCACAAAGCGGGGAGTAGCTGGCTTGTTACGGCGGTTACTACCCCAAACCAAATAAGCCTGATACTTCACTTTCAATGCATATCCTGCTTCAACAGCAGGGGAGAAGAAAAACAACCAATAAGGGCTGAATAACACAGTCTGGGTAAAACAAATAAGCATGGGTGTAGCTTGCTTATTGCGGCGGTTACTTCCCCTACTACCCATAACTAATCAAGCTTGATATTTCACTTGGTTGCAGCTCCATCACTGCTCTCTACATTAATGGTGGGGGTGGAAGGGAAATAGAACCAAAGAGCTAAGAGAAACAGATAAGTATGAGAAAAAAATGTGAAGCTTGCTGGGCAGACTGGATGGGCCGTTTGGTCTTCTTCTGCCGTCATTTCTATGTTTCTATGTTTCTATGTTTCTATAAAAGCAAATGAGGAATCGTTTTGTGAATCCTCTTAATGCTGAGGGACTACCAAATAGCCCTCTTCATGCTAAGAAGTTTCAATCATCAGTCATTCAAAATATTATTGCTGTAATGTTACATATTTATGCTCTAAATCTATCTTGGTTTTTTATATTTTTTAATGTTTTTTTTATATATAATAAGAAATGTTTTGTATGCACTTATCTGTGTAATGTATCAAACACCAAGATCACGGAGACTTCATATCAAAATTTTTCTAAAAAATAAGTAGTTTTCAAAGGTAGTACCGCTTTACTGAGAAACAAACAGTCTTCAAAGTTAACCCGACATTACAATGTTTCAGAAGGATTGGAGCCTCATTTGCTTTTACCAGTGCTACAATTATGATGGTCATTCATATTTTTATATTTATTTAACTTCTTTTACTATACCGATACTCAAGACCAGGTCTTATCGTACCGGTTTACATTATAACATGGGGGAAACCAATTAACGTCTAAGTAGAAATGAAAGTTACATTAAAACAGGGAGCGTAAAACATGGATGTCGGAAGATAGGGCAGAATTAAACTATAACATTAATAAGTGATAGCTAATCAACAAAGACAATAAATTAACAAAAACAATAAATTAGTAATACAGAAACATGGATTATATAATATAATTTTGCTTTGCTTTGCTTTGCAAAATGGCGCCGGCCATATGGCCATATTGCCGTACAGCAAAATGGCGCCGGCCGTACGGCAACACAATTCGAGTGCAGGAGGTCGTTCCCGGACCCCCGCTGGACTTTTGGCAAGTCTTGTGGGGGTCAGGAGGCCCCCCCAAGCTGGCCAAAAGTCCCTGGGGGTCCAGCGGGGGTCCTGGAGCGATCTCCTATGCTCGTGACATCGGGGAACAGGAACCAAAATGGCGCCGGCGCCATTTTCTATCAACGCGCCCGACGCCCGAGAGTGGAAGATCACAACGGGACCCCCCACTGGACCCCAGGTAATTTAAGACATTTTGGGGGGGGGGTCGGGAGGGTGGGGGATTTATTTTAAAGGGTCGGGGTGGGTTTTAGGGATGTTTTAGTATGCCGGTTTTCCCTCCCTCCCCCGATTTACGATTTACACGATATTTATAAAAACAAATCCGCGACGATCCGATTCCCTCCCCCCCAGCCGAAATCGATCGTTAAGACAATCGATCACACGATACACATCTCTACAAAACACTCATCTGCTTAACATATAGTCACCTAACTAATCATTTTACACAACACTTACATATGTTCATACTGATGTTATCTGTTTTAACAACATTTCAAAACATATTTTAAAATTTTACATTATAATCTCTGCACAATTTTATCCCACTAATATATATTCCATATGCTACTAGTATTCCATTTTTATATCACTTCAAAATTTCAAGTTTGAATGCTTTACATTTTAATCTCTTTCACAGTTTAATCAACACAGTTTAACCATTTCAAACTTTAATCCCTATAAGGGCCACATGTTTCAATGCCCCCTCCCCCTCCTCAGTGGTTTCCTGAGGGGAATGTTTCTAAAACAATCTCCCAAATGGAATCTGACTGTCTCTTGAATCTTGTATATGAAGAAAACATAACTTTGTTTTTTCAGTTATTTAATTGTGGGACAATATGGCACCACTAACTACAAAAATCCAAAAGTAAAAAATATTTAATATCACTAACCATCTATTAAATGTATACATCTTCACAACAAAGGATTTTTTATACTCATAGTGGCTTCTTGTGAATTCATTTACATGATTATATCCGTGAGTTGGATTGTATTAGACATAATATAATATCTTTTAACGAGTGTGGATGTGGATGGATGAATGAATGAATTTAAATGTAATGATATAACTCAGTTTATGAGAGTTTTGTAATAAAGATGTTTTGATATTCAATGTTTGTCTGATATTCCCTCTGATGGAATAATATGCAATATATGTAAAGACGTAATATGGTGTATGGTGTATTGGAGCTCTTTATAGACTGTACATTATAAAATATTGGGTACCCATTATTAAGATACCTTCAATACAAGCATTACCTTCTGAAGAGAATTCCTTTATTACTTTAACCCTTCACTTCTGGTGACTTAGGGGGACACACAACAGTCCCCAGGGCTACTGTGTCCCCCCCCCCCCCCCCGTCCCCCCAAGATCTTTTTTATCTCTCTCTAACACAGTCCAAAACTCCACAGTAGGCCTCTGGGGTGCTGGGCTTATTCTGACAAGGAGGAGGACAAGCCTCTGGTGCCCTAAGTTCACGAGAGTGGGAGCCCTGGAAGAGTTTCTCATGGTCCATAATTGCTATTTTAGTTGTACTCATTCCCAGTTGTCTAAGATGGTATGTCCATGAATCTGAAAGTAGCAGCTGGTCACTGAAGTGGTGATGAAATAAAAGCTTACTATAATTTAGGTAATCTTAGATTCCAAAATCACAAAAAAGAAGCTCATAATTCAAAGGAAAACTACAAGTGCCTTAGTCCATTTTTTCCAATCACTGAGTCAACGTCCTTTTCTGGTGACAGGAAAAGTAGGGAAATTCTTTGGGTGAGTAGGAAATTGTGGTAAAAGGGTCCTCCCAACAAAAAGTTTAGAAAAACAATCTATTCAAATCAATTGTCTTTTCTGGCAACTGCAGTCCCCACTTAGACTGAACATGAAGTAAAGCAGAACCCTATCCTATTCTTCTCAGGTATCGATGATGTCTTTTCTGAGCTCGGAGCAGGTCAAGAAAAAAAAAACCTCTCTTCTCATCTCCTTTCAATGGCAGGTTCCTTCTAGGTTTGTGAGGGCAGTAGTAAGTGTTGCGCCTCCGACCCGCAGACCCCCGCGGGCCGGCTCCCCACTTACTGCGGGTTGCCTCGCGGCAGCAGCGGCATCCGTGAGGCCTGCTTGGGCCTGGCTGGCTTCTCTTCGCGGTGCTGCCTTCACGAGGGAGACGCCGCCGACGTCCTCTGGTTCCGCCCCTCTAGGCACGCACGTGCGCTGGGGCACAGCTTTTAAAGGGACCAGTGCTGGAACCTGCGGCTCCACCCCCAAAGGATGTCAGATGCCAGCAGGAATTTAAGCCCTGCAGCCAGTCCTGTTCCTTGCCTTGCAACAAGGTTCTCTCTGTTCCAGAGGTTGCTAGTTGCTGTTCCTGGTTCCTGACTTTGGCTCATCCACTGGCTTCTGACTTCGGCCCGTCCACTGGCTTCTGACTTCAGCTTCATCCCTGGCTTCTGACTTCAGCTTCACCCCTGGCTTCTGACTTCAGCTTCTGTTCCTGGTCCGTGACTTCAACTTGCCCTCGGTGTCCTGTCCGCTACATCCAGGAGGCCTCGCCTAAGTCCAAGCGGCTCGGGTCCTCATGGGCTCCTCCTGGGGAGACCTCAGGCTTCCAGTGGTGAAGTTCCAGTTGGCCTCCTGGCTTCAGCTTTGGTACTCCTCAGGATCCCTGGGGTCCTCTTCAAGACTCACGCACAGGAGACCGCACGTAAGTCCAAGCAGCCTGGGTCCTCAAGGGCTCCTCCCGGGGGGACCTTGGCTTCCAGTGGTGAAGATTCAACTGGTCTCCTGCCACGTACCGCCTCCCAGGTTCGATCTCCACTGTGGGTCCTCACACAGTGCACCATCACCTGTCCGAGCCGGCTCAAGGGTCCATGAAATCTAAATCCAACAGTAAGAATACTATGTCACAGGGGCCAGCACCATCTTGTGCTCCTACCATGTGACAGGGGCCAACCAATGGCACTGGTAGCCCCTGTGGCATAGTAAGGGCAAAGGCTATTGGCGCCATTTTGAATACTGGCAGCCGATGGCCTGAGTGCAGGAAATCGCTCCAGGACACCTGCTGGACCACCAGGGACTTTTGGCAAGTCTTGGAGGGCTCAGGAGGGTGGAGGGTTGTAGTTAATTACATTTAAAGGGTTGGGATGTGTTTTTTCTTTTTGTTTTTCCAACTTTAATGGAAAACGAATACCAAATGCAACTAATGGATGAATCGGATTTCCCCCTATGAAAAAGGATGCAATGGATTTGGGTCCCAGCGCAACAAATACTGAATAGCAATGTATCTTTTCCCTCTGCACATCCCTAGAGGATCATATTATTCAAAGATACTACGTAAAACTGAGCACTTGAGTCAAATAGATGTCTGATTTGACCTGAATTCTAAGGATAGTGTACACAGAACATGAGAAGAGACCATCATTATTTATCTTCCTTCAGAGGTGGAGCTGTCTCAGTATTATACAAGATTCAAATAACCTCCTCTTCCTTGCCATATCTAGAATATCTCTCCCAACCCTCACAGAGGATTCAGAAACCCAGGGTCTCTGAGACACTCAGTTTCCCCAACTTTGAAGCATCCTGAGTATCCATCCCCATTCCCACAGATAAGTCTGACATCCAGGATTCAGAATCCCAGGAATAATTTGATTACAGTGGGTTCTAGTAGAATAAGGGCTGTGATGAAGAAACACCACTCTACTCACTGTTACCCTTACATAATGCATTTTCTGCATTGGAAATGAAGAAGTCCAAATAACATAATATGAAATGATGCCTGAAAGAGAAGCAGTCACCCAATGCACCCATAATTCCTTCAACATGATCAATTGTCATAAAAGAAATCTGCTTCTGCTGGGATATTCAATCATTTATTTATTTATTTATTTATGTATTTATTTATTTATAGCTGTTTTATACCGGTATTAGTAGTTACATCATACCGGTTTACATCATAACTGCAGGTTGAAATTACATTAAACAGGTGCAGGGTATGGGACTAGAAGGAACAGAGCGATAGCTAGGAGCTAGTAAACAAATGCAAAAACAAGTGCAAAAATAGGTAAACAATGTAAACAATGTAACAAGTGGCAAAACCTGGTAAACAAAGTGACCTAACTTTATACATAGGCTCCGGTCAAGTATTGTTGCAGCAAGGAATAAGAGTGCGAGGATCTATTCAGGGTAGGCCTGTTTAAAGAGCCAAGTCTTTAATTTAGATCTGAATTTGATGGTGCAAGGCTCAAGATGGAGGTTCGAGGGTAGTGAGTTCCAGAGGGTAGGACCAGCAATGGAGAGGACTCGATCCCTCGTGGATGTTAGGTGTGCCTTCTTGAGGGATGGCACATGGAGGGCACCTTTATTAGTTGCTCTGGTGGGGCGGTTAGAGAGTGTGAGGCGGAACGGCTCATCTAACCAATTGGAATTGTGTCTGAAGATAGATTTGTGAATGACAGAAAGGGTTTTATAATGGTTGTGTGAGGATATCGGGAGCCAGTGAAGGTCTTTAAGGATGGGAGTAATATGATCAGATTTGCGGGCATTGGAGATGGTCCTTGCTACCGCATTCTGTAGCATTTGAAGCGGTTTTATGGTGGAAAAGGGGAGCACTAGGAGAAGGGAGTTACAATAGTCCATTTTTGAAGAGAGGGTGGCCTGGATGACGGTATGGAAATCATTAGCATGGAGTAAGGGTTTTAGTTTTTTCATGACTTTGAGCTTAAAGAAACCTTCCTTGAGGATAGTGTTGATGTATTTTTTTAGGTTCAGTTGCTGGTCAATCTGAACACCAAGGTCACGTACATAGAGCTGGTCAGAAATGGAACTGTATGCCGGGTTGTTTGCAAGTGAGGGTTTAGGTGTTTGGTGTTGGGATATGAGAAGCAGTTCAGTTTTGGAGGTGTTTAAAGCAAGGTGGAGGTTTGTGAGTAGGGTATTAATGGCAGTTAGGCATTTCTCCCAGAGTTTTAGGGATTCGGATAGAGAGTCATGAATCGGTATGATGATTTGGACATCATCGGCATAAAGGTAGAATTTGAATAGGGTAGAGGAGAGGGAGGAACCTTGAGGAACACCATGGGAGAGGGCATAATGCATGGATTCAGCGTTGCCTATTTTGACTGAAAACTGTCTATTAGACAGGTAGGATTTAAACCATAGGAGGGCTGAACCTGAGATGCCTATGTCAGATAGGCGGGAAAGAAGGTGATTGTGGCTTATGGTATCAAACGCAGAGGAAATGTCGAGGAGGGCAAGGATGTAGCAGTGACCTTTGTCTATTCCCCTGATGATCATCAGAAGAACAATTTGCAAAATCATTTTGATGGTGACACAACAGTTAAATGCCTTCTAGGATCCTCAGCTAACTTAAAAGCAAACCAGGTGGTCAATGCAATTATAGATGAAAGTAAAAACTCTGATATCCATGTTATCATCCATCTGGAGACCAATGACCTTGCTAGAAATGGGGTCCATAAAGTACAGAAAGATTTCCAAAATCCATGGAAAAAGATTAGACATGTGACAAAGATTCTTGCCTTTCCAGAAGTATTACCTGTTCATGGAAAGGGAAAGGCAAGTTTATGCCATATAGAGAATTTCAATGCCTGGCTCAAAACCTGGTATACAGAATGCTGATTTCTATACATTGGAAGCTAGGGCCATCTTTTGGAGTAATAAAAGATTATATAGTAAGAATGGCCTACATTTGTCAATGGCAGGAAAGAGGATGCTAAGTGAAAAATTCAGATCATACATTATCAGGTATTTAAACTAGTGAGTGGGGGTGGCGGGAAGTAGCCAGTGAATTTAGCATTTCACCTCCAAGCAAAATAGGAAGAGGGAAGTGTAAGTAACAAAAGCAATCACTTCAAAAAAGCAGAAAAGATGGATATGAAGAGCAGCTGGAAACCAATGAATCCAAATGCTCATACATAGTTTGGGCAACAAAATCCCAGACTTGCAGGCCCTATTTGTAGAGGTGGGCTTGGACATTGTTGCTATTAAGGAGACCTGGTTCAATGATTCTCAGGACTGGGATATGGCCATTCTGGGTTATAACTTGCTAAGAAAGGACAGAGAGGACAGAAAAGGGGTAGGAGTAACTCTTTATGTCAAAAACAATATACAAGCAACTGAATTGCAAGAGACATGGGGTAGATAAGAAGCATTGTGGACCATCTTAAAAAAAGATGATGGTGTTTCCATTTTTACAGGTGTGATCTACAGGCCACCAACTCAAACAGAAGAACTGGACAGAGAACTCATTGAAGACATCCAAAAGGTGGGAAAGAATGGTAAAGTGTGGCTCAATGGAGATTTTAATCTGTCAGATGTGGATTGGAGTATCCCTTCTGTGGAATCTATGAGAAATAGAGAGATAGAAAGATGCCCTTCAAGGGGCTCTGCTCAAACAAATGATAATAGAATCCATGAGAGAAGGTGTAATACTCGATTTGATGCTCACTAATGGTGATAATGTCTCTAATGTTTGGATAGAAGCTCACCTGAGCATCAGTGATCATCAGACCGTATGGTTCAATTTTGCAAATATGACATAGAGAAGTCACAGGAGGACACAAGTTTTGAATTTCAAAAATACAGACTTTGTCAAAATGGGGATGTACCTGGAGGAAGAACTGGAAGACTGGGAGAAAATGGGTGAAGTGGAACAACAGTCAGTCAAGTGAAAAGGAGCTATTACAAAGGCAACAAATCTATATGTTAGAAAAGTAAACAAGAGTAAGAGGAAAAAGAAACTGATCTGGTTCTCTAAGGAGGTAGCTAAAACAGTAAAGGCAAAAAGAGCAGTGTTCAAGAAGTATAAAGAATTAAAAAAAAGGAACACAGGGAAGAATATCTGTTAAAACTGAGGGAAGAAAGAAATAATAAAAACAAAATGTCAAGCAGAAGAAAGGATGGCCAAAGAGGTAAAGCAAGGAGATAAATCATTTTTCAGATATATCAGTGAAAGAAGGGAGGTCTGAAGTGCTACAGTGAAACTGAAAATGTGTACAGAGTGACAAAGAAATGGCAGAAATATTAAACAAATACTTGTTGGTATTCACTAAAGAAGACCCTGGAGAAGGACCGTAGTGGGTTAACAAGACCATAGATGGGGATGGAGTAGTTGAAACTCCATTTACAGAAGAGAATGTTTGGGAGGAGCTAGGCAAACTAAAAGTAGACAAGGCAATGGGGCCAGATGAGATACATCCCAGGATACTGAGAGAGCTCAGAGATGTGCTGGTGGGTCTGCTGAAGGACCTGTTCAATAGATCCCTGGAAACGAGAGTGGTGCCACGGGATTGGATAAGAATGGTGGTAGTCTCACTTAACAAGAGTGGGAGCAGAGAGGAGGCCAGAAACTACAGGCCAGTTAGCCTCACTTTGGTGGTGGAAAAACTAATGGAGACTCTGCTGAAGGAAAGGATACTGAACTATCTATAATCTGGTGGGTTGCTGGACCAGAGGCAGTAAGGGGTAGATTTAAAAAAAATGCGCGTTCGCGTACTTTTCTTGGCGCACCAGTCGCAAACAAAAGTACGCTGGATTTTAGTAGATACGCGCATAACCGCGCGTATCTTCTAAAATCCAGGATCGGTGCGTGCAAGGCTGCCGATTTTGGGCAGCCGGCGCGCGCCGAGCCGCACAGCCTGCCTCCGTTCCCTCCGAGGCCACTCCGAAATCGGAGCGGCCTCGGAGGGAACTCTCTTTCGCCCTCCCCTCACCTTCCCCTCCCTTCCTCTACCTAACCCACCCCCCCCCCCACACACCTTTGTCCACAGATTTACGCCTCCCGGAGGGAGAAGTAAATCCACGTGCGCCAGCGGGCCGCTGGCGCGCTGAGACGCAACCCGGGGCGGTTCCGGAGGGCGCGGCCACGCCCCCAGACCACCCCAGGCCGAAACCACGCCCCTGGGCCTGCCCCCGAAACGCCACGTCCCGCCCCCGAAACGCCGCGTTGATCGGCCCCGCCCCTGACACGCCCCCGACATTCCCCCGACAAAAAACCCTGGGACTTACGCGAGTCCCGGGGCTCTGCGTGCCGGCAGGCCTATGGAAAATAGGCGCGCCGGCGAGCAAGGCCCTGCTCGCATAAATCCGGGCGGATTTACATGAGCAGGGCTTTTAAAATCCGCCCCTAAGGATTCACTCAAGGGAAGGTCCTGTCTGAAAAATCTGATTGATATTTTTGATTGTGTGACTAGAGAATTGGATTGAGGAAGAGCGCTCAATGTGATTTACTTGTATTTCAGGAAAGCTTTTTATACGGTCCCGCATAGGAAGCTTGTAAATAAAATAAGAAGCTTGGGAGTGAATGCCAAGGTGGTGGTGTGGATTACAAACTGGTTGATGATAGGAGACAGAGTGTAATGGAAAATGGAACCTAGTCTGAAGAAATGACAGTGTTAAGTGGAGTGCAACAGGGTTTGGTTTTAGGACTAGTTCTGTTCAATATCTTTGTTAGCAACATTGCAGAAGGGATAGAAGGTAAAATATGTCTATTTGAGGATGAAATTAAGATCTACAATACAGTGGACATGCCTGAAGGAGCAGAGAGAATGAAAAGGTATTTAAGAAAGCTAAAAGAGTGATCAAAGATTTGGCAGCTGTGATTTATTGCCAAGAAGTGCAGATGCATGCATCTGGGGTGCAGTAATCCAAAAGAGCTGTATGTGATGGGGGGAGAAAAAAATGATGTGCATGGACCAAGAGAGGGATCTTGGGGTAATAGTGTCTGGAGATATGAAGATGGCGAAGCAATGTGACAAGGCGATAGCTAAAGCCAGATGAATGCAGGTCTGCATAGAGAGAGGAATAACCAATAAGAAAAAGGAGGTGATAATGCCCTTGTACATGTCCTTGGTGAGGCCTCACTTGGAGTACTGTGTTCAATTCTGGCATCCATATCTCAAAAAGAACAAAGTCAGAATGGAGGCAGTCCAGAGAAGAGCGACCAAAATGGTGTGAGATCTGTATGAAAAGACCTATGAAGAGAGGCTGAAGAATCTGAATATCTATTTATTTATTTGCTTATTTATTTGAGTGTTTTATATACCATCATTCCATCTGATAATCACTAGTACCCTGGAAGAGATGAGGTGCAGGAGAGATATGATACAGACCTTCAGATACCTGAAAGGTTTTAATGGTGCACTTTCGACAAACCTTTTCCGTTAGAAGAAAATCAACAGAACTAAAGATCACAAAATGAAACTCCAGGGAGGACGACTCAGAACCAACATCAGGAAATATTTCTTCATGGAGAGGGTGGTGGATGTCTGGAATGCCCTTCCGGAGGAAGTGGTGAAGATGAAAACAGTGAAAGAATTCAAAGAGGCATGGGATAACCCTATGGATCCCTAAAGGGTAGAGGATGGAAAAGAATGCATTGAGGATATCCACAATGCATATGCATGAGATGTATCTGCAAAACCTGCCTGGCTGGGTATCCTCTAGGACAGGTTTGTGAACCACTGGCCTAGATGATTGTTATTATATGTTCCAATCAAATTGATTGCTCAGAATTTAATTGAACTTTCAGTTAAGTTTCTGATTTAATATAAATTATTTTAAATTCAAAGTATAAGGAGTTATAAAATTAAAAATAAACTAATTTGTATGAAAACCTTCAAATACTACACTGAATTTGGCAAGAAATAATATAAACCTATAAAAAGTTGGTACCTTATAAAATCCAGGATAGAGCATATTTCTGCCAAAATTGCACTAACATAGCTAACATTCTACTGGCAGGACAGATTAAAAATTGACTTGCTGGGAATGCTAGCAGGAAGACCTGCATAGAAAAACATCCAGACAGAAAACCATTTTTCTTTTAAAGAATTGGCTTATTTGAACATTTATTCTTTCCATTAGTCTCAGTTTGCTTCAAGCAGTGATGGATGGGGCCAGCTCATCGGTTAGAGTTGTGCACTTGCACATGGATGACTTAGATTCAGTATTGACCTCTCATACCTTAGGCCAGAAGGGAATGGAAGATTTTCAGGGATGACCAACCCCATTGGTGATGTGGTGTACTGCATTTTTCTGTATTGCTTCTTGTTGTCTAATTAATAACATTTGTACAGCCTAGAGAGGAAGAAGCAGACTTAAAACAAAAACCATGACAACATTTTATAATCAGGGAGAATACATTTCAAACAACTCCATGTGGCCCCATATAGATGTGTATATGGGTGCATAGAGATCTACTACAGTATTTTATAACCTGCATGTATCTGCTTCGTGAAGATTATAAAATACTCATAATTCCAGCCTCCAACATATGGCATATGTTTCATTACCTGCGAATATCAGCAATGCATTGAAAACATGTACTTTTTATTCCCTCTATAAACATATGTGTAACTCTTAGCAAGGTTTTAACCCCAGGGACACACATAAGAACATAAGAAATTGCCATGCTGGGTCAGACCAAGGGTCCATCAAGTCCAGCATCCTGTTTCCAACAGAGGCCAAACCAGGCCACAAGAACCTGACAAGTACCCAAACATCAAGAAGATTCCATGCTACTGATGCCAGTAATAGCAGAGGCCATTCCCTAAGTCAACTTGATTAATAGCAGATAATGGACTTCTCCTCCAAGAACGTATCCAAACCTTTTTTAAACCCAGCTACACTAACTACACTAACTACTAAATTCCAGAGCTTAATTGTGCATTGAGTGAAAAATAGTTTTCTCCGATTAGTCTTAAATGTGCTATTTTCTACCTTCATGGAGTGCCCCCTAGTCCTTCTATTATCCAAAAGTATAAATAACTGATTCAGATCTACTTGTTCAAGACCTCTCATGATTTTAAAGATCTCTTTCATATCCCCCCCTCAGCCGACTCTTCTCCAAGCTGAATAGCCCTAACCTCTTCAGCCTTTCCTCATAGGGAAGCTGTTCTATCCCCTTTATCATTTTGTTTGCCCTTCTCTGTACTTTTCCATCGCAACTATATCTTTTTTGAGATGCGGCGACCAGAATTATACACAGTATTCAAGGAGTGATCTCACCATGGAGCGATATAGAGGCATTATGACATTTTCCTTTTATTAATCATTCCCTTCCAAATAATTACTAACATTCTGTTTGCTTGTTTGACTGCTGCAGCACACCGAGCCGACAATTTCAAAGTATTATCCACTATGATGCCTAGTAGGGATGTGCATTCATTTGCAACAAAATAGGAAATAGAGATGATATTTCCTATTCCATTGCATTTCGGGGGGGCGACAAAACGATAAGTAAACCCACAAAATTTTGTGTGGTTTTCTTATCGCTTTTTTTTGGGGGGGAGAAAGGGCACATTAAAAAAAAACCCCAAACCCACCCCAACCCTTCAAATTTAATTAATTGCAACCCCCCACCCTACCAACCCCCCAAGACTTGCCCAAACACCCCCCCCCCCACTTATCGAATGTCCCTGGTAGTCCAGTAGGGTCCTGGGAGCGATCTCCCCGTCTCAAGCCGTCGGCTGCCACTAATCAAAATGGCGCTAATGGCCCTTTGCCCTTACCATGTGTCAGGGGCTATCAGTGCTATTGGTCAGCCCTTGTCACATGGTAGAAGCAATAGATGGCCCACACCATTTTTTAAGATGGTGCCAGCTGCCAGAAAATATCTCTGAGTATTACTGGCATGTCCATGAGATAAATTTTTATATGAGTTGATGTGATGATAAATTTGTAATAGCTTTTGTATTATGTGGAAGTTATATATGAACAAATAAAGTTGTGAATCATTTAGTAATGTGAATTAATATGGAGTTATATAAAAGATGCATTTGAGATATTGTTATTACTGATTGTACACTTTAACAAATAATTGTTGTAGTGTTCCCTTTATATTTATAAAGAGCATTAAATAGTGTTCAACCATCCAATCCAGACCCTCGAGATGGGAGGGACTGAGGGGATGGATGGCTTCTTCTAAATTGTGATCTATCCTGGGACAATGACATCTGGTGGCCACACCGGAGGGTGGGGGGGGGGGGTGTCTGTCACATATACATGTATATTTTATGCATGAAGAAAACAGAATTTCTTTACGTAAAACCCTGACTTATATGAGGAAGTAGGTATATTTTTAAAAAGGTGCATAATTTAACAGTTTAGGCACTCCATCTCATTGAGACTCTCCTAGTACTACACCCTGAACTCCCAGTCCATCCAGATTTCCCATTCAACAACAGCAGACAACAGATGATCCTTATAACAATTGCCTTAGATAATTAGCAGGTATAAAAGTTGCCTAATGTAGTCAAGTAAATTTCTTATAACATGTTGCCCAGGTAGAGAGTCCATCAAGCTAGGTGGAGAGAACCTTGCCAAAATCTCATCTTGGAGTGAGTTTCCTCACTCTGAAAGCCATCAAATCTTTACAAGAGACCACTGCTCTGTTCGTAGGTGTCACCGAGAATGTCAAAGTGGCCCCTAAACCCCTACACTCTTACCTAATCCCCACCTCGAGTTAATAGGTGGGCCTACTATAGAGATAAAAATACCTACCTGTGGGCCATGACATTATGGCCAGTCTCTCTCTCTCTCTCTCTCTCTCAATTCACCTGAAATAGGCCTTACAGGAGACATTGCAAAGGGTGATGAAACCTTACTCCACAGCAGCTAACACAATTCAAAGAGGTGTAGTTAAAATTGGTGTTATGGCTGTGCGATAGCTCTTCACAGACAGGCTAACCCAGCCCACTCTCTACCCTAACTCCTATTTTCTGAATTTGCATCATACCATACGATATGGTGCGATCACATGCGTTAATGGGGCTTTTCACATGCGATAAGCCCTTAACACATGCAAAAACGCCTTATCGCATTTTGATAAATGACCCCCTTAGTTTTGTGGTTTGACCAAATGTTAGTGTTGATGAAGACAAGGTCAAGTGTATGACCTGCTTTGTGTATTGGGGCATTGATAATTTGACTGAGCCCCAGTGATGATAGTGCATCCATGATAGAGGTACAGGCAGGAGAGAAGGGGGTAATGTCTATGTGTAGGTTGAAGTCACCAAGAATAATTATGGGTTTGTTGATTGATATTTTGGTCAGGAAAAATTCAATAAGTGAGGAGCAATTTTTATCTAGAGCATTGAGGGGGCAGTATACCAGACAAATTTGTAGATGTGGAGAATTAAATAGAGCAATTTCTAGTGGAAATCAATTGCTTGTTATGATTAATTTCATCTGTAAGTTTTTTTTGATGATTAGCATAAGACCTCCACCTTTCTTTTTAGGTCTGGGAATTGAAAAAGTTCTGTAGGTAAAGCTATTCATTTGGTTAATTATTACTGTATCAGTGTTTTTTGCCCATGTTTCTGTGATGGCTATGAAATCTGGTTTTTCATCATGGAGAAGGTCATTGACGATTGGTATTTTTTTAATTATAGATTGAGCATTAAAGAGTAGGAAAGAGTAGGAAAGAGTAGGAAGAGAGTAGGAAGAGAGTAGGAAAGAGTAGGAAGAGTAGGAAAAACCTTTTTGGCTTTTTCGCTAAAATTGAAAAGCTGTTAAATATAGGGGATAAGACCCTATATTTAAGTAGCTGCTGAGTAGCTGCTGAGAGATTTGTTGTTGTGTGCAATGGTTGACAGATGATGTTTGGGTTTTATTTTTGTTTTTGTTTCTCTGTCTTTTGAATTGTTGTTGTGAGTGTTTGGGTCATTTCTGTTGATCTTATGGTCTTTGGGGGTTGATGGTTTGGCATTCTTCGTTCATTCAGGAGTTAACAATAGATATCAAGAGATTGAGAATGTGTACTGCTAGCACTGCGGTTTGCACGAAGGGGTGCACAAAGAGGAGTGCCCCTTTGTTGTGCCCATTTGGCGTGCGACACACGGTGTGCAGCGCCTGGTGGTGTTGCTCTGTTTGCGCTCCAGCGCGGATGACTTTGAGCTAGTGGGCGGGGCTCCTGATCACGGGCCTCCCACTCTCTCTCTGATGTTTTTTGTTTTAAAAAAAAAAAAAGGCTCCTGCCTTTTTCTCTTACTTCCCTTTTTTATGGGCTGCAGTTGGTTGATAGTGGGTGAGTTTCTTTTCTTTTGCCTGGTGGTGTCGCTCTTTTTGCACTCCGGCGCAGATGACATTGAGCTAGTGGGCGGGGCTCCTGATCATGGGCCTGCTGCTCTCTCTGATGTTTTTTGTTTTCAAAAAGGGCTCCTGCCTTTTTCTCTTACTTTCCTTTCCAACCGGGCTGCAGTCGTTGATGGTGGGTGGGTTTCTTTTCTTTTGCCTCGTGGTGTTGCTCTTTTTGCGCTCTGACATGGATGACATTGAGCTAGTGGGTGGGGCTCCCGATCATGGGCCTCCCACTCTCTCTCTGATGTTTTTTGTTTTAAAAAAAAAAAGGCTCCTGCCTTTTTCTCTTACTTCCCTTTCTTACCGAGCTGCAGTCGGTTGATGGTGGGTGGGTTTCTTTTCTTTTGCCTGGTGGTGTTGCTCTTTTTGCGCTCCGATGCAGATGACGTTGAACTAGTGGGCGGAGCTCCCACTATTATTAGGCATATGATGATGTTTTAACTTCTGTACATTTATACAAGAGTAACCAAATAGTTGGACAGCTATTTAACCAACCACATTATTAGATTATTCAGTATCTTCACATCTGTTTTATGATAAATAAGTACATATGTTTTATACCACTAGCTACAGCAATAGGATGAGTTCACTCCTGTTGGTAAACAGAGCTTTTGGTTGGCAAACATTATCCAGGTATCATCTTTAATTGCTAGATTACCCAGCAGGAATTAATCCTTGAATTTGTGAAATTGTAAATAGCATCAAATGTGGGTCACAATTTTGTAAGATGGTATTATTTTCTTGAATTAGCTGATCTAATCTGATTCCTGGTTAGAAAGTCATTGATGAATACATGTTTTATATTAAACTGCTACTATAATTAAATCTCAGGATTTAGATGTCATCCTAAATCTCTTTTGCTCCATTCTTTTGGTTGACTACTAGACTAGCTGAAGATTCCATAGTAATAATTATCTTGTAGTTCACAGTTTCTTATCATTTATTATGGTCTGTCTAGAAGATTTCCATTAATAGTATTGTGACTTTATAACAGATTTTGAGGTCTATGCAAAATGTTTTAGCATGCATGTTAAGACCATTTGCCTATGCTAAAAATAGTGCCCCACACAATAAACTGGAGTCAGCAAATGATTAAATGTGTTAACTGAAATGAGCATGTCCATGCATGCAAATGAAGGAACATCATATGCAAGTAAGACATTAGCATATGCGAAGTAAATAGTGTTATATGTACTAGCTGTCACAAAACACCTAAGGGCTACTCCTAATACCCTCTCAGAGTTAACCTTGTAATATCTTGAGGGCCCTGCCCAGCATGGCTCAGGTCTGCCTGCACCCATGCATGCATATAGTCCTACATTAGTAGATCCCACCCACCAACTAAGTTCCTGCAAGCCTCTGGGCAAGTACTCTTCTCCCTGGAGGTTTTCTGTCACAGAAACTCCACAAACCTGGAGTCTTACAGTTCCCAGAAAAATACTAATGGAGCACATTTCCAAAACACCAAGAAAGTCCAGCATCTCACTGGGATACCAATCAGTCACAAACAGAGCAAATAAACTAAATAGTTCATTATTAAACAGAACAGTGAATGTTAATGACTGTACATAAATCTGCTTTACAACAGGCGAGGGAATGTAAATAAAGATATCACAATAAATACATAAATGAATTAATAAATACATTGATAGCTAGTTAACTGAGTCTAAATGTAGACTAAACATGACCTCTGCTTCAATCACAGCTCTCCAACTGCCACTATAGACTAGAACATTCTAGATGATTGATTGATTTATGTATTAAAACATTTATTTTCCACTTATAACAACACAGCTGAAGCTAGTTCTCTGTAATCTGTGTCTGAAAAACCAATATGAGTACAAAGAACAACAATAGCTCTAACTAATGCCATCCTAACTGTAATAACTTTCTAGCCAATGGCACAGTAGGACATTACAGTCTTACAGCTTCCCTGAGGATACTGGGAGATTATGCTGTCCAAGCTTCATTCTGAATACATCAGGTATTCCAAGCCTCTCTTTGAATTGCAGCATAAAGATCAAATACCAGCAGCAGGTTCTGTCTCTGAGGAAAAGCACCAAGTCTAAAGCAAAACAAAAAATCTAAATGTACTCCAAACCCCTTGGTTGCCACATTAAAGCTTGAAAATGTAATACTTGCTTTGAAAGAAATACAAACTTTTAATATGCACACTACTAAAAGGATTCAGCTATCATCAAGCATTGTACACTCCACAATGTAGAAGGCATAGTAGTTTTACTCTAATGCATGGTCATTCCACAAATTACTATCAAATGGCATCGTTGTAATGATCTTTGCTGTCCTTGATGGCCTTTTAGCCTTGGAAGCGTCTACTTTCCTTTCATACCACCTGCTAAGATCATGCTCTCATCAAGCACAAGCACAGAATTTGGGCTATAAGCTTAAGGTAAACCTTTTTGGCTTTTTCGCTAAAATTGAAAAGCTGTTAAATATAGGGGATAAGACCCAACTATTTGACCCCACTGGGACACAATGACTTGACAACCTTTGCCAAAGCAGGAGGATTAAATCTCCTTAAAAAAAACTGTCTGAGATATGATTCATCCATTCAAAGTCCTTTGCAAGCACTCTGAGGCCAATATTTAAAAAACTGAACAACAGAAAACTTACCCAGCTAAAGTTAACCGGATAAGTAATCAGATATATTCAGTGAGATAATAACCTAATCTATATCCCCATATAAAGTTATCTGGGTAAACCTACCCAGCCAACTTGGAAAGCTAACTAGCTAGTAGGATCATTCATCAAAATGCATTATGGAGTTACTGTACACAGTAGTTATCAATGTGCAGCGTGAATGCTAATTTTACAAATTTATTCAAAGGGGCGGGATTGGGGAGGGGTTTGGGAGGGATCAATTAAAATGAGGAGCATTATTGCACTGTGTAATAGTATAATGCACATCTTTAATGCTGGAAATAACTACACCATTTTTCCTGGTGTTAAGCTGTCTGATATGCCTGAAACAGCCAAATCACAATTTGTGATAAATATCACAAATTCTGTTTTGGACATTTTTGCCCATGGGAAGAGGGAAAGGGGAGAGGGAGTGGATTTGAGTGGGGAAAGAGAGCGAGAGTCTCTAGGGTGACATGCATAGTAGTCAACTATTTATACTGCTATAAGAGGGCCAGCTAGTAACTCAAGGTGAGGATTTGGTGGTGGTCTAGGATTTTGGGGCCAGTTTTACATGTAGAGTGAGAAGTACGAACAGCACAGTAGACCTCAGTGAAGATTTGACATGATTTGGAGTGAGGAAAGTCACACAAAGAAGTGATTTCTACAATTTTCTCTCACCCTAGCTTAATGGACTCTCTATCAGGGTACTATCATGCTAGGGTGAGAGCACATTGAAGTAATCTCATCTTAGTCTGACTTTCCTCACTCCAAATCATGTCAAATCTTCACTGAGGTTTACTGTGGTGTTCATATGTCTCACTCTGCATGTAAAACTGGCCCCAAAACCCTAGCCCACCACCAGGTAGCAAAGTACAAATATCACAGGGTGCGAAAACCTTAACACATGTTGCGATAAACTACCTATGTGAAGTGATAAGATATGGTGTGGTAACTTTGAAATGATCATATCCATGCCCCTTTTCCTTATCGCGGGCATTATTCATATGAAAAGTATTGCATTTTGATGAATCTAGGGGTAGATTTGAAAATCCGGGCACTTTTCCAGGTTACCAGTAAGCCCTGGGATCATATAGGTTAATGCAGTTAGAGAAAGATAATTATTGGGAGGATCCATTCATTGTGGGCTGCAATGGATATCCCCTGCAGGAGCTTCTACAGCAGAGCTCTGCAAAGTGCTCTGGGGGCAGTTTTAGTTGAAAGTCAGAGAGAGAGAGAGAGGTTGGTGTTTTCTTGCATTGTATTTTGGGCCACCTGGAGCCTTGGTAGCCATCTGAGATCCTCCAGGTTGGGTCTGGTCATTTCTGAAGTCCTCTTCTTCAGAGGTACTGAGCATGTCCAGGGAATAATTTGGAACTCTGGACAATTTGCTTGGTAGGAGTCCTGCTAAAACCTGGGCCTTTCCGAGACACAGGGACTGGGGAACCCGGTGTTGAATACGCCCAGAGTTAGGGAAGACCTGCCAATCTGAGGTGGTGACCCGCTGCAAGGGTGATCCGGTGTTATTTATTTTTTTGGTACAGAAAGTGTTTTTTGGGATGAAGTGTTTTCTGTCACTCTTCCTACCCATCAGTGGACCTGTGAAACCTGCAGTTTGATTCCACCAGGGATCCCATCAAGATTTAGGACATCTAACCTTGAGTAAGAAATCATCTTTAAAAAGAGAGGACACCCATTCGGAGTCTTCACAAAACCCTGGGGAGAGAGAGATAAATTCAATCTCTGTGCAGAGATAGATTTTTGCCATCTGGGAAGGATTTCCTGCCCACTCAAGGGGACTTAACCAAACGGGACCACTGCTTAGCCTAATCCAGAAGGCTGGTTGGATTCCCAGCCTTGTTAAGAGACTCTTGCACAGATATAAGACAAAGAATTGTAAAATCAAGCAAGAGAAAGAGAATGAACTGTGGAAATGGAGATTCATAATCATTATACCACTATTTCAGAGCTGATTGCTGTACAGTATTACTTTTGGACAACAACCCAGTGGTCCCTTGTGTTTTCTTTGGCACCCAGAACATAACACCCAGCACACAGTGTTTAGGAATTCACCTCACCCAGGGAATTCAGGAGAGGAAGTCAGCCACCCTGCACTGGGATCTGAGAAGTCTCCTTTCTTCCCCCACGCAAATGAATCCACACATTGGGAAGGGAAACAGAAGAGTTAGCCAGGGTCCCTGCCTCAAAGGGTTATAAAATCTTTTATGGCCTCCCCCGTGCTAGACTTGCACATGGGGGTGGGGTTACTCCCAGATAACGTTTACTTAACCAGTGATATTCAAAGTTATACAGCTAAATGCCTTTGAACATTGACCTCTCTGATTATGACCTGGACATGATGGGGTTTTTTTTAGATCAACAATCTATTTTGTTTGACTGCAGAAGTTTTTCAGAAAACTTTGAGGCCCTCCCAGATTATGTTCTACATGTGTTTACTGTTTCAGCCAGCACTCAATGGCCCACTTCCCTTTCTCCAATACCTCTAGATTGCATGCATCACCAAGGCAAAGGCTAATTCTAATCTCAACACTACAGAGTGCTATAAAAAGTGGGGGGGGGGGGTGATCAGATACCAGTATCCTCCAGAGTCAGAGCTGTCAGATTTCGCACCTGAGCATCAGTGGAATGGGCGTGCTAGGACTGGCTGAGGCATCAGCTAATGTCATTCTTTCTCCTACTTTCAAACATTCCTAGTGTCTGAATGATGTGTGAGAGTATGGATACAGAATTCTAGATGTGTGTGGCACAACATCCAGGATTATGCCCTCACATCCCTGCTTCAATTCATGTTAACATAGTAATATAGTAGGTAACAACAGAAAAAGACTAACTGTTTCCTCCAGTCTTCCCAATTAATCCTGTCTGTACTGCCAAGAATATATCCCAGCTGCCAGCTGCCAGCCATACAGCACAACTACTTGCTGGATATCCTCCTTATCTACAGTTTTTATCACTTCCTCCTTTATACTACACTCTTCTGGATAACTGAGTATGCAAGATTATTTTTGTAACCCTTTTCTTCTGAGGAGCATCTCATCTAAGGGCACACAAAATAATTTAGATTGTCCGGGGCTCTTTTTTTCTTTGCCACAGGTCTCCTCTACTTATAATACCCCAAGGGTAAGTTCTTTTCATGGGGGAAAGCAGATGCTTACGGCTCAGGTGGTAAGGTGACCTCCTTTCTGATGAGTAGCTGCTTAGTGTAATTCTGAGGCTGATCAGGATAATATGGGAAGGACACATGATTGGGTGTTCAAAATTAACTTTACTGATTTAGTGAAAAGGCAATCAGTGTCTAGGTGATATAAATGTCTGTACAAATGAGTGTCCCCTCTGTTTCTCTGTGTCTGTGCTGCACTCTGGGTTCCAGGGGAATTCCTAACTCCCTTTAAGAGAGAGAGATTAGTGGTCCTCTGTTACCGAAGGATCCCAAGCTGTGGCAGATTCCTGTTGAATCTTCACAGGCTTACCTGGATCCGGCAGACTTTACACCGTGACCCAACCTGTGCCTGTGTGCCATTCGAAGATCCTGTTGAGAGCCTTCACTGATGCTCCTCAAGCTTTTATTTGTGGTTTTCCTTCTTCTGAGCCTCCCAGAAGGGAAGGCATTAAATCGCTCGACATGAGAGAAGGGGTAAAAAACCTTCCCTCACCATAGATGGGGTATTTTACCCACTGTTTCAATATCTTCTGAGCTCACTGTCCCTGCAACCCTTCACTAATTTTGGAGAATTACTAACAGGGCTCAATGACCTGGTTTCTGGATCCAGGGGGGTTAATCTTTCCCCAGAGCTCCAGACTGTAATTCAAGAAACTATTCATTAACACAGTACAATCCTTAATGCATTCTCTTAATCTCTCTATAGTAGCACCTGACCTGGCAGGAAGCGCATAGGCAGGTCTTTTCTCAAAAATGTCTGTGGTGAAGCAGTAGGCTTCATCCAAATGAAAGAGACCCACTCCAATAGGACTCCTCTCTCATTTAACTCTCTTTTCTCACGCCTCATGAATCTCAACCTACTCCCCTAATTATAGCAGGGTCCACCCATTCAGCTACCTCATAGAGGAGGAGCTGTAAAATGGTTTTCCTTCTAGCTAGTTGTTTTTTTCTACAGGGATTATGTGACATCTAGTGGTCAACCCATAACCTGTAGGGGTGCCACATTTTCTTCACTACAAACATATTTTCCCTCCTTTTCTATGTCAACCATAAATTCAATCAGCCAGCAACAACAGCATGGCTGTTACTCTAACATATAGTCTTCTAGGATGGTCTATGGTCTTCCCAGCTGATGTGGGTAGTTTGCCACACAGACTTAGCTATATGAATGCCTCTGCTTCTGCTAGGACATCTATTTTTAGTGACTTACAGCCTGCTAGACACACTCATTTGCTAATTCTTCTAGTTTTTCACATTTGTAAATTAGTCAGTATTGAACTTCAAGAGGGCATGGAATCAGTACGATATTCTTAGTTGCAAAAGAAAAAAAGTGAAGAGACCTCAGAAGAATTAGCAGCTTGGTCTGTTTTGCAGGCTGAACTTTTCTCCTCATCTTCCTCTACTTTCTACCTTCTTGATGCATGTTTATAGTCTGGCTTTTCCTCTCCTGAAAGTCTCTTCTTTCTAGGGATGTGAATCATTTATCTGACGACTGAAAATATCGTCAGATATCGGGGGGGTCCCCAATAGCAATAGGAAACCCCACGATTAATTTAGTGGGTTTTCTTATCGTTATGGGGGGGGGGGGGGGAAGAAAGGACACAACCTAAAAACACAACCTGACCCTTTAAAATGATTTTGTTAGTATCCCCCCACACTCCGGACCCCCTCAAAATTTTTAAATACCTGGTGGTCCAGCGGGTGTCCCAGGAGCATTCTCCCACACTCAGGCTGTCGGCTGCCACTAATCAAAATGGCGCCGATAGCCCTTTGCTCTTACCATGTGACAGGGGCTATCAGTGCCATTGGTCGGCCCCTGTCACATGGTAGATGCACTGGATGGCCCGTGCCATTTTTAAAGATGGCACCGGCCATCCATTGCTCCTACCATGTAACAGGGACCGGCCAATGGCACGGATACCCTGTCACATGCTAAGGGCAAAGGGCCATCGGTGCCATTTTGTTTACTGGCAGCCGATGGCCCGAGTGCGGGAGAATGCTCCCATGACCCCCGCTGAACCACCAGGTATTTAAAAATTTTAAAGAGTCGGCTATATTTTTTGGTTATCGGCTCGGGCGCAGCCGATAAAAAAAACCCAATCGGACTGCAAGATAAAAATTTCACGATGTGAATCGGAACTGGAATCCGAACCGATACCGGTTCCGATTCACATCTCTAATTCTTTCACCTTTTCTTCTTGGGTCTAAATGCTCACCCACTTCTGCTCTCAACACTGAGAAGCAGCTCCATGTGTCAGGATCACTTTTATATAGTTTATCAGCAAGGGATAGTGAATTGAGGGAAGAGAACTGAGTATGCTTAGTTTAATGTGCACATACTAGTTATCTTTTCCAATAAAATGTAACATGCTCACGTTTTTTAGCCTTTGAATTTTTAGATTAACTTACACAATAATAGTGCAGACACACTATCAGCAAGATGTTTTACCATCCTCATGCTAAACCTGAGGCCCTCCCAGACCATTTCCTACCTGCATTTACAACCTCAGCTAGAGCTGCAGTGGTCCCTCTCTCAATCACCAATATCTTTAGATTGCTTGCACATGGCATCATCAAGACAAGGGCTGATCCTGGCCCCAAAACTATAGCCTGTTAAGCAACATTTTAATGAGCACATTTAAATTTTACTGGTTCACATGATAAAAAATGTTATTGCTTTGCATATTTTTAAGCTTTTCCTATTATTTCATCAACTAATTCATTGAAAAGGAAGTTACTGATCATGTACCCAATATTCCAGAAAAATTATATTTATTGTTTGCTCATATTCTAATTTACTTTCCAGTGTTACACATATTTTTTTCTTAAGTTGCAACCACCATTTTAATTACAGAAGCAGGAAGGGATAAAAAAAATAGGCGCAGTGAATGGTCTGCCTAGGGGTTCATAAATGAAGCAGTCTTATACTGTACCATAAGCTCATGAAAGTCAGAATGTGACAATATATTTATTCTGGTTGATATGTGTGACACCAAGAAAGGAATTGTTTTGCATCTCTCTTTGACAATGTAGAAGCAGTTCCAAAGCAGGGGAGTGCCTTGAATCAGTTCTAAATTGTCTGTCTTGTTACATTTTTTTTTTTTTTTTTTAAATCTGCAGTGTTGAGGCAAAGTGAGGCTATTTTTCTGTAACACAGCAGTGCTAAGAGAAATATCCATTTAATTCAGCTCTTGGGAAAACTGATGGAGTTGCCTTCGGGACCTGAGCAACATCCCAGTGTGTTCTTAGCAAATTTCTTTTAGCTAGAGGTGAATGAAAAGTTATGTGACATGAAAAAAGAGCAGGTAACTACTACTCAGTTCTTTCCGCCTGGGGGAGAGATGCAGTTTCTACAGTTGCTTACCAGTTGATTGGTGAATTCTTCACCTCTCCTGACCTATAAAGATAAGGGGGAGAAGAATCCTAAGGCTAATAACAACCATTTCTTTCACTGTAAAACTGTTTCTTTGTATTTGTTAAAGGCACAGACATTAGCATGAGGTTCATTTTGAAAGGAACTCGAATAGAATAAAGCCATGAAGCTGCAATTCGAATTATGATTTCTAAGACTTCACAGTTTAGAAAGGATAGATTAATTGTGCATTTTAATGTAATTTAATTTAAAACTTATGGTCTTCTTTTCCCATTTTCTGATTCAAAGTAGATAAGAGAATATGATTCAAACTGAATTAACAACAGTTCATAGCAGCCCATTGTACAATTCTTAACCTCCCACTCCTCCACTTTATCCCCCAAACCAAAACAATATTACAATAATCAATATATCATTTATACAGAACATAGCATCCTAATCCCTCCTCCCTTCATTCCCGGAACTAATACCACATTATTTAATTATTTGCTTACATTTGTTTATCACTTTATATTAAAAAGAGTGATTTAAAAAAGCAACACATTAAGATTAAAACAATCATTATATCAACAATCATCTTTTAAAATAACTACCCCTTTCTCAACATACACATCCGTCAACCCCCACATTAGTTCATAAAAAAGCATCAGTGCTCATTCTCAACCCATTTAAATTAATCAGTCCCATAAGTTCAATTTATGCACATTTATAAACAATATAGTACATAGAGTAATCCATAAAATACTCTGAGAAATTAATATATCATTTACTTTCTAGCTCTCTAAGGTTCAAGGATAAATCTACAAATTTAAAATCCATTATACCATGCCTAATCCCTAACCCCAATCCATATCACATAGTAAAGCTAGGTGTCATTGTTTACAACTCTTATCTGCCCCTTACATAATAAAACGTAAGAACATAAGAACATAAGAAATTGCCATGCTGGGTCAGACCAAGGGTCCATCATTCCCAGCATCCTGTTTCCAACAGAGGCCAAACCAGGCCACAAAAACCTGGCAATTATCCAAACACTAAGAAGATCCCATGCTACTGATGCAATTAATAGCAGTGGCTGTTCCCTAATTAAACATGATTAATAGCCATTAATGGACTTCTCCTCCAAGAACTTATCCAAACCTTTTTTGAACCCAGCTACACTAACTGCACTAACCACATCCTCTGGCAACAAATTCCAGAGCTTTATTGTGCGTTGAGTGAAAAAGAATTTTCTTCGATTAGTCTTAAAATGTGCTACTTGCTAACTTCATGGAATGCCCCCTAGTCCTTCTATTATTCGAAAGTGTAAATAACCGAGTCACATCTACTTGTTCAAGACCTCTCATGATCTTAAAGACCTCATAAATGCAGAACGTTACCCAGTCACCCTTAAAACCATTACCTAAATACTACCATGCCACTCTCCTCCCTATACCCTGGTGAGAGCATCTCTCTACTAAAGACTTGGCAGACATCTTGTAATGGGGAACTTTAATCAATCTGAAAGAAAACATAGGCCTTTAGCTGCCACCAAAAGGTGAAATAATCAAGTTCTTCTCTCGGTTTTTTCAAACCCATCCCACTAAATGTTCTCTCCCTTGTCTGTATTCATTGCAGATCATGAAAGGATGGAATGCAAAGGCAAAATTGCTGGCTGGTGTAAGTTTTTTGCCTGGAATATACCAGATTAGCAGTTTAGCCAGATATCCAGGCCCTAATCCTCTCAAAGGCTGAGGTCAGGAGTCTCAATATTATCCCCAGGCCTACTGACAGGCTGGAGCCAAAGAAGGATGCTAAGGAATGTGGTCACCTTTTCCCATCTCCTATATCCTATATTGATCCCATATTTTAAGGTATTATTAATGGGACATTCTTAGAAGCCTGTCACAATTAACAGCAAGGTCATTTTTTCAGTTGTAACACTAACAAAGTATGCTTAAAGGCATTTTAAAAATTGAGAAACCTTACAGTATGTATAAATTGCCTACACTGTTGCTCCTCTCCTGATACCCTGTTACAAGGTCTAATACTTATTTTAAATCAGCTCTATCTTCTGTGTGCATAAACTCATACACTTAAAATCTCACTTAGGAAAGCAACTACTTGTTGAAAATATTTCCTCAGTCAGTACCCTAATGCAGCAATATATCACCTAAAGGAAAAAAATGCATCTAAACATTTGCATGTGCTTTTCATTGTACAGCGAGTTTAAGAAAATGTATCTTTACCAGTCAAAAAAATCGAGCTGGCATCACAAAATAGTTCTACACTAGGAACTGGAAAGACTGAATGGTTCATTTGTACATTCTTTAACCTCCCAAGGGCCACTATAAATTTCTTGTTTGGGTGACTATAAATTGTTATTTTCCTTTCAGCCAGTTAGAGTGTTCCATTCTTCCTAAGTCTCTTGCATTCTCTGCCGTGATTAATATTTATTATTCAGAAAATACAATAAATTTACTCAGAACTGTACAAGGAAAATGCATTAGAATACCAGACAGAACATAGTTATATAAAATAGCTTAAAAAGTCAGATTCAGGTCTCTGCCTACTGATATTCAGGCATGTGATGATAGCACAGAACTAAGTATTTAACAGCAAAGTGAATCCATGTGATTTATGACATTCACAGTGATAAGGAAGAGACTCTAAAGAGCTATGGAAGGGTTAGTAGAAGGTTGTGCTGAACTATTTATTTATTTATTTATTTATTTATTTATTTATTTATTTATTTATTTAGGTAGGTATCTACTTATCTTTTATTTACTTTTTGCATTTAGGCCTCACTGTTCTATCAAGGTAATCAAAGCAGGAGACAACACAAATTATATAAAATCATAATATTAAACTACTAAAGACAATCAACGCTGGTAGAGTTGCAGAAATCCACTGCTTATTCTTGGGATAAGCAGCTTGGAACCTATCTACCCCTTGAGATCCTGCATCAGACTACTGCTTGGACTTCAGACCCGCCTGACTGCCACGTGCCTACAACCCTAACTTCCATGGATCTCCTCTTCTACCACCAACAGAGACCTCACCTAAGTCCTACTGGCCCTAGCACCCAAAGGCTCAACCCGTGGGGAACGAGGGCTGGTATAGGAGAAGGTCCCGCTGTGTCTCTGTTTCATCTGGGCCCATCTACTGATGGTGGGAACCTGCAGGGCTCCTCCCTGCAGGTAGCGCTAATCTTGCCTTGGCCCAAGGGTCCACAAATGCAACAACATGCACATTTTATAAAATACCTACCTACCTCCCTCTGCATTTAAATCAGGGTTATTACGCGTACATGTTATATTTTTTTACATGCCTAAAATGAGGGACCTCAGTGTAGCGATGTGCTCTCCAGTTTCCAACCACAAAATTGTTTTCCTCTGCCAGATCCACTTTGCAGGGCTCTGCTTTTTGATTGCTGTTGAGCTGGTCCTATTTCAGATCTGTGTCTTAGGTTCCCTATTGAGTCACAACTAGGGATAATTAAGTATCTGGCATAAACATACTTGAAGTTTAGGCCTCCAAACTGAGCCCTATCTCCTCTTACTTCATCTGATTACACTTGAAGACTCAAGACTTTCTCGATTAGGCTTGTGTCCCCGTATTTCTCCTCAAGTCCATATTCTCCTGTCCAGAAGCATGCTCATTCAGACAATGCTCCCCACTCCTTTCTTTATTCCTGACAATAACCAGTAGGGTCTCTTAGAGGAAATATATTTACCTCATGCCAAGCCTCTGCTGACCCTGCTAAACCCAGGCAGCTTCCAGAGTTCCTCTCTTCAGCTTAACACCCTCAAAGTATGCAAGATGTCCTTTGTTATTAACTCTGATATCACCACACAGCCTGCCCTGTCCTGTCATGCTTGCAGTTTCAGTATTCAAGGCCCAACCAGAGTCACTTACAGTTGTTAGAGTTCTCATTCCATTGAGAACTCTGTTTGTCTCCAATTTCCTTTAGAGCAGCATGAGAACACCACAGTTTGTAATCCTCTCATCCTCAAAAGGTTGTAAATCTACTGTGCAAACCATCAGGAAAACTGATAGCTTACAGTCGCCTTGGAGTTTGCAGACACTCTATCATTGACTGCAGTGAGCTCCCTTCACCTCAGAGTTGGCACACCCCACTCTTCAATTTCACCTGTGTGCCAGAAGTCCCTGCCCTCCCTCACCTGGGACTCCTCCCTTAGAGCCCTCTGTCAATCATTACAGGTGAGCATTGCCCACAAAACCTCTAGGAACTAAAGTTTCCCCTATCACCTCTCTTCTTTCCTCCCCGAGGCATTTATACTCCATTACACCCAGTCTCCTGTGACTCTGTGGCCACTGTAAGGGCTGCAAAATGTGGCCCTTGCTGTCGATTTGACCGAGCCTGGCCAAATAGCTGCAGAGACCAGTGACCTTAAAAAATGTGTTTGGTGACAGTGGGATGGCGCTGAGTGTATTAGCCCTCACCCATTAGCCTATCCTGGGAAAGAATCCTTGGTTGCAGTGCGAGAGGCACATCTTTTCCTTCTGCGCCCTCCAAATCCCTTGCTGACCCACTCATTATGTTGAATAGGAGGAGGAAATGGGTAGCCCTGCAGCGCCACCTTTTTCTCCTCCCTTGCCAAGCCTGAGCATTGCACTTTAACCACATGATGCAAATGCAATGCTCAGGCCCAGAAGGGGAGGAGAAGAAGGAGGTGCTGGAGGTGCTGCAAGGATACCCGTCACCTCCTCTTGCTTAATTTAATGAGTGGGTGAGTGAGGGGATTGGGATGGTGAACAGGGAGTGACTCAGTGACTGAATTTACAAGGGATTGAATTTTCCAGGGTTTGGGAAGGAAAGATGGAGTGAACTTAGGATTGCAAGGGGAGGGAAGGACAGAGTAAATTGAGGATGCAGAAGAGAAGGAGTGAACTGAGCCAGGATCAGGGGGGGGGGGGGGGGGGGGAGGGAGGGATAGTGTGAACTAGGATTGGGGAAAAGGAAGGGCATGAATGAATCAAGGGAGAGAAAAGAGGGGCAGAGAGAACTGTGAATAGGAGCAAGGAAGGGAGGGAGGGAATGAACTGAAAATTGCACTGGGATGGAGGGATGGGGGGAACAGGAGTGGGGAGAGGGAGTGAACTGGGCATTGTAGGGGGGAGGAAGAGAGAGACGGGAATAGGGCAGGAGTGAATCAGGGTTTGTGAGGGGGTGGAAACCAGGATGAGTGAGGGGATGGGGTAGGGGGAGGAAGTGAAAGAGGGAGAGTGAGGGATCAAAGGGGCTTTGGAAAGGGAAAGAGGGTTGGGGATAAAGGGGATTGTGGAGCTGTGACTTCCTTCTTTCGTTATCCCATCCCAATATTCCCTCCTTTTCCTTCTCCTCCACCTCCATCCTTCATGCTCCCTCTATTCTCCTTCCCATCCTCATCCTAGTTTCCCTCCATCTCTTCCACCCCATCCACAATACTCCTTTGATTTTCATCTTCCCTTCCCCATTCCTTCCTCTTCCATCCCACCTCTAAACCCGTCTTTTTGCCCTCCCCCTCCTGTCCTCCCATTCCCAGACTGAATTCCCCATCCTCTCCTCCTTCTCTCTCTGACCTCTCTCTAGCCCTCCTGCCTAAGATTCCTTCTTCATTTCCCTCCTCCGAGTTCTCTTGCTATTCCTAAATCCCTTACCTTCCTTCCTCCTAAACCCGACACTAAAAACACTTTTTCCTCTAATAAGTAGCCAAATAAAGTAACTGGACACAGGCATGTAAGACAATGACTTTATTTTTATAAAGTTAAAAAAATACATTCTTTAAATTGAAACTATATGCCCAATTATTCAAATTTGCCACAGAAATTTGAAAAATCTGCCACAAATTTTGCCAACTCTTGCAACAAAATCTTGAAAATTCTGCTGCAGAAAACCAGAGGCTCTGCCTAAAATATACGAACATATGTTTATAAAAATGCTGAGAAAGTAGGCATTTTCTTGCATTGGAAATATTTGAGTATACTGAAACATATGTGCACACTTTTGAGCAGAAATACACTGTATTTCATAAAATGTTCACCTCCCACTGCACAGTTTATAAAATACTAGCATTAGTCTTCACAGATCTGATATTATCACTCCTTAGCCAGATAACTAGTGGCTTATCCGGCTAAGTGTCAGCGACTGTTGCACTTCCCAGCCACGGCAGGCCCACAGCCGGCTTCACTCACCCCCGACGCCGGGGCCCCAGACCTGGCTCGTCCTCTTTGGCAGTGGTAGGCAATCGCCTATGCACTCGCGCTCCATCTGTGTTCCCAGGCCTCTCCAGCACTGCTGCAGTCTCCTCCGGCCTCAGTCGGGTCTTCCCACGTGCATCGAGGGGAGACACTGCCTCTTCCTAGTCTTTGGCCTGTTTGCATTAGGCGCATACCTCCCTGGACTTTAAAAGGGTCGTGCCAGGAAAGCCTCCTATGGTCACATATGATGACGTCAACCAGTTTCTGTATATAAGGCAGGCCATGCTGCATAGACTTTGCCTTGGCAACAGGTCTCCACGCTTCCTGTTGTGTGCTTCATTGCTGCTTGTTCCAGTTCCTGTTCCAGAACCTGTTCCAGTACCTGATCCTGTTCCAGAACCGGTTCCAGTACCTGATCCTGTTCCAGCCCCAGTTCCTTCTTCCCTTCGGACGGACATCCCTGGCTTTGACTTCTTCTTGATCCTGACCTCATCTCCAGCCACCTGCCCTGACCTCTGCTTGATCCTTCACCATATCTCCAGTTGCCTGCTCTGATCTCTACTTGAACCTGACCATGTCTCCAGCCACCTGCCCTGACCTCTGCATGAACCTGACCATGTCTCCAGCTGCCTGCCCTGACTTCTGCTTGAACCTTCACCATATCTCCAGTTGCCTGCCCTGAACCCCACTTGAACCTGACCTTGTCTCCAGCTGCCTGCCCTGACTCTTGCTTGGACCTGGCCTTGTCTTCAGCTATCTGCCTGACTTGCAATCCGGACTTAACCTTGTCTCAAACCATTGCTTCCGCTTCAGTCTGTCCGGACTTTGGATCCTGTCTCTCCCTTTTGGGACCCTGAATCTCTGCTGCTTCCTGGCATCCTGCTTTGGACACTCTCTCTAGGATTAACCATGTGGAAGCTCACCTAAGTCCAGCCTGCCCCGGTACCCAAGGGCTCAACCTGCGGGGAATGAGGGCTGGTATTGGCGAAGCTCCAGTTGGCCTCTGCTTCCAGTTTGGCCTTGCCTCCAGACGGTGGGGACCCATGGGAGTTTCTCCCATGGGTGGCACCAACACGACCTCAAGCCAAGGGTCCACCTCCACAACAGCCACTAAATATCTGGTAATAATCATTGACCACCATCAGCCAGCTAAGTCCAACATGCACCATCTGCTAAGAAGATATCTGGATATCTAGTGGACGGGCAGTGGCTTGATCAGAGGGTTGCTACGTTTCAGCTAAGGGCTTGATTTACTAAGCATTTTTCCCATAGACACAGAATAGAAGAAAAGCCTTAGTGAATAAAGCCCTAAGTTAGTCAGATAAGAAGCGATATTCATACTTATCCCGTTAAGTTAACTGGATAAGTTATACCTGTCACAGAGTAGATCTAACTTAGCCAAAGATAACTTGTCCGTCTATGCAGTGGCAAACACAAGGACATTCAGCAGCATAGTCATACTGCTGAATAAACTATGTAAGTTAGCCGGATAAGTTTTATCCGGCTAACTTACTTAGCCATTTTCTGTTGAATACCTCTCTAAATGTCCACTTACACATGCAAATGATGTACTGTGATTAGGTCTGAAAGTTAGGCTCTATGTGTGTACTTTCCCTTCCAAAATTGGTGTAAAGTAAGTGGGAAATTGCCTTTAAATTTACACATGCTGTTATAAAATTACTTCCATAATGATCAAGTTCATAAATTGCTGGAAATAGCTGCATTTGTATGATTTCAGTGTAATTAATCCACATACTGGTGAGAACACATGATTACATTGTTAGAAAGGAATGAAAAGCACTTGGCTTTGTAGAGCACTTGTTAAAACTCTTTCTCAAAGTCAGACAGGAAAAAAGTGAGCCCATCTCTTGGGAACAATAGAAATCATCTTGGACTTGATGTAATAAGCTTTATTTTTTGCACTGGCAACCTCCCAAAAAACAAGACAGGTAGAAACTTTGTTACATTTTAGCAGAATCTTGGACCATACATTCATAGGATCTTTCATAATCTAGGCATTTCATAGGATCTGTGATAATCTAGGCATTTCTGATCGGCCTTTAGTCATGCTTCTATGGAAGCAGAGTGAGAAATCTTGCGTTTTGGCATGATGACCAGAAATGAGCATGCTGCTTGACCTAACCACATGGGCTTTCCACTGATGAAATCTTTTCTTCCCCCAACAAAAAGATATTTTCTGTGCCTTGGTCCTTGCTGCTTTAAGAAGTAGCAGATATCAAATCAGCAACCCTTTGGAGCTCAGGGAGCAGACCATCAGAATTTACCACAGGACTGGCTGATCTTGAAGCACCTTGGTAATAATTGTCTAGTTTACCTGGCAGGAGCAGTCTACATCACTGGAAGCTCCCAATTAGACCAGCCTTGGGTGTGTCCACGGACTGAAAGTTATAAATAAGGAGACCCGGTTTGATATACCCTCACTGGTCAACACAATCTTCTGAGGTCTTGCTGGTAGAAATGCTGTTCGACTGGCCCTTGATGCCTGCCTAACTGACTGCCGATCCACAACTGACTTCAGGTCCATGCCAGGTTCCTGATCCATGCCTAGGACCAAAGCCTTGCCCAACATGCACCAAAGTATCCTATAGATCGCCAAGTTCCACCCACGTCCTCAACCTATGGACCTCAACCTGTGGGAGCGGTCATGGCGTCAGGTGAACACACCTCCTGGGCACTGTGCATGGTGAGCTTGTTTCCCAAGCTGCTGCTTACCAAGACATCTGGCCTCCTCAGGACTCGGTTCTTGCCCTCCTCTGGAGGAAGCTCCACAACAACTGACAGCAGCCCAAAATAGAAATGAATTCTTTGGGAGATCTGCCCCCTGCAACACAGGGGAGCAGAGGGAGAAGAGTATGTACTTGTTCCGTGCTAACAGATATACTGACTGGTGACTGTCTTTTCTCAGTCTGCTTTAATTACCTGCAATGTTTCTACCCCCAAAGTAAAATGCAAGTCCTTGGGAACAACAAAGCTCACACAGTATGGAGTTGTTTGTTTAGCAAAGATAGAGTCAAGTGCGTTCCATCCACTGGATGTTTAAATCAACATCTCCATGACCTAGCATGGCAAGAACCTTGTGCCTGTGCCTAGGTGTAAAAACCAAGCACTGAGAAAACACATGTTTTATATATCTTGGTATGATCTTATATGTAATAAAATGGAACCTGTGTATTGAGAACAGTAATGGATCAGACATTGCATTGATGCATTTACAATGAGAAGGTATACTCAAACAAAGGAATCTGGGTCTGAGCCAATCACATTGAATATTTCACCCATTCAATTTAATTTTAAGCAAACTTAAAGATTTCAAAGACTCTTTCGTTATGGAAATAAATTTAGGAAACCATCACAAGAAAAAAGTCTGCCAATCTTTCTAAGCCAAAACATTTTCTCTGCAGCAGTTATCATCTCAGCTTTTGTCAGGGCAGAGACATTTAAATCTTTACATAAGAAAATAAGAACATAAGACTTGCCATACTGGGTCAGACCAAAGTATCCTGTTTCCAACACGGGCCAAGCCAGGTCACAGGTGCCTGACAAGATCCCATTGAACTTAAAAGCTAAAGATCATCATCTCTAACAAACCACCTAAACTTTCGGAATAGGTTATAGTTTGGCTGATAAGCACAACGAACAGTATGACACAGTAAATCTGAATTTTTGGACAACTTGTGATAAAGTTGCACCTGACAGTCTGCTGCCAAAGCTGAGAGCAGCAGGAGCTCAGAACACAGAAGGGAAGAAGATAAAATCCACAAGGCTGAAAAACAGAACTGCTGAGCAGTGGGAAGAGAAACAATGTCACATGCTGCAGATGGGATGAGTAGGATCCCACCAGGACCACTGTGTGGACTGTTCAGGATTTTAGATTTACATAATTTGCTGTGAGGAACAACCAGCCTTAGATTTACTTCATTTCCTGATATCACAAAAGGACAATGCAGCAAAATATCAACTCCTTGGATGTATGGAGTGTGAATTTTATAACTTACAAATTATACTAGGACTATTTTTACTGCCAAGATAATCAAATGATGAAATTTTCTGCTAAGCAAGGTGATGTCTTCATCATCACCAGACATCTTCAGAAGAATATTGGATCACATCCACAGAAGTTGGAAAGGACATAACGCATGGAGATCTTCCCTCGGCATGATCATTCACAACAGGCTGGATACGATTCAAGCAAGATGTATTTTTTCAGTCTAAAAACTGTTTGCTATGTGAAATTAAAGTCTGAACGATTTTGAAAAATCTACAGAGCAAGTTGATTTTGCTGGTATGGTCACCTGTTTTCTTTGCAAAATTAAAACAAACTCTTTTTAATTTTCTTTTAGTATTGATGGTCCTTTCCATGGGTAATACTTAATTCCTGAGTTATCACACTTTCACTTTCAGGCACAAAATTAAATTATTTTCAATTTTGCATACAAGGGAAGTTTTCAAATACCACACACAATTGCAAAGTATGTGGGCATTTATACCTTGTGTACATTGTAGCTGATTTTCAGAGAAACTACCTAGCTAGGTTGTTTTTCTTTGGGGGGGGGGGGAGGGGGGAGGGTTTAGACTAGCTAGCATAAATTACACATGCTAAAATAACTGCATACTTTACACATGCTATTTATGTGAGTAGCAGAGAGGCAATTAACCTACATACTAGCGGGAACATATGATTATGTTATTGAAGAGTGGAAATGAACAGCATTTGTCAACATGAAAAGATTCTGCTGTACAGAATAATAGCGCCAGTCTCAGGTTGATTAGTGGCCATTTTGAAAGGCTTGAGCTACAGGGAAGGAGCACCCGGGATTATTGCTGCTCCTGGAAGACCTCCAGACCCAGGCAGAGGTAAGGCTGAGCTTGGGGAAAGTTAGAAAGATCCTGGATGTTGCGCTGGAGGTGGACCCTTGGCCTGGCGCAGGATTGGTACGGCCCTCTGAGGGTTCCCAGAGGGCGCCTGCCGCCAGGAGGTGGAGCACATGAGGAGACAGAGGCTAGCTGGAGCTTCACCAGTAACACCAATAACCTTAGGTTGAGCCCTTGGATTCCCAGACTGCCTGGGCTTAAGTGAGCCTCCGAGGGTCTCTCGGAGAGGTAGCGGAGAGGTCTGCCCACCAAGAGCAAGGGTGCGTGGCTAATGGAAAACAGATGAGCTAGATCGGAACAGAGTGTACCGGAGACCACTGGAACAAAACAGGAACTAAAGGTCCTCTGGTCAGGATAGGCAGTGCCTAGTGGTCTAGCTTGTGGAAGGCCGCGGGCAGCATCAGAGCAGGCAGACCTCGTGGTCATAGGAGAAGCAAGGAGAGTATCCGTATGGAGCGCAAGGGTCAAAGCCAGGGTATCCATCTGAGGTGGTCAGGCAAAGCAAGGGTCAGTTCCAGGTATCAGTCCGAGCATGGTCAGTAGTAAGCAGAGGTCAGTTCCAGGTAACAGTCCGAGCGTGGTCAATAGCAAGCAGAGGTCAGTTCCAGGTATCAGTCTGAGTGTGGTCAATAGCAAGCAGAGGTCAGTTCCAGGCAGCATTCCAAACATGGTCAGACGCAAGCCGAGGTCAGTACCGAGTATCAGTCCGAGAAGGTACCACCTGGTAGCAGAACGTGGAACAGGAAACAGGAACAGACGTTGGAACACAAAGAGGACCACAGGAACACAGGAACACAGGAGCACTGGAAGATACAGGAACACAGGAATGCAGGAACACTAGAACAAGCAATGGAACAAGGAACGCAGGAATACTGGAACAAGCACAGGATCAAGGAATGCAGGAACACTGGAACAAGCACAGGATCAAGGAAACAGGAACACAGGACGGCAACTAGCTTCTCACGAATGAGACGACCCGTTTGCCAAGGCAAGGAACTGGAGCCTGAGCCCTGCCTTTTATGAAGGGCTCAGGTGATGTCATCATCGCGCGCCGCAGAGGAGTTTTCCACGCTTGGCCCTTTAAAGGGCTGGGCGATCCGCATGCATGCGCCTAGGAGCAGACCCAACGCCGAACCCAAACATGATGAACTGCGCAAAGTGGAAGGCCTGGAAGGGTCTGGAGACATCGTGGGATGCCATGGACGCAGGGGGCTGGCTGCGGCTGTGAGGGAGGATGGCCCGGGCCTCGCGGAGGGGAGCCCAAGGTAAGCAGGCCCGGCTATGGCACCAGCGTAGCCGGGAAGTGCAACACTGGAGGCTGGGGGTGCTTTTCTTTAAGCAGATTATGGAGGAAGGACCCAGAGACAGGCTTTGGTGGGCTTCAAAACGGAATGAAGGAAATACAGATTACATTTTATTCTTTTTTTTCTTTCATTTCCTTTTTAAAATGAAGGAAAACAAAATAGGAAATGCCATTTTTGATATTTTCTATTTTGTTTCAAACAATAGCAGTTCCCTAACAATCATGCCATTCTGTGGTGGAGTGCCTATTAGTGACAATTCTCATGTTTTTAACATTGTGTAAAGTTAACATCACCTTCACTTTCAGTCACAATGGATGCTGATAGCTGAGCCCTGGCAATATCATAAAAACATAAGAAATGCCATGCAGGGTCAGACCAATGGTCCATCAAGCCTAGCACTTTGTTTCCGATGCTAGCCAGTCCAAGGCAGGTATTCAGTTTTAGACATTAGTGAGTACATGTTAAATAGAGTATTAAAGAGATCCTATCACACTGTTCCACATGCACCCATTAAAGCTTATTTGCATATAATATAACTTCATTTAGCATAGTAACACAGTAAGATGATGGTAGAAAAAGACTAAGCTCAGTCTATAAATCAGTATCCAAAGTCCCTTCCCAGTGATAGGAAAGAAAAAACTCTTCTCCAAAAATAGACAAGGAGATGATGGTGAGAAAATTATCTCCCTCCTTCTTAAGGAAACAAAAATCTCCCCCAACAGTTCTTACTTTTGGGACACCACACACCCTACAGCCTACTTTAACTGGGCAGAGTGCAAAGCAGTACCCGGTATTCCGATGACTCTGCTGTAGCCGGGCATGGAACATTAGAGTCAAAATCAAGGCCCCTTCAGGTGGGAGTGGGATGAGTTGGAAGCTAGTTAGGAAAAATAACCAACTCTCTTAAAGTCAAATATACTCTCTATTCTCTTCTTCCACATGACAGAACCCTCTAGGTCTGTGAAAGCTCTAGCAGGTTTTCTGTGCCTGAAAATTCCCCCTGGTGCAGGCTGTGAGGTCTCTAAGGATCAACCAGAAAAAACTCTACTACTCTCCAAAAGTTATCTAGCTCCAACCAAAACCAACATCCAACCAAGGAGCACCTCCAATCACACTTTTGAATAGGTTCAGCCCAGCTTATATAGGGGGGGCTTGACCAATCCCAAAACAGGGGGAATGGCCAACATCTGGAGAGGATCCAAAAATGCAAAAATCTCCCAGCAGATGGAGAATGTGTTGTAAGGGTGTGAAGTCACTATTACATTTGGACTCTTGAAGATAAAAAGGGATGATCGGCTGCTACTTTTAAGCCATAAACTTTACATTTAAACTTGCTATAATATACAAATACAAATGTGCACAAACATGCTGTTGTGTCCGTCGGTTTCAGACAGCTTCGACCTCTGTGCCTCACCTTTCTTCCTTCTCTCTCCTAAAGCCTTGGGAAGATGGCTGCTGCCGCATCTTCATGCTGCTCTCTCCAGTGTTCCTGGATCAGCAACGGCGATGATGTTTGCCATGATTTTCCTGAGGGCCTCCTAGGGTGCACGCGTGCATGCCACCCACATCTTTATCCGCGTCAAGGCGGGAACCTCGGGGGCGTCCCCTCCAAGTGACGTCATCACTTCCTGGTATTTAGCCTGCCCTTCATTTGCTAACAAACTGAGTTAGCTAGGATTGGATTGCCTCTGGTCTAAGCTGCTCTGCCGCTTCCCAGCTGCCACAGGAATTTCTCTCTGCCCTTCAGGGTATTTCTCCACTAACCTGGGTACCCGCTCCTTGGGGGCCCTTCTGCTCTATTTCAGGTACCTATCTTGGGATACCGGTACTCGCTCCTCGTGGGCCTGCTCTCCCTAATCTGGTGCCTGCCACTGAACTACTTCTGCCTGCCAGGACCTTCAACAAAACAGCTTTCTGCTTCAGTGAGTATTAACCCTTCAGTCTGTCTCATCTTCAGCTTCAGCACTCGGTGTCCACATCCGGGACCTGTTCCTGCTATGCCGCACTGCCTATCACCTACTCGAGTGTGAGACTGGTCTCCTCTGCTGAGGATCCCTGGACTACTTCACTGGGTTACCTTCACTGCTGCTCACTCCCCGGGCAGTACCATTGAGCTGTACAATAAATACAACTTTTCTGTGTCTGCGTGTATAGAGTAGGGATGTGAATCGTGTCCTCGATCGTCTTAACGATCGATTTCGGCTGGGAGGGGGAGGGAATCGTATTGTTGCCGTTTGGGGGGGTAAAATATCGTGAAAAATCGTGAAAAATCGAAAAAACGTAAAATCGCAAAACCGGCACATTAAAAACCCCCCAAAAACCCCCCCCCGACCCTTTAAATTAAATCCCCCACCCTCCCGACCCCCCCCCCCCCAAATGACTTAAATAACCTGCGGGTCCAGCGGCGGTCCGGAACGGCAGCGGTCCGGAACGGGCTCCTGCTACTGAATCTGTTGTCTTCAGCCGGCGCCATTTTCCAAAATGGCGCCGAAAAATGGCGGCGGCCATAGACGAACACGATTGGACGGCAGGAGGTCCTTCCGGACCCCCGCTGGACTTTTGGCAAGTCTTGTGGGGGTCAGAGGCCCCCCCCCAAGCTGGCCAAAAGTTCCTGGAGGTCCAGCGGGGGTCAGGGAGCGATTTCCCGCCGCGAATCGTTTTCGTACGGAAAATGGCGCCGGCAGGAGATCGACTGCAGGAGGTCGTTCAGCGAGGGTTCCGGCGCCTCGCTGAACGACCTCCTGCAGTCGATCTCCTGCCGGCGCCATTTTCCGTACGAAAACGATTCGCGGCGGGAAATCGCTCCCTGACCCCCGCTGGACCTCCAGGAACTTTTGGCCAGCTTGGGGGGGGCCTCCTGACCCCCACAAGACTTGCCAAAATTCCAGCGGGGGTCCGGAAGGACCTCCTGCCGTCCAATCGTGTTCGTCTATGGCCGCCGCCATTTTTTGGCGCCATTTTGGAAAATGGCGCCGGCTGAAGACACAAGATTCAGTAGCAGGAGCCCGTTCCGGACCGCTGCCGTTCCGGACCGCCGCTGGACCCGCAGGTTATTTAAGTCATTGGGGTGGGGGGGTTCGGGAGGGTGGGGGATTTAATTTAAAGGGTCGGGGGTGGGTTTAGGGGGTTTAGTGTGCCGGCTCACGATTCTAATGATTTATAACGATAAATCGTTAGAATCCTATTGTATTGTGTTCCATAACGGTTTAAGACGATATTAAAATTATCGGACGATAATTTTAATATCGTCCTAAAACGATTCACATCCCTAGTATAGAGTCTAGCCTAGTACTGCGGTTCCCAAGAATCCACTCCAACACCTCAAACCCTAACATATGCTTGAGTATATCCAAGTTCAGCCTTCTCCAGATAAGTAGCAACATTTATCCAGATAAATTCCGATTTATCTGGCTAAGTAGCAGCAAAGTCACTACATAGCCAATAATTCTGAAAAGCACTACTTGTCTTACTAAGTAGTGTTGTTTGGACTTATCTGGCTATGTAAAATAGCCGGATAAATCTATAAAAAGTGTTACTAAGCCAGTTAAGTCAGATAGCCAAAACATGCTACTTAGATGGACTTAACCAGCTATGTAGTGCCTGCTGCTAGTTAGCCGGATAAATCAGAGTTTAGCCAGATAAGTGGAGCTACTTAGCTGGATAAATTTTAATGTATCTGTATAAGTAGTGGCAAAGGTGCTACTTAGCAAGATAACTTGAATTTAGTCAGAAAAGCGTGCGCAAATGATGTATCCACATTTGTCTTCGTCAAACTTTAAAGGGATATGGAAATATATTTTACAAACATTATTTACACACATTTACCCCCACCCAAGTCTGCTTTTACAAGCATAGTTTAGGAGAGTTTCTAACATGTGCACAGCAGTTTTACTAATTAGCTTACCAGTTTGCCCAGTCCATCTGCATCTCGTAAAGACCAACCTGGCTCTTCAGCCTGAAGTTCCCTCATTTCATCCAGACCCCTCACTCAGTCATTTATTCACTTTTAAGATGTTAATGATCCCTTATACCAGATATTGAGCAAGAGTAAATATATGTGAGAAAGGTGCCACATTTCTATGCATAAATTGCTTATAAAATAACAACTTTTGTAAATCTTGGCCCACTTCTCCAGAATGCCCTTGGCCTTCCTCCTTTTTACGTGTGTAAATCTACGTGCAGACCCTTATTTACACGTGTATTTTGAGGTTTCTAAAATAGCATATACTTGAGCATATGCTATTCTTCATGCACAAGTGCTAATTTTTATGCATGCAGCTTTTGAAAATTCACCTTTAGGTGTGACAATCCAAGCCACACCTCGACACATCCCAAACATGCCCTATTTATTTGCACATGCTATTCAACACAAACTTGCAAGTATGTGCATAAGTCTGTTTTTAAAATCACTTGTACAATTAAATATATCTATGTACAAGGTGATTTTGCATGTGAAATCCATTTGAAAATTTACTCCACTATTTTGACTGGCTTACGTTTGTCCACGTGCCAATTCACACCTTCAAAGAATTCTAATAAATTAGTAAAGCATAACCTCCTTTTGCTAAATCCATGCTGGTGCTTCCCCTTTAAATCGCATGTAAACATAGAGGGGTAGATTTTAATATATTCATGCACACATGGATGTGCCGATTTTATAACAAGGCCCGGCCATGCGAGAAAACCCTGTTTTTTACGCGCGCGGGGTATTTAAAATTTGGCAGATAGTTAATAATTTTGTTCTTGGCAATAGTTTTGCACTATTTTCCCAGCACTGATGTCAGGTTCACAAGTCTGTACTTACTTGAGTCATTTCTGGAGCCTTTACTGAAAATTTGCATGACTTAGGTTTCGCTCTAGACCTCAGATACAAAGACCAATTGGAATGATAAATTATATGTTACAAATAGGTCTGCATTTTCATCTTCGATTTCCTTTAGAACCCTGGGGTGAATAACATCAGGTTAAGGTGATTATTTTCTATTTAAGTTGTCAATTTGCTCTAGCATCTCTTCAAGATTCACTCTCTTTCTGTTCCTCCTCCAAATTTTCACCCTACTTCCAGAACGGGTATAACCCCCAACATCCTCTTCAATAAAGACTGAAGCAAATAATTCATTTAGTTTTTCTGCTATGGGCCTTATCCCACCTCTATGCTCCTTTTCATCTGGTCATCTAATGACCCAACTGATTCCTTTGCAGGTTTCCTCTTTTTAATGTACATGAAAAAGCTTTTATGATTAGTACTTGCCCATGACAAATCTTTACTCAAATTCTGTCTTGGTCTGCTTTATTAGTGTTTTACATCAAACTTGCCAGTGCTCATGTGAAAGCTTGAATATTATTTGATTTATAAATTTCAGGTGCAAGATGAAGCTTTTTGTATAGCACGAGCACAAACTTGGAACATGATCTCACATTTACGGGAGTGTTTGAGTTTGTTCCCTACTGCAGCATTTGAAAGAGAAGTGGCGAGTGCATCATTTGTCATGTGCTTTAAAAAAGTAAGAGCTTTTCATTTTTGCAAGTAAAATGACTGGATAATAAATTCTTCAGGGCTATGATTATAAAAAGAGTGTAACAAAAAAATGGGACAACTATGTCCCGAATATGATAGAGCACATTTACATTGGCATGCACAAGCAGCTTTGAAAGTTATCCTCATACTTTGCTATTTTATAAAGTGCACATGCAAATGTCATCAAGAATGCACAAGTGCTTTTACGCCTGCTATTAATGTGCCACATTACATTTGGCATGATGGCTTCCCCTAGTGCAGTGATGGTGAACTCCAGTCCTCAACTGCCAGAAACAGGCCAGGTTTTCAGGATATCCACAATGAATATGCATGAGATAGATTTGCTTACAATGGAAGTAGTGCATGCAAATCTTTCTCATACATATTCATTGTAGATATCCTGAAAACCTGGCCTGTTTGTGCCACTCGAGGCCTGGAGTTCACCATCACTGTCCTGGTGAGTAGAAAGGGCAACTTGCTAGAAGTCTGTCCTTCCGTCTCATCCAAGGTTTCCTTCCATTCTTTGGAGGAACTTTTCAGTGGATGGCATTGTTTTTCTGTGTGTTTATGTGTGTGTGTGACTGGAACTGACTGGAGCTAAATGTGTATATGTGTGTCACTGGGGCTGGCCAGGACTAACTGGGAGTCTGTGTGTGTATGACAGTGAAGTTGACTAGAGGAGGGAGGGTGTGAATGGTATAGAAGTGACCTTCAAAATTTCAAACTTATGGATACTCAGGGCACAGCATAGTAGGAGAGAGAGAGAGAACAGAGAGAGGGAGAAGGTACTCTTTGGAGATAGTGTCTGAGAATCAAGGGTTGTGCAGGTTTAGCTTCAATAAGAAAATAATACTATAACTATGCCAACAGTTAGAGCAGAACCTGCACCCTTCCAATTAGAGAAGCCTCGCCCTGCCACTTCATCTTCAAAGGTTACTACAACCCTGGCTGTTTTTTCCATCGCCATCTTCCAGACACCTCTAGGGTCACAACTTTACAGGCCTGGCACCACCGGGTGTGCAAACTGTGCAATAACACAAGGCAGCACACCCAGAGGAGCAGGAGCAGGGAGAGACCCACGTGACAACTAGTGGACCCAATCCCACTGGCAGCAAAAGCAGAAGGCGGCTGCAGAAGAAGCAGGAGGCCCACATGCCACATCCCAGCGTGGAAGAGGAAGCCCATCCTGCAGCTTCTCATATGCCAGCCCCGCGGTGCGGGGTGGTGCATCACGAGATAAGCATGAAAGAAGTGCTAGTACCGCGAGAGTTGAAGACCGTGGTGCCGGCCAGCAGGAGGAGCCGAGAATGGCTGCTTTCTCCAATGAAAGAGATACATCTCATGAAGCAGCAGCGGAGGAAGAATAAAATGCCCCATGGACCTTGCCTGCCTGGGGAAACGGCACAGGATGAGTTTTCTTGGGGGTTTGTTTGGTCCCATTTTTGAGACTGATGTTGTTCTGAATGATTCAGAAACAAGAAAATGGCAAAAAAAAACAAAAAAACCCTGAAGATGGGAAAGTAGAAAAACACTTTTTATTTTATGATGGAGTATCAATTGCTGGAAAAATTGCAAGTAAAGGTCAAATGGATGCATACATGTGTATATGGGAATGGGAACCTGACTGGGATGGGTGTATGTGTATGGGAGCCTGCTTGGAGGGTGTATGTGAAATGGGAGTCAGGGGAGAAAGTCTGATACTTCACTTTCAATGCATATCCAGCATAACGACGGAAAAGGTTTGTCGTTGTCTTTGGATTATTAAAACCTTTCAAGTATATGATACAGACTTTCAGATACTTGAAAGGTTTTAATGATGCAAAGACAACGACAAACCTTTTCCGTCAGAAAAAATCAGCAGAACCTGGGGTCACAATTTGAAGCTCCAGGGAGGAAGACTCAGAACGAATGTCAGGAAATATTTCTTCACGGAGAGGGTGGTGGATGCCTGGAATGCCCTTCCAGAGGAAGTGGTGAAGACCAGATCTGTGAAGGACTTCAAAGGGGCATGGGATAAACACTGTGGATCCATAAAGTCTAGAGGATGTGAATGAAGAGTGGGTGGCTCGCAGGAATGACGGCTACTGCCTGGAGATAATACCCTTATTCAATAAACATACACATGGTTAATGTGACTCCAACATTGTTCTAAGCTTCAACGGCAAGAGGAAACGTGGTTAAAAGGATTTTTAATTCACAAAAAAGTGGGGAGTAGCTTGCTTGTTATGGTGGTTACTACCCCAAACCAAATAAGCCTGATACTTTCACTTTCAATGCATATCCAGCATAGCTCTCTGCTTCAATGGCAGGGGAGAAAGTCTCATACTTCACTTTCAATGCATATCCAGCATAACTCTCTGCTTCTAAGGCAGGGAAGAAAGACTGATACTTCACACACATCCAGCATAGCTCTCTGCTTCAATGGCAAAGGAGAAAGTCTGATACTTCACTTTCAATGCATATCCAGCATAACTCTCTGCTTCAATGGCAGGGGAGAAAGACTGATACATCACACATATCCAGCATAGCTCTCTGCTTCAATGGCAGAGGAGAAAGTCTGATACTTCACTTTCAATGCATATCCAGCATAACTCTCTGCTTCAACAGCAGGGGGAATGAAGAAAAGTGGATCTATATACAGACAACAACCAACAAGGACTGAATTATTTAGTCTGGGTAAACAAATAAGCATGGGTATAGATTGCTTATTGCGGCGGTTACTACCCCTAACTAATTAAGCTAGATATTTCACTTAGATGCAGTTCCAACACTGCTCTCTACATTAATGGTGGGGGTGGAAGGGAAATAGAACCAAAAGGTTACTAAGAGCCAAGAGTAACAGATAAGTATGAGAAAAAAAAAGTGTGAGGCTTGCTGGGCAGACTGGATGGGCTGTTTGGTCTTCTTCTGCTGTCATTTCTATGTTTCTATGATGGGTGGATGGATGTGAATAGGAGCCTGACTAGAATGGGTGGGATGGATGTGAATGGGTGTCTGGGATTGGTGGGCTGGTGTGTGTATGTGTGTGTGTGTGTGTGTGCATGCACATGCTTGCATGCATGGGAGTCTTCCAGGGATGGGTGAGGTATGTTTGAGAATGAGAACCTGCCTGGGATGGGTGGGTGGATGTGACTGCCAGTATTTTGGGTGGATGTAAATGGAAGACTGCCTGTGATGGGAGTGTGTGTGTGTGAGTGTGTATATGTACATGCGCATGAATGCATGGGAGCCTTCCTGGGATGGGTGGAGCATGGGAAAGTGACTGAGATGGGTGAGTGTGTGTGAATGGGAGCCTGCCTGGCATTTGGATAGATGTGAATGGAAGTCTGGGATTTGGGTGGGTGAGGGTGTGTGAATGGGAGCTTGCCTGAGTTGCATGTGTGTGTTTGTGAGAGAGAATGGGGCTGCAGTTGGATCCCAACCTGCAAGCGGGTGGGTTGGGGTTGGGAGGGTGGGATTACAGACACATTCAGAGGTGTCCATTGTAAAATTGACATCATTAAAGAATTTTAGACCTTATAAGTGATGAAAAGGAGTTGATTTGAACACTGTAGCTCCTCACCCTCAAATTTAGCAGAAAATGAACTAAATGTGCCCTACTTTTATATTTAAAAAAATCCAGTGGAACTCACGCAATTCTGGTGTGATTTAGGATTTTCCTAGTTTATAGAACAAAACTACCATATGTGCTCTGATTTCTGAAAGAATCAGGGGCATGCCCTTATTTCTAGCTTGTTGTTTCTTTAAAATACTGTTTCAGCTCAGCCTGCCAGATTATGCCACTGCATAAGAACTTTTTTGTCTCATTTCCTTATTTTTTTGGATCCCTAGATATATACATATTATAGTGGAAAGGCATATGGTTTGGTATTACCTACTGGGGTATATTTTCACTGAGGCATCTGGGGATTACACTTATCAAGCTTGTTAAGAATACTGACCATTGTGAATGCAATTCCCTGCACACCATGCTGAAAATATACCATCTGATCATTTTACATGCCGACAATACTAACATTATGAACCTAATTATAAAGACTTTTTTTCAAAATGTATCTCAACGTTTGCAAATTGATTCATGTAAGTTTCTAATATACTAAAGTGTATTTATTATTATTGTTATATTTGTACTGTAATAGACTTAATTTGCAGCATTTTGCATTGAATAAAGGGGCAATTTACATACTGTCCACAATGAACCAAAGTCTGCAGTGAGGGCAAAAGTAGCGCCGGCGCCATTTTGACTTTTGCCCTCACTATGTCGACATAGTGAGGGCAAAAGTAGCGCCGGCGCCATTTTGAATATTGGCAATACGGCCCGCGTGCAGGAGGTCACTCCTGGACCCCCGCTGGACTTTTGGCAAGTCTTGTGGGGGTCAGGAGGCCCCCCCAAGCTGGCCAAAAGTCCCTGGGTGTCCAGCGGGGGTCCGGGAGCGATCTCCTGCACTCGTGACGTCGGGTGACAGGAACCAAAATGGCGCCGGTGCTACCTTTGCCCTGTCATATGGTAAGGGCAAAGGGCCACCGGCGCCATTTTTTTTAAAGCAGCCGTGGCCCGAGAGCGGGAGATCGCGCCGGGACCCCCCCCCCACTGGACCCCAGGTAATTAAAAAAATTTTGGGGGGCTTCGGGAGGGTGGGGGATTTATTTTAAAGGGTCAGTGTGGGTTTTAGGGTGCCAGTTTTCCCGCCCTCCCACGATTTATGATTTTTTATGATTTAAAAAAAACAAAAACCATGACGATCAGATTTCCCTCCCCCCCCCAGCCAAAATCGATCATTAAGACGATTGATCACCCGATTCACATCCCTACTTTGTAATGCCATAGCCCCTGATCCCAGTTTTGCTTCGGCCATCACAACTGTATGCTGGGTTTGAGATTCTTCCATAAAAATTTCAAGAGAAGCTGATCTAGCTTCTGAATGTCTTTCTACTTGAGTCTTATTGGATGAATCTGAAGAACATACAGCCATTTAGAAACAACAACCTTTTATATAAATGTATGCAACCTACCAAGGAAAGTGGTAAAGACTGCCATTGTTAGAACTTGACACTTGTCAGCTCCAGCAAGGGTAGAACATTTAAACTGTTTAATGTCTCTAAATCCTTTGATTTCCTAATTCTCAGATAAGTAAATCCATCATCTCCCATTTTAATCAAAAATATCTGCTCACCAATTACTACAAAAGATCAGAATAGCTAAAGCCCCCAATTTATCGTTATTTGAAAAATTCCAGCAGATAGATCAAAGTAGTCTTGGGACTGGTAAGATAAACCAAGAGGTCATCAGCAAATGTAACAATTTTAATGTGATGGGAACCTAATTGGATTCCCTCAATTGTTTCCTCTTCTTGAATTAGACATAACACTGGTTCTATAGTAAGCATAAATAACAAAGGGGACAGTGGGCATCTTTGTTGAATACCAGAAGACTCACTTGATCTTTTACCATTAGCCACAATTATTGCTTTGGGGTCCACATAAAGCAGAAAAAAAAATCTAAGATGGTAACTTTTAAACAGCCGTGCGAACGTACATGTATATTCGTATGCTGACTCACGTGAATGGATGTAGCCATTTTATAATATACACATGTATATGCACATATGCTATAAAATCTGCTGTACATGTGTACATGTGCATGCAATTTTGTGTGGACGTGCACTTGGTCATGGAAATGCCAGCTCTACCACGTAAGTGGAGGGATTTTATTAGATACGTGTGCTGACGCAATTACTAGTTTCCCCAGTCTGTTCCCAGTTTGCTCAAGTATAGGCTTGGACTTCCTAACCCTTCTAATTAACCTTCCTCTCTTTTAACCTATTAGCCCTGACCCTTCAAATCCCACTGATTAGCCCGATTTGTACACATACTGGGAGATATGCACATACTTGCACACCTTTTAAAATCCATGCGGCTCTTGCGGATGCAACTTCTGGATGTATTTCACAGCTTTGGCGTGCGAAGGGCTTTGAAAATCTACCTGTAAGAAAATTCTGCTCCAATCTGATGTGTTCCAACAGATATAACAAATAACCCCACTCTACTTGATCAAGAGTTTTCTTGGCATAAAAACTAATCAGCAAGGATGGACTTGCACATGATTTGCACATGTCCAGGACCCCCAAAATAGTCTAGACTGTAGTAGCTGATTATCTATTTTGAATGAATCCTACTCTGGAAGAATGTGAGCTAATCTGTCTGCCATTATTTTTACAAGCACCTTAATATCAGAATTTAACATGGATATAGGACAGTAAGACTCCAGAAGCACAGGATCTTTCCCTGGTTTATCTGATATTAAAGCTGGGTTTTGAGTATAAGGGAATCTCCCCAACTGGACCAAAGCCCTTAATAAGAGTATAAAGGATCCCCTAATTAATCCACCAGTAATTTATACATTTCAACATTATACTGGCTTTTTTCTCCCTGCTATTATTTTATCCCCTTAATCAATGGTGCATTTAACTTCATAAAATGTTCTTGAGAAAATATAGGGAGCACAACTTTATTGAAAAAAAGCTTCCCCTGATCTTTGTTGCTTCTTTGGGCAGAACAGAGTCCTTTATAGAAATCTTCCAAGATTTCCAGGATATCCTAATTTGAATTACATATCTCCCCCCCCCCCCCTCCTATTGTTTTTCAAGGCCAAACTGTATTTGGAACCTCCACTGTGCTTAATTAAATTGTCCAACAATATACCAGACTTGTCCCTAAATTGTAATCACTTGTATCTGAAATATGGAATCCTCTTTTTAACCTTTTGAAATAGGAAAGATTTTATAGCCACCTGAGTTGCTAAACATTTCTCTCTATTAGCCATCATTCTGTTGTGTTTATCCTTATCTAACTGCTTTTCCAGTCTCAGAAGGGTGGCATTTATATCCTTTCTCCCCTTCATTGTGTAGGCAATAATCTCACCCCTCATAACAGCTTTTGCCATTTCCCAAAATAACATAGATTATCTAGATGACTATGGTTATGCTCCCAGAAAGTATCCCACTTCCTTCAGAAGAATTCTTGAAAGCCTGAGTCCTTAACCAGATAAAATCGAAATCCCCAAAACCTCTGAGTACAAGGACCAGCACCCCAAACAAGCAAAAATCAACCTGGAGCATAATCAGAGATTGTTATTTGTTGCGCTGGAGGAGGACCCTTGGCCTGGTGCACGATTGGTACGGCCCTCCGGTCGGACCCGGAGAGCGCCTGCCACCAGGAGGCGCGGAGCACAGGAGAAGACAGAGACTAGCTGGAGCTTCATCAATAGCAACTCGGGGTTCCTTCAGGTTGAGCCCTTGGTTACTCTGGCCGCCTGGTCTTAGGTGGGCCTCGCAGGATCTCCTAGAGAGGAAGTGCAGAGGAGTGCTCACCATGGTGTGCTGTCGGTGTTCAGAGCAGAATGTCCAAAGGTCACAGGAGGCCAGAACAGAGAGTCTGAGTGTATAGCGAGGATCAAGGCCAGACTACCAGTCCAGAATGGTCAGCCAAAGCAGGGGTCAGTATCTGTAGTCAATCCAGGGTCAGGCAGAGGTCAAGTTTCAGGCAGCGATCAAGAGTAGTCAGTAGTCAGGCAGGTCGGTTCCAGGCAGCGATCAAGGATAGTCAGTGGTCAGGCAGAGTTCCAGGCAGTGATCAAGAGTAGCCAGTGGTCAGGCAGAGGTCAGTTCCAGGCAGCGATCAAGAGTAGCCAGAGAACAGACAGAGGTCAGATCCAGGCAGCAATCAAGAATAGTCAGGAACAAGCAAAGTTCAGTACTGTAAGATCAGTCTGAAGGGAACTACCAGGGATGGAGAGACGAAGGAACAGGAGATGCTGGAACAGGAGACACAGGAGATGCTGGAACAGGAGACGCTGGAACAAGAGACGCTGGAAGGCAAACTAGAGATACCGAAGTATACGACCTGATTGCCAAGGTGAGGAAGTGGTGTCTGACCACTTCCTTAAGTATTCACATCAATCAGTGCGTGCCGCGGAGCTTGGACCCGCCCTTTAAGAGGCCGGGCGGTCCGCATGCGCATGCCTAGGGGCGGGGCCGATGCCACGGAGGACGCCAAGCCCCGCTGTGAGTCTTGGAGGTGTACGGCCCGGTGATCGTCATCGCGGGACGCCAAGGCTGAACCGAGCTAGCAGTAGCAGCGGGGGAAGACGGCCCGGGACTCGGACCAGGGATGAGGTGAGCAGGACCGGGTGTGGGCAGAGCGTGGACGGGATGTGCAACACTATTGTATTTATTTATTTATTTTATTTATTTAACGGCTTTTTTATACCGACATTAAAATACACATCATATCGGTTTACATAATAACAAAAAGGTGGAAAATACAAATAACAGGGGGAGGGGAGAACTGAGAGCGGGGGGTCGAAGGGGAGGACCCCAAAACTAAAGAGAAGGAGAGAAGCGAAAGGAGCTTCTCATTGTACCAATGTTTGCCTCAGTTACCCTAGTAAACCTCACTTCTAGACAATATGCATTATGCAATCTATCCTAGAGAGCATAGAGCAAGCCCTTGACATATATTTGTAATCATTGATGTAGTATTGTCCAAGCATTCACCATTCAAAAAGGAATCCCCACATAGCATTACATTCTCATTAGGAGGTCAAAATGACTTATCCAGATCTTCTTTATGCACACAATTGAAATTGTTCTCCAATAATAAACCGTCAGGGTCAAAATGTACCAATTGCTTCAGCAAGGATTAAAAAAAACAATGATGGCAATTATTTGGCATATAAAGGTTACACAGGACAATGGGTTGAGCAAATAATTTAGCATCCAGTATTAGAAATTGACCTCCAGGATCTTTAACATTTGTACACCAAAATGGTTACACCAGCTTCCTTAGAAGATGCAGAAGCAAACCAAATATCCCCAGCTCACCAGCACTTCAGTTTCATGTGCTCGATATCACATAAATAGAGATGTGAATCGTGTCCTCGATCGTCTTAACGATCAATTTCGGCTGGGAGGGGGAGGGAATCGTATCGTCGCCGTTTGGGTGTTTAGAGTATCGTGAAAATCGTTAAAATCGTGAACCGGCACACTAAAACCCCCTAAAACCCACCCCCGAGCCTTTAAATTAAATCCCCCACCCTCCCGAACCCCCCCCAAATGCCTTAAATTACCTGGGGGTCCAGCGGCGGTCCGTAGCTAAATCGGGGGAAGGGGGAGGGCAGGAAAACCGGCACACTAAAACACCCTAAAACCCACCCCCGACCCTTTAAATTAAATCCCCCACCCTCTCGAACCCCCCCCCAAATGCCTTAAATTACCTGGGGGTCCAGCGGCGGTCCGGAACGGTCTCCTGCAATTGAATCGTGTTGTCTTCAGCCGGCGCCATTCTGTGCCGCCATTTTGCAAAATGGCGGCGCAAAATGGCGGCGGCCATAGACCAACACGATTCGACTGCAGGAGGTCGTTCCGGACCCCCGCTGGACTTTTGGCAAGTCTTGTGGGGGTCAGGAGGCCGCCCCAAGCTGGCCAAAAGTCCCTGGGGGTCCAGCGGGGGTCCGGGAGCGATTTCCTGCCGCAAATCGTTTTCCGTACGGAAAATGGCGCCGGCAGGAGATCGACTGCAGGAGGTCGTTCAGCGGGGGTTCCGGTTCAGGGGGGGTTCGGGAGGGTGGGGGATTTATTTTAAAGGGTCGGGGTGGGTTTTAGGGTTGTTTTAGTGTGCCGGTTTTCCCGCCCTCCCCCTTCCCCTCCCCCTTCCCCCGATTTACGATTTTTTAACGATAAATCAGGGGAATTGTTATTGTATCGCGGCTCTAATGATTTTTGACGATTTAAAATATATCGGACGATATTTTAAATCGTCAAAAAACGATTCACATCCCTAGTAGAAAACACCAACACAAGAACTCAGTTACAAGGAACAGTCCAGTCACAGATTCAAGGTGGCTAACCAAGGCAAAAATCCAAAACATCAAGTCCTTGAATAATTCCAATAACAGGATCGCTAAAATAGCCACTGTTTGTTGAAAACAAGAATCCACAGTTAAAGGAGCAACTCTCCACACCTGTACATTCTGTGAAATGGATTCAAATTGATGCAATCTTTGTACTGGGGCAATGCTCCAATCTAATTCCTAATCCGGTCATTTCCCAAAAATCACATATTCTTTTCTTAAAGACATGCGATCATCACAATTAACAGCCTCTGATGACAACCTAAGTAACAAGTGCAAGGGTCCAGAGTTCCAAAAAAATGCCAAACCCCCCCCCCCCCCCTAAAGCCCATAGAGTGAATAATGTCCACCAAGCCCAGACTCAAAATGCTCTCAAACAAACAACTGAAACTTTAGTGGATTACAGGCTGCAACACCGCCCCAGGTTAAAAGCCCAAGGATAATTACCATGGTAACTCAGTCTTCACCCTGGGGAGTCCCCTGCAGCCTCTTTACGCTGCTTCTTTAGTGTAGACACAAACCCCTGGTCTTCTGAAAGTGAGGTCAACCATGTAGCTGCTCCATCCACTACCACACAAAACTTTATTGGATAGAATAATCTGCCGTGATCTTCATCTTATACAGTTTGCAGCAGAGAGGAGAAAACCCCCAGCGCTGCGCAGATAGGGGCGGATTTTAAAAGGCGCGTGAATAGCCTACTTTTGTTTGCGCTCCAGGCGCAAACAAAAGTACGCTGGATTTTAGTAGATACGCGTGGAGCCGCGCGTATCTGCTAAAAACCTGGATTGGCGCTCGCAAGGCTATCGATTTTGTATAGCCGGCGCACGCCGAGCCGCGCAGCCTACCCCCGTTCCCTCCAAGGTTGCTCCGAAATCGGGCCTCCTGCGCACCGGGCCGCGACCTGGGGGCAGGTACGGAGGGCGCGGCCACACCCCCGGACCGCCCCGGGCCGTAGCCACGCCCCCGTACCCGCCCCCAAAACGCTGCCGACACGCCCCCAAAACGCCGCGACGACCGGGCCCGCCCCCGACACGCCCCCCTCGGAGAACCCCGGGACTTACGCGAGTCCCGGGGCTCTGCGCGCGCCGGGAGGCCTATGTAAAATAGGCTTCCCGGCGCGCAGGGCCCTGCTCGCGTAAATCCGCCCGGTTTTGGGCAGATTTACGCGAGCAGGGCTCTGAAAATCCGCCCCATAGTGTTGCAGAATAGTCTTGGAAGAGCAGGACAGATGTGTTTTCATGAAGCCTCTGCTACTATTTTTGCCCTGGCTTTTCCAGCATTTTTGAGTTTTTCATTCTTGTGGCCCTCCCCTTGCCTTTGCCTGACCTTTTTTGTGGGATGTGCCTCAGGGATATACATTTTCCCCTGTGCATGTGCAGAAGGTCTTTCCTCTTTGTGGATACCCTAGATGATTGATCAGGGTCTTTCTGCTCCCCTGGTGGACTGGCCCAGGAGTTTTGGAGAATTGAAGAGTTTTAGAAGATGATTTTTGAGAAGTAAGAGTTTTTTGTAATTCTAACCGGTGTGGACCAGTTACTGATAGAAAGGCAAATCCCCATCTCTGGAAGGACTGAGTCTCAGGGTTCTTTCCTCTTTGTACGCAGTTAACAACAAAGATGAAAACCCAGGGGTTTGTGATTTTGAAAAGATTTCTGGGACTCAGCTAGTTTTGAACCATATTTTCTGGATTACCCCCAGTAGTATGATTGTCAATAAAGACAATCATCCCAGACTGGGTCAGCTGGAGAAAAGAGAATGCCTAGAAGATACATCATGGTTAAGGAAATGCTTTACTTGTGATGGTTTTTATTTTGTTATTCATGATTTTTGCAATACTATCTTGGATTATCTTGTTTAAGTTTAAGTTCCTTCAATTGAACACTAATATTGGTCTCCATCCTTTTACTGCAAGAGTGCATCACCCTTCAAAGCAGGTCAGCCATTATGAATATCCACTGATCTGTTCATTTGAGTAGAGTGTGTTGTCCCATATTTGCACTTGGGGCCTCAGAAGTGTAAACTTCTGCTCCGCCATACGAGCCCCGGCATCCCATCAGCTGTGCAATTTCCTTGGACAGAGAAAGATAACACCCCAAATTCAGCCCTTTAGCAAACCAGGGGTCCTATTACTTTCATATCTCAGGTCCATTTCTCCCTGGATGGCTTGTAAAATCGCGGTTTAATGGACAAAATGTAATACTCAGGCGATTACCACCTATGGTCTCCCCACTGACTCTCTCTTAGAGCACATGCTCAATTCAAAGTCGGTCTTCTACTTCCCTCAGGCCTAGTTCTCTTGGGAATCATAGCTCCATAAAGCCCCAAAGCCTCCTGTCTGCCTGGGACTCCGGTATACCAATGAATCTAAGGTCATTCCTTCTAGATCTGTTTCCCAAGTCTTCCAGTTTCTCTTCATACTATTATATTGCATATTTCAAAGTCTCCATGTCCTTGGAAGTGCCATGAAGATCGTCCTGCAGACGTGACACTCTCTACTCTACTGACGCACGATTTCCAAAAGTTGCAAAAGTCGAGGTAACCTCTTTCAGTTGATTATATACTCAGGCAAATTCTCAGTCCAGCGCTTTAACTACCTCTGCCAGAGGTTCTGTGACTGTTGTAGTATTTGGAGGTCAGGTGTCAAACGCCAATGCATGTGTTGTGCTCTCTAGGCCTCAGCTTTTCCCTATCCTTTTTTTTTGCAGTCCAAATAGACATATCTTTTCCCAGCTGCCTGGCACATGTTCACAGCTCAAACAGGCTCTCAGGCCATTATTTTTGAAGGCTGCAAAACTGCCAATGGAATGGCATAGGACCAGGCCACACCTAGAGGAGAGCAAAATCACATTCTGCTCTGTTCACTGCATCACATGACCCTCTAAACCACTACTTATATGTGTAAATGGCTTTGAAGATTGTCCTGTAAGTGTGGACAAATGCAGCAGCAGTCACTAGCTTAACTGAAATTAGTGTGATCTCCTATTTGCCAGCCTCAAACTCCAATTGATCTGGAAACTAGTCAAGGGGTTTTTTTTTTACAGTAAACTGATGGGAAAAATCCAAGTGACAGTGAGCATGGGGAAAAAAAAACAAACTGTGGAGGAACAGAGCAAAAGTAGGGCTGCTTCTTTTTTTTTTTTTTTTTCCAGTGTTTTTCTGTCACTGAGGATCATGATAAGTTCTTCAATGTTGTGTTTTAGATAAGACTATCTCTTTCAACCTCATATCCCTCTACCTTTTGCCCTTGGGAGCCAGTTAGCAGTTTGGTTTCAAGACACTTCCTGCACAGCTTCCCGTGAAAGTTCCTTGTGGAATTTCTTCAGTTAAAACAGTCGAGCTCATCTTCCTCTCAGAAATTAGCAGCATCCCCTTCCTTTTCCTTTACCATACTGAGCAATGAATTATGCACCACTTGCTTAGCTTTAAAATCATTTCTCTACAGGACAAGAACACTTGCTTGAAATCTCTGCTTTATTAACTGAGTAATTTATCTTTTGCATGCCATTATTACTTTTTTGATTCATATTGAGCTCCCTGATCTAAATAGAGCAGAGAGTGTTTTTAAATAATGAGTTTTAGGGTCAGTCTGATAATGTTGTCTGAATCATAAACCAATGTTCTAAACACCAGAACACTGTTCTTGTGTTTACTTTTTCTCTATAATGGATGAGTTATTGCATATACCAACTATTTGTGACTTGCTCCTAGTTTATATCAAAAAGCACTATCTCTTCCTCCGTTTATCTTCTAATATCATCTCTGAGGTTGGGATAGAATTCAGGTCTGTTAATAATGACAGACTGATGCCATTTCTTATGCATGAGAACCTTTCTGAATAAAGTGTAATTTGCAGTATCTGCAGTCTATAAGTAATTGCTTCTACCAAGTCTTGTTGATTCCAGTAATGCCATGTCTGTCCCTGGCTGCTATTAGTTTTAACTCTCCAGTTTCCTATGTCATGTATCTTGTATATGTATGCAACACAGTAAAAGTTTCAATGGCTTAGCTGGGATCTACATGGGTATATGCAGGGATTGCCCGGGTAGCTGGCTGAATTTACCTAAAAGCAGACACGTAACGTGTCTGTATTCAGACAGTTTATCCAGCTAAGTTCAGGGCTTAGCCAGACAAACCATCAGTTTTAAATTTCACACCGCTCCAACTGAACCACCTACAATTTATCTGGCTGCTTAGCTGGATAAAAGTTACATATAAATTGGAGGTGTTCAAGAGTATTCCAGGGTAGAATTATGTTAGCCAGATAACTTAGCCGGCTAACTGGGACTTTGTCCAGGTATATTTAGTGAAATGCATATTCAGCAGCACTCTGCGGAATACCTATGACAAATTATTCAGCTACGTTTAGCCGGATAAATTGATTGTTGCACTGCTGAATATTGATCACATACCTTCACAATGTATTTGTTTAATTAAAAGCACGCCAGAAGGCATAATTTGGTCAGGGAAGAAGACTATACAAGTCACATATACAGGCTAATTTTAAAATGAGTACATATGCGTCCATACATGCATATATCAGTGCGCAAGGAGCAATACGCTGGAAGTTTAAATCATGCACACACTTGCGCGTGTATGATTTAAAATACATCTATCACATATTAACTATGCTCCTAATTTCGTTAATCAAATAAACCTACTTTGCATATCTTCATGCACTTTGCTGGCTTTAACCTGCATATGTAAGCGGATTTTAAAACATGCTTGCACAAAGGGCATTCCCAGTTTTTCCAATGAATACACCAGTTTGCCCAGTCAATCCTGAGGTCATCCAGACCCCCTTTGGTTCTTCATCCTACATGCCACCTAGTTGACCAAAACCCCTCATTCTGTCGTGTAAGCCCTAAAATGCAAGATCTATAGACTTGGAGCAGCAGTAAAGCTATGCGGCTAACAATCTGCCAAACGGTACGGCCTCCGGTTTTAAAAGATGGAGTTATACGCGTAACAGTTGGTTCCTCCCTGGAATACCCATGCCCCACCTTTTCCCACCCCTTTACTTTTGGCTTGCACATGGGCATATATGCATTTAAATCGCAGCTTTTAAAATTCACGTTGCTCACACACAGCCCACATACACATGTATGTGGGCATATTAGCACAAGCAACCCTTTTAAAATTGACCCCATATTGAATAATCAAATACACACTTGTAGGTTCTGTAGGGTAATTAGTGTATAAATTATACACAACTTGACCCTATTAGTTTTAGTTCGATTATCAGAAAATACACAATTCCGAGTTTCCTTCAGGTCTACATATCCAATGTAGAGAAAAATGGTCCAGCAATTATTTTGTTTTTAGGCCAAAGATTCCATTTTGACAGCATTCACAGTTAGTTATAAGGTTTCTGAGTTTTACTCTTACCTTTCCCCATCTAACCCCATTCACAGCTGTTTGTCCTTCAAGCACAGAGATGACCATGATCACATCTTGAGTTTATTTGGTTTTGTGAGTGTGTGAGTGGCTAATCAGATTGAGTATCTTATAACACAAGTTTCCACTAAATCATTTTAATGTATTTTACAGAATTCCTACATGCCACAAACACTGTATGAAATAGATTTTAGATTATTATTATTGTATTTGTCATGAATCAGGAGCCATGTATATGATCAAATGTGAATAAGCCCTGGGATTCGATGCACTATAGTAAATTATCACAAGATTCTAGTCATCCAGCAAGGAGTTAAAAAAAAAAAGAAAATGACCCTTGCAAAAATTTGTTCTTTTATATCCTTAATTTTATGGAAATTAACTATCTTACATAATTTAATAGCTCAATTTTGAAATTTAAAAAATAAAATTGACCATTATCTGATTGTTCTAGAGACCCATTAGTTCTGTTTTTCATATGATCCTGTCCTAGTGTCCATATTTTAAGAAGCAGATAAAAATCCATGAAGTATTAGTTACAACCATAGTAAATGTGACAGATACGATAGTTAAGTCCCTGCTTTCTTGCTGTTTTATAAGTATTAAAAGAACATAAGAACATAAGAACAAGCCATACTGAGTCAGACCAAGGGTCCATCAAGCCCAGCAACCTGTTTCCAACAGTGGCCAATCCAGGCCATAAGAACCTGGCAAGGACCCAAAAACTAAGTCTATTCCATGTTACCGTTGCTAATAATAACAGTGGCTATTTTCTAAGTCAACTTAATTAATAGCAGGTAATGGACTTCTCCTTCAAGAACTTATCCAATCCTTTTTTAAACACAGCTATACTAACTGCACTAACCACATCTTCTGGCAACAAATTCCAGAGTTTAATTGTGCGTTGAGTAAAAAAGAACTTTCTCCGATTAGTTTTAAATGTGCCACATGCTAACTTCATGGAGTGCCCCCTAGTCTTTCTATTATCCGAAAGAGTAAATAACCGATTCACATCTACCCGTTCTAGACCTCTCATGATTCTAAACATCTCTATCATATCCCCCCACAGCCGTCTCTTCTCCAAGCTGAAAAGTCCTAACCTCTTTAGTCTTTCCTCATAGATGTCAAAATCAATGAAGCTTGAGCTGATGACTCTAGAAGGCAGAAGCCGAGAAGCTGCAGAGGAGCCCGAGAGGAAGAGAAAGGCCATTCAGCTCTGTAATCTGCTACAGTGTTCCGACTCTGAATCTGCGTGGCACAATCCAGATTGCCTCAAAAAGGTCAATATTCAGCTCATTTGTCCACTTAAATTTGGAATTTAGTTAGATAAATGGCAGGGTTTATAAATCCTCACTTGCTAAATGCCCTGGAGGCATGCCAGGGTATTCCAGTGTTGGAGTTGAGTTATTTGGCTAATTAATCTAGATAACTTCAGACTTGCATGAAAATGGTCCTAAATTTAACTGTATAAGTTTATCTAGCTAACTTCCCAATTGTCAAGTGTATTCATCAGTATACCCGTGCCACTGAATATAAGGTAGAAGTTACCTCAGTGTTCCTCATCCATTTCAAGCCCAAAGTATACCTACATTAACAAACATAGTGGGGTAGATTTTTAAAAACTGTGCGATCGCGTACTTTTGTTTGCGCAGCAGGAGCAAACAAAAGTACGCTGGATTTTATAAGATATGTGCGTAGCCGCGCATATCTTCTAAAATCCTGGATCGGCGCGCGCAAGGCTGCCAATTTTGGGCAGCCGGCGCGCGCCAAGCCGCGCAGCCTGCCTCCGTTCCCTCCGAGGCCGCTCCGAAATCGGAGCGGCCTCGGAGGGAACTCTCTTTCGCCCTCCCCTCACCTTCCCCTCCCTTCCTCTACCTAACCCACCCCCCGGCCCTATCTAACCCCCCCCCACCTTATCCATGGATTTACGCCTCCCAGAGGGAGGCGTAAATCCACGCGCGCCAGCGGGCTGCTGGCGCGCCGAGACCCGACCCGGGGGCTGTTCCGGAGGGCGTGGCCACACCCCCGGAACGCCCCCGGGCCAGCGCCATGCCCCGGGCCCGCCCCCAAACACCATGCCACGCCCCCAAACGTGGCGTCACTCGGCGACGCCCCTTTCACGCCTCCGACATGCCCCTTTTCAGAAACCCAGGGACTTACGCGAGTCCCGGGGTTCTGCGTGCGCTGGCAGCCTATGGAAAATAGGCGCGCCAGCGCGCAAGGCCCTGCTCGCGTAAATCCGGGCAGATTTACGCGAGCAGGGCTTTTAAAATCCGCCCGATTGTGTGGCATATCAATCTCCACAGAGCAGGTAGTGCAGGCATTGAGAGAACTCATACAGTTCGTTATCTTTGCTATTGCATGTGGCTGGCAAACTCCTCCATTGCTGCTTCTCCCAACACTCAGAATGAGTCACATTCACTGCTCAGTGCATGCTTTCCCTGAAACACTAAATCTGTAGATAAGACAGAAACTGGAGGAACTCAAAGGAGGAAGCTCAGGAAGGGAGAGATGAGAAGATGCTCTGTGCACTGTATATGCTGAACAAAGTGGGTCCCAGCTATCCATACCCTGCTTACTGCCCATTAATTACCACACTCTGGGGCTCATGCTGTAGCTTAGAAGAGGAGCATGCATGAGTACACATGTTCTCAGAACGGGGCAACTATATGTTGAAGAGGCATCACTGCCAATCAATTTAAATAAAACTTGTTTCATTTGTTTATGTTTCCTATTCAAGTCTATAGCTCATTGAAATGTGCTTCAGTGATACTGGTAAATATAGCAACCAAGACATTCCTGAGTGAGACAGTAGCCAGGATGGAGCCAAGGTGGAAGAAGTAGACAAGCAGATAGGACAAAGGACCAATCAAGATGCAGCTGCTCTCTTTCTTCTGCTACACTGTAGAGGTCTTGCTGCCACTCTGCCTTGCCACCATACCCCAGGCTCTATGCCTTACGGAACGTCCTGACACTTTGCCTTGCTGCTATACCCCTTATGCTATACCTTGGTGGTCTTGCTGCCACTCTTCCTTGCTGCTATACCTATGATGGACCATCTTGGCAGTCCTGTTTCCACTCAACTCTGCTGCAATACCAAAGATTCTACACCTTGGGATCTTGCTGCCACTCAACCTTGCTGCCATACCTTAGACTCTACTACACCTTGGGGTATTCTTGCCACTGCTTTTCATCTCTCATGGTGTCTTGAGGGCCTTTATATCACTGTTTGTATTGCCTTGAACCTCTTGGGGGTTAATTTATGCCCACTTTTCAATTTTGTTCCCCCTTCATGGTGCCTTTACATTCACATTTACATGTATTAATTGCTTAACACACATTTGCTACCAATTTGCCACTTTTGGTACCAATTGTCCACTCTAATGCTGCCTTTTGGGGTTCATGCTACTGTAATTGATGTCCTCTTTTGAAGCCTTGGGATGTTATTTGCCATACTTGCTGCTGCTTCATAGGAATGTTATATATTATAGAGATGATTCATCCAGGTTAAACTTAATATCTCTCACAATACTACCTGAATAATATATCTTTCCAACTAATGTTGTTGCCTTACTTAAACTTTTTACCAACATCTAAATTTGTTGTGAGAATGGGTGGTAGTTTCATAGATTTTATAAGGCACTTTCCATGTTACCTCCTTTAATTTAATCATTAACTACCCTCCAACCTCCATTTTTTATTCGAACAAATCTTTTAAAATTGTAAGTTTGGCTCCAACATTAGATCATTACTTATAACTTGTGGCTTATTTTTCCTTTTTTTTTTAAAATGTTTTCGTGTGTGCACACCTCTTAATTTTTATCACCGTCAGTGTAGCCTAAACAATTGCTTATGTTGTTTTGGCTTTTAAATGATGACTTAACTTTCGCTTTGAAAGTCCCCGATAATTACAAATGCTCTTCAGCACAATCCCTGATGGTAATGTTGCAATATTCCTGTTTTAGTTTTTAAATGTTTACTTAGCTTGCGCTTTGAAAATCCCCAATGGTTACAATGTTCTTCAACAATATCCCCGATGGTAGTGTTACAAGGTTCCGACTTGTACAAGTATCGGCATGAAATGCCTTCCTCAGGAAATCGTTTTCTTCTTTTGTTTGAAACGCTGTCTTGCAACTGAAATTGCTGTATCTCCTTAGATGGTGCTCACACAGAGCCTCCACCTGACACTGACCGGCGGTTCTCTTCCATTAAACACTTCCTGTTTCCTTTAAAAAAGACCTGTGGAATACCAATGCTACCAATCAGAGGACTCTATACTAAAGACATCTAATCCAGTTGTTCGTTAAATCCAAAGTGTATCTCGACTCCCACTCTAAGTAAATTCCAAGGGAGAAGGATGGCATAAAATTAAAGGCACTGATTAATTTTGAAGCAATATGTAAATTATATATGATTGTATTTTCCTAATATTTCTGCTTTAATTACATTTTGGATCTCTCAATTTCCTATAAACAATGACCAAGGGAAAACATAGTATTTTTGATTTTATTGTTTCTTTATATTGTTAATCCTGATTTATGATGTCTATTCTTGAACTTTTGTTCTGTACATTAATTGAAAAATTCAATAAATAAATAATAATTAAAAAAAAAAGCCAAAACAACATAAGCAATTGTTTAGGCTACACTGATGGTGATAAAAATTAAGAGGTGTGCACACATGGAAACATTTTTTTAAAAAAAGGCAAAATAAGCCACAAGTTATAAGTAATGATCTAATGTTGGAGCCAAACTTAAAATTTTAAAAGATTTGTTCGAATAAAAAATGGAGGTTGGAGGGTAGTTGATTAAATTAAAGGAAGCAACATGGAGAGTGCCTTATAAAATCTATGAAACTACCACCCATTCTCACAACAAATTTAGATGTTGGTAAAAAGTTTAAGTAAGGCAACAACATTAGTTGGAAAGATATTGTTCAGGTAGTATTGTGAGAGAGCTTCATAGGAACGTGCATTTGTTTAAAACAAAACTGCAAAACACAAAGAATAAGGCTAATTGATTTTATTCGGGGCACCCCGAACTAAATCATTATTCATTTGATTCATTTTAAAAAAATGCATCGTGCCTAGTTCTAGGCCCAAAGCCAGAGACTTGCCTAGGGCATAGGACAATGCCCAAAGCAGGGGCCACAGCCCATGCCCTAGGCAAGGCCCCAGCTTCGGTCCTAGACCAAGGCACCAGCATTGCGTTCGAGCATAGGTCAAAGCCCAAAGCAGGGACCATGACCTAGGCCTGACCATGATGCTGGGGTCTTGGCCCAAGGCCCCCAAAAATTAAAAAAATAAAAATAAAAATAAATAAGAACTTACCTGATTCATCGAGTTCCGTTAAAGGCTGGGTCCTGAGGCCTGGGCCTGGACCCAGGCCTGAAACCACGACCTGACCTGGAGGCTGAGTTCTGGCACCGGGATCTCAGCCTAGACCTAGGCCTGATGCCATGACCTGACCTGAGGTGGCAGCTAGTTACCGAGTCTTCGACCTACACAAGGAGAAGACTTTTGCCTGGGCCTAAACTGAATCCAGCAGATCCTCACCCGTCCAGGTAATTGTCTGAGGAGGATCCTGGCCCCTGCATTTTTGTGGGCAGAAGGTCCCAGAAGGCCTCTTTTTCATTTTTGGGCCATTTTGGGGGGTATTTTTTTTATTCATTTTTTTCTCTCAAAGGAAAATGAATCAACAATCCAGGAACTAAAATTTGTGGAATAAAACCTCCCAAAAACAAACCAAATAATGACAATGAAAGTTTTTTCTCTGTACATCCCTACTGCTTTGCTCCTATCATGGTGCCTTAAAGAATTCCTGCCACTGCTGGTATCCTTTTGCCCCTTTACAGTGTCTTAGGTTATTCATGCCACTTTAGGTGCCGCTTTGCCACAGCCTTAGTGCCTTCGAGTTCTCTGTCCTCTTTTGATGATGTCTACCCACAATTTAATTAGAATTGAGAAAACCCAATTTTGAAGTTCAAAATAGACTGCATTGCTTCCCACATTGACTTTAATGAGAAACAAAAAAATGAATGGAATAAATAAATTAAAATATTTTTTACATTTGAAACAAACCAAATGAATGGAAGTGACTTATGAAACAAATAAACAAACCAGATTTACTTTTTTTTTTTGCCTCTGAACATCCCTAATATTCACCTAAAAATAACCTACTAAAATTAGCCAGTTATTTACCCACTCAGCTTAGATGGTCATTTGAGTCTAAGCTGTAAGAAATACATGAGATGATCCTATTTCTCAACATACGTAAAGCTTTTGGGATTTTTATAGGCATGAGAAACTTTTAAACATAAAGTAAACTAAAATTGGTTCATCTGTTCCTTAGCAACTAGACTCAAGTTGCCATACTGTACTAGCAAGATAATATATGGAAGTGGATTTTAATATGAGATTTAATAAGGTTGGGGAAGGGGGAAGGGGGGGGGGTGAATAAAAAAGAAGAAGTATTGCCATAAACCGAGAGCAGGACTGAAGAAGGCTAAAGACCAGTAAGGCAACATAAAAAGCTAGCAATGATTGAGGTCTATATAGTGCATCATGATAAGAGGAGGTGCAGAGAGCTAAACTACTTTAGAAAAGTGTGATGAAATAAGAAGGGTGAAATATTAAAATAATGTAATTTCAAAATTGATATTAGATAAATCTTATCCTGAAACATCTTATTTGTCTGTGTGTCTAGACTAGACTGTAAACTCCACAGAGCACAGACTAGCTCTGTGTCCGTATAGCAGTCTGCATACTATAGAAAACATACGTAGAAGTAGTAGTAATACTAGTAAAGATGTAGAGAGAACCTAAAATAATAGTTCTCAAAACACTGCATTAGCTTCTACAAAAAAAAAAAACAAAACCAAACAAACATAGCTTAACAGATAATTACTGAGATCAGAGTTAAAAATTCAGTGCTCCACAAATTTCTTTAATTTAAATATGTTTCCCTAACATTGGGGGAATTTGTTCTCTCAGTGTGCTTCATTAGTCTAGTTTACCACCACAAAAACTGGCTGTATTGAGAAAGATTGCACCATTATCAAATAATTAAGGAGAGCCTAAGCAGGTGCAGATACTTACCTTGGTAATTAAATCCTTGTTAAAAACACCAAAACCCAGAGACTTAAATGGTTACCACTTCCCAGAGGAAGCAGCCCAGAAAAGTATTGTATAAGGGAGCTGCCATGCAGGAGCAGTGATACTGAGTAGAGAATCAGCTCCTCTTGGGACAATTTCAAAGCACATCTGTGCACATCCTGAGATGCAATGCAAATTGCAATGACAATACTAGGCTAACGCACAATAATCTAGACAAGCCAGGCATGAGCTAATACAGAATCAGATGTACCACCCGGCTCTAGTAATTCTATTTGTATTATGATCATGATTATTGTTATTATTATTATTATTATTATTATGATTATTATTATTATTAGTAGTAGTAGTAGTATTAATCAACAGAACAAAAAAGCCCAATTGTTTGGTTTACCATGTATTTCAAGAAAGTGCATGGAAATAAAGACCTACATTGACATTAGGACTAAACCTTAACTTCTCAATGCATACCAAAATGGATAAGCATATGTCCATTTTAGTTTAGATCCAAATGTTTTAAAGGAAAGGGCAATTGACATCCCTGAATCAGCATTCTGTGTAGAAATTCAATGCATTCAATACTTTGAACTTTGATTCTTAAAAACATACCACAAATAAGGTTGTGATAACTTTCAATCATATTCTATATGATATACCTTTAGTTCTCTGGCTGAGTTCACTGATGTGTTGGTAATGAAGAAAACTCTTTCTAAGATCTCTGAGTAATCCCAAATTAAGCTGAATATTCACTCATCTACCCAAAAGAACAGTGCCTTAACTACACGTTTCAATGGACAGAAGAACACTCCCCAGTCATGTCTTTTACTGAATCACACATACCTGGTTCTTATGAAACAGTAATCACAATTTTCAACCTGTCAAAATGAAAATGGTTACAAACACAAAGAAAATTGACTTGTGAAAGGAGTTCTTTCTGATTCATTTGTCTTAGCAAACCAAAAAGCAGATTTCACATCTCTTTACAGTGGCTTCACTCCAGACCATGACATAGACTTTTTCTGAGCTATTCTTGCCTTGCTTTTTCTGGGGCATGCACAGACCTTCTAGTGGGCAGTGTGGTTAGTTACACTGATTCCAAGATTTTGTGTTATTCACAGCTTTCATAAATACTGCGCCAAATAGCCAGTCTTCAGCACACTTTAATCATCTCGTCCATAATCAGACTGTGACCCTGTTTGTACATCTTAAATGAGGGCTGCTTTGAAAATAAACCCACAAAATAAAATGATTACTATGTTTTGAGCAAGTACTGAATGTCCACCTGTGGTGTGGAGCAGAGGCCTAGTGGTTAGAGCAGCAGGCTGCTAGGCAGAGAAGTCATAGTTTAAATCCCACTGAGGGTCTTTGTGACCTTAGGCAAGTCAATTCAAGTTCAAACTTAGGGCCTTATTTTCCAATATCGCATTGGTAACGCATTAGGGGGCGTTACCAATGCAAATGAGGCTTCTTTCGTGCAGTGGGGAAACATCGTGTGCGGCGATGTTTTCGCCATTCGCGAAAACATTAGCGCCGCACGAGAGAGAGAGAGAGAGAGAGAGAGAGAGAGAGAGAGAGAGAGAGAGAGAGAGAGAGAGAGAGAGAGAGAGAGAGAGAGAGAGAGAGAGAGAGAGAGAGAGCACCTTACTATAGTGCCTATGCCCTACATAGGTATTTGAATCCCTATGGGAGGGCTACCTACTAACTCGGGGTGGGGATTAGGTATGAGCGTCGGGGGTTGGGGGCCACTTTTGCATTCCACATGAGACCTACGGACAGAACAGTGGTCTCTAGTGCAGATTTGCTGGCCGTCGGAGTGAGGACGCTCACTCCAAGCGGAGATTTGGCCAACATTTTCTCCACCTAGCATGTTGTTGCCCAGGTAGAGTGTCCATCAAGCTAGGTGGAGAGAACGTTGCCCAAACCACTTCTTGGTGTGAGCGTCCTCACTCCGACGGCCAGCAAATCTGCACTAGAGACCACGGTTCTGTCCGTAGGTCTCATGTGGAATGCAAAAGTGGCCCCCAACCCCCGACGCTCATACCTAATCCCCACCCCGAGTTAGTAGGTAGCCCTCCCATAGGGATTCAAATACCTATGTAGGGCATAGGCACTATAGTAAGGTGCACTCTCTCTCTCTCTCTCTCTCTCTCTCTCTCTCTCTCTCTCTCTCTCTCTCTCTCTCTCTCTCTCTCTCTCCCTCCCTCCCTCCCTCCCTCCCCCCGGGAGTCTGGAACTACCGTGGATGGTGATAATCCTTTTCTGGCCCGTAGCGCAGTCCCCTTAGGGGGTCATTTACTAAAAGGTTTCTCCCATTCTGTGTCTATGGGAAAAATGCTTCCTAAATCAGGTCTTTAGGGAGTCATTTTCTAAGCTGCAGTAAGGCCTTGCCACAGTGATAATGTGTAGAATTACAAATTCTGATGGTTCCTGGAGTAGCCCCTAAGCCTCCAATTGCTGTGGAAAAAAAAAAAAAAAGAAGATACCATTAAAATTAACTGAAAGCAGTAAAATCCCATTTTACCCAAAATCCTAACCATAGTCCTTGAGGCCTCCAAATACTAAAGACTTCCAATTGTGAGAGCTCCTTCATAAGAAATTGATTCTTAATTTATAGATCATTTAAAAAACAGAGAAATTAAATTGTTTATGGGAAACTCATGGCTAGACCTCCGAAATACCTTTGGGCGGTCTACTTATCATCTGTAAACATCATACCTATAAGGGAGCCCGGACCGACGTGCCGCAAATGCGCAGTAGAGAGCAGCTCTACTGCGCATGCACGCACATTGGCCAGAGCGCAGCGTGTCAGGAAAAAAAAATGGCGCTGGCTCCTTAGGAGCGGCGGCGAGCAGGAGCGGCAACGAGCAGTAGCTCCGGCGACGCACGCGAGGGAGGGACACGCCCCTGTCTGCCGGTTGTGGATGAGCTGTGAGGGGAGGGAGGTGAGAGAGAGGGAGGGAAGAGAGAGTGGGGTGGGGAGGTGAGAGGGAGGAGGGAGGTGGTGAGAGGGAGGTGGGGAGAGAGTGAGAGGGGTGGAGAAGAGAGAGAGAGGGAGGTGGGGGGAGGTGAGAGGAGGAGAGAGAGAGGGAGGTGGGGAGAGAGGGAGGTGAGGTGGGGAGAGGGAGGTGGGGAGAGAGGGAGAGAGGGAGAGAGGGAGAGGGAGGTGGGGGAGGTGACAGGGAGGAGAGAGAGAGGGAGGTGGGGGGAGGTGACAGGGAGGAGAGAGAGAGGGAGGTGGGGGGAGGTGAGAGGGAGGAGAGAGAGAGGGAGGTGGGGGGAGGAGAGAGAGAGGGAGGTGGGGGGAGGGAGGGAGACTAGAGGGGGGAGATGAGGGGGAGGGAGTGGAAAGGAAATGGACCAAAAAAATTTTTTTAATGTAGCCCGTTGTTACGGGCTTAACGGCTAGTACATATATATACAAGATAAAGATATTTTTGGCATCAGGGAACAATTCTGATCAAAATGAGAGGAGGAAAATAATAAGGGTAAATTTAAATAAAAATGCTCAATGTCTAAAGTAGGTGCCTGCATTTAGGTAGATTTTCAGCTGAACTTAAGTTCTGACATTTTGCAGTGAAAATTCACTTAAATTTAGGCACCTTAAAAGTTAATTTGGACCTGCATTTCATTTGCCTAGATTTAGAAGCCTAAGGAGTAGATTTACTAAACCACAATAAGTATTTAACACACAAAAAACAGTGTTTATCACATGAAAATTGCTGTTTATTGCACGATAGACACTTATCACAGCAATATCACATGATATTTCCCCCCTCCCTAAAAAATGCACATTTAGATGAGCTGTTTCGCATGCATAAGCATTGCAAATCAATGAAAAGAAGCTAATAAATATCTAATTTCATGCACATAAAAAAACATGGCTTGCTTAAAAAATTCATAAACAGCATTCTTTTCTGGATGGGGCAAAAGCCAGCAGGCATCATTTTTCAAGATGACTGCAGCCAGCCCATTGTCTAGGGGCACTGTGGGCTGGGATTACCAGGGACCTATTAGGCTACCAAGGAATCACTTAGACTACCAAGTATATGGTAGGGAGTTAGGGAGTTAGGGGATTGGTGGGAAGATTGCCTTCAATTGGGAGAGGCCTTGGAGTTAGAAAGGGGTGGGGTTTCAATCATGGGGAGTGAATTGGGTGGTTGACTTTTGTTGAAAGGGGATGGGTTTGGGAAGGGGATAGGATGTCATCATGTGACTTAAAAATCTATTTTTTAACAATTTATGGACTGCCTGGTCACCTCCAGAGGTGGCGAGGGATGAGGCAGAGGTCTCACCATCCTGGAGGGGACTTTTTTTTTTATGTTGGGAAGGGTTATTTTAAAGCCCCTGCTGGCAGCCCTGGGTAAAGTGGGCTGTCATTACGTATTTTTTCCCACAGAATTTTTACACAGGAAACAATATCGTGGGGAAGCCACTGTGGCATTTTCCCACAGAGGGGAAACATGCCATGGGGATACTCCTGCGGTGTTTTTCATTGGCCCATGTTATTTTTTCCCTCCGCTGTATAGCATAGTAAATCTATCCCTAAGTTAGATGCTTGGTGCTGAAAATGAATGCTAAGTTCCTAACTTTTTCCCCCACCCACAATGCCGCCAACTTTGTAGTTTCACTAAGTTATTAAATTTAGGTGCCTAGCCCTAGTCAGTTTTTAAATAGGCTTATGTGCTTAACTCCCAAAGTTAGGCACCTAAACCCTTTGAAAATTGACCCCCTCGTAAATATTGATTGATATATAAAGGCTAGTTGATCCACTCAGTTTTCCCAATTATCCCAGACTGCACTGCTTTAGCTAAGTCTATCTCCCAGCTATACAGGCTGTATAAGCTCAACCACCTTCCCTATTCTTGCTCAGGACATCATCCTTCTTTGCCTTTTACTACCATCCAGTGTCCTACAGATATCACCTATCTAGGCCTAATCAGTAGCAAGGCAATTTTCCAAAAAGTCTAGTTGGCTAACTAAGGAAAATTGCTCTGTAAAAAGTAGTTTTATAGCCACTCTAAATGTAAGCATTCCTAACGGCTATAACTTGATTGGGTGAGAGAACTATGTTTGTATATTTGGATGTTCAAATGTACATGTGTAGTTTCTCCCAGCTGACCCCATTTGCCGGTATGGCAGGATCAAAGTATGCTGGTAGTTTCTCTAAATGTGCATGGCTTCAAAAACACCTGTGTACTTCATTGCCAGGAGGCTTAGTGGAGATTACACCCACAGTTCCTGATTTTACATATGTAGATTCTAGCAAAGCATTTGAAAGTTTACCTGTATGTGTCTTTACTCAAAAGTTTATATTTCCTCCTTTAATTGATTGTTCAGTTTTCACCTCTGTCTGGTCCTTTGTTTACCTGTTCGCCCTGATATTTCTACTTCTCCACCTCCTGTGCTTTTTGCATTTCCTGAATGCTGATCTTTTACATCCTACCATGTCTGCAACCTCCTCAGAGAACCATAATGGTATCTTTTATCTCTTCCACTTGCTGCCTTGCCTTACACAGTGATTGAGTGCCTTCCTTATGGTCTTTTTTTATTGCTGCCCATAGTTCTTCTGTAGCCTGATAGAGCTTCCTCTATACAATCACTCATCACCTTGAAGTCATTCATCCTAAAATCCAGGACCCTTTATCTGCTATGATTCAGTTTAGGTCAGAGTCTTACACTGTTGAACATTAGGTCCTAAATTATCTGCTACCATGTAGTCAATGACACTGTCTCCATGTTTCAATGCCAGTGTAAGTTCCCCATGAATGGGCTACTTAATTAGGTGCCTGAGATATGCTTCTTGCAGGGCATCCAAGACTTCTCTGTTCCTAGCCAATACTGCAGCAAAAAGGCTCCAATAACAATTTTTAAAAAAGTGCAAAGGAGCATATGGTCCCTGTCACTGGGCCCTTTACCACTACTACCACTACTACTGCTTATCATTACAAAAGTGTTACTAGACATAAACAGCACTGTACCGAAGGACATAAGAGACAGTCCCTGCTCCATGGATTTTAGAATCTAGTCAAGACAAGCATACAGGACAAAGAAGGGTGAAGGTAGTGGATTTATTGTAGAGAAGTGGTTAGGATTTAAAAGCAGCTTCAGAAAGTTGAACTACTTTTTAAATCCTTTGTCTCAGTGGACACTTACATCCAGATGAGTGCTTAAACCAGAAACAGGCTCTAAGTAATTGTTAGGGATGTGCATTCATTTTCAACGAATGTGCAATCCGCAATGCATAAGTCCCTATTCGTTGTATTCGTGGGTTCGCGAAATGCATCGCGATCCCCCGTGAATAAAACATATCATATTAGTTTCATTCTTTTGGTTCGCAGTGATTTCTTAGTAGCTGTTTGAAATAGGAGAAGGCCATGTGGGAGTATCCATAGCAAAACCCAGCCCTTTCCTGTGACTCATAAGTGACCTCACAGCCCTGACATAGAGTGGGTGAGACAGGTTGGCAAGGAGACGAGAATGCAACCTATCAGAGCTAAGCATTTTTCTAATGTAGACAATCGCCGCTCTCATTCAGTGCTCTGCGATGCTGTTCCTGATGATGCTATACTATTTATATGTAAAGCATGTGGTGTGCAATGCTCTTTCTTTGCGGGGGTGGTCTGGGGAGGTGGCTGTACTCAGATCTAGTCTGAGTGTCTCAAATCTGTATTCAATTGCTAGCTACTTTGATAGAATTTTCCATTGAAAAAGATATTTGTTTGATTTTGCTGCAGTGCCAGCTAGCCATGCTTTTTTTGACAGCACTTTTTTTTTATTTATCTCAAGGCGGTCTCTCTGTCTGTCCCACTGAGAAAAGCTGCTAGCAGTGGCATTTTGCTGCTTTTTTTAAATATTTTACTACCTGGGGTAGGTTGCAAGCAGGATTTGGGTGTTGTGGGTGGGAGATATATTCAATTTCTAGCTAGTTTGATAGAATTTTCCATTGAAAAAGATATTTCTTCATTTTTGCTGCTGTGCCAAACCAGGATTTTTTTTTTTTAACTGCAGGGTTTTTTTTTATTGAACTCAGACTGGCTCTCTGTGCTCTTTTAAGCCAAAAAGGCAGTGCAATAGGCATCAGTGGGCAGTTTTCCAGACTCACACATATTGGGACAGCAGTGCTCTTTTAAGCCAAGAAGGCAGTGCACTGGGAGTCAGTGGGCAGTTTTGCGGACTTACATATATTACATAAGAACATAAGAAAATGCCATACTGGGTCAGACCAAGGGTCCATTAACCCCAGCATCCTGTTTCCAACAGTGGCCAATCCAGGTCATAAGAACCTGGCAAGTACCCAAAAACTAAGTCTATTCCATGTTACCATTGCTAATGGCAGTGGCTATTCTCTAAGTGAACTTTATAACAGGTAATGGACTTCTCCTCCAAGAACTTATCCAATCCTTTTTTAAACACGCTATACTAACTGCACTAACCACATCCTCTGGCAACAAATTCCAGAGTTTAATTGTGCGTTGAGTAAAAAAGAACTTTCTCCGATTAGTTTTAAATATGCCCCATGCTAACTTCATGGAGTGCCCCCTAGTCTTTCTATTATCCGAAAGAGTAAATAACCGATTCACATCTACCCATTCTAGACCTCTCATAATTTTAAACATCTCTATCATATCCCCCCTCAGCCGTCTCTTCTCCAAGCTGAAAAGTCCTAACCTCTAGTCTTTCCTCATAGGGGAGCTGTTCCATTCCCCTTATCATTTTGGTAGCCCTTCTCTGTACCTTCTCCATTGCAATTATATCTTTTTTGAGATGCGGCGACCAGAATTGTACACAGTTATTGGGACAGTAGTGCTCATTTAAGCCAAGAAGGCAGTGCACTGGGTGTCAGTGGGCAATTTTGCAGACTCAGATACATTGGGACAGCGGTGCTCTCTGAAACCAAATACCTAGTAGGCCTCTTTTGTAATTACAAGTTTGGTGTGTGCACATACAGCGGTCCCAGTAGTAGTATACATCCAGGCACTGCCTCGTGGGCCTGTGGGCAGTTTTGTAGACTCACATATTACATTTCAATGATTTCAACAGTTTTGCAGACTCACTCTTACATTTCCGGACAATACTTCCGCCCACAATATTCATAAAAATAGACTACTGCAACTCGCTACTCCTTGGCCTTCCAAAAATCACTATCTCCCCCCTCCAATTGCGAAAGAACGCAGCTGCACGCATCCTCACCAACACTCGTAGGAACGAACACATAACCCCAACCCTCAAAGAACTACACTGGTTACCTATGAAACAGTGCATAAGGTACAAAACCCTCAAATTAATACACAAATCCTTACACAACACAGATATGAACTGGCCCCATAGCACCTTCTCCTTCCGCAACACAAACAGACCCACCCACTCACGCTACCTAGCAACCTTAAACATTCCCACATCCAGACTCACCCACTACAATGCCACCAGGGAACGCACCCTATACATTGCGGGCCCCATACTCTGGAATTCTATGCCCGCTGACATACGCCAAGAGCACTGCCTGCACAAATTTAAACAAAAACTAAAATCATGGCTCTTCACACAAGCATATTCTGATCTCAAGGACACTATACTGCATCCTATTACACTGCATCCTACTCCACTCACACTCCATGCCCTCTCAATAACCTATGCCCCCCTCACTTATCTTAACACCTCACCACACAGTAGCTCTCCTCACGGAGAATACTAAAATTCACCTTACCCGAGTTTATCCTACTGAAAACGATGCAGTCCACACACCCAATTATATTATGACATTAATTATACCAGCCAACTTAGATATATATGTACAGTATTGTATTATTTAGCAACCCCTATTTGTCACATTATAAACCTGTTACTTCTGCACTAAACAAATATAATCTGCTTAGCCGTTTCTGTCAAACTGTTAAGTTAATCTATAAATGCTGTTATATTGGTTACACTGTAAAGCTCTGTTGCTGACTCCATGTTACCTGTAAACCGATATGATATCCAAAAACGAATGTCGGTATAGAAAAACCTTAAATAAATATAAATAAATAACATATATTGGGACAGCGGTGTTCTCTGAAGCCAAATCCCCAGGAGGCCTCTTTTGTAGATACAAGTTTGGTGTGTGCACAAACAGCGGTCCCAGTAGTAGTATACATCTAGGCATTGCCTCGTGGGCCTATGGGCAGTTTTGCAGACTCACATATATTACGACAGCAGTGCTCTCTGAAGTCAAATCCCCAGTAGGCCTCTTTTGTAGTTACAAGTTTGGTGTGTGCACATACAGCAGTCACAGTAGTATTATACATCCAGGCACTGCCTCATAGGCCTGTGGGCAGTTTTGCAGACTCACATATATTGGGACAGTGGTACTCTCTGAAGCCAAATCCCCAGTGGGCCTCTTTTGGAAATAATTCTTTTAATTGAAATCCCTAGTAGGCAGTGACATTAAATCCATGATGTCAGGGAAAGCTAGATGTGGTCTAGTGATTGGGACTGGCAGAGGAGGCACTTGCAGAGGAGGCACTTCAAAAGGCAGTGTCAGTCCCCCATTAAAGTTAAAAAGGGACCTGTTCCAATCTACAATCTCTGGAGGGGCAGACAGTTCCATCCGGAAAAAAATGAAATTTAAAGATGATGCATCACCACCACCTGTTTCTGACCCTGTAGTTTTGGAGATAAGGGAAGGGGAGGCTGAATCATGCATGACAAAAGGGCAACACTCAAAAGCAGCAGTGCGACAGCAGACTCGACTTAGCATTGAAAATGTAGCGCAGGCACTGTTTGCTTCTGATTCCAATGAAGAATCATCTTATGTGGGATTTTCATCATCAGAAATGGAAGAAGTAATAGCTAAAGAAGATTTAGGAGAATTAGTTAGTTCTGACTTAGCCTCCACTTCAGTGCTGCAGGGGGAGAGATGAAATTGATGATGATGAGGAGGCAGTCAGCGTAGGCACAGAGTGTGACTGATGCCCCTGGCATTGCTTCTCAGGGTGCACCCACTACTTCAGCTCCAGTGCCAGCATCCACCCCGAAGGCTATAGAGAAGGGATCACGAGAAAAATCTGCGATCTGGAGCCACTTTAAAGTGATGGAGGACCCGCGTTTTCCTCAGTATAATTACTGTGCCAGGGCTATTAGCAGAGGCAAGCAAATGAGACATCTAACTAATTTTGTCATGATACATCAATTGCAGAAGCAACACCCAACAGTACTGCCATCTGGGGATGGTGGCAGTACCAGTCAGGGGACCCCTTTTTCCAGGCAGCGTAAAATGGTTGAAAAGGAGCAGAGTCACCCCATGCCCTCAGCCCCTTCTGTCAGTCAGGTGGCAGGCCAGCAGCCCCCTGCCATGTGTCAGAAGCGACAACCCACCATGGAGGAAATGGGATCAGTTTGATATCGCTAACCCGGGGAAGGAGACAGGCAGCCTCAAAAGTTGTAACCAGGAGCATTATAGAAATGATTGCCCTTGATGACCAGCCCTTGCAGATAGTGGAGAATGTGGACTTCAAGCATTTGCTGAAGGTCATAGTTCCAAATTACAAAGTCCCCTCCAGAACCTCATTTAGCAGAAAGGTCATCCCCAGCCTGTACAACCAGTGTCACAGTCGCATCCATGCGCTGCTAGCTAAGGCACAGAGGAGTGTGCATTTCACCTGCGATATCTGGACCACATTGAATGCTGCACACTCTTACTTCTCCCTGACAGCACACTGGTAGGAACTGGCTGAGGCAGGGGCAGGCAGCAGCTCTATTAGTGAACAAGTATCAGGGTGGAGGTGGGCTTTACTGCATACCCACCTGACGAATGATACCTATACCTCAGCCAATATTCTAGCATGCATCAGACAAATGCTGGTGGGCTAGCAGCTACAACAGAGAGACAAGAATCTTCAGGCAGGGTTCTTTGTCACAGACAATGGTGCAAACATGGTAAAGGCAATATGCGACGGGAGCTTTCAGAACATCCGATGTTTTGCCACTCTCTGCACCTGGTAGTGAAGTCAGCTCTGGGGTTGGAGTCCAAGCACCAAGAGAATGAATACCTGCATGACTTAATACACAAGTGCAGGAACATAGCAGCACACTTCCACAGAAGTGTGAAGGTGGGGCAGGTTCACTGACAAAAGCAGACTGATTTGGAGATGCCTCACAAGCGTCTCATTCAAGACATTGCCACCTGGTGGAATTCCACCTATATGATGCTGCAGAAGTTAGTGGAGCAGCAGACACCCCTTCATGAACTTTCTGCGGCAATGGACATAGGTGTGCATAGTCCCCTAGGGCATCATGATTGGTTAGTCATGAGTCAGCTGGTAAAAATCCTGCAGCCCTTCAAAGATGCCACGGAGGAGCTGAGTTCCAGAAGTGCCACCTTGGCTGACATCATCCCTATAGTTAATTTTCTGGAGGAAAATTTGGAGGGCTTTAAACTGGAAGAGGGAATGACAGCAGAGGTCCTGCATTGTCTGGACTTTTTGCAGAAGCACGTGCAAGACAGATTAAGGCCTTTAACTGAAGACCACACATACATGCTCGCCACAGTCTGTGATCCCCATGTGAAAGGGAACATCACCCAACAGTACAATTGTCTCCTATTGGTGAAGGACCTGCTGTAAGTAAAAGTCTGTGAACAGGAGGGCCATAGGCAGAGTCAGATTAGGCATGAAGCAGAGGAGGAAACAGCAAACACTTCAGAGAGTTGTGCTAGCCCAAGCAGGAGCAGCACTCTGTCAGTGACTGCTAGTATTCCTCCTTCACTTCAGTATGCCAAAGGCATGTTGCCCGTAAAGAATCATCTGTTCTGGAACGGGCTAGAAAGCAGCTGGCATGAGTGACTCTCAGCTCACCCAAGCAAAGAAGACACCAGCACAAATGTCAGTGACACGGTATCTCTCAGAGCCCACAGAGAACATGCAGACAGATCCGCTGGCATATTGGGCACACAAGTCCACTGGCCACACCTAGCCAAAGTGGCTCAGCGATATCTGTCATGTCCACCAAGCAGTGTGCCCAGTGAATGTATATTTTCAATGACAGGGGATATCATGAGCCCTCACCGCTCAAGGCTGGCACCAGAATTGATGGAAATGCTAGTGTTTTTGAAAATAAACATGCCTTTGCTTGGGTTTCCAAATTTTCCCTATGAATGGCAAGATGAATAAAAGCAATTGAAAGCCTTGCAGCAGCTCCAATTGTCTCCTAGGCTCCAGATAATATCAGCACATGTACCTGACCTGAAAGGCTGTGCCAGTCTGTCCAGCCCTTATGTCACCACAAGGGCCTGACCTCAAATGCTGTGCCTGTCTGTCCAGCCCTTACATCACTACAAGGGCCTGACCGCAAACACTGTGCCTGTCTGAGTTTAGTTTTAGTATTTCTAATTTCAGTTTCTTGTATTTGTGCATCACTTCTTTCCAGAATATTCTTTTTCCTGTTTTGCAACATTTGGAATGTAAGAACATAAAAAGCTGACTTAAGATGTTTGGAGCTTGCATATTTCATATGCTCAATAGTTTTCATGACCTTCATAATATGGGCCATTTTCTCTAAATCTTTCTTAGGTGCCAACATTAATGTTTCTAGTACTATAGAAAACTGGTGATAGTTGCACTCTAGTTCATCTTCTGTGTTCCCATAGTTTACAGAGGCACTGTGTAAACTACAGTCAACATATTGTAGATTTGGACTTGAGTAGTAGTTTTCTTATTTCTGAGAGCACCAAGTTCCTTTGTCATCTGCTGAAGTGTAAAAGTACACTTCTGGGTATTTACAAGGGCCTGGCCTCTAACGCTGTGCCTGTCCGTCCAGGTCTTACGTCCCTACAAGGGCAATACATTTAATAGCTTCTGGGTATTCACTAGATGCCTACGGAACCACCAAACTCTAGGGACCAACCCATTTCATGGAGCTCTTTCCTGTGCAAAGAAAAGGGAACTCTCCCCGGGTGTAGCCAGCCTATCTCTTAGTACCCTCTGACCCATGTTGAACCATAACCGCTGTTCACATGGAAACTTCCTCAACGTCGACTCGCCATGCTTGAATGCTCGTGCTCTACTCTAGGAGCTAACCCATTTCAGGGAGCCCTTTTCTGCACAAAAGAAAGGGAACTCTCCCCGGGTGTAGCCAGCCTATTTCTTAGCACCAATTGACCCATGTTGAACCACTGTTCATATGGAAACCTACTCCACGTTGACTCGCCACACTTGAAGGCTTGTGCTCCTCTCTAGGGGCCAACCCATTCTAGGGAGCCCTTTCCTGCACAAAGGAATGGGAACTCTCCCCGGGTGTAGCCTGCCTATCTCTTAGTACCTGTTGACCCATGTTGAACATGAACCGCTGGTCACATGGAAACCTCCTCCACGTCAACTTGCCCCGTTTGAAGGCTCGTGCTCCACTTTAGAAGCCAACCTATTTCAGGGAGCCCTTTCCTGTGCAAAGGAAAGGGAAATCTCCCAGGGTATAGCCAGGCTATCTATTAGTACTCTCTGACCCATGTTGAACCAGAACCGCTCTTCACATGGAAACCTCCTTCATGTTAACTCACCATGCTTGAACACTCATGCTCCACTCTAGGAGCCAACTCATTTCAGGGAGCCCTTTCCTGTGCAAAGGAAAGGGAACTCTCCCTGAGTGTAGCCATCCTATCTCTTAGCACCTTCTGACCCATGTTGAACCACTGTTCACATGGAAACCTCCTCCACATCGACTCGCCACGCTTGAAGGCTCATGCTCCACTCTAGGGGCCAACCCATTTCAGGGAACCCTTTCCTGTGCAAAAGAAAGGGAATCCCCGGGTGTAGCCAGCCTATCTCTTAGTACCCTCTAACCCATGTTGAACCAGAACCACTGTTCACATGGAAAACTCCTCCATGTTGACTCGCCACGCTTGAAGGCCCGTGCTCCACTGTAGGGGCCAACCCATTCTAGGGAGCCCTTTCCTCGCAAAGGAACGGGAACTCTCCCCGGGTGTAGCCTATCTCTTAGTACCCGTTGACCCATGTTGAACCAGAACCACTGTTCACATTGAAACCTCCTCCACGTCGACTCACCACGCTTGAAGGCTCATGCTCCACTCTAGGGGCCACCAACCCCATTCTAGGGAGACCTTTCCTGCTCAAAAGAAAGGGAACTCTTCCCAGGTGTAGCCAGCCTATCTCTTAACACACGCTGACCCATGTTAAACCGCTGTTCTCATGGAAACTTCCTCCACCTCGACCTTCAAAATTCTCGTTTGTATATCTGCTACATCCACCAGATTTTAAAAGACCAGCAAGAGCTCACTAGACGCCAACGGAAACACCCCACTCTAGGGGCGAACCCATTCTATGGAGCCCTTTCCTGCGCAAAGGAAAGGGTACTCTCCCTGGGGCCAGCCTGTCTTGCCCCTATCAAAACCACAGGGACCAGACTACCTCCGCTCTGCCAGCCTGTCTTGCCCCTATCAACTTTCTGCCACTCTGCCTTGCTGCCATACACTAGATGACTCACTCTACTCCTTGTGGAGTTCTGGCCACTAGCATGGTTCCTCAGTGTGTTGGTGCTAGTCTTTCTGCTGCTTTGTCCCTTTATCGGTGCCTTGTAGTTTTTTCTGACACTCTTTCTGCTTGCTATGTTCCCCCTTCATTATGCTGTAGGACATTGATGCCACTTGTCTTGCCACTTTGCCTGTCTTACTGCCTTCGAGGGTTCATGCAACTGTTATTGGTGCTCTCTTTTGAAGCTGTGGTGTGTTTTTCACACTCTCACTGCTGCTTTGCACCTCTGTTAAAGCACTCTTGCCACTCCTGGTACCCCTTTGCCTCTATACAGTGCCTTAAGCTATTCATGCCACTTTGGTGCCACTTTGCCACAGTCTAAGAACCTTGGAGCTCTTTTCTCATTCTGATGATTGCTCCCCAGAAGTTTCATCAGAATTGATAAGAAAACCCCAATTCTGCAGCCAAAAATAGACTGCAAATACTTCCCCCATTGACTTTAATGGGAAAACGGAGAACAAATGAAACTAATCAATGAATTGGTTTTCCCCCCTATGAAACTAATGCAATGGATTTTGGTCCCGGCGAAATGAAAACTGAATCGAAGCAAATGTTTTCCTTCTGCATATCCCTAGTAATTGTATACATGGTCGGGGTTATCACCTGGTAAGGTACTCATGGATCAGTCTAACAGGGCTACAAATTATTTCCCCAGTTGAGAAATTAATGTTCGATATTTCTGCTGTATTGGAAACCTCTCAGAAAAACTTAGAAAGACTTAGTAAAACCATCTGCTCTGATTGTCTCATTTGTTCTGGATTCTGACAGAGATTGGATTTTGAGGTTATTTTTCCGCCACAGAACAGAACTTTTTCTTAATTTGAAAGTATACGCTTACCCTGATCTAGCACGCCAAACACAGAAGAGGAGACTGCAATTTTTGCTATTAAGGCCAAAAGTCTTAGAAATGGGTGCTTTATTTATTTTAAAGTTCCCATGTAAATGTATAATTAAATACTTAAATGTGTCCTATATCTTTTTTCAACCGACTCAATTGGTTTCCTTTATAAGTAGTAAGGCTACTATGGTTTCCTCTTCATCTCCTATGCCTAGACAGGGCACATTGGTCTGAGTTGGTCGTTCAATAATGGTAGAATCCTTCTATGCTAGTTTCCTAACTAGTTCTTGATAAGAGATGTTTTCCTAAAGATGTGTATTGGAGCCTCCATATAGAGGACTGGGAATTATGAAAATCTCAATAATCTCCAGTATCTGTTTGTATTATTATCCTATGAATACATTTTTGTCTTTTCACATGTTTACAACTTCAAATATGTTTTTTCTGGAAATGTAATTGTTAAAAAATTGCAAAATTAAAAAAAAAGAAGATATCTACTCCCAAATGTGACCATGCAGTCTCAACTCTCCACATCTTTGCACCAAAAGCACTAGAGAGGTCTAACAACACTAACCCAACTACTTCGCCCCATCCAGGCTTCAGCATATTAAATCATTCAAAGTCACCAATACTGTCTCTGTCCTATAATCTGCACAGAAACCTGACTGATTCTCATCTAATATTCTATTTTCCTCCACTTATCTAGCCAATTGTACAATAACAACTTTTTCTAGAACTTTAGCCAGAACAGGGGAATTTGCCACAGGGCAATAGTTCACACACAATTCCTTATTCAACCCCACTTTTTTTTAACAAGGGATAAACTAGTATCCTCATCAATAAAGACAGAAAGACACCTGCACTTAAAAATGTATCCTGTTGAACAACCAATATCCAAATCCCCGACTATATGAAAACATGAGGTACGGTTTTAAAGGAAATCTTTACTGCAGCACCAGCTGTATACAAGTCTGATTTAGAATAATTGATAATGTACCTAGAAAGTTTGCCATATCATTGGAGAAGAGCCATCAAGGCAGGCCCAGACACAGCAGGGTTGACCAAATAAACAAGGATGTCATCCTCATATAAAGAAATCTTAGGCTCTCTTCCACCTGCTTGGATTCTATGTATCTCCCATGAGCCAATCATCTTTGATAATGGCTCTATAGCCAGATCAAATAAAAGGGGAGAGAGGGAGCAGCCTTGACACACATCTCATAGTATATCAAAATAAGGGGAAAGAGATCCAATAACAGGCAGACTTGCCCTCAGTTTAGTGTATACTGCTGTAACCTATGCCATATATAATGCAGGAAAACCAAATGATCCAAAACTTAAAAATGAAATGACCAGGATAATTTATCGAACACTTTATCGGCATCTAATGACACCACCAGTCCCAGAGTTTTTTTCTTAACTTTCATACTGTGTACAATATCAAACAGCCTTTTGGTGACAAATGTAGAAACCCTACCTTTGATAAAGCCTGTTTGGTCACTTTTAATCAAAAGGGACATAAGCCCTTCCATCCTAAGCTGCAACACTTTGTTAATGTTTAACATCTGAGTTAATTAAGGATATAGGGCCATGAAGGAGATAGTGGAATCAGCTAACATGCCAGGATGAGAGCCCTCAACTCCTAGTAAGTTAAACAGTTCTGTAAGAAAGAGAGCAAGCTCTACCAAAAACTTATTCAATCTGATATCCATCAGGCCTGGGACACTTGCACCCAGGAAGTGCCTTCATAGCATTCTGGACCTCCAGAGCATTAATAGGGGCCGCAAGTCTCTCTGCCCACTGCAGAGAAACACTGGGCAGATTAATAGAGGCAAGGAATGTTTGAATCTGTTCTGGTTAGCAAGTAAGGATATGCATTTGTTTCATTTTTTTCGGAGTTACGCGTGTAGCTTGTGACTATATAGTAAAGCATAATGGATAATATGTGTGTACTTTTAATAGCTTGAGTTATGTTCATCTCCCTTCAGGGTCAAGCAAGGTAGAGTAACTACTAATGGGAAGCCCTTGTCAATAAGTACATGCACTCCCTGCTATGGGAATTGTAGGAGACAAAAAATATTTGACCCACCCATCCAGTTGTTGCATCTGTCGTTCGCAGATGGCTGCGACCGCTCTGCCTTACCTCTTTTCTTCCCTTTACCTCCTCTTTGGACAAGATGGCTGCCTCCGGTGCTGAGTGCCGAGGGCTTCAGCATCTCCAGTCTAGCATGGGCGTTCCAGTCCGCCATGCTCACTCCCGTGGCCTCCTAGGGCACGCACGCACCTCTCCTACGCTCAAATACACATCATGGCGGGAATCTCAGGGGCATCCCCACCGCATGACGTCAATTCCTCTGGGTATTTCAAGCCTCTGCTTCACTACCACCATTGAGTTAGCAAGGACTTTGGTTAAGTTACACTGACCACTCTAAGCTGCACGCTTAGATGCCGCTCTACACTCCAAGGGCCTCGTTCCTCAGAAGCTCTAGACACCCACTCCTCGGGGGTCTCTCGCTTCCATCTCCCTTCGGGGTCTTACTATTGAGACAACTGCTCCTCGGGAGTCTCTCCCTCTCTCTTATTTACAGGACCTCTGGACTACCAGGTACTCGCTCCTCGAGGGCCTACCGTTCTAGTATCCTGTACCACGGACCTTCGGTCCCACCATCTCTACCAGGAAGACGCCTACACTCCTGTGAGTACCTTTATGATCCATTGCTCCTACTCCACCCACCAGGTTCGGCACTGCCCGCATCGTGGGTCCCCGCCTCTCTGAAACATCTGGGTGAGAATCTACTTCTGAGAATATTGAACATATTGGCACCTTGCGGACCTCAGAGCCTTATCTTCCTGCTTGATACCATCTTCCTACAGCAGTACAATAAAGCCTTCCATTCTATCTGTGTCTGCTATCTGAGTTTAGCCTATCACTGTGTTCCCCATGGGGATCCTCCCTGTGGGCGGAGTCATCTTCACAGCTACCAAGGGTCCACAATGCCACAAACACAACACCAGTACACAGTGTCTCAAGTTCTCTTTTAGTCAAATGTGTTTCCTGTAAAAGAACATTTTGGGCTTTGTTTCTGTGAGTGTACTGAAGTATTCACTTACGCTTAATTGGAGATGAAATGCCTAATACGTTTAAAGATAATATATTAAACTGAGAGGTCATAAAATCTTTTAAGAAAGTCAGATATCTTGCCCTGCAGCAGAACCATGAAGCATATACATTAGCCATACATACCCATATAATGCACCTGTACTATACACTGATACCATATAGAGTAATGCCCCTCGCTTGAGATCTCAAAACTAAACAACAAAATAGAGTATGCTGGTTTTTTTCTCCCCCCCCCCCCCGGTAACCACAGCAACACCCCACCCTCCCTGAATCCCCCTTCTGTACCCCACCTACCATACCCAACATTACGATATTTAAGTAAGAGCCCCAGGCAGCCCAAATCCATCCCACACAGAGAACCCAGGAACAAGCACCATCCCACATAACCAAGAACCCCTTCAGTGGGAGTATCCTCTGGACAATAGGGAAGGTTAAAGTCAATAACAAACCCTACAGATCCCTGCCCCAATCCTTCCCACCCTCCAGTTCCTAACCCCCTATTTCCAAAATAAAAAAAAGAAACTGCCTACAATTCAGCATAACCTAAAAAACCAGCAATATATTGCACTGAGCAGCAGAACAGTTATATAAATGTTTGAACTGAAAAATTACAAAACAGTAGTTTTGCCCTCCAGAAGACCATCAGGGATAGCTGCAAAGAATACTAAAAGTCATGATATGATGAAATTGAAGTGTAAAAAAATTAAAATTAAAATGTTTAATCCACCCAGGCAAGAAGGATCCCTCTGGTATCACGACTGCTGAAAAAAAAAAAAGAAAATGTTCAACAGCATCCTTCCCATAAAAAGAAAAATCAAACATTCTCAATCGAATGTGATCAGAAAGAAAAATTGATGCCACCTTAAGTAAATGAAAAATGTAAAGAGGTTACTGACCACCACAGCAGTCAGCAGGAATTCTTAGCCATACACAGTGCATGCTGGGAAGGGACAGGCATAAATCCTATTGCACGAAGATTAATGCAAGTACAACAGTGCCACGATAGAATAAAAGAATAAAAGAAGTAACAGCAAAAATAGGCACCCCCTAATAAAAACCACAAATGTGACAACATCCAAAAAAACAAGCTCCCAGGACTTCAGATCAGCTCATTATCTTCCACCAGTATATAGCATTTGAATTTAGCTTCCCCCGCCGGGAAACGAGGCACCCTTGTGAGATTATATGATAAGTTACTTCACTGCTGGAGAGGAGGAATAGTCTGTTTAAGTGCAGCCAGAATCTCTTCCGCCTCTGCAACCTGGTGCTCATTGTAACTGCCCCATTAATTGTGATCTTCAACTTCACTGGGTAAGCCATCATGTAATGAATTACAAGGCCACACAATTCTCACTTTACAGTATCAAACTCCTGCCACTGCTTCTGTAATTCAGGTGAGAAGTCCTGAAAGAGCATGATTTTATTACCTTGGTAAATCAAGTCATCAGCATCTCAGCAATCTGCTTCTACGCAAAATTGTGGAGCTGCACAGCGCTCGTGACCTGTTGCCACATGCAGGAGCCAGTAACCTGTGCGCACGATCAGTTTTAATGGCACCACCTTTACATGAAATGCTCAAAAGATCAATGAGCCATTTTGTCATGTATATGTCAGGATTATTACTCTCTGCTTTTTCTGGCAACCCAGTTATGCTGATATTATTGCACATCAAGCAATTCTCAAGATCATCGATTTTAGTCAGTGTAGCTATGCTTATCTGCTCCAACGTGTTAATCTTTGCCAGAACTGATGAGAGACTGAGTCTTCGAGGTAAGAGACACTGATCTCCATATCCTCCAGGTGAGAGGAATTATCGCAGACTGCTTCTACCAGCTGGGCCACTTTATCAAAAATAACCATTAGCCAAACATCAATTTTTGACTGATTTTCATGGAAAAAGCTTCGATAGCTGATTAACAAGCCGCACCTGCTGCTTGCTCTACCACCAACGAACTGAGGTTGTCCTCTGAAATTGTGCCCTCAGTTATGTTCTTTGACTCTGAGTTTTATGCACTCACAGTTTTTTTTTTTTAATTTTTAAGGTTTCTTTCCGACCAGAGAGCAAGAATAGAACTCCCGAAATCCTTAGATGTAGACTTCTCATGGGCTTCCTCAAATATTAGTCTCAAATAAGAAAATGAATGTAATTCCAGCAGGAGCTCAGCCACATTCAATCTGTTAGTTCAGAGCATAACCGAAAGTTCCTTTAACATATTTATTAATGATCTGGAAAAGGAAGCAACGAGTGACATGATCATATTTGCAGATGACACATTCAAATAATTCAAAGTTCTCAAAACAGTAGTGAATTGTGAGGAAATGCAAAAAGACTTTTCAAGAGTAAGAGACTGGGCAACTAAGTGGAAGATAACATTTAATAGACAAACGCAAAATGATGCACATAGGAAAAAATAATAGGGATGTGAATCATTTTTTGATGATTTAAAATATCGTCCGATATATTTTAAATCGTCAAAAATCGTTAGAGGTGATATTTAATAGGAATTTCCCCGATTTATCATCAAAAATCGTAAATAGGGGGGAAGGGGGAGGGCGGGAAAACCGGCACACTAAAAAATCCCTAAAACCCACCCCGACCCTTTAAAATAAATCCCCCACCCTCCCGAACCCCCCCCAAAATGTCTTAAATTACCCTGGGGTCCAGTAGGGGGGTCCCGTTGTGATCTTCCACTCTCGGGCCACGGGTGCGTTGATAGAAATGGCGCCGGCGCTACCTTTGCCCTGTCATATGACAGGGCAAAGGTAGAGCCGGCGCCATTTTGCTTCCTGTCCCCCGATTTCATGAGCGTAGGAGATCGCTCCCGGAGCCCCGCTGGACCCCCAGGGACTTTTGGCCAGCTTGGGGGGGCCTCCTGACCCCCACAAGACTTGCCAAAAGTCCAGCGGGGGTCCGGGAACGACCTCCTGCACTCGAATCGTGTTGCCGTAATGGAAAATGGCGCCGGCCATATGGCCGGCACCATTTTGCAGTATGGCAATATGGCCATATGGCCGGCGCCATTTTGCAAAATGGCGCCATTTTCCATTAAGGCAACACGATACTGCAAAATGGCCATATGGTAGGCGCCATTTTGCAAAATGGCGCCATTTTCCATTACGGCAACACGATTCGAGTGCAGGAGGTCATTCCCGGACCCCCGCTGGACTTTTGGCAAGTCTTATGGGGGTCAGGAGGCCCCTCCAAGCTGGCCAAAAGTCCCTGGGGGTCCAGCGGGGGTCCGGGAGCGATCTCCTATGCTCGTGACGTCGGGGGACAGGAAGCAAAATGGCGCCGGCGCTACCTTTGCCCTGTCATATGACAGGGCAAAGGTAGCGCCGGCGCCATTTCTATCAACGCACCCGTGGCCCGAGAGTGGAAGATCACAATGGGACCCCCCCACTGGACCCCAGGTAATTTAAGACATTTTGGGGGGTTTCGGGAGGGTGGGGGATTTATTTTAAAGGTCGGGGTGGGTTTTAGGGATGTTTTAGTGTGCCGGTTTTCCCGCCCTCCCCCGATTTACGATTTACATGATATTTAAAAAAACAAAACCGCAACGATCTGATTCCCTCCCCCCCAAGCAGAAATCGATCGTTAAGACGATCGATCACACGATTCACATCTCTAAAAAATAACCCTAGCTACAAGTACAGAATGCTGAGTTCCATATTAGAAATTACCATCTAGGAACATAAGAACATAAGAACATGCCATACTGGGTCAGACCAAGGGTCCATCAAGCCCAGCATCCTGTTTCCAACAGTGGCCAATCCAGGCCATAAGAACCTGGCAAGTACCCAAAAACTAAGTCTATTCCATGTTACCGTTGCTAGTAATAGGGATGTGAATTGTTTTTTGACGATTAAAATTATCGTCCAATAATTTTAATATCGTCTTAAATCGTTATAGAACACAATACAATAGAAATTCTAACGATTTATCGTTAAAAATCATTAAATCGTGTTAGTGCGCACTAACATAAAATGATACAAATTGACACTTTCCAGGTCAGTAAAGGTCAGTTAGGAATGAATATGTATTCCTATTGGCTGGCTGTCCTCTTATCTATTGATGTTACCAAGGTTCCCACTGAGGTGATGGATGGAGGGATGGGAAATGGAAATGGAAACTCAGGAACACTAACAGAAAATGATAGAAATTATTGACACTTTCCAGGTCAGTTAGGAATGAATATGTATTCCTATTGGCTGGCTGCCCTCTTATCTATTGATGTTACCAAGGTTCCAACTGAGGTGATGGTTGGGGGGATGGGAAATGGAAACTGTTGGTAGATGACAAAAAAAGTAATGTGATCAGTCAATATGAATAGAACTTGTGCCCTATTCCTGATACCAGGGGTGTTGTGATCTTCCTGCACTCAGTGCCCTATCCCTGATACCAGGGGTGTTGTGATCTTCCTGCACACAGTGCCCTAACCCTGACACCAGGGGTGTTGTGATCTTCCTGCACACAGTGCCCTATCCCTATTCATACCAGGAGTGTTGTGATCTTCCTGCACACAGTGCCCTAACCCTGATACCAGGGGTGTTGTGATCTTCCTGCACACAGTGCCCTAACCCTGATACCAGGGGTGTTGTGATCTTCCTGCATGCAGTGCCCTATCCCGCCTGCATTACTAGTGAGAGGCTGGCTTCACAGACAGGGGGGAGCTGCCTGACCCTCACTCCTGACTTCCCCCATGTCCCAGCCAGTGAATGGTGTATGGGTGAGGGGGGGGGGGGGGAGGATGGTGAGGCTGAAACAGCTCCTTCCCTGCATTACTAGTGAGAGGCTGGCTTCACAGACAGGAGGGAGCTTCCTGACCCTCACTCCTCCCCTCTACCATGTCCCAGCCAGTGAATGGTGTGTGGGTGAGGGGGGGGGGGGGAGGGTGGTGAGGCTGAAACAGCTCCTTCCCTGCATTACTAGTGAGAGGCTGGCTTCACAGACAGGGGGCAGCTGCCTGACCCTCACTCCTCCCCTCCCCCATGTCCCAGCCAGTGAATGGTGTGAGGGTGAGGGGGGGGAGGATGGTGAAGGCTGAGACAGCTCCCTCCCTGCATTACTAGTGAGAGGCTGGCTTCACAGACAGGGGGGAGCTGCCTGACCCTCACTCCACTGGGGTGTTGTGATCTTCCTGCACGCAGTGCCCTATCCCTGATACCGGGATGTGTGCAAGAAGATCACAACACCCCTGGTATTAGGGATACGGCACTGCATGCAGGAAGATCACAACACCCCCGGTATCAGGGATATGGCACCGAGTGCAGGAAGATCACAACACTCCCGGTATCAGGGATATGGCAGCGCATGCAGGAAGATCACAACACCCCCGGTATCAGGAATAGGGCACTGTGTGCAGGAAGATCACAACACCCCTGGTATTAGGGATAGGGCACTGAGTGCAGGAAGATCACAACACTCCTGGTATTAATAGGGATAGGGCACTGCATGCAGGAAGATCACAACACCCCTGGTATCAGGGATAGGGCACTGTGTGCAGGAAGATCACAACACCCCGGAGGAGTGAGGGTCAGGCAGCTCCCCCCCTGTCTGTGAAGCCAGCCTCTCACTAGTAATGCAGAGAGGGAGCTGTCTCAGCCTTCACCATCCTCCCCCCCCCCTCACCCACACACCATTCAATTGCCGGGACTTGGGGGAAGGGAGGAGTGAGGGTCAGGCAGCTCCCCCCTGTCTGTGAAGCCAGCCTCTCACTAGTAATGCAGGGAGGGAGCTGTCTCAGCCTTCACCATCCTCCCCCCCGCCTCACACACACACCATTCACTGGCTGGGACATGGGGGAAGGGAGGAGTGAGGGTCAGGCAGCTCCCCCCTGTCTGTGAAGCCAGCCTCTCACTAATAATGCAGGGAGGGAGCTGTCTCCGCCTTCACCATCCTCCCCCCCCCCACTCACCCACACACCATTCACTGGCTGGGACATGGGGGAGGGGAGGAGTGAGGGTCAGGCAGCTCCCCCCTGTCTGTGAAGCCAGCCTCTCACTAGTAATGCAGGGAAGGAGCTGTTTCAGCCTCACCATCCTCCCCCCCCTCACCCACACACCATTCACTGGCTGGGACATGGGGGAGGGGAGGAGTGAGGGTCAGGAAGCTCCCCCCTGTCTGTGAAACCAGCCTCTCACTAGTAATGCAGGCGGGATAGGGCACTGCATGCAGGAAGATCACAACAGCCCTGGTGTCAGGGTTAGGGCACTGTGTGCAGGAAGATCACAACACTCCTAGTATTAATAGGGATAGGGCACTGTGTGCAGGAAGATCACAACACCCCTGGTGTCAGGGTTAGGGCACTGTGTGCAGGAAGATCACAACACTCCTGTTATTAATAGGGATAGGGCACTGTGTGCAGGAAGATCACAACACCCCTGGTATCAGGGTTAGGGCACTGTGTGCAGAAAGATCACAGCACTCCTGGTATTGATAGGGATAGGGCACTGTGTGCAGGAAGATCACAACACTCCTGGTATTAATAGGGATAGGGCACTGTGTGCAGGAAGATCACAACACCCCTGGTGTCAGGGTTTGAGCACTGTGTGCAGGAAGATCACAACACTCCTGGTATTAATAGGGATAGGGCACTGTGTGCAGGAAGATCAAAACACCCCTGGTGTCAGGGTTAGGGCACTGTGTGCAGGAAGATCACAACACTCCTGGTATTAATAGGTATAGGGCACTGTGTGCAGGAAGATCACAACACTCCTGGTATCAGGGTTAGGGCACTGTGTGCAGGAAGATCACAACACTCCTGGTATTAATAGGGATAGGGCACTGTGTGCAGGAAGATCACAACACTCCTGGAATTAATAGGGATAGGGCACTGTGTGCAGGAAGATCACAACACCCCTGGTATCAGGGTTAGGGCACTGTGTGCAGGAAGATCACAACACTCCTGGTATTAATAGGGATAGGGCACTGTGTGCAGGAAGATCACAACACTCCTGGTATTAATAGGGATAGGGCACTGTGTGCAGGAAGATCACATCACTCCTGGCATTAGGGATAGGGCACTGCGTGCAGGAAGATCACAACACTCCTGGTATTAATAGGGATAGGGCACTGCGTGCAGGAAGATCACAACACCCCTGGTATCAGGGTTAGGGCACTGTGTGCAGGAAGATCACAACACTCCTGGTATTAATAGGGATAGGGCACTGTGTGCAGGAAGATCACAACACTCCTGGTATTAATAGGGATAGGGCACTGTGTGCAGGAAGATCACAACACCCCTGGTGTCAGGTTTAGGGCACTGTGTGCAGGAAGATAACAACACTCCTGGTATTAATAGGGATAGGGCACTGTGTGCAGGAAGATCACAACACTCCTGGTGTCAGGTTTAGGGCACTGTGTGCAGGAAGATCACAACACCCCTGGTATCAGGGTTAGGGCACTGTGTGCAGGAAGATCACAACACCCCTGGTATCAGGGTTAGGGCACAAGTTCTAGTCACATTGACTGATCACATTACTTTTTTTGTCAAGCTACCAACTGTTTCCATTTCCCATCCCCCATATATTGTCAGTGGGAACCTTGGTAACATGAATAAAGAAGAGGGCAGCCAATAGAATACATATTCATTCCTGTTCATTGTAATTTCTACCTTTAAAGTTACATTGTAAACCGGTATGATGTATGCATACTAATACCGGTATATAAAAGTTTTTAAATAAATAAATAAATAAACTGACCTTAACTGACCTGAAAAGTGTCAAATTGTATCATTTTCTGTTAGTGTGCACTAACGGGAGTTAGTGCGCACTAATCGGAAAAAACAATTTTTTAACTAAAAAATCGTGTCAAACACGATTTTCTTCTCCTGCTAGACGATTTCAATCGTTAAGACGATAGGGCACACGATTCACATCTCTAGCTAGTAATAGCAGTGACTAATTTCTAAGTGAACTTAATAGCAGGTAATGGACTTATCCTCCAAGAACTTATCCAATCCTTTTTTAAACACAGCTATAACTGCACTAACCACATCCTCTGGCAAGAAATTCCAGAGTTTAATTGTGCGTTGAGTGAAAAAGAACTTTCTCCGATTAGTTTTAAATGTGCCACATGGTAACTTCATGGAGTGCCCCCTAGTCTTTCTATTCTCCGAAAGCATAAATAACCAATTCATATCTACCCATTCTAGACTTCTCATGATTTTAAACACCTCTATCGTATCCCCCCTCAGCCATCTCTTCTCCAAGCTGAAAAGGCCTAACCTCTTTAGTCTTTCCTCATAGGGGAGCTGTTCCATTCCCCTTATCATTTTGGTAGCCCTTCTCTGTACCTTCTCCATCGCAATTATATCTTTTTTGAGATGTGGCAACCAGAATTGTACACAGTATTCAAGGTGTGGTCTCACCATGGAGCGATACAGAGGCATTATGACATTTTACGTTTTATTCACCATTCCCTTTCTATTAATTCCCAACATTCTGTTTGCTTTTTTGACTGCCACAGCACACTGAACCGACAATTTCAATGTGTTATCCACTATGACGCCTAGATCTCTTTCTTGGGTTGTAACAGCTAATATGGAACGTAACATTGTGTAACTATGGAATGGGGTATTTTCCCTATATGCATCACCTTGCACTTATCCACATCAAACATCTGCCATTTTGATGCCCAATTTTCTAGTCTCACAAGGTCTTCCTGCAATTTATCACAATCTGCTTGTGATTTAACTACTCTAAACAATTTTATATCATCTGCAAATTTGATTACCTCACTTGTCGTATTTCTTTCCAGATCATTTATAAATATATTGAAAAGTAAGGGTCTCAATAAAGATCCGTGGGGTACTCTACTGCCCACACCCTTCCACTGAGAAAATTGTCCATTTAATCCTACTTTCTGTTTCCTGTCTTTTAGCCAGTTTGTAATCCACGAAAGGACATCGCCACCTATCTCATGACTTTTTCTTTTTCCTAGAAGCCTCTCAAGAGGAACTTTGTCAAATACCTTCTGAAAATCCAAGTACACTACATCTACAGGTTCACCTTTATCCACAGGTTAACTGGACTGTAGTTTCCCGGATCACCCCTGGAGCCCTTTTTAAATATTGGGGTTACATTAGCTATCCTCCAGTCTTCAGGTACAATGGATGATTTTAATGATAGGTTACAAATTTTTACAATTTTTTTTTTATTCCTTGTGTACAATGCTTTGAAAGCCTACGCTCAATAATATGCAGCAGTGGCCAAAAAAACAAATATACTGTTAGGAAAAATTTGGTGAGACATGGATAGTAAAGCAAAGAATATCATAATGGCTCTGAATCAATCCATGGTGCAATTACATTTTTAGTACTATTGCAGTTCTGGTCTCCCCATCTCAAAAAAGACTTAAGAAACTAGAAAAAGTACAAAGAATGGAACAAAATAATAAGCACCTGAATGTAATCTCCTTTGAAGTGGCTGAAAGGCAGAACATAAATCTAAATTAATAAAATAAATAAAGGGAATGAAATGGTTCCCTTATAAAGAGAAAATAAACAGGTTAGGACTCTTTGACTTGGAAAAGAGACAATTGAGAGAGAACATGATAGAAGTTTATAAAATCATAAAAAATGGATGCTAATTTACTTTTTCAAATAATAATAAAAAAGGAGACACACCATGAAACTAACAACCAGCAGATCTGAAATTATTTTTATCACTCAATGCATAATCAAGGTATGGGATTTGTTGCCAGAAGGCGTGGTCAAGGCAATTAGTATAATGAGGTTTAAAAGAGGTTTGGAAAAGTTCCTGGAGAAAAAGTCTATAAACAATTATGGTGTTAGGTAAACTTATTTTATACACTGAAACTGAAGCCTGATAAAATTGAGTATCTGTATATATGTGGAAGAAGGCTACCCAAAGTATCAATAAAAAAAGATAATTATTAATAGTGTATCAGTTCATTTTAATGATAATGTTAAAAGTTTAATGGTATTGTTGGATTTGTCCTCTTTCATTTGAACCTCAAGTTCAATCTGTGGCTAAATCAGCATTATTCCATCTTTCTAAGGTCAGGAATATTAGTTCTTGATTGGAAAATTATATTTTAGCATCGGTAATCTATGCATTACTTCAATCTTGTTTAGATTACTTTAACTCTCTTTATCTACAGGATTACCTAAGAAACGTTTATATAAACTACAATTAGTGCAGCCCAGCTTTTGACAAATTCACAAAAGTATGATAGAATTACTCCACTTTAAAAATTATTGCGTTGGTTTCCATTATCATTTTGATTTTGATTTTAATTTAAAGTTTGTTCTACAGCTACCCATCTCTATATTTGAGACAGTTTAGTGCAATACAGAGAATCACATTAACATTCATTTAAGGATCACCTTCTGAAAGTTCCTGGCATGGCTGAGATTAAATTAATAAGTACAGAGAAGAGAGCTTTCCAGTTTTAGTCCATTATTATGAAATCATCTTTCAAGGGAGATTCAGTTTCTAGATGACTTGTTCATCTTTAGGAAAGTTTTCATAACTTGGTTGTTTCAGCAGACTTTTCCTTAATTTTTTTGAATGCATTGTTAAATGTCTTCTACAATATTTTAATCTGGGGTGAGGGATATTTATTTATTTGGTTTTCATTAGAGATATGCAGAGTCCAAAAATTTGGTTTGGTTCATTCATTTGTTTCAAAGGGTACAGTCATTTGTCAGTTTTGTTTCCTTTCTCTCATTTTACATTGAAGTCAAAGAGGGAAGGCCCCATTGACTTCACTGTAAAAGAAAAAACAGGTCAGGCTATGGTGTTGGGTCTAGGCCTAGGCCTAAACCTCAGCAACAGGACCCAGCTTTAGGCTGGGCCCCAGCGTTGATCCTAGGCTTATGCCAGCAGTCTGGGTCTTGACGATGTTACCCAGCCTTGCCTGGGCCCCAGCAATGGCCTCGGCAAAAGATCACGGCTTTGGGCCGGGCCCCGGCAAATGTTTTTGTTTTCAGGGAAAAAACCTTTGGTTTGTTTGAAACAAAACAAAAATGGGCTCATTTGTCATGTGTTTCCTTTTCATTTCAAATGAATGCACATCCCTAGTTTTTATTACTTTGGTTTAGTATAAAACTTTTATTTTCTACTTTTGAATTTATTGATGTATTTGCCTTGAGCATTAATTTATAATGAAAGGGCAGTCTTAAATAAAAATTGATGATGATGATGATGATGATAATGATGATTGTATCTCTGGGAGTGAGCAACAAGAAATTGATCTACTTTTTGGGATCTACCAGGAACTTATGACTCAACCTGGACACTTTTGGAGACTGAATGCTGGGCTCGATGGATCTTAGATTCACCCAGCATGGCCTAACTTATGTTCTTATGTTTTCATAGATTTCTTGCTTTTGATGTACTTGAAAAAGTTGTTATTATTAGCTATGCCTCTCTGACAAGTTTCATCTACTTTGCCTTTGCTTATGCTTTCCTATTTTCCTCATTTGAAGTTGCTTTCCATTTTTCAAAAGATGCCTATTTGGCTCTAATAGCCTTTTTCACAACACCCATTTAACAATGCTGGCAGTCATTTTATCTTCCTTCAATCTTTCTTAATGCATGGAATATATTTTATCTGGGCTTCCAAGATGGTATTTTTAAACAACCTCCATGCGTCATGCAGATTTTTAACCTTAGTAATTGCCCCTTCCAGTTTTTTCCTGTTTAATTTTTGTCATTTTATAAAAGTGTCTCTTTTTGAAGTTGAAGGCTACTGCAGTACTTTTCCTTCATATTCTTGTTGCACCCCTGCCCGTGGCTACCCCGCAGACAGGGCCTTACCTTTTCCTCTGCGGCCAGGTCTGCCACCGAGCCTCGCTGCCTCCTCCCTTTGAGGCCTGCTGCCGCGCTGTAGGTCCTCCTGCGTGGCTGGAGCCGTGCCTCCTACTGTCTTCGGCGGGAATCCCCCCTCTGGGAATCTCCCTTCTTCGCAGTCTGTGCCACCGCCGGAGCTCCTCCAGGGGAATCCCCTTGCAGAGATTCCCATTCATCGCGGCCCGAGTGCTACCTCCGACTTCTCTTCATGGCAGGGAGCCGCCAACGCCGTCTCCTCTTCCTCAGGGCCGGTCCAGCCCCAGCGCTGCTCCTCTTCAGTGGCAGGAGCCGCCTCCAGCCTTCTCTCTCATCTCCGATGCTGCTGCAGGCCTTGGCTCTGCCCCTGTGCTCCAGAGCTCCCTCTAGGGGCAGGCCGCATGGCTTCTTCATTCATTTAAAGGGACAGCACAGGAATTTCCTCTTCAGCCCTCCCAGATGACATCTTCAGGGCTCTTCCTGCTCCTGCCCTATAAAAAGGTGCTGCTTCATTCCTTCAGTGCCTTCGGATAGATTCACACCATCTTCGGATCAACATCCTCCAGAGAGTTCCATCCTCAGAGTTCCACTGTTCCAGCGTGGTTATCTTCAAGTTCCTGTCCAAAAGACTTTGTTTTCAAGTCTTCTTTCTTCGTGATGTCTTTCTTCCTGATGTCTTCATCCTATGTTCAGGTCTTCCCTGTCATCAGCCTTCTTCGTGGTGTGTTCCAGTCTCAGGCTTTCCTTCCTCAAGCCTCAGGATCCCTTGTCTATTCGTACATGACCCTAATGCTCCGATGTCTTGATGTCCTGATGTCCCGAAGTTCACCTGTTCTGGCATCCTGAAATCATTCATCAGATGTTCATCTGTCTTCTTCTTCTACAAAGACTTCCAGATCCTACCCTAAGCAGAGGCCCATTCCTGCTGTCGTCCATCTCTTCAGATATTCAGGTATCCTGATGTCAATATGGCTTCTCTGAGGTATTGCCCTCTGCGTACCTCTCTCTTCACTACACTTCTTATCCTGGAAAACATGTCAGCAGATCTTGGCGTTCCCTGGACTCTCCAATCAGTCTAAGCTTGATAGATTGGAATCTCTCCGTTGGACTTCGTCAAGTGCTGCCCAACTCCTCTCCGTCTGGTGCTCCTCCCGTTCCTAGCATTCTTTGCAACCAGCCTCTGGGTTGTGTAGGGCACACAGAGGACAAGGTGGTCCGCGACCAGTCCTCAGGCTGTGTAGGGCACCTTGAGGGATCGCACTCCCTAACTCCATCTCTTTTCTACTCCAAGAGCCTCGTCTCTTCCTCGTACCCAAGAGTGTTCCTCTTCATTGTCTCCAAGAGTCTCGTCTTGACTGTTTTCATACTCAAGAGCATCCCTCTTCATCATCTCCAAGAGTCTCGTCTCGTCTTTGTCCTCAAGAGTACACCTCTCCTTCATCCATGTCCAGGAGTCCTCATCTAGTCCAAGTTCGAGGAATCCTCCTTCTATGAACTCTGACTTAAGTTCTCTGGTTCAGGAGTCCCCTATCCTGGTTCCATTCTTCATGAGTTCGAACTGTGTCCAAGCTCGCACTTGCTTTCCTATCCTCGGGGTATCTTCGGGCTCCTCCTGAGTTATCTCGTGAACCAGGGGCTCACACTCACACAGGAGCAAGCGATCATGCCTCTACGCCCCTTCCCAGGGCTTCTCGCATGCATTCATCATGGAATACGTAGCTACAAGGTGTGTCTGCAACAATTCTCCCTTCAGTGATTATATCAAATATGATTGCATTATGATCACTATTGCCAAGCAGCCCCACCAGAGCACTAAGTCCTACTATCCATTGACAACTAAGTCAAAAGTAGATCTCCCTCTCATTGGTTGTAGACCAGCACTCCATGAATCAGTCATTCATGGCATCTAAACATTTTACTTCCCTTGCATGCCCTGATAACACATTGACCTAATCAATATTGAGATAACTGAAATCCTACATAATTACTGTGATGCCCAAATTATTAGTCCTTCTAATCTCTGTTAGCATTCCAATCTGTTTTATCATCATTCTTAGGCAGAAAATTATATAATCCTACTTTTATCCTCTTCCTAATCTTACATGGAATTTCTATACATGGAGAGTCCAGAGTGTACTTTATTTCTTGTTGAACTTTTATCCTACTTGATTGTATGCCATCCTTATCAATATAGTATCCTGCCACCCCAGTTTGATCTGTGCTGTCATTTTGATATATTTTGTATTCTGATATCACAGTGTCCCATAGGTTATCCACTTTCCGCCAGATCTCCGAGATGCCTGTTATACCTGTATCCCTTGGGTTGAGGTCTTCATAAGGAGTGCATGGGCACAGTAAATCCTAGGGCTTAAGTTATCTTCCAGTCCACATTATCCACTAGTCCCAAGTTCTCCAGGATTCCCAGTAGGTTGGTGATGGAGGAGGGTAGAGAATACTTTCTTAGGCCCTGGGTATTGTCCTTTCCCAGTCTCTACAGCAAAAAGCATTAATCATGCTGGACTCTGGATGAGAGTCCAACATAACATTACTGATTGTTGATGTGAAGTGAACTAGAACACTGCTTTCAAGTCCTTTTTCGTGATATAGGGAAAACTTGTTATTCCACTACTGTTTGCCTCCCAGAGACCAAAACCACTGAAGGTGAATTGATTCATATGTGCAGCCACTAAGAGGTAGATTTTAAGAGGAGCGCACACACGTCTATGTGTGCGCGATTCCCAGTGCATGCACATGGACGCACCAATTTTATAACATGCACATGCTGGTGTGTGCATGTTATAAAATCCAATGGCCACACGCACATGTGCATGCGGATTTTAAAATCCATGCATGCATGTGCAGGTGACCCACGACTCATGCACACGGGGGTGAGAAGTTTATAACCTACGTGAGGCGATACGATCGATCGGTCCTCAGTTCCCTCCCAGTCCTCTCCAATTAAGGAGTGGACTGGGAGGGAAATTATCTATCTATTTATTTATTTATTTAAAGATTTTTTTATATACCGGGGCACGTTAGAAACATCACCTCGGTTCACAATTTAACGTAACATAGCAACAAGCTTTACAATAATTTAATGTATAGTAACGAGACAGATAACTAAATCAACTTGAGAAGAATGGTTAAATAAATAATTCGAGAGGAGATATGGTTAAATAAATAACTCTAAAGAAGAGCATAGGAAAAGGGAAATTTTAACTATTAACAGGGTGGCAGGGTGTAGACGGTGTAGAGGGAAGAGGGGAGGGTGGTAGGAGTGGGAGCAGGGATGTATGAGGGGGCAGGGATGAGAAGAGGGGGGGTCGGGGAGTTATTAGGAAGGGTAGAGGCGTGTCAGTCTAAAAGGGCGTGTCTTTGGAGTACTCGGTTAGTCAGGGTATGCATGTTTGAAGAGCCAGGTTTTAAGATTCTGTTTGAATCTTTTATGGCAAGGTTCCTGGCGTAAGTGGGGTGGCATTTTGTTCCAGTGGGAGGTGCCTGCTATGATGAATGATCTTTCTCTGATTGTGGTGTGTTTGATGATTTAACCCTAATCCTATCCTTCCTCCCTCTTCCCTTCTCCTCCTCACCCCCTAAACCTATCCTAACTATTCCCAAATTTTTATTTTCGTACTTACTGCTCGTCTGGAGCAGAAGTAATCTCCACGCACCAGCTGGCTGCCGGCACACGCATCCCTGGGACAGCATCGAATAGTGATGTCCTGACTTGCCCCGTCCCACCCCGACCAACCAGACCACACACCCCGGCTCATCTCTTTTTTGGGCCCAGCACTTCGGCACGGAACAGGGTTTCTGCGCTTAGTCGGGCCCTTTGAAAAATACACGCGGCGCGTGCAAGGCCCTGGCCACGTACATAACCCCCCAATCTTATGTGCATGGGCCTTTTAAAATGTACTTGCACATATATATATATATATATACAGTATATGCAAAAGCACAGATTGTGATTTTATTATTTTAGTGACATTAACCATATGAACTGTCTCTACCTTAAGTTCAGTCCTTCAACCTTTCCTCCCAAGTGAATGACAGTCCCTTTGAGATCCTGCTCTTATCCTTAATAGGTCCCAATATGAAATCAAACAGACATGCAGAAACTGAAATGGTCATAATTTTGTAAAGAAAATATATATATTTTTTTTAATTTTAACAATCTTGGAGGCCAATGTACTAAAGTGCAAAGCTTTGGAAATGCAATTAATCATGAAAAAATGAAAAATTGCCTATGGAATGACATTTGCTATTTTTTTCAAAAGCAATTTGCCATTTTCTGCATCTAATAATTCAAAAACCTTATGCAAATTCACTAATAAGTTGAAGAATCATGCAAATCAACTCATTTATGATTTCATATTAGCAAAATATTGCACGAAAACTTCAGAAAACCAATTTTTTGCATAAAGGTCCATGATTTCACTTGGACTTTTTTTTGCAAAATTTAGCCTCACAAAGTATTTATAATATAATTTAAATGAGCCGTTACTGAGAGAAAGTCCTTGCATGGTAAGCTTTTTATGCATCTAAAACCTGGTTTTAAATGACTGAAAAATGACATGGGCCTAATGTGAATGAAAGTATACATATAACCCAGTTTTACTGTTACAGACACAGAGGAGAGACGTTCTGGTATGGGGGAGGGATGAAGTAAGGAAGATTAGCAACTTCTGCATATACCTCAGGATATAGGTTCCGAGTTGAAATACATTAACAGCTGGATTTTAAAACAAATACGTAAATCCCAGGCCTTATGCGCGCTGGGCCCATTTTCAAAGGGCCCAGCCACGTGCGTAAATCCCCGGGTGTGTGTAAGTCCCGGGGCTAACCAAAGGGGCAGTCTGGGGGGCGGAGAGGTCCGGGGGCAGGGCGGGGCAGGGCTAGAGGTACTCGGCATAGCGGCCATTTGCCACTGTGCCAGTGCGTGCAAGTTGCTCCTGCTCAGAAGCAGGAGCAAAAGGTAGGATAAGGAATTTTGGGGTATTTCGGATTGGGATAGGGATAGGGGGAGGACAGGATAGGGGAAGGGAAAGGGAGGTTAGGCTAGGAGCAGACTGAGAGGGAACTGGGGAAGGGCCCGATGCATCGCTGCTCATAATTGCACATCTCTACCTCACCCCTTGTAAGCGCCGAGCTGGCATTTTATAACTTGTGTGCTGATGCAGAAACGTGAAATGACTCTTTTAATTGTCTTTTTAATTTAAATTTATTTATAATTCTGTATAGCTGCTGGAGAGAGAGAGAGAGAGAGACTGGCCGTAACATCACTCCATGATGAGATTTGGACAATGTTCTCTCCACCTAGCCCAGGTAGAGTGTCCATCAAGCTAGGTGGAGAGAACATTGTCCAAATCTCATCTTGGAGTGAGTTTCCTCACTCCGAAGGCCATCAAATCTTAACAAGAGACCACTGTTCTGTTCGTACATGTTGAATGTGAAAGTGGCCCCCAACCCCCTACACTAATACCTAATCCCCACCTCGAGTTACTAGGTGGGCCTCTCATAGGGATACAAATACCTGTCTAAGGAAGGGACACTATAGCAAGTCTCTCTCTCTCTCTCTCTCTCTCTCTCTCTCTCTCTCTCTCTCTCTCTCTCTCTCTCTCTCTCTCTCTGTGTGAAACAGGCTGTCTGGACACTTTCGTGCACTGCAATGATTCGTTGGTTGTTTTAGCGCGCACCGCGAAGATGTTTTCACGATTCGCGAATACATTTGCGCAAATCGCGAAAACATCGCAGCATGCGAAGATTCCCCGCTGCACGAAAAAAGCCTCATTTGCATGGGAAATGCCCCTTAATGCGATATTGGAAAATGAGGCCCTTAATAACTAAATAAGAACATGCAAACATGCCATACTGGGTCAGACCAAGGGTCCATCAAGCTCAGCATCCTGTTTCCAACAGTGGCCAATCCAGGTCACAAGAACCTGGCAAGTACCCAAAAACGAAGTCTATTCCATGTTACTGTTGCTAGTAATAGCAGTGGCTATTTTCTAAGTCAACTTAATTAATAGCAGGTAATGGACTGCTCCTCCAAGAACTTATCCAATCCTTTTTTAAGCCCAGCTACACTAACTGCACTATCTACATCCTCTGGCAACAAATTCCAGAGTTTAATTGTGCGTTGAGTGAAAAAGAACTTTCTCCGATTAGTTTTAAATGTGCCACATGCTAACTTTATGGAGTGCCCCCTAGTCCTTCTATTATCCAAAAGAGTAAATAACTGATTCACATTTACCTGTTCTAGACTTCTCATGATTTTAAACACCTTTATCATATCCCTCCTCAGCCATCTCTTCTCCAAGCTGAATAGTCCTAACCTCTTTAGTCTTTCCTCATAGGGGAGTTGTTCCATCCCTTTTATCATTTTGTTCGCCCTTCTCTGTACCTTCTCCATCGCAACTATATCTTTTTTGAGATGCGGCAACCAGAATTGTACACAGTATTCAAGGTGCGGTCTCACCATGGAGTGATACAGAGTCATTATGACATTTTCTGTTTTATTCACCATTCCTTTTCTAATAATTCCCAACATTCTGTTTGCTTTTTTGACTGCCACAGCACACTGAACCGACAATTTCAATGTGTTATCCACTATGACGCCTAGATCTCTTTCTTGGGTTGTAGCACCTAATATGGAACCCAACATTGTGTAATTATAGCATGGGTTATTTTTCTCTATATGCATCACCTTGCATTTATCCACATTAAATTTCATCTGCCATTTGGATGCCCAATTTTCCAGTCTCACAAGGTCTTCCTGCAATTTATCACAATCTGCTTGTGATTTAGCTACTCTGAACAATTTTGTATCATCTGCAAATTTGATTATCTCACTCGTCGTATTTCTTTCCAGATCATTTATAAATATATTGAAAAGTAAGGGTCCCAATACAGATCCCTGAGGCACTCCACTGCCCACTCCCTTCCACTGAGAAAATTGTTCATTTAATCCTACTCTCTGTTTCCTGTCTTTTAGCCAGTTTGCAAGCCACGAAAGGACATTGCCACCTATCCCATGACTTTTTACTTTTCCTAGAAGCCTCTCATGAGGAACTTTCTCAAACGCCTTCTGAAAATCCAAGTACACTACATCTACCAGTTCACCCTTATCCACATGTTTATTAACTCCTTCAAAAAAGTGAAGCAGATTTGTGAGGCAAGACTTGCCTTTGGTAAAGCCATGCTGACTTTGTTCCATTAAACCATGTCTTTCTATATGCTCTGTGATTTTGATGTTTAGAATACTTTCCACTATTTTTCCTGGCACTGAAGTCAGGCTAACTGGTCTGTAGTTTCCCGGATTGCCCTTGGAGCTCTTTTTAAATATTGGGGTTACATTAGCTATCCTCCAGTCTTCAGGTACAATGGATGATTTTAATGATTGGTTACAAATGTTTACTAATAGGTCTGAAATTTCATTTTTTAGTTCCTTCAGAACTCTGGGGTATATACCATCTGGTCCAGGTGATTTACTACTCTTCAGTTTGTCAAGCAGGTCTACCATATCTTCTAGGTTCACCGTGATTTGATTCAGTCCATCTGAATCATTACCCATGAAAGTCTTCTCCAGTGCGGGTACCTCCTCAACATCCTCTTTCTTGCTCTGCTGCAGTTCACTTAAATGTAGCATTCTCTTTACCCTCTCTCCCTTGGCGGGGAGGGGGGGGGGTTCACTCTCCCCCACTTATATTTCTTGTCCTCCTCAACAAGAAGACACTCTTTTACATTCACCTCAAGGCATTCCTTCTTTACTTTTGGGTTATACGCAGTCACCTGTTTTGCTACTGTCAGGGGGACATTCACTGAATTTCCAGGGCTAAAATAAGTGAACCTTATTGTGGGCTTCACAGTCCTACTGTCCTTTGGGGATCTAAGGGTGGCAGTGGAACTAGTTCCTCAGCCTCTGTAGTTTCTAATTCTCTCTGGGGCTGAATCTCATTTGTGGTACCTCCTTCCCTTTCTTATTCCAGGTTGTCCATCCCTCTCACCATCTGTACCACCCTCAGTCCTATAATTACTCTGGAAGGCTTCTTGAATTTGCCTCTCCTGGGATTCCATCCCCAGTAACTGTCTTACTAAGTCTCAATCATGTGCCTGTTGGTTATAGTCTCTCCAATATGGCTCTCAGGTGAACCTCATATTCCTCCACCTAACTCTCCTTCTGAATCCTCACTATTCCAGGAACTGAGGTAGAGATCCAAGCAGGAACAGACGTCCAGGCAGACAGGCACAAGCACCAGTAGCAAAGGAACCCGTTGCCAAGTCGATTAGTGTAGGCCCAGGGCGGTGCTTATGAATCCCGGCTGATCTCAACAATAGGAGATGCCCCTGAGGTTCCCGCCATAACATCCTTAAAGGTAGACTCAGTGGCACGCGCACGCGCATGCTTAGGAAGACCCAGAGAAGACACGGAGGTCGGCGGCAACCCAGCCACCAAGAGAAGTCCCGGGAGATAGACGGCATGCATCGGGAGTGGCTGGCCACAGTCATGAGTTCACCCGGAGAGGAGAGCAGGGCAGCACATGATGTGAGTTGGGTCGGCCGTGGGCAGCCATGGCCAACAGTCATAACAACTGGTTCCAGTTTCTCTGTTGAGCTGGCTTCAATGTCCCCAACATGTTTAGAAGTGTTCTGTTAAACCTCTCAGGCTGGGGGTCTCCATGGGAATGATAGGGAAAGGTGTGTGACTTTCCTAACCCCAGCCATCTGCAGCATCACTTTAATGTGTCTGCTTTCAAAATCCCTCCCATGGTCAGAGTGTATCAGGGCTGGGAGTCCATAGTTCACAAAGAATTTTTCCCATAATACTTGGGCAACAGTCTCTGCTCTCTGGTCCTTGGTGGGGTATACCTGTGCATACCTAGTGAAATGATCTGTCACAATCAGAATGTTCTTTTTACACTGGGATTCGATTTCTAAAGTCAATAGGGTTTTGACTAGTAATGTTTACTAGGGATGTGCATTCGTTTGCGACGAAATAGGAAATAGAGACGATATTTCCTATTTCATCATGTTTCGGGGGGGGGGGGGCGGCGAAACGATAACAAAACCCACAGAATTTCTTGTGGTTTTCTTATCATTTTCAGGGGAGGGGGAGAAAGGGCACATTAAAAAAAAACCCAAACCCTTCAAATTTAATTAATTGCAACCCCCCACCCTCCAGACCCCTCCAAGACTTGCCCGACCCCCCCCCCCAAAACTTGCCGAAATTCCCTGATGGTTCAGCGGGGGTCCCAGGAGCTCCTGTCATATTGTAAGGGCAAAGGGCAATTGGCGCCATTTTGATTACTGGCAGCCGACGGCCTGAGAGGGGGAGATCGCTCCTGGGACGCCCGCTGAACCACCAGGGAATTTCGGCAAGTTTTGGGGGGTTGCAATTAATTAAATTTGAAGGGTTGGGGTGGGTTTGGGGTTTTTTTGTTTTTTTTTACAAACACCCCCCGCCCCCCTTGTAGTAATTGAATTTGAAGGGATGGGGCAGGTTTCAGGCTTCAGTTTGTGGGCATCTGAAATAAAATCGGCCCGAACCTCAGGAAAATGAAATTTCCCGCGGCGGGCCGATAACAAAGGCCAAACCAAAAGGTTTGGCTGAATCACATCTCAAATGTTTACCATTTCTGCTGCTCTGTGTGGTAGGGTCTTTAGTTTTATATAACTAGTACATTGTCTAAAATCTTTTCCCTGTTTTATGCTTGTTTAGGTCAATAAAACCTGTCCTTCACCAGTTGTAGGACCCTCTCTGCCCCCATATGCCCCATGTCATCATAGAAAGTCTGTAGCACAGTTCTGTGGAATTTTTGTTGTAAACACAGTTGTTCAGGGTGACCCAAATTGGTATCTTTCTTTTCTCTGTATAGTACCTCATTCCGCACAAATAGACGATCCCACTTTCTGATTAGCAACCTAGTGTCTGGGTGTCTCTGATGGACTGCTTGTGCCCCCAGATTTCTCTCCATGACCCTAAGCACATCACCAATTAAGGGATAAGTCTGTTGTGCTTGTCAAATGTCTTGCAAAGTCAATCATGACATGTTAGTATAGTTCAGAGACACAACAACACAGTAGGCAGGGAGAATGCTGTCTGGGATCCCCAAGCTGTCTGCAGGAAGACATAAATTTTCATTATCCCCTTCACTCCCATTCCCCACCTGCTTACACACTAGGGGTGTGCATTCGTATTGAACATAAATGTAAAACGCTACTTTTTTTTTTTTAACTTAAAAAAGTGATAAGACATAAACGATCGGATTTCCAACTTATTCAACATAGCTATGTTGAATAAGTTGGAAATCGCGATTGTTGATCCAAAATAAAAATTTAAACCCCTCACCTTCCTTAATCCCCCCCCCCAAAGACTTACCACAACTCCCTGGTGATCCAGCGAGGAGTGAGGACGCCATTTCTGAAAGCCTTTCCGAGGAGCACGTGACGTCAGCGCCTCGTCGGAGTGACGCGGCGTCACGTGATTCCCCGCGAGTTCCCTCCGGCACCCTCGTTCGGCCCAAAAGGAACTTTTGGCCAGCTTGGGGGGGCCTCCTGACCGGCGTTCCGGCGCGAACCCGCGGGGAATCACGTGACGCCGCTTCACGCCGACGTCACGTGATTCCCCGCGGGGTCGCTTTCGGGATCCTCGTTCGTCCCAAAAGGAACTTTTTGCCAGCTTGGGGGTGTCAGGAGGCCCCCCCAAGCTGGCCAAAAGTTCCTTTTGGGCCGAACGAGGATCCCGGAAGCGACCCCGCGGGGAATCACGTGACGTCGGCGCCACGTCGCGCGGCGTCACGTGTCCAAAGGGGGTCCCATTTGCGGTCTATATGGACATAAACAGAATTCAATGAGTTGAGTATATGTCCATATGTGCAAATAAAAATTTAAACCCCTCACCCTCCTTAATCCCCCCCCCCCCAGACTTACCACAACTCCCTGCTGGTCCAGCGGGGTCAGGACGCCATTTCTGACCAACTTTGCAAGGAGCACGTGACGTCGGCGTCACGTCGGAGTGACGCGGCGTCACGTGATTCCCCGTGGGTTCGCGCCGGAATGCTCGTTCGGCCCAAAAGGAACTTTTGGCCAGCTTGGGGGGGCCTCCTGACACCCCCAAGCTGGCCAAAAGTTCCTTTTGGGCCGAACGAGGATCCCGGAAGCGACCCCGCGGGGAATCACGTGACGTCGGCGCCACGTCGCGCGGCGTCACGTGATTCCCCGCGAGTTCCCTCCGGCACCCTCGTTCGGCCCAAAAGGAACTTTTGGCCAGCTTGGGGGTGTCAGGAGGCCCCCCCCAAGCTGGCCAAAAGTTCCTTTTGGGCCGAACGAGCATTCCGGCGCGAACCCACGGGGAATCACGTGACGCCGCGTCACTCCGACGTGACGCCGACGTCACGTGCTCCTTGCAAAGTTGGTCAGAAATGGCGTCCTGACCCCACTGGACCACCAGGGAGTTGTGGTAAGTCTGGGGGGGGGGGGATTAAGGAGGGTGAGGGGTTTAAATTTTTATTTGCACATATGGACATATACTCAACTCATTGAATTCTGTTTATGTCCATATAGACCGCAAATGGGACCCCCTTTGGACATATGGACATATGAACTTAAACTTTTGCTCTGCACATCCCTATTACACACTGCTGCCACTCCAGTCTCTGATAAACTGTACTAATCCCCCTGGATAATGTCACTCTTGCTGGGGCCACTGGGACAGTGCATCTGCATCCCTATTTGCATTTCTAGGTCGGTTCTGCAAACTGAGGGGGTCATTTATCTAAGTGCTATATGGCATTTTTGCATGCGTTAAGGCATTTTTGCATGTGAAAAGCACCTTTAACGCATGCGAAAACACCATAACTCATGGTGCGATGCAAATTAGGAAAAGGGGAGGAGTTTGAGTGGGGTTTATGGCCATGTGGGCATTTTTCATTTGCGTTAAGCCGTGCAATATGGCTTCATCTCAAAATGTGATGTTATCACAAATAGAATTTTCAGTATTTTAAGCTGCTAGAGGAGAGAGAACCTAGCCTAGAGATTTGTGCGATGTTCTCTCAGCCTATCTTGATGGACTATCTACCTGGGTAACATCAAGCTAGGTTGAGTTTCCTCACTCTGAAGCAGTGGCGTAGCCACGGGTGGGCCTGGGTGGGCAGCTGCCCACCCAATTTAGACCCAGGCCCACCCAACTGACACCAGAACTGCAAGGCTGTCGCGGGATCCCATCCCCGCGACAGTGAAGAGGAGAACCCATGCTTGACACGCCATCACGGCACACGTGGGGAAGCGCTGCGGCGGCCGTATGGCCAACCGGTCTTCCTGTTCGGGGGGGGAGGAGAGCGGAAGCGCCGCGCACAGTTTCCGCTTCCTCCCCCCAGAGCAGGAAGATCAGCTGGCCTCTCCTGCTGCCACTGGCCTCCTGCTATCTTCGAGCCATACGGCTGACCGATCTTCCTGTTGGGGGGGGGGGGGGGAGAAGAGCGGAAGCGCCGCGCACAGCTTCCGCTCCCCCCCCCAGCAGGAAGATCGGTTGGCCATACAGCCCGAAGATAGCAGGAGGCCAATGGCAGCAGGAGAGGCAGCTGATCTTCCTGCTCTGGGGGGAGGAAGCTGAAACTGTGCCAGGCTTGAATGTGTATGTGAGGATGAGAATGGGAGCCTTGTGTGTGTGTGTGTGTGAGAATGGAAGCTTGAATATGTGGGTGAGGATGGAAGCTTGAATGTGTATATATATGGGTGAGAATGGGAGCCTGGGTTTGTGTGTGTGGGTGAGAATGGAAGCTTGAATATGTGGGTAAGAATGGGTGCTTGAAAGTGTGTATGTGTGGGTGAGAATGGGACCTTAAATGTGTGTATGTGTGGGTGAGAATGGGAGAATGGGTTTGTGTGTGTGTATGAGAATGGGTGCCTGGATGTGCATCTGTGTGTGCATAAGAATATAAGCCTGGGGAGGGGTGAGAAAGTGAGAGCTTGTATGTGTGTCTGCAGAGAATGTGAGCTGGGGGGAAGAGCATATGAGAGTGAGAGCCTGAGTGTGTGAGGGAGTCTGTGAGAGAAAGCATTTATGTATATATGTGTGTGTGTGTGTGTGGAAGGGAAGAAGACAGTAGTAGAAAAGACACTGAAGAGGAATTAGGAAATGAGCGACAAGGGAAAAAATGGGAAAGAGAGACCAGGACCAACTGATTAGAAAAATACAAAGATCAGACAACAAAGGTAAAAAAAAAATATATATATATATATATATAGAGAGAGAGAGAGAGAGAGAGATGTTAGCAATTTAAATATGTCATCTTTGGGAATGTGCATTCTTATATTTTTGTATTTTGCTCTTTCTTAAGTATTCCACTGTTCAGACATTTTAGTTTCTCAGGCTTTCTATTTTGGCTTTATCTACATGTTTCTGTTTCTAATTTATAGTCTCTTATTTCTATATTAGGTAAGGGTCGGTCTCAGTTTTGCCTGTTTGTGACAGAAATGAGTATTTCTAGCATATAGTTTCTCTGTAGTAGTAGTCCAGCCTGTTCTGTTATTCCCGTAGGTGATGTATTAATGTTCTAGGGCCTGGTGTAGTATTTGGATTGCTGCTTTTTCATAAGGTTGCTGTTTGAATCCTGAGAGTCAGTGCTGTGATTGTTTGGCAAGGTTCCAGATGCCTCTTTCTTTGCAAGAGTTTGTTACTTCACAAAATAGCAGTGGAGGGTTATTTTTTGCTGAGATTACACCAGAATTTGAATTTTTTTTTTCATGTTACTTGTAATGTGAATTGCCCTAACTTTGCGCTGCACCTGTTCTAATGATTAATTATATTTTATTGTATTTATGAAGATTTCTGGGTTTCTGCAAAGATGGTTCATGAAAGAATACATTAATTTTTGTTTTATTATATGATTGGATTTGATTGTTTTCTATACTTGAAATAATTGAAGTAAATTATTTTAAAGTTTCATACATGACACATAATGGCTGTTGCAAACTACTTAGAAAGCCATTCTAGGGTGCAGTATATGGCATTATTTATCAGTAAGAAAACAACTAGTAGACCTGCATGCCTTGTGCCCACCTATGTTAACCTTGTGCCCACCCAAAAAATCAATTCTGGCTACGCCACTGCTCTGAAGGTCATCAAATCTTCACAAGAGTGCACTGTTCTGTTCTTACGTCACACTCTGAATATCAAAGTGACCCCTAACTCCTACACTACTACATAAACCTCACCTTGAGTTACTAGGTGGGCCTCCTATAGAGGTATAAATACCTAACTACTATGAGGGCTCTATAGCTTGGTTCTCTCTCTCTCTCCCCCCCCCCCCCCCCCCAAGTGGTTATAGGTAGGAAATACACCAATTCTGGCACTTATCGTAAAGTGTGAAAAAGTTATCATAGTTTGCACTAATACCTGTGCTAAGGTAGCACACTTTGCAATAAACAGCCTATTACCATAAAACACACCCCTTTTCCTATCGCATGCGATATTTAGTGCATTTTGATAAATCCAGCGAATTTGTAAAGGGATAATGCTGCCAAGCACTGGTGCCCAGTTGCATCAAACTTTGCAGTTGTTAAAACATAAGTCAGTGGATTATTGTCTGTTTTCACCTTAAACCTTAAAAATGTCCAAGAGGCGTGGTCATTGTTAAAAAATACCATTCTAGAAGCACAGTCCAGATGTATTCCACACATTAAGAAAGGTGGAAAGAAGGCAAAACGATTACCGGCATGGTTAAAAGGGGAGGTGAAAGAAGCTATTTTAGCCAAAAGATCTTCATTCAAAAATTGGAAGAAGGATCCAACAGAAGAAAATAGGATAAAGCATAAACATTGGCAAGTTAAATGTAAGACATTGATAAGACAGGCTAAGAGAGAATTTGAAAAGAAGTTGGCTGTAGAGGCAAAAACTCACAGTAAAAACTTTTTTAAATATATCCGAAGCAGAAAGCCTGTGAGGGAGTCAGTTGGACCTTTAGATGATCGAGGGGTTAAAGGGGCACTTAGAGAAGATAAGGCCATCGCGGAAAGATTAAATGATTTCTTTGCTTCGGTGTCTACTGAAGAGGATGTTGGGGAGGTACCCGTAATGGAGAAGGTTTTCATGGGTAATGATTCAGATGGACTGAATCAAATCACGGTGAACCTAGAAGATGTGGTAGGCCTGATTGACAAACTGAAGAGTAGTAAATCACCTGGACCGGATGGTATACACCCCAGAGTTCTGAAGGAACTAAAAAATGAAATTTCAGACCTATTAGTAAAAATTTGTAACTTATCATTAAAATCATCCATTGTACCTGAAGACTGGAGGATAGCAAATGTAACCCCAATATTTAAAAAGGGCTCCAGGGGCGATCCGGGAAACTACAGACCGGTTAGCCTGACTTCAGTGCCAGGAAAAATAGTGGAAAGTGTTCTAAACATCAAAATCACAGAACATATAGAAAGACATGGTTTAATGGAACAAAGTCAGCATGGCTTTACCCAGGGCAAGTCTTGCCTCACAAATCTGCTTCACTTTTTTGAAGGAGTTAATAAACATGTGGATAAAGGTGAACCGGTAGATATAGTATACTTGGATTTTCAGAAGGCGTTTGACAAAGTTCCTCATGAGAGGCTTCTAGGAAAAGTAAAAAGTCATGGGATAGGTGGCGATGTCCTTTCGTGGATTGCAAACTGGCTAAAAGACAGGAAACAGAGAGTAGGATTAAATGGGCAATTTTCTCAGTGGAAGGGAGTGGACAGTGGAGTGCCTCAGGGATCTGTATTGGGACCCTTACTGTTCAATATATTTATAAATGATCTGGAAAGAAATACGACGAGTGAGATAATCAAATTTGCAGATGACACAAAATTGTGCAGAGTAGTTAAATCACAAGCAGATTGTGATAAATTGCAGGAAGACCTTGTGAGACTGGAAATTGGGCATCCAAATGGCAGATGAAATTTAATGTGGAAAAGTGCAAGGTGATGCATATAGGGAAAAATAACCCATGCTATAATTACACGATGTTGGGTTCCATATTAGGTGCTACAACCCAAGAAAGAGATCTAGGTGTCATAGTGGATAACACATTGAAATCGTCGGTTCAGTGTGCTGCGGCAGTCAAAAAAGCAAACAGAATGTTGGGAATTATTAGAAAAGGAATGATGAATAAAACGGAAAATGTCATAATGCCTCTGTATCGCTCCATGGTGAGACCGCACCTTGAATACTGTGTACAATTCTGGTCGCCGCATCTCAAAAAAGATATAATTGCGATGGAGAAGGTACAGAGAAGGGCTACCAAAATGATAAGGGGAATGGAACAACTCCCCTATGAGGAAAGACTAAAGAGATTAGGACTTTTCAGCTTGGAGAAGAGACGACTGAGGGGGGATATGATAGAGGTGTTTAAAATCATGAGAGGTCTAGAACGGGTAGATGTGAATCGGTTATTTACTCTTTCAGATAGTAGAAGGACTAGGGGACACTCCATGAAGTTAGCATGGGGCACATTTAAAACTAATCGGAGAAAGTTCTTTTTTACTCAACGCACAATTAAACTCTGGAATTTGTTGCCAGAGAATGTGGTTCGTGCAGGTAGTATAGCTGTGTTTAAAAAAGGATTGGATAAGTTCTTGGAGGAGAAGTCCATTACCTGCTATTAGGTTCACTTAGAGAATAGCCACTGCCATTAGCAATGGTTACATGGAATAGACTTAGTTTTTGGGTACTTGCCAGGTTCTTATGGCCTGGATTGGCCACTGTTGGAAACAGGATGCTGGGCTTGATGGACCCTTGGTCTGACCCAGTATGGCATTTTCTTATGTTCTTATGTTCTTAAACTCAACCCCATATAGGTAATCCCTGAATTTGTCCACAACCACCCACTTAAGGGCTAAGAACTCCAGTTTATGAGCAGGGAATTTTCTTTCAGTTTTACTCAGATTGTGGCTTGCATAGGCCACAGGTCTTAGTCCTTCTGGATATGGCTGATATAAAACTGGCCTTAAGTCCACCAGGCAACCATCTATATGCAGTTTATAATATTTGCCTGGGTCAGCAAAAGCAAGTACTGGTGCATTACACAGACCCTGAATGATCCTGCTAAAGGCAACCTCACATTATTGAGTCCATATTACACTAAGGGACTCTGATACCTTGTAATATTCCCTCTTCTCAGTCACCCTACACTTCTGCTTCTTGTTCATGGGTGGATAAGCATGAATCAGCCCCAACAATTGATTTGCAATCTTTGAATAGTCTTTCACAAACCCTCTGTAATAACCACTTAATCCAAGAAAGGAACGTAACTCTCTGAGGTTGGCTGGATGGGGCAGGTGGTGAGGGCAGCTATCTTATCAGTGTCTGTGGCCATTCCTTCCTTAGAAACACTATGCCCAACATACTTAATCTCAGCTTGACAAAAGTCATTTGTCCAATGATAATTTTAGGCCACACTGTGTCAACCGATCAAGTACCTTGAGTAGCCTTTCTTCATGCTCCTCTAGGGTCATCTAAGTATACTAGCACTTCCACTAGATCCATGTCCCCCACAGTCTTCTCCATTAACGTTTGAAATGTAGCTGGAGCACCTGAGACCTCCTAGGGGAGTTGGTTAAATTGGTAAAAGCTTAATGGACATATAAATCCAGTTTTCTCCTTGTCAACCTCGTTCATGGGTAATTGGTAATACCGACTGCATAGGTCCAGGACAGAGAATCACTGACTTCCAGTCAGAGAATCAAGGGCATCCTCAACTCATTCTGAGTTTTCTGGGCTGGCAACTCATGTTACATAGCTGAATTTTATTTATTTATTTTATTTATTTAGATTTATATTCTGCTTTTCATACTTTTTTTTCAGCACTTCAAAGTGGATTACATTCAGGTGCTGTAGGTATTTCCCTATCCCCAGAGGTTTGTTCTCTTTTCTTCTCTGCTGCAGTTCTCTTAAATGGTAGCATGTTTTTTTCATTAGAGATGTTCTTCGGGTAAACATTTTGTGTTGGGCTTCGTTTTGGGGCCCCACCACGGGAATTTCATTTTCCAGTGGTTTGGGTGTTGTTTTTTTCAGGGGCCCCAATTTTTGGGTTAGTGCACACACCCATTAGCGCTCACTAACTCAAAAACAAATTTTAACCGAAATTTTGGAACAAATCAATCGTTTTTTGTTCTCCCGAACCATTCCAAATTAGGCAATTTTGTTGACATTGCCTAATTCGGGAAAAACAATTGCACATCCCTATTCTTTACCCTCTCTCCCTTGGGAGGTGAGAGTTCACTGTGTTTTTGGGAGGAATTATTTTGCCATCAGTTCTTACCAACTGAGAAGGAGGAGATATTTTGGATTTTGAGCATTTTTTGGACTTTCTTCCACTAGAAGTCCAAGTAATCAGAGAGAGAGAAAGAAGGAGATCCGTCCTCACTGAGAGCCCACCTTCTAACATCTGGAGTGTTGGATCTTGCCTAGTGTCTGCCACCTTAGAAACACTGATTCAGCTGCTAGAACTGAGGAAAGAGGTACTTTTGGACTGTTTATTTTTGTGAAACGATCAATTGGAGAATTTTGTTCTGTATTGGAATTAAAGCATTTTTGGTTGCAGTAAATATTTGCTGAACACCCCACCAGTGTCCAGCATCTTCATTCAGAATCAGAGGTACCCAAAAGCACGGACATCAAAATAGTGAGTACAGCTGAGAGAGCAACCAAAATGATACTGAAAGACTGTGTGTTGGTCCCCACTTTTATGAGCCTAGGGAGCCAGAGGTTGAATCCTCCCCCTGCTAGAAGAACTCAGCACCCTAGTGCAAGTGTACTATATTGTTGTGAGAAGAGGGAGATCTGTGAGAAAGCGGCCATGGGAACAACAGTGTGTCCCTGCATTCTGGGAGGTCCCTGAAGAGTGGGTCACAGGAATAGTCATAGTTCATGGAATACACAGTCAGAGTAAAACATATATTACAAAAAAGAAAGCCTAGTACCGAAAGGCTTGGAATATTCCCAATATACACTTAATCAGAATTAAGATCCTTCAATCCACCCTTCTCATCACTGTCTCCCCTTTCTATCCTCCAAGTTCCTCTCTCTCTTTTTTGGGGACATGAAGCTCAAATTCCCAGTCTCCTTCTGAGGCCATTCACATCCAATCCCATGAGCTCACAACCTCTTGACCTCAGACACATCTCTCCCATCATCCTGATTCTCTCCCTTTGGCAATGTTCAGGCTTTTCCAACCTTCTTCACAATTTGGTCCTTCCTTGGGCTGTCCTCAATATGGTCACCCCTTCCTTTCTCCTGGCCTTTTTCCCCTCAGCGTAAAGGAATAGCCTGTTCTACAACACCTTGCTCCTGCCACTTCCTCAGGAGAAGAAATTCCCTGCTCTCCAAACTTGGGCTCAGGCCAATTCCCTTAGAAGGAAAAGCCCCTGTAAGGCTACTTCTCACTGGAGTGGACCTGTGCTCCACCAGCCCATGCGTTGGCTACTCCCAGACTCTGTATCCTATTCTCCCAAAGTTCCAACCACAAAAGGGCAACTCCCACTAGTTTGACCCTATATGTATACCTTCCCAAGACACATCCCCCCCCGATCATGTCATCCCATTACTCTTAAAAGAACAAACTCACCAAAACTCCTTAACCTCAAATGCATTAACATATTGCCAGAACATGAAACATCACACCAAATGCCATCCAGTATCCTCTTAGCAATACTGCAGATTCAAAAATGTACACATTTTATATAATGCTTTGAACAATGAAAACCCCAGCATCCCCCACCCCCACCAAAAATATCTTATACTACTAAACTAGAATGAACCACAATTGGGTGCCCCCCACCCCTCCACACACAGACACATACTCACACAATCATGTTTGATTATGAACCACTTGGATTCTCAGATTAGAGACAGTATATTAAATAGAGCAAATAACAATACTTTTTCCTTTTAAAAAGTATGCACATTAGATACCCCAGACAAGCTTGGAGCAATGAAACTTTCTACAAGATAATCTGTGCACATACTGGGGCGGATTTTCAGAGCCCTGCTCGCCTAAATCCGCCCAAAACCGGGCGGATTTAGGCAAGCAGGGCCCTGCGCGCTGGTAAGCCTATTTTACATAGGCCTACCGGCGCGCGCAGAGCACCGGGACTCGCGTAAGTCCCGGGGTTTTCGGAGGGGGCGTGTCGGGGGCATGTCGGGGGGCGGGCCCGAACTGCGTGGCGTTTTCGGGGCGTGTTGGGAGCGTTCCGGGGGCGGGCCCGGGGCGTGGCTACGGCCCGGGGCGGCCAGGGGGCGTGGTTGCGTCCCGGCGCGCAGGAGGCCCGCTGACGCGCGGGGATTTACGCCTCCCTCCGGGAGGCGTAAATCCCCCGACAAAGGTAAGGGGGGGGCTTAGACAGGGCCGGGTGGGTGGGTTAGGTAGGGGAAGGGAGGGGAAGGTGAGGGGAGGGCAAAAGGAAGTTCCCTCTGAGGCCGCTCCGATTTCGGAGCGGCCTCGGAGGGAACGGGGGTAGGCTGCGCGGCTCGGCGCGCGCCGGCTATACCAAATCGATAGCCTTGCGCGCGCCGATCCAGGTTTTTAGCAGATACGCGCGACTCCGCGCGTATCTACTAAAATCCAGCGTACTTTTGTTTGCGCCTGGAGCGCAAACAAAAGTAGGCCTATTCGCGGAGTATGAAAATCCGCCCCACTCTGCCCAGTATTTCAAGGATTTTGAAAGCAAACATATTCATATAAAATTTGCTTTGAAAATACTCTGTAAAGTTTGCATGCACAGTATACACTCAGATTTTACCCCTGAGCAGACAGGTATAAAATTACTGCTTTCCATTTTCAGCCACTGTCTGGCCAGCAAAGTTAGCTGGCTAAACTTATGAAGCAAACTTTCAGGATATTCAGCAGCATGGTGGCAGCGCTGAATATTAGGGATGTGAATCGTGTGCCCAATCGTTTTAACGATCGGGTTCGGCTGGGGGAGGGGGGGGGGGAAATCTGATCGTTACAAGATGTGAATTGGAATCGGTTCCGATTCCAATTCACATCACTAATTTTTTTTAGTGAGGCCTGCGCCGATAAAAAAACCCCCACCCGACCCTTAAAATTACCTCCGTAGCCTCCCCCACTCTCCCGACCCCCCCCAAAAACGTTTTACACATACCTGGTGGTCCAGGGGCCGACCGTCGGCCGACGGTCGGCCCCTATGACATAGTGAGGGCAAAGGTAGCGCCGGCGCCATTTTGAGTACTGGCAATACAGCCGGAGTGCAGGAGGTCGCTCCCGGACCCCTGCTGGACTTTTGGCAAGTCTTGTGGGGGTCAGGAGGCCCCCCCAAGCTGGCCAAAAGTCCCTGGGGGTCCAGCGGGGGTCCGGGAGCGATCTCCTGCACGCGGGCCATATTGCCAATATTCAAAATGGCGCCGCGCTACCTTTGCCCTGTCACATGGTAAGGGCAAAGGGCCATTGGCGCCATTTTTTTTAGTGCAGCTAATAGCGTAGGAATGGGAGATCGCTGCCCGCGGCCCCCCTGGACCACCAGGTATGTATAAAAAGTTTTTGGGGGGTGTCGGGAGAGTGGGGGAGACTACGGAGGTAATTTTAAAGGGTCGGGGTGGGGTTTTTTTTATCGGCGCGGACCTCACTAAAAAAAATTAGTGATGTGAATTGGAATCAGAACCGATTCCAATTCACATCTTGTAACGATCATATTTCCTCCCCCCTCCCCCAGCCGAACCCGATCGTTAAAACGATCGGGCACACGATTCGGGTGGGTTTTTTTTTTATCGGGCCATTGGCGCCATTTATATTAGTGGCAGCCAAAATGGCGCCGATGGCCCCAGAGCGGGAGATCGCGCCGGGACCCCCCCACTGGACCACCAGGTAATTTAAAACATGTTGGGGGGCTTCGGGAGGGTGGGGGATTTGTTTTAAAGGGTTGGGGTGTGTTTTAGGGTTGTTTTGGTGTGCCGATTTTCCCGCCCTCCCCCTCCCCCGATTTACGATTTTTCACGATAAATTGGGGGAATTTCTATAGATTGCGACTCTTAACGATTTTTGACAATTTAAAATATATCTGACGATTTTTTTAAATCGTCAAAAAACGATTCACATCCCTACTGAATATACCCAACTATCATAAAGTTAGCCAGATAATTTTAGCCAGCTAACTTTAGTGGTGCTCCATAGTATGAACAGAACTAGCCAAATAAGTTATCCAGCTAACTTAATTCCACTCCAAAACTTCCCAGAATGTCTCCAAATATTTGGCTAAATTTTATCCAGCTGACTTTTTATCCAGAAAGCTCAGAAATGATCAGCCAGCAGGGGAGTTTCAAATGTGTTCGGTGCTGAATATCAATCTGTTACGCGCCCCGCCCACGACCATACTGCGCACGGGCCTACTCACCTTCATGGTTCCTTCACTGTCCCAGGACAAGGGTCCACCCCAGAGCGCAACAGGTTGCCAAGGCCATGGACTCGGCGGAGTCTCTCACCTCCAGGGCCCTACCAGGACTGGCCGCCACAGTGAAACAACATCATCAAGCTTTAGAGACGCTGGCCTCTTCGGTTGAAGATCTGCGCTCTCAATTACAGGATACAGCAATGTCCGACCCAGAGGGCCTCTCGACCACTATGCTTGCCAAAGCAACTCTGGCACTTCCTGCACCCCCCAGGTATAATGAGGATCCACGCTCTTGTCATGGCTTCCTTAATCAGTGCTTTATGCAGTTTGTGCTACAACCCTCGTTGCTTTTGAAGGAGATCACTAAAGTCACCTTCATTCTGTCACGTTTGGAAGGAAAGGCTCTGGCATGGGCCTCTCCCTTATGGGAACATTCTGATCTCATCCTCTCCAAACTATCTGACTTCATTGCTCTCTTCAAGCAGACCTTCGGAGACCCAGGTCGCATGGCTATCGCTAGTCATAGCTTACTCCACCTCCGTCAAGGGTCAAGAACCCTCTCCGAATACACAGTGGAGTTTCAGACCTTGGCCACAGAACATGGGTGGCAAGAAGATTGTCTGCAAGCCATCTTCCTAGATGAACTCTCCTGTGCTCTGAAAGATGAGCTCTCTGTCCGTGAGACTCCCACGTCTCTAGAAGACTTGATCTCCCTTGCCGGGAGGATTGATCATCGCCTCCGGCAAAGATGCCTAGAAGTAAAGGCTCCATGCCCTCCTCCAGTACACCCCACAAGTGCACCCTGCACTCCAGCGAAGACTCCTGCACCAGCACCTTCCTCCATGGTAGAACCTATGGAAGTGAATCGTGGGTGATTGTCTCTGACCGAGAATCTCCGTCGCCGAAAGGAGGGTCTCTGCCTTTACTGTGGCACTTCTGGACATCATCTGCAGTTTTGCCCCGTCCGTCCGGGAAACTGCAATGCCTGAGCCTGGCAGGGGTCCCGAGCTTGGGTGCAACTGTTTCTGGCCCTCAACTCTTGCTTCCTGTATCTCGGCATCAAGGCCCACACCTTTGCGACCACTGCTCTCATCGATACCGGAGCGAGCGGTAGCTTCATTACAGACTATATCGTCAAACTCTTGAAAATACCTCTCCAACCCTTAGATGTGAGTCTTTGTATTGCCTCCATCCAGGGGGAACATCTTCCAGGTCTCATTACTCACCGGACAGTGGCTATTCATCTCACTGTAGGTACTCTCCATGAAGAAGAGACATCTTTCTACATCCTAAGATGCTCATCTCATCTGGCAATCCTGGGGCTACCCTGGCTCCAGGTCCATGAACCCCAGTTCGATTGGAAGTCCCTGCAGTTGGTACAGTGGGGCCCAAAATGCCAAAAGACTTGTCTTCACCCAGAATCCCCTGTGATACCTGTCTTGAAATCAGTTACCCTTCCAGTTTACCTCCGCAGTATTCTGACTTCAGCGATGTGTTCTCTAAGCAGAAAGCGGATACCTTGCCTCCATTACACAAGTTCAACTGTCCTATTGAACTCCTGCCGGGCACTATGCCTCCCAAAGGCAGAACCTATCTGTTATCCCAGCCTCAGACTCAGGCTATGTTGGAATATATTAAAGAGAATCTAGAGAAAGGCTTTATCCGTCCATCTGATTCCCCCGCAGGAGCGGGGTTCTTCTTCGTGAAGAAAAAGGACGGCGGACTACAACCCTGTATTGATTACAGGGTCTCAATGTGATAACTCATAAGGATCAATACTCGCTACCTCTCATTAGCGAACTGTTCGATTGCCTCGAAGAGGCATGAATCTTTTCAAAACTGGACCTGAGAGGTGCGTACAACTTGGTTCGCATCCAACCTGATGACATTTGGAAGACGGCGTTTAATACCAGAGACAGCCACTACGAATACGTAGTAATGACTTTTGGGCTATGTAATGCTCCAGCTATCTTTCAACGCCTCATGAATGAAATCTTCTGAGATCTCCTGTACAATTTCGTAGTCGTACACCTTGATGACATTCTGATCTTCCCTAAGGACTTAGAATCCCACCGTGAACACGTCCGCATCGTCCTCCAATGTCTGAGAGAGAATCATTTGAACACAAAACTGGAAAAATGCCTGTTTGAGTGGAATAGCTTACCCTTTCTGGGGTACATCATCTCTGATCGTGGATTCTCAATGGACCCAGAAAAACTTCAGGGAATCCACGACTGGTCTCAGCCAGTAGGCCTTCGAGCATTGCAATGCTTCTAGGCTTCACCAATTATTACCAAAGCTTCATTGTGAATTACCCTTCCATAGTTGCCCCACTCACTGCTATGACTAGAAAAGGGGTCAGCACCCAAGTTTGGACACCTAAAGCAATTGCTGCCTTCCAGAGGATTAAAGAAGCCTTCAGCTCGGTCCTTGTCTCTTTCATCCGGATCCCAAACGTCCATTTGTTGTGGAGGTCGACGCCTCAGCGATCGGCGCCGGAGCCGTTCTGGTCAACACTCTCCCACAGGCAAGCTAACCCCTTGCTTGTTTTATTCTCAAAGGTTTCCCCCCATGGAATAACTTTACACCGTTGGTGACCACAAACTCCTTGCAGTCAAACAAGCACTTCAAGAGTGGTGCCCCTGGTTAGAAGGGGCGCAACATAAGCTTACCATCTTCACTGACCGCAAGAACCTCAAACATCTCAAAGAGGCTCAACTTTTGAACCCCCGTCAGGCTCAGTGGGCCTTATTCTTTGAAAGGTTTGACTTTAACCTTTGCTTTCATCCTGGTTCAAAAAACTTGCATGCTGATGCGCTGCCAGATCATTCGAGCCTGAGGACGTCCCGGACGTTCCTAGCTTCATTATCAACTCTGCTTATATTTCCCTTGCTGTGACTATCACAGTCCCTGTTGGGAAGACCATCGTTCTCCGCCAACTATGTGAGCGCGTCTTAAAATGGGCCCACGACTCTAAACTGGCAGGCCACCCTGGTCGTGCCAGGACCCTAGAAATGCTGCGAAGGCACTATTGATGGCCTGCTATGGTGCAAGATTCACGAAACTACGTGGACTCATGTCCCACTTGCGCCCAGCAAAAACCACCAACAGGGAAGCCTTGGGGCTTGCTTCAGCCTCTCCCAGCACCTACTGAGCCATGGTCCAGCATTTCGATGGACTTTATTACTGATCTACCTCCTTCCCAGAATAACATGGTGATTTGGGTCGTTATCGACCATTTCTCGAAAATGGGTCACTTTATCCCCTTGCCGGGCTTTCCTTCAGCCCCAGAACTGGCAAAGCTCTTCCTGAAGAACATTTTTCACCTTCATGGACTCCCCAAGGAGATTGTATCTAATCGGGGACCATGGTTTGCCACCAAGTATTGGAGTTGCTTGTGTCGAAAGTTCGACATTTCCCTGAGATATACGTTGGCCAACCATCCCCAGGCTAATGGGCAGGTCAAAAGGACCAATCGAACCTTGAAGACATTCCTATGCTCTTATGTAAATGATCAGTAAAAATAATTGGTCGGATCTTCTCCCCTAGTCTGAGCTTTCGCACAATACCCATGTCGCAGAAGCCACCGACACATCCCCGTTTGCAGTAGACCGGACGGCAGCCACGACTGCCTCTTCCTGTTCCTCTGATGGTTCCATCTCCAGCAGCTCAATCCATGGCTCAAACCATTCGCCAAGTGTGGACCTGAGTAAAGGAGCGACTTTCGCGAGCTGCTGAACACACCAAGTGCACTTCTGATCTTTATAGATGACCCGCTCCACTCTTTCGACCTGGCCAGAAAGTGTGGCTGAGTGCTCAGCACATTCGTCTGAGACTTCCATCTCACCGTCTGGCTCTGAAAAACATAGGACTATTTCCTGTGATTTGAAGAGTGGGAGCTGTCTCATATCAACTCCAGCTACCTCGTTCATTGGGTATCCACAACACGTTTCACGTGTCCCTGTTGAAGCCGTTGGTTGTTTCCTGGCCCTCACACAAAGACCCTCCTGCTCCGCGTATCTGTGAAGAACCTGACACTTCTCTCGAGGTAAGAGAGGTCCTCAATGTCCGGTGATGCCGAGGCAAATGGGAATACCTCTTAGCCTGGGAGGGCCATGGGGCCGAGGAGAATTTGTGGGAACCCTCCCAAAAAATCCTTGATAAGGATCTCCTGAAGACCTTCCATAGAATGTACCCTGAGAAACCACAGCCACATAGGGGGAGGCCTAGAAGGAGGGGTACTGTTACGCGCCTTGCCCATGGCTGTCCTGCGCATGGGCCTGCTCACCTTCATGGATCTACAGCAGGTTCCGTGATGACCTCCCTCGTGGTAGTTGCCAGTCCTGACAGGCCCCGGTGTCCCACGGCGGTGGTCGCCGGGCCTTCCACTGCACGCCAGGCCTCACGCCGAGGCTCGGCATCCTTGGCCATGTTAGCTACGTGCCTGGACCGCCCGGACCACCCGGACTGCCCGGACGTGCTTGGACCGCCCGGACCACCCGGACTGCCCGAACGTGCCCAGACCACCCGGACTCATGTAGGGCCAAGAGCGGGTCTTAGCTCCGTGGCGCGCCCTGATTGATCCCTCGATATAAGGAAGTTCCTGTCTCTGCTTCCTTGCCTTGGCAATCGGGTTGGTTTATTCTAAGATTGCCTCTGCATTTGTTCCTGCTCTTGCCTGTTCCTAGTCTCGTTCCAGGATCCTTCTGTTCCAGTTCTATTCCTGACTTGTTCCTGCATCCTAGTTCCTGTGTCCTGCTTCTTCCTGTGTTCGACTGTCTGTCTACCCAGGTAGTACCCTCAGACTGTCTTACTGGTGCTGACCTCAGCTTGCTCTCGACATGCCTACCTGCCTGCCGCCTGCCTCAAAGACCTCAGCTTGCTCGTGACCTGCCTGCCTGCCTGCCGCCTGCTTCAAGACCACAGCCTGCCTCTGACCTTGTCTGACCTCTGGTACCTGACCCCTGCTTTGCTGACCACTCCTCGGACTGACCTCTGGATCTTGACCTTTGCCTGCTTGTCCTCGTCTCCAGATTCTGGCTCTGTTCCTCGCCTTGTCATCACCAACTCTGTTCTGGTTCTCCTTGTTCCAACCAGCCTCCACCTTCAAACCCGATTGCGCTCCCCCTGAGTCCATGTGCACGCTGGACTTTCATTCTCTCAGGAGACCCTGTGAGGCCCACCTAAGGCCAAGCGTCCCGCGTCCCTAAGGGCTCCTCCCGGGGGGACCCCGGGCTTCCAGTGGTGAAGCTCTTCACAGCCTCTGTCTCCTCCAGTGCTTTGTCCCCTGGGGGCAGTTACCTTCTGTTCCCTTTCAGGAAACATTCCTTCACTGTCCCAGGACAAGGGTCCACCCCCAAGTGCAACACAATCTCACCATCCTTAACATAAAAGTGTTACATGATTTCTGTGGTTGTTCACTATAACATTGGTGACTTTTGGTTGGCAATGTTTAAATGCTACTTTAAAAGTAAGCTAGTTCAGTTTTTCAAAAGCTTCTCCAGCTATTTTGTCTCTCGAGCTCCCAACCTGATTGGCATCGCTGGTTCAGCTTCTGATGTTTCAATATGCTTAAGTCCCTAGGGGGCTGTGCAAATGAAGTTCTACCTGCAAGCCAGCAGAGTAAAGATGCTATAGCTGAAGGGGAAAAAAACAAAACACAAAGATTTGTTTTTTTAAAAAGTATCTTTTTCAAAGACCTACATTTCTGGAATTTAAATTGCCATTTTTTTCTTGTATAACTTTTCCTTTCTTTTTCAATCTCCCTGGATTGTATCTGTCAGTTATCAAATCTGTGCTGCAAGGCTACAGGCTGTCCTTACCCTGTTACATATAGGATCGTGAAGGTACTTCTAGGAAAACTCAGCACAGAAGGCAGGGCAAGGGGCCAGGTTTATTATTATAGCAGGGAGGATGTACCTTTATAAAGATATTGAAAGGATGAAAGCAGTTCAGGACAGGACTACCAAAATGATTCAAGGATTGCAACATGAACTCTTCTTGGCAAGGTTTAAGGAACTGAAAATGTACTTGCTGGAAGACAGAAGAGAAAGGGGGACTACGATCAGGCCTGGATTTGTCAGTAGGCACATTAGGCCTGTGTCTAGGATGTCAAAAATCTGGGGAGCAGCAGACTGGCTGAGGATTTGCTGCTTTCCAGCTGTGCTGAATTGCACTCAGTAGGGAATAGCCCTCTGCTTCTTGACACAGCTCCTTCCCTGCCTGGTAGCATGCAGGGAACAGGAGAGGAGAGAATGAGCCTGGAGCAGACAGAGCAAAGAGGATCATTTTGGGGAGGTTAGGAGGAAATGAGTGGGTGATCGCTGGGGGATGAGAGAGAATCAGTTCATGTATCAGTGTGTGAGAGTGAGGAGGGCAGTGTTTTTGTGTGTGAGAGAGAAGGGATGTGCTGGGTATATATGTCTATGCCAGGGATGCAAGGGAGAGCAGGACATGTGCATCGTAGGGACACCTACCTCCTACTCATAATCCTCCCTTGCCCCCTATTGCAATTCACATCCTTTTGCCCAGATCTAGAAGCTTCTGTACCTTCCTACCTCTTCCTTCTCCCCAGATCCTGGAACCCACCCAACCCCTCCTACATAAGAACATAAGAACATAAGAAATTGCCATGCTGGGTCAGACCAAGGGTCCATCAAGCCCAGCATCCTGTTTCCAACAGAAGCCAAACCAGACCACAAGAACCTGGCAATTACCCAAACACTAAGAAGATCCCATGCTACTGATACAATTAATAGCAGTGGCCAATGCCATTCCCTAAGTCAACTTGATTAATAGCAGTTAATAAACTTCTCCTCCAAGAACTTATCCAAACCTTTTTTGAACCCAGCTACACAACCTCCTTCCCTTCCTCAATCCCAGAATTTCCCTCCCTCACCTTCCTTTTCTCCTTTCCCAGATTCCTGATCTCCTCCCACCTTTGTCCTTCCTCATCTCCCATCTCTGATCCTCTCTCCTTCTCCTTCTCCTCTTCCCATTCCGGATCCTCCTCCCTTCCTCTCCCAGTCCATGGTTCTCATACCCTCTTCCTTCTCCTCTCCCCATCCCTGAGATCTTCTAATTGTACTAATACATGAGATCCTTTTTCCTTACCCAATAAAAGGAAAATAAGGTTTAGAATGTAATATAAAAGATGGAAATATTTGTCAATGTACATCAGACTTTTCACATTTTACCACAGAATCTGCCCCTGAACTGCCACAGGAAACTCTAGGTCTGTGCTTTAGACCTATTTCCTGTTGTCCTGTTCCCCTTACTGGGGAAGGGGTGGAAGTTGACAGCACCATCGGTGTCTAGGGGTGGCAAAATCCTAAATCTATCACTGACTATAATAGAAACATTAAAATATTTCACAGGCTTCCAAAAAGTACAAGGATACAACATTTCCCATAAAAAAAAAGAAACTCAAGGGCAAGGATTCATGATATGAGGAGGGGTGAAGACTAAAAGGAAATACAAGGAAATACTGTATTTCTTTTCTGAGATGGTGGTAGGTAGCTGGAAAAGCCCAGTAGCAGAAGTAGCAGTGAACAAAAGCATGACAAAATTTAAGCATGATTGGGACAGATATAGAGCAAAGAAGGGCAGTATAAAGGAGTAGCCCCTACAACCTCTCTTTATGACTTTCAACTTGCTACCTTTTAGAATACTGTGAAAGTATGTTTTGATGATTCTTCTAAACCACTGTTTTCCATACTCTGCTCGGTATCTTTTTTTTTTCATCCCGTCTTTTGTTTTAATAATGTTTAGATGACATTGTATGGTAATTTTTCTGCTTTTTTGCAGGACCCATTTACTTTTTGACATATATTTACATTGTGAACCACAACTTGCTATGTACTTTCTATTTATGTGTTTTCTTTAATATGCTGCTTTTGCCACTGTTCTATTTATAATTTTTTATTCTTTATATAGATGTGAATCTGCTTCTTTGGATCCCTCCCAACACAGCCCCCATGGCAAAATACAGCTGTGTGGGGTACTGACCCCCCCAAGACTTGCCAAAAGAAGAATGACTTGGTTGTAAAATTATCTGAAGAGTTAACTCTATACATCAATGTATGTTTACTTATTTTGTAAGTGGTTTGGCAACTGTCAAGATAGAGAAGAAAATATCCTCTAGGTGCCTACATGCCAGACTTTTGATTTATATAAGTATTTATTTATTTATATATTTATTTATTTATTATTTGTAAGTTTTTATAGACCGTCATTCGGAATATACCATCATCACGGTTTACATAAATAATTTAAATGTTACATGAAATCAAATATTTTATCAAAACAGGTGAGAGAATAGTCAAGTGGCACATCCCAGACAGGATGTTACAGGTGACTGTGGGAATGAAGAGCAGAAGAGATGCACTATTCTTTCTCCACAAGTCAGTGATGAAGTATGCAGCAGAATTCACAGATTTATAGAAATTGACAGAAGCTGTAATATGAATTAATGTATTTGTTATTCTAATTTGATCAGTTGCCAAATCAGGGGATATTGGAACTGAACTGAGGCCACTATCTCATTACACATAGGCCATCTGAGCTGAGATTTGAACCAGCAAACTAGAGATAAGAGGCTCTACAATGCTGTGACCAAGCCATCCAGTAATGCTGTGAATAGTCACCCTGACCCATTCAGTTCCAACTGTCTCAGTTCTTATCACGATACTTGCCAGGCTTAGAAAAGGTATAGAAAATACTCCTCCACAGAAAGATAATGAATGCATGGAATAACCTCTCAATAGAAGTGGTGGAGGCAAAAACAGTAACAGAATTCAAGAAGACATGGGATCAACAAAGAGGATCCTTAGTTGAGAAGAAGCAAAAGGAAAAGCCAGAGATAAACTGGGACCCATGGTACACTAAAACTTAATCACAACAAAAGAGCCAATACAAATTTGTAAATAATCCCCAAAAAATTCAGACGCTGTAACTGGTAATAAGAAAGATCTTATATTATCATGACCTTCATAATAGGCTTCATCGTATGAGCTTTCGCATATATAAACTCTGCCTTATATATAATCATTGGTCATTGGTCATTACAGTCCTGATTTCAACTGTGATATTAACTTGCATTTTTTTAAAGAATTTTTTCTGCACATAAAATTAAATTTCTTGAAGAGTAAAAAATATATTGTGCTGAATTACTGCACTTATCTTTAAACGCTTTCACATCATCCACATTCGTGGCAATCTTGCTGAAATCCACAAGAAGTTGGATTAATCCATCGTTGGATTAATACACTTGACAACAACTTACAGTTTACTATTGTATTCCATGACTCCTACATAGATTTCCTTGACATACATATGCAAAAAGCAGATAATAGAATTGTTACCACTTTGTATCAAAAATCTTGTGAAAAAAATACCCTTTTACACTTTTCCAGTTTCCATCCTTACCATCTGCGTAAAAATTTGCCCATAGGGCAATTCTTGCGGCTCAAACGCCTATGTAGTGATAAAGACCAATTTCAATTACAGGCGGAAATTCTGGCTAAAAGACTATTACAACGGGGTTATCCCAGCCATCATATTAAGAGAGCTTGGAAACGAGCTACAAATGTAGCACGGTGTTGGCTATTATTAGATAAACAAGAAGACAATAAGTCCCCTTTAGTCTGTTCGATACCTTTCTCAGACAGAGCCGGTGCAATTGCAGCATCAATTTTTCGACATTGGGCAGTATTAAGACCGCATACTATTTTGTTTGATACCCGCCCCATTGTGGCCTACAGTCGGGGCTGCAATATAGGAGATAGTGTAACACAATCTTTTCTACGAGAACCGCAGTTGGAAAATTCTAATTTACCTCATGGAAATTGGCCATGCACAGGATGCTCAGTGTGTAAACAGGCTATTATAGGGGAAACATGGACTAATGCGAAAAGGTACAAACATACTATGCATTTTTATACAGATTGTAAATCCACACACGTGATATATTTGATTGAATGTCCGTGTAGGTTATACTATGTTGGTAGGACAAAAAGAATGATACGCACACGTTTAATCGAACATAGAAGCTGCATTACCACTGAAAAGGTGACAGCTCCCCTAGTGTTACACTGCAAAGAATTTAACTATACATTTGATGATTTACATTGGAGGATTCTTGAAAAAGTGCAAGAACACCCACGCGGTGGAGATATTAATAAAGTGTTAAACTTGAAGGAACAACAGTGGATGTTCAGGCTCAACACAGTCATCCCGGAAGGCTTAAATGCCTCCATTGAATGGTATTCTTTGATGTGATATGCATTTAAAAGGTCAGCGTGACGTCAGTAATAGCATTTGCATACTAGGCGGAACTTGAGTACAACTCAGCATTTAAGAGGGTTCCGGTTGGGTTCCGGATATCAAGAACAAAAAACGCTGGGTCGCCATTTGCTTGATCATTTTGAAATAACCATGAAAATAATCGTGAGTACATAGAGACATTGTGCTGCTTATGGAATAACTGAGGTCCAGTACCATTGCAATATTTAATGAAACATTTTTATTGTATGTTCATAGAAATGTTGTGTTTTGACGCAGAAATAATCACCCTTGAAAAAGGACTGAGGAAATTCAGCAGCAGTCCGAAACATGGTCCAGTGTCGGGTTACCAGCTTCTTGTGGATTTCAGCAAGATTGCCACGAATGTGGATGATGTGAAAAGCATTTAAAGATAAGTGCAGTAATTCAGCACAATATATTTTTTACTCTTCAAGAAATTTAATTTTATGTGCAGAAAAAATTCTTTTAAAAAATGCAAGTTAATATCACAGTTGAAATCAGGACTGTAATGACCAATGAGTCATATAAGGCAGAGTTTATATATGCGAAAGCTCATACGATGAAGCCTATTATGAAGGTCATGATAATATAAGATCTTTCTTATTACCAGTTACAGCGTCTGAATTTTTTGGGGATTATTTACAAATTTGTATTGGCTCTTTTGTTGTGATACATGCGATCTCCGATACAGTTTGGAACAAAATTGATTCATATCCTTACTTTGACAACCTTAAGTTCATACTAAAACTTAAACCATGCAAACTAGATGGGTCTCACAATCCAAACTTGCCATCATATTTTCTATTTCTATGCTGTTGCTTATTTTGAAAATACACAGCCAACTTAGACCTAGATTCATCAAATGATTATAAATATAACAAAAATAGCGCCCGCGATAAAAAAAAAAGGGCATGGTTAGGCAAATTTGCAGCCTTCCGCATCGTTTAGCTAAATAATGCATGCAGCGTTGTGTCAGCGTGTTGCGTATTGTGTCAGCACCTGCCGTGTCATTTACATGGCTAGCGTAAATTAGTACGTGGTGTGCTATTTTTTGAGTTTATATATCCTGGTTTCCTGCAGCTCTCTCTTTGAAGGTGTGTCAGGAGTTTGGAGAGAGGAGGTAGGTAGGTATTATTGGTGGCTAGTTGGAGATTCTTTATAGTGATTATTGAGTGAGATGACTTGTTTTCTGTTGCCATCTGTTTCCCTTTACCTTGGCCTTTTGTCTTTTTTGTTGGAGTGAAAGCTTTTGTTTGTTAATCCAGTTTGTCTGTCTATCTTTTGGTGTGGAGGAGTGATGGTGGAGGAGTAAGGAGGAGTGGAGGAGAGTTTGTGGAGGACTGGAGAACTGTTGCTGGAGGAGAGTGGAGGAGTGGAGAAGTGTTGGTGGAGGAGTGAGGAGTGTTGTGGAGGAGTGGTGGTGGAGGAGTGTGGAGGAATGAGAAGGAATGGAGAAGATTTGATGGAGGAGTGATGTTTGTGATGAGGAGGATGGAGCATGAGATGCATGGGGAGATATGAGAGGAGAGGCAAGAGGAGAGGAGGGGAGGAGGGAGAAGAGGATGTGAGAGGATGAGGGTAGAAGTGCTAGGAGAAGGAGGAGTAGGAGTAGGGTCAAGGACAGGAGTAAATATAGGCAGGAGGGAAAAGATAGGAGGAGGTGGGAGGGGGGAGGGGGGAGGGGATAGGCAGGCAAGGAAGGAGGGAGGAGGATGTCAGGCTATGAATAGATAGGGCAGAGGGGAAGGGAGTTGGAAGGGGAGGGGCAGGAGGGGGAGCAAGAGAGGGGAGAGGAGAGTGGGAGGGAGAGTGAGGAAAGGGAAGATACCTCTCTGGAACAGAAGTGGCATCCCCTTCTGGCAGCCAAGCAGCAGGACACCTTCATCTCAGGGCTCTCAAGTGCAGCATCCAGGATAATGAGATGGTCATTGGAAGGGTCCTGGACAATTATGCCATGCTGTTTGGCAACCAGGCAGCCAAGACCTCAAAGGCAGCCAAGGGTTAGATCTGGCGAAACATAGCCCAGGGTATCTCCAGGCAGAGCAGAGTCCAATGAAGGGGGGAGCAGGTGGTCCACACGTACCAGGACATCAAGATGCAGCTGAAAGCCAAGATGGCAGCCAGAAATAAATATATAAGCCAGACAGGAGGAAGAGTCCCTTGTCCCATCATCCTGACCCCATGGAGGAGCACCTTATGCAAAGGATGGCACTAAATGACTTTGAGGGCATGGCTGAGCGGCTGGACACCACACGAGCCACTGCTGGTAACTTTATCTCACCTGTAAATGGGCACCAGCAGCGCAGCACCCCTTTTGCACAGGCCCTTCCTGATGGATGCCAGACCCAGGTGAGTGAGGAGGAGGAGGAGGAAAAGCAATAGCAGACTCATGTTCAGGAGCCATTGCAAATGCTGTAACCCCTGGGTTCACCAAGCCCACTCAATGTGACCCTCATCCTCTCTGACTTCATGGAGGAACAGAGCTTTGACTGGGAGCCTATAGAATCATCACAACCTTAAGCCAGCACACCACAGCATCAGCCTGAAGCATGATGCCCTTGGCAGGAGTCGCTCAGAAGCCCCGACGTGCCACATTTAGAGGCCCAAATTCCTACGCCCCACAACACCATCACAGCACCGCCACTAGCACCGCCACCTGCACCGGAACCATTACTGCACCAATACCAACACCCCTGGCACCAACAAAGAAGTCCATGCACGAGAAGCTGAACCAGCTGGAAAGCAGGCATGGGGTACACCTCCAACACATACGGGAAGAGCTAGTGTACCTCAGGAGGCTGTCAACAGGCAGAACCAGATCCTGTGAGATCAGACTGCTGCAAACATACAATGTTACAACGCTGGCCACAGCAGTCATTAGCATGCCAAATGTGCTGATACAAATCCAGTAAAGGGAGCCCGAGCAGCCATCTGAGTCTTCCCCAGCATCAATGGAGTTCACACCATGCAGCAGTCCCCGGGCTGACAGGCACCCGAGGGATAGGCCTCCCTCCCCCCAAAGACATGCCTCCCAAGCCACGATATGGCAAAGGACCATAAATGACCAAGTTTGTGGCTTTGAATGCCAAATTTGAAGAGTTATACCAACAATCCTGGGTAGGCCACTCCACAGAGTTCCTATGCCAGCTAGATGGAAAAAGCCTGCTGGGCCTGTCCTGACTACACAATGAAGCTGCCTGGGGTGGCAGCTTCGGTGTCTACTATGCATGATATGATCAACAGAGACGAGGCTAAGGAGACCAGTGACTGGAAAAAGAGACTCTCAAATAGGACTGCCGCCAGTCCTCTGGCACATGCCAAGCAAACCAGCTTCACAAATATACACAACTCCATGCACCGGGTATCTCACTACATGCTGCCACTCAACCCTCATCCAAACCATTCATCTGAATCAGGCCAACATCGATGTCATTAGATGGTCCTTGCCACTCCACGATCCTGCCATCCCAGCATACCCACATTCAGTGGACGGCTTCTTAACACCCACTTCCTCCCTCTCTAAAGTGGCAAGCCTCAGTGACAGCTTAAGCTCTGGGTAACCTGCACACCCCCAAATAACTGGACTATTAGGCCCACTCCTCCATGACGGGGGTAGCACGATGTGCATTACAGGCAAATGTTTACTAATATGTACGCATGTAAGACTGCATATTTGAAATGTGACACTGGCAAGTTTCATACCACCGCCCCTTTCTCAATGCTAGGTATAAACGGTGAGCAGACTAGGGGAAATTTTAGAGTATAAGTTGTGAGGCCATTCATACTGCAGTCCATACGCTCAATTCTCAGAAGTAACCCTTCTGAAGAGTGGAAGCACTCAATCACTGCTGTCCAAAAGAAGTGTGTGCAAAATGAATGCACACCTACTGCCTGCTCTAGGGTAAGGATTGCTGTGGTAAGGGATGGAACTCCTAGTGCAACAGCACCCCCTGAGTCATAGATTAACAGAGGGTAACACAGCATGTCACTCACTGAGTCGAACACTGACACACCTATCTTTTGAGTACAGACTACCTGCAGCACTTTGTGCACCTACACATGGGCAAAGCATATGTTCCTGGAATGTTGGTCATCAAACAGCATTGATGTGTGTGGCAGCTTGTCCATAACTGCTAATGAGGTATTGCTAATCCTGCCTCAGCACTGATTATGTATACCTGGCCACCTAAAACACATCTGTCAGAGGCATATATGACACCAACTTTGTCTGAAGTACTGACATGGGCCCCTCGAGGCCTTAGGTGGCATTAGATGTGTATATGGCAAGAGGCAAACACAGAAAGAACATAAGAAATTGCCAAGCTGGGTCAGATCAAGGGTCCATCAAGCCCAGCATCCTGTTTCCAACAGAGGCCAAACCAGGCCACAAGAACCTGGCAATTACCCAAACACCAAGAAGATCCCATGCTACTTAATGCAATTAATAGCAATGGCTATTCCCTAAATAAACTTGATTAATAGCAATTAATGGACTTCTCCTCCAAGAACTTATCCAAACCTTTTTTGAACCCAGCTACACTAACTGCACTAACCACATCCTCTGGCAACAAATTCCAGAGCTTAATTGTGTGTTGAGTGAAAAAAAATGTTCTCTGATTAGTCTTAAATGTGCTACTTGCTAACTTCATGGAATGCCCCTAGTCCTTCTATTATCCGAAAGTGTAAATAACCGATTCACATCTATTCGATCAAGACCTCTCATGATCTTAAAGACCTTTATCATATCCCCCCTCAACAGCCTCTTCTCTAAGCTGAACAGCCCTAACCTCTTCAGCCTTTCCTCATAGGGGAGCTATTCCATCCCCTTTATCATTTTGGTCGCCCTTCTCTGTACCTTCTCCATCACAACTATATCTTTTTTGAGATGCGGCGACCAGAATTGTACACAGTATTCAAAGTGTGGTCTCACCATGGAGCGATATAGAGGCATTATGACATTTTCCGTTTTATTAACCATTCCCTTTCTAATAATTCCTAACATTCTGTTTGCTTTTTTGACTGCTGAGCACACTGAGCCAACGATTTTAAAATATTATCCACTATGATGCCTAGAACATTTTCCTTTGGTGGTAGCTCCTAATATGGAACCTAACATCATGTAACTACAGCAAGGTTTATTTTTCCCTATATGGAACACCTTGCACTTGTCCACATTAAATTTCATCTGCCATTTGAATGCCCAATCTTCCAGTCTTGCAAGGTCCTCCTGTAATGTATCACAATCTGCTTGTGATTTAACTACTCTGAATAATTTTGTTTTGTCTGCAAATTTGATAACCTCACTCATCATATTCCTTTCCAGATCATTTATATATTTATATATATGAAAAAGCACCGGTCCAAGTACAGATCCCTGAGGCACTCCACTGTTTACCCTTTTCCACTGAGAAAATTGACCATTTAATCCTACTCTCTGTTTCCTGTCTTTTAACTAGTTTGTAATCCATGAAAGGATATCGCCTCCTATTCCATGACTTTTTAGTTTTCTTAGAAGCCTCTCATGAGAGCACTTTGTCAAAAGCCTTCTGAAAATCCGAATACACTACATCTACCGGTTCACCTTTATCCACATGTTTATTAACCCCTTCAAAAAAATGAAGCAGATTTGTTAGGCAAGACTTCCCTTGGGTAAATCCATGTTGACTGTTTTCCATTAAACCATGTCTTTCTATATGCTCTACGATTTTGATCTTTAGAATAGTTTCCACTATTTTCCCCGCCACTGAAGTCAGGCTCACTGGTCTATAGTTATCGGATCACCCCTGGAGCCCTTTTTAAATATTGGGGTTACACTGGCCACCCTCCAGTCTTCAGGTACAATGGATGATTTTAATGATAGGTTACTAATAGTTAACTAATAGATCAGAAATTTCATTTTTTATTTCCTTCAGTACCTTAAGATGCATACCATCCAGTCCAGTTGATTTGCTACTCTTTAGTTTGTCAATCTGGTGTACTACATCTTCCATCAGTCATCATGCCAACCACATGAGAAATCTGGGAGCAGTAGGCCTATATATTCAGCACTGTGTGCCGTGTACTATGGAGGCGGCTTCTAGGCTCATGAAGTCATCAGACTTAATGCTTTACACAGAACAGATCATTGAAAGTGTAGGAGCACCCCTGCCCTGTTCACCACTAACTGTAAAAGTGATTTACACTACCTGAGTCACAACATAAAGGACAGCAGCTTTTCCTGATTCCCCACAAATCGTGACAGGCATGTGCATGATCAAGGGCCTGTAACCATTAAGCACAGAAAGGTGTGGAGTGATTTTGCAAATGGAACTATCTGCAAGCTGTTTGGTGCAGAAGTGCTCAGCCTATGTGCTTTAAGGGTAGTAACAGATCGCACCAGGACTTTTAGAAAGACTAGCTATTGCAAAATACTCGGCATTAGAGATGTGAATCGGAACCGGAATCGGTTCGGATTCTGGTTCCGATTCACATTTGTTTGTTTTTTTCATCGGGCCCGATCGCAGTTTTGTTTATCGGCTGTGCCCGAGCCGATAAACAAAAAACCCACCTAGTCCCTTTAAAACTAATACCTTAGCTTCCCCCACCCTCATGACCCCCCCAAAAACTTTTTACAGGTACCTGGTGGTCCAGTGGGAGTCCTGGAGCGATCTCCTGCTCCCGGGCCGTCGGCTGCCACTAATCAAAATGGCACCGATGGCCCGGACCCTGTCACATGGTAGGGGCACTGGATGGCCCACTCTATCTTGTGCTCTTTCCATGTGACAGGGGCTGACCAATGGCACTGGTAGCCCCTGTGACATAGTAAGGGCAAAGGCTATCGGTGCCATTTTGATTACTGGCAGCCGATGGCCCGAGTGCAGGAGATTGCTCCTGGACCCCCGCTGGACCACCAGGGGCTTTTGGCAAGTCTTGGGGGACCCTCCTGACCCCCACAGGACTTGTCAAAAGTCCAGCGGGGGTCCGGGAGCGACCTCCTGCACTCGGACCGTCGGCTGCCAGTATTCAAAATGGTGCCGATAGCCTTTGCCCTTACTATGTCACAGGGGCTACCGGTGCCATTGGTCAGCCCCTGTCACATGGTAGGAGCACAAGATGGCACCGGCCATCCAGTGCTCCTACCATGTGACAGGGTCTGGCCAATGGCACGAATACCCTGTCACATTGTAAGGGCCAAGGGCCATCGGCGCCATTTTGATTAGTGGCAACCGACGGCCCGGGAGCGGGAGATCGCTCCAGGGACCCCCACTGGACCACCAGGTACCTGTAAAAAGTTTTATGGGGGGTCAAGAGGGTGGGGGAAGCTAAGGGATTAGTTTTATAGGGTCGGGATGGGTTTAGGGGTTATTTTTGTGTGCCGTTTTTCCCGCCCTCCCCCAAAACGATAAGAGAACCCCCACGATCAATATCGTGGGGTTTTCCTATTGTTTTGGGGGAGCCCCCGATTTCTGACGATTTTGAAAATATCGTCCGATATTTTCAATCGTCCAAAGCCCGATTCACATCCCTACTCAGCATATTTTCTGGGTACATCAGTGAGCCATAGCAGTCAACGGCCTTGCAGCACCCAGACATTTCAATATCTCTGTAAGGCTAGTTGTGAAGGCTGGAGGTTGAAACACACCTAACTGGTGGCTTCTATGATGTCAAGCTTTGTTCAGGAGAGATGTGTGTGCTCTTGGAGTAATTACAAACTATACAGTGACTGTGATATCTTCAAACTCATGGGAAAATACAAGTGAAGGCAGGACACCAACAGATTCTGAATCCCCCCTTCACAGAGCCGGACGTGCATCCTGGTGTAGGCTCACCAAGAAGCTAACCAAACCTACATGACATCACTTTCTGCACATTATCATTTACAAATTGCATAGTAGGTATAGTATGGAGTATGTGTGTCGGGGTGCATTCAGGTGGAAGGACCTGTGCGCATTGTGGGAATGCCACCAGGTACCACAGGTCCTTTACTCAAGGCTGAAAGGGAAGGCATGCTACTAGAGCACTCTGATGTCAGCAAAAGGTTTGCCAGCTGGCTCCAAGTTTCAGGACAGGTAAATCCTGTCCTGGTTTGGAACACATTACATGCAGGGATTTCATCAGATTTCCCTATAGCTTTTCCAAGCCAGAACAACACTATCAAAACCTGCATGCATGGGTGTAAGACCAGGACAGGATCAACATATCCAGGAAATCTAGATGCAGTTGGAAAACCGAAGTCAGCAGTAGTTCTAAAACTGGTGACAGCTGTGTCTTGCCATGCCCATGAATCAGCTACGGAATGAGGCATGTCTACCTGTATATTAAGCTGTGCCTTTAAGCATCAGAGCTATTTGATATTTACAGCATTTTTAGAGCTATTGCTCTCCATGCTCAAGGACCATCTGGGGTGGCATCACACTTGTGGCACTATCTCATCCACATGTGTGCACTAGGATGTGGTCTGCAGGGGAGGGCCGGCAAACCAGATGGCACTAGCTAGGCCACCTATGAACTCTGTGTTGGCAGTCCTTCACAAACTCACAGCCACACGTGCCTCTTTTTGTGTCAGCATGAGGCAAATCACATTATGGCAGCCACATGTATTTTATGTCATCTTTACTTTCACAGCTGTTTTTCCAGTATGCTGTACAGCTCCATTGTCAAGATGAATCCTGAGTATTCTGTTACACAGTGACCCAGTCAGAGAAGCAGTGAAAGAAACATGATAGCAAGGAGAGCAGCAGCTAACAGTCTAATGGCCTCCCTTCCCTAGAAGGGGGTGGTAGATAAGGCATATCAGGCAAAGTAGCGCTGTATAAGATTTTGGTGAAGCTGGCTACCACTCATGGGGGATCCAGGGGGAGATCAGGTACTATATCCATTCATAGTCCATGGTGTAGAGTGATTTTATGGAAGACACAGCAGAGCAGCACTATATCTCCATCTTTGGGTGGGGCACACATTAAAGCTCCACCCATCTTGTCCAAACAGTGAAAGCGACTTTTGAGAACTCTGAATGTGTATTCGATGATACAGCAGTAGCATGTAAGTCCTCATTATACCTCGTCTCTGCTGGCGTGCTGTGAAATGCAATGAGGGTCAGAAGCCAGGTCCTGCAACTGTACCCAGAATCTCCTGCGGCAAAGACAGATTTCAGCCATCATTCATAGCATTGTCACTTACAGATCTGACTTGAAAACCACAGCATCTAGAAGACTGTATAAGGTAGCCTGTACCTTTCCCTGAGCCTTAAAGGCTGATTTGCTAGCCTAAGTGCAAGTCACATTGCTCTGGGCCAGTTTATTTATTTACTTACTTACTTACTTATTTATTTATTTATTTATTTATTTATTGGCTTTTATATACCAATGTTCATATTGTTACATATTGCGTCGGTTTACAGAGAACCTAATTTAGAAATTACAACGAACATAATGGATACATCGAACGTAGCGTACATAATAATGAATTTAGAGAATCAAAGTTAGCATTACATGAGAAATAAGAACAAGCTTGTATCAAAACATAATAACATATAAATAAATATCACCTGTAAACAAATAGATAATTGGGCATTTATATATATATATATATATATATATATATATATATATATATATGCAGGATAGTAGAAACCAAAAGAAGCTTTGCTCTTTCAGACTACTAAATCACATCTGGATATTCCAACAATTGCATGCCAGGCTCTCACAATCGAGCTAAGGCTACTGATGTATTGTGTAGCAGACTTCCAATCCTGAAACAATACATAAGAGCTGCCACACCTGTCTTAGCTGAAAGAACAGTACCTCATGGGGTGATTGTAAATGTCCCTGCTGGCTCCGCAGTATGTGTTACGCCTGCTGCAAGAGTGGACCCTTGGCCCAAGGTGGAGTTGACGTCACCCATGAAGGAGACCCCCACAGGTCCCCACCGTCGGGAGGCGAGGCCAGATGGGAAGCGGAGGCCAGCTGGAGCTTCGCTGTTGTATATCTGCTAAGGAGTTAGCAATCTGTTATATATCTGCTAAGGAGTTAGCAATCTGTTATGGATCACACCGCCAGGGGGGATGAAGTTAGCAATCTGTTATTGATCACCTCCTCCAGAGGGGAAGAGATAGCAATTTGTTATGGATCTACTCCTCCAGAGGGGAGGAGTGAGTAATCTGATCAATGCTGCTCCTTCAAGGGGAGGAGCTAGCAAGCTATAATACTCTGTAGGCGGGGTCAATGATCTGTTGTGGGTTGGCTCCCACAGTGTGGCAGTCTGTATGATACCGCTCTAGTAGTGTAAGGAATAAACACTTAGTGGAAACTGGTGAATCCTGGGGCCGATGGCAGATGACAGCGCCCCCAGGAGGATATCCTGAGAGGGACCACCAGCTAGGCTTGAGTATGGAGACAAACACAGATAGTTCTTTTTTAGACTGGAATTAAAACCACCAGAGGTGGCAGTAGTGAGTTGATGTGCCCGGCAGGGCTGAAGTCCCTCAGATACTGGAACTGCAATCTCTGGGATGCTGAGCCTTAGAGAGAGACTATAGGTAGTGAGTAGACAGGGTATGCTGGATACATAACCAGTAGTAGATGATACACTCACAATTGTAGATATCTGTAATGGCTTCTATGCAACAGAGAGTCTTCAGTATATTCAGGAACAGGAACCGTAGGCGAGTACTGGTTCCTATATGTAGTCTGGAATAAGAACTCACAATATCTGTGTATGAGATGGCTTCTGGAATAGAAGAAAGTCTGGAGAGTTTTAGGAACATAGGCCCTCGTGGAGCGAGTACTGGTTCCTATCTGCAATCTGTAATAGTAATGTACCAGATATAGCTATGCGATAGCTTCTGAGATAGAAGAGAGTCTGTGAAGAGTTTTAGGAACATGGGCCCTCGTGGAACGAGTACCGGTTCTTATCTGCAATTTGCAATAGTAACTCACGATCTCCGTACCTGCGATAATGTCTTAGACAGAAGGGAGTCTTCAGAGATTAGGAAACAGGCCCTCGTGGAGCAAGTACCGGATCCTATCTGTAATAGAACTCACAGTGTTCACGTCTGCAATCGCTTCCAGGCAGTAAGGAGTCTTCTGAGCATTCAGGGATGTAGGCCCTCGAGGAGCGAGTACCGTATCCCATCTTAGCAGTCTGAAATCAAGAAGAGAGAGTGGGGCCCCCGAGGAGCGGGTACCCTTTGGTAAGTTTGTGGAGCCAGAGCAACAGAGAAGTTTCCTCCTTGCTAACTCGATTCGTAGTAGCAAACAAAGACCTTTTAAGTTGGAAGCCGGATGACGTCACTACGGGGGGACGCCCCGAGGTTCACGCCCTTGCCGGTAAAAACTCTGGAGTGCGTGCGCGCGCCCTTAAATCATCAGGAACATGGCAGATCCGTAGCATCAGGCCAGCCCTGGGATTCCGGGGAGAAGTGGCGAGGAGAAGCCGCGGCAGCATCTGTCCATCAGAGCCGAAGGGAGTCGCCACAAAGGTAGAGAGGGTGAAGCGAAGGCAAGAACAGGCACAAACACAACATTCACCAATACCTGCCCATGTTCCCCACAGGTTGAGCCCTTGAGTACCGGGGCGGGCTGGACTTAGGTGGGCCTCTGCATGGCTGGTGGTCAGCTAAAGGGAGATGCAGAAGGGGGCAGTGGTAGATGGAGAGTCCAAGCAACAGTTGGAAGCGGGTGGTAGCACTCGTAGACAGGTCCAGGCAAGGTGGACTGTGGCAGGTAACAGAGCTCTTGCTCAGATTCAGGCTGAGTGGTTGGTGGTAGATGGCAGAGCTCATGGTCAGCTCAAAGTCTAGGTCAAAGCCAAGGAAGTCCATCCGAGGGAGAAGGAAGGCTAGGAAGGTGGAGAAGGAGTAGGGACTGGAGACTGGAGCAGGCACTGGAGACTGTAGCTGTGTTCCAGTTCCAGAATTCTGGAACTGGAACACAGCAACTCTGGAACACAGCTGAGGAACAGCGAGGATATCTGTTGCCTGTTAGCTGACATCATCACTAGGGGCCGCTGACATTTTCCCTCCATGGCCCCTTTAAATCTTGGCCGGGGGCGAGCGCACAAGCCTAAGGAGAGCTGACCGAGGGAAGCAACGATGGCAGTGTTCTCCATGTAGCTATGGCAGCAGGAGGCACAGGGCAGCATTGGCCAGCACAGCAGGAGCCCTAGCTGTGCCAGGAGTGCAGGGGGAAGCAGAAGAGGTACGGTGGCAGGATCGGCTGCCCGCTGCCACCAACAAGTAGGGGGGCGAGTCTAGGGCCCCGTATCGCAAGGTGAGTAGTCCCAGCCTAAGGCCCCGGCGTTTGGGACACCAACAGTAAGTCCTCCATATAAACCAATTTGTGAAGCCCGACACAGAGAATATGCCAGCCCACTGACATGCACAGGACACTGCTTCTGGTTGAGCTGTGTGAGGCTGAAGACAAAGTATGTCTGACAATGTGGATGACGCTTCACTAACCAGTCACACATGATCGTGCAGTAACAGCAGTGTGGACAATTAAAGCTTGTCATTAACCAGTGAGATTTAAATTGCTCCCAATGGGACAAGAGGAACAGGGCCATTTTGAAATGTAACACGTAGAAAGTGTGTAGTGCCTGCTTACACAGCAAACTTTAGGGCGGATGCATTGTTTGCCGTCACATGATTAGCATGCCTCTGCAGCATGGAGAGAAAAAGTCAGGCCCTGGGACAAAGGGCTGTACAAGCTACTTGTCATGGCAGCTATACTTTTCCACTCTTCCCCCCTCCCCCCCCCCCCCCCCGGCCATCCCCCATGTCCGTGTCATTTGTCACAACCACATAGCCAGAGATGGAATATAGAAAGAAGAGTCTCTCTTAACTATGAGCCAACCAGCACCATACAGGCCATCCTCAAAATTTTCACACAGGCCAGATTGCCTAAGTATAAAGGAATCATGTGTGGTTCCCGGGTACCTGGTCACCATGTCGAGGATGAACATTCGAATGTCATAGGCCACTTAAACATTAATGGAATGGAAGAGTGTTCTGTTGCTGTACATCTCCCTGTCACAGGGTGGAATGATGGCCACATAAGTGCAGTTGATAGCTCCCAGATCACTGAGAAAGTTTGTGAAGGCATAAAAGCCTCTCTTCATGCCCATCAAATCCTATGTGTCCCAAGGAAATGTTATGTAGTGATTAATGTGGTTAAAGGCAGCTGTTATGACCTGGTCCAGACAGCGCGAAAAAGTGGTTTGGGACATTCCCCCCATGACCCCTACTGTCAATTGGAAAGAGCTGGTTGCCAGGAAATGCAGAGTGACCAATAGTTTGGTGAGGCCAGGCACAGCATGGGACATTTCAGTGACCGAATCCAAATCCTCTCAGATTCCTTCATATAATTCCAGGATAGCCTGAGAGCTGAGGCGATACCTGCAAACCACATAGTCCTCTGGTATGCCCAGCAAGGATGTTCGTGGAGGAAAGCTGTGTTCCCTGTATCTCTTCTGCCGTGGCCACCTGAGTGCCAGGTGCTGCCCTGGACCCCAACCCTGCGGGGCCCATGCCTCTGCCTTTGGTGCACGTTCTTCCCTAGGAGGGTTTGGAACTGGCCTTGTCTTTTCTTGAGGTTGCTGTTCTGCTTGTTGTTGTCTGTGTCTTGCCTCCTGAAACATCCAGTATCCCCCAACAATTAAACTTGCCTCAAACATTATCGCTTTAAGAAGCTAGACCAGGTAAGAACAGGTGTTTTTATTGGGTTAGAAATGCCTGGTAGATGTGTCCATTATAATTCCTCTTTTGATTGTGCGTGATAATCACTGCGATAATACCCGCAATCTATGATATTGGCCACGGAAGCATGATAATAGTTTTTTCACCGTTTCAAAAAAAGATGTGTAGTTATTTTTTGCATTAAATCCTGTGATGGTGTCTTACTCTAACGCGCTCCATGCTAGCAGATCCTCATTTCCATTTACTCCACCCAAACCCCTCCCACTAGAATACTCAATATTTAATTTGCATATGTATTTTACATTATGTTATTTATCGCGTGCCTTATGGCATTTTATCGCTCACATTACAACATTATCGCTCACATGATAATGCTGTAACACAAATTGATAAATAACCCAGTAAGTAAGGATAATGACAATGGGTATATTTCAGACTAAACATATTTTCTACTGCTCAAATTCCTTGATGTTACCTGAGAATTTAAAAATATTGGATATATTTATTCTGCACATACACCTACTACTAAAATTGTCTTTTATGTTACATAGCAGTCTTCAGCTTATGAAAGCAATAGCTTTATTAAATCACTATTCAGTGGTACATCACATTTTTTGGCTTATGGTTTAGACGAAGCGTTGCACTTATTGCTATCGCCTAGCATTAGCATTACCACGTGCATAACAAGGTTTATTCCAAACAAGTAACTATGTCATGTCACCATTACATAAAGATTTCTTATGAATATTACTGCACAAACTCAGTTGGCACTTTGCAACCTTAAATATCTAGTGAAATGTAAATACAACACAATGCTTATACCACATTAAAGAAACTCCCTATTATTGAGCTAACATTTGACATGGGAAGAATAGACCTTGCAAATTTGAAAGCTTTTATATCTAATGATAAATGTGGGTAATTCTTTTGTTGCTCCAATACAAGTTATCACTATCCAGTTTTCTCTAGGCCCTATATGCCCTTATAAAACTCTGCCCTAGAGATTTTCAGGATTCTGCTTTTGGTTTAGTGTACTTAATAGATCAGCATCTGAAATTATGTAAAAGTCTTTTCTGTTCACCTTGCTGCCAAAATGTAACATAAAACCAATTCTATGACTTCATGAATTTAAAACCTTGTTGCAAAATAAAATTTCATTTATGCTGACAACATGCCTACTGAGTTTCAACACAATATGATTCCAAAAGTCAAGTTATATTAGTCCCCCCAAATCAGGAGTCATAATGAAAATTCTGACAGACCCTGAAATGCAGCAATTCGCTAATAAATATTTAATGTATTAAAATACACATTATAGCCCATGGAATAAAACAGCAGAAGAAGGCGACAGAGAATACATTTTTGTGCAATAAACCAAAACATACACAGTAATATAAGAGAGCCCTTTCAGATGATAACTTAGAGAAATAGGCATACTTTGGATTTAGTCGATGGGTTCAGGTATACTTGCTCTCAGGTTAACAGTGAAATCCAAATCAGAAAATGAAAATTCATCTTCATTCTGCTCCATAGCTCCTCAGAAAATAATAGTAATTGCACACCTTATCGTGAGGCTAAACTGAGGCAGTTATGATTCTAACAGGGCAAGTGTTAATGCAATGGAGACCCTCATTCATTTTACATTGTATAAAGAGAAAATGCTATTCAATTGTACTATGTGAAAATACATACTCCACTTCCTTCTGGCAAGGTGCTCCCTGAGACCCAACTGATTACCTTCTTCAGCATATAATGAATGTTGCTCCATGAGCAAGTTATGATATTCAAGACTTAATAAATCTTCAGAGAAAAAATCTAGGTCAGATACTTTGAGCAATGCAGATTTAGTACTCTGCCTTGAATTTTGGCATGGCCTTTTCAAATGCTTGGTTGTTAATGCAAAGTTTGGACTCTCAGGCCATTCTTGTGAAGCACAGCTTAGTCTGGCCCTAGAATGGCATCTCATGAGGTCTGCTTCAGTGCGGCTGGAAAACAATTTACGTTACTTACATTAACACTTCGAATCAATCTTGCTAACAGAGTAGTTGGCAAGATTTGTGTTTTGGCACAGTACAATAGAATAAAACATTAAGAACTATGTATGACAAATTTGATTTCTCTTCCATTCATGACCCCATAAAACTTGAAACGTAGAAAATTTAGTTCTGAATACAAGTAATGGAAACTCTGCTTTCTTTTTGTCTCACTATGGGGCTTATGCAATAAAGGTGAATGTGTATGTTAAGAAACTTTAGAGCATGCTCAAAATAGTGTACTATGCAGAAAGGCCTTAATGTACATGTCCTGCATCACATTAACATGTAAGCACTAGTTAGCGCTTATCTATATTTCAATGATGTAGCATCATAAGTAAATGAGATTTTACCAGGCCTAAGGAAAATATCATGATATGCTTTTTGCACCCATTATTGCCTTTTGGCTTGGTAAAGCCCACATGTTTAATACTTGCCTTAGACCAGGTTTTAGATTTTAGCAAGTATGGTGCTGGCTGAAAACCCCATGTTAACTAGCACAAAATGAAAGGACTAATTAGCATTTGGAATTCCCCCTGACCCAAGCACAAAAGGTCTCTGAGCTCTTCCATCCCGACTGGCAGCATCAGGGTAGGGGGAGGGGGGGGGCAAGCGCTGATGAGGAGGATGAAGGTGCTTAAACGTCCTTTAGGACCAGGTCTGTGGGAAATCCCCTATGCTAAATGGCCCTTTCATTCTGAACCAGCTAATAAAAGGGATTTTTGACAAATAGTGTAGCCGGCTTAGTTATTTTTGTTTCCATGCATGCCACTACCATGTCCATGATAGAGAGGCAAAAATGTAACATGCACACACTGCATAGCCCGTTAAGGGGCATTTTACAGTGTACAAAGGTAGGGTAATTTTCAAACAGCCTGTATCACAGTAAAGACTGTATGCCATATGGTACACACACAGACTTTACCAAAAAATTTCAAAATGAATTTATGAGCACAAGTTTTGCTTTGAAAATTCCTGGATCAGTGGCCAAGCACGTGGAGAGCTTCACTCGCACGAACGTATACCCTTTTCTCAGATGACATAGCCTGTGCTTGTACTTATCTCATATTTTTTAAATGAACAAGTATGAGTGTAAGTGCCAACTCCGCCTCAGCTCCTCTCCCCTGGAGTGGCCCCCTGCACAGTTCATGTGAAAGTATTTGCGAATCCAGGTCCTGTGTGTACTTTTCTGTGCACAAAGCCCTAGCTGCTTTATTAATGGTCATCTACATGCAGAGAATCAGGATACCTTGATAAAAGCCTGAAGTGAAAATTTCCCTGCTCTCAAGGCTAAATTTTACCCGGGTGACATTTTATCTGGATAAAAGTTCACCAGGCACACAAAAGGGTAGAATGTTTCAGGATGGAGCTTAAATTTAGCCAGGTTGTACCGGAGTTGAGTGTTACCAAGTGAAACATAGCCAGCTAAGTATCTGCTCAGTATCTGTTCAGTAACAAAGATGACCTGAAGTCACTCAGGTTACTTTGTGTGGATAACTTCAGGCCAAGGACATTTAGTGACAGTATTACCCGGTATGTTCCACTGACTTTCTTGCCTAAAGTTACTCTAGTAAAGTTACCCCAGTAAAATTCCCACTGCCTGCTCTGTTGAAATGAACCTCTAAATTTTTACCGACTCACATAATAAATTGTTTTTACCAAGAGTTTTATTGCAGCCCTCACTGATGATATTGTCAGGCTCCTCTTTTTAAAGGCAAGCTCTGATAGTCAGAACTTGCCTTGGCAGCAGGTCCCACTGCTCTCCTTGAGTTGTGTTTCAGAGTGCCTGCTTTCCAGCCTTCCTGGAAAATAACCCTTGCTGTAGTTACACGATGTTAGGTTCCATATTAGGAACTACCACTCAGGAAAAAGATCTAGGCATCATAGTGGATAATACCTTGAAATCGTTGGCTCAGTGTGCTGCGGCAGTCAAAAAAGCAAACAGAATGTTAGGAATTATTAGGAAGGGAATGGTTAATAAAACAGAAAATGTCATAATGCCTCTGTATTGCTCCATGGTGAGGCTACACGTTGAATACTGTGTACAGTTTTGGTCGCCACATCTCAAAAAAGATATAGTTGCGATGGAGAAGGTACAGAGAAGGGCAACCAAAATGATAAATGGGATGGAACATCTCCCCTATGAGGAAAGGCTGAAGAGGTTAGAGCTGTTCAGCTTGGAGAAGAGACAGCTGAGGGGGGATATGATAGAGGTCTTTAAGATCATGAGAGGTCTTGAACGAGTAGATGTGAATTGGTTATTTACACTTTCGGATAATAGAAGGACTAGGAGTCATTCCATGAAGTTAGCCAGTAGCACATTTAAGACTAATCGGAGAAAATTCTTTTTCACTCAATGTACAGTTAAGCTCTGGAATTTGTTGCCAGAGGATGTGGTTAGTGCAGTTAGTGTAACTGGATTCACAAAATGTTTGGATAAGTTCTTTGAGGAGAAGTCCATTAACTGCTATTAGTCTAGACCACTCTGACACCGGTTAAAGGACTAAAACAGGTCAACACTGAGAGCCAAGATCCTTCTCCTTCTCCCTTTCTTAGCCCAATCCTCTTCTTTCGCCCTCCCAACAACACCTTCCTATTCTCACCCCCTCTCCTCCCTTACCTCCCTTGGATCATGTGAATGTTGATTATTTTGCGTCAAGTTTCAAAGTGCCATTGCTCTTTAAGACCCCCTCATGCTATATTAGCATTGTACATATGTTTGCATATATGTTTGCTTATTTATATTTATATTCTTTCAGACACTAAGGTTCATGTTATGCCTTAGCAGCGATTGTTCAGTTGTACTATATTATTTGTTATTAGACGCTTTGTTTAATGTTTTTCAATGTAACGCCTATGCTGCGATTGTTCTGTTGTATTGTAAACCGACATGATTTGTATATCATACAAGAATATCAGTATATAAGAATCCAAAATAAATAAATAAATAAATAAATAGTCAAGTTTACTTAAGGAATAGTATTAGCCACTGCTATTAACTGCATCAGTAGCGTAGGATCTTTTTGGTGTTTGGGTAATTGCCAGGTTCTTGTGGCCTGGTTTGGCCTCTGTTGGAAACAGGATGCTGGGCTTGATGGACCCTTGGTCTGACCCAGCATGGCAATTTCTTATGTTCTTATGTTCTTATGTCGTATTCCAGCCTCCCTACAGTCCAGCCTTCCTATGTCCCAGCCTTCCTGAGTTCCCGCCTCCCCACTTCCCTGCTGCTCCTGCCCTCAGATGGACCCTCAGCTTTTAACCTTCTGCTTGGACCTGCTTGGACCTGACCATGAGTATTGCCACCTGCCTCTGACCTTCTGCTTGGACCTGACCTCAGATATTGCTGCCTGTCTCTGACCTTCTGCCTGGACCCAACCTTGAGTACTGCCACCTGCCCCTGATCTTTCATCTGGACCTGACCACGAATATCTCTGTCTGTCTTCGCCCCTTCTCTCCTGGCCATCACCCCCATGGAATTATTCATGCAGAAACCCACCTAAGTCCAGCCAGCCCCAGCACCCAAGGGCTTATCCTGCTGTGAACATGGGCTGGTATTTGCGAAGGTCCAGCTGGCCTCTGCTTCCCGTCCGGCCTCGCCTAGCAATGGTGGGGACCTGTGGGGCTTTCCCCCATAGGCAGCACCAACTCTCCTTCAGTTCAAGGGTCAACTCTCCAACAGGTTGCCAAGGCCATGGACCCGGAGGAGGTCTCCACTCTTCAGGCCATTCCGGGACTGACACACAAAATACAAGAACAGCAGCAGTTTATCAAGGCTCCGATGGCCTCTATCAAGCACCTAAATGCTCGTTTAGACTCCACCTCCTCACCGGTGGTGTCGTCGCCAACCATGTCTGGCATTTCCTCCCAGGCGCTCCTGCACATCCATCCATTCCATTGCCTGCACTGCCTTGCTACAACGGAGACCCGAAACAATGTTGGGAGTTTATTAACCAATGCTACATGCATTTTTCCTTACAACCCATGGCATTTACAGATGATGCTACAAAGGTTACTTTCATCCTCTCGTGTTTGAAAGGCAAGGCTCTGGCATGGGCCTCCCTGCTCTGGGAGAGTACGGACTCCCTCCTGCAGGAGCTCCCATGCTTCATCTCCACCTTCAAAAGGACCTTTGATGACATGGGGAGATGGACTACCGCCAGCTCGAACCTTCTGCATCTCAGGCAGGGTCAATGCTCGCTTAGCAACTATACCATTGAATTCCGTACGCTCGCCACTGAACTTGGATGGCAAGAGGACTGCCTTTGCTCTATCTTCTTGGATGGTCTCTCATCCTGGATCAAGGATGAGCCTGTTGCCTGGGAGCTTCCAGAGACTTTACTCATAGACCTCATAGGTCGAATCGATCATTACCTCCAGGAGCGCAATGGGAATTCTGGACTTCACGTTGCCCTGTCTCTGAATGTCCCTGCTCTCCTCCTACCAATGTGGCTTCTGCCTCTGGAGTCTCCTCCACCTGTAAGGCTGAAGAACCCATGCATTTGGGTCGAGGGTGACTATCCCCGGAGGAACGCCTAGAGAGGAGACAAGCGGGTCTTTGCCTATACTGCAGCGCAGCAGGATACCAGTAATCCCAGTGTACAATCCATCTGGAAAACTTCCCGGTTTAAGGTCAGTAAGGGCCCTGACCTTCCAGCAACCATAACCTTGGACTCCTGCTCCTTCCCAGTATTGGCACTGGTGGACTTCAGAGCTGGAGGGAAGTTCCTACATATTCTTACCAGAACCATAGAGACACCCCTGGTCATCACCTTCATCAATGGGGATCCCTTACCGGGTAGGAACACCCAGACCACTACTCCGGTTTCGGTGAGGATAGGCGCACTCCATGAGGAGATCAGGTTCTACATCCTTGACTAATCCATGCATCCCATGATCCTGGGCCTATCATGGCTACAGCGCCACTCCCCACAATTCAACTGAGCAATCTTACAACTCTCCGAATGGAGTCCGCTCTGTCTTACTTTCTGCATGAGGTAGGTGAAGCCATCCCCACAGCTTCCGCTAGCAGCCTCAGCGCTCGGGATCCCTGTTCCCTACATGGACTTCTCTGATGTCTTTTCAAAAAGGAATACAGTCATCCTCCTGCCTCATCAGAAGTTTGACTGCCTCATTGACCTACTGCTCAGTACCACTCCTCCTCGTGGTAGAGTGTACCCTCTCTCCATTCCAGAGATGAGGGCCATGATGTAGTACATCCAGGAGAACCTGGCCAAGGGATTCATTTGTCCATCCAGTTCACCTGCTAGTGCTGGATTCTTCTTTGTTTTGAAAAAGGATGGCAGCCTACACCCCTGTATCAACTACCGTGGGCTCAATGCCATCACCCATATGGACAAATACCCATTACCGCTGATTAATGAACTGTTCAATCACCTTCAGGGGGCTACAGTTTTTACTAAGCTAGACCTTTATGGGGCTTATAATTTGGTCTGTATTCACCCAGACAATGTGTGGAAGATGGCTTTTAACACCAGGGATGGTCATTATGAATACCTCGTCATGCCCTTCGGCTTATGTAATGCCCAAGAGGTTTTCCAACAGATTATGAACGAGATTTTCCAAGACTTCCTGTACTCCAAGGTCGTTGTCTACCTGGACAACATCCTCATATTCTCAAAGGGTCTGTCATCCCACCGTCAGGACATCTGCCATCTCATCTACGAGAGAACCAAATATATGCTAAATTGGACAAATGCTTGTTCAAGCGAGGGAGTCTTCCCTTCTTGGGATATATTGTTTCCAAGCATGACTGCTCCATGACCCAAGTAAGCATCTACAATTGGCCCCGGCTGACTGACCTTTGAGACCTCCAGAGATTTCTAGAGTTTTCAAACTATTATCAACACTTCATTGCAAACTTCTCCTTGCTTGCTACTCCTCTCATAGCGCTCATGCACAAAGGGGCCGACACTCGAAATTGGACCCCCACGGTGATCTCGGCCTTCTAAGCACTAAAGGAAGCCTTCCTGCAGGGACCCTATCTCCGACATCCCTACTCTAGCCGCTATTTTATTTTGGAGGTGGACATGTCCTCTATAGGTGTCGGAGCTGTCCTGAGCAAGCACTATTCCAAGGACACCTTACATCCCTATTTTTTCTTCTCTCAGAAATTCTCCCCTGCAGAGTGCAATTATAGCCCTGGCGACCATGAACTCCTCCCCGTCAAACTGGCTCTCAAGGAATGGTGGCCCTGGCTGGAGGGGCCCAACATTGAATCACCATATACTCGGACCACAAAAATGTGAAGTACCTCAGACATGCCCAACGCCTGAATGCCCGGCAGACCCGATGGTCACTCTTCTTTGCTCATTTTGATTTTGACGTTAGTTACTGCCCAGTGGATAAAATACGTAAGCCGATGCCTTATCATGCTCGTTTTTGCCAGAGGATACCATCAAGGAACACTAACACATCATTGATCCTGCACACATCTACCTATTTGTAGCTATGACTGTTCCCATCTGGAAGATGGTGGTTCCTCGCAGGCTTCGAGGAAAGGTATTAAAATGGTCATATGACTCCAGGATAGCTGGTCATCTTGGGCACGCTCGGACATTGGCACTTCTCCAACGCTACTATTGGCAGCCTAGCATGCAACAGGATGTCCAGGCCTACATGGACTCTTGTACCTCTTGTTCACAACAAAAGTCAATTGTGGGATGCCCCTGGGGGCTGCTATAGCCATTGCCAGTCCCCAAGGAACCCTGGACCCACCTGTCCACTGATTTTGTGGTGGACCTCCAAAACCTGAATGGCAACACCATAATCTGGGGGATAGTTGACAGATTCTCCAAGATGGCTCACTTTCTTCTGTTACCTGGTCTCCCTTCAGCCCCAGAATTGGCCCAGTTGTTCTCTCTGCACGTGTTCTGCCTCCATGGGCTCCCAAAGAACATAATTTCCGACAAGGGACCATAGTTTACCACCCGGTATTGGTGATCACTTTGTAAGAAATTTAACATAACGTTGGACCTGACCACTGCCTATCATCCCCAAGTCAATGGACAGGCAGAGCGAACTAACCAGTCGCTAAAGACCTTCCTATGGGCCTATGCTAATGATCAACAAAACAATTTGTCCCATCTCCTACCATGGGCGGAATTCTCCCACAACTCCCATATCAGCGCCTCCAACAGATAATCTCCCTCCCTCATTGTCTACGGGAGACAACCGCTACCTCCATTGCCGATACTTCTCTCAGTCCTGTTTTCAGTGGCCCAAGCAACTGCGGAAGAGTTACACAATCTCTGGAGCCGCACCACCAAACTGCTGCAGGAGGCAGCAAGTTGGGCTAAAAAGCTATGGATGCCCACCATAGACCTGCACCCCAGTTTAAGCCCGATGACAAGGTTTGGCTCAACACCCACCACATCTGGCTCAGGCTTCCATCCCAATCCCTGGTACCTCGGTACATCGGCCCATTTGCCATCATCAAGCAAATTGGGCCAGTGAAATATCAGCTGCTCCTCTCTCCTTTGCTGTCTTCTATGTGTCCCTCTTCAAGCCTTTGATCCTCTCCCGGCCCTCTTGGAAGATCCCTGAGCAACCACAACTCATCTCGCAAAGTGACACTACTTATCAGGTACACGAGGTCCTGGATGTCTGAAGATAAGGCCATAGATATGAATACCTCCTCTTCTGGGAGGGATACAGGCCCGAGGAAATTCTTGGGAGGCAGACTCCAACATACTCAACAAAAATTTGATCAGGCACTTCCACTCTACTCACCCCAAGGAACTGAGACCCCCAAGAGGGGAGCTTAGAGGAGGTAGTACTGTTACATTTGCTGACCGCAGGGCCCCGCAGCCGGCTACACTCACCCTCCAATGCCAGCCTGCCAAGGCAGACCCAGGCTCCCTGGCCACAGCAGGAAGATGTCACAATGCCGCACAGTCCTGCCACCTTCCAACTCTCCTGCCGATGTGGCAGGCCTCCCTGGGCCAAGCCACCTCGCTAACACCACCAGCGGCCACACTTGAGATGCCGTTGACAGTCAGAGCTTGCCTTGGCATCAGGTCCCACTGATCTCCTTGAGTTGTGTTCCAGAGTGCCTACATTCTAGCCTTCCTATGTTCCAGCCTTCTTGTGTCCCTGCTGCTCCTGCCCTCGGATGGACTCTCGGCTTTTGACCTTCTGCTTGAACCTGACCACAAGTATTGTTGTCTGCCTCTGACCTTCTGCCTGCACCCAACCTTGTGTACTGCCGCCTGCCCCTGATCTTTCACCTGGATCCAACCACGAATATCGCTGTCTGTCTTCGCCTTTTCTCTCTGGCCATCTCCCCATGGGATCATCCAAGCAGAGGCCCACCTAAGTCCAACCAGCCACAACTCCCAAGGGCTCAACCTGCGGGGAATGTGGGCTGGTACTGGCAAAGCTCCAGCTGGCCTCTGCTTCCCATCCAGCCTCGCCTACCAATGGTGGGAGACTGTGGGGGCTTTCCTCCACAGACAGCGCAAACTCCCCCTCGGTTCAAGGGTCAACTCTCCAACAGGCTAATGGTACAACAATAAACAATAAGCAAGAATAATTTGTACCTCTAATATTAAAGATACATTGAACTCTAGAGATGTGGTTTGTTTATCAATTTGTCTGGGCCCCGAACCCGGAAACTGATTTTCCCTGAACTATGAGGAAAATTAGTTTTTCGGGTTTGTATGGGGTGAAGGGCACATTTTATTTTTTTAAATAAAAAACCACCCCAAGCATTAAAATGTACTGTAATGGAACCCCCCCACCCCCCCCCCCCACCACCACCACCACCACCACCATCCCGATCCCTCCCCAAGACTAACTAACATCCCTGGTGGTCCAGCAGGGTCCCGCGAGGGATTTCTCCCTCCGTGCCGTCGGGCTTTCTGGCCTGCCTCGCATCAAAATGGCGCCGATAGCCTTTGACCTACAATGTCACAGGGGCTACCGGTGCCATTGGTCAGCCCCTGTCATATGGCCATCGGTGCCATCTTGGGCTCCTACCATGTGACAGGGGCTGACCAATGGCACCGGTAGCCCCTGTGACATAGTAGGTCAAAGGCTATCGGCGCCATTTTGATGCGAGGCAGGCCAGAAAGCCCGACGGCACGGAGGGAGAAATCCCTCGCGGGACCCTGCTGGACCACCATGGATGTTAGTAAGTCTTGGGGAGGGATCGGCTCCTGGATCCCTCCTTGGGGAGGGATGGCTCCTGGACCCCCTGCTGGACCACCAGGGACTTTTGGCAAGTCTTGTAGTGGTCAGGAGGGTCCCCAAGACTTGCCAAAAGTCCCTGGTGGTCCAGCAGGGGTCCGAGAGCGATCTCTTGCACTCGGGCTGTCGGCTGCCAGTAATCAAAATGGCGCCGATAGCCTTTGCACTTACTATGTCACAGGGACTACTGGTGCCATTGGTCAGCCCCTGTCACATGGTAGGAGCACAAGATGGTGCCAATGGCCATGTGACAGGGGCTGACCGATGGCACCGGTAGCCCCTTTGACATAGTAGGTCAAAGGCTATCGGCACCATTTTGAAACCAGCTGCCAAGGGTGTGAGTGCAGGGGATGGCTCCTGGACCCTCCCCCCCCCACTGGACCACCAGGGAGTTTTGGTAAGTCTTGGGGGGGTCAGGTGGGTGGGGGGGTTGTAGTTAATTTAATTTTAGTGGGGAAACGAATAGGAATTGACATATAGAACATATCACGGGGCCCCCTTGCCGACTGCAATGTATCTGCCCCCCGACGAATACGAATCCTGAATGCAACATATGCCGTCCGTCTGCACATCCCTACTATCTAGATTGATATCCCTCCGCTCTCCCCCTCCTGTTATAGACTCCTCATTTTCCTAAAACCCTCTCAGTTAGTAAACTAACTGTATTGTATGATTGTGTGTTTAATTACATAGACCGACTATGTGATTGGAATATTAACACTAATATTCACTAATATTCCAATATTTGCTTATTTATTTGACATATGTGTATTGTTCTATGTTTCATGTTTATTTATTTATTTATTTTTTTACATTTCCTTACAGGGCAAGAAGAGCCAGCCACAGGCAGTGCCACCACCAGTGCCGCAGCAGCAGCCCGAGCCACAGCCACAGCCAACACCAGCACTTCTGTACTTCCTCTAGGATCTCATGCCTGTGTTTGCCTAACACAATTCGCAAAGCTGGAGGAGATCCTGGAGGAAGTACGGTAGTTCAGGGCAAAATACAATGCCGACTTCATGGTGTTGCAGAATTTGGAGAGGAAGGAATCAGCCCTGGAGGAGGCCTTTCAGGAGCAGAGGGCAATGGCATCTCATGAGGAGATGCCAGTGCCCTCTTCTCCAGAGCAGGATCCTCCTGGGTTGCCATCCTCTTCTCCACATTCTTCAAACCATAAAATCCACAGGACTCCACTCAATGATCTTTATTTATTTATTTTTTATATTATTTATCATTATTAAATTAAATATTTATTTTTTTTTACAAAAAATATTTTACATTGGTAACTTCGTATTGTAAATAAAGTTTTTTTTTTTTAAAATGTGTTTCTTTTTGCTATTTTAGAAATATTAGTGGACTGAGAGTTCTTCTAATGTCACAAATGGCTAAATGTGTTTGATTACGTTCATAGATGTCTTTCTGTATTTATTACTATACTAGTAAAAAAAGTTAAAGTTAATAATAATTATTATTATTATTATTATTAATTACTAAATTAAGTAGTTTGGTACGATAATCCTTCTTACTAAATTACAAAGAACAGATCTGTATGTAATAATCCAACATATTTCAGTGTTTTAGTATGGCAATTAGTCGTACACATTCATAAACAAACATTCAGTGTGGTTATTTATTTATTTATTTATTTATTTATTTATTTAAATTATTTCTATACCGTTTTTACAATTACATAACTGATCAAAGTGGTTTACATAGCCAACAATAAAATAATAGCAACTAAAAAGTTGAATTAGCACAAGTATTTTAATTTATAATTTTAAAACAGTTACAATTATGTTCCTTTTATTATATTTATCAAGTTGTTTGTTCCTCTCTCTCCTTCTGCCCTATTCTTTCTTGCTGCTCTTCCCCTGCCCACCTCTCACCTTTTTCTTGCCTGCTCCCCTTCTCCCCTACCCTTGTTCATTGTATTTTCTACCTGCTTCAGTTTTTTGTAAACCGGCATGATATGCCCTATGAATGTCGGTATATTAAAAGTTAAATAAATAAATAAATAAGTAGCGCCAACGTCAAGGCTTCAACCATGGCTACTAACCATTCACACATCTTTCAAACTTGCCAATGCAATATTGTGCACTGCACTGCACTCAGACTAGTGCAACGAGTGTACACTTCGATGCCAAAAATTGCTGCATGACCAAGGCAGCCATTTAAAGCGGCAAATGTAATGCTTGTGATACTAAATTAGGAGTAAGAAAGCACAATCATGAAAAAAAAAATCCTTCAGAAATATACAACTGCTGGGCGCTCAGTTTTTCTTGTTTTATTATTATTATTTCTGAAGGTCTTTTGTTTGTTTTGCATGATTCTGCTTTCTTAGTCCTACTTTACTAGTAGCATTGCAATGAAAACAATACTGGGACTTCGCAGAATCACATAAAGCTCCTTGACAGGCAAGCATTACACATTCCCCACTTTAAATGGGCTCCTAAGACACAAGGCGATTTTTGGCATCGAAGTGTACTTTGTACATACACAACACACGCGCTAGGGTGTGTATATTTGAATCTGTGTATGTACATTGTTACGGTAGTGGTATGGAACAGATGCATTGCCAGCCACTTCCCCTGCGTGCACGATGCAAAGATTGCACAGAAGGGCTCATGACTATTGCATTGGCCTGACATTCTTTCATGCTTCGTTCACACAATTATTTTGTTTCGGAAATGAGTCTGAGACTCATACCTTGGAGGTGGACGCTGGGGGAAAGGACGGAGGCATTAGACCATAATGAAATACTGCGCACAATCTCAAAGAGAAAGATAGAGGTAGATTTTTAAAGAAGCGCGCGTGGGGTACATTTATGCGCACAAATGTACACCCAATTTTATAACATGCGCGCGCACTCCCGCGCGCATGTTATAAAATCTGGGGTCAGCACACGCAAGAGGGTGCACACTTGTGCACCCTCTTGCATGTGCTGAACCCTAGGGGAGCCCCGATGGCTTTCCCCGTTCCCTCCAAGGCCACTCCAAAATTGGGGCGGCCTCGGAGGGGACTTTTCTTCTGCTCCCCCCACCTTCCCCTCCCTTCCCCTATCTAACCCACCCCCCAGCCCTACCTAAATCCCCCCCCCACACCTTCATTATTTAAGGTGCGCCTGCCTCCAGGCAGGCATAGGTTGCGCGCGCTGGCCGAGTGCCAGCGTGAGATCCCCCAGCCTGGCGGGCCTTCGGAGGCCTCTGGCGTAACCTCCGAAAACCTATTTTGCATAGGCTCGGCGGCGCGCACAAGCCCCGGGACGCGCATATGTCCTGGGGCTTTTGAAAATGGGTGGATCGGGGGCAGGGACAGGTGCATGGTGGTGGTCCGGGGGTGGGGCAGGGGGTGGGACGGCAGTACGGGGCAGTCCGGGGGCGGGGCCGGGGGTGTAGAGGCGGGGTCAGGGGCGTTCCAAGTCCTTCAGCACAGCGGCCGCGCCGGAGGTTTGCGCACCGGCAGCTGGCCGGCGCATGCAAGTTACGCCTGCCTCGGTCAGGCATAACTCACTGAAATAAGGTAGGGGGGGGGATTTAGGTAGCGCTGGGGGGTGGGTTAGATAGGGAAAGGGAGGGAAAGGTGAGGGGGAGGTGAAAAAAGTTCCCTCCGAGGCCACTCCGATTTTGGAGTGGCCTCGGAGGGAAAGGGGAAAGCCATCGAGGCTCCCCTTGGTCTCAGGGCGCCAGGTGCACAAGTGTGCACCCCCTTGTGTATGCTGACCCCGGATTTTGTAACATGCACGCGGCTGCGCGCGCATGTTATAAAATCGGGCGTAGATTTGTGCGCCCACACAAATCTACGCCCACACATAAGTTTTTAAATCTGGCCCTTTGTCCATCGACACCAACTAATTTGGTTGCAATGGTTATAAAATTGCATATACATAAGTAAATGCTACTTACGTGCACACGCAGACCCTTTTGAAAATTCATTCCTCAGTTTCTGCTTAGGCATAGCAGAAATTCATCAGAGAAAAAAAGCTCATGAAGCAGCAAGCACTCCAAAAAATAACTAGTCTTTTGCAGAAGGCAGGATCCAGCTGCCATCAGCCATCTTGTCTCTCCAAAAAAAAGCATAATTTAGTTATCTGGCAGCAGTAATCTAGCTGTGTCCCTTGTCCTGGTGCAGACCAGTTATTTTGCTTCCAAAAGCCAGGATAATGTACACAGAAAACCCCTAGTGTTAAGACCCTGCAAACTATAAAAGAAAGCAAGCCACAACTCATACCAATAATAGAATTGTTTGCCTCCATGTTGGCACCCATATAAAGCAAACATAAATCACATACCCCTTTACATCTTGCATAGAGCAAAGCAAGAAAACCAGTCCACAGTTATGCAACAAAGAAAATAAAGGAGAAACTGTAGCATGTTCAGCTGCTCTGTGGGGGTCAGGTCAAAAGGTGTCTCTCAGAAGAAAAGTATGTTTTCATCTATTTTATATCTGTTTCATTTCAAAATGTAAGGTTGAAAACTAAGCACTTATAGAACATGTATAAACTATTATGACTAGCCTATACTGTAATGCTTAAAAAATGCATAAATATCCTAGAGATTAAAGTATACTGGGAGCCAGGTGCAGGGCAGAAGAACTGGGAACTTAGTGCTATCACATTCTGCCAAGAGGGAAAAGAGGTCAATGCTGCCCAGATGATAAGGAAGTCTAAGCACAGCAACCTGGTAACTGGTTGAAAGACAGAAAACAGAAGGTAGGACTAAACGTAAGTTTTCCAGATAGAGAAAGGTCACTAATGGAGTACCACAGGGATCTATACTGAGACCTGGGCTGTTCAGCATACTCATAAATGATCTGGAAAAGGGAGTGATGAACGAGGTGATCAAATCTGCAGATAAAACAAAATTATTCCAAATTGTTAAAACAGTAGTGGATTGCGAGGTACCTCAAACGGACCTTCATGAGGCTAGGAGACGGGGTATCTGAATGGCATATGAAATTTAAAGTGGAAAAGTCAAAGCGATGCACTTTGAAAGCTATTCTTGACAGATGTTCTCCTGCCTAACTTTAGGTATTTTCTCTTTCTTGTGAAGTCTGGTGAAAAGAAAATGCATATGTTTACCTGTCTGTTGTGTCTATAGAAGATGGGCAAAGGAGACCATCAGGTCAGTCAGTGCCTTTACCATCTTTGGATCCAGCAGAGCAGAAGTCAGTGGGGATTGCGCCAGACCCAAAGACCCTTTCTGTGCCAGTGGATCAGGTAGAAGGGATGGAGGGACCTGCGGAGAGGGTTACTTAGGGGTCAGATCCCATTATGTCATGTGAGTGGATGACATACTTTGACCATGCAGCCCCTTTGCAAAAGTTGGGAGACAGACACTGATGCTCAGAGCCCCTTATATGATCTGTGGGGGAGTGGGAGGAATCTGGGTGTTCTTTGATGTGCATCAGGATCTTTACCAAAGGAAAGGGAGATCAAAGCGGGGATTTGTTAGCCAAAGAACAGTCTTGGATAAAAATAACTACTCCTCTTAAGGTATAGTTAACTTTTTGTATTATTAGGTAGGTTACTGAAAATTGCATGTGCTAACATGATTTGTGGCAACCCATTATTTTAACATTAATTAGCTGTTTTGTATGCATTTTCAGGAGATGCAGCTTAATAATATTTTAAATGTGTTCTAGTGATTTTTATTTTTTGCATTAATAGTAATGAAAGCCCATTCATTATTATCAATGTGGGTTAAAGCGGTACATTGAGTCATTAATGTAGCCATTTAACATGTATTAATGAACAAATACATTTTAATACATAGGACCGTTGGATAGTTAAAAAGTTAGTTCAGATGTTAGGATAAATTTGGTGGTGTTTTACAAGTTCATGCCCAAAATATAGTAAACGTTGTGCTTACCCGCTGCTGTATACTTCATAATATAACAGAAATGAACTACATTCCATAGCCCTTTTCCTGGATTCTTTTCCCAAATAATACTAAATAGCACTCCAGTTTTTGAGCAGCAGAAGTTCATTCTCATACACATTGAACTAGATGTTGCAGATCCTGAGTGTGTACTAGGTAAAACGTGGAGGGCTGGGAGACAGAGATACCTCAATAGAGTAGGTGTAGAACCAAGTGAGTGGTAAGTAACTGCAAGGCAACATTACCCCAACAACAAGGATGGCAGTTCAGTCAATGAGTGTGATACAGTTGTAGAGATTAAGGATGTGAATCGTTTTTTGACAATTTAAAATATCGTCCGATATATTTTAAATCGTCAAAAATCTTTAGGGCCACGATACAATACCAATTCTCCCGATTTATCGTCAAAAAATCGTAAATCGGGGGAAGGGGGAGGGCAGGAAAACCGGCACACTAAAACCCCCTAAAACCCACCCCCGACCCTTTAAATTAAATCCCCCACCCTCCCGAACCCCCCCCCAAATGCCTTAAATTACCTGGGGGTCCAGCGGCGGTCCGGAACGGCAGCGGTCCGGAACGGCCTCCTGCAATTGAATTGTGTTGTCTTCAGCCGGCACCATTTTTCAAAATGGCGGCGCAAAATGGCGGCGGCCATAGACCAACACGATTCGACTGCAGGAGGTCGTTCCGGACCCCCGATGGACTTTTGGCAAGTCTTGTGGGGGTCAGGAGGCCCCCCCAAGCTGGCCAAAAGTCCCTGGGGGTCCAGCGGGGGTCCGGAAAACGATCTCCTGCCGCGAATCGTTTTCCGTACGGAAAATGGCGCCGGCAGGAGATCGACTGCAGGAGGTCGTTCAGCGGCGGCGCTGAACGACCTCCTGCAGTCGATCTCCTGCCGGCGCCATTTTCCGTACGGAAAATGATTCGTGGCAGGAGATCGTTTTCCGGACCCCCGCTGGACCCCCAGGGACTTTTGGCCAGCTTGGGGGGGCCTCCTGACCCCCACAAGACTTGCCAAAAGTCCAGCGGGGGTCCGGAACGACCTCCTGCAGTCGAATCGTGTTGGTCTATGGCCGCCGCCATTTTGCGCCGCCATTTTGAAAAATGGCGCCGGCTGAAGACAACACAATTCAATTGCAGGAGGCCGTTCCGGCCCGCTGCCATTCTGGACCGCCGCTGGACCCCCAGGTAATTTAAGGCATTTGGGGGGGGGGGGGGGTTCGGGAGGGTGGGGGATTTAATTTAAAGGGTCGGGGGTGGGTTTTAGGGGGTTTTAGTGTGCCGGCTCACGATTTTCACGATTTTCACGATACTTCAAACACCCAAACGGCAACAATACGATTCCCTCCCCCTCCCAGCCGAAATTGATCGTTAAGACGATCGAGGACACGATTCACATCTCTAGTAGAGATTACAAATCAATAAGGTATAAATAAACAAAAAATTAGGAAATTTAACCTGGGTACTGAATTTAAAAAAATGTCATATCACCTATATCAAATAATCATATACAAAATCAAGAACAAAGGCCTAGATTCATCTAATTGCTATAAATATAGCGGAAATAGCACCAGTGCTGAAAAATGGGCATGTTTAGACTAATTTCCTATGTATCATATCACAGGGGAAATTATTGCATCACGCATTACATCATTTTACATGGCACGCACTGATTTTTGCATGGCACATTATTAGTCTAGTTTATAGATGCTGGCTTCCTGCAACTGCCTCTTTGAGGGTGTGTCAAGCATTGGAGAGAGGAGAGGACAATGAGGAGCAGCAGCAGCAGCCTCCTGAGCACAGCCGGATCCTGCAAGCCCTTGACTCAGCAAGCTCACTGAATGTGAGCTTAAACCTTTCAAGCTTCATGGAATAACCCAGCTTGCAGTGACACACAGTTGAGCCGGCGCAACCACGTTCCAGCACACCACATGGCCAGCACAAGACAGCAGACACAGAGCAGCCCACCAGTCCCCTCATGCCACTTCTGGAGGCTCAAACTTCCACTCAGCCCATGACCTGTACGGCACCAGCACCAGCTCTGGTACCACCTCCAGTGCCATCATTGGCATTGAGCGAGGCCTCAATGCATGAGCAGTTGGACTGGCTGGAAAGTGGCCATGGTGTCCACCTCCAGCACATAAGTGTAGAGCTCGTGTGCCTGAGGAGGGCTATCAATGTGCAGACCCAGGCCCTGTGTGACCAGATAGCAGCCCACATACAAGCTCTGACCACTGTAGCCACCTCAATAAATAACCTCATCAGCATCCTCACCCAGATTCTCCAAAGAATGCAGGAGTCTCCACCTAGCACCTTCCCCAGCATCCCAAGACTCTACACCATGTAGCAGACCCCAGCCCAAATGATGACCCAGGGGTAGGCCCCCCCAAAGACATGCCACTCCCAAGTGGCAAGCCACGACTTGGCAAAGGTCCATGAGGTTCGCAACGAATGCCCTGTAATACCAATAAAAAGGACTTGTTGAATAAGCCTGGAGAGAGTTCTTGTACCAGATAGATGAAAGAAGACTGCTGGCCTGTTCTCACTACAGAGTTCCTGTGCTGGCTAGATGGAAGAAGTCTGCTGAGCTCATCCTTACTACAGAATTCCTGTGCTGGCTTACTGAAGGGGATGGTCTACTGCTGCCTAGTTCTATTGCCTTCCTCAGTGCTCTGCCTGTTCTCCAGCCTCCATGATATGGTCTCCTGCCATGCTCCAGCTGCTGGCTCTACACATCATGTCTCATCTCCTGCTCCTGATGCTGCTGTCTGCCTCATCTCATCTCATCCTGCTGCTGCCTCCATGCTGGTGTCATAAGAACATAAGAACATGCCATACTGGGTCAGACCAAGGGTCTATCAAGCCCAGCATCCTGTTTCCAACAGTGGCCAATCCAGGCCATAAGAACCTGGCAAGTACCCAAAAACTAAGTCTATTCCATGTTACTGTTGCTAGTAATAGCAGTGGTTATTTTCTAAGTCAACTTAATTAATAGCAGGTAATTGACTTCTCCTCCAAGAACTTATCAAATCCTTTTCTAAACACAGCTACACTAACTGTATTAACCACATCCTCTCATCTCATGCTGCTGCTGCCTCCATGCTGTTGTCTCATCTCATCATCGTGCTGCTGTCTCCATGCTGGTGTCTCATTTCATCTCATCCTGCTGCTGCCTCCATGCTGCTGTGTCTCATATCATCTCATCTCATCCTGCTGCTGCCTCCATGTTGCTGTGTCTTCTCCTAGGGCTCCTGCCTCCATGCTGTGGTGTCTTCTCCTGGAACTCATACCTCCATGCTACTGTGTCTTCTCCTGGGGCACCTGCCTTCATGCTGTGGTGTCTTCTCCTGGGGCACCTGCCTCCATGCCACACTCTTCTCCTGGTTGTTGTGTCGGAGGTGGACCCTTGGACTGAGGTGAGGTTGATGCAACTCATAGATAGGGGACCTACGGTTCCCCACCATTGGCAGGTGGAATGGGCTGATAGACAGAGGCCACTGGAGCTTCACCTATACCAGCCCTTGTTCCCCACGGGTTGAGCCTTTGGGTGCTGGGGCTGACAGGACCTAGTTGAGCCTCAAAAGAAGAGTTGGTTCAGCCCAGAGACAGCAGTGAGAAATGGTAGTCTTACTCTGGATGAGGTAGTGTCCTGGAAACTCGAGCGCCAATGGAACAGAAGCAGACAGGGGGCGCTCGAGCAAGAGCAGGCCAAAGCCTGAATAAACCACGTCCAGGGGGTAAGCTGAAGAGGCATCAAAGAACAGGCTTGAGTCAGGGCAGGCGGCAATCCAAAGGCAGTTGCAAGCAAGGCTGAGGTCTGATCACGGAGATGGTCAAAGATATAGTCAGGCAAAGCAGAGGTCTGGGTCTGGAGATAGGCAATAGTGTAGTCAGGCAAAGCAGAGATCTGGTTCTGGAGATAGGCAATAGCATAGTCAGGAGAAGCAGAGGTCTGGGTCTAGAGATAGGCAATGCAGAGGTCCAGGCTTAGAGAGAGTCAAAGGCAAAGTCAGGCAATGCAGAATCAAAGTCCGTGTAGTCAATCCGAGGGATGAAGCAGGGTTAGAAGCAAGAAGGCTGGAACCAGGAACAACAAGGAACAGGAACACAGGAAGTGAGATGAATCTCTGAAGGCAACAAGTACTCGACCAGCAAGGAGACCTGTTGCAAAGGTGACGCTAGGGAATGGAGCCTGAACTTATATACTGTAATAGTATTGACGTCATCATCCGGGGCTGCAGCAGGTTCCCGCTGCAGGCCCTACTTAAAATTTAGTAGTGAGCGCGTGCGCGCCTAGGGAGGGGCGTGTCGCGTGTGGCAGCGTCTCTCTGTGGGCCACGCAGAGATGTCCAACAAGCAAAGGCAGCGGGAGCAGGGATGCCAGGATTCATGGCAGGGCCGGAGGCACCAGGGGTGGCCCGAGGACAAAGCTGGTGGCCCACCACCACCAACAAGGAGGAACCAGAAGCTGGAATTGTAAACATACTCTCACCGCAGTAAGAGTCAATATATCAATCTGTGTATTGATTGTTGCAATAAAACTTACAATGCAGCGATCTGTCTGGAAACAAATAGCACTGCAGACAGATTGATATATTGACTCTTACTGCGGTGAGAGTATGTTTACAGTATAAAGCCCCTGATGCAGCCTTGTTGGCGAAACTCAGTTCGAGTCAGGCACCTCTAATAAAATCTTCCACGGTGTAAGGTAGTCCCTTTGTTGTTTTTTGCCTTGGCTACGTGGGACCGCCTTCCAATTTGTTTTATTGGACCTATTCCATACTCATCCAGAATGTCTGATATCAAACAGAGTATTCTAGGTCACTGGCAGATGTTATCATCTATTTCTGTATTTGCTGAAAAACTGATCTTTGCTATAAAGAAATGCCAGAATTTGGGGGATTATCTTAAGAATCGTGAATTGAAGGCTGTAGATGATAGGGAACATGCTCAAGTTTGTTGTGGAACATGCTCTGTGTGTAAACACGTATTGATAATGAAATAATTTCATCATCCTTGTTTAAAATTTCCATACAGATTACCGGGGCATTTCTCTTGTGACTCAAGTGGAGTTATTTATGCGATTATATGTTCGTGTAATCTTATATACATTGGTCAAACAAGTAGAAAAGTTAGATTATGGATAATAGAACATAGAAGTCGCATTAATGCAAAGAAAATGAGTGCCCCTTTAGTAGAGCACTGGACACAAAAGCTTCACACATTAGATGATGTTAAATTCTTTGTTGTGAAAGAATTTAATTCTGTAAAAGGAGGTGATTTATCGTCATCTTTGCGCCGGTTAGAACAGTGCTTTATTTTTTTATGGGGGACGGTGGCCCCGAAGGGACTGAATGGACCCATTGAATGGGATGCATTTCTACATGTGAGTTGAAGAGGGCTCAGGTGGTTACAATCAAGGTTTTTTGAATGTGGGGTTTGGGATAATGAAGGGGATATATAACATTGGAGGACGTAGGGACACGTCATTACGTTACTTTGACACGTGAGAACTGTTGTTCCTGGGTAAGCATTGAACTCTTTGAAAGGTATGAGTTTTGCGGCGTCTTTTTGAAATGTTTCTTCTTTTTGAAATGTTCCGTTGTATTAACTTAAATGCTTGTCTCGGTATTATTAATATGACTTACCCTTGATACAATTTGAATTTTTTAGAGGCTGTATTTAAGAATGGATATAAAGACATTGCAATTTGCACAACGTTTGAAATTATACTGAGTGAATTAAAACAGGTAATAGTGAATATGTATTGGGTGTCATTTAGTCCATAGTGTGGATACAATTTTGCGTTTGAAAACTTAATTATACACAATTTTTATTGTTTGATTGATGTAGGTGATATTCCGTAGTTATTAAGAACATGTCCCTGTTGAAGCCCAAACGTGGGTGAAACAAGGATCCGTTGTTGGAATGTATATATGTGGATGGAGTGGTGAAGGGCTAGCTGTGGATTATTGCAAACAGCGGCGTGTGGGTGCAGAAAATCAGCACGCACACATTCTATATAAATATCTGGATTTTACACAAAATGAAAATAAGTGGTGAAGTTGGAAAATATTGGAAACTTTATGAAGAAAAGGGTTTCTGTATTATAAACATTTGAGATGTATTATCTTTGTATTTGAATTTGATGCACTGTAAGTATTAGATTGTGTCATTAGTTTTCCGTTTTTAATGTGTGAATGCTTGAGCGACTGATATTTACTATTTTAATGGTGTATATGTTTACAGGTTTGGTATAGTAATAAATAAAAAAATGATTGCACAATATTGCATTGTAATTTCAAGAGAATTCTCTGAGTGTACTTCTATGTATGCACACAAAACATATTGAGCTGCATATAGCAGAATGTTTGTAGGTGTAACCTGTCAGTGTATTCATCTGGCAGAGTAAGGCACAAAAGATGTGGACTGGTGTGGCAGCCTCTATGTGGAGTGTTCAGGATCTGTTCTAAGGAGAGGAGGTTAAGTAGGCCACAGTCTTGAAAAAGGGAACCTCTAATAAGTATGGATGTGAATCGTGCTTCTGACGATTGAAAATATCGTACGATATTTTCAAAATCGTCAGAAATCGGGGGCTCCCCGAAACCGATAGGAAAACCCCACTAAATTGTTCGTGGGGGTTCTCTTATCGTTTTGGGGGAGGGCGGGGAAAACGGCACACAAAAATAACCCCTAAACCCACCCCGACTCTTTAAAACTAATCCCTTAGCTTCCCCCACCCTCCTGACCCCCCAAAAAACTTTTTACAGGTACCTGGTGGTCCAGTGGGGGTCCCGGGAGCGATCTCCCGCTCCCGGGCCGTCGGCTGCCACTAATCAAAATGGCGCCGATGGCCCTTTGCCCTTACCATGTGACAGAGTATCCGTGCCATTGGCCGGCCCTTGTCACATGGAGGGAGCACTGGATGGCCGGTGCCATCTTTAAAAATGGCGCTGGCCATCCAGTGCTCCTACCATGTGACAAGGGCCGGCCAATGGCATGGATACCCTGTCACATGGTAAGTGTAAAGGGCCATCGTGCCATTTTTATTAGTGGCAGCCGACGGCCCGAGAGCGGGAGATCGCTCCCGGGACCCCCACTGAACCACCAGGTACCTGTAAAAGGTTTTGGGGGGGGGGGGGGGTGGGGGAAGCTAAGGGATTAGTTTTAAAAGGTCGGGGAGGGTTCTTTGTTTATCGGCTCGGGCGCAGCCGATTAAAAAAAACTCGATCGGGCCGGACAAAAAAAAAATCACGATGTGAATCGGAACCGATTCCGGTTCTGATTCACATCTCTACTAATAAGAGTGCTAGCAGGCATTAAGCAACCCCCACCCCAAAACAGCTTACCATGTTTGGCAGCTGAAGCTCTTGGATTCATGCACACCTCCAAATAGCAAGAATTATGCTCACTATGAGGTGGAAGAGCTTCTGGGTTCAGGGGTGGGGGGGGGGGGGGGAGGTATATTACAGGCAGATATCTACTCATCCAGAAATGTGACACACCATATCTGAGGTCTGACACTGTCAAGTTTCAAATCCCCCCATCTCAACTCAAGGAAGAAATAGTGTGAGTCGTAAGTGGAATGGTCTTAGAGTAAGCATGAGGCCATTATCTCTCCATACAATAAAATTGTATCTCTGAGGCACCTGTTGTAAATAGTGGAAGCACAGGATCACTTGGGTTGAAAGACAGTCTGTACATAATGGATGTACACCTGCCTGCTTTGGGGTATGCATAGATGTGGTAATAGAGGGAACAACGAGGCAAACATCTCCCACAGACACAGTTGTATAGCAAGGCTAACACAGCACGTCACTCACCCAGACACACACAGTCACGCTTATATGTTGGTCCTTTTTTAGAGACTGACTACCTCCAGTAATTTGTGCACCTATACATGGCCAATGAATATGCTCCTGGCATGTCTGTATTCCTACATCGTTGATTTATTTTATTTATTTTATTTATTTATTTAACACTTTTATATACCGGCATTCGTAGGACACATCATGTCGGTTCACAATGATGTCTCTGGCTGCCCGGTCCCTAACTGTTAATGAGGGAGTCAGAGTCCAAAGTACTCACAGAAGATTAGGTACACCTCAGCATGACAGACATCTGTGAGAAGTATATATGATATGAACTTTGTCAAGCCCTTGGAGCCCAGGAAATGCTTGTCTTGAAAGAGACCAACAAAGAAAGTGCCTAAGCCATCATGCCAACCACATGACACCTCTGGGAGCAGTTACCCAATACATTCAGCATGGTGACAGGTTTCCTAATGAGGCATCACATGACTAGCCCTTAGCTGGACCAGCCAAAGGCCTTGCAGGGCCATGACATCTCTATATCTGACTAAGGCTACCTGTGATAGGTAAAGCAAGGCAAATAGCTTCTAACACACCTTTGCATTAGTTTCAATGACGTGAACCTTTTCTTAGGAAACATGTGGGTGCTTTTAGAGTCATTAGAAACCATACTGTGACGTTGACATTTCTAAGGTGACTTGCAAATACAAATGAAGGCATGACACCATCTGATTCTCAATTCTGCCTTCACACAGTCTGACCAGCATCCTTGAGTCGCCTCCCAATAGAAGCTAAACTAACCAACATGACATCCTAATGGCCAAAGCCTTCACCATCTAGACATGATAGATGACATTTTGCATAGGTAGGTGTAGCAGGGTGCATTTGTGTATAGGTGCATGCAAGCACAAAGATGTATAGTAGCTTGGAATGACCTGTGAGCATTGTGGGTATGCCACAATGTTGCACAGGTGCTTTACCAAAGGCTGTAAATGATGGCCTGCTAGGTGAGCACTCTGATGTCAGCAGTGGCTCTGAAACAGCTGTCAGCAGTGTCTTTGCAGGCTCATATGACACAAAGCATCCCAAGTACAGGTTCATAACTTCATGTTCACATGTTTGTCAGCTAAGGGGTGAGGCTGTAAAATGGGAACACTTAAAATGTCTACCTGTAGTTTTAGGCTGTGCTTTAAAGCTTCTGAGCAACTTGTAATTTATAAGATTTCTAGAGCTGTTGCTCTCAATTTTCAAGGCCCAGCTGGAGTCCCATCATTCATCTGCCATGATCTCACCCACGATGTGAGAACTAGGACAGGGTCCGATTGGGAGATCTGCCAAGCACAATGCCAAATGCTAGGCCAAGCTATGTACACTGTGTTCGCAGTCCTACACAAACTCTTTGGAAACACATGCTTCTTTTAGGCTCACTATCAGTCAGAAAACATGAGGCCAGCTGCATGTATTTGCAGTTATTTTTACTTTGACTACAATTTTTCAAGTACAGTCTACTGCTCCATTGTCAAGATGAAACTTAAGTAGAAATACATGTTTTCTGTTACACACTGACCCAGACAGAGGAGTAGTAAGTGAAAGAAAGATGATAGAGAGGACAGTAGATGCAAACACTCTACTGGCCTCACTTCCATGTAAGGGGAAGGGGTAGTAGAGGCCTAACAGGCAAAGTAATGTTCTATGAGGCTTTGCCAAAACTGGCTGCCACTCAGCGTGGTATCCTCGGCTTATGTGAGTGCACAAGGGAGATCTGGGGGGAGATGAGGAAGTATCTATATTGATTGCAAACTGGCTAAAAGACAGGAAACAGAGAGTAGGATTAAATGGACAATTTTTTCAGTGGAAGGGTGTGGACAGTGGAGTGCCTCAGGGATCTGTATTGGGACCCTTACTTTTCAATATATTTATAAATGATCTGGAAAGAAATAAGACGAGTGAGATAATCAAATTTGCAGATGACACAAAATTGTTCAGAGTAGTTAAATCACAAGCAGATTGTGATAAATTGCAGGAAGACCTTGTGAGACTGGAAAATTGGGCATCCAAATGGCAGATGAAATTTAATGTGGATAAGTGCAAGGTGATGCATATAGGGAAAAATAACCCATGCTATAATTACACAATGTTGGGTTCCATATTAGGTGCTACAACCCAAGAAAGAGATCTAGGTGTCACAGTGGATAACACATTGAAATCGTCGGTTCAGTGTGCTGCGGCAGTCAAAAAAGCAAACAGAATGTTGGGAATTATTAGAAAGGGAATGATGAATAAAACGGAAAATGTCATAATGCCTCTGTATCGCTCCATGGTGAGACCGTACCTTGAATACTGTGTACAATTCTGGTCGCTGCATCTCAAAAAAGATATAATTGCGATGGAGAAGGTTCAGAGAAGGGCTACCAAAATGATAAGGGGAATGGAACAACTCCCCTATGAGGAAAGACTAAAGAGGTTAGGACTTTTCAGCTTGGAGAAGAGACGACTGAGGGGGGATATGATAGAGGTGTTTAAAATTATGAGAGGTCTAGAATGGGTAGATATGATTCGGTTATTTACTCTTTCGGATAGTAGAAAGACTAGGGGGCACTCCATGAAGTTAGCATGGGGCACATTTAAAACTAATCGGAGAAAGTTCTTTTTTACTCAACGCACAATTAAACTCTGGAATTTGTTGCCAGAGGATGTGGTTAGTGCAGTTAGTATAGCTGTGTTTAAAAAAGGTTTGGATAAGTTCTTGGAGGAGCAGTCCATTACCTGCTATTAAGTTCACCTAGGGGTAGATTTTCAAATAGCGCGCATAGGCGTACTTTTGTTGGCGCTCCAGGCGCAAACAAAAGCACGCTGGATTTTAGTAGATACGCGCGGAGCCGCGCGTATCCGCTAAAATCCGGGATCGGCGCGCGCAAGGCTATCGATTTTGTATAGCCGGCGGGCGCCGAGCCGCGCAGCCTACCCCTGTTCCCTCGGAGGCCGCTCCGAAATCGGAGCGGCCTTGGAGGGAATCCTCTAACGCCCTCCCCTCACCTTCCCCTCCCTTCCTCTACCTAACCCACCCGCCCGGCCCTGTCTACACCCCCCCTTACCTTTCTCCGGGGATTTACGCCTCCCGGAGGAAGAAGTAAATCCCCGCGCACCAGCGGGCCTGTTGCGCGCCGGGACACAACCTGGGGGTGGGTACGGAGGGCGCGGCAACGCCCCCGGACCGCCCCGGGCCATAGCCACGCCCCCGTACCCACCCCCAAAATGCTGCCAACACGCCCCCTAAACGCCGCGATGACCGGGCCCGCCCCCGACACGCCCCCCTCGGAGAACCCCGAGACTTACGCGAGTCCCGGGGCTCTGCGCGCGCCGGTAGGCCTATGTAAAATAGGCTCACCGGCGCGCAGGGCCCTGCTCGCCTAAATCCGCCCGGTTTTGGGCGGATTTAGGCGAGCAGGGCTCTGAAAATCCGCCCCTTAGAGAATAGCCACTGCCATTAGCAATGGTAACATGGAATAGACTTAGTTTTTGGGTACTTCCCAGGTTCTTGTGGCCTGGATTGGCCACTGTTGGGGGCAGGATGCTGGGCTTGATGGACCCTTGGTCTGACCCAGTATGGCATTTTCTTATGTTCTTGAAGAGTCAATAGAATTTTTAAGAACATAAGAAGAACATAAGAAAATGCCATACTGGGTCAGACCATCAAGCCCAGCATCCTTCTCTGTACCTTCTCCATCGCAATTATATATATTATATATATATATACATCACCCACTTCCTATATGCTGACGACATCCAGCTAATCATCCCTGTCTCAGCCTCCCTTGAAAACACGCTAAAAATCGCCGCCTCAACCATCAATCGAATCAAACTCCTACTAAACCAACTTAAGCTCTGCATCAACACCGACAAAACTGAATGTATGCTGATCGAAAGAAACATCTCCATTGATCACCTGACCCACCCCATCTTCATCGATAACACCCCCATCAAACTAAGAGAATTTGTCAAAGACCTAGGATTCTGGATCGACCCCCAACTCAACCTCAAAAAACACATCACCACTAAAACAAATGAAGGCTTCTATAAACTTTCCATCCTCAAACACCTCAAACCACTACTCAACCACTCCGACTTCAGAACCATTCTCCAAACCCTGATTTTCTCTGGCATCGACTACTGCAACTCCCTCTTGTTAGGGCTACCAAAATCAGCCATACACCCACTACAAATTCTACAAAACTCCACTGCACGAATTCTCACCGGCCTCAAAAGATCAGATCATATCACACCTGTACTGAAGGACCTACATTGACTCCCCATCGAAAAAAGGATAGAGTACAAAACCCTGACAATCATTCACAACGCTATCCACCACAACAATTCTGACTGCTTCAAACCCCTAATCCAAACTCACCAATTCCAACGTTGCACTAGATCAACCAACAAATCTCAACTCGAAATCCCACCAGTCAATGCAGCCAAATTAACCACCACCAGGAATAGAGCATTCTCTATAGCCGGACCCCACCTCTGGAACTCCCTCCCATCCAACATCCGGACACAAAACAACACATCCATGTTCAAAAAATTACTCAAAACATGGCTCTTCAAACGAGCATACAAAGACGGGATTGGATAAACCACAGTACTTCCCCTACCTCCTCCACCCCCCTTCCCTCTCCTCCATTACCACACCTTGCCCCCTGCCACTCCCTGTATATCCTTCACTCCCCTCCTCCTGTTTCCTTCCAGCCCACCCCAACACCCCGCTGACCCTCCGATAACACTGTATTCTCCATCTCAGCCCTCTTCATATCAAAATGACTATACTCGTCTATCTACTCCACCATATGCTACCTGTAGATACACCTCGTTCAAGATTATATGTTAAAGTTAACATCTGATTGTTTCAGTTAAAGTTATATGTTAAAGTTATCATTTGATTGTTCTTTGTATCTCGTTGTTTAACATGTAAACCGGAGTGAAGGCCTCCACCAATACTTCGGTATATAAAAAACCTATAAATAAAAATAAATAAAAATAAAGTATATCGCAATTAAATCAATTATCAGGCAGACACATCTTGCAGATTAAAGCAGTATAATCAGTTCATAGTAACAGCACTGTGCTTAAAGCTGGAGCATGTTCCAGATAGTCCATTGTGTCACTGTGAATTACTCAAACAGGCATAAAACAGCTTTTCATGCTTACTGATCTCTGATTTTGTCATTTTTATGCTTCATTGTCTTAGGTATAGTGTGATGTGTTGTGTAAAAGAAACTAAAGCCTACGTTTGCAGACTAGACATTTTGTATTCATTCTTAATTTGATATACTAACGCTGCCAAGCTTTGAAATGTTAGTCTTCAAATTATTTTAAAGGAACAGCTAAATAATACACTTGATCCCAGTATCCTGGTTTTAAAATAATCACAGTACCACTGACATTTTAATCAGTGCAGAGGTTGCCATGTATTAACATGATTCATGGTCCTTGACAGCAGTGCTTCTGAAAATCCCATAGGACTGCAAAATGCAAAACTCTGCACATGTTCACATTTCACTGCCCGCAGCTAAAAAAGGGGGGACAACTTAAAAGTGTGGAAATCCTTCAACTTTAAAAGCCTTAATAGATGCTCCCTGGTGATTTAATCAAAATCTTAATGTGTGAAAAAAATCATTTAATAAGCACACAGATTAATATGGTTGCATTTGATTATTGTGATAATGCAAACAATTAGTACAGCTAAAGTGAAATATATTAGCCATCTTACAGTACTTGTCCCACACATATGGGATGTTAAGCAATGGAAATAAAACATCTACATACCCAATTTCTTTTTCTCTTTCTTTTGCAGCAGTTGACTCATTTTTTCATTTTTAACTAAATCCCAACACCAGTGACAGATTTAAGATTTTTGTCTCCCCTAGGCATGATGGTGCTGTCACCCCCCCCCCCCCCACCCCTTCCCCAGTAAGGGGAACAGGACAACAGGGAGAAGGTCTAAAGTACAGTCCTAGAGTTTCCTGTGGCAGTTCAGGGGCAGATTCTGTGGCAAAAATGTGAAACTTCTGAAGTACATTGACAAACATTTCCATCTTTTATATTACATTCTAAATCTAGCTTGTGCCTATATGATTTATTTTCCTTTTATTGGGGAAAGGAAAAAGGATCTCATGTATTAGTACAATGAGAAGATCTCAGGGATGGGGAGAGGAGAAGGAGAGGGTATGAGAACCATGGACTGGGAGAGGAAGGGAGGAGGATCCGGAATGGGAAGAGGAGAAGGAGAGAGGACCAGAGATGGGAGATGAGGAAGGACAAAGGTGGGAGGAGATCAGGAATCCGGGAAAGGAAAAAAGAAAGGTGAGGGAGGGAAATTCTGGGATTGAGGAAGGGGAGAAGGTTGTAGGAGGGGGTTGGGGTGGGTTCCAGGATCTGGGGAGAAGGAAGAGGTAGGAAGGTACAGAAGCTCCTAGATCTGTGGGAAAGGATGTGAATTGCAATAGAGGGCAAGGGAGGATTATGAGTAGGAGGTAGGTGACGGTGTCCCTACGATGCACATGTCCTGCTCTCCCTTGCAACCCTGGCATAGACATATATACCCAGCACATCCCTTCTCTCTCACACACAAAAACACTGCCCCCCTCACTCTCACACACTGATACATGTACTTGAACTGATTCTCTCTCATCCCCCAGCAATCACTCACTCATTTCCTCCTAACCTCCACAAAATGATCCTTTTTGCTCTGTCTGCTCCAGGCTCACCCCCCTCCTAAACTGTTACCTGCATACTACCAGGGAGGGAAGGAGCTGTGTCAAGAAGCAGAAGCCTATTCTCTGCTGAGTGTACTTCAGAGCAACTAGAAAGCAGCAAATCTTCAGTCATCCTACTGCCCCCCAGATTTTTCTGCCCTAGGCACAGGCCTAGTGTGCCTATTGAGAAATCCAGGCCTGCCTAACACCACATTGTACAACATCTCCAACATGTCTTGCATTTTGCAAACAGCTCTAATCAAATATCCATTCCATAGTGTCAGCAAGTGACTTTGTATTTCTCACCAATATCAGTAAACATATACATCTTTACGATAAACTGCCAAGTTAGTTTTTTAGACATGGAAGAGTATGGCAAACTGTACCTGTGAGTTCTAGCCATAGATAGCTTAATGTAGGTCACTCTACCCAAAGGCCTGCATGCAGCCCTTGAGAGTGTCACACAGAGCACTGGAGTCAAATGGGCCCTCAGCAGCTCTGATGCAGCCCACGTGAGCTGGGGGCAGGACAAAGAGGATGGTGATCAGTAGTGGTGGGACAAACAATATAGTCACTGGAATAAGAAGAGCAGCAGTGCAGCACCATACGGCCAGGTACAGCACATGCATGATACCCCACCCCTAGTCTAGGAAATAGGGTGCATGCAGTTACAGGGAGTATGCACTCTTACAACATCCTGCTGCTGTTCCTGCTCCTGTTGCTTGTGCCCAGATGGAAGAGAGGAAAGAGAGAGGTGAACCAGAAGAGAGATTAGAGGGAGCTGGATGACTGGAGATGGGAGCAAAACTAAACGAAGGTGCAGGGGGGCTGGGAAGGGGTTAGAGACAGAGGGAAGGAGACTGAGGCTATGCAGATGGTGAGAAAAAAGGAAGGAGACTGATGAAGGGAATAAGAGGAAAAAAGGAAGGAAATGGGGCTGGGAAGGGGTGAGAGCTGGATGGCTAGAAAAGGATTGACAGCTATAGAGAAGAAGCTAATGTTTGGAATTGGGATGAGAAGCAGAATAAAGAAGTTGAGGAGATAGAATGATGTGACATGCATACAGAGAAGGAATTGGGGAAGGAGCAAGAGATAAGGAAGGAGATGGGGTTATGGGCATGGACTGAGAAACAGGGGAAGAAAATGGGAGTTGAGCAGAGGTGAGAAGCTAAGAAAAGGGTTTGGAGGACTGGAAAGAGGTGGAAGCAGTGCAAGGAGATTCAGAAAGGAGGTGAGAAAGCAGTTAGGATATGAGGTGACCACTAACTCCTTTCTACTTGCGTGGTGCCTCTCCAGTTACCTTGCAGTTTGAATCATGAGATCCCACTCATGCAGAGGATCCAACAAAACAAAAATAGATGGATGACAGTTGACTCTGGTAGGCTCAGAATTGTGATACATAAACACCACCCTCAAATAATACTTTTATGAGGAGAGAGACAAGCTGGCCACCTAGTATAGGACGCGTTCAACTGCTGTTCCACTCCGTTCGTCTTGTATCTGCTTTTTATGTCAGTATGACTTCTAAACATAAGGCACATGTGAGGGTTTTCCTTTCCGAGCTCTCTTACCTGTCAGCACAGTCACTGATTACAACTTTTGGTTCTCAGTCTTCAGCGCTGCAAGGATCCTGGGGATCCTGGCCGTGATGGTGCATGATGTTCACCAAGATTGAAGGATTACTTGAGTTGATTGGACAATTGGTTACTACCAGCTTAGAGATGTGGTTCTTTCTCCAGATCATTGGCACCCAATTCTGATGTGAATGGGGTAACCAGGTGAAGAGGTCTGGATGACTGACTGCATTGGAGCATTCACTTTTGGTTTTGCTCCCAGAAGAAACACAGGCATTGAGGGCGGTGGTGTCTCTCTCTCCTCCTCCAGTTTCTCTAGCTTCTGGGCAGTTGGTGAATGATGTGGGAATTGTTCCATCTGATTTGCCCTGGGTGAGTGCCAGTACATCTCCCTGTGACTCTTTTTGTTATTCCAGCTTGTCCGGCAGTTGTGACATTAGATTCCCTTTGGGAAATAATGACAGGCCTTGGGAAATCCATTAACTCTTGCCATACTAAAATGTCACTCACAGATGTTCTCTCTCAATCACAATCACTCACATACATACATGCTCTTTCACTCACTCCTCTCTCTCTGGAATGCAGAAGCAGAAGCAGCAGCAGCAACCTCCTTCTTCATTCACATAACTGACTGGACTCCTCTTTTTTGGGGGGGCTTCATGAATGATATTGCTTCTCTATTTTTAGGCTTAATTCTGCTCCACTCCTGTCCCTTCTCATTTCTTTGGCCATGCGGGCCCAACCCTGCTCTGCTCCCAACCCTTCTCCTTCTGCATGGACCTGACACTGCAACTATCTCCTTCAAGCCACAGCAATTGATTGCATCTCTTTCTTCCCACCCGTGCAGGCCCACATGACACTATTTTCTCTTCCAGGCCTGCACAAGTGGGAAGAAGGAGATGCACTCTCTGCCCCACCACCAGAACTGCGGTACTCTAGATATCGGCTATCTCATCCGTGTAATGCTTCCACAGGCCCTGATCTCTTTGCTCTGGAAAAAGGTTCCTAATTGAGACATTCAAATCATACATTCTCAGGCATTTAAATTAGAGAAGGGAGATGGTAGACATGAGCCAATTCATTTCTGCTGTCAGTCCCAACAAACATTGGGAAACTTTGAGGAAAATCCAGAAAGCAAGGAGCTTTCTAGTCTACTCTGATGCAAGAGGATAGAAGAAGAAATCAGGGGCAAGTAAAACAAAGGAAAAACAACTGTAAAGCTATGCATACAAATGCGCATAGTCAATGCAACAAAATTCCTCATTTTGAAACCCCAGTAGTGGAGGTGGACTTCAATATACTGTAATTGCTATCACATAGATATGGCTCAATGAGATCCACAATGGGATGTGGCCATACTAGATTACAATCTATTTAGGAAAGACACAGGGATGGCAGAAAAAGGGGTGGAGTAGCTCACTTGTGTTAAAAATAATATCAAAGCAATGCAGGGGATCTGGGGAGAGGAGAAGGTCCGGTGGGCCATCTTGGAAAGGGGAGATGGCACTTCTCCTCTTCTACTCTATCAGTCTCCCACTTAGGGCAAAAATATTGTCTTTCAAAAAGAACAAAGGATCTCAAAAACAAGAACACAGAGAAGATTTTCTGGTAAAACTGAATGGGGCATCCATGGGCGCAAGCCGACATATGTGCATTCATGTACACCCATGCAGCAGTTTTAAAGTTACCGTCCCTATGCGTATACATGGCTTTTCAAAAATTGCTATAATGGTATGTTACATTTACATGTAGGTGATAGGTATTTCCCTTGCCCCTGAAAATTACCTCCTTTTAATGCGCCTTAATGCATATCATGAGTTAATAAATAGACACCTATTTTTGCTCTCTGCGTCATACATCCTAAAAAAATAGATTTAAGGACCTAGAATAAACTCTAGAGAAATGTGTGAGAAGACATGGTAGTGTCTTTGAAATACCAGACAGTTGTTATTATTACACAGGAAAGGAGGAAAGTTTCAGAAGATGATTGTCACTTTCAGTTCAGAATTAGCTTCATGTTATATTTAAAATGTGAATCAGGTTTAAGAAAGATGTAATCACAGAATTGGTATTAGATACATGGAACATTTTGTGGAGATGTTAACAGCTAATTTGTCTCTGAGACCCAGAAAGTAAGGAATAAGCATACATCTCATGATTTTCTATATCTATAATTGTTTCTCTAGCTCTGAATATCTGTGGCAACTTCTGGAGAGAGAGATAGGCATATACAGTACAGTTATATACTTACTGATTTCTGACTTTTAAGACATTCATATTATAAAAGTTGTTTTAAGAGTAGATGTAATGGGCAGGTACCAGTCAATTGCAGCCCCTCCCTTTGAGGGCGCTGGAATGGCCGTCCCCCTGGTGAGCTATCTGAGAGCTCTGGGGACAGTGCAGTTCAGTTGAGTTGGGAGGAAGCTCTGGAGATTTTTCCTTTGTTGGTTTTTGGGCCTACACTTGGATTCATGCTGTCTGCCTGTAGTTCCTGGGTAAGGTCAAGAGAGCATCCCTTTCAGTCCACTAACTGGCTGGCTGAGTTGTTCTTGGTTATATTTTGGGATTTTAAAAGATTTTGCTTTGTAAGAAGACTGTGAGACTCCTGGGTGTTGCTTGGGGTGAGGGCTCGGGGAACTCTCTCCCTGGGGGATCCAGAATAGGGGAGATCTGCCCTGCTATAACCTTCCAAGGAAACAGAGGAATGGTGGTGACCTGCTGCAGTGTCTTCTGGTTTTAACATTTGTTTTGGGGGAAAGAGACGTTTTTGTTGGAAGACCTGGGAGCAAGAGTTGTTTTCTGCCCCTTCCTCCTGCCCTATCAGAGGGACATCAAGAGCTGCATGTTCCAGGGGATCCCTTTTCAACTTGTGATTCAAATACAGTGAGTGAGATTGAGAATGATTGATAACTGTTAGTAAAACCAAATTTGAGTTACATCTGAAGACCCCCCCCTCCCCTAATTGAGTCTTCACCCTGGGAGAGAGAGATTTGGGAATCTGTGCAGAGACTGTGAAATAGATTTTCAGCCAGCTGGAAGAGTATTTTCCATCCCAACAAGGCTGCCCCTGCCCACTTGGGAACCTCATTAATTCAAGCCCTGGATGATAGGTGTTTCCCTTGCCCCTGGACCAAGATAAAGAGACCCATGCACAGATAGAAAGAGAAAGAACTGTAACCGCACCTGTAGAATCCAAAGGAATAGATTAGAAGTGTGCAATTATTTCACCTGATTACCCATCAGTCAAGACTTTCATTTTGCACACTAAAAATTAAGGGGTAGATTTTAAAATGTGCACACGCTTCACGAAGAGCACACTATCTTTTCACAGTCCCTCGAGGATCCATCCTAGTTTTAAATAAAGTATTTTATTTATTTATTTATTTATTTATTTTATTATTTTATTTTATTATTTTATTATTATTATTATTATTATTATTATTATTTATCCACAATTTTATTTTATTTTTGTTTTTGTTCTCGGTTTGTTATGGTTCCTTGTTTCCAAATGTTTTTCTGAATGTTGCAATTGCTAATGTTCATTGTTTAATGTATCGCCTCCCAGCGAAAGTTCTGTTCCATTGTAAACCGGTGTGATCTATATTCTTTATAGGAATATCGGTATATAAAAATTCAAAAATAAATAAATAAATAACTTGGATGCGCCGATTTTATAACATGCGCGCTAGCGCACGCATGTTATAAAATTGGGTGTCGGGGCACACATGCATGCCATATTTTATAATCCACATACACATGTGAGTGCAGCACACACAAGGGGGGTGCACCTTTGTAAGATCTGCATGGCGATGCAATCGGCAATTCCCAAGTTCCCTCCCAGTCCGCTCCAATTAACACCCTGCCTAAACTTCCTTCCCCTCTCCTCCCCACCCCATAAACCTAATCTACCTTACCTCTTATTTTTTATTTTGTTACTTGCTGCTGTCCTGGCCAGCCTTTGTCCCGCCCCCACCTTGCTCCGTCTCGTCCAGAACATGCCCCCCCGGCCTTCCCTGGGATTTATGCATGCCGGACATTTAAAATCTACCCAAAAGTCTTCTGTGTATATTTTATGTCACCTACAGTTTCTACAGGGGTGTGAGAACAAAGTGTACCTTTCCCAGGCAAAAGAAAACACAACCAGATCACCCCTCTCACATCTGGGCTTTGAAATGGTCTTCTCCTTTCTCCCCATCCACAAAGAATCCAGATCTTAGGGAGAGGGACTTTAGCAGAGTTAGCCAGAGGTGGTTCCAGCTCCAAAGATACTTAAACATTTTTATGACCCCCATCCATGTCTAGCATACGCCTGGGGATAGGGTTACATAAAAATATCTTTATTTACCAACACAAGGCATAGCAGATGGTCAGATCTATTTTGTCCAGTCTACATGCTTTTTTTTTCACTTTATATTTATTGTATTTTAATTTTTACAAAGTTCCAAACTTTGGCCTAGATTTGTCAAAATGCTTTAAATATAGTAGAAATAGTGCCTGTAATAAAAAAAAAGGGGGGGCATGGTTAGGCTAATTTCCCTGCTCTGCAATCACATAGGTAATTTACGCAAGCTGCAATAAATTTATCACACCAGCGTTAATCGCATGCTGATTAATCTACTGCATGCATGTTACTGACCAAAAAGGTGAGAGAGAAATAGAGAACTTCTGCAGAAACCAATGTAACTTTACTATTTATACCACTGTAAAGAGGGGGCCCTTTTAATTCATGGTGAGTTTTTTTTGGGGGGGGGGGGTGGAGTAGGTTTGGTTGGGCAGTTTTACATACAGAGTCAGAAGTAGAAACAGCAAAGTTTATATCACTGAAGATTTTCTGTCATTTGGAGTGATGAAAGGTAAAAGAGGAGTTGATTTATACAGTGTACTCTCTACCTAGCTTGATGTACTCTCTATCTAGCTTCAATCAAGCTAGGTAGAAAGTGACCAAATCAACTCCTCATTTACCTTTCATCTCTCCAAATGACAGAAATTCTTCAGTGGTATCAACCTCTGACTGCCCCCTCCCCCCAAACCTACTCCAACTCCTAACCCCATCCCAAGTTAAAAGTGCCCCCTCTTACAATGGTATAAATAGTAAAGTTACATATTGATCTGTCTCTCTCTCTCTCACAGTCTTTTTGGTTGTTAATGTGGGCACATTGCAAAGAAAAAAGGTGTAGTTATTTATGACATTAAAACCTATGGGGCGGATTTTCAGAGCCCTGCTCGCCTAAATCCGCCCAAATCCGGGCGGATTTAGGCAAGCAGGGCCCTGCGCGCCGGTGAGCCTATTTTACATAGGTCTACCGGCGCGCGCAGAACCCCGGGACTCGCGTAAGTCCCGGGGTTCTCCGAGGGGGGCGTGTCGGGGGCGTGTCAGGGGTGGGCCCGGTCGTCGCGGCGTTTAGGGGGCGTGTCGGCAGCGTTTTGGGGGCGGGTACGGGGTGTGGCTACGGCCCGGGGCGGTCCAGGGGCGTGGCCGCGCCCTCCGTACCCGCCCCCAGGTCGCGTCCCGGCGTGCAAGAGGCCCGCTGGCACGCGGGGATTTATGCCTCCCGGAGGGAGGCGTAAATCCCCCTACAAAGGTAAGGGGGGGCCTTAGACAGGGCCGGGTGGGTGGGTTAGGTAGGGGAAGGGAGGGGAAGGTGAGGGGAGGGCAAAAGGAAGTTCCCTCCGAGGCCGCTCCGATTTCGGAGCGGCCTCGGAGGGAACGGGGGTAGGCTGCGCGGCTCGGCGCGCGCCGGCTATACAAAATCAATAGCCTTGCGCGCGCCGATCCAGGTTTTTAGCAGATACACGCGGCTCCGAGCGTATCTACTAAAATCCAGCTTACTTTTGCTTGCGCCTGATGCGCCAGCAAAAGTAGGCCAATTTGCGCTATTTGAAAATCTACCCCTAAGTTACTCTATCGCATTTGATGTTAGGAGCTGCTCATTACCATTAACTCTGCCCAAACTCCTCCCACTTACATATTAGCATGCATTGCGCTATTTAACGCATGTGTTAGGGCCTTAACGCTAGTGTTAAAGCCCTAATGCAAAATGATAAATGACCTTGTTGTGACAGAAACATGACTGAAAATACATAATAAAGAAATTATTTAAAAGAGAAAACCAAAGCAAAACACATCACTTCTATCTCTTTAGACCACAAATAATAATAGAAAGATTTGGAAAAAGGAGGAGAACCAAAACATAAACTAGCAGCAGAAACTGCTTTACATGAAATATCAATACATCCTGCATATAAAACAACTAAACCGACTCATTATAAGTTATATCTTTTTTTTTTTTTTTTTTTTAGCAATAAATGCTCTAAGCTGTTCAGGTGCAAAAAAAGCCCATAAGAATTCTGATGAAACTTAACAACACATTTACAAGGATAGCATAACAAAAACTCACTCCAAGGGCATGGGTTTCCCAGCACAAGGTCAGGAAAACCTTCCTCCTTTCCTGTGTTACTTGAGCTAAATCCAGAAAAATTCTAACATTTTGCCCCATATACAGTTTTTCCAGATGTTGAAAATAGGCCTTCATAGCATTGCTCAAATCATTTTCAGAAAAGAAGGACACTAACAATGTTGATCTCTCCACTATTTCATATTCAGAAGACTCTAAAAAGGCAGTTAATTAGCAGGTAGAAAATAGACTTTATTAATAGAAGAAACCAAATCTGGGGAAACCTTTAAAACCTCCTGAAAATATCTAAAATGCATTAACCACGGTAACTCACCTATTACTTGAGGAAAATTTAACAAGCGGAGGTTTAAATGTCTATTTTCAATAAATTCTAATCTTCAAAAAATATTGCTACGTTCTTGGATAAGTGAAGCTTGAACATTTTTTATAAGCCTTAATTTCATCTTGCAAAGCGGAAAACTTTCCAACCATATCCTGGTGCTGAGATTCATGATCAGCAAATAAAGACTCCAGCTTATTTGCAATAGAATCCACTTTTAAGGATCATCATGAAAACGCCAAACCAAATTTGGGCCATCAAATTCATTAGAGCTTCTAAGGTCACAATATCCGGCTTGGGGGGACACTTCTGAGAACAGAACTTGAAGTAGATGGAAGTACTCCAACACTGCCAGAATATGTTTTTAAATCAACAACCACCAACACAGCCAACTCTGCAGATGGACACAAAAATTTAGCGCTGAGCTCCTTCTCTGAAGTTCCCCCACCATCAGTGACACCCACGATGTCATCAATCAGGAACACAGGCTCATCAGGATTGTTGCTCTTCATGTCTACTATTTTTGCAAGCTCTTTTACATGTGTCAGCATTGGAAATTAGAAAACAATTTCAGTCTGAACCCGACCACAGTAGAAGGAGTTTTCTCTAAAAATCGTAAGTGACTTTAAATTTGTTTTCATGCAACATTCGCTTTCCAAACAGGTAAATAATTCTTAATCATTTGTTGCTTAACTTTAGAGTCCGCCCTGAAGCAGCGTTTTTTGCGAAACGCCGGCCGCGTTGGCGGCGGTTGTTAGACCCTTCGGGTCCCAGTCACGGCAGAACAAAGTGAATAAACTGCAAGCGTCTGCGATCATCAAATCTTCCAATACAAGATAAGTGTTCTGCCGTCCATAAACATTGTCGGGACACAAAATTTCATGAGAGACGGAGTGAATCATACCGTCCGTCCTGCAAATTAATTGCAAGACTGAAATTTCATTGTCAAAGTCGCATTATTCATATGGTTGCAGAAAATTTCGCACCAAAAAATGTTTTGGCATGAAGCCATTGAATCAGTCTGAAACAGTTTCATCAGTGAACATTGTGGTTCATTCATACAAAATCATTGAGTGGTCTATTGAATGTTACCAACTTATTTGAACATCAACATTGTTACTTTTTGAGACAATTGTCTGGCTGAGTGAAAATTCAGTCACTTGGTTTCATTAACGTTATTAATTTGCTGAATAGCAACATAATGTTTGCCTCTAGGAGACATGTTCGTCTACATAAATAGCTCTTCAGATAAAAGGCAATATAACATAACAGACTCTCAATAATTAAAGTGAATTTAGTCAAACTTCATTTCCAATTTAAAACATCTAATTGATGTAGAATCACAATGTTGCCAGTCTGGTGCTAACAGACATCAATTTTATAAAATATTCAATAAAAAACAAAAATAAAAAGTGTATAGTTACAATAAAAGCAATTTTAAATAAAATAGATAAAATCAAAAATAGAGAACATAAGACCGATGATTGGACCAATTGGCCTCTAGAAGTTTCTGTTATTTCAGATCTCTTGCCAATACTGAGGTCTTATCTCTATAGTTAAATCATATCACATAATTTACAGTTTATTTTCTGATAATATTATACCATTTTTTGCGGCACACATCATATAGCCAGTTATTGTATTGCCTTGATTGTTTACTAGCTATATCCCTATTTTGTTGTTTGTTTCATAGTGCAGGGATGTCCCATTCCTGGCGCAGCGCTTTCAGCTACACCCATGAGCATGTTACTAACTTACTCAACACTCCGTCATTATTTTCCAATTCCACCTTGAATACCACTTCCAGCACCTGGTCAGAACTATTAGCACTTTCCAAACGTATTACTAGAAGTGAATTACACGGTATCACTTTAATAGAGTACTGCAAGCAAGAACGAATACCAAGAGGTCTTAGGATCCAAAAAGAACCTAAGCTTTTCGTTGAAGATCAAGATTTTTTAGAAAAATGGAACTCTATATTGAACAAATGTTCATTAGATTTGATGGTCCTGATAATAGAGTCTTCACATTCTCTATGCAACCAATTAAGAGCACAATTGGATGAGAAATTGACAACTTTAAAAGCAGAAACTGAAACGGAGAGTTTTGAACGCAGTTTTGCAGATTTGCAAAAATCTGTAGATAATTTCAAAAAAGAAGTACAAGAATACAAACTTTCCAAATTGATCAGAGATGAAAATGATTACAAAGAAGGCAGCATCTATAATTGGATGCAACCCAAAAATAGAAAACGCAAGGTTGCCTTCAATACCTTATCAGGAAGTTCATCAGATGAAGAAGATCAAGACAAACTACAGATAGTGATTTTTTAGAGCAAGCAACCCATCCAACAAGAAGAGGAAGAACAGGATGGAAAAACAACAGGAACCAATCAGGACATCCTATTACCACGCGGTCGAGAGGAACGATGAGAGGCAAGAAAAAGCAGTAATCAATTTATCCAAATTTTCATTCACTAAAGAGGAAGAACAAGTTTTGGAACTAGGACTTTCATTTGTCCCCACAGAAAAGCACAACCCCTTTTTATTCAGAATTGACTTGCAACGTTTCATTCGAAAAATAACATTAAACATTTTTTTTCAACATAATGAACTAACTACCAGTGATGCCAGTGTCATTAAAAATCCATCATTCTGGTTACCACCCGGACCTGTACATCCTTTAATTGATACATTTCACAAGTTGGTTTTGAGAGACGTACAATCATTAGAGCATGACAACAACAAATTTTGCAACAATTTAAATCAAAAAGCACGCTCTGCTCTCCATTCGATGGCCAAAAATCATGATTACATCATTAAACAGGCTGACAAGGGTGGCTCAGTGGTTATATTAAATAGAGAGGACTACATCAATGAAATCAAAAGACAAATACAAGATGAAACTACATACATTAAATTGACAGTTAATCCAACCATCCAGTTACAGAGACACATTAAAAAATTAATTGATTCAGGTAAACAAACAGGTTTTTTGACAGACAAAGAGTACAATTTTTTTAATGTAAAACACCCTAGAACACCCACAATATATGTACTGCCAAAAGTACATAAAACATTAATCAATCCGCCAGGAAGGCCAATAATTTCATCTAACGAATCTTTATTAGAACCGCTTTCACAATTCACTGACTGTTTTTTGAGAGATTTTGTATCTAATAGTGCATCTTACATTAGAGACACATCTCATTTTTTGAATTTGATTCAAAATTTGTCTGTTAACATTACAGATCTATGGTTTGTTACCTTAGACATCAAATCATTATACACTTCAATTCCGCAAGAAGAAGCCTTGAGAGTAATCAAATTATATCTTGATAAACGTTTCAGACCTCATCGGGTACCTAGCGATTTTTTGTTACAACTGGCTTCCATAGCTCTCAAAAAGAATTTTTTCATATTTCAGGGAAGATATTACCAACAAATCTCCGGAATGGCCATGGGTGCAACAATGGCCCCTACCATTGCAAATCTTTTCATGACAGAATTCGAACAAGAGTGGATTTACCATTCACCGTTTGGTTCCAAAATTGTATTTTACAAACGTTACATAGACGACATTTTCATTTTGTGGAGTGGTATTGAACAAGAACTACACTCCTTTGAGAAATGGATCAACACTTGTGACGAGAACATACAATTTGTATTAAACTACAACTTTGTTGAAATTTCCTTTTTGGATGTTTTATTGAAAAAAACGGAAGATGGTGGAATCATCACCAGTGTATTTAAAAAATCTACCGATCGTAACACCATGTTGCACTTTGACAGTGCACATCCCATGCCATTGAAGAATAGCCTTCCTTTTTCTCAATTTTTGAGATACAAAAGGAACTGTTCAAATACTGCATTATACAGACAACAATCAGAAAAGCTCAAATAGGATTTGAAGAACAGAGGCTATCCTAACAAATGCATTAAAACAGGATTTAAACGTGCACTGTATTATGATCGAGATGCGTTACTCACACCACAATCCAGATCCCAAGATGAGAACATGATCACGTGTGTAACCCAATACTCACCTTGGTCACGCAAAATCATACAAGCTATGCGTCATCATTGGTTCCTGATTAAAATGATACCAGGCATGCAAAACATGGAATTTCGAGCAGCTTATTCAAGATCACAAATTTGAGGGAAATTTTAAGTCCGTCCACGTTGAAAGATATTGAACATCCTCAAACAACAGATGGCACAATACCATTGGACACTGCAAAATTTGTGATCAAACATTAGAAATGAAGGAGTATATCTGTACACGTACACAATACAGATACAAAATGTATAATTTCACTACATGTCAGACAGATCATGTAATATATATCATAAGATGTCCATGTAACAAAATTTACGTGGGACAGACAATGAGACCATTTAAATTAAGGATAGGTGAACACAAAAGCTGTTTGAAGAACAAAAAAACATCTGCTCCAATAGTGATGCATTGCATGCAGGAAAACCATGATATTAAAGAGCTGAGATGGTTTGTATTAGAACACATCAAACGTGACACAAGGGGAGGTGACAGAGAGAGATTATTGTACAAAAAAGAGCAAGAATGGATTTTCAAATTAAGATCTGAAGAACCCGATGGTTTGAATTCTAAAATAGAATGGAATAGTCTCATCCATTGAATCATCTTTAACTGTCAAATTCATCACCAAACAATTCATTTTTTCACAATAAAAAAGTTAATATATGACGGAGTGTATTGAGTATACTACTTAAGATTTTTATTGACAAGCAGCAAGGTAACATTGCAACTATACGCATGGCATTGATAGCACAGCACAACGTCAGTACGTTGGCAGCTTGCATTTGAGAACACCTATTGGTGATTTTCTAAGCCAATCAGTAGCTTAAATCTAGCGCGGCCATTTTTGAAAACAATTTCAGTCTGAACCCGACCACAGTAGAAGGAGTTTTCTCTAAAAATCGTAAGTGACTTTAAATTTGTTTTCATGCAACATTCGCTTTCCAAACAGGTAAATAATTCTTAATCATTTGTTGCTTAACTTTAGAGTCCACCCTGAAGCAGCGTTTTTTGCGAAACGCCGGCCGCGTTGGCGGCGGTTGTTAGACCCTTCGGGTCTCAGTCACGGCAGAACAAAGTGAATAAACTGCAAGCGTCTGCGATCATCAAATCTTCCAATACAAGATAAGTGTTCTGCCGTCCATAAACATTGTCGGGACACAAAATTTCATGAGAGACGGAGTGAATCATACCGTCCGTCCTGCAAATTAATTGCAAGACTGAAATTTCATTGTCGAAGTCGCATTATTCATATGGTTGCAGAAAATTTCGCACCAAAAAATGTTTTGGCATGAAGCCATTGAATCAGTCTGAAACAGTTTCATCAGTGAACATTGTGGTTCATTCATACAAAATCATTGAGTGGTCTATTGAATGTTACCAACTTATTTGAACATCAACATTGTTACTTTTTGAGACAATTGTCTGGCTGAGTGAAAATTCAGTCACTTGGTTTCATTAACGTTATTAATTTGCTGAATAGCAACATAATGTTTGCCTCTAGGAGACATGTTCGTCTACATAAATAGCTCTTCAGATAAAAGGCAATATAACATAACAGACTCTCAATAATTAAAGTGAATTTAGTCAAACTTCATTTCCAATTTAAAACATCTAATTGATGTAGAATCACAATGTTGCCAGTCTGGTGCTAACAGACATCAATTTTATAAAATATTCAATAAAAAACAAAATAAAAAGTGTATAGTTACAATAAAAGCAATTTTAAATAAAATAGATAAAATCAAAAATAGAGAACATAAGACCGATGATTGGACCAATTGGCCTCTAGAAGTTTCTGTTAATTCAGATCTCTTGCCAATACTGAGGTCTTATCTCTATAGTTAAATCATATCACATAATTTACAGTTTATTTTCTGATAATATTATACCATTTTTTGCGGCACACATCATATAGCCAGTTATTGTATTGCCTTGATTGTTTACTAGCTATATCCCTATTTTGTTGTTTGTTTAAACATTATAACTTACATAGTAACATAGAACATGACAGCTGATAAAGACCATACAGTCCATCCAATTTGCCCATTCTCTTGCTCAGCTTTATAGTCCCTTTCTTCAGGGATGTGAATACTAATAAAAAACAAAAATGAACCAAAAAAGAAAGTGAATCAAAAAAAGAAAACATTTTTTTTCTGGCTCACATCCCTGTATTTCTTTCCTTCAGATCTCCGCTGGAGTCCCATGCTCTTATCTCCACCACCTTCACAGGGAAGCTGTTCCATGCATCTACCACCCTTTCTCTAAAGGATTATTTTTCCTTAGATTACTCCTAAATCTATCCCTTTCACCATCATCCCATAAATCCTCATTCCAGAGCCTCCTTTCCATTAAAAGATGCCCTCTTCCTGTGCATTTATTCCTTGGGGGTATTTAAATGTCTCTATAATATCCCTTTTCTCTCTTTTCCTCCTTTAAGTCTGTCTCCATAAGCTTTAAGATAAAGACCAGAGAACGTACCAATTTAGTTGCAACCCTCTGGACTGACTCTATGCAGTTTATATCCTTTTGAAGGTGCAGCTTACAGAATTGTACACAGTACTCAAAAATAAGATCTCACCAGAGATTTATAGAGGTATGAGTTAATCAATTTCTCTCCACAATTTCCTTTACACATTTTTTCACTGTTAAACTGAGCAATAATCCCGTCTATCAGCTGCTTTTTAAAATTAACTAACATCTTCTCTATCTTATCTTGGCATCTTAGTTTAAAAAAAATACACTTTAAATAACACACTCGCCAAACACACTCACACCACAGTATGCCTACAAATAATGGGCTGGATTTTAAGACCTAGGCGCGGACGTAGATTTGTGCGTACAACCCGGTGTGCACAAATCTATGCCCAATTTTAGAACATGCGCGCGCAGCCGTGTGCATGTTATAAAATCCGGGATCGGCGCATGCAAGGGGTGCACACTTGTGCACCTTGCGCGCACCGAGCCCTAGGGGAGCCCCGATGGCTTTCCTTGTTCCCTCCGAGGCCGGAGGGAACAGGAAAAGCCCCCTAACCTTTATTATTTAAGTTGCGCCTGCCTCTGGGCAGGCATAGGTTGCGCGCACCGGCCAAGTGCCAGCGTGCGATCCCCCCGGCCTAGCAGGCCTTTGGAGGCCTCTGGCCGCGCCCCGGCCCCACCCCCTGGACCACCCACACCCCGCCCCTTTTTTCAAGCCCTGGGACATACCCGCGTCCCTGGGCTTGCGTGCATCGCCAAGCCTATTCAAAATAGGCTCGGCGCGTGTAAATCCATCCAGATTTACGCACGCAGGGCTTTTAAAATCTTCCCCAATCCCTTTGTGTTATAACAATAATAATATGGCGCTTCTAAAGCCTCTGTGAAAGAGGTACTGAGAAACCTCTTAGCTCTGCTCAGTGCTTACTATAACTGTAGAATCCTTTTCTGCACAGTAGTATCCCTGCTTTGCTGATGTCACAAAGAAGAAATAGTCCCTAAGGATGTTTTGGAATAGTATTGAAGGTGACATATTTAATTCAGCTTCTCCCTTCTCTTGATGGAAGCACAGAGGAAAGGTTTTATCATTTCTGAGCTAATTAAAAGGATCTCAAATTTTCCAAATTAATCAACTTATGGCTGTAAGGTATCCTTGTCCCTGCCTTTTTAAAATCTTTTCTTGCCATCTTGTCACAAGCCATGGAGATGGCTTGCATATCAAGTAGAAACAGTTTAGAACTTTGTCAAGTCCTGCTCAAACTAAGCTCATAGACAGTATAATACCTGGTTCTGGATCTGTAAATTCATTCATATCGGATCATATTTTGACAAAATATTTGATTTTTGGTATTATTTTTCTCTCAGAGATTGTTCTTCATTTTATTTTAAGATGCTTGGTGTAAAAATTTTTGTTTTGAGCCTAATTTAACCCCATTTATGATAAAAATGAAGGAAATTTATTCAGTGCTAAAACAAATTTCCACTTAACCTTTAACATATATAAAAGGCATTTTAGCAATTCCCTAAATCCATATTGATTTCCCTATTTTAACCCCTTTAATTGGGCACTTAAAAATGCCATAATTTTGGCCCCATTTAGACCATACAAACTCTACCTGAGCTCAGATTAAGGATTTGTAACATCCTCTCAAATGTCCCCTATAATTATTTTATTTTATTTTGGGCTATTTTTTATGTTTTTTAATGTATTGATGCTGAGAACACCAGGGTGCATCCTGGGGTCTCAAAATTCACAAGGAATCTCCTTTGACTCTCCCACCCTTGAATGAAGCCTTTACCTAATTTATTTTTATGGTTTCCTTCTTTAAAAAAAATATTTTGGTTGGTGGCAAAGTCATTGGACCCTGAAGTGACATTCATCCAGGAAGCCTGGCCCACACTTCCTTAAGTCCTGGGAACTTTCCCAAGGCCACCAATGCTGAATTGAGGTTTACTTAAGAACATGAGATATGCCATACTGGGTCAGAACGAGGGTCCATCAAGCCCAGTATTCTGTTTCCAACAGCAGTTAATCCAAGTCACAAGTACCTGGCAAGTACCCAAACATTAGATAGATCACAAGCTACTATTGTTTATTAATAACCGTAATAGCAGTTTATGGATTTTTCCTCTTTATCCAAACCTTTTTTTAAACCCAGTTACATCAACTGCTGTAACCGCATTCTCTGGCAATAAATTCCAGAGCTTAACTATGCGCTGAGTGAAAAAGAATTTTCTTCGATTTGTTTTAAATGAGCTACTTGCTAACTTCATGGAGTGCCCCCTGGTTCTTATATTATCTGAGAGATAAATGACTGATTTACATTAACTTGTTCATGTCCTTTCATTATTTTGTAGTCTTCTATCATATCCACCCTATGTTGTCACTTCTCCAAACTGAACAGCTCTAACTTCTTTAGCCTTTCCTCATAAGGCAACCATTCCATGCCCTTTATAATTTTGGTCGCCCTTCTCTGCACTTCCTCGAGTGCAGCTATATCCTCTTTGAGATGCGGTGACCAGTATTGCACACAGTATTCAAGGTGCAGTCTCACCATGGAGTGATACAGAGGCATTATGATATCCTCCGTTTTATTTGCTATTCCTTTCCTAATAATTCCTAATATTCTGTTTGATTTTTTGAATTGCGCAACACACTCGGGTGGATTTTAAAAGCCCTTCTTGCGTAAATCTGCCCGGATTTACACGAGCAGGGCCTTGCGCGCCGGCGAGCCTATTTTCCATAGGCCGCCGGTGTGCGCAGAGCCCCGGGACACGCCTAGGTCCCGGGGTTTTTCGAAGGGGGCGTGTCGGGGGCATGTCGGGGGCGGGACCGGATGACGCAGCGTTTCGGGGGCGGGGTGTGGCATTTCGGGGGCGGGACCGGGGGCGTGGTGCTGACCCGGGGGCGTGGTCCAGGCCTCCGGACCAGCCCCCGGGTCGGAAGGCGGCGCACCAGCAGTCCGCTGGCGCGCGTAGATTTACGTCTGCTTCTCGCAGGCGTAAATCTAGGAACAAAGGTAAAGGAGGGGGGGATTAGATAGGGCCAGGGGGGTGGGTTAGGTAGGAGAAGGGAGGGGAAGGTGAGGGGAGGGCAAAAGGAAGTTCCCTCCGAGGCCGCTCTGATTTCGGAGCGGCCTTGGAGGGAACGGAGGCAGGCTGCGCGGCTCGGCGCGTGCAGGCTGCCCAAAATCGGCAGCCTTGCGCGCCAATCCAGGATTTTAGAGGATACGCGCGGCAATGCGCGTATCTTATAAAATCCAGCGTACTTTTGTTTGCGCCTGCTGCGCAAACAAAAGTACGCGATCGCGCTTTTTTTAAAAATCTACCCCACTGTGTTGACTATTTCAATGTATTATCCACTATGACGCCTAGATCTCTTTCTTGGGTGGTAACTCCTAAGATAGAACCTAACATTATGTAACTATAGCAAGGGTTATTTTTCCTTATATGCATCATTTTACACTTGTCCACATTAAATTTCATCTGCCATTTGAAAGCCCAATCTTCCAGTCTTGCAAGGTCCTCCTGCAATTTATTTATTTATTTATTAAAATTTCTATACCGGTATTTGGTGGATGCCGTCATATCAATTCACAAGGTTACATAAAAACATTTAAACTAAAAATCAAATCAAAACATTTACAAATAATAAATGACAATTCTCATAGGTTATAATTCATACAATTTTCATACTGATAGCCTAACAATAAGACATTTGGACAACAACATTCAACACTGTGACCAACTCAGCAATGTTTCACCTCTGCTTTTAGTTATTTCACAATTCATCACAATCCACTTGAGATTTAACTACGCTATATAATTTTTGTCATCTGCAAATTTGATTACCTCACTTGTCATACCCCTTTCCAGATCATTTATAAATATATTAAAAAGCACTGGTCCAAGTACAGATCCCTGAGGCAATCCATTGTTTACCATTTTCCACTGTCAAAACTGACTAATTAATCCTACTCTGTGTGTCCTATCTTTTAACCAGATTGCAATCCACAAAAGGACATCGCCTCCTATCCCATGACTTTTTAGTTTTCTTAGAAGCCTCTCATATGGGACTTTGTCGAACTCCTTCTGAAAATCCAAATACATCACATCTACCAGTTCACCTTTGTCCACATGTTTATTCACTCCTTCAAAAAAATGTAGGATATTTGTGAGGCAAGACTTCCCTTGGGTAAATCCATGTTGACTGTGTCCCATCAAACCATATCTATCTAAATGTTCTGTGATTTTATTCGTTATAACAGTTTCCATGATTTTTTCCAGCACTGAAGTCAGGTTCACTAGTCTATAGTTTCCTGGATCACCCCTGGATCTCTTTATAAATATAGGGTTAGATTGACCATCTTCCAATCTTCAGGTACATTGGATTTTTTTAATGATAGGTTACAAATTAATTGAAATAGTTCTGAAATGTCCTTATTTAGTATTTTCAGAATCCTGGGGTGTATACCATCTTGTCCATGTGATTTTCTACTCTTCAGTTTTTCAATCAGACCTACCACATCTTCCCAGTTCACCGTGATTTGGTTCAGTTGATCTGAATCATCACCCATGAAAACCTTCTCCGGAATGCATATCTCTCCCACATCCTCTTCAGTGAACACCAAAGCAAAGAAAGAGTTTAATCTTTCTGCAATGGCCTTATCTTCTTAAGTGCCCCTTTAACCCCTTGATCATCCAACGGTCCAACTGACTCCCTCACAGGCTTTCAGCTTCGGATACATTTTTTAAAGTTTTTATTATGAGTTTTTGCCTCTATGGCCAACATCTTTTCAAATTTTCTCTTAGCCTATCTTATCAATGTCTTACATTTAACTTGCCAATGCTTGTGTTTTATCCTATTTTCTTCTGATGGAGCCTTCTTCCAATTTTTGAATGAAAAAGTTTTGGCTAAAACAGCCAAAAGGTGAACCTTTTAACCATGCTGGCAATTGTTTTGTCTTCCTTCTACCTTTCTTAATGTGTGACTTACATCTGGACTGTGCTTCTAGGATGGTATTTTTTAACAATGTCCATGCCTGTTGCACACTTTTTATCTTCGTAGCTGCACTTTTCAGTTTCTTCTATTTTTCTCATTATATCAGTTTCCCTTTTGAAAGTTTAGTGCTGGAGCTGAGAACTTACTTATTGTCCCCCTTCCAGACATTAATTCAAATTTGATCACCAAATCCTGCACTTCACTGAAAATTAGATCTAAAATTGCTCTCATTCTCATTGGTTCCTGAACCAATTGCTTCATAAAACTGTCGTTTATTCCATCCAGGAACTTTATCTTTCTAGCATGCCCTGATGTTTCACTTAACCAGTCAATACTGGGGTAATTGAAATCTCCCATTATTTCTACACTACAAGTTTGGTTAGCTTCCCTAATTTCTCTTAGCATTTCACTGTCTGTCTCACTATTTTGACCAGGTAGTCAGTAGTATACTGCTATCACTATACTCTTCCCCAACACACAAGGGATTTCTACCCATAAAGATTTGATTGTGCATTTAGTCTCATTCAAGATCTTTATCCTGTTGGTCTCTATGCCATCCTGGACATAAAGCACCACCTCGTCACCAAGATGTTCCTCTCTGTCACTGTGATATAATTTGTACCCTGGATTGCACTACCCCATTGGTTATCCTCTTTCTGTTTCTGAGATACCAATTAAGTCTATGTCATCATTCACTGCTATACACTCTAATTCTCCCATCTTACGTCTTAGACTTTTTGCATTAGCATACAAACATTTCAAAGTGTGTTTTTTGTTTGTATTTACATTCTGCTTTTCAATTGACAGGGATAAATTGGAATCTTTTAGCTCAAGTGAATTTTTAATTATAGGCACTTGGACAACTTTTCTTATTATTGGAACTTTTCTGTTGGGATGCCCTAACTCTAATGCCTCATTAATATCCTATGAATATACCTCCCTCCGAACCATGCACTGTCGGCTTTCCCCTTTTTTTCTAGTTTAAAAGTTGCTTTATCTCCTTTTTAAAGGTTAGCACCAGCAGCCTGGTTACACCTGGTTAAGAAAGAACCCATCCCTTCAGAAAAGGCTCCCCCTTCCCCAAAAGGTTCCTCAGTTCCTTACAAAACTGAATCCCTCTTCCTTGCACCATTGTCTCATCCACGCATTGAAACTCCGGAGCTCTTTCGGCCTCTGGTGACCTGCGCGTGGAACAGGGAGCATTTCAGAGAGGTTCTGGATTTCAGCTTTCTACCTAAGAGCCTAAATTTGGCTTCCAGAACCTCCCTGCCACATTTTCCTATGTCGTTAGTGCCCACATGTACCACGACAGCCGGCTCCTCCCCAGCACTGTCTAAAATCCTATCTAGGTGATGTGTGAGGTCTGCCACCTTCGCACCAGGTAGGCATGTTACCAGGTGATCCTCATGCCCACCAGCCACCCATTCCTAATAATTGAATCACCAACTATGACAGCTGGCTTAACCATTCCCTCCTGGGTCATAGCCCTGGGAGACACATCCTCGGTGCGAGAGAACAATGCACCACCTGGAGAGCAGGTTCTTGCTACAGGATAATTTCCTGCTGCACCAGGTTGATGCTCTCCGATTATGAGACCTTCCTCCTCCAAGGCAGCTCCAGGGCTGCCAGACTGGAGTTGTGACTTGGCTACTATGTACCTGAAGGTCTCATCTATATACCTCTCTGTCTGCCTCAGCTCCTCCAGGTCTGCCACTCTAGCCTCCAGAGATTGGACTTGTTCTCTGGGAGACAGGAGCTCTTTGCATCGGATGCACATGTACAATTTCTCACCGGCAGGTAAAAAATCTTACATGTAACACTCAATGCAAAGGACTGGGAGGCTCCCTCTTACTGCTGGACTGCTGCCTTCCTGTCAGATTTGTTCAGGTCCTAGTTAGGTTTTAGGTTGCTATGGGAGTAGGAATGCTTACAATTAGGGTCCTTTAAATGTATTAGTGTATTTAATTATATATCTGTTAGTGACCTATGACGGAATGATCAAACTCTTGATAAGGTGTGGGGAATTTCTGCGTAAGTTAAAAGGCTGATTAGAGTTATATATATATATATATATTTTTTTTTTTTTATTTTTTTTTTAATTATTAATATTTTTTTTTAAAGTGTGAAAGTGACACCTGCCTATAAATTAAAGAATGAGCTAGGGAAGGATGGGGAAGGGTGGGAAAGGGTTGGGAAATACAAACACACAAACATCTGTTTGTTGCCAGCCTTTCTGACTACCTATTTAAAACAAAACACACAAAATAATATATTCCAACAGTTTACTTCTCCCCAATACCTTTAAAAATTTCTCTAAGCAGTACTTACTGATTCTTTCCAGCCACCAACAAGGTGATCCTCTCCTCTCTACAAACAGCAGCAGCACCCCCAAGGCTGCCGCTGCAAACTGAAACTAAATTGCAGCAACTTCTCTCATTGCCACGGCCCCGGAATATTGCATTGGCTTTGCCCACTGTGAGCTCCGTGGGAGCCAGCAAAACTCTCCCACGGCTGCTCGGCAGCCTGATTTCAGCTCTCTGTCTGCCCTTCATTTCAGCTGCATAATGCTGCCACTTGCAATGCTGCCTCTTTTTCCTGCAGCTTGGACTACAACAGTCCCTTTTTTAAAAAAATAAAGCAAAAACAAAAACAAACAGCCAGACCCCAGCCAAGACAGCCAGCACAGCACTGTATCATCAGCCAGCCAGCACCTTCCTGCATGCCAGTCTGAGGGACTGAAGTACCTTTGCCTGGTAATTTTCTACATTCTTTACATTTATTTCATTTGTTACCCCATTTTACCTTACGTATTACGTTAGAATCATCAGATATGATCACTTCCAGATCTCATTCCTATTTTGTGCACAGAAGAATTTCACCCCAGGTGGGGCTTTTGCAATCCAAATGCATGACACATGAAATCGTAACTGTTAGGTTCTAGGGCATTCCACAAGCTTCACTAGATCTCTCCACATGTTTTCCATATCTTTCAAGGCATCTTTTGCTATCATCCACAAAAAGGCAAACCTTTCCTGATAGCTGTTCCACAATGTGGCTTACAAAAGTGTTAAATAGATCTGGACTGAGAACCAACCCTGAGACACACACTGATAACCTCACTTTTCTCAGTGCTTAGTCTGTTTACCACTACCATTTGTCACCTTCTACTCAACCAGTTTCTATTAAATTATATGCCTGTAACTTGCATGCTATGAGGATAATTTTCAAATCTAGTCTTCTTACTGGATTTGTGTGTGTAAGTGGACATGCAGATATTTATTCTAGTATTTTGTAAAGTGTTTAGCAGGTTGCTGCATAGTTCATAAAATTCAGCATAATTCAGTTCTGAATGTATGCTTGTATGTGTTTAAATACATTTGCATATTTGAAATGCATGGAAAGCACACACTTTCTCTACTTATTTTATAAATATATATGTGCATATTTTACACACAAAAATAAAATGTATTTGCAAAATCCTGATTTATATACAAAAGTATGTATATTTTAAAATATGTACGTAAATGAAAATCCTGAAATGATATAATGAGTGGATGAGCTCAAAGAGACCTCATATTTAAATGCCAGCAGGCTAAGCTAATGTAAGCTTTTAATAGCATTCAATCAATTTTTAATCATTGGTCTCAATGGGCTGAATTTCAAGGGCGCGGAAAGCTGCCCGTTTATGCACATTGAAAACTGAAAGTACTTGTAAACCGGATTGCTGACGCTTAAATCCGAAAATGTACTTATCTTGCCTTATCCGTCAGTGAGCCTGGTGATGACAAACTTGGTGGACTCCGACGTTGCCCCGACACTGAGTGTTTCGGAGTGGACCTCCTTCTTCAGGGGGCCGGGTACCACTGGGAACGGCTCTGTTGATACTCGGAGAACCTTAACAGACTAAGGGTAAAGTAAATGCAAGAGACAATGTGCATAAGTAATACCACTCAATTTAAAGGAATGGCGCCGAAATGCTGGAGAACACTTACTGGTGCAAGATTGATTATTGGTGCAGCAGCATCGATAGCGTTTCTATTTCGCTCTGCAAACATGCCGTCTATAAGAGATAAAGTTCAAAGTATGAACTTGTATTATAAATCAATACCTGTTCTTCTTATGCTACTGACTTTTACAATGCTGGACTGGAGGTAATGCGCTCGGCCGTGATCCTTCTATCGGCGGCGGCAGACAAAAAGAGAACGCTGACCTTTAAAGAGGCAAAAAAGGCGCCAAGTCAAAGTATGTGTCCATAAATGGGTATCTACGTCATGGGAAGCGCCATATAAGGGAAATGACGTTTGTCAGACGCCATGTTGAATTACTCTCTTGTTCAAGGGCTACCCCGAGGATAGCCAAAAAAGGACACCTACGTCACTGACAACATCATATTGAAAAGGACAGCACTCCCCGGGATGGCGTCTCCGGGGCTAGAAACGCGGTTAGATGAGAGTGTACCACTCAATTTTCTCATTTAACCCGTGTGGTTCCACCGATCTGAGACGATGAATCCATTGCTGTTCCTTAAAATTCAAAGAGGAAATTCTGTCCCCGCCTCTCCATGATGGGGCAACATGTTCTATAATGAGCCACTGGAGATGCTCAAAGGTGTGCTGGTGTGTGATGCAATGTTGTACAATCGGTGCTTTGATGTCAAGATTTTTCATGCGGCTCCGATGCTCCGTCAGGATAAGGCAAGATAAGTACATTTTCGGATTTAAGCGTCAGCAATCCGGTTTACAAGTACTTTCAGTTTTCAATGTGCATAAACGGGCAGCTTTCCGCGCCCTTGAAATTCAGCCCATTGAGACCAATGATTAAAAATTGATTGAATGCTATTAAAAGCTTACATTAGCTTAGCCTGCTGGCATTTAAATATGAGGTCTCTTTGAGCTCATCCACTCAATATATCATTTCAGGATTTTCATTTACGTAGTTATTACTAGTTATTTCCTGTATATGTGGATTTTTCACGTGGTGTATTGATACGATATATATCCAGTTCTTTATGGCAGCCTCAGATTGGAAGAACATATTCAGCTATACAGCGGATCACGTGGCAAACATAGCACAGGAACAATCACTCTTCTCAGATTCGGCACCCCCTCCACCGGTTACTGATGCATTGGCTGATCTCACCAATTTACATAAGAGAAATGTCCGCGCAGAATTACACGGCATTACACTCATTGAATATGTTAAGCAGCAATATATCCCTAGGGGTCTAAGAATGAACAAAGAGCCCCTGATGTTCACTGAACGACCAGAATTCCTTGCGAAATGGGTTGCCATCCTGAACAAGTGTTCCCTGGACTTGATGTTATTAATTATTGAATACACAAAAATTGTAATGGATGAGATTAAAGCAGAAATCATTGTCATTGAGGATGAATACAAACAAAATACTCCTGAGGAAGTCGCACAGGCATCCATTGAGGAACTTCAACGATCCACCGAAAAACTTAAATCTGATATTAAGCGAAGAAAAATTTCTAAATTTAATCGTGACAAAAACGACTACAACGATGATAATGTTTACATTTGGCTTAACAAATACAAAGAAGGAACATCTCCTCCGAAACAAGTGGCCTTTGCAGATTCTGAGGGGTCCTCAGATGGGACAGATGGTTCAGAAGCCCACACTAAGCCTTTTTTAGACAAACGCAAGTTCCCTCCCAAACCAGGACGCGGTCGCGGCAAGAAAGCAAAACATCAACCTTCCAGAGACGAGGACTCCTCATGGCACAAGCCGTTCACCCGGTCTCAATCCAATCGTCAGTAATTAATCTTTCACAACATTCTCTAACATCAGATGAAGAATCAGTGCTGAATAGGGGATTATCTTTTGTCCCCACCAATAGACACGATTCTTTCACCAGTAGGATTGCGTTACATAGATTCTTCCGATCCCTTATGATTAAACTTTATTTTTCCACGACCGACAGTGCCCAAGACATTTCCATAGTACGTCCCAAATCGCGTTGGCTCCCTCCAGGACCAGTTGATCCGCAGATTAAAGCTTTCCAAACCCTGGTGTTACAGGATGTCACCCATTTAGAGACACAACGGTGTCGTACTTTTTATAATCTATCCAAGGGTGAAAATCAGGCTTTGAAGGGCCTCACATCAAATCGGGACATTATCATAAAACCCGCAGACAAGGGTGGTGCTGTGGTTGTAATGGATCTTACCACATATCGACAAGAAATTCATAGACAACTTGAGGATCACAAATTCTATCGTAAACTCCCAGCGGATCCCACCGAGGAATTACATGGTCAAATTAAAGAGTTATTACAAATAGCCTCACAGGCTGGTTTCCTTACCTCAAAAGAATTAAAATATTTAAATGTAGAATTTCCCAGAACACCGGTGATATATGGGGTGCCCAAGGTACACAAAACCTTGGTCAACCCCCCATGTCGTCCGATTGTATCGGCTAACGGTTCACTTTTGGAACCTATAGCTAAATTTTTGGACCACTTTCTCCAACCCGCTGTCTGTATCTCAAAATCTTATATTCAAGACACGTCCCATATGTTACGGCAACTCCAAGACATATCGATCATTTCTGATGAAGCGTTGTTAGTAAGCCTCGATGTGGAATCACTCTACACCAATGTACCACAAGAGGAGGCGTTGGTACTGGGCAAAGATATTATAAGTAATCGTATACATCCTCAACGCATTCCCACAGAATTTCTTGTGTCCTTATTAGAACTAGTCCTTTTCAACAATTTTTTCTCCTATCAGCAGGAATATTTTCTCCAGATACATGGGGTGGCAATGGGGTCCCCAGTAGCCCCTGACATTGCTAACTTGTTTGTCGCTAAATTTGAAGAAACCACGGTATATACTTCCCCTTTCTTCAAATCTATTACCAATTGGTCCAGATACATAGACGACATTTTTTTCATCTGGCATGGGTCCGAACATCAACTCTTTGAATTCCACACGTGGTTAAATTCAGCTAACCCTCATCTTAAATTTTCTATGACATTTGATAAGGAACAATTATCCTTTTTGGATATTTTGATCATCAAGCATTCAGGCACCATTCAAACATCTCTATTCAGGAAACCCACGGACAGAAATAACTTTTTAAAATTTGAGAGTCATCACCCCCGTAGGTTTAAAGAGGGCCTACCTGTGGGCCAGTTCTTTCGTATCCGTAGGATATGCTCTGATCCACAAGATTTCCTGCAACAAAGTGCCACTTTGAGTGACAGGTTCCGTGAGAGAGGATACCCCATCCAAGTCATCAGAAAAGCTTTTAAGAGGGCCAAGTTTTCCCCACGTGAATCACTCTTACAATATAGGAGCAAGAAACAAGCTCCGGGACTTACCTGTGTATTAGAACACACTGATTTCACCCAATGCATCAGACAATCCATCCAACGTAACTGGCACGTTCTCAGTCCACATCAAATCTTTAATGCATTACCGATGTTTGCATACAGCAGGGGTACTAATATTAAACAACAGGTGGTCCGTGCCACACAAGATGGTGACTGTATTCCTGGCCCTTGTGGACAAACACAATGTGGTCACTGTAGTTTTTGCGCTCAAGCTATTATAGGGATCACGTGGCAAGATCCCAATACTCAGATGCGAATCACACGCAGACACTCAGTTGATTGTAATTCTGAATTTGTCATCTATGGCATTTTATGCCCATGCCAAAAGGTATACGTGGGCAGAACTAAACGAAAAATTAGGACCCGCCTGACGGAGCATCGGAGCCGCATGAAAAATCTTGACATCAAAGCACCGATTGTACAACATTGCATCACACACCAGCACACCTTTGAGCATCTCCAGTGGCTCATTATAGAACATGTTGCCCCATCATGGAGAGGCGGGGACAGAATTTCCTCTTTGAATTTTAAGGAACAGCAATGGATTCATCGTCTCAGATCGGTGGAACCACACGGGTTAAATGAGAAAATTGAGTGGTACACTCTCATCTAACCGCGTTTCTAGCCCCGGAGACGCCATCCCGGGGAGTGCTGTCCTTTTCAATATGATGTTGTCAGTGACGTAGGTGTCCTTTTTTGGCTATCCTCGGGGTAGCCCTTGAACAAGAGAGTAATTCAACATGGCGTCTGACAAACGTCATTTCCCTTATATGGCGCTCCCCATGACGTAGATACCCATTTATGGACACATACTTTGACTTGGCGCCTTTTTTGCCTCTTTAAAGGTCAGCGTTCTCTTTTTGTCTGCCACCGCCGATAGAAGGATCACGGCCGAGCGCATTACCTCCAGTCCAGCATTGTAAAAGTCAGTAGCATAAGAAGAACAGGTATTGATTTATAATACAAGTTCATACTTTGAACTTTATCTCTTATAGACGGCATTATGTTATGTTTGCAGAGCGAAATAGAAACGCTATCGATGCTGCTGCACCAATAATCAATCTTGCACCAGTAAGTGTTCTCCAGCATTTCGGCGCCATTCCTTTAAATTGAGTGGTATTACTTATGCACATTGTCTCTTGCATTTACTTTACCCTTAGTCTGTTAAGGTTCTCCGAGTATCAACAGAGCCGTTCCCAGTGGTACCCGGCCCCCTGAAGAAGGAGGTCCACTCCGAAACACTCAGTGTCGGGGCAACGTCGGAGTCCACCAAGTTTGTCATCACCAGGCTCACTGACGGATAAGGCAAGATAAGTACATTTTCGGATTTAAGCGTCAGCAATCCGGTTTACAAGTACTTTCAGTTTTCAATGTGCATAAACGGGCAGCTTTCCGCGCCCTTGAAATTCAGCCCATTGAGACCAATGATTAAAAATTGATTGAATGCTATTAAAAGCTTACATTAGCTTAGCCTGCTGGCATTTAAATATGAGGTCTCTTTGAGCTCATCCACTCATTATATCATTTCAGGATTTTCATTTACGTAGTTATTACTAGTTATTTCCTGTATATGTGGATTTTTCACGTGGTGTATTTTAAAATATGTGCACATACCTGAAATCATCAATTTGCTGATATTTCCACCAGTTCACCCAGTCTGTCTCCAGTTCACCGAGATTCTTCTGGTATTTCACCCTGAACTCCCCCAGTTCCCCCAGACCTCCCACCCAAAAATAGCAGACAACAGATATAAATTATGCTATTTAATTAGCAGTGTAAAATTGCACAAATAGGTTGTCTAATTTATTTATGTAAATCTCTTACTGTTGAGCTCAGGGGTGGACCCCTGTCCTGTGGCAGTACAGGGACTGGCCACGGGGGGGCGGGGCACGAAGGGAGACAGAGGCAGTGTCTATCTTCACCACTGGAAGCCCGAGGTCCCCCTGGGAGGAGCCCGTAGGGACCCGGGCTGCTGGGACTTAGGTGGGCCTCGCATGGTCTCCTGGGAGAGTCAGAGTCCAGCGTGCCCACAGACACAGGAAGAGTGCTATCAGGTTCAAGACTGGAAACAGGTTGGAGGAGAGCAAACCAGAATAGAGTTGGTGAGGACAAGGCTAGGGACAGAGCCAGAATCAAGCAAGGTCAGGCGAGCAGGGTCAAAGTCCAAGAATCAGTCCGAGGAGTGGTCAACGAAACAAGGGTCACGATCCAGAGGTCAGGCAAAGTTGAAGAGCAGGCTGAGGTCTTTGGCAGGCAGCAGGCAGGCAGGCAGGTCAGGATCAAGCTGAGGTCTTTGGCAGGCGGCAGGCAGGCAGGCAGGTCAGGAACAAGTTGAGGTCTTTGGCAGGCGGCAGGCAGGCAGGCAGGTCAGGAACAAGCTGAGGGCTTTACCAGAAAGTCAGTCTGAGGTAAGATCAGGGAGACGAACACAAACACAGGAACAAGCAGGCAAGGAAGTAGGTACAAGCAGGAACAAGCAGGAATGGAACTGGAACAGAAGGATCCTGGAACGAGACTAGGAACAAGCAGGCAGGAACAAATGCAGAGGCAATCTAGCAAACAAGCCGACTCGATTGCCAAGTCAAGGAAGTGAGGCCAGGAACTTCCTTATAACATGCAATCAATCAGGGTGCGCCGCAAAACTAGGCCCACCCTGGGACCTACATCAGGGTGGCTGGTCCACACACATGCACGTAGGGGTGTGGCTAGCTGCAGAGGCACTGAGGCCTGGAGTGAGGCCCGGCGTGCAACAGAAGGCCCGGCGACCACCACTGCAGGATGCCAGGGCCTAGCTGGACTTGCAAGGGCTGCGAGGGAGACAGGACGGGACCTGCCGTGTGACCCCAAAGGTGAGTGGTCCCATGCGCAGGATGACCGCGGGTGGGACGCATAACAGTACCTCCCTTCTAGGCCTCACCCTACGCGGCTGGGGTTTCTCAGGATTCTGTCTATGGAAGGTCTTCAGGAGATCCTTATCAAAGATATTCTGAGAGGGTTCCCAAGAATTCACCTTGGCCCCATAGCCTGCCCAAGCGAGGAGATACTCCCATTTACCTCGACATCATCGGACGTCTAAAACTTCTCTTACCTGCAGAGAAGTATCAGGTTCTGCAGAGATACGAGGAGCTGGAGGGACAGGATAGAACAAGAGGCTTCAGCAAGGACAAGTGGAACGTGTTTTGAATACCCATGGACCGGGGAAGATAGAGTTGATAGGAAACAGCCCCCACTCTTCTGAGGATTGGAAATGGACCGATGTACTTCAGGGCCAGCTGATGAGATGGAAGTCAGAGGCGAATATGGCAGGCACTCAGCCAAAATTTCTGGCCAGGTCGGAAGAGTGGAGCAGGTCAACGATGGAGATCCGAAGTGCATTTAGCATGCTCAGCAGCCTGCGAGAGATGTTCTCTTTCTTGAGTCCATACTTGGCGAATGGTTTGAGCCATAGATTGTGCTGCAGGAGAAAGAACCAAGACAGGAACAGGAAGAGGCAGATGGGGCTGCCTTCCAAAGACCACTGAAAAGGGAAACACATTGGTGGCTGCTGCGAGATGAGTATTATGTGACAGCTCGGCCCATGAGAGGAGGTCTGACCAATCATTCTGTTGGACATTGACGTATGAGCGTAGGAACGCTTTCAAGGTCCGATTTGTTCTTTTGGCCTGCCCATTGGCCTGAGGGAGATAGGCCGAGGTATAGCTGAAGGAAATACTGAATTTCTGACATAGGGAGCACCAGTGCTTGGCGGCAAACTGTGGTCCCCAATCGGAGACAATCTCCTTGGGGAGTCCATGAAGACCAGGGAGACGAACACGAACACAGGAACAAGCAGGCAAGGAAGCAGGTACAAGCAGGAACAAGCAAGAACGGAACTGGAACAGAAGGATCCTGGAACGAGACTAGGAAAAAGCAGGCAGGAAGAAATGCAGAGGCAATCTAGCAAACAAGCCAACCAATTGCCAAGGCAAGGAAGTGAGGCCAGGAACTTCCTTATAACATGCGATCAATCAGGGTGCACCACGGAACTAGACCCTGCCCTGGGACCTACATCAGGGTGGCTGGTCCGCGCATGCGCACCTAGGGGCATGGCTAGCTGCCTGGCGTGAGGCCTGGCGTGCAACAGAATGCCCGGTGACCACCGCTGCGGGACGCTGGGGCCTAGCTGGACTTGCAAGGGCCGCAAGGGAGACAGGACCGGAACCTGCCGTGTGACCCCAAAGGTGAATGGATGGGTGGGTGGGTGGGGTGCGTAACACTTACAAAATATTTACTTCTGCATGTATCTCTTAGCCCCATGCCAGAATGTCCCTAGACTGCCCTTTGTTTGTGTGTGCAAAACCGAAAATGTGCATGTAATTTTGATATTTATAAAACAGCATATATGTGAATACAAGCTACAAAAACTGTAGTCCTTGTGACAAAAACCCTTTGCCACTGTTGTAACTGATGGTAGCAAGTATAGTCAGTGTTGTAGTTCAGAAGTGGCAGGGTCTTCAGATGATACCCTCCTCCCAGCTAGGTCTCCCACAGAGACCGAGACCCACAATCCATCCAGCATTTTCTCCCAGGGCTTGGAGAGACAGGGAGAAAGCAAAGGATTTGACTCTTCAATTAAATAACAAATAATGAAAGAAGGTTTTATTTAAAATACTTCTGTTGTTCACGTCTGATAGCTTAATACAACCCTTGACAAATAAGTAATTGAACACAAACAATTATTATTTTTTCTTTAGGGCAATATCTCTATAGTTTCTTCTTACAAATAAAGAATAACTTTTCAGATAAGGATAACTCTATACTATGTGTACTTTTCTTAACACTACTTCCATCCTGACTTTAAATCTTAAGAACTGATCCTTTGTGTTTTTGCAATTGTGTCTTTTAGGAGCTGGAAATGTTCAGAGAATTAAGGAGATTCCAAACTCAACTTTTGGTGGGTATCTCTCTCAGTTTCTAAATTCTCTCTCTCCTTCTCTTTATTTATGCTCCCCTTCCTTTCTGTTCCCAGCCTTTCCTTCCTTTCATTTTTCTCTGTTTCCTTTTCTCTTTATTCTCCCTTGTGTATATGAACCTTTTTTCCCTTTGTATCCCTTTCTTCTCTAATTCCTTTCTTTGTAATTAAACTGTTCATGTTTAATTATTTATTTAAACAATTTCTAGACCACCATTCACCATTTCTTGGTGGTTTACAATGGTACATTCATAATCATAAAATGAGGACATACATATATTAAAAAATACTACATAAAATCTCAAAAACATAGGATAAATCAATCATAAAAACAATTAATTACCTTCCTGCTACTCATAGGCTAATATGCTATTAACCAAGTTCTGTCTTTTTGAAATATATAAGAAGTCACATTCCCTTAATTCTGAATTCCCTCATGTAGCTATTCACAGTCTCTGGAAGTAGCAGCTTGTGAGTGTGGCTTTTGTCCATGGCTTGCATGCAAGGATTCTATAGCCAGGCTCTGGATGTGGAAGCTTTGGTGGCTAGCTATCAGGTTTGGGTTTGGGGCTTGCATGTTCAGGCTGGAACACTTGAGGCTATGGAATCATTCCTCTCCTCTCTACTGTCTACTGTCTATGCTTTACAAAAGTGATACTAGATTCTGCCTCCCTTACACTGAGAATCTTCTGAAATCTAAGAATTCTCTGGGTGAGGTATCCTCAAATGCTAGTTGAACTTGTCATTCTAACTAAACAAATAAAAGGATAATCAAAGAGACCCTACTCTAGGTAGCAGAACAGTGTTCCTTGAAACACTCATGTGATCAGACACTCTTTTCCCCTCTCAGACCTTTGTTACTACCCTCATACTGGATGTATTATACTTCTTTTTTTTCTTCTAATTCACTAACTTTGATCTAGGTTCACTTCTGGCACTTCTGCCCTTGACTCTCTAATTAGAATGGATTCCCCTCTAGTGCAAATCACTATGATGCCATCATTTTATTTGGAATTTGCACAATGCTTTGAGAGTGAGATTCCATCTCAGGCCAAGGCACACAAAAAGGCAACAGTTTTCAAGCAAGTTATCCACCTCTCTTGTCAATATAGTAGGGATAGACTCTCTCCCTCTCTTTCTCAGCATGTCTGCTAGTTCGCAGCTGTTGTGAGCATGGACCCTTGGCCCAAGGTGATGATGGCGCTACCTGTGGTGGAAACCCCCACAGCTCCACACCGTCGGGTGGCGAGGCCAGATGGGAAGCAGAGGCCAGTTGGAGCTTCGCCACTACCAGCCCACATTCCCTGTAGGTTGAGCTCTTGGGTACCGGGGCCGGCTGGTCTTAGGTGGGCCTCTACATGGATGATCCCAGGAACACGGCCAGAAGGGCAGAGGCAACTAGGAGCTGAGGGGCCAAGGCAGGTAGCCAAAGACGTGGTCAGGTTTGGTCCAGAGGTCTGAGGCAGGCAGCAGGGTACGTGGTCAGGTCTGGTCCAGAAATCAGAGGTAGGTGGCATGAAGCGTGGTCAGGAAGCATTCAAGGTCAAGAGCCAAGGTCTGTCTGAGGGAAGGACAATGGAGCAGGAACTGGAGTGCAGGGACAGGAACTGGTAATCCGGAGCAGGAACAGGAGATGGATGCAAGTACAGGAACGCAGGAACAGGAACACCAGCTCTGGAAATCAAGCAGACAATAGTGAGGAGACTTGTTACCAAGGCAAGCTCTGACTGTCAGAGCTTGCCTTATATACACAGGGCTGCTGACTTCATCACTAGGGGCCGGGGGAGCTTTTCCCACCGCAGCCCCTTTAAATCCCCGACGATGGCGCGTGTACGCACCTAGGAGCAGTAGCTGAGGAGGAAGGCTGCAGTGCTGTGGTCAGCGTGGCAGCGTTCCCTCGCCACGGATGGGAGGCAGCCGAAGAGGATGGTGGAGTGGTCGGTGCAGCGGCATTCCCCCGCCACAGAAGAGAGAGAGGAGGGCTATCCCGGGTTGAGCCGGACAGTTGGGAAAGGGCAGGACCATTTCGGCAGCTGCCTGCCGTGGCCGAAATGAGGAGGGCTGAGGCCTGGGGCCCGGTACTGGGATATGGAGCAGGCACCTTGTGACTGAGAATTGCCACAAGATTCACCGGGCTCATTCCAATTCCCTCACCAAAAATAGCACACTTGACCACAACAAGGGAATGCACCCTAACGATAGCAGGATCCTCACTCTGGAACAGCTTACCACCTCAACTCAGACTGGATCCCACGGCTCAATCCTTCAAAAAACCCCTCAAAACATGGCTCTTTAAAAATGCCTTCCCAACAGCGATCTAATGTCCACATCCACCAGCATTAAAACCAACTTGTCCCCTCCCAACTGACTGGTCCACTCATTTTATTCTGCATTATACAGTTAAATTATTATAATCTATGTTACTCTATAAATGTTATACTGTTAAATTTCTGTTGACCCTGTTTCATCGTTACCCATATTTCCTCCCAAGTTACAATTTTACAAATGATTCGAAGTTATAATGTAAAATGTTACAAATAATACGAAGTTAAAATGTTACAAATGATATGAAGTTATAATGTAAAATAAGCATAATTCTTATTGGAACTGTGTTACACTGTAAACCAATGAGATATGCCAGGTTGAACAGAGGTATATAAAAACAAATAAATAAAATAATAACATGCACTTATGCAAGTGTTTTTTAATTTTTGCTATATTGTATCTTGTCAGAGTGTATTTTTGGTTGCCTCTAAATCCCTTTAGATGTACCTAGGAGGCCAGAAAAAAAATGGGTGTAATACTGCTTGTATGTTTTTCCTTTTCACTTCATCACTAGCAGCTCGATCCAGTATCGTCCGCTCGAGGATTGCCCGTCTGTAACGTGCTCGTAGCGCACAATTCGGGCGCGCAAGGCAGTTCAGCGATACAGTCTCCAGTTTACAAGCCAATCCCTGTTTCTTAGGAGACAGCTTAAAACCTCATCTGAGCTGCTAAACCAGAGCTTGTTTTTTTGAGAAAACTTTGTCTGGACAATTGAAAATAAAATGGAATGGATTTTGCCTGTTAACAAACTGACCTACATTCATTGTTTTGCTATAAATTTCACCTGCAATAAAAAAAAGGGGCATGGTTAGGGAAATTTTTGAAATACTGAACATATTTTGCCCAGACAAGGGGGGAGGGGGGGAGAGAGAGAGAGAGAGAGAGAGAGAGATATTCTTCATAAGGTGCCCATATAAGGAAACTATTTATACCACCGTAGGAGGGTCAACTACTAGCTCGAGATGAGGTTTTGGTGGTGGCCTAGAGTTTGGGGAGCAGTTTTACATGCGCAGTCAGAGGTACGAACAGCACAGTACACATCAGTGAAGATCTGATGTGATTTGGAGTGAGGAAAGGTACTCAAAGAGGAGATTTGTACATTGTATTCTTGACCTAGTTTGATGCACTCTCTACCTAGCTGCTATCAAGCTACTTCAAAAGTATATTCTACAAATCTCCTCTTTGTGAACCTTTCCTCACTCCAAATCACATCAAATCTTCACTGATGTGTCTGTGCTGTTTTTAACCTCTGACTGCACATGTAAAACGGTCCCCCAAAGCCTCACCTCGAGTTACTAGTTGACCCTCCTACGGTGGTATAAATAGTTGACTAATATGTATGCCACCCTAGAAGGGCTCTTTCTCTCTCTCTCTCTCTTCTCTCTCTCTCTCTTGCATAATAACAGAAAAAAAAGATATAGTTATTTCTGGCGTGATAATGTATGCTATCACCTGCAATGTTTAATACCCCTCATAAACTTCTCCCTCGTGTTTAAATTTGTATAGACATCTTGTGATGCATTTTTTTATTGCAGGCGTTATGGCATTATCGTGGGTATTAGGGCCCTAACGCCTGCAATAATGCCCTAATGCGATTTGAAGAATGACCATGTTAGCTTTTAGTATCCAGAAATGTTCACATCATGTTCCTTTAGTGGCCAAAACATGTCCATCAATGTCCAACTTGATTTTTTAGAGAAACTAAAATCAAAAAAATCCACAAATCTCCTACTGGCACTGATGCTCGCTGTTTAAAGTCAATAACATTTTCAATTAAAATAACATCTGAGTAAAGGTCTCTAGGTCTTACTCTGGTGACTCTAACTTGATTTTACTTGTTTTAAACTTTTAAGGGTTTTTTGTCCCCCAAATTTTCCTGGCACAAACGGGTCACCCTCTGCCTCAAAAGTGAACTTTTGGGATGCTGCAGGGGCATCTTCCATGTCCTTGGTTATTGTCCTCATTCATTTCTATTTATTTTGACTATTTTCCCCTTTATTTTTTTATTTGTTCATGATCCCTATGATGGTCTGTGGATGCCCACTGATAGGGATGTGCAGAGCAAAAGTTTATGTTCATAAGTCCATAAGTCGAAAGGGGGGGTCAATTTCGGTCAATATGGACATATGGAGAATTCCATAAGTTGAGTCTATGTCCATACGTGCAAATAAAAATTTAAACCCCTCACCCTCCTTAATCCCCCCCCCCCCCCCCAAGACTTACCAAAACTCCCTGGTGGTACAGCAGGGAGTCAGGACGCCATTTCTGAACTCCTTTGCGAGGAGCACGTGACGTCGGCGTCACGTCGGAGTGACGCGGAGTCACATGATTCCCCGCGCGATCGCTCCGGGACCCTCGTTGCACCCAAAAGGAACTTTTGGCCAGCTTGGGGGGGTCAGGAGGCCTCCCCAAGCTGTATATTTGTATAGACATCACAAGATGTCTATACAAATTGGGGGTCAGGAGGCCCCCCAAGCTGGCAAAAAGTTCCTTTTGGGTGCAACGAGGGTCTCGGAGCGATCGCGCGGGGAATCACGTGACGCCGCGTCACTCCGACGTGACGCCGACGTCACGTGCTCCTCGCAAAGGAGTTCAGAAATGGCGTCCTGACTCCCTGCTGTACCACCAGGGAGTTTTGGTAAGTCTTGGGGGGGGGGATTAAGAAGGGTGAGGGGTTTAAATTTTTATTTAGGATCAACAATCGCGATTTCCAACTTATTCAACATAGCTATGTTGAATAAGTTGGAAATCCGATCGTTTTCGCCTCATCACTTTTTTAAGTTAAAAAAAAAATAAGTTGTGTTTTACATTTAAGTTCAAAACGAATACACACCCCTACCCACTGATATCATTGTTAATAGAAGCTGGATCGTGGCCTGCTCTGTTTCACCACAGTTGGGTCTTCCCATGGCCCCCAGATGCATTATTGTGCATCCTACAGCCTTCCTGCAGTGGTCCTTGATTTGTTTCTCACCACTGAGGCCAGATTAGCAGCTGATGGACCGACAGTGATGGCAGCACTTCACTCAGCTGTTTATTCCAGCCCACTCCCTCACTCCAATCGCGCCCCTCTCTGCCTTCAGCACACCATGAGGAGCCTTCTCCACTCATGCGGTCCAACTCACATGCAGCTTCCTTACCTTTCCAACAGTTCCAGTCCATTCCAGGACCCCAGGCAGACCTCTGTGAAACAGCACTACCTCCCAACCTAATTTCCCCTCTGAGCTCCCACCACTTCTATGGCCTACTCCACTGGCCATTGTGGCTGCCTCCACCCAGCTGCCCTGCCTCTCCTTGGTGCTGTGGGGAGTATTGGCTCATCCCCTGCAGCATCCAGCAGCAGCAGCCTCATCCCAATCTTGGCCCTTACCTACAACGGACCCACACCTCCTGGGCCCTATAATGGGCCCACCACACCTGGTCAACTGTCCCACTTCCTGTCAGGCACAGACCATCACCACTGCCATCACTGATTCTGGCTTCAGGAGCATCCATCCATGTAATCAAATTTGTATTATTTTATTTAAGTACCCCCTATTTACATTTGTTAATTTTCGGTGCATAACTCCTTTGAAATTTACTCAATATTTTATATGCATATAGACAAATTTTCATAACCTCATTATGATTTAAAATCCACAGAGTATTTTAGGCATCTGTATTTATATGTCATTTATAGGGATGTGCAGAGCAAAATTTTATGTTCATATTTTTTATGTCCGAAAGGGGGTCCCACTTGCGGCCAATATGGACATAAAAAAAATCCAATGAGTTGGGTATATGTACATATGTGCAAAAAAAAAATTTAAACCCCCTCACCCTCCTTAATCCCCCCCCCAGACTTACCACAACTCCCTGGTGATCGAGCGAGGAGTGAGGACGTCATTTCTGCAATCCTTGGCGAGAAGCATGTGACGTCGGTGGAACGTCGAGTGACGCGGCGTCACGTGATTCCCGGCTCGTTCGCGCCGGACGGCTCGTTCGGCCCAAAAAGAACTTTTGGCCAGCTTGGGGGGGCCTCCTGACCCCCCCAAGCTGGCCAAAAGTTCTTTTTGGGCCGAACGAGCCGTCCGGCGCGAACGAGCCGGGAATCACGTGACGTCGCGTCACTCAGACGCGACGTCACGTGATTCCCGGCAAGTTCGCGCCGGACGGCTCGTTCGGCCCAAAAAGAACTTTTGGCCAGCTTGGGGGGGCCTCCTGACCCCCTCAAGCTGGCCAAAAGTTCTTTTTGGGCCGAACGAGCCGTCCGGCGCGAACTTGCCGGGAATCACGTGACGTTGCGTCTGAGTGACGCGACGTCACGTGATTCCCGGCTCGTTCGCGCCGGACGGCTCGTTCGGCCCAAAAGAACTTTTGGCCAGCTTGGGGGGGCCTCCTGACCCCCCCAAGCTGGCCAAAAGTTATTTTTGGGCCGAACGAGCCGTCCGGCGCGAACGAGCCGGGAATCACGTGACGCCGACGTCACGTGATTCCCGGCAAGTTCGCGCCGGACGGCTCGTTCGGCCCAAAAAGAACTTTTGGCCAGCTTGGGGGGGCCTCCTGACCCCCTCAAGCTGGCCAAAAGTTCTTTTTGGGCCGAACGAGCCGTCCGGCGCGAACTTGCCGGGAATCACGTGACGTCGCGTCTGAGTGACGCAACGTCACGTGATTCCCGGCGAGTTCGCGCCGGACGGCTCGTTCGGCCCAAAAAGAACTTTTGGCCAGCTTGGGGGGGCCTCCTGACCCCCTCAAGCTGGCCAAAAGTTCTTTTTGGGCCGAACGAGCCGTCCGGCGCGAACTTGCCGGGAATCACGTGACGTCGCGTCTGAGTGACGCGGCGCCACGTGATTCCCGGCGAGTTCGCGCCGGACGGCTCGTTCGGCCCAAAAAGAACTTTTGGCCAGCTTGGGGGGTCAGGAGGCCCCCCCAAGCTGGCCAAAAGTTCTTTTTGGGCCGAATGAGCCGTCCGGCGCGAACGAGCCGGGAATCACGTGACGCCGGCGTCACTCGACGTGCCGCCGACGTCACATGCTTCTCGCCAAGGATTGCAGAAATGGCGTCCTCACTCCTCACTCCATCACCAGGGAGTTGTGGTAAGTCGGGGGGGGGGGATTAAGGAGGGTGAGGGGGTTTATATTTTTATTTTGGCTCAACAATCGCGATTTCCCACATATCGAACATATCTATGTTCGATATGTGGGAAATCCGATCGTTTATGTCGAATCAATTTTTTAAGTAAAAAAAAAATATGAGTTGCGTTTTACTAATGCGGTCAATCCGAATGCACACCCCTAGTCATTTATCAGGAATACTGAAACTTTAGGCTATTATACATAGTTCATAGAGTTATAGGGGACACAGCAAACCGAAAACATAGAAAGTTTCAAAGGAACTTTGAAGAAGGAAAATCAATGACAGCCTGAGTTCCCTTCTTAGGTTCTTATTTGTGTACAATCACTAGCTGTATTTAAATACTTTATTGCTTCTTAAGTCCTGAGAGAAGTATTTACTATAATTTCACTAATAATAATTGATTGTCTTGATTTACTCTTTTATCTGGCCATGCTTTATCAATTCACAAAGAAATGTAGAATATGACTATCATTAAAAATGGTAGCCATAAAAATGTTTTAAGAACCTATCCAGTCAAAAGCAAAGATAAATGAATTCAAGGTTAAAAAAAAGGAGGGGGGGGGGGAAGAGGAAGCACATTTTTCTCATCTTATTTGAGAATGTTTTTTCTACTAATGTACAGTATTTTTCTACAAATCACAGCCTAATATTTTACCTTTCACATGTTCCTTAAAGTGGCTAAACAGTAGCAATTGAATATGGGGTCTATTTACTAAGCCATGATATTTTATCAAAGGAGAGGCAAAATATCATGGGGGTATTCCCCCCCCTCCCCCAGCCCCTATGCACTGTTATTAATATTGTTCTGCTGTAAAGCAATCCTGCTGCTATGTTATAATATAAACCGATGTGATGTCGCCAACAAATGTCGGTATAACAAAAATGTTAAAATAAATAAATTAATATTTCCTCCCCACACTATATTTTTCTCACAGAAAAATTCTGCAAGAAGAAATATCACGGGGAAATTGTGAAAAACCTGTGTTGGAAGCCCCCTTCTCACAGAGCTGCTATTATCTTAAAGAGCCTGCAGTGCTCCAAATTTATTTCCCGCCAAAGGTCAAACATCCCCCCCCACCCACAAACTCTAGAAGTGGCACAGCAAGCTGAAAAATTTTTTAAATTTAAAAAATAATTGCGCAGTGATGCCCTGCCCCCTTCCCACATCCCATCTCCTTTGAATAAAATATAACCCCCCATGATGGGTCAAAGGTCAGTCAGCACCATTTTGGAAAATGGTGTTCACTGACCTGGGGGTCTATAAAGCATTCCCAAGAACTCAAAACTTGGATATTTAAGCAAGCTTACATAAGAACATAAGAAATTGCCATGCTAGGTCAGACCAAGGGTCCATCAAGCCCATCATCCTGTTTCCAACAGAGGCCAAACCAGGCCACAAGAACCTGGCAATTACCCAAACACTAAGAATATCCCATGCCACTGATGCAATTAATAGCAGTGGCTATTCCCTAAGTAAATTTGATTAATAGCCGTTAATGGACTTCTCCTCCAAGAACTTATCCAAACCTTCTTTGAACCCAGCTACACTAACTGCACTAACCACATCCTCTGGCAACAAATTCTAGAGCTTTATTGTGCATTGAGTGAAAAAGAATTGTCTCCAATTCGTATTAAATGTGCTACTTGCTAATTTCATGGAATGCCCCCTAGTCCTTCTATTATTCGAAAGTGTAAATAACCGATTCACATCTACTCATTCAAGACCTCTCATGATCTTAAAGACCTCTATCATATCCCCCCTCAGCCGCCTCTTCTCCAAGCTCAACAGCCCTAACCTCTTCAGCCTTTCCTCATAGGGGAGCTGTTCCATCCCCTTAATCATTTTGGTTGCCCTTCTGTACCTTCTCCATCACAACTATATCTTTTTTGAGATGCGACGACCAGAATTGTACACAGTATTCCAGGTGTGGTTTCACCATGGAGCGATATAGAGGCATTATGATGTTTTCAGTTTTATTAACCATTCCCTTCCTAATAATTCCTAACATTCTGTTTGCTTTTTTGACTGCTGCAGCATACTGAGCCGATGATTTTAAAGTATTATCCACTATGATGCCTAGATCTTTTTCCTGGGTGGTAGCTCCTAATATGGAACCTTATTACTCTTTCAGATAGTAGAAGGACTAGGGGACACTCCATGAAGTTAGCATGGGGCACATTTAAAACTAATCGGAGAAAGTTCTTTTTTACTCAACGCACAATTAAACTCTGGAATTTGTTGCCAGAGAATGTGGTTCGTGCAGGTAGTATAGCTGTGTTTAAAAAAGGATTGGATAAGTTCTTGGAGGAGAAGTCCATTACCTGCTATTAGGTTCACTTAGAGAATAGCCACTGCCATTAGCAATGGTTACATGGAATAGACTTAGTTTTTGGGTACTTGCCAGGTTCTTATGGCCTGGATTGGCCACTGTTGGAAACAGGATGCTGGGCTTGATGGACCCTTGGTCTGACCCAGTATGGCATTTTCTTATGTTCTTAACCTAACATCGTGTAACTACAGCAAGGGATATTTTTCCCTATATGCAATACTTTGCACTTGTCCACATTAAATTTCATCTGCCATTTGGATGCCCAATCTTCCAGTCTTGCAAGGTCCTCCTGTAATGTATCACAATACGCTTGTGATTTAACTACTCTGAATAATTTTGTATCATCCGCAAATTTGATAACCTCACTCATCGTATTCCTTTCCAGATCATTTATATATATATTGAAAAGCACCGGTCCAAGTACAGATCCCTGAGGCACTCCACTGTTTACCCTTTTCCACTGAGAAAATTGACCATTTAATCCTACTCTCTGTTTCCTGTCTTTTAACCAGTTTGTAATCCACGAAAGGACATCGCCTCCTATCCCATGACTTTTTAGTTTTCATAGAAGCCTCTCATGAGGGACTTTGTCAAATGCCTTCTGAAAATCCAAATACAATACATCTACCGGTTCACCTTTATCCACATGTTTATTAACCCCTTCAAAAAATTGAAGGAGATTTGTTAGGCAAGACTTCCCTTGGGTAAATCCATGTTGACTGTGTTCCATTAAACCATGTCTTTCTATAAACTCTACGATTTTGATCTTGAGAATAGTTTCCACTATTTTTCCTGGCACTGAAGTCAGGCTCACTGGTCTATAGTTACCCGGATCGCCCCTGGAGCCTTTTTTAAATATTGGGGTTACATTGGCCACCCTCCAGTCTTCAGGTACAATGGATGATTTTAATGATAGGTTACAAATTTTAACTAATAGATCAGACATTTCATTTTTTAGTTCCTTCAGTACCCTAGGATGCATACCATCTGGTCCAGGTGATTTGGTACTCTTTAGTTTGTCAATCTGGCCTACTACATCTTCCAGGTTCACAGTGATTTCATTCAGTTTGTCTGACTCATCACCCCTGAAAACCATCTCCGGAACTGGTATCTCCCCAACATCCTCATTAGTAAACATGGAAGCAAAGAATTAATTTAGTCTTTCTGCAATGGCCTTATCTTCCCTAAGAGCCCCTTTAACCCCTCTGTCATCTAATGGTCCAACCGACTCCCTCACAGATTTCTTGTTTCGGATATATTTTAAAATTTTTTATTATGAGTTTTTGCCTCTATGGCCAACTTCAATTCAAATTCTCTCTTCACCTGTCTTATCAATGTTTTACACTTAACTTGACGATGCTTATGTTTTATCCTATTTTCTTCAGATGGATCCTTCTTCCAATTTTTGAAGGATGTTTTTTTTGGATAAAATAGCCTCTTTCACCTCACCTTTTAACCATGACAGTAATTGTTTTGCCTTCCTTCCACCTTTCTTAATGTGTGGAATACATATGGACTGCACCTCTAGGATTGTATTTTTAAACAATGTCCATGCCTGTTGAACACTTTTAACCTTTGTAGCTGCACCTTTCAGTTTTTTTCTAATTATTTTCCTCATTTTAACAAAGTTTCCCTTTTGAAAGTTTAGTGATAGAGCTGCAGATTTACTTTTTGTCCCCCTTCCAGTTATTAGTTTAAATTTGATCATGTTATGATCACTGTTGCCAAGTGGCCCCACCACCATTACCTCTCTCACCAAATCCTGTGTTCCACTAAGAATTAAATCTAAAATAGTTTCCTCTCTTATTGGTTCCTGAGCCAATTGTTCCATAAAGCAGTCATTTATTACATCCAGGAACTTTATGTCTCTAGCAAGTCCTGATCTTACATTTACCCAGTCAATATTGGGGTAATTGAAATCGCCCATTATTATTGCACTGCCAAATTGGTTAGCTTCCCTGATTTCTCTGAGCATTTCATCATCTGTCTGACCATTTTGTCCAGGTGGACGGTAGTATACTCCTATCATTATACTCTTACCCCACACACATGGGATTTCTACCCATATAGATTCTACTGAGCATTTAGTCTCTTGTATGATCTTTATCCTGTTGGACTCTATACCCTCCCGGACATAAAGTGCCATACCCCCACCAAGTTGATCCTCCCTATCATTGCAATATAATTTGTACCCTGAAATAGCACTGTCCAATTGGTTATTCTCCTTCCACCAAGTCTCTGTGATGCCAATTATGTCTATCCCATCATTTGCTGCTATACCGCTATATCGCTAAGAAAAAATGCTATACCGCTATATCGCTAAGAAAAAATGAACAAAGCTGGAGAAAAAACCCAACCACTTCGACACATGCCATCTACAAATCCCTCCTCAACACTTACAGGAATACTATCCTTAGAACAAAGAGAGAATTCTACGCAAAAAAAATACACAACTTCATTTTCGACTCAAAGGCTCTTTTCTCATATGTCTCCTCTCTAACCAAACCATCTCCTCCCACCATCCCAGACCACCAAGCTCTCAACAAAGCAAACGAACTCGCCGACTACTTTAAGACAAAAATCACCAACCTTACACATTCAATCACAACCAACAGCTCCACCCAAACATACCACCTAACAGCCCTGCCGCAACAAAACACATGCCTGGACTCATTCGAGCTCACTTCTTCACTGGAGATAGAAAATACACTCAAGAAACTCAAACCATCCTCCCATCCATCAGACCCATTACCAACTAATCTCCTCATAGCCATACCAAACACCATCTCAAAACCAATTGCAGAAATTATTAACTCATCCCTTTCTCAAGGTCTAGTTCCCAACCAGTTAAAATTGGCAATCCTCAAACCACTACTAAAAAAACCAAACGCCTCTCCATCGGACCCAGCTAACTTTCGACCTATCGCTAACTTACCACTCATTGCCAAACTGATGGAGAAAATTGTCAACAAGCAACTGTCAGAATACCTGGAAGATCATAATATTCTATCCCCGGCTCAATATGGTTTCCGAAAATGCCTAAACACCGAATCTCTATTACTATCTCTCACTGACACCATCCTCATTAACCTGGAGAAAAAACAATCGTACCTGCTTGTTCTTCTTGATCTTTCTGCTGCGTTTGACACGGTAAAACACACGATACTTATAGACCAACTTGCCAATATAGGGATCAAAGGCACAGCTCTAAGATGGTTCCAGTCCTTCTTAAGCAACAGATTCTACAAAGTTAGAATAAACAACAAAGAATCGCATCCAGTCCTCACAGATCTAGGAGTCCCACAAGGTTCCTCACTTTCACCCACCCTCTTCAATATCTACCTCCTCCCTCTCTGCCACCTACTCTCAAACCTCAAGCTTACACACTATCTCTATGCAGACGACATACAAATCCTTCTCCCGATCTCAGAATCCCTTGAAAAAACCATCACATACTGGAACGAATGCCTACAGCCGATTAAAAACATTCTCTCAAACCTCAACCTAATATTGAATGACAATAAAACCGAAATGCTCATTGTCTCCCAGGATCCCCTTACAATCTCATCAAACCTCTCTCATAACTCAAATAGCAAGTTCTCACCCGACGTCAGAGACCTTGGAGCCTGGCTAGACAACCATCTAAACCTAAAAAAGTTCGTAAACACTACCACTAAGGACTGCTTTTACAAACTGCAAGTCCTTAAAAAACTTAAACCCCTCCTCTACTTCTCGGACTTCAGGCTCGTACTGCAATCCATCATACTATCAAAGCTCGACTATTGCAACTCCCTTCTGCTAGGTCTACCCTTCAACACCATCAAACCATTACAGATGGTACAGAATTCCGCTGCTAGAATCCTCACAAGTTCTAACAAAAAAGACCATATCACCCCAATCCTTCGTAACTTACATTGGCTTCCCATCAAATATAGGATACTCGATAAGATACTCACAATAGTACACAAAGCAATATACAATCTGGCTCCTATCATGCTAAGCACTCAACTTCAACCGCATACATCTTCCAGACCAATTAGAAGCGCATACAAAGGAACACTGCATGTCCCACAAGTAAAATCAGCATTGAGCAAACGAGCATTATCTTCAGCTGGACCCCACCAGTGGAACGCTCTCCCCCCAGATCTAAGACTAGAACCCAGTCATCAAGAGTTCAAAAAAAGACTGAAGACCTGGCTTTTCCAACAAGCCTTCCCAGATTCTCAATGATACTTAGACAAGAGGACTTCCTAAATAATAGTATCCCTAAATTATCGACATCTCACCAATTCCTACTATCAGGACTCCACAACTGCTCAATCAATTTTTGAATCCATAAGTTCACTATATTACTCTTATTGTATCTATATGGTAGATTTGACAGGTCATCTCTACTACGTTAAATAGTTAAATTGTATGTACATATTATATTATATTATATTTATTATTACTATGTTAAATTGACATCCGGTTTTATTGTTCCTTATGTTCTACAGTTCTATGTAAAGCCCCCATCCGCTGTTGGGCAGTTCATCGTTTTATGTAAACCGGAGTGATTTGTAATTCCCACAAGAACTTCAGTATATAAAAATTAAAAATAAATATAAATAAATAAATAAATATACACTCTAACTCTCCCATCTTATTTCTTAGACTTCTGGCATTAGAACATAAGAACAAAAGAAATTGCCTTACTGGTTCAGACCGAGGGTCCATCAAGCCCAGCATCCTGTTTCCAGCAGTGGCCAATCCAGGCTACAAGTACCTGGCAAGGTATTTGTAAGTGGTCTTTGTTCTAAAGCATATGGGGATAGACTTAAAGATCTAAACATGTATATGCTAGAGGAAAGGTGAGATAGGGGAGATCTATGATAGAGAAATTCAAATATCTCAAAGATGTACATGCACAGCAGGAGAGTCTTTTTCAAAGAAAAGTAGGCTCTAGAAAAAGGGGTCACAAGATGAGGATGAAAGGGGGTAGTCCCAAGAATAACATTAAGAAATATTTCTTTACAGAGAAGGTGGTGGATGCATTGGCATACAGACATTTCAAAGTGTGTTTTTTGTTTGTATTAACAACCTGCTTTTCAGCTGTTAGGGATAAATCGGAAATCATTAGTTTCGGTGATTTTTTACATATAGGCACATGGGCTATGTTTGCTTTTAATGGAACCTCTCTGTTGGGATGCCCTAACTTTCCTGTTTCATTAGTATCCTTCAAGGATACATTTCTCCGAACCATGTACTGCTGAGTGACTGTCGGCTTTCCCCTTTGTTCTAGTTAAAAGCTGCTCTATCTCCTTTTTGAAAGTTAGTGCCAGCAGCCTGGTTCCACTTTGGTTAAGGTGGAGCCCATCCTTTCAGAAAAGTCTCCCCCTTCCCCAAAAGGTTCCCCAGTTCCTTACATAAATGAATCCCTCTTCCCTGCACCATCATCTCATCCATGCATTGAAACTCTGGAGCTCTGCCTGCCTCTGGGGACCTGCATGTGGAACAGGAAGCATTTCAGAGAATGCTACCCTAGAGGTTCTGGATTTCAGCTTCCTACCTAAAATCCTAAATTTGGCTTCCAGAACCTCTCTCCCACATTTTCCTATGTCGTTGGTGCCCACATGTACCATGACAGCCTGCTCCTCACCACCACTGTCTATAATCCTATCTAGATGACGTGTAAGGTCTGGCACCTAACCCCTGCCTATATTAATCTCTCCTTTCCTCCCCCCGTAAGGGGTAATTGTGCAATTTCCCTAACACATCCTTCCCAAGTTTTGAACATTATGTTGAATGTTCAAATTTCTTCTTTTGTTTTGTTACTTGCCTTCACCGTACCAGCCTTCATTCTCCTATTCTCCCGCCATTCCCCCGTTCCACTTGCATATTACTCCCAGTTCCTCTCACCCGTTTTTTCTTTTTTTCGCTTACATTGTTACCCTTGTTCCATGTAAACCGGCACAATGTCCCTGATGAATGTCGGTAGAGATAGACCTTTAAACAAGCTAAATAAATAAATATATATATAAGGGAGGAGGAATAGACTGGTGGTTAGAGAAGTGTTCATGTTCTGCTGTCACTCCTTGTGACATTGGGCAGGTCATTTTACCCTCCATTGCCTCAGGTTCAAAACTTAGATTGAAAGCCCTCTGGGGATAGAGAAATTCCTACAGTACCTGAATGTAAACCGATGTGATATCTCTGATCAAAAGTCAGTATATAAAAATAATAAATAATAATAATAATAATTCCCAGCTGCCACTAGACAGACATTTATTTTACAGGAATTAGGAATCCCGGGGGGTGCGGGCTACTAGACTAGCAAAGAAATATTGTTGCCTAAGGAGGGCTGGAAGTGGAGTAAGAGGCCATGAGACACCAGGGATTTGATTCTATACAATAGGGAGACCTGGGGAGGGAAGGGAGGACAATTGGTTGCTTTGGAGGGTAAGTTCTTGGGGGGGAGGCTATATTTTATTCAAAGGGGATGAATTTTGAGGGGTGGAGCTTTGAGACATAATTATTTTTTAACTTTTTGGCCTGCTGGGCCACTTCTAGTATGCATGCAAATTGTATGCAAAACAGCTCATGTGAATAGCAGTGTGTTTTGGTCCAAAATAAAGAGCGATATCATATTGTGATATCACCATGTTATAGTCATATCATGCAATATTCAGCATTTATTTATATGATATATAATGCATTTATACATTATTCTCATATTGCAGCTTTGTAAATGACCCCCTATCTTTGGGGTATAGGTACTGGAACTGCATCACATTGACTGACAAGCTCCTTGACAGTTCCTAATGCATACTTTATTGATGTTATGTATTCTTTGATTAATTTTATGATGTATGTTTGTTTCAAATCCACTTTGTATATTATGTTTGCATAAGCGGTATGTAAAATATTTGAAATAAATAAATATTAAACAGATTTAGAGCTTGTTTCACTCAAATTTAGAACTTAGAATCAAATATCACATTCTATAGTAAACAAAAATGGGACTGAAAGTTTATTGACATCTAGAGAAGATGGAATGGTCTTTACACCACCCCTGCTTAGAAGAATACAATATATTATTGGCTTCATTATGATATGTATTACCCTTATTATCCCTCTCGTGATATTCAGAATCACTCTTCTGAGATCACCAACATCTGAAATTAGAAAGATGAAGGACCCTGAGCATGCTCCTGCTACCATGTCAGCTTGAACTACAGACAAGAAACCAAATACCTTTGCCCATATTTCAGTCACTGCCTCATTTTAATATGCACTAAATCTCTTCCTTGTTTCTACTATCTAGGAAGTAATGGAGAGAAATGAAATGTAAAAGAAAAACAGAAATCTATCATTCCTGATAGAAATGAACTATCATAATCAGAAGGAAGTTAAAACAGAGTACTTTACAAGGATTAGTGTAGATTTTCATACATGCAAAAAAATAAAATACAGTATTTCATCCCCTTTGTACGCTCTGTCTTGCTTTTATTGCCTTATCAGTAGTATTGCACTTCAAGGACGAACAATCTCTTTACAAGTAACACATAGTTGTTTTTTAACTATTCCTGTTTTAATAACTCTTTTATTGAACAAATCAATGGAAAAAAATATAACTTCAGACAAAGAGGAAAGAAACGAGATATAATATAAAGTATCTTACACATTACAATATTAAATAATCATTCTTAAATCATTATTCATTCTGCACTGACCTTGTCCAGCGACTCATGTTTGAGGCTTTTTTTCTCCTCACTAGACATACCAGTTTTCATGCCATTCATCCTGATTCTGTAATTACATATACATCTACAGCTCAACATTGATAAAAAAAAATTATCTGGTCTCTCTTCAAATTGTATACATCTTTTGCCTTTTACATTGACAAATAAGCTATCTATAAGCCAATTATATTTAGGAAGCAAAGTATCAAATGTTGCCTTTACTTTCCAAGATACATTTTTAATAGTGTCCCCAAACTCTTATGAATTTAACAAATTCCACTTCCACACATAAACAAGCTGATATCCTTTCCATAAGCATTATACCTTTCTACAAAGCCAAATCAGGGGACCTTCTGAAACCTATTTCTTCAAAATACACATCTACCAGCAAAGAACGCTAGAGCAAAAATTGCCTGATACATTTATTGCTTGCCATTAAAGCTGGCCTAATTCCTAACAATGCTCTAATACCATCAATTAAGAGATTGATCGTAACAAGAACATACACATTCAAAAAGATACTGACAAATTCTAAAATTTTTGTACAATAGAAAAATAAATGAAAAGGAACTTTGAGATAAGTTACACTTAAGACATTTATCGGATTAAGTAAAGCCTACATATCAAGGAATTTGATGTGCTTGATGGAATAAAGCTAGGTCATCTAGAGAACCACTTCCCAGACCATCTGACTAGAACTTAGCATTAGATTTTAGGAATGGCTCATCGGAATTGCCCAAGTTAAACTTATACCACAGTGAAATTACATTTTGTGTCTTGTCAAACATTTTTTTAAATTGTGTTTCAAAGTAAAGATCTACCAAAAGCTTCCATGTCCACTCCACCCTTCCTAAGAAAGGATGCCTTGCTAGCTTAGAATAGAAGCCAAGATTCAAATCCTGATTCTCCCACCAAGTCTATTTGTGGTCTTTAATAAGTCAATGCATCCGCCATTGCTCCAGGGGAAAACTTAGATAATAAGCCCTCTGGAGATGGGAACTACCAACCAGCTTGCCTTAAGCTTGGATTTGGAAAGCTGAGTAATTAAATGTAAAATACAAATCTATTAAAAGGATAAGGAGATGGGGAAAAGAATACTCATTTGCCTCACACAACAAAGTCATTCTTACCTTTTAAAAGTTCATGACCTGGATGTTAGAAAAAATTACAAACTGGACAACTATAATGCTGTGAAGGAGATGTCTGGGTGCATATTAATAATACTATAGAGTTCAACAAACAAACAAGGGCAGCTATAATTTCTTCAGCTCTATTTTATAGATGAGAAGGGCAATTTTCTACTCACAGGACTGCAAATTCATTTCCAAAGGTAACCTCATCATTAAGTTTTCTTTTGAAAATGTGGCTTGTATGCACAATGCACATATGTTTGTTCCCACATACTTTGCACCTGCATGGAAGCAGATTCAAAATAAGCACATGAAAGTGTGCCTCAAGATTTGAAAAAAAAAAAAAATCTCTGCATGGAATTTTATTCTACTGGCCTAATGCAGCCCATTCTTTTACCCCACATATAAAAAGAAATTTTAGTTTCCCGCCCTTTAAGAAGTCATTAAACTATTTTTAGATATTGTAAAGGCCCTCAAAGCACATGGACAATCTTGATTTCTGTTCCAGTGGCTATCATCTAAATGGACTCATACACAGTTGAAAGAAGAAAAAAAGATTTTGATTCCGAAGCCTGGTTCCATTCCTTAGCCCATGTAAGGCTGAAAATGCCATAGAGGGAGCATTCGCAGAACTCAAGGAATCTCAACCAGGACATTTAATGGCCACACTCAGGGTGAAAGTTCTAGACAATGCCATGGTCTTTGGCTCTCATCGAGGATATCTACTTCAATGGTTGGGTTTGATGGGGGCAGAAAGTATTAAAAAAAATGAAAAACTCCAGGTGAATAAAATCTCATAGTGCTGGAGCCCTGAGGAGGCCAGTTCTGTTTGAGCTGGAAGTCTCTATTAGCAAAAGAAAATAAATTAACAGGTCAAAATAAACGAAATAAGACCTCATTCTTTTTTTATCTGACTCATGTTGTTTGGTGGTTACTTTACTTCCATTTGAGTTAGTCCTCCATAACCAGCCACAGTATTTAAGCCATTGACAAACATATTCTCCAGGTATTGGGGCAGCGAGAGCTTAGTATTTGCCACAGTCTCTCCAAATATTTGCCCAGTTCTCAGCTTCTTAAACCCCATTTCACAACACATACACTGCTTTTGTAGTCCCTTGATTTGAGATTTGTGGCTATAGCATGCAGGTGCTATAGAGCTCTAATCCACCAATTTTAGAGTCCCACCAAGGGATCCTTCCAGTGTAGAAGACTTGAAAACTCAGGGTCATAATAATTAATATATTCTTCTCTGCAGCTGGTTCATTGCATAATCTTTAGCATCAAAGATCCTGGAAACTTTTAACTCTTAAAGTCTGATGTACGAAACTGTGAAGGGCTTTGCAAACACATGTATGTGTTTACTAAAATGGAAATCACATTTGCAAATTTTAACATGTGTAACTTTGTATTTGCAAAGCCTATCACGGTTTTGCCCTGGTCCTGCCTGCTATCACTGCTCTTCACCTGCAAAAACCTTCAGTGAGCCTCACCAACAGCCTTGATAAGCTCCCCCTTGCTGCTCTTGCCACGTTCAAATCTGAGCCCTATGTAACCCAGTCTTTCCAAAATCACCTCGCCTCTTCATGGAGTCACGTTTGGCTCTCTGGCCTAACTATTCTTGCTTGTACCTTGCCTTGAGGCCTTCAGGCTGCTCTTGTCTTGAGCTTGCCTTGCGGTCTATCAAGATCATTCCTTGCTCCTTGCTTTGTAGCCTTTTCTAGTCCTTGCCTTGCTTGTGGCTTCCGGGCCTACTCTAGTCTTGTATCCTGCCTTGTGGCCTACTGGCTTCTCTGTAACTAGTGGCCTTCAGCTTGGCTGCCTTCAAGCTTTTATGTTCTCTGTTCTGCGTTGTCTTACCTAATCATTCTCCAGTCCTGTCCTGTCTACTGTTTATAGTCCTGTTTTTGTTTGTTCTTGTCGTGCCCTACTCAGTCCAGCCTGCCTTGCCTTGTATCAGTATCCTATCCCTGCCTTCCCTTACCCCAGCCACAGTTCATGCCCAGTATCCCTGTCCTGTCTCTGTCTGTACAAAGCCTCAGTCCTTGTTCTGCATCCAGCTGCAGTATCCAGTCTAACCCTGCTTCAGTCTGTCTCTGTCCACAGTGCCAACCTTGCCCCATCCAGCGTAAGAACATAAGGACATAAGAAAATGCCATACTGGGTCAGACCAAGGGTCCATCAAACCCAGCATCCTGTTTCCAACAGTGGCCAATAGAGGCCATAAGAACCTGGCAAGTACCCCAAAACTAAGTCTATTCCATGCTACCATTGCTAATGGCAGTGGCTATTCTCTAAGTGAACTTAATAGCAGGTAATAGACTTCTCCTCCAAGAACTTATCCAATCCTTTTTTAAACACAGCTATACTAACTGCACTAACCACATTCTCTGGCAACAAATTCCAGAGTTTAATTGTGCATTGAGTAAAAAAGAACGTTCTCTGATTAGTTTTAAATGTGCCCCATGCTAACTTCATGAAGTGCCCCCTAGTCCTTCTATTATCCAAAAGAGTAAATAACGGATTCACATCTACCCATTCTAGACCTCTCATAATTTTAAAGATATCTATCATATCCCCCCTCAGCCATCTCTTCTCCAAGCTGAAAAGTCCTAACCTCTTTAGTCTTTCCTCATAGGGGAGCTGTTCCATTCCCCTTATCATTTTGGTAGCCCTTCTCTGTACCTTCTCCATCGCAATTATATCTTTTTTGAGATGCGGTGACCAGAATTGTACACAGTATTCAAGGTGCGGTCTCACCATGAAGCAATACAGAGGCATTATGACATTTTCCGTTTTATTCACCATTCTCTTTCTAATAATTCCCAACATTCTGTTTGCTTTGACTGCCGCAGCACACTGAACCGATGATTTCAATGTGTTATCCACTATGACGCCTAGATCTCTTTCTTGGGTTGTAGCACCTAATATGGAACCCAACATTGTGTAATTATAGCATGGGTTATTTTTCCCTATATGCATCACCTTGCACTTATCCACATTAAATTTCATCTGCCATTTGGATGCCCAATTTTCTAGTCTCACAAGGTCTTCCTGCAATTTATCACAATCTGCTTGTGATTTAACTACTCTGAACAATTTTGTGTCATCTGCAAATTTGATTATCTCACTCGTCGTATTTCTTTCCAGATCATTTATAAATATATTGAAAAGTAAGGGTCCCTGAGGCACTCCACTGTCCACTCCCTTCCACTGAGAAAATTGACCATTTAATCCTACTCTCTGTTTCCTGTCTTTTAGCCAGTTTGCAATCCACGAAACGACATCGCCACCTATCCCATGACTTTTTACTTTTCCTAGAAGCCTCTCTTGAGGAACTTTGTCAAACACCTTCTGAAAATCCAAGACTACATCTACCAGTTCACCTTTATCTACATGTTTATTAACTCCTTCAAAAAAGTGAAGCAGATTTGTGAGGCAAGACTTGCCCTGGGTAAAGCCATGCTGACTTTGTTCCATTAAACCATGTCTTTCTATATGTTCTGTGATTTTGATATTTAGAACACTTTCCACTATTTTTCCTGGCACAGAAGTCAGGCTAACTGGTCTATAGTTTCCCAGATCGCCCCTGGAGCCCTTTTTAAATATTGGGGTTACATTTGCTATCCTCCAGTCTTCAGGTACAATGGATGATTTTAATGATAGGTTACAAATTTTTACTAATAGGTCGGAAATTTCATTTTTTAGTTCCTTCAGAACTCTGGGGTGTATACCATCTGGTCCAGGTGATTTACTATTCTTCAGTTTGTCAATCAGGCCTACCACATCTTCTAGGTTCACCTTGATTTGATTCAGTCCATCTGAATCATTACCATGAAAACCTTCTCCATTAAGGGTACCTCCCCAACATCCTCTTCAGTAAACACCAAAGCAAAGAAATCATTTAATATTTCCGCGATGGTCTTATCTTCTCTAAGTGCCCCTTTAACACCTCGATCATCTAATGGTCCAACTGACTCCCTCACAGGTTTTCTGCTTCGGATATATTTAAAAAAGGTTTTACTGTGAGTTTTTGCCTCTACAGCCAACTTCTTTTCAAATTTTCTCTTAGCCTGTCTTATCAATGTCTTACAAGCCAGCCTTGCTCCAACCTGTCTTGCCTTGTTCCAGCCTGTCTGGACTCACCATAATGTACTGCTGCCGCAAAGACCTACTGGCTCCCAAACCCAAGAGCTCAATCTGCAGGGGAGGTGGGCTGGCTGGGTTGAAGACCAACCTTTGTCTTACCTAGTGTCCTGCCTTGCAGTCCTGTACCAATCCTGGGGTGGTTTACCCAGATCTAAGCAACCATGACAAAGCCGTTCCCCAAAATTATGATAAATATCTAATGAGCTGAAAAATCATTCAAATCAGTTCATTAGTGATTGAGCATTAGCAAAAATTTCACAAAAGCACTTTTTTTGTGTAATTTAACTACACCTCAGGCAGGTGTCATTGCATTTTTTGTGATAAAGTCTGCAATTTCTCATGGTCTTTATCACAAGAGACATTTCACAAAACTCATCTCCATATTATTTTAATGAACCAGCATTGAGAGAAAAAGTTTGCATGGTGGCAGCTCATTTCTGCGAGTTCCCTCACAGTTTAATACATTGGCCTCTTGGTACATTTTTATGCAATATAGGTTTCTTTATATACCGACCCTGTCACATTATTGCTTACCCAAGCCAGCTAAGTATAGGTATCAAATACATTCATACAACTTTTCACCTTTCTTTATGACACAGCTGAAGTAGTGACTCATGGTCCAGACCCTCTGAGGTGCCACTGCAGAATCCGATGTCTGCCTCTTCTTCTGACTCCTGGGGTTACCATATCTCAGCCTGCCCTGCCTCTTCTTTTTTTTGTACTTTTTATATCTAGGATGTAACAATACAGAAAATATGATATAACACATTCTGATCTGCAATGGAAAAAATGGTCTATAAATAATTTGTAATTGAATACATAAAGAATGCTGTTACTTTGCTATAGGTTCTGAGAGAAAGAGCCCCTACCGGCCAAAGAAGGGGGGGAGGGGCCAAGCCACACCCCATCACCATTCCCATCACCTCACAGGAAGAAGCTGAGCTGTAGTTTTGTATTTTTTGTTGAATCATTTTATTCTCGATAGCATTTTAGCGTTATTTTATATCTAGTGTATGGTTCCACTTCCCATACATCCTATGTAGTTAATATTGTGTAAGTATGATGAGGCAGGTACCTCACATAGTCAGGAACAAGTTATAGAAATGGTCAGAAAGTAGCCAGCAGAGACACAGATGGCACAGGTAGTATCAATGTCATACAGAATAGAGAACTGGGGGTCACTGGGAGTTACAGCCCGATAGGAACACAGAGCAGGAAGCTACTGGGTGTTAGGGTCCTGGAGGGTCTTACCTCAAGCCAATCAAGAAGAAAGTAGTATCTGCAATAGATTGCTTAGAGAAAGAAAAGTCCCTCTTGGTTTAGCAGGGAGGCAGAGTCTGCCAAAGAGGCAAAGGGCATCCAGAAAAGCAGAGGCCAGTCAGAGGAAACTGTGGTAGGTTGAAAACTGCCATTCCAGGTGGGGAATATGCCAGTAAGAGGTCGGGAGAACCTGCTGTTAAGGACTAGCCACTTGACAAGAGACAGCATAAAGCATATAGATTGTGCCAACCTGTGCTTAAACGCTTCCTGTATATATCCAAATGAGTCCAAAGCAGAGATAGGTGTGCAGGAGAAAGATTTAAGCATTGAAGAATCAGATACCAAAAAGGGTCCATAGAAAGCAGGGCAGCTATCATCAGTCCAAGGGAGTCTCAAAGGCCAAGAACAAGGGTGAGGGAATCCCAGGAAGGTGTAACAGGAAATGTCAGTGACTCCCTTGATACATCTCAGTACCTGCTTGGGGATTCTAAATGCTTAAAGACTGTATCACTTTCAACATTTTACTGGCAAAAGGGTGGGCTTTGAACATCGTGCAACCTATCTACAGATAAAACTATGCATACTGTTACCTGTGAATTCTGCAGGTTTTTTCCAGGGGGAGGGAGGTTGCTGAGAGAGAGGAACTACATGCACAGGTTTGATTTTTCAGATTCATCTGGGTAGTTTCCAATGGAAAAATTATGCACAGTGAAAGCAGGTACAATCCATGCGGGTCATTTTTCCGGGGGCAATAATCAAAGCAAAGGCTTGCACAGAATTTCACTTTGATCATTGTGCAAATCCTGCAGGTAAAAAGTATCCAGGGGGTTTGCACCAAACCCCGAAAGGAACTATTTTCAGTTTCCCTACTGAGCTTACAGTGCCGCTGTAGTTTTCCTTTAATAATGTGCACGTTTAGTCTCCCAACCTAAACACCAGCCCCTCTTCCAAGAGCATCTCTTTCCCTTCCCCCACCAAGCTAAAAGTTAACGTGCTACGGAAATGTGTGAATACTTTTAGCTAGAGAGAGGTGAGCAATTTCCAGACAAGCCAGTTTGCCCAGGTAAATGGCGGTGAAAACTGCCTTCCCTATGACATAGCAAAGAAGAGGTTTCATCAGAAGTAGCTTTGCTATCTTTCAAAGAGCACAAGTTCTGGGGTTGCCATGTTAATCCAGCTGAATATGTTGAACACAGCCAAATGAAGACAGCAATGTGCAAAATCGTGAGCAAACACCAACTTTCCGAAAGTCACCATTGCTCCCGTAGGAACTAATGAAAGCTGCACACGTGCAGTGAGGGTCCGCCTCAATTTATGCCAGCTCTAGCAGGAGTAAATATGTTCAGGTCTGAGAGTTCAGGAGGTGAATAAAGGTGTGTATGCATTCAAGTGAATGTGGTTTGATGGGCAGGGCAGAGGGCAGAATAGAAGGTGATTTTGGCACTCCTATCGTCGCTCTTTCTGCTGCACATTTCAAATATATTTTTACAGGCCATAAAAAATGTTTCCCTTTTTTTTATTTTCTTTTTGCCAAATATCAGCATTAATGACATGTCACTTCAGGAGTTATTTCACTATTCGCCACCCAAAAGATAAAAATAATTTACGTGAACTGTCCATAAGGTATTTCAGCTAGTTGTAAGGATTTGGGTACAGTTTTGATGTCCTGCTTCAAAATGTGCACTTTGACTGGAAATGATTTAAGCATATAACTTTGTTTATGACAAATGCGAGTGTGAGGCATAAAGGTGTTCCCAGCTCATAAGGCTATAGCAGGAGGGATGCAAGCAGTATTGTGGCCCCGGGAGCATGATCTTTCACAGGGCATAGACCATGGTATCAGAGATGATAGAACTGTTATTGCTGCCCATTTGGTGCAAGGGGGGGAGATCTTCCAGTTGCTATTTCTGCATAAGGTGATAATTCTCCAACTACAGCACTGCCAGCTCACATTGACTGGATTATTTCTATCCAGTTGTGGCCTGTTATATATTGGTTATTCACTGTGGATAGGAATATGAGTGAAATTAATTGCAAGGAACCTGAATTATATATGAGTATAGTAGCATGCAGTTCTCAGCTCCTCTAGAGTGTAGACAATTTTACCAAATGGCTTGCATTTCCACAAACTATACTTTATTTTCTCTTCCTTTTAGCTACTTCTGTCTGCTTCTATTCCCTGGGGTTCTGATGATTGCTTTACTGTCTTCTTCTAGGATCTCAAAACCTATACCTTTCATTTAAAACCAACTTCAGGAGGAGCCTGTGGGACATCTAGTGAAAGTGAAAGTTTTAAGCTATCAGGAGCATTTATGTCTGCAGGTTCTAGAAATTGCCTATTACTAACTTTCCTTTTTTTTTTTTTTTTCTTTCATTCTGTTACTTCTCAATAATATTCCACCCTCTCCCTTTTTTCGGTTTGGTTGTAGCTTGAGGAGATTAGATTTTGTTGGCGAGACACTTAACTGAAGTTGCACAGCACAGCACAATGGAGGCCAGACCAGACTAGGTATTACTTTAACGCCTCTGGTCGTCTTATAACAGAAAAAGGAGGATCACAATTTCTAGAAAAGGAGCAGGCTGACAATTTCTTATTGTTATAAAAAAAAATAGAATTCCTGATAGAAAATAAAGGCATTGCTTGGGAAATACATCACTAGCAAGAAAAGTAGGCTAGCTAAGGGGGAAAAAGCATATTATCCTATCTAAGTCCTTAGAATAAATAACTCAAAAAGAAATATTTAAGAGGGCAATCATATACCTGAAAAATGCATACAGAAAGGTTAAAAACATAGATGTCCGAATTCAGTAGGCCAGTGAGCATAAAGTTATATGGTTAAAGTTAAACGGGGAATTTTAGCCGTTATATTCAGCAGAAAAAAGCCTCCCACTGAATGTACTTAACTAAAGTTACCCAGGTAAAGTTTATCTGGGTAACTTTGCCGTTTACTGATTTACTGAATATTGGGTGGGGGAAAAACCCTTGCTACTGACAGTGAACAGACAATCAGAGGTGGAGTGAAGTGAATAAAAACATAATCGGGTGGATTTTAAATGGGCCACGCGCGTAAAAAATGGGGGTCACGCGCGAGGTTGAGCCTTTCGTGCTGCGCGCATTTTCAAATGGGTTTTTTTTCATCAGGCCCGATCGCGGTTTTGTTTATCGGCTGCGCCCGAGCCGATAAACAAAAAACCCACCCCGACCCTTTAAAACTAATCCCTTTGCTTCCCCCACCCTCCCGACCCCCCAAAAACATTTTACAGGTACCTGGTGGTCCAGTGGGGGTCCCGGGAGTGATCTCCCGCTCTCGGGCCGTCAGCTGCCACTAATAAAAATGGCGCCAGTGGCCTTTGCCCTTACCATGTGACAGGGTATCCGTGCCATTGGCCGGCCCCTGTCACATGGAGGGAGCACTGGATGGCCGGCGCCATCTTTAAAAATCGCGCAGGCCATCCAGTGCTCCTACCATGTGACAGGGGCCGGCCAATGGCACGGATACCCTGTCACATGGTAAGGGCAAAGGGCCATCAGCACCATTCTGATTAGTGGCAGCCGACGGCCCAGGAGTGGAAGATCGCTCCCGGGACCCCCACTGGACCACCAGGTACCTGTAAAATGTTTTTTTGGGGGGGTCGGGTGGGTGGGGGAAGCAAAGGGATTAGTTTTAAAGGGTCGGGGTGGTTTAGGGGTTATTTTTGTGTGCCGTTTTTCCCGCCCTCCCCCAAAATGATAAGAGAACCCCCACGATCAATATCGTGGGGTTTTCCTATCATTTTGGGGGAGCCCCCGATTTCTGATGATTTTGAAAATATCGACGATATTTTCAATCGTCCGAAGCCTGATTCACATCCCTATTATTTAACTCTTTTCTATACCGACATTCATGACACAGATCATATCATATCGGTTCACATGGAACAGGGGAGTTATAACATTAATATTGAAGAAGAAGCAAACGTTACAGTGAAACAAGTTCATACGACCTTGTTTTATTGTAACTTTTGCTTCTTCTTCAATATTAATGTTATACCTCCCCTGCTTTGTTCCTGTTCTGCCTGTGCTTGCATGCACTCATCTCCCACAGTGGGGCTTCTCTCTGAATCGTGCCATGGTTCAGGGGCTCACGCTCTCCCCTAAGCTAGTGGCCGTGCGCATATCAGGACCTGTAGGTCGCAGTTGCAACAGTTTCATGGGATCTATGAGTAGGCAGGTACTAGAAATGATATATTCCAAGAAGGGTAGTTGTTTATGCTCAAAGATGCATTTTTCCATCTTGGCGGACAGGTGGTGTTCATGCAGATCCTGGAGTACTTGCTTTACATGTAGCCTGAGTGAGGTTAGGAGCTTGGAGAATATAAGGATGTTGTCCAATTGGACCACCATGGAGGAATATAAAACATCCCAAAACATGTCATTTACCATTTTTTTGGAAGCCCGCTGAGGCATTGCAAAGACTGAAGGGCATTACTAAGTATTTGTAGTGCCCGTCTCTGGTATTAAAGGTGGTCTTCCATTCATCTCCTTGTTTAATGCGAATGAGGTTGTAAGCCCCATCTGAGATTGAGTTTTGTGAAAATGTGGGCTCCTTGGAGGCGATGAATCTTTTTTTGTTTAGACTCCTGTAGTCTATATAGGGTCGGAGTGTCTCAAAGAAGAAGCCCACTCCAGTGGGGGAAGAGGAAGGGAGTCTGAAGCCTCTAGCAAGCTTTTCCTTGATATAGTCACCCAAGGCTTTGGTCTCTGGCTCCAAGAGGGGTTCATTACCAAGGAGAAGCTCAATACCACAATCATAGGAATGTTGAGGAGGTAGCATGTCTGCCTTCTGTTTGGAAAATTCATCCTGATATTCGGCATATTGAGGAAGAAGTCCCATCTGAACGATTGCAAGGGACAGATGGGACAGAGGAGTAACAGAAGCCAGGCAGGTAGAAAAACAGCTCACAAGCCACTGGGCCAATTCCAAAGAAGACCAGTTGATGATGGACTGGTGTTTTTGAAGCCAGGGAATTTCAAGAATTATAGGACTAACTGCTTGAGGGATAATGTAGAAGGTGATAGGCCTGTATGCAGAATCAGAGGAAATGTGCTTTCTGTGAGCTGCCCCAGAGGGGATCTCCAAAGATTGAGGAGATTGTGAAAGGTGGGCTCAGCAGTATGGTGGGTATGCTATGATGAAAGTCCATTGTTTGATCAATGAAGTTTCCCCCTGCACCAGAGTCCATTAATTCTCTGGAGAATAAATGGGTTTGGCCCATGGTGATAGACACAGGAACGATAATTTGGAGAGTGGAGGATATTCAGCCTAGGGTTGCCTCCCCAGTTAACCTTAGGCATGGAAGTTTCTCTGCTTTTCAGGACAGTTGACAACAAGGTGCCTGCGACCTGAGCAATATATGCACAGACCCATCTGCCTTCTGCATGATTTCTCTTCAGGAGATAGGCGACTGCGGCCCAACTTGCATTGGTTCCTCTGGGGGCATAACCTCAGGAGCCCGGGACATAGATGGAGAGGATGAACACTGGAAGCGAGTTGCTAGAAGGATATGCCACTGTGCTTTATTTTCTTGAGACCTCTCCTGGAACCTTTGGTCAATACGCCTTACCAAGGTGATAAGTTTATCCAGGGATGTGGAACTTCCCGTGCTGCAAACTTGTCCTTGATTCATCCTGCAAGACCCTGGAGGAAAATGACTATGAGGTTATCCTTGCCCCAGTTCAACATGGAGGCAAGTGTTTGGAACTTTATGGTGTATTTGGTGAAAGTTCAGGCACCCTAGTGGATTTGTAATATCTCTGCTGCTAGAGAGGTGTCCCTTATGGGTTCATCAAACATGAAGTGGAATTCGTGGAGAGGTTCTGGAATAGGGGATCATCATGCTCCCAAAGGAAAAGGCCTATGCCAGTGCAGTACCCCTAAGAGGGAGAGGATGTATGTGACCTTGGTGTGATCATTCGGAAACAGGCCGGCCTGTAGTTGGAAGTGCATCTGGCAAAGGTTAATGAAATCCTCGGCAAAGGTTAATGAAACTCCCATGTAACGCGGGTAAGTCAGGAGCTACAGCACTGGTCTGGCGGGCACAGGCAACACCGGTGGAGAGGGAGCCACCAGTACAAGTGTGGGAGCTGGGTTCAGGGCGTCCATTCTGACGGGCAATATTTCCAGAGTTGTGGTAACCTAGTTTAACACCTGCTGCTGTTCCTGCAGTCGTTGAGCCAGGCCAGGTATCACTTGGAGTGAGGATAGGGCAAAATGCATGCAAAGGCGTATAATGAATATAGATTTTGCATATCCTGAAAACCAAGAGGGCCAATTTTATTTATTTATTTATTTATTTAATTGATTGATTTATATTCTGTTTCTCAGTTACTTCAAAGCGGATTGCATGCAGGTATTCTAGGCATTTTTGTACATCTGCTCTAAGCTTACCTCTTTTATTACCTTGGGTAACCCTTGGCATGAAAAACAATTCTCTCTTTTTGTGTTTATAATATGCATTTTATTTTTCAGAATTCTGTTTCAGTATCATTATTACAGTGTAGTAATGCATTTACTTTCACTCTTATGGGAATAAATAAAACTGTTTCTAGGATAACTGGTATTCTTTGTTATTCAAGAACAAAGTTTCTCCTATGAACAGTGTAAACTGAAATTGACACCTCTATCTTTTTTTCCCCCTTAAATTTTAATTGGTGTAGAATTCAAAATCTTACTATGGGTAGACTTGCTGCACTGTGTGATGCAGGGTGATTTTTGGCCCACTTGTGCATAATTTAATGATCACATTGATTTGCTGCCTTTCCACATTTCTTCTCAATGATTTTATACCTGGTATACTACAGCAGAAAGCTGAAAGTGCTGCAAATTAGTTATCTAAAGGAAAACACATACTTTAAAACTATTTTGCTTTGTTAGTCCATTTGTTGTTTTTGTTTTTATTTCAAAACATTTTAATTAGAGCTGGCTTGCTGGGCACTGCCATGGGGAAGACCTGAGCTCAATTTCTGGGTGAGGTTTTCCAATTCCTGGGTCTGCTGGGGCTCAGGATCCTGCGGAGGTGGCATGCACAGCCCCTAGTAGGATAGAGAGATTCGTAGTCATTATACAATGATGACATCTAGTGGCTGGATATAGGGCCCATGATTGCAGGGTTCTGGAAGAAGCCCTGGTGCATGGATGCCAGTCGAAGACTGTCACTGCAGTGACTGGGCTAAGTGAGTTGTGAGGGAATATAAAAGTAGGGGAAAAACACATGGGTAGTTGCAAATGGAGGCTTATCGCTCCAGATCTCAGCCCCAGGTTTAAATGCAGATCTGTCAAGGGGGAGCAAATTTAAAGGGAGATTTTTAGGGTGACGCATTCTGCAGCGTGCTCCTCACTCACAAAGTATTTCCAGAAACATATCTTGGAACCTATCTTCAGCTGACATAGAAGCCTAAGTTTTCAGCTGAATGTTCACATAAATTTAAGATCCTAAAACTTAGGATCCCTAAATTAGGTGCCTAGTTCTGAAAATCCATGTTAAGCTCTGAATTTTGTTTCCAGCCCTAACTCTGACCCATTGCCACCCAATTTTTGAGATCCTAAATTTAGATCCCTAATGAAATTAGAAGCCAAAATTTAGGGACTCAGCTCTAGTACATTTTCAAAAAGGTCAATTTAGGAGCCTAACTCCAAAAATTAGGAGCCTAAACCATTTGAAATCCCCCCCCCCCTTTATTTACATCAGTGACAACAGTGATGAATGAGGACAGAATACAGTTATTTCCCCTTCCTCTGAAAGCCTTTTGCCTTAGACTAGGTATCTAGTACAGGAAAATAAAGGCTGTAAATCCATGTCAGAATTAACCAGTGTGTCTGCAGTTTGATTTCTATAATCTTATCTCTGCTTGTTCTCTGTCTTCTCTTAGTTTCATATCTGCCTCCTCATTCTTTCCAGTGTCCTCCTCTCTCTTCCTTTTTCACTGTCTCTCAGAGTGGATATTTTAATACTTTCTCTTTTCTTGTATCTTTCTTCATATTCTCCTTTCTCCATTCCTCCTCCCTTTTCTCTTCCAATTCTAATTCCTTTCCTCCATTATTTCATGAATACCTATCCTCCACCAAATCAAGTGTCCTCTCTCATCTTCTGCATCCAGTCCTCTCTCTGTTCCCTTCCTCTGTCTCCTTTTCCTCCCCAGCATCCCCAATCCTCTGTCTCTGTCTCCTCTAAAGTCCCTTTTCCCTCTCCCCTTATTCTCAGTCTAATCCCTGTTACTTTCTGCCCACTTCTCAACTTCCATCTCCGTTCTCTTCATTGCCATCTCTTCTCACATCTTTCAGCTGTTGCCTACTCCTTCACTTCATTTATTCTCCTACCCTTTCATGCCTGCCTCTCATCCCTCCACTTGCTCATCATCCCTTATCTTCATAATACCTCATTTCTCATACTCACCCCTTGCCTCTTCCACCAACAGCATCCACCATCCCTCCTTTTTCCCCTTCCCCAGCATTCATCCTTCCTGCCTTACACTCCATTCCCCCAGCATCGTTTGCTGCCTCATACCTCTTTTCCATATCATCTGCAACCCTGTCTTGTGCTCTCTTCCCCTAGTACCTGCCCCTCATGTCTTTTTCCCTCTGCCCACTACCTGTCCCCGATTCTCCCCACCATCTGCCTCCTGCCTTATCCCTCTTCATCCCCGGCATTTATCTTCTGCTGCTTCCACCTGCTTACCTGCTGCTTCTACTCCCATTTCTCCACATCTGCTCCCTCCTGCTGCTTGTACCTTCCCTTCCATAAGAACATAAGAAGTTATCATATTGGGTCAGATCGAGAGTCCATCAAGCCCAGCATCCTGTTTCCAAGTGGATAATCCAGGATACAAGTACCTGGCAAATACCCAAACAGTAAATAAAGTCCTTGCTACTAATGCCTGTAATAAGCAGTTGCTATTCCCTAAGTCAATTTGATTAACAGCAGTTCATGCACTTCTCCTCCAGGAACTTACCCAACCCTTTTTAAGCCCCTAAGGGGGTCATTTTCCAACGATATCGCACATGAAAAGTCTCTTTTCGCGTGTGATATCTAAATCCGGGTAGAGTTGGGGTGGAGTCCATTCCAGAAAGGGAGGAGTCCGGGCGGACTCCGCGACAACTTCGCTGGCGGCGATAAGGTAGGCCACGTTATCGCCGCCAGTAGTGCACCCAATAGCACCACCTTTCACGGTGGTGCTATTGGGTGCACCTCAGGCCCGCCCCCCACTTCGCCCCCTGCTCCCCGTTACCACAGGGGGGGGGGGGGGCGGGCCTGAGGTGCGATCGCTGCCGGCGAACTTAGAAATTCCAGGCCTAAGTGTCTTAACCACATCCTCTGACAATGAATTCCAGAGTTTAATTTGCATTCAGTGAAAAATAATTTTTTCCAATTTGTTCTAAATGTGCTATTTGCTAATTTCATGGTTTGCCCAGTAGTCCTCGAATTATCTTAAAGAGTAAATAACCAGATTACATTTGTCCATTTTAGTCCTCTCTTTATTTTATAGAGTCTATCATATCCCCCCTCAGCCGTCTTTTTCTCCAAGCTGAACAACCCTAACCTCTTTATCTTTTACTCATAAGGAGCTGTTCTATCCCCTTTATCACTTTGGTTGCCCTTCTCTGAACCTTTTCCAGTGTAACTATATATCTTTTTTGAGATGCAGCAACCAGAATTGCACACAGTATTCAAGGTGTGGTCTGACCAAGGAGCAATACAGAGGTATTTTCTCTGTTTTATCTACCATACCTTTCCTAATAATTCCTAACATTCTATTTGCTTTTTGAACACTGCAGCACACTGAGTCAATTTATTTCAATGTATTGTTACTATAATACCCTGATCTTTTTCCTGGGTGGTAACTCCTAATATGGAACCTAACATCGTGTAACCACAACATGGGTTAATTTTCCCTATGTGTATCACTTTGCACTTGTCCTCATTAAATTTCATCTGCCATTTGGATGCCCAATCTTACAAAGTCCTCCTTCAATTTATCACAATCTGCTTGTGATTTAACAACACTAAATAATTTTGTGCCATCTGTAAATCTGATCACCTAACTTGTAATTCCCTTCTCAGATCATTTATAAATATATTAAAAAGCACAGGCCCAAGTACAGATCCCTGAGGCACCCCACTGTTTACCTTTCTCCACTGAGAAAATTGACCATGTAATCCTACTCTCTGTTTATGATCTTTTAGCCAGTTTGCAATCCACAAAAGGACATTGCCTCTTATCCCATGACTTTTTAATTTTCTTAGGAGTCTCTCATGGGGGACTTTGTCCAACGCCTTCTGAAAATCCAAATACACTACATCTACTGACTCACCTTTATCCACATGTTCATTAACCCCCTTCAAAAAAATGTAGCAGATTTTTTAGGCAAGACTTCCCTTGGGTAAATCCATGCTGGCTGTGTCACATTAAACCATGTCCATCTATATGTTCCATGATTTTGTTCTTTAAAATAGTTTCTACAATTTTTCCTGGCACTGAAATTAGGCTCTATAGTTTTCGGGATCACTCCTGGAGTGCTTTTTAAATATCAGGGCTATATTGGCTACCTTCCAGTCTTCATGTGCAATGGATGATTTTAATGATAGATGTAAAAATTACTAGTAATAGATCTGAGATTTCATTTTTGGGTTCTTTCTCACCCCTGGGGTGTATACCATCTAGTCAGGGCACTATACTACTTCAATATACTATTTCAGTTTGTCAATCTTGCATACTATATATCTTCCAGGTTTAGCGTGATTTGGTTAAAATAATCTGAACACCCTTGAAAACTGTTTCTGAAATGGATATCTCCTCAAATCCTCATTAGTAAAAACCAAAGCAAAGAATTTGTTTAATCTTTCTGTTATTGCTTTATCTCTAAGTGCCCCTTTAACTCCTCATTCATCTGATGGTCCAACTGAATCCCTCAAAGACTTCCTGCATCGGATATATTTTTAAAAACTTTTATTATGAGTTGTTGCCTTTTCGGCCAGCTTCTTTACAAATTCTCTCTTAGCCTTTCTTATCAATGTTTTACATTTAAATTGACAATGCATATGCTTTTTCCTATTTTCTTCAGATGGAGCCTTCAAATTTTTGAAGGAAGTTATTTTGGTTAAAAAGCCTCTTTCACTTGTCTTTTAACTAAGCCAGCAGTCATTTGGCCTTCCTTCCACGTTTTTTAATGTGAGGAATAAATCTTTACTGCACTTCTAAAATGGTATTTTTAAACAATGCAAACAAACAAATTCCCCAAAGCAAAATAATCTATATATTTTAAATCCACAAAAATGTTTGTGCCATCATACTAGACACTACTGGTCAAGAAGATCTTCATTGTCTTATTCTTAATCATATGGCAAAAGATTTTTATATTTTTAAATTGCCTTAAACTTATCTTAATAAATCGTGACATCCCAAGCACTAGTCCCGACGCGGTCCACATTTCGAAACCTCCAGTTTCTGCTTCAGGGGGGATTTTGTTTTCACGCTATTATTTGTAGGAGGGATTTTTAAACAATGTTCATGCCTGTTGTTCACTCTTAATTTTGTAACTGCAATTTTCATTTTCTTTCTTATTATTTTCCTCATTTTATCAAAATCTCCCTTTTGAAAGTTTAGTGCTAGAGCTGCGGATTGAATTATTGTCCCCCTTCCAGTCATTAAGCTTGAATTTGATCATGTTATGATCACTATTGCCAAGTGGTCCCACCACCATTACCTCTTGCACCAAATCCTGTATTCCACTAAGAATTAGATCTAAAATGATTCCCTCTTTCATTGGTTCCTGAACCAATTGCTCCATGAAGCAGTCATTTTATTTCTTCCAGAAATTTTACCTCTCTAGCAACCTGGTTACATCCTGGTTAAGGTGGAGTCTATCCATTCAGGAAAGACTCCCTCATCCCCAAAAGGTTGCCCAGTTCCTTACAAAACTGAATCCCTCTTCCCTGAACTATTGTCTCATCCACACATTGGAACTCTGCCTACCTCTGGGAACCTGCGCGTGGAACAGGAATCTTTTCAGAGAATGCTAACTTGGAGGTTCGGGATTTTAACTTTCTACCTAAAAGCCTAAATTTGGCTTCCACAACCTGACTCTCACACCATCCTATATCGTTACTACCCATATGTACTATGACAGCCGGCTCCTCCCCAACACTGTCTAAAATTCTGTCTAGGTGATATGTGAGATCCACCACCTTTGCACCAGGCAGGCAAGTTACCAAGCGATCCTCACATCCACCAGCCACCCAACTAGCTACATTCCTAATAATCAAATCACCAGCTATGACAGTTGATCTAACCTTTCCCTCCTGGCAGACTAGTCCTCAGGTTGAGAGGATAATGCATCACGTGGAGAGCAGGTCATTCCTACAGGATCACTTCCTGTTATACCGGGGTGATGCTCTCCAAACCGGTGACCCACTTTATCCGAAGCAGTACCAGGGCAAGACTGGAGTTGGGACTTGGCTACTATGTTCCCTAGCATCCTTCCCTTGGCTGCTTACTCTCTCCTTCTCCAGAATCCACTCTCTGCTGCCATTTGCCTTTTCTTTCCTGGCATATACTCCCCTTGCCATTTGTCTTATTTCTCAGCATCTGCTTACCCCAATGCTTGCCCCCCTTTTCCTGCATCTATTCCCCATTCCACTTGCCCCATCCCCCAGTATTAGTTTCTCCCTTATGCTTGTCCCTCCATCCCCCAGCATCTCCTCTACCATATCACTTGTCCCCTTCCCCACAATCCCTTCTCCCATTGCTTGTTCCCATTCCCCAGCATTCACTCTTCCCTTTCACATGCCCCCTTGTCCAGCATTTGCATCTTCCATTACTTGCATCTTTTTCCTGAGCATTAGCTTCCTCACACACCCCTACCCCACACACCCCTTCCCCTGTTGCTTGCCTCCCCTTCCCCAACATTAGTTCCCTATTGCTGTTTGTCCCTTCCCCTTTCCCAGCATCTGCTCCCTCGCTGGCTTGCCCACTCTTTTGCAGTATCTAAAAGAGTAGTGAGAGCTAGCCACATGGCAGCCCACCACTCTTTTTCCTCTGTGCCAGCACTGTGAGCAGCTTCAAAACTTATAAACCAGCACTTCCTTCTGCTGATCTCAAGATTGGGTTCAAAGTTTGCGAGATCAGCAACTGAAAGTATGGCCTCTGAATTTTTAAGTTAGTCAAGGTTCTCGCTACCAGCACACAGAAGAAATAGCAGTGCCCAGTCATGCAACCCAACCCCACTGCTATTCATCCTTCTTTCTGGGTCCTGCACCTTCTGAGGTGTGGTGTGCATGGGAAGGTATGCATGCACCTGGAGGGTTAATAGGCTCTTGCATTGGGCAGGAGTTTCCCACTCTAGAGTGAGAAAGCAGGAGACATCCTGAATGCAGGAGACTTGGCAGATCTATAAATGAGATAGAAGCCCAAAGGAGCAGAATGAAACTGTCCAGCCAGCGAAAAACTACAAGAGAAAATAAAACTAGCACCTCTGCTTTAAGTTAATAGAAAATGCATTTTGCAATTGAAACAAACAAAATCATTAAGCACCCTCTTTTTTCAATTTATATTTCACGCTAAAGAAGAAACTATTTCTTCAATATTTTTAAAGTTCTTCTTGCTTTGGCAATTATAAACAATATGAATTTAATAAAGTTGAAGGAAACAGGGATGGTCTCTTATGTGACTCTGAATAGCATCACATTTTATAGCAGATATATACTCTGTATACACTACATTGTGTAACCCATACATTCATCTGGTGTTCGCTATACAAATGATTAATACAAATGATAATAAAACCTTGAGGCACTATTGTACTGAACCCTATTACTGTCCCACGCAGGCACTGGTCTAATTTGTATGAAAAGTGAACTGGAGAGTGGTTTCACTGAAGTACGAGGCACACAACTTTAATTCCTCAAAGTGGTATAATATAAAAAATAATCGAACAAAAACATAAATGTAATCTAAGAATCAGATTTAAAGAAGAAGCAACAGAGGCGGGGAACTGATGTAAATGTTTTGAGGAATACAAGTAGCACTGCCATTGGAGGTATGTAAAAATATTTGGAGCAAAAACAAAAATGGCAAATATTGATCTTTTCTTACCCTTGTAGAAAATGTTTGAAGATTGTCAACAAGGGCTCGATTTGGGGATGTTTGACAAGTACAAGGTGATGCATATAGGGAAAAATAACCCTTGCTGTAATTACACGAAGTTAGGTTCCATATTAGAAGCTACCACCCAGGAAAAAAGATCTTGGCATCATAGTGGATACTGGATAATGCATTGAAATCATTGGCTCAGTGTGCTACGGCAGTTAAAAAATGTTAGGAAAAAAATGCTTTTTCACTCAATGCACAATTAAACTCTGGAATTTCTTGCCAGATGATATGATTAGGTCAGTTAGTGCAGCTAGGTTTAAAAAAGGTTTGACAAAGTTCTTAGAGGAGAAGTCCATTAACTGCTATTAGTCAAGCTGACTTAGGGAATAGCCACTGCTGTTACTGGCATTAGTAGCATGGGATTCACTTACGGGCCGATACAGTACAGTGCGCTCCAACGGAGAGCACTGTTAGCCGGCATTTGGACGCGCGTTTTGGATGCGCTAGCTTTACCCCTTATTCAGTAAAGGGTAATAGCGCGTCCAAAACGCGTGTCCAAACTCCCCCCCCCCCCTCCCCGAACCTAATAGCGCCCGCAACATGCAAATGCATGTTGATGGCCCTATTAGGTATTCCTGCGTGATTCAGAAAGCAAAATGTGCAGCCAAGCCACACATTTTGCTTTCAGAAATTAGCGCCTACCCAAAGGTAGGCGCTAATTTCTCCGGGCACCAGGAAAGTGCACAGAAAAGCAGTAAAAACTGCTTTTCTGTGCACCCTCCGACTTAATATCATGACGATATTAAGTTGGAGGTCCCGAAAGTTTAAAAAAGTAAAAAATAAAAATAAAATAAAAATTTAAAATGGGCCTGTGGCTGGCGGGTCAAAAACCGGATGCTCAATTTTGCCGGCGTCCGGTTTCCGAACCCATGGCTGTCAGCGGGCTCGAGAACTGACGCCGGTAAAATTGAGCGTCGGCTGTCAAACCCGCTGACAGCCGCCGCTTCCGTCAAAAAAGAGGCACTAGGGATGCGGTAGTGTCCCTAGCGCCTCTTTTTACCGCTGGCCTAATTTAAATAAATTTAAAAACTGTATCGCGTGCACAGGAGAGTGGCCTGTGTGCGCGCCAGGAGAGCAGACGCTCGCCCGCTCTCCCGCGATTTTACTGTATCGGCCCGTTAGTGTTTGGGTACTTGCCAGGTACTTGTAACTTGGATTGGCTGCTGTTAGAAACAGGATGCTGAGCTTGATGGACCCTCGGTCTGACGCAGTATGGCAACTTCTTATGTTCTTATTCATAGAAACATAGAAATGAAGGCAGAAAAGGATCAAATGTCCATTTAGTCTGCCCAGCAAGCTTATGATAGTACCTGCTGCGCCGTGCAGGTTACCCCCATGCTTATGAGTTTCCCAAACCATAAAAGTCAAGGCCCTCATTGATTGCTGTTGGAATCCAATTCCCCATTACATCCATGTTTATCAGTTTCCCAGACCATAAAAGTCAGGTTGTTGTTTGAAGCCAGTTCCCCATTTTGCCTTGCCATTGAAGCAGAGGACAATGTTGGAGTTGCATCAAAGTATCAGGCTTATTGATTAAGGGGTAGATTTTAAAAAAGGGCACCTTTGCGTACTTTTGTAGGCGCATCAGGCGCAAACAAAAGTACGCTGGATTTTAGTAGATACGCGCGTAGCCGCACGTATCTGCTAAAATCCTGGATCGGCGCGCGCAAGGCTGCCGATTTCGTGTAGCCGGCGCGCGCCGAGCCGCGCAGCCTACCTCCGTTCCCTCCGAGGCCGTTCCGAAATCGGAGCGGCCTCGGAGGGAATTCGCTTTCGCCCTCCCCTCACCTTCCCCTCCCTTCCCCTACCTAACCCACCCCCCCGGCCCTGTCTAAAACCCCCCCTACCTTTGTTGGGGGATTTATGCCTCCCGGAGGGAGAAGTATATCCCCGCGCGCCAGCGGGCCGCTAGCGCGCCGAGACGCAACCCGGGGGCGGTTCCGGAGGGCACGGCCACGCCCCCGGACCGCTCCGGGCCGAAACCATGCCCCCAGGCCCGCCCCCGAAACGCTGCGTCCCGCCCCGAAAACACCGCGCCGATCGGCCCCGCCGCCGACACGCCCCCGACATGCCCCCCTCGAAAAACCCCGGGACTTACGCGAGTCCCGGGGCTCTCCGCGCGCCGGCAGGCCTATGTAAAATAGGCGCACCGGCGCGCAAGGCCCTGCTCGCGTAAATCCGGGCGGATTTACGCGAGCAGGGCTCTTAAAATCAGCCCCTAAGGGTAGTAAACACTGCATCAGCAAGTTACCCCCATACTTATTTGTTTAAAGACGGGGTCCCCATTGATTGCTGTTCGAATCCAATTCCCCCTTTCCCCTTGCCATTGAAGCAGAGAGCCATGATGGATTTGTATCAAGAGTATGAAGGCTTATTGGTTAAGGCTGGTAACTGCCACATCAGCAAGTTACCCCCACATTTCAATAAGATAATCAAAGAGGTTTACAACTAAACAATACAATAATAACAAAAAAAAATCATGACATAACAATAAATACTAAACAGTCTGACAAATATATAAGTATTGACTACAATCTTTTAAAGCTTTTTTTTTTTTAATAAAGATGTTTCCTTTTTTTTTTACATGAAAGTCTATATTCCCTGATTTAGCAAAGGCTAATCAAACTAAGAGGAAAAGATTCCTAATGATGGGACCTTGGAATTTCCAACTGGGAGCTATATTCTGATTGAATTTTCCTTGCAAATGTGTGGTAAAACACAGAGGAGTGAAGTATTTGTTTTATGGACTGTCCCAGCTTGCTAAGTTTTAAATATGAGACAGTCCTAGATGGATATCTCAGACTCTCTTTGCCAGGAAGCTGAGTGATGCTCAAGCCCAGATTTATACATAGACAATATAGGCAACTGCAAATACCTAGTCCAAAGAGAAGTGCACTTGAAAGGGGCACTGCTATGGTATTCCAGGGAATTATAGGACAGTGTGTGGGGGATGGGGGGAAGGGGTTGGAAAGCGAGATCCACTACTTTTTGATCTCTAGGGTCTCCCTCCTAGGGTTGCCAACTGGCTCCAGATTGTCAGGACATATGTATCCTCTTCTGGTTTTATTCCACTGTATGCAGAGACTTGTAGTCTTGCTTTTCTTAAGGATCATTATGTCCTGAAAATATGGAGTCAGTTGGCAACCTTATTCTCACCTCTCACTTTCCAACCCTGTCCATGAGAATGAAACTCTTAAATGCAACCCTGTGGTTGCTCAGTTATTTATTTATTTTATATACCAACATTCGATCTCAATTGAGATATCACACTGGTTTACATTCAGGTACTGTAGGTATTTCTCTATCCCCAGAGGGCTTACAATCTAAGTTTTTGTACCTGAGGCAATGTAGGGTAAAGTGACTTGCCCAAGGTCACAAGGAGTGACAGCAGGACTTGAACACTGGTCTCCTGGTTCATAAGCCACTGCTCTAACCACTAGGCTATTCCTCATTTCATATATGCTTATATTTTTATATTATTGTATTGGTTATTGGTTTTCCCTTATATTTGTGGACTGTTAGATATAGGAGGGTAAATGGTTTCTTTTTCTTTGAATAGATATATCTTTCCTCATTTTTTTCTCCCTCTGTATTGCTCTCAATAAGCTTTATATCTTGGATTGTGATTTTGAAAATCTTATAAATAAAAGGAAAAATATTATATACAATTTAGTTATTTATTTAGTGCTTTTTTATACCGGCATTCATGATTTACAATCATATCATGTCGGTTTACAAGGAATCAGGGGAACAACAACCTTAAACATTAACATAGCAAAGGGAAGTAAAAAGTTACATTGAAACAGGGGTGATAGAACTGGGAGAAGAAGCAAACAGAGTAGAAGGTAATTCAACCATTTCAATGCACTAATGAACAATTTAATAACATAATAAGTAGTCTAAACTAAAGATACCCCCAAGAAAGATTGCCATCCATCAGCTAAAAGCCAAATTTCAAATGCCTCCTTAAATAACAAGCAGGCCGATACAGTACAATGTGCTCCAATGGAGCGCACTGTTAACCGCGTTTGGATGCGCGTTTTCGATGCTCTAACTTTACCCCTTTTTCAGTAAGGGGTAATAGCATGTTGAAAATGCACGGCCAACCCCCCCCCCCCCCCCCCCGAAACTAATAAAGCCCGCAACATGCAAATGCATGTTGATAGCCCTATTAGTTATTCCCGCGTGATTCAGGAAGTAAAATGTGCTGCAAAGCCGCACATTTTACTTTCAGAAATTAGCACCTACCCAAAGGTAGGCGTTAATTTCTGCCGGCACCGGGAAAGTACCGGCAGAAATTAACTGCTTTTCTGTACACCCTCCGACTTAATATCATGGCGATATTAAGTCGGAGGTCCCAAAAGTAAAAAATAATAAAAATAACCAAAAAAAATGTAAATCAGCCTGCTCAATTTGCCGGTGTCTGGTTTCTGAACATGTGGCTGTCAACGGGTTTGAGAACCGAAGCCGGCAAAATTGAGCGTCAGCTGTCAAACTCGCTGACAGCCGATGCTCCTGTCAAAAAAGAGGTGCTAGGGACGCGCTAGTGTCCCTAGCACCTCTTTTTACCACGGGCCCTCATTTGAATACTAAATTGCGCGCACAGGAGAGCGGGCACTCGCCCACTCTCCTGCGACTTTTACTGTATTGGCCTGAAGGACTTGTCACCTTTCCTGAGCTTTAAATAGTTCTGTCCTTACTTCCAAGGGAATTCAATTCCAAAGAATGGGTGCCTGGTGTATAAAGGATGATCTCCTGGTAGAATCTAGTTTAATTTCTGAGGGCAAAGGGACTCTAAGCAGGTCTTGTTTGGAAGAACAGAGAGATGAAATGGGATGGTACAGAGGTTGTACAGAGGTCTGTAAGGTATCTAGGTTGCCTTCTGTAGAGCACCTCAAAATCCAAGCATAAAATCTTAAACTTTATTCGCCGAAGAATGAATAACCAAAATAATTATTCTATGAAGGAAGTGGTATAATCACATTCTTTCTTCGAAATATCTATGTCGCTGCTGTATTTTGTAATTGTTTAGGGATAAGACTGGTAGCCCAGACGCAAGGCATTTCAGTAATCAATGCAGTTTAAAATAAAAGCATATACTAGCTTTTTGGAATCTTGGATATATAAGAAAGGTCTTGGATAAAACAGAATGCAGCTATGTATTCTATTTCCTCTGCACAGGCACCACTGCTTCAGGGGTGCCTCAGTGGCTTTAAAGAGGCCCTTGTCCAGTGCTCTGGGGAGGACACCCCCTTCTTGGGCCACAGGGAGCAGGGAGCTCTGGCTTCAGGAGGGCTTTGGAAGCTTTAAATGGATGCCATTGACTGCAGCGTTCTAGGGAGACCCCCACCCCCTGGCTATGGGGGGCACTGTTCCTGCTGTTTGCACAGGGTTCACCAGTGCTAAAGCCAGTCCTGTAGTCAACTTCCATATGGTTTTTAATCATAGGATTTAATTCCATCCTTTGTGCTGCATTCGCATACTTCATCTTGTCTTTGTTTTTTCTTTTGTGCTCTCTTCTATAACGGCAAAACATTGCAGACACATTTTGCTATTTAATGTTTTTTTGCACAGAAGTTTTCCCATTAAGGTCTATGGCAAACAAACTTGCAAAATGTACAGAATATCCTGGGAAATATCTGCAAAATGGAAATTGTACATTTAGCACACCCTGAATAATCGTATTTCTTAACGTGAAACATAAAAACTGTCTTTATCAGACCTGGCTTCCTCAGTTCCACATAGGCACTGGATGAGATAAACAAGGCCCTGCAGGTCTTATATTTTCAAGGGCTGAAAAGATAATCATATTTACAGTTCAGAACTCGCTGGAAAGGATCCTGTGGATCCTAAAACCCAAGCACGCCTGAAGGAATTATTGTGAACACAATTGTGTTTGCCATCCTGTAGTTGCCAGCTCTGTGGGAGGTATATGATGCACCCATCTTTCTAGAAACAGTGAGATTTCCTGCTGTTATTTTTCAGCACTGACCTAGAAGGGGGTTAATGATTCCAAAGAATGAACTTTCCCTTAGGGAAAACTTAATCTTCTGACCTTTTTCCCTATCTGTCCATTCCTTTCAAGTCACGGGAGCTCCCTTCATTTAGCTTATATCAAGCTGTTCTTTTTGAAAAAACATGGTTGAAGGCATTTTGCTTTTGCTTTCCTTTAACCCTTGAACTGCATGAAGCAAAGATGGTGCTCTGCTTTACAGGCACTGCCTTCTCTTCACCCCCCACCTTTGCCTTCTCTTCACCCCCACCCATGTTTTAAATGAGATTACCAACACTCAAAGTCACATTAGCAAATCAATGATCATCAAGTGCAGATCATTCTCACAATTCTCTTTGAAATTTGCTTAATATAAAAAAATAAGAGGGCCCGAGCAGCTTTATATAGGAGTACTCAGCACTGCAGTTGCACATGGAAATTATTTGAAAATTATAACAATAATAATTATTATCCGTTTCTTTCCAAATTTTCTTTAAATAATGAGATCATTTAAAAAAAAAAAAAGTCATCAGTACATTGCTGTGCATTTCAAGCTTGTTATTTTGATTGAACTATGCTGACATTAATGGACTGGATATAGCATGAAATACAGTACAACAAAACTGTAATTACCTTCTTATTCTCAGGGGGGGGGGGGGGAGAAGAGCTGCGGGTGCTTGGAGTCCTTGAGGGCAAGTGAAAACAGAACCCTTATTGTGCCTGAAACTAATTTCAGCTTTTTGTGCTTGACGGCAGACCTGGCTACTTTTGTGCATTATCGCATCGCATGGCCTTATTACCAGCACAATTTGAAATGAATATTCCCTTCGTTTTGTTTTTTTTTTTTTGCTGTGTAATTAAGGCTTGATTTCGACAGTATGACAAACTATTTTAGCTCTGCAGCAGAAATATTCAGGTCTTATGTTGCTAAACAAGGAACCGAGGATAATGCAGCACAAATAATTTCTTTGTCTGTTAAGAGGATTAAAAAGTCTTTTGAAATGATAGTACTACAGTATTGTTTTGAAAGCTATAAAAACATAAGAAATTGTTGTAAAAAAAAAATGTCAAGAATCCAACATTAAACTTGCATCGATGCTTTATATTTTAGTTGTGATCAGTTTATAAAATAATGGTACTGTTCATGGTATACTGTAGGCAGCCTACTTTTTCATATGTATGTAGACTCTAGCGACAAATAAAGATCTTGTTAAGTCCTAGTGTATATGTAGCATTGTTTAAACAGAAATTCACAATATATGCTCCTGAGGGACAATATTTGAAATTCATCATTATCCTACGGAAGAAAACACGAAAGGAAAGAGAAATATAGCTACTTATTGAATAATATTAATATCCATGTTGCATGCCTTATCTCTTACTACATATAATTTGCAACATGTATATGCTGGTCACTGTGTCATGCTCCGAAAACCACATTTGTGCTGCATTTTTGGGAGATCATGACTGGTTTTGATTGTTTTGGTTCTCTGTATACCACCCATAGTTGTTCATTTTTGGAAGATATCAAGAGTGATTTCATTTGCTTTGGTTGACCTCTCTAGTCTATATACCACCCAAAATTCTCCCTTAGGAATCTTAAAGAAGAAATCCAATTAAAATGCATTTCTCACGAATGTGAACAACTGTTCTTGCATAATCAGAGTTTTTGAGCATTGCCCAGCCCCTATGTAACAGCACATGCACTTCTTCTACCTGCTGCAAAAAATATGCACATATTGGATATGCACCTGAGAAACAGTGTATTTCCAATGGCTGGGAGAGGTTTTTGCCGATCAGTTTTGCTGGACCCTTCCACTAGTTATTAATATTAATTGACAATCTTTTAAAGTCCAATAATCATAATAATATAAGGGATTAAGTATAGTCAACTATATGGATCTTTTTTCCTATGTCCTCACACAAAGAAGGGGATGAAGTGCCATGCTATAGGGTTGCTGAGGCTTGAAAGAACTCGCTACAGCTTTGGGATTCATTCTGAATGAGGGCAGGGATGGGGAAGCAAAGTCTCTCAGGGAAGTTGAGTCAAGAGGATACGAGCAGTATAAGGAAAAGTACATTTCCATATTAACTGCAGCCTCATTTTCTTCACTGAAAACTGAACACTTTACCCAGGCTCCTCAGTTTTAGACAACTAAAGTTAGCTGAGTTTTCAGCCAAACTTAGGCCTGGATTCATCATTTCTTGCAGAATTTCTTGCAGAATGATGAATCCTGCGAAAACGGGGGGCAGGGGGGTGAAGGGGGGCGGGCTTGTGAAAGCCGGCAGCCATCACACCACGGCAGGGCGCCGGCTGCCGGCTTTCGCATTGAATAGCACCACCATAAAATGTGGTGCTATTTGGTGCTCTACTGCCGATGATAATGTTAGTAACATTATTGCCGGCATCGAAGACACCGCCGACTCAGCCCCTCCCCACTTCCCCTCCCCCTAATTTGCATTCTATCGCATGCAAAAAGGCCCTTTTCGCATGTGATAGAGGCTTATCGCACACGATATGGCCGTATCGCGTGCAATAAGCCTTTGATAAATGACACCCTTAGGAAGCTAACTTGATCATTTATCATTTCACATTAGGGCCTTATCGCGCACGATAACGCTGTACACGTGCAATAAATAATGCAACGCAAAATGCGTATGCAAATTAAAAATTGAGTATTTGAGCGGGAGCAATTTGACCGGAGTAAATGGAAATGAGGGTCTGCTAGCATGGAGTGTGATAGAGTAACATACACTATTTTGGGATTTAACGCAGGAAATAACTATACCTTCTTTCTTTTGCAGTACGGTGATAAAACTATTTATCACACTCCCACAGCTGATGTCTTGGATCACAGGTATCATCACAGTGATTATCACTCATGATAAAAAGAAGAATTATAAGGGTCACACCTATCAGGCCTTCCTGCCCCAATAAAAACACCTGTTCTTACCTGGTCTAGCTTCCTAAAGCCATAATGTTTGTGGCAAGTTTCATTGTTGGGGGATACTGGATGCTTCGGGAGGCTCGGCACAAACAGCAACAAGCAGAACAATAACAACCTAAAGAAAAGGCAAGGCCTGTTTCAAGCCCTCCTTGGGAAGTCCCTGCACCGCAGGCAGAGCCACGGGCCCCATAGGGTTGGGGCCCAGGGCAGCGCCTGGCACACAGGCGGCCATGGCAGAGGAGAAACAGGGAGTGCATCTTTACTCCACGAACATCCTTGCTGGGCATGCCAGAGGATATGTGGTTTGCATGTATCGCCTTAGCTCTCAGGCTATCCTGGAATTATATGAAGAAATCTGAGGGGATTTGGATCCAATCACAGAAAGGTCCGAAACTGTGCCTGGCCTCACCAAACTGCTGGCCACCCTGCATTTCATGGCAACCGGCTCCTTCCAATTGACAGTAGGGGTCGTGGGAGGAATGTCCCAAACCACATTTTCATGCTGTCTGGACCAGGTCATCAAAGCAGTCTCTCACTGCATTAATGGCTACATAGCATTTCCTCTGGACAGGCAGGACTTGATGAAGAGAGGCTTTTATGCCTTCAAAAACTTTCCCAATGTTCTGGGAGCTATTGACTGCACTCACATGGCCATCATTCCACCCTGTGACAGGAAGGAGATGTACTGCAACAGAAAACTCTTCCAGTCCATCAACGTACAAGTGTGCTATGCAGTGGCATAGCCACGGGTGGGCCTGGGTCCAAATTGGGTGGGCAGCTGCCCACCCAGGCCCACCCGTGGCTACGCCTAACTGGAACCAGAAGTGGAGCACTGGACCTGCAGGCCGTCGTGGGATCCAGGGGTGGATTGGCCTATCAGGTTGTCGCTGCCAACCGCCACCGGAGACCAGGCCGGCAGGGGCCGAAAAAATGAAGATCGGCGCTGCCAGCCGCCGCCGGAGGCCAGGTTGGTGGGGGCTGAAGAAATGAAGATCGGCGCTGCCAGCCACCGCCAGAGACCAGGCTGGCGGGGGCTGAAGAAATGAAGATCGGCGCTGCCAGCAGCCACCAGAGACCAGGCTGGCGGGGGCCGAAGAAATGAAGACTGGCGCTGCCAGCCGCTGCCGAAGACCAGGCCGGCAGGGGCCGAAGAAATGAAGACTGGCGCTGCCAGCCACCACCGGAGACCAGCCGGCGGGGCCAAAGAAAAGAAGACTGGTGCTGCTAGCTGCCACCGGAGATGAGCTGTTCAGCTGGGAGCCTTTGTGTGTATATGTATTTGAGATCGTAAAGGTGCTTCTGTGTGTGTGTGTGTGAGAAAGGAATGGAGCTTCTGTGTGTGTGTGTGTATGTGGTGTTTATGTGAAAAAGGAATGGTGCTTCTGTGTGTATGTATATGATGTGTATGTGAGAAAGGAATATGCTTCTGTGTGGGAGACAGGGAAGGTGCTTCTGTGAGAGTATAATGTGTGTGAGAGACAGGGAGGGTGCTTCTGTATGTATGTGGTGTATATGTGAGTCAGGGAGGGTACTTGTGTGTGTCAATGTGTGCGCGACAGAGAGATGGAACATGTTTTTGGCTGGCTTGTGGCTGTGAGAGAGAGGGCAAGTGTGTGATTCAGCCTGTTTGTAAGTGAGATAGAACATGTGTGGATTGAGAGCTTGTCTGTAAGTGAAATAGAGAGAGCATGTGTGTGATTGAAAGCCTGTGTGTAAGAGAGAGCGAGAGCATTGTGTGATTGAGAGAGACTGGCCAGAGAGGTGACGTGTGTATGTGTGAGAGACACTGATCAGGGAGATGACTGGTATGTGTGTGCTTGTGTGTATGAGAGAGAGAGAGAGAGACTGGTTGGGGAGATGATTGGTGTGAGAGAGACAGAAACTTGTCCTGAGGGTGTGACTGGTGTGTGTGTGTGTGTGAGAGAGAGAAGAGACTGGTTGTGGTCCCTAAGGAAGAGGACCGTGATGACAGCTTCAGCGGCTACTGCTGCTTCTGGTGTGGCCTGCAAGGGAAAGGAGTAGGAAAACTGCTGGAGAGGGTAAGTAAAGGTGGCTTTTTAAGTTCATTTTTCTTGATTGATTACCATTTTAATTATTGGGTAGTATATGATGTTTCTGTTGTTTGAAATATTTTATTGGTGTTTGGGAAAGCTTTCAAAATTTGCATGAGTTTTTAATTATTGGATATTCTATTCATCAGCTGTTTTGAAATTATTTTATTAGTATGATTTTATAATTATGATTCATTATTTATATATCTTGATTGTATTGATTGTTTCATGAGGAATGGTGAATTTTTTGTTTTTCCATTGTTGCACTGTATAGAGTCTGGCATGATGCATTTTACAGTTCAGTTTTTGTCTGCTCATTTCTATTTATTCTTTATGTGGCTTTATTCTGTAGTTGGTGAGGGTTTGTGTTCTGCATGCAAAGACTGAGATGAGGCATTCTTTTAACATGTGGTTTCTCTGTAGGGATCTGTAGAAGCTTGGCCTGTTCTGTTTTCCTGATAGGAGGTGTGGTGTATATTAATTTTACCTCAGAATGTCACTTTTCAAGTAAAATATGTTATAAATGCATAATTTAAAATTGTGTATGGGGAGATGGGGGGGAGAGTGCCAGGCTGTTTGATTTGCCTAGGGTGCCTAATACCCTTGCACCGACCCTGTGCATAGCAGCAACGCCCCCCCCCCCAAAAAAAAAAATACCCCTGCAGGAAGTTTTTAATGCTGGTAAGTGCTTGAAATAATTGAGGTAAAATGTTTTAAAGTTTCACACATGATGCATAATGGTTGTTGCAAATTACTTAGAAAGCCATTCTAGGGTGCAGTAAATGGCATTATTTATCAATAAGAAAACAACTAGTAGGTCTCAGACCTGCATGCCTACAGCCCACCCATGTTAACCTTGTGCCCACCCAAAAAATCAGTTCTGGCTACGCCACTGGTTCTATGACTCATGAAACACAGCCTCGATGTGGTAGCCAGGTACTCAGGAGCTAAGCATGATTCCTTTATACTTAGGTAATCAGGCCTTTGTGAAAATTTTGAAAACGGCCTGTATGGTGACAGTTGGCTCATAGGTAAGTGAGACGCTTCTTTCTCTATTCCATCTCTAGCTATCGGGACGATACAGTAAAGTGCGGCCTGCTTACGCGCTTTTGAATGCGAATTAGATGCGCGTTTTAGACCGTAAGATGGACGCACGATTCAGTATATGCTCTAACGCATCCTTAGCGAGTGCTGAAAACGATGCGTTGCAATTAGAACCCGCCGCATGTAGATGGTATGTTATTGGTGTTTAATGACCAGATTAGCTATTCCCTTCAATACAGTAACGTTCACCCAAAATAGCGCGTCTTTAACCTGCACATTTTCTGCATCTTTACCCTCTATTTTTACCGCCTACCCTGACCCTGGCATTAGTGGGGTGCTGTGCTCTTGACAGTCATGAATATCCAATGGACAGCATCGGACAGCATAAGAACATAACAACATAAGAAAATGCCATACTGGGTCAGACCAAGGGTCCATCAAGCCCAGCATCCTGTTTCCAACAGTGGCCAATCCAGGACATAAGAACCTGGCAAGTACCCAAAAACTAAGTCTATTCCATGTTACCATTGCTAATGGCAGTGGCTATTCTCTAAGTGAACTTAATAGCAGGTAATGGACTTCTCCTCCAAGAACTTATCCAATCCTTTTTTAAACACAGCTATACTAACTGCACTAACCACATCCTCTGGCAACAAATTCCAGAGTTTAATTGTGCGTTGAGTAAAAAAGACCTTTCTCCGATTAGTTTTAAATGTGCCCCATGCTAACTTCATGGAGTGCCCCCTAATCTTTCTACTATCCGAAAGAGTAAATAAATGATCCACATCTACCCGTTCTAGACCTCTCATGATTTTAAACATCTCTATCATATCCCCCCTCAGCTGTCTCTTCTCCAAGCTGAAAAGTCCTAACCTCTTTAGTCTTTCATCATAGGGGAGCTGTTCCATTCCCCTTATCATTTTGGTAGCCCTTCTCTGTACCTTCTCCATCGTAATTATATCTTTTTTTGAGATGCGGCGACCAGAATTGTACACAGTATTCAAGGTGCGGTTTCACCATGGAGCGATACAGAGGCATTATGAAATTTTCCATTTTATTCACCATTCCCTTTCTAATAATTCCCAACATTCTGTTTGCTTTTTTGACTGCCGCAGCACACTGAACTGACGATTTCAATGTGTTATCCACTATGACGCCTAGATCTCTTTCTTGGGTTGTAGCACCTAATATGGAACCCAACATTGTGTAATTATAGCATCAACTTGCACTTATTCACATTAAATTTCATCTGCCATTTGGATGCCCAATTTCCCAGTCTCACAAGGTCTTCCTGCAATTTATCACAATCTGCTTGTGATTTAACTACTCTGAACAATTTTGTGTCATCTGCAAATTTGATTATCTCACTCATCGTATTTCTTTCCAGATCATTTATAAATATATTGAAAAGTAAGGGTCCCAATACAGATCCCTGAGGCACTCCACTGTCCACTCCCTTCCACTGAGAAAATTGTCCATTTAATCCTAATCTCTGTTTCCTGTCTTTTAGCCAGTTTGCAATCCACGAAAGGACATCGCCACCTATCCCATGACTTTTTACTTTTCCTAGAAGCTTCTCATGAGGAACTTTGTCAAACGCCTTCTGAAAATCCAAGTACACTACATCTACAGGTTCACCTTTATCCACATGTTTATTAACTCCTTCAAAAAAGTGAAGCAGATTTGTGTGGCAAGACTTGCCCTGGGTAAAGCCATGCTGACTTTGTTCCATTAAACCATGTCTTTCTATATGTTCTGTGATTTTGATGTTTAGAACACTTTCCACTATTTTTCCTGGCACTGAAGTCAGGTTAACCGGTCTGTAGTTTCCCGGATCACCTCTGGAGCCCTTTTTAAATATTGGGGTTACATTTGCTATCCTCCAGTCTTCCGGTACAATGGATGATTTTAATGATAGGTTACAAATTTTTACTAATAGGTCTGAAATTTCATTTTTTAGTTCTTTCAGAACTCTGGGGTGTATACCATTCAGTCCAGGTGATTTACTACTCTTCAGTTTGTTAATGAGGCCTACCACATCTTCTAGGTTCACCGTGATTTGATTCAGTCCATCTGAATCATTACCCATGAAAACCTTCTCCATTATGGGTACCTCCCCAACATCCTCTTCAGTAAACACCGAATCAAAGAAAACATTTAATCTTTCTGTGATGGCCTTATCTTCTCTAAGTGCCCCTTTAACTCCTCGATCATCTAATGGTCCAACTGACTCCCTCACAGGCTTTCTGCTTCGGATATATTTTAAAAGGTTTTTACTGTGAGTTTTTGCTTCTACAGCCAACTTCTTTTCAAATTCTCTCTTAGCCTGTCTTATCAATGTCTTACATTTAACTTGCCAACGTTTATGCTTTATCCTATTTTCTTCTGTTGGATCCTTCTTCCAATTTTTGAATGAAGATCTTTTGGCTAAAATAGCTTCTTTCATCTCCCCTTTTAAGCATGCCGGTAATCGTTTTGCCTTCTTTCCACCTTTCTTAATGTGTGGAATACATCTAGACTGTGCTTCTAGAATGGTAGATTTTAACAATGAACACGCCTCTTGGACATTTTTTACTTTTGTAGCTGCTCCTTTCAGTTTTTTTTCTAACAATTTTTCTCATTTTATCAAAGTTTCCCTTTTGAAAGTTTAGCACAAGAGCCTTGGATTTGCGCACTGTTCCTCTTCCAGTCATTAAATCAAATTTGATCATATTTTGATCACTATTGCCAAGCGGCCCCACCACCGTTACCTCTCTCACCAAGTCCTGTGCTCCACTGAGAATTAGATCTAAAATTGCTCCCTCTCTCGTTGGTTCCTGAACCAATTGCTCCATAAAGCTATCATTTATTCCATCCAGGAACGTTATCTCTCTAGCGTGTCCCGATGATACATTTACCCAGTCAATATTGGGGTAATTGAAGTCTCCCATTATTACTGCACTACCAATTTGGTTAGCTTCCCTAATTTCTCTTAGCATTTCACTGTCTGTCTCACCATCTTGACCAGGTGGACGGTAGTATACCCCTATCACTATAGTCTTCCCCGACACACAAGGGATTTCTACCCATAAATTTAGTCTCATGCAGGATGTTTATTTATCCTGTTGGACTCTATGCCATCCCGGACATAAAGCGCCACACCTCCTCCCGGGTGCACCTCTCTGTCATTGCGATATAATTTGTACCCCGGTATAGCACTGTCCCATTGGTTATCCTCTTTCCACCATGTCTCTGAGATGCCAATTAAGTCATGGACTAAATGTATATATTGTATATATTGGCTTTGGTGATCTTTTTTCTATGGGTGAGAGCGAGATTAAGAAATGCTCTGCAAGTGAATTCTAGACGGCCTATTAGAGACAACAGCCAACAGCAGAACCTGGCACAAAGACCGGAGGAAGTATGTATATGTGTTGTTTTTTAATATCCAACGGTAGCATTTTTCTGTCTGGGTGTCTCTGAGGCTCCGCGGGTCTAGCGGAGACACGGATGCCTGTACTGGCACCGGGAGAAGGATGCCATGCCAGGCCTTCCTCCGGCATCTAGCATTAGGTGTCCCTGATGCTCCGCTTCCATTGTTTATGTATATTTGTTAAATGAATAATCAAGATGTATTAGGTTATGCTGATTTTCTTGTGTTGTTTTTCACTCAGGCACAGTGGGACAGAGTTGTCCGTGCACAGGACAGGGACATTGGTAGACCAGGACGGGCCATCGGCAGACCTGGACATATCATTCGCCCATGGACAACTATCTTTGGCATGTCAGAGCGAGATGTAGTCTGAACCTACCGGCTGAGCTCACGGGCAATCCTGTTCCTCTATGAAGATCTGCACTGCAACCTTGATCCCCTGGCCAATCGCCAACATGCTGTGCCAGGGTTGATGAAATTTCTTGGTGCCTTAAATTTTTTTGGTACCGTAAGTTTTCAAAACCCCTTGAGTGTCACTGCGGGTATGACACAGACCTCCTTCTCACGGCATCTGGCACAGGTCTTGAAGGCCATGATGAAGCGGATGAGGAAGTACATCATGTATCCTACCGATCCAGTGAAGCTGCAACAGATCTGCAGTGGGTTCATGGGTATTGCAGGGATGCCGAACATGTTGGGTGCTATAGACTGCACCCATACTGCGTTTATCCCCAGGTCGGAGGAAGAGAGTTCTTTCCGGAATCACAAGCACTTCCATTCAATGAATGTTTGTCGTTTGCGATGCACACCTTCGGATTCTAAATGTTGTAGCGAAGTATCCTGGGAGCTGCCATGATGCCTACATTCTGGCACATTCATCTATGGGGACACATTTCCCAGAGGGGAAGTACAGTGAAGGCTGGCTACTTGGTAAGTGACATTGGCTATGGCCTGGGATTCTATATCTGGGATGTTCGGTAGACAATATGTGTGCATTCATATATGTGATGTGTTTAAGATGTTAAGCGCTGAAAAGTTGTTTTTGATGCATTCCTGATTATTCCCCCTATAGGTGATGGTGACTATGGCTGTAAGCCCTGGTTGCTAACTCTCCAGTCTCCATGCACTGCAGCAGAAAAACGCTAAAATGAGGCTCATGGCAGCACCAGAAACTTTATCGAGCGGACTTTTGGAGTTCTGAAAGGACAATTCCAATGTCTGGATCACTCTGGGGGAGCCCTGCAGTACAGTGCCGGAAAGGTGGTAAACATCATTGTTGCCTGCTGCATGCTACATAACATTTGTCAGCAATTTGGTGTGCATGCAGAGGTAGCAGAAAACTTGCCACCAGATCCACCTGTGGAACCAGCAGCCAAGGGGGACAACACCACAAGAGGGAATGGTCCGACGAAGGATCATCGAATCTTATTTCTCTTGTAAGTTCTTAACTGTTATACATTCATTTCTCCATACTGATGTGGCACTTTTATTGTAGTACATAGCTCTGCAAAATTCGAGATATAATCGTTTTATGACAGTACAGTATGTTTAATCTTGTGTTATGTTTCTTTCAGGAGCTGTGATACATCCATCAAACCATTTTCCAGCAAGCAGAGAAGTAGATTTAAAATAACAAATATTTGTGAAACAAATACAATTTAGTTGGAATTTTCCCTTGTCTTCTCTGTGTTTTCCATTGCATCATTTATAGTTCTTGAAGAATAAAATCAATAAATTGTGTTCCCATTTAATCCTCAATTGCTTCCTTTCCTTTTATTATAGCTTCTTACGTTATGTTATTTTGGCGTCCATGATGCTCCATGAACCAGCGGAGACATGGACGACTCTACGGATGCTGAAAGAAGGACGCCATGCCCGTCCTTCTTCCGGCATCTACAATTAGGCGTTCCTGCAGCTCCACGGATCCATCGCAGACATGGACGCCTGTATGGATGCCGGGTGAAGGATTCTGTGCCCGGCCTTCTTCCGGCGTCTACAATTAGGTGTCCCTGCGGCTCCGCGGTTCCATCACCTGTACAGACGCCGGGAGCAGGTGGCAGGACGCTTGCATGTGGAACGGCATTCCTTGACGGCCATTTTGTTAATGCTTTACAGCAAGGTTACAAGGTTACAACATGCCGCGTGGGAGGCTTCCCAACTTTTCCGAGGGGGATGTCCAGCTGCTGGCCACCCTGATGACCACTAATGAAGGCCACCTATACTTTTGCCCTGGGCGCCCGCGGGTCCAGGACTGGGCAAACAAGGCCTGGCGGGTGCTCAGGGTACAATTCAACACCCAGTCTTCATACCCGAGGGAGGTAAGTTCATAGGCCTATGTTGTGGTTGGCAAAGGTCTGGTCTATGTTGCTTGTAAGAATGACACAGCTTATACTTCTAGCTAGCAGGAAAAAATCCAAGTTGAATTACATTTAGTATTTTGGGGTTGTTTTGTATTGCTGTGGGTGAGAAAAGAAAAACTGACACTTGGCTTGTTTGGTTTGAATTGTTTTTTGCATCAAAAGCAAAGTAAAAGTTTTATATCAACTTGTGTTCCTATTTGTGTTTTATTCTCGCTAGGTTGAGGCATTGAAAAAAAGGGCGAGACGAATAAGATGGGAGGAGCCCGAATACCTGCGGGCCTTAAGGGCCCACTGCAGAGCGGAGGAAGGTATGTGCTGTTAGCAGTTGAAATGTCATAGTTACCATGCAAGCGGTGAGGTCTTCTTTAATAATGGCTATAAGAAATTTTACATTTGTACCATTCTGGATCTTTGCATGCGCAGCTGTGACACTTTAGCTATTTCTGTTTTCAGAGAGTACCACCGAGGAGTCCTCAAGCTCTCACACAGGTCCTCCAGCAGAACAGCAAGGTGAGCCTATAATAGCATCGACCTTGTAAAGATATATGGATGTTTCATGCCATAAAAACTTTTTAAAAATATATCCAAAGCAAGAAACCTGTGAGGGAGTCGGTTGGATCATTAGATGACAGAGGGGTTAAAGGGACTCTTAGGGAGGATAAGGCCATTGCAGAAAGACTAAATTAATTCTTTGCCTCCGTGTTTACTAATGAGGATGTTGAGAAGATACCAGTTCTGGAGATGGTTTTCAGGGGTGATGAGTCAAACGAACTGAACAAAATCACTGTGAACCTGGAAGATGTAGTAGGCCAGATTGACAAACTAAAGAGTAGCAAATCACCTGGACCAGATGGTATGCATCCTAGGGTTCTGAAGGAACTTAAAAATGAAATTTCTGATCTATTAGTTAAAATTTGTAACCTATCATTAAAATCATCCATTCTACCTGAAGACTGGAGGGTGGCCAATGTAACCCCAATATTTAAAAAAGGCTCCAGGGGCGATCCGGGTAACTATAGGCCAGTGAGCCTGACTTCAGTGCCTGGAAAATAGTGGAAACTATTCTCAAGATCAAAATCGTAGAGCATATAGAAAGACATGATTTAATGGGACACAGTCAACATGGATTTACCCAAGGGAAGTCTTGCCTAACAAATCTGCTTCATTTTTTTGAAGGGGTTAATAAACATGGGGATAAAGGTGAACCGGTAGATGTAGTGTATTTGGATTTTCAGAAGGCATTTGACAAAGTCCCTCATGAGAGGCTTCTACGAAAACTAAAAAGTCATGGGCTAGGAGGCAATGTCCTTTTGTGGATTACAAACTGGTTAAAAGACAGGAAACAGAGAGTAGGATTAAATGGTCAATTTTCTCAGTGGAAAAGGGTAAACAGTGGAGTGCATCAGGGATCTGTACTTGGACCGGTGCTTTTCAATATATATATAAATGATCTGGAAAGGAATACAACGAGTGAGGTTATCAAATTTGCGGATGATACAAAATTATTCAGAGTAGTTAAATCACAAGCAAACTGTGATACATTACAGGAGGACCTTGCAAGACTGGAAGATTGGGCATCCAAATGGCAGATGAAATTTAATGTGGACAAGTGCAAAGTGTTGCATATAGGGAAAAATAACCCTTGCTGTAGTTACACGATACTAGGTTCCATATTAGGAGCTAACATAGTGGATAATACTTTAAAATAGTCAACTCAGTGTGCTGCAGCAGTCAAAAAAGCAAATAGAATGCTAAGAATTATTAGGAAGGGAATGGTTAATAGAACGGAAAATGTCATAATGCCTCTGTATCGCTCCATGGTGAGACCGCACCTTGAATTCTGTGTACAATTCTGGTCGCTGCATCTCAAAAAAGATATAGTTGCGATGGAGAAAGTACAGAGAGGGCAACCAAAATGATAAAGGGGATGGAACAGCTCCCCTATGAGGAAAGGCTGAAGAGGTTAGGGCTGTTCAGCTTGGAAAAGAGATGGCTGAGGGGGAATATGATAGAGGTCTTTAAGATCATGAGAGGTCTTGAATGAGTAGATGTGACTCGGTTATTTACACTTTCGAATAATAGAAGGACTAGGGGGCACTCCATGAAATTAGCAAGTAGCACATTTAAGACTAATGGGAGAAAATTCTTTTTCACTCAATGCACAATAAAGCTCTGGAATTTGTTGCCAGAGGATGTGGTTAGTGCAGTTAGTGTAGTGGGTTCAAAAAAGGTTTGGATAAGTTCTTGGAGAAGTCCATTAATGGATATTAATCAATTTTACTTAGGGAATAGCCACTGCTATTAATTGCATCAGTTGCATGGGATCTTCTTAGTTTTTGGGTAATTGCCAGGTTCTTGTGGCCTGGATTGGCCACTGTTGGAAACAGGATGCTGGGCTTGATTGACCCTTGGTCTGACCCAGCATGGCAATTTCTTATGTTCTTATGTTTTATGCCATGTGGCACGCTGCTCACATTTGCATTTTTAAATGTCATGCTTACATGACATTTGCATTTTTAAATGTCATGTAAGCATGGGTCCTGTTTAAAATGGCTATAAGCAAGTTCTCCTTCCTACCGTTCTGGATGTTTGCATGCGCGGCACATGGGCAGAGGAGGAGGAGGAGGATGTGCGGCAACCCTCCCTTATTAAGCCCCTCCCCCTTATTGACCCCCCCCTTATTGACCCCCTGTTATTGAGCCCCCCCCTTTATTGATCCCCCCTGTTATTGAGTGTCCCCCCCCCCGTTTTTTTGCCACCCCCCTCTCTCCTGCCCCACCTGCCATGGGAGACGAGGAGGACATCATCATTGACGTTGTCAACCCTGTCTCTCCTGGGTTTCCAGGGGGCGGGTCGACGGCCAGAGGCCAGCACAGCAGCCGGGGAAGGGCCCTCAGCTCTTGAGGGGTGCCTGGATGCTGTGCTGGCCTCCAGGCACGGTTGCTCCGCAGCCTGGAGGTCCAGGAGGGAATGGCAGTGCAGGCGGTGACCATCCTGCATGACCTGCGCCATGTCTAATTTGAATACTGAATTGAGCAGATTGTGAACCAAAATGTGTGAGCGTCAAATGAGCGGGTGCTGGACACTGCCGCACTTTTTTTTACTCGTCTGTTCTGTATTGGCCTGTATGTGTTTGTGGCAAATGGCACAGACATGGGGGTGGCTGGGGAGGGGGGAGGAAAAGCATTGTGGCTTGTACAGTTATCTCTGCAGGCCACTGCTCACGAACTGGATTTTTCTCCCCATGCTGCAGAGGCCTGCTAATCTTGAGATGACAAACAATGCACCAGCCCTAAAGCTTGGTATGTGAGCAGGCACTATACACTTTCAACATGTTCATTTTTAAAATGGCCCTTTTCCTATTCTACCCTTTGGAGCTATTTAAATCTCACTGGTTAATGACAATCTTGAAGTGTCCACACTGCTGCTACTGCACGATCACGTATGGCTTGTTAGTGATGTGTCATCCAGATTGTCGGCCACAGTTTGTCTTGAGCCTCACACACCTCAACCTGAAGCAGTGTCCTGAGCATGTTGGTGGCTTGGCATATTCACTGTGTTGGGGCTCACAAATTGGTTTCTATGGAGGACATACTGCAGAGCTGGCAAGGACATTTGCAATCACACCATGAGGTACCATTTTTTCAGCTAACACAGGTGTGGCAGCTCTTATGTATTGCTTCAAAGTTGGAAGTCTGCTACACATACATAGCCTTAGCTCAGTTGTAAGGGCCTGGCACACAATTGTTGGACTATCCAGATGCGATTTAGTAGTCCGGAAGAACTGAGCTACTTTTGTCTACTGCTATCCTGCCATATACTAGCCCAGAACAATGTGGCATGCACTTAGGCTAGGCAAATCGGCTTTAAGGCTCAGGGAAAGGTACAGGCTAACTTATATAGTCTTATAGGATGCTGTGGTTTGCAAGCCAGATCTACAAGTAACAATGCTATGATTGATGACTTAAATCTGTCTTTGCCATTCCCAACATGCCAGCAGAGATGAGGTACAACAAGGCTTTATGTGCTACCCACTGTGTCATCGAGTGCACCTTCAGAGTTCTCAAAAGTCAATTTCACTGTTTGGTCAAGACAGGTGGAGCTTTAATGTATGCCTCACACAAAGTTGGAGATATAGTGCTGCTCTGCCGTGTCTTCCATAATCTCGCTCTACTCCATGGACTATGAATAGATATAGTTCCAGATATTCTCCTGGATCCCCCATGTGTCCCCGCACGAGCCAAGGACACCACGCTGATTGGCAGCCAGCTTCGCAAAAACCTTATACAATGCTATTTTGCCTGATAGGCCTCACCTCCACATCCCCGTCCAGAGAAGGGAGGCTAGTAGACTGTTAACTGCTACTATCCTCACTATCATCTTTCTTTCTCTCAATGATTCTCTGTCTGAGTCACTGTGTAACAGAAAACATGTATGCCTACTCAGGACTCGTCTTGACAATGGAGCCATACAGTGTACTGTAAAAACAGTCGTGAAAGTAAAGATGACATAAAATACATGTGGCTACCATTATGTGTTTTGTCTCATAGTGACACTAATAGAGGCATGTGTGGCACATGAGTTTGTGAACGACTGCCAACACAATGTCCATAGTATGGCCTAGCTAGCACCATGTGGCTTGCTGGCCCTTCCCTGCGGACCCCATCCTAGTGCTCACATGTGGATGAGATAATACCACAAGTGTGATGCCACTCCAGTTGGTCCTCGAGCATGGAGAACTACTGCTCTAGAAATGCTGTAAATATCAAATAGCTCTGAAGCTTAAAGGCACAGCCTAAAGGTACAGGTAGACAGTTAAAGGTTTCAATGTGTCGTGGATGACCTCCGAAGTCCCTCCCAGGTCGCTAGTCCAGCTCCATGCGGTCTCCCATTCTGAAACTTTTGCCCCATGGTATCCTCAGCTGTTAGTCCTAGCAGCTACTTTGGTTCTGTAGGGCCTTGCTGCAGGCCTCCTGGCATCAGGCGGCCCATCCTTAAACCCAGGAACTGCTTGGCAGAGTCCCACCAAGTTCCACCCAAGTAAAATACAAAACAACAGTGCATAATCAGAAAGTCTCAGTCCCTCTTATCACGTTCTTTTTCTAACAGTCTCCCTCAAAGGTCAAAAGAACTCCCTCTCTTGTAGGGCTACAACAGCAGGCTTTCTCAGCCAAATCACCGCCCTGCTTGGGAGTTGCACAACCCACCACAATTCCCCTCGGTTGTGCAGCAGGTTGCAGTCTTCCCAAACCAAACAAGCAGCAAACACCATGCAGCTTAACTTAAGAGCAAGAGCATTCTTCCTTACACTTTAGAACCACCCTTCCCCCAACCAGGTAACTCACTCTGTCTCCATGGCAGATTCTGAGGACTCCTCTATCAGAGAATCCACCTCCATCTCCTCCTCAGTCTCTGATGAGCAAGCCTTTTCAGACCACCTCCACCATTCAGGCATGCCCTCCTCCTCTATTGCCATGGGTTCAGGTGAGCCAGATTCACTACTGCTTGATTCAGCTGCTTGCTCCACCTCCTCTCTGTCCCATAGGTCAAGCTGTGCCTCCATAAACCTGGGAGTTGTAGTTCTTTTCAAGCCCTTCAACGCCCCCTGTTGTCTAACTCGGGTGTTAAGGACATAAGAACATAAGAAATTGCCATGCTGGGTCAGACCAAGGGTCCATCAAGCCCAGCATCCTGTTTCCAACAAAGGCCAAACCAGGCCACAAGAACCTGGCAATTACCCAAATACTAAGAAGATCCCATGCTACTGATGCAATTAATAGCAGTGGCTATTCCCTAAGTAAACTTGATTAGTAGCCATTAATGGACTTCTCCAAGAACTTATCCAAACCTTTTTTGAATCCAGCTACACAAACTGCACTAACCACATCCTCTGGCAACAAATTCCAGAGCTATATTGTGCGTTGCGTGAAAAATAATTGTCTCCAATTAGTCTTAAATGTGCTACTTGCTAACTTCATGGAAGTTGGTTCTCTCTTTTTTAGTACAACTCTGCTTTTGGGGCCTCAAAGCAGGTTGTACCTCATTACAAATGACAGAATTCCTATTTTACTGCCTGATTCTATAGTTAACAAACATGTGCATGTGAGGTTGTACACCTGTACTGGGTCTGCTTACTATCACATGGGCGTACCAACACACAGCTGACACCTCTGCATCACCAGTTTTAAAACTACTGCTGACTCGGTTTTCCAATGGATTCAGATTTCCTAGATATGTTGATCCAATCCTGGTCTTACTCCCATGCATGTAGATATTGATAGCCTTGAATTTGCTCAGAAAAACTATAGAGAAATCGGATGAAATCTCTGCATGTAATGTGTTCCAAACCAGGACAGGATTTACCCGTTCTGAAAATTAGAGTCAGTTGGCAATCCTTTTGCTGACATCAGAGTGCTCTAGTAGCATGCCTTTCCTTACAGCCTTGGGTAAAGGACCTGTGCTACCTGGTGCCATTCCCACAATGTGCACAGATCCTTCCAAGGTAGCATACCTCTTGGTGGTTGCATGAATCCTGACACACATGCACCATACTACACCTACCTATGCAGTTTGTAAATGATAATGTGCAGAAGGTGGGGGCCTTGGCAGTTGTGATGTCATCTAGATTTGGTTAGCTTCTGGGCAAGCCTACACCAGGATGCACATCTGGCTCTATGAAGGCAGAATTGGGAATCAGATGGTGTCCTGCCTTTACTTGTATTTTTCTTTGAGCTCGGAGATATCACCATCACCATATAGTTTCTAATGACTCTAAGAGCACACATATCTCTCCTGAGCAAAGGTTGAATTCATAGAAGCCAACGGTTAAGTGTCTTCAAATCACCCATCACAGTTAGCCTTATATGGATATTGAGATGTCTGGGTGCTGCAAGGCCCTTGACCATTATGATTCACTGCTAGTCATGTGATGCAGCTGTATGTACATATGTTTATACCCAGAAAATATGCAGAGTATTTTGCTTTGAGCAATAGCTATTATCTCTTGTAGTCCTGGTGCAATCTGTTACTACCCTTAAAGCACATAGGCTGAGCACTTCTGCGCCAAATAGCTTGCAGGTAGTTCCATTTGCAACATCACTCCACATGTTTCCATGATTTAAAGGTTGCAGGCCCTTGTTCATCCATATGCCTATCATGACTTGTGGGGAATCAGGAAGATCTTCTGTCCTCTATGCTGTGCCTCATGTGATGTAAGTCACTTTTACAGTTAGTGGTGAGCAGGGCAGGTGTGCTCTTACACTCTCAATGATCTGCTCTGTGAAAAGCATTAAGGCTAGAGACACTGCTGTCAGCTGATGACTTCATGAGCCTACAAGCTGCCTCCACACAGTGCTGAATGTATAGGCCAGTGTTCCCAGAGGTCTCATGTGGTTGGCATGATGGGTGATGGCCTTTCTGTGTTGTTCTCTTGCAAGACAGGCATTTAGTGCCACCTAGGACCTTGAGGGGATGATGTCAGTATTTCAGACAAAGCAGGTGTCATATATGCCTCTGAAAAATGTGTTTTATGTGGCCAAGTATACATAATTAGTGCCGAGGAAGAACTTTGTCTACCTCATTAGCAGTTATGGACAAGCTTCCACATACATCAATATTGTTTGATGACCAACATTCCAGGAACATATGCATTGTCCATGTGTAGGTGCACAAAGTGCTGCAGGTAGTCTGTACTCAAAAGATAAGTGTGTCAGTGTGCGACTCAGTGAGTGATGTGCTGTGTTACCCTCTGTTAATCTATGACTCAGGGGGTGCTGTTGCGCTAGGACGTCCCTCACTTACCACAGCAATCCATACCCCAGAGCAGTCTCTAGGTGTGCTTTCATTTTGCACACACTGCTTTTAGACAGCAGTGATTGAGTGCGTCCACTCTTGAGAAGGGGCGCCTCTGAGAGTTGACCATATGGGCTGCAGTATTCATGGCCTCGTGCCTTGTACTAAAAATTTCCCCTAGTCCACTGTTTTTTTGTTTGTTTTTTTTAATTAATTTTTCCATCAATGTTACAAAGCACATTAAACTTTGCACAGATAACAAGAAAAAAAACCATTGCGGATGTACAAAGAAAAAAAGAAATAGAAACTTAATAAACAGTCTACAAGTCAAATAAAAGGAGGAAGAGATCTTAAAATGAGGAGCACATAAGAAAATAATCATGAAAAAAAAAATAGAAAATAGCTTAACATGTTTCCATACTCATTCTATAACGAATTAAATGATCTAGATATTAGGACTCTCATTAGGGAAAGAGGAGGGGGCAACCTCTTTCTAGAATCTATAAATAATCTCTGTTGTTCAGTAGCAAAAAAAATATAATAATCAGTGTTAAACTTAGCAATGCATTTACAAGTGTATCTCAACTGAAAGGATGCTCCCATAAAGCAAGATACCCTTTCTCCGCTCCTGAATAGCTTTAGCCATGTCAGGGAAAATTTGTACGAACTGCCCTAGAAAATTAACCCCCATGTTCTGAAAATAACTACGCATTACCAAATCTAATTCTTGTTCATAAACAAACAAAACCAGCAAAGTTGCCTTTTCAATAATATCAGTAGCAGAGGATTCCAGAAAATCAGTTAACTTTCCCAAATCAAGTGGAGGTTGTGCCTCATTAATTCTGGAATGTTACTTCCGTTATGTAACTCTTGGCTGTTCTCCAATAATCCTAGGAAAGTTCAATAATCGTAAGTTCAAATGCCTTAAGCAATTTTCAATAGATTCTACTTTCCTAGTTAAAACGGAACATTCCTGGATTATTGTAGCACGAACATTTTGGACAGATTTCATGTCCGCTTCCAAAGTTTGGATCCTCTTAGAATGAACCATTAATTGAGAGTTATGATCCTGGGACAGAGCATCAGGTTTTGAGGAAATTAGAGAAACGGAGGAATTCACATAAAATTCCAAGCACAGCTTCGCTACCAAATGGAGTCCAAAGTCACCACGGCAGGCTTGGGGAGAGTTGCTACAAACGGTGGGACTTTCCAGTGTGGAAGTGGAACAGAAGGACATCAAGTCACCATAATAGAAGAAAAAGTAGATTCACCACCCGTAGAAACCACAAATTGAGAAGTTACAGGATAGTCCATGGAGCTCACAGCCCCCAATGTCAAAGCCTGAATTCCAACTGCTCCCTCTGTGGCAGCTCCCTCTGATGCGGCTCTGATGAGGTCATCACCTGGGGACGTGAGTGCTGAATCGGGGGAGGAAGGGCACTGTGTTGAATGTGCTCTTAGATCAAGGGAACTCAAATATACTTCCCCAGACGAGACTGACGCTCCTCTCGCAGACCTGCAAACAGGGATTATGTCCCCAGATGCAGGAGAGTCAGCTGCAAACCCGATGATAGAACGCTGTCCCAGGGGAGAAGGGCAGCAGAGGGAAATACCTGAACTCTCCCTTTTCGCTTAGGAGGCATGGCGATATCCAAGGAAAAAAAGGACAGATGAAACGGTGCAACTCGAGCTATGCTACCCACATGCCACCATCTTAACTCCTCCCCCCGCTCACTGTGTATACCTAGCATTGAGAGAGGGGTGGAGGGGTGAAACTTGCCAGTTTCACACACATCAAATATGCTGTCTTACAAGTGTGCATAATAGCTGATATTTGCCTCTAATACACACTGTGCAACCCCTGCCATGGAGGCTTTTCCACCTAGTACTTGGAGTGGACCTAATAGTCCAGTTATTTGGGGGTGTGCAGGCTACCCAGAGCTTAAGCTGTCACTGAAGCTTGCCACTTTATGGAGGGAGGAAGTGGGTGTTAAGAAGCCGTCCACTGAATGTGGGTACGCTGGGATGACAAGAATGCAGAGTGGCAAGGACCATCTAATGGCATCGATGTTGGGCTGATTCAGATGAATGGTTTGGATGAGTGCAGGGGATTGTGTATATGTGTGTGGGGTTGGTTTGCTTAGCATGTGCCAGAGGACTGGTGGCAGTCCTATTTGAGATGCTCTTTTTCCAGTCACTGGTCTCCTTAGCCTCTTCTCTATTGATCTTATCATGCACAGTAGACATAGAAGCTGCCACCTCAAGCTACTTCATTGGACCCTCACTCTGTCCTCTGAATATGCTGGCAGGGTAGGGCTACCTTCTTTCTGCCATATGTAGGTCAATAGCTTTCTTGTGCATACATGGAGGTGGTGCGGCCATGTTTGCTGCAGAATCTGGGGACAGGTTTTGCTTAGCACTTTCGGCGCTTCACTTGTGCACCAATCAAATTTTCCATTCGACACTGCTTACTTGGTGACTGCTGGAACAGAGTATCAGCTGCTGTGTGACAACTAGGGAGGAGGAGTGAGGGAGCAGTGCCTTGTCGAGAATATCCACAGGCGAAGAACAGAGTGCCTAGAGGGATGCTGCTGCTGCTGTTTGGGACCAGGCAGACTTCCACAGACTGACTGCCATCCCAGTAGTGGGTTGCCTTCAGGATCTAGATACTACCTGTAAGGTCATCTTTACATTACATGTATAATACAGATCCCCAAGCCATGCCAGTACAGGGGTGCCAGCCTGTCTGTGGAAGTCTGCCTGGTCCCAAGCTAGCCAGACTGTGTCTAAATATGGACCTCCTAAATTCCTTAAATTAGACTTGTAAATCTTTTGAATATTTGCCCATTTGTACGTATTCCATGTGTAAGCCGGTTCAAATGTACTTCTGTTAGAAGATCCCTGTGGCCGAGTAGTGTAGTCGTGTGGCAGCAAGGTAGTCAGATGTTAAATACAGAAATACTATTTACCGCTTAAAAATAATTGGAATAACCAATTCAAAACAATTCAAACTCTCAATTTTATTTATATTTTCTCTTTTAAAAGAAATTATTTGCTTTATATATAATTAATATATGTTATTTCCTTATTATTAAAATTTCATGAACTATTAAAATACAATTACAAATAAGAATTGTATTATTATTACTCTCTTTATATATATATTTATCACTTTACTTATATATTTCTTTTAATTAACCCAAGTATGAAATTACTATTAAATGCGAGAGTTCATCAGAGTTCATCAATGCAACAGTCACTTATCTGTTTTTCTTCTTTCTTTTCTTTTATCTTTAATGTTGCTTTTTTTTGTTGCTGGCCAGTTCTTCTTTCTTTTCTTTTATCTTGAAATCTTCTTCCTAAACTTAATCTTAAACAACTTAAAAGGAAGCAAAACTGACTCCCTTCACTGTTTCAGGATCTTCTGCATATTACAACAAGTATGTTACTTGTTGTTTTATTTCAACTTTATATTCTAACTAATAATAAAAAAAATATAATTCATAACCCTTGCACTACTGCTTCAAGACAGACAATATATATCATACACACCTTTACACTTACTAACAATCATACATTTACTATAACTGTACTTTAACTACACTTATCTGTATTTGTTAGGCCTGGATATGAGAAGACTGACATAACAGAACCTTCTCCATCAATGATCAGGCACTAACTGCTCTTATTCTGTAACTGTCTTTTTCCTTTCTGTCTGCTTGGTCTCAATATTTGATGACATCATAGCGCCAAATAGTCCTCAGAGCTGATTATTTTTGTCTTTATACTATGCTTATTCTTTCTCTTTTTATTTTTCCCTGCAGTATCTGACTTCAGTTGATTTTTGTTTAATCTGAATGTCTTTTAAATCTCTATGAAATTTAAATTCCTACACTGTGCTTTGTCTAACTTCTGTACACGTTTGCCAGCCCTCTCACTGGTAACCAGGGAAGCCAGTGATGCGTCTCCTAGGATACGCTATCTCTGCCTAACCTGATCATCCAGTGCGCATGCAACCTTGTTGATGATGCGCTGGGTGATTCCAATCAACTTTCTTATGCTTTAAAATAGTGTAGTTTAATGAGGAACCTAAAATTCCTTCCTGAACAGTTTCATTGTATTTAATTATATAGGTATCCTTTTTCTATCCTGAATATTATTTCCTGTTTGTGCTTATTAGCTTCTATTTTTCTTCTTTTTACTTAAACTTGTTAACCTTCCCCCCCCCTCACAGTACTTGCACAGTACTGAAGTTCCTGCACTCTCCTTTCTAACCTGCCTTCGTCTATCCAGCAGCTCCACGCCAGTTTCCAGAACAAATTAAAAGATAAAATAAAATACCAAAATCAGCTATAAGACACCCTCAGCAGTGACAGCAGCAGCAGGAGGTCAGCAACTTCTTCTCTTTTTATTTTTATATACAGCTCTCATCTCAGGAGTAGATCTCTGTCAGTAGTGTCAGTCTCTCTCTTTCTCAATCATTTAAGCTGACCATTGATAGTAGCTCAATCTTCCCGGTTTATTTCTTCACCTGTTTATTCCTTTCCTGCCATCCTCTGCCTTTCTCTCCATTGCTTGTTGTCACTTCCTGAAATATTTTCCATCATTAGGTATCACCCATCTTGGTCCAGAGTCCTTTACATTCTGAGTGTAGTTTCTGCTCAATGCCAGAAGCACTAACAGTAGCTGATCACGGGTAACACCACGCTGCTTCTGGTAGCTTCAGTCCTCATCTTCTTTCACGGGTTCTTTTTCTTTCTTCAGTTCCACCTGGCCTTTTCCTCTGGCAGTCCCTCGTAGCAAGACTGGGTGCTGTCTTCAGTCTCCGTCCTGCCACTGTCACTGCCTCTGGCACAACTCTGGCCACTTGAAAATCTGAACCTTCTGGACTCTACTTGTGGAGCTACAGGACAGGTAAGTTTTCTAACTATTATTTCAGTTTATGTATTTATTTATTTTATTCTGTTTACCACTTTACATATACCTCCTTGCTTAAGATGGAATGTCGTCCTCGACATTCCGTACGTAGTTTTATTCATTCACTCTTCATTCATACACATTTTTTTTTTTTTTTTTTTTTACAACTCAAGTGAAGTTTATTCATGCTTGGTTATCAATTATATCTTTTAAGAAACAGTGTTTTGTTATCAACTATACAGATTTCCAGCTTAGCTCTCTTGGATTTTGACCAAGACACCAAGTATCCAATTTCTGGCACCATTCTCCTTAATATAATACATAATTATCAAGATATTTGGGAGTTTTCCCTTTGTTGTTTCTATTAGATACTCTATTGTTTTGTATGACATTCTCAATAATGTTTAATGGTAAATTGTATTCTGCAGTTTGTTCTCCTATCTGTTCATTTTCCTCTTCGTTATTAGTAATGGGAACCCATACTGTTTCTATTTCATGTTCGGTATTCCTTTCTTTAGTACTTTCTTCTTTTGATTCTTGTTGTTCCACTGGCTGTGTTCTATATTTGTTTTTCTCTAATGTTTCAGATAAGTTATATAGTTTTAGTAGATTTCTGTGTATGATCTTAACTTCTCCATTTCTAGCTTTAATCTTATATGTGTTACCTTCAGGGTACATCACTTGTATTACTTCATATGGATGCTCTTCCCAATAATCTTGAATTTTCTTTCTGCCTCTTATTTTAAGATTCTTTAGCAGTACCCAGTCACCTGGTCTTATTATTTCTGCTCTACATTTTTTGTCATATTGTTTTTTTCTCATTACAAACTTCTTTTCAGCTTCTTTTCTAGCTATCGCACAGGCGGCTTCTAGTTTTATTCTATGTTGCACGATCCAATCATTCATCTTTAAACTTTCATCTTTAATTTCAGAAGTTACTTGAAAATCACCTGGTAACTTAGTATTCCTGCCAAACATTAAATAGAATGGTGTATAACCTGTTGAACTATGCGTATGGTTGTTATATGCTAGTACTAATTCTGGGAGATACTCTGGCCATTTGTTCTTTTTATTTTTTTCCAAGGTTTTTAGCATGTTGTGCATAGTTCGATTAAAACGTTCACAACATGGATTGCCTTCTGGATGGTATGGGCTTGTTCTAGATTTTGTAATCCCATGTAAATTACATAGCTCTTTGATTATTTCAGATTCAAAATTTCTCCCTTGATCTGTATGTATTCTGGATGGACAACCGTAATGTACAATCCACTGGTATAAAATCACTTTAGCCGTGGTTAAAGCTGTCTGGTCTCTAGTCGGTACTGCTAATGTAAAATGTGTGAACATATCAGTTAAAATCAACACATTCTCTATTCCGCTTTGGCTAGGTTCTAGACTAGTATAGTCTATTGCCAATATCTCTAATGGGTAGTTTGCTTTAAAACAAAGTAACTCTGCCCTAACCTTGGGAACTTTCTCCTTAGCTATTATACATCTTTTACAATTGTTTGTCCAATTTTTAATATCCCTATTCATACTAGACCAAAAATAGTCTCTTCTGATGCTTCTTAAAGTGGTGTCTTCTGCAAAATGTCCAGCATGAGTATGTCTTGTTTCAAATATTTCCTTTGTTAGGCAGCTAGGTACTATAAATTGTAATATCTCAATTTTATCTCTTGGATCTATGATTTTTCTATACCATAATCCTTCTCTAAAGATTAATTTATCTCGTTGACTCCACAGCTTATTTTGTGTCCAAGTCCATTCGGATCGATTAGGTGTATTCTCTTTTGTTTTTGCCTCTAAAACTACATTGAGGTCTATATCCTGTTGTTGCAAGACTTTTAACGTGGGTCTTGTATAATTCGAAGGTGGTATGTTGCTTGTTATTCTTTGTATCGCTATTCTCATTTTTTCTTTCTTCCATAATATGTTTTTAATTTGATCTGGTTCAATTTTAAAAAAATCTTTTTCAACATCTTCTGTTTCAGGTTCTTCTCCTTGTGGAATCCTAGACAATGTATCTGCTACTATATTTTGTTTCCCCGGTTTGTAATTAATCTCGAATGTTAATTCAGCTAATTGTGCCAGCCATCGTTGTTCCACTGCTTGTATATTTGCTGTGTTGAGATACCTGAGTGGATTATGATCTGATCGAACTAAAAACTTTTTATAAACTAAGTAGTCCTTGAATTTTTCAGTCGCTGCCCATTTTAATGCTAGTAATTCGAGCTTAAAAGCGCTATAATTTGCATCATTTCTTTCTGATTTCCTTAATCCTCTGCTTGCATATGCAATAACTCGTTCTTGTCCCTCTTGAATTTGACTGAGTACAGCTCCTAAACCTTTAAAACTTGCATCCGTCGTCAAAATGAAAGGCAACTCAAATATTGGAAATGCTAAAATAGGAGCTGATGTGAGTTTGTCTATTAAACACTTGAAAGCTTCTTGACACTCTAGGGTCCAGTTGAATATTATTGCTGGTTTATTTTTCTTACTTTTACCAGTTAATTTATGTAATGGTGTAGCAATCTGTGCAAATGATGGGACAAACCTTCTGAAATAACTGGCGAACCCTAAAAATTGTCTAACCTCTTTCGGTGTGGTTGGCGTGGGCCAGTTCTTCAATGTATCTGTTTTTGAGGTGTCTACTGAAATCCCTTTTTCTGATACAATATGCCCAAGGTAATTAACCTCTCTATATAATAATTTGCATTTAGTTGGTTTCAGTTTAAGTCCGCTATCTATTAATCTTTTTAACACTTGTTCCAAACGAATTATATGTGAATCGAAATCTTTGGAGAATATTAAAATATCATCTAAGTAGAGTAACAAGATGTTAAACACATAGGGGTAGATTTTCAGACGAGCGCGAATAGCCTACTTTTGTTTGCGCTCCAGGCGCAAACAAAAGTACGCTGGATTTTAGTAGATACGCGCGTAGTCGCGCGTATCGGCTAAAATCCTGGATCGGCGCGCGCAAGGCTATCGATTTCGTATAGCCTGCGCGCGCCGAGCCGCGCAGCCTACCCCCGTTCCCTCCTAGGCCGCTCCGAAATCGGAGCGGCCTAGAAGGGAACTTTCCTTTGCCCTCCCCTCACCTTCCCCTCCCTTCCCCTACCTAACCCACCCGCCCGGCCCTGTCTAAACCCCCATCCTACCTTTGTCGGGGGATTTACGCCTCCCGGAGGGAGGCGTAAATCCCCGCGCGCGAGCGGGACTCCTGCGCGCCGGGCCGCGACCTGGGGGCGGGTACGGAGGGCGCGGCCACGCCCCCGGGCCGTAGCCACGCCCCCGTACCCGCCCCCAAAACGCTGCCGACATGCCCCCGCAACGCCGCGCGCTCCGGCCCCGCCCCCCGACACGCCCCCCGACACGCCCCCCTCCGAGAACCCCGGGACGTACGCGAGTCCCGGGGCTCTGCGCGCGCCGGGAGGCCTATGTAAAATAGGCTTCCCGGCGCGCAGGGCCCTGCTCGCGTAAATCCGCCCGGTTTTGGGCGGATTTACGCGAGCAGGGCTCTGAAAATCCGCCCCATAATCGCTTAATGTTACTTCCATCAAGCGTTGGAACGTTGCTGCAGCATTACTTAGTCCAAATGGCATCCTTGCCCATTCATACAAGCCAAAGGGTGTTGTGACTGCTGTCTTATGTTGGTCCTTTTTGTCCATCGCTACTTGAAAATATCCAGATGTTAAATCTAGTGAGGAGAACCACGAGGCTTGACTTAACGCATCTAGGGATTCATCTATTCGAGGCAGAGGATATGCATCTTTCACTGTCACTTGGTTAATTTTGCGATAATCACAACAAAAGCGGATGGTTCCATCTTTCTTTTTAACAATTACAGCAGGCGAAGCCCAAGGACTATTGCTATGTTGTAAGATGCCCTGTGCTACCAAGTTTTGTACATGACGCTTAAATTCCTCATAGACATGAGGTGAGACTCTTCTGTATCTTTGTTTTATTGGTGGATGGTCTTTTGTATCAATAGAATGTTTTACTGTCTCAGTATACCCAATATCCATGTCAGATGAAGAAAATGCTTGCTTATATTTTTTTAATAAATTCTCTAAAGTTTCTGTTTGAGTCTGAGAGAGGTTCTCCCATTGTACCTTCACCGGTAACATTGTTTCGGGTGGCATCGTATCTTCACTGTGTATTGTTTCCACTGTTACTTGTTGTACAGACATTTGTGTATCTTCCTGAACAAAATTTACTGGAGCTGGTACATGTATTGCCTCTGGGCGTAATAATTCAGCAACTCTTGCTCTTGGGGGCAGTCGAATTTTTCTTTGTCCTGCGTTTAACAGTCTAATTGGCACCTTTCCCTCTACTGGGTTTGCTAATACATTTGCTACCAGTACTTCAGCTGGTAATGTTACTGAATTCGTTGGTGCAATGATTAAAGATGTCATTTGTATGGCTTGTATTTTAAAACATTTTCCTTCCACCAAAGTCTCTGTCAAAGGTGGTAATGTAATTCCTTTATTCCCTACTAATTTAACAAATCCTATTCTATCTGAGCTTGTACTTTCTATATTAGCCCATATTTTGTAAATACCATTCTTTTTGTACTCTCCTCCTGTTAGTAGTGACAATTCTTTGAATATTCCACCTAATTCTTGTAGTACATTCATTCCCAAAATACCAGGTATTTTTTCTGTTGTTTCTTCATTTGTCCATTTACAATCAGGTACTATAAAAATGCATTTCTGTGTTATAGTTTGCCCTAGACAAGTGATGTCTGCTTCCATACAGCCCCTAACTGGGATAGCTAGACCATTCACGGCGATAAGTTTCACCCAGCTTGCATCTGCTAAGCTAATTACTTTCTCAAAATGCTCTTTAAAAAATGATTCTGCTATCGTTGAAACATCAGAACCAGTATCCACGTAACACCTCACTTTAATCCCTTTAATTAATACATCTAAGATTGGACTCTTGCCAAAAGCTTTTCTTTTCTGTATACTTGATTCTTGTGAAATTACACTTTGTTGAGCTTTTATAGAATTGGTGTTAGGTGTTGTAATTGTTTGACGTAATGATTCTATATTATTATTTTCTATTTCTTGTCTACTATCTCTACTAACTGGTAGATTCCTGGGTTTCCCCATCTTTCTAGTGTTTCTTCCATGTTTCTTTTCTCTAAATTTTCTTTGTAGTTTAAGTCTTCCCTAATCCTGTTCGTGACGCCAAATGTAAGCCGGTTCAAATGTACTTCTGTTAGAAGATCCCTGTGGCCGAGTAGTGTAGTCGTGTGGCAGCAAGGTAGTCAGATGTTAAATACAGAAATACTATTTACCGCTTAAAAATAATTGGAATAACCAATTCAAAACAATTCAAACTCTCAATTTTATTTATATTTTCTCTTTTAAAAGAAATTATTTGCTTTATATATAATTAATATATGTTATTTCCTTATTATTAAAATTTCATGAACTATTAAAATACAATTACAAATAAGAATTGTATTATTATTACTCTCTTTATATATATATTTATCACTTTACTTATATATTTCTTTTAATTAACCCAAGTATGAAATTACTATTAAATGCGAGAGTTCATCAGAGTTCATCAATGCAACAGTCACTTATCTGTTTTTCTTCTTTCTTTTCTTTTATCTTTAATGTTGCTTTTTTTTGTTGCTGGCCAGTTCTTCTTTCTTTTCTTTTATCTTGAAATCTTCTTCCTAAACTTAATCTTAAACAACTTAAAAGGAAGCAAAACTGACTCCCTTCACTGTTTCAGGATCTTCTGCATATTACAACAAGTATGTTACTTGTTGTTTTATTTCAACTTTATATTCTAACTAATAATAAAAAAAAATATAATTCATAACCCTTGCACTACTGCTTCAAGACAGACAATATATATCATACACACCTTTACACTTACTAACAATCATACATTTACTATAACTGTACTTTAACTACACTTATCTGTATTTGTTAGGCCTGGATATGAGAAGACTGACATAACAGAACCTTCTCCATCAATGATCAGGCACTAACTGCTCTTATTCTGTAACTGTCTTTTTCCTTTCTGTCTGCTTGGTCTGAATACTTGATGACATCATAGCGCCAAATAGTCCTCAGAGCTGATTATTTTTGTCTTTATACTATGCTTATTCTTTCTCTTTTTATTTTTCCCTGCAGTATCTGACTTCAGTTGATTTTTGTTTAATCTGAATGTCTTTTAAATCTCTATGAAATTTAAATTCCTACACTGTGCTTTGTCTAACTTCTGTACACGTTTGCCAGCCAACTCACTGGTAACCAGGGAAGCCAGTGATGCGTCTCCTAGGATACGCTATCTCTGCCTAACCTGATCATCCAGTGCGCATGCAACCTTGTTGATGATGCGCTGGGTGATTCCAATCAACTTTCTTATGCTTTAAAATAGTGTAGTTTAATGAGGAACCTAAAATTCCTTCCTGAACAGTTTCATTGTATTTAATTATATAGGTATCCTTTTTCTATCCTGAATATTATTTCCTGTTTGTGCTTATTAGCTTCTATTTTTCTTCTTTTTACTTAAACTTGTTAACCTTCCCCCCCCCCTCACAGTACTTGCAATCCTTGTCTCAGTGATGACGTCACTGAAGTTCCTGCACTCTCCTTTCTAACCTGCCTTCGTCTATCCAGCAGCTCCACGCCAGTTTCCAGAACAAATTAAAAGATAAAATAAAATACCAAAATCAGCTATAAGACACCCTCAGCAGTGACAGCAGCAGCAGGAGGTCAGCAACTTCTTCTCTTTTTATTTTTATATACAGCTCTCATCTCAGGAGTAGATCTCTGTCAGTAGTGTCAGTCTCTCTCTTTCTCAATCATTTAAGCTGACCATTGATAGTAGCTCAATCTTCCCGGTTTATTTCTTCACCTGTTTATTCCTTTCCTGCCATCCTCTGCCTTTCTCTCCATTGCTTGTTGTCACTTCCTGAAATATTTTCCATCATTAGGTATCACCCATCTTGGTCCAGAGTCCTTTACATTCTGAGTGTAGTTTCTGCTCAATGCCAGAAGCACTAACAGTAGCTGATCACGGGTAACACCACGCTGCTTCTGGTAGCTTCAGTCCTCATCTTCTTTCACGGGTTCTTTTTCTTTCTTCAGTTCCGCCTGGCCTTTTCCTCTGGCAGTCCCTCGTAGCAAGACTGGGTGCTGTCTTCAGTCTCCGTCCTGCCACTGTCACTGCCTCTGGCACAACTCTGGCCACTTGAAAATCTGAACCTTCTGGACTCTACTTGTGGAGCTACAGGACAGGTAAGTTTTCTAACTATTATTTCAGTTTATGTATTTATTTATTTTATTCTGTTTACCCCTTTACACATGCATACTTGAAATCTTCCATTGGTTTTGCTTCTAGTGTATAATCTCCACTAGAAGACTGTTTCAAGTGTCCTCCACCCTCTCAGTGAATAGTATTTTCTCACATCCCTTCAATTTCATATAATGATCCATTGTCATTGCACTTTTCATTCTCTAAACATGCTTCATTTTTGTATTTTAATGAAGTTTATTGGTTATTTGAAAATTTTATTTCCGATTTCCACCCTCCTTTTTTAAATTAGAGAGTACATCTTTAACTCCTGATGTCTTTCTGTGTATGACCTATCCAGGACAATGCTCAAATGATTTACCTCTGTAAATAGACTGTCTGAACATTACCCTCCCATGTTGTTTCTCTTAGGTGTGAATGACATGAGTGGTTAGCATGATTCTTTATTCAACTGAGAACACCACTCAACTCTGACCTGAAACAGGAAGTATTACCTATAAGCAGAATAAAACATTTTGCTTTAGAAACAGATAACTTCAACTTTAGGTAAATACCATTTATCCCATAGCCTCGTTTTTTTCCAAGTAAAAGAAATCTGAACAATGGTAGCAAGAATGGATTAAGGATGGGACAATAAGGTGCTGAGCTGAAAAGTGGCATGCAGTCAGGGCCTCAATTTTTTTTCCCAGCTGCAGGTAATAGATACTGTGTTGTGCTGCATTGTCGGTGTTTCCACCCCCCACCAGCGATCAGAGTCTCCGCGCAGTGGCGCTGGGTTTTGACACACTGGCGGAGGTTCTCACCTACTAGCCAGTGATTAGAGGCCTCGTGTGTCACCGGACTGTGATGCACTATTGGAGTTCCCACCCCCTGCCAGCGATTAGGGGTCCCCAGCACAGCTGCACTCAATGCCTAGTGGTGTTTGTTAGGATTAGTTAGTGTGTGGGCCCTGGGCCGAGGTGAGAGATGATACCGCCCATAGGGAGGAGCACCATGAGCCTCACGGTCAGAAGGCGAGGTCACAGTGACATCAGTAACATTATGTTACCTAGGTAGAAAGTCCATCAAGCTAGGTTGAGAGAACATTGCACAAATCTCATCTTTGGGTGAGTTTCCTCACTCCGAGGGTCATCAAATGTTCACAAGAGAGCACTGTTCTGTTCGTACGTCTCACATTGAATGTCAAAGTGGCCCCTAACCCCTACACTAATACCTAAACCTCACCTCAAGTTACTAGGTGGGCCTCCCATAGAGATATAAATACCTATCTAGGGTCAGGGCACAATGGCTAGGTTCTCTCTCTCTCTCTCAGCTTTAAATACCAATCCCTAAATATTTAGTAAAACTTGCAAACCATGAAGGAACATTAACTAAGACAGTGGACATTTTCAGGGCTTTAGACTCCAAATATCAGCAGTTAGAAGTTGCCCGGGACCGACTATGCACAAGACTGCTACAGATCACTGCACACTAGCAGAATACATCAGCTCACCTCAATCATACTTGCAGAACACAGAGAGACCATCACCAAATACAGAACAGTTGAGCACAAATTAAAATTTACAAATGTTACCTCCAAACAGCCAGCTGCCAGCACAATCAATATTTTAAAATCAAAGCACAAAATAGTCATTCCCTTTGCATAATAATTTATTTTTTGTATTATATTTGATTTACTACTCAAAGATGCAGAATTATCCCAGGCATAGGCAACATAGGCACCTGTCTTGGCACCAAATTATAAAGGTACCCACGAACTGGGACTCCCCCCTGCTGCTGTCGGATTTCTGGGGACAAATCTCCCACCCCTTGTTCTCTGCCTATGGGGGCCATAATTTTAAATCCAGCCCTGCTTGAAACACCCTACAGCCCTCCCCCCATCCCATTTCTTCTCTCCAGGCTCAAACTCATCTCACTCTATCTCCCCCACCTCAACTCCCAGCTTACTCCCCCCATTCCCAGGCTCAACCCCTCTCTCAACTAAGTGCCCAGTTTGTTTGCTGCCTCTTGTTCCCTCCTTCCACTCAATGTTCTGCCCAATTTGTTCCATGACCCCCCTCCCCCAGCTTAATGCTCTGTCCAGTTTGCTTCCTGCCCCATGCCTCCTTCCCCCTGTTCAATGCTCCGCCGAGTTTGCTCTCTGCCCCCTTCCTCCCTCCCTCAGCTTAGTACTCTGTTTCAAGTTACCTTCTCCAGCTTCAGACAGGCCCCTCTCGTCTGCCCAAAGCAAAGCTGCTGATCTGCTGCCTTCCTCCTCTTTGCTGCTTGCTGCCAGTGCCACCCCAGTCCCATGCAGGCTGACACAGAACAGCTTTCTTCTAAGCAGCCCCTCCCAGCCAGGAAGCTTCTGTTGCTGCTCCTCCTGCCTTGTTTCTGGCCGGCCTCCACATAGATGAGTTGTATCTCCCACCCTCCCCTGTTCTACGCCTTGGCTGCTTGTGAGGCCAGTGGGGTCAAATGGCCGGCCATTGGTGCAGAGCAGCAGGAAGGAGTTGAAATTGAAAAAAAAAAAAAAAGCATCTGTCACTGTTGGGTCCCACGTCTCAGTGCCATCTCTTGTTAAGCCATGCTGCAGATTCATCTCCTGCCCGCCGGCTGCAGCTCAGATAAGCAATTCTTTTTATTTTTTAGACACTTGCTATGTCAGCACAGCATGTTTCCTCATTCCACCCTCCCAAGGCCCTGAATCAATTTTTTAGGACACACCGCCGCCTGCACACACCATCGGCAAATCTGACTGTTTTTGCTCCCCACCGCTTGGCACTCCACCAGGTCACCAGCCAGCTGATCTAGCACTGCCACCCTTCTAAGTGTGCCGCCCCATGAAAATGCATGGTATGCACATCCTGTCATGCTGTATTATGACAGTGGACCCTTGAGCTGTGACGAGTATGGCCCTACCTGAGAGAAGACTTCCCAGGCTCTTGTTGTCGGGAGGCAGATCTCAGTACCAGTCTGGATTAGCGGTCAGCAGCAGACAGGAGGGTTCAGCACCAGTCTAAGATCAAGGCAGGCGGCTAGCAGCGGGATCCAACAAACCATCCAGGGGTCAAGATGAGCAGCAGACAGGCGGATCCAGATATCAGTCCAAGGTCGAGACAGGCGGCTAGTAATGGAATCCGGCAAACAATCCAAGGGTCGAGACGGGCAGAAAACAGGTGAATCCAGGAAACAGTCCAAGGTCAAGACAGGTGGCTAACAGCAGAATCCAGCAACAATCTAGGGGTCAAGGCCAAGACATAGTCCAGGAAGCGATGAGCAGGACGGGTACAGAGAGGAACAGGAACCAGGAACGAAGAGCAGAATCAGCGCAGCCAGCAGCTTCATGAGTCCTGTTGCAGAGGCAAGGCTGAAGAGCAGGGACTGGTTTAAAATAGTCCCTGCTGGGGGAAGTGGCTAAGATGGCGGCCGATTGAGAGGCATGTGAAGGCATCTCTGAGGTTTTTTTCCTCATTAAAATAAGTTTCGCTTTAATTCTAAAGTGAAAAAATGCTTCATACAAAACGCATGGCAAGGCTCCGTGAGATCTTGCCGACTCCTAGAATTGGAGATGTAACTCAGGCTACAATACCAGCTTTTTTCGCTTCAACACCCTTGCCGAGAGAGCCGGGAACGATTGCCGCGAAGGACAGGGGAGCGAGCTACTCAGTCCCAGGCAGTTGAAATCTCGCTCAGTCCCGGAGCACCCGAGACACCGTCCCCCCCCCCCCCCCCCCCCCCAGTGAATGGAGCGCCACGAGACAACGCAGGCAACCTCTCAGGGGAACCCCGTAGGGCTTGGAGCCAAGAGAGAGGAGGACCCGGAGGGAATATCACAGCTGGGCATATCGTTGCCCAGCCCAACGCTGGATGAAGAAAGGGACACTGTTGCTAGAGCTGCAAGAGGTGGTGAGTTTAGTCAATTAACCTCCTTTCTTGTAAGGCCTGAGGTGGTAACAATGGACGCCATTTGGGACGCCTTAGCTGCTGTTGAAAATGCTGTTATTAATCTCTCTAAAATGTGTGTGGAATCAAATAAATGTAGTAATGAAAATGAAAAGAGAGTTGAGATACAAGAAAGAAAATTCAAGAGATTGAAGGAGAAGTTAAAATCATGGAAAGTTTCCATCATCATACAGTACAAAGAGAGACTGTGATTGACAAAAAAAATAGAAAATATTGAGAATTCAATTAGAAGCACTAATATAAGAATTCTTAATTTTCCAATAATTACCCACACACCACCGATGGAGTTCTTTAAAAAATACTTAAATGTTATATTGAAAATTCCTATGGAGGCAACTCCTTTAATTACAAAAGTATACTATTTGCCGTCTAAAAAAGAAGAACACCAGAAGCAAGATCAGCAAGCTCAACTTAACATTACAGAATTACTGGAACTAACACAAGAGGAAACAGTTCTTGAAAGGGGAGTACTCTTTGTATCGTTTGCCTTCTTGTCTGAGAAGAATAACGTACTGAGGTTATTCTTTTGTAACAGATCAGCAGAATACTACGGTCAAAAAGGCTAGGTGAGGAAGGAGGTTTTCTGTTTTTTTCTGGTGGTTTAGGGAGTTGAGAGGGTGGGGTTAATGTTCTGGTGGTATGCGAGCTTTATACTTTATTTTAGATTTAGTTTATAATGAGACTGAGTTAGTATTTATCGTTTAAATTTTAAGTATAATTTTTATTGAATGACTGTAAAATTAGATAAGTTTTATTACAATTATTAGTTTGATTTTGCTACTGCAATTTCGCCAATTGTAAACCGGCTTGACATGTATTTGAAAGTCGGTATATAAAGTTGTATAAATAAATAAAAAAGGTCAACGCAGGAGAGGAGGAAAAAATTCATACAAATGAGGGAAGAAGCGATGGCTATTTGTTCAAAGTTTGTTTTTCGTTATCCATGTAAATACATAGTCAAGTATTTTTCTTGTTAACCTTGAAGTTTTTCGCTCTATAGAATTTCACCCATTCCCCAGTATATTGCTTAATATTTGGATGGTTACTGTTTAAAATATTTCTTGGAAGGATTTTCTTTAAAGGATTGATATAATTATGTAACCTTTATTTTCAATCACAATGGTATATTTGTGTAAACTGTTAAAAATGCAATTAAAAAAAAAAAAAAAATAGTCCCTGCTTGATGACATCAGCTGGGAACTGCAGGAACTTTCCCCACCGCTGTCCTTAATGTCCGACATGAGGCATGCGTGCCTATGCTGAGGTCAGGTTCAGAGAACCGGCGGCATTCCCAGTGTTGTCGCGGCCTGCGATTGTAACACACTGGTCCTTCCTCCTACTGACATAGCTGCCAAACCCAAAATAACAATGTCTAGTAGTGCTTTGCTATACTTGATAAGTGTTTAGGTATCATTCTGAGTTTGGCAGCCATGCCAGCAGGAGTGCTCTGCAGTCTCTCCTACTGGGGAAGAAAGGAGATATGTGGAAAAATTGTAATTGTGTACTTTTTACTGTCTGTTTTGCATATAAGTAATAAGTAAGGATAACTCAATGGGTTCTACATGTGTAAATGCACTTTACCCCTGTATGTGGGCTTTTGAAAATTGCTTCAATATGTGTCATTGAATTGTCCATAGGATTTACCCTCATAAATGCACTTTACACACGTAAATAGCTTTTGAAATTTGCTACAATAGTATGTCACATTTACACATATAACTCCTTTGAAAATTACCTCCTTATTGTGCAATTGTAATATTGGCAAGTTACTCTAAAGTTCCAGTAAAGACCCACAATGCCCTCACAATGTTGTGTTCCGTGGACGTGGCAGGCCACGACCATGGTCCCCTACCTTGCCACCGCGGGAGCCCTGGGGGAGGGCACTGACTTCAGGCCGTCGATCCAGCATGGCCCTCGGGGCTGCCCGCTGCAGGGGGAGCCATCCGTGCTCACCCCTCGCGGCGTCCAGCAGCGTCTCTCCTCCACGGGGGAAATCAAAGATGGCCGCCACCATCCTTAGGCACAAGGCCACGCCTCCTTCACAGATTTAAAGGGACCTGATCCCTTTAACCAGCTTCACCTGTTCCTGATCAGCCTAAGCAGGGGAAGTATAAAGGGAGGCTTCCTCTGCTCATTCAGTGACTTGGCAACGTTCTCCAGTGCTGTCTAGTCTGCTTGCTTCGGTGAGTTCCTTGTGCTTCGGATCCTTGTTCCTGTTTCGTCTTGGTGTTCCCGGTTCCTGACTTCGGATTGGCTGACGGTGATCCTCTGGCGTGTGACTTCGGATTGGCTTACAGTGATTCTCTGGTGTGTGACTTCGTATTGGCAAGCGGTGATTCTCTGGTGTGTGACTTCGGACTGGCAAGTGGTGATTCCTCAGTGCGTGACTTCGGACTGGTGAGCGACGACCCTCTGGCACTGACCTTGGACTCCTTCCGGACTACCGTCTCCAAGGGCCCACCTAAGTCCCAGCGGTCCGGGTCCCTATGGGCTCCTCCCGGGGGGACCGCAGGCTTCCAGGGTGAAGCTCCAGTCAGCCCGTGCATCGATTCCTTGACCTCTCAAAAGTCCACCTAAGTCCCAGCGGTCTGGATCCGCTGGGTCCCAGCGGTCTGGGTCCCAGCGGGCTCCTCCTGGGGGGATCGCAGACTTCCAGTGATGAAGACACGCTTCCTTTCTTCATCTCACCACTCTTCGTCTGCCTTCACAGTCGCCTCTGTCTCCTGTGCCGAGGGTCAGCTGGTCACGTCTTCTGTTTCTGCCTCGCCACCCGACGGGAGAACCTACGGAAAATCATCCCAAGGTATTCCATCCTCCCGTCGGCCCAAGGGTCCACAAGCCTGAACATAATGCACAACATAACAAATAGCCTTCTCAAAAATTAGATTCCACCTTTGGAAATCTTTACTAAGGGAAATTAGACATTGTCATAGCTTATCTGTATTTAGAGGCTGTGTTAAAACATTTCTTTCCTTTAAATATTTTTTTCAATTCTTTTGTATTTTGTAATTTTATTGTAACACACTTTGGGCATCCTGACAATAAGGCGTGGAATAAATAATAAATAATTATTGCAAGTTTTCAGGATTGTGTGATCCTGTTACCTGAGAACAGCACAGGAGCTCCCCACCAATCAGCAGGATGATAAGACTAATGTAAATGTTTTCCTGTACAGCTTAATGATTTGGACACAATAGGGAAAAAGTCCTATTACCTTTCCCTACAATTTCATCCCTCTGCAGAGTTAAGGAATAAGTAGTCGTCCCCTCTAACCCCAACCCCCACCCTACCCAATCATTTGCAGGAAGTAGAGAGGAGGGGCTAGGAGATAAAAACAATATTCACTCCTAGCAGGTAGGATGACAATTAGATGCTGAGATGTCTGTATGAGATGGTAAAGGATCAGACTGTACTTTAATATAACCACATTTTATTAACTATTTCTAATAAAGTAGTGAAGAAAACAGACACCAGTTGCTTAACAAAATGGCAATTCAAATTCAGGCAAATTCAAGCAACTGAAAGCCAGAGATTTTCAGATATTAATGAAAAGATGTTCAAACAATTCCAAAGTAATTCTTTCTTGCTGTCAGACAAGTCACTGATAAAATTAAAGTATTTCACAATGTGTATTATAGCTCTTTTCAGGTGAACCAGCAAAAGGAAAAGGACAGGATGATAATACCCGAGCAGGTGATTACTCCTATCCCTTGGATAACTCAGTTTTTCCTTACCAAAGATTTCATATAATCAATTACAAAATTCTCCCTTTTCAGGTCCCTCCCTGGAACTCGGATTACCAATAATTTCCCTATGCACTTCTTCCTTTTAAAGTTTCAGGTAAGTGTCACATTTAACCAATCATGCTTCAGATGTTAGTGAATATAGAGCTCTTAAAGACAACTCTTTTCTTTTCTTTCTTTTAGGCATGTCATAACATCCAGTTCAAGAAAAAACACACCAATTTCATATGTTTCACAAATGGCTTAACTCCAAGGATGTTAATTTTTCATTTACTATGATGGCTGATCAAAGAAAAAATTCTTTTTTGAATGTGCTCATTATGTGTGATGATGGACACATTAATATTTCCTTGTTTAAGAAGTCCACCGATCACAATAATTTATTGCGTTACAGCCTTCTTGTTGGTCAATTCTTCAGATTGAGAAGAATATGTTCTGACATCAATGAATTTAAATGACAGGCAGTGGAGTTACAGAACTGGTTGCTGGAACGGGGATACCCTCTGAAGATCATTAAAAGGCTTATTTGAGGGCACGTTTCTCTAATAGTGATTTTTTGTTGCAATACAAAAATCGGGATACCACTCCTCATTTGACTTGCATTTTGCCAAACACAACTTACACAAAAGGAAATTATTAAAATCACGAGAAGCCATTGGGGAGTTGTTTCTTTACACCTGGCATTGTTGGAACCTCCTATTTTCTCTTTTTTCTTGAGGCAAATATCTTAGGGATACATTAATTCATTCATCCTTGTACAACAATAAGGTAGTTGATTCTAGTTGTAGCTTGTGTGAATCTTGTTCCCCAATAGTGACTGGCATAGAAATGTGCATAACTTTGCCATCCCACATTATTATAAAGAGAATGCTTAACATGAATTGCTTATCTTCTTATGTCATTTATTTGATTATATGTCCTTGCCATTTTGTTTATGTTGGTGGAACCATGAAAAATATGAAAAAGAGATTAATTGAGCACAGAAGTTGCCTCAATACGGGCAGAACCTCAGCTCCAATTCTCATTTTCCAGAAGCATATTATTCTTTCCAAAGATTAAGTGGACTATAATTGATTTTATACCAACAAAGGAAAGAGGGGGTGACCGCTATAAATTGTTGTGTTCAAGGGAACAAAAGTGGATTTTTAAATTGAATTCTATGACTCCTAACAGTTTAAATGAATTTATTGAATGGTCTGACGTTTGCTGATTTCAACTCAGCTTGTAAATTTGCCACATTCGCATAGACTCTTTAATTGTGCTCTTTAAATTTCTGTTTTTTATTGTGATTGGTGCATTTTCAAGACAATCGAATATTTAAAAGAACCCGTGTCTGTTTCCGTTTTTCAGAAAGAAGAATTCCCTTTATGATGGTGGCGATTTCCCCTGATGCAGAGAGCCAAATATAAAGCACTCTCGAAACGCTGTTCAACGTTGGGTGACTGTTCAACATCTTTGCCACTTGGGTGACCAGTCTGTTCAACATCTCTGCCGCTTTTATGAACAACAAAAAGCTTGTTTAGAGCAATAAGATAAGTTAAAATGTATTTTTTCACATGAATAAGACAGTTTCAAGATCTTATTTTTACTTGAAAACAAAAAATATAAAATCTACACCTTAGGTGATAACAGAGTAGTGTGATGATATGGTTTCCCTGCAGCACTTCAGCTGTTGAGGTGCAACGTTTTTTTATCTCTGTTATCATCACTATAATTTTGCCTTCTTGCATGCGAGTTTCAGTCTTTTGTATATAACATCCAGTTCAACATCAGATACCCATCAGTATTATTTTACCATTACCAAAATCACCAGATTTTCCCTCTGAGTTCTGATCCTTTTTCTCCAAATTTGTGGAGTTTTTTTGTTATACCCATTGGTCACAGATGGCTGTGACCATGTGTACTTACTTCCTGTACTGCTCTCCTGCCCTCCCCGGGGCTGCTCATGACTCAGGCCAGCTTTCACAGTCGCATTCCCCGGGACTCTTCATGGTGGCCTGCACGCCGCCGCCATCTTCCTTGATTTTGGGCCTTCCTCGGTGCATGCATGAGCCACCGGGCCCTCCTTTGAAGCCTCCTTGGTGGAAACCGCGGAGGCATCTCTGGTTGATGACATCATCAGACTGGTGTATTTAAACTCCATCTTCACCCTCATCCTACGCTGTGCAGCTCCTCCCTTCGGGGATGCCCTTCAGCGTACCTCCTGATTGGCCAAGCCTCATGCCCTCCGCTCTGTGGTCTGTCTGCCATTCCTTCCCTCGGGGTCCCTGCCCAGGAATTGCCTCCAGTCTACTCTCCATGGGGGTCCTCTCCTGGTGCCACGGGACCTCTCTATTGCCTCACCCAGAGCTCTCTGCTGTCTCTGACCTCACTTCCCGACAGTGCAGACCTGTGGGGGTCCTTCCCACAGGTAGTAACAACTTGCATCTCGGGCCAAGGGCCCACATACCCACAAATCATAACATTTTTGTGTCTTGAAGGCATCAACTTGCTAAAGACTTTGGAACAGGTAAGGCTACTTTTCACTCTGTTAGCCCAAATTTTAATTTTTATATTTTTTATTTAAAAATATTTGTATCCCGCCTCTCCGAGGCAGGTAACAGCATTTACAAATATAAAATACTTGTTTTGCATGGGTAAATCCTATGGACAATTCAATGGCATAGAGAATAGCGATTTTCAAAAGCCCACTTACTCAAGAAAATGCTTTTAAAAATAAAGCTCATTATGTGTAGTGGCAATGAGTTCCAGAAGGAGGAAACTGCAAGGGAGAAAGCTATTTCGCGGATAGAGGATAACCTGGCTAAACGTAAATATGGATTTTAAAAAAGTGACTGAGATGTAGGCCTTAGGGACCTAGTTGGAACATATATTTTTAAGGTTCTATTGATCCATGGAGAGAGAACATGCTGTAGCAAATTGTGAACTAATAGTGCCAGTTTATACTTTATCTGGGAATCTATTGGAAGTCAGTGTAACATTTGAAGGACCGGAGTGTTGTGCCGGGAGGTGGACCCTTGGCCTAGTGCAGGATTGGTAGGCTCCCTGGTCGGACCTAGAGAGCACCTGCCACCAGGATGCGGAGCACAAGAGGAGACAAAGGCTAGCTGGAGCTTCACCACTAGCAACCCTGGGTTCCCTTAGGTTGAGCCCTTGGATACCCGGGTCACCTGGTCTTAGGTGGGCCCCGCAGGATCTCCTTGAGAGAAAGTTCAGGGGTGTGCCCACCAAGATCAAGGGTGCATTGTCATTGTTCAGGCTAGAAGTCCGGGGTGCCAGAGAAGGCCAGAAGAGAGTCTCTGAATGTATGGCAAGAATCAAGGCCAGAGTCAAGGTAACGTAATCAGCCAAAGCAGGGTTCAATACCAGTAGTCACTCCGTGGATAGTCAGCCAAAGCAGGGGGTCAGGTTCCAGTGATCAATCCGTGGATAGTCAGCCAAAGCAGGGGGTCAGGGTCCAGTGGTCAATCCGTGGATAGTCAGCCAAAGAAGGGGTCAGGGTCCAGTGGTCAATCTGTGGATAGTCAGCCAAAGAAGGGGTCAGGTTGCAGGCAGCAGTCAGATGTGGTCAGTAGTCAAGCAGAGGTCAGTTCCAGGCAGCGTGCAGACGTGGTCGAGGAAACAGGCAAAGGTCAAATCCAGGCGGTGATCAATGTAGTCAAGAACAGGCAGAGGTCAGTACTGGGAAGACAGTCTGAGAGGTACTACCTGGAGAGACAAAGGAACAGGAGGATGCTGGAACAGAAGGACGCTGGAACAGGACTGGAACGAGACTGGAACAGGACTGGAACAAGGCTGAACCGAGACTGGAACAAAGACTGGAAACACAGAGGCAAACTAGATATCACAGTGTGATCGACCCGATTGCCAAGGCAAGGAAGTGCAGGCAGGCACTTCCTCTTATACAGCATTCAATCAGGGCGTGCCGCGGAGCTGGGTTCCACTCCTGGCCCTTTAAGGTACCGGGAGGTCCGCGCGCGTGTGCCTAGGGGCGGGGCCGACGCCCCGGAGGACACCAAGCCCCACCGTGAGGCCTGGCTGGAGGTGGAAGGCCCGGCGACCGCCGCCGCAGGTCACTGAGGCCTGGCTGTACTCGCTGCTGCTGCTGGGGAGGACGACCCGGGACCCGTGGAGGACTTAGTGAGGTGAGCAGGCCCGGGCTCTGACCGAGCGCAGACGGGATGTGCAACACGGAGCAATGTGATTGTATCTGCGTGTGTTTGTAAAGAGTCGCACTGCAACATTTTGTATTAATATAACTCCCCTTTTCTTAAAGATTACCATTACCAGAGCTCTGGAATAGATAAATTAAATGTTTTTAACTTTTGGCCAACCATATGCACATGTATTGCAAGCTGTGTAAAGTGCCTTGATGAGCTCACAAGTTCCGGTGTGGCCCGTCAGGAGAAGTCCTCCACCTCCAACTGTGGTTATGTCAATGGTGTAGATCCAGAATACCAGTCAGCCTCCAGCTTCCACAAGTCCGAAGGCCAGAACCTGTCTCTCTATACAAGAAAACTTGTCTTGCTGACCCAAACATTTTCTGCAGATTTAAAATAAAGGAATGTTCCCTGTCTCCAACTGGATCCAGAGATGGTAACTTTAAAATGATTGTGCAGGTGCCCATATATGCATGTATAAGCACACGAGTATACATATGCTGAAATTTTAAATCATACACGCAGTTGCGTGCATATGATTTAAAATAAACCTGCCCTGCACATGTGTGCCCCTAATTTTATGCTTTTACTTGAGCAAACATACTTTGCATATCTTCCTTTGGACTTTGACAGCTTTAACACACATGTAGGATATTCCCAGTTTTACCAATTAATCTGCCAGTTTGCACAGTCCATCTCAAGGTATTCCTGACCCCTCTGGATCATCAGCCTGCACTCTCCTCAGTTGACGCAGACCCCTCACCCAGTTGTTGTAAGCCTAAACAGAGATTTATGCAGATTTAACCTCATCAAGAGCAGAAGTAAACATGTACAGCTACCAGCCCACTACACGCTGCGGCCGCCGCATTTAAAATACAGATTTATGTATGTAACTGTTGGGCCTGTGCTAGAACACCCCAAAATGCCCTAACTCTGCCCCTTATCTTTTCGTATATATACACATGTAATTTGCGGCTCACTCACGGCCCATATACTTGCGTGTTTGGGCCTTTTAAGGCGAGCAACACTTTTAAAATTCACCCGTTATTGTTTTATATATTCCTCTCTAGTATAAAATAAAATTAAAGTTTAATTTGTTAAATCCGAGGCCCAGACTCATCATTTTGCGATAAATATTGCAAAAATAACGCACGCGGCCTTGCATCCTCACGCAGCCAGCATTAATTAGTGGGTGCTGCATTATTTTTTCCCCCGTATATATACTGGATTCCTCTATGTGCCTCTTTGAGGGTGTGTCAGGTGTTGGTTGAGAGAGTAGAGAGGTTTGTGGTTCTTGGAGTTTAGAGGAGATTTTTTATTACTGAGTGAGTTGTCTTGTTTTCTATTGTCCTCTGTTTACCTTTACCTTTGTCTTTTGTCTTGTTTATTGGAGTAAAAATGTTTGTTTGTTAGTTCAGTTTGTCTGTCTGTCTTTTTGTGTGGAAGGGTGGTTGTGGAGGAGGAGTGGTGGTGAGGAGGTGTGGGTGTGTGAAGGAGTGGTGTTGAAGAGGTGTGTGTGTGTGTGTGTGTGTGAGTGGAGGATGTATGTGTGTGTGGAGGTTGTGGAGAGGATGGCACATGAAGGGTATGGGGAGAGCGGAGAGAAGTGGCATCAGGATAGGAGGGTGAGGAAGCTGGAGAGGAAGTGGGAGGATGAGGACAGGAGTGCCAGGGGAAGGAGGAGTAGGAGTAGGGACAGGCCTAGGAGTAGAGAGTAGCAGGAGCGAAGAAATAGCAGGTGTGGGTAGGAGAAGGGGATAAGCAGGCGAGTTCAGAGGGAGAAGTAGGGCAGGCTAGGGATAGACAGAGAGGGCAGAGGAGAAGGAAGTTGGTAGGGCAGGGGGAGGAGGGGGAGGAGGAAGGGAGGGGAGGGGGGTGGGACAGAGAGTGAGGAAAGGGAGGAAACCTCTCTGGAAGAGGAAGTGGCACCTCCTTCAGGCAGCTGGGCAACACCACACGTTTGTCTCAGAGTCATAAAGTTCAGCCCCCAGGAGAATGACCTGGTCATCGCAGGGGTCCTACACAATCATCCAATGCTGTTTGGCAACTGGGTGGCCAATACCTCCAAGGCAGCCAAGGGACACATATGGCAGAACATTGCACAGCTCAAAATCCAACTCTCAAAAAGTGTTTTGGTAGCGGGATCAGTTGTTCACACATCCAAAAACAGACAATACTGAAAACCACAATCAATCCAGCATATTTATACCACCTAGTGTGCAGTGAAAAAGTGAATTTTTTCCTCTTAATTTGACCTCATACATAGGCATTATAAACTGCTAGATAGCATGAAGGTAAGATGCCAGTATTTAATCATAGGTCAGATAATAAAACTTTTTTTTTGCTTCAGTGCTCCACTGTGAAAGTTCATAGAGTTTGTCAACTTTTTTATATATATTTTTTTAATTTTTCACTTAGCTTAATAGCTTGTTAGCGTGAAGAAATGCCATGTTGCCAAGATGTACAAGGCTCATCTTATCTGCCCGACACGGAACCGTGTTTCGGCTTCGCCTTCATCAGGCTAACAAGCTATTAAGCTAAGTGAAAAATTAAAAAAATATATATAAAAAAGTTGACAAACTCTATGAACTTTCACAGTGGAGCACTGAAGCAAAAAAAAAGTTTTATTATCTGACCTATGATTAAATACTGGCATCTTACCTTCATGCTATCTAGCAGTTTATAATGCCTATGTATGAGGTCAAATTAAGAGGAAAAAATTCACTTTTTCACTGCACACTAGGTGGTATAAATATGCTGGATTGATTGTGGTTTTCAGTATTGTCTGTTTTTAGAACATCGCACAGACCATCACCAGGCACAGTGAAGTGGCAAGAAACGAGCAGCAGGTTATACCCAGATACCATGACATAAAGGCCCAGCTGAAAGCAAAGGTGGCAGCCCGAGCCAAGTATCCACAGCAGACCGGAGGAGCCCCTTGTCCAATCATCTTGACGGAGATGGAGTAGTGACTCATGGAAAGGTTCAGAGCAGACGTTTTCGAGAGCTTGGCTGAGCAGCTGGACACCACACAAGCAGCAGCCACTAAGTTCACCTCTCCGCTAAATGGGCAGGCTGCAACGAGTATATACATCATTTGGCATAAGATGCTCACTATGCAAAGAAGCAAAGTGCACCTCTGATACCATATCAAAAAAGGATAATTGCTGGCATATGTACTAATTTCTTCTGTTTGTTTCCACAGCTCTCACCCTCAAAGCTGCCGGCCCCAGGGCCCAGCTGGGAAGCCCCAGGGACCACCCGGGATGCCCCAGAGAGCAACCATACAGCCATACCACCTTTCCACAGGCCCTTCGTTATTGTTACGCGTGCCATCCACGGTAGACCCGCGGCACGACCCCCTCACCTTCTTACACGGACTTTAGCTCCTGGTTCCTCCTCGCTAGCGGCGGCCCAAAGGTCCACCTCCGACACAACAGTTATGGATCTGCAGACCCAGGTCAGCAACGAGGAGGAGGAGGAGCAGCAGCAGCTACAGCCTGAACACACATTGCTCATGTGGCACCGCTAGCTGTACCCAGCACACTTGAAGTCTCCCTAAACCTCTCCAAATTCTTGGAGGAAGGGAGCCTGGATTGGCAACCTCCAGAACCAGGTGAACCATGAGTCAGCACACTACATTACCAGCCGCAAAGACCATGCCCTCACCAGGAGGAGGCCAGAAGCCCTGTGATGCCTTGCAGCCACAGATAGCAGCACTGCCAGCAGCACCAGCACTGGCAGCAGCACTGCCACCAGCACTAGCACCAACAGTGCATGTTGCGGAGCTACGGAGCCTCAGAAAGTCTGTAAACTGCCAGAACTGCATCCTGCAGCAGGAAATTGCAGTGAACACACAGAACATTAATACATTGGTTGCTGCCATGAGCAACATGACTAATGTTCTGTCACAGATCCTCCAAAGGATGCCAGAGCAGTCATTGGAGTCCCTCGCTGCATCTGTAGACTCCACACCCCGCAGCAGTCCCCATGAAGTGAGACGTCTGAAGGGTAGGTCCGTCCCCCCCAAACCGATTCCCGCCCCACAAGTGGCAAGCCATGACGTGGCAAGGGGCCAAGAACAGCTTAACCACCTGACCTACAAGGCCAAAGAAGAACATTTGTAGGAGAAGCCTGGGATGGCTTCTGTACAGAGGTGCTGTGCCATCTAGATGGAAGAAGCCTGCTGGTCCCTGACTCACCACAGAGTTGCTGTGCCAGCATGCAGAACAGATGGTGTAGTCTCAACCATTTTCATTCAGCACACTAACTAAGAATATTTCCTCGATGCTCTGCACATATTCCATCCTTCTTGAAATGGCCTCCACTCAGTGTCCAGCTGCTGCCTCTTGTCATGACGTCTCATTTCCTACTCAATGCTGCTGGTGTCTCATCTCATCTCAGCTCCTGCAACTGCTGCCTCCATGATGCTGGGTCTCCTCCTGGGCCTACTTCCATGCTGCTGGGTCTTCTGCTGCTCCTGCTGCATCATTGCTGCACTCTCCAGCCCTGGTCCTGTTGTCTTCATGCTGAACTGTTTGGTCTTGGTCCACTGCCTCCATGCTGAACTTTGCTGCCGTGGTCCTTAGACTGTCACCTTGAGTGCACTCTTTCAGCATGGACTGTCCGGGGCCTTTACTTGAATTTGACTTTACTTGAATTTGGCTGTCTAGGGCCTTTGGGTTTTTCAGCACATAGTACTGTTGCTATTACTAGCAACAGTAGCATGGAATACACTTAGCGTTTGGGTAATTGCCAGGTTCTTATGGCCTGGATTGGCCACTGTTGGAAACAGGATGCTGGGCTTGATGGACCCTTGGTCTGACCCAGTATGGCATGTTCTTATGCTTTAACCTATAACATTATAGCAGTACTGTAGATATTGGGGTGCCACTTCTGCTTTCTGTGTTCTGTGTTCTTAGTTATAATCATGATTGTGCATAAAGGATAAGATGCTAAGCCTGTATATGTAATGATGCCATTTCAATCTATTTATGCACAGGTGTACACAGATTGTACTGTTCATGATAAGTACAATATTTTGTGCCGTTTGCTATCTTGTCCTTACAGAATGTGATAACCTAAGACATTGACTTAATTTCAAACAGTTCACTAATAATGTGGTCGCTGTTTTGAAAACAAAACTTCTTGGTTGTCTCCTTTCATTGTGTGGTTTTTGTGTTAACAAATCAGAAGGTAAAAGGTTTGCCCTCCACATCACCTTGAAACTAGAATGCCCTGGCACATTCCAACTTGGCATATGTCTAGCAGGCAAGACCATACGGGCTATGGCATGCCACTGAACACTCATTATATGCTCATAAGGAAGACAGACAGAGGTTAAGAAGCTCATTACTGGGGACCTTCACTATTGCCTCTTGTTTCCTTCTTCACACATCATTCTGTTAGGAAATTCTTGCATACATGGCCCTGTATGTCACATGCAGATTAGTTTCATGCCCAACACAGAAACTTGTATACATGTACAGCCTGTAAGTGGAAGTTAGCATCATCATCACATAAGACTTGATATTGTGTCAAGACTGAAAAGGTATGTAAACTCAAACATTTTTATCTTTCACAACCTAATAGGACATCTAATTGCTGTGTGTTGGAACAGAATGTCATCAGCTGGGTGAGAAGTAGGGAGCAGGAGTGAGGGAGTACTGTCTGGTCCACAATGTCCACAGGCGAAGAGCAGAGGCCGTGGAGGGCTGCTGCTGGAACTGGGGACCAGGAACACTTCCACAGACTACCTGCCATCCCTGTCCTGGCATGGTTTGGAGGTCTATATAATACGTGAAAGGTAAGGATGACTTTACAGGTAGCATCCAGATCCCGAAGGCAGCCCACTACAGGGATGGCAGGCAGTCTGTACAAGTGTTCCTGGTCCCCAGCTCCAGCACCAGCTGTCTATGGCCTCTACTCTTCATCTGTAGACACTGTGGACCAGACAGTACTCCCTCATTCCTCCTCCCTACTTCTCACCCAACAGCTGACAGTCTGTTTCAACACTCAGCAGGCATACGTGTTTTCTGTTACACACTGACCTACACAGGGAATGAGTGAGAGAAAGAAAGAGGATAGCGCAGAGAGGAGCACCTAACAAGCTTCTGGCCTCTCTCCCCCGGAAGAGGAAGTGGTATGTGAGGCCTATCAAGCAAAATAGCGTTCAATAATGTTTTGGCAAATCTGGCTGCCACTCAGCATGGCTCCTGGGCTCGTGCATGGAGACATGGTGGATCTAGGCATATCTCCATTGATACTCTGTGGCATAGAGCGAGATTATGGAATATGCAGCAGAGCAGCACTGTCTTTACAACTTTGGGTGGGGCATACATTAAACCTCCACCCATCTTGTCCAAACAGCAAAATCGATATTTGAGAATTCTGAAGGTGCGTTCGATGACACAGTGGGTAGCACATAAGGCCTTGTTGTATTCATCTCTGCCAGCATGTTGGGAATATAACTTCAAACTCATGTTGGAAAGTGTCAGATGTCTTATTTATGTCTTATTTATAAATTATTAAATTTTTTCGCACTGAGCGTTTCGGAGAGCGAGAGATACATTATGATGGGATAACGCGAAGCATTTTAGCTCACGACAGCTTCAAAGAAATCATTCCATGGAGATTAGAGTATTTGTAACATTGTTTCATAGCAACATAACATCAACCTGAAGAATTGCTTATTCAACAGTTCCAGAGAGCACGGAAAGCTTGGGAGTTTTACAGCATTCCACAGCATTGCATAGCACTGGACCGGCACTGAAAATCTTGGAGCTTTTAAGCAACAAGCAACTGACTACAGCAATACCTCATAAGATAAGTAATTCCGACAATTTATTGTATTTACATCCCCTGAAGAAAGCCCTATCATGGTCAGAAACAAGGCCTTGTAGGGTGGAGCTTAAATTTCCTTGTATAAGTCGGTTTTATCATCATCAGGGGGTATAACAAGCATTATATTTTATTACTCTAGCTACCACTGTTGCTTATAATTTTTCGAAAAAAGTTTTCAGCGCACTGTTATATTCACATAAAAATCACTATAAGGTTGGAGGTGGAAACGTTCGTGATTAAAACTGGACACACAGCATTACAAGCCAGTAATGCAGTGTAAATTTATGAAACATTCCACTTCCACCTTAAAAAATTTTTCTGTTTTTCTGTTTAAAAATTTTCATTATAAGGAGTGATTTTTGAGTAGGGAGTTTTTTTTCCCCCTAGAAAAAATTTAATAATTTATAAATAAGACATCTGACACTTTCCAATGTGAGTTTGAAGTTATATTGATATTTAAGTGTCTTCTAACAAAAAATAGTACCTGGGTGCATAGTTCCTTAGCATGTTGGGAATGGCAATGGGGGGTGAGAAATCAGGTCCTGCAACCATTCACAGAATCTTTTGCAGCAATGACAGATGAAACGCATCAATCATAGTATTATCACTTGCAGATGTGAGTGCCAAACCAAAGCATCCATTAAAACTGTATAAGGTAGCCTGTACCTTTGCTCGAATTGCGTAGCCTAACTTCCTATCACATTGTTGTAAGCCAGTATATGTGCAGGCTAACTGTAGAGTAAAGGAGGTCAGATGTTGAGGACTACTACATCGGATGTGGGTATTGCAACTACTGTGTGCCAGACCCTCACAATCCAGCAAAGGCTATTGTTGTGTAGAGGCCTGCCACCTTGAGGAGATACATAAGCTCTGTCACATTTGTGTTACCTGCAAAAGCCATACCTTATGGTGTGAATGCAAATGTCCATGGCAGCTGTGCAGCCTGTCCTGGATAGAAACCCATTTGAGAGCACACACACGGGGAATATGGCAGGCCACCAACATGCACAGGACACTGCCTGTAGTAGAGGTGTGTGAGGCTGTACAGAAAACGTCTGTGACAATCTTCCTCACACCTCAGTAACAGCCCGCATGTGATGGTGCTGTGCCAGCAGTGTGGATAGCTGAAGCTTGTGATTCACCAGTGAGATAGAAATAGCTCCCAAGGGAAGGAAAGGAATGGGGCCATTTTGCTAATGAAGATTTTCAATGTGTACAGTAGCTGCTCACTCAGCAAGCTTTAGGTGCCATGCATTGTTTGTCACCACAAAGATTTCTACACTCTGAAGCATGTGGAAAAAAAGCCATGGCCTGGGCCAATGGGCTACATACGTGATTGCACAAGCCACTTGTCATGCCATCAATCTTTTCCTCCCCCGCAGCCATCCCCTGTTTGGGTGCCATTAGCCACAAACACATCTGCAGATATGGAATACAGAAAGAAAAGTGTGTCTTACCTACGAACCAAGCATCACCATGCAGGCCAACCTCAAAATTTTCAAAGAGGCCCGATTGCCTAAATATAAAGGAATCATGCACGGCTCCTGGGAACATGGCCATGATGTTGAGTATGTGCATTTGAGTGTCGCAGACAACTTGCACATTGATGAAGTGGAAGAGCTTTCTGTTGCGGTACATCTCCTCCCTCTTACAGGGTGGAACGATGGCCACGGGAAGTGCAGTCGATTGCTCTGACAACATTGGGAAAGTGTGCAAAGGCATAAAAACCTCACTTTAAGCCCATCAAGTCCTGCCTGACATGAGGAAATGTTATGAAACGAGGAATGCAGTCAGTGACTGCTTCAATGATCTGGTTCAGACAAGGTGAGAAAGTGGTTTGGGACATTCCCCCCACTACCCCTACTATGGTTTGAAAGGAGCCACTTGCCGTGAAATGCAGGGTGGCCAACAGTTTGGTGAGGCCAGGCACAATGTGGGACCCTTCGGTGATGGCATCCAGATCTCCTTGGATTCTTTCATATAATTCCAGGATTGCCCAAGAACTGAGCCGATACCTGCTAAGCACAAAGTCCTCTGGCTTGCCCAGCAAGGATGTTGGTGGAGGAAAGATATTCTCCCTGTATCTCCAGCACTGTGGCCGCCTGCATGCCAGACGGTGGCCCAGGCCCTGAGCCCATGGGATCCATGGCTCTGCCTGTACTGCTGGTACTTCTCTAGGAAGGCTTAGAACAGGTCTTGGCTGTTCTTGAGGTTGTTCTTGTTCCACGTGTTGTCATCTCGAGGCATCCAGTATGCCGTGAGTGTAACGATTGCAAGAAACTATATGGCTTTAGGAAGTAGGGATGTGAATCGTTTATCTGATGATTGAAAATATCGTCCGATATTTTCAATATCGTCAGATATCGGGGGGTCCCCGATAGCGATAGGAAACCCCACGATTAATTTATTTATTTTTATTTTATTTATTTGTGTTTTTCTATACCGGCATTCACGGCAGTTCGTATCATGTCGGTTTACATAAAACAAGGGGGTGAGCAATACATTATAACGTACATAGCTAAAACGTAAGAGTATACATTACAAAAGTATAACAAGTGCGTAGAAGAAAAAGTTACAATAAAACAGGGGTTATTCTAACTGGGATTAGAGTTAGAGGAGAGATAAAAAGTTTAACAAGAAGTAAAACATTGTAGTGATTGGTTGGTATTGTCTGTTTCAGTTTAATAGAAGATGCTCAGTGTTGCTGCATTTGATGGAAGTGAATCATTAAGGGTCCGGAAATGCTTTCATGAACAGCCATGTTTTAAGTCTCTTCCTGAAGGTTGGAAGACATGGTTCCTGTCGTAATTCTAAGGGGATTGAGTTCCATAGTGGGGGACCTGCTGTGGAGAAGGCCCGATCTCTCAATGTTATATGTTGGGTGGTATTGTTGTGAGGTACTTGTAGATATTCTCTATATGCTTCTCTGATGGGTCTGTTGGAGGAATGTTTTTTGAGAGCTATTTGTAGATGGAGTGGAGCCAGTCCATGTATATTTTGTAGATTGTGGTGAGGGACTTATGAATTATTCTGTAGTGGATTGGTAACCAGTGAAGGTCTTTGAGGACTGGTGTAATGTGATCTCTTCTCCTTTTGTTTGTTAGAATTCTTGCTGCCGTGTTCTGTATCATTTGGAGAGGTTTAGTGTGGGATGATGGGAGGCCTAGAAGGATAGAGTTGCAGTAATCAATTTTCGCAAATATTATTGCTTGGAGCACTGTTCTATAATCATGGAAATGAATAGGGGTTTTATTCTTTTTAATACGTGCAGTTTGTGGAAGCAGTCTTTGGTTGTTTGGTTGATAAACGATTTTAAATTTAGCCGGTTGTCTATAGAAACTCCTAAATCTCTTACTTTTGAGATTTGCAAGTTGGCTGGCGGGTTTGTAGTGATTTTGCAATTATCTGGAGAGATTAGCATGAATTCGCTTTTTGATTGGTTTAGAATAAGATTTAAGCTGGATAAGAGATCGTTAATTTCTTGAAAACAGTTTTCCCAAAGTTCTAGAGCTTTAGTGATGGATTCTTTGATGGGGATCACAATCTGGACATCGTCGGCGAATATGAAGTGTTTTAGGTTCAATTTGTTTAGCAGTTGGCAAAGCGGGAGAAGGTATAAGTTGAAAAGTGTTGGTGAGAGAGAGGAACCCTGAGGAACTCCTTGTGAAGATGGGTATCTGGGGGATTCTTTGTTGTGGATTTTAACTTTGAAACCTCTGTTTTCTAAGAATGTCTTGAACCATGTTAGTGCTGATCCTGCAATACCGATGTTCGCCAGTTGCTTTAGTAATATGGCGTGGTTAACAGTATCGAAAGCTGCCGATAGATCCAATAAAATCAGTAGGAAGGCCTGTCCTTTGTCGAGGCCCAGTATAATGTAGTCAGTCAGTGAGATTAGAAGGGATTCTGTGCTTGAAGCTTTTCTGAAACCGAATTGAGTAGGGAATAGAATTTTGTGTTCTTCTATGTATTCAGATAGTTGTGTGTTAACTAGTTTCTCCATCACCTTGGCAATGAAAGGCAGATTGGAGATTGGACGGAAGTTGTTAGGATCTTTGGGGTCCAAGTTAGGCTTCTTGAGGAGCGGTTTAATGGATGCTAGTTTGAGGTTGTCTGGATAGAAACCCTGGGTGAATGAGCAGTTTATGATGTCCGCTAGGGTTTTGGTTATGGTGTCCGGGATTAGCAGTAGTAGTTTAGATGGGATCTGGTCTAGTGGATGAGATGAGGGTTTCATTTTCTTAAGAAGTGTTTGGATCTCTGAGGAAGTGGTGAGTTCAAGAGACTGGAGGGAGATGTCTTTATTATGGAGTGCATAATTGCTGGCTGGTGTGCCTGTATTAGGCTTTAATTGTGTTAGCAGGTTTGTGATTTTCTTACTGAAGAAGAATGCCAGCTCATCAGCTTTTGTTTGAGCTTGGTTAGGTGGTATGTCAGGAAGGTTGGCCTGAGTTAGATTGGAGACAAATGTGAATAGCGCTTTGGAGTCGAATATGATGTCATGAATCTTATGTGCGTAGAAGTCCCTTTTTGTTTTTAAAGTGGAGCTCTTGTATGATTGGAGGGCGAGTTTGTATGTAGAAAGTGTAAAGGGGGGAAGGGGCTTTACGCCATTTACTTTCTTTTTGACGCAGGTTAAGTTTGAGGTTTTTAAGTTCGTTAGTAAACCATGGCTGTCTTTTTGACTCGCCTTGTTTGACTTTTTTTGTTGTCCACGGACAAAGTTTGTTTGCCACAGTTTCTGTTATAGTAGACCAGGAATTTATGGCTGCATTAGGTGATGTGACGTCTATGTGTGAGAGTTCCGTGATTAGATGATTGCTGAGTTCATCTGAGGCGCATACTTTTCTGTAGAGAAATGAGTGTTGAGGAGAGGGTTTATTGCTCGTTTGGGTCATTGAGAAGGTGGTGGAGATTAAAGAGTGGTCTGACCAGGGAACTTTTTTGCAAGTGGGTTGTACTGAATGTGTTATACCTGAGTTCACAAAGATAAGGTCCAGTATGTGACCTGCCTTGTGGGTAGGTTCATTGATTATTTGTTTGAATCCCATTGCAGACATGGCTGTAAGAATGGTTTCGCAGCTGGTAGAGAGTGTGGTGTTATCAACGTGCAAGTTGAAATCTCCTAGGATTATCGTTGGGGAGTCTGGTTTTAGATAAGATGCTAAGATTTCTAGGAAGGGTGATGGATCCGCTTCTAGAAGTCCTGGGGGGGGCATATACTAGAAGGATTTGTAGAGAGTCTGATTTGAAAAGACCTGTTTCCAATTTAGAGTCAGATTTGATTGGGTGATGAGAGAATCTGAGTTCTTTCTTTGCTGCTAGGAGAATGCCCCCACCCCTTTTTTTCTGTCGTGGGATCGAGAAAAAGTCGTAGGTCTGAGTTGGTAGTTGATTAATTAAAGCTATATCTGTAGATTTAAACCACGTTTCTGTTATAGCACAGAGGTCTGGGTTTGCATCTAGGAGAAGGTCATTTAAAATCAGAGATTTCTTGGATAGTGATTGAGCATTAAATAATATCAGTGAAAAAAGAGTGAATCCTAGAAGTTGTGTGATTGGAGTAATCATGATAGGGATAAGGGATTTGTAGGTGCGTTGATTGTAGAGTATGTTTGGTTTTCCTGTGAGTAGCGTTCGATGATGGAGAATCGGTATTGGGAGACCGTGGCACATTTTTTGCATTGTTAGGAGCTAGCTGAGTTGTCAGCGATGAAGCGACTGGATGTCAGATCAGTAGCTGAGTTGTTTAATTGATGACGTTTAGTTGTCTTGGTATTAGTTGAGTTGTCTGGTGATGGCGTCTGGTTGTCTGGGTAGTGGTTGAGTTGTCTGGAGATGGCGTCTGGTTGTCTGGGTGGTGGTTGAGTTGTCTGGAGATGGCGTCTGGTTGTCTGGGTAGTGGTTGAGTTGTCTGGAGATGGCGTCTGGTTGTCTGGGTGGTGGTTGAGTTGTCTGGAGATGGCGTCTGGTTGTCTGGGTGGTGGTTGAGTTGTCTGGAGATGGCGTCTGGTTGTCTGGGTGGTGGTTGAGTTGTCTGGAGATGGCGTCTGGTTGTCTGTGTAGTGGTTGAGTTGTCTGGAGATGGCGTCTGGTTGTCTGGGTGGTGGTTGAGTTGTCTGGAGATGGCGTCTGGTTGTCTGGGTAGTGGTTGAGTTATCTGGAGATGGCGTCTGGTTGTCTGGCTGGTGGTTGAATTGTCTGGAGATGGCGTCTGGTTGTCTGGGTGGTGGTTGAGTTGTCTGGTGATGGCGTCTGGTAGTTTAGTTAGTTTCGTTATTTGTGATGTCTGTGTAGTCTGATTATCAGTCAGGGCTGTCTGTCTGTCTGCAACTGTGGATTCTAGTTGTCTGAGCAGTGAAGACTTATTGTTTCAGCTGTGTCGTTAGTGCAGACTGCGGCGTCTCATTGGGTTGTCTGTATTGTAGAGGGCTTGTTTGGAAGACTGGTAGTCTGGATGATGACTGTTTGTTTGGTAAGGCTGTGCTGTGTGTTTGGTTGCCTCTGTGTGGTTCTGCTCCGCTCTCAGGGTCCGCACGAAGGGGCGCACAAAGGGGCAGGCCCCTTTGTTGCGCTCCTTCGGCGCGCGACGCCTGGCGCGCGGCGCCTGGGAGCGGCTCTGAAGTTTAAATCCCCCTAGGTCGAGGGGTGATGACGTCACGTGTGCGTCCAGTGGAGGAGGGGCGCCTGTGTAAGGCGATCGGCGTTCTTTGAGGGCTTCGTCGGTTTAAGGATGGCGGGCAGATGAGCTGCCAGATGGCCCGTGGTCGGCGCAGGGGCCCTCAGAGGTAAGAGCGAGAAAAAAGTGGGCCTTACCCCGACGGGCTCAAGCGCCGACTGCGCGGCCCCTTCTCCCAGCTCCTGCTTCTGCCTCTGCTCGGGCGTCCTCCGATCGCGTTGGTCGCCGCGGGAAAGGGCGCCTGGGAGCGGCTCCCAAGTTTAAATCCCCCTAGGTCGAGGGGTGATGACGTCACGTGTGCGTCCAGTGGAGGAGGGGCGCCTGTGTAAGGCGATCGGCGTTCTTTGAGGGCTTCGTCGGTTTAAGGACGGCGGGCAGATGAGCTGCCAGATGGCCCGTGGTCGGCGCAGGGACCCTCGGAGGTAAGAGCGAGAAAAAAGTGGGCCTTACCCCGACGGGCTCAAGCGCCGACTGCGCGGCCCCTTCTCCCAGCTCCTGCTTCTGCCTCTGCTCGGGCGTCCTCCGATCGCGTTGGTCGCCGCGGGAAAGGGCGCCTGGGAGCGGCTCCCAAGTTTAAATCCCCCTAGGTCGAGGGGTGATGACGTCACGTGTGCGTCCAGTGGAGGAGGGGCGCCTGTGTAAGGCGATCGGCGTTCTTTGAGGGCTTCGTCGGTTTAAGGACGGCGGGCAGATGAGCTGCCAGATGGCCCGTGGTCGGCGCAGGGGCCCTCGGAGGTAAGAGCGAGAAAAAAGTGGGCCTTACCCCGACGGGCTCAAGCGCCGACTGCGCGGCCCCCTCTCCCAGCTCCTGCTTCTGCCTCTGCTCGGGCGTCCTCCGATCGCGTTGGTCGCCGCGGGTGGGTTGTCTTATCGTTATGGGGGGGGGGAAGAAAAGACACAACCTAAAAACACAACCTGACCCTTTAAAATGAGTTTGTTAGTATCCACCCACCCTCTGGACCCCCCCAAAAAAAATTTTAAATACCTGGTGGTCCAGCGGGGGTCCTGGGAGCATTCTCCCATGCTCGGGCTGTCAGCTGCCACTAATCAAAATGGCGCCAATGGCCCTTTGCTCTTACCATGTGACAGGGGCTATCGGTGCCATTGGTCGGCCCCTGTCACATGGTAGGTGCACTGGATGGCCCGCGCCATTATTAAAGATGGTGCCGGCTGTCCATTGCTCCTACCATGTGACAGGGACCGGCCAATGGCATGGATACCCTGTCACATGCTAAGGGCAAAGGGCCATCGGCGCTATTTTGTTTACTGGCAGCCAACAGCCAGAGCATGGGAGAATGCTCCCGGGACCCCCGCTGGACCACCAGGTATTTAAAAATTTTGGGGGGGGTCCGGAGGGTGGGGAGATACTAACAAACTCATTTTAAAGAGTCGGCTGTATTTTTTGGTTATCGGCTCGGGCGCAGCCGATAAAAAAAACCCGATTGGACTGCAAGATAAAAATTTCACGATGTGAATCCGAACCGGAATCCGAACCGATACCAGTTCCGATTCACATTTCTATTAGGAAGGAAGAAAAAACTGGTGTTTTATTGGGAAGGAAGGCTGGGTAGGTGTGTCCATGATCATTGCTGTTTTTCTTGTGTACGATATTCACATGGATAATGCTGCAATAATTATTTTTTTCACAAAAAAAAAAGGTGCAGTTATTTCTGGCAATAGATCCTGCGATAATGTGCGATACTCTATCATACGCAGCGCAAGCAGAGCTTAATTTCCATTAACCCTGCCCAAACTCCTCCCACTTTACTACTAATTCTAAACTTGCATTCACATTTTGCGATGCACTATTTATCACGTGCATTACAGCCCTAACGCGATTTGATGAATGACCCCCCTAATTCCAATCTCCCTTTTGCACCTCCCAGCGAATTTGGAATCACCATCAGATTTTGATTTCTAAAACTGAATTAAGCTTTAACCATATCAAACTTGTTCACTGGCACTGTCTCAACTACTGTCTCCAGATTCTACTGTAGAGATTCACAAACACTGCTTCTTTCTCCTGTAACTGACACAGATACTCAATTATATTTTTATTGCTTTTCACAATTACATGTAAATCTACCTAAAGCTGTCACAGAACAACTTTAACTTTCTTTCTAGCTCTTGTAACCAGCTGTTCCCCCTCACACACTCACAAAGTTCAGTTAGTAAACTCTTTTCATTCCCTTCCTCCATCAGTGGCTTAACTGAACACAACTCAGATGGCAATTCTGTTTTCCTATAAATCTTTAGTCCCAGGCACTGATAGCATTCCTCCAAATGTGTTTTCCACACACTGCCAAAAGCTCAAAGGACACCTTCCACATGTACCCTGCATTTGTTCCTCTCTCCTATCCCTCAATGGCTATACATGCACCTTGTATCACACACCAGGGAATCCTATGGTTCCTCAAGCTATTCAAGTGTTAATTAGCAATACAAAGCTCAGAACTTACACAAAACATTTGATTCTCTTTCTGCAGACCAGCAGTATTTTTGTAACTCACAGCTTTACACTCTTACCATGAGATTACTCAGTTTTATTTTTAATTGATTTTTATTATTCAAAATCACTTACAAATTTTACCTTGAGGTGAATTAAATCTCAAGAGAGACTTCAGTTTTATAATTTATATTTAAAAATAGTTTTCTCCCTTCACACTAACTTTCACATACTCGCTCAACATTGAAAGTAAAATTCAGTTCCCTGGACCGCGCTTTGTCCCAAAATCAAGTCAGTACTTATAAACCATAATCAATTTAACTGGTTCTCTTTTTTAGAGCAATATATATTTTAACCCTTGAGGCAGTAACTCTCTGGTCTTCAATCCATTCATTTCACTCCTCAACTGTTGTCTGAATACATATTTATATATCATAATATTTATTATCCGCCTATAGGGGTAGATTTTAAAAGAAGCGCGATCAGCCTACTTTTGCTTGCGCATCAGACTCAAGCAAAAGTACGCTGGATTTTAGTAGATACGCGCGGAGCCGCGCGTATCCACTAAAATCCTGGATCGGCGCGCGCAAGGCTATCGATTTTGTATAGCCTGTGCGCGCCGAGCCGCGCTGCCTCCCCCCGTTCCCTCCAAGGCCTCTCCGAAATCGGAGCGGCCTCGGAGGGAACTTTCCTTTGCCCTCCCCTCACCTTACCCTCCCTTCCCCTACCTAACCCACCCACCCGGCCCTGTCTACACCCCCCCCTTACCTTTGTCGGGGATTTACGCCTCCCGGAGGGAGACGTAAATCCCCGCGCGCCAGCGGGCCTGCTGCGCGCCGGGCCGCGACCTGGGGGCGGGTACGGAGGGCGCGGCCACGCCCCCGGGCTGTAGCCACGCCCCCGTACCCGCCCCCAACACGCTGCCGACACGCCCCCGGAACGCCGCGACGACTGGGCCCGCCCCCGACACGCCCCCGACACGCCCCCCTCCGAGAACCCCGGGACTTACGCGAGTCCCGGGGCTCTGCGCTCGCCGGGAGGCCTATGTAAAATAGGCTTCCTGGCGCACAGGGCCCTGCTCGCGTAAATCCGCCCGGTTTTGGGCGGATTTACGCGAGCAGGGCTCTGAAAATCCGCCCCAAAGTGTATAATCGAATAAATGTCAGACCTGTTCTTGTGGTCAAGCTGTTTCTGCCTAGGCCTGAGTGTCTCTACAGTGCTTTAAGGTGCCCCTCCCCCCTTTAAATCTTTCTTCTTATGGGGTGGAACCTTTGGTGCCTCGATTGTTTCCACTGGGGCCACTTTGCTGAACTTTTCTGCAGCAACTTGAGCATACAAAGCTGCCACTAGTGCCAGAAAGCACCCCCTACACACACACACAAACACACACAAGCAATTAAAAACTATGGGGTAGATTTTTTAAAAATGTGCGTTCGCTTACTTTTGTTGGCGCACCAGTCGCAAACAAAAGTATGCTGGATTTTAGTAGATAAGCGCGTAGCCGCGCGTATCTTCTAAAATCCAGGATCGGCGCGCGCAAGGCTGCCGATTTTGGGCAGCCGGTGCGCGCCGAGCCGCGCAGCCTGCCTCCGTTCCCTCCGAGGCCGCTCCGAAATCGGAGCGGCCTCGGAGGGAACTCTCTTTCACCCTCCCCTCACCTTCTCCTCCCTTCCTCTACCTAACCCACCCCCCCAGCCCTATCTAAACCCCCCCCCTACCTTTGTCCACGGATTTACGCCTCCCGGAGGGAGAAGTAAATCCACGCACGCCAGCGGGCCGCTGGCGAGCCGAGACGCAACCCGGGGGAGGTTCCGGAGGGCGCGGCCAGGCCCCCGGACCGCCCCGGGCCGAAACCACGCCCCCAGGTCTGCCCCCGAAACGCCGCATTCCGCCCCCAAAACGCCGCGTCGATCAGCCCCGCCCCCGACAAAAAACCCCGGGACTTACGCGAGTCCCGGGGCTCTGCGCGCGCCGGCAGGCCTATGGAAAATAGGCGAGCCGGCGCGCAAGGCCCTGCTCGCGTAAATCCGGGCGGATTTACGCGAGCAGGGCTTTTAAAATCCGCCCGTATGGCAGCAAAAAGAGCTAAAAATAACAACATAAGAATTTGCCATACTAGGTCAGACCGAGAGAACATAAAGCCCAGCAACCTGTTTCCAACAGTGGCCAATCCAGAATACGAGTACCCGTCAAATACCCAGTCAAATACCCAGTGAGCCTGACTTCAGTGCCGGGAAAAATAGTGGAAACTATTCTCAAGATCAAAATCGTAGAGCATATAGAAAGACATGGTTTAATGGAACACAGTCAACATGGATTTACCCAAGGGAAGTCTTGCCTAACAAATCTGCTTCATTTTTTTGGATAAAGGTGAACCAAAATGATAAAGGGGATGTAACTGCTCCCCTATGAGGAAAGGCTGAAGAGGTTTGGGCTGTTCAGCTTGGAGAAGAGACAAGGGATGTGCATTCGTTTCATTTGTTTCATGTAATATGAAATGTATGAAACGTATGAAATGAATGCACATGTAATTGGCATGTAATGGGAAACGTATGAAATGATTTAAATGAATGAAATGAATGCACATCCCTAGAAGAGACAGCTAGGGGGGATATGATAGAGGTCTTTAAGATAATGAAAGGTCTTGAACAAGTAGATGTGACTCAGTTATTTACACTTTCGAATAATACAAGGACTAGAGGGCATTCTATGAAGTTAGCAAGTAGCACATTTAAGACTAATCGGAGAAAATTCTTTTTCACTCAATGCACAATAAAGCTCTGGAATTTGTTGCCAGAGGATGTGGTTAGTGCAGTTAGTGTAGCTGGGTTCAAAAAAGGTTTGGATAAATTCTTGGAGGAGAAGCCAATTAATGGCTATTAATCAAGTTTACTTAGGGAATAGCCACTGCTATTAATTGCATCAATAGCATGGGATCTTCTTAGTGTTTGGGTAATTGCCAGGTTCTTGTGACCTCTGTTGGAAACAGGATGCTGGGTTTGATGGAACCTTGGTCTGGGCCAGCATGGCAATTTCTTATGTTCTTATGTTCTTAAATCCTATGCTACTAATGTCAGCAATAAGCAGTGTTAGCACTGTGGACCCCTAAGCTGGCATGAGAGCTCGAACCTCCACTGAGGGAAGGCCCCCAGTGGACCTCGTAGCCGGGAGGTGGTGCAGGACAGGAGACCCGACTGGAACTTCACCTATACCAACCCTCGTTCCCCTCAGGTTGAGCCCTTGGGTACCAGGCCTGCAGGACTTAGGCAAGGGTCCCCTGGCATAGAGTTGTCTATGAGAGGAAGAAGGGTCGAGGCTGGCGAAGGTCTGGAGAAATGAGGACGGTCCAGGAGTCAGGGCAGCCATTGAAGTAGCAACATGAGGAACCAGTCTGGAGGTCAGGGAAGACAGCAGACAAGCAGGAACCAGGAACATGCCAAGAGTCAGGATGGGCAGCAGACAACAGAATCAGGAAACCAGGCTGAAGTCAGAACCGAGAAGTCAATCTGAGGGCTAGGAACCAGGGGAAAAAGGAAGCGGAATCACAGGCACAGGAACAGGTCAGGAACAAGCAGGAACTCAGGATCAGGAGCAGGTGACGACAGGAATACTGGAACGCAGCAACTAGATACTCCACGGAGCAGACCCGTTGCCAAGGCAAGGCATGGTGGAGAGAGCTGGGCTTAAATAGCCCTGAATGATGACATTATCATTGGGGGCCGGGCCAAGGTTTCCCACCGCGGCCCCTTTAAGAGGCAGCCAGGGCCGCGTGCGCGCAATTAGGGGGGCGGGCGCCAGGAGGAAGTTGGCGGCGTCTGCCGCATGGGAGGAACAGCGCAACAGGGCCTTGAGGCAGCCTGTCCCGTGCCGCCACTGAGGAGGGTTGGAGCCAGCGTCTGCCTTGAAAGGTGAGGGAACCCAGCTGCAGCGACCCGTGGCTGGGATTCTCAACAGTACCCCCCTCTTACATACCCTCACAGAAGGACAGTGCTTGTCGGTGTTATACTTGAACTTGGTTAGTGGGCCCTTGGGTCATGGAGAGAGCTGGTTCCACCCACAGGGAGGAACCCTGTGGGGACTCTCCATGATAGGTGGAGTCTCAGCAGTGATGGACATAGGAGTCAGAGATATTTTATTATACAGCAAAGAGAAACCCGAGGAGCGGGTTAGTAAACTCAGTCCTGGAGTAGGAAGACCTGAGATGGATTCTCTGGTAGTGGTCCGCAGAGTAGGGTAACCCGGGTAATACTTGCTTCTCTGTGGTTCTTGTGAACGGTAGTGGTCCACAGCATGGGGTAAGCCGGAGCTAGGTGTTGGCAGCAGACACAAGACAGTGTGGATCCATTAGTCATTCGCGGAGTGGGGTAACCCGAGGATTCGTACAGCAGGAGAGAAGCAGAGTTGTAGATCAGGTCTAGTTCTCACGCCGAGGTGTTGCAGTAGAGGTATCATTGTAGCAGCAGCTGAGACCCGGAGCAGGAACACTGAAGGGTCATCCGTAGAAGTAGCGAGAGGTACTCATTAAGCTGGTAAAGGTGAGACTCACAAAGAAAGCTCTCCGAGGAGTGGATAGCCCTGAGTGCAGCAAGGCCCCCAAGGAGCGGGTACCTGAGTCACTCAGTCTGGAATGCAGGAACAGCAAGACGAAGCATCTCTGAGGAAGGAATTGAGCAAGATGGAATCCTTGCTAACTTGCTGGTAGGAAGGTCCGGTAGGCTTAAGTACATGTAGGCAGTGACATCATGCGGAAGGGACGCCCCCAAGGTTTCCGCCATGACGTGGATAAGACAGAGGCAGGCGCGCAAGCACGTGCCTTAAGTTACAACAGATTCAAGATGGTGACTGGGATCGCCCACGCCATCCCGGGAAAGCCAGGGAGGTCGGCGTGCAGAGGCAGAGGTGGCCATCTTTGCCGAAATCAGAGCTACTGGGAAAAATGAGGTGAGCAGCAAAGGTTGCAGCCATCTGCGACCAACAGGCGCAACAGTACCCTCCTTCTTAGGGCCCCTCCCAGGGGGTTCTGCTTCCTAGAATGAGTTAGATGGAATTGGTGTATCATGTCTTTGTCAAGGATGTTGACAGCAGGTTCCCAGCTGTTTTTTTCTGGTCCGTATCCTTCCCAGGAAATTAGATATTCCCAATGCTTTCCTCTTTTATCTACATCCAAGATGTCATCCACTTTGTATGCTATGTCCTCTTCAGCATCAAAAGGCTGTGGATCTGGAGTCTTGCGGGAGAACTCTGAGAGGATGAGAGGCTTCAAAAGTGAAATGTGGAAAGCACTGTGTATTTTTATAGATTTTTTTATTTATTTAAGGTTTTTTTATACCGGCATTCATGAACTTGTTCACATCATGTCGGTTTACAGAAAACAGGGGTGCGAATAATACAACCAAAAACAAAATAACGTGATGAAGAGAGGCAGTTACAATTAACAAGGGCTAATGAACTGGGATTGTAAGAAATAGAGAGAGATAGAGAAGGTTAATTATTATTAATTAATTAGATGAAGGTAACTTTAGGTTGTAGGTCAAGGGACCTAGGTGGCGAAGGACAGCGAAGGTCCAATGTAGTGTGGAGCGAATCTGACTTAAGGCAACTTGAGGCAGAGGTATTTGGTACTGAGCCATACCTTGTCTCCTGGCTCAAACTGGGGTGCTGCTCTGTGATGAGCTTGTACTGCTTTTTGGCCCGTTGTCCTGCTTTGTGTAAGAGGTCCTTAGTCTGAGTCCAGAGTTGGTAAATCTCGTCAGCAATAGCCTGAGCTGCTGGTGATGTACCTGACAAAGGTATTGGAAATGGTGGTAATGGTTGATGACTATAAATGATCTGAAATGGAGTAGACCCAGTGGCAGAAGCAGGATGAGAGTTCAGGGCAAACTCAGCCCAGGGTAAAAGTTCAGCCCAATCACTCTGCCTTGAGTTGACATAGGCTCGAATGAATTGTTTGAGAGTCCGATTCATTCTCTCTGTTTGCCCATTTGATTGGGGGTGATACACTGATGTCAGGTCTAAGGCAATGTCAAATTTGCATACAGCGCCCTCCAGAACTTGGTGGTGAATTGAAACAACATGTTTAGGCATGCCGTGCAGGCAGAATATATGCCATATGAACAGCTTGGCAAGTTCTGGGGCAGATGATAGTCTGGGTAATGCCACGAAGTGCACCATTTTTGAGAAGCGATCCACAGTGACCCATATAGTATTGTTCCCACTTGAAGGTGGCAAATCAATGATGAAATTGGTAGTGATGTGCATCCATGGTTTGTCTGGAACAGGTAACAGCTGTAGGAGACTCCAGGGGTGACCCACAGGAGGCTTTTGTCTGGCGCAAGTAGCACAGTATTCAACATACATTTGGACGTCTGTTTTCATAGACGGCCACCAATAGAAGCGTTGTAGGGTGTCAAGAGTACAGGCCTGTCCAGGATGGCCGGCTAACCAGGAGTCATGAGTCCAGTTCAGGAGTTTCTTCGTAGTGTCTGAGGGACCACTATTTTTCCAACTGGAACAGAGTGGGTAGCAGCCAGAACTATCTTTTCTGGATTGATGATGTGACGGGGTGCATCAGGAACATCTTCAGGTGTAAAGGAGCGTGAAAGGGCATCTGCCCGGACATTTTTATCAGCAGGACGGTATTTGAGCAAGAAATCAAATCGGTTGAAGAATAATGACCATCGGGCTTGGCGATGTTGAGTCTCTGCACATGGCATAGATATTCTAGGTTCTTGTGATCAGTGAACACTGTTATCTGGTGTTGTGCATCTTCTAGCCAGGGGCACCATTCCTCAAATGCAAGCTTGATAGCGAGCAACTCTTTATCGCCGATGCCATAATTTCCCTTGGCTGGAGAAAAGCATATGGAGAAAAATAAGCAGGGTTGAAGAGTATGTGTATCACTGTGCTGACTGAGCACGGCCCCTACGCCGACATCAGAGGCATCAACCTCAACGATGAATGGCCAATGAGGGTCAGGATGATGTAAACAGGGTATCTTGAGGAATGCCTCCTTAAGGGCTTGGAAAGGAATGACGGCATCCAGAGATCACTGTGATGGGTTGGCTCCTTTTTTAGTCATGGCAGTAAGTGGTGCTGTCAAGGTCGAGTAATTCTTGATGAAGGTGCAATCATAATTAGTGAAGCCCAGGAAGCAACGGAGAGCTTTAATACCAGTAGGCTGAGGCCAGTCTTGTATGCTTTTTGTCTTCTGGGGATCCATTTGGAAGCCTTTGTTAGACACTATGTACCCTAAGAAGGGAACAGACTCCTGGTGGAAAACACACTTCTCGAGCTTGGCGTATAGACAATTATCCCGCAGCCTCTGCAAGGCTTTGATGACATCTGCTTGGTGGCTCTGGACATCACAGGAAAAGATGAGAATGTCATCTAAGTATATGACCACACACTGATATAACAAGTCTCGCAGGATGTCGTTCATCATATTTTGAAAAACGGCCGGGGCGTTGCATAGGCCAAATGGCATCACTAAATACTCGAAGTGGCCATCGCAAGTATTAAAGGCTGTTTTCCACTCGTCCCCTTGACGAATGCAGACAAGGTTGTTAGCGCCCTTTAAATCCAATTTTGTGAAGCTTTTTGTGCCTTGGAGTCAATCAAACAACTCTGAAATTAATGGTAAAGGATACCGATACTTGATGGCAATTTCGTTCAGACCTCTATAGTCAATGCAAGGGCAAAGGGATCCATCCTTCTTGCCGACAAAAAAGAATCTGGCTCCCACCAGTGACTTAGATGGTCTAATGAATCCTTTCTGTAGATTTTCTTGAATATATTTATTTACTTATGTATTTTTATATACCATGGCAAGTTTGGAACATCACCTCGGTTTACATGTAACAGTAATGAAGCAACAGGCTTTACAAGAAACACATAAGGGAAATAATAAGGCAACAGGCTTTACACAGTAAACATATATGGTAACAGGAAGTGACTAACCGATGGAATTATGTACAAAAAGAAATGGGGGTAATAGCAATATGACAGTGTGGAGATATTGACAGAGTCAAGAGGGAGGGGGAGTTCAAGGGGGGGGGAGTTCAAGGGGGAAAAGAGAAAAGGGAGGAAGGCTTTCTAAGCTAATATAATGAGGGAGACATTGGCAGAGGTAGATCTTCAGATGATGGAGGGGATACGAACACTGAGGAGGCGGAAGGGTTGGTTACAAGGTTCAGGTGAATGCTTGTTTAAAAAGCTATGTCTTGAGATTCTGCTTGAATTTTCTTGGACATGGTTCCTGGCGGAGGCAGAGAGGCATGTTGTTCCAGAGAGAAGGTCCTGAGAGGGAGAGGGCACGTTCTCTGGTGGTCACTAGTTTAGTGAGTTGGGTGAGGGAGTGTGCAGAGTTGCAAAGTATTGCTTTCTGGTCAGTCTGTCAGTGGCGCGGAAACGGAGGTGCTCGTTGAACCAACGCATGTCTTGGTTGTGGAGGGATTTGTGAATGATGATGAGTGATTTGAATATTATACGAGATGGGATGGGTAGCCAATGCACGTGTTTGAGGATGAGGGTGATGTGATCATGTCGGTGGGTATTGGTGAGGATGCGGGCAGCGGTATTTTGGAGCATTTGCAGGGGTTGGATGGCATTCTTTGGAAGGCCAAGGAGGATGTTTGGATAGGATGATTGCTTGAAGAACTGTGCTAAAATCGTTAAGATGTAGGAGAGGTTTCAGTTTTTTAGCGTGTGAAGAAGCCGTCTTTTAGTGTGGCGTTTATGAACTTTGTTAGGTTGAAGTGGTTATCCAGTGTGACTCCTAGGCTCTGGACGTTTTGGGAAAAGGTGGGGGTGGGGGGTAGGGTATTGGGAGGGAGTATGTTGATATCATTGTGAAGAGGTGAGATGAGGAGGAGTTCAGTTTTTGAGGTGTTGAGCGCAAGGTAGTTGTTTGATAGCAGGGCGTTAATGGCAGTGAGGGTGGATTCCCAGGTCTTCATGGCACTGGGTAGGGTGTCTGTTATAGGTATGAGGATCTGGACGTCGTCCGCATAACTGAAGTGCGGAAGACTGAGTTTGGATAGGAGGTGGCAGAGGGGAAGGAGGTATATATTTAAAGTGTAGAGGATAGTGAAGAACCTTGAGGTACACCTTGCTTCAGGCTAATTGGATTGGATTCACATTGTCCAATTTTTACTCTGAATAGTCTGTTGGTTAGATATGATTGAAGCCATCGAAGGGAGGAGCTGGATATGCCGATCTCCTTGAGGCGTTTTAATAGGATATCATGGTTGACAGTGTTGAATGCAGCGGAGATGTCAAGGAGGGCTAGGATGTAAGCTTGGCCTTTGTCAAGAGATTTCAGAATATGGTCGGATAGGGAAACAAGGAGGGTTTCAGTGCTGTGGTGCCTACAGAAACCGTATTGTGATGGGAAGAGTATTTGATTATCATTTAGGAAGTCGGTGAGATGGCGATTGATTGTTTTTTCTAAGATATTTTAAATAAATGGAAGGTGGGTAGTCGGGTGATAGTTGGCAGGATCAGTTGGGTAAAGAGAGGGTTTTTTAAAATAGGTTTTACTATTGCTTGTTTAAGTTGGTTGGGGACAGTGCCATGCGATATGGAGCAGTTGATGATGTTGGCTATGGGGTGAGAGATGATGTTGGAAATCAAGAGAAGTGATTTGTGGGGATGGTATCTGTAGGGTGCACTGCAGAGTTGATTTTTTTGAGGATCGATTCTATCTCAAAAGGTGTGGTAGTGTCAAATGAGTTTAGAATTGTGGAGGTATTTGGTGTTTGGGGTGTGGAGGTGGTGAAGTTTGTTACAGAGGAGTTTATGAGCGATAGGGTGTGGGGGAAGCGAGCCAAGATTTTTTCTATTTTATTGTGGAAGTATAGGGCGAGTTCGTCGCATCTGATTGCATCATCGGTGTCGGGAGGGGGGGCGAGGGTGGTTTTGGTTAGGGTGGAAACAAACTCAAAGAGGGCTCGGGCATTAAATTGATGTTGATGGATTCGCAGGGCGTAGAAGTCTCTTTTTGCTTTATCAATGGCTTCTCGGTATGTGTGGAGGTGGGATTGGAATTTTGATTGTAGGGCAGGGGATTTGTCTTTGCGCCATCATTTTTCTAGTTTCCTGAGGTTGTTTTTTAGGGTTTTAAGCTCGGGGGTGTACCAAGGTTTCTTTTTGATGTTGGTAGAGTTGATCAAATGGGATTGAGTAGGGCAGACCTTATTGGCAATGTCATTGGTAATTTGAGACCAAGAGGAAAGGGCGAAGTCTGCGTCAGTGAGGTCTAGTTTGCTGAGCTCGCAGGATAGGGTGGCGATAAGGTCATCTGTTTTGCATGGTTTGCGGTAGTGGATGGTTGTTTTGGTGGAAGGGTGAGAGGGAGTGCCTTTAATGGAGCAGGAAGTATCAATGCGGAAGTGATCAGACCAGGGGATGGGATTACAGGAGGGAGGGGGTCAGATTGAATCAGGTGGCTGGTGAAGATAAGGTCAAGGGTGTGTCTGGACTTGTGTGTGGGGGTAGAGATTATTTTTTCGAGGCCTAGGGCATGAAGGGATGCCATAAGGGAGTCGCAGGATGCTGATAGTGGTGTAGTATCAACATGGAGATTAATATCACCGAGGATGATGGTGGGCGCGTTTAAGTCTAGGTGTTTGGTAATTTATTCAATCAGAGGGGAGGGGTTATTTTCGAGGAGGCCGGGGGGTGCATATATTAGGAAGATTTCTAGGATGGATGATTTAAATAATGTGATTTCCAGTTTGTGTGGGGGTGGGATTGATTGTAGGGTTAGATTAAACTTTTTTTGGCGGCAAGGAGGAGACCTCCACCTCTTTTTTTGCATTTGGGGATGGAAAAGATGTTGTACAGGTCGGTCGGGAGCTGATTTAGTAGGATCGAGTTGGAATCCTTTAACCAGGACTCGGTGATGGCGCAGATGTCAGGGCTATCGTCAATGAGGATGTCATTGAGTAAGATGTTTTTTTTGACGATGGATTGCACATTTAGGAGAAGGATCATGAAGGTGGTGAGGCCAATTAGTTGAGTAAGGGGAGAAATCATGATGGGGAGCAGAGATCTGTATTGTTCGCGAGGGCAAATAGGCTGAGGGACAGGATATGTGGAGGGGTAGTGTTTGAGAGTGGGAATAGGGTGTGAGATCATGGTGGGAGGGGGAGGACAGGGAAGAACTACTTGGTGTCAGTGTAAATGAGGGGTTGACGATTCGGATGGGAGGAGAGTTGTTGAGGGGGTGATGGCGATGTGTTATGGCTGGTGAGGCTGTTAAGAGGGAATAAGAGGTGAGGGAGGGTATAAGGTGAGGACCAGAGCGATTGGGGGGGGGGGGGGTTGGACAGCTAACTTTACAGAGGGGGAGAGGAATGGAGTGAGGGGCTGGGGGTCGATGCAAAGGGGCGCGCCAAGGGGCAAGCCCCTTTGTCTTGCTCCTTCGGTGCGCGATACCCGGCATGCGACGCTAAGGGCCGGTGCCTGCTGTTAAAGTCCTCAGTGTCGCCGGGTGCTTACATGTCCGAGGGGTGGGTCGAGAGGCCGCATGGAGTGCTGAGGGAGTCAGCATCCTTGGGGCGATCAGCGGGCATGGCAGGGCTCAGGGACCCCGATGGGTCGAGGCGCTGGTTGCGCTGAGTGGCCGGAGCAGCGAGAAGAGGTAGGAAGCAAGCCGGTGCCTGCTTTTAAAATCCTCAGCGTTCCCGGGTGCTTACGTGTCCGAGGGGCAGGTCGAGAGGCTGCGTGGAGGGCCGAGGAAGTCAGCATCCTCGAGGCGATCAGCGGGCACGGGAGGGCTCAGGGCCAACATGACCTCAGTCTCAGTCTCTGGGTGATTCTGTGTCGGGCTTCAGGTTAATTGCACAGTCAAATGATCTCTATGGTGGAAGTACATCCGCTGCTTATTTGGAAAATGCATCTTGAAAAGACATGTATTGTGGTGGTAAACCAGGGGGAGCAATGGTGGTGACCATGCATGGTAATGGAGTTACTTTTTTCAAGCATCTGTCATGGCAAGTTGGGCCCCATTGTGATAGTTCCATTGAAGACCAGTTGAACTAAGGAGCATGGTCTTTGCACCATGGGATGCCAAGCACTCAGGGATGGATAGCTTTCTCGAGGATTAGAAAGGTGATGGTCTCGGTATGCAAGAACCCAGTGCGTAGACAAATGGGTTGTGTAGTGAGCGAGACATCTCCTGGCAATGACTCGCCATATATGGATGAGAGAATCAGCGGTGTGGGTACTGGTTCGGTAGGAATTCATAGGTGCTCTACCAATCTTTTCAGAATAAAATTCCCAACTGCACTAGAATGGACTAATGCTTGTGTGGCGAATTTGAGAGGCCCAGAGATGATAGAGACCGGGAGAGTCAGTGGAGGAGATAATGCAGTCAGACCTAGGAAGAGTCCTCCGGCGGATCCTAGGTCTGCATGATGGTACAGGTTTAGACTGCATGGCCGGTTTTCCCGCAATACATGCAGAGGCCCATCTTCTTGCGAAAGTGCCTCTGTTTGGCGGTTAAGTGGCTATGGACTAGCTGCATGGGTTTGTCTTCCTCTTCAGGATTGGATAATGTCTAGACCAGAGCTGAAGGCAAGGGGTGATAGCGATTACCTCCGGTGGAGTGTCTCTTGAGAGGTTTTACCTCAGTAGATCACTCTCATATACAGCGGTAAATTCTTCCAGCGAGGTCAATAAGAGAACTTAAAGTGTCAGGAAGCTCACGTGCGGCAAGTTCATCTTTTATACGGGAGTTGAGGCCTTCTAAGAAGATAGCTCATAAACAACCCGAATCCCATAGAAGTTCAGAAGACAGGGTTTTAAATTTGATCACGTAGTCCGGGAGTGGCTTAGTACCTTGTTGGAGGTGTAGGAGTGCTGAACCGGCTATAGACTAGCTTGCGGGGTCATCAAAGACAGATCTGAAGAGAGTCAGAAAGCCAGGCAAATCATTCAGGACTGGATCATTGCAATCCCATAGTGGTGAAGTCCACTATGTTGGACTTGTTGGATGGAAAGGCTAGGGCCTTTCCATCCAACAAGGACAAGATATAAGTCATCTTGGTAACCGCAGTAGGGAAGTACAGTGGCTGTAAGGAGAAGTGCATACAGCACTGATTTAGAAAGCCCCTACACAAAAGGGAGTCTCCTGAGAAATGAGTAGGGGCAGGCAAAGGAACTGTAGTATGCACGGTAACCACCGGGGGTGATGCATTTTGGTCAGAAGTAGAAGTATTCAGTCTGGCATTCAGCTGATTAAAGACAGTAGCCAAAATATCCAAAGTCCTCTGTTGCTCCGAAATCCGTTGGGCCAGGCCAGGAATGGCCTGTAAGGCTGAGAGTTGAGCAGGGTCCATGGAGTTAGCAATCTGTTATGCTTGAACTTGGTTTGTGGGCCCCTGGGTCATGGAGAGAGCTGGCTCCACCCACAGGGTACTCTCCACAACAGGCGGCATCTCAGCAGTGATGGACATAGGAGTCAGAGATATTTTATTATACAGCAAAGAGAAACCCAAGGAGCGGGTTAGTAAACTCAGTCCTGGAGTAGGAAGACCTGAGATGGATTCTCTGGTAGTGGTCCGCAGAGTGGGGTAACCCAGGTAATACTTGCTTCTTTGTGGTTCTTTTGAATGGTAAATCCGGTAGTGGTCTGCAGCACGGGATAAGCCGGAGATAGATGTTAGCAGCAGGCACAAGACAGCGTGGATCTGGTAGTGGTTACCCCGAGGATCCGTACAGCAGGAGAGAAGCAGAGTTGTAGATCAGGTCTAGTACTCACTCCGAGGTGTTGCAGGAGAGGTATCATTGTAGCAGCAGCGGAGACCTGGAGCAGGAACACTGAAGGGTCATCCATAGAAATAGTGATAGGTACTCACTAAGCTGGTGAAGTTGAGACTCACAGAGAAAGCTCTCCGAAGAGCGGATAGCCCTGCATGCAGCAAGGCCCCCGAGGAGAGGATACCTGAGTCATTCAGTCTGGAATGCAGGAACAGTGAGGCAAAGCATCTCTGAGGAAGGAATTGAGCAAGATGGAATACTTGCTAACTCGCTGGTAGGAAGGTTCGGTAAGCTTAAGTACACATAGGCAGTGATGTCATGCGGAGGGAACGTCCCCGAGGTTCCCGCCATGACGTGGATAAGACGGGGGCAGGCGCGCGCACATGCCCTAAGTTACACCAGATTCAAGATGGTGACCGGGTCGTCCACGCCGTCCCGGGAACACCAGGGAGGTCGGAGTGCAGAGGCAGAGGTGGCCATCTTTGCCAGAATCGGAGGTACTGGGTAAAATGAGGTGAGCAGCAAAGGTCGCAGCCATCTGCGACTGATGGGCACAACACACATGGAGGGTACTCAGACAAAATGGCGAATGCTAACCCACACCCGATCTCTAGGACTGAAGAGCGGTGCCAGACAATGATGTTTGTCCGCACCCTTCTTGGCGGCCTCAGCTGCTCATTGCAGCTTAGCCTGGGTGGTGTTCCAGAGTGCGTGGAGTTGCTGGGCTGTAAGCTGAGCTGCAGGTGAGGGTACCACCTATGGTAGTGGTAAGGATGGTGCAGGTTGCTTCCCGAAGACGATCTGAAAGGGAGATGCTCCTGTCGTGGAGTAGACATGGTGGTTATGGGAGAATTCTGACCAAGGTAATAAAGCTGCCCAATCGTCTTGTCTGTCTCCAATGAAAGAGCGGAGAAAACCTTTTAAGGTTTGGTTGATCCACTCCGCCTAGCCATTTCCTTGCGGATTGAAGGCGGATGTGAAATCCAGCTGGATCCCGAATTTCTTGCAAAATGCCCGTCAATACTTGAGAGCCCCGAGCAGAGGCTATGTATTAGAGTAGACCATGGAGGCAGAAAATATGTTGGGTAAACAACTGGGCGAGTTCCGATGCTGTGAGAAGTTTAGCAAGCGCCACAAAGTGAGCCATCTTTGAGAATCTGTCGATGGTCAACCAGATGACTTGCTTCCCATCGGACACAGGTAAGTCCACCACGAAGTCCGTGGAGATGTGAGTCCATGGCTCCTCGGGTACAGGAAGTGGTTGCAAGAGGCCCCAGGGGTGACCAGGCAATGGCTTTTGTTGGGTGCAGGTCAGACAGGAACTACATGAGGCCACCAGTCATAACGTGTCAGAAGTTCTAGCATGCGAGCCCTGCCGGGATGGCCGGCTGTCAGAGAGTCATGTGCCCAGGAAAGAACCTTCTTATGAAGGCAGAGAGGCACAATTGTTTTGCCCAGAGGGATGATGTCGGTAGCTGCGAGGTGGACTTTGGCTGGATCCAGAATATACTGAGGCGTGGCAGGAGTATCCTTAATTTCAGAAGTTCTAGAGAGAACATCTGTTCTAGTTTTCTTTGAGGTGGGATGATATCACAGGGTAAAATCAAATCGGCTGAAGAACAGTGACCATCGAGCCTGCCGAGGGTTCAAGTGCTGAGCTTGGCATAGGTATTCCAGGTTCTTGTGGTTAGTGTATACAGTAACAGGGTATTGAGCCCCCTCTAGCCCTGCCACTCTTTGAATGCCATCTTTATTGCTAGAAGCTCCATATCTTCATAGTTCCTCTCTGTGGGCGAGGATTTACAGGAGAAGTACAAGCATGGTAGTAAAGTGCCATTGCTAGAGAGCTAGCTGAGGACTGCTCCGACCACCGTGTCTGAAGCATCCACCTCTACCACAAACGGACGAGAAGGATCAGGATGGCATAAACAGGCCTGTTTCAGTTCTTCTAAAGCCTGAAGCGCCTCAGGTGGCCAATCTCTGGTGTTGGAGCCTTTCCTGGTAAGGACAGTGAGAAGAGCCACCATATTCGAGTAGCGAGGGATAAAGTGCCGTAGAAGTTAGCAAACCCAAGGAACCATTGGAGGGCGAGGATCCTCACAGGACGTGGCCAGTCCCGGATACTCGCTATCTTCTCGGGGTCCAAGTGGAATCCAGTTGTTGACACTATATACCCCAGAAATGGGAGAGACTCACGCTCAAAGAGACACTTCTCAAGCTTGGCGAAGAGGCGGTGTTCTCGAAGGCATTGCAGAACACGTCACACCTCCTTGCGATGAGTAGGGAGGTCTTTGGAGTAAACTAATATGTTGTCCAGGTAAACGATCACATTAGAGTGCAGCATGTCCCAGAAAACCTCATTCATAAGGTTCTGGAAGATCGCCGGGGCATTACATAGCCCAAAAGGCATTACTAAGTACTCATAATGCCTGTCACGGGTATTGAAGGCGGTCTTCCATTCATCGCCAGGTTTTATTCGAACGAGATTGTAAGCTCCACGGAGATCTAATTTTATAAACACCTTCGCCCCTTGTAGGTGGTCCAAGAGCTCTGGGATGAGCGGTAGTGGATACTGGTCCCAGCGGATTATGGTATTGAGACCTTGGTAGTCAATGCATGGCCTTAAGGAGCCGTCTTTCTGTCTACGAAGAAGAAACCAGCTCCAGCTGGGGAGGTCGAAGGTCAAATAAACCCCCTCTTTAGATTTTCTTGGACGTATTGTTACATAGCTTGAGTCTCTGGAAGAGACAATGGGTACATCCGGCCTCAAGGAGGTCAATAGTGCAGTCATAAGGCCAGTGCTCGGGAAGAATCTCAGTCTTCTCTTTTGAAAACACAACTGTAAAGTCTACGTAGTGAGCTGGAAGAGCCAGAGAAGTAGTGGCCAGGGGCACTGGGGACCGGGGTAGTTCTGGCAGACAGGAAGAGAAGCAGGCTGGGCCCCAGGCTATGATCTGAAGAGTCTCCCAGTCTATGCATAGGGAGTGTTTCTGGAGCCAAGGTAGTCCCAGCACTACAGGGTAGATGGCCTTCTCCAGTATAAAGAAGGTAATCTCCTCCTTGTGGAGAATTCCGGTGCAGAGGGATATCGGTGCAGTGACAGAGGTGACTCAGCCAGGAAGCAGATTCCCCTGAATTGAGGATATTCATAATGGAGGGACCCTCAATATTGGGAGTTGTAGCTGCTCCACCAAGTCAGCTATAATAAAGTTCCTTCCCGCTCCGGAGTCGATGAACGCCAGCATAGGAAAGGATCCTCCTGAGTAAGTAAGTGACACAGTAACAGTGCATTGAGGAGCGGGATTCACGCAGCCTAGGGTCAGCTCCCCTGTGATTCTCCATGCATTGAGGCAGCAGGTGACCCTTGCTGCCACAGAAGAGGCAGAGGCCAAGCGAGCAATGATGCTGTCTCTCTTCGGGAGTAAGAGGGCTGCGACCCAGTTGCATAGGCTCTTCTCCACGTGAAGAGGAGTGTTCCAAAGGTGGAGGTGGAGCTAGTGGCCATGAGAAGGAAGGTGCCAGCAGTATAGGCCTGCACCCAGGTTTCAACTCTCAAGCTCGCTGCTGTAGAGAGCGGTCAATCCGGCCAGTCAGGTCAATCAAAGACTCAAGGTCCTCAGGGAGCTCCCGAGCAGCGAGATCATCCTTAATCCTTGAGACCAGGCCCTCAAGGAAAATACTTCGAAGGCTGTCCTCCCACCAGCCCAACTCCGAAGCCAGTGTGCGAAATTCTACAGCGTAGTCTACCAAGGGTAGAGACCCCTGGCGAAGAGGGAGAAGCTCAGTGGCGGCCATGGATAGTCGAGCTGGCTCGTCGAAGACCTGTTTAATGGTATAGACAAACATTTGGAGGTCCCCAAGCAAGGAGTCGCCATGCTCCCAAAAGGGTCTTTCCATCAAGTAATGATAGGATATAGGTTGTCTTAACCTGAGCTGAGGAAAACTGTGCCGGTGGGAGAGAAAAGTGCATAAAGCAGTGATTGAGGAAACCACGGCACTGCTTAGGATATCCAGAATAGCGGGGTGGTGCCAGGAGATGCAGGGAGGTGGAGGCGGTGACGGAGCCCCGGGCAGACGCTCGACAGTGGCTGCTATGAGGTCCAGATACTGCTGCTGCTGTTGAAGATGTTGTTCCAGGCCTGGAATGGCCTGGAGTCCAGAGAGGTCCACCATGTCCATGGCCTTGGCAAACTGTTAGCACTGTGGACTCTTGAGCCGGCACGAGAGCTGGAACCTCCACTGAGGGAAGGCCCCCAGTGGACCTCGTAGCCGGGAGGCAGTACAGGGCCAGGAGACCTGACTGGAACTTCATCTATACCAACCCTCGTTCCTCTCAGGTTCAGCCCTTGGGTATGGGGCCAGCAGGACTTAGGCGAGGGTCTCCTGGCGTAGAGTTGTCCATGAGAGGAAGCAGTGTAGGGATGTCCAGGTCAAGGGCTGGCGGAGGTCTGGAGAAACGAGGACAGTCCAGAAGTCAGGGCAGGCAGCGAAGTAGCAACAATAGAAACCAGGCCGGAGGTCAGGGCAGGCAGCAGACAAGCAGGAACCAGGAACATGCCAAGAGTCAGGGCAGGCAGCAGACAGCACAATCAGGAAACCAGGTCGAAGTCAGAACCAAGAAGTCAATCCGAGGGCTAGGAACTAGGAGGAAAAGGAAGCAGAATCAAGGGCACAGAAACAGGCAGGAACAGGAGGTCAGGAACAAGCAGGAACTCAGGATCAGGAGCAGGCGACGACAGGAACACTGGAATGGAGCAACTAGATACTCCATAGAGCAGACCCATTGCCAAGGCAAAGCATGGTGCAGAGAGCTAGCTTAAATAGCCCTGAATGATGACATCATTGTTGGAGGCCAGGCCGAGTTTTCCCGCCGCAGACCCTTTAAGAGGTAGCCAGGGCCACGCGCTCGTGCGCCTAGGGGGGTGGGCACAAGGAGGAAGTCGGCGGCGTCTTTTGCGTGGGAGGAATGCTGCAGCAGGGCCTCGGGGTAGCCTGTCCCAGGCTGCTGCGGAGGAGGGCTGGAGCCTGTATCTGCCTCGAAAGGTAAGGGAACCCGGCTGCGGCAACCCACAGCCGGGATTCCCAACAGCAGTGGCTATTCCCTAAGTTATTTTAATTAATAGCATTTTATGGACTTCTCCTCCAGGAACCTATGCAAACCTTTATTAAACCCAGCAATGCTAACTACCTTAACCACATCCTGTGGCAATGAATTCCAGAAGTAAGAACATAAGAACATAAGAAATTGCCATGCTGGGTCAGACCAAGGGCCCATCAAGCCCAGCATCCTGTTTCCAACAGAGGCCAAACCAGGCCACAAGAACCTGGCAATTACCCAAACACTAAGAAGACCCCATGCCACTGATGCAATTAATAGCAGTGGCTATTCCCTAAGTAAACTTGATTAATAGCCGTTAATGGACTTCTCCTCCAAGAACTTATCCAAACCTTTTTTGAACCCAGCTACACTAACTGCACTAACCACATCCTCTGGCAACAAATTCCAGAGCTTTATTCTGCATTGAGTGAAAAAGAATTTTCTCCGATTAGTCTTAAATGTGCTACTTGCTAACTTCATGGAATGCCCCCTAGTCCTTCTATTATTTGAAAGTGTATATAACCAATTCACATCTACTCTTTCAAGTCCTCTCATGATCTTAAAGACCTCTATCATATCCCACCTCAGCCGTCTCTTCTCCAAGCTGAACAGCCCTAACCTCTTCAGCCTTTCCTCATAGGGGAGCTGTTCCATCCCCTTTATCATTTTGGTTGCCCTTCTCATTACCTTCTCCATCGCAACTATATCTTTTTTGAGATGCGGAGACCAGAATTGTACACAGTATTCAAGGTACAGTCTCACCATGGAGCGATACAGAGGCATTATGACATTTTCCGTTTTATTAACCATTCCCTTCCTAATAATTCCTAACATTCTGTTTGCTTGTTTGACTGCTGCAGCACACTGAGCCGACAATTTTAAAGTATTATCCACTATGATGCCTAGGTCTTTTCCCTGGGTGGTAGCTCCTAATATGGAACCTAACATCGTGTAACTACAGCAAGGGTAATTTTTCCCTATATGCAACACCTTGCACTTGTCCACATGAAATTTCATCTGGCATTTGGATGCCCAATCTTCAAGTCTTACAAGATCCTCCTGCAATGTATCAAAATCCTCTTGTGATTTAACAACTGAATAATTTTGTATCATCTGCAAATTTGATAACGTCACTCATTGTATTCCTCTCCAGATCATTTATATATATATTGAAAAGCACCAGTCCAAGTACAGACCCCTGAGGCACTCCACTGTTTACCCTTTTCCACTGAGAAAATTGACCATTTAATCCTACTCTCTGTTTCCTGTCTTTTTACCAGTTTGTATTCCATGAAAGGACATTGCCTCCTATCCCATGACTTTTTAGTTTTCTTAGAAGCCTCTCATGAGGGCACTTTGTCAAATGCCTTCTGAAAATCCAAATACACTACATCTACCAGTTCACCTTTATCCACATGTTTATTAACCCCTTCAAAAAAATGAAGCAGATTTGTGAGGCAAGACTTCTCTTGGGTAAATCCATGTTGACTGTCTTCCATTAAACCATGTCTTTCTATATGCTCTGTGTTTTTGATCTTTAGAATAGTTTCCACTATTTTTCCCAGCACTGAAGTCAGGCTCCCTGGTCTATAGTTTCCCAAATCGCCCTTGGAGCCCTTTTTAATTATTGGGGTTACATTTGCTACCCTCTAGTCTTCAGGTATAATGGATGATTTAATGATAGGTTACAAATTGGATAGGTCAAATTGCATAAACAATTTTGCCAACCAAAATTTATTACATCTGATGTTCCTCAAGACCCAGTCTTTTCAACTGCCCTCTTTAATGTATATCTGCATCCTTTGGGTGATCTTATCACTTCTCGATGTTGTGATCAGTTCCAGTCTCACATTTAAGCCTCAAAATTTAAGCAGTGCTAAAATCTGCTTTTTTATGTTATGTCTGTTAAGACTAAAGTACTTACTACAAAAATCTGATTTTTGTGATTTGCACAGGCACTAGTGTTAAATCCTCTGGAATATTGTAATTCCATCTACATAGGTCTTCCAAAAAACAGCTGCAGGTATCACAACTAATTCAGAATTCATCTGCCCAGCTAATAACTGGCTGCAGCTGTACAGATCACATTACTCCCAGTCTTTTAAGTTTGACTGGTTGCCCAATGTGTTTTGTTCACAGTTCAAAAGGTTAACTCTGACATATAAAGCCCTTAAGGGAGACGGTCCAACCTACCAGAAAAATCTCTTGCAAACTTAGGCTCCTACTCAAATGCTTTGCTCAGCAAGAAAATTGGAGCTTCATACATTTTATGTTTTGAAGTTGCAATCTATCTAGAACAGTTTTCTATATATGGGCTGAAGAGAAATGTTTATATAAACAAATTGAATATAAATCCTGAATAGTTCTCAATTTTTTCTTTTAAATAAAAGCTGAAAACAGAGAGCATTAGCTGTACTGAACCAGACCAATTGTCTTCAGTACTTCTGAAACCTGGCATTCCCCACCATAGGAGTCATTTTTAAACTAAACATGGATCTGCAAGCAAATTTTCAAAGGAAAATTCCCCATGGAGATTACTTTTGAAAATTCAGGGACTATGGAGAATGCAGATACCAGGGTGCGCCTTTAGTTTACGGGAAGTTTCCCTTTGAAATTTAGCCAGCAGACCTGCAGGTACAAAGTCCTCATGGGTCTGCAAACTCTAAAGGGAGTCTAAAAATTTGCCTTATTAAAGAGACCACCATTAGCTCAAACAGCACCTCCTTTTTTTCCAGGCTCCCCCTATATTTGGAAACAATGGCTTTCTGAATTGCATTTTAGAATACATCTGAAAATTGCATAAGGTCCTGCCTATATAATTCCCAATACGGTAAATTACACAGAGGGTCAACTATTAATCACACTCTCTGATTATGCTTGTAGTTATATCACATCACAGAGAGACCTTATATTCATATAAAGTGCAACCATTTATTTAGAATTCACAACACATACCTAAATAGACACATTAAAAACTAAACGAGTTTAGTTTTTAATGTGTCTATTTAGGTATGTGTTGTGAATTCTAAATAAATGGTTGCACTTTATATGAATATAAGGTCTCTCTGTGATGTGATATAACTATATATAATTCCCAATGGCATGTGGTCAGGGCTTATAAGGGATTCAGTAAATTTCTGGCTCTAACCAATTTCCTTTATGTATTTGGGGGTTTTTTGCATTTTTTTTTAACATTTGGTTTTTTTTGAGCCAGGCAGGGATAAACCAAGCCGATGCTGCACTCAACCACGCCATCCACTTCATTGACCCATAGGTGGCCTGGCAGCTGGAGTCGCATTTAAGTGAAAGTCATCTCCTGCTGCAGCAGTGTCGATTTCGCAGCTCTTATCGTGAGATCGGCCCTACGGTAACAAATGATGTTGCATCAATGCGACTCCTGCTACAATCCATGCCACAAAAAGTACCCGGGATCTGGCAGGTGGCCACAGAGCCCATTCTGTTGTTTGCCAGATAAAAGAGTAAACCCTGTGACCACCAGAGGATCCCATTCTGTTGATGAATGAAGATAAATCCCTGCAGACCAGTGTGGATCCCATACTGTGGTGACCAAAGGAAGGACCTGCAACCCTGCAGCATGGCAAAGAGGAGGAAAAGAGACCAGGAGGCCCTGAATCTGTGTGAATGACAGAGAGTGGGTGTGTGTAAGAGCGAGCAAGCCACTGAATATGATCTAGTGCCTGTGTGTATGTCTGAGAGAGAAAGCCACTGAGTGTGAGAGAGTGTCTGTGTGTGAGGGAGAGAATGTGCATGTGTGTGAGGGAGAGAGAGCTACTGAGTGTGAATGTGTGTGAGGGAGAGAGTGCCCTTTTGTGTGAGAGTGCCTGTGTGTTTGAGAGCTACTGAGTAGGAGAGAGTGGTTGTGTGTGTGTGTGTGTGTGTGAGGGAGAGAGAACCATTGCATGTGAGAGAGTACTTGTGTGTGTGCATGAAGGAGAGAGACACACTGAGTCTGTGTGCATGTGTGTAAAGGAGAGAGAGCCACTGAGTGTGAGTGTGAATGTGTAGGAATGAGAGAGAACCACTGAATGTAAATGTGCATGTGAGTGTGAAGGAGAGCCACTGAATGTGAGTGTGCATGTATGTGAGGAAGAGAGTGCCTTTTCTGTGTGAGAGCATGAGTGCCTTTATTGTGTAAGAGAGCCCCTGTGTGTGAGAGAGCCACTTAGCGAAAGAGAGTACCTTTTTTGTGAGAAAGTGTCTATATGTGTGAGAGGCACTGAGCGTGATAGAGTGTGTGTATGAGGTACAGCAAGCTACTGAGTATGAGGGAGTGCCTATTTGTGTGTGTGTGGGGGGGGGGGGAGAGAGAGACATTGAGTGTGAGAGTACCAGTGTGTGGGTGTGTAAGAGGGAGAGAGAGCCACTGAATATGAGAGCATGCTTTTGTGAGTGTGCGTGTGTGTGTGTATGTGTATATGTGTGTGAATGAACATATGTTAGACTGTGTATGGGGAAGAGAAAGAGGATAACATTTGTGCACTCTCTCCCCTGCCAATTAATCAAGGACAATGGTAAACCAACACCTAGGGATTATATAAAATTGAATTTCTCTAAAACATCCTACTCAATCTCCACATAGAGAAATCTAAACTTTTTTTAATTAATTAATTGGGCAAAGAAATTTTATTCACAAATTTTGTAAACAATGATTTTTTTTTTAATTGTGCAAAGAGATTTTATTCACAAATTTTGTAAACAATGACATATAAAAAATCAACACACCCTCACTCACATTCATTCTTTAAAAACCAACACACTATTGACACATGAAGTTTTATACAATATTTCAAAAAAGTGCAAAAAAAGCATCAAAAAAGTTATTATTGATATATATAATAGAAACACTTTTCTTCATCCAGTTTCCAATCTTATAACGAAGCACATCAACCATGTACTCCCTATAATTTTCTTTTAAGCATCCTTCAAAATTCAATTAGCATAAAAGATTGTTTGTTTCCTCCATCATCTCCAGTCCAACAACGGATCCTTGTTTCGCCCTTTTCAACAGGGCTTCCTCAGGGACAACCTATAGCTTCACAATGTACGACCTACAATAATTAAAAAACAGTACCCATATAATTATTAAATATGTTATTTAATGATATTCTCCAACATCTATATAAAGAGCGCCAAATTCTCATAACGCTCTAGTCTATAATTTTCACCCAAAGGGAACTCACCTCTCAACTTAATTTCACGATTTCAATCCAATCAATCTGTTCTCAAACTGAACCGCTTAAAACTATTTATTGAAAACCTACAAAGGAGAAATATTTTACGGGTGAGGCAGGACCCCTTACTCATTGTTTACAAAATTTGTGAATAAAATCTCTTTGCACAATTAATTAATTAAAAAAAGTTTAGATTTCTCTATGTGGAGATTGAATTAATCAAGGACGACAGGAAATCAAAAGTTCCCAGGTATGGAGAGCAGAGGATGTTTTTTTTTTATTCCTATTAGTTTTAATTGTTGGATGTTTGATATGTCTGATTTTTTAAAATATTATATTGATGTAATATTTGCAGTGCTACTCTTTCTTGGGTAGGGTGGTTGATGTTTGTGTCCTGGGAGTTAGTGTTGTTTTGATATGGCAGATTTGTCTCTTGGAGTAACTGTATTCTTGACAGACTGTGATAGCTTTTATTGGATATATGTAAGTATTATCCAAAATACTGTATATGAGTTATTGAGATAATATGGAACCAGGTTTTAGATGAGAATGTCTCTGATCTCACATCTGAAGAAGAGACCTATGTAGTTTTAAAAGCTTTTGTACAATATTTTTAAAAGTTTTAAAAGCTTTTGTACAATATTTTTAGGTACAGGTTACTTTTTTATTTTACAGGAATTTTTAGGCAGCCTGGCTTGTTCTTTTTATCTAATAGGTGGTGTGTTGGTGTTTTAGGGCCTAATGTAATAATTGCAGTGTTGCCTTTTTATGGGTAGGATTGTTACTGTCTGAGTGCCAGCACTTAGTATTGTTTTGGTATGGATGGAATACTATATTGTAATTTGTTTATTCATGGCTTTGGAAGGGCCAAGCCTACACCCAGTGCATGTTACAAAAGGCCTAATACCATATGGGTTCCAACTGTCTTTTGTATGTTAGGGAGAGGGGACAGATGAAGTGAGACTGCTGAAGACTTGGGGGTGTAGGAGGGGAGAGAGGGGACAGAGGGCTTCAGAATGCTGGTGACTCAGACGGAGGGGGCTGAGGGAGTGAGGCAGGACCCCTTACTATAATTGTCACTGCACACCACTGATAATTCCATATATTCATGTATTAATTTGTGACTGATAGCTAAGCCTCCTGCATCCATAGGAATGCTCCAATTTCAATATTTATTTTCTTCCTAGTTATGTCTACCATATTGTAATGTGAATCACCCTTCCAGTTCCTCCTAAGAATGGTATTGGACCAGAGAATTATCACACTTAAATATTGCCATTATTTCTATCATATCCTATTCTGTTTTCTGAATTAAGGCTACAAACCTTAATTTCCTAAGGACAGTGTGCCCCAGATGAATTATTATAATATGCTGCAGGACATGAATTTCTTCACTTGAAAAATAAATGGAATTAATTGGTCCCACATTGCATTCCTCTGAGTCCCATCCAATGTATGCAAACACATGATATGACCAGACATAGCTGTTCTTTGTGATGTTTAGGTAATGACCTCTTCTGCACTCAAAGTATGAGCAAATGGCAACAAATGCAAGCATCGACTTCTTGATCAGCGGAACCTGTCGGGGAATTCACCAGCTAGAGTTTAGATATAATTACATGATATACTTGCACCTCCTTCAAGTCCATTCTATTGTTTATCGCTTAATCTGTTCTCACAGATCTTGTGAGACTCCTGTAAGTTTTCAAGCCCCCCCCCCCCCATCCTAATTTTTTGCTGTTTGACATTTCTAACATGGTTGCCAAAGTTTCTGTACCGATGCAAGTGCCAAAATTACAGACATTATACCCCAGCTGGGCTAGGCACTTCTTCATAATGCTTGTAAATTTATCCTTTGTTTGTGAGTTATCAGTGTGTAGTAATAATCAAGACTGCACTTGTCCCTATATATTAAAAAGTTCCATAAATGTGCTACCGGGCATGTTTTCTGGTTCCTCACCCTGCATAGGTATCCCAATTATTCCATGCCATTTTGATATTCTGTGAACTAGAATTTTTAAGCAATCTTAATGCCCAGTGATACTATTCATTATGAGGCTAATTGTCAATCAGATATACAGTTCATAACTAGCTGATCTGCATGCCCAACTCCACAAGATATGCAGCCAGACCCTTTGAAAATCTACCCCATGAGCTCAGTCATCTAATGCCAGCTCCCATGATCCTTAATGCCTCCAAAAGAAAAACACAGCTAAGTCACAGCACCTATGTAAACACATAAGGGATGAAAATAAACACATACACAAACATTTTAAAATAATATAACCCCATCCCAGTGTGCCTGTCCTGCACAGGTGGGGCCATAAAAAGATTTATCGTTGGTTCAGGGCAGGATTTACTCCTAGCTAACACTAACATGTTTCTCTTTCCTCCAGGGTCGGGATCCTTTGTTGGTGGGGGAAAGTTCTACTTTCTGTTAGGATTTGTAAGTATGTAGACCCTTTGACCGAGGTGAGAGGTGGAACCGCCCAGGGGAGGAGCCCCACTGAGCCTCACCGTTGGGAGGCAGAGTCTCAGCTGCGGGATGGGATACAGCAGCAGGTAGAATGAGAGAGAGAGTGACCCCTGGAGGTGGGCCACCGAGCAACAGCGCAGCTGCTGATGTCAGACTCAGCTCGGAAACTGGAGTAGACAAATAGTAGTGGCACTACCCAAGGAGCGGGGGTGTCGGTAGAAGTACAATCACTAAAGTACACTGGGTCCGTAGAGATTTTATACCATGACCTCGGTGGGACCTCAGAGCAGGGTACACCAGCGAAGGTTCCTCTTCAGATGTCACGGCAAAGGTCCGCAGAATGGGGTACACAGGAGAGAGTTCCCACGTAGAAAATACAAGAGAAACCACAGCATAGCACTCACAGCGACTGAAGGCAGTAGCAGGTCTGGAGAAGCCTCGTGGAGCGAGGCAGGCAGGAATCTGTGTGAAGGCCCTCCGAGGAGCGGATAGCCAAGAGATGAGATAAGGCCCCAGAGGAGCGGGTATCCAATAGTCTCTAACACGGAAGTAGGAACCAGAACAGCATTGCAGAGAGAATAGATAGTTGTAGCAGGTGAACTCGTTGCCAAGTCGCTGTCTGTCTGGGCTGGTGAGCTTAAGTATCCAGGTTGAGTGATGTCATCTGGTGGCGATGCCCCCGAGGTTCCCACCATGACGTGGTTAAAGCAGGACAGAGAGCGCGTTCGCCTAGGGAACCCCGCAGGTAAGATGGCAGTCGGCGGCGTCCATGCCACTCACGGAGGCCCAAGAACGGAGGGTGGAAGGCCGATGGTAGCTGGCAGAGGCCACGAGTTCCCCTAATGGAGCTAAGGCAGCAAAGAGGTGAGCAACAGCTGCGGCCGCTGAGCTTAGCAAGGAGTGTCCTTTATGCACATTTCTCTTCCCTTTGGTCCCCTTGGGAGAGGGGGGCGGGTCCTCATGGTGGGTGCACTGAGTGTGAAAGAAATACTATGGAGTCACCAAGATAATGACCAAAATTTAAGTCTGTACTGTTCTGATGATGAATGGCACAATAACACAAACTGCAGCACCAAAGAAGTCTCTTACAGTCTCTTTCCCTCTCTCTGTGCAAGAATCACATACCAGGGTCAGGGAAACATCCACCCTCCAGGGCTTGGTTAAGTGAAGTTCCCAGGTGGGCAGGGTCTCCTTAACTTGGTCAAAAATCCCTTCCAATTCAGTAAAATGATAGAGTTTATGGCACAGAGAGTTACCCTTTCTCTCTCCAGGGTAGTGAAACACCGGAGGGGTGTCTTCAGTGATTTATGTTTCCCTTACTCACAATTACCAGATCTTCTGGGTCTCTTTGGTTCTTACACAGTCTCCCTTATTTCTTCTTTCTGGATCCCTGAAGGGAGAGATCCCCTTGAAGCAAACAGCTCTCTTTGCTTTAAACAGGAAGGAAGTGCAGCCAAAACTTCCTCCTGTATCTTGAAATCAAAGTCTTTTTCCCTCAACTGGAGTTCCTCCTTACAGCAGGTCACTGATACCTCCTTCTTCATGGAGGGTATGGTGGGCAGGTCTTCCCTAACCTGCATAGCCCCATACACAGAGTTCCCTGTGCCCTGGGCCCAGGTGGTGTATAGGCTCTCATAAGACTCAGACCAATACAAATCCTAAACCCAAAAAATATAGCCAGAGGGAAAATCCTAACCAGGCTGGGAGTGGACTGGATAAGTAAACCCCTCCTGACCCTCGTCAGTCTCCCCAGGCAGGGTTTGCATGGCTCCTCTGACTGGGCCTGGAAAAACAACTTAAGCAAAGCTCCTCACCACCTCCTAACTCTCAGCAAACCGGAAGCATTCGAATGGAAACCTCCCCTTTACACCAACCTGCACTGTTACTAACTGAACTAAAGGTTCACCCAGGCCCTAATGGTAACAAACAAAGGAGTCTGCTTCAATACCAATAAAAGCAGCAGATAAAGCACCAAATCCTAAATAAGTAGTAATTCCCACCATTTCCCCCCCCCCCAAAAAAAAAATAAAAATCCTATACAAATATTGCAAAGATAGAAACAGAAATACGATCAGGGAACACTTAAGAGGAGGCCCATAATTATTTTACTGCTAATTCGATAAAGTAGCTGAAATCCAAACTACAAGTAAAATGAGTCTTTATTGGGGCAGCATCTGCAGATACTTTTACCCAGGGGCTTTTTACCAATTTTCAAAGGGAAAGTACAAGCACATATTCCCTTTAAAAATTGTCCTGGGAAAGCATTACCCACTGACATTTTTTTCTATATGTAATTTCCCAACCTAATTCTGCCCCCAGGAATGCCTCCACTCAGTGCAGGTAAAATTATTCATGTTGTTGAGCATCTTGTGTAAGGGGTGAGAAATTTTCGAAACCTAGTTTACACAGGTAAATATTCAAAGGCATTTCTGTAGGTAAAACAGCACTTTACACAATATGGATTTTCCTTTCCTTCATCTTGGATTCTGTCCCACAGATCCTAGATCATTCATTCCTTCCTACTTTTTCCTTCTTCCCAGATCCTGAAACCCTCCCTCATAACACCAAACCCATATTCTATGCCCTCATCCCATTCATCAATCCCAAAACCTTCCTCCCACTTTCTCCTCTTCCCCATCCCAGATTCCTGATCCTCCCCATCTTTCCCCTTCCACAATCTTCCTCAATCTTCCCCAACTCCTATCCTCTTCATCTGCAGCCCTTTCTCCTCGCTCCCCTCCCTCCACCTCCAGTCTTCTCACCTCATCCCATTCCTGGTCCTATTCCTTCTTTCCAAACTTTCCCCATCCCTCCTCTCCCCCATCCCTGGTCCTCTCATCCTCTCCTTTTCATCTCCTCATCTCTCTCCCTCCTCCAAGATCTTCTCCCTATACTAATAAATATTCAGATACAAGCAAAGATGGACAACTAAGGTCCAGATTCCAGCAATTTGTCTGGTTAAGTTTGTGACTTAGAAGAACAAACCCTGGGATTTGAATTTCCCACTGAGCTGACCATCTATGACATATCCAGAAAAGTTTCTAACCAGATAAAACTTACCTGGACAAGCATTTGAGGGGTCATTTTAGGATGGCCCACATTTATATAGATTAGCTATCCAGATAAATGCGATATTCAGAATAATCTGGGTAAGTTATCCAGGTAAGTGTGATCATGTCAAGAAGCAATCCTAAAGTTAAAAGGATAACTTTTATTTAAAACTGAGGTTAAAATATTTGGCACTGCTGCACTCACCATTAAAAAGAATGCATTTATAATAACAGATTTTACATGAAAAAGGTCATTCAACGAACAGTCTGAGGTATAAAATATCAAATAGAACATGTATATTAGTGCCAACCAGAAATCCCTGCATAAAAACAAAAAAGACACTTGGAACCCATATGGTGTATTCAATGTGATCAATGTTACAATTAAGGATTAGGTTGCTATGTGCAGAAATTTTTGCTCATGAGCAAATATTTTTGGTCTCATTACCCTTGAGCACTACTTTCTTTGATGCAAAAAGCCTATCAATTTTATGGTTTCAGCAACCCAGTCCTTAGAGGGAACATTGGTAGCAGTATGCACTAGGGATGTGAATCAGGCTTCGGACGTTTGAAAATATCGTCAATATTTTCAAAATCGTCAGAAATCGGGGGCTCCCCCAAAACGATAGGAAAACCCCAGGTTTTACAGGGGTACCTGTAAAATGTTTTTTGGGGGGGTCGGGAGGGTGGGGGAAGCTAAGGGGTTAGTTTTAAAGGGTAGGGGTGGATTTTTTGTTTATCGGCTCGGGCGCAGCCGATAAACAAAACCACGATCGGGCCAGATGAAAAAAAAAAACACGATGTGAATCGGAACCGGAATCCGAGCCGATTCCGGTTCCGATTCACATCTCTAGTATGCACACAAACTTTCTCACATACACACACACACACACACACACTTGCATATTCACTCTCTTACTCTTTCTCACATATACATGCTCATTCTCACAAACATACATACTCATTCAATTCTCCTTCTTTTCCACACACACACACTCATCTTTGTAACTACAAACAGTTCACTGCCAAACACTTTGAAAAGTAACACAATCCCCTGCAAAAAAAAAAAAAAGACCCTTAGAACCTTGCTATGACATGGCAGAAATGCAAATATTACACCATGCCCTAGAACACTAATACACTACATACTGGGATTAACAGAACAAGCCATTCTGCTACAAAGCCCTACAAAAAAACTACATGCCAGCAAAAATACTGCACCTCAGTTACACATGCAGAACACAGACAGTCCCTTACCTAATACAGAATAAGAGACTACAAATCAGAAACAGAAACACGCAGACAAAAATAAAATGGAAAGCCCAAGAAACCAGACTTTGAAGAGTGGAATACCGAAGAAATAACAAAATACAAATATGTGATGCACATTCCTAAAGACAACATATGCCAATCACTAAAAATTCAAAATAAATCTTTTTTTTTTTTTTTACTTTTGTTATCTGATCTTATTTTTCTGATCAGTTGGTCCTAGGCTTTTTTTTCCCATATTTTTTTTCTTAGTCTTTTACCAATTCTTTTTACAGGGTATCTTTTTTTTTCTTGTTTCTTCTCTCTCCTCCTGTCTTCTTCCCTTCCTCTCTCAAATACACACACTCAGGCTATCATTCTCACATGCTGTCTCTCTCTCACACACACACATATATACATGATTTCACTCTTACGTGCTCTCTTGCACAAAGGCTCCTACTCTCACCTGCTGTCTCACATACAGACTCTCACACACATAGGCTCTTGCATGCCCTATATCTATTACATTTTCTTTCTCACACACACTAGCTCCTACTTTCACATGCTGTCTGTCTCTTATAAACACACACGTGGCTCTCACTTTCACATGCTATCTATCTCTCATACATACACACTAGCTCTTACTCTCAAATGCTGTCTATTTCTCACATTTATATACATGGTTCTTACTTTCACATGCTATCTCTTTCAGACATACACACATGTTCTCTCTCATATGCATATGCTGTCTCACTCTCACACCTACACATTCTCATTCTCACATGCTGTCTCACATACACACACAGGGTCTCACTCTCACACAAACACATGTCTCTCACACACATCCAAACATGGCTCTCATTTTCAAATGCTGTCTCTCTCTCATACATACACTCTGACTCTCTCTCATATGCTGTCTCATTTACATATACACACACACACACCACATAGGCTCTTACTCTCACATGTTCTTTCTCACATGCACAGTCTCCTAACACTTTTCCTCTACAGGACCTCAGCCTCCCTCTCTCCACTGGGCCTCCTCTTCTTGGTTCACCATGAGATGGGATTCATGGTGGCCCTGCCACAGACACTGCTCCTTTTCTGCATGTGGGCTGACACTCCTGCTCCTTCCTGCTCTGGCTATGCGAGCAGGAAGAAGGAGGAGCACCTGGAGTTTTGGGGCCTCTTCTTTTCTTTGTTATATGGTGGGGTGGACTCTACCATGGCCCTGCCAGTCTTCTACTCACTTTGGGCCATGGAGGGATGGGCTCCATCACGGCTCTGACAGTCTTCCTGTGTGGGGGATAAAAGCTGTGTTCTCCGCAAGAAAAGTTGTGTACAGCTGCACATGTGCACAGCTTAGAGGAAAAAAATGGGTGGGATTGTAGTTCTCTGAAAGCCATCCGTAAACTGAATTACAATTACAATATAGTAAACCTCCCATACTAAAAGAGCACTAACTGCAAGCAAACAATAACAACCTACCGATGAAGAAAGCGAAACACTGCAAATATTACACCAGACCGCAAAATTCAATACAACTCCTATTAGGAAAATAGAACAATCCAGGCTGCTATAGAGCCCTACACAAAAACTACATGCTATCAGAATATCTCACCTTGGTCACACATGCAGAATACAGACAGACCCTCACCAAATACAGAATAAAGAGACCATAAGAACAAATAGAAATGTGCAGACAAAAATTAAACTGGAAACTGCAATAAGTCAGACTCTGTATGCAATGCAACAAAGCAAAAACAGAAATATCACCATTCCTCATAAAACATCAGACAATACATTCAAGAAATATAAAACATCAATCATACTAAAAAAAAAGAATATTTAAAAACAGCTGAGAATTGGAACATTCAATAATAAAACTCATATAACATTTTTTAAATGTTCCCAAAAAATCTAAATATTTCAAAAGAGCAGACACATCAATTAACACCCAATAATTAAAACTAATAAGGATTAAAAGAATTCTCACCTTGGAACTTAGTTTCTCCTAGCTGTGGCTGCTTTTCCTAATTTTATTTCATTACTCTTGACCCTGTTCATTTGTGAATTTAGGCCCCATTACAATGGCCTTTCTAGTTTATGTTCTGTCTTGGTTTGTGTATGGGTTTGCCTCTGCCTCTGTTTGTCTTTGTTCTGTTGGTGCACTCCACTGTTATATAGTCAGCATTCAATCAGTGTGATACAGTGTGTCCCCGACACAGTCCTGTGTTTCGCCGAGGCTGCGTCGGGAGGGACAGTAAGTATAATCAATGATTCTTACATTCGTATTCATAAGATTACACGGGACCGTGTCGGGGGACGCACTGTATCACAATAATTGAACGCTGACTATATAACAGTGACGATATGCAATAAAGAATTGTATTGAAAGTTCATGGACTATGCAAGTTTCACTGCACTTTTTCTGTTTGCAATTTGATCGCTGAGTGCAGTTTGGCTCTGTGGTTGCTTAAAACGGATTTATTGCCATTGAATTTACTGGGCTGTCATGTGAATATTGCCTCATATCCTTTTCAAAAATTGAAAGATGGTCTTACTTAGGTATTTTTTTGAGACCATGCAACAGACCATCACCCATTGCAAAACATCCATATTGCAGATGCTTCATGACTCCCTGTTCCAATGGTCCCCTTTATATCTCACATGGTGGGGAAGGCTGGAGACCATCAAAATGGTACTAGCTCCCAGAATAAATTCCCAGAATAAATTTTGTTTTTTCCATGATTCCATTCTTCTTTTCTAATGACTTTTATAAGCAAGTGGATCGAATGTTGTTCAATTATTTTATGGCAACATAAACCTCCTAGAATAGCAGCCTCCAAATTGAAAGCTGATAAAAGTAATGGTGGTGTGTAGTTTCCAGATTTATACAGTTACCATCAAGCCTATATTCTTCAACAGGATTACATTTGGATGTATGATTCCTTACACTTAAAAGTCAGTACTCGGATTAATATAGAGCTTATGCCAGACTATATATTCTATATCAAGACTTTGGACCTCTGGGTCATTTGGCCTTTAGGCTCTACAATGCTAGTAAAGAGATGAAATTTCCTACTTTGGTGAGTTTACAGAACTTGTGGCTCACTGATTCTGATTGCTCAGATGATGAAATTAGATGGTCATATTTCTGGAATTCTTCTTTGTGTGTTTTGCTTTCTTCCAATTTAACACAATCCTCTTTTTTTGTCACACAAAGGGGTAGATTTTCAAACACGGCGCGTTCGTGTACTTTTGCTGGCGCATCAGGCGCAAGCAAAAGTACGCGGGATTTTAGTAGATACGCGCGTAGTCGCGTGTATCCGATAAAATCCTGGATCGGCGTGCGCAAGGCTATCGATTACGTATAGCCGGTGCGCGCCAAGCCGCGCAGCCTACCCCCGTTCCCTCCAAGGCCGCTCCGAAATCGGAGCGGCCTTGGAGGGAATCCTCTAACGCCCTCCCCTCACCTTCCCCTCCCTTCCTCTACATAACCCACCCCCCCGGCCCTGTCTAAACCCCCCCCCCCTTACCTTTGTCGGGGGATTTACACCTCCCGGAGGGAGACGTAAATCCCCGCGCACCAGTGGGCCCCTAGCGCGCCGGGACGCGACCTGGGGGCGGGTACGGAGGGCGCGGCCACGCCCCCGGACCGCCCCGGGCCGTAACCACGCCCCCAGGCCCACCCCCCAAAACGCTGCCGACACGCCCCAAAAATGGCGCGGCACTCGGCCCTGCCCCCGACACGCCCCCCTCCGAAAACCCCGGGACTTACGCGAGTCCCGGGGCTCTGCGCGCGCCGGTAGGCCTATGTAAAATAGGCTCACCGGCGCGCAGGGCCCTGCTCGGATAAATCCGCCCGGTTTTGGGCAGATTTAGGCGAGCAGGGCTCTTAAAATCCGCCCCATAGAGCAGTGTAGACACCTTGGAAATTGTATAAGACTGGTTTACTTTCTTCTCCTTGCTGTTGTCTTGTCAGTCTTCCAATGCTACACTATCTCACATGTTGTTTCGATGCCCTGTAATCCAACAATTTTGGCAAAAGATTTGGAAAATAATTTCTCAGATGTTTCAATTACATTGTCCACTCTCTTATCGAATAGTTATATTACAAGCGGCAGTCTTTCTTTCTCATATTTCTGAAGTTATTGGATTTTTTTCTTGTAGTTACCATCAAGCTTATTTTGTCATTCTGGAAGAATAGTGATTTGCTCAATGAGCATTATTGGTGGAATACTATATGTATGTATTGTAAATACGAAAAGGCGGTTGTGATTAAGTTTCATTGTTTTGCCTTCTGGGCGGCGGTGTGGAAACCTTTAGACAACTATTTTCAGTCTTTTTCTCTACCTTAGTGTCACAGCAAATAATGTCTAGTTTTTAGATCTTATACTACTTTGAAACAACCTCTTGGATTTGAGCTACTGTATTTCTCCCATATTATTGTAATGTTTCCCTTTTGCTGAAATTTTCTTTTTTTTTTTTTTTTTTTTTGTATTTTTGGTTGTTTCCTTTACTTCTTTGTTATATTAAAAATAACAAAGATATTTGAACAAAAAAAAAAGAAAGACGAAGAGTTGATGAGAAAGAAAGGGAGAGATGGGTGATGAAGAGGTAGGGGGTAATAGAAGGAGAAATGGAGTGGTAAGAATAAGAGGAGGGGTGAGAAACAAACATGAGACATTAGAAATGGAAAGGATTAATTAAGTGAAAAGGTGATCATGGAAAAGACAGAGGCAGAACAGAGAAATCGAAATGAGACACTGACAGACAGATGTTTAGTAGACAGATGGAGAGGAAGAGAGAGATGAAGACTGGATGAGATACAAATGCAAGTAAAGTAAAATTGAAAGGAAGCTTTGATTTCACCAAAGATTCTTCTTCAAAGTCTGAATATCACATTTCAATTTAGTTAATGTAGACCTTTAGTGCCCTTGTCTGATTTCACATGGGGGTGGGGAGGAAATCTATCAACAAGAAAAGGCTATTTCAGGCAATCAGGGACATCTTCTCTGCATGGGATATAGATGCAAGCTATAGGGTTTGGATCAAGTTATTTATGTTTTATCAAAACACAAAGTGGTCCCTGTAATTTTCATATATATTCCAGCATCTGTAAGACAATATTTTACATAAAACATATTCCAGTAAATCTGTAACTGATTCAGATACCTTTTGTATGTCTATGGGAATGAACAGTGATTCCCACAGGCTTGGAAGCAGAAATTCAGTCTGACTCCAGCCTTTCTTAAAACATGAAATTTATTTACTACTTCAATCATATACACAGTAGGGATGTGAATCGTTTTCCATATCGTCTTAACGATAGAAATTGTGTGGCAGGGCAAGAAAATCGTCTTAGGCACGATTTTTTAGTTAAAAAATCGTTAAAAATCGTTTTTTCCGATTAGTGCGCACTAACTCGAGTTAGTGCGCACTAACGGGAGTTAGTGCACACTAACTGGGAGTTAGTGCGCACTAACTGAAAATGATACAATTTGACACTTTTCAGGTCAGTTAAGGTCAGTTTAGGAATGAATATGTATTCCTATTGGCTGCCCTCTTATTTATTCATGTTACCAAGTTTCCTACTGACAGTATATGGGGGATGGGAAATGGAAACAGTTGGTAGCTTGACAAAACAAGTAATGTGATCAGTCAATGTGACTAGAACTTGTGCCCTAACCCTGATACCAGGGGTATTGTGATCTTCCTGCACACAGTGCCCTATCCCTATTAATACCAGGAGTGTTGTGATCTTCCTGCACACAGTGCCCTATCCCTAATACCAGGGGTGTTGTGATCTTCCTGCACACAGTGCCCTATTCCTGATACTGGGGGTGTTGTGATCTTCCTGCACACAGTGCCCTATTCCTGATACCGGGGGTGTTGTGATCTTCTTGCACACATCCCGGTATCAGGGATAGGGCACTGCATGCAGGAAGATCACAACACTCCTGGTATTAATAGGGATAGGGCACTGCATGCAGGAAGATCACAACACTCCTGGTATTAATAGGGATAGGGCACTGCATGCAGGAAGATCACAACACCCCTGGTATCAGGGATAGGGCACTGTGTGCAGGAAGATCACAATACCCCGGAGGAGTGAGGGTCAGGCAGCTCCCCCCTGTCTGTGAAGCCAGCCTCTCACTAGTAATGCAGGGAGGGAGCTGTCTCAGACTTCACCATCCTCCCCCCCCCCCCCTCCCCCACACACCCTTCACTAGCTGGGACATGGGGGAAGTCAGGAGTGAGGGTCAGGCAGCTCCCCCCTGTCTGTGAAGCCAGCCTCTCACTAGTAATGCAGGGAGGGAGCTGTCTCAGACTGGTATCAGGGTTAGGGCACTGTGTGCAGGAAGATCACAACACTCCTGGTATTAATAGGGATAGGGCACTGTAAGAGATGACTGTAGTAGATTGAATAAAGATCTGATGTTTCTGCTCTCCTCACACCAAACAAAAACAACACACAAGCAGAGAAGCCCTTCTTACAAAGCTGAGCTAGTGAGTTAAGTAGGAGGAAAAGTAAACATACTTGTGCCAGTGTGGCTACTTAAAAAATACACTTACCAACAATCAATTACATATATTTGAACTGTGTACAGTTCCAGCCAGGACCACCTTTCTAAAATGCACAGTGATTGGCAAATTCAACATGCACTAGCATTTCAGGTGCCTGCTAACAAAAATAATAAACAAACAAGTTCTAGTCACGTGAGTGCTGATCATTACATTACGTTTTTTGTCAAGCTTCCAACTGTTTCCATTTCACATCCCCCCAACCATTTCCTCAGTATTAGCCTTGGTAACATCAATAGATAAGAGCACAGCCAGCCAATAGGAATACATACATACATATTCATTCCTAAGTGACCTTTACTGACCTGGGAAGTGTGAACACTTTGTTTCATTTTCTGTTGGTGTTCGTTAGTTTCCAGTTCCATTTCCCATCCCCCCAACCATCACCTCAGTGGTAACCTTGGTAACATCAATAGATAAGAGGGCAGCCAGCCAATAGGAACACATATTCATTCCTAACTGACCTTCAGTGACCTGGAAAGTGTTTATTTGTATCATTTTCAGTTAGTGCGCACTAAATCGAGTTAGTGCGCACTAACGGGGAGTTAGTGCGCACTAACACGATTTAACGATTTTTAACGATAAATCGTTAGAATTTCTATTGTATCATGTTCTATAACGATTTAAGATGATATAAACATTATCGGACGATAATTTTAATCGTTGAAAAACGATTCACATCCCTAATACACAGCAGTAGACTGATTTTACCTTCAGATAGTGTACTCGCTCTCTTCTCATAGTTGTGCTGCTTCGTATCAGCTCAGTGTTTGGACGGTGTTACACACAGGTGCTGTCTTCCTTCTGGAGACCTGGGCCTGGTCTGGTTATTCCCACCTGGATCCCAGCTCTTATTCACCAGTCTCTGCTTATGCCCTCTGAGCCCTATCTGACTTGCAGGATCCCGCCCATAGAACGTACTCTCCTTGAGGATTTAAGGTGGACCACAATGTCATTAATGTTTGCCTGAGTAATGTGACATTTTTAGAAAAGTACAATTATAACAATAACCACAAAAAAACAAACAAACAGGAACAGTCCAGTCAAATATAATACAGAATACTTTATTTCATAATTAATGCACACTGGAGCTAGATTATTTTCTTTAAACATTTTAGATTTTGTATGTGTATGTTGAGACTTTTTATTTTCAGGAATAAATAAAATAACTACACTTCTTCAACACTGTTAAGTTCAATATGTATGTGTGTGTGTGTGTACGCTTAACAAACAAGTGTACACACACACACATACATACTGTTTATGTTTCTCTCTACTTATTCATTCACAAACTGTATTTGAGCACTATTATGGGACTAAAATAAACATGAACAAGTCAGCATATTCAGGGTTAGGGCCTGCTTGGCTCCATATCTCAGCACTCTTTTGCATTCTCATATATCAAAAATGGTTTTCAATGAGGTCCATCATACACGCAGGGCAGCACTCAATTTAATGGTATTGGGGCCAATGTAATAAGACCTACAGTGAAATTGGCGCTGTTTTTCAGCGCATATTTATTTTAGCGCGTGCGGCAAAATCAGGAGCCTCTGTGGGATGGAATAAGGGGACAGGATCAAATGAGATACACGCAAAAAAAATCTGCAGAATTCCTAATAATGGATCAATACTCGCATAAGCCCAAATATAGACAGCCATGGGAAAAACACATACTAAATTATAGGTACTAATAGAACTGTTGCAGAGCTCATTTCAAACCTAGAACATCACCTCCGACTCCGCCCCCATAACAGACCCACCAGGGCACAGCACCTTGCCATGATGCACACTCCCTCTCCAAAGCTGTCCAAACTTAAATCCACTAAAACACGTGCCCTCTCCCTAGCCGGACCCACCCTCTGGAACAGAATGCCCCCAAACCTGCGCTTAGAATCTTGTCAAAAAAGATTCAAACAGAACCTCAAGACCTGGCTCTTTAAACAGGCTTTCACCTAATCCCTTCTCGCAATCCCCCTATTCCACCCTCTCTCTCCTTGAATTTACTATCACTCTACCCAGTATGATCCAGCTTGTTCCCCCTTCACCCTGTCCACTCTCCTATTACATCTGACCCTGTCCATATCACCTGCCACCCTCCCCTTACTTCTTCCATTATCTCATCCAGGTTCTTCCCATCTCAGATAACTTCCCCTCCCCTGGCTTAAGTCTGATTTCCTATTACATATGTTACTATTATGCCTTACTACCCTCATCTAACTTAACCGACCTAACATAATCCCTGTAAAATCTCTCCCTGCCATCTTTTCCAAATATTCATGCTTATTTTGAATTATCGTTCTCTGTATAACCAGTTAGCTATATAGCATGTTGTGTTATTTGTTCAAACTTATCACGGTTTACTTTATTTACTTTATTTACTTTCACTTTGTTATTTGTTCTCTGTAAAGCCTGTTGCAGTTTTAGTTTTCTGTGAACCGAGATGATGTTCCCAACGTATCCCGGTATATAAAAACACTTAAATAAATAAATAAATAAATAAATAAATAAATAAATAGAACATAGGCAAATGATTAAAGACAACTAAAGATGATGTATTTGTGGTATGTTGTTTAGAAATAAAACAGCCCAAAGGTAACTTCACTTTTTGGAGTTCTTTCAAGGTCAAGGCACACAGTACACCTTAAGCACACATTGATTCCTTATATGTCACTGGTGTGGGTAAAAGCAAATATGTAATCAGAACTATACAGCTGGCATGGCTTACTACTCTGAGGTATATTCTGAGGTATATGCATTAAAAAATACAGACGAGTTGGTATGGCTTATGGATCTTAGGCAGGTGCTTAAACTTAATTCCTGTCCTGACCCAGGTGCTAAAAAACTGGCATAAAAAACCCGCACTAACCTTTCTCCCGGTCTCTGGATTGCCTGTGAATAGATAATTAACTCCTTTGCATGCCATTTGCATGGACTCGGGCTAAACCAGTCATGGCTTTTTGCATGTGTTTTTTTCCACACTAAACACGCTATTACATTCACACGTAAGATTAGCTCAGAAAAACACATTTAATGCCATGCGCAAAAACCAGTGGAAGGTTTAAGTTTATTACGTTTAGCTTATTACATTGTCCCCATTGTAATCAGTCAGAGAAACTTATAGCTAGGGAAGAACCACAGGGAGTAGGTTGGTTTCCATAATATAGGTGAAGTGCAGACAATGTTACAAAAACAGGTTTTATTTTATTTTTTCCATCTATAGGGCAAATAAAACTGACACACTAAACAGTGCATAGAAAGCTACATGTGCATATATTGAACACATGGCAACAAACACACAAAAGGGTTGAATTAGCACACATTTGAAACTTGTAGGCAGTAGGGCTAATCATCAAGGTGACAACCCTAGCAACCCTGGGTCCTTACCCAACAGCTAGCTTATCCCTTCCCTGCTCTTAAAGTCTGTGGTGAGGCCTGCTAAAGCAAGGCTTCCCAAGCCTATCTTGGTTATCTCCACAGCCAATTGAGCCCTCAGTATATCCCCAATAACTATGCATGAAATAAATTTGCATACATTGGAGACTCAGTATATGCTAATTTATCTCATGCATATTTATTGTGGATATCTTGAAAATCTGACTTACTGCAGGGTGACCAGGACAGGAAGTCCTGTACTAAAGGGTTCTGTACATTGCCTATTGTAAACTTACTTTAAAATCATTTTATATTTGCAATCTGGCATAGAGGCTCTACTTCATAGCTGTGCTTGGCTAAGTAACAGGACTATTATTTTCCAGCATCCCTCTCCTCCAGACCTAGATTTAGGCATAGGCAACATAGGCAACTGCTTCTGGAGTCAAATTTTGTGGCACCAGAGTGTTGTTGCCATGGATGCATGACTTATTCCAGGCCTACTGCCTCTTACAATATCGCCTTACCTCTATGCCATGGTTGCGGGATCCACAACAGAAGCAGCAGCAAGCACATACACTAAGTTCAGAACGTGGCCTCCTGCAATCCTCGTGCGCTCATTGACCTGGTGATACCCAGCCACCTCCCCTCACACGTGTGGGAGGAGGAAGTGACGAGTCACAGAGCTGGTGAGCATACGAGAGTTGCAGGAGGCCCGTGCTGAATTTCATGGATTTGCTTGCCGCTGCTTCTGCTGTGGGGCCCACAGCTGCAGCATAGAGGTGATGGTGGTGGTGGGGGGGGGGGGGAGTTCAGAGGGAGGAACTGCCACCATGTGGGAGGGGGAAGTGTATGGTAAATGTGGACAAACCCCTCCTCTCCCATTGTCTATAGGTGCTGGCAATTTAAATCTAGCCTGGATATCCTCTCTGTTCTGCTCTAATAGGTTCATTATCCTGGAAAAAACCCTGCCCTATTGACTCAGCAAGTTTCAGTTTATCCTTAAGATGGACTGCCTGCCAAGATGGCGACCTGAACGGTCATGCTGTGAGGAGCTCCTGATTTTTTCTTCTATTGCTCGTTTCTGAGATGCCGCACACTAAGCGCAAAGCCCGGGTTCTGTGTGGAGAAAGTTCCTCCACACCGTTGGAGTCAACGCAGCCCAGGATTGGGAGTTTTTTCGCCGTGGTGCCCCCACTTATGCTGAGAGAATGGGTCGCTGAGGAACAGGCTGTGGACTGAGAGCTTGTTTCCCTGATCGAGACATCATTAAGCCCCGGATCACCAGTGAGACCGATGCCACCAGGCCGAGATGAGGAACAAAGAACGTGAGAAACTATAAGCCCAACAGAGGTACTCCAGAGAGAGGCAGGAACAGTTGGACGAGGTGTAACATCGCAAGGACTTACCACGCAGGAGCAAGAAGCCAAGGTAGAGCCTGTTGGAGGAGTTGGAGGAGAAGGGCTGGACTTTGCAGCTATGCTAGAGCCCTTGAGTCTCAGCTATGGCGCCGGTCTAGCAGCGGGTGTAGGAAGAGAGGTGGTTCAGGAAGCCTCTAAACAAGGAAAATTGCCTATGACTGTACCTGAAATAACTCTTTCCTCTATTTGGAAGGCTCTCCAGTCTTTGGAAAAAGCCATATTGGGTTTAACTAAGGAAGTCTTAGAAGTTAAACAGCAAGTGAAACACAATGCTACTGAAACTGCGGTGCAAAATAATAAAATTGAAAAACTAGAAACACAATTTGCTGTGGTGGAAAAAATTCAGTCAGCCATATTTTTGAATGATAATGAGGTAAACAAGAGGTTAGAAAAGATTGAAAATAATTTAAAAGCATACAGTTTAAGATTTCTAAATTTTCCTGTATTAAGAAATATTGCTCCGTTAGAATTATTTAAGTTGTATGTGTCTCAAATATTGAAAGTTCCGGAAGAAGTTAAGCCAGTAATCACAAAGGCGTATTATCTGTATCCAACCGAAGATAATCGAGATAACATAGAAGACCAAGCTTTACCTGATTTAACAAATCTATTGGAATAGTCACAGGAAATAGCAGTTTCACATCGTAGACCCTTATTAGTCACTTTTGCTTTCCGGATGGACAAGAACAATATCTTTAAAAACTACTTCAGGAATAATCAAGCTCTTTTCTTTGGACAAAAAGTATGGTGTTACCAAGACTTGGTTAAGCAGACACAACTAAGAAGGAAATTATTTCTAAAATATGAAGGAGTAAGTTGCACAAAAGGGAGTAACTTTTAAACTGCAATTTCCTTGCAAGAGTTGCGTGTTTTTTCAGGAACAGAGATATGTCTTTTTTGACCCAACACAGTTCAGATCCTTTCTGAATACCCACTCTAATCCCATATAGACCTGCTGTTTGGTGTGTAATTTATAATAGTGTTAGGCCTGTTCAGATCACCAAATAATCTTGAGATTATATTTCCATTAGATGGATATCGCTCTTATTGCTTGCTCTCCCTGTATTTCTTCTATTTGACTATAATACAGATGATTATGCCATGTAAATTTGATTTTTTTTTTTGTTGCAATCATTTCTTTCTCTGTATTTAAGAGATTTCATTAACAAGTGGATGCTTGTAAGTTGTATAAAAATGCATAAATTAAAAAAAAAAAAAGATGGACTGTCATAGTTATCCCAGGGATTTTAAGGTGGGCCTGCCTCTCAATTCCCTCCACACCCCTAGAGATACATGTAGAGCTCTACTGGGTCCCTACTAAGAAAACAATTCCATCAGTCTATGTAGAGGGAAGCATTCCACCTATTTTCCAGCTCCCCAGGTGGACTGCTGTAGTGATTGTTGCCTGTTTCCACAAAAGTCAGAAGTCCTAGTGAGTCTGAACCTTTCCCTCTGAGATATTCAGTTACCTACCTGAGGTTTGGAAGGCGGTTTAGTCTGCTATCCAATGCCCAGGAGGAGAAGAGGGGTAATAAAGAAGAGTGATGCACTACTCATGTAGATCCATTTACGATATCCAAAGGATACTCAGGAAAAGAATGATACTCATTAGGTACAAGGAGTGACAGGAACCAGAGGTATGTGAGACTTAAATTCCAAGACATCTGATCAAAGGTATTGTAAACTGCAAATTGAATTGTATCCATCATCATGCTAGTGCAGAGATACACTAGAAGGAAGATTTAAAACTACCCCTAAAGATGAGAGGGAACCTGGATGGGAAGTACGTTATTGAAGGAAATATAAAGTTACAGATTTACCGTCAGTAATGTTTGCATTATGGACTGTTTGATAAAAAGGACTTGTAAACAGTATTATTTTCCATTTGGCAACAGCCTATCAGTAAAGTTACGTTGGACCCTAATCCTTGAGTTCAGCATGATTTTTACTATGTGCTATAAAGACTGTGAAAGAATGCCTAGGGCCTAGGAGATTACTTGAAAAGGGTTCCTTATTCCCTTACCTTTAATTTTTCCTATTTCTATCTTGAGGGAGAATCTTTTGCTAATTTCTGGAGCAATCCTAAGATTTTTTTCCCCATCTAGGGTTCTGAGATTGGTCAGGCTCCCTCTATATAACCTGGGTTGACCATGTGCAATGCGTGGTTGGTTGTAATTTTTGTTTTTGGAAGGAGAGGTATGTTTTTTTTAGTGGATCCCACTAATCCCCACAGCCTGCAGAATTGGGAAAACAAGGTCAGTATTCTTGCTAATGCCCTCACGGACCTGGAGGGGACTGTCATTGGTGAGAAAAGGAGTTTTGACTTTTGTGACAGTGTGTTTTTGTTCCTGGCCTGCTCCTAGCTCAGGAGGGCAGTCACCCAGGGATTGGAATAGGGTGCTGCTTTACCCTACATCCAAATTAAGTGGGGACTGTAGTTGCCCAGTGTGAGAAGCTGAGAACTGATTTGAAGTAGATTGGGTTTTTTTTTTTGTTTGTTTGTTTTTTTATGGGATGAAGCCTTTTTACCACTATCTTCCTACCCACTTTGGGGCGGATTTTCAGAGCCCTGCTCGCCTAAATCCGCCCAAAACCGGGCGGTTTTAGGCGAGCAGGGCCCTGCGCGCCGGTAAGCCTATTTTACATAGGCCTACCGGTGCACGCAGAGCCCCGGGACTCGCGTAAGTCCCGGGGTTTTCGGAGGGGGCGTGTCGGGGGCGTGTCGGGGGCGTGTCGGGGGGCGGGCCCGAACCACGCAGCGTTTTCGGGGCGTGTCGGGAGCGTTCCGGGGGCGGGCCCGGCGGCGTGGCCGCGCCCTCCGTACCCGCCCCCAGGTCGCGTCCCGGCGCGCAGGAGGCCCGCTGACGCACGGGGATTTACGCCTCCCAGAGGGAGGCGTAAATCCCCCGTCAAAGGTAAGGGGGGGGCTTAGACAGGGCCGGGTGGGTGGGTTAGGTAGGGGAAGGGAGGGGAAGGTGAGGGGAGGGCAAAAGGAAGTTCCCTCCGAGGCCGCTCCGATTTCGGAGCGGCCTTGGAGGGAACGGGGGTAGGCTGCGCGGCTCAGCGCGCGCCGGCTATACAAAATCGATAGCCTTTTGCGCGCCGATCCAGGTTTTTAGCAGATACGCGCGGCTCCGCGCGTATCTACTAAAATCCAGCGTACTTTTGTTTGCGCCTGGAGCGCAAACAAAAGTAGGCCTATTCGCGGAGTATGAAAATCCGCCCCTTTATGAGGAGACAATTTTTTCTCCTTTCCTGTCACCAGGAAAGGACATTGACTCAGAGTTTGAACAGTGAGAGGACCAAGGCACTTGAAACCCTTTGCAGATATTGTTTCTAAGAATCTGCAAGATTCTATTTTGTGATTTTTGATTTGGAAAAGGTTTTCCTGAGTTACAATAAAGTTTTATTTGAATACCCCTTCAAGTTTCCATCTGCTGTTTCTGAGGTCAAGAACAAGCCTGCTGAGACCTGTTGCATTCGGTGGACATAGGCCTGTTCTGCTGCCCATTGTCCTTATCACTAGGCCGGGCCAGCCCTCCTCACAATACAGCACCAGCTTTCTGGAACACAGCAGACTACCGCATCTGCCTCCAAGCTGCCACACGCTCCCCCGTGTCAGGCCCTCCTCAAAGTGCAACAGGAGGCTGTGCCACAATTGCCCTCCTCTTCATAGCAGGAAGCCACTGTATTCCCAAGGTGCACCCCTCCCTAAATTTAAAGGGCCAGGGATGGGAACTCCCCTGGTGGTGCACCCTGATGACAGCATCCAGCCAGCCCTATAAAGGGCTTAGACAGAGAACCCTCCAGTGCCTCGTCAATAGGTCAACTCCATTGGAAAAGTACTTTGTCTCTGCATTCCTGATTCCTGATCCTTGCTTCTTGGTTCCTGCTTCCATTTTGTGTCCTGTTCCTGGTTCCTTGGCAGTCTGGTTTGTCTTCTGATTTCTTGTTTTAGTGGTGAGTCTTCCCTTCATCTGTCTTTAGCATCTCATCTTGCTCCTGTGGTTCCTTGTCCTCCCTCCTCCTCTTCGTTACTCACCCCATTGGATTGGATTTCTGGCTTTGACTTCAGATTGGACCTTGACACTGCTTGACCTCCACCTGTCTCTGATCACTGTCTGCCTACTATTACTGCTCAAACTCTACTTGCCCTAACCACTGCCTGAACCACACCACTGAGTAAATTCTGCCCACCACTGACCACAGCCAGAATCTGTCTTTGTTGACCACTGCCTGTCCCGACCGCTGCTCGTACAGCTGTTTCTTCACCATGCTGGCCTGCAACAACTTCTACGTGATGGATCTTTACCTCCACAGAGGTCGACACCTAAGCCCAGCTGGCCCTGGCAACCAGGAGTTCAACCTAAGGGGAACGAGGGCTGGTATTGGTGAAGCTCCAGGTGGGCATCTGCTCCAGCCAGCTCTGCTTACCAGTGGTGGGGACCTTCCTTCAACTTGGCCCATGAGTCCACTTTCACAACAGATTGCTGAGGTCCTGGATACAGCAGATGCCTCGGGCCTTCAAGCCATCCTGGGCCTAGCACAGCAGATCCAGCAGCAGCAGCAGTTTCTTGAGCTCCTGGCTAGCTCCATGGAGTGACTCAGCACCCATCTGGATGAAGCAACAGTATTGGCCACCTCCTCCAGCTGCCATTGCAGCCTCTTCAGCTGTACCTACTCCTCCATGATTCGGCTACCAGCACCATCCTAGTATGCTGGGAACTCAAAATAGTGCCAAGGGTTCTTAAAACCAATGTTTCATGCAGTTCTCTCTCCATCCAGCACTGTTTCCCAAGGACTCGGTCAAGACAACATTTGTGCTCTCCTTGCTGGATGGTAAGGCCCTGGCCTGGGATGCCCCATTAAGGGAGTGAGCGGATCTCCAGGATCTTCAGCATATTTTCAAGGCCTTCAAGCTCATCTTTGATGAACCCATCCGGCTGGCTATGGTGGGTTCGGACCTTCTGCACCTACGCCAGAGTTCCCAAATGATAATGGACTATCCTATGGAATTTTAGACAATTGCAATGGAGCTAAACTGGAGAGAGGACAGCCTCCATGGTATAGGAGGGGATTCGTGGGGCAAGGATGAGCTGACCGCCCACGAGTTCCCAGAATCCCTGGATTGTCTTATTGATTAAGCCAGGAGGATTGACTGTTGCCTCCAGCAACAGGCTCAGGAGCTCCACCCACCAAGCAGACCTGTTGTGCTAGCTCCTTGATTTCAGTGCCCCCATTCTCCCATTCCAATGGCAGCACCAGTCCAAGTATGCCTGGAGGAACCAATGCAGCTTGGCAAAGGATACCTCACCCCTCAACAAAGGCTCTGTCGACATCAGTTGGGGCTCTGCTTCTACTATGCTGGTACTAGGCACCAGCTAGCACACTATCCACTGAAGCTGGGAAACTAACCAGCCTAGGATGTAGTGGGGAGGTGATCCTAGGCTTCATGACTCCTGCTCCTCAACTAGTGCTCCCGGTAGCTATTGCTGTCAATAACCAAGAATTTCCTACCCAGGCCCTGGTAGACTCTGGTGCCAGGGGGAATGTCACAATGAAAACCCTCTTTGACCACTTACAGCTTCCCACATTTGCCAGAAAGACATTCCTAGTCATCTTCTCAATTCACAAGGATCCGCTCCCTGACTGGATCACCCTAGCCGCGGCACCCTTGTGTCTATGTACTGGCTTGCTACACGTAGAGAGTATAGTCGTTCATATCATCAACAAGGTGGTACATCCTATTGTGCTGGGCATACCCTGGTTGCAACTCCACTCTCTGCACTTTGACTGGGCTTCATTACAGCTGTCTTAACTGGGGCTCTCATTGACAGCTCATACCTGCAATATGTTGGACCACCACCTTGTTTGCTCTTGGTGACAACCCTGTTAGGGCTGCCTCTCCAGTATGCAGATTACACTGATGTGTTCTCCAGGAAGGAGGTTGAGGCTCTGCCTTCCCATAGGTTATACAACTGTGCCATCAATCTGTTACCCAATGCTGAAATGCCCCTTGGGAGAGTATATCCTTTATCCACCCCAGAGATGAAAGCAATGTCAGAATACATCAAAGAAAACCTCGACCAGGGGTTTCATCAAGCCCTCCACTTCATCTGCCGGGCAAGTTTCTCTTCATCTCCAAAATGGATGGCTCATTACATGCATTGACTATAGAGGATTGAAAACATTAATGAAAAAGGATCGGTACCCCTTTCCACTCATTTCTGAGTTTTTTTAAAATCTCCATTGATCAAGAGTATTTGCAAAGCTGGATCTTTGAGGGGCCTACAATCTAATTTGGATCAAGCACAGAGATGAATGGAAGACGGCAATCATTACGCGAGACAGGTACTACGAATTCCTAGTAATGCCATTTGGTTATGTAATGCCCCCGCCATATTTCAGAAGATGAATGAAATCTTCAGAGACCTCCTCTATGTCTGGGTCATTGTGTACCTCAATGATATTCTCATCTTCTTTAAGGATATCAATTCCCATTACCAGCATGTTCGCCTAGTCCTCTAGCTTCTACAAGATAACAAACTGTACGCAAAGTTGGAGAAATGCCTTTTCGAGAAAGAGAGTCTTCCTTTGCTAGGATACATTGTATCTAGCAAGGGCTTTCATATGGATCCAGATAAGGTCAAGTGCATCCAAGACTGGCCATAACTCTCCAGTCTTCACTCCTTGCAGAGATTCCTAGGCTTTGCCAAATTTTACCAACATTTCATTCCTCCCAGATTGCGGCTCCACTCACAGCACTCACCTGAAAAGAAGCCTTCGGAAGCAGTCACTGCTTTCCAAGAACTGAAGGATGTATTCCTTTAAAAGCCTTGCCTCCATCACCCTGATCCCACATGATCCCTTTATCCCTGAAGTCAACACCTTATCATTGGGGGTAGGAGCAGGACTGAGTCAGCACTCCGATAGAGGAGTCCTTTATCCATGCTCTTCCTTTTCATGAAAATTCTTCTCCAAGGAACACAACTATGGGATCGGAGACAGAGAACTGCTGACCATCAAGCTCGCACTGGAGGAATGGCTCGAAGGTGATCAACATTGCACTACCATCTACATCAATCACAAAAACTTTGAACATCTTCATCAGGTCCAATGGCTGAATGCCTGCCAGGCCCTTTAGTCTGTTCTTTGCACATTTTGATTTTGAGCTGAGGTACCGTCCAGCCGTCAAGAACCTTAAAGCATATCTCTCTCCCGGTCTTTCCTGGTGGAGGACATCTCAGAACCTCCTAAGGATATTATTGATCCCACCTAGATCCTCCTAGTCTCCACCACAGCTGTCCCTCCAGGGAAGATGGTTGTACCATGCAAACTCCAAGAAAATGTGTTAAAAATGGTCTCATGACTCCCATGTAGGATGCTCCTGCAGTACTACTGGTGGCCCCAAATGTACAGAGATGTCTGGGCCTATATGGATGCCTGTCCTACCTGTGCACAGCAGAAACCTCTGATGGGACAACCCTGGAGGCTGTTAAAGCCACTACCAGCCCGCAGAGAACCCTGGATCTTCTTGTCCATCGACTTGATGGTGGACCTCACGTTCTCAAATGACTGCACAATCATTTGTGTCATAATTGAACATTTCTCAAAGATGGCCCATTTCATTTTGCTCCCCGGATTTCCCACAGTCCAGGAGTTGGCCCATTTATTCTTGCAACGCTTCTTTCACGTGCAAGGTCTGCCCAAGCACATCGTCTCTGATCATGTGGCCCAGTTCATGGTCAAATACTGGTGGTCTTTATGCAAAAGGTTTAACATCTCCCTGGACCTCACAACATCATACCACCCCCAAGAAAATGGCCAGTCAGAATGGACCAACGGCGCTCTGAAAAGCTTCCTCAGAAATTATACCAATGACCGTCAAGATGACTGGGCCTATCTCCTCCCATGGGCAGAGTTTTCCCATAACTTCCACATCAGCTCGGCTACAGGGTCTTCACCCTTCCAGGTCATTTATGAGAGACAATTGTTATCTCCATTGCCTATTCCATTAACTGTTACTTTGCCTGCAGCCCAACTGACAACCCTCAAGCTCCAAGAATTCTGAGTACATACCAAGGAGATGCTAAATAAAGTGGCCAAAAGGGTCAGGAGAATTACTGATGCACATCGGAGGCCTGCAGCACAATTCAAGCCAAGGGAGAAAGTCTGGCTCAGCACCCATCATATTTGGCTCAGGATACCCTCCATGCGACTGGCTCCCCGATACATTGGCCCATTTCCAATCCTACATCATTTGGGCCTGGTAACCTATCATCTACAGTTATCTACCTCCCTTGGAATCCATAACATGTTCTATGTTTCCCTCCTAAAACCTTTAATCCGCTTGTGGTCTCCAGAAGACTCCAGGAACCTCAAGAAGTTTCCTCATAGGAGGACATTACCTATCAGGTAAAAGAGGTTCTGAATGTCAGGTGACATGGCAAGAGATGAGAGTACCTTATATCCTGGGAAGGATATGGCCCAGAGGAGAATACATGGGAACCTATCTCAAATATATTAGACAAGAATCTTCTAAAAGAGTTTCATGCAATGCAGCCCCAGAAACCCAACCCTCAGGGAGGGGGTTTAGGGGAGGGGGTACTGTTGCATTCGATGGACCTTGGGCCCTTCCTGTGGCCCACCATCCTACCACCAGGCCAGGTCAGGCCCCCCTCTCTTCCCGACATTGTGCCAGCTTTCTGGGATGCTGCAGACTGCCACTCCTACCTCCAGGATCCTGTCTGCTCCCCTACGTCACCTATGAAGCTTACATAATCAACATGATTTCATCACTGAGCAACAAAATGGCATGGCTAATTGTGAGGCATCACAAGAGGACCATACAAGACTGGGGAACTGTACATCTTAATAGAAGAATATTCCTAATTACATGTACACAATGTTGGAGTCTATAATAGGAGTTTTGACTCATGAAAATAACCTTGGGATCATTGTGGACAATACATTGAAATTATCAGTTCAATGTACATCAGTGGCCAAAAAAGCAAATATAATGTTAGGAATTATTTGAAAAGGAATAGAAAGCAAAACTGGAAATATAATAATAATAATGCTTATCTATTGAACCATGGTGGAACTGCATCTAAAAAATACAGAGAAGAACAGCAAAAATGTTAAAGGGAATAAATGACTCCTTTATAAAAAAAAAAGACTAAACAAGGTGGAGCTCCTCAGTTTGGAGAAAAGACAACTGAGGGGGATATCCAATTAACAATTATTAGCCAAATAGACTTGGGTATTTCCACCACTTACTTCTGGAAGTAAACAACATGGAATGGATTTTCCTATGAGGATCTTCCAGGTACTTCCAAGTGACCTGAAATGGCCACTGTCGGAGACAGGATGCTGAGCTTGATGGCAATTGGTCTGACCCATTATAGCACTTATATTCCATGTGAATACACTAAAACTTCCCAGATGCTCACAGGCTAGTTTTTCCAATGTATATCCTAGAGGAGAGGAGAGACATGCTGGATATGACAGACTTTTAAATAACTAAAAGATATTAATGCACAGGAATTAAACCTTTTCCGATGAAAAAGAAGCTGTAGGTCTAGGGGATCATGATATAATATGCCAAGGGGGTAGACTTAGAAACAGGAAGTCTAACTTTTAAACATATCCATGGTGCCCCATATGCGTGCATTTATGGGTCTCAGCAGATTTTAAAATATATGTATCTCTGACTCTCAAAGTGTGCATGTACTTGTGACCATGTGCAATATTTGGTGTGTATTTAGAATATTTAGTACACATGTACTTTCTCACACAAGCACACACTTCCAGATTTTCTGGGGCAAGCTCATTTCAAAAAGATGACCTTCCTGGTAGTGGCAAATGATCACCAGCTGTTCCCCCACCAAGGTGTTCTGTTGCAACACCAGGAGCATGAGTCAGGCCTGGCAGGGCCTCCACCAGCAGTTTAATCATGGAGCTTACTAACCATGGGAGATAAGTGTCTTAAGTGAAGTAGGGGTTAAAAAAATAACCAGGGTGTATGTACAAAAATGCTTGAACTTGATGCAGGCTCTGCATTCTGCAGGCAGTTTTTCACATAAGCCAGAGAAAAGGTTGCATGTATTGAAGAGCTTCCTCACCCAAGGACACATTGGAGCAAGGTACAGCCTCCTTGCAAGGCACTGTTAGAGTAACACAGCCTTGCAAGGAGCTTCAAAGGACAATACCAAGCACCATTTTGTCATCCTTTTTCCTCTATCATGATGTTCTAATAATTGAGTTCTGTCAGAGAAAAGGACGTTTGTAGACGATACAAATCACCCAGATTTGATAACCCTTACTCAAAAATCTGTCCTAGATTTCAAAATGATATATACTTCCATTTTCTCCCTTTACAACAAGAATTTGCATGATCATTCATTGACATTAGTACATACTTTAGTTGTATCCATGTTTAAAAAATGCCCCTGTGCATTGCATATACTTGTGGGAGGAATATCAGGGATATGGCAATTTCTACAGATATAAAACCTGAATCCATGTCTCAACAAGTTAACCCACATACTAAAACACTGTAAGGTCCGTATTCAGTTGGCCATTATGGGCCGGATTTTAAGAGCTACGTGCAGGCATACATTTGTGTGCATAACCCATACATTTGTGCGCATAACAAATTTACACCCGATTTTATAACATGTGCGCACAGTCACACACATATTATAAAATCCAGGGCCGGCGCACGCAAGGGGGTGCACAATTGTGCTACTTAGTGTGTCGAGCCGTGCAGCCTTCCTCTGTTCCTCCGAGGCCGCTCCAAAATTGGAGCGGCCTCAGAGGGAACTTTCCTTCCACCCCCCACCTTCCCCTCCCTTCCCCCACCTAACTCGCCCCCCAGCCCTACCTAACCCCTCCCCTTACCTTTAACTTAGAAGTTACACCTGCCTCCTGGCAGGCATAGGTTGCGTGCGCCGGCCAATGGCCGGCCCACGATCCCGTGCACAGCGGCAAATGACCGCATTGCCTGGAGGCTCCGGCCCCGCCCCCAGACCACCCCCTTTTTCAAGCCCCGGGACATACACACATCCTGGGGCTTGCGTGCGTCGCCGGGCATATTCAAAATAGGCTCGGCGCGTGTAACCCCCCCTAAGCGCGTAAATCCACCTGGATTTACGCGCATAGGCTTTGAAAATCTGCCCTTTAGGGAACAAGTTATTTGGCTAAAGCTAGCTGGATAACTTGTCCCAGATATTTAGTGAGAGAAATGTCCCACTGAATATCTCGATTTAAATTATATGACTAACAATAGCTGGATAACTTTAAATATAACAGGGTATTCTTTTTGTATATCGCGGGTTATGTATAAAGTTATTCAGCTATAGTTTTGTTCCTGTGTAAAAAAAAAATCTCATATCACAAGTGTCACTCCTGTCGGTCGCAGACAGCTCATCTCTTTTTTCTTTGCTCCATCTAGTCTAGGAAGAGTGGCGCCGACCTCTCCAGCATTCCCGGGACAGCGTGGATGCTACCAGCTGCCATCTTGGACTTGGGTCTTATTTGAATACGTCATGGTGGGAACCTCAGGGGCATCCCCACCCGATGACATCAACCCACTAAGCGTATTTAATGGAGCCAGCCCTTGCCTTCCTCGAGTAAGCAAGGAGTTCCATCTTGCTGTACTCTGCTCATTCAAGGACTTCCTGTTCCTTCTACCGCTTTGGCAATTGGACGCTCTGAGTTTCCGCTCCTCGGGGGCTCCCCTGTGTTTATGGATATCCGCTCCTCAGAGGGCCTTCCTGCCTATCTACTACTGATCTGCTTCTCTGATCTATTGTTCCAGAAACCTCCTACTGTGAGTACCGGTAGACGTAGTATACTTGGATTTTTCAGAAGGCGTTTGACAAAGTTCATCATGAGAGGCTTCTAGGAAAAGTAAAAAGTCATGGGATAGGTGGCAATGTTCTTTCGTGGATTGCAAACTGGCTAAAAGACAGGAAACAGAGAGTATGATTAAATGGACAATTTCTCTCAGTGGAAGGGAGTGGGCAGTGGAATGCCTCAGGGATCTGTATTGGGATCCTTACTTTTCAATATATTTATAAATGATCTGGAAAGAAATACGAAGAGTGAGATAATCAAATGTGCAGATGATACAAAATAGTTCAGAGTAGTTAAATCACAAGCAGATTGTGATAAATTGCAGAAAGACCTTGTGAGACTGGAAAATTGGGAATCAAAATGGCAGATGAAATTTAATGTGGATAAGTGCAAGATGATGCATATAGGGAAAAGTAACCCATGCTATAGTTACACAATGTTAGGTTCCATATTAGGTGCTACAACCCAAGAAAGAGATCTAGGCGTCATAGTGGATAACACATTGAAATCGTCGGTTCAGTGTGCTGCGGCAGTCAAAAAAGCAAACAGAATGTTGGGAATTATTAGAAAGGGAATGGTGAATAAAACGGAAAATGTCATAATGCCTCTGTATCGCTCCTTGGTGAGACCGCACCTTGTACTGTGTACAATTCTGGTTGCCGCATCTCAAAAAAAGATATAATTGCGATGGAGAAGGTACAGAGAAGGGCGACCAAAATGATAAAGGAAATGGAACAGCTCCCCTATGAGGAAAGACTAAAGAGGTTAGGACTTTTCAGCTTGGAGAAGAGACGGCTGAGGTGGGATATGATAGAGGTGATTAAAATCATGAGAGGTCTAGAATGGATAGATGTGAATCGGTTATTTACTCTTACGGATAAAAGAAAGACTAGGGAGCACTCCTTGAAGTTAGCATGTGGCACATTTAAAACTAATCGGAGAAAGTTCTTTTTTACTCAACCACAATTAAACTCTGGAATTTGATGCCAGAGGATGTGGTTAGTGCAGTTAATGTAACTGTGTTTAATAAAGGATTGGATAAGTTCTTGGAGGAGAAGTCCATTACCAGCTATTAATTAAGCTGACTTAGAAAATAGCCACTGCTATTACTAGCAACGGTAACATGGAATAGGCTTAGTTTTTGGGTACTTGCCAGGTTCTTGTGGCCTGGATTGGCCACTGTTGGAAACAGGATGCTGGGCTTGATGGACCTTTGGTCTGACACAGTATGGCATGTTCTTATGTTCTTATGAACTTATCATCATTTCTGGACAACACTGAGGAGCCTACGGGGCATACCCCGATCCTCGAGCCATTACCTCCCTTCTTCAGTGAAAGTCTATCTTCATTCCTACTCTGCAGTATTCCTGCTCATCATCTGCATGGGACTGCATTCAAGTTTGGCATCGCTACCAACATCTACTCTACAGATTTCCTGAGCATACCCCGCTCCACGGGCCACTACCGGATCTGTATCCTGAGGTGCCTACTCTCGCCAGAGGGGATCTCCAGCATACCCCGATCCACTGGCCACTACTGGATCCTCTCCACTGTGTCTCATTCTGGGTAACTCCCTTTGCCCAGGACTGTGCTTCCTTATTGCTATACTGTGTACATTACTTTCCTTCCTATTTAATAAATGTTCTGTTTCTAGCTGTGTACCACACCACTGAGACTGCGCCTGCTGACAGTGAGGCTCACAGGGCTCCTCCCTGTGGGCGGAGACATCACTCATCTCAGCCTCGGGGTTCACATCCTTCCCTAAACATAACAAGCACACAGGCCCTAACCTGTCCCGTACCTCCCTCCCACCTCAGTTGCAAATGCCTTTGCCCCCTCCCCAAAACAGCCCATTTCACAGTTTAAAGAAACATTTATTAGGGCCAGGAGTCCTCCACCCCACTTCCTGCTCCTACTGTCCCTTTCATTTTTTCACGTATATCTTGCGGGCTCCAGATCACTCCCCCCCCCCCCCCAAACCCACCCCAACCCTTTCATTTCTATGACACCCCCATCTCCATCATAGTAGCCTAGCAATAGCAGAAGCACCAGCAGAAACACCGGTCCTGGATCACAGTAGGCAGCTACCAAGATCCAGGAGAATACATCACATAAAGGTACAGAGTGGGGGTGGGGGTGTAGAAGGGAAATGGTTGGGGTGGGCATTGTGGGGGATATGGAGCTCATGAAATCCACTTAGAATGACTGGAGGAGAAGCTAGTACTGGTGCAAGGGCATCCATTTGAGTCACAAGTCTCTCAAGAAGGCCCATCATTTGATCTAGAACCCCTTGCTGTTGCTAGATGCCTTCATCCAAATCTGAAATAGCCTGTAGCGAGGTCAGGTCAACTGGATCCATGGCCTTGGCAACCTGTAATGGATGTGGACACTTGTGGCTGTGATGTAGTTGGCTTGCCCAGGTTGGGAACACCCTAGGCCCACATCGACAGTAGGTGGATGTACCCTGGAAACAAGACTGGTCAGGAGCTTCACTTTTAACAGCACCTATCAAATTATATCCCTCTTGTGTTAAATAAAGTTAAAAAAAAATCCCCTTTTCCTCACAGTTGGAGCCCTTGGGTTCCGGGGGCTGGCAGGTCTTAGGTGAGGATCTTTCAGGTTATAGTATAGTAGAAGGTCCAGGGCTAGGCTAGGGTCAGAAGCAGACAGCAAGCAAGGTAGCCAATGTCCAGGCAAGGATTGGTGGCAGGCGGCAAGTAAAAATAGTCAACATCCAGACAAGGGTCGGTAGCAGGCAGCAAGCAAGAGTAGACAAGTTTTGTCCTGGTTTGCAGCTTTTTTAAGTGATAGAGAGCAAAGAATCCAACTTGGCACAGATTGTTCATCATGGAAATCATTACAGGTGGGTGTTCCACAAGGTTCTGCACTTTCCTTTGTGCTGTTTAATTTGTATTTGGCCCCATTAGGTGCAATGTTAAAATCACTGGGCATTCTGTACTACATGTATACTGATTATGCTCAGCTTTATATTTTGAGTGTGATATCAAAAGTAATTCCTTCTCTTCAGTTTTGTGAATGTATTTCACATGTGAGATCCTAGCTTTTTAATAATGGCCTTCTACTGAAAATCAATAAGACTTGAGTTTTGTGGTTTGGTAAAAAGCCACTGAGTGGGGGTCACTGTAATATTCAATATGATGGAGAAATAACTGGAGTGCTCTCAGAGGTGCGTAGCTTAGGGATTCAGTTGGACTCTGTTTTAACGATGAAATCACAGTTGCAGCACCTTGCTAAATCATGTTTTTTTAAACTGAAAATGCTGAGACCTTTACATTCTTATTTGGCCCATCAATATTTAGAACAGTGCTCCAATCTTTGGTGCTCGGACATATAGACTATTGTGCCACTCTATTCCTGGGCTTACCTGATAAGATGCTTAAAGCCATTCGGCTTATTCAGAATGCTGTCTGGCATGACCCATTGGGATCATATTAGTCCCATGTTGCAACAACTTCATTGACTCCCAGCTAAATGGAGGGTGAAATTCAGAATGTTGATTGTGATGCATAACCTGTTGTATGCAGAGAATCCTTGTGTTATTGTTTGGTATGCATCAGTAAGAGCTTTGCGCTCTGAGAATACCAATTTGCTAGAGTTACCACCTGCTAGGGAATTTAGAAGAATTACTACATGTGCTGAGCTTTTTCCTGGGCTGCTCCAGCCCCATGAAACTCCATTCCAGTGCTTCTCTGATATGAGGTTGATATCTGAGTGTTTAGAAAACAGCTAAAAGCATTATTTTTTAAAGAAGTGTATGGATGAGCAGTATTTATTTTTGTTGTATTGTGATTATTTGTTTATTGCTATTTCTGTGTTTTATTGTTTCTGTATTAATGAATTATTATTTTATGATTGTATTATGTGATCCGTGCTGGAAAAAGATTTGTAATAAATAAATAAATACATAATAAATAAATAATTGACTGGAATTCTACTATATGATGCTGCAGAAGTTAGTGTAAAAGCAGACACCCCTTCATGATCTATATCTGGAAATAAAGATAGGTGTGCAATGCCCCCTAGGGCATCAAGCTTGTGTAGTGATGAGGCAGCTGGTATAAAACTGAAGCCCTTCAAGGATACCATGGAAGACCTGAGTCCCAGAAGCACCATCTTGGATGGGGTCATCCCTTTAGTAAATATTCTGGAATAAAGCTTCCATGAGCAAGAAGGAATGGAAGCAGAAATGATGCAGTTTGTGGACTTCTTGCAGCAGCAGCAGTTGCAAGGGAGATTGAAATCTTTCATCAAAAATGAAGCACACATACTTTACACACATTCTGATCCATGGATGAAAGGGAGTCTTGCACTCCAGTCCCAGCGTCTCACATTTATGAAAGAGATGCTGGTGGGTGTGTTAAGAGGAGTGCCACAGGCAGAGGCACAGTGGGGATATAACACAATAATTATGGCCACATCAGAGAGTAGTGCAAGCAGGAACAGCACCCTGTCAGATAGCATTTCTTCCCTCATCTCAATATGCCAAAGTCACATTGTCTGCAAAGAACCATCACTGCTGGCACAGGCCATTACTAAAGCAGCTGGCAAAAGAGACTCTCTGCCTACCTCATCGAGGAGACCCCAGCATAAATGCAGATCCCATCAAGGAAATGGATACAGATGAGCTGGCATAGTGGGCACATAACTCCGAAGTCTGGCCAGATCTAGCCAAGGTGGGTCAGCAATACCAACATACCAGTGTACTCAGTGAACATGTCTTCTTAATGGCAGGGGACATCATGAGCCCTCATTGTTCAAGGCGGGTGCCAGAATTAATGGAAAAGCTGGTCTTTTGAAAATCAATTTGCTTTTGCTTGGGTTTCCAGAATTTGCATGCAAGTGGCAAGATGACTCAGAACACCTTGAAAGCCTTGTTGCTTTTCTACCTACCTGCTATGCCTCAGATGTACTACCTTAAGTGTCTTACTGCCAAATGCCTACCTGACATGCTCCCTTACATTACCTTAGAGCAGTGGTTCTCAACCTTTTTTTGGCCAGGACACACATGACAGATGGTTCTCACATGCGTGACACATGCTCTCAGCCAGGCACTCATTCACACACAGATGCACCAGCACTCAGCCAGGTACTCATTCACACACAGACACACCAGCTCTCAGCCAGGCACTCATTCACACACAGACGCACCAGCTCTCAGCCAGGCACTTATTCACACATAGACGCACCTGCTCTCAGCCAGGCACTCATTCACACACAGACACACCAGCTCTCACCAAAAACTTCTTCATTCACTGCAGGGATGGGCTCCAGTTCCGCTTCGTTTTTACTCTGGCGGGCCTTCTTTTTTCGCCACCATGGGAATGGGTTCCCATGGTGGCCTCGGTCAGGATCGAGTTTCCTCTTCATCACCATGGGAATGGGCTCCCATGGCGACTTTGCTTCGTCAGGGGTCGGGTTTCCTCTTCACCACATGGCCTTGTTTCGTCGGAGTTAAAAAAACTTCTATTCCTCCCAACCCACCCCCGGGTATTCTGATGCCTGCCTCACCGGCTAATCAAAGGCTTCCTCCCTTCTTCCTATTCCCACTGGTAGGGAGGAGGCTTCCGATTGGCCTGCGCGGGGGCAGGCAGAATGAAGGAGGCTTCCCATTGGGCAATGGGGGTAGGAAGAAAGGAGGCTTCCAATTGGCCCGCGGGGGCTGGAAAAAGGCAAAAAGAAAGTAGAACGGGGTAGTGGGACACCGGGAGACGCGACACACCTGCCGGTGTTTGGCGACACGCTAGTGTGTCGCAACACACCGGTTGAGAAGCGCTGGCCTAAGACATATAGCCTAGTACTCTATAAGACATAGAAATCACAAGTAGCTCAGCTATTTGGAGGCACAGCCTGAAGCCAAAAGTTGACAGTTACAATCATCAGTCACAGCCAGATTTCCTAACTGACATCCATGTGCATCTGAATATATCCACATGTACATTGGATGCACAGTGTCACATGGGCCTGCAAAGACACAGGTGTCAGCACTGCCTTAGCTGTTTCTGAGGCAGTGCTGACATTGGAGTGCTTACATAGCAGGCCTTCACATACAGCCTTTTAGCAAGCACATTTCAGATATTGTGACAATCCCAAACTTCTCACAAGTCACGATGTGTATATGGCTATCAGTATATAAAAATGTTAAAATAAATAAAATAAAATAAATAAGTCATTTTAAGCTAGCATATCTCATAGGGGTTGCAAATTTCCATGCACAGATGGGCCCTGCTACATCTAGATAAGAAACAGTCAACTCTCATGTACAGATGGTAAAAGCCTTCATCCTTGAGCTGTCATGTTGGTTATGTTAGCTGTTCGGGGAGGCTATGAAAGGATGCTGGTTTGACTATCTGAAGGCTGGTTTGGGAATAAATGGTGACATGCCTTCACATGTTGAAAGTTCTCTCTGAAATGTACAGGTCAGAGTTTATTTCATGATGACTATAATAGCATGTCACATAACAAAAGATTCACCATATTGAACCCAAGGCAAAGCTGTTTTAGAAGCTAATAACCTAGCCTGACATGTCACAAGTAGCCATTGTGAAATATTGAGATGTCAGGGCATAGTAAGGCCCTTTGCCTGTCTAGCTCAGGGCTAGTTGTGTGGACCTGCTTTATGTAGGTACACATAAACTCTGAATAGTTTTTTGTTCTGATTCTTATTAGCAGTACGGGCTATGCTGAAGCTGAATACTGAAGATATGGAGTCAAAGCAAGGCAAGGAACCAGATGAAGACTGAAAATAAGGAGTCCAGCGAGACAAGGAACCAGAAGAACACTGAGAACAAGGAACAACCAGACCAAATCAGGACCAACGCTCCAGAAAGACTAAATGAATTATTTGCTTTGGTGTTTACTGAAGAGGATATCAAGCTGAAGCACTGGAGCACTGAAGGAGACTGAAGACAAAGAAAACTGGCAAGATGCTGACACAAGATGAAGACACCAGAATACTGGACCAAGCAACAGATAGATGTGGAGGTGGTGGTTAGGCCCTGTATAAGGGCTACTGTCTGCACCTGCATGGCCTCACCATCTCTGCTGTATATGGTGCAGGTGGAGTCCATGCCTCCTCTCAATGTGGTCAAGTGTGTCCTGGACTGTATGATTCAGTGTTGCTGGTGCTACAGGTACTTTGGTTGGTGGTGGCTGAGGCACTGTCTGTGGCTCCAATGCTGACATGTCAGGGTTGGTGGACTGAGCTGACTGGATATGTGGTACGCTGGAGGCATAATCAAACGGTATGGTTTCATATCACTAATACGATACAGAGAAATCGCACAAAGACCAGAGTTTTTTGTTTCAAAAACACAGACTTTGCTGAAATGGGGAAGTACCTGGAGGAAGAACTAAAAGGCTGGGAGAAAACAACAGATGTAGAACAACAGTGGGCCAAACTAAAAGGAGCAATTACTGAAGTGACTAATATATATGTTAGAAAAGTAAAGAAAAGCAAGAAAAGAATGAAACCTATCTGGTTCACAAAGGAGGTGGCTAATAAAATAAAAGATAAGTGTTTAAGAAATATAAAAGATCCCAAAGGGAGGATTACAAGGAAGAATATCTGGTAAAACTGAGGGAGGGAGACGAAGAAAGTAATCAAGAACGTGAAAAGTCAAGCAGAAGAAAGGATTGCCAAAGAGGTAAAGTGAGGAGACAAAACATTCTTCAGATACAACAGTGAAAGGAGAAAAGTCCAAAGTGGTATAGTGAAATTGAAAGGTGAAAAGGATCAATGGGTGGAGACAGATGAAGAAATGGCAGAAATATTAAACAAATACTTCAGTTCGGTGTTCAATAAAGAAGACCCTGGAGAAGGACCGTCGCTAGTTAACAAGAAACTAGAGGGGAGTGGAATGGATGAAACTCCATTTATGGAAGAGAACGTATGGGAAGAGCTAGGAAAACTGAAAGTGGACAAAGCCATGGGGACTGATGAGGTTCATCCCAGGATACTGAGGGAGCTCAGAGATGTGCTGGCAGCTCCGCTGCATGACCTGTTCAATAGATCCCTGGAAACGGGAGTGGTGCTGAGTGATTGGAGAAGAGCGGCAGTGGTCCCTCTTCACAAGAGGGAGCAGAGACGAGGCTGGAAACTACAGGCCGGTTAGCCTCATCTCGGTGGTGGGAAAAGTATTGGAGTCGCTGCTGAAGAAAAGAATAGTGAACTATCTACAAGCAGCAGAATTGCTGGACCAGAAGCAGCATGGTTTCACCAAGGGAAGGTCCTGTCAGACGAATCTGATTTACTTTTTTGATTGGGTGACTAAGGAATTGGATCAAGGAAGAGCGCTCGATGTCATCTACTTGGATTTTAGCAAACCTTTTGATATGGTCCCACACAGGAGGCTTGTGAATAAAACGAGAAGTTTGGGAGTGAGTGCCAAGGTAGTGGCCTAGATAGCAAACTGGTTGAAGGACAGAAGACAATGTGTGATGGTAAATGGAACTTACTCGGAAGTGAGAGCAGTGATGAGCAGAGTGCCACAAGGGTCGGTGTTGGGACCTGTCCTGTTCAATATGTTTGTGAGTGACATCGCAGAAGGGATAGAAGGTAAGGTTTGTCTGTTTGCGGATGATGCTAAGATCTGCAACAGAGTGGACACACCGGAAGGAGTGGAGAGAATGAGACGGGATTTAAGGAAGCTGGAAGACTGGTCGAAGATATGGCAGCTGAGATTCAAAGCCAAGAAGTGCAGAGTCATGCATATTAGGGATGTGAATCGTTTTAGGACGATTAAAATTATCGTCCGATAATTTTAATATCGTCTTAAACCGTTATGGAACACAATATAATAGAGATTCTAACGATTTATCGTTATAAATCGTTAGAATCGTGAGCCGGCACACTAAAACCCCCTAAAACCCACCCCCGACCCTTTAAATTAAATCCCCCACCCTCCCGAACCCCCCCCCAAATGACTTAAATAACCTGCGGGTCCAGCGGCGGTCCGGAACGGCAGCGGTCCGGAACGGGCTCCTGCTCCTGAATCTTGTTGTCTTCAGCCGGCGCCATTTTCCAAAATGGCGCCGAAAAATGGCGGCGGCCATAGACGAACACGATTGGACGGCAGGAGGTCCTTCCGGACCCCCGCTGGACTTTTGGCAAGTCTCGTGGGGGTCAGGAGGCCCCCCACAAGCTGGCCAAAAGTTCCTGGAGGTCCAGCGGGGGTCAGGGAGCGATTTCCCGCCGCGAATCGTTTTCGTACGGAAAATGGCGCCGGCAGGAGATCGACTGCAGGAGGTTGTTCAGCGAGGCGCCGGAACCCTCACTGAACGACCTCCTGCAGTCGATCTCCTGCCGGCGCCATTTTCCGTACGAAAACGATTCGCGGCGGGAAATCGCTCCCTGACCCCCGCTGGACCTCCAGGAACTTTTGGCCAGCTTGTGGGGGGCCTCCTGACCCCCACGAGACTTGCCAAAAGTCCAGCGGGGGTCCGGAAGGACCTCCTGCCGTCCAATCGTGTTCGTCTATGGCCGCCGCCATTTTTCGGCGCCATTTTGGAAAATGGCGCCGGCTGAAGACAACAAGATTCAGGAGCAGGAGCCCGTTCCGGACCGCTGCCGTTCCGGACCGCCGCTGGACCCGCAGGTTATTTAAGTCATTTGGGGGGGGTTCGGGAGGGTGGGGGATTTAATTTAAAGGGTCGGGGGTGGGTTTTAGGGGGTTTTAATGTGCCGGTTTTGCGATTTTTAGATTTTTCACGATTTTTCACGATTTTTCACGATATTTTACCCCCCCAAACGGCAACAATACGATTCCCTCCCCCTCCCAGCCGAAATCGATCGTTAAGACGATCGAGGACACGATTCACATCCCTAATGCATATGGGATGTGGAAATCAAAGAAATGTATTCAATGGGGTGAAGGGCTGATGTGCACGGAGCAGGAGAGAGACCCTGGGGTGATAGTGTCTAACGATCTGAAGACGGCGAAACAATGTGACAAGGTGATAGCTAAAGCCAGAAGAATGCTGGGCTGCATAGAGAGAGGAATATTGAGTAAGAAAAGGGAAGTGATTATCCCCTTGTACATGTCCTTGGTGAGGCCTCACCTGGGGTACTATGCTCAGTTCTGGAGACCATATCTCTGAAGGGACAGAGGCAGGATGGAGGCAGTCCAGAGAAAGGCGACCAAAAAGGTGGATGGTCTTCATCGAATGACTTATGAGGAGAGATTGAAGAATCTAAATATGTATATCCTGGAGGAAAAGAGGAGCAGGGGTAATATGATACAGACTTTCAGATTCTTCAAAAATGGTTTTAATGATCCAAAGTCAACGACAAACCTCTTCCGTTGGAAAAAAATCAGCAGAACCAGGGGACACGATTTAAAACTCCAGGAAGACTCAGAACCAATGTCAGGAAGTATTTCTTTATGGAAAGGGTGGTGGATGCCTGGATCGCCCTTCCAGAGGAAGTGGTGAAGACCAAAATTGTGAAGGATTTCAAAGGGGCGTGGGAAAAACGCTGTGGACCATAAAGTATAGAGGATGTGAATGAAGAGAAGAGGCATGGGGGTGCCTTGCGGGAATGACGGCTATTACCTGGTGTTTAATACCCTTATTCAATAAACACACACATGGTTAATATGACTCCAACATTGTCCTATGCTTCAACAGCAAGAGGAAATGTGGGAAAAAGGATTTGCATTCACGAATAAGCATGGGAGTAGCTTGCTTGTTGTGGTGGTTACTACCTCAAACCAAATAAGCCTGATACTTCACTTTCAATGCATATCCAGCATAGCTTTCTGCTTAACTGGCAGAGGGAATGAAGATAAGAGGATTTACATTCAGGCAACTACCAACAAGGACTGAATTGCATAGTCTGGATAAACAAATAAGCGAGGGAATAGCTTGCTTGTTGCGGCGGTTACTACCCCAAATCAATTAAGCCTGATACTTCACTTTGAATACATATGCAGCGCAGCTCACTGCTTCAACAGCAGGGGGATGAAGAAAAGAGGATTTATGTTCAGACAACAACCAACAGGGACTAAATTGCACAGGCTGGGTAAACAAATAAGCGTGGGAGTAGCTTGCTTATTGCGGCGGTTACTACCCCTAACCAATTAAGCTTGATACTTTACTTTGATGCAGCTCCAGCACTGCTCTCTACATCAATGACAGGCATGGAAGAAAATTAGAACCAAAAAGTTATCAATAAGGGCCATGAACTCAGCAGTCAGAGTAACAGATAAGTATGAGAAAATAAGTGTGAAAGCTTGCTGGGCAGACTGGATGGGCCGTTTGGTCTTCTTCTGCCTTCATTTCTATGTTTCTATGAACTGGCCAGCTTCATCCCATGTATCAAGCTGGAGAGGTTTAGGCTGGTTTCGAGGTGTAGTGGTGAGCCAAGGAGTTTCAGTAGCCAATGAGTGCTGTTCTGGTGGCTGCAGCAGCGGCTCCCCTTCTTCCTCGCTCCACTGGGTTTGAGCATCCATTTGAAAAGCATGCTCTGAGATATGAGGCTGTGCTGCTGGTCCCTGGAGATTCACAACTGGGACCAGGAATTTCCTAGGTTAGAACTATGGAAACAAAGAAGAAGACATATGTATGAATGCTAAGAAGTGTACATGTACTGTATGACGTAAGATGTGCATTTTGCATCTATCAATATGAGCATGTTATGCCAAAAAATGTGGACATCTGTAGCAGACTTGACATTTACAGGTGATATGAACTTACTAGCCCCAGATCCCATCATGTCCAGGGCTTTGTCCATCCCCTCGAACATGTCTGGCCCCAGCAGTTGAATCAGGTTCTCCTCCATGGGGGTCAGGACTATCGAGCAAGGGGCTTCTTCTCCCATGTTTCGCAGATATATAATGCTGCTCGCCACCTTGTTTTTCAGCTGAGTCTTTTCATCCTGGTAGTATTAGGTCACCTGCTCTCTGATCCTCTAGTCTGCTGTACCAGGATATGGCCTGGGTGATGGTGTGCCATATCTGGCCCTTGGCTGTCCAGTTTCCAAACAGCTGGTTGTAATTCTTGAGGCCAGTGATAAGCTTCTTGTCCTTGAAGCTGAACTTGTATGTGCAAGGAGAAGGTCGATCTGTTGCCTGCCACTTCCATTTCTGGAGAGGTATCACTTTCCTTACTTTTGCTCTCATTCCCCGCTCCCCTGTCTTCCTCCCCTTTCCTACACCTGCCCTGCCAACTGTCCTCCCTTCTGCTCTCTCTGTCTAGCTCTACTCTGCTGTCCTCCACTCTCCTGCCTAACCACTTCCACCTCCCACTTACTCCTGTCTCTTCCTTACTCCCTATCTCTACTCCTGTTCCTACTTCTTCTCCTCCTCTTTCCACTCCTGCCTTCCTCTTCCCTCCTCTTCTCTCCTCTCTTCTCTCCCCACGCCTTCCATGCTCCATTCTGTCCAGCTCTTCATTACTCTACCACTCCTCCACTCCTCCACTCCTCATACCTACACCACTCTTCCACCACTTCTCCATCACACCTCCACCACTACACAAAGAGAAACTGACAAACAATGCAAACTAACAAAAACTTCCACACACAGATAAGGACTTGAGAAAAAGGTACAGGAAAACAGATGAGAGCACAAAACAGGACTACTCACTCAGAAATTACTAAGAACCTCCACTAAACTCCAACCAACTAAGAATTCACCTCCTTTCCTCTCTCTCCCTTTCCTGATACACCCTCAAAGAGGTAGCTGCAGGAAGCCGGTATATATAAACAAAGAAAATAACATGCCAGATGTAAAATGACAATAATGCAATAATTCATTGCACAAAGCGATAAAGTATCACGAGTTGCAAAACTTACATGCATGATGTGGTACATTAGTAATTTCCCTAACTATACCCATTTTTTTTATCATGGATGCTAACATGCCATATTATATTTCTGCTTTATTTACAACATTTTGATGAATTTAGGCCTTAGCTGTTTTTCAATGTCACCATTTCTACAGTTAATCTTAACTTGATTAATCACATGAGATCTTCAAAACGGTGGTTTTTCTCCTTATAATGTGAAACCATCAGGGCCAATACCTTTTCAGTAAATGTACAGCTCTGATGTTCAATGAGATGGGTTTTAATTTGTTTTTCCCAAGTAGAGTAATGCTCATAGACAGTGTATGACACAGTAAGGATGCACAGAGAAAAAAAAATCAGTTCAGTTTGTTCATTTATTTTGTAGGGCACCTAGATTTGTTTTATTTGTTTCAAATGAAAAAAAAATATTTGTTTGTTTTATTTGTTCATTCATTTCCCATTATAATCAATGGGGGAAGCAATGCAACCTATTTTGGGTTCCCAAATGGGAATTTTCTAATAATTTCTAATTAAATTGGTGGACGGACATCATCAGAACTGTGAAAGCATGCCAGCGCATCAAGACTCTGTTAATGTAGCACCAAAAGTGACATGAAGAGCCTAAGGCACCGTAAAGAGGCAAAGGGGTACCAACAGTGATAGGAGTTCTCCAAGGCACAAGAGTTTTCTTCCTGCTAATACACAGTGCACTTTATTGAGGGGCTTGCTTCCTTTGACTGCTTCTGCCTACTTTTTTTGAATGTCTGTGATTCCTGCCGATGTAGCTGGGTAGCTCAGCTTACTTTATGACATTGACAATTGTGGCCTGCAGGGCCTTGAATAAAGGCCTGAAATATCCTGCACTTACTATATCGTCATCTTACTGCTAATGCATAGTGCACTTTTTTGAGGGGATTGTCCCTTTGCTTCAAAATTCGTGTGAACATTTGACTACTTATTTATTTGTGGTAGGTGGTGCTGTGTTGTTTTTTTATTACTTGCTATGGATATTCCTGCTATAACTAGACGGGGAGATATGCTGTTCCTGTGATAAGGCCCTGTTTTAAAGCTTCTGGTGGGTGGATGGAGTTGATTCAGGTTCCATTGCAAACTGTCAATTGGACTGATAATTTATTGTCAAATGGATCCCAATTTATATCATTGTCAATGTGAATTCTGTGAAACAGAAATGAGATATATTAATTGCAGAACTGATTGAATCTTGATATTTTATACCTCTCAGAGATATGGCATTTAGACAAAGATAAATCATTTTTTATCTTTTATGCCCAAAAGGTTATACTTTTTTCCCATTTTCCCTAGGAAGATAAAAGATATGGGGGTGTTGCTCTTATATATAAGACCAGTCTGCCTTTCAAAAGAATATGCCTTGATATAGTCAGTGGTATGAGAATTTGGTTGTAAAACTGTATGACTGGGTTTTGTGTATTCTTTATTGCCCTCCAGGTAAAATTCTCATGGATATGTCTTTTTTATTCATTTTATTGTTTCCTTTCTTTTGCAATCAGAAAAAGTGTTATTGCTTAGAGATTTAAACATGCATATGGATAGTAAACCCTTGGGGTTTTTACCATTTTTCAAGATTTGATTAAAACATTTAAATTATCTCAGTTAATTTTGCATCCAGCTCACAAGGCTGGCCATGTTTTAGATCAGCTTTTGATCTCAAATTTTAGTATTAATAAGGAATTGGTAACAAATATTATGATTTCCCCAGTCTTTTGGTCTGAACATTATTTAATAACTTTTACTTTCAGAATATTAGTTGTAAGATCTAGAGAACTGAAGAAAAGGGCATTAAAGGTTTTTCAGCCCTCCATAGACTTGGAGATGTTTAAAAATGAATGGTTTAGATTGCAGGAAAATGTATCTTTTGACTCAGCTGTAGCCTTATCTACATCTTTTATGGGTAGTATGACCTCATTAATGGAAAATGTTGCCCCCCTTAAAGTTAGTTCAAGGACCTACCATCACTGCAGAGTTCTGTGGTTCAGTAGAAACCTCATTCAAAAGAAGCATGAAACACGAAGGGCAGAAAGGAAATGGCAGGAGTGACAATCTCTAACTGATAGGGAGGGTTATGTTTTGATTCATACAGAATATAAGGCTGCCTTTGAGCATCATAAGAAGTCTTATTTTACATCTTGTCTCCAGCCTTTATTAAATCATTCACAAGATTTATTTTTAGTTATAAATCGGATATTAAAACCACTGGAGGAGGCAGTTTCCAGTTTAATTCTGGGTGCCCAAAAGTTTGTGGATTTTTGGGTCCAGAAAGTTATTGCGCAGAAGCAGATTATTAATCAGCAACTACAGAGATTCCCTCAAATGGAATCCCTATTGAAATTAAGAGTTGGTGACCTCCCTATTAGAAGGAAATGGGAAAATTTTCATTCTGTTGCTAAAGTGGAAATAGAAGGGGTTTTATCAAAATTAAAGAACCCTCTTTTCATTGGATTCCTGTTCTTTCTCAGTAATGAATGCAGTTAAAGATATATTTATCGATGTTTTTCACAACTGATTAATTCATCACTATCAGAAAGTATTGTACCTAAAGAGTTAAAGATTACTATTGTTTGAGGTATGACAGTAAAGCAGAATGACAATAAGAACCTCAAGGTGTATATTAATACAAGAGAATTGTTTGTTGTCAGTATCATTTTTATGACATGAGCTTTTATTTCATTCCCTACTTGAACTTGATCTTGCTGCTGGGTGGAATTTTGGTTTTCTTGTAAAATTTGCTTCCTTACTGAAACTTCAGTCACAAAAAGAACAGAAATATGGTCTCTCCTCAGTGTGACTGTCCTAGCAATTTGTGAGGTTTTCTTTATTAAGAAAGTTTTTCCTGTATTCTGTAACTAAACACAATCTACTCTCATTCTTGATTTTCTGGTGTTGAATTTGTTCTCTCTTCTTTCTGAAACTCTTACCACATTCAGAACATGTAATAAATCTCTCCTTTGCATGCTTCCTGTTCTGCCTGCATTTCTTCCTTCTAACTGAGGGTTTTTGTGGACAAAACACCCCAGAATAACCAATAAACAAACAGGGCATATCAGATTGTGATTGTTGAGGGACAGAACAACACAAAGAACCACAAAACAAGGAGTGGGAGGAGAAACTTGTATTTTTTTTCTTTTTTCACATTTTTTTTCTGGGGTCAAAACACCTCCATATAACTAGCAAACAAACAGTGTGGAAGAACCAACCTGGGATTGTAGGGTAGATCAGAATGAAGAATCAGAAAAGAGTGGGGTGGGAGGAAGGATGTTGGGCTCGATGGCCAGTGGTCTGACTCAGTATGGTACTTCTTATGTTCAATGTGAATGCACTACAACTTCCCAGATATTCACAGGCTAGTTCTTTCCATGAATTTTTCCCTTGTTTCATATTGTTTTTCAGGAAATGAAATAAACATTACAGTATAACCAATACAGTAACAACAGCAAACAGCACAGGGGCACCAAAGCTCGTATACTGATACATATTAGGCATGCCTGATACATATTAGGAATAATAACAACATGACTCCCAAGGTGGTATATCAGCAGCAGGGCAGGTAGACAGAGTGGTAGCAATAAGATCTATAAAGTGGAACATAAGGAACATGGCAGATGGGCAGAGCGGTAGCAGTAAGACCATTAAGGTGGTATAAGGGGAATGGCAGGTAGGCAAAGTGGTAGTACAAGACCCCCTAAGGTGGTACATCTGGGGCAATGTCAGCAAGACCCCTAAGGTGGTATAGGAGGCATGACAGGTAGGCAGGCAAAGTGGTAGCAGTAAACCCTTAAGGTGGTATAATGGGGGTGGTTGGAAGGCATGTGGCAACTAGATCCCTAAGTTGGTATATAAGGTGCATTGCAGGTAGGCAGAGTGGTAGCAGCAAGACCCCTAAAGTGATACATCTGGGACATGGCAGGTAGGCATGTGGCAACCAGATTAAGAGGCATGGTAGATAAGCAATAGAGGAGCAGCAATAAATAAGCATTAGAGCAGCAGCAGTAAAACCACTAAGGTGGTGTGAGAGGGCATGGCAGATAGACATGTGGCAGCAAAATCCCTGTGTTGGTGTATAAGAAGCATTGTAGGTAGGCAGCTCAGTAAGAGCAAGACCCCAAGGTAGTATAAGGAGCATGGCAGGTAGGCAGAGTGGTAGCAGCAAAACACTAAAGTTGGTACATCTGGGGCATGGCAGATAGGCATGTGGCAGCAAGACCTCTAAGGCAACGCTTCTCAACTGGTGTGTCACATCTCCCGGTGTCCCACTACCCCGTTCTACTTTCTTTTTGCCTTTTTCCAGCCCCCGCAGTCTATTTGGAAGCCTCCTTTCTTCCTATCCCATTGCCCAATGGGAAGCCTCCTTCATTCTGCCTGCCCCCACGCAGGGCAATTGGAAGCCTCCTCCCTACCAGTGGGAGTAGGAAGAAGAGAGGAAGCCTTTGATTGGCCGCTGAGGCAGGTATCAGAATGCCCAGGGGTGGGGTGGGAAGAATAGAAGTTTTTGAACTCCGACGAAGCAAGGCCGCGTGGTAAAGAGGAAACCCGAACCCGACTAAGCAAAGCCACCATGGGAGCCCATTCCCATGGCGGTGAAGAGGAAACCCAACCCCGATCGAGGCCACCATGGGAGCCCATTCCTGTGGTGGTGAAAAAATAAAGCCGCGGCGGAACTGGAGCCCATCCCTGCAGTGAATGAAGATGTTTTTGGTGAGAGCTGGTGCGTCTGTGTGTGAATGAGTACCTGGCTGAGAGCTGGTGTGTCTGTGTGTGAATGAGTACCTGGCTGAGAGCTAGTGATCTGTGTGTGAATGAGTGCCTGGCTGAGTGCTGGTGCATCTGTGTGTGAATGAATGCCTGGATGAGAGCTGGTGCGTCTGTGTGTGAATGAGTGCCTGGTTCAGTGCTGGTGCACCTGTGTGTGAATGAGTGCCTGGCTGAGTGCTGGTGCATCTGTGTGTGAATGAGTGCCTGGCTGAGAGCTGGTGTGTCTGTGTGTGAATGAGTGCCTGGCTGAGAGCTGGTGTGAATGGGTGCTTGGTTGAGAGCTGGTGTGTGTGTGGGTGTGAATGGGTGCTTGGGTGAGAGCTGGTGTGTGTGGGTGTGAATGGATGCCTGGGTGAGAGCTTATGTGTGTGGGTGTGAATGGATGCCTGGGTGAGAGCTTGTGGGTGTGAATGGGTGCCAGAGTGAGAGCTGGTGTGAATGGGTGCTTGGGTGAGAGCTTGTGTATGTGGGTGTGAATGGAAGCCTGGGTGAGAGCTTGTGTGTGTGGGTGTGAATGGGTGCTTGGGTGAGAGCTTGTGTGTGGGTGTGAATGGGTGCCAGGGTGAGAGCTGGTGTAAATGGAAGCCTGGGTGAGAGCTGGTGTGAATGGGTGCTTGGGTGAGAACTTGTGGGTGTGAATGGAAGCCTGGGTGAGAGCTTGTGTCTGTGGGTGTGAATGGGTGCCAGGGTGAGAGCTGGTGTAAATGGAAGCCTGGGTGAGAGCTGGTGTGATTGGGTGCTTGGGTGAGAGCTGGTGTGTGGGTGTGAATGGAAGCCTGGGTGAGAGCTTGTGTATGTGGGTGTGAATAAATGCCTGGGTGAGAGCTTATGTGTGTGGGTGTGAATAGATGCCTGGGTGAGAGCTTGAGTGGGTGGGTGTGAATGGATGTCTGGGTGAGAGCTTGTGTGTGTGAATGGGTGCCAGAGTGAGAGCTGGTATGAATGGGTGCTTGGGTGAGAGCTTGTGTGTGTGTGTGTGTGTGTGTGTATGTGTGAATGGGTGCCTGGGTGAGAGCTTGTGTTTGTGGGTGTGAATGGGTGCCAGGGTGAGAGCTGGTGTGAATGGAAGCCTGGGTGAGAGCTGGTGTGAATGGGTGCCTGGGTGAGAGCTTGTGGGTGTGAATGGAAGCCTGGGTGAGAGCTTGTGTCTGTGGGTGTGAATGGGTGCCAGGGTGAGAGCTGTGTGAATGGAAGCCTGGGTGAGAGCTGGTGTGATTGGGTGCTTGGGTGAGAGCTGGTGTGTTGGTGTGAATGGAAGCCTGGGTGGGAGCTGGTGTGAATGGGTGCTTGGTTGAGAGCTTGTGTGTGGGTGTGAATGGAAGCCTGGGTGAGAGCTTGTGTCTGTGGGTGTGAATGGATGCATAGGTGAGAGCTGGTGTGAATGGGTGCCTAGGTGAGATCTTGTGTCTGTGGATGTGAATGGATGCCTGGGTGAGAGCTTGTGTGTGTGGGTGTGAATGGAAGCCTGGGTGAGAGCTTGTGTGTGTGGGTGTGAATGGGTGCTTGGGTGAGAGCTTGTGTGTGTGGGTGTGAATGGAAGCGTGGGTGAGAGCTGGTGTGAATGGGTGCTTGGGTGAGAGCTTGTGTGTGGGTGTAAATGGAAGCCTGGGTGAGAGCTTGTGTCTGTGGGTGTGAATGGATGCATAGGTGAGAGCTGGTGTGAATGGGTGCCTGGGTGAGATCTTGTGTCTGTGGGTGTGAATGGGTGCCAGGGTGAGAGCTTGTGTCTGTGGGTGTGAATGGATGCCAGGGTGAGAGTTGTGTGCGTGGGTGTTAATTGATGCCTGGGTGAGAGCTTGTGAGTGTGAATGGGTACCAGGGTGAGAGCTTATGGGTGTGAATGGAATCATGGGTGAGAGCTTGTGTCTGTGGGTGTGAATGGAAGCCTGGGTAAGAGCTGGTGTGAATGGGTGCGAGAGCATTTGTGTGTGATTGAGAGCTTATATATAAGAGACCATGAGTGTGATTGAGAGAGAGACTGGTCAGGGTGGTGATGTGTTTCTGTGTGAGAGAGAGAGACTGATCAGGAAGATGATTAGTGTGTGTATGTGAGAGAGAGAGACTGGTCAGGAAGATGACTGGTGTGAAAGAGAGACCGAGACTGGTCATGGGATCTAATTGGGGGGGGAGGGGGACTGGTTGGGGGCGCTAAGGAAGAGGACTGTGAGGACAGAGCTTCAGCAGCCCTTGCTGCTTCTGGTAAGTGCTATTGGCCTGGAAGGGAAAGGAGTAGGAGAGTTGCTGGAGAGGGTAAGTAAAGGTGGCTTTTTAAGGTTATTTTTCTTGATTGACTGCCATTTTAATTATTGGGTATTATGTGATGTCTGCTGTTTTGAAATATTTATTGATATTTGGACATGTTTTAATAATTTTTATGAGTTTTTAATTGTTGGATATTATTCTGTTCAGCAGCGGTTTTGTAACATTTTTAGTATAGCTTTACAATTATTTCTGTGTGGGGCTCTATAGCAGCTTGGCTTATTCTGTTTTCCCAAGGTTAGTTTGTGTGCATTATTGCAAATCCTGAGAGTCTGTTAGGTGCTATATTTCTCGTTCCATTTCTCCAGGTTCGCACTGCATGCAGAGTGGCTTTTTGGGTTTTCCATTCCAGTTTCTGTCTCCATATTTATAATTTGTGGTTTTTCTGTACTTGGTAAAGGGTGTGTGACCGAGGTGAGGTATTTAACTAGTATGTAGGCATTTGTATCAATCTTATTTGTTGTGTTTTCTCAATAGGATATGCATTAGTGGTAAATTACTGTCTTTTCATCAGAACCAGAATATCTTTTTTGTATGGCGAGTTGTACAGGGTAATGCCCTAGATCTGCTCTGTACTCATTGCTGGGGGTTGAGGGGATTCCTGTGGATGCAAGTACATGTTTATGTTTAGCCCCGTGATGGTCACATGTTCAGTGTGTCACGCATGTGAGAACCATCTGTCAGGTGTGTCCCAGCCAAAAAAAGGTTGAGAACCACTGTCAGGCTATGCTGGAATTCCATCATACCTATAGAACTATCTTGCAACATGTGAGGGCTAGGACAGCATCAAAGGAGTAGCCAAGGCAAGCAAGAAGGTGCTGGCCATGGCAAGCTATGTACATTGTGTTGACAATCCTACACGAATACTATGGCAAATCATGACTCTTTTGGAATGACAATCTATATAAATGCATTACGACAGCTATATCTCTTTGGTATTAGGTTTATTTTGCATCTACTTTGTCTACTACTGTCTATTGCACTATTGCTCCATTATCATGATGTTACCTAACAAGGGCTAAGTACAATTCCTCCTAATGTTGTAGCTTTAGGAAGATCTAGCAGGTAAGAAAAGCTGATTTTATTGGGGAAGCAGGACTGTGTAGGTGTGTCTGAGAAAAGGCCTCATTTTATCATGCGCAATAATAGCCATGATGCACGATAACAACTGCTAGGGCACGCAAAACAATTTTTTTCCACTCTATTGTGAATCAAAATCGTGTTGTTATTTGCCACACTAAAGCCCATGTTATTATATGTTATTTTTCTGCAAACTTTTCTAGCTTTTGCAAACTCATTATCATATTTGCATACTAACGCGCAACGCGATAAACATCACATGTCTATCGCGCGTTAGATCCCATTTATCACATTATAAAGCCCTAATGCAGCTTGATGAATAACTCTATAAGAAAGAACTATGATACATCTTCAGATTTAATAGAATGTGTCCATTAGGTTTAAATATGTTGTGGTATACAAAGAATATATTGCTTTGTATAGTAATTAAAACCTGATAAGTAAAATGTTTCAAAAATATATACGTATATGGAATAGGAAACCATTACATAGAGAAGAGGACTTTTATCTTTATGTGTCTTTTATATATTGACATTGATTGGAGTTCCAGGCCATATTATAACTAGCAGGGTAGTTGATTTAAAAAAAAAATATATATATATATATTAGAAATAATTTTATTGGCTGGATTAGGTCATGTGATTTGTAACTATAGTCATATATTTATCTCCCACTTAGAGAGAAGATATGCAGTGGCGTAGTCTTGATGAACACAGAAGCCTTGGAAGCAGGCATTTTTAGACATCGAAACCCAGATGTGTTGGGATTTGGAAGAGATCCTTAAATTTTTGAAAGAGGGATTTAAAATGTGTCTATCAGAGTGCAATGGTTGTTGCATGATATAAGTACGACAATAGTGTACATTTTTGACCCTGGACTTTCTAAAATGTAAAACATTTGGAAGCTAGACATTTTTTAATGGTTTTGCTACATGCATCTATAATAGATCCATTTGTTGCCGCTACCTTGAGAAGTTTTATGTAATATAACTGTACTTCATTTTTTTCTAAAATAAATCACAGTGAGTACGATATTCAGCGCTACTTATCTGGCAGCTGAATATACAGCCCTGCTAAATAATTGCCAATTAGCTGGATAACTAGTTATCCAGCTAGTTAACCAGCTAAGCTGGTGGTGGGGTGAGGGCATTCCAGAGAGGAGCCGCCTTACCCAGATAAGTTAGCCAGCTAATTCGGATTTTCAGAGTTAGTTGGATAACTTATCCAGCTAAGGGCCAGATTCATTAAGGCTTTTCTCCCATTTTGGGTTCATGGGAAAAACCCTTAGTGAATCAAGTACTAAGTCTGATTAGCCCATAGGGCTGTCCTAAATTTAGCTGGATAAATATGGACCTCAAAAAGAATGATCATAATTATATGTTAACATGGCTTGAAGAATTTTTCTATCTAAATGATCTGACTACACATATGACTTCCCCAAAACATGTAAACAAAGAATAAAAAAATTAAAAATTAAATAGATTTGTAGAATATTGAAAATAGGGACGGTAACTAAAACAAGCACGTTGGCACACATATACACGTGCATATGGGTACGTGGCCAGATATGCAGCAATTTTATATCTTGCATGCACATATGCACACATGTTATAAAATAATCCCTGGCGTGCATACGTGTGCTCCTAATTTTAAGCATATACGTGCATAGAGCTTTAGTTGGCTTTGGGATGCACAAGTTCTTATGTTCTTATGTTTTTAAGTGAGGGAATTTTATAACAGACATGCATCCAGCCCATGACCAGTTTCACCAACTTGTCCACCAGTTTGCCCAGTCTAGAGCTAGATTCTCCAAACTCTCCTGGATTTTTAGCCTATACTCCCCCCCCCCCCCCCCCCCCCCCCCCCCCCCCCCCCAGTTAACCCAGACCCCTCAATCAGTTCAGAGATGGCTGGAAATAGTTTTATTAAGACTTACACCTCATTCATAGCAGAAGTAACTATGCGCTGAAATATATACCTGGGGGCATTCCCAGGTTCATGACAACTTGTGTGCATATCTCTTGGCCCTGCCACAGAACGCTGGTGCCATGGTCACATTCCACCCTTTTCCCGATGTGAGATAGTCGCGTATCGTTACATGTGCATGCATGAGGGCAACTTATAAAATTGGATGGACATGTGCATATGCTAGATGTGCGCCCATCTCCTGATTTTGGCACACATGTGGCTTTTAAAATTCACCTTTAAATGACTAAGTAAGTTTATCGGATAAGACTTATCTGGCTAACTTACAAGAGATCTTCAGCAACATGGCTATGCTGCTGAATATCCCTGTAAAGATCACTAGTTAGCTAGATAAATCTTATCCGGCTAATTTTAGAGCTGCTATTGAGCTGGTTTAACGTATCCAGTTAACTTAACCAGGTAAGTCTGAATATCAGCATTTATCCAGCTGTTACCAGAAACCACCCAAAACATAGCCAACAACTTATGCCCTATCATCCAAAAAACAATCACACAAACCACTTCATCCAAAAAACCCTGGTACACCCAAACACTCAAAACCCAAAAAATCCAACTTAAAGCAGCTGAAAGACACTGGCGTAAACACCCCTCCCCTGCCACAAAGACCGTTTATTACCAACTCATGCATGCATATAGAAACGCCATTCAAACAACCAAAAAAGAATACTATGCCAAGAAAATTCACCACCTCCAATTCAACCCGAAAGCACTATTCACCCTAGTCTCAAATCTGACCAAACCCAATGTGTCTTCACCCCAAGTCCCCATCACACAGACCCGATGTAATGAAATCGCCCTCTTCTTTAAAAACAAAATATCCAACATCACTGCCAAGTTTACCCCCAATACCAAAAATTCCCACAACACCAACAACTTAATCCCTCCCACCCCACCTACACACACCCTCCTCTCTTCCTTTGAACCCTCCTCATCTCTAGAAATAGAGAACATTTTAAAAAAGATGAGACCTTCCTCCCACCCCTCGGAAACCATACCTACTAAACTACTACTCGCTATCCCTAAAACAATAGCCACTCCACTCTCCAAAATCGTGAACTGTTCCCTGGAACATGGCCTAGTCCCGAACTCCCTCAAACAAGCTGTGGTCAAACCCATTCTAAAAAAACCCTCCCTTGATCCCTCCAACCTATCCAACCTCCGTCCTATCTCCAATCTCCCTTTCCTCTCCAAAGTCATGGAGAAATTAGTAAACCACCGTCTCTCTGACCACCTAGAACAATCCAACATTCTCCCACCTACACAATATGGATTCCGAAAACACCTCAGTACTGAATCCCTACTTCTCTCCCTTACTGATACCCTCATCAAAGGAATGGATGCCGGCAACTCCTATCTCATTGCCATGCTGGACATCTCCGCTGCCTTTGACACCGTAAATCATAACATCCTCATCAACACCCTCATTAGTATAGGAATCTCAGGTACTGCTCTTTCTTGGATTAAGTCCTTCCTCCAAAACCGTACCTACACAGTTCTCACTGACAACTTTACATCCCCCCCCTGTCAATCTCGACTGTGGCGTTCCTCAAGGTTCCTCCCTTTCCTCCACCTTATTTAACATTTACATGCTCCCCCTTACAAACCTCCTCTCCAACCTTGGTATTACACACTTCATCTACGCGGATGATGTGCAAATCCTCATCCCCTTCACAAACTCTGTACTCATCGCAATCCAAAAATGGAACACTATTCTCACCTCCATAAACCAGCTCCTCACTGACATGCACCTAGCCCTCAATCCACAAAAAACCGAACTCCTCCTCATCTCCTCTAAACATGCATCCATACCCATTCCTTCCACTCTCCATTCCCCCAACTTGCTTTCTAACACAAGAAACCTTGGTATCATACTTGATAACCAACTTACCTTCAAACCATACATCAAATCCATCCTTAGCAGTTGCTATTTCAAACTTCAAACCCTCAAAAAACTCAAACCCCTTCTCTACTTCTCTGACTTTTGTACGGTACTCCAATCCTTAATTTTCTCTAAAATTGACTACTGTAACTCTCTCCTTCTTGGACTCCCTGCCACCCACATCAAACCTCTCCAACTCCTTCAAAAAGCTACCGCTTGTATCCTCACTAATGTAAAAAAAAAAGACCACATTACCCCCACCCTCATTGATCTCCACTGGCTTCCCATTCACTCACGAATTATTTACAAGACGCTTACCCTCATCCACAAAAGTATCACCAACGAACATTACAACTGGCTAAACCCACCTTTCCTTCCTCGTACCTCCACTAGACCTACCCGTTCATCACTCCAAGGAACCCTTATTCCTCCTTCCATAAAATCCACAAGACTCATTTCCACCACCAATAGAGCCCTTTCCCTCGCAGGCCCCTCCCTTTGGAATTCAATGCCTCTTCACCTACGCACAGAAACCTCCACTCCCACTTTCAAAAATAATCTCAAAACCTGGCTCTTCCTCCAAGCATACCCCCAATCTTTTTCACCACCTATTAACACTCTCACCCAACCTTCATCTCTCACCAATACCCCCCTAAAATCCTTTAATCCCCTCCAGGAACCACACCCAACACTTAACCCCCTTTCCCTCTAAGAACTTCAAACACTTCATTCAACCCCTTACTTTAAAATAATGTGTCTGTTTTTAAGAACATAAGAACATAAGAAATTGCCATGCTGGGTCAGACCAAGGGTCCATCAAGCCCAGCATCCTGTTTCCAACAGAGGCCAAACCAGGCCACAAGAACCTGGCAATTACCCAAACACCTAGAAGATCCCATGCTACTGATGCAATTAATAGCAGTGACTATTCCCTAAGTAAACTTGATTAATAGCAGTTAATGGACTTCTCCTCCAAGAACTTATCCAAACCTTTTTTGAACCCAGCTACACTAACTGCACTAACCACATCCTCTGGCAACAAATTCCAGAGATTTATTGTGCGTTGAGTGAAAAAGAATTTTCTCCGATTAGTCTTAAATGTGCTACTTGCTAACTTCATGGAATGCCCCCTAGTCCTTCTATTATTCGAAAGTGTAAATAACCGAGTCACATCTACTCGTTCAAGACCTCTCATGATCTTAAAGACCTCTATGATATCCCCCCTCAGCCGTCTCTTCTCCAAGCTGAACAGCCCTAACCTCTTCAGCCTTTCCTCATAGGGGAGCTGTTCCATCCCCTTTATCATTTTGGTTGCCCTTCTCTGTACCTTCTCCATTGCAACTATATCTTTTTTGAGATACGGCGACCAGAATTGTACACAGTATTCAAGGTGTGGTCTCACCATGGAGCGATATAGAGGCATTATGACATTTTCCGTTTTATTAACCATTCCCTTCCTAATAATTCCTAACATTTTATTTGCTTTTTTGACTGCTGCAGCACACTGAGCTGACGATTTCAATGTATTATCTACTATGACGCCTAGATCTCTTTCTTGGGTGGTAGCTCCTAATATGGAACCTAACATCGTGTAACTACAGCTAGGGTTATTTTTCCCTATATGCAACACCTTGCACTTGTCCACATTAAATTTCATCTGCCATTTGGATGCCCAATCTTCCAGTCTTGCAAGGTCCTCCTGTAATGTATCACAGTCTGCTTGTGATTTAACTACTCTGAATAATTTTGTATCATCTGCAAATTTGATAACGTCACTCATCGTATTCCTTTCCAGATCATTGATATATATATTGAAAAGCACCGGTCCAAGTACAGATCCCTGAGGCACTCCACTGTTTACCCTTTTCCACTGAGAAAATTGACCATTTAGTCCTACTCTCTGTTTCCTGTCTTTTAACCAGTTTGTAATCCACGAAAGGACATCGCCTCCTATCCCATGACTTTTTAGTTTTCGTAGAAGCCTCTCATGAGGGACTTTGTCAAACGCCTTCTGAAAATCCAAATACACTACATCTACCGGTTCACCTTTATCCACATGTTTATTAACCCCTTCAAAAAAATGAAGCAGGTTTGTTAGGCAAGACTTCCCTTGGGTAAATCCATGTTGACTGTGTCCCATTAAATCATGTCTTTCTATATGCTCTACAATTTTGATCTTGAGGATAGTTTCCACTATTTTTCCCGGCACTGAAGTTAGGCTCACTGGTCTATAGTTACCCGGATCACCCCTGGAGCCTTTTTTAAATATTGGGGTTACATTGGCCACCCTCCAGTCTTCAGGTACAATGGATGATTTTAATGATAGGTTCCATATATAACCAGTGTACATACCATCTGAACCTCAAATCCATGTATATATCTTATCCTTATGTATCTGTTCTCACCCTCCCCCACCCCCCTTTGTCTCTATCCCTCCCTCCCCAAGTTATTCAGTTATCTGCTTTGTTACTGTGTTACATATTGTTCTTTGTAAAGGCCTCGCCTATATATTCCTTGTTTATAAGTTACTTGTAAACCGGCACGATGTGCAAACGGTTGCCGGTATATAAAATAAAATAAATAAATAAATAAAATAAAAATAAATAAGTAACTCCTTCCTGAAATGCTCATTTCCCACCCATCATGTAGCCAGATAAGTACTTATCCGAAAAAGTGGCAGCCAGATATTCAGCCCAGGGACATAGAGTGACTGCTGAAGTTGGTGGTGTACTGGTAAATTTACTGTTGCCATGTGACCAAAAAACAAGAATTTTGAGATCCTCCAACAGAATTATATCTGACCTTCTTGCATGTAATCGATCCCCCAGAGAACGTCCCCAGATCACCCCATACATATTCCCTTGAGCCTCTCAAATATGTAATCCATCCCTAGCAAGCCTCCCAGACTCCACTATACACTTCCCTTACCATGAGAACCTCAAATACATGATCCATATTCCCCAACAGGCTCTTTGGAGGATGGATCATGTGTTTGGGGAGCTCAGGAACAGGGATGTATATGGGGTTTCTGGGGAGGCTCTGTGGGAGATAGATCACGTGTTGGAGGGCTCAGGGTCAAAGATGCATATGGGGAATCTGAGGAGGTTCTTTGGGGGATGAATAACAGGTTTGGGGGTTCAGGGATGACAGAGCCCCCCAAACACATGATCCATTCCCCAGAGAACCTCCACAGATCCCCAATATGCATCCCTGATGAGCCCCTCAAACAAGTGATCCATCCTCCAGAGAGTCTTCCCAGATCCCCCCCCCCATTTGTATCCCTGACCCTTAGCCCCCCCTAAAAAAAAATATGATCCATGCTAGACCTCTCTTCTATCCCATACAGTTCCCAGAGCCTCAAAAAGTTGATTCATGGACTGTTTTAGACTTCCTTTTACCTGGCTGCTGGCTCACTGGCACTTGCATATGCAGTTATTTTCAGCTTTGCTATGGGATATGACTGGAAGGCAGTAGCAGAAGGCAGGAAAGCAGGGAGAACTGATCTGGCCATCCCCATAAGCAGCGTTCAGAGTCCTTATGCTCTGCAGTTATGCATAGGTCTTGGCTCTTTCTTGCAGCCACAAGCATAGCAAAGGCAGTGGCACTGACTGTACATGCTTGTGTATGTGCATGTGCATGGCATGTGCATGTTCACACACCTCTCCTTTTCATTGTAGCTCCACTCCTCAGGACTATGACAATCAGAGTTGTGATAACAGCAGCAGACTTCCTGAGTGAAAAAAGAAGTCTGCCCATGCTGGCCATACATCTATGGAGGTGGCACTAGGGATGATGAAGCACACAGTCACTGCACTGAATAAAATAGGAAAATGGAGGGAAGCAATCCTTCTAGAGGGGGAGATCCAGAGTGGAGGCAATAGAATCAAATGTTGGTGGTGCACGGCACACTCCTTTTTAAAGTTGGTGGTGCCTATCTACCACTATACACTAGGGATGCTATGCGCCTGATTCATCTGCTGCCATTTAGCCAGATAAATCCCTGCTTATCAAGTTAAGTGGTGCTAAATATTGTGCTACTACATTTTAGCAATGGCATTATACACCTTTACAAATACATTTTTTATTTACTGTTATTTTTGTAAATATTATTTAGGTAGACATAGGTTTGCCCATCGGATTTGTGTTTCATGAATGGAAAAATGCTATTAAGGATGTCACAGAACAGGCATCATACAACTATGAGCATTGTATTCCAACTTTTCATTGTATAGACCTCAAGAAAGCCCAGGAGCTGCACCATCTGGAAGGGGAATGGCTGCTGCAGCAGCTGCATGCCAGCAGAAGGAGCCTGGAAGTATGTTCCCTAAATGCACTCAGGAGCATCAACTATCTATTTGCTGCTTCCATGACAGACCCCACTATTGCTCAGTCAGTCAACAAATCCTTGTTGACTGACTGAGCACATAACAACATAAGAAGCTGCCTTACTGGGTCAGACCGAGGGTTCATCAAACCCAGTATCTTGTTTCCAACAGTGGCCAATCCAGGTTACAAGTACCTGGCAAGTGGACATAGTACAAAACCAAGGTCATGGCCTGAAAGGTCATGAACCACTATTTTACTGCATTGACAGGCCAACAATGTAAGTAATCATGGTATTAAGAACAACTTCAAATACAGTTACCAGGGAATATCTATGCTTTCCTTCCAACAAATACCCTTTGCCTTATGGCAGCATCATGGCTTTTGAAGCACTGGAATCCATGACAAAGTTCAAGTTACTTGGACTACCTCAGAGTTGTTATGACTAGGTAGGCACCAGCAGTAAAGTTCTGCTGTACAAAAGCCAATGTTTATAATGGAACCTATATATGGCCTGTAGCAGATGGGTGTCCCATAGCTAAGACCACATCCCATTATCTTCAACTCTTCCATAAATGGAATGCTGGCCCAGTGCAACCGGGTGTGCACACTGCGCATTTGCACGGGGCAGCACACCTGAGGGTGTGACGGCAGCAGGAGAGGACATGGGGCTGCCGGCAGAGCTCAACTTGCTAGCGGCTAAAAATGAGTAAGGGCCGGGAAGAAGACAGGCAGGCCACTAGCAGAGCTCACCCTGCCGGCAGCCAAAAGGGAAGAAAGGCCATGGCAGTTTCCCTGTTAGCTGCGCATGTGCACTCACAGCTTTCCTGCACCTGTGCGCTCATAGATTTCCTGCCCCCACCCCCCTCAATTGCGAGAAGGTTGGCAGAGCCAAAGGAAAGACTAGCCCGCAGAGCCATGGTGGAGCTCATAACACCTTGCCCTGGAGAAAGGAGGCCATGTGTGTGACTGTGTGTGTGTGAGTGTGTGTATGAACCTGTGTGCATTAGTCTGTGTCAGAGCTTATGTGTATCTGTGTCAGAGCTTGTATATGTGTATGTGTTTGTGTGAGAGAGCTTGTGTTCATATTTGTGTGTATGTCTGTGTGAGAGCTTGAGTGTGTGTGTGAGAGCTTGAGTGTGTGTCTGTGTTAGAGTTTGTGTTCATGTGTATGTGTGTGTGTCTGTGTCAGAGCCTAATTGTAAGTCGCTGTGTACATGTCTGTGTGTGTACCTTTGAGAGCGAATGTGTCACATATAGGCTCTGACAGGCAGGCATACACACATAATGCGTCTGTGAGGGGAGAGAGGGAATATGTGTGAGAGCATAGGCATATATATGAGAGATAGAGTGTGTGTGAGAGAATGAACATGTGTGCATGTATGTTTGTGTGAAGATAAAGTTCAATGCACGACAATGTCAGGGTGACTGGAAATCAAAAGATCCCAGCTATGGAGAACAGGAGATTTTTTAATCCTTATTAGTTTAAATTATTGGATGTAATTTGATGTTTCTGCTGTTTTGAATATTTTAATGTTTTTTGGGGGGGAAATATTAGAACATATTTTAGTTACTGGATTTTTTTTTTATTCATCAGATGTTTTGAAATATTTTATTGGTGTTTGGGAAATTTTGGATATAGTATTCCTTAACTGATTTGAAATATTTATTTATATTTATTTTTATGATTGATGATTTCTTGATTTTATTATTAGTTTTATGAAGAATGGTAATGTTTCTGTTTTTCCATTGTTGCTCTGCTTATAGAGGCTGGCTTGTTATGGTTTCCACTTCCAGTTCACTTCTCTGCATGTTTCTAGTTATACTTTCTGGTCTTTTTAGTCTGTATTTGGTCAGGGTCTGTCGGTGTTCTCCATGTGTGACCAAGGTGAGGTATTCTGCTACCATTTAATTTATCTGTAGGGATCTATAGCAGTCTGATTTGTTCTGTTTTCCTACTAGAAGGTGTTTTGGTGTTCCAGGTCTTGGTGTAATACGTGTAGTGCTGCCTTTTTATAGATAAGGTTGTTACTGTTTGAGTGTTGGCAGTTAGGGTTTTTTTGGTATGGGAGGTTTACTAAATCATAATGGTACTTCCATTTATTCATGGCTTTCTGAGGGCCAAGCTTACATCCAGCACTCATTATAAAAAGTCTAATTCCATAGGAGTTCCAAGTGTCTTTTTTGCAGTGTTTTCTGGCTGGCACCACAGCAGTGCATGTAAATATAATATGCATGTTGTACAAGATGATTTTGCCTCAGAAGACTGTACGTTTGAATGTTCTTTGTTATGTAAAATTTGTTATAAATGCATAATTTAATTGTGTATCTGTAAAGGGTGTGGGAGTGTGTTTGGGGGTGGGGTGGGGGGGGGGGTCTATGTGCAAGGATGTATGGTTTCCCTAGGGCAGAGCTTTCCAAACTTTTCATGTTGGTGACACACTTTTTAGACAAACATAATTTCACGACACGGTAATTCAGTCTACTAGTAAACCAGAGGTTAAAGGTTAAACGAACGAAACATATTTCGACAATTTATGTATGTTTCCTTAAATATATACATAAATAAAATGTTTCACGACACAACCTATCTCATGAAAACCTTAAATTTATATTAAAAATATATATTCCAAGGTTCATGTTATTGTTATAATTTATGAGAAACAATAATAAAACAAATTGTCTGTCCCCCACACACTCATCTCTCTCCTCCCCTCAGCACATGTCTGGCCCCCACACACTCATATCTCTCCCCCTCAAGCACATGTCTGTCCCCCCAGCACATTTGCCCCCCACTCACTCATCTCTCTCTCCCCAGCACATGTCTGGCCCCCACACTCATGTACCTCGTCTTTTTGATTGTTGCCAGTTAAGTGCTTCACTCCCTTCCATGATCACCAGACACTGCTGCTTGCAGTCAGTACTCCTCATGGCCAGGCCTCATCGGCAGCAGCAGCCAATGCAAGGATGGCTGGGCTCGTTCCACCCACCAAGCCCCCCCAAAAAACGCGATTGACAGCAAAAATCACCCAATAATAAGCAACCCATAAACTGAAAAAAAAAAGTGAATCTCTAGAAAAAAAAAAGCCCAAACTCGCATCAGAGTTGACCGGGCTTGCGCGACACACCTGCACACTGCAGGCGACACACTAACGTGTCCCGACACACAGTTTGGAAAGCTCTGCCCTAGGGTATGTAATACCCATCCCTAGCCATGGGTTCGGGGGGGGGGGGGGGGGGGGGCATGTCAGTTTTTAAAAATAATATTGCTGGAGGGAGCTGGGCTTTTTTTGATGGGCCTGGGAAAGAATGATTTGGGAGGGAGCAGCACAGTTTGCATAGGGCAGCATAAAAGCTAGCAGCAGCCCTGATGGAATGCACTCCTACAGTTTGAATGATGCTGCATACCACACCCCAGTTCACACCAGTTGTTGGCGTGCCACACGTTTTTTTCTCTGTTCACAGTCACCACCAGCTCCAAGGAGGAGGCAGAGTAGAAAGAGGAGGAAGGTGTTCCAGAAGTGGCCTCTCCTGCTGATGCAGTTGCTTTGCTAGCTGCAGGGGACTATCAGTCACCACCATCACCTGCAGTGGCATAACAGCCAGACTCTCTCTCCAACTGGCAGCCCTGGGCTTCTACATCAACAGGCTCTCACTCCTGTCCCCTCCCCTGTAGGACCTCTTTCCTGCTACCAGGAGGGGACACGGGCTGAGGGAATGGAGTGAGAAAAACAAGGCAGTTGGATTTTTTTTTTTTTTATAATAAGAGAGTTTGAAATTTTTTATAATTAGGTCTTTGATCAATTTTCCTGAGTTTAAGTAAATTTTTATCTGATCACCACTCCAAGATTCCAGCCTATTTCCTTCACGTTTATTGAAGCACTTGTCAAGACATCAAAGAGTGAGTACAGTTGTGAGTGTCCAAGGGTCCCCACCCTCATGAGTCCAGGGCCCCAGAAATTTGTCCTCCTCCCTGCTGGAAGAACCCTGGTACACCAGTGGCCAAAAGACTGTGTGGATGAAGAGACGAATCAGAGGTCTGGGAAGATAAGTTGCTCCGGGGACTGTTATGTCCGCCTACATTCCAAAAGGTCCCTAAAGAGGTCACATTTTAATGACATGCTCAGGGCAGGAGTAAAACTGGTGGCCATTTCTGGTGGCCATTTTAGACTATTATGTTGCTATGTATAGGTGCTTCTCTGTGGAAAACATGAATTATGTATTCTTTTTCTTACGTGTGGTACATTTTGCGGATGAGCTGAAGAATTAGAGTAGGAGAAGCTTTAGAGCAAAGAGAGAGAAAGAAGACGCATTATTGCTAAAGAAAAGAGGGCCCAAGAGTAGGCTGTCCTGGTTCGTTCGGCAGTCCGTGGGCTAACCCAGTGAACCGCCGCCCTCATCTCCAAGCCCGGGCTGGACATCCTGCTCCTGATGCGGCAAAAATGCTGCCAGCTCACCACACAGCACAAAGTTGTCATCAACAGCAAGCTGTACCTCTCCTTAAGCAAGTGCACGCACCATTCTCTGGCATTTAAAGGGACTGCAGCAGGAAAGACCCCGCTATCACTAGTGATGACATCACTACCGTTGCCCTTTATAAAGGCAACTCCCCAGAAGCAACTCATGTGTGTTGTTTCTCAGCATGACTCTTGCCTTCATCCCAGCCTGTTCAAGTCTTCATCACAGTCTGTCCCAGTCTTCATCTCAGCCTTTTCCTGTCATCTTGCCCAGCGTGTTCCTACTTGCCTCAAGCTTTTCGTCCCTCCTCCCTCGGATGAACTTCTCATATGACCTTTGCTTGGACTCTGGATATGTCTGATTGCCGCCTGCCCTTGACCTTCACCTGGACTTTGGATACATCTGATTGCTGCCTGCCCTTGATGCTTACCTAGATACTCGGTTCTTCTGCTCGCTGCCATCCTATCACCCTAGCCTGGCCTAGGACCACTTCTTCCATCATCAGCAGAGACTCTTGCCTAAGTTCTGCCGGTCCTGGTACCCAAAGGCTCAACCCAAAGGGAACATGGCCTGGTAAAGGTGAAGCTCCTGACCGGTCTCTGCTTCGCCTGGGTCTGCCTGCTGACAGTGAGAACCTGCAAGGCCCCTCCCTGCAGGTAGAGTCAATCTTGTCTCAGCCCAAGGGTCCACGAACACAACACAAACCCCTTTGCAAAAGGGCATGCAGGCAGCAAATATTTTGCTTCAGAACAACACTGCTGAAGTTACTAGAGACAGATGTGCTCCAGCCATATAGACTGAGCTCCAGGGAAATTCTTTCTCTCTCTGAAGAAATCAGAGATGATATTGACCCTCTACCCAACTGTAGTTGTGCCATTCTAGGTTTGGTCAAGCTTCTCACTACCTTGCATTTTCTTGCCATTGGCTCTTTCCAGAATACAGTGGCTGGTATGGACCAGTCGTCATTTTTAAAACATTTCAGCCAAGTACTGAGGGCTTTGATGAAATAGTTTACACAGTAGAAGGAGATGAAGTGTGCTTTTTTTCGATATAGCTGGCATACCAAATGTAAAAGGTGCAATTGATTCAACCCATGTCACTCTTACCTCCCAACATGGGACAGAAATCGCATATCATAACAGGAAGTATTTCCACTCCCTGAATTTACAAGTTGTGTGAAATACACATGTAGTGGTCATTAGTACCTGCACAAATACGTTAACCAGTTATCAACTTGGAATTTTTGTAGGAAAGCTTTTTATATATCCTTGTACAGCCTGGTGGAAGAAGCATGTGTACCAGAAGTTACTCTTGCCTTTTTAGGGTGGAAGAGGCTTTTGGTAAGGCTAGACTGAGTATAGTTTCTCCAGATTTCTTAGTGAACACTGCTGCCATACTTATAGTATCTAAAATTTTAGGTTTGGGGAAGAACATATACCTTATATTAAGTAAGGTATATGTCCTTCCCCAAGGAAAACAATTATCTAAATGTTAATTGTATTGTGATATAACTCCCTTTTTCCTCAGGGTCATCTTCGGGTGCTGCAGAGGTGCAGTCCAAGGAACAGTAAAAATCCTCCAAGAATCACCAGCGGGAACCAGATCCGTTTCTGGGAGGTCCAAGGGAAGATTTACCAAACACAAAGTCCAATGTCCACACTTTAAGTTGGTTCCAAAAAATGATGAATTTATTTTGTAAATCCAAAAGAAATCAGATACTTTTTCAGAAATGATGACCTTTTTTCCTTAGTAGTCCACAAAACAAAAATTGGAGCGAGGTGCTGCCCTTCAAACATATAATAACAGTACATAGGGAAATGCAGCAGACTTCAATGAGTCCCAGGACAACTTCAACATTGTGAATAATTTTAACTCTTTATTGGCGGCAACTCCATTGCTTAAGAACAACACACTTTTTAGACAAGGTCCCCCGACACGGACCCGTGTTTCGCCAAACGCGGCTGCATCGGGAGGGACGTGTTTAAGGTGGAATTCGTATGCTGTAACAGAAAACAAGATTTCAAAAAGGGGAGGGACTCATGGTAAAGGATCCATACAATGAATCTAATGTAATAAACAAAGCTTAATAATGTTCAATCATAAGCTACCTCATTACGGTATTCATACACACTTTAACAAAAAATTAGCTTTAAGAAATAATGTCAAAAGTAAAATAAAATAAAAATGGAAAAGCAATCCTGACAATCAAATAAATATATGTGAATGCGAATACAGGCAAAAGTGCAGTCAAAGAAAATTATATACAAACGAAGAAATGTATATAGATTGGTGATCACTGCCAAGCTTCATGGTAGTAAAATACATAAAAAAAATTTTAAATTAATTATCTCTGTACATCAACTTATACGAACAAAGTCAGAGGTTGCTTGTAACAACGCGACAGTATCGTTCAGGAAGAGGTCACAAATAACCTATCAGTAAAGCATTGAACTGCCCCTCATTAACTCTTAGATAAGCGCAACATACAGTTAATCCATAACAAAACATCAAACAATGAGATAAAATTAAGATGAAAATTGGCATGTTATGACGGCATCGGACTAACCCCGTAGTAAAACGACAATCCTAACCAAATACATAGCACGAATTACAGAAGGAAGATGACCGATAATCATACAAAATTTTTTGGGACTAGCAGATATGTTTAACCCGCATACATACCTTGAACACTTAGCGCTTGGGGATGTTTATGTATAGCAAGGAGAGCAGGCAGTACCGGCAAAACCAAACATTTAAAGAACCTGAAAATGGCGCCAAAAGGGGGCAGCCAATCACAGAACCTCAAATAATATCGACCAATGAGAGCGCAGAATCCAACTCCATTTAGGTAACTAAACTAGATCTCGAGTATCTTGACAGCCGTGTAGGATGAGAACAGCAGAAGGACGTAAGGTGACATGTAAACCAAATACATTCAGAAACATTTTTATAGAAAAAAACATTTTTATAGAAAAAAACGCCACTCAATCTCAGAATTGAGACCGTGGGGTGTCAGACTATCTAACCTAAAAATCCATTTCTGTTCGCGCCTGATCAAAATCTCAGAAAAATTTCCACCCCACGGAGGGGGAGGCACAATATCAATGATAAAGAATTTCAGATCATTTTCATCATGACCTGACGCAAGCCAGTGAGATACCAGGGGAGCCGTTTCACGGTTATTCCTAATATTTGAACGATGTTCAATTATCCGTGTCTTTACTGGACGGGTAGTTTGACCTATGTACAATTTGGGACATGGACATAGAATCACGTAAATGACTCCCTGGGTCTGACAAGATGAGCTGAAAATCAATTTGTACTGTGCATGAGAAATGGGATGTTCAAAAGTAGCTAAGGAAAGTGAAAAGGGGCAGACGGAACAATGCCCACAAGGGGCGTGACCACAAACCTGTACTGGTGCATGTTGTAAACTATTGCCAAGGTGTGAATGAACCAAAATATCTTTTAAATTGCGGCCCTTACAAAATGAAAACTGAATGGGGACACTAAAAACTCCACAGGAAGATAAAATTGGCCAATAATGTCGGATGATTTTAGTCACCTTATATACATGGGTTGAATACGGCAAAATACAGTTAATACAATCATCAGTTGATCGGTTTGGTGGTAAAAAAAGATAATCTCTATGGGCATACAAAGCACACTTAAAGACTCTAAGGGAGTATATGACGAGGGTACCCTCTTGCCTGAAACCTCATCATCTGCTTAGCTTCACAAATAAAGTCTGCTCAAGACAAGCAGAGCCATCTTAATAACTGACCAACTGGGATATTGGTTCTTAAGACAGAAGGGTGATGGCTATCAAAACTAAGCAAAGTGTTTCTATCAGTGTCCTTGCGGAAAATTGAGGTCTGGAAACTGCCAGGGTTTAAAGAAACAGATATATCCAAAAAAGAGACAGTGGTACAGTTAATTGAAAAATTGAATTGAAGATGTTCATTACAGTGGTTCAACCAATCCAGGAAAATAAAAAATTGAATGTCTGTACCAGTCCATACCATAAAAATATCATCAATATACCTGTGCCACGAGAAAATGAATTGAGACCACATAGATGGATAAATATAGTCTTCTTCAAATTTACTGACGTAAAGGCATGCTAAACTAGGTGCCATTGTGGCCCCCATTGCTGTATCTTTTACTTGCTGATAAATGGAATGCTCAAATTCAAAATATTTTTTTGTCAGGGCGAGACGTGCAATATTCAATAGAAATGAAGTGGGTATACGGGTTGGTATGGGCCGGTTATTCAAAAGTACTTCTATCAAATTTAACGCTTCTTCCTGAGTAATGTTGGAATACAATGAAACGATATCAAGTGTGACTTGAAAATAAGCTGAATCATGAGGTATAGTCAAATTGTTCAAAATAGTGATAAAATGATTGGTATCTTTAACATAGGATCGGCTGTGACTAACTAATGGTTTGAGAAATATGTCCATGAATTGTGATAATGGTTCAAGAACTGATCCAATACCAGAAACAATCGGACGACTGGGTGGATCTATGAGTGACTTGTGAATCTTGGGAAGGATATAGAATGTAGGAATAATGGGGAACTCAGTTTGTAAAAAGGATGCTTCCCGTGATGTTATATGATGTAAAGTAAGGACTTCTTCGACCTCATTCTTAATAATTTCCTGCAAATCATGAGTAGGATCAGCAGCAAGTGGCAAATAAAATCTAATATCTGAAAGTTGACGTATCACTTCAGTAATGTATTTGTCACGATCCATTACCACAATCCCACCTCCTTTATCTGCTGGTTTTATGATAATAGATGGATCGGTTTTGAGTGAGGTGATGGCCCGTTGTTTCCTTAGTAGTAACAGGTTACAGTCCAGCATAACTCAAATTATTTTCACACACTTCTTCAGGTTAGAACTCTTTATTAAAGGCACAAGATACAGTTCCAAACCAAAAATGGCAGCCCACTCCCTCTTCAAATTAGCTCTCTTTGAAAAAAGGAGAACCCCAAGGCATTCAAGGCAACATGATTCAAACTTCTTTCCTGGAGTTTCCCCCAGGAGGAAATTTCACCCTTTCTCCTAGAGTTTCCTCCCTCTGACTGGCTATCAAGAATCTTCAATAAATACAAGAACTTCAGACTTCTTAGACTCTCAGGAATCTTTAAACTCCCAAGTCCTCCTTCACTCTTCTCCTTTTTCTCTCTCTTTTGAATGCCTACAACAGTTTTTTTAAACCTATTCCCTGTGTAGAGAATGCACCTCCCCCTTATATTATCCTATCATCCTCATGCATCTGTAACTCTGCAACAGCATTACCTCATCCCCCTTAGTACCCCTCCTTACAGAGGATACTTGCAGATGGAAAGGGGTCTGCATATTGCACAGAATCCCCTGATCTTTGGGTGAACCCTGGAAAGCAGGAACCATCCAGAAAGCTTTAGCACGTTTGAAGCCTGTTAATGACCCTTGGTAAGGTTACAGTGATGTCACGTATTGTGGGCCGGATTTTAAAAGGGTTACGCGCATAAGGTACGTGCGTAACCCTTTTAAAAGGCCCCTGCACATGACGAGTCTATATTGCATAGGCTTCCGGCATGCGCAAAGCCCAGGACGCGCGTAAGTCCTGGGGCTTTCTTGGGGTGGGCGTGTCGGGGGGCGTGACATGGTCGGGGCATCATTGGGGGACATGTCGGGGGGGGTGAAGCGGTCGGCGCATCATCCGGGGGTGGTGACGTAGGCATGGTTTTGGCCTGGGGGCATTCTGGGGGCATGGCCGCGGCCTCCGGACCAGCCCCTGGACCGGAACATGGTGCGTGGCAGCCGGCCCAGCGCACGCAAAGTTACGCCTGCGTTGAGCAGGCGTAACTTGTGCAACAGAGTTAGGGGTGGGTTTTCGATAGGGCCAGGGGTTGGGCTAGGGAAGGGAAGGGAGGGGAATGTGGGGGGAGGCGGAAGGAAAGTTCCCTCCGAGGCTGCTCCAATTTTGGCTACGTGCGTATCTTATAAAATCCGGCGTACTTTTGTTCGCGCCTGGTGCGCGAACAAAAGTACGTGTGCGACGCGCTCTGTGTTTTAAAATGTACCCCTGTATGTCTAAATGCATTTTCAATCTCTCAAGCCATTTGTGGGCTATTTTCCTTGGGGTTTAGCGCTCCCCCAAGTGGATAAATGAAAAATACATCTGCATTTATTATGTATTATGTTTATGTACTTGTGATGTGATTAAGTGGTACTAACGGAAAAAAAAAAGATATGTGCCAGTCTCCTGGTCCAAATTCTTTTTTTTTTTTTGTTTGGCCACCAGAGATGTTGCTGGTCACTTGTGTTTGTTTCTTCTGTGAGTGATACTTGAGCGAAAGACAAATGAGCAACAGCAACAATTGCTCATCTAAAAAATGTGCGACACTTGAGTGAGCATCCAGTAACTGAAAACAATGTCATAAATATGCAAAATTGTGTGTAAAAACATGTCATTTATTTATTCATTTATACATGGGACAGCTACATGATTTATTAAGTTATTGTGACAGTGTAACATTATAAAAACTTGTTACATGAGACAGCATAACATTGTAAAAACTTGTTACATGACAGTGTGATTACATTATATATTTATTCAATGTGACAACATTTGTAATGCGAGTTAAAAAGGTTTTTTTCATCAATATTCCTAAAGTGGTAATCATTAACAAGGTTGATAATTTGTAGAGATGTGAATCGTGTGATCGATCGTCTTAACGATCGATTTTGGCTGGGGGGGGGGAGGGAATCGGATCGTCGCGATTTTGTTTTTTTAAATATCGTGTAAATCGTAAATCGGGGGAGGGCGGGAAAACCGGCACACTAAAACAACCCTAAAACCCACCCCGACCCTTTAAAATAAAACCCCCACCCTCCCGAACCCCCCCAAAATGTCTTAAATTACCTGGGGTCCAGTGGGGGGGTCCCGGTGTGATCTTCCACTCTCGGGCCACGGGTGCGTTGATAGAAATGGCGCCGGCGCTACCTTTTGGTTTCTGTCCCCCGACGTCACGAGCATAGGAGATCGCTCCCGGACCCCCGCTGGACCCCCAGGAACTTTTGGCCAGCTTGGGGGGGCCTCCTGACCCCCACAAGACTTGCCAAAAGTCCAGCGGGGGTCTGGGAATGACCTCCTGCACTCGAATCGTGTTGCCGTAATGAAAAATGCAATACGGCAATATGGCCATACGGCCGGCGCCATTTTGCAATGTTTTAAGATGTTTCTTGAATGTTTGGTGACATGGTTCTTGTCGAAACTCCGGAGGCAGCGAATTCCAAATGGTGGGCCCTGCTGTTGAAATTGCGTGTTTTCTTAAAGTGGTTTTGAACGGTGGTGCGTGTTGCGATCCCCCCTGCTGCTGCACTACAGGAGGTCTCTTACCTTCCTCCAGAGGCCGCTTTGAAGCCAGGGCCTCGCCTGTGTTCCATCCGGGACTTGCTCCAGGGCCTGAGAGGCCTAGCTGTGCCTGTGGCTTGCATGCCTCAGCGTTTGGACTTCCTGTTTGGCGACGCCCTTCCCTAGGGGCTGGCCCGCAGCTCTCTACCCTAGTTATGGGACCAGCGGTGGGCGGTCCTGGCAAGCTCCTCCCAGGGAGTTGCCATCTACCTCCAGTATTTAAGGACTGTCTGTTCATTTGCACCGGGCCTTCGGATTGTGCATTACAGTTGTCTGTAACCTTGCCGATCCAGGTCCTCCATGTTTCCTGATGTCTGCCTTGACGTGTTTCCTGATGTCTGCCTTGACGTGTTTCCTGATGTCTGATCCTGAAGCTGCCTGATCCTGATCCAGTTCCGCTTGTTCTGTCCTACGTCCTGTCTGGCTCCTGAGCCTTCTGGCCTGTTGGGCCCTGGAGTGGCCAACAGGAGGGATTCGTCCCCCGGGCTCTGGAGCTTCCCTGCCTGCCAGCCGTAAGGTCTTCGGATGTGAGTATCCCAGCATCGGAGTTCCTGTTCGCCTGGAGTTTCCCTGCACCCTCCTTCTCAGCGTGGTCCGCGACCAGCCTTCCTGGGCTGCGTAGGGCGCGTCTGGGACAGGGTGGTCCGCGACTCAGTCCCACGGGTGGGCTGAGTAGGGCGCCCTGATGGACAGTGCCATGTTTCCGTCCAGCCTTGTCTACAGTGTCTGCTTCAGCCCCGTCTGACGTCTTCTGTATAAGGACTCTGTCTGCCCTCGCCTCTGTCCGGCCTGCTGCCCATTGCCGTTCCCTGCGGCAGGTCCGAAAGGGCCGGGAACAGTCGGAGGACCGTTCATTAGTCAACTTCCCCGTGTTGGCTACCATGGGCGTGCAGGTTCGGCTGAGGGCCGGACTCCCTGCTTCTGTTCCTGCCTGCCTGGCTCACCATGCCTGCTCAGCTCACCTCCCACGGTGTGGCCTTGGGCTCCTCCTGGGGTCCTGCCGTGGCCCAAGGGCTCACCACCCGCCCGAGACGACCGCGCCCGCGCGCGCTCGTAACAGGTGCGTATAGTAATCCTTTATAGGCGTTTCTGATTGGTCTGTCGGATGTGTGTGGGCGGAGTGGAGAGCTTAGTTTGAGCTGTGCGATGCTGTGAATGTCCTTGTGAATCATTGTCAGGACTTTGAAGGTGATCCTGGATTTTATGGGAAGCCAATGAAGGCCGTGTAGGATGGGTGTGATGTGAGCTCTTTTATTTGAGTTGGTGAGTATCCTAGCCGCAGCATTTTGGACCATCTGTAGGGGTTTGGTAGTTATCGCAGGGAGGCCTAGGAAAAGAGAATTGCAGTAGTCTAACTTTGTAAGGATGATAGACTGAACTACTAATCGGAAGTCGCTGAAATGCAGGAGAGGTTTCAGATTTTTGAGAACTTGAAGTTTAAAGAAACATTCTTTCGTTGTGTTGAGGACAAACGATTTTAAGTTGAATAGGTTGTCAAGCCGAACCCCTAGGTCTCTGACAGAGGAGGAATGGTTGATGAATGTTTTTGCAAATTGGGATGCGCTTTGTGAATTTAGGAGATTGTGATTTTCATCTGGGGAGATGATGAGGATTTCAGTCTTATTTGAGTTAAGGATAAGATTCAGGCTGGTGAGCAGGGTATTGATGGATTGTAGACAGGAGTTCCAGTGTGTCCAGGTTTTTTGCAGGGATTCGGTGATAGGAAGGAGAATTTGAACGTCATCAGCGAATATGTAGTAATTTAGTTTAAGGTTGGAGAGTAGGTGGCAAAGAGGCAGCAGATAAATGTTAAAGAGCGTGGGGGAGAGGGATGATCCTTGCGGGACTCCTAGGTTTGATTTGATTGGGATTGATTCTTTATTATTAATTTTGACTTTGTAGAATCTATTCTCAAGGAACGATTTAAACCAACCAAGGGCCTCACCTTGAATGCCGATATCTGATAGGCGCTCCAGAAGTATAGAATGATTGACCGTATTGAAGGCGGCAGATAGGTCGAGAAGGGCAAGGAGGTGGGGTTGTTTTCTTTCCAGGTTGAGAAGGATGGAGTCAGATAGTGATGATAGTAAAGCTTCAGTGTTTCAAGATTTTCTGAATCCGAACTGGAAGGGGGAGAGTATGTTGTTCTCCTCGAGGTAGTCGGACAGTTGTTTGTTGACAATTCTTTCCATCACTCTGGAGATCAAAGGAAGATTGGCAATTGGACAGAAGTTGGCAGGGTCCGACGTCGGAAGGTTAGGTTTTTTTAGTAGTGGTTTTAGGATGGCTAGTTTTAGTTGTTCTGGAACCTCTCCTTGAGTTAAGGAGCAGTTAATGATGTCTGCTAGCGGTTTAGAAATGGTGTTTGGAATGGAGAGGAGAAGATTGGATGGTATTGCGTCCAACGGGTGAGAAGAAGGTTTTAGCTTTTTGAGGATGCTTTCGATTTCCATTGTGGATGGGGGTCTCAAAGGATGTAAGGTTAAAACTCCTAGGAGATGTTGAGGTGTGGGAGGGAAGGGTTGTCAATTGAGGTGTAGAGATGGGCTTGAGGAGGTTGGTTATCTTTTTATCGAAGTAGATAGCTAGTTCTGTGGCTTTGTTGGATGCTTGCTCGTCAGGGATGATGGGGGGCGAGGGTTTTGTAAGAGATGAAACGAAGGAGAATAAGGCTTTGGGGTCAAAAGAGAAGTTGTGGATTTTTTTTTGCAAAGAAGTCTTTTTTGGCTTTGAGGATGGCAATCCTATATGCACTAAGGTGGGCTTTATAGTTTGATAGTGTGTTGATGGATGGGGTCTTGCGCCATTTGAGTTCATTGTTACGAAGTTTTTGTTTGAGGCTTTTAAGTTCTGGGGTGTACCACGGATTCCTGTTAGCTTGGGGTGGTCTCAAGGATTTAGTGATGGTTGGGCAGGATTGATCAGCGACCTTGTTTGTTATCTTAATCCATGAGTTGATAGCCGAGGGAGCGTCAGAGAGATCAAGTCGATCAAGCTCTTTTGAGAGTAGTTTGCTAAGATGGTCTGTGGAGCAAGGTTTCCTGTATTGTATTGTGGTTGAAGGGAAGACGGGCCAAGGATTGTCATTGATTTGAAGCTCAGCAGAGATAATATGATGGTCTGACCACGGGATAGGGACGCAAGTTGGGACAAACCGACAAAAGAAAAGAAAAGTTGGGACAAACCGACAAAAGAAAAGGGACAGCAAACCTATCTGGGATTGAGCTGTTGGGCTTGCTGAAGATACTTTAGGTTCTTGTGGTCTGTATAGATGGTAATCCGGTGCTGGCACTCTCTAAGAGGTGTCGCCATTTCTCCAAAGCTAACTTGACAGCCAGACGTTTGTGAACTCCAATCATATATTTCTTTCTGCTGGAGTAAATTTCCTGGATAAAAAGGAGCAAGGTAGCAGAGTCCCTTTGGAATTGTGTTGACTGGGGACAGCCCCTACACTGAGGGTTGAGGCACCTACCTCTAAAATGAAGGAATGTTCAGAGTCCAGGTGCCGTAGGCAGAGGCCTTAAGCAAAGGCGTGTTTTAAATCCTGATATTCTGGGGACCAATTCTGGGTGTCTTCCCCTTTTCTGTCAAGATGGTAAGTGAAGTAGGTAAGATGGAATACCCTGGAATGAACTGGCGGTAGCAAAACCCAGGAAGTATTGTAACGGTCTAAAGGCCAACTGGCTGGGGCCAATCCAGGATGGCTTCCTGTTTCACTGGGTCTGTCAAGAGGCAAGTACGAAAATTATGTAGCCCAAAAAGGTAAGTTGTTCTTATTCAAAAAGGTACTTCTCTAGCTTAGCATAGAGATGATGCTCCTGCAAGTGCTGAAGCACTTGCCATACATGCCGTTGGTAAGAGGCCAAGGACTGAGAAAGATGAGGATATCATCTAAGTAGACCATGTCGGAGGAATAAAGAAGATCCCTGAAGATTTCACTGACCTTACTTTGGAATACAGCAAGAGAGCTGCAAAGCCCAAAGTACACAACGAGATACTCATAAGTTCCATCATGGGTGTGGAAGGCTGTTTTCCACTCATCTCCTTGTTTCATGCAAATAAGGTTTTAGGCACTTCTCAGGGTCTAGCTGGTGAATATTTTAGTGCTCTGCAGGCAATCAAATAGTTTAGAGATGAAGGGTAAGGAATAATGATTTTTCTTGGTAATGGCATTAAGGCTTCTATAGTCAATGCAAGATCTGACAGTTCCATCCTTTTTGGCTATGAAGAAAAAGCCCACTCCTGCAGGGAATGAAGAAGGTCAGATGAAGCCCCTGGCTAAGTTTCTTTAATGTATTCACTCAAAGCCTCGATCTCCAGTGGAGATAATGGGTAAACTCTTCCCCGTGAGGGAATCTTATCGGGAAGCAGTTCTATGCCACAGTTGTATGGACAATGCAGTGGTAGCGAGTCTGGCTTATGCTTGGAGAACACATCGAGGTAATCAGCATATTGTGGAGGAAGTCTGGGTACAGTAAATGTCATGGCTAAACTAACTGGAGGTTAGACGGGTGTCAGACAGGTGGTGGAACAGGAAGAGCCCCACTGGGCCAGTTCAAGTGAGCCTCAGTTGATCATGGGCTGGTGCTGCTGAAGCCAAGGTAGATCCAATATAATAGGATTCACAGCCTGAGGGATGATCTGGAGCAAGATGTTTTCAGAATGAAGAAGTCTGGTATGGAGGGAAATGGAAACTGTCATCTCGGAGAGCTGGCCTGGCCGGGAATCCCCACAGACAGAGGAAATGGTGATGGGTTGTTCCAACAGAATGATAGGAATCTAATATTGGTAGACCAGGACTTGATCTATAAAATTTCCTCTGGTCTCGGAGTCGAGGAAGGCTTTGGAATGAAGCTGAGTCTCACCTATGGTGAACATGATGGGCACAAGCAGTTAAGGGGACGAAGAAGTATGGCCTAGTGCTGCCTCCCTGGTCAACACTAGGCATGCCAGTTTCCCTGATTCTCGAGACAAGTAGAAACCATATGCCTCTGGCCTGCACAGTAGAGACATAGGTCCATCTGTCTTCTGGTGTTTTTCTTCTGGAGGAAGTTTGCTCCTACCCAGTTGCATAGCTTGGTCTAGTGTTCATGTATCTGAGGTGGGTGCTGGAGTCACAGATCGCTGGAAACATGGCACTAGGAGTCAGTGTGAGTTTATCTTCTTTAGCCTTCTCTTGAAAGTGGCGGTCTATTTTGCCTGCAAGAGCAATTAAGGTGTCCAGCGAGGTAGGGACATCTCAGCCTGCTAGCTCATCCTTAATCCTTGCAGGAATATAGCCATAAGGCTGTCTTCTCCACAATGTAATTTGGAGGCCAAGGTGCGGAACTCTGCCATATTGAGAGTGTGCCCCCCTTGGTGGATCTGCAAGAGATTGGTGGCTAATGAAGATGTTCACCTGGGCTTTCAAAGACAAGCCTGAATTATTGAGGAACATCAGGCAGATTGTGGAACAAAGAGTCTCCTCTTTCTTATATGGGGGAAGTCCAAGCTAACTCCGTACCACCAAGGAACGAGAGGATTTGGAAAAATCTGTTGAGAAGAGGATGAACTGAAGTTCAAAATGCATCCTGCATTGATTCAGAAGTCCCTGGCACTCCTTAGAGTCACATATAAAGTGGGGTGGTGCTGGAAGCTGGGGTACCGGCCTAGATACCATGGTGGTGTTAGGAGAGGAGGTGAATGGGAGAGGAAGAGCTGGTGCAAGAGTCAGAGCATCCATACAGATGGACAATTTTTCTAAGGCTGCGCTGAATTGATTCAAGACACTCTATTGTTCCTGAATTCATTTGGCCAGCCCGAGATGGCCTGGAGCAAAGACATGACTGCTGGGTCCATGCCTCAGCAACCTATAAGGATGGTGGACTCTTACCTCTGTGGGGAGGTTGATACAACCTACAGGGAAGGCCCTGTAGATCCTCCTCAACAGCTGGCGGCATTAGGCTGGTGCGAGACTGGTCTAGGGCTTCATCTTTACCAGTCCCTTTCACCTTAGGTTAAGCCCTCGGGTTCCGGGGGCCAGCAGGAATTAGGCAAGAGTCTTGAGAAGTATGGTAATGCGGAAAGTCCCAATTGAGGCTAAGGTCGGAGGCAGGTGGTGAACAGTGATGATTGTGTTTCAAGCAGAGGTCAGAGGCAGGTGGCAGGTGAGAGTGGTCTAAGTCCAGGCTGTGGTCAGAGTCAGGCAGCAGGAGAGAACAGCAAAGGTCCAGGCTGTTGTCAGAAGCAGGTGTGGTCAAGGTCCAGGCTATGGTCAATCCGAAAGTCAGTCCTAGGGCAAACTGGACTAGGAAAGTCAGGCAGGCAAGCAGGCTCAGAGAGACAAGGCGGGTACGCAAGACTAGAGTGACAAGACAGGCAAAGAGACTTGGAGAGACAAGGCAGGCTGGGAAGGCTTGGAGAGAGAAGGCAGACAGGAAGGCTCAGGAACTCAAGATGCAGCAACTCACACTACAGCAGCTGAAGTCAACCCGTTGCTAAGGTGGTAATCTGCTGCACATCTGGGGTTTAAATACCCGGCTGTGTGATATCATCATCCTGCGCAGGAGGAGCAGTTCCCGCCACATGGCCTAGATAGGCAGGCGTGCGCCATGTGTGCGCTCCTAGTGGGGAAGCCCTGGAGGAAGATTGTACTGGTGTCCCGGCCTTGAGGCAGACTGCAGCGTCAGCAGAGTCAGGTGAGTTTGCCGACTCGCAGGGGCAGTCCGCGAGCCAGCAAATGTAACATCACCTTTTTTTTAAATTTTTTAACTTTGATAGGTATTGTCCTCTAGAGGAATAACACTACAAGGAATATCCAGCAACAGATATGAGGGTAAGTCGGGAGATTCTCCCAGATGTGGACATTCCAGGGAATCAATTGAAGAATGTGAATATTGAGAAGAAAGGAATCTGATGGAAGTTACATCAGTTATTCTCATCCTTTGAATCCAACTCTTTTGATTTAGTGGCTTTTCTTTTAGGAGATGTACCCTTTTTTTCAGTTGGAGTAGTTATGTATTCTTTTACAAATTCTGACCACAATTTACAGACAAATGCTTACTGTGGTGGAGAACGTAAAGGGAGTAATAGGCTCCTCTCCGAATCATATTCTGGTTTGACTGCTCGATCTGAGTCATTTGATGATACTTTTTTTTCTTCTGATCCTTCGGATTCTGAATCTGAGAAGACTTAAATGTGCTTTATCTTAGATTTGGATTTCTTGGCTTCAGTTGTGTAGGCAGAACTTTCTTTTCCTTTCTGTTGTTTCAATAATTCCATTTTCCCATGTTCGGTGCTGACTTCCCACGCCATTTTATCGGCTCCGAATTTTACCAGTGCTGTATTATCAGCACCGTATATCATTGGTGCCATGCGTTCTGTACGGACTGTTGGTGCTGTGTCCTCTTCGCCATGGCTTGGTGCCATAATGAGTTCATGTAACTTTGGAGCTGTTGAATTTATTGGTGATGTTTGCTCAGCGCCACTGTTTCTTTCTTGGGGAAAAAGCTCAGCTTGTGGACTGCAACAAATCTTTCCTAGCACTTCTTTTCAATATGTGATCAGTTCTTTTATGTTTTTCTTTAGATCATGATCAATTTTAGATCTTATCAGTGATTCCAGACTCAATTTACGATGCTTTTTATCTTTTCCCTGAGAGACCACATATCTTAATTTGAGCTCTCGGTATATCTGCACACTTGGAGGCATGCTTCCACATTGCTTACAATTTGATGTATCATGGTTCATCCCAAAACTTCTCAGGCAAAACTTTTGTGAGTCGTGGCTTGACATCTTCTTTAGATTACACTTCAACAAAAAAGATAAACTAGTTTAAGAATTGCTGACACCGTTTGTACTTTCACTGCAAGATCACTAATTTATTTAAAATCACTTTTAGCCTGTTTTCTCCAAAGTGCAGGGTGGGGTACATAACAACATACAAAATAATAGCAACAACACAATATAAAACAACACTGCTGGTCTAACAGATCTTTAAAAGCAATCTCAAACTAGGTCTTCAGAGATTTTTTTAAATTCCTTGGTATCTAGGATGTTGCGGAACTGTATTGGAAGTGTGTTCCAAAAAGGAAGGGTCTGCTAAAAGCTTGAATAAGGGATAGCCTCAGGTATGGCTCTACAGAGAACTATTTAAGCAAACTTCTTCTTTTGTGGGTGTTGATTTTACTATCCAAATATAAAAAGATGGTGTAGCACAGAAGCCACATAAGTACCTTTGAAACCACATAAGTCCCTTCATAAGATTTGTGGCAAATTGCAATATTTTCAGGTCTTTATCAAAGAGTTTGATAAGGCTATTAGAACTTTGTAGTATAGGCGTAAGCATGGGTAGGCCTCAGAAGTCTGTGCCCCCTCACTTTTGGCTCAGGCCTATACTTCTAACAGCAGAGTCATGCCCCATCTGAGTCACTCCTTTAAAGGGGAGGAGTTAGAGGGTCTGAATGCATTAGAATCACTGCCTGTTCATGATCCCCTGTGTCTTTAAAGAGGCTAACTTGAAAGAGAAACACCACTACACTTGAGCTAAGCTGGTAAAAGTTTGATGCCTCCTATTTAGATAATTGTTCCTCAGTAACTCAACATAATAACATATAGGCCGAGTCAATAAACTCCGCAGGAGAGCCAGTGCTCCAAGGCGAGTGCCCACTCTCCCGACGTTCGCCCGCTCTCCTGACGCGCGCCCAGGAACCTCTCCTAGGCGCGCAATTCTTTATTTAAATTAGGACCCATACTAATAAGGAGGTGCTAGAGACACTAGCACTTCCCTAGCACCTCCTTATTAGAGGAAGCGGCGGCTGTCAGCGGGTCTGACAGCTGATGCTTAATTTTACCGGCGTTGGTTATCGAACCTGCTGACAGCCACGGGTTCAGAAAATGAAGGCCGGCAAAATTGAGCATCTGTTTTCCAACCCACGGGCCTTGAGCAGATTTTTTTTTTTAATTTTTGGGGCCTCCGACTTAATATCACTATGTTATTAAGTCGGAGGGTGTATAGAAAAGCAATTTTTTCTTTGGCAGATGTTAATGTCTGAGAGTAAAATGTGTGGCTTGGCCGCACATTTTACTTTCTGTATTTTGGGTGACTAATAGGCTCATCAACATGCATTTGCATGTGATGAGCGCTATTAGTTTCGGGGGGGGGGGTTGGCCACATGTTTTCCACACGCTATTACCCCTTACAGTATAAGGGGTAATAATAGCATGTCAAAACGAAAAAATGTTATCGCGTACTAACTCCATTCGTGTGCACTAAAACGAAATTCGGGTCTCCCCGAATTTTAAAGGCTCGAACCGCACATCCCTAATCCCTAGTGCTTATCCCATGCCCTTTTGAATTATATTATCTTCCTTGTTCTCACTACCTCTTCTGAGAGGGCATTCCATTCATCCATCACCCTTCCTGTGATGAAATTGAGAGGTCGGCTAGGCTTCATGCCTGCCTGGCCAGGATAATATGGCGCCAAGCTCGCTGATGCAAGCCTGGCTGGTGCCGTGCAGAGGGGGAGGGGAGCCTCAAGGTGACCGGCTGGTCACCCGAGCTCCTTGTGCTTCTTGCTGCAACAGGATTGATGGTTCCTTTGAACCACTCCTGGGTGGGAGCTGATTGGCTCCCGATGCATTTAGTTGGGAGGGGGAAGAGGAGCTGAAAGAGAGACTACCCGATTCCTCAGGGTCTGTCTCTCTTCCCAGCTGTGCTTCTGGTGCTGCATCGCGGCTTTGTAAGTGCATGGGGGGGGGGGGGGGGCTTCCTTGCTCAGTTCAGCTTCTGCTGTGGTTTCTTTGTTTCGCAGGTTCAGCGGCCGGTGATCAGGGTGGTGGTTGTGTCTGCGGTGTAGGTGGTGGAGCGATGGCTTCGGAAGAAGCTGCGATGGCATTGGGCGAGTTTGAGAGTGTGGTGCACGGTAAGCGTGTTGGCGAGGCATGGGCGGTGGCAGCCGGGCCGGCGGTGGGTTCGGGGGCGGGGGTGTTGAAGGGCCACGTTTCTTGTTCACAGGTGCGGGAAGGCAAAACCGCATTAGGCGGGAAGGGGGCTGGCTCCTCTGTGGCCTTCCTGCCCTCTGAGGCACAGCAGGTTCCCAGCCCTTCACCCTTCTCTCACGAGAGTCTGCAGCGGCCGGCAGATCAAGTGTCGGTGCACAAAGACCTGCCCGGTGCTGATAGGGGGAGAATGCAGCAGCTGAGGCTGTGCTGCCTTCCTCGATGCCTGGGCCCACGGTGGGTCTGCTACGGGGCTCTCTGGCTACAGGGATAGGTCAGGCAGGGATGGAGATGGGGACTGTGGTCAGGCCCCTGCTGCTGGGCCTCCAGTCTATGCACCCTCGGGGGCTCCTGGGGTGGATCCTCCGGGGACTCTGGGGCATAATCTGACCCCCAGCCCAGGGGTGGAATGGCGGTATGCTAGCAGGGGGGTGGGACAGGGTTGGGGTCCCTGGGATGGCTGGGGTCCGTATTGCCCTGCGTGATCTCAAGGTTCCCCACAGTCCTGGTACGGGGGTTCGTCGGATTGGTTCCCTGCTCCTTCAGTCCCCCCTTGGGGTGCCTCTGCTGGTCCGTGGGGGAGAGTGCAGGCCTCTGCCCCTTCGGGTGATGGGCCCCAGGGTGGCCTTATTTCTTTGAGGGACCCAAGGCAAGTCCGTGCAGTTTGGGGTCTGCTGGGCCTGTGGCTGCTGCTTCTTCTTTGTATCCACAGCCTACTCTGGGAAGCGAGCTGGATGATGGTCCGGGACCTTTGCACCAAGAGGAGTGGCGTAATGATCCGGTATCTGCGGCTTCCAGCATCCCCAGGCCCGCGGGATCGCCGGCTGGCATGAGTGGTTCAGCTGATAGACAGAGGGCATCTTATTCCGTGGATCCGGTTCCAGTTGTCTCTGGCAGCGCCGTTGGTCCGAATGGTGAGATACTGGCGTCGGGTGGGGTTGTCATTCCACCGGTTGCTGGTGCGAGCAATTTTCCCTCTGCTTCTCCGGCGGGAGTTTTGGAGCCTGTCCTTGCTAGTGCTGTGGCCCCCAAGGCACGTGGTAGGTCACAGCACAAGAAGAAGCGTTCCCGTTCTAACTCTTCTTCTTCTTCTTCGTCATCGTCTGACTCGTCTGTGGCTTCGGTGCGGGGTGTGGGTCCTCAGGGGGGGACGGCAGTAAAGGTCCAGGAGAGGGGTCTCCCGCTCTCGTCAGCCTTTCGGAGCTCTGGGAGGATGTTCCAAAAGCTCTCCATCGGAAGATCAGGCAGCGGAGGTACATAGACATTTTCATGCTGCTTGAGGGCCGGTGGGGGAGGCGGAAGGCGAAGAAGAGTCAGCGCGGGGGTGATAGGCCACAAGCTGGGGATCGCCGGGTGGCGCGTAATGTGTTGAATTGGACCCGCTCCTTCCTTCAGCTGGCCAGTGTGGTGGGCCATCGCGACCCTGCCCAGTGCGGGCCGTTGCTGGCTTATTGGTGATGCTATCTTGGATGCCAGTCGGGTGTATGAGGGATCGTCATGGCTCAATTATGATGAGTGCTTCTATGACCTAATGGAGGAGAATAAGTACATGGCGTGGGGAACCAGGGATGTCGGCTTGTGGCTGACACAGATGGGTTCTAAAGTGGGATCTGTTACATCCTCGGACGCGGGCAAGTCTGCTGGTGTTGCTGGTGTGCGGTCCTTTTGGCCTGGGGCGGGTTCCACGGGTGGAAATTGAGCAGGGGGGGGGGGGGCCTTTCCTGACGTGTGTTGGAAGTACAATCGCTCGGCATGCAATTTTCCCAATTGCAAGTTCAAGCACACTTTTTTCCGGTTGCGGGCAGGGCCGCCCTGTCATCAAGTGTCCGAAGCGAGTGGGAGGGGGGACCGGGGCGGGGCCCTCTCTAAGAACCCTCCTAAGTGAAGTTTTGAGGATAGCTCCTACCCCTGTCCGTTCGGACACCATGTTGTCATGGCTGGGTAGGTATCCTAAAGTGGAAATTGCTAGTTTGTTGTGGGATGATTTTGTGCAAGGTTTTCGTATCCCCTTTGAGGGTCCGGTGGGGGTGGGTGGTGGTCATAATTGTCCATCAGGCCGTACATTGGCTTACATAGTCCAGGCAAAATTGCACAGCGAGATTGCTTTGGGACAGATTGGGGGTCTGTTCCCAGTCCCCCCGATGGATGATATGATTTTCTCCCCATTGGCGGTGGTGCCGAAGAAGGATCCTGGTAAGTTTCGGCTGATTCACAACCTTTCCTACCCGGAGGGTAGGTCAGTTAATGATTACATTCCGAGGGATCTGTGTTCGGTGCGGTACGCGTCCTTCGAGTCGGCAGTAGCCATGGTGTATCGTTGTGGCGTGGGGGCCTTGATGGCCAAAGTGGACATCGAGTCAGCCTTCAGGCTTCTCCCGATCCACCCTGACTGTTTTCCGTTGCTGGGGTTCCGATTTCAGAATGAGTTCTACTATAATGGGTGCTTGCCGATGGGATGTTTCATCGCGTGTGAGTATTTCGAGGCCTTTAGATCCTTTGTACATTGGGTGGTGAAGGTACGATCCGGGATTGATACTCTTGTTCATTACCTGGACGACTTCCTGTTTGTAGGGGGGTGTCTTTGGCATCTTGTGTGCAGTTGTTGCAATGTTTCCAGGATATGGCAGCGGAATTTGGGATTTCCAGGACATTGGTCCGTTAGCCCTTGCTGCTGCCCGCTGTACCTGCTCTACTTCTTGACCCGCAATGGCTCTGTGAGGCGGTGCAGGTCCTGCCTGGCAAGGTTGCAGTAGGAGTGTTGGCTGCTCAATATGCTACCCATCATATGCCCCCATGGCCTCCCTGGCTCCGGCCCGGGAGTATGCTGTGAGTGTTGTGCCCCTTTGATACTCGTTCTTGCTGTCCTATGGCTGTAGGCCTCCAGGAGTGCTCCGGTGTGATGTGTCGGAAGCCATCGCCCTCTCATAGGTGTGCTGCTGTGGCCTTAACACCCTGGCCTCACACTGTCCGTGTCTCAGTATCTGAGCTGACTGTAGTCTCACCGATCGCGGAAGTCAGTGATCGACACTTGGGTGCTGTCTGCTCTGCCTCCGTCATGGCTCTTAAAGGAGTGACAATGGTAGCAGTGGGATCCGAACCCACACCCCAAAAGAGACTGGAATCTTAATCCGGCGCCTTAGACCACTCAATCATGCTATACCACAAACCATCATAATGCCTCTGTATCGCTCCATGGTGAGACCGCACTTTGAATACTGTGTACAATTCTGGTCGCCGCATCTCCACAAAAACACTATTGCGATGGAGAAGGTACCAGAAGGGCTACCAAAGTGATAAGGGGACTGGACAGCTCCCCCACGAGGAAAAGACCAAAGAGGTCGGGACTTCTTAGCCTGGAGAAGAGACGGCTGAGGGGGGATATGACAGAGGTGTCCCAAATCATGAGAGGTCTACAGCGGGTAGATATGAATCAGTTATTTACTCTTTTGGACAATAGAAAGACCAGGGGGCACTCCACGAAGCCAGCATGCGGCACATCCAAAACCAATCGGAGAAAGCTCTTCTCCACCCAATGCACAATCAAAATCTGGAATTTGCCGCCAGAGGATGTGGCCAGTGCTGTCAGTACAGCTGTGTCCAAGAAAGGACCGGACAAGCCCTCGGAAGAGAAGTCCACCATCCACCAATCGAACCGCCCCAGAAAACAGCCACCGCTACCACCAGCAATGGCAACATGGAACAGACTCTGTCCCTGGGTACTCGCCATGCTCCCATGGTCCGGATCGGCTCCAGGTTTTCCTGTGGCTGAACACCTTCTCTGCAGAGTGGCTTGCTTGCTGGAAGAGAGCACCGCCCTGCTCAGCAAGCCCTGCTGCACCGGTGTTTCTTTCACTTTTCTTTTCAAGGCAAAAAAGTAAAAAAAAAAAAAAGCCTGCTTGACCAGCAATAATTTGCTCACTGTTAAATCCCTGTCTAACTCCCAGCTAGGCTTTTCCCTTTAGCCAGTACAACCCTAAAACTTCCTGGCTGTCCTTGCAACTAGGACCACACACTGTTTCCTCTCTACCTGAAACTTTAAACTTTGGGTTTTTCTTCAGTGCAGCTTTTGCCGCACCCTTTCACAAACCACCATGCACTTCTGCACTTCCTATGCTCTGTACTTAGTTTTAGAGCCACAAGCTCCCTGGGTTCTGTACAGTGTTTAGAACCATAGGTCCTCTTCACAACTCTCTGCCCTCCACACAGACACTTTCTTGGATGCTGGGGTTTTTTCCTGTGCACTGCTTAGAAAAAAATCCCATGCATGACACCATATGTGGGAATGAGCGATGATTCCCACAGGCCTAGAGACAAACTAGACTGACTCCAGCCTTCTTAAAATCATAACTCTTTATTATAACTTCACACATGCACAATAGTAGATTGTCTTCTCCTCAGACAGGGTATTCTCTTTACTCACAGTGTGTTGCTTCATCTCAATTCAGGGTTTGGACAGTATTGCATATATGAGCTGCCTTCCTCCTGGAGAGTTGGCCTGGTCTGGTTATCCCCACCTGTATCCCAGCTCTTATTCCCCAGTCTCTTGTTATGCCTTTGAGCTCCACCTGCCCTGTAGGATCCTACCCAGAGAGCATACTCTCCTTAGGGAATTTAAGATGGACCATGCGTTTAACCTGGTCATGCACCAGTAAATAGGGGAACACTAGGAGCGCTGCCTCACAAGCAGTCATCTGCACCTCTAAGTGGATGGTTATAATCTTGTTTTTTGCCTTCAGGAATACATTAATCATATTCTTTAATTTTCTGGACGACTTCCTGTTTGTAGTTGTTGCAGTGTTTCCAGGATACGGCAGCGGAATTTGGGATTCCCTTAGCTGCTGGCAAATCGGAGGATCCCTGTACTTGCTTGTCCTTCTTAGGCATCGAGTTGGTCTCGGTCGAGATTACTTCGCGGCTCCCAGCAGCCAAGGTAACGGCGTTAAAAGGTCTTGTATCCCAGGCGGTGCGGGCCAAGAAGATGACACTGCGTCAGATGCAGTCATTGGTGGGAAGTCTTAACTTTGCATGTCGCGTGATCCCTATGGCCAGGGTATTCATCCGTAGGCTTAGTCACAGTATACCTGGACTGCGGAAAAGTGGACCGGATTCGCATTACTCGGCAGCTGCGGGAAGACTTGTTGATCTGGGACCGCTTCTTGGCTGATTTCAATGGCTGCTCCCTCTGGCAAGGCAAGGCGGTATCTAATCACGATGTGGAGCTCTACACCGATGCGGCTGGTGCAGTGGGTTTTGGCGCCTATTTTAGGGGTGCCTGGTGTGCGGACATCTGGCCTGCAGAGTGGCAGGAGACTGGTGTCACCAGGAACATTACCTTCTTGGAACTGTTTCCGATTGTGGTTTCCGTTGTCCTTTGGGGTTCGTGTCTGCGGGACCGAAACATTGTCTTTTGGTGCGATAATTTGGGGGTGGTAGAGGTTATCAACAAATGGGCTGCTAAGTGTTTGCTGGTTTCGGATTTGCTGCGCGAGTTTGTGCTGCGTTGCATGGGGTTGAAAATAACAGTGTGCCAGGCATGTCCCAGGTGTGGTTAACTCTATCGCTGATTCTCTTTCTCTTTGCAAGTGGACCTTGTTTCGGGAGCTTGCACCAGAAGCGGATCTGCAGGGAGCGTTGGTGCCGTCATTCCTCTGGAGCTTCGGCATCCAGAAGTCTGGATGCTGCTCTGGGCATCGCTAGCTCCATCCACTTGGAACTGCTATGTGACGTCTGCAAACAAGGTGGTGTCCTTCTTGGCTAGTCAGGGTTGGCAGTGGGGTCCGGTATCTGATGAGTTGCTGGTAAGGTTTGTTGAGCGGGTAAGAGTGTTGGGTGATTCTAGGTCAGCGGTGTACAGACGGCTAGCTGGGTTTTCCTTCTTTATGAGAGCTCATGGTTGGGGCTTCCCGGTGGGGAGGTTTATGATCCGGCGGGTTGGGCTCGCGGTTCTCCAAGGTAGCTGACAAATGCTTGCCTATTACTCAGGATATGTTGTGTCAATTGTGGTATGTGTTATACGGGATTTGTCACAACACGTTTGAGTGTTGTCTGTTCCAGTTGGCCTTCGTCTGGGCGTTTTTCGGTGCTTTTCGGGTGAGCGAGTTGGTGGCGCGGGAGGCTAAGGGGTCTGACGCGTCTGGGCTTCTATTTAAGAACGTGCTACTCGGCGCGGATTCTGTTGTTTTGTGTATTCATAAATCCAAGACGGATCAGCTAGGCAGAGGGGCTTCTGTGGTGCTGCATCCCATACCGGGTCTGCGTACTTGCCCAGTGGCGATTGGCACCACCTACAGGCGTATTCGTCCGGTGGGCGGGGTTCATTTTCTGGTGCATCAGGATCTGAAGCCGTTGACGACCAGTTTGAGGCGGTGTTGTAGGCCTTTTTGGCTGCGCTGGGGTTTGACTCTACGAGATTTGGGACTCGCTCGTTTCACATTGGGGCTGCCACCTCTGCAGCACTTTCTAGTCTCTCAGGTGGTGTGATCCAGCGTATTGGCAGGTGGAAGTCGAATGCTTTTACCAGGTATATGCGCAAAGGGTCTCCGTAAATACACAGGATATTAACATTTCTCTCCTTGCAGGTGCGTTCCCCCGTGAGCTAATCGTATGGCCTGGGCCTTTTCACACACTCAAGACCGTCCTTAAGGGACAAATCTGGACTTTGGGGAGCGTGGGGTGTCCTTTTGTTGGTTGGGGCTGCGGGGGATGTCTTGGAGGGAACTGTTGTGATGCCTGTGATGGGGGCTGGATTGTCTCAGTCCTCCGGATATTTTGATCATTCACCTTGGGGGGATCGATTAGGTGAATATGTCTGGACGACGGTTCGTTGGTATGGTACGGAGGGATCTGTGATGGGTTTCTCTCCTGCTTCCAGCCACAGTTCTCTGTTGGTCCGACATTATTCTACGTCCTGCAGCGATCAAGCAAAAGATTTGGCATCGTTGTCACGCCAAGGCCAATCAACAGATTGGTTCTTGGTTGACTTCGATATGGGGGTTCCACATATGCCATGATTGGTCCTGGGAGTTGGTTAAAGGTTTCTTCCGGGGGGATGGTGTGCATCTTTCTTTTATTGGTTTGGATTTGTTCTTGAATTCGCTGCAGGAGGCGGTGGAATGCATTCTCCACAGGAGTCCAGGCCGCATCTTTGGGGCTCTCAGGTGATCCTCACCTGCGCCTGTGGCAGGTAGTCCGAGCCGATTGGGGGGGGGGGGGGGGGTTGTGCTTTGGTAACTGGTGGCTGACCTGACAGGGGCAGGTCAGTGGTCCCTAGCCAAACAACTGGGCGCAGTTGTGGCTGGTACGGCTCCTTGCTAGACGGTGGTGGGGGTCAATTTATTCGGCTCCTTGCTGGACTGTGGCGGGGGTCGATTTATTTGGCTCCTTGCTTGATGGCGGCGGGAGTTGTAGGGGACATGTAAAAGTGGGCGCTTCATACAGGCTGGGATAGCCTGGGTGGGCGCCCAGCTAGCAGGATGGGATAGCCTGGGTTTGCACAAGTTGCAGGCTGGGATAGCCTGGGTTGCCCATCTTGCTGACTGTGGCGGATGGGCGCATATGGGGGATTAAGATTAGATGTGTATGGCTCAGGCTCCGGGGTGTTTAATAAAGCTGCAGCCTGTTGACTCCCAAATCTGTGTTCTGTGTTTTGTGGTTGTAAAGGGGCGGGCTTAGGCAGAAGGGTCAGTCCTGGCTGCCCATATTAACTTCCTGATGATGGTCCGGACTTGACACCTTTGCAGCTTCATATTATGACCTCTTGTTCTACAGTTTTCTTTCCATCGAAAAATGTTTGATTCCTGTGCATTAATACCTGAGAGATTAACATGGAGAAAGAGGGAGAAACAGCAGAGTCAGGCCAGTAAGACAGTGAAGAGACAGGTCATACAGAGTGTTTCCAGAAATTAAAAGTGTTTTGTAGCCACTGCTATGAAGACCCACATAGGACAGGGTAAGGGATGAGGGCGGGACTGGCTGGGATTGGCCACACTACCTGCTCAATGTGCTCATAATAACCTTAAGACCCCCCCCCCCCAAAAAAAAGGCAATTCTGGCTATAAGAACATGTCATACTGGGTCAGACCAAGGGTCCATCAAGCCCAGCATCCTGTTTCCAACAGTGGCCAATCCAGGCCATAAGAACCTGGCAAGTACCCAAAAACTAAATCTATTCCATGTTACCATTGCTAATGGCAGTGGCTATTCTCTGCGTGAACTTAATAGCAGGTAATGGACTTCTCCTCCAAGAACTTATCCAATCCTTTTTTAAACACAGCTATACTAACTGCACTAACCACATCCTCTGGCAACAAATTCCAGAGTTTAATTGTGCATTGAGTAAAAAAGAACTTTCTCCGATTAGTTTTAAATGTGCCCCATGCTAACTTCATGGAGTGCCCCCTAGTCTTTCTACTATCCGAAGGAGTAAATAACCGATTCACATCTACCCGTTCTAGACCTCTCATGATTTTAAACACCTCTATCATATCCCCCCTCAGTCGTCTCTTCTCCAAGCTGAAAAGTCCTAACCTCTTTAGTCTTTCCTCATAGGGGAGCTGTTCCATTCCCCTTATCATTTTGGTAGCCCTTCTCTGTACCTTCTCCATCACAATTATATCTTTTTTGAGATGCGGCGACCAGAATTGTACACAGTATTCAAGGTACGGTCTCACCATGGAGCGATACAGAAGCATTATGACATTTTCCGTTTTATTCACCATTCCCTTTCTAATAATTCCCAACATTCTGTTTGCTTTTTTGACTGCCGCAGCACACTGTACCGATGATTTCAATGTGTTATCCACTATGACACCTAGATCTCTTTCTTGGGTTGTAACGCCTAATATGGAACCCAACATTGTGTAATTATAGCATGGGTTATTTTTCCCTATATGCATCACCTTGCACTTATCCACATTAAATTTCATCTGCCATTTGGATGCCCAATTTTCCAGTCTCACAAGGTCTTCCTGCAATTTATCACAATCTGCTTGTGATTTAACTACTCTGAACAATTTTGTGTCATCTGCAAATTTGATTATCTCACTCGTCGTATTTCTTTCCAGATCATTTATAAATATATTATATGTTCCTGCTTTGCAATCAAACTGGTTGAGTGGTAGCAAAGATGTGCTAAATAGGTTTAACTTAACTGGTCCTGACAACCCTTCTTGCAGTGTAGATCAGTAGTTACAGCCAATACAACACTAAAAGGAAAAATACTTTCAAACCAATTGACCCCCCCCCCCCTTAAAAATAATTTAATCAAACGATCTGATTGACAGATGCATAAGTCTTCTTTATGCGAAATATGTATATTAGCTAGAGACAGATTAAGGGTGCGCTGAGCCTGGGCAGTACCCTGGCCTTGGCTGCCCCTCTACCACCCCCCCCCCCCCGAAACATACACTCCTATTGGCTCCTCCCCCGATTCTATAACCCTTAATCCAGCCTTATATGGGATAACCTGCAGGCTTGGACCCAAGCTAAGTGCCCCATTCCCCTCCCCACCACTGTAATCTGTCACTGGTGTCAGATATAAAAATTTGGATCAAACCATTTACTTTGCATCATGAGGAAGTTTGATTCCTTTAATTTTAATAGGCAAATTGTAGTCTCTGAAGGAGAGTACTTCATTTCATTCAATCTCCAGTAAAGTATTTACTAATCAATAGACTCTTGGTCCACATTACTGAGATCTGCCTGGCTTTTAAGAAAATAAAAAGCATGCAAACTTAGAAATAAAGCACCTGTAAACAAGTTGTAGAGAGATAACTTTTTTTTCTGCATTAAAGGGGCTAGGAGGACAACCACATTACTTTATTAAAAATGAAAGACAATGCACACAGCTGTATGAAAGGAAAAGAACAAAGTCAGCGAACATTTCTTAAAAGGTACCACATACAACTTGTTTGTTGACCTTTACTTCTAAAAATAAAATGCCTGACCTTTATTTCTATAGTAGTACAACTGAGTTTAAAAGAGGTTTGGACATGTTTCTGAAAGATAGGTCCATAAACAATTATTAACCAGGTAGACTTGGAGTTCACAGGGTTGAATGGATCTCCCCATTATGATCTTCTGGGTAGTCCAAATGACCCAGCTTGGCCATTGTTAGTCACAGGATACTGGGCTCGGTGGACCATTGTTATAACTTAGCATGGCCCTTATGTTCTTATCTATCTTAGTGTACTAGAAAGGCAACCACACTACTTTCTGTATGTATAAAGAAACCAATAAATAACAACAATCAAATATCAATAAAGTACAGAAACGGTGACTTCCTTCTTTAGACAGGAATACATTCTCTGTTATGCATTATTGAATCTTTGTTTTGCTTTTAATTAAAACATTTAAACTTCCCCGTCACTTTTAAGTTCATCAACCAACATGCGAAACAATAACACACTGAGATACCACTAGGCAAATTAATATGTATCGTGTGTGTTTTGCTTTTTCTTCCTGAAAACGCTTGACTTTTTTCCCTTTTCATCAGACCTACCAGAAGAGGGACCTTTTCACTCTCAGATGCCTCAGCTTTAATTTCATGAAGAGAGAAGGGAGGCGGAGGGAGGGAGGGGTGAAGGGAGAGAGCAGAGATCTCGTTGCTGTGATGTAGCTGTAATAACGTTTAGCTGCAGGGGTGGTGAGTATGTGCGTGTGTGTAGGAGGGGGCGAAGGAAAAAGGCAAGGGGGGGGGGCTTGTGCGAAGCTTGGTGGCGTTGCTGTTGTTACGCTTTTCTTTTTTCTTTCTTCTTTTTTTTTTTTCCCCCCTCGTTTCTCCTGCAGAGGCTCCCGATCCAGCTCCTGAGGCATCACTCCTCCAGTCCACATCTTGGCGGAGGCCCCCTCGGCTTTTAATCATGCCCCTCTGTCTGTATGTGAGTGCAGGCAGGCTGACAATGATTTCCTCAGTGATTACGTACAGAGCGAGTCCCTGCGGGTTAGGGGCCCCCTCTGGAGCCATCCTGATGGCTTTGGGGGCCTTGCTTCTATTTTCCATTATTATGTGGACTACCGGAGCGACAGCGCAGTCCAAGACCTTGCAGGTTTGTGATGAGGAGGGAGCACACAGCAGCGCACAGCTTCTTCTGCTCTCGCCGAGCCAGGCGTAGACTTTAGAGAGCAAGAAAAGAGGCGCATCCAGCTCCAAAAAAACCGGGGCTTCAGCAAGCGGCAAGAGAAAAGAACCGCAAAAAAAAGAGAAAGAAAGAAATAATAATCCCCAATAAACAACGAAAAACATAAACAAGAAAAATCAAAAGCAGGAGCAGCTCTGATTTTTTTTTTTAATTTTAATTTAGCTTTTGTTTCGTAGGGGAGGGGAAGGTGCATTTTTTTTAGTAACTGTAAATGTGACTCGATGGGTGATTGCTGATTTTTTTTAACTTATTTTTTTATTTTTTAGTATTCTTTGCCAACTGTCCAAAGAGCAGAATCTCTTTGTCTTACATCAAGACACAAAAGTGTGTTTTGGTTTTGTAACTACAACTGAAAAGAAACAGGATATTTTTTATTAGTTTTGTACATTTGAATTGAATATGTAGATTTCTAGGAAGGCAACAAAAAGCAATTAGCAAAAGGTTTTTTTTATATATATATTTCTTTTAAAGTATTTGAGTAATTTTTTTTTCAAAGTTTTTTTTATTTTGTAGAAAGAGAAAAAAAACCCTTCAAGCAGCTGCCAGTGGAAAGGGAGAGAAAAGAGTGTGTTTTGTAGGAGATCATCGGTTAATAGTGTTAGATTTTACAGGTCTGAAATTCAACAACTCCAGCTCTTTGCTTTTAGGATGTCTCGCCGCAAGCAAGCTAAACCAAGATCACTGAAAGGTAAGAGATTATATTGAGTCTGTCGCTTTTGTGTGTGTGTGTGTGTACCAGAACTCTTGTGATCCGACGTGTAAACCATTCCATTATTCAGATCAGTTAGACAGAAAGGATTAAAGGGTCAGGAAGGAACCTACAAACCACCGTAAAATAAAACTGGCAAATTCACAACAGCGAACAATGAAAAGTTGTGCTTTTTTTTTTAATCGGAATTTGTCTTAAGTAAGGCTTAAACGTATTTTATGGCTGTATTTATTTTGCTAGCTTTTTTTTTCTTCTTTTAATGACAACTTAAGGTTACAAGCTCAATGAAATTTGCCCAAGCATGGCCGTGGGCAGTAGTTAGCCCGGAGGAAAAAAAAGAAAATAAAGCAAACCAGCAGATTCCTCCTGTTCTATATTAACTGTCCCCCCCACGCCGGCTGACACGTTCGCCGTGAAAGATTTGTTAAGCAAACTGGTGCACACTTTTATAGCGGAGAACTACTTTCCGTCCCGATTGGTCCGATTCTTCCCCCCCCCCCCGCGCGTTAAAGTTGCATTGGGGGCTGAATTGTTCGGGAGAAGGTAGCTACGGAGGCGCGTGCTGGCCGCCGCCCGCTCGGAGCGGTCGGAACGGGGGGTTATCGGAGTTGGGAGCTGAGGAAACTGTGCTGGAATGTTAGGAGTTTGGAGCGTCGCGTCACGTGACGCCGCGCCCGCCACAGTCTGTGAGACTCCGGGAGGGGGGCGGCGGCGGCTCGGGGTGTGTGTGTGTGTGTGTGCGCGCGCGCGAGTCTGTGAAAGCTGAAATAAAAAAATGGAGCGGGGTTCTGGTGAAGTGGAAGAGGAAGGGAGGGGGGCGAGCTGAGGTGTGCGCGGGGAGCTTGGTAAGAGCTTAAAGAAGAAATTAACAGACTCCCCCCGTGCTCTCTGAGGCCGGAATTTATTCGGTGGGGGAGGAGGACAAAGGGCGGTTTGTTGCAGGCGCGCGCGGGGCTCGGGGGCTGCTGCTACTGCTGCGCTTTGCTGGAATTTCTAACGGAGTCCGCGTTCCAGCCGGAATTCCGCAATTTGCCACGTGAAGGCTCACCCCCTACCCCCTCTTATTAAACTTGGCAGCTCTCACTTTTGCCCATATATTTTTGGTGGTGTTAATATCTGTTAAAAAAAAAAAAAAAGTACGAGTGAGAAGTTCTTCTCGAGCCTTGCCGAGCTGGACAATGGGGTTGGTGCTGGAATGACGGTGAAAGAGACCCAACCCAGCTCGCTAACTTCAGAGCCTTGGCCTTGGGATGAGAAGGGGCTTCACTTCCCCCTCACTGCCCTGGATCAGGCGATACAGGCTCTTTTAGCACATCTGATGGAACATTTTCTTAACATCTACTACCTTTTTTTTTCTGTGACATAAATAATATAAAAAGAAAGCCACAAAGAAATTTAGGGTTGAGAATAGACGTTAAACTCAATATAGGAATTGGGGTAAATGGCATGGGGAGAGTGAAGTTTTCACAATTACGAGAAAAAAACTTGTTTTGAATGTTTCCTTAAGGAGTAATAGCTTTTTAATCTGTTACTCCTGAAATGAAGATGTCTCCGAGAAATCCCACACCCCACCTCTTCAAACTCAACGAAAGGGAGGGGAATGGAGCTAGTGCATTCATCTCTTGATCCTCATGGATTCTCTTTTCAGTTTTAATAAAGTTTGTACACACATTATTGCCTTTCTGTTCTACAGATTTTGAAGAAAGGTGACATTTCACACTTTTTTGATGTAAAGTCACAAGGACATCTATTTAAAGTTATTTTCTGAGCCCCCTTCCCTCCACCCTAGGAGTATTTACAGTATTGTTTTTATAACATTCTTTCTATTGGTTTATAAAGGGTGGCTATAAGTATATTGCTAAGAAAAGAGTAAAATAATTACGTAGTGGATCAATTAACCTTTTAATAACGCACACAAACATAGTAAATTAGTTGAATATCCCCTTGTTTTGTTTTTTTTTTTCACATTAAATCTGCATGCCTGTGTGACTTGCATACTTTTCAAATTAAAAAAAAAAAAAAAGACAAACCCAAACCTTTGCAGAATGGAAAATGTTACTTAAAACTGATACAGCTTCTTTTTATCCCTGAACACCAAACATAAAATTGTAACTATTCATTTCCTCTCTTCTGTCTGAAAAAAAAAATGGTTGTTATAATTGCTATACTTCTGGTTTTTGTTTTGAGCGATGTCCATTTTTTAAGGGATTGGTTGTGTAGTGTGAATGTCTGGCCAGGATTTCAAGAGTAAGTTGGCACATGGTTTAACTTAGTAGCTAAGTACATCTCCAGTATCTTTATTTAAAATAATATAGTCCAATGTTAGATTTATTTTTTCATTCCAAGAAGTAGCTGGTGTCTTCCCTCTTATCCCCAAGCAAATTACACATTTTCTAATTTAGATTGTGGATCCCTATGACCTTTTTAGATAAGCCATTCAGTAAGTAAACTATTCTAAATAAACCATATCAAAGGTAGATAATGTGCGCCCGCCCGTTAACATGAGCAGCTTTTTTTTTTTTTTAAGTTTCAAAACTGGATTGTAACATGGTTGTTGCTTATGCTGACATAATTTGAATCCAGGATCTCATGGGAGTGATAATGTAAAACAGGTAAATATAGTGAATCAGAATGACAGCTGATTGTTGGGGAGTTCCCATGTTTAATTAAATACAGACAAGTGATTTCATTGTTACATATACCATATTAAAAACAATATTGACCAAATTTATCACTTTTGTAAAATTGCACTAGAAGTAGAGTAAACTTTTCAATTTTGCCCTCATTGCTGCCTGGCAAAATTCTGTCACTGACATCTACTGGTACATGTTTAGTTGTAATAGTGTGTTCTTGTATCACACTGATAGTGTTATCTCATATGCTTCCCTTAAAATTATTGCTAAAGCATACGTTGTTTTTCCTTAACACAAACTTGGCAGTATTTTTACTTGTAGCATGATGTGTAAAAGTGGCAGAAATATTTCAGTATAGTACAAAACATTTTTAAATGAGCAGATACATTTTCCTCTATTGGATAGTATTCAAAGCTTGAAACTTTTATGTGAGCTTATTGACAGGACAAAAATAAGTTTTGTTGATAGTGTTGCAAGGTGACACTGCAAATCCATTGGATTGTTCCCTCATATAGATTTCATTTTCTTCCAATCTGCTTACCATCCTTGTTTTTTGACAATTGTTGTGCAAAAATGTAAATGGTTTTTAGTGTGAAATGCAATTTTGAGGGGAAAAATATCTAATGCACTTCAAAGTTTTGTTTTTGATGTAACTAATTTGGATTCTATGTTGATTTAGTTGCAAGAATTACCAGTTTATGTAGTTTTGAAATGAAAAAATGAAGGTAGAGTATAAAAAATGGCAACCAAAAAAAAAAAGCAAGTTTCAAACTAGTTGTAGTAGGGATCTGCATTCATTGGTCCATTTGTTTCGGCGGTGTGCACTTATCTTGTGAAAGGAAGGTAGGCGTGCAAAACTGATGATATACGTACATTTAGGTAATTGAGTCTTGTTCAGTTCTCTTTACCATAGCACCAAAATGAGAGGAAAAAAACTTAGGGGTCGATTTTAAGACCCACGCACATGGACGTAGCAATTTTATAACATGCGTGAATATGAGGATATGAGGGCGGATATCCTCCATGCGCGGGGGGGGGGGGGATTTTAAAAGGCCATGTGCAGCGATGGGAGTAGGGTTTCCTCAGTTTCTTCCCAGTCCGCTGTACCCCTCCCTAACCTTCCCACCCTTTCCCCTCTCCTCTCCTCCCCGACCACTAACCCCTTCCGAGCTACTTACTTTGTTTTCCTTCGATTACTTACTATTTCTCGGGAGCAGAAGTAATCTCTGCACGTCTGCCAGCTGCAGGTGCGTGCATTCCTGGGACAGCGTTGAATGGCGCTGTCCCGGCCCACCCCTTTGGGAAGACCTGGCACTTTGGTGTGTAACAGGGTTTATGCGTGTGGCCATGTCCTTCCGAAAAATGCATGTGGCACGAGCAAGTCCCGGCCACATGTATAACCCCCCCTCCCCTCCTGGTTTTACGCACATGGACTTCTGAAAATTAGCCTGTTAGTGAACTAGCCTAATATTTTATGCATGTCAAAAATCCTTACTGACTAGAGTCCTGTATGTTTGTAGTTTATACTTGTTACCATTTATGTTTAAATTTAACTAGTTGATTATTTTCTTGACATTTGCTTTTAAATATAGTACGATAGTCAGTGAAATTAGGTTGATTATAGCTCAATTACTGAACTTGCTGGCATAAACAAGCAGTGTACCCGTGGAGTCAAGAAAGCAACCCTTTACTATTCTAGGCCAGTGAGCATTTTTAGTCTGTTTCCCAGAGGTTGATTTTGGGATGTTAATAGCATTGACATCATCTTCTTAAAGGGGAGTGGGCAGAGAAGATTTTGGACTCCCAATGGCCTAAAATGTAAAAACATCTGGTGAATGCATGAGTGGATAGTTGCCATTTTATTGGACAGCAAAAAAACCAAAACATAAAATACATGAAAAATCAAATTACAAAGGGACGTGATTAGGCATGTTTATATTTATTTGCTTTTAGTTTGTCATATTAGTTCTACATCCATTAAAGACTGCTCAAATAGTTTCCACAGACAGTAATGACATCTAATGGTAATGACAGTATGTAGTAGCTTTAAACTTCCAGACTGATTTATTTTTCTCTTTGTATTATTGCAAATTACAAAGCCTTTTTTTTTTTTTTGGTTTCCCTGTCCCTGTCCCTAGCCTAGACCTATTGCTATTAATTGTTTTTGCATTTAAATAGCCATTTAAACAAAATAAACATTGTTTTTTTGTCATGTATACTAGAAAAGTGATGGCAGCAAAAAGATCATATGGCCCATCTTGTCTGCTCATCCACATAACTGCTTAGCTCTACAATCCCAGCCACACTTGTGAGATCCCTGTGCTGGTCCCATACCTCCACCACCACCACCTTTACTGGGAGGCTGTCCCATGTGTCCACCATTCTTTCTGTAAATACTTCCTTAGATTACTCCTCAATCTGACCCCTTTGCACTCTCATTCCATGACTCCTCGCTCCACAGTCTCTCTCCTGTTGAAAGAGACCAGCCTCCTGTGCAAGAATACCTCAGTTCTTTAAATTTCTATCCTATCTCCCCTATCCTGATTTTTACTGCACATTTTGACATAGCCATGTTGCTTCTTCTTAAGAACCTTTTTCTATCCAGAGTTGGTTTATTCTGAGGATATGTCCTAAAGCATTGCTTGTGTTTTTCTGTTTATTCTCATGTGAAGAGAGAAGTCCTATGATTATTGAAGCGGTAATCTTGTGGGTATAAAATGCCATTATCCTTGAGCTGAGATGTCTGCAGAGCTCCTTTTTTTTCCTTATTGATATTTCATCGTAATTTATTTGGCATAAACCTTGGCAATTGGTTTATAGGACCTTTGTTGTGAAATGCATGATACTGTCAGCAGAACAAGGAAAAGAGCAGAGTTTACGTGCCTCATTCACAGCCCTCAGATTCACTAGACTATTTTTAACCGTAGTACATCTGTCAGTGTTGATTTTAAAAAGTAGATTGCACAAATGTGCGTATACTATACCAGTGCTAGGTTCTATGCTACCTCAGAAGGGGTGCTATAGTTTTATGCAACCCACAAAATAATATTCTGCTAATTTATTTTAAAGCACAGTTTTTGTTAAAAGGAAAAGCTCCTTGACTTTCATTCTAAATACTGCCAACTATTCATTTCAGTTGAAAATGACGCCAATAGTTTTTTCTCTTCTTTTGAGATGTCAGCCTTTTTTTAAGATTTTTTTTTTTTCCAGGCGTTCCAGAATAGATGTTTTGGATGATGATGATGTGTGTATGTGGGGTTTATTTCTGTGCCTCTTACCCCCAACTTATTACTGTTTCCATAAGCGTAATGTATCTGACATGTAATTCTACCGCTGCAAGAAGTTACATTTATGAGTGGAACATATTTTCCTGTAAGATGTACTTCAGTAGAATATGGCGGAGAATGATTTCAGTCTGAAAGATTTTGAATCTGGATGCTGATGTCTTGGCAGGCAAGACAAACCTCTGGCAAATGCCTTTTCCCCAGATGTATTTGGATTTTTCCATTGGCTCCTGTGGTGCTGTCAAAGGTCAAAATTAGTCCCATTGGGAACAATGCAACTTTCTAATCCCATTTCAATTAAATCAGAAATGTGGCCTTGTGTATTTATTGCTTAGGGACTATGAGTAGCTACAGGAGGGAGTTTGTCTTCTTTATTGCTGTGGAAGTGTAAATTTGTATATATTTAAATATCTCAAATTAGTAATAGAGAGTATTAGAAGGTTAGCATTGCTGCATTTCAGTTCTTCTGTTTTTATGGCACGACTGATGAATAAAGAGACCTTGTAAATGCTTTAAAGGGATACAAAATCCTGGCTGTGAAAGTAGGACTAAAGATGGAAGTCAGAAAACAAAGTCATGTTTTACTTTCATTTTAATCGATTTACATTTTTTAGCACATATCCTTTTTTTTTTTTCTTCTTGGAACAGCAACTCCACTAGTTGAAAGTTAACATAGAAGAAATCTGTTCTGTTTGGATTTTCTTCCAATGTTTGGAATATTTTGTTTTGGTTGGGAGTGGACAATTCTGAAAAAATGGAGCTGCTTGCATGGGGGCTAGATACCTCCATGAGGATACTAGATACTGCAGTAGCAGTGATATCAAACATGGGGCTTAGGAGCCAGTTGAGATGTCATAAGTTCATTATGACTCTCCTACTTTAAAACCGTTAAAGCCTCACAGAACAGGCCTGAGAGAGAATTTTTCACATATGTAGTGAAAGAATGTTTCATGATTCAGTGATACATGGCTTGCTTCTATATGGACACTCTCTTAGAGTTGATGAGAACAGTGAAGCAATTGACAATACTGCCCAACCAATCCAACTCATAAAGCGTTATCTGACTTGGTGCTTCCACATTTCTGAGGCAGAAATGTACTTGACTGGATCTAGTGGTGAGCAGTAAACAATTTGAACTATTTATTGTCTGGAAAGTAATTGCAGTAATAGTCTTGTTTTTTAAATCTAATGGAAGATTTTTCAAAATGTCTTGAATGATTTGGAAAAATGTTCAGTTTTCCTTTAATTACTTTCCTGGATGATCCAAAGTTTTTGTTAATATGTACCAAGTAGAACATCTGCGAACTATAACGCAGCCATATAAAGATCGAAGGGACATAGGAAGAATGGCAAGGATCCGTTGCTGGCAGCACAGACTGACTTGAGGTTCCCTGGGGAAGGAGGAAGTTAGACCTCAGTCCTCCAGGAAAAGAGAGGTCAGACAGTGGGAATGATGTAGGAACTGTGGAGAAGAAATAGGAGTTGCCATGACAGCAGTAACGATGTTTTTGAAGGTATTTAATAAGCTGATGAATTAATGGGAATGAATAAAAAATATGATTTGTATTGGCTGTTGTCTCAAACTGAGTAGCACAGGGATAGGACAGTTTTACAGCATTCTCTAAACTATAGCTTACTTGTTGGTTTCCTTGATTACGGAATAAAATGCTGATTAAAAAAAAAAGACAGTATGGTTTTTGAATCATATGGCTTTACTAAGTTTGGGGCACAGTTGCAATGATGTGGGCTCAGAAAATAGAAATTCCAGAAGCTTATGTGCCACGAAGAATGGTGGGGTTCTTTTTTCTTTTTCTCTCTCTATAAGCATTCATTAGGTTAACCATAGAGTTCGATTTATAATTTCTGGTTCTTTAATGTAGAATTGCAAAATAACGTACTTTTTTTTTTTTTTTTTGCTAATGTCCAGTAATGAATTGCTATTCTGAACCCTGGGCAAATCTGGGCTCAGTTGTGATCAGCAACAAACAGTTTGCTTAACTGTGAGCTTGTTTGCCAAGGCTTCTTCACCAATCTGTATCTATGGAAATAAAGCTTAGTAAATCAGGCCCTGTGTTTTCTGTCAGTTGTGATTCTGAATGCCTTTTGGCAACATTTTTTCAATGCTAATGTGTTTTTGGTTTTTTTTTTTTTCTGTACCTGCCAACCACTTCCTTCCTTCCTTTTCTTCCTTCCTTATGATTATGCTGTTTGGAACTCTCTGATCTTACTATAATCCCAAGACAATGGAGGTGACAGGACATATGCTAGATTTAACATTTGTCTTGTTCTGAGACTACCATTATACTAGAAAATAATTCCCTGAAAGGGTAGAATAGTTAAATATAATTGAAGATGTGTGAACAATGAGGGGTTTGAGCAGGATAGTGACTTGCCCCTTCTTTTTTTTTTTCTTTTGTTCCTAATAAAAAAAATTACTTTAAAAAAAAGTGAATTTTAAGTTGTGAAAGGTGCAAAATAGACAGCACTGGAGACTGAAGTCCTCCATTTATCCAAAGAAATAGGTACAGCATGAAATAACCACCTTGCAAACTTCTCCGCACTGCCATGTCCGTGTCACTCAACCCTGTTCTGGATGAAACGACCTCTGAGAGTGAGAAGGTAATTCAGTGCTCATGCCTTCGCAATCTTTGGCCTTTCCATTGAAATTGCCAACAATGATGCCCGTAGGTGCAAAATTGTAAAGGTAATTTTAGTGATGTGGATGCTTATCCACTGTGACCTGAACTGAGACCATCAACTCATTTCTCATGGGAGATACTTTATTTGGAAGAGTGTGAACATTTGAAAAAGTTGGATGTTTCCTCATTTGTCCTCTCTTCCATTACTTCCTAAAATATGTCTTTGTATCGCGTTTCCTGGCTCCTTTTATTCTCAGATTCCTTATGAGAACATAAGGGTTGCCAAGAGGGAGAATGGTGCTTGGCTAGATGGACTTTTGTTCTTAATCCAGTTTGGATAAATGAGAAGGCATACAATTTATCACTTGTTCAAATGATCAGTAACATTAAATAAATGACAAAAGCTAAAGTGGAAGTTAAGATAAAAATACTTACCTTAAAGGTGGTGATAATCATTTTACTTCTAAATGTCTTCCTGTTTCTTTCATCATCTTATTCCAGATCTGCAACATGTTTTGGTTTTATTAAATTGGTTTATTTTCATATCTTTTCTAGGCAACAATTTTAGATTTTCAGGGTGCCCTGAAGTGTGTGGCTTTCCGGGTAGGTAGCACAGTACAGACTAGAGAAGCAAAATGGGTGATAAATAGGAACAGAATAATTTCAGTCAGCCTTTTTGCTAATTTATACTTATTTCAGGGGAAATGTAGTTTTGACTATGCTGTCTAAGCAGTTTCACAATTAAATAATGAGAGAAACGCTGAAAGCTGTACACATATAATCTTTATACAGCACTAGCACAATATATGTATGTACGTCATGGTTCGTTTAATACACCCTTAATTGAAATGTTTAAATAAGTATTTTATTGTAGTCACAGGACATAGTAAACAACACTGAACATATAGCCTTTTTATGAAACTTTGTTACCGAACTTATAAGGCACCACCCTAATATTAGGAACAGAAACATGTACAATTTACTATATGTGCCTCTATGTAAACCGTTATGACGGTAATATACTGAATGACGATATAGAAAAGCTTTTAAATAAAATAAATAAATAAATAAATAATGTTAAAAGGATCATAATTCACAAATACCTGCATAAAATGAGATATTGATGAAACTTCTGCACTTTTTCAATGTTACAAGTATTTGTTACGTTTTAGTTGTATGCTTGTGACAAACATTAATTGGGAATCTGTTCTTCTTCAATCTTTTTTTTTTTTAATTTCATGAAAAATGTAAGTTTTATTGTGCCTACAATGCTTACCCTTTTCTATTACTTTTGTTTGCTTAGTGCATGAACTGTGCAGCAATGGATATAGCCTTGGGTGACGTTGTTTCTTTAAGAAATCTTAGCACATGGACCTTCCCCCTCCCCCCCCCCCCCCCCTTACAGTGCTAGAGCTGCAGCCCTCAAGGGGATCAGATTTCTTTTGTCTTCTGGGAGATTTCTTGCTTTTCAGCCTGGAGCAAATAAATTCGGCAGTAAGTGGAGAGCACTGTCCTTGAGTAGGAAGGCTGGAATGCTGGCGGGTGGGGGAGACCTGCCAGTGTCATGGGACGCCCTACGCAGCACTCATGCAGAGAACTGCTAGTGTTGGGGGGGGGGGGGGAGCCCCAGGACCCTCAAACTGAAAATGGGAGCTACTTGGGGCGTTGATTCAAGACAGTGGTGCAGGAAATGAGATGCCTGTGCCTGAGAGGATTGAGACTGCGTGGGGCAGAGACTTACCAGTGTCAGGGGAGTCTTGAGGACTGCTAGAGAGAACTGCTAGTGTCTGGGGAGTCTGGGACGTGGAAGGGAGGAAGCTGCCAACATCTGAGGTGGAGCTGAGAGACTGGGAATATAAGGAGGTGTCAGTATAGAGCAGTTGGCAGAAGGAAATGCTTGGTGAGTCTGGGACTGTAAAAGAAAACAGATGTTGGTGTTGGGGTGACTGAAACTGTGTATAGGAAGAGAGAGACAGACCCCGTTATTCTGTTTTGTGGTTAGAGTAGCAGTGGAAAAACAGCACCTCCAGAAAAAATTATTGCATTCTTGGTCAAATGCCTTCAGCTTGCCAGAATACTGTGAATATGTTTTGCATTTAGGGATTGCTCAGCATTAATAGTACTTGGCTTGTGTTATGTATTAGCCAGAGCTCTCTGGGATACTCTATGCATGTCATTTAATTCTAGCTTTATTTAGATTGAGGATGGAGGACATTTTTGTATATTTATGCTTTCACTTTTGAGTAGTTTTAGTTTAAAAAGGTAGGCAGTAAAATAGTGAAATATTTAAAGGATAATTTTTTTTTAAAGAACTGCCCTCCTTGCAGTAAAGTGAGTCTGCGTGTACATCAAACATGCAGACTTTATTGAGGATTTTCAAAGCGAACTTAACGTGCATAAATTTGCTTGGAAAATCCTTGGGCAATTGCTGGCGTAGGCACCTTAATTATCTTGCCCAAAGCTACACCTGCTCCAGACAGATTGTAACTTGTGTGCAGTAATTTAAACACACAGTTTTAACAATCAAAAACTATACACACAAGTGTGAACTATGCCCCCAGTCCTAGCTCTTGGAATGCCTCCGTGCAGTGCGCCTAAAATATACGTGAAACTTGAGTCATGCCCAAGATTTACTCACAGACTCGTAATGGATTTTCAAAAGTGGGTTTATGCATATAAATCTGTTTGAAAATTACCCCCAGAATGGGCTTTATGTACCAGACAAGATGGCAAAGTCCACTCTGACTGGTCAGTTTGGTCTTAGTAACTTACCAGGCCTGTACTTGTTCTGAAAGGTGGTGGAGCTTGCTTTATTCTGGTATAAGAATCCTGTCTATTTGTGTACATTGTTCCTGCATAGTATATTCAGATGCAGGGCAGGATTTAGGAACTCATAAGCAGAATTAGAGTGTGTGTGTGTGTGTGTGTGTGTGGAAAGACCCTGGAAATTAGATAGTAGGTGAAATCCCTTTACCACTACCACTTCAGAGTGCCATAGCCGCACCCCTTTGAAGTGGACAACTGGTACAGGCTCCTCCTTGGCACAGTTGGACTCCTCCTTTCTCCTGGATATTTTTTTGGTACCTTCAAAATTTGGTGCCCTAGGCATTTGCCTATGCTTAAATCTGGACCTGTTCAAATTTGTTACAAGCGGAAAGGAGAGGATTTTATTCGCTCACAATTCAATGTAGTAAAAAGTGAGTAAAAAATGCCTGCTGAATTTCACCTATTTTTTTTTTCTTTACATGCTAAAAAGAATTGATCCTTGCTGTAGTAAGCTAATGTTATGCATGGCAACCTGTAAACATTCGTACATAAAACATGATTTATGTACACAAGTCATATTTTCTGCACATAAAACTCCCAGTACAGGGCCCCTGCACCAGAAAGTCCAGTTTCAGCCCCATAGATTCTAACACTAGCTTTACGTCACCTCTGACCGGGAGTTAAAGTCCAGTATTAAGAAAACATGAGTAAAGCCTCTGCAAGGGGGAGTAATAGCTAATGTATTGAGTAAGGTGGGATTTGTGTAGAGAGGAACGCTAATTTCTGTGTATATATTTTATGCAGTGAACTCCTTGTTAAATTGAGACAAAAAGTTGTGCACACAACTGAGCGCAACTTGACTAATTAGAGTTGGGTACAATAGCTGATTAGGCTTTTTATTCTTTCCCTCAGATTTGTTTGTATGTTATGTAATTGTTTGTTTCTATTGGGTTTTAAGTCTCTGCTTTTGTACACCACTTGTGTTTGTGTAAGCAGTATAGAAATAATTTAAATAAATTTACATTAGTCTACCTGATAGGAGCAGGACAAGTGACTATTGCTTTTCTGAGCGCTGCCTCATAGCTTTTGAGCCTGGAGAAGAGCAAGGAAAAACACCTTTTCTTTTCTTTTTTTTTTTTTTTTGCATTGCAAAATCATTTTCAATGCAACAGGCTTTGCAGCTACAACATTTTAGACAGATGCAGTGTTTATGATCCTTGTCTGTTTGTCTCCTAGGCAGTGGGAAGGCATAGGAGGCAGGAAATCAGTCCTTTCCGTGCTGCAGCTTACCTTTCACTTTTGTTGTTTCAGTCTTGTGTTAACAAAAAGGGGGAAGAAAAAAACATCTGGGCAAGAATCTTGTCAAGCTGATTTTCTTTGTCAAAAACTGTTCTTCAGGATTACTGAGACATCAGCGTTATCCTTATCCTTGGCCCACTAGCTCTTCTCAACTGTATTAATGTGCTTTCATAACAAAATGCCATTTTTTTTTATTTTTTTTTAGCCAGGGCACATTTAGGCCTTGGGCACCTTATGTAGTAGTATGAGAGAACTTCATGGGCTGGAGGAAGAGAGAACCTGTAAATTCTTCCTTAGACCCTTATCAGTAGTGTGCCCCATGCACCTTCCTACCCTAACTTTCCAAAGATGCACTTTTTGTAATATATCTTCGTACATAGATGCACGTTTCCTTACGAAAGGCCTCCGGGTCTGCCTGACTGTTTTAGAAATAATGTAAGCTCAGAGTGTGCGTGTATGCGCTGATGTGCATTCCGTTTCTGCTAGGAGCAGACAGAAAATGCCACGTTATCTGAGGCCATTTGTGCACGTTTACTAGTTACATCTTTCTTCCCTCTATATCTTTTGAAGCAAAAAGGAATTAAGCTTAAATCAGGGTGGAGGGATGGGGGGGGGGGGGGGTCCCCTCCTTGCTGGCATACATTCTTTTAAGGTCATAGCCAGGCGGTGTTTGCTCTACTGCTGAATACTTCTGGGGAGATTTACAAATGAAGGAGAGAGAGGGGAAACTGGGCTTTCAGAAATCACTGTAGTTTGGTGGTTGCTAAAATGATGGTGCACACTTCACTTTCTGTTCTGTCTGGATAGCTTTGCAAATTGTATATTGATTATGCTAATGTGGCCAGAGTCTTTTATTACTACTGTTGCGGATATTGAAGCACATGGGCTGAACCTGCATCTTGCAAAATTGTCCTTGCTGCAGTAAAAAAAAAAAAAAAAAGAGAGAGAGAGAGAAAATCCAGCTATGTGAAGTAGAACAGGAAAAAATACCAATTAAGTAGTTATTTCAACTTACACAATAGGTAATTCCCAAATTGAATTTTTGTGTTTCAGTAAACACCATCTACAATTAAAAACTGAATAAAATGAGCCCTGTTATTGCTCTATCAGGTTAGTTTTTTTGTTGCAGAAGCTTTAAGAGAAACAATGTAAGAAATTTTACTAAATCAATAACAATCTGTTCCTTATTTAGCATGAGACTTGAGACTTATTCTCTGTGTTCAAGAATCTGAAAAAAGCACTTTAATAGTTTGCCAGTGTATTTGTTTTATCATTAGATTTTTGTTTCAATTTCTACAGTATAAAGAAAAATAGATCTTTTTATTCCTATTTGTGGGTTTTATTTCAGTAGTTCTCTGTAAAGGGAGTCCCTTTCATATAAGATGCACATATTTGCAGCATTATTGTGGGCAATGAATTAGCAGTGCTTCATGCTTTTAGATTGCACAATCCAGTTATACACTTGCAATCCAGTTATACACTTGCACATTTCAGAGTAAATTGTCTAATCTGAAAAAAAGTTGAAATGCTGCTTGAGCATACAGAAGGTTATAAATCTTTTAGTAAAGTAAATAACTTTCAAATGTAAATCTTTAAATTAAAGGTGATATTTTCTCTGGGATCTGGGGGCCTGGTGTGCCAAATGAACTTTGTTCCTAATCTGGCTGTATTCCAAATTATATGCTTTCCATAGTTTAAGAAGGTAGCCTTATGGATAGCACCCAGAAGCAAGTCTATCAATTTGCTGCCTGAATTTTAGTGTAGGGTGTTTCAAATGCAGCCATTGTGGATGAAAGAATTGATTAATGTTGACAATTGTCCTAAAATATTCTTTTAGTGCAGCCACCAGCAGAAGTTGGTAACTGCAGTCTGAAGAAAAACAAAACTTTTTTTTTTTTTTATGTGATAAGTTCCGTTCTAGTGCAATCAACTCTTGGGGAAGATTTCATTTTGCTTTTTGAAGTGATGAACTTGAAATGCCTTTATACAAAGAGAATAGATGGGCCCCTTCTTTCCTTTTCCATTTCCTCCCCCTGTTTAAAGACTTGTAATCATAAGGTCACCTGACAGTTTAGTCATTTGTAGTTAGGAAAAATTTCTGCAAGACTAATAAAACTCAACCATTCAGAGAATTATGCAATTGCTCCTGGCTAGTTTTAAGTTTCGGCTTTCTGTATGCAATGCTAGTAGTACTTTCTTCTGGTTTGGAACATTTTCCTCTTTTTCAGGAGCTGTTCCATTTTGTGCCATCTTCTGTTAACTGGTTAGTATTCTTGTGTTAATCAGGGGATTTTAAATGGACTTTATGATCATGGCACTAAGACAAGAGATTGCCAGCAGGAGTTGTGAATGAGTTGCCAGTCTATATGAGATTTTTTTAAAAATTAAAACTACATGCTGATAGTTTATTTCAGAGTGCTATTAAATACAATTTGTAAGCATGACTATAGAATTGTATTTTGTTTGTTATACAAATTGCAAAACGTTTTGCTTATTAATAATTTTACATGTAATAATATTTTTGGAATAACCTACTACAAAGCATTGTGCACTCACTGTTGACCATACGACCACTATACAATTTGTTACCCTGAATTTTTAAATGGGTTGCTGCATTCTTTTGGCAACCTGTTTTTCAAGTAATTTGACATTGCAATGCTAATAAAGTTAAATAAAGCCCTTCCAAATAGTTAGTAGTTTGTGCATTCTTGAGTCAATTGTGAAAAGCTATTTCAAGGAATATTTTTGCTCACCAGGTGAAAATGAGTGATCTTAAAGCCTTCTTGTAATGCATTGGCCTATATGTTTTTTGTTATTTTTCTTTGCATAGCAGAGCATAAGAAAAAGAAAGTCCCCTTTGTATAACAAGTGTGGAACCAACTCCAAATAATGGCTACCTGTCTGCTTTATCTGGTTGTCATTAGTCTTCTGATTAGATGAGACCATCTTTCTGCACTGAAAAATAAGTATTTTCAGTAGATTAGGTTTGCCTTTTAGATTTTTCCAGTTATTGCTCTGGCCAGTTTAGGTAACTCTCTAACACATTCCTTAACCTTGGCCGTGAATCCTGATTCTTGATGAAACCAGTATTACCGGGAGCACATAAACAAAGGAAAGTCTATTTTCTCTAATGAATTGTATGCATTATGCTGATTGTATATGACAGTATAATGTTTTTGTATTTTATGATGCATAGAAATGATGGCAGAAAAGGACCAACGGTCTATCCAGTCTGCCCAGCAAGCATTTGGTAGTTTCTGCACTTACCAGTTTCTCAGACCGTCAAAGTCAGGGCCCTTGTTGGTTTCTGTTTGAGTCCAATTTCCGTTACCTCCTGCCGTTGAAGCATAGATCAATGTTGACGTTGCATCAAGAGTTTTAGGCTTATTGGTTAAGCGTAATAACAACTTAATCAGCACGTTACCCCTATGCTTATTTGTTTTCCCTGAGTGCAAAATTCAGTGTCCTTGTTTACTGTCTGAATCTAATTCCCCTTTTCCTCTTTTCTCCCTGCCGTTGAAGAAGAGAGTACTGATGGAGTAGCATCAACAGTATGAAGGCTTATTGATTAAGGGTAGTAACCGCCACACCAGCAAGTTACCCCATGCACTTGTTTCTTCATTACCATCCTCTGTTCTTTAGGGATCCACAGTGTTTATCCCATGCCCCTTTGAATTCTTGCACTGTTTTTGTCTTCACCACTTCCTCTGGAAGGGCATTCCAGGCATCCACCATTCTCTCCGTGAAGAAATATATTTCCTGACATTAGTTCTGAGTCATTCTCCTTGGAGTTTCATTTTGTGACCCCTAGTTCAACTGATTTCTTCCAGTGGAAAAGGTTTGTTGTTGATTGAGCATCATTAAAACCTTTCAGGTATCTGAAGGTCTGTATCATATCTCCTCTGCACCTCCTCTCCTCCAGGCATACATATTTAGGTCCTTCAACCTCTCTTCATAAGCCATTTTGGTCACTCTTCTCTGGACCGCTTCCATCCTGTCTCTGTCTCTTTGAGATACGGTCTCCAGTACTGAAGACAGTACTCCAGGTGAGGCTTCACCAAGACCTGTACAAAGGGATTATCACCTCCTTTTTCTTATTGGTTATTCCTCTCTCTATGCAGCCCAGCATTTTTCTGGCTTGGCTTTGTCACATTTCTTCGCCGTTTTCAGATTGCTAGACACTATCATCCTAAAATCCCTCTCATGTTCCATGCACATCAGCCCTTCACCCCCATTACATACAGCTCTTTTGGATTACTGCACGACTCTGCACTTCTTGGCATTGAATCCCAGCTGCTATATCTTCAACTACTGTTCAAGCTTCCTTAAGTCATGTCTCATTCTATCTACTCCTTCCAGTATGTCCACTTTGTTGCAGATCTTAATATCATCCGCAAATAGACAAATGTTACCTTCTATCCCTTCCACAATGTCACTCACAAAAATATTGAACAGAACCAGTCCCAACACTGATCCTTGTGGCACTCCGCTTAACACTACTCTCTCTTCAGAGTAGGTTCCATTTACCATCATACCCTGTATTCTGTCCGTTAACCACTTTGTAATCCACGCCACCACCTTGGCGCTCACTCTCAAGCTTTTCATTTTATTATTCACAAACATCCTATGCAGTACCATATCAAAAGCTTTGCTGAAATCCAATTCTTTAGTCACCCAATAAAAAAAATCAATCAGATTTGTCTAACAGGACCTTCCCCTAGTGAATCCATGTTGCCTCAGGTCCAGCAATCCTCCTGACTGAAGATAGTTCACTATCTTCTTTATCAGCAGAATCTCCATTAATTTTCCCAGCACCAAAGTGAGGTAACCGTCCTTTAGTTTCCAGCCTCCTCTCTGCTAACACTCTTATGGAGCGGGACCACCACCGCTCTTATCAATCACTCGCCACTACTCCCATTTCCAGGGATCTATTGAACAGGTCATACTGCGGGCTTGCCAGCACATTGCTGAGCTCCCTCAGTATCCTGGGATGAACTTCATCTGGCCCCCATGGCCTTGTGCACTTTCAGTTTTCCTAGTTTTTCCCATACATTCTTCTCTGTAAATGGATTTTCATCCACCCCATCTCCACCTACAGTCTTGTCAACTAGGAAAGGTCCTTCTCCAGGGTCGTCTTTAGTGAACACCAAACTGAAGTATTTGTTTAATTTTTCTGACAGTTCTTCATTTCTCTCCACACATTGATCATTGTCACCTTTTGATTTCATTATACCACTTCGGACCTTTCTTCTTTCTCTGATATATTTGAAAAATGATTTGTCACCTCTACCTCTTTGGCAATTCTTTCTTCCACCTGACTTTTAGCTTTCTTGATTTCCTTCTTTGTCTCCCTCAGTTTCACCAGATATTCTTCCCTGTGTTCCTCATTTTGGGATTCTTTATATTTCTTGAATGCTGTTCTTTTTGCTTTTATTTTATCTGCCATCTCCTTTGAGAACCAGATCGCTTTCTTATTTCTCATGTTTTTGTTTACTCTTCTAACCTATAGATTTGTTGCCTTTGTAATTGTTCCTTTTATTTTGGCCCACTGTTGTTCCACTTCTCCCGTTTTCTCCCAGGTATGCCCCCATTTCGACACAGTCTGTATTTTTTGACATTCAAAACTTGGGTCTTTGTGTGACTTCTCTGCATCCTATTTGCTATATCAAACCATACCTTTTGATGATCTCTAGTGCTGAGGTGGTCTCCCACCTGGACATTAGAGTCATTATCCCCATTAGTGAGCACCAAGGCAAGTATCACAGGATGATCCATAATTATTGTTCTCTGCCCCACATTCCTTGCAGTTCAGTTGCTTGGATATTTTTTTTGACATAAAGAGCTACTCCTCTCCCTTTTCTGACCTCTCTGTCCTTCCTTATCAAGTTATAGCCCGGTATGGCTGAATCCCTGAACCAGCTGCAACAGTGTCCAAGTCCGCCTCCACCCTTAGGACCTACAGGTCTGGCATTTTATTGCCCAAACTCGAGCATTTTTAGCCATCGCTTTCCAGTTTTTCTCTTGATTTGTTGCACTTCCTAGTCACATTTTCTGCTTTCTTGAGTTGACTGATTTTGTTATTTTCTCCTCCCACTTTCTGTATTGCTTGGGGGTGACATGTCAAGTTCATTGGCCAATTCCTGCCACCCCCATTCTTTAATTTAAATGTCTGATAATATGTAATCTGAATTTCTCACTTAGCATCTTCCTTCCTGCTAGAGACAAATGAAGGCCAACCTTTCCATAAAGCTTTTTATTGCTCCATACACAACCTCAGCCTCCATTGTATCCCAAATCACTTTTGTACACCAGATTTTGAGCCAGGAATTGAATAAATGAAAACTTGTTAGCAATGGCAGGCTTAAGATCCTGACCTTGCTAATTCTGACTATGCTGCAGGATTTCTGGCAGTATTAGTGTTTTCATTTGGTCTGCCATCCTGGCCCTGGCCCCGTGATGACTACACCTGTCTTGGAGAAGAGGCTTATTCACCTCTTTCTCTCTGAATATTAATGACAGACACATGAGGTGATAATGGTGACCTGTTCTGCCCCTTGTGCAACTTGCTATTCTTAAAGAGCTGTGCCAGTAGCTCTGGCTCAGAATGATGATGATCCCAAAGTTACCTGTTTAGATCAAAATATTTCAGTTCTGCTCATTGTGTCAGAGGGCCTTATTTCCATTTTCACACTGGGTTCTTTTCTGTCAGCTTTCTGTTCTCAAGGAGCCTTAGAAATGCTTCTGGTTTAGAATGGCGATGACTGCAAAGTTGCCTGTTTGAGGAGGAGGTCAAAATGTTTCTCATTCTTTTTCAGTATGTCAGAGGGGCTCTTTTTGATGGTGGATTCTTTGCCTGGCAGCCTTTACATTATGTTTTTCTGTTGAATAATTGTGAAGTGTTGGAAATGATGTTAAAATAGGATTTTATCCAGCAATTGAATTAATTCTTGATTGACTTCGTGATGCTCATACAATGCATTTTACTTTTCAGCATTACACATGCGATCTCTCTTATTTTTGGGGAAAAAAATAATTTAAAAGCTGAGGCTCATTTCAATTATTGATGATTGGCATCTGTCTCTTGACGGGGAGATGCACGTTAGTAAAAGATGAATGGCTTTTGTTCCCATATCTTCTCTTTATACAGGGAAGATATGCCAGCTTCAGTTTTAAATCTTTCTCCTTTCCTATTAAATAGTAAAGATTATGGACAGACTCAATGGGGTGAATTTTCAAAAGGATTTACATTTGTAAATGTAACTTCTATTGTAGCAATTTTTTCTAAAGCCATTTACTTGAGTAAATGCTTTCTAAAAGCAGGCCCTTTGGGTGTAAGGCAGTACTGCATGCTGCCATGTGAGAGGCCCATGTTCAATTCCTAGAACCTGCTCCTCAGGCACAGCTCCCAGAAAGGAGGAATATCCTAGCCATCCTACAACAGTGGCAGCCACTGGTTGATCTCCCTGTGCACACAGGCGAGGTTCTCAAGGGAAGCAGGATCTAGTACAAAGGACACTTTCCGAAGAATATGGGGTGTAAAAAAGAAGGGAATAATCTATGGTATAAAAATGGTGCAGCACTGTAAATTTATTTATTTGTTTGTTTATTTCTTTGCTTATTTGCTTTGTGGTATATTCAGTACTTGTGAATTTCATACTAAATGTAATAGAAACAGAGTATGAAGGCACATAAAGACCAGAAGGTTCATTCTCACTTGCTTCTCAGCTTTATTATCCTTTCTCCTCCCTCCTCCCTCAGCGATTCTCTTCTTGAAAGTTTTAAGGTTCCCTTCATGACCTAAAACAGTGGGTTCCAAAATCGGGTCTTTGACAGTTCCTAGGTTGGCTGTTCATGATATCCACAGCAAAGAATCATGAGTGTGTTGCATACATTTGCTCTGAAAGCTTGGTCTGAAGGTTAATTTTCAGATTTTAGCTACCCTGAGAGCCACTGGAGGGGTAACCACTGGTTTAGGAAAATGCAGGGTATGTTGTGATGATGACATCTGAAATGCTTTTTTACTACTGCTTTGATTGATGGGGGAGCAAGAAAAGGACTCTGAGCAGTAAAGTTAGAATCATTTAAAAAGTTGATTTCTCACAGCCAAATGTGGCCCCAGCACATTTTCACGTGCAGAGCTTCAACCCAAAATGAAGCTGTAGCCAAAGAGGCCTGTTACTTAGAGAAAACAAAATGTATGGATATTCGCTGAACCAGCATAAAATTGTTACAGTAGCTTTTCGGGTACTGAAACATTTGAACGGTGTATCTTGAGCTCCAAAGGTTTATTGTATCAGCACTGAATTTTTTATTGGATGAGCAGATGTTTAAACACATACCAGACACATTTAGGCTGGTAAACAAAACACGCAAACACAATTGTTTTACAACTTTAAAATTAACAGACTATCAGGTCTATCCTGTAAAGTGCGGCCGCGTTTACCCTGCTCCTAAGCCGCGTTTTACTCACTTTCCGGCCGCGTTATCCCTTCCTGCGATCCCGAATCCACTTTAACCTACTCCTACCGCGTCCTAAAATCCCCGGCCAACCCCTTCCGCACGCGGCATGGATATTGCATGCAAACGAGCGAATTAGCTATTCCCTAGTATCCCGTAACCCGCGCCCCGATTATCGCTATCTTTCCCTGCCGTTTTGTCACGCGTTTAACCTGCTAACTTACCGCCTACCCTGACCCTGCGGTAGAGGCAGGGGTAAGGGTAGGTGGCAAGCTTTCCCCCAGCCCTCGCTCACCTGCCCCGGCTGCGATCTTGGGTGCCGGTCTCCGGGGCAGCCCCAGTCCTCTCCCCTCCTCTCGAAGCAAAAAAAAGCGAAAAAACCAAAAGCAAAAAGTAAGTCGCTTCGCCGCTGTCACTTCTCCCCTCCTCCCGGAGCAGGGCGCGAAAAGCAGCCTTGCTCCGGGAGGAGGGGAGACTGACAGCGGCGAAGCAAAAAAAAAAAAAGTGAAAAAAACCAAAAGCAAAAGCAAAAAGTAAGTCGCTTCGCCGCTTCACGGCGAAGCATCCCCAATCGGACTTCTCCTGCCTAAACTTACTTTTTTTGCAGCCGTCCGGTCCATCTGAAGAAGGTATCTTCCCCTCCCCGGGGAAGATGGATGCCAGCACGGGGGAAAGCGGCCCCTGTGCATTCAATTGGCTGCTCAAGACGTGACGTCATGACGTTTGGCGTCACGGCATGTGACGTCACATCTTGAGCAGCCAATTGAATGCACAGGGGCCGCTTTCCCCCGTGCTGGCATCCATCTTCCCCGGGAGGCAGAGGGGAGCCACGATACCGTCTTCAGATGGCCGGACGGCTGCAAAAAAAGTAAGTTTAGGCAGGAGAAGTCCGATCGGGGATGCTTCGCCGTGAAGCGGCGAAGCGACTTACTTTTTGCTTTTGCTTTTGGTTTTTTTCGTTTTTTTTTTTTTGCTTCGCCGCTGTCAGTCTCCCCTCCTCCCGGAGCAAGGCTGCTTTTCGCGCCCTGCTTCGGGAGAAGGGGAGGGGGGGGGATTGGCAGTCCCGACTTCCTGGTATCTGTCATTTCAAATGACATTTGAAATGACAGATACCAGCGTGGCGTGAAGCATTAGGCCCGCGCACCCAGGATACTGTATAGGCGCTCTATCCAGTAAAATGGGTTGCGCGGGCCTAAGGCTTCACGGGCCCTTCTTAGACGCGGTTTACATTTACATAAAATTAGTGTTCAGGATCGAGCGGTAGGTGAGCTGCACTGTGCGTGCGGCAACCGCGGGTGCCGCAGGCACTAACGCAGCTCTTCCTACTGCTCGGTACTGGATAGACCTGTATGTTGGTTGAAAAGTATATACACCAAAAAATGTGAGTTGGAGGGGAAAAAATTATTAGTTTAGTTTTGTTTGCACTATGAAACTACAATTGCATAGAATGTAAAATATGATTTTTGAAAGAGCCAAAAAATATAGTTGTCTTGTATTTATAAATCAGCTTCTCCAAAGTATGTTAGGATTAAGTGATTCTGAAAATACAAATGAATGGTCTATACCAGTGCACAGCAATACTAATTTTTTGGTCTTTTTACTGAAGCACTATTACTTGTTTTCAGAAATGATAGCATCGGATTGGTGATTCATTCCAGTCGCCCATCTAACTTTTTTGTTCTTTTACCTTTTGTTGACAGTAGAAGAAAGTGAGACAGAGGACCAGCAGGCGAGTGTGGGACAGACGACCGCACAGCCTGGTAATGTTGCATTCCTTCATTAGTGTTTATTCATTTTATTGAGCAGTGTGAGATTAATTTAGCTTTTAGATTCCCAAGCTTAATTTAGCTAAATTCTGGGAAATGTACTATAACAGCAGAATTTTGTTGAGCTGTCATACTCCTTTTCTTTCTCAATTTGGCTTCTCATCATTGGTGCCACATTTTTCTGTGTACAATTTGATGCTTTATCATTTACTATCTAGTTACTTTGGAAGGATAGTAGGGTGGAAACTGGGTAAGCATGATACCTAATGTTAGGATGGATGTTTATTGAATTGTGGGTGGGGAGATGCAAATCTTGCCATCTTCTTACAGCATTAAGAATACTGAGAAGAAATACTGCTGACATTTTCTTATATTCCTGATGCTGAACTTCCAATATGCGGGGATATTTTTTGGCTAGGAAATAGTTTTGTTTTTTTTTTTAGCAGTTTAAGGATGTTTAAATTTTCTAAAAAAACAAAAACAAAAACCCAAAAAAACCCCAGCAGCAAATGTGATCTTGTTTTTTTTGAGTTTTATACATTGCTTGTTTGCTTTTTATATTTGGATGTAGAGTTAAGATTGTGCCAAAAGACTAGAAATCTCAACATGTAATATTGAAATTGTTTCCATAATGGCTCTGGTGTTTATATTCCATTGACTTAATTCAGTTAGTAATGGCACAATTTGTTAGTGCTTTGTGACAGAATTATTTCCATGGAACTAGGTATGATCTTCTAAATGTTCGTTCTTTTGAAAGTTTTTTTTTCAATTCTGTGCTATTTTTGCAAAAAGCCTTCAAGATATCTGTTTGTTTGATGCAGCTGAAGGGATCTATACAGAGGAGTAGCAGAAAAGAGTTACACAGTAAATCTAATGGATAAGGCAATTCAGAAAAGAAAAGGAAGTTTCACTAAAAATAATGTTGCATAATGTTAGAGTGTGATTGGGGCTTTTCCAACTCCTCTCATCCAAATGAAATTTTAAAATGCATTTTTTTTCAAGTTGAGAGAAAGAGAGTGTAATTACCCTTCCTTTTCAGGAAACCGAAATGCTGCTGTTGCACTGCACACTTTTTAAATGCAAAACATTGAGCCAACTTTAGGTCAAAGATAGCTTTTTCAAAGACTTGTGAATTGCTTTTTATTTTATGCATTTATTCTAACAATGTACTGTTTCGCTAGCCACTCTGTATATTCCCAGGGGAAACCTTATCGTATTGGTTGTGGTGAACTAGGTGCTGTAATTTCATCCAGTCTTGGTGGTAATGATTTTTTTTCCTAAAGAATGGAAAATACCAGCTTGGTACTGAAATGAATCCTGGTGGGCAACAAGGTCATTTGGAAAGCAAATGCATCCTTTTTCTTAAATTACAAATGAATCTATGCCTGCCTCGTCATAGTGGATATGCCTGCAGGTGACCTAGAACCCGTAATTTTGCTAGTTACTCTCGGCCCCTCCCCCACCCTTACTGCTCATGTGCATTTATTTACTCAGAGCCTTCAGCACATAGATGGGCAGTTGCCAGTGACACCTAAATGTTGCAGGCTCTGTTTAATCTTCAGGCATTGGATTGCTTTTCATTTGCTGAACTTTTATGAGAAGGCTGTTTGGCAGTTTAAAAACAAACAAAATGCCCCCCCTACCCCTCAAAAGCCCCTGTCATTGGTTTAATAATAGACTTTGTTTTTTTTTTCCTTAACAAATATCCTGAGTTTTTACATAAAGCTTAAGAATTAATAAATGCCTTGGTTGCTGTACCATGCTGGAAACCAGTTGTAGTTGTAGAATATTGAGTCAGGAACTGCCAGAGGAGTTCTTAAAAGTGTATTTTACCAATTTAAGTGATTTCTTAAATGTTTTTCCTAAAATTCTGTGTTTTCATGATTGGATGGCCCCATCCACGATGACTAAGGTGGACTCTAATCATGCAATACTCTTACAAGATATAGGAGAGAAACAACATGATCCATTTCCTTGAAGCCATTCGGAAGGGTCTGTGGTGTTGCGCGCTGCGTAGTTTTTACCTTTGTATCTAAGCATTGTCTTTTACCATTAAAAATGCATTTTATAGAGTAGCAAGTTGTAACTGTATCGCAATGCAGAGATTTAACGATGCAGTTGTTTGCAAATGGACACTGTTGGGAGCGGAGAGTGGCGGTTTCATTTCTGCCCATGAGCTGCAGAAATATTTCTTCCCTGTTCATAGTTATGATTTCTCAGTTTTCCCTCTTCTCTTGCTAGCACTTTTCCATGGAGAAGTGGCTGGAAGGAGGGCCATTAGAAAGTGGAGAGAGGGAATAAAATTGGGGTGTCTTCACCCTCTTCAGTTTTAATATTTCAAGCTCTGATGAGGCCTGGATCTTTTATTGCAAGAAAAGAGGAATATGCAGGATGAGTCTGAAGAACACAGGCAGTACTTGTCACTGCACTGAGATGGCTTTTAGGTATTCATTACTTTTAGTTTTATATTGGTTATAAAAAGTAAATGTGGTGAAACCTTTCTCCCCCTGACTTCGACTTGGTCAGAATAGTGTTTCCGTTGGTTGGTTGAACCTGCCTCATGCATGACATTAATTGAAGTGTACAGAGTTCATTGCTTCCAACTCTACAACCTGCATGGTTTTTTCATTTCTTGCCAGAGTTGCAGTTTTATTAGAACGAGGAGCAGCAATGTAACATCTCTCTTGAAGAAAAGTTACCTGCTGGAGAACTCTCTATTGGAAAAATTCTGGGACACTTAATTTGCAGTGATAAGCACTGCTATCACAAATAAGAAGGACAGAATTCTGTTACTGCTTTATTTTTGCTGTTTGTTGAATCCCATTCCATGCTGAGAGTATTGGTCATGGTAAATGGCAATGCAGATATTGGGTGACTGGATTTGATGCCGGTGAGATGGCCAATCATGATTGTAAAGGTGGTCATTTGTTTTTACAAAGGTTTGCTTGAGTGTTTTTAAATGCTGTTCCGTTTTTTGCTGGGTTTTTTTTTTTTTTTTAGGTAATGGAATCGCCTTGAAGGTGTGGGGTAGTGGGGATTGGGGGATTAGTTGGTGCTGTTGGGGTTAACATATGGGGTGTGTGTGTGTGTGTGTGTGTGTAGATGGAGAGATTGGGGCCATTGGAGACCATAGATGGTGTGTGTATGGGGCAGAGGGGAGAAGGGGAATGCAAGGGCACCGAGGCCTCTTATTTGTTATGTTGGGGAAGAAGTAGTTCGAAGGAAATCCTCCTTACTAATCCACCCTTTCACTGTGTGCCTATTAGTGCATGGGATTTCGTAATACAGTGCTTGCATGTTAAACTGTTTAGGTTAGAATACATGCTCATTTTTGTGTACTTGTTCAAGAGGCTGTATTCTAATTAGTGGATTGCCTTTTAAGTGGCATTTTAGCTTGCGTGTGAAAAAAGGATTTGGCTTGAGTTTTAGTTCATGGACCCCATAGAATACCTTGTGCAACCCATAGAATAAGTTGTTGATGCTGAAGCATTTTACTGCATCTGTTTTTTAAAATCTCATTTTCAGAGCTCATGCAGTTATGATGGTAGCCTCTGTAATGGAGCAAATGCACTCATTGCATGTGCCGTTTTTTTTAAGGCTGTACGTGCATAGCCAACCTCCTGTCCTTTTAATTGGACGCTCATTTGTACAAGGTGCCTCCAATGTAAAGATCATCCACCCTGTGTTTTCAGATAGAGGTTGGGCTAGTTTTGAGGTCATGCTCAGTAAGGGGTAGTTAACTAATGACCATTTCTGGTTTGCACAAGTACAACCATTTGCATCCTCCTGACTGAGGTGCAGTTATGCTTTTAAGGGCTGTGTAATTAATTATACACAAAAATAAGCTTTGTAGAAGATACCAGACTGTGTAGTAAGTTATGTTGAAATCCAATATCAAGATCAACCATTTTTTTTTTCACTGTGCAGCTGGTAAGCAGAATGGTTATTACCAGGGAAAAGATATGTAAACGGTTTTAAATAAATAAATGTGCCTTATTTTGGAAATATTCTCACGTTGGTAGTTTTATAATGTATTTCTCCCAATAGGTCAGTGCACCAAAGGCCCAATTTTAAAAGGCCTGCGTGTGTAAAAAAAACGGGGTTTACGCATGTGGGCAGGCCTTGCGCACGCATTTTAGAACGGGCCAAGCCACGCTCGTAACCCCCGTTACGCACAGACGTGCCGGGCCAACAAAAAGAGGTGGGGCCGGCCAGGACAGCGGCCATTAGGCCCTATCCCGGAGAAGCGCGCGCCGACAGCTGGCCACGTATTATAAAATGATTGCGTCCATGTGCGCGCTCGTTTTAACATCTACCTTTCAGTGATTATCCACATGGAAATTTTTATTAGCAAGAATGGTTTCACATACGAGTCAGCAGTTTGGTTTAAAAAAAAATCTTGGATTCTCGAGATGATATTTGTTGGGAATTGCTGTGTATGATGTTAGGGCATCAGCCATGAGGAGGTGCCGTACACCTGAAAATATTCGTACTTTGCAAAAAACAAAACAAAACAGATGCTAGCACACTCTTCACAAAAGTGCAATATTCTGGCAATTGCAGCTGAGGGACTGGAGGGAGATTGTAGGACCAATGGGTAGCAACACAGAAGATGCCCACAGATTAGCAAGTGAGAGGGGGAAGAGGAATTATTAGAAAGAGAATGGTGAATAAAACGGAAAATGTCCTAATGCCTCTGTATCGCTCCATGGTGAGACCGCACCTTGAATACTGTGTAGAATTCTGGTCGCCACATCTCAAAAAAGAAGGGTGACCAAAATGATAAAGGGAATGGAACAGCTCCCTTATGAGGAAAGACTAAAGAGGTTAGGACTTTTCAGCTTGGAGAAGAGACGACTGAGGGGGGGATATGATAGAGGTGTTTAAAATCATGAGAGGTCTAGAACGGGTAGATGTGAATCGGTTATTTACTCTTTTGGATAATAGAAAGACTAGAGGGCACTCCTTGAAGTTAGCATGTGGCACATTTAAAACTAATCAGAGAAAGTTCTTTTTTACTCAACGCACAATTAAACTCTGGAATTTGTTGCCAGAGGATGTGGTTAGTGCAGTTAGTATAGCTGTGTTTAAAAAAGGATTGGATAAGTTCTTGGAGGAGAAGTCCATTACCTGCTATTAAGTTCACTTAGAGAATACAGATCCATGCAGCTGGAGGGAGGGAGAGGAACTGGTGGGCTGTTAGACAGAGAATGCCTGGAGTTTGAAGAAGAGGGGAGGAGAGCTGGGGAGATGAATGAGAGTCTTAGGTACTTAAAAGGCCTGGGGTTTGTGCCCATAAGCTTTTCCACCATCTCCCCCTTCTTTTCCCTCCCCAAGAGGTTTTATACATCGCTTTGGTAATTAGAGTGATAAGGCAAGTAATAAGTTTCCAAAATAAATAAACTTAATCATGATTAGCTTCCTCCCTGCGCCGCAAGAATAAACCTGTAAAATCCCATACATGCACATGACACTTTTAAATATTAAAATGAATGCTCAATATATAAGTTCTGTCTCACCTCAGTAACCGCAACACAAGTTCCCTATGTAATTAGGCACATTGTGAAGCAATACAAGCCTTACGAAAAATACACTCGGACCCTTAGAGCAAACCTGCCAAACCTGAACATCACTAACTACCAGACTTAAACACCTGCAATCCTACACAGCAGCATTGCAAATATTACACCAGGACCTAGAATCCAATGCAACTCTAACTGATAAAACAAGCAAAACTGCTATCGATTCCTGTACAGAAACTACAGGCTAGCAGAATACCTCACCTTAGTTACACATGCAGAACACAGACGGACCAACACCAACTACAGTGTACTCGACTACAAATTAGAAATTAGGAACATGGAAACTTTGAGAAGTCAAACTCTGCATGCAATGCAATACTGGAGAAAAAGAAACATGCATTTCCTCCTTTCCTGGGCACATTCCCAAACTGGCGTGTTCCAGTAATTAAAGTAAAAATAAAATGTTTCTTTTTACCCTACTTTTGTTTGGGCATTGGACCCAGTCTTTTTTCTACCTTCCTCTTGTCTATCTTCTCTCTCTTCTATTACATTTTCTGTTTCTTCTCTCTCCTGTTGTCTTCTCCGTCTTCTCTTCTTGTCTCTGACATTGATCTTTCCCTTTCATTTCTTTTCTGCCTCGAACCACTCCAAACTAGATTTCACTCCTTTGTCCCCCTCTTTTATTCTCCAGTCCTCAGTCTCCCTCATTTAACCTCAGCTATTTACCATCTTTTCTTCTTCATCTCAACTCATCTGCCCACTTTCTCAATCAGTCCACAGCCTTCCCATTCTCCCCCCCCCCCCCCGTGCTCACCCTTTCCTCAGCCTGTTTACTCCTTCTATTTTTCACCTAATTCCTAGTCCCCCATTTCCGCCATCTGGCAAGTCTCGGACAGATGGGCTTCACAAATAGATGGCGATTCTAATAAAGCCAATTGTGAGGAGTGTTTAGCTCTTCTTGGCTTATATGATTTGAGTATCTTGTTACTCCAAGAAAGTGATGGTTTGTAAGGAAAGAAGCTCAAGTTTTTACAACATTGGGCCCAGACAGAGGGAGGCAGAGTAGGATCAAGCTTCAAGCTACTGGCGGGCCAGCTGAGACTCTGGGTACATCTGAGCCCCATGTGCTCAGAGCTAAGGACACCCCTGCTTTTGCTGGGTCAGGCAGGTAGGATGAGAGTTCTGAATTTCAGCTGGGGAGTGGAAGAGTAGTGGGGTCAGGCTGGAATAGAGGGAGAAACTATTCTGTATTGAATTTTCAGTATTAGAAGTAGTAATCCGGTTTTAATAAGTAGAAATGGTCCGAGTATGGGATTGCAACAATCTAAAGCCAAAGAGGTATCTCAGTAGGGTATTTCCATCAGGTTACTGTGGGTTGTTTTTTTTTTCTTTAATCTTCACAATCTGTGGCCAGAGATTTCCAATCTGAACGTTAATCTAGATTACTGGGACAAAGTCTTGACTCCCTGCAACATGATCATTGTGTTGCAGAGATGGGCAACATTTGCCTATGCAGCACTCTAGTTTTATTGCATTGGTTTATGTTGGGGGCAATGTGATTTCCACAGATAAAAAGCATTTAGATACTCAGCCACATTGACAGGACACAAGCACAGCAGTGTGTTTTTAAGGAACGTATATGCATAGCTTATGTTTTCAACTCTACACGCGTACTCTTCAAGTGAAATTCTACCTGCATACAAAGCAGTTGCAAGTGGCCATGTATAGTTCTTATATCCACACAGTTTTTAAAGAAAGAGTACACATGAACTTTTGCTTTGAGAACTGGTGCAAAACTTAAGGAAAAAGTAGGCATGGTCTTTGTCCCAATATGTACATTTTGAAAGTTGTCCCTTGTATCATTAAACAATGTCATCTGCATGTGTCACTTTTTGCTGCAGTCCTGTGGGCTAAGGCTGAATGCTGCAGTATTGTGGTTTGAAATCTGATTGTAATGGTGCAATCATATGAGAGGAATTCATTGCCAGGAGTATATTTGTAGAGGAAAAAGGAATCACCTTTCAAGAAACACATTGAGAATATGGTATTCTCCAGCAGTAAAGATGGCATGCCTTGACTGTGTGGTACTCTTCACTGTCTCAAGTGCAAATCTATCTGCTCTGCATTGTGTGACTCGTGATCTGTGGCAATTCTACTACTATTACTACTTAACACTTCTGTAGTGCTACTCAGCAGTGTACAAAAACCCATAAAACAGTCCATGCTAAGTAGAGCTTATAGTCTAATCAAGACAAACATACAGGGCAAGAGACTTGGGGAATTTCATTTATGAAGAAAATGGCCGATGTAAATAGTCGAGTATTAAAATTGTGCGCTGAAATTCAGCCCCCAGTTTCCTGATGCACAGGCTAATTGTATTCAACTCCTGATGCAGTAAACTAATAGTATACTAATGCCTCGGGAGTTTAAAAAAATCATGCAGAGACCAGAAAATGTATGCAAAGATGTTTGTGCAGAAAATGAGTTATACACACACGGTGCAGAAAGAATTTTTTTTGTGTGCACAAATCGTATTATGTATGGGAAACACAGTTTTTGGTGCAAAAAAAACCATGTTTTTTGCGCATAAAATACCGACTACTGGTCCCGGTACTGTGATGCCAGCTTCTGCCTGTAGGCTATTAGCCCTGAAAACTTTACTCCACCGCAAACTAGCAGTTCAGTTTCCAGCACTAAGAAAACATGAGGTAATCCAGCACACCTCTCTGCACTGGGGATGCCGTCGTTAGTATGGAAGTATGTATGTGAGGTGCTGACTTAAACACACCTTGTGCGCAAAACTCTTTGTTACAGCAGCACACAAAATGTGCCTACAACTATGGGTTAAACTAAGCATTCTGCCAAGCGCACCTTGTATTAGCCTCCTTGTTAGGTATCCTCCTTGTTAATTAGGAACCATAGATGAACGCTCATGGAACTTACTCTGCTTAGATTCATGAGGAGACAAAACTATTAATTGCGGTCTGGGAATTAATCCTGCTCCCCCCCCCCCCCCCCTTCAGCCCATAGATCATCCTCCCATTTTCTGTTTTTAATATCCTCATTACTGACATCTATGTTTTATACAAAAAGCAGTTTCCATTATCCCATGTAGGATGCAGTTCATGTGCACATGCTACTTTTTTTTAAGCTGGTTTCAAAAGCCAATTTGTCATACGAGTTTGTTCTGCATACCTTCATGATTTATTCTAAGCCATCTTTAGAAAGCACTCATCTAAAACTGCTGTACCTTTTTGCTACCTACTGTGTCCAACCCCATTATCCTTCCTCATTATAATAAATTGTTTTATTTACAGCCTTAAAGTGAAGATCTAGTGGTATTTTAGTCAGTTACACAATCCAAGTAGATATTAGGTTAATTTGTTTAAAATAGTCGCTGGCTGGATTTCTCACATATTATGTGACAAAACACTGTATTTGAATCCAGAGAAATTTATATTGAATGTTTATAGGTAATGAGGGATGACAGTCACGACTGTATTGATTGAAGGGGTTGCATTTATGATGTCATAATACCTAGGTTTTGATGTCCATTAGTGGCCCTGTTATAAGACGTATTTTACAAAATAGTTTTAATAAAAATAATTTCTACTTCTTTCTTTTAGAGTAGAATTAAAGCATATGTCTGGCCAGAGCTTCCTTTTTTGTCACTGATATAATTTTCTTAAGTTCCTATCAGTAAATATGTCCAGTTTAGTTGTGGTTGGGTTGATTGGGATGGATTTTACCTCTTGGCATTCATGGGGCAATTTTTGTATAGGAAGTCTGATGTAAAAATATGCATGATGAAAGCAGTTTTCAAAAGCCATTTACTTGGGCAAAAGGGCTAAGTGAAAATTTGGCTACCCTGAACTTTTACTCGCAATTTCACAGGCACCTTCCTGGGGTGGGGTTAGGCCGGAGGAGGCAGCTACATGCATCATTTTTTGGCTGGATGAAATACCTTCAAAACAAGCAAATCTCTGAAGGGGCTTTTTCCTCGGCAGCTTTCAAATGAAAAGTGCATTAGCACTTTCTCTCTTCTGCAAAATTTGCATGTACAACTACCCACAGACTTTGCATCTACCTGCATAGCTTAGAAAATGTCCCCTTCATTATTTGAGGGTTGAATAAAATAGTACTATAACCTTCCCCTGTGAAAGAGCCCAAAAAAAAAGCAATTTCAATAGACCTTTGTGGGTTGTTTGACCTGTATCTCATTAGACACCTAAAATGTATGCATTAATAAATTAGCTATGCACCTCAAGTTGTCTGCAAATGCAAGAATATCTTATGCCAGTATAATTTAGTACACTTAAAAATGTAGGACCCATGAAAATTGTTCAATGGGAGTAGTATAATTAGGCACTACTTTTATTCCAGGGTGCTCTTCAAATTGGGAAGATGTTCAACCCTCTGTTTATTTAGCAGGATGCCACCACACGTGATCTCCGCTCAGCTTGGAGGTTTAGGATGTGCGGCGACGTTCCCGATGACTTAACAACAATAAAACAATTGGATTTTTTTTGGTCTTCTATAGATCTTTTGTGAAAGCCACCAAGGTCACACTCTTGATCTTCTTTCAGACCCAAACTGTAAACTAGACGATAAGGCAGAAGATGGAGAGGCGACAGATTGCAAGAAAAGGCAGGAAGAGGGGGACGAGCTAGAGGAAGAAGCTGTGCACAGCTGTGACAGCTGCCTCCAGGTGTTTGAGTCACTAAGCGATATCACGGAACACAAGATTAATCAATGTCAACTGACAGGTAAACAATACTTATCACTTTGTGGCTTCTTTCTCTGTTCTATTTCTGATTCTACTTCATTTCTTCTTATTCTGTCATGTCTTTTTTTATTCCCACATGAATATTCGAGCAAGGGCATTTATGAAAAGATTTTTTTAAAGTGCTATGTTGTTTTTTTTTAATCGCATTTAGACTGTGATGGGGAATAATGAAAATCATTATTCTAAGAAGGTTAAGAGGTAATTGAAACTCCCAGTAGGTACATTTTGACAAATTTTGCAACTTAAGGTTTATTAGGCACCTGATAAAACTTTTGTTTAAATGTTTTATAAGCCAGATAGACTCGTATCTACAGTATATTAAAATAAAATATGACATCTTATGCTTTTTGTTTTTTTTTTATCTGTGATTGTAGGAGGGTTTTTTTTGTTTTTTTTTTTTTTAAATAGTAAGATTTCAACCCATGTGTGATTATAGTAAATCATAATATAACTGAAACAAAAACTTACTAAACCAGACCATGCTGATATTTCAGAATGTATTACAAAAAATGAATCCACATATAACAACTTTCCTGGTTTTTAAACAGGGTTTCTAAAATTCCTTCAGGACTTGCTTGCCAGGGACTCCTGCCTTCTACCCCCTTTCCACCTCATATTTATTTATCTATTTTTGTGTGGTTTGGTGAGGCGAGGCAGTAGCAGGCCTACATGGCGAGTAGATTTCTTCCCTAGTAAGTACCTGATTGTCCAACTTGGCTTCATGCAGCCCTCGTGCTCTCTACACCATCCCACGTCACTCGGATGGGGCCTTCTCCTACACTCCATGTTCTTATCCTCCTTCCACTTAGTAACATTTCTCTCTCTCTCTCTCTCTGTCTCTCCCCTCTTCCAAGTCCCTTCTGCAGCCCTATCCACCCCCCCCCCCCCACCCTGACGACTGTCTTCCTCCCCCACTCAGTCTTTTCCTGTCTTCCTTCCCACTCTTCTTCCTCGGTGCCTCTATTGGGCCAAAGATGTTTCTGTTATCTTTTGTTCCCAGGCCTTTCAGCCAAGAAAACGCAGTTGCTCCAGGCAGGGAAGCAAGGAAATGCTAAAAACATAATTAAAACGTACACCTTTTTTGACAATTTGTTTTAAGGTACTTTGCCTTGTCTGTAATTCTGCCATTACCTGTGAAAAGGTTTCAGGCCACAGTACCAGAACCACTAATATACTGCGACCTCTGTGTATGTGGCATTGTTTTGGTAAGCCTAATTCCTGTAAGTCAACCATGATATTTAAAAAGCTTTCCATTGCTAGGTAGATATTTGTGTCTGTGTGTGTGTTATGCAGTTTTCCTAAGTGGTTTAAATGGCCAAATTGCTGAAGTTATTGCACATGTTGCAAAATATGATATTCAGGCCTCCTTCGGGGATATTGAGCTCTGTCTCAAAGACATTAACTGCCATGCATATAATTTTCTTGCACACCTTTTTAAATTTTCATACAGTAGAACCTTTGGTGATATTAGCTGTCTGACCACATAGATTAGGCAGCATTATCATTTATAATTCCACATGGTAAGTAGTTTTGGATGATTTTTATGTTTCCATCTCTGTATTTGAGCAAAAGTTTGCACCTAGCTAGAGGGATTCTATGTGAATTAATTTTGTAAAAGGTTTTGTACTTGTTTCTAATATCCTTTTGCATCACAAGGGTATTGTCCTTCTCTAGATACTGACCCATTCATCTGCAGCCTGGTGGATGAGTTGTTGTCTTTTGAAGAAAGGGAACTAAATGGGACTTGTTAAATATTTGTAAAAACATGAATTGATATAAAAATACAAGAATTAAAACAAAAATAAGAGTACGCTGTAATAAGCAAAGTATAGAGAAGATGAATTCAGTTTCAGGCATCACTCTAGAAACTAATCTACATTTTTTTTTTAATCTGTATTATAATAAATTTGGATCTGAGGTCTGTGAGCACATCAAGTGGTGTGAGACCCCTTCTTAATGATTTGCTAACTATCAGGCCGATACAGTAAGGTGCGGTAGAAAGAGGTGCGTTAGTGCCCAGTGCTCCCGTGTTTGCCGCACGCTCAGTTCGGATCACCTACTGCTCGATACTGTATTTAAATGGCATGCAAATGCAAGCCGCGTCCATGAAGCGCAATCCATTTTACTGTATAGGCGCTATACAGCGCCTATACAGTATCCTGGGTGCGCTGGTACCTGTCATTTCAAATGTCATTTCAAATGACGTTTGAAATGACAGGTACCAGGAAGTGGATGGCTCTCCTACAGACCCTGCTGCCTTGAGCGCCCGGTGCCAGCAAGCCCCAGCAGCCGGCGATCGGAGGCAGGGAGCGCAACAAAGCACCCTCCTTCGGATGGACAAGAGAGACGAAATATCACAGTCCCAAACCAAACCAACCCAATCCAAGCCAAGCCCCAGCAGAGAGAGACGAAATTTAGCCACCTAGTCCCAAACCAACCCAATCCACAGAAAAAAAATGCTTCTCGCACTTAGCTGCCCAGTCCCAAACCAAACCAAACCAACCCAATCCAAGCCCCAGCAGAGAGAGACGAAATTTCACAGTCCCAAACTTTCCCCCAGCCCCCGCTCACCTGCCCTGGCCGCGGCCATGCAAGCCCCCAGCAGCAGCAGTAGAAGGGCGGCGAGAGAGAGCGGAGAGAGAGAGAGCGGCTTCAGCAGCCCCGCCGGCTAAAGTGAATACATGCACGCCTGTACGTCCAATATGGACGCTCAAGGCAGCGAAGGCGCATGCGCACACGCCGTGACCAGCTGGACGTCGGAGGTCACGGCGTGTGCGCATGCGTCTTTGCTGCCTTGAGTGCCCATATTGGACCTACAGGCGTGCACGTATTCACCTTCGCCGGCGGGGCTGCTGAAGCCGCTCTCTCTCGCCGCCCTTCTACTTCTTCTACTGCTGCTGCTGGGGGCTTGCATGGTCGCGGCCAGGGCAGGTGAGCGGGGGCTGGGGGAAAGTTTGGGACTGTGAAATTTCGTCTCTCTCTGCTTGGGCTTGGATTGGGTTGGTTTGGTTTGGTTTGGGACTGGGCGGCTAAGTGCGAGAAGCATTTTTTTTCTGTGGATTGGGTTGGTTTGGGACTGGGCGGCTAAGTTCACACTAACGCCAGGGTCAGGGTAGGCGGTAAATTAGTAGGTTAAAGACGCGGCAAGATAGCAGGTTAGAAAGGCGATAGTTGGGGCGCACTTTACTGTATGGGAGGGAATAGCTAATCTGATCGTTTACATCTCATATACATGCTGCGGGCGGAAAGGGATACGCGTCGAGTTAAAGAAGCGGTAAGGATCGGTAAAAACAGATAGTGAATCGCGGGTTAGACTTACGCGGCGAAATTGTGAGTACACAGCGGGTTAGAAACGGGGTAACTGCGGCCGCGCTTTACTGTATCGGCCTGTATGGCTTTGTATCAGAACCCTGGTGGGTAAGTGCAGCCTTGGAGTACCTGCCCTTGGGTCTCATAGAGCCTAAACGGAATCCATTTTCCTCTTTTGGATACTTTGATGGGGGCGGGCATGATGGTGATGGGTGGAGAAGGTGTGTGGCGAAGTCCTGCGTACATCTTTTTTATCCCAGAATGTAGGACTGGCCTCTTCTTCCTTATCCACTTAGCAGGACTCTGTATTCTTTTTATCGAGGTTTGCTCCGGGTTGGTTCAGTGTCCTGCAAAGAGTCCACTTGGGAACAAAACAAGAGTCTAGAATTTCCCTTTACTATATGTTCATGTAGTCTGGATTTCAAAGGGGGCTGTCTCTTTATGCATACTTTAGAGTCCATATATATATATAGATATATCTATATATCTTGACATAGTTAGTGGCCCTTTCTCTTTTCTAGCCCCTGTAAGATTCCAGCATTCACCCTGGGGGCCTAGGGAGGGGCCTATAAGCCCTATAAGTTCTGGCGACGACCATTGCTCCACACAGGGGGTAGTAAACTTGCAATGTGTAATCCTCTTTGACTTTGCCAATCTTGGTAAATCCTAGCATTTTGGACCTATACAATCTGTGCCTTGAGACTGGTGCTCACTCAGCAAAAAAACCAGGAACGCTAGCTGTTTGTAATTCTCCTGATCCTGCAACCGCTGTCACATGTCCAGCTTCAGAATCGAGCACAAAAACGCCTCAGCTTGAGTCCTGTTGCTTTCCCAAACTGCTGTAAATCCGGGGGCCTGCATAAAATAGGAAACTCACAGTAGTCCTTGTGGCTTTGAAGCTGCCTTGCGGCCACTTGTGGCCAGCTCCCTTCTTCTCTCCCTCTGAGTCAGCACACCTGTTTGTAATGCAGTCCCTGCTCTGTCTCACTTGGGCCCGGAGCCCTCTTTCAATCACTCGAGCTGATCGCTGCCCTGAAGCTCCTAGTTTCTGGCAACGGCTGTCGTTCCCTCCCTGGAGGAACCTTGACTCCATCACAGGGGGAGGTCTAGAACAGAGCAAAGATCCTCTTTTCAAACATCAAGAAAGTCCAAATGTGAAAGGATTTTGATTTCCCCCCCAGCCTACTCTGGCAGCTTAATGGCTTTTTGGTCAGTGGCAACAGTCCTACATTTATTGCTGCAATCATCATTTAACATTCTTTGACAAACCACTTTTAAGTCCATTTAAAACCACAGCATGAATTGTTTTAGTCAACTTACAATGTATTTAATGCTGATTTGAAATGGTACAGTACAATACAGAGTACTTTTAGGGAGCACGTTTTAAACAGTCTGCGTAGTTGCCGAGTATGTCGGTGTTCCTAATGCGCGCCCTTTATGCAGATTTTCCAGAGAGAAATTGCCCGCATTTGAAAATGAGTAAGTGAAAAGTAAAGACGATATGTGTCTGTGTTCTTTGCAACCTGCTGCTGTTGGCGTGGGCGGTGGTGTGGGGCTAGGTAGTGCATGCATTTTTTTGCAAATCAGATGTACACACATTGTTGACCTCCCTTGACCTAAACATGTTCAATGGAATGTCTATTTCTGCCCTCCCCATATGTACTATGGAAGTTGAGTCCTTTTAGCCACATTTGAATAGGACAATTTTCAGTTCCGGCCATTTTTACCTGGGTGACTATCTTTTGGAAAAATGCCCTCCTAACTTTCCCTCAAATCATTTTCTCATTCATTTCATTTACGTTGCAAACACATTTGGGCAAACTCTTTTTTTTTTTTTTTTTTAAACCTCAGATGGTACGGATTTCAGATTTATTTGTAGTAAAGTTGAAAGCATTACGTGGAACCCCCACTTAAAGCATATGCAAAATTGAATTCAGTGTTAACATTTCTGTTGAAGTACTTGGCTTTGCCTTTCTATGAGTAAATTAAATTGATTAAATTTTGCTATCTTTGAACGAGTGAGTCTATGGGGATTAAAAATGAATGTGCATGATAGTTGTATGGTGTTGCAGTGGAAACCATGTTGGACATTAAGATGCATACACTGATCGACTTCTGCAAAATAGAAAACTTGCTGCTTAATGAAGAAATCTTTTTTTTTTCACCTTCCACTGTAAAATTGTTTTATACTATAGCATAAAACATACTACTTGATCTCTTTCCTCACCTTTTCAAGATCAGACAAAAAGTCTCTATCTGACATGGTAAATATATATTTTTTATATCGATGTAACTTTTTACATTTCTTGGCCAGTTTTAGCTAAGTATGGTCCTAAATGGCCAATAATAAAAATATTAGCTTCACATTAAAGTTTACAGGGATTGCTTAGAGAGATGCCTGTACATGGGGTTTGTTTGTTTTTTTCTGTGTCCTGAAAACATACTTGAATGAAATACTTAAAATGGTGCATGCGTACTATGAATTTGTTTGACAGGCAACTTATCTGTAATGGAAGAAATGAGGATGAGAAAATTCTTGCTCTTTAGTTTTCTTTATGAAAAAGATTTAAGGCCTTTATTTCTTCCGTGGTTTTCTTGCTTTACTGTACCACTTTCTTTCCTAATTTAAAATCTTTTCTCTTGCTCTCTTTTCCTTTTTCTCCAAGAAAATGTTATGAGCCTGTGATCACAGAAGAGCTCTGCAGACCTTGTTTTGTTCTGTTTTTGTCCATCTTAGACTCAAGATTGTCTCACTTCATCACGATGGAAGAAATGAATTTGCTTCATCAAATCTCTGTCCCTCTCTAACTCTCTCTCCTCTCTCTGTCTTTTCAGTGTCTCATGATCAAAGTGGGACTGGAGCTTGAGATTCATTAAGGGGTGTTAAGTTGTTATTCTGTTGGAGTCCTGAGCCATTCTTCTGTTTTCCCCTGGATTTTCTTTTTGCGTAGAGATTACCTCCCCTCCCTCCAACTGGTTCCTTAGCTCAGGATCTTCAATGCATGCTTGCATCAGCTGAATGGACCTTATTTTGCTGCTGGCAGCCATACATTATCTTGTTATTGAAGTGATTTGGACAGTATAAAGAATGAACAGATGCTGGCCTGTTTCCACTTTTATTTAGGATAATGGTGTTTAAATGTTTGTTGCCATATTGGTTCCAGGACAAACTGGATACATTTTGGAGGCTGTAAGATTGCCTTTACAGCAAAAGGAAATGATGATATACTGTACATTAGTTTTTCGGGGTCTCATAGATTTGATTTCTTCTTGGGAAGCATGAAGGGACCTCTGTGGCTCTGAAAGCTATTATGCAATACCTCTATTTATAATCTGATAAATTAGTAATTGAGTTTTTTTTTAATCGCCTCCACTTCCAGTGTGAATGTAAGTAGTTTTTTAACTGAATAATTACTTCATTATTACATCATGATTTGAAGTTCCAGGGAGGAAGGATCCAAGGAAACATGAGAAAATAGGTAGTAGAAGACTGAAAAAAAAAAAATCCTACCAGCAGAGATGGTGGATACCAGTACTGTGGCAAAATCCAAGCATGCTTGGGTCAGATATAGAGGACTGTGGTAGAAACTGGGTGAGGAAGTTGTAGTACTGCTTATCTGCAAGGGGAGAGGTGATAAGGAGAAAAGAAGACAAGGTAAAGGAAGAACAGACTAGTGACACTGCAGGATACAGAGTAGTCAGGTGGGAATCAGCAGGTTACAGCTCCTCAGAAACTCTCTCTCTTATGGTCAGGTTATGACCTAATTGCACTATAGAAACAGGTTACATAATAAAATACAAATGAATAATCAGATTGATGTAATTAGCAATCATGTCTCTAAAATAGCAGGATTAGCTATATTTGTAGATAATTTGCCTGGGGAAAAAAGTAAACAAAATCAGAAGTATCAGCCTTTTTTTTTTGTTTTCCTTTTTGGATGCTTCATAATATATGAAAGCATGAATAGATTTTGATGTTTATTCTCTTTTCGCCCACATTTATACCATGTTCTGCTTCAATTGATTTGCATTAATTTTTGTAAGATAAACTATTAGGAAAGTGGGAAACCAAAATGAGACCATGTTTGTAAAAGGATTAGTTACCATTTTAATTTTTGTATATATAGAGTAATGCAAAATATAGTCGTCGTCCTTCTCTCTAATTCAAAAAACTATTTGAGAGAGAAATTGCCATGCCATGCTGGGTCAGATCAAGGGTCCATCAAGCCTAGCATCCTGTTTCCAACAGAGGCTGAACCTGGCAAGTATCCAAACACTAAGAAGATTTTGGACACTAATGAAATGACCTTTATACTAGCATCATCGGTACCTGATATCACACTCTTACTCAGCCTTATATATAATCATTGGTTGTGCTGTGGTGGCGGTTCATTATATAATCATTATAATTTTTTTGGATTTTTTTTGTTTCCATTTAAAATATTCAGACTCTATTGTTCTTAGAAACATAGAAATGATGGCAGAAAAAGGACCAATTGCCCATCCAGTCTGCCCAGCAAGCTCATGGTAGTTTCTGCTGTGCCATACAAGTCACCCCCATACTTACGAGTTTCCCAGATCGTCAAAGCCAAGTCCCTTGTTTGTTGCTGTTCGAGTCCAAAATCCCTGTTACCTCTTGCTGTGAAGCAGTTGAACCGAATGAAAAAGAACTTATCTTAATTATTTGTTGCTTGAAAAAAAACACCGAGAAATGCTATAAAATCAAATGCCCACTGCAGATCAAAAATGCCCAACATGGGACCGCGTTTCAAAGTTTTATAATTATTCTTCAAGGTGCAATCTTGTGCATTTATTTATTTATTAGCTTTTCTATACCGATGTTCCTGTAAAATATACATATCACAACGGTTTACAATGCAGCTAAAACGTTCGCTCAGGGCGATACAGAGAACAGAGGTAGCAAATAACAGTAAAAAACAGTATGAACGGGACATAGCATATCATATCATTACATTATAATTCAATGTGAATCATCACAAAACGGATGCGATGAAAACTGGGTAAAACAACGGAGATGAAGAACTGGGCAATGGTGTTCGATTGGGAAGTTTACTCGAGAAAGAGAGGATGCACGTGAGGAAGGATTAGGTGTCCGGGAAGGCTTGGCTTGGCAGGTGTACCAGATCCTTTCAGTGGACACAGATTATTTTAGTGGAGAAGGTGCCTGTTAAGACATTGGTCCCAATTCCAGGATCTGCTAAAGCAGGGGCATTTAATTTGTTCTTGTGCACACATTAAGGATTGGAGTGCATAAAAAAACAAACCTGCACCCATAATGTATCCCTCACTCTGGACGCCTCTGAGGGATGATTTCATCTAAATTGTATCAGGCCTCAGTGAGTTCCCTTGGACTGAGCTACACCTTTTTTTTTACAAAGTGACTAATTATCAGAAAAGCAGAATAAACTCCTGGGTACCTGGTAAACTCAAGCACATGCTATAATATAGGACTCTGATTTGACTCTCATTATTGTTGGATTGCTGTTGTGTTATGAAGTTATCTTTAACCACTGTATTTTAAAGATACACTGATTGCTTGCATATTAAAGTGTTGCCTTGTGGCTTTGCCCTGTTCTTATCAGCACCTATAAGTAAAAGATGCTGTTTACCCAGTGTATTGATTGCATGGTGAGTAAAGAAGGTGGGGAAAAAGAGAAACTTGCTGGAGTGGTATTGGGGTGGGGCTGCCAACTACCCCCCCCCCCCCAAAGGTTGTGTACCCATAGACCCATACATCTTTCTTCTATGGGGATTCCTCCCTCATTGTACCTATTGAGGGTATCACTACATACTGTTTGTGTAATCCACCCTGCAACATTCACATGCACTTAAAAGATACATACATATATATAATATTCAAATTTATGGTGTAGTTATTCGGCGCAATGCCGGCAGCGATCGCAGGACCCCCCCCCCTTTCGCCCCCCACCCCCCTGTACCGTGGGATTCAGAGAGCCCAGCGGTGTTAGTAAATCCAGGCCTAAGTCTTAACAGTGCTACTTATTCAGCTAAGTAAAACAGGATAAGTACTGCTACCTAGCCGGATAAGTCAGAATTTATCTGGCTAAGTGGTGCATTATTGCTCTGCATGTGTATTTTTACTTTGTGAAAGTATACGCAAAAAAATTTTACAGGTGCAATTTACATGCACTTATTCCCCCTTTCCCCGTAAGTCAACTTTTACCCAAATAAGTTGTCAGATTTCCCAAAATGCACGCGCCAGTTTTACCTGTTCATGTGCCAGTTTGCCCAGCCTGTGTGTTGATCGTGGAGACCCTCCTGGCTCTTCAGCTTGAACTCCTCCCAGTTCACCCAGACCGCACGCCCAGTCTGATTTCACATTAAAGATGTTTGCTATCACTTATGCCAAATAAAGAGTAAGTGTAAATATATGCGCATAAGCTGCCAAATCGGCATCCGTAAATTTCTTATAAATTAGCATTTTAACATGTGTAAATGGGCCCTGCCCCGAAATGTACATTTACACATGCGCCCCTTGTTTACACGCACAGATTTACATGTGACCCCTTACTTACTCTTGAGATTTATAAAATAGTATATATGTGTGAGTATATGCTTATTTTCCCTGTGTGCAACTTTTTGAAAAATTCACCTTTTATATTGTAAGCCCTCTGGGGTCAGGGGAAATACCTCAAAGACATGAATGTAACTCATCTAGCGCTGTCAATGGAAAGGCATGAGTTAAATCTAAATTAAAAAATAAAATACCAAGATTCTTATTTCTTGATTTTATTGTTTGATGTTTTGATTCTGTTTTTCCATTGTAGCACTGTGTTCAGAGTATGTTTTGTTGCAATGTCCACTTTTTAAATTTGGATTGCCAGAAAGAGATGGACTTTTTTCAGTGGGAAAAGGGGGGCAGGACAGACAGAGACTGACTGACAGATTGTGACGCTGAATGAAAATAAGACTGAAACAGTTTCTATTCTGCATGGTTATTGAAAATTAAAAAAAATTAAGCGTAAAAAAAACAACATTTAAAGAGGGAGCAGCACAGGGCAGCAAAAAAGCTATTACTGGGCTCTGCTTGGGAATCACTAAAAATATCAAATTGCAAGACTATAAAATATGCCTACTTTGTTTTACACTGAAAGGATACACTTTTCTAACTTGTTTTTCTATTTCATTTCTGAGAAGATCTTGGCGTTCAGCATTTTTGAAAGATGCTCAAACTTAGCCATTCCTACCAGTATAAATCAAAGCAAGTGAGGATGCTACTCTGCTGATCCTTATGCAGATATCACACAGGTGCATGAACATCTAAAGAGGAGACTTGGGGGAAACTTCGTAAAAATGGGGTACGTTCATAATAATGGGTGCATTTCTTTTTATTTCAAGAATTGAGAACAAATAAGATTATGACAAATAAAAGAAAGTAGTTCAGAAATAGGGCTTCAGAAGAAAGCAACAGTTGTTAAGTGGATACATTTTTTATTTTTGACAAATTCAGCTACTATACCTGTTTTTAATAAGTATAGTCTAGATGTAATAAATTGTGATAGTTATGAAGAGAGTCTGTTGCCAACTGAAGCACAGATACTTTTTTCATATTTGTTAGTAATCACAACCTGATTAAATCTATAATATTTACTGTTATGTGTCTTTGTTGTCCTAAGTTGAAGGCATACCACTTAGAAAGCAGAATGCACTAAAGCTTTGTTGTCCCAGACAATTGTTTGCCTAAGAAAAGGATCCCAGGAAAGTCATAAATCAACAAACCTGATGACAAGATGCCCTTCTTAGAAGCCAACTATTGAAAAGTTCAGTGCAGGTGAAAATGTTTGGGAATATAACTCAAATCGAATTTCTTAAATGTGTGTCTTGCACAGATAGGTTTTATATATTTTTGATGATTCCTAGCATATACTTCTTGAAATATATTTGAATAGGCACATTTTAAAAGAGAATTCATATTTTTTGTTTCAATTCTATGACTTTTCATGCCTCTTACTAAATGACAGCACACAAAGGTCAACCTGCCCATCTAGTCTGCCCAGTTTTTTTTGCACCACATTGCTCAGCTGCCAGTCACAAAAGCCTGACTTCCAGTAGCATATTGCTGTTTATCCAAGTCAGTTAGTTTCTTACTCTTTGCTTCACCAGCAATCCAGGCAGTTGAGTACACAAATTCCCACAACTGAACCAATATCCTTAAGCCCCTGCTACTCCCATATCACCTCCAAACCCTGCAATATTCCAAGCTGCCATCGAAACCAGTGAAGTCACTGCCCAAACATACAGCCACCTGGGTCCTTGTATTATCAGACAGTACCCAGGTACCACGAACCTGTTGTTGCTGACCTGGTTGGTTTCTGAGGAGTTTTGGCCTGTTGGTACCAACCCAGCTATTCCTGTGCCACCAGATTTAGTCAACCTCTGAACCCTGTCACTACCACAGCTTCCCATTTATTTATTTATTTATATTCTGCCTTTCAAACACTTGCAAGCAGATTATATTCAGGTACTGTAGGTATTTCATGACTGACCCAAGCATGTCCAGATTCCTTCACAAGTGCTGGTCTCCCCTTCCCCTGCTGGTAGGAATTCCAGGCTTTTGCCATTTTCCTTGATTCTTACTATCTTATTCAACATTTAGGCCCGTTTCTATTTCTTTCCACCAAGTTTTGTATCATTCATACAGCCACCAAAGCTAATTAGGCTGTTTTCCAAAAATATGTGGTCTCCCCCAGTTGATGTTTGGGTTCTAACTATGGTCTCTTCTTCCTGATTATGCCACCTTTTTTTGAAGCCTGATGCAACCATGTCATGTAACGCCGCAGTGCCACCCTTAATACCCATGCAGGTGTGGCCACTTGGAGGGTCCCGCCAAGCACTGCACAGGCCCGCCTGCACACATGATGTCCACACAAGCAACCTTCCACCCACCAACTGGGTTCCTGCTTGCCATTGGGCAAGTTCCCTGCCTGCAAGCCATCCCCTGGTAGTTTCTAGGGACACTGAGACCCCTCCCAACTAAGAGTCATACAGTTTCTAGAAATACAACTACAAACCAAATATACACAATACCGGGATCATTAGTCCTTCCAAGACAGGCAGAGCTAACAAACTAATAAGTTTATTAAAAAACAGTAGGAACAGGAAACAGATAAGTTTTAAATTGCAAACAGAAACAGGTATATCAATGAGGATTAAACAATAGAAACTAGCTAAACACTTTTCACTACTTTTTCTGGTGCCTGGGAAGGTCATGAAAAGGCTGTCCACTGAAACTGAACACTGCCTCAGTGCAGTGATCTGCTCCTTCTCAGACCGAGCTGAGACTGGAGAGTTCCAGAATCTTCAGAGCAAGTTCTTTCTCTCCAGGACCAATCAGGGCACACACAGTATTAGCAGTTAGCATTCTGGCCAAAGGGACTGCAGGGTGGTTGCGAAATATGTACCCAGGGATGCTGGGATGTGTATGCTGATCAAGCCACCTTCAATCAAGGCAGCATCCAAAGCCTCTGTTTGAATTCCAGTGCAGAAGTCAAACATCATCTGCAGGCTAGCACATAAGAAATGAGCTCTCTGGGGAAAAGTGTCACAGGGCAGACAATAAACTAAAAAGCATGCAAAACCCCTTTTTCGCCACAAACAACTGTTGGGGTTTTGAATGGCACTGTATGTGGGTTACACAAGCTGCCTTGGAAGTCTGATGCACTCTTACTTGTAACTGCTGCTCCATTTGATTACCCCAGGGTAGTTATGGTTTAACGATGGTAACCTAATACAACCCTACCACTGCTGATTAGGATTTAACGAAACCTGATACATTTTTTCCTCCACTTTCTGATCATTAGCCTATATTTTCACCTCTTTGATCCTCCAGATTTTCTATACTTGAGCAAACACTCAAGCCCCCTCCTTCATTTCTTCCACCTGTCACCTCCATCTGTTACTTGCCTCTTTCAAAGTGCTCTTTCTGTCCTAAGCAAGTTTAAATTGTCAGTTTTGATTGCCACTACAAACATGAATGATAAAGTCCTGTACAGATCTTCTGATTGCAGTATTTTTCACCAAGCAAAGGCAAGCCAGCCTGTTGCCTTAAGTGGAGATTGTGGTTTAATGACTTGTAGATCACTTGCAGGCTGTCACTCGGAGAGGAAAGTTGTATATAAAATATTGTACTGTACACTTGTGACTGCTGAATTTCACTTGGACAGTTTTTCTCCAGGCTAGATTTGTTGTTTTAAATTACATCCAGGATGAAGTTTAATAGTGGCCTCTGGCTGTAACATTTTTTCGAGACCAGAAGTATTCAGAATTTGTTTAACCTATGCTCTGTATGTAGCTGTGAGGGCATGCACTAGCTATTAAAATGTGGAGGAATGAAGACTTTCTTAGTTAAACTGGATTGCTATATCTAACTTTTATCTAGCCATTTTTTTTCTGCCAGCTGAGATTGTCAGTAAGTTACATTCATAGTATGAAAAGCAAGCCCTTGTACTAATTGATACCAAATGGAAGCTAACTTTGCTTTTGGTTATCATTGATACAGTGTCTTGAAAAAGTCTTCAGATCCTTATATATTATTCACTTTCTGCTGTCTAATGCATTTTTATTTACGTTTTAAAAGTAGGAGTTTGTTTTACAACATACTATACACTTCATCATGAATGAACAATTACATAAATATTCCAAAAGTATTTAAGAATAAAAAAAAAAAAAGTCTTGATTGCATAAAGTGTTAACATCCTGATTACAGTAACCTCAAAATAGCTCTGGTTCAAAAATTGCAAGGTGCTTAGGGCCTGCTTTAATGAGGCTTTTTTCCCATTCTGTGTCTATGGGGAAAAATGCTTAGTTTAACTTACTATGGGGCCGACGCAATAAATTTTGGGGAAAGCGGGCGCTTACCTTTCAGCGCCCACTTTCTTAGCGCACGCATGGCACCCGCAAGGGGGGGGGGGTGCCATGCAATATGCAAATTAGAGGGTCGCGCTAGCAAGGAGGCACTAGGATCGCTTGTGCGACCTTAGTGCCTCTTTGCTAACGCAACCTCGCGGCGGCTGCCAGTTATGAAGACAGACACCAGTTTATCGGCATCTTTTTTCATTACTGGCAGACAGCCGGTTATGAAAACTGACGCTGAGTTTACCGGCATCGGTCTTCATAACCGGCAGCCGCCGCGGGGGTCGCGTTAGCAAGGAGGCGCTAAGGTCACGCAAGCGACCCTAGTGCCTCCTTGCTAGCACAACCCCCTAATTTGTGGGCACCATGTGTGCTCTAAGAAAGCGGGCGCGGAAAAGTCAAAGCCCGCTTTCTGCAAAATTTATTTCTGCCACATTTTTTAATGTGGAGTGAATGAGTAATAGCCTCATTCGCATGCATTTGCATGTGATGAGCGCTAACTCATTCACTCCCCGTCAGACACGTATTAAATAGGCGCTAATCCCCCTATTGCATTAGGGGGTTGATTAGCGCCTATTTAACTCGCGTCCAACAGCGGGTTAAACAGTGCGCTCGTGTGAGCGCACTGTATTGCATTGGTCCCTGAGGGCCTGGTTTACCGAGCCCACCTCTGTCCAGTCATAGTAGTTGATGTGATTCAAATATCGGGATGAAGCATCAGACTGTTTGTGTTGTATGAAGCAAATTTGAAGCAAAGGTCAAAACAATGAGCTGCTGAAACCACACTCTGGAATAACTTTCTTCAAAGGTACAGATTGAGGAAGGATTGTAAGAAAATTTCATTGTTTTGGAATAAGCCTTGATGCATTGTCAGGTTCATCATTGTAAAGTGGAAACACTTTGACACCACAAAGACACTGCTGCGATCCAGTCACAACTTCCCAGTTGGTAACTGTGGATTAAGGAAACTGCTGTCTCCGTGAGGTCTAATATTACTTTTAAAAAGAAAATTACAGAGGTCTCTGGCAGAAACTGGGAATGTTGATTGTTCAACAATTTCAAGATTTTACAACAAATCTGTATTGGGGGGGGGGGGGTGTCAAGAAAGAAACCATAGCTGAAGTTAAGTTAAGCTATATGATATGCCACATAGCATTTGCAGATAAATGTTTAGGTGACATTGCACATATGTGGGAGAAGGCTTTGAAGTTTGAGACCAAAGTTTTGGTCTTGATGCTAAGTGGTATGTATGGTGTAAAGAAAATACAGAACATCACCCTGCTTACACCGTGTCTACAGTAAAGCATGGTGGTGCCAGCATTATGTTTCTGGGATGCTTTGCAATAGTAGGGACAAGGAGGCTTGTGAAGGTCAAGGGTACGATGGATGGTGCAAAGTACAGGCAGATCCTGAAGGCAAACTTGTTCCAATCCGCCATAGACTTGAGACTGCAGCAAAGATTCACCTTTCAGCAGGACAATGATCCTAAGCACAAAGGCAGAGCAACTCTGTAGTGCCTCAGCAAGAAGAAAATTAATATTCTCGAATGGCCCTGTCAAAGCCCAGACTTAAATCCAATAGAAAATCTATAGCAGAACTGAAGACTGCAGTCCACAGACTATCCCCAGCCAATTTGAAAGGGCTTGAGTTCTTCTGCTAAGAGGAATGGGCAAAAATTGCACCATCCCACTAGGCAAATCTGGTAGACACTTAACCTAAATGACTCATGGCTGCTAGTGCTGTAGAAGTCTTCCATTAAGTATGAAGATTTGTGTAATCAAGACTTTTGTTTTATTTACTTTTGAAATATTTTTGTAATTATTTGTTCACAGTGGAAGTGTCAAAGTATGTTTTGTAGATCAGGAAAACAAATTCCTACTTTGATGTATTGTGATTCATATTTTTTAGACTGCAGAATGTGGAGAATGTACAAGGGAGTGAAGACTTTTACAAAGTGCTGTCTTATCCTTTGGATGACTAGAATCATGTTTTAGCATCTAAGATACAGAAAGTCATAGAATATGATTACATAAAGGCTCGTTTTCTGATAGCTCTCCCTACAGTACAATGGATTTTACTTGATTTCTACCTTTGTGCTCTCTTCCCCACAACTAAGTATCTTCTGTCTTTATACCTTTTTGGATTTTTATGGCATTTTTGTCTTTCCTTAGATAGAACAAGCTAAAGCATTAAAGATGCCCCATTTTCAATTTTTGTTTTCCCCTCTTGAGGGTATGTTTGTATTTAAAATTATGTATCAGAGGAAAAGCTTTCCATAATTGTGTGAATGGGTCTGTAGGTGGAGCTTTCAAAAACTTTAAACACTGATAGGTTCTCTTGTATGTAAATTAGAAGAAATATAATGCTTTCATGTTTTTTTTATTGCTGGATACATTGTAAATCATTTTAGTATCGTAACTGGAAAAAATACAGCTGCAGAGCTTTGTGCAAAATATTTCTATATTGTTTTGAAACTACTTTTGTTCAGTTGGTTACAGTCGGTCAGAGTGTTAGTAAAGAATGCTGTAATGATACATTTACATTTCCCTGTTCCATTAAATGACTGACCCAGCTTGGGGGTTTGAGACTTGAGATCGTACTTTATGGAAACAACTGTGTTTGAGGGAGATTGGGAAGTAATGAAACATTAACCCTTGTTTTCCTATGATAATTATATTTTGACGGTTGTGAAATGAAGACATTCTAGATGCTTCCAAAATTGGACTATTGATGGGAAGTAGACTTAAGGAATGAAGAAAACAAAATTTTGGGGCTGTTTAGATTAGCTTCACTTGTACTACACCATATCTCTACCTTCTCTTTATCACATATCTTGGCTCAGCAATTCACACAGGAGCTGGGTTGCAGGGTATGAACACTGGAGCAAGATGGCACTGTGGGAATACTCTAGAAGGTTACAGGACAGGAACTCTAGAACAAGGTTACACAAGAACTCAGAAATAAGGTCTAGATCAAAGGCTGGACAGCTAGCACTTCCACAGGGCGGATGCCAAGAATGCTGTTGGACCTGCAAAGGTGTTATGGGCTAGGTCTCTTTATAAACAGTATAAACAGCCCTCAGTTTGGGATACACCTAATGCTAGTCCACTAGGGAGCCTCCAGGGGTGGTTCTCCCTAATGCTTTTTTGGCTTCATAGTTTCTACAGGATTGTTGATGAGCCAGTCCCTGTGGCTCCACTGCAAGCTCCCCTGGCCCTGAACACCAGGCCGTGGGTTTGATCAATTCCTGCTGCCCCGACACCCTTGGTTTTCTCCGTTTTGTGATTAATTGTGCTTATTAAACCCTTAGAGATAGATTTTAAAAGCCTTGCGCATGCAAAAACAGCCACATATGTGCAAAAGTGGGCCACGCGGGAGCTATGCAAATTTTAAATAGTCGGGAAGGACGCACGTACATCAATGTCTCTGCTAGCTGCATTATACAAATCTACTCCTTTTCATCGCTTATAAGGTCTAAAATTCTTTGATGTCAATTTTACAATGAATACCTCTGAATCTGTCGGTAACAATGTGCCCCCTTACAATGGTCCATATATTGAGTGCTAGGCTGAGCCTTATAAAGAGAGTCTCTCTCTCTCTTTCTCTCTTTTTCTGTATGCAACATATGTGTGTAAAGCTACACATACACGTGCGTGAAGGTTATTTTATAACCTACACGTATAGTATTATAAAATAGCGCATATCTTTCAATGCGTTTATAGGTGCACAGATGGCCCTTTTAAAATCTACCTGTGAATCGTTAAGCTGTGTATTTTATCAAAATTCAATATATCCAATTTACTGAATAGACAAAGCAAGTGCTTTTGTTTTCCCTTTGAAAATTTTCTCAAGGTCCATGAGTACAACATTACTCATATACTTAGCAAAAATTTGGGCTACTGAATGGTGTCCCCTAAAAGACACTTGCTCTAGAGGGGTTGAGCTTAAATTAGTTCACAAATTTTATTTATTTATTTTATTATTTATTTAACAATTTTATATACCGACCTTCATAGTAGATTACCATATCGGATCGGTTTACAGTTTAACAAAGGGAAAAAACTAGAGTAACAAATTCACGTAAACGAAAGATAACCAAAGCAGGAATAAGTCAAAGTTACAATCAACAGGGGGCGAGAACTTGGAAGCTTGCAACAAGCTGGAAAGAAGAAAAGGCCAGTAAAGTAATTTTACCGTAGAGTGTACAAGTTACAAACTTAAGAACGGTGCTTTCCAGCAATTCTCCAGTTTCAACATTAAGATTGTGCCCAGAAGTTCTTTTCAGAGATGAGTCTGTGACTGTCTCCCGGTGGTTTCACATACATGCATGTGATAGAATTGGGAAAAACACTGAGTATGTTTGAAAATACAAATGTCCATATATTGTTTACTCCCCTGATGTAAACACACACCCTGGGAATGCTTCTTTTTTTTTTTTTAATGTATGCATGTTGTGAAAAACCTTGCAAACTTCTAGCTGCTTTGATTGAATAGTCATAGGGAATATAATTTTCAAACAGCCTGCATATGGAAGTTTGCAAAAATGCATGTAAGTTACACCAATTTTCAAAGTAGATTTACGTGCATAAGTTCACCTTGAAAATTATTCCACCTAATGTAGCCTGCACAAGTTACACCTGCTACTTGGTACACACAAATTTGTTTTGAAAAGAAGGATTTTATAAGATATGCATGCATTTCATATCACTCCCAAAATCTCACACTAAAGAATGCCTCTGTTCTGTCTGGATAAATTTACATACATGCAAATATAGTCACATAACTGGAAGGCTGTTATATAAAAGGCTACTTATGCCTATAAAGCAAAGCTGCGTACCTATAACAGGAGTTTGCTGTAGGCAGCAGGCCAAATTAGCCACAAAACTGGATAATGCCATCAGATGTTACTGAGACAGAAAATCTCTCTCAGAGCTCTGAAAGACTGAGAAGGATTATGTGAACATGCACCAGTGTTCCTGTACAGCCCTAGCCCTTGCTTATTTGCTTTATCCATGCACAAGCAGGACAGTAATTGGCCAACAAGTGGGTACACCCAGGCTGAGGGCTGTACAAAATTTTTGTTGTGGTCTTACATCAGTAGTGAAAAACATGCAATCCATATGATGAGGTTGGTGGGAGAGTTGAAGGAATTAAACCTTTGAGAATCACTTGATCAAAACAGCTTTCTTGATGTGAAGCATTTTCTAAGCAGTAATGCAGCGAGGCATGGACAGAAGGCCCAAGTGACAGCCTTGCTAATATCCTCTATGGAAGCATAGCAAAGATAGGCTAAGGAGACTGCAGTAGCTGTGACCTGATGAGCTTTCATTTTATTTTAAAGTTGTCCTGAAGCTTGCATATAGATTTTAAGGTTGTTCAGGAGATAAGTATTGGACAGAGCATCAAGGTCAGGAAGTCCTCAAGAGCAACTGTCCCCATCCTGTTCTCTAATGGTTATCTGCATGTTGTGGCTAGTTCTGTTTTACTGATTACTAGGATCATCATTTCTACTTTCGGGCCTGACCAACCTGAGGACCAAGATACAAGTTTCTTCAGAAGTCTGCCACTTGTGAATTGGGCCACTTACCAGATTAGTCTGGTGTTGAGCACTCTCTTTAACAGTGCCTATTGTATATTCATGATTCAAGAACAGTTTAGAAAATGCAAAACCTAACCAAACACTAATGCCCCTGAAAAGCCTGTAAGATTCTGTAGTAATAATGACAATAATGAGAATTTAGTGATCCTTAAAATGAGAATTTTTTATTCAGTGGCATCTAAGAGACATGGTGGAAGGAGGACAACAAATGGGACAGTGCTATACTGGGTACAAATTACATCGCAATGACAAAGAGGCGCACCCGGGAGGCAGTGTGGTGCTTTATGTTCGGGATGGCATAGAGTCCAACAGGATAAACATCCTGCATGAGACTAAATGCACAATTGAATCTTTATGGGTAGAAATCCCTTGTGTGTCAGGGAAGACTATAGTGATAGGAGTATACTACCGTCAAGATGGTGAGACGGACAGTGAAATGCTAAGAGAAATTAGGGAAGCTAACCAAATTAGTAGTGCGGTAATAATGGGAGACTTCAATTACCCCGATATTGACTGGGTAAATGTTTCATCTGTACACGCTAGAGAGATAAAGTTCCTGGATGGAATAAATTATAGCTTTATGGAGCAATTGGTTCAGGAACTGACGACAGAGGGAGCAATTTTAGATCTAATTCTCAGTGGAGAACAGGATTTGGTGAGAGAGGTATCGGTGGTGGGGCTGCTTGGCAATAGTGATCATTAATATGATCAAATTTGATCTAATGACTGGAAGGGGGACAGTAAGCAAATCCACGGCTCTCGTGCTAAACTTTCAAAAGGGAAACTTTGATAAAATGAGAAAAATAGTTAGAAAAAAACTGAAAGGAGCAGCTACAAAAGTAAAAAGTGTGCAAGAGGCATGATCATTGTTAAAAAATACCATCCTAGAAGCACAATCGAGATGTATTCCACACATTAAGAAAGGTGGAAAGAAGGCAAAACTATTACTGGCATGGTTAAAAGGGGAAGTGAAAGAAGCTATTTTAACCAAAAGATCTTCATTTAAAAATTGGAAGAAGGATCCAACAGAAGAAAATAGGATAATGCTTAAATGTTGACAGGCTAAGAGAGAATTTGAAAAGAAGTTGGCCGTAGAGGAAAAACTCACAGTAAAATTTTTTTTTAAATATATTCGAAGCAGAAAGCCTGTGAGGGAGTCAGTTGGACCGTTAGATGATCGAGGGGTTAAAGGGGCACTTAGAGAAGATAAGGCCATCACGGAAAGATTAAATGATTTCTTTTTTTTCGGTGTTTACTGAAGAGGATGTTGGGGAGGTACCCGTACTGGAGAAGGTTTTCATGGGTAATGATTCAGATGGACTGAACCAAATCACAGTGAACCTAGAAGATGTGGTAGACCTGATTGAGAAACTGAAGAGTAGTAAATCACCTGGACCGGATGGTATACACCCCAGAGTTCTGAAGGAACTAAAAAATGAAATTTCAGACCTATTAGTAAAAATTTGTAATCTGTCATTAAAATCATCCATTGTACCTGGAGACTGGAGGATAGCTAATGTAACCCCCATATTTAAAAAGGGCTCCAGGGGCGATCTGGGAAACTACAGACCGGTTAGCCTGACTTCAGTGCCAGGAAAAATAGTGGAAAGTATTCTAAACATCAAAATCACAGAACATATAGAAAGACATGGTTTAATGGAACAAAGTCAGCATGGCTTTACCCAAGGCAAGTCTTGCCTCACAAATCTGCTTCACGTTTTTGAAGGAGTTAATAAACATGTGGATAAAGGTGAACCAGTAGATATAGTATACTTGGATTTTCAGAAGGCATTTGACAAAGTTCCTCATGAGAAGCTTCTAGGAAAAATAAAAAGACATAGGATTGGTGGCGATGTCCTTTCGTGGATTACAAACTGGCTAAAAGACAGGAAACAGAGAGTAGGATTAAATGGACAATTTTCTCAGTGGAAGGGTGTGGGCAGTGGAGTGCCTCTGGGATCTGTATTGGGACCCTTACAGATGATACATAATTGTTCAGAGTAGTTAAATCACAAGCAGATTGTGATAAATTGCAGGAGGAACTTGTGAGGCTGGAAAATTGGGCATCAAAATGGCAGATGAAATGTAATGTGGACAAGTGCAAGATGATGCATATAGGGAAAAATAACCCATGCTATAGTTACACAATGTTAGGTTCCATATTAGGTGCTACTACCCAAGAAAGAGATCTAGGCATCATAGTGGATAACACATTGAAATCGTCTGTTCAGTGTGCTGCGGCAGTCAAAAAAGCAAACAATGTTGGGAATTATTAGAAAGGGAATGGTGAATAAAACGGAAAATGTCATAATGCCTCTGTATCGGTCCATGGTGAGACCACACCTTGAATACTGTGTACAATTCTGGTCACCGCATCTAATCGGAGAAAGTTTTTTCACTCAACGCACAATTAAACTCTGGAATTTGTTGACAGAAGATGTGGTTAGTGCAGTTAGTATAGCTGTGTTTAAAAAAGGATTGGATAAGTTCTTGGAGGAGGAGAAGTCCATTACCTGCTATTAAGTTCACCTAGAGAATAGCCACTGCCATTAGCAATGGTAACATGGAATAGACTTAGTTTTTGGGTACTTGCCAGGTTCTTATGGCCTGGATTGGCCACTGTTGGAAACAGGATGCTGGGCTTGATGGACCCTTGGTCTGACCCAGTATGGTATGTTCTTATGTTCTTACATTTCTTGAAATAATAAATTCCCCCAAAATTTTTATAAAAGTGGAACATGATTTTTATAATTCCTGTGATTTTATTTTAAGTAAGATTCCTCCTCCAAAACAGCTAGATGATTGTGTAATCATTTTAGTTGGGAACTGAGTAATGAAGCTCATTAAGAAATATTGTCATGTCTGGCACTGGCCTGAAGCTTCTTATTGCTATTACAAGTATGAATCAGTTTTTAAAATATTTTTTATAAAGAAATAAAAATCCCATGATCATATTTGTTTTAACTATTGAAAAGCAATACAGCATAGATAACCTCACCAGAAAATAACATTTCAATTGTAATCTAATAAATTCCAAAGCTGTGTTCCAGTATATTATGCTGGAACAAGGACAACAGCTACTTATTTATTTATTTATTTTAAGTTTTTTTATACCGATTTTCCTGCATAAAATGCATATCAAACCGGTTTACAATGAAACAGAATGAGCAGGAAGTAAAATTCCTTAGTCTAATACATTTAAACATCAATAATGAAATAATTTTAAACAAAGCATTATGAAGCATTCTGGTTATATAAAAAGTCAGCATAACTAGGAAATTATAATTACACTAGGAAATATTAAGGAATTTAAAAAATATATTTAAAATCATGGAGATGGTGTAGAGTACTTGAAATATCAAACACAGCTGCTGAGCTTTGCTTTATGACATTTTTGTAGACAGGTAATAGCTAAAGAATATACATGTGAACAGGACTTGGCTTCAAAAATTTAATCTGTAGGTGATTGAATTGCTTGCAATTTGCGTCTTCCTGTCACGGTACATAAGCCTGTGTTCACATTTTGTGCAGCCTGTCATGGAAAGAATGCATCGAGTTGCAAGAGTTGTTTTGGGTTATTTTCCCTAGTGAACTGCATGGTTTAGGTGAAGGCTAGCATGTTTTGACTTTGTTAAATAAGATATGTCATTTTAGGAGCATGAGCCGGGAGGGGAGGGGAAGAAGCCAAGATGGTGGCCTAACGCCGGCATTGTGCCACTCGGAGCTCTTCTGTAATTTTGTATCTGCAAATCTATTACCTCAAAGATGCCGGCGAAGAGAAAGGGGAAAGTAAAAATCTTTCCCTCGGAGCCCCCTTCTCGTTCTGGGCAGCAAACAATCGTGCAATGCTTGGCAACTGCTACACTTTTGGGGTCAGGAGACCCGGCTGCCACAGTGAGTGGAGGAGAACTGGTCTGGACTGATCTGTGGTATTACAGGACCGAAATTTAACAGGTAAGAACCAATTTTCCTTTATCCGTGTACTGGGAGGTACATGTGTGGCTGCGGGCCTTTTAAAATCCGTGTGGCCCGTGTGCATCCCAGTCACATGTGTATCTCCCGGATTTTCCACGCGTAGGGCTTTTAAAATTTGCCCTGTAGTGAATCAGGTACTGAATTCTGGGTTTTTTTTGTAAATTTTCTAGTTCATAGTAATGCTGGTCAACATTTTCAAAACTGACACTCCTGACATTTTTAGTTTTTTCCTATTGACATAAGATAAAATGGGAGCTTTGGTCATGTTTTAAAAGTGAATTAGTCTTGTTTCAGTTGATAAAAGACCTAAGGAGAACAACCATGCCTTACCTTCTCTCAAATTATTATTACCTTCCAACATCTGGTATACAGATATTTATTTATTCTATTTATTTAAAGTTTTTATAAACCGGCATTCATGATACAATCACATCATGCTGGTTTACATTTGAACAGGTGTGCAAAAATAGACATCGAACTGGAACTATAGTGCAGAAGAAAGCAGTTACAAATAACAAGGACTGTTAAACTGGGAGAAGAGGGAAACAAAGAAAAGGTTAATAACGTCAAAAATTATTTACAAAGAGGTGACACTGAGCTGACTGTATAATGTATGATGATGGTGTAGGGCATTAATTGGAGTCCGGGAAAGCTTGCTTAAACAGCCAAGTCTTAAGTCTTTTTCTAAAGGTGGGGAGGCAGGGCTCCTGTCTGAGGTCGGGAGGGATGGAGTTCCATAACCGTGGACCAGCAAATCTTCTAGGAATGCAGTTTGTCAACAAAGGTGGTTCTATAGTTGTTTAGTCCTTTCATTTTTTTTATAGCAGTATAAAGTTTTGTTTACTTGTAAACATGTAGCTGATCTGACAAATTGGATAAGTTTTTTTTGTTTGTTTTTTTGTTTTGTTTAATCAACACATACATTACCAGGTTGTTCATTTTAGGGGATATATTTAAGAAGGAAAGCTAATTTCATGGAGTGAGATGGCTGGCCCTAACTTACTGTATAAACCACATTGTCCTATATCTATCAGCAGTTTATTGATGCATTAAGCTGCTTTCCAAACTGTTTCTGAGCAAACAGAGGTTGAGGTGCTAAACTGCATTAACATTAGCCATTAATATGTTTTAAGCTGAGTATTACCAGCCATTGTTAGTGCATGCCTAATTTGCATCTCATTACCACGGACCATAAAATAAGTGTGTGAAAGTGCATGCCTTAATGTGGATGGTAACTTAAAACTTAACTACTCCACCTGAAAGAGGTGTAGCTATTGTTTCGGGTTAATGTATGTGCATTTCATTTTGTGCTTTTGAACACATGTGCTTTCACTGTGTTAGCAGGTAATGAACTATTTTGCACCTAATTAGCATAGAATTTGTTTTAACACTAATACAAGCTAGTTTACATGTGTCAACAGTATCCTTAATGTGTTAACCCCCTATAATGCAAGCTAGTGCTGCCTTAATGTTAATATATTTTAGTACATTGGCCCTGAAATGAGCTAATAATCCTGTCCAGGAATTTTTTGTGATTTTACTACTTATAACCCTCCCCATCAAGCTGCCAGAAGTTGCACACACAAACCCTCACATACCTAAATGAAGCAGGAACATAACCCCACTGTCTACAATCTCCTAATAAATATTTTAGTTCAATCTGGAGCCTCAATCCTGATTTCTTAAACACACTGGGCATTACAGGCCCCATAGAAAAAGTTTATTTTACACAGAAAGGCTGTATTCCTGGTTCCATATATGCAGCATAATAGTTTCTGAAAGGCGGTCATGGGAAACTGTATTATTTGTGAAGCACATCATGGAACTGAGCTTTGAAAACTGCTAGGATACAGCTGAACTCTTTAATCCCGGAAAGTTTGCCAGCCTCCGTTGAGGATTGATTTGTCTTTTATTTATTTTTTAATTATGACGCAACAAGGGAAGAGCCGTGTTTTCTTTCTGAGCATTTAGCCACTGCGAACATTATACTCAGATCTGGGAACTTTTGATTTCTGATCGCCCTGAAATTGTCGTGGAAGAGGATGGGAGAGTGCACACAAACTTTCTTCTCTGTCTGTATACACACACACTCCTACTAACATTTATTCTCGCATGTTCACTCTCCCACATACACATTCTATTTCTTCATTTTCTCTGCTATCTCGCTATCCCTCCCACTCCTACTAAGGCGGCAGCTGATGTAGGCATCTGGGTGGAAGCAATGGCCCAGCTGGACATCTCTTAGCCCAAGTGATTAGAGCTCCTCCCCCAAAGCCAATGTTTGTTGCAGCGGCCCTGCTGGAAGAGAAGATGTGCTGGCTCTGGTACAGCAACATGAAGGGGTGCTGGGAGTAAGACCCAATGATGAAGCCTGAGGTGCGTTTTCAATGCTTTGTGGGTTGGAAGGAGTTTCTCCTTCCTTGGTGTCTGAGGGAAGTGTGGAATCTCCCATATTGTTTCCTCCGCTAGCACTACATTCCCCTCTGGTGAAACCTAATATTGTGACGCTGTACTCCATTTGGTCAGCGTTGGCTACTTTAGAAAACTCTATTTCTTTATTGACATCAGTTATCTCTGAATTATCTACAAGGGTCCAGACTCAGGGCATGTCTCTTGATTCCTAAAATGAAAAACTGGGGTCTTTGCAATAATAAACCCCCAAATTTTCATCATCGCAAATGGGGTTGCTCCAGGTTAAATAGGTCACTGTAGGCTGGAGAATTCTGACAATTCAACAAGACAGTTAAATCTTAGAATTTTGAATTTTCCTAAAGTTCCTCCTACTCTGGATTTAGATCTTTTTAAAATGTATCTGTTGGAGATTTGGGCTATACTGAGTGAAACTATTCTACCTATTAATAACATTTATTTTTTACCTTCAAGCATAAGGAAGGATTTACAAAGTGATAGCACTGCAGTGCAGGATCTGTCAACAGATAGCATTTGACCTAATCACTTCAGGATTTGTCTGCTGAAGAAACCAAATGAGCCATTTTATTGGTCTCTCTCTTTTTTTTTTTCCTGTGTGTGTGTGTGTTTCTTCAAGACCGTGATTAATGTTCTCCACCTGTACTTTTGTAATCTTTCAAGTTTTTCTTGGGCCAGAACATGTGGATATACCCAGAGCTGTAGAGAGTTACACAGGAATGAAGGGAGAAGTTTCTTACTATGAAGCAGGAGTCTCTCCTGTTGGGTGCTATTTCCCAACTGAATTTCCCTGCTTACACTAAATGATACTAGATATGGGATTTGTTTTGTTTTTTTCTGAATCTACTCAAGATGTTTTTTAGTTTCAAGGAGAGGTGGGCCATCATGAACTTAGATGTCTTTTGAATTCACTAGGGAGGGGAGTGGTTAGCTTATATTAAAATTATGAGGAGCTAAAGTCACTTGTTTATAGATTTAATGTTTTTCTTTCTATATTGGTCAGCTTCCAGACATTTCTGGATTCTCTCTTGTTATGCTATGGGCTGCTTATTATTAGCAGTGTTTGAATTTTGAAAGGATATTGTTTCCTTGATTTGCTAATTCAATTATACTTGATGTGCTATATGGAAAGTGGAAAAAAAAAATATATAAATACCTAAAGAAAAGTATCTGTTCACAAGGATGCTGATTTGTGCAGGTACTTATTTGAGCAAGAACTGTACACATACTTTTGAAAAGTCAAACATATGCACATAAGCCTGGATTTTAAAAGGGATGTGCATGGAAAATTCAGAGGTTATGTGCATTGCTGGGCCCTGTGTGCACTGCGCGCATTTTCCAAAGGACCCGGCGACGCTAGTAACTCCCGAAATGCGCCAAAGTGCTGGGCCTCAAGGAAGGGGGGGGCAGGCAGGGACAGCTGCTGGCACACAGAGTATATTGAGCAGCAAGATAAATAAAAATACATCTTATAGCTAGGAAGGGGTTAGTGGTTGGGGAGGAGAGGAGAGGGGGAAAAGGTAGGAAGGTTATGTAGGGGTATAGGGAAGTTTCCTCCCAGTCTGCTCCTTAAATTTCCCACCCTATGCGCTGAGGAGGCCACCCACCCATACTTGTGCGCACGGACATTAAAATCCAGTGCGCATGTACGTGTGGGAAACATATATTTTATAACATGCACACGCCGATGTGTGCATGTTATAAAAGGGCTGCGTCCATGTGCGTGTGCTGGGAACTGCATGCACATAGCCGCGCGTACATTTAAAAAAAAAACAAATCTACCCCCGTTCCAGTCCCTGGCCCCTGGAATACCTCCTTCCCAAAGAAGGTAAAAGTACACACATAGAGGTCCCACATAGCGTACGTTTACCTCCATATAGGGTAGTCCATTATTTAAAAGCCTGTTTCATGGGTAAAGCCACAGAAATGGCTTTTAAAATTATCCTCTGTATTTGAACAGGATTGACATTAGATCTTGAAACTTTTTTTCCCCTCCCACTTCCAACATAGAAAACAAAAGTTTTTTTTTTATTTTTTAAGAATCATATCTCACTGGATGTGGCACATGCCTCCCAGGCTCTTAAGAAAAAAAATCTCGTAACTATTGTGGTGATAGAATCCACTGTGGGCTGTTTTTTTTTGTTTTTTTTTAATTTCCTTGTGAGTACAAAATTGCATGTGGACAAAAAGAAGGGCTTAATTGGTGGGGGAATGGCCGGAAATGCAGTTCCACCATTTCTTTCCAGATTTAAAAGGGCAGAGCAGCAGGAGTGTTCTGTTCCAGCCCCTCTCCTCCAGGCAGCCTGCGGGTGAAAAAGAAGAGAGGAGTGAGTTTGGAGCTAATAATGCAGAGAAACAGCCGTTCTGTTTCCTGATCCAATCCTTCTCCTATTCTTCAGGGAAGGGATGAACCTGAAGCAGACAGCAGCAAACAGCCATTCTGCTCCCTAATTCCAGTCCTGTCCTCCTATTCTGCAGGGCACAGGAGAGGAATGTGATCCTGCAGCAGACGCTGCAGACAAAGAACAGACACAAAAAGGAGTTGAATTACCACAAGTTTGAAAATTGTGAGCAACAGTGACAATAATTAAGCTTCAACTCTAGCCTTGATAATTTGTCACCATTGCTCAATGCTCACAGGTTTTGAGCTCTTGTTTAATTCAACCATTTTTATGTATCCATTACCCAGGGTTTAATTTCTGGCAGAATGCTCCATAATGGACGTTTCTGCCATCCTTTTCCTAGGACCTAATGAAGCGGAGCAGATCTGGTGGTGTAAATTGGTTACGGCTCCCCCACAGAAATGGAATATGAAGAGTGTGTTTGCTTACATGTGTGTTTATATGGGAGAGAGTTTCCACCCTGGCCCTGGCCTCCCTTGCTCCCTCTCCCTACACTCACTCCTACTGGAGACTTCCACTTTCTTGTCTACAAATCAAGCCCTGATAAAAAGCCTATACATTTTATGATCTTGCCACCTTGTGGGATTTCTGGGGATATCATAGATCATGTTTGGGTTCAGATACCCTTAAACTCTTCTAATTATGATTTTTGGGATTGAGTGGTGGTATGATAGCTTATATTGTGAATGTTTGGCATTAAAATGATTTTTTTAGGAGGTCACATGATATGGTGATCCCGGATAGATGCAGATCCTGGGTCTCTGAGAGCCATTCCTCCAAAAGCAGCTAAAATCAGTGCCATTCTTTGGCAGAAGTATCTGTTTTTCTGGTGAGCAACCTATATATCAGTAGACAGATATATGAATAAATCACTGGGGATTATGGCTGTTACAAGGGGAAAAAAGGATAAGGAAAAATTGAAGGTGATGGAAGACAAAATGGCTGCTGTGATTGCGAATGCTTCAGGGCCTCCCTTGAGCTCGGGATTAATCACAGCATTGACAGAGGCAGTGGTATTGGCGTTATTGGGGAAATTGAGTTCTATTTCTGAACAGATAGCCGATTTGAAATCCACTTTATCTGAATTGGAACAAGAATTGAAAAAGCAAAAGGGAGAATCTCTCTTATAGAATATGATGCGGTCACATGATGCAACAAATAACAGCGTTAGAAAAGCTTGCTACTCTCAAGAGTCAAAAATAGAAGATTTAGAAAACAAGTCATAAAGAGGAAATATCTGCATAGCAGGCTTACTGGAATCTATTAAAAAGCACAGTCTAGTCTACCATCATTTTTAGAGAAATGGTTGCTAGATTCCCTGGGTGGGACAGATATGCAAGGAGATCTGGTTGTAGAGAGGGTGCATTGCCTTGGTAGTAAAAGGGAGGGTGATCTCCGCCCAAGAATGATCACAAAATTCTTCAACTTTGCTCAAAAACAACAGATAATGTAAATCTATCACAAAAATAGAGATACCAAGATTGTCCTGTTCATTTATTTCAAGACTACTTGCATAAAGTGTCATTGAAACTGAAGGTTTTCAACTCCTTGTGTGCAATATTAATACAAAAACAAATAAAGTTCTCCTTGCAGTTCCCAGCAAAACTTCACATTTGGCACAATGGAAAGGTGCAGATATTTGACCAGGCAAAGAAATATATTGAGATGCTTTGAATATTTAACTGAAATGCAAAGTCCAGGATGAGTGGAATTTGAGTCTGTTAAATCTTTCAGTAATAATATGTACTAATTAAGCTCTCAACTTGTTTGTCCCAGTTTATGCTAGGAGAGAGGAAGTAATAGATGGGACTTGTGAGATCACAAGATGTGGGGATTTCTTTTTCCTCTGTTCTACTGTGACCTATCCTGGAAAAAATTAACAGGCTGCCTCGAGGAGGAAGCAGCTTTGATGCACTTGGTAATTGCATCAGTTCTTGAGTTAATTTTGAAAAACAAAAATTTCCCTCTGTTTCTTTTTGACCTTGTCCTGCAAATAATAAACAGGTGGCTACGCCAGAGGAGACTGCCTTGAGGAGGAAGTGGCCTTGATGCATTTGGAAGTTACATCAGTTGTTGAGTTAATTTTGAAAAACAAAACAAAAAAAATTCTTATGAATACTTGTTCAGGCTGCTATAAGTTTTGGACTACTTTGGGTGGTTCATCTGGAAGAAATAAGTCATAAAAGTGAGAGTCAACTCCAAGACTTTGAAGAGCATCGGGTTTGGAACACGGGAATGACCATGATCACAGTTGAATGACACTAGCTTGGTTCTTTTGAAGGGGGATTTGTAGTTTCGTGATTAATGTTGAGGTAAATGAATTGGCAAGTTCTAGTAAGAATGTTGGTGGGATGGCACTCGCACACATTTAGATGTACCTCATGCTCTCTAGAGAGCAATATTTTCTATGTTGGGGGATGTTAAGAAGGGGTAGGGGGAGGAAAGGGGAGAAGTGGGAGGTAGGATTTTTATATAATCAAGTTCAGCAGAACTGTGATCACAGGGTGAAAATGTGTAAGCTGAGAGATATTCCTTTTATTAAATTTTTTTTTTCAAACAGGGGGGTTTGTGTGATACCATATAAGGGGGATATTTTAGGGGCAGCAGGAATTGGATATAATCGAGGGGCGGCCAGTTGATTTAAAGAATTTATTTCACGAGCTGGAGTACAGCAAATATGGTAAGTAAAAAAAGAAACCTAAGAGAGTTGCTACCATTTAAATATGGGGTCAAGGTTTAAATATATATCCTGGAATGTAGCGGGGCGGTGCTCACCAATAAAAAGAGAGAAGATAATGGCTCATGTATATAGGCTGCAAGAAAATGTGATATTTTTACAAGAAACTCATATGGAAGATCTAGAGCATAAAAAGTTGTGGAAAAGATGAGGAAATCAGGTCCTTTATTCCTCAGGTGCCTCTAAAAAGAAAGGCGTGGCAATGATATTGCATAAAAATGCAGCTTTTAACATGGAGGGCACGCAAATGGATAAAGAAGGCAGATTTGTTTTGGTCTATTGGCATCAGTTTATGTTCCTAATTAGCATAATCATCAGTTTTTCACAAAATTAATCACAGAAGTAGTGAGCATGGGTCCAGCTCCTGTACTTCTAGGGGGTGACTTTAATTGTGTGGTGGATCCTTTGCTGGATAAGAGCACAGGAGCTAAGCTCCAGAACTTGGGACAGGATTAGGATATATCGTTTTTGTGCGATAGACTAAATGTCCTAGATATATGGAGGTTCCTACATCCAGAGGAGAGGGATTATACACATTATGGGGTCAATTTTAAAAAGTCCTCGCACGCGTTCATGTGCACACGGTTCCCGGCGCATGTCATAAAATCCAATGGCCTCATACACATGTGCCAGATTTTAAAATCTGCGCGCACATGTACAGGCAACTTACGTGCACAGGGGGGGAAATTTTGTAATTATGCACAGCGACGCGATCTGGCCTTTGCCTAGTTCCCTCCCAGTCTGCTCTAATTAAGGAGGGAACTTTCCTTTACCCCTATCTACCCTTTCTCCCTTTTTCCCTCTCCTCCTCGAACCCTATACTAACTCTAACTAGGGTTTTTTTTTCTTTTGATTTGTAATTTACCTGCTCCTTCGGAGCAGAAGTAAGTTACATGTGCCGGATGGCTGCCGGCGCATGCTTCCCTGGGACAGAGTCTAATTTTCAGAGGACAAATGATTAGTTATGCAGAGCAAGAAAGAGAAAATACATTTTAGATTTAGAAAAACAGTTACATTATTATAAAAAGCAAATAAGTCACAAAATGAGGAGTGGGTTGCAAAATTTAGAACAGTGCAAAAATTATTCATTGAGTTTATTCATCAGAAAGCTATGCATTGGTTATTTCTGTTTTTTTAAAAACAGACTTTTTCCATTTGGAAATCTGGTAAACGCTAGCTAATCTTGCTAAAGCCCAAAGAAAGTCCAATTATATAGGATGCACAGGGACAAATGGTAACCTTGATGCAAGACAGACTAGGAATTTAAAGTATTTTATAAAAAAAATTATATGAAGCAGAACGAGTTAACACTGAAAATAGGCACAAGTTTTTGTCTGGTCTTGAAATTCTCCATATATCAGAAGAAGTATTATCAAGACTAAACTCATCCATAAAAATACAAGAAGTAGAGCAAGTAATAAAAAGGTTGTAAAATTACAAATCTCCAGGGCCAGATGGTCTTCCCACTACTTATTACACGATTCTTAAAAGTAGCTTGGTTCTGCTCTTAAAAGAATGTTTTAATTATATGATTACTAAAAAAGAAATGCTGGAATCTATAAAGTTAGCCACGATAACGGTGTTGCCAAAACCAGGGAAAGATCATAAAAACTCAGCTTCCTACCAACTGATTTCTCTTTTAAACCAGGATATTAAAATATATGCCAAAATTATTGCTAATAGATTAAAATTAGTAATTCCAAAAGTAATACCTCCAGAACAATCAGGCTTTGAATTTGACAGAAAATCTTAAGCTAATCTCTTCAGAGGCTGATAATGTCATTAGATGCATGTAAGACATGCAGGTATGTAGATACTATAGTAAGTTAGTTTTGATACAGTGAAAGCCTTCAACAGGGTGTCCTGGGAGTTTGTAGATGTTACATGTCCATATTTGTTTTTTTCTGGGTAGATATATGAGGTGATAAAATTGTTATATTGAGATCCAAAAGATTATATCAATGTGAATGGCTTCATGTCTGAAATTTTTCAACTAGGAAGAAGTACTAGACAAGTTTGCCTACTATCCCATTACTTTTTATTCTCACTTTGGAACCTCTGATAATTCATGTAGAGCAAGAGGAGAGTATTAAGGGGGTGAAGATTGGGTAAGCGGAATTGAAATTAATGTTTTTTGAAGATAACATTTTTTGAAGATCTTGATGCAGCTCGGTGTCTTTGCCAAAGGTATTAACAATTATAGAAGATTTTGGAAGTTTCTCTGGGCTGAAACTGGTTAACTAAATCAGAAGTCATGGATATTGGGTACAGTCAGATTGGATAGGATTTCTTTTGAAATGGATGGGTACAACAATTAAATACTTGGGTATAAACATTCATACTAATGTTAAGGAATGGGATCATTATAGTATACCGCAGAAAACACAAGTGCAGGCACACAGTTCAATCCTGACAGAGCACTCACAACCGGTGTATATATTAAATTCTTTTAATCCTTCAATATGGCAACTCCTCTGACTCATACAGGCAACAGACTTAATGGCGTCCCCCGACACGGTACCCGTGTTTCGCCGCGGGCTGCATCGGGAGGGCTCGCCAATAGGGGTTCATAAGAAAGCTGTGAAAGATAAATATACATCAGGACAACAAAGCAGGACTTATAACCGAACATAAAGTGCAAAGTTATACAAAATCATAACATACCTGACAGCATAGGAACTTAAAAGTGACAGGGAGCGCACTACCCTTTCCCGCTGACAGGTATTTAAAGCTGATTAAGGCGCCAAAACAGGAAGACAAACCACGTGGGACTTTACCGTCCCATTCATTGGCTGCCGTTCCTGTGACGCGCCTCAGCAGGGTTGTAAACCAAACAGTGCTTATGAATGACCTTAGCGCTGGTCATTCATAAGCACTGTTTGGTTTACAACCCTGCTGAGGCGCGTCACAGGAACGGCAGCCAATGAATGGGACGGTAAAGTCCCACGTGGTTTGTCTTCCTGTTTTGGCGCCTTAATCAGCTTTAAATACCTGTCAGCGGGAAAGGGTAGTGCGCTCCCTGTCACTTTTAAGTTCCTATGCTGTCAGGTATGTTATGATTTTGTATAACTTTGCACTTTATGTTCGGTTATAAGTCCTGCTTTGTTGTCCTGATGTATATTTATCTTTCACAGCTTTCTTATGAACCCCTATTGGCGAGCCCTCCCGATGCAGCCCGCGGCGAAACACGGGTACCGTGTCGGGGGACGCCATTAAGTCTGTTGCCTGTATGAGTCAGAGGAGTTGCCATATTGAAGGATTAAAAGAATTTAATATATACACCGGTTGTGAGTGCTCTGTCAGGATTGAACTGTGTGCCTGCACTTGTGTTTTCTGCGATATTGCTTGGAGTGCAGTATTTTGCTATCATTATAGTATACCCCATATAATTCAAGAATTTTGAAATAAGCTCTCACGTTAGATACATCTACCATAATCCCTCTCATGTCAAATTGCGCTGGGAAAGATGGTTTTAGTCCAAAATTATAGGTACTTCAAATCATCCCGATAATACTCTTGAGGAAGGATATTAAACGTATCCATGCTTTATTCTATAAATTCTTCTGAAAGGCTCAGAGGGCAAGATTACCTGTTGCTAGATTAGTAGCCCTCAAATTCGAAGGAGGCATGGGTTTTGCCAATATTTAGTATTATAATATAACATGTATTTTGCAACTGTTAGGGGAATGGTTCATAGGAAAATCAGATAACCAATTATTTGAATTAGAAGACACAGTTAGCAACCCCACTACATGTTGCAGTACATATTACATGCAGCAAATGACAACCTTCCATCCCATATTTTGGATTCACTTACTCTTATGTTAGCAAGGAAAGTGTGGAACATTTACAGATTTACTGTGGTGGAAATCCTTTTGCTTTCCTTTCTTGGGGAACCCTTATTTTAAGCCAGGAAACATATATCCAATATAGAGCACATTAATGCAGTAAGGGAAGGGGTGCATAAAATATTTTATTAATATACGTACTGGAGAAACACCTACTTTTGATTATTGTAAATCACATTTATAGTTTAAGGAGAGGAATCATATGATGTTTTTGCAATTGAGTAGTTATATTTCTACTATACATTCTCCCAATAAAATAGATATACAAATGAGAAGTTTCAACAGTTGTTGCATTTATGTGCAAAAAACTTGTATTTACTATGCACCGTTTCTTACATAAAAATTCAAACTATAAGCTTTTTCAGATATTAACTGAAGTGTGGTCACTTAATTTGCAGATTAATTTGGATGAGTATGACATATATGCTTATTTGTCCTATATGCACAAAACTGTAATGAGTGTGGATCTAAGGGAAGCCTATGTGAAAATTTTGCACAGAATAGTTTTCTGGTCCAGTAAAGGTTATAAAACAAATATAGTAGCTATGGACGCATGTATTAAGTGCTTCAATAAAGGGGCAACATTATGTCATTCCCTTGGGGAATGTAATAAAATTCAGTATTTTGGGAAACATTTATTAATATTTCTTATATTACTGATAACAAATAAGTTCCCCTGGACAGCAGATATTCCTGGCTAAGGGGTATATACAGGCATTGAAATGCATTTTGAGTAAGCGGTTGGCGCAGGAGAACCCAGATTTTACATCATGGAGAGCGGCGATGATGTAATTATTTTTGTTGGAAAACGTGTCACTGGAAACAACTTCATTCAAGAATAGAAGACTGCACCATGAGATTTGGAGAAATTTTGTGTCCACTTTACCTGAAGATTTAAAGGAAAAATTAAAGGACGCTAAGGGCCGGATTTTAATACCTACGCGTGGGCATACATTTGTGCGCGCAACCCGGCATGCACACATGTTATAAAATCCGGGGTCAGCGCGCGCAAGGGGGTGCACAATAGTGCACTTTCACGTGCCGAGCCCTTGGGGAGCCCTGCTGGCTTTCCCCATTCCCTCCAAGGCCGCTCCAAAATCGGGCAGCCATAGGTTGTGTGCACCGGCCGACGGCTGACCTGCGATCCTGGGCACAGCGGCAAATGCCCGCTGTGCCTGGAGGCTCCGGCCCTGCCCCACCCACGGACCACCCATGTCCCGCTCCTTTTTTCAAGCCCTGGGACTTACACGCGTCCTGGATCTTTATGTGCGCCGCCGGGCCTTTTGAAAATAGGCCCGGCACGCGCAAGGCTTTGAAAATCTGCCACTAAGTGAATAGCGTGGTCTGTGAATGCTATGGCACCGTGTGGATCAATTTTGTTAAGTTGTTAATGACTAACTGGGATTGATAGTTTCAATGACATAGTGATGCAGCCTCTCATTGCCTTCTTTAAGGTGAAGAATCTGGATTAAATGGTATCGTTTGAAGAGGAAGGGAGGGAAAAGAGGATGGGTTAGGTAGGGTTTAGAGGGAGAAAATGTTTATAAAATGTTCTTTAACCACTTGTTTTTGTTTGAGTGGTGTGATAATTATGTTTGTATTGTAAAATTTCAAGAAAAGAATTTACGAAAAAAGATTTTGTTAATGTTACGAGCCTCTTTTCATCTTTAAGTATGTCTCTTGCTCAGCTAGAGATTTCTAGATGATTATATTTGTACCTTTCCAGAGACTCTCTTAGGGTTTCCACTAGATGTCCCTAGCCCCTGCCCTTGGGTAGTCATCTGCAGAGGGATGAGCCATTCATAACATCATCTCCCCCAAAGTTTGTCTGGAAGTGGACATCCCTTAGGCACAAAGGGGGGGGGGCTTGTTTAGGAGCAGATGTTTCAGAAGAGAAGGTTGTGTTTCATGTGTGCTCTCTGAATTAGGCCCCCAGACTGACATAAAAGCAGAGAGGCACATTCCTTGCCAGTTCCTGTAATAGGGCTGGAAGGGAGAGGGATATTAAGGTTTCTACATTTTTTACCTGCTCCAATCTTGGCAGGCAGAATCCCCTGCTCAGGGTGATCAGGAGGGACTATACATCTTTTCGACCAGCAAAAGAGGAGGTTGCATCACCCTGTGTGAGAAGAGATCCTGAATTAAGTTTTTGCAAGTTTATATTTTTCCATCTTTGGGGGAAAAGGATAATTTTTCTGCGTCTTCCTTTTCCCCCACACTGGAGACTTTTAGTAGTTGTATCCAGCATAGGCCTTTCCTCCTGGGAGGCCAGCTTCTGTCTTTTGAAGAGGAATCAAGGGAGAAACATTAGGAGACCCCAACCGGAGTTTCTACCCTGGGACACAGGACACTGCAGATAAAGTTCAGGATTCAACGTGGACCTCAGGTACTGTGGGAAGAGATCCGGTCACTGTTAGGATTCTCCAGCCACATTGGGACAATAGTCTTTCCTTACCATGGACGATAACCCTCTTCCAAGCCCCTGCCTGGAGGGACATTTCTACAAAGAAATCCTGTCTCATGTAAATCTGGGATTACTGGAAGTATCTGGACAGTTTGTTTTGCATCTGTTGATTCTTTTAAGAGAAATTATAGTAAATTTTATTTTGAACACCCCTCCAGTGAGTCCTGCCTGGTTTATAAGTGTACCTATCTCGAAGAGCAATGATAATACACACATGGGAGAATACTACTGCCTGAGCAAAAAAGATTAGCCTTCTCCTCCACAGAAAGGACCCACACTTTGGGGACTCAGGAATGGAGAATGAAAAGTGTGAGGATAGCCCCAGTTATAAATTATTTTATGGCCATTCACCTAGAAAGGATTACACCTTGAAATCCCACTAACTTGAGAACTTACTTTATGAGAAGAGTAAATTTATTTTTGTTTGTACCTGAATGCTTAATAAATACTGTAAGCCACCTTGAGCATTATTTGCAAGGGGTGGGTTATAAATCTAAGCAGTGATCATGTTTTAAAACTTATCTTCGGCATGATGTGCACTTTTGTTTATAGTTAACATACTTTAGGCGGCTAATAGTAAGCTAGTAAACATCCCACTGAATATCTCTGATTTAAAGTTATCTGATTACTTTATACTACTGGATATTCTTTTGAATATTGCCAGTTAGGAATAAAGTTAGCCAATTATAGTTAGCTGGACTGCTAAGGGGTGATATGATAGAGGTCTACAAAATCCTGAAAGGACTTGAATGGGTAAATGTGAATTGGCATCTACTCTTTTGGATAATGCAAGGACTGGGGCACTCCTTGAAGTTAACAAGTAGCACATTTAAAACAAATTGGATAAATTTCTTTTTCACTCAATGCATAATTAAGCTTTGGACTTCATTGCCAGAGGATGTGGTTAAGGTACTTAGTGTAGCTGGGTTTAGAAAAGGTTTGGATAAGTTCCTGAGGAAAAGTCCATAAACTGCTATTAATCAGTAGGGAATAGCGACTGCTTGTTGTTAGAATTAGTAGCATGGGATCTATTTAATGTTTGGGTATTTGCTAGGTACTTGTGACTTGGATTGACCACTGTTGTAAACAGGATACTGGGCTTGATGGACCATTGGTCTGACCCAGTATGGAATATCTTATGTTCTTAATAATAACTTTAGTCTTAACTGGCTATATTCAAAAGAATATAGGCAGTTAAGTTGTGAAGTGAGGCTAAAAAAAAAAGAAAAAAAAGATTGCAGGCCTCCTGGCCCTAACACGTCCCCACTCCTCCCTCCCACTTGAGGTCCAAATGCTCAGGGCCAAGGCTACAGCCCTCTATCCAAGCCCCCTTCATCTAATAGATTGAAAAATGTAAGTGCCGGGGCCAGTCACGGTCTCTTTCTTCTCTCCTCCACTCCCCCACCAGAGTCTCTAGAAACTTTAATAATTGTGTATAACTTCCAGGGTTCTCCCACCTTGGTGAGGCCTTACCTGGAGTATTGTGTTCAGTTCTGTGCCCGTATCTCAAAAAGGATAGTCATAGGATGGAGGTGCTCCAGAGAAGGATAGACGTATGAGGAGGCTGAAGGATCTGAATATGTATACCCTGGAAGAGAGAAGATGCAGGAGAGATATGATATGGACGTTCAGTTACCTAAAAGGTTTCAATGATGTATGGACTTCAAACCTTTTCCATTGGATAGAAAACAGCGGAACTAGGGGTCACAAAATGAAACTCAAGGAGAGATGGCTCAGAACCAAAATATTTCTTCATGGAGAGGGTGATAGAGGCCTAGAATACACTTCTGGAGGATATTGTGAAGAAGAAAACAGTCAAAGAATTTAAAGGGCATGGGATAAACACTGTGGATCTCTAAAAGCTAAAAGACAGAAATGAGATAAGCGTGGTGGTGGTGGTGGTGGGGGGTAACTTGCTGGTATTGCGGTTACTACCCTTAGCAGAAGGCATGCAGATTACTACCCTTAACCAATATGCTTTGATGGTTTTATTCCAACTGCAACATTGCTCCCTGCTTAGACGGCAGGGGGATAAGAGGAATTTGATTCAGATGACAACATCAAAACAAACAATCAAAATGCAAAAAAAGACGTTACACAATGGTCAGTATTCAACGAAATATCAGAACTAGAAGTAGAATCAATGCTAAAAAAAAAGCTAAATCCCGCATCACATGCAAAGTAAACTTGCTCCCCGACATGTTCACATTGTTCGCACTAACTTATGCTCGCAAAAGCAAGTATACGTGTGTAAGTCTCCCTTTCTTAAAATCAGATATCCGTGCATATGTTGGGGTTTTATTTTGCACAGAAAACCTTTGAAAACTACCTTCATATTGCTTTTATTTTTTATAATATACCGGAGTTTCATTACATTTAAATTACATCTGGCATATTATCCTAATTAAAGTATTCTGTTTACCCAGCTTTTTTTGTGGAGATTCTTTTTACAAATTTAGGAAGCATGACTGGGGAATGGTATGATATTGATGTAATGACAATCCATTGGGGGAGAGGGTGTGTGTGTGTGTGTCTCAGTTCTAGTTGAGGTATCTATAACCAAATTTCTTGAACTTTCTTTACGGAATATCAAGGTTTTGAAAAGTCTGGTTGCTGCTACTGAAGGATAGACTTGTTAAAGGACATAAGCATGGCAGCTGAGATGCTTTCAGGAAAGTATATTTGACCTTTTGAACTATATCCAATAATACTAAACCATTCTGAGCTATTGTGTTGGTCATAGAGTCTGCAATTTCTTTGTATTTCTCAACAATCTTCAGCTTTGTTCAATAATATATGTAGCAGCAATAGAGACTGATTTACGTTACAGGCATCTTTGTTTTTTTTATTTATTTTTAAGTGTTTGAGAGCTCTGCTTTTTTGAATATGTTCTATATACTGATATACAGAGCTAGGATAGTGAAAGAAGGGAGATGATTTTGGTTTGGTAAACTAAATGCAGGACATTTTGTTGGAACAGCAACCATGAGACCAGGGCTGTGGATGTTTTTCAAGTAGAATATCTGATGTCTTTCAGGAAAAAGCCATGTGCATCAAGTCTTTTATTGTTAAAAGTTTGGGAGCAGGAAGATATTTTGATTTATTGTATCTTTGTCCTGACTCTCAAAAAATAAGAAAATGTAATATATCTCTAAGGAGTTTTAACATATCATCCATTAAACACAGCTGTTTGTATTCTGGTACCTCACAGGAATTATTTGAAAGCAGGCATGCATCAAATGTTACTAACTACAAGTTTACTGATCATAATGCATTACTTATTGAAACAATGTAGCGCGTCACAAATGGTCTCCAATTTAAGTAATTTTGCAGCCACGCAAAATGTCTGCTGTATGGGTAATAGAGGGCAAAGAGATCTATTTTGTATGCTGGTAGCAGTGTAAGCATCAACTCTTAAAAACTCAAATTGCTGAATTGATTTTTTTTTTCAGTCAGAAGTGTATCATTATGTACAGCTGTGGAATTCAGTAATGAAAGAGAATAATAATCAGAAAATGTTGAAGTAATGAATCTTTTACAAAAGAAATATCCAATTTGATGGTACAGATTAATATGTTAAAAGGTTAGAAAGCCAGCATTTTAACTTCCAGCTTGGTTCTTATATTAATATCTTACATCAAAGAAATGTGCCCCCTGAAGATTTTAAGAAGTTTAAACTTGTTACCGGAAATACATAAACAGAATATGATGGCAGAAAAAGACATAGCTTGACTAGTTTTTATACCTACTGCAAATATTACTTGATCTTAGATTTTACTCTTGCTTACCATTTCTCTAAGGATCATCTTTGCTTATCCTGTACATTCTTGAATTTTTACTGGTTTTGCTTCTACTACCTCTACTGACAGACTATTGTGTCAGGGGAGAGTGCTAGTTGTGGTGGAATTTCCAAAAGGTCTTTGACATGGCTCCACATAGGCAACTTATAAATAAACTTGGTGCCCTTGCTATGGACCCAAAAGTGAATGACTCAGGTAGAAACTAGTTGAGTGGAAGACTACAGAAGGTAGTGGCAAATGGAGCTCACGCTGAGGAGAGGGGTTTACTAGTGGTGTGCCACAAGAATCCATCCTTGGACTGTTTCTTTTCAACATTTTCATAAGTGATATTGCAGAAGGACTATCAGGGAATATCTTTTTGCAGAAGATACCAAAATATGGAAGAACGTAGACAACGAGGAACGCATGGGAAACCTGAGGAGGGATCTAACGAAGCATGAAGAATGGTCTAGAATCTGGCAGCTAAGATTTATGGTTAAAAAAAATATACTCAAGCATTTGGGCTGGAAAAACCCAAGGGACAAAATAGGGCTCTGAAATTCTAAGCATGAACCAAGAGTGGGATCTGGGGGTGATCATATCTGATGATTTTAAGGTGGCCCAAACATATGGATGCTTGGGAGCACAGGGAGAGAAATGTCAGCAGAAAAAAAGATGAAGCCCCTGGTGAGACCTTGTTTGAAATACTGTGTACAATTCTGGAGACTGGATAGATTTGGTCCAAAGAGTTCCAATTAAAATGGTCACTGGTTTTCATTATAAATCTCTGTAAACCCATTTTATAGTTTTGTCCTGGTTATATTGCATATAAATTAGTTAAATAAATAAATACATAAAGGTACTGACTTACATGTGGTGGTAACTCTTTGGAATGTATATGTTAGAGGAAAAGCAGAATGGGGGAGATAGAGTATTTAAATAACTCCAAGGTAATAATTCATAGGAGGTGGGTCTCTTCCAATGAAAAGGAGGATTTGGAATGAGGGGTCATGGGATAAGGGTGAAAGTGGGTAGACGGAGGGGTAATATAAGGAAGTATTGCTTTATAAAAAGGATGGTAGATGCATGGAACAGTCTTCCAGTGGAAATGGAGACAAGGACAGTGTTTGAACTCAAGAAAGCATGGATAAGCACAGGAGATCTCTGAGGGAGTGGTAGAGATTATAGAGATGAGTAGTTGTTACTGATGACCAGACAAAATAGTCCATATGGTCTTTTTCTGCTTTCACATTTTTCGTGTGTGTGTGTGTATCTGTATATTTCTCTGAGAACAAGCAGGATAGTAGTCCTCGCACATCATCAGATAGAGCTCCCCACATGGAAAACTTATGTCAGAGTTTCTAGAACGTTGAGTTGCCACACTTAAGTATGCCCATCATACCCTATACCATGCATCCTCATGGGGTCCCTTTTCAGTCTCTCTTTTTCCATGGAGCTGCAGCATTTTGGTGGTGAGCCTTGCTCTTTTTTTGGCCTTTCTGGTCCATCTTTAGAAAACTCCTTTTTTACTAGTATGCGGTTTTTCTTCATGATAGTCACCTACATTTGTTACCGGGTCCCTCTCAGTCGTCCCTGTAGCATTCCTAGTTAGTGGTTTTCGACATTTATTCATAAGTTTCCTTGCACAGTTGATTCCCTGTGGCAGCGGTGCTTCGGTGACCACCGGCCATCAATGCCCATTGCCATCGAGTTTGATCTTGCCTTTCTTTTCTTTTATCCCATCATGGCCATGTCTAGTTTTAAGCAATACCCTTGGTGCCCGAGGACCATGTCCAGCACTGATCCTCATGATGAATGTGTCCTATACTGGGGGCATCGTATGATGTCCAGGGTTCCTGCAAATGCACCCAAATGGCCCTGAAAGGACATCACCTTTGAATCATCAAGATGGAGTTCCTCTTTGGCTCGAAGAAGTCCAAGCCATTGGCATCAGCGGCATTGGCATAGAAGGACCACAGAGTTGCACCGATGGACACAGAGTCTTTGACATCAGTGGGACTGTTGGTGCCGTCAGCTGGCAGGAGCACTGGAGACCAACCATCGTTGGGCACTTCCAGGCTGAGGACATTAGGTTCCTCATCATCAGCCTCTGCACCATGGCAAGATCTTGTCAAGCATCAAGGGAAGCCAAAGAAATATCAGTCCCTGTCAATGCATGGTGCTGGGCCCGGGGATGCACTAGCTCATGCTGTGATGTTTCTGAAGTGAACTCATGGTGAAAAGAGCCAATCCTCCATTGGTGCCAGGAGTACGTGATTGTCTTCATCTGTCCAGGTGCCAGCCACTGATCCTCTCAATTCCAAACAGAATCTGGTCACCCCTTCTTTTTTCCAGTCAGTGTTGGCATTGGCAATGCTTGAGGAGGAGCTTGAGAGGCATGTACAGCTGGCAGTCAGGTGCATCACCCTGATGACCATCATGGCAGAAATTTAGCAGAGCCAGCAGGTGTCAGCCTGGCACATGTTGAGGTTGTTGGGCCATAAGAATCATGTCACTCCCTTGACATGATTGTACATGTGCAAAGCCCATGAACTCTGAGGTCACAGTGGTGCCAGACCATGCAGAACCTCCAGGATCATGTCCAAGTCATCTCTTCCCTCTGGGACTCCTTGTCCTGTGGCAATTACTTTCGAATCTGGAATGAGAGATCTCCTTACAAAGCCCTCCTACCCAAATTTTCCTAACCATGGATGCACCCACCATGGGCTGGGGAACTCATGTAAATGGGGTCAGAACCCAGGGTCTCTGGTCTCCCCAGGCACACTGTTGCCAAATCTGGAGCTCTGGGTGATCAGGTATGGACTTTCAGAGATCAGCTGTCCAACAAAGTTGTCCTGACTCAGTCCAATAACCAAGTGGTGAGGTATATGTCAACAAGCAGGGGGAGGTATGAGGACATTCACTTCTGTATCAGGAAGTGATCCATATTTGGTCATGGGCCCTGAAACTGGGATGATGCTCAGGGTTATGTATCTGGCCGGAGCGGAGTACTTGTTAGCAGACAGACTTGAGTCATGCCTTCAGACTCCACGAGTGGTCTCTGGACCAAGGGGTTGCGGATTGGATCTTCTACCTCTTGAGAACCCAGATGTGGATCTCTTTGAGACCCCTTGCAACAGGCTGGTACCTTGGATCTGCTCCTTGTAGAGGACAGATGGCAAACCAGCCTCAGATGCCCTCTGTTACGCCCATCGGTCACAGATGGCTATGACCTCTCATGCTCACCTCTTTTTTTTCCCCGCACCATCAATCCTAGGATGAATGGTGGCCTCCGTCAACCACCGCCGACCTCTCTGGCGTTCCTGGGTTGGCGTGGGTGCCGCCGACCACCATCTTGTTTCTGGAATCACCTAAGGCGTGCGCACAAGGGCCTCCTTTGTACACGTCATGGCAGGAACCTTGGGGGCGTCCCCTCCCGATGTTAACCCGCTGCTGTACTTAAGCTGACCGGCCCTATGCTACTATGAGTTAGCAAGGACTTCTCTCATTGCAGCATTCACTCCTTTCTTGGATCTCCAGTTCCAGTGTCTCCTCTTAGTGTTTGGACACTCTGGGTACCCGCTCCTCAGGGGCCCTGCCACGTTCCTGACTATCCGCTCCTTGGAAGGCCTTCCTGCCTGAGACTTCTCCTGGAACTTCCTCTTGTGAGTACCTTCTACGATATCAGCCTTACTGAAGCTACTACAGTGTACTCTACCATTCCTCTTCAGTAATTACTATTCCAACATATCCTGAGCTGCAGAGTATCATCGCTTCTACAAGTTCCACATCAGGGTTCCTGCACGTCAGACCTTACCAACACCTTCATCATCAATACAGTCATCCTTGGTGTACCCCGTGCTGTGGGCCACTACCGGACCTTCATTCCAGCGGTGCCACCTTGGACATAACCTATTGCTCAAGAACTGTGTTTATTTACATTTTCTGCTCTGCGGGTCATGCCTTGTCTTTTCTCTCAATAAAGTCTCCACTACAGCTGTGTCTTACATTGCTGAGACCATGCCCACCACTGGGGAGGCTCACAGGGCTCCTCCTTGTGGCCAGAGACATCTCTTATCTCTGCCCAGGGTTCACATTCTTACAAAATCATATCATCCTCACCTGGCACTGGGGTGAAGGTTTTCTGTACATGTATCCTCCAATTCCCTTAGTAGTGAAGACTCTCTTGAAGCTTTGTGAGGACAAGGGGACTATTATTCTCATAGCCCCTTATTGACCGAGACAGGTCTGGTTTCCACTGTTGCGGGAGTTGTCCATTCAGAGGCTGATCATTTGGGGACTTCTGAGATCTCATTATGCAAGACTGAGGCAGTTTGAGACATCCCAACCTCCAGGCCTTGTCGCTCACAGCCTGGATGTTGAGAGGTTAGTTTTGCAAGCACTTGACCTTCCAGAAGATGTGTCTCAGGTCCTGGTGACTTCTAGAAAGCCTTCCACTAGAAAGTCCTGTGGACTGAAGTGGAGGAAGTTTTCTGTGAGGTGTGACAGAAGGCCTAGGTCCATTCTACTACCCCACACAAAAACTGCTTGATAACCTTCTACACCTGTCATAAGCTGGCTTGAAGACCAAATCCATTAGGGTTCATCTGAGTGCATTTGGCGCATACCACCATGTTGTAGTTGGTACGCCCATCTCTGTACAGCCTCTAGTTGTATGTTTGAAGCGGGGCCTGCTTCAATTGAAGGCTCCCCTAAGACTTCCCTTTGTGTCTTGGGATCTCAACATGGCATTAGCTCAGCTGATGAAAGCTCCTTTTGAGCTGCTGTGCACCTGCGACCTGAATTACCTGATCGCAAGGTCATATTTTTGGTGGCAGTCAGCAAATTCCAGGCCTTAGTGACTTATCCACATTATTAGTTTTATGATGACAGGATGACCTTGTATAAGCACTCTAGGTTCCTGTCTAAGGTTGTGACGGACTTCCATCTTAACCAGTCCATCGTCCTTTTAACAATCTTCCTCAGGTTCCATTCACACCAAGGTGAATAAGCCCTGCACAGTTTGGACTGCAAGTGAGCCTTAGCATTCTATCTGGAGTGAACAGAAGCCCGTAGACAGTCCAGCCAACTTTTTGTTTCTTTTGATAGAAATAGGTTGGGCATTGCAGATGCAAACCAGACACTTTTGAATTGGCTAGCAGATTCTGTTATACCCAAGCAAGACTGCATCTTGGGAGCCATATAAAGGCTCATTCTGTCTGAGCCATGGCCCACTTGTGAGCAGTTCCTGTGGAGGAGACCTGCAAAGCTATGATGTGGTGTTCTCTTCACACATTCACATCTCACTGTTGCTTGGATAGGGATGGCCAATGCAATAGTAAGTTTGGCCAATCTGTACTTCAGAATCTGTTTGAGGTGTAGAACCCAACTCTCTTCCACATAGGGCCTGTTGTTTGGGTTCCGGTTGTCTTCCCCTCTGTTACTAACAACAACATTGTTGTGCCTGTTGGCACCTTATTTGGGTTTTGTTGGTCCGCTTTTATGTTGGGGGGAGCCTGTAGTTTGGAATTCACTCATGTGTGAGGACTATCATCCTGCTTGTCCTCGGAGAAAGCAGAGTTGTTTACCTCTAACAGGTGTACTCCATGGACAGCAGGATGTTAGTTCTCACAAAATCTTCCCACCACTTCGTGGAGTTGGGGTTATCCTGTTTTTTTATTTATGTTTAATTTTGTGTTATAAAACTGAAGGAGGGACCCTGCATGGACGCAAAGTATAGGGCATGCTAGGCATGCTCAGTATGGCAAGTCAAAATTTAACAAACTTTGACATACGTTTTCCATGTCGGGGCGCCATCTGATGATGTCACCCATGTGTGAGGACTAACATCCTGTTGTCCTTGGAGAACACCTGTTACAGGTATGCAACTCTGCTCTCTATATATGTATACATATTTATATATATATATATATATATATATATAGAGAGAGAGAGAGAGAGAGAGAGAGATATGTATGTATAGTATGTCTCTAAGTATATATATATATATATATATATATATATACATAGAGGCTGAAATTCATGAAAAGAGAACATATGATACTGTTGCTAATCAGAAATGTTTGGTTCTGTAATTAATCCTGACACAGAAGTCAGTTTCTGGCCTCTACTTTCTGGGCACCATATAATGCTGTCTCACTGTAGCATGTTTTCTACTTTGTGCAGTATTTGCTGAAATAGGATCCCTATAGACGTCTACTGAGAAAGTTGAGAAAGGAGGGATACATTTAGGACCAGGTATAGCCTAATAGAAAGCATGCAAAATGTCTATTTTTCAATCTGGGTCAGAGTCCACTTTAGCAGTAACACTCTTTAATATTGCATATTGTATGTTTCTGACTGTCTTTCAATGTGAATATCTATAGTTGCATTGGAAAATATTTAATGAAAGCTTTCTATAGTTATTTTCCTGTGCATTTCCCCCCCCCCTTTATTCTTTAACAAAATTACTTGTTGCTTATTGGACCTAGATGTTTTTTTGGGGGAAATTGAACATGTCCTGAAATATCCTTCTCTGTGAGGGCACCCTGGCTATGATCAGAAGATTGAAGGCAGATAGGACACTGTAAGGCTGGATACCAGTCAGGTTTTCAGTCAATATGCATGAGATTTATTTGCATATACTACCTCCTATGTATGCAAATATTTCTCATGCATATTCATTAGGGATATCCTGAAAACCCTAACTGGCTGGGGGAGGGGGACCCAAAGACCAGCTTGAACACCCCTGCTTTAAGGAGACAGTCTTGCCACTGTATGGGGTGGAATTTCTCTAAGGATGACTTTAGTACATAGCTAGTGGTTTTGTTTGCATATAAAACTTAGTTTACAGTAAGATGTTTCTTCATAAACAAGCAGGATAACATCAACTACACAACTAGTCGACATCTTCTGAGGGCACTGAGATGAAAAGTTCTCTCAGAGATCAGAAAAACATAGAAGATCTTTCTGAACATGAATGGACATTCCCTTAATGCAATTTGCTGCACAAGTCTTCATGGTCAATTCTTTGCACTCTTGCAAACTGACTGACATGAATTACTCTGTTTCAACTTACCAATTATCACATTTTTTCCTTTTTATTCAATATTTCTTTCATTTATTTTTTATTGTTAGAGCTTATCTCCCTTCCTCCCCCCCCCCAAAAAAAAAGGATTAATACACATTCTTTTTTTGGGCACTAGCCAAGTTTTTTTCCTCTCCAAATTGGTTTTGACATCATCTCCATGTTCTTCAAGATGTTCAAATCAAAACTGAGGTTCAAAAGAAGTCCTAAATACTCTAAAGAATATCTGTGGCTGTCTTCCATGATTGCTATGGGATGTCACAGCAGTCATGGATGCTGTGATGTGCCAAATTGCTCCCATTACACTCACATGTCCCCCATTGCCAGAAGATCCAGTCGCTATGGCTCTCCATGATTTTTCAGAATCACCTTAATCTTCATTTGCTGAAAAAGGAGGTCTCCATCTGCAGACGGACCTTCTTCACACAGGGTAAAATGGGCAGTCATCTCATGCTCAGAATCATAACTTGGTGTAGTCTTGGCCAAAGTACCATTCCTCCCCCAGTAAAGAGGGAGGAAAACAATGCTCTTTGGCGCCAAAGGACACTGGCACAGAGAGAGAAATAACTTCCACATCCTGTCACAAAAGTTTACAGATGCTGTGAAAAATGGGAAGTGCACTAATGCAGTGTTTCTCATATAATGTTTTTAAATTTCATATGCTATATTCTTTTCCTAAACCACGTGGACCCGTTACAGCCCTGATGAGCAGGGTGGGATAGGAGTACCCCAGAAAATGAAAGAGTGGGCAAAGGGTGAGAAGGGAGGATAATCCTCCCTTCCCTAATCTCATGAGTTAGTCCCGCAGCTTGTCTGTGTTGTTTTAAAAGGGTAACGAGCCAGTTTAAGAAATAGTTTTCTAAAAAGAAAAAGTTGTTCTCATTAAAACAAAAAATATTTCTCTCTCTCTCCCATTCAGCCAACAATATTGTCCTTGGAAAAGAAAATTAATACCTCCTGTTTCCTGCCAGTCAGCCACCAGTTGATCACCGAAAAAAAAAAAATCCTCCCTCTGTCTTCCACAGTCAGCCACCAGCTCATCATAAGAAAAGAAAGAAATCCCTCCTCTCTCCCTTAGCCCTGCTAGCCAGCAACACTACATTGTACCCTTGCCCTGTGGACATTTTGGTTTCCATTTGGGGCCAGTCCTAAGGCTCAATTTCGGGATGAGGAGCAATTGCAGCTGAAGGTTAATGAGCCAGCAAGAGACTGAGTGAACATCTGCTCTGTTCGGAAGCCCCTTAGTGGCCCGTCCCTTCCTGGCTTCTATACAGGAGATGGGGGGGGGGGGGTCTGAGAGTGGAGCAAACACTTGACAGTTTCATGCCAGCTCCATAACATTCAGCTGCAGCTGCTCCCCCTCACAGAGAGAGGGCCTAGGACCAGCCTCAGCTACAAAAATAAAGTCCCCAGGGAAGGGGGGGGGGGGTAGTGTGTATCAGGGTGCAGTACAACATGTGCAACTGAGAGTAGATCTTACTTCCTCCTCATCTTTCTGCTATCAGGGTCACTTTGTGGAGAAATGCTGCCAGGGACCACTGTCTGTCCACTGACCGGTGGTTGAGGAACACTCCTGTAATGCTCATGGCATAGAGAGGAGATTGGTAGGGGAGTCTCTGTTCGGTGCAGACAGTAGGCCAGTACCAATGACTAGCGTAGGCACTGATGCCTTGTTGGCACACACATCTTCTCAGTGCCAGTGTTTTTTCTTTGGTACCGAAAAATCTGAAAAGTCTAGAAATAAAGCAAAACCTCTGCCAAAAGATCGAGAGATTTTGCCATTTAATATGCCAGTTCTAGTCCCACAATTATATGGTTCTTCTCCTGCAATTCATTTTGCTCCAACAGATCAAGATTCCGTTCCTTAAAACGATTTATTTATTTATTTACAATGCGAAAAGACTTAAGAACATAAGAAATGTCAGGCTGAGACAAACCAAGATCCATCAAGCCAATCCATTCTATCTCTGACAGTTGCCAGCCTGCTTCATCAACATCTGGTAGATCCCAAAAAATAAATCTATATTTTTTTACTCACTCCATAGCTGTAGCTTTGTTTAGTAGGGATGTGAATCGTTTTTTGACGATTTAAAACAATCGTCAGATATATTTTAAATCGTCAAAAATAGTTAGAGCCGCGATACAATAGCAATTCCCCCGATTTATCGTCAAAAAATCGTAAATCGGGGGAGGGGGGAGGGCGGGAAAACTGGCACACCAAAACAACCCTAAAACCCACATACGACCCGTATGACATAGTGAGGGCAAAAGTAGCGCCGGCGTCATTTTGAATATTGGCAATACGGCACGAGTGCAGGAGGTCGCTCCTGGACCCCCGCTGGACTTTTGGCAAGTCTTGAGGGGGTCAGGAGGCCCCCGCAAGCTGGCCAAAAGTCCCTGGGGGTCCAGTGGGGGTCCAGGAGCAATCTCCTGCACTCATGACGTCGGGTGACAGGAACCAAAATGGCGCTGGCGGTACCTTTTCCCTGTCATATGGTAAGGGCAAAGGGCCTCCGGCACCATTTCTATTAACGCAGCCGTGGCCCGAGAGCAGGAGATTGCGGGAGATCGCGCCGTGACCCCCCCACTGGACCCCAGGTAATTTAAAACATTTTGGGGGGTTCGGGAGGGTGGGGGATTTGTTTTAAAGGGTCGGGGTGGGTTTTAGGGTTGTTTTGATGTGCCGGTTTTCCCGCCCTCCCCCGATTTACGATTTTTTAACAAAAAAACCCATGACGATCAGATTTCCCTCCCCCCCCAGCCAAAATTGATCGTTAAGATGATCGATCACACGATTCACATCCCTATTGTTTAGTCTGCCTGGCTGATAGCCTTTTATGGATTTTTTCTCCACGAACTTGTCCTAACACCTCTTTTAAACCCCACTATGTTAGCTGCCTTTGGTCACATCTTCTAGCAACAGATTTCACAACTTGATTGTGTTGAGTGAAAAAGCTTTTTCTGTTTTGTTTTAAAACTGCTGTTTGTTAGTTTCATGGCATTTGAAAGGGTACATAACTGTCCTTTATTTAGCCATTCTACCCCACTCTGTTTCTAGTTCTGGCATGTCATTTTTTTAAGATAGGGTGACCAGAATTATACACAATATTTAAGGTGTGATCACACCATGGATTGATGCAGAGGCAATGTGATATTTTCCATCTTATTCTCCATTTCTTTTTGCATCATTCCTAACATTCTGTTTTCTTTTTTGACTGTCATTGCACTTAATAAAGCATTCTCCTCTAAAGAAAACTGTAGAAAGAAGTTGTAAAGATATGCTGAAGTTGCCCTCCCCTTTCTTTTTGGCCAGAGAAAGTAACTCCTATTTTGGATACCATCTTCAAAATTGGCTGTCCAATTACTATTCTACTATATCAGCACAGGGATGAAATTGTCCCAAACACATTCAAAATCACAAAGTTCTTTTTATTTTTTTCAAGGATAAGTCACCCCCAGAAGTCCCTCCTATTGAAAAATCTGATTCTGAAGAAAGCTTAGTTCTTTGTAGTATCTCACTTTTCTTTGTATTCAGAAGATGATCAATCCACTGGTCTTCCATTTGATCCGTTCTCTCAGAAGCCTCACAGTACTTCTCCACCTGAAGATATATCTTATCCTACCATTGCACAGAAGACAGCTAATAAAGTTCCTTTCAGATTTTAGGAAGATTCAGAACCAAGAAAAGATCTTTGATTGACCTATACATTCCCGCACTTAGACAGATAGTGGAATTTCCAGTACATGCTACTTCAGAAATTTCAGGCAGAATGTAGCAAATGGTGTTATCCATTCAAGGTATAACAAGAAAGTTAGATCTAAAATACAGAGTTCAAAATCAAGGACATGATAAAGTCATCTTCCCCATTAGTCTATAGTAGTAGCTAGTCTTAAGAAAGCAAAGAGCTTGAAGATGCAGACTATGCACTTTTATCTATAAAAATTACAGTCTCTAGCAGAATTTGTATTAGATAAGATGAACAGCTTTATTCATAAGAACATAAGAAATTGCCATGCTGGGTCAGACCAAGGGTCCATCAAGCCCAGCATCCTGTTTCCAACAGAGGCCAAACCAGGCCACAAGAACCTGGCAATTACCCAAACACTAAGAAGATCCCATGCTACTGATGCAATTAATAACAGTGGCTATTCCCTAAGTAAACTTGATTAATAGCAGTTAATGGACTTCTCCTCCAAGAACTTATGCAAACCTTTTTTGAACCCACATCCTCTGGCAACAAATTCCAGAGCTTAATTGTGCATTGAGTGAAAAATAATTTTCAGTTCGCATCTATAAATTTCTACTTCACTAGCCTATAAAATGGCCAGGGAAATAGAAATTTTACTAGAGACCATGGTTGCAATGCAAGTTTGAAAGATAGTAAGCGGAATGGTAGGAGTAGCTCTGAATTAACTTATGGAAATTGGAGGTTGAGGAAGTCCAGCGACAATTAAATGCTTGAAATTAAACAGCATGGAATGGACAAGTAATGTTGGAATGCACCTATGCCTATAAAATGGCTAGGGAAGTAGAAATTTTACTAGAGACCATGGTTGCAATGCAAGTGTGAAATTGAAAAAACAAGATGAATGACATTGCAGGAAATTGATGATCCTTTCGCCGTTGCTGTGTTGAATTCAGGACAAGGAGCATGAGATACAATTAGAGCGACGATTATTGGAAGAAGCTAAGACAGCGGCATATAGAAGCAGATACAGATGATTTAGATGCAGAAATTGGCTAAGCGCAATAAACAGTCGGAGATTTAAGGAAGATCATTGGTGCCTTTATTAAAACAGCAAGAATTTATATGATTGTTGTATAAAATAGGTCATCCATGGTTCAATTACTTAAAATTCCCCTGAAGAAGCCGGAAGGTGAAACGAGGGCCCGGTTGGGATCAATTAGAGTTGGGATGAATTAGAACTATAAATATAAATGTTGGTACCATGAAAATTTTGCTGAGATTGTGAATATAAAGAAAATTTACATAAATGTTAATGATTAGAAGGATTTGAAGTCAACATTATGTAATTTCTGTTGGAGTGTTTAAGCAAATTTGCACAAATTGGGAATATGTATGAATAAGTGTGGTATGGATGTGTATGAATGAGCATTGATTTTAATGAGAGTAAGGTTATAGGGAGATGTATTGATGTAATATGAAGATTCATTGTAATTTTATGAGAGTTTCAAATTTATGATACTTGTGTGTGATTTTTCATAGATTCAATAAAAGAGAAATTTGAAAAATAATAATTGTGCTTTTACTCCACCCCATAGGGAGTGTTTTTTGGTGTTAGTATATATATATATATTTTGAAAAGCACCGGTCCAAGTACAGATCCCTGAAGCACTCCACTGTTTAACCTTTTCCACTGAGAAAATTGACCATTTAATCCTACTCTTTGTTTCCAGTCTTTTAGCTGGTTTGTAATCCACGAAAGGATATCGCCTCCTATCCCATGACTTTTTAGTTTTCTTAGAAGCCTCTCATGAGGGACTTTGTCAAACACCTTCTGAAAATCCAAATACACTACATCTACCGGTTCACCTTTATCCACATGTTTATTAACCCCTTCAAAAAAATGAAGCAGATTTGTTAGGCAAGACTTCCCTTAGGTAAATCCATGTTGACTGTGTTCTATTAAACTATGTCTTTGTATATGCTCTACGATTTTGATCTTTAGAATAATTTCCATTATTTTTCCCCACACTGAAGTCAGGCTCACTGGTCTATAGTTACCTGGATCACCCCTGGAGCCCTTTTTAAATATTGGGGTTACATTGGCCACCCTCCAGTCTTCAGGTACAATGGATGAGTTTAATGATAGGTTACAAATTTTAACTAATAGATCAGAAATTTCATTTTTTAGTTCCTTCATTCATTCAGGAAGCAGAAGAGTCCAACAAATTTCTAATAAGATTGGTATGCAATACTTAAGATACTTCTTCAAGGCTTTTGGTCATAGTTATTCGAGTGAGAAGTCTTGCTTAGTTGTATGCATCTTGTCTCTGTGAAGAAGTACATGAATAGGGGATCATATTTTTGGAGAGAAGTAAAGGAAATAGAGGATGTTATTAAAGATTTCTTTGCTAATCTTCTTACCTTTTCAACTACTATGGTAGAGTAATCCTGTCCTCATCTCTAGAAAGACTTGCCCTCAAATCTATAGAAGGCAATTTTCCCTCCCAAGAAAAAGATACTAGCAGTACCTCATCCATGCCTTCATTTCTAACAGCAGCAGCAGTACAATAAGCTATGAAATTGAGAAAGGAGGGAACCTAAACCTATGTAACAAAAGCAGACAAAAGCCAATCCAAGCTTTTGACTACAATTTAATCTGATCTTTCCTATCTTCTTCAGAAGGTCTTGGTTGGGGAAGTCTTCAGCATTTCAAAGCAGCATGGTTCTTGATAACAGACTAATGGGTTCTAAAACTTTTATATAAAGGATACTGACTGAACCTAAAGTCTGCTTGCCAAAACATTCCTCCAGTGAGGCAGTATTTAGATGTCAAAAGGCTAACGCTTCTTCAAAAAGGTTTTATCCCTCTGTATATGATGATCTTAAGTGATGAAACAGCTGGATAAAGTGACAGCAAAAGCCAAAATGATACTTGGCTGCATAGGGAGAGGAATGGTCAGCAGAAAAAAAGGAAGGTAATTTTGCCCTTGTATGGGTTCCTGGGGAGTCATCATTTGGAATACTGTGTATAATTCTGGAGACCATAAGTTCAAAAGGTTATAAATTGGTTGAAATCAGTTCAGAGGGTGGCTATTAAAATGGTTAGTGGTCTTCATTCTAAAGTTTATGAAGTCAGACTTAAAGATCTAAACATGTATTCCCTAGTGGAAAGGTGAGATAGACATTCAAATAAAAGGTTTCCATGCACAGGAGGTGAGCCACTTTCAATGGAAAGGAGGCTCCAGAATGAGGGGTCTTAGAATGAGGGTGAAAAGGTGTAGACTCAGGAGTAATCTTGGGAAATATTTATTTTCAGAGAGGATAATCGATGCATGAAATAGCCTCCTAGCAGAGGTGGTGGAGAAAATACAACAGTATCTTAATTCAAGAAAGCATGGGATTAAAACAGGGGGATCTCTGTGGGAATGATGGGAATTGTAAAGCTGAATTATTTGGGTAGATGGGCAGAATAGATGGGTCATACCGTCTTTTTCTGCCTTCGTGTTAGTATGTTTCTATGTGTACTAGCCAATGCAGTAGCATTGGTTCTACTACAAGAGAAGAATTTAGGATTTTATTCCAAATATTTTGACTTACCTTAGACCTGAAGAATCTACAATACCTGAATTTAATCTACTTTGATATAGCCGAAAATCAGAATATAAATCAAATAAATAAAACTCAGCAAATTATCTGAAGAAAGAAATGTTGAGGATTAACTTTTTGGGTACCATCTTCCTCTTTTAGAGAACAACAACTGGTTTTGCTCCCTAGACCTATACACATTTAATCCACAAGATATTTCTATGTTTCACTAAAGCAGAAGAGCCCTACCAACACTGTGTTCTCCCATTTGGAGACTCTGCAGTGCTCAGAGTTTTCATAAAATGCTATGATTATTGCTGCTTCCTTAAGGAAAAATGCTTTTGTCCTCCTATAACTGGACGAATGGCTCATAGCTGGCCAGTATCTTTAGGAAGCTCCATCATCCATTATTCTCATAATGAACACACTTCAATTCCTAGAATATCTAAATTTCAAAAATCCAATATGAAGCCATCTCATGTAATTACTTCACATGGGGCCTATCTGGAAACAGCTGAGGGGAAGGCATTTCTGCCTTAACAGTGATTTAGCAAAAATAATCGTATTTGTCAGGGACCAAATATTAGGACATATAACAGCAACAAATCATGTTACTTCTTTCAAACTTCTTCACACGAGAGTCTCCATGGGAGCTAAAGTTTCAGTGAAACCAATATTTCCAATTATTGTCAGACAAAGTGAGCATATCCAATGCTGATATCAAGCCTTTGAAATGGTGGTTAGATCATGCAAATCTTTTAAAAGGCCAATTATTTCATCAAACTCAAGAAATTCTGACCACAGATACTTCCAATTGAGGTTAGGGAGCCCATCTTGAGAAATTCCTTTCTCAAATTTCTTTCTCAAGATGGGCTCCCTAACCTCAATTGGAAGTATCTGTGGTTTTATCCCTCTGTAGCCGATGATCATACCTGCGACCGGCATCCTCCCTCTTTGACTCCGGCTCCATCCTCGCCTCATCTCCCAACCTGGCCCACGCTCCCACGATCGGCGACCTACCCATCGGGGTCCAGAGCAGGCCACACCACACTGCAAGACCCCGGGACGTTCGTCGAACTCGGCCGCGCCTAAAACCCCTTCGCCCGGCCTACCTGTGAGGTCATCGGCTGTGGGAGGCGCTCCTCCAGCCCCTTTAAAGTAAGGCTGCAACCTAGGCGTCACGCGCCTAAGGAGAGCGTCCAAGGAGCTAGCCCCTTGGTGCGCCCCTTAGTGCAGCCTCTTATCACTCTTCCATACTGGTACCCTTCTCAATTCTGTCCTCATCCTCCAACAGCAACCATCCAGTCCATTTCACCTTCACGCCTTCCCTCAGTGTCTACTCAGAACACCCCCTCCCTAGTGCTTTAGGTCCATCAGAGCATACCTTTATTTACCCCTTCAATCCAGGCCCCAACCACCCCCTCCACCCATTGCAACACTTATTAAACACTTTAATGCCACCCAGCACCCAGATCTGAGACCTTCAATACCACCCCCTTCGGTACCTCTCAAAATATTCACTCCCCTCAACATAACATGACATCCTACTCCATCCCCATTCTCAACCCCCAACCTTATCTCCGAAAACAAATCTACTCCCTGCCCCCTACAACAAACCTCAGATCTTTAGTACCCATCATGATATCTCCTTTAACACAACTCCTCTGCCTAACTACACTATCACTCCTTTTCAATTCCCAATCTCTAACAAAAATATTTCCCATCCTGAACGACCTACTGCTGGACACCCAGCCAGACATCTGTGCTATCACGGAAACATGGCTTAATCAGAATGACGTTGTACTACTGAATCAACTCCCCACCAACCTCTATGATATATACTCCATCCCCAGACACAAAAAAAGAGGGGGCGGCCTCCTATTAGCAGCCAAGAAAGAATTCAAACTTATTCCCCAAAAAGTCAACATAGCCCATAAATTCGAAGTTGGCTTTTTCAAATCTCCGCAACTTCAAATCTGCCTGGTCTATACCCCTTCAGGCCTCCTCAATATTAATGCTTCCTCACTTATCAAATTCATTGCAGACAAGATAGACATGGATATACCTGCCATCATCCTTGGGGACTTCAATTTACACACTGATTGCATTCCCCTACCACCCTCATGCGAAGCCTTCCTATCCTCTATGTCAGTCATGGGTTTCACACAAATTATATCCAGTCCTACCTACAAAGCCAGCCACACCCTTGACTTGATATTTACAAACTCCCACCTCTTCATAACTGTAGCCCCCATCTGTACCCCTATATCATGGTCATACCACTCACTCATAAAATCGGTCCTCACTATAAACAAAGCAGACTGCTCTAACAACAAACAAAACAGCACCATACACTACAGGAAATCTTGCTCTTTAGAAGAACTGACCCTATCCCTTTCGAAGGACCTGCAGAATCTAGACCTCACCAATGAAGATACGGCCTTCAGCTCCTGGAAGAACATTACAAAACACATCACTGATGAAATCTACCCTAGTATCACCAAAGAAATAACGCCATCCAATCCAAAACAGCCATGGTTCACTACCGAACTTAAGGCTCTTAAACATCAATTACGAGCCAAATAAAAGAAATGGCATAAGAATCCTATCCCTGCCCTTCAGGTATCCTACAAACACACCCTTCACACCTACAGAACTTCCATTTTGAAAACTAAGAGAGATTACTATGCTCAGAAAATCCACAATTACCAATAAGATGCTAAAACACTTTGCTTATGTATCATCCCTCACAAATTTGGCTCCTCCTCCCATCACAGATACTGATGCCAAAAACAAATGTAATGAATTAGCTAACTTTTTCCATACCAAAATCACCAACCTTATCTCAAAATACCCCCCTTCCTCCCCTCGCCCTTTTACCATCCAAAAGAGCCCCAATACCACTCTCAACTCCTTCGAACTCACCTCTGCTTCAGAGATAACAAGACTTCTAAAGAAAATGAAGCCCTCCACTCACCCAGAAGACGCCATCCCTACAAAATCTCTTCTAGCTATCCCTGACATCATAGCCAAACCCATATCCAAAATTATTAACCGAACCCTCACCCTTGGTCTGGTCCCCACTGAACTGAAACAAGCCACTCTCAAACCCATTTTAAAGAAACCTAATCTAGACCCCATAGTTCCTGCCAACTTCAGACCAATATCCAACTTATCATTCATAGTAAAACTCATGGAAACGGTAGTCAACGCTCAGCTCATAGATCACCTTGAAAATCATAGCCTGTTATTCCCCTCAGAATTCGGTTTCCGAAAATTCTTCAATACGGAAACCTTGTTCATTTCTCTTACTGATACCATTCTCAAAGGGCTAGATAAGTGCCAAACATGCATTCTGACCATGCTAGACATCTCTGCGGCATTCAATACCATCAGCCATAATATTCTAATCAACTGTCTCTCTGATATCGGTATTTCAGGCTCAGCTCTGAGTTGGTTTACATCTTTCCTTGATAATCGCCACTACAAAGTCAAAATTGGCAACCACGAATCAAACCCAGTTAAGTTATCACATGGGGTCCCCCAAGGCTCCTCCCTCTCCCCAACCCTCTTCAATATTTACCTACTACCGCTATGCCGACTCCTTGCAGACCTTGGACTTACACACTACATCTATGCGGATGATGTTCAGATACTCATCCCTGTCATTGATTCCGTGACTAATGCCCTCAAAACCTGGGATACATGCCTCACCTCAATTAACAGTCTTCCCACCAACCTCAACCTCGCCCTAAACACCTCAAAAACAGAACTACTTTTTATCTCCCCAGCCCGCCTCATCCCCCCCTCTCCTCATATCCCCCATTCCTTCTCAAAACATGTCAGAGATCTAGGGGTCACCCTGGATAACCACCTCAATCTCCAAAAACACATAACTAACACAGGAAAGGAAATTAAGACCCCTCCTGCACAACAGCGACTTCCGAACAGTCCTCCAAGCCACTCTATTCACAAAGATTGACTATTGCAATGCCCTACTCTTGGGTCTGCCCGTAATCACAACCAAACCACTGCAAATGCTGCAAAATGCAGCAGCTAGAATCCTCACCAACTCACGCAGATCAGACCACATCACCCCAATCCTCAGAGATCTCCATTGGCTACCAATCCCAGCTAGAATCCTTCATAAAAGCCTAACAATTATCCACAAAACCCTACACAATAAAGAGATTCATTGGCTCAATGATTCTCTCCAGTATCACACCTCCAGCAGACCAACCAGATCCGCCTACTTAGGTACCCTGTCAACCCCTTCGCACAAACTCACCCAGCTCACCTCCACACGAGAACGAGCTCTGTCCATAGCAGGTCCAACTTTATGGAACTTGATGCCACCTGACCTACGCCTAGAACACTGTACAACAACCTTCAAGAAAAAGTTGAAAACCTGGCTGTTCAAACAAGCATTTACTTAATCCTACCATACCCCTGACCACTTAGCCTTATAACATAATTGTAAGGTAATATAATATAACTACTGCTAAATAATTTGTTATATAACTTGTAATATAAGTAGTTAACTAATTCGTTATATAATTACTGTATCCTCCTTTCTTTACTCCTCCTTCTCTCTCTAGGTCTCCCTGACCTTCTTCTCTCTCTCCCCCGTCCCTCACGATATCCCTCATCATATCTCTCTCCCCTGTTCCTCACGATATCCCTGTTAGATGTAACTATTATTTTTCCTTTCTTTCTGTTAGGTTTCTTACCCCAGTTGTATATAAACCGATGTGATATTCATTTGAATGTCGATATATAAAAGTTCTAAATAAATAAATACATAAATAAAAGCTAAGTCCTTAAATGTCAACCACCTGCAGGAAAGAGCAATCTTCAATGTTCTGAAAGTTTTTATTCCATGGTTGAACAAAGGGGTGATGTTCCAGACAGACAACCAGGTAAGAAAGTTTTTTATATCAGCAAACAAGAGAGAATAGATTCTTACAAACTTCTTGAAACCTCAAAATTCAGAAAAAAAGGCAGTTTCCCAAGGAATTTTTCTGATAGCAGTCTATCTTCTAGGAAGTCAGAATCAGCAGACCGATTACATTAACTAAAACCCGCACAAATGGTTGTAACATAAGATAGCACAGGAACCTTTTGAACTCTGGGGCACTCTGCATATGGATCTCTTTGCAACGTACCTCAATAACATAATTCCCCCATGTTGCTGCAGATTAGCAGTGGATGCATTCTCAGTTTCTCTCATGAGATTTACCTTTCTATTTGCAAAGGAAGCAATCACACAAAACCTCACAACTATTTGTTTCTTTTAATCCAATCAAATAGGAATTTCTAGTTACAAAGAACTTTTTTTATTTGTATGTCTGACAATGACAATAAGGTAGGACTTAATCTTCAAGGAAGACTTGAGGTTTATCAAGTCAGGGTTGCAGCTACATTTTAGTGCATCAGTTGTCATCTTACATAGAAAATATCTGTAAAGCTACAACATAGTCTTCTATCCATACATTAACTGCACATTTTTGCCTAGAATGCTTTGCATTAAGACTGCAATTTTGTCCAGGCAGCTCTTTGAAACTTTAATTCCACCCTGCTATCCTTGAAGTATAAATGGGTTGCAGTGATTCACGACTGACATGCAAAAGTGACAAGTTAATCATATGCAACCCTCAGGTTGGGAGTCCCCACTCGTATGGATGAGCTTATCCTTTTTATCCATGGAGAAATCTAAGTTACTTACCTGAAATAGGTGTTCCCCATAGCAGGATAGACCAGCCACACAGTGCTTTCCACCTCCTATTTATTTATTTATTTGTTTGTTTATTTATACATTTTATATACTGTCATTCCATATCAAGATCACAATGGTTTACAAAATGACATTCATAATTTTAGAACAGAATTAACACATATCTAGTGAAATGCTCCAATACAAATTTTTCTACTAGCTAATACATATGACAAAACATATAACATATAACAGTCAATCTATTTATTTATTTATTTAGTTAGACTTGCTATTAAGATGGAGGAGACTTGGGTGACTGTGCAGAAATGTCCACACATGCTTAGAAAGACGTTCTTGGTGTTGCTCCGGGCGGTGGACCCTTGGCCTGGTGCAGGATTGGTAGGCTCCCTGGTAGGACCCAGAGAGCACCTGCCACCAGGAGGCAGAGCACAGGAGGAGACAGAGGCTAGCTGGAGCTTCACCAGTAGCAACCCGGGGTTCCCTCAGGTTGAGCCCTTGGTTACCCGGGCCGCCTGGTCTTAGGTGGGCCTCGCAGGAGCTCCGAGAGATAAAGTTCAGGGGTGTGCCCACCGCGAACAAGGGTGCATGGTCGATGTTCAGGTCAGGGAGTCCAGGAGCCAGAGAAGGCCAGAACAGAGTCTCTGAATGAAGAGCTAGGAACAAGGCCAGAGTCAAGGATAGCGTGGTCAGCCAAAGCAGGGGTCAATGTCAGTCAGGCAAAGGTCAGGTTCCAGGCAGCAGTCAGACATGGTCAGTGGACAGGCAGAGATCAGTTCTGGGCAGCATTCAGACGTGGTCGAGGAAACAGGCAAAGGTAAAATCCAGGCAGCGATCAAACATAGTCAAAGTAATAGGCAGAGGTCAGTACCGAAAAGACAGTCCAAATGGTACTACCTGGGGAGACAAAGGGACAGGAGGACACTGAAACAGGAAGAGACTGGAACAGATGACTGAACAAGACAATGGAACAGGAGACTGTAACAAGACACTGGAACAGGAAGGCAAACTAGCTATCACATGATGGACCCGAAGCAGCGCTCAATGTTAGTTCTGCCGGACCAGGACCCCAGCTTCCGAAGAGAAGGGCCAATGGGCGGAATGGTACCCCAGGGAACGGACAGCCAGAGGCACGATCCGGGGCGAGCGCTGTACAAGGCAGATGTGACCCAAGTCCTTGACGGGGAATACCAGATTGCCAAGGCAAGGAAGTGGGGTCAGACCACTTCCTTTTAAGCAGTGATCAATCAGGGCGCACTGCGGAGCTGGGTCTCGCCCCTGGCCCTTTAAGAGGGCGGGCGGTTTACGCGCACATGCCTAGTGGCGGCGCCAACGCCACGGATGATGCCGAGCCCTGCCGTGAGGCCTAGTCCGGAGCGGGAGCGCAGGGGGACCGGAGATGCTGCGAGCTGGAAGCGGCCATGGAGGGGACATGCCCGGAGCTGGTAGAAGTCGTAGCGAGGTGAGCAGGTCCGGCTGCAGACCATATGCGGCCGGGAAGTGCAACACTTGGTTTTCTGCACCTTTAGACAGCTTTCCATTTTGGTGCTGTTGGATGACATCACCCACCTTAGTGGATGATTTATCCTGCTATTCATGGAGAACATCTGTTACAGATAAGTAACTTAGCTTTATTTCATTTTTCAGTCCTTTTTGCATTAAGAAACTGAACTTTTATTTCTTCGTCAGTTTCTACTGGAAAGTAATCTGATACTTATGTTTTGAGTCAGCTAGAGTAGGTATTAAGAAGCAATGCCTTAAGTATCAAATTTTAATTTCTGATTTTATATTTGTCCTTTCATGACTGGTCAGCCACTTCAAAGCGGATTACATTTGAGAACTTCAGATACCTTCCTGTCTCCCAGCTTTATTGTAAAAGTGTATATTTCCATCTGATATTTGCTGGAGTTCAGTTTTTAGGTGAACCAGACACCAGAGAGAGTTAAGGAGTTCTAAGCCTGAGATGAGGAAGTAACTAACAAACTCATAGACAATTTAAGAATTTCTTTTAAATTATATTTCTAACACTGCCTCTCCTTCCCCCAACCACAGCAAGTTCCTAATGTGTTGGCTGTAAAGCCTCCTTCGGAGAAAATACTGGTCAAAATTCATAAAATTCCATAACATATGTCTAAAGGGGAACTGATAAATCAAAGACTTAAGATCACGCTAAGGGCAAATCTTTCTGATAATGAAATGAAGAAAAGTAGGCATCTCAATAGCATTACATTTTAATTTCTTCTACCACTAGTCCAGACATTTGGTGAATATATAAAGTACAACAAATTCAACAAGATGTCCAATTACATAAATAAATGCAGAATGACAAATGGAAACAGTATAAACGATTAAAACAATTAATTGCAACAAGCAACCCAGGCAGACAACACTGCTAAAAATCTTAATGCTATAATCACTAAGGAATCAATCAACCTAATTAACCAGATGCATCCTTAAAAAAAACAAGCCTTCAACTGATGGCAAAAAAATAAATAATCCAGCTCTAATCTTCATTCCTCAAAAAAGTGTTCCCTATGGTTGGCACTGTCCAGAAAAAAAGCCTTCTTCCTGGAGCTGACTAGCCTGAGTTCAGTTGGTTGGAAACATCAGCAGTGCCCCATGAGCTGAATGGAGGGCCCGAGAGGAAACAACATTCAATCTTGGTTAACAGATAACCTGGACAAATTTCCATAAGGTTATAGACAATAATGTTAAAGTTTTAACATGACAGCGATATTTGACTAGAAGCCAATAAAGCCTTCTACGAATCGAACATACATGATCATTCTATGAAAACTCATGACTACTTTCATTGCACAGTTTTAGATTAGTTTAACTTATTCAGGGAGGACTTGTCATAGCTGTCACCAGGAAGGGGCGCATAGGGCTGCAGTGAAGATCCAGGTCACAATGCGACCTCTGACAGTTAGGTATATCTTCACAGGTAGTAGCTGATGGGTGGGATCTGAGGCATTGTGTTGTAGCAGAAGGTGGAAGCATGGTCAGATACGCTGAAGTCAGGACAGGCAGCATTCAGACACAGGCGAGAGTCACTCTGAGGTCAGAGCAGGCAGCGAGCAGCATGAGATCAGAAACGAGGCTGGGTCACAAGAAGTAGTCAGAAACAGGAATAGCAAAGAGATACAGGAGCAGGAAGCAAGACCTGTTGCTAAGGCACCTGGTGAGTGGAATGGGCTTGTAAATAAACAGGACTAGTGTTGACATCATCAATCAATACCTGAGGAAGTCAGGTCCATAAAACTCAAAAGTGATTGAGTTTCTAAATAGAGTTTCCCCATATTGTTCTAAGAGACTAGCAAGGGGCAAACTGGCAGCAGGCATCAATGCACCCTCAATGAAGTTGCCCACCACCCCCGAGTCCACAAAAGCCTCTGTGAAGAAGCTCACAGTAGCAGAATGCAGGTGAACTGCCCAGACAATTCTTTGTAGGGGAGAGGGGAATGTAGCACCTAGGGTTACCTCTCCCATCAACTCTATGCTAGGGTTTTTTCCTGACTTCTAAGGGAAAAGACTGCATAGTGACCTATGCCAGCGCAATACAGACATAAATTTTGAGTTCTTCGGTGTTCCTCCACTTCTGAGAGCTTGGAGCATCCCAGCTGCATAGGCTTGTTACCTGGTGAAGGCAGCGGAATAGTCCAAACCAGGGAGGGGGGGATGGTAATAGAGGCTTTTGAAACTTGGGTGCCAGGTATGTGTGTGTGGCGTCTGAGGGGCTCCCATTCTCAAGAACTCTTCTGGAAGCGCATACCTATCTTCAGACACAATGATATTAAACAATTCAGTCTTATTGTGAGGGGTGGTGTCTCAACCTGCCAATTTGTCCTTGATCTGAGAGGCCCAGCCCGAAGATTGCAGTTTGTTCCTCCTTGTTCTAGGGAAGCTCAGACACTAAATTCTGAAATATATTGCTCTACGGTAATGGAGCCCTGTCTCAGCAGGAGAAACTCTGAGGCGGAAGATAATGTTTTTAGAAACATCTGAAGGTGGTAGAGAACAGAGTCTTCTTTTTCCCTTAAGGGACAGGGGTGCCCAAGTCAGGGCCTGACCAGATAGTAGCACTATCATGGAGGCCACTTTAGCTTGTTCAGAGGTGAAAAGGGCTGGTGGAAACTCTAAATGAATTAAGCATAGGTTAACAAAACCCCTGCAGGCCTTGGGAACACCATCATACCTGGGTGGAGGAATCAGATGTAATGGCAAGGTGGCCAGAGCTGGAATGGTCATAGTGGCTGGTTGTGCTGAGACTAAGGATGGTGGTGCAGTGGCCAAGGAGGACTGGAACTTGTTTACCTGTAAGAACAGGTTTAGAAGGGCCACCATGACATGACCTTGTTCAGTCTGTTGTGGCTGGACCTATTGGGAGAGATCCCATAGAACTCGGGTAGCAGGATGACTTGAGGGTTCAAGGCTTTAGCATATTGTCACAGCTGTCACATATCTGGAGGGGGGGCCTAGGGCCATAGTAAAGATTCAGAGTGATCTCTGACAGGGTGAATTAGACCTTCACAGATAGAGCTGACGGGTAGGTCCTGAGTCACTGTGTTGTAAACAGAAGGTGGCGATATGGTCAGGCAGGCTGAAGTTGGATTAGGTAGTGTTCATATATAGGTGAGAGTTGGGTTGAAGTCAGGGTAGGCAATGTTCATATACAGGCATCAAACGGCACAAAGTCAGGAACAATCCCGAGTCCATCTCAAACTTGACGAAAAGCTGGTTCTGGCAAAGATGAGAGAGAATCTCCACTACATGCTGCCTATGTGTGGCCAGGTCTCGGGAGAACATCAAGATGATGTCAAGGTAGGCCACTATAATACTGAAAAAAAAGGTCTTGAAAGACATAATTGACAAAAGTTTGGAATACGGCAGGATCGTTACAAAGTTCAAAGGACATGACTTTATACTCGTAATTCCCATCCCTGTATTGATGGCATTATGTCTCCCTGTCTTTCAGTTATCACCCTGTCTGATCTAAATGAGGTCATAGGTCCCCCACATGTCCAACCTGCTAAAATTCTGGGCATCCTGAAATCTATCAAAGAATTCAGAGATTAATAGCAAGGGATAACAGTCTTTAACTGTGACCTTATTTAGGCCCCGGTAATCGATACAGAGCCTAAGGGATCCATCCTTATGTATGAAGAAGAATCCTGCACTGGCAGGGGACTTTGTCAGTTTAATGAAGCGTCGAGACAGGTTTTCCTGAATATATATTTGGACATGGCCTTAGTTTCAGGGCATGACGAGAGATATGTCTGGCCTTGTGGCAGCAAGGTTCCAGGAAGCAGGTCAATGGCTCAATCATATACCCTATGACATGGGAGAATCTGCTTTTTTCTTGCCAAAAATATCTGCAAAAGCATAGTACTGCATTGGAAAGCCCAGGGGTATTTCCACTACAGAGGCCACAAGAGTGGAAGCCTTAGACCTCAGATCTGGAAAACAAGAAGAGAAACAAGGAGACCAAGAGACAATTTGTCCTGAAAACCAATCAATGAGTGGATTATGTAACTGAAGTCATGGTAACCCAGAAGAACTGTACAGGAAAGTGATTCAAGGGCCCAGAATGAAATGGTTTCAGAAAGCCATGTCCCCACTAGAAGATTCAGGTCCGATCTGTTGCACCTCTCCTTTGTTCAAGGGCCAACCATCAATAGTAATAACAGAGACTGGTGCAGGATTGAATTGAATAGAAATTCCATGCAGGCAGACAAAATTTAGACTAATGAAATTGCCAACTGTCCCAGAGTTGATAAGGGCAAGGGTCTTCACTGATAAAGATGACCAACGTAAGGAGATTGAGCCTGAGAGACACTGGTACATATGATTGAGTGACACCAACAAGGTCGAAAGGAGGCCAGAGATAAATATTGATACCTTGGTTTATGTGGATAGTTTCTGACCAACTGTCAGAAGTCAGCGCAACAGATGCAAAGCCACAGCCAGTTCCTGCAACTTTTCTCCATTTGGGAAAGGTGCAAGCCAATATGGCTCAGTTCCACAGGCTCCTCGACTAGCAGAACAGGGTTGGCCCATGGAACTATGTAGGTCTCAGAGCTTGTAATGGAATGCTGGAGTTCTGATTGTCATTCATTAATATGGGCATTCAGGAGTAGACACAAGAGGATTGAAGCATTGGAATCTGAAGGCAGCTCTCAGCCGGTCAGTTCATACTTGATCTGATATGCTAATCCATTACAGAAGGCTGTGACGAGGACCTCATTATTCCAGTTTGTCTCTGCCATGACTGTGTGGAACTCCATAACATACTGCCGCATGGTATGAGTCTCTTGCTTCACATGGAGAAAGGAGGTAGAAGCTGAAATAAAGCAGTCTAGTTCATCAAAAGTACATTTAAATGCCATGACAAAAGCAACATAAGAACAGAAGAAATTGCCATGCTGGGTCAGACCAAGGGTCCATCATGCCCAGCATCCTGTTTTCAACAGAGGCCAAACCAGGCCACAAGAACCTGGCAATTACCCAAACACTAAGAAGATCCCATGCTTCTGATGAAATTAATAGCATTGGCTATTTCCCTAAGTAAACCTGATTTCACGTCTTAGAATAAATTTGTATCTGTAAATTTGATCACTTCCATCGTTCCCTTTTCCAGATCATTTATAAATACATTAAAAAGCACTGATCCAAGTACAATCAATCAATGGGGTCCTGTCTTTCCCAGAATGGGGAGGCCCCGGCCAAGGACTCCACAGTCAGTAGCAATATTATGTACATTACTCTTGGCTTATGGTTAGGAAAATTGAGAGATCTGCGGGATAAAGACTATGGAGCACTGTATCAGAAAGCCCCAGCAGACTTTTGGATCTACAGAAAGATGTAGAGAGGTTCCTTATAAGCATGTTCTGCAGGTACAGAGGAAGCAGAGGGTAGGACCCCAGGGAAAGGGTTTTGAGCAAGTGCATTAATTTGCTTCTGCAGGCTTACCAGTCATTGGTTCATCTCCCCCAGGATCTTACCTTTGGTTGCCAAACATTCAACCAGCTCGATGGGGGTCCATATTAACCAGAGCTTGCTATGACAGTTATTATCCATGGGTTGCCCCAGGAATGAGAAACCTACAGTCAGGATAGCCCAATCCAGGCTACTGATGGTAGAAAGTCTTCCACTTAATACTAGTCGCATTCCCTTTGGTTTGAGCCCTCCGATGCTGGTGGTTGACAAGATATGAGAAATGGGGGAAACCTCCAATACAAACAAGGAGCAAGAGTCCTGGAATGGAGCAAAGCTGGAATAAAGCAGGAATCTAGAATGCTAAGAAGGATAACAGGCAGGAATGCTGATTGTAGAATCTGCAGACAAAGTCTTCAGAACACAGGAACAAAGCCAGAGTACAAGGACCAAGCTCTGGCAACTGACTGATGAAATAGCTTCAGTATAAATGCAAGTCTATAAAGGAAATAAGATGGCTGCCAAGGAAAAAGAGGGGAAATGGGTTGGGAGACTGGATAAATAGTCCAAAACAGGCTGATTCTGGGAACAAACTGGCATCGTGAAGAGAAGACGCGTTCAGATGAGATCCTAGGCAGTCTTTGTTTTTGATTTTGCCTACATTTCTAATGCCTCATACAAAAAAAAAGTGGAAGGTAAAGGAGGGAACCTCGACCCCCCCTCCCCCCTTAAACCTACCCTGGTGCAAACGAAGATTCGGGAGTTTTTCTCCGCAGCAGGTGATTCTCTAGGAGAGTCGGCTGTAGCATGAGAGGGGGAGCAAACCTCCATGCTCTACAACGAAGCATCTTTGAGCCCTGGAGCACTGGAGACACTTCCCCCCCTGCCTATGTTGGAATGCATGAGCTGGATGTTGCACTGAGTGGAGGAAGTGATCGAGGTGGGTCTCGAAGCAGGTGCGACGGGGCAAACCCAAGGCGAGGGGTCCTTAACCACCTTGAGGGAACTAACCATCAGTTCAATTAGCGGTGTGGGCAATTCGCTGCCATTCACAACTGCCCAGGGAAGGAGCCAAATGGACCAGAGAAACCTCCAAAGTACAGTGCAGATGATACCGGTAAATTTATCAGAATTTAAATTGTTAAAAAAGCCTGAAACTGTTACTTTAGATGTTTTATGGAATGGACTATCCACTTTGGAAAATGCAATAATTTCCTTGACGACAGCCATAATGGCCTCTCAAGAACAATTGAATCTGGTGAACCTGGTTGTTCTTGCAAACACTACCAAAATTCAGGAAATGGATACTCAATTACATCAGATAAAAGAAATACAAACTGGCCTGATTCAAGGGGACTCTAGATTAGATAAAGAGACTGGAAAGTCTGGAAAACAATCTCAGATATAACAACCTGAGAATAATTAATTTTCCAAAATGTAAACTAATATCCCCTAAGGAACAGCTTAAAAATATTTTCAGGAGATATTGAATTTCTCCAGTGGTGAAATGCCTACGATTGTGAACGCTTACTTTCTAATTGGGTCAGCACAGAGAAGTGGAGGAGAGACAGAGGACAATGGAGATTGAAGGGAGCGTCCAGAGTCATTAGCCCCACTTGAAAATCTCTCTGGATTTCTTGAGACTACCCAGGAGAAACAAATTGAAAAGAGAGGTGTTCTACTGGTCAAATTTTTTATACCTGCTGAAAGGGACATGGTCCTAAAGTGTTTTTTTCATAATAGGCCTAAGCTCTACTTAGGAGGGAAAATTTGGATATATCCGGACATTATTAGAACAACGCAATTGCGTAGAAAAAAAATGTCTGTCCTTATGTACTAGAGCTCGCCAATTAGATGCAAAAGTAATGATAAAATATCCTTGTAAATGTATATTAAATATAGAAAATAATAAGTTTGTATTCATGGAGCCTGATCAACTATTGCTTTTTCTGAATTCAAGGCGTGAAGGAGGAGCTGATCCGCTTAATAATACCGGTGTTATTTAGATAATCCTGCTATTCTCTTTATCCTTAGTATTTGTCCTTAAGAAATATTGCTCCAATTTAAAGTTTTGTTCTCCTCATTGCATAGTAAAAAGGCAAGGAAATGTGAGAGAGAAATTTTGGTATTATGTTTATTGCCTGTTAAAGTAATGTGAAAATTTAAAATTTAATATTGTATTAATATTGTATTGACTATATAATATTTGATTTCTTTGGCTGAAAAAATTGTAATGCCTTGCCTGGATTTAAGGCGTGTTATAATGCTTTTGTTAATTGTTTAAAATTTAATTAAAAAAAAAAAAAAGTCCAAAACAGCTCTCAGTGCCACCTGCAGGCTGGAGGAGAATCCAGCAATGGATCCTTACAGGTGTCATTTTCTGGAGAGTTGTTGGCAGGCCTGGAGTGTTTCTATATTCCAGCATCAAGCTTAGAGCCCCTGCAATCCTGGATGAAGAAAAGCTTGGGTTTTCCTATGAGTTTTGCATCGGTCTCCTCTCTGGTCAGTGTCATTATTAGTATAGGTCTACCCATCTCATAAATGAGGCCCTCTTCTCCATGGCTTAAAAAACTGCAGTAAAAATGAGCCCAATCATGGTAGTTTTATTGAGCAAAGTCTTTAAATAAGCTCTGCATTTCATCATGTCTGGTCATTTTAGAGACCTGAAACCACAGTCTTTTGAAACAATTCTCCTACATCTTTATCCATGCCATTGCGTGTACTTATGCCTGTTTTGGCATCAAAGTTCTTGTTTATAATAATGTATCTGCTAAGTCTCTTATAGTACTTATTGCTCTTATAGTCTCTTACAGTTCATCTTGTACTGAAAGGTTGGACAGGTGAACAGGTTCTAGTAAAGGCAAAAGTAGCCCTGGTGCCTTTAAGTAAAGAGAAAATTGAATTAAGATGCCAAATTTGTCAACTGCTAGGAAGGTTGTAAATACAAACCAAAAATAATTTAAAATTTCTCTATTCAAATGCCTGAAATGTAAAAAAACAAAAGGGTAGAGTTAGAATATATAACACTAAATAAAGAGGTAGACATAATTGGTATCTCAGAGACTTGGAGGAAGGAGGATTACCAATGGGACAGTGGCACTATATGTTATGGATAGCATAGAATCAAACAGGATAGAAATTCCATGTGTGATGAGGAAGAGTATTGCAGTGGGGGTATAATACCATCTGACTGGCCAGGATGAACAGATAAACTATGAAATGCTAACAGAAATTAAGGAAATCAACACATTTTGCAGCACAATAATAATGGGAGATTTCAGTTACCCCATAATAGGGCATGCCAGGGAGGTAAAGTTTCTAAATGAAATAAATGACTGCTTCATGCTTGTCCAGGAATTTACCTAATCCCACTGGGCAACAATGAAAGTGTTACTGACCTAAAAAGATCCTACTCTGTAGTATCTTGATGTGCTGAACACGAATATGACCATGAAATGTTTTTATTGGCTCTCATTTTGAAGATATTTAATATAGTTCACTTTCTATGTTTGGTCATGTAAATTTATCCAGTAGGACTGTAAATAAGCCTAGAATGATGTAATATTGCATCATATTGCATCATACCATCATGCACACATCATCCAGAGTTTATTACATCATTTTCTGATGCAATGCAGTTCTACTGCCATGCTGATGCTGAGTAAGCTGACGTCAGCAGTGTACTATATATATATAAAGCCCAGTCAGAAAGGGTGAGCATTTGAAATATTCATGCTGGCTGACTACTGCTGGACACTCCGCAGAGGTGCTCCCGAAGAGGTGTACAAGAGACAAGCAAAGAAATCTAAGACGTATTCTATGACTTCATTTTTCAAACGGTATTAACCGTAGGTCTCCTACTATTGGCATACAATTCAAGATGTAATTATATTATTGCATATTACAAAAAAACTAGAGCCAATTTTGCATTTTCACAGTCACATTCATGTTTAGCACATGGAAATTTATAAGAATTGACTAATTTCATTTCAGTAACATGACTTTTGTTGCCCAGTGAGCTATTGGCAAACAGTTCAAGATGTAATTATATTATTGCATATTACAAAAAAACTAGAGCCAATTTTGCATTTTCACAGTCACATTCGTGTTTAGAACATGGAAATGTATAAGAATTGACTAATTTCATTTCTGTAACATGACTTTTGTGAAAATTTGTTGCCCAGTGTCCTTAGTGGAATGCATGATTTGATGCGAGAGATAATGGTAGTGCGGCCATAATGCAATAGTGTAATGTTATCTATAATATAGCATTAAAAAAAATACATTTTATTATGTAATTTTAATGTGCTTTGTAAACCTGCCCAGGGCATTATAAAATTAAATAAATAATGTAATCAAATTTGACTTAATAGCTGGAGGGAGGACAATAAATGCTAGAGCTATAACATTTCAAAAAGGAGCCTATGATAAAATGAGGAAAATAGAAAAGACTAAAGGATGCAGATACAAAAGTTGAAAATTTACATCAAGCATTGATATTATTTGAAAATACCATCTTAGAAGCACAGATCAGATGTATTCCATAAGGAAGGCCAAAGGATTGATGGTATGGTTAAAAAGTGTGGTGAAAGAGGCTAGATGCTATTATAACCAAAAAGGTATTTTTTGTTGTTGTTACTATTTCAGTTTCATTTCATTTCCTTTAAACATTTTTTCTCTAAAGGGTAAGGTGTGGGAAGGGAGGGAGAAAACGTGAGAATACTGATGTATTGAGGTATTCAGCCTTTGTAGAAGTGTTTTGTCTTATTCTATCTGTCCAATTTTTAAGGTTGAGGCTGCCTTCACTATTCTCAAACACTTTTTGGAAATGTATTCTCTGAAAACTGACATAAATAAAGCTGATAAAAAAAAATGGAAAGAGGATCTAAATGAAGAAATAAGGAAAAAGCATTAGCACTGGCACATTAGATGTAAAACATTGATAGGGCAGGCAATAAGAGAATTTGCCATAGAGGTGAAACAGGAAGCCTGTGAGAGAGTCAGATGGACCAAGAGATGATTGAGGGGTCAAAGGGGCACCTAGGAAAGAAAAGGCTATAGCAGAAAGACTGAATTAATTCTTTTCTTTACTGTTTGCTGAGGAAGATGTTGGGAAGAGATTATTTCTGGAAACAGTATTTAATGGTGAAGATGTGGAGGAAATGAAACAAACCATGGTGAACCTGAAAGATGTAATAGGGCAAAGTGACAAACTAAAGAGTAGCAAATCACTGGGACTAGTATGCAGATTAGTGAATTGTCATATCATGATTTTGCCATTTATTTTGATGGAAAAATTAATAAGATCCAGCAAGACTTCACCCAAAACTTTATAAATCCTTGTGTTTTGGGTCAATCTTTTCATGAAATTCAGAGTAATATAGAAATAGATATATCTTCCAATATTCCCAGAGAATTAGAAGTATTTAGAGATGTGTTCGCTCTGGAAGTAGCAAAAGTATTAAAATAATTGAGACCAACCACTTGTTTGTTAGGTCTAAGACCCTAAAAATTGTTTTTATTTTTGGCACATGAGGTTAGTAAGGATCTAGCTTGGATTGTTAACCTTTCATGGAACTTATGGAAGTTTTCTTCTCAAGTAAAGACTTCTGTGGTTAGTCCTGTTTTAAAGAAGGGGAATCTGTATGTGGGAGCTGTGGAAAATTATTGCCCAGATTCCCATTTGCTCTTTTGGGGAAAATTGAGAAACTGTTATAATCAAATACAGCAGTGCATATCATCCAGGGACCTTTTGTATGATTATCAGGCAGGTTTTGAGGCAGGCCAATACAGAGGCCATCTTGACTAGCATATTGGATAGCATTTGAAGATCAGCTGATAGTGGGATACATTCAATGGTGATCTTAACTTATCAGGCACATTTGATAGGCTAAATCATTTTCTGTTACATGAGTGATTGAGTCAAATTGGGCTGAAAGGTCTGTTGCTTCAAAGGTTGCATTGATAAGGAGAAAATTCTGCTTACCTGCCTTTGAAATAGGGGGTGGTGGTTGTGGTGGGGAGGGGGGTCCTCTAGTATCTGTACTGGCTTCATTGCTGTGTAACCTGTAACTGACTTCTGCAGCAGACCTTATACATTTATTTTAGCATTGAATGTCATATGTTACAGATATTTAACTACTAGGTCCTGGGGGAGGATCAGATTATAGTTATTGCCAACATCATTGGCTTAGTAGCTTTGGTAGAATGGTTTGACTTGTGAGTTGAAATTCAATCCAACAGATTGATTAGATTAGACTAATAAATAGACAATTAATGCTGAATTTTAAAAGCCTGGCCCACACCAAAACCAGGAAATAAGTGTACAAGTCGGGCCGGCGTGACCAAGTGGAGTTTAAAAGCCGCGCATATATGTGCGGGGCCTGGGTATGGTCTGCATGGTGCTTGGCCATTTCTGGATTTCACCTTAAAAAATTTGCATGTAAATTTGAGCACAGGTGTGCACCTGGATCCACTGCCATGTAACTTTTCTTCAGCTATGGATGGGGTGTAAATCGTAAAACAAAAAAAAAACTAAATACATCAGCTGGGTTTTAAGGGATGGGTCTAACAGGAGAGAAGGGAGGCTATTAAAGTAGGGAGATTTGGAAGCTGTATGCCTTACCTGGGTGAACTGGGAACAAACTGGTAAAACTGGTAATGACATCAGTGCATGTCTTTTAAAATCCCTCACTTATGCGGAGGAAGCGGCATTTGCGCGCATAGGTGTGTGTCCATTTAAAATTACGTGTGCGCGTGTCCAGGATATTTTGTAACGTGCACATATACGCCTATGGTATAAAATGGCTGCATCCCTGGGCACAGACCGAACACACCCACATATGCACCTGTGTATCTGTTTAAAAGTTACCTTCTTATTGTCTTCACCAAGGGTAGGAGAAATCTCAGTTGTCCCAAAAAAACAGACCAGGAGTTTAGGAGTACGAGTAGATACAAATTTAAGTATGAAAACCCAAGTTTCTAGGGTTATTTGTTTGGTCCTTTTTACCTTTCTGCAGATTAGGCAATTATGCCCTAATCTTCTGTCATCTGATTTAAAAGTAATACAACAGCTAATAACAGGCAAATTGAATTACCGCAGTTGAGTTTATCAGATTGTTTTAAAAAATAAATGTACGTTTCAATTGATACAGAATACTGCTGTATGCTTGACGGCAGGAACAAAAAGCTATGATCATGACTTATTTATTTTGCATGATCTCCACTGACTGCCAGTCAGTGACTACCTGCAATTCAAAATTCTATCCTTGACGTTTAAATCTATTTATTTATTTATTTTTCTATACCGAAATTCTATTTGACATATCACACCGGTTTACATACAGCAGGACGTCTAAGGCAAGCCTTGTAATGCCATAGTACAGTATAACAGACTAACTGATTAATGTTTTACTAAGAGGTGTAGCAAGGTAATTGACAAAGATATTAAAATCTTTGCACTCATCACAAAATTTGCTCCTAAGACTTCAGGGGCTGAAGGAAACAAAGGCTTTCCAGTTATTTATTTATGTATTTTATTTAAGACTTTTTTATACCGATATTAGTAGCTACATCATTTCGGTTTACAGCAGAACTAAAATTGGAAATTACATTAAGCAGGAATCGGGGATGGGATTACATAGGAACAGAGGTGTAGCAAGGAAAAAAAGGTAAGAACAAACACAACGGGCTTCTTGAAGTAACACGGAAACCGGTAAACAAATGTTACAGTGAAGATTTACAGTGAATTTACAGTGATTTACAGTGAAGATTTACTTGGTTTACAGTGTTCAGTTTTTATGGCTCTAAATTATGGAGTCTTTACCTTCTGGAAATGAGGTTGGAAGCTGAATATTTGCAATTTAGAAAAAAAGTGAAGTCCTGGTTGTTTACCTAATTTGACTGTATGTTTAATTGACAAGCTAACTTCTTAACTAGTGTTTGATTAGTTTCAAGGATATTTTTGCCGGATTGAGGAAGAGAGCCTGGTCTTTATAATCCTGAACCAAGTCTGATGTTTGTATGGCTGTAAGGCATGCAACCAAGTTTTAAAAAAACATAAACAGAGGTAAATCATAAATTTAACAGCTTTTATCCCCACAATGACCTGATATAAATTAACAAAGCAATTTAGATGTTTCAGAGAGCTGTTTAGAAGCAGCCATATCAACTTGGATTCCCTCAGGCACGACATAGGTTAAAACTTGAAATAATTGTATAGTAATCTTGTCCAAGATAATACCTTTCTCTGTCATTTACTAGGGGTGGGCTTTCGTTGGAAGTGGGATAGATTATGTAAACAATTTTATATTTTTTCATGGTTTTTTTTTTTTTAAGTAAAGGAAATGACACTTTCTGCCTCCCCCTCCCATGAAATTTTGTATGGGTTTTTTTTACCATGCACTCTATTTTGTTAGTGTATGCAGTATAAACAATACTTAAATTTAAAAACAAATTATATAATAAGAAATTAAAGCAAAATGAAATGACATTTTTTGTCATGCATACCCTTACCAGTCAACACTGTAATTTTTTTTTTCTTTTTTATTATCATAATTGGCATTGGAAGGTTCTATACCAGAAAAACAAAATTGATCAGTGATAACTATCCATGCTAAACATGATCTCTATACCTAATCTGAACCTATCACGCCAACTTAAAATCTGACAGTTCGAATCTAAAATTGTTTCTTGTGCAAAAATGCCCACTTTGGGTTTGATTTTTAAGAAGTGTGCGGCCGGTTCACGGAGCACGTACATGGACACTACTGTTTTATAACATGTGCGTGTCGGCGCGTGCATGTTATAAAACATGATATCCACGCGCACATGCGTTTGGTGGGGGGGAAATTTTAAAAGCCCACGTGTGGCAACGCAATCAGGCCTCCCCCAGTTCCCTCAGAGTCTGCTCCAATTAAGGAGCAGACTGGGAGGGAACTTTCCTATTCCTAACCCTACCCTTCCTACCTCTTCCCCCCCTCTCCTCCCTGACCCCACCCCCTAACTAACTCTTAAATTTTATTTCTTACCTTGCTGCTCCTCTGGATCAGCAGTAGATTCCGCATGCCGGCTTCCCCGAAACAGCGTCGAATGGTGCTGTCCCGGCCTGCCCCTTTGGAGAGGCCCGGCACTTCAGCACGTACCGGGGTTTAGTCGTGTGGCTGGGCCCGTTATAAAATGCCCGCGGCGTGCGCAAGGTCCGGCCACACGCTTAAAGCCCGGCATTTACGCGCGCAGGCCTTTGTAAATTTGCTTGTTAGTGTGTATGTGGGCCATGCACGAGCAATGCAGATTTTAAAAAGCCACAAAATATGCTCGCGTCTACCCATGCTCACCTGAGGAATAAGGGAGTGGAAAAGGAGCAGGGCATGGGCTTCTGGTGCCAAGACTTACTTGCACAACTCCAAATTTTAAAAAGAAAAGCTGCAGCATGCGTACACTAGATATCCACGTAACTTTACTGCTGCTCCCGATGAGGAGCAAGTCTGTAGGTCTCAAGTTTTAGGGCCTGAATAAAGGGTGAGGGCTCTGGGTCAACTGGGCAGCATGTAGGATCAAGAACCAGATGGATCTGAAAGACTTTGCTATTAACTGGATAAACTGATGTACTAATTGGAAAAATGGGAATGTGCCTTGCATGATTGTGTTTTAAAATTTGCTGACATAGGTGTATAAAAGCCGACATGGTCCTATTGAAGACAAATTCATGCTAGCTGTGGTCGAATAACCTCTTAAAATTATGAGCATACTTATGTGCGGTTGGTGTAGTTTAAAACATGTGCATGAACAATTAAAAATTCTAGCATATCCTTACTTGCGCCCTGATATAGGTGCGTGCACACTCAATTTAAAATCAACCTGTGACTGAAAAATGAGTTACAATCCAATGTACTATTAGCTCTCAGGTTTCTCACAATGGGGCTTGTGCTTTTTTAACATCCAGTCTGCCTCATTTCAGTCCTGCTAAAATAGGACCCAGGAGATAATGTTGGGTCAAACTCTGCATCCAAGTCCCGCTCTCAGACATACAGGCCAATACAGTACAGTGCGCTCCGGTGGAGCACATGGTTAACCCGCATTTGGACGCGGTTTGAGAACCGACACCAGCAACATTGAACATCGGCTGTCAAACCTGCAGACAGCCGCCCCTCCTGTCAAAAAGGAGGTGCTAGGGATGCGCTAGTGTCCCTAGCGCCTCCTTTTACCGCGGGCCCTAATTTGCATAGGCCACCCTCCTGAATCGTGCGCTCGGGAGAGTGGGTGCTCGCCAGCCCATCCACGCATTTTTCTGAATCGGCCTGATAGCTGGGCTGTTCACTGAGCTTCCCAAACCCAAAGATAACTGTCAAAGGAATGGAGGCAGGGTCCAGCAGCAAAGAGAAACGAAGAAGGCTGCTTCCATTGCAGCCCCGTTGAAATAGGGACCTGGAGTAGACTAGGAAATAAGGGTTCTTTGTTCTCTTCTAATACTTCTTCATCACTTTTGAACCGGCACCTCATTGCAGAAGCAGAAGGAATAGCTAATAGAGATGTTCATTTTTTTTTCCGAATTGGAAAATTTCCATGAAATTATCCAATTCGGCATGTTTCGGAGAGCCCGAAAAACAATCGGGATTTTCCCATTTTTTCACGAAAGTTCATTTTTTGGATTAGTGTGCGCTAAAGGAGTTAGCACACACTAACTCCTGTTAGCATGCACTAACAAAATCTAACAAAAAGTAACAAAAAATAATAATCTAACGGTTTTTGTTAGTGCGCACTAACGGGGAGTTAGCGTGCACTAATGGGAGTTAGCGTGCACTAACACAAAAAACAATTTGTCGCGAAAAAAAACCCCCCGAACTGCAAAAAAACGACATTTCCTGCAGTGGCCGAAAAACGAAGAATGACACGAACACAAAAAACAATTCACATCTCTAATAGGTAATTGTTGCAGAAAGAATCCATGATGATGATAAATCACATCGCTGGATCATCTGCCTGTAGCGGTAGCATTTGCATCTATTTGCCACAGGCATAGAAGCATAGAAATGATGGCAGAAAGGGACTGATGGTCCATCCAGTCTTCCCAGCAAGCTTCCCATGGTAGTATCTGCTGCGCCATGCAGGTTACCCCCATGTATCAGTCAGTTTTGCTTAATGTGCTTTGCTTATGGACTTGGCTGTAGAAGCTGTTTTTTGTTTTTTTTTCTTGATGTCTGAGCATCAGTACCCCAGACCGAAAAAAAAGTCATGGCACGTGTTGATTGTCCCTGAATCCAAATTTCTCTTTCCTTTCAGCCCCCGCTCCAGCTTGTCATGCTCCATTGTCCCCCATTCCAGATCACTGAAATGGGAAAAATCATAGTCCTCTCATGTGAAAGAGTCTCAAATGATAGGAAATCTTGGCAATTGTAAAGTTATTTTGTATGTAGAACATCTAGAGGGCTGTGTTCCTGCTTGCCCCTCAGTGTCCGACTAAGAAGTCAGACATCTTTGCAGAATGTGCTAAGCGTGTCTAATGACATCCTATTGGTTTAGGGATAGACTGGAAACACTGAATTCACTTCTTAATAGTTGATCTTAGAGTTAAAAGAAAATCAGGGCCAAAAGCACTATTATGCTGTTCTTGTGTGCCACTGTCTTGGTTCTATGCATTACATCTTGTGATGGAAAAATGTCAATAACAATAAAGAACAATCCATGATTTGTTTTAATAAAAATATATTGCTTAGGGGAATAACTTGCTCAAACTCCCCATAACCTTCTTTTTTTAAAAATAACTTAAATAGTTGCATTTTATTGTGTATAGAGTTTATTGTGTAGATAAACGTTTTTCTTTCTATCAGGCTGATACCGTGAGGAGCGGTAGGAAGAGGTGCGTTAGTGCCGGGCGCACCCGCATTTGCCGCACGCACAGTTCGGATCACCTACCGCTCGATACTGTATTTAAATAGCATGCAAATGCAAGCCACGTCCAAGAAGCGTCCATGAAGTGTTAGGCTCGCGCAATCCATTTTACTGTATAGAGCGCTATACAGCGCCTATACAGTATCCTGGGTGCGCTGGTACCTGTCATTTCAAATGACGTTTGAAATGACAGGTACCAGGGGGGATTGCGAGTCCTCTCTCTCCCCCCCTTCTGAAGCAAGGCGCAGGGCGAAAATTAAAACAAAAGTGAATAAAGTGTAATAAAAGTAAACTTACTGCATGTGCATTTTCTTTGAACAGTCCTCTCTCTCTCTCCTCCTCCTCCCGCACCGCAGCTCCCCTGCCTCCCAGGGGCAGCCGGCGGCGAAAGCGGCTTCCAGCAGCCCCCGCCGACGAAGGTGAATGAATGTGTGCCTGTGGTGGCAATTTGATCGCTCAAGGCGTGATGTCACGGCGTTTGGCGTTATGGCGTGTGACGTCTGCATTCGCTAATGCACTGCCTTGAGCGCCCAAATTGCATTCATTCACCTTTGCCGGCGGGGGCTGCTGAAAGCCGCTTTGGCTCCCCTGCCCCCGCCGGCGAAGGTGAATGAATGCACGCCTGTGTACTCCTGTGCGTGCAATTTGGGCGCTCAAGGGCAGTGCCTTAGCGAATGCCGACATCACTCGGCTTGACTTCAAACGTCGTGACGTCACGCCTTGAGTGCCCAAATTGCATACACAGGCGCACATTCATTCACCTTCGCCGGCGGGGGCTGCTGGAAGCCGCTTTCGCCACCGGCTCCCTCCGCCTGGATGAATGCACGCCTGCCGGCGAAGGTGAGTGAATGAATGCACGCCCGCCGGCTCCCACCTGGATGAATGCACGCCTGCCGGCGCGTACGGGCGTGCATTCATTCACTCACCTTCGCCGGCGGGCGTGCATTCATCCAGGTGTACGGGCGTCCATTCATCCACCTTTGCTGGCGGGGGCTGCTGGAAGCCGCTTTCGCCGCCGGTTGCCCCAGGAGGCAAGGGAGCCGCAGTGCGCGCCTCGGGAGGAGGGGAGAGAGGACTGTTCAAAGAAAATTCACATGCAGTAAGTTTACTTTTATTACACTTTATTTACTTTTGTTTTAATGACATGTCGAGCCGATTTTCGCCCTGCACCTTGCTTCGGGAGGGGGGGATTTTGACCGGAGCCTGCCTATTGCTGTCACACCACACTAACGCCAGGGTAAGAGTCCCGGGGGGTGAGGGGGTCGTTTGCCCATGAAATTTCATTTCTCTGACCTGACGCTCCACACTAACGCAGGGGTAAGGGTAGGCGGTAAGTTAACAGGTTAAACGCGCGGCAAAACTACAGGTTAAAAAGGAGATAATCGGGGTGCACGTTACAGTATGGGAGGGAATAGCTAATCGGAGAGTTTACATCTCATATACATGCTGCGGGCGGAAAGGGTTACCGGTTGATTTAAAGAAGCGGTAAGGATAAGTTAAAAGGGATAGTGAATCGCGGGTTGGACTTACGCGGCCAAATTGTGAGTTAGAAGCGGGTTAGAAGCAGAGTAACCGCGGCCGCGCTTTACTGTATCGGCCTGTATATTTTTAGATATTCATCCTTTAAGTTAGTCGAGCCATCTTCACTGTCAAATTAGTGTGTGCTTGAAAGGAGGAACACATTTCTTTTTCTGTGCAAATCTGTATGAATAATAATGAAACAGATATGTTCTCATTGTACAGGAAAACTGGTGATCTTATGACATGAAATGGATTTATTTTATTGTGTGTTTGCTGGGTGTATCATGTTGGGCTCAGTAGTAATAGGGCCCTTCACTAGCCTGCAGTAAAATCTGAGTGGATTTGATGTGCTTGTTCATTGATGTCACTTGTGCGAAGATTTCTTTAAATAATAACTGGAGGTTGTTTTTGTCATTGTCTTTCTGTTTCAGTTCTTAATTTAGAGGTTGGTGGGGCTTGGTTCAGCTTTTCAACCCCTTTCATTCATTAATTTTTCCTAAAACCTCATACATTTATTTTTGAAGATTTGTTGGTAAGGATGATTCACAATTAAAGTCCAGTTTCCCTCTGGGATTAGCTGCCACTGTGTTTTTTTTTCCTTTGTTTATTTATTTTTTTTAGCTTAGCAACTAAATTTCATCATTTGTTTTTGTCATTTAGTATCAGAAGACAATTTCAACAAAGAAGCACAGGGTATAATGAATAAAACTGGAAGTAAATGAAAGCCATATGTTAGTTTTTCAAGGTTATTTGTTAGAGAAAAGACTATGGTAATTTATCTGTTTTTGTTTATTTAAGTGGATTGATAGAAGCATGTTTTATCATTAGTAACCTCGTTTTATAAAAATTATTTATTTTGTAAATGGCAATTTGAAGAATGTATTCTAGCCAAATGGTAAAAGCAGGGTTGATGCCTGGCAGTAATCCATTTCCTAACTTCCGTATAACTGTGAAGTTATTAATGCAAGTCAGGTTACGTGCAAGGATTCAGGAAAATTCTTTATTCCTCATTGACTCCTGACAGTTATTGTACCTAGGAACTGGGTAACGTGTTCTGAAGTGAGCAATTATGGAAATGTTTACTTCACTGGCTGCATGTAAATGTGTGCAGGGAATGTACCAGAATTTTTTCTTGGGGGTATTTAATTCTCTCCAGGGCAATGAAAATCAAATGATTTCTTTTTCTTTTTTTTTTCTGAAAGCTGGGGTTTTTTTTTTGTTTGTTTTTTAAGTGTTGTAATGCAACTGAATAATAATGAATGCAGTAGAAAGAGTATGTGAGAGAAAACTACCAAACTCTTATGTTGAATACATTTTAAGATGTCTAAAGCTGAACATCAAGATGATGGGGATGTGATACTGCCAGTAAAAAAAATCAAAAAAAATCTCAAGAGTAACACATTTGATTTATAAAATAGATTATAAGATGCACTATTTTAATATTCTGAGTAGTACATGTTGTAATATTATGTTTTTAGGACCTAAGCAATTGAAGGCATCATTCTTGCTTGTTAATTTAGTGCAGCATCAAGGTTTTCTGTCTATGAACAGCATAAATAGAGGCAAGTGGAGGATAGTAGAGTTTGGAAGAGGTTACCAGCATGATATTTATATAGCTGCAAGTGGATCATATAATATGCCAGCAAAACCTTGTTTGTCTTTTTTGTTATTTCGCATGGATAATGCCCGTGATAAGAAAAAGGGGTGTGATAATTTTTGCACCATCTTAGCACTTCACATGAGAGAGAGAGAGAGAGAGACTTTTTATAAGGCCTTCATAGTAGTGAACTATTTATGTCACTATAGGAGGGCAAGCCAGTAACTTGAGGTGAGGTTTTAGTGGTGGTCTAGGGTTTTGGGGGCCAGTTTTACAAGCAGAGTGAGACATATGAACAGCAGTGTAGACCTTGGTGAAGATTTGACATCATTTGCATTGAGGAAAGTCACACAAAGATGAGATTTCTACAATGTTCTCTCGCCCTAGCTTGATAGAACCCTGGTAGAGAGTCCATAAAAAGCATGCTTTTAATGCCCCTCATTTTCAATAATCCCGCCCCTTTGAAAAATTTGCATTTGCGCCATGCGATACCATAACTATCGCATGCGCTATGGCATTTTACGCCATAACGCATTTTGATGCATGACCCTGTTTATTTCTTAAATATCTTATGGAAAAGCTTTCTGTGCACGAACGTCTTAGAATATTTAGAGATGCTTTTGGTTTAGTAAATCATAGTTTTCTAAATATGGGGGTCTTCAACAAGGACCCCATATTTAGAAAACTTCTTTTGGATATGTTCCTCTTTTGTGTGCAATGTAAATCTAATGATGGGGTTTTATTGTAATGGCCACGTGATTCAGTAAGACATTTAAGGCCTTACTCTAAAGCACTCTTTTTTTGACCGTATAGGAAAAACCTTTTGAGGAGGGGCTGGAGTCCTGTTAAGGCCTTTGACACTAGAATAAATCCAATTGAGGGTTGTGTACTTTTGTTTGGAAATAAATTACAATCTACAAACCAGCTGGAACCTGATTTTGCAGTGTTAAATAATGGTTGGAGCACAGTGCTCTTTTGAACCTGGGGACTCCGGATTATTCCTTACGCAATAATCCATTAGATGGCCTTTAGCAAGCCATTAACTTATCCTAAAAAAATTATAAACTCTTTGGGAGAGATAATGTAAGAATATGAATTAATGTAAACATTTCACTAATAAATCATATGAATGACTTTTCTAGTGAATGTTGGGGGGGGGGGTGAAATGTTATTTTTTATAATTTAAATGTTGCTGTCTTGTCTTGTAGTAGAGGCAGTACTGATAAAAGAACTACAGATGAAAAGGCAACAGAGTTTATATTGCCAAGCTTAGGAGGACTTCCTTTTGGTTGATTGGTTAGAACTATTGCCTATAGACCTGAAGGTTGCTTAGGTTCTAATCTCTGCTGGTTCATAGAAACCATCTAAAAAGAAACAGTTTAGAGTATGCCAGGTTATTTTCAGGAGCCGCTTTAGTGTTTTGCTTTTCAAATGCCTTTTAAGAGCTTTCAGATCTTTAATACACAACACTACTTATAAAGAATAGGGAGGATAAATAATATGGGTAGTTATGAGGATTTACAGAGAAAAGACAAAGGAAAAATAATCTCTGGAAGTTTATGTAAGCAAATGTTGATAGTTGGGCAATACAATCCCAAACTCAGAGGCTCTGATGTTAAATTTTACCTATTAATTTCCTTTCCTTGAATCCTGCTAGACCAGTTTGGATCAATTAGATATCTTGCTGCTAAAGACAGAGATCACACCTCTTTTTTTTTTTTTTTTTTCCCCCTTATGTCTCTACCAATTGTGGTATCAAATACTTACCAGTAGCTTTTTCCAGAACAATGAGAGAACTACTTTAATCACCTTATATATATATATTTTTTTTTGTTTCCTTCTATATGTACCTATGCACACATGTTATAAAATCCAATACATGCGCACCAGATTTTATTTTGGCTCACTTGTGCACGTGGGTGGTGCTTAAGGGGGGATTTTCTTAAAAAGCACGTGGTGATGCAATCAGGACATCTCCAGTTCCCTCCAATAAAGGAGCAGACTGGGAGAGAACTTCCCTAACCCCCTGCCTATCCTTCCTCCCCTTTCCCCTCCCCTCTCCTCTCCTCTCCTCCCCCTAAACCCTATCTATCTACCCTCATTTTTAGTTGTTGAAGAACTTACCTGCTCCTTCAGAGCAGTAGTAAGTTCTTCGCGCTGGCTGGCTGTCGGCGCACACTTCTCCAGGATAGCGCCTAATGGTGCTGTCCCAGCCAGCCCCTGGCCCACCCTCCACCTTGCCCAGACCCCATTCCTGGTCCACCCCTTTTCTAAACCTCATGTCTTCCATGCATACTGGCAGATATGCACGCGGCTGGGATGTTTAGAAAATACTCTTGGCGAATGCTTGGCCCAGCCAAGCACATATCTGCTGGGATTTGTATGCACTGGGGTTTTAAAATCCCCCCAATACTGTCTTCTGCATGAATATGTGTCCCAAATATACCTGAATTCTGATACAGTATGGGGTAGATTTTTAAAGTTATGTGCGGGCGTAGATATGTTCGCTCAACCCAGCACGAACAAATCTACGCCCGATTTTATAACATGCGTGCGCCGAGCCAAGGGGGGTGCACAATTGTGCAACCTGTGCGCGCCGAGCCGCCTGCCTCTGTTACCTCTGAGGCCGCTCCGAAATTGGAGCTGTCTTGGAGGGAACTTTTTTCCGGTCCCCCCACCTACCTTTGTTGAGAAAGTGTCAGGCATAACTTGCATGCACCGGCCAGCTGCTGGTGCACCATTCCCCGGCCTGGGGGCTGGTTCGGAGGCCTCTGCCATGCCCCGAGAATGCCCCCAGGCCGGCACCACGCCCATGGCCCCGCCCCTGGAACACCCCCGAATGCCGCACCACCGCCGACATGCCCCCCTAACGCCCCCAAGCGAAGCCCCAGGACATACGCGCGTCCTGGGGCTTTGCGTGTACCGGCGGCCTATGCAACATAGGTGCGCCGGCGCACAAGTCCCCTGCGCGCGTAAATCCAGCTGAATTTACGCATGCAGGGCTTTTAAAATCTGCCCCTATTGGTTTCCATCACCTTTGCTAGTAGTTTGTTCTACACATCTAGTATTCTTTAAGTACAGAAATATTTTTTCATGTTTCTTCTTAAAATTCCTTCCTATAACTTTTTATCAAGTCCCCTTATCCTTTGGACTTCTTTTCTATAGAAAATTGTACTTTTCTGTAATTTATTGAAGCATGTAAAATATTTGAATGTTTCTATCATATTCATTTCTAGAGATGTGAATCGGAACCGGAATCGGTTCGGTTCCGATTCAAATCTTGACCCTTTAAAACTGACCCCTTAGCCTCCCCCACCCTCCCGACCCTCCCCCAAAAACTAAGGGGGGGGGTCAGTTTTAAAGGGTCGGGGTGGGTTTTTTTTTATCGGGCCATCGGCGCCATTTTTATTAGTGGCAGCCGACGGCCCGAGAGTGGGTGATCAGTCCCGGGGCTTCCACTGGACCACCAGGTGATTTTAAAATGTTTTGGGGGGGTTTGGGAGGGTGGGGGGAGGTAAGGGATTAGTTTTAAAGGGTCGGGGTGGGTTTAGGGGTTGTTTTGGTGTGCCGGTTTTCCCGCTACCCCCCCCAAATAATTCCCGTTAGTGGACACAAACTCGATTAACGATTTTTCACGATAAATCGGGGGAATTTCTATTGTATTGCACTCTTTAACGATTTTTGATGATTTGAAAAATATTGGACGATATTTTAAATCGTCAAAAAACGATTCACATCCCTATTCATTTCCTCCAGTGTTAACATTTTGAATGTTATAAGCCTTTGTAATTGGCTATGGATCAGTCACGCATTCATAAGATAAAAATTGGTGGAGGTTTTTGTGATGGAAGATATCAATTGGAGCATTGCTGTTGCAAAAATTGCAACAGCAATGCTCCAATTGATATCTTCCATCACAAGGGGTCTACAAGGGGTGGTACTCATGCAACTACTTCCCTTCCATCACAAGGGGTCTACAAGGGGTGGTACTCATGCAACTATCAGCTCACAAGGGGAGGGGGCAATACTGGAATGGAAAAATGTCTTCTAATGTCTTAAGTGAGGTCCAGTGTGGTTTAATATGGGAACAATGGTAGATAGAAATCATAAAATTGTCAGGATTCTGAACTTCAAGAGTATCAACTTTTCTAACATGGGAGAGCACTTTGAAGGAGGCACTGGTAGGGTGGATGAGATAGGTGAAGTAGAAAAACAGTGGGCTAAACTATTAAAATAATCTTTGTAAATGCAAAAATTCTTTATACAATATTTGGAAAGTAAAAAAAATGCAAAGAAGAAACCAATATTTTCAGAAGAGGATGATGAAAATGTAAGGGCTGAAAGATACAAGGGGGGGAGGGGTGTGTGTCTCAGAATGAGGAGGACAGGGAAAGTATCTAGAAAATCAGAGGGGAAGTGGTAGATAGTCCAGATTGCAAAGGTGCAAACAGATGATAAATAGTTAAAACAGTAAATCATGGTGACAAGGCATTTTTAAGATATGTTAGTCAAAGGATAAGGCACAGAGGTGGTAATGTAAGATGGAGAGGTGAAATGAGGAATGCCTGGAGGTTGACGAGATAAAAGAAGAAATGCTGAACAAATACTTTTGTTTAGTGTTCATTTTAGAAAGGATTGAAGAATAACTACAGATTACAGGATTTCATATGGTAGAGGGGTAGATGCTACTCAGTTTTCAGAACAGAAGGGTCACAAAGAACCAGAAAAGCTAAAAGTAGACAAGACAATGGGACCAGATGGAAAACATCCTAGGATACTAAAGGATGTTATAGAGGTTCTAAGCAGCAGTTCTGTTCATTCTTTGAAAAAAAGTAGTTTCAGAGGATTATCCAAGAGCAGATGATGTCTCCATAAAAAAGGAAATGAAGAGGAGGCTGTTAATTAAAGTTTAATATAACCTAATTGATGATTAATGTAATGTAATCACCATTAAGAAGAGATAGTGTAGGATCTTGAATCCAGCATAGTTTATATCAGAGGAGGACCAGCTCTAACAAATGTGATCAATTTCTTTGACTACATGACCAAAGAATTACGAAACGGGTGAGCACTGAATATGGTAATTTTAGATGACATTAAGGATTTTTACACTGTTTACATAGTAGGCTCCTATGTAAGTGGAGCAGCCTAGGGGTTCATGCTAAGGTGATAAACTGTGTTAACTAAGTGGTCAACTGATATGCAATAGAGGAATGTAGTAGATGGAATTCTCAACGAAGAAAGGGGCATTATCCGTGGAATACCTCCGATCAGTTCTGTCTCTGCTTCATTTTAGTTGGGTCAATATTCAGCATCATTCAGGTGGATAACTTACAGATTATCTGGCTAAATGCCAACTTTTCAATATTTCCACCATTTAGCTGGCTATAGTTCATCTATATAACTCATTATCCAGCTACAATTTATCCAAATTACATAGGGGCATTCCAGGGCAGAGTTATAAGAGATAGCTGGACAATTTATCCTGTTAGTTCTAGTTGTGCTGTAGAGTAGTCCTAAAGATAGCCAGATAAACTTATCTGGCTATATTCAGTAATGCAGCTGCACTACTGACTATCCCTCCAGAGTTAACCAAATACATTTACCCTGCTAACTTTGCAGTCTGACCAGTAACTGAATATTGCCCCCAGTACTTTTATAAGTGATATTGCAGAGAGGCTGGTTTGAGAACAGATAGATTAGTATCTATATACCTGAGTGTAACTCACCTTGAGCCACAATGAAAAGGCAAGAGCTAAATCTAAAATAAATAAATAGTGGTTAGTATAGTACACTGGGATCTATTAGATATTGGTTCAAGTGCTGCTTCTGCTACTTACAAGTCACTGCCATTGCTTCATTTACCCAATTAGATTGAAGTTTCATGGGATAGTGACTCATATAATGGAATTCAAGAAAGCATGGGATAAGCACAGAAGACCACTAAAGTTGACTAAGTGAAGGGAAAGCAGCGATCAAGTGGATTCTACAGCATTGTACCAGAAATGAGACTGGGCAAATTAGATGGGCCTAATGGTCTGTACCTGATGATTGGGAGGGTGTAGTATTACAAACAACCTTTCACTTCTCAAGAGCGAGGTGAGAAGAGATAGATAAAACAAAGGATAGATAAAGGAATCATGATCTAATGACATCACAGGCCATGGGCTAGCCTAACCAGGTGGATACTAGAAAGCTACAAATCTAAAATCCAACTAGGTCAGTACTGGCAGGTTGATAATGGTCAGGTACTGCTCTGCAAGGTCAAGAGGACTTAGGAGGTCAAATATTCAAGCAACAGCCTAACCAGTTTCAGTATTTGTTTAGACTATTAGATAGCTTGATAGTAACATGGGGAATGGGTGAGCTGGGTGTTGGATTAAATATGGAATCTTGCATTCTCACTTTCCTGGGATGATAGAAAACCAGTGAGGGAAAAAACCCCACAAAGTTGACTTGGATGAGGAATGCTATCCTATAAGTAGCCATGCTTCTACTTTTGGCAGCTGCGCTATATCCTTGTAGCGTGGACAGAAATGACTGGACAGACTAGATGAACCAATTGATCTTTTCTGTCTTAATTGTGACTAGGTTACTATTATAGGAAAGGCATTTCTTTTTTTCAGATTATACTGATATCCTCAACAGGATGGATGTTCTATATACAAAAGGTCAGAAAAAATATGATGATCTAAGAAAGCTCAAAGAGTAGTCAGGAGTTTGGCAATTAAGATTTAATGCAAAAAAAGTGTAGAATCATACAATTGGGACACAGAAATCCAATAGAGCAGTACGTATTGGGAGGGAGGTGAGGTGAGGTACTGATGTACATTAAACAGGAGATTTATCTCAAGTTTATCATATCTGTTGATCTCATAATTACCAAATAGTGCAACAAGGCAGTGACAAGAGCTGGAAGACTGTTATGTTCCATAGAAGGAAGTATTTCCATTAGAAAAAGAAAGGGATAATGCCTTTGTACAAATTGTTGGTGAGGCTTCATATGGATTATTGGTTCAATTCTAGAGGCCTCAACTCTAAAAGGATATATAGAAAGTAGATGCAGTCTGGAAAAGGGCTACCAAAATAGTGCAAAATCTATATTATAAATCCTATAAAATTAGATTTAAGCACCTAAATATGTATCCTCTACAGGACAACGGGCTTATGATATCTCAAATGTAAATGTAATGCATAAGAAGCAGATTTTTTCAGTGGAAAGGAAGTTTTACAACAAGAGGTAATGATATGCAGTTCAAAGTGAATAGATTCAGGAGTTATGTAAATAAATATTTCTTGTATGAATAAAGCAGACCCTTTTACTATTAATAGAAAAGCAATCAGAAGAAGTTCCCAATATGTACCATTTACTGTACCTTCCATTGTAAAAGCTCATAGAGACAGCATCATGGTGCTAAAGTTTTCAATAACATGTTTCTTGCCACGCAGTGGGCTGCAGACAATGTCAGATGAAAGCACCTTTAATATTCATATGTTGGGCCAGTGTGCTGCTTCAAAAAATATCTTAGAAAAACTCTAATATCAAAATAATGTAAAAACTTAGCTCTTCAATTTCTTTTTCACCACCCTGGAAGCCCTATTGTAAATCATTCAACTCATAGCATTATACACTGTCACTGATGCCGTGTACAATATTTCAACCACCTGACCCGACATAGGCCCATGTTTTGGTGAATGCTTGGTCTAAAAATACCAAGACTATACAAAAAACAAATATTACCACCCTTTAATCATTTCAAATCCCCCTCCACATGTTACAAGAAACAAACTGTACATACCTTCTAACATTCTAAGACTGGTATAATGCTGAGCATCTACCTAATCCACAACCAGACTCTTAAACTGACTCACAACCTATCAGCAAGTGCGCTGACAACTACATCATGCATCTATTCCCCACTAGACCAATGGTGCCAACCAATCACCAACATATTGGTGATTGGTTAGCACACACACATATAAATTAGCCATTTACTATTAAACAGTATGGGGCGGATTTTAAAAGGCCTGAGCGCGTAAATCCTTCTGGATTTACGCGCGCAGGGCCCTCGTGCACCGGCACGCCTATTTTGCATAGGCCGCCGGGACGCGCGTAAGTCCCGGGGCTTTGGAAAAGGGGCGGGGAGGGGGCGTGTTGGGGGCATTCCCGAAACGATGCGGCGTTTCAGGGGCGGGCCTGGGGGCGTGGCCGAGGCCTCCGGACCAGCCCCCAGGACCGGAACAGGGAGCAGGGCTGCCGGCCGGCGCGCGCAAAGTTACGCCTGCTTTCAGCAGACGTAACTTTGCCAACAAAGGTGGGGGGGTTTAGATAGGGCCGGGGGGGGGGGGGGGGTTAGGTAGGGGAAGGGAGGGCGAAGGAAAGTTCCCTCCGAGGCCGCTCCGAAATCGGAGCGGCCTCGGAGGGAACAGGCAGCGCGCGCTGGGCTCGGCGCGCGCAGGTTGCACAAATGTGCACCCCCTTGCGCACGCCGACCCCAGATTTTAAAAGATATGTGAAGCTACGTGTGTATCTTATAAAATCCAGCGTACTTTTGTTCGCGCCTGGTGCGCGAACAAAAGTACGCGATCGCGTATTTTTTTAAGATCTACCCCTATGTACACAAAAAGTATCTATGCATACACAAAACATGTAAGCACACAAAACCAGTCCATAAGATTTTCCACCGTATGTCAATACAAAAACCAATCTATTTCTTTTTTCATCCCCAATGGGTGCATGGTGTTCAAAATGTAGATCCAGCGCTGCTCCTTGCATATCAGTTTTGTGTCCACATCAGCCTGCACATCGGGAAGAATCTTGTCTAAAACACCAAAAGTGAAATCTAAAAAGGAATGCTGTCACTCTAACACTGTTTCACTAAAGGAGCTTCTATTCACTGTCTCGTGATTGCCCTTCGATGTTCTATCATTCTTGTCCTCAGTGATCTTGTTGTCTTGCCAATATACATCAATTTGCAACTGCACCATAAAATGCACACCACCTCTTGGGAAGCACAAGTCGTATTAACTGTCAAGCTATATTTAGACAATTTTGCAAAGGGTAGTACACGTCCATCAAAAGACCGTGGGCATAGCGAACATGCCACACATGGATGGTGTCCCGTAACACCTACTGCAATTCTGGGTGAGTCCTCTATTTCACTGTATACTGAATGAACAACCCTATCCCCATACATTATAGCCCCAAGTAAAGGCAAAACCTGGAACCTCCTGAAAAACAGGATAAAGCTGCAGAACTCTGCAATGCTTACGTATACTCTGTTGAATCTTATAAATATGTGGAGAGAAAGGAAGAGCACACAAATATTTCTTTACAGAAAATGTGGATACATGGAATCACTTCCCAGTGGAGATGGCAAAAGCAGTAACAAAATTTAAGAAAACATGGGATAGACACACAGGATTCTTAGTTTTAAGGATGTGAAATTAAGTCTATGGTATTGCTTAAGAAATGGAACATGAACAGACGAGATGGGCTCTGAAGTCTTTATCTGTTTCTATGAATTTTCTGGAATTTTCTGGAGATGTTTTTGGTAGATGCTTAGCTGTATCACCCAGATTCTCAGATGTAAAAGAATAGACTACTCCAGCAGACTATGTGGTAAAAATAAAGCTCAAGGTACAGTACCAGTAATTACAGTGCTGGAGAATTGGAGGACAGACAGTGAAAGATAGTCCTTCCAGTTTCTTATTATCACATGCAGCTGAATGACTGTTACTAGTATGAGGATCCTTCATGCAGGATTAATGATTTCTGTTCCCACTTGAAAAGTATACTCTGACTAACTTGCTGGAAATATTTCTGAGCTAACTGTTTATGGGATTACATCCTTGTTGAATATAAGTAGGTATGACTGTGTATACAATTAATTTACCCTCATTCTAAATGGAACAAGAGTTAGACTGAATGATGATAAAATGAAGCTTGTTCTGTAAATGTCTCTAACTGGATTGCGCTAGCATTGGCATACACAGGGGTTTGATGAACATGTTGTATTCAAGCACAACTGTTTGTAGCCTCTGTAAAATAATAGGTAAAGATATACCCAGAACAGGAGAAAAAGAAATGAAGATTCTACTTGTTTTCTGCACAATCTTTCTTTATTGGGTCAGGTCCAATTATTTGCAGGCACTTCAATTACAATGAAATGCATGTAGGTTGTCATTTTTGCTAACCTGCATAGAAACATTAAGATTAAACCATTAAATGATGAAGTGCTGACAGCCTCCAAACAGGAAAGGGATCTTGTGGTCAATCTATCTGATGACCTTGAGGTAGCCAAACAGTATGAGAGGCTGTGAATAGAGCTAGAGGAAGAGAGATTAATCTCAGACATGGGAGATGGTAATATATCTGTACAAATCAGTTTATCTGGACTACTGGCCCATTCAGGAAAAGGGGTATTTCCCTTTAGAGAGAGTAGGTAAAATCCAGAGGAGGGCTACTAATCTGTAAGTGGATTTATGCTGGCGGAAAGGAGTGTGGAATAGATATGCAATACTGTAAGTATAAGTAATGCATAAGAGGCAAGTATTTTTGATGGAATGGAATTTCTAGAACAAGGGGCTCTGAGAGACTGAAGACAGAGTTTTGAATGTGGAGAGTTTGCTATGACCCTGTTTAAGAAACCTACTGATAGGAATATTCTATTGCATTATTATAGTTTTCACCCAAAACTTTTGAGGGATAACATTCCCTTGGGCAGTTTTATTGGCTTAGGCGGGTATGTACTACCGTGAGTGATTTTAACTCGAAAGCAATTTGGATGCGGGAATGCTTTTTACAGTGGGGGTAACCTGAGGTTATCATCTGAGTTTATAAACAGGATCTGTATGTTAAGACCGCTTTTTTAAGAAATCCCAGAGTGGGTGTCTGATCGGATGATTTATGTTCTACTGTACACTGTAAGCACTCCAAAGATTGTATGAATCCTTAAAAAAAAAACACAAAAACAAAAAAAAAGCAAACACTGGCCCCTCCTTTCAATTTCCTAAAAAGTTTGCTAATCGTGATCTCTTATTTACTTACAAAGAGATATGAGATGAGTTTTGCTTAGTCTTACAAGTTCTGATTCTCTTTGTCCTAGATTACTGTAATGCCCTTTATATAGGCCTCCCAGCCAATTCAATTTGACCATATTACCAAATTTTACTTGCCATGGACATATCACACCCATCCTCTGATCCTTGCATTGGTTATCTATAATCCTGTCTTATACAGTTCAAAATTCTTACGCTCATTCATAATTTAATATACAATAACTCTTCTATCTGGCTATGTATAACCTTACGTATCTACAAACCTGGTCGACACCTCTATTCAGCAAATAAAAATCTTCTAGACATTCCTACTATACTAAGATAGCTAGATTTGACTCATTAGAAAGCATGTTTTTTCTATTGCTGGCCCACTGTCTGGAATTCTTTACCTGACCTTCTCCGCTTAATGTCTAATATTAAAGAGTGTAAAAAATATTTAAAAACACACCTCTTTAACAAAGCTTTTGGCGACACAAGATAAAAAGGATTCTATCAACTTAGATTAATATACTGAGGCATGTCCGGAAGTAAATGTTTTTTCTTTTTTTTTATTGTTTGTAAATTTGTCATTGTATATTTTAAGTTGTTATACTGTTTGATTTTATTATTTTTTAATTGTCCTAACTAGTTTTATTGTCTATCATTGTGAATGTTATATTGTAAACCACCACGATTAATATTGTTTGTAGGGTGCGGTATATAAAAATCTTAAATAAATAAATGGTTATCAACGTTATGCATAGCCGGTGCAAGGTTTGAGTTTTATCTATGTTGAAACAAAAATGTGTCCATCCATGCGCAGGCAAGAAGTATAATTTGCATTCTTATTCTATTTGCAAGTCATGACAAGAAATATATTTAATTTTATGTCCCTGCAAGTAAATATATGTGGAGAAGACTATATGGGCAGTGAAAGTGCATATCACAGAACATTGTAATAGTATTCAGTGGAATCTAATAGAAGTTCCTCTTACTACATATCAGTCAGAATGGGGTAATTCTGTAAATATTTGGGTTTTTTTATATTTAACAGATTAAAATTACCAAGGGTGGTGATATTGATTGGGTACTCCTTCTTCCAGAACAGAGGTGGATTTTTAAATGGGGTACCTTAACTCTGAATGGTTAGTTTCACTTTTATAATAAGTTTTATTGTATATTAGTTGAGTGTTTTTTTAATTCTCTGATGTAACTAATTGTGTTTGCTTTTTAAACTGTATTTATGTAGTATATTGTAAACCGATGTGATGTTCCTGATGAACGTCGGTATATAAAAACAATCAAATAAATAAACAAAATTTAAGTGGAGTGTGTTCCTTTAAGTGAGTTCTGTATTCAATTGATTTGCTTGAATGTGGTAAAATATGATTGGTCGCCTAAGATTTTTAAAGATTGTAGTAATTAAGATAGCAATATTTATGTGACATTGGATGTTGCTTGGCATTTTATACTGGTAAGAGGTGGTGAGCTGGTTGTTTTGTTTAAATGTGGGGTGATTGTATGTGGTAGTTTTCTTATATTATTTATATTGTTTTTATGTTTTAGTTTTGGTGAAGATGCTGTTAGGAGTTTGTAATAACCGCCCCTGAAGAAGTCATGAGGTGATAAATGTTGTGTGTTTATAAGAGCAGGCAATTATAAGAATTTTTTATTGTCCTGTGGATTATGTACTGAACATTGTGCTGGGCAGCAGGCACTTTTAAGAACTTGTTGCCGGTCTATGGATTATGCATTGAACACCGCGCTGAAGTTACAGTTATGCACCAAACTTATTTAAGGTTGATGTTATTGTACCAATCATCTACCTTCCTTTCACTATGGATTGGAAGAAGATAGTTTGCACAAACTTGGTTCGTGAGGATTTCCATGTGAACATTTATAAAAGCAGACAGTGACTGAAGATCTTGCTTTTTGGATTTTGTTATTGGGAGTATAAGTTTTCGAATTTTGAAGAAATGCTCGATGGTTGTTGGAGGTATGATGGTTGTCTTTTAATAGTGTATGTATTTCTGTTTGTGTTCTGGGGTTTTTTTTGTTTTGGGGATGAGAGTATTGGGCCCTCAATAGTATTTTCTGTGTTTTATAAAAGAGGAATTCTTTGTATTTGATATTTTGTTAGATATAAATTTGGTATTATGATGCTTTGAGCTATGTAATTATTTTTTTGAATGTTTATTAAAATATTGTTTAAATTATATATTAAGTGATTTTTGATGCATTTATTTTTGGTATATAGAAGTGTGCCAAATAAAACAAAAAAATGTGTTTCAGTAATTTTCAAGGAAGATGAGAGCAAAAGAGCATAAAATGCTCAAATGCAAATATTTTAAGACTTCATTTCCCTTATGAAGCTTAAAAGCAACTTGGAATTTGAAAGCCAGATTTCATACCCTGATTAACATAGAATATAGAGTACGTATTCCTATTTTCATAGATTTTGGGGTTTTTTAGTGAAATCAGGTGAGATCTAATACTCAGATATTCACTGCAGTGCCTCAGGCTCTTGTTCTCTTGCTTTAGTTTCACTTTCACCATACTAAGGTTACTTTGCCTGTTCATCTCTCCTCAAACTCAGATAGCTTTTGCTCCACCATTTCAGTAGGTGGCTGTTCATACATCTGTCAGTTCAGCAAGGTAATACCCTGGTCTTCCTTGGTTATGATGAAATAATATTTTTTGAACAAATGATATCAGTGGAAGAAACTCAAACCACAATATAAGTGGAAACAAACAGGTTAAGGACACCGTCCACCAGTTTATGCTGGAGTGGTTTGAGGGATGATGAAGGTATTCCAATTAGTAAGGAGTTGCAGTAGTCGAAGGTGGAGAAAATAAGTAGTTGCAGGACAGTTCTGAAGTCACAAGGGTTGAGAAATGGTTTTATATGTCTTAGGGTTAGTAGCTTGTGGTATCCTTCTTTCGTTTTATTTGCTATGTGGGTCTTGAAAGAGAGTTTAGTATCGATGGTAACTCCAAGGTTCCTGGTGTGGGTGGTAGGGAGTATAGATATCATTTGTTTATCTAGTATTGTCAGGGGTGGCGGAGTTGGATTGGGTTTTTTATCCATGAGTATTATTTCAGTTTTGTCGAAGTTGATTATGAGTTTCAGGGAATTTAGTAGATGCTTGATTGAGATTAGTAGATCTGATGTTTTTTTGTAGGTGTCTTCAATTGAGTTTTGTATGGGAATTAGAAGCTGAATGTCATCAGCGTAGAGGAAGTGTGGGATTCCGTGATCTTTTAATAGTTGGCAGATGGGTAGAAGGTATATGTTGAAGAGGGTAGCGGATAAGGCTGAACCTTGAGGGACTCCAGTGTTGAGGTCGATCATTTTTGATGGGATGTTGTTGATCAATACCTGGTATGTTCGTTCAGAAAGGTAGGAAGAGGAACCAGTGTAATGTAGTACCAGTTAAGCCAATTTGGGATAGTCGTTCTAACAGTATATTGTGGTTTACTGTGTTGAAGGCAGCTGAGAGGTCGAGGAGAATGAGCAGGTATTTTTCACCTTTGTCAAAAGCCTCTAATGATAATGTCATTTAGGGAGATGAGGAGAGATTCTGTGTTTAGGTTTTTTCTAAATCCATATTGGGATGGAGGTAGGATGTTGTTTGTCTCCAGATACTCATCTAGTTGGGTGTGTATGACTTTTTCAATGGTTTTGGCTAGGAATGAAAGGTTTGATATGGGGCGGTAGTTGGTGAGGATGTCTGGATCAAGGTTGTTCTTTTTGAGGATTGGTTTGATGACAGCAGATTTGGGGTAGTTGCCTTCGGTCAAAGATAAATTGACGATTTTGGTGATGGTTTTAGATATGGTAGGTTCAATTGTTTTGAGGGTGGTTATTGGGATGGTGTCTAATGGATCGTTGGTGGGGTTCATTTTATTTATTATAGTTTGAATTTCGAGTGTGGAGGTGGTGTCGAAGTTTGACCAAGAGGAAGTTATCTTGTTGTTAAGTTTGGTATTCTGGTTGTTGTTGGTTATGTTGGATTGGATAAGATGAGATATTTTGTTGTTTGAAGAAGTCAGCAAAGTCATCACTTCCATGTTTGGTGCATGTAGATTCTTGGGTGGTTTTGGTAAGTTTCTGAACTATTGTGAATAACATTCTGGGGTTATGATGAAATTTGGAGAGTTTATTGGAGAAGAAATCCTTTTTTGCATTGTTGATGATATTTTTATATTGAGCTAGGTTGTTCTGATAGTTATTTAGTGTGGTAGAGTTTTTGTTTTTTCGCTATTCTCTTTCTTTTTTCTGAGTAAATGTTTGGCAGTTCTGATATTTTCATTGTACCATTGGTTGTTGTGTTTGGGCTGCTGTTTATATTTTGTAATGATGGGATTGATGCTGCCTGCTACTTTTTTTGTGATATTTAGCCATGATGAGGTAGCATTATCGGAGTTAGATAGATTGATGTTGTTTAATTCGGATTGAAGAGTTTTTTGTAAGAGATCTGTGTTGAATGGTGGATGGTAGGATATTATTTTTGGGGTGCTTTGAGGCGTTTTAAGGTTGAGGGTTGGTATGTAGTTTAGCTTGGATTAGGTGGTGGTCAGACCATGGTATTTCTGTAGTGTGAGTAGATATTGTTTTCCAAATTTCAGTGTTGACAAAGATAAGGTCAATTGTATGGCCTGCTTTGTGAGTTGGAGTTTGGATTATTTGTTCAAGATTTAGAGTTGATAGTGCATCAGTGATCGTTTGGCAGGTTTTGATTGGGTAGGTAAGTTGAAATGTATGTTGAAGTCACCAAGTAAGATGATGGGTTTGTTGAGGGAGATGTTATTCATGATAAATTGCTCACCTCTAATTGAATTTTTCTCAAGTGCTCCTGGAGGAGAGTAAACGATGCATATCTGAAGTTTTGGTGAATCATATAAAGCAATTTCAAAATGTGGAGGAATGTTAGATGGACGAAGTGTTAGTTGAAGATTTTTTTTAGATATAAGCATTAAGCCACCTCCTTTTTTATTTTTTCTGGGAATTGAAGAGATGTTGTAGTCCTGGTTGGATAGTTGGTTTATTATGACAGAATCTGTATTTTTGAGCCAGGTTTCCGTAATTGCAATGAAATCTGGTTTGCAGTCACTGAGTAGGTCATTGAATAGAGTCATGGGTATAGCATCATCTTGTACACCATCTAAAGGAGAGGCACACCAGTGCAGCCAGGCCTTCATTTTCAGGTCCCCTTCTGGCTTCTGGAGCCCTCGTAACAGCTGTCACTTATTGCTACTGCCTTCTGTGTCTGTGACCTCCGCAGGCAATGTGAGTAGTAACCACACTGCTCTGTGCAGTAGTATCAGGCTTGGGCAGACCATAGGACCAGAGTTACCTCCCAAAATTGAGAGGACATCCCAGAAAATCATTTTGCTGTGCACAAATATCGCCTATCTGTTATAAATAAATAAATACACCTTCACCTTTGAAAATGTCTTTGTATCAGAGTGTTCCTTTCTTCTAGACCCTTCTGGTGAGTCTGGTGATGTATCTCTAGCAATTCCTCCTCACTTGGATAGTCTGCTGACCTCTTCTCTTCATTATTGGGCCCTGTAAAATGAGTATCTCATCTTTCTAAAAGAGGCAGGCCTTGGCTATTGATCAGGTTATGAAGCATGCAGCAGGCTAGAAAGGTGTTGCTGGATTATAGAAAAGACATCCTAGGCATCAGAAAGATAACTGCCTAGGTTTGCTGGTCATTGCAGTCTGTGAGTGTGCCAGACTTTGAGTGGATATCATCTATAGGGGAGAAAGCATGGAAGAACAGATTGAGATATCCCATGCTGGTAGGCAGAAATGTTGTCTCCTGGTTGAGGCAAAAGCAACCCTCCTGGCCCAAAGTGGTAAGACCATCTAGAGACAGACGGAAAGGTTAAATGATGTGACATTGTAGTGAGAGCAGCATACATATCTAGAAGCCAACTCCACCATAATGAGACTACCCTGGAAGCGGTAATGAATTTCTGATTGTGAGAGGGTGTAGGCATTATTACAGGATTATGGAAACCTGGGCACTATATCTATGGTGACCCTCTTGGCATTGCAGACCACCTGCATATTGAGGGAGTAGGAACCCATGCAGTTGCAGAAGGTGGCTTTGATGTCTGCATGCCCTTGTAGGGGTCATGAGTGCAATCAATAGCTCCCAGAACAGAGGAGAAATGTGCAATTTGGTAGAATTCAATCATAAGTTGTTGTTGCTATCTACTCTGAGGGAAAGATATATGATGTGTTTTCCTGAGAAATGCAGCCAGAAACTGATCAGTACATATGGATGTGGTAGTCTAACACCTAGATGTGTCTGGAAGGGGCCTGTGGTATAAAACAAAATAAAGCCTGAGCTTTACTGATCTTAAGGTGTACTGGCAAGGCATGGTCTCTTCGAGTGGTAGGGTGCAGGTCTTGCTCTAACTGCTGGTATCATTATAGTATGATTTCAAATAAAACCTGACTCTGTGCAAGACTTTCCTCTTAGATAGATAGAAAAACTATGCCATGGTCCTATACTTTTGAGATAGTGTTAAATTATACATCTATGTGGTTGATATTCAGCTGTTCATTCCATTAGATACTGACCTGATGGAAAAATGATTGGATTAATAAGGGGTTAAGTTTGATCCACTTCTGGACATCCCAGAATAAGTTAGTCTTGAATCCCTCAAAAACAGAAGTGCATATACTAGCAAGTGAGTAGAGTTATCGCCTCAATTAGATGGCATGTCGCTTTCTTGTAAGCAACAAATGAACAATCTGGGAGAGCTGTTTGATGAGGAATTCTAAACGACTTTGCATATCTCTAAGATCTGTAAGGACCTATATTTGACCCTGAGAGCGTTGCAGAGAAAATAGCCTTTCTTGTCTAGGCTTGCTGTGGAAACAGCTATAAATGCAACTTTGTATGCTGTCAGGTGGCCTACTTGCATTGAAGATTCTGTCACATCTAAGATGGAAGGGATTCAAATATTGGTTTCTGGTTTGGAGACTAGAGTTGCTGTACACAAATTTAATTGGAGAAAGTTGTGTAAACATAAAACAGAGGTTCTGGACATGAAAATGAATAGTTTCTGAACTGTATCAATTTAGTTAGAGACAACACTGTAATTAGAAAAAAACCTAAGAATTTCAAAAATACTGCTGTAATGGATATTCCAATCCCTTACTAAGTCCCCTTGTTGACCAACACTAAGGACTTGCAGTTTTTAGACCACCCCTAAAAGTTTCCTTCTCCTGGTCAGCTTGGCCCTATAAATTGGGGCTGAGCACTTGTAAAAGGCAGAGGGGTGTTGGAGCTGATGCTACGTGGAGAGATATTTTTTTGGAGGTCCCTTGCTAGGGCCCCCTGGCCTGAAGAAAGAAAAAGAAAGAGATTTTCATGGAAGTGGTGGACTTTTTCCAGAAGAAACGTTTTTGGACTTGATCCCAGTTCAGAAGGGAACCCCTCTTCCCCCTGCATGAAGGAAAGAGAGTTTGGGTGTTTGGCTTACCCTGCGCCCAGCTGTAGTGAGTTGGCTTCTGCATCTGCCTGAAGAAGAGAAGTTTTTTTGAGAAAAGCAATTTGAGAAACTGAGACAGCCATTTTGCCAGAAGCCCACTTTTAGTCACCCAGGAGTGTAGGACTTTCAAATGTCCCTACATCTTATGGATTACTGGCTCAGACAACAGCAGAGTGAGAACAGGCATTGTCAATGTTTTTGTGAAGATTTATTAACTTTTTTTAAAATTGACTGTGTAGTTATTTTTTGTTACAGTAAATTTTATTTGAGCACCACATCCAGTGTCCTGCCTATTTTTATTCTGAAGGAAGGTACCATCCCTGTGAGCCAATAGACAGTGGGGTAGATCTTTAAAAAATACGTGATCGCGTACTTTTGTTCGCGCACCAGGCGCGAACAAAAGTACGCTGGATTTTATAAGATGCGCGAGTAGCCGCGCGTATCTTATAAAATCTGGGGTCGGCGCGCGCAAGGGGGTGCACATTTGTGCAACCTGTGCGCGCCGAGCCCACCTTCCCCTCCCTTCCCCTACCTAACCCACCCCCCCGGCCCTATCTAACCCCCCCTACCTTTGTTGGCAAAGTTACGCCTGCTGAAAGCAGGCATAACTTTGCGCACGCCGGCCGGCAGCCCCGCTCCGTCCTCCGGCCCCGGGGGCTGGTCCAGAGGCCTTGATCACGCCCCCGGGCCGGCGCCATGCCCCCGAAATGCTGCGGCACGCCCCCGAAACGCTGCATCGTTTCGTGAACGCCCCCGGACACGCCCCCTCCCGCCCCTTTTCAAAAGCCCCGGGACTTACGCGCGCCGGCGGCCTATGTAAAATAGGCGCGCCGGCGCGCGAGGGCCCTGCACACGCAAATCCGGAAGGATTTACGCGCGCAGGCCTTTTAAAATCCGCCCCAGTGAGTTCTATCTGGGAGAGAGTGAAAAAAAAGACTGCGAGTGGACCCCATGCATGTTTTGGGCCCAGGAGGTTAAGCTTCCCCTCATCCCTAAAGAGAATCTACATCCCAGAGTGGAAAGGACTGGTACTAGAGAAATGGGAAGTTAGCCCCGGGACTGTGTGTCTCCTCTGTACCAGTTCGGCCTAACACTGAAGTAGGGGGCTACATTGCCTAACTTAGAAAATTAAACATTATTATTTTTTCCTAAGGTTTAATTTTAACTATAGAAATGATTAAAATATCCTTTAAGGAGGTTCTATGTATTCCTGTAGAAAATGTCACCTGTAGATAGTGCATAATATCTACCTATAAAAAGTGGGGAAAGAAGAGAATAATTGAGGCAAACAAATATGAATATTACAGAGACTGATACCCTTTCTTTGTAGGCATTAACAAGTTTACATTTTCTAGAGGGAGTAAGTGTTGAATCTTAATTGGATACTAAGGCCTAGATTCATCAATTTGCTATAAGTTATAACCATGTATTTGTACTTCCAGTTGTACAAGAATATGCATGTAGATTTTTATTGCGTTTGATACTTTTACCCCTCAAAAGTTGGCTATTACACAAATAAATCAGGGTATTTTGTAAAATTCGCATGGCAGTGAAATAAGTTTTACCATTGTCTACCAGTTTGCCCAGTCCATCTGCAGCTCGTGAAAAGCTTGAAGTCCACCCCCCCATTGCACCCATAACCTCTACCCAGTCATTTTTTCACTTTAACAATATTTACACTCACTTACACCTGATATTGAATAGAATTAATATACACAAGTAAAAGATGATGTGGACGTGTCATTTTGGCAGGTTTTAAAATAGCAATTTGTTTGCATAAATGTTGGCCTTTGCTTGGAACACCACTGGCACACCTCTTTCTTACACTCAAAGTTACTTGTGGACCCCAATTTACACATGGAAGTTGAAGTTTGAAAATATGTACTCACACATGTGCTAAATTTTAAGCATGTGCAATGTTTGAAAATTCACCTGTAAGGTTGTACAGTATTTGAAAGCAGATGGTTATTCTCAATGCTGTCTTTGCTAGAATCTTCTTTAGAGTTGTTTGTCATACTTTATCTATTTCTATTAGGGATGTGTACAATTTTTTTTTTTGGTTCATTTTCATTTTTGGGTTCGGGGTGGACCATTTCGATTCACTCCCCGAACCTGAAAACGTTTTTCATTTTATTTTCTGAAACGACCCGAACCCCCCCCCCCACCCCAACCCTTCAAATTTACTTAATTACAACCCCCCGACCATCCTGATCCCCCCCGCCCCAAGACTTACTAAAAGCCCTGGTGGTCCAGCGGGGTCCCTGGAGCGATCTCTCCCTCTCGGGCTGTCGGCGCCACTAATCAAAATGGCGCTGGTGGTGCTTTGCCCTTACCATGTAACAGGGGCTACCGGCGCCATTGGTCAGCCCTTGTCACATGGAAGGAGCAATGGATGGCCTGCCCTATTCTATTCTGTTTTTTCTTGTGATCTGGCCTCTTTTCTTTTTCATGATTTTTTTTTTCTATTTTTGTAAGCTAAATTATTCAACTATATCATTATGATCTGGTGTTTATTGATTAATAGATGCATGAAGTGCAGTTCGCCTTTAGCAGAAATTCATTTTGTCTATCTTAGTATAAACTTTAAAAAATTGCTACAAATAAAACAAAACAATTAAAAATATTACAACATTTATAATTGTAAATGCATGTCAGGAAAGTGTGAATTGATACACCCAGTAACAATTATTTGCCACCTTTTAGCATGATTAAATTATTGCTAATTATTTTTATTGGCATTACAATTATGCCCTATGTACAAACTCATTATGTCTCACAAGGTCCTAGAATACTGTCCAATATAAAATGGTACTGAGAAACATTTGTTTCTTAAAAGATTTACTTGCTCTCTTTTTAGGGTACTTGGAACGAGATACAGGAATACAGAATACATTGCACACAGAATAAAAGTAGATAGCTTGATATATAATACATAATAATTTTATAAATACAGAATGTTACATGCATAATAGAAATATATAACAATACATAGAATATAAATATAGCATTAATACATAACACTAAAGCATATCGTTGAGAAACAGTGGTTTTGAGGTCCAGAGTGTTGCAGTTGGGGGAGGTGAGAATGAGGTAGTGATTTTGCTTACTAGAGTGACCAATTGGATGTTGCTGTTTAAGGAGGGTAAGCTTGGCAGAAGATCCAGGTCTTTATTGTGTGTTGGAATATTAGTGGCCACTTTGGCCTCTGTTGGGAAAGTTCTAAAATTTGAGAATGCTTGCATATATGAATTAGTACATGCAGGTTATGTCCTGTTTGTATATTCATAGCATGCATGATAAGTGAACTTAATGATGTTTCAATTCTAATATCCTGAGTACCATACTAAATATGATGATGTTTATAGAATATATGTTTAATGGCGTAAGAAAAACCATATGTGATGTGCAGGTTGCGGATTGGCCTATTGAGACTTCGGACATGCCCTAGTGGGCTGACCTGACCAATCATGTGGTTGGTGTTGATCACAGGAGACTGATTCCTGCAGAACTTCTGCGACCAGTGGAAGGCCCCTCAGCAGCTGTGTATTTTTTCAGCACCCCTTATTTTTCCGGCTGCATGCACCTACAGTGGCAGTAGTAAGACAACTGTCATGGGCCTGCTCCCCCCACTGTTCTCTTTTCCTCCCCTGAGGCTTTCCATAAGTTTTTATGGTTCATGCAGTAGCGGCAGTAATGCGGCTTCATGGGCCTGCTCCTGCTGCTTTCCTTTTCTCAACCACCATGGAAATGGGAAGTACTCACGCAGCATCCCTCACATTTGCTCTGCCCAGCCTCACCTGGTCTTTCCTCTCCTCTCCCAACACTGTCTCACTGCGGTCACTAAATTTGAGAACAACGAAAAAAAACCCTGAACAGCGGAAAAAATGAAATTACCCACTGGGGACTCAAACTGAACCACGAACCGAAAAAAAAAACAAAAAACCCCGCATCTCTACTCTCTTGCACAATCACAGACACACCCATTCACTGAGAGCTAAAACATTCCAAATTATCCCTGACAACTGAAAAGCAGAATGTTAATACAAACAAAAAACACACTTTGAAATGTTTGTATGTTAATGTCATAAGTCTAAGAAGTAAGATGGGAGAGTTAGTGTATAGCAGTGAATGATGACATAGACTTAACTGGCATCTCAGAGACAAGGTGGAAGAAGCATAACCAATGGGATAGTGCCATACCAGGGTGCAAATTATATCGCAATGAAAGAGAGGAGCAACTTGGTGGCGGGGTGGTGCTTTATGTCCAGAATGGCATAGAGTCCAACAGGATAAAGATCCTGCAAGAGACTAATTGCACAATCAAATCTTTATGGGTAGGAATCCCATGTGTTGGGGAAGAGTATAGCGAAAGGAGTATACTACCGTCCACCTGGCCAAAATGATGAGATGAACAGTGAAATGCTAAGAGAAATTAGGGAATCTAACCAAATCGGTAGTGCAGTAATAATGGGAGATTTCAGTCTCCCCAATTTTGTCTGGGTAATTGTAACATCAGAGAGATAAAGTTCCTAGATGGAATAATTGACAGTTTTATGAAAGCAATTGGTTCAGGAACCGAAAAGAGAGGGAAAAATATTAGATCTAATTCTCAGTGGAGACCAGGATCTGGTGAGAGAGATAACGGTGGTGGGGCACATGGCAATAGTGATCATAACATGATCAAATTTGAAATAATGACAGGAAAGGGTGCAATAAGTAAATCCATGGCTCTAGCACTAACATTTCAAAAGGGAAACTTTGACAAAACGAAGAAAATGGTTAAAACAAAAAAAAAACCTGAAAGGTGCAGCTACATAGATAAAGAGTGTGCAACAGGTGTGGACATTGTTTAATCTTAGAAGTGCAGTCCAGATATATTCCACATATTAGGAAGGGTGGAAGGAAGGCCAAACAATTGCCGGCATGGTTAAAAAGTGAGGTGAAAGAGGCTATTTTAACCAAAAGATCTTCATTCAAAAATTGGAAAAAGGATCCATCAGAGGAAAAATAGGATAAAGCATAAGTATTGGCAATTTAAATGAAAGACATTGATAAGGTAGTCTAAGAGAGAATTTGAAGAGAATTTGGCCGTAAAGTTAAAAACTCATAATAAAAACTTTTTAAAATATATCCAAAGCAGAAAGCCTGCGAGGGACTTGGTTGGACCATTAGACAATCAATGGGTTAAAGGGGCAGTTAGGGAAGATAAGGCCATTGTGGAAAGACTAAATTAATTCTTTGGTTCGGTGTTTACAGAAGACGATGTTCAGGAGATACCCGTTCTGGAGATGGTTTTCAAGGGTGATGATTCAGATGAACTGAATCAAATTATGGTGAATCTAGAAGATGTGGTAGGCCAGAATGACAAACTAAAGTGTAGTAAATCGCCTGGACCAGATCATATACACCCCAGGGTTCTGAAAGAGTTAAAAAATGAAATTTCAGAACTATTAGTACAACATTTGTAAACTATCATTAAAATCATCCATTGCACCTTAAGACTGAAGGGTGGTCAATGTAACCCCGATATTTAAAAAAGACTCCAGGGGAGATCTGGGAAACTATAGACCAGTGAGTCTGACTTCAGTTTTGGGAAAAATCATGGAAACTGTTATAAAGAATAAAATCACAGAGCATTTAGATAGATATGGTTTAATGGGACATATTAGCCAGCATGGATTTACCCAAAAGAAGTATTGCCTTACAAATCTCCTACATTTTTATTAGGACAAAGGTGAACCAGTAGATGTGGTATGTTTGGATTTTCAGAAGGCTTTCAACAAAGTCCGTCATGAGAGGCTTCTAAGAAAACTAAAAAGTCCTGGGATAGGAAAAAGATATAGTTGCAATGAAGAAAGTACAGAGAAGGGCGAGCAAAATGATTAAGAGGATGGAACAGCTCCCCTATGAGGAAAAGCTGAAGAGGTTAGAACTGTTCAGCTTGGAGAAGAGACAGCTGAGGGGGGATATGATAGAGGTCTTTAAAATCATGAGAGGTCTTGAAAGAGTAGATGTGAATTGGTTATTTACACTTTTGGATAATAGAAGGACTAGGGGGCACTCCATGAAGTTAGCAAGTAGCACATTTAAGATTAATAGGAGAAAATTCTTTTTCACTCAACGCACAGTTAAGCTCTGGGATTTGTTGCCAGAAGATGTGGTTAGTGCAGTTAGTGTAGCTGGGTTTAAAAAAGGTTTGGATAAGTTCTTGGAGAAGTCCATTAACTATGCTGCTGGTGCTAACTTTTAAAAAGAAGATAGAGCAGGTTTTAAATGATTATTATTATTTTTATTATTTTTTTTTATTACTCCCAACATGGGGGAAAGCAAACAGTTGTTCAGCAGCGCATAGTTTGGAGGAAGTTATCTTGAAAGGATAGCAGAAAACCAAATAAGTTAGAATGCCTCAAGGTGGTTGTAAAAGCTGAAAAAGCGCAGATGTAGTTAAATAGTGAGCACACAGGTAAAAATGACTTTAAACTGCCTGATCATCTGATAATAAGCAGGTTGTTGCTACATATAAAATAGAAATGCAAGTAAATCTGCGTTAAAATGTCTGTATACAAATGCAAGAAATCTGACAAATAAGGCAGGGGAATTAGAATGTTTGGCACTAAAGGAAACTATAGACATATTAGGCATCATGGAGACCTGGTGGAAGGAGGCAAGGGCAGCTCAAGGCAACCTACTGCCTGAGGCGAGGAACAAGATGGAGCCGTCCCGCTCTCCAACACTCAAAAGGCAAATACTCCCCTCCCTACCTGATGGTCATGGATTAGCAGTGGTGGGCATAAATTATCATCCCCTCCCCACCACTCCAGTGCTGGTCTTAGAAATACAGAAATTCACCTTCTTTACATATAGAAGTGCTGCATCTCCAGATTAAAGACATTTTTTTTTCATTTTCTATCAGTCATATATCCCTGGATCACACATCACCAGCAGAAGTGACCCAAAATACCTCTAACACAAATGTCAAACTCACCAAGAAATAGAGCACACCCCTTGACTATGCATACCATGGGCTGACATTAACTGAATCTATCAACTTGGTTATAAGACATACAATAAAGCCTTTGTCCAGTTTTAGGCACCCAGCACATCTGGTTTTTTTTTCCAATTGTTTGACAGCAGTTCATCAACAAATTTATAAAATGAATATAAGATCTTATTCAGATGATAATTAACATCTCACAGATGACCCAAAATATTCCTACAGGTATGGAAACAAATTCAGAATAAAGAGACCATGAAGCATAAATAGAAATGTGCAGACAAAAACTGAACTGGAAACTGCAACAAGCCAGACTCTGTATGCAGCACATCACCATTCTTCATAAAACATCACACAATATAATCAATAAAATATAAATGATGCACAATACCTAGCAAATACCATAATCTCTTGTTAATGTACCTCGTCAAATATTTGTAAATGTACCTCGTCAAAGTTGGTTAATATATTATGTTAATTTTCCTATCACTTCTCTGCTCCAAGTTGTACTTATCCCTGTTTTATAGTAACTGTAACTGTTCAGCACCTGTTATTTACTTCGTTCACTATACCTTTCATCACACCCTTGTTTATTGTAAACCGGCATGATGTGATACTCTCAGGAATGCCGGTATAGGAAAAACATAAATAAATAAACAAATCACTCCCCCCAAACCAGTCTCTCTCTCACTAGTCACTATCACCCCTCCTCCCCAGACCAATCTGTCTCTCTGGTCACTGTGTCACCCCTAGCCCCCAGTCCTATCTCTCCTCTCTCTCTTTTGTCATTGTCCCCTCCCCCCCCCAACCAATGTCTTTCTTTCTCTCTCTCTCCCCTCTCCAGGAGTGGGGAGGAACTGGCGTGCGTTTTGGCCTAATTTAAGAAGCTACAGTGGGAGTTTATCACTGCAGCACTGCCTTGCTTTTACCAGGTCTCCTGCTGTGCTTCCTTCTGGCTGCCAAGCTGCCCTGTCCCAACCCCAAGTTCGTGTGATGCCTGCCTGCAATGCTGCCGGCCGCTGCCTTGGCTCTCTTCTCTCCTGTCCTGTCGCATCCCCGTGGCCCCACCTCCCTTCCTGAGACCAGGCATCAGAAATCTGTGCTTTGCTACTCCACCTTTCCCTCAGGCCCACGCCGAGCCACTGAGCAACATCAGGAAGTTGAGAACTGAAGCTATGCAGCCCACCAACTTTTTTTAAGCAATGGCTTGCTGACCTTTTTTAATTTTTTTTATTTTACTTAATCCTATGGGAATAACACTCAAGCATCGCACAGCCCAGGTGGCAAGCAACACCGAGACCTCAACAAGGTGAAACCTGCGAGGGAACCAGACCCATCGCAGTTTTGCTGCCCTCAGCTCTCTTGCTGTAGTGCTTCACTGAGTCTGCATGTGGCCGTAATGATGTGGGACAGTACACGATAACTTCTCTGGTTTTAAATGATGGTTTTTAAATGTTTTTAAAATGATGGTTTTTAAATGATGCCTGAAGTAGCTGCCTCACTCTGCCTGGTTATAGAACCGCCCCTGGAAGAGGATAACCAATGGGATTCTGTGATACCAGGGTACAAATTGTATCACTGTGAGAGGGCAGATAAAATTGATGGATGGGGTGGCACCATATGTGTCAAGGATGGCATTCAATCAAGCAGGAAAAAAGTTTTGATGGAAACAAACTGCATTCTTGAAACCTTATCTATAGAAATTCCATAGGTAAAAGGGAAGAGTATAGCAGTGTGTATATATTACAATCCACCTCATCAGGATGAGGAAATAGAATGTAAAATGACAGCAGAGATTTAACTGGCTTGCAAAAGGGGCAATACTAATAATGGGAGACTTCAATTATCTGACTATTGATTGGATAAATGTGATATCAGGACATGCAAGGGGGGGTTTAGTTCCCAGATGCTATGCCTCATGCAGCTGTTGATCATGGAACCAATGATCAACAGGGAACTATATTAGGTTTATTTCTAAATGGAATGCAGGATCTGGTGCAAGTGATAAAAGTGGAGAATCTGCTTGGCCTCAGTATGTAATTAATAAAGTTAAATATGTCATAATTACTAGAGGGCAAATACTAAGGAAAACTACTGCATTTGTATTTAATTATAAAAAAACTAGCTGTGCCCGGCCACGCGTTGCAGTGGCAGAGTCAGGTTCTTTTCCCCCCTCCCCCCTTCCCCTTGCTCATATACCTCAGTCACACATCATCTTCCTCCTTGGTCACTCACCCCCCCTTTCCTCCCCTGTCCCCACTCCAGCTCTCTCCCCTCACACTCACCCCTCCCCCTTCGGTCACTAACCCCCCCCTTCACTCCCCTGTCCCCTCTCCAACCTCACCCCTCACACTCCCCTCTCCCCTCTGTGTCTCTCCACTGACACTCACTGCCCCCTTCATTCACCCTCCCCTCACTGTCACCTCTCCCCGCCTACTCCCTACCCTTTTGTCAGTGACACCGCACCCTCTCTCAATCTCCTTCCCTGATTCTGATCCCCTCCGGCTCGCAATGCCCTCCCAGCTGCCCCGCCCCCCCCGTCCCTCTCCCTCTTGTGCGGTTCTGCGTGGCCCGCTCCCAAAGGCGCGAAGTCAGCGAGGATCCCTCCCTGTCGTGCACGTGAGCCGTACCAGATCGCCGCCGCAGCTCCTCCCAGGTGTCAAATTTCGGCCGGTCGACACCACCACGCCCGATATTGCTGCCGGTCCGCCGCTGCTGCTCCTCCCAGCGCCATGTTGGTCCCGCTGTGCCCGACGTGCGCTCCCGCCCGCACATGCGCAGTACAGCAGCTTCATTTCCCAAGGTAGATAGCGTGTGTTGCATGTCTGTCCAACAGATGTCGCTGTTTTCCCCACACACATGTAAAATCATGTTTTTTTCTGTAACCATGTGACATCTATGTAATCTAGATAGAGAAGAACCTTGCCAAAGGTGAAAGCAAGGTTGTATCCAAATTTGAAAGCAATTGGTGCAGTAGCTGAGCCTGGTTAAGTTGAAAAAACAGAACAGAGCAGTAAAGGTAACAGTTTGTGTGTTTTTTTATTTTTTTGTACCCCAAATGAACAGCACCAGCAAAGAAAAGTTTAAATATGCAAGCATACCTTCCTGCCCCCCCCCCCCCAACCCGGCGAAATAGAGCAACCCACACTACAGCCCCCCTCTCGGGAGATGTGGAGAATCAGTGCCCCCCCCCTGTGAAAAACGCGTGGTGGAAAATAAGAACGGTCCCCCACCGTGCTCCTCCCCGGCTACCTGTGTAAACTGCCAGCCGGTGGCGAGGGTGTGAGCTAGGGTTTGTTCCGCCGGCTGCCATGTCGCAAAACTTCACCAGTGAAAGTGGTGCATCATGATTCCTGACCTAGTAAGGGGAAATGTCCGCTGAGGAAATGGCGCCGACGGGCTGTTGATCTTACTATGTCACATGGTGTACCGACGTCATTGTTGTCTCCGTATAGCATAGTAAGGGTAAGGTCCGCCGGCGCCATTTTGGTTGCTGGCATCCGACGGCCCTACTGAATGCGATGTGTCCCGGACCGTTCCTGTGGTGCCGGCGAAGAAGCACGGACTTGTTTCAGGTATAGTGGTCAATTAGTAAAGAGAAAGTTTTCCCAGATTATTTTTGTCAAACTGTCAAGGGAAGGAAGCTGGTTTTTTTGTCACCCTTTCTTGCCCAGAGCTGGAAGCTTTAAGGATTGCTTGCAGTATTAGGCTTTTTCTCCAGGAAGACTGCATCTGAGTTTTGAAGAGGAGTCAGAGGGAGAGAAGTGTAGAACATTTGGAAACCCCAATGGATTTTTCATCCTTGGGACACAAGAGTGCCAGATTGGAGTTTGGGATTCAAAGTCAGGTACTGGGTAGGGTATCCAGCCACCCCCAGCCCACTTGGGACATTTATCAGCACCTTCCATGGAGGAGAAGCAAGTTTCAAATCCCTGTGTGGAGGGGCACATCCACAGACGTAGAGATTAGTTAAATCCTGGTTTATGTAAATCTAAGGACCCTGGGTGTACTTGGACACTTTTTTGTATCTCCTGATTCTTTTGAAATCAATCACAGTAAACTTTAATTTGAACACCCTTCCAGAGAGTACAGCCTAGTTTGTAAGTGTTTCCTTTTCCCAAAGAGCTATGGTAACACGCACGCATGGGAAATCAGTACTGCCTGGGCTAAGAAGTTTAGCCTTCACCCTCATAGAAAGTACACACACTTTGGGGATCAAAGAGAAGAGAATGAGAAGTGTGAAGACAGCCCGGGCTATACATTCTTTTGTGTACTCTTGGAAAAAGTATCTTCTACCAAAAAAGGGTTACACAGTCGAAAGGTCATCTTTTAAAAGATGGAAAGCAGATCCAATTGAGGAAAATAGGGAGGAGCATGTCGATGCAAAAAAGTAATTAAGTGGGCTAAGAGAGAATTAAAAAAAAGCTTGTCACAAAGGTAAAAATAAGTAATAAAAGCTTTCAAGTACATTTGAAGCAAACTTAAGAACATAAGAAATTGCCATGCTGGGTCAGACCAAGGGTCCATCAAGCCCAGCATCCTGTTTCCAACAGAGGCCAAACCAGACCACAAGAATCTGGCAATTACCCAAACACTAAGAAGATCCCATGCTATTGATGCAGTTAATAGCAGTGGCTATTCCCTAAGGGGTAGATTTTATAAATTTACGTGAGCACGTACTTTTGTTTGCAACCAGGCGCGAACAAAAGTACGCTGGATTTTATAAGATACGCGCGTAGCTTATAAAATCCGGGGTCGGCGCATGCAAGGGGGTGCACATTTGTGCAACCTGCGCGCGCCGAGCCTGCCTGTTCCCTCCACCTCCCCTCACCTTCCCATCCCTTCCCCTACCTAACCGACCCCCCCGGCCCTATCTAAACCCCCCCCTACCTTTGTTGGCAGATTTACGGCTGCCGAAAGCAGGTGTAAATCTGCGTGCGCCAGTGGGCTGCTAGCGTGCCATCACCCGACCCGGGGGCTGGTCCGGAGTCCTTGACCACACCCCCGGGCTGGCATCACGCCCCCGACACGCCTCCTGCCCCGCCCGAAATTCGTGCCACCCACCTGACACGCCCCCGACACGCCCCCTTTGCAAAGCCCCGGGACTTATGTGCGTTCTGGGGCTTGCGCGTGCCGCCGAGCCTATGCAAAATAGGCTCGGTGCGCGCAGGGGGGGTTTGGGGTAGGTTTTCGGGGGGGGGGGGTACGCGCGTATCCCTTTGAAAATCTACCCCTAAGTAAATGTGATTAATAGCTGGTAATGGACTTCTCCTTCAAGAACTTATCCAAACCTTTTTTGAGCCCAGCTACACTAACTGCACTAACCACATCCTCTGGAAACAAATTCCAGAGCTTTATTGTGTGTTGAGTGAAAAAGAATTTTCTCTAATTAGTCTTAAATGTGCTACTTGCTAACTTCATGGAATGCTCCCCTAGTCCTTCTATTATTTGAAAGTGTAAATAACCAATTCTCATCTACTCGTTCAAGACCTCTCATGATCTTAAACACCTCTATCATATCCTCCCTTAGCTGTCTCTTCTCCAAGCTGAACAGCCCTAACCTCTTCAGTCTTTCCTCATAGGGGACCTGTTCCATCCCCTTTATCATTTTGGTTGCCTGTGAGGGAGTCAGTTGGGCTGCTAGATGACTCAGGGATGGAAGGGGGTGGTCAGTGAGGACAAGGAAATAGTAAAAAAACTAAATTCATTCTTTGCCTCTTTCGTTACTGAGGATGTCTGAGTCATATCTATATCAAAATCAAGAGGTGAGGGAGCAAATCTTAATGTCCACCATTTTATGTTCAAAATTAGTCAATTTATTATAAATTCATAGTAAGTCGGTACAGCAATAAAAAGCAATTAGCGGTCCCCAATTGGGAGTGACCAAATCTATAGATGGAAACATAAATAAAGAGTGGACTGAAAGGAATAGACAAAGTAGCAGTGAAAATGGAGTATTACGGTCTCACCAAATGTCAGTAACAAATATACAGTGCATAGCAACAAAACACTTTCTGAAAAAGAAAGGAGACACAATTAGAATCAAGTACATAATCAAATGCAGAGTAATGATCATAAGAACAAAAAAGGCTTACCACAAATTTTTAGAAATCATAAATATCAAGAACAGTATGGCATCAAGAACAAGTTACAAAGGAGTTTAAATAGCAATGTAAAAAGGTGCCAAATGCAAGTCATATGACAGGACCTGTCAATCATGAATACATCAGTGAAAACAGATGTATGTCTGATAAGCGTTGAAGGAAGGGGGTGGAGTGTCAGGAAAGCGTTAAATGGTCAATCATTCCATCCTTCTGTAGCGCTTATCAGATATCGGCATCCAAAGAGAGGCACACAGCTGGTTTAAATCATTCCTTGAGAACAGATTCTACAAGGTCAGGATTAATAATAGAGAATCAATCCCAATCAAATCAAACCAAACCTGGGAGTCCCGCAAGGATCATCCCTCTCCCCCATGCTTTTTAACATTTATCTGCTGCCACTCTGCCAATTACTCTCCAACCTCAAACTAAAGTATTATATTTTCGCTGACGACGTTCAAATTCTTCTTCCTATCACCGAATCCCTACAAAAAACTTGGGCACACTGGAACAGCTGTCTACAATCTATCAATAGTCTGCTTACCAGCCTGAACCTCATCCTTAATTCAAATAAGACTGAAATCCTCATCATCTCTCCAGATGATAATCACGCTCTCCTCAACTCCCATAGCGCATCACAATTTGCAAATGCATTCATCAACCACTCCTCCTCTGTCAGAGACTTAGGGGTTCGGCTTGATAACCTATTCAACCTAAAATCGTTCGTCCTCAATACAACTAAAGAATGTTTCTTTAAACTACAAGTTCTCAAAAATCTGAAACCTCTCCTACATTTCAGCAACTTCCGCTTAGTAGTTCAGTCTATCATCCTTACAAAGTTACACTACTGTAATTCTCTTCTCCTTGGCCTCCCTGTGATAACTATCAAACCTCTACAGATGGTCCAGAATGCTGCGGCTAGGATACTTACCAACTCAAACAAAAGAGCCCACATCACACCCATCCTGCACAGCCTTCACTGGCTTCCAATAAAATCCAGGATCACCTTCAAAGCCTTAATGATGATCCACAAGGACATTCACGACATATCCCATCCCAAACTAAGCTCCCAATTCTGCCCACACACATCTGATAGACCAATCAGAAACGCTTATAAAGGATCTCTATATGCACCACCCATAAAAACCACATTAAGAAAACGCGCAGTTTCTACAGCCGGGCCCACCCTCTGGAACTCTCTGCCACTGGAGCTCCGCCAAGAACCATGTCATCAAACATTTAAGAAACACCTCAAAACATGGCTTTTCAGACAAGCTTTCCCAGAGTCCCAAGAACATGCTGACACTGGTCAAAGGACATAACAGGACAAAGGACACTGGTCAAAGAACTTAACAGGACTTTATGGGGATCTTTGAGCATCTTCTTCCACCTCAGCACGTTCCACTCCCTCCCTGCCTCCTCCTCTTCTTTCCCTCCATCCATTAACCCTCTCGTCCTATCCGTCCCTCTATTCATGTCTACACGTGCCATGGTCCCCCCTTACACACCTGGGGTCATCCTCTACTAAGATAACCCACTATCTCACTTTACTAGATTCCTCCCATCCATTAAACCCAATAGCAAATGCAAATGTTTTGATACCCTGGTTTTGTTCTTACATCCTTAGGGCCCCCGTCTACGCCCTATATGGAAGGTTCCCAGGTTCATAACGATAGTCTATTAAACGCCCTGTTTAATGTAATGCCTGTTTATTAATGTTTTACTGTTCTATTTATTTTATTTTATAACACGCCTTGTTGTAATGTAACGCCTTAGCTGCGATTGTTCTGTTTTAATGGAAACCGATTTGATTTGATATTTTTATCAAGAATGTCGGTATAAAAGAATTTTAAATAAATAAATAAAATAAATAAATGATCAGGAAAGATAATCCCTGTTGTATATTGGTAACTGGATAAAAAACTGTAAACGGTAAGACTAAATGGTCAGTTTTTTCCAAATGGAGAAAAGTCTTTATGACATGTCCCAAGAGTCTGTACTGGGACCTATGCTATTTAGAATATTCATAAATGATCTGGAGAAAAGAACAGCGAGTGAGGTGATCACATTTGTAGATGACACAAAATTGATTTGATTCATTAAAATAGCAGATTGTAAGAAACTGCAAAAGGACCTTGTGAAACTAGGAGATTGTGCATATAAGTGGCTGCTGTAATTTAATATGGATAAATGCAAAGTAATGAATTTAGGAAAAAAAATCCCAATTACAATTACACAATGCTGGGTTCTGTATTAGGAGTCACCACCCAGAAAACAGACCTTGAAATCCTTGTGAAAAATACCTTGAAATCTTTGGCTCAATATGCGGTGGTGGTCAAAAAGGCAAATATAATGTTAGGAATTATTTGGAAAAGATTTGAGAACAAAACTGAGAATATCATGATGCCTCAAATATCTAAGGTGTGTCCGCTCTTTGACTATTGGATATAGTTCTGGTCACCCCATTTTAAAAAGACATAGCAGAACTATAAAAAGTACAGAGAGGGCAAAAAAAAAAAAAGATAAAGGGGATGGAAAAGTTCCCATATGGAGATGTGATGAATGAGAAGGGGATATGATTAAGATTTTTAAAAACATGAATAGGATGGAACTGCTAAACAAGGAATGGGTATTTAGCTTTTCAAATAATACTAGGAGAAAGGAGACATTCCATGAAGCTAGTAAATGGTAGATTTAAAACAAATCACAGAAAGTATTTTTTACTCGGAGCATAATTAAGCTATGGAATTTGTCAAAGGATATGGTCAAGGCAACTAACATACAAGGTCATTTACCAAATTGCGTTAGGGCTCTATCGCAGGCATTAGGGCCCTAACTCCTGCGATAATGCCATAATGCCCGTGATAAATAACGCATCATGAGATGCGTATGCAAATTTTTACTTTTTTCTCAAATGGGAGGAGTTTGGGCAGAGTTAAGGCGGAGTAAATTAAAATGAGAAGTGCTTAGTGTTGCATGTGATAGTGTAATGCACGTTTTCGTGGGTTTTAACACTGGAAATAACCACATCTTTTTTCCTGGTGTTATGCTTTACAATATGCCCGAAACGCGATTTGCACTAAAAATCGCTAATCCTGTTCCGAGCAGTTGCAGGGAAGAGGGGAGGGGAGGGGAATGAGAGAGAGAGAGAGAGCGAGCCTCTGGGGAGGCACACGTCAACTTTTTATACCACTGTAGGAGGGGCAACTAGTAACTTGAAGTGAGGCTTTGCTGGTGGCATAAGTTTTGGGGGGCAATTTTACATAGACAGTTAGGGGTACGAACAGCACAGGACATGTCAGTGAAGATTTGATGTGATTTGGAGTGAGGAAAGATACACAGATATGAGATTTGTACAATATAATCTGGACCTAGCTGTATGCTCTCTCTCTACCTAGCTGCTATCAAGCAAGGTTGAGAGTACAGGGGCAGATCTTCAAAGGGGTATGCACATAAGACATGCGCATACCCCCCGAAAACCTGCCCCAAGCTCCCCCTGCGCATGCCGAGGCTATGTTGCATAGGCTGCCGGCGCGCGCAAAGCCCCGGGATGCACGTAAGTCCCGGGACTATCCTGGGGGGGGGTGTCGGGGGGGCATGTCGCGGCCGGCGCATCATCGGGGGCATTCCGGGGCGGGGCTGTGGCCGTGGTTCCAGCCAGGGGCATTCCGGGGGCATGGCCGCGGCCTCCGGACAAGCCCCCGGACCGGAAATGGCGCTCCAGCAGCCGGCCTGGCGCGCGTAAGTTACGCCTGCCTTGGGCAGGCGTAACTTTTGAAATAAAGGTGGGGGGGAATTAGTTAGGGCCGGGGGAAGGGTTAGTTAGGAGAAGGAAAGGGAAGGTGGGGGGCACCGGAAAGAAAGTTCCCTCCTAGGCCGCTCCGATTTCGGAGTGGGCTCAGAGGGAACGGAGGCAGGCTGCGTGGCTGGGCGTGCGCAGGCTGCCGATTTTGCGCAGCCTTGCGCGTGCCGACCCCGGATTTTAAAAGATACGTGCAGCTACGCGCGTATCTTTTAAAATCCAGCGTACTTTTGTTTGCGCTGGTTGCGCGAACAAAAGGACGCGCGCACGTACTTTTTAAAAATCTGCCCCACAATGTACAAATGTGCCGTGTTCTAGTTGCCCCTCTTACAGTGGTATAAATAGTTTACTTATATGAGAGACTTATAAAGAGTCTCTCTCTCTCTCTAGCCAGGAGCAGCCCAAAACATGGAAAAGCAGTAAAATACCTATGCAATGTGCTAAAATAGCATGCATTGTGGTATCTGAAAAATTACCCTAACCACACCACTTTTTAAATCGTGGGCACTATTTACGCAAAATTTATAGCAAAATGATAAATATAGGTCATAGTAGGGTTCAAAAGAGGGTTGGACAAGTTTCTGAAGGAAACGTCCATAAACAGTTATTAGCCAGGCAAATTTGGGAAAGCTATTGCTGCTTATCCCTGGGAGTGAGATACAAGAAATATATCAGCTATTGTGGATCTGCTGGGTACTTGTGACTTGAACTGGCCACTGCTGGAGACAGGATGCTGGGCTCACTGGACCATGGTCTGATCCTGCATGTCTCTTCTTATGTTCTAAGAATCTTGAATTGGAGAAAAAAATCAGTGTGTAATTCATCATTATGGGATAGTGTCATAATAAGACGTTATGATGTCAATTGTGGTGTGCAGTGCTACAAATGAATGCTCTGTTATAGCTGCTAGGGTATATAAAATGTTTAGATTTCATGAATGTTTTGTTAGATGCATAGGGCCTCATATTCAGCGTACTTTGGCTAAGTTGAGGGTGTTTCGGGATGCAGTTAAGTAGCTGGGTAAGTTATCTGGCTATCACTGATATTCAAAGTTAGGCAGATAACTTATGTGGTTAATTCTGGTTGTTTTATAGAGCAGTCATAAAGATGGCCAGTTAAATTTATCCAGCTATCCTTAAGGTAGTCAGATATATTCAGTTGTGCTGCCTTGCAGTTGAATATCCTAGCAGCCAAACAGTGGCTGAAAATGGATGCCATAGTGTTCCTTAATAGAGATGTGAATCGTTTTTTGTGTTCATGTCATTCTTCGTTTTTTGGCCGCCGAGGGAAATGTCGTTTTTTTTGTGGTTCGGGTTTGTTTTGTTTTTTGCGAAAAATTGTTTTTTGAGTTAGTGCGCGCTAACTCCCATTAGCACGCACAAACAAAAACTGTTAGATTTTGTTACTTTTTGTTAGTTTTTGTTAGTACACATTAACGGGAGTTAGTGCGCACTAACGGGAGTTAGCACACTAACTTCCGTTAGTGCGCACCAAAAAAACCCATTAGATTTTGTTACTTTTTGTTAGTGCTCCCTAACGGGAGTTAGTGCACACTAACTCAAAAAACGACTTTTCGCTAAAAAACGGGAAAATCCCGATCGTTTTTCCGGCTCCCCGAAACATGCCAAATTGGACAATTTCGTTGAAATTTTCCAATTCGGCAAAAACGAATGCACATCTCTATTCCTTAAAGTTAATTGAATACAAAAGTATAAAATACATGCCTTCATTTCATATGAAAGTCAGTTATGTATATTTGAAATGTGTATTTTTTAAATATCTTCAAAGAATATTTGCAGTAGTCTTAAATTATGTAGGTTTGATGATCGTACGCTTGACTTTTGGAAAGAAGTTAGATTACATTAATAAAAATAGTTGCTGACCCCTTTCATATAACTTTTTTTTTTAAATTTTTTCTGAATTTCTTAAGGAGGAGTTTCATAAGAAAAGGGTTTTTATGTCTTGCAGAAAATGAGTTTTGTAGACATTACCTAACTCTTGATTTGTCACATTGGGATCAATAATGTTTTGCTGCTCTTAAACACACAAAATCACAGGGGATACATAATGTTTTTTTTTTTTTTTTTATAAGTGCAGTAAAGTTAACGTGTTGGTGAAACAAAAACTCCTCTTACAGTCCTGCAATAACTGCACTTTGAAACCTAGCAAATTATCTATAATACCAGGGAAAGCAGGAAGTGCATTTTAGTACAGTAAGTACATTTCTGGCACTAGGCTCTATGTGAACACGAAACTTGAATTTTAAAGTTTTCATCTTTTTGCTTATCAGAGGTATTGCACACAGAGACTGTAGTCACCTTTAGTCTGCACAACATGTTCTGCAGCTGCCCTGAACTTTTCTGTGGTACAGTCTATTGGAGGATAATTTTCAAAGGCATTTCTGCTGATAAAGCAGTGCCTTTACTTGCAGCAGTAGTCTGTTACAAAATTGTCCACCTGATATCTGGACAAACTTATGCATATGTCCTTTATGCCCTTAAGTTTACCCAGACTGAGAGGAGGTGCTCATGGGGGTGGAGTTGGGGAGGGTTTCACACTTGTGCATTTTTTTGCATGTTCAAATGAAAGTGTGTACAATTTCCTGAAAAATCTTAGCCCATATAATAGTAGATATAATTATGTATGGCTGTTTTGGTGGGACAATTTTCAAAGCAAATTTACCTGCACAAGTTCACTTTGAAAATTGGAGTAATAGTAAGTGTGCATTTGATGCAAAATGTATGCAGGTTTTTAGAAAATTATCCCCTCAATGACCAAAACTTATCAATCATGCCAGCATTAGTAGCATGGGATCTATTTAATGTTTGGGTACCTGCCAGGTACTTGTGACTTGGATTGCCCTCTTTTGGAAAAAGTATACTGGGCTTGATGGACCCTTGGTCTGACCCAGTATGGCATATTTTATGTTCTTATGGTAATATTTTTATTTACCTTCATTTGCAGTATCGGTTAAAGGTTAATATAATTTCTGAAGGTGTCCTGAATCTTCGTCATCGGAGTACTGCCATTTTTAGTATTACAAGGAACTAATAATAGAAAGAATGCCCAGTGGTAGCGCCAGGCCTGGCTGCAGGCCTCTTCCACCTCTGCCGCTGGGCGGGTTGGTGTTCCCTGCCCCTGGGTGCCATGCTATAGGGGGCACTTGAGGGCCTTGGGCCCCCCTGCCTCCACCCCCCCCCCCAGTATACTGCTGTTTCAGTGGCGCATCTCAATGCTATTTATATTGAAGGCATTAGCAGTGCATCTGCTTGGTTGTTTATTTACATCGTCCCATCTCACTGTTGTTGGGATAGCATGTCCCAAGGAGACAGTCACTTTGGACAAATAGTCCGGCACAGCCTGTTCACCTAGTAGGCCACTCTCCACCAATGGGACCTGATTGACTTAAGTGGTTGCTCCGCTATACATAACTCAGCTTGGGACTTTCCTCATGTTATGGCTAATTTATGTGTGCTTACAGATGGGGAGAAAAAAAAAAAAGCAAGTTTGCTTACCTGTAAATTTGATTCTCAGTAATCAGCATGATGAATTAACTATGCTTAATACCTGCCTGCCTCCCTTGCTAAAGTTTAAGCTCTGGAGGAGACTGCAGGCCTGGTGGAACAGTGTGCGAATGTGCAGAGGATCCCTAGTGCATGCTCAATAAAATCTTTACAGAGCTCTGAGAGCCGGGTTTCTGTCAGCACCATTGATGACATCTCACGTGCGTTATGGCTAATTCATTCTGCTCTCTATGACTAACCATTTATTTTTATTTATTTATTTTTTTTTACAGGTAAGCAAACTTGGTTTCCATTTCAGAAGTCTTTCGTGCTGCTTTCATTTATTTATTTCGTCACTCATCTTTTCAGTGGTAGCTTAAGGTGAGTTACATTTAAGTACAGTGGATATTCCCCTGTCTCCAAAATAAGTTTGTACCGGAGGCAAGAGAGTGTGAAGTGACTTGCCCAAGTTTAAAAGGAGAGACAGAAGGATTTGCAATCTAGTTTCCCTGGTTCTCCACCTATTGCTGTAACAACTAGGCTGCTAACCCTCTACTCCAATTATCTTTGATCAGTAAAATATTTTATTTTGTTTTGCGATTGTATTTGTGGAGTCTTTTTTTTTTTTTCTTTGAGAGACTATATGAGTGATTTTCTTTAGGCCTAGAATCTGGGCTGCCCCTGCTGAAAAATCCTGATTCTGGGACTGTAAAAAAAAATGTGTGCACTGCAGTATTCAAAGGTGGCCCACTGCCTGTTTTAAAGAGACAGAACCTCTCTTCAGCAGATCGCAATGAATCCATTTCATACCTTACATCAGGGCTTCTCAAACTTGTTTGGGTGATCTCACAGCCAGCTGTGATTTTGGGATATCCACCATAAATATGAATGAGGTACATTTTCATGCACTGGAGACAGAATATATATATATCCAAATTTACCTTATGCATTGCTATGGTGGAATCCTGAAAACCTGAACAGCTGTAGAGTAACCAGGACCGATTTGGGAAGCCCTGCCCTACATCCTATATCTTCACTTACCACATATGCCCCTCCCTTTCAATTTTTCCTCATCCTGGTCTTCTCTGTCATATGTATAAAAACTAGGTGGGCAATTTTCCAAGCCATTTCCATGGTTCCATTGGTTTATCTGAAGAAATGTGCTTTTAAAACATTTGCCTACCCTACATCTGAGTAAACGTCTGCATATATATTATGCATAAGCTTTCTGGCATTCCTATGGGTGTGGCTGGAAAGGGGTTTGCATTTGTGCACATACTTTTGAATTATCAAAAGTATGCATGTATTTTTTCCATGGCAAACCTACAAGCCACATAAATTAGCAAGTGCAGATGTATGCTGGTAGTTTTCTTAGTAATTTTTAAAGTGAAAATATGTACATAATTAATGTAAAAGATGCAGGCATACAAAGTTATCCTGTAATTGTACCCATATTGTACTCATGAATGCGTAATCTTGCATTTAGACTTATCATATATGCTCACATAAAACTATCGCTACAAGAAGGGACACCACATAATTTTATACCAAAAATCAAACTCTTTACTGAAAAGAATAATGAAAAAAAAATAATGTTTACATGCTATTGCTTCCTCTGTTGGCCTGGATCTCTCTTGGAATAATCTAGGTTTTTGGTTGGGGGAGGAATACTATTTCTTCTCCCTCTTGCTAATTGAGGTGTCATAGAAGCAGTATGTCATAGTGGGGCTGAAGGAGAAAAAAGTTCAGTGAGAAATGAGAGATTTTCCACAGAAAACTTGAACTTACAAAGTACAATGGAAATCCATGAAGCAGCATATATATAGTGCTACATCCAAAACAACTTATTATTTCCATCCAAGATAAACCCCAGTGTATGTTTACATCCATCCACTGAAAAAATATAATACAAAGTGGAGATAATTAAAGATTTGACCTATTGCCTGAAAATGGAAAACTACAAAATACTGAAGAGAGAGAAAGTATAACAAAGGACAGGTAGTAGCCACATGAGAAATGCCACTTACGTATGCATGCAAACTTTACATGTACCAATTAACCATGGCCTGAGCATAGTGTGTAAGAAATGACACAGTGCAAACATACAAGCATATTGGACAAAGATGAGTGCAGCAGACATGTAGTATGCAAAAGCTAGAACAGTGGCATTTATGAACATGTACATATTCAACCACAGATGCCACAACAGTATGACAAACAGCTTCCATACAGTATGCATGAACCTTGTTATTCCTTTTTGGACAGTGATACCATGTGAAAAACAGACTTTCAGCCACACATAAGTAGCAGTGCTGGACAAGGAAGTATGTTAAGTATTATGTTCTTAGCATTGTTATCCATGACCTGCCGTACCTGATGATCTGGCTCTTTTAAACTCTCTGGGCCCTCTCTGGGATTTGTAACCAGAAGGAAGGGTGCCCAACTCCAACCTCTGGTCCAGCAAAATGATGATCACTGGTCCAGCCTAGAGCATTTTGATTGTTAGGAGCATAAAATGTAAATAAATTGGAAAATATCAATTAGTTCATGACCTAACAAGGCCATAGAAAACTACAAATACCCTAGTACTGCTTTTTCTTATCTTCATATATTACACATTAGCAATGTGTGAGAACCCTGAATTTTACACATACAACGATATGGGAAAAAGCATGGATACTTAATGTAGTTTGCAGGAGGATCCACTGGATGGCCATTGGAGCCCAAAACTGGTCTGGGTAGGCCATCTAGAGAAAGGGTAATAGTGAAGCAGTTGGGGAGCTGTTGATTATTTTTACCTTCAGGCAATGTACAGTGCTGTTACTAGGCCAATACATCAGAGGCTTTTAAAGGGATTACATTTATTTGTGTTCACTTGTCACAGATGAACGACCTTTTGTACTTTTTTTCTCAGGTAGCCTAACTTGCAAACTTATCCCCAATACAGCATTTGCGTGCATGAGTGGATGCGCAGAGATCAGATTAATGCTAGTATTTTATACACTGTGCAGCAGGAGCCAAACGTACGCACATTGTTTCGGTGCATATAAATATTTCCAATGCAAGAAAATGCATACTCTCTCTACCCATTTTGTAAACATACATGAGTATAATTTCAGAATGGAAAACATATATGATTTTCAGGTGGAGGCAGGTATTTCTATTTTGAAAATACCTGTATATGTACTTTGGATCACCAGTTTGCCGATACCTCCACCAGTTCTCTCGGTCCTTCTCCAGTACACCTAGACCTCTTGCACTTCATCCTGAGCCCCCATCTGTTCACACAGACCTCCCACCCAAAACTGCAGGTAACAGACAAGTCTGATTTCAGTAGTGCAAGTTAATTACCAGGTGCTATGTGGCTGATAATCAAAGGACACTCAGAGCCTAACTTTGAGTGCCTTACTTTGGCTGAACATAGGCACCTAAATTTAGGATTGCCATAGAATCGCTGAACCTTAGGCCTAAGTTAAGAGCCCAGTGCTGGAATTCAGTGCTGAGTGTCAAACTTCGCCCTTCTCACCCAGCCTATTAAGGTGTCTAAGTTTAGGGGTTTATGAATTAAGGTTCTTAAATTTTTTATTTATTTATTTATTTAACACATTTCTATACCGTTTTACCAGTAATATTACTGTTCAAAGAGGTTTACAATAATAAAATAAAAATAAGAGTATAATAAAATAATAATAAATAAAACAAAATAAAACAGAAATGCAGTAAAGTAAGAATAAAAATACAGTGTAATAGTTATCAATAACATAACTTAGGATGGTATGAGGGAAAAATTGGCGACTACATTATAAAAATTCAAAGATCAGAAAATCATATAAAGGTAATTAATTAAACATTAATAAAGCGTCACTAAAGAAACAGGGCCCATCTAATATTATTACTCCAAACTAAGGAGTTTCCATATCTTTAAAAGCTATTTGAAATAGATGAGTTTTCAATGCTTTTTAAAACTCCTTTGCACTCAAAATTTGCCTTAAGGGATTCTGCAATGTGTTCCAAAGCATGGGTCCTACAACTGAGAAAGCTTGGTTTCTGGTCACGTTTAATGCAGCATTTTTTACTGATGGAACTTCCAGCAGGTTTTGTTCTGCTGACCTAAGTTCTCTCTGAGGTTTGTAAACTCTCAGCAAAGAACACAGCCAAGTGGAATCTGTGTTGTTTAGTAAAGAATGTATAAGTGACAGGATTTTATACTGAATTCGGTATTTAATTGGCAGCCAGTGTAGATTAAACAAAACTGGAGTGATATGGGTAACTTTCTATTGGCCAGATTTAGATGCCTAATTCTTAGTTACATGCCTAGACCTTTTGAATATCAGACTGTACATGTCTAATGATATGTAATATCTCTCTGGGGAGCAGAAGAAGTGGTAGATGAGATGGACTTTGTTTTACACAGTTCCTTTTCCAAAGTGGGAGAGAGATTAGATATGCAGGTATCCTGGTTCCTGGCAGGAGTAGAATATATAAAGTCAGATCCATCTACATGAGTATGCGGGTGTGGTGGGCATGTCCTATGTGAAGTCCTGTAGGACAGATGTTGCAGAACTGGAGTTCTTGTGTGGGCAAGATGAGGTTCTGTTTTCCAGAATCCTTACTTGTTTTCTTATCCTGATGTTTCAGATACTGTTGAGTTATTGGGCCATGAACACATTGCATGGGTTGGCTGTTGAATATTCTGATTAAACAAAAGATGGGCTTTGTCATCTGAGGTGACAAGTGGTACCGTAATGGGCAGAAGAGTTGTCATTCAGCTAAGCAGAAAATATGGGGTAGATTTTCAAAGCGTTACAGGCACTGGGCCAATTTTCAAAGGCCCTGTCACATGTGTAACTCCCAGGGCCTCGGGGAGGGGGTGGGGCTAGCGGCCCCTGGCATAGCAGCCATTTGCCGCTGTGCTTGGGGGATCGCGTGCCAGCAAGGTGCCGGCTTGCGCAACCTGCGCCTGTCCCGAGGCAGGCGCAAAAGTTAAAATAAAGATTTGAGGGGGAATTAGGTAGGGCTAGGGGGCGGGTAGGTTAGGGGAAGGGGAAAGGAGGTTAGTATGGGGGGTTGGGAAGTTACCTCCCAGTCCGCTCCAATTGTGGAGGGAACTGAGGAAGGCCGCAGGTGTTGGCACGCGCAGGATGCATAAGTGTGCACCCCCTTGCGTGCGCTGACCCCCGATTTTATAACATGCGAGCACCTGCTCGTGCATGTTATAAAATCGGACGTCCACGTATGCGTGCGCTCATCTTTGAAAATCTACCCCATATTGCATAGATGGGGGAAAAAATATTTTATTACATTCACACACATGTTGTCTTTCCATGGTGGTAGTTCATCGTGTTTTACATCTTGCTTAGCCCACAAGCTTCTTTCATTCCTATTTAAAGCAGTTTTGTATGTGTGTGTGCTGTTGCTGATTATTTATTATTATTTTTTATAGCACTGGATTTCATTTATGTTTTGGAGGCTATTTAAATGAGGCTGAAAGGGTAACTGAAGAGGTCTTTCCCTTACTTCACGCTGATTTAACATCTTGGGGCTGATGCAATACCATGTGCTAGCCACTGTGCAAGGCTTAACATGCGATCTGCTGCATGTTTTGGACGTGCGTCCATAACCCCCGGTCCAATAAGGGACTTATCACGTCCAAAACGCAAGCCCAATTCACCGTGTAGCTAATAGTGCTCATCACATGTAAATTCCTGTAGATGAGTCTATTAGCTAATCCCCACGATCCTATAAATTTTCTGCGCGGTCAACACACCCTTGAATGTGGTAAATTTTACGCCAACCCAGGGCTGTTGTAAAGGTATGCCGCGCTCAAGGGTGTATTGAGAAAAAAGAAAAATCCTGTTTTTTGTGATTCCTTCTAATAGTATCGTAGCAATACTAAGTAGGAGGAACCAAATAAAGCAGTATTTAGTTAAAAAATAAAAACTTAAAAAAAAAATAATTCTAGACGTCCAATATATATATATTATATATATATATATTTTCTGGTAGCGGGAGAAAAAGGATGCTCGCAGATTGAGCATCCATTTTCCCAACCTGCTTGACAGCCACCTTTCCTGTGCGCCTGATGCTGAGGAGGCGCTAGGGTCACACATTTTGTCCCTAGCACCTCCTTTTTAGCGCAACCCCTAATTTAAATATTGGATCACACGCCCAGGAGAAGTGGCTGGGCGCACATTAGGAAAAACATTGAGCGCCCATTTTCTGCACACGGTTATTGCATCGGCACCTTTGAGCATACCTGTGTACTTCCCTTTGCCTAATTCCAGATGTGGGCGATGACACAAGTGTACTGTGTCCAAAAAGGAATAACAAGGTTCATGCATGCTGTATGGAAGTTGATTTACTATAGTATATGCCAGCGAGCAGTGGCAAATGTAAAGCCCTCCATAAAGGGGGCCTCTTAGCAGACTTTTCAAAATGCAGGATGCAGTAGCACTTTTATTTTCCTAAATTGCAAACATTTTTTTAGGCCTGCACGTGGATGAATCAAGCTCATACTGCATGTTTTTGATTCATGATTTGCATAATCAGAGCAAAGGATTCGTTATAGTTATCAAGCTAAAAATATATTTCAGCGGTCCATCTCCCCCGGTCTCCATCCTCTTTTTGCTTCTCCCTCATCAAAAATAAATATCTGGGTTTTCAAACTATGACAAAATGAAAACAATCATCTGTGATAAACCACTGTTGTAGAAGATGAAGCTTGTGGGTCACAAAAAGGTATGGCTTGCTGAGATTTTGCAGAGTTTTCTCATCTGTCAGACCTAAGTAAAGTAAAGGTTGAAAAGCTTTTTAATGTTAAAGGAAATCAGGCAGTTTTATTTATGTGCAGTGCAAACGCCAGAAGATAGACTGTGACTTGATATGCAAAATCTTTTCACTTTCGCCAAGCCAGTGCTATCCACTTTTTTTTTTTTTTTTTAGTGCTTCGGCAGAGAATGTAGTTTTATACTCATTTAATAATAATTATCCATTTTGGTCGTACTTGTCTGGGAAATCTTCTTGAGCCCCTTCAGTTATATATTTTTTTTTTCCCTTCAGAAAAGCACCACTCAAGCTCTTCTGCTGAAAATGTTTTTCCTTCCCTCCTCTCCTTCACTTGATTCCGCTCTTCCCCCTTATCGACGTGCTCATCAGTGCCAGAGCTCTTCAGTATTCCACTCCTGTCCTCTGTGAAGTGATTTTGCCCAGACACGTCTGGCTCAGGGTGAAGTGCCCTCCCCTGAGAGCACGCACTGCAGCCCCAGGTCGCCAGCACCATGAATACATTATTATCCCAATTTCCATCCTGTTGCCACGGCAGCACTTTTGGAACTGCTAGGTTATTAAGTCGTACATCACTAATACCCTGATATGAGCAGAAGTTGGATTTAATATTGGCCTTTGATCAGATTACCTCCCAACAGTCAGCTGTCATTAGAAAATTCCTTTGCTCATTATACCCTAAGAGCTCGGGCCTGTACAAAGAAGGGGTGGCATGCCTGATACATGGAGGCAATTTCAAGCCTAGGCCTCATTCAGTACAGTTAATTTATTTTCTGACCTTCCTGACGTTTGGAGCTTCTGCTTATATGTGTACTGTCTAATATATATATCTATATATATATATATATATATATATATATTTGTTTTATTTTGTTTTTCCCTTTTCCTGTGCCAAGTGATGCTTTGCTGGAGAGCGTCTGCCTTTTTTTTTTATTTTATTTTTTTTTTCCCTGCCTGTCCTCAGGTAATGTATAAAACATGGTGCTTCAGGTAGAGATGAAGGGTAAACTGATGTCCCCCTAAATGGCCAGCCTATGTATGCACCTAACACTTCACTGAGCAATCTGTCAACATGTCAGCAACACATGTTTTATAAAAAGCCTCCAGTGGGAGCAAAGGCTCCTGCCAGGGCTTAGGAAATGCTTTGAATTCAGCAGATTTCTATTGCTGGAGTCCCCCGAGGTTCCTTTTACAATGCCTACATTTCAGAAATTTGAACTCAGGACCCTTAGGGGGTTCTTTCCGAACGCCTGAAAATGTAGAGTTATATTGTTGCGTGTCCCCAAGCGGTCTTTACTAATACCTGAATTCGGAGAAGCTGGAAATTACAGAGCTCCCCAGGGGGAGCTTTATCCACACCAGGAAGAAGAGAATAACTCTGCAGGGAGATTGTTTAATGCATTGCTGAAATAAAAGAATTTGAGAGAGATGGGTTGAAGTGTTTTTTTCTCCTTTCTGGCCACTCCTTTGGCTTAGCTGAGTCCTTAAAGACAAAGTCAGGGTAAAGAAGCAGCTGGGCTCTTTTTAATGAAATTTTAGATGTGGCTGTTGAAACAGCCAGTTGCTTGATGCCCATGTGTATTATTTTTTTTGCCTGTCTGAGAAAGATCTTTTTTATTTACATGCAAAAGTTGCTTTGTTTCACTGTATTTCATTATCCTTGCCTTTTCCTCCTTTCTAAGAAACTGGTATATATATTTTTTTTCACTCCCTTTGTACCTACCTCAGTAGCATTGATTTCTCTTTTTTTTTCTTCGTGCGCTTTCATTGCATTTGCCTTATGTCTCTTGTATTATGCCATTTTATAACTTTATCTGCTTTGTTCTTCGTTTTTTGTTTGTTTGTTTATTTTACCTTCAGCATTTCATCTTGGACTGTTCCTGTCATTGTCTTGCACTTATTATTCGCTCCTGTCTGTTGGGCCTTAACTCTATCCTTTTGATTCTACATCACACTACATAGACGTATGCTGACTGAACTTTTGGGCTGTCTTGACAAAGGAGCCCCAGTCTTTGTATATACAAATGTAAGTGTGTTTATGTTTTGTATCGAGAGCTGTACCAGATGTAAGAAATACCTTTGGTTTGTCAGGATGATAAGCATATATGAAGTATGCATTTTAGTTTCATCTTTAGTCAGGAAAAAAACCTTCACTATTCAGGCTTTTCTGCATCCTTTTTTGGCTCTCTTTTAACACTGTGTCACTTGACCCTGTCAAGAGGGAGTTGGGGCCCAGACTCATGTTTACCTAGAGTGCTCTTGGGAAAGAAAGAGCGGCACTCTTGAGTCCTGCTTCTTTCAGATTTGCAGACAAAGACAAGGAGAACATTCTCACAGAACTTGGTTGTCTCCCTAAAACAGTTCCAGCTGTTGCTACTCATGAATGTGGTTGGGGGGGGGGGGGGGGGGTGAAGTACTAGCTTGCGGTTTAGGTGTGGCGTTATGTATGCACTGAGTTGTCTGTAGGCATTGATTTTTCACTGACACATTTGGGAGGGGGAAGCAGGGAAATAAACATCTAGTAGCACTCAGTTCAGAAAACTGTAGACAAGCATATACAGCCTTTGCGGGTAAAACTCTTTATGTTCATTTCTTTAATGGCCTACAGAAACATAATTCTAAAGTTCGTTTCCTATTCCTAACAGTATCACTTAGCCCTTAAGAGAACTTCTCCACTGCTGCAATTAAACAGCAATACAGAATGTTTTTTTTTTAATTTTCCATCTGAGGTTGACTTACAATAAAAGATTGACAAGATACAAGTGGCTGAATTTTACATCGGCCATGCGCGCAAACTCTGGCAGTTACGCCAGTGGCCGGTCCCTGTGCACGCCGTGCGCATTTTCAGTAGGGCCCGGCCACACGCGTAACTGCCGATACGCCCACAAGTGCCGGGCCCTTAAAAAGGGCGGGCGGGGAGGGGGCGGGACATGGCGGGACAGAGGCCGGCTGGGACAGCGTCCATTAGCCGGAGGAGCAGTAAGTAGTGAAAGAAAAAAAATGTAAATAATTAGGAAGGGGTTAGAGGTCAGGGTGGAGAGGGTGGAGAGGGGAAAGGGAAAGAAGGTTAGGACTGGGAGGGAATGGGGGAAGGCCCGATTTCAGCGCTGCGCCTAATTTACTAAAATCCTCCCCCCTCCCTCGCACGTGCCCCCCCCGTACATGTGTGTGTGGCCCACGGATTTTATAACATGTGCGTGCTGGCGCATGGATGTTATAAAATCCACGCGTTTATGTGTTCGCACTGGGAACCATGCGCACATGGACGCGAGCACATACCTTTTAAAATCTATCTCGATGGGTCACACATTTTCCTTTTTGCATTTTTTTCTGAGGAAACTTTCCTTAAGGAAAGGCTGGGGTTATTTAGATAAAAATCAAGAGGGAGGTTTTACTTTAATGTTTTTATTTTTTAAGGGGGGCCTGGAAGTTTCCTCTGGGTTTCCAACTCGTTTGGAGCTGGCCCCATACTAGGGCAGTGGCACCCTTCAATTAAAACTATCTGCGGGATTTCCCTCACTCCACCTATCTAGCCCAGCCATTTCAGTGATAATCCTTTGGCCAGACAGTAGCTCTCGCCGTACGCGATACATGGGCATCCTGAGTCAGACTTTTAGGTGTCAGCAGTGCGTAGTGGCCGAGACTTTCTCATCCCTAGGTCTCTGACTGGCATTTTTAGCCAGCCTGAGAGGCTGAATTGCCACTGGCTGGTCTCAACAAAAGTATGTTTTGATAGGCAAGCCACTTTTAAAAAAAAAGCTTTCAATACAGCTAGTAGTTTGTGAAATTTTATCAATGTTGCATGCATCTGGAAAAGCTATAGGAAATAAATTAACTGGAGATTATTTATTACCGATAGAAATTGGGCTTGGGAGGGGAGAGAAATATGTGTGTATATTTCAGAAGGGCACGATGCTACAATGCCCAGAAGATAAACACATGATATGATGTTTTAGTGTTGCGTGTTGTCAAAGGATCCATTGTTTTATTTCTTAGGAAAAGTAATGAGTTAAACCTATTTAGCCTTCTGATTATTGAGTCTGAGTATCTATCTGAACCTCCAGTCACATGTTTGCAATTTTATTTTCTTTCTTGAACAGAATGCTTGCCCTGTTCATTACAATAATGATGCCAACTGCCTGTTTGACAAAGCAAGCATGACATAGTAAAGTGCTGAAAGCCTTGTGTAGATGAGCTTTTGTGTTCAAGTACTTTAGTTATCCCTGTAACTTTTGAATTGAGCCCCTTTATTTTCTTAAGACTATTATCTGGGCGGTACCTTGTTTGATGGCTTTCATTCCAGTGAATCAGGGCTCTTCACTGTATTTGCATGTTCATTTACCTGGATTAGGCGGTATATAAAGTTTAATAAATTAACGACTTTTTGCCAGAATGAGCATAACTGTATCCTTATTTTTCCTCTGCCATTCATTTCAAAAACATTTGTGTGAACTGAATATTTAGGCTTCTCTATTGCAAAGACTGGCCCATAGCGAATATGGTGCTTTACTTGCTACCACTTGATTCATTGAATGTCTTACCTTTTCTTATGGTGCTTCATTACTAACCTTTATTTATACTTGCACACAAGTTGCTTCCTTACGGCCGGATTTTAAATTCCCCCCTGTGCGTAAAATCCGGCCTTTATGCACGTGGCCGGGCCTTGCGCACACCGAGCCTATTTTCAAAAAGACCGGTACGCGCATAGGTGCCGACCTTCCTGCAAAGGGCGGGTCTGGGGGGTGTGTTCTGGGTGGGGGGGGGGGCAGGCTGGGACAGCGCCATTCCTCGCTGCCCTGTAGCCTTGCGCGCCGACGCATGCAAGTTTCTTCAAGTCGGGCCCTGAAAGAACTGGCGAAATAGAAAGTAAAAAAAAAAAAAAAAGGGTTTTAGAGGGTGGGAAGAGAGGGGAAGGGAGGTTAGGGTAGGGGGTAGGAATGTTCCCTCCCAGTCCGCTCCTTAATTGGAGCGGACTGGGAGGGAACTGGGGGAGCCCCGATCTCGTCACTGTACGAATTTGCTTAATTGTATCCCCCTTGCGCATGCTCCCTTGGATTTTGTAACATGCACGCGCCAACGCACAAATTATAAAATCACATGGACGTGCGCACGTATTTTTTTAAGATCTACCCCTTAGTTTTCAATTGAGCACCATTGCCATTTCTTCCTTAAATTGATTTGTTGCTCTTGCAGGATGGCATATCACCCTGCCACCAAATATCATGATGCATTCGCGGGAAGTGTATCATTCATTGATCAGACATAGTGCCTGATTTACAATGCTTTTTTCTATTTATTATTTTCTATTCCGTTTTTCAGCACTTCAAAGCGGATTACATTCAGGTACTGTAGTTATTTCTTTGTCCCCAGAGGGCTCACAATCTAACCAGGTCATTTATCAAAATGCATTATGGCGTTAACGCATGCGAAAAGAATTGTTACGCATGGCGTGAATGCAAATTTTTGGGCGGGGCAGGATTTAGTTAAATGAGGGGCAATATCACACTGTGTGATAGCATGCATTATGCTATAGGAAATAGACTGTATGCATTATGTTATCACATGGTTTTAATGCTGGAAATAACCACACCTTTTTTTCCAGGCATTAGGCTGTGTGATATGCCCAAAACGGCCATAACACAATTCATGATAATTTTTGGAATTGCATTTTGGCCATTTCTGGGGGGGAGGGGGAGACTGAGAGAGAGAGACTATCTACAAGACCCTCATAGTAGTTACTTATTTATAATTCTATAGGAGGGCCATCTAATAGGCCGAGGTGAGGTGTTGGTGTGGTTTAGGGGCCAGTTTTGCATGTAGTGTGAGACGTATGAACAATACAGTACACCTTGGTGAAGATTTGACGTCATTTGGAGTGAGGAAAGTCTCACAAAGATGAAATTTTGTACTATGTTATCTCACCTTAGCTTGATGGTCCCCTGATATAGAGGGCTCCCCGCATGCACTTGTGCGCTCAATTTTTTATCGGCACGTGCATATACGCATGGGTGCCGATTCTCGTGTGCAAGGGGAATGGATTTTTTAATAAACACTCGCCAATGTGACTAGGCCTTTCCCCAGTTCCCTCCCAGCCCGCTCCTTTATTGGAGCAGACTGGGAGGGAACTTCCTAAGCACCTAGCTACCCTTCCCCCCTTTTCCACTCTCTGCCCCGACCCCTAAACCCACCCTAACTAACCACATTTTTTTTTTTGGGGGGGGGTACTTACCTGCTCTCCTGAGCAGAAGTAAGTTCCACGCACCAGCTGGCTGCTGACATACGCTTCACCGGAGCAGTGCTTAATGGCGTTGTCCTAGCTGGCCCCCGACCCAACCCAGATTCCACTTCCAACCCTCCCCTTTTTAGAGACCCAGCTCTTCCGCGCTGCTTTGAAAATACGCTCAGCCTGCACATAACCTGGCCACGCATGTATCTCCCGGTATTTGTGCACATCGGGGTTGGAAAATTCAAATTTCCCCCTCACCCCTTTAAGAGTTAAATATTTTAAGTAGCCACAGATAGAATATTCTTAGAAGTATGTTTAAACTTTTGTGTTACTTATACTCCCTCAGATTTTAGATATGTAGATGGCATTGCTGGGAAAAATGCCATTTATAAACTATCAATGTTAAACCTATGAATTGCAGCATATTTTTGGTATAACATACCGACTATGGGCAAAGATGCGATCTCATCAAAGGATCTAAAAATGTGATTGTCATGTTTTAAATACTAACAATTCTAAGACGCTAGTTGCTGCTCACCTTGTATATTAATATATGTTCATATCTAGTTCAGAATATCAATCTTGGATTATGCCAAGGTAAGCGCACCAGATATAGCTGTGTTTGTGTTTTTAAAATAAAAACAAGAATTGTACCAATTCTCCTTAGCTGTATGAATGCCATAGCACTTAATGCTTTCTGTGTAATATTTAACATATTTCTTAGTTTACCAAGCCCTGAATACAATATTCATGTTTATTTTGAGTTTTATGTACATTACCTATTTTTGTCCAAATGTGCCTTTTGGTGCTCACACAAAAGTGTGTATCAAACAAAAATTGAGGCATATTCATAGATGAATTGCAGTCAGTAGTGTACCATAGGCTTCCTATTCAAATAACAGCAGTTACCTTCAGTTGGGACTTTGTTTAGTCACACATTCTCTAAAGAGAGTATTTGGCAAACTGTGGTTTTATTAATATTAATTTCAATTTAGTATGAGATGGCAATCTGTATGGCAGATGAAATGTAATATAGACAAGTGCAAGGTGATGCATATAGGGAAAAATAACCCTTGCTGCAGTTACTATTAGGTTCCATATTAGGAGCTACCACCCAGGAAAACAATCTGGGCGTCATAGTTGATATAACATTGAAATCATTGGTTCGGTGTGCTATGGTGGTCAAAAAAGCAAACTGTGTTAGGATTTATTAGGAAGGGAATGGCATATAAAACGGAGGATGTCATAATGCCTCTGTATTGCTCAATGAATGGTTAGACAGCACCACATCCTGAATACTGTGTGCAATTCTGGTCACTGCATCTAAAAAATATATAGTTACACTGGAGAAAGTACAAAGAAGGGTGACAAAATGATTGATTGATTTATTTATTTATTTATTTATAACTTTTTTTATACCGAAGTTCAGGTAAAAGAATTACTTATCACTCCGGTTTACATTATAACAAGTAGAAAACAATGACAACATATGTCTTACAATGAACAAGGGAGTGAACAACTTGGATAATATAACATAACATAACTAGGAACAGTAGCAGTATGCACTATTAGAGCGAAACTAGCGCATGGGGAGGGAGGTTTGATGGAACGACTCCCCTATGAGGAAAAGAAAAAGAGGTTAGGGCTGTTCTATCTGAAGAAGAAACTGCTGAGGGGGATATATATGTTAGAGGTCTACAAAATCATGAAAGGACTTAAATGGGTAAATGTGAAATGGTTATTTACTCTTTCGGATAATAAATGGACTAGGGGCACTCCATGAATTTAGCATGTAGCACATTGAAAACAAATCATAGAACATTATTTGTTACCAGAGGATGTGGTTAAGGCAGCTAGTATAGCTGGGTTTAGAAAAGTTTGGATAAGTTCCTGGAGAAGTCCATAAACTGTTATTAATCAATAGAGAATAGCCACTGCTTGTTGCCAGCATAAGTAGCATGGGATCTATTGAATGTTTGGGTACTTGCCAGGAACTTGTGACTTGGATTGGACACTGTTGGAGTAAGGATACCGGGCTTGATGTATCCCTAGTTTGACCCAGTATGGCAAATCTTATGTTCATATGTAACACTTTCATCTTGGGCATATTCACTTTTCTTGGATTTGTGAGCCAACATTGTATACTGCTGAATGAAAAACATATATTTTCCAGAAATTGACAAAGTTCTTTTTCTCCATCTTTTAGCAGACCTTACATAAGGCCACATATTGCAATAGTTAAAATTCCACAAAGGATATATAAATAAAGTATAACATGGAAACCAACTTTATTGAGTTCATTTTTCAGTGCTAGTAGAAAAGAAAAAATAATATACTGTGCCAGCTTTAATTCTGAATGCTTATGTGTGGACTTTGAAAATAGCCAACAGTAACAATTTGGTAGGAACTTAAGTTATTTTTTAAAAAAGAGCAGTACTCTTCTTAAAGTATACATCTTTGTATATATAATATACAGATACAAATTTTGTAAACTAAATCATTCTTTTAGGAAAACAAACAAGGAATGATTAAAGAAAGTATGTCAAATATTGTTAAGTAAGAAAATATAACAGGGTAAATGTATATGACTGACCAGTTTATACATGAACTATTGAGGGGTTGTTTTTCAAAAGATATCTGCAATGAAACTCAGCTTTTAACTGCATAAAACTAGAGATGTGATCTGGCTGAACCTTTTGGTTTGGCCTTCGTTATCGGCCCGCTGCGGGAAATTTCGTTTCCCACGGTTCGGACCGATTTGTTTTCTGCTCTCCCAAACCGAAACCCCCCCCAACCCCCCCCAACCCTTCAGATTGAATTAATTACCATCCCCCACCCTCCCAACCTCACCCTAAAAAAATCTTTCCTAAAGTCCTTGGTGGTCCAGCGGGTGGTCCTGGGAGCAATCTTCCGCTCTCGGGCCGTTGGCTGCCAGTAAACAAAATGGCGCCGGTGGCCCTTTGCCCTTACCATGTTACAGGGGCTATCGGTGCCATTGGCTGGCCCCTGTCACATGGTAGGAGCAATGGATGGCCCGGCATCTCCAACTCAGCATGGGTGTCCCAGTCCGCCATGCTCCTTCCCGTGGTCTCCTAGGGCACGCGCGCATACGTTGCCTATGCCTAAGTACATGTCATGGCAGGAACCTCGGGGGTCTCTCCCCACCGCATGACGTCAATACCTCCGGGTATTTAAGCCTCCACTACGCTACCTACTTTGAGTATTCAAGGACTTCGGTTTAGCTACTCTGACCGCTCTAAGCTGCTCGCTTAGATGCCTCACTTACCTCTGGGGAATCTCGCTCCTAACGAAGCTCCAGGTACCCGCTCCTCGGGGGCCCCTTCTTCCAACAACCCTTCGTGGTTCTCCTAACTAGACAACTGCTCCTCGGGGGTCTCTATTTATTTCAGGATCTTCTCTACTATCAGATACTCACTCCTCGAGAGCCTATCCGTCCAGTCTATCCTGCACCACGGACCTTCGGTCCCATCATCTCCATTGCCAGGAAGACGCCCATACTACGCTCCTGTGAGTACCTTTGTGATCCAGTTCTCCAACTCCACCCACCAGGCTCGGCTTTCCCACACTGCGGGTTCCTATCTACCTTGAAGGTCTGGGTGAGACTTCTACATCTGAGACTGTCTGAGCGTATTGGCACCATGCTGGACTTCAGTGCCTTTCCTTCCTGCCTCATACCATCTATCTACAGCAGTACAATAAAGCTTTCCACCTACAAGTGTCTGCTCTCTGAGTTTAGCCTATCGCTGTGGTTCTCCACGGGGCCCTCCCCATGGGAGGTGTTATCTCCACTGCGACTAGGGGTCCACACGATGCCACAAACACAACAAGCTTATTTGGCAACTCAAGTCATGTAGAAGTTTAGAGCTAGTTTGCAGAATATCAGATAGGTAGAGGATGTCAAAAGAAAGCCATACATAGCTTGAAGGAGGGTGGAGTATACAACAAGAAATCATCTTTAGTAGAATGTTAAAAGTAGGGTCTCTAGAACAAAAGGATAGTACAACTTCATAGAGCAATATGTGATCTCCTGCTATTATCTTGGGCGATTTTAATGTACAAGCAGACTCTGATCTAATTTCTTCCAATTGTGAATCCTTCTTAACCACCATGATAGCCTCTTGTTTCCAACAAATTATCAACTCACCCACACATAAAGCTGGCCACACACTTGACCTTGTTTTCATCAACTCTTTACTTCAGTATAAAGATCCTCCAAAAATTCTTCCAATTCCTTGGTCTGACCACTTTTTGATTTCAGCTGTGCTTATTGTGCAAAATCCTACTGTAATCCCATCCTATCAGCCCATTAACATTGAATACAGAAAGGCTCCCTAGCGAAACCTCTCTGATGTCCTCCCAGATGCCATTAAAAATTTAGATGTTTCTAATACTGACAATGTTGTTAAATCCTGGCTGGATATTACCAACGCTGTTGCTAACAACTGTTGCCCCTTAGTAAAAAAAAAACAAATCAAACTGTGTCTTAAGAATAACTTCCCCTGGTATACCTCTGAATTAAAAGTAATGAAACGTCTCTTAAGAAAATTAGAAAAAAAATGGCGTAAAGCACCCTCAACTACCAATCTGACCAATTATAGAAGAGCCCTTCACTATTATCGAAATAAAATCAATGATACCAAGAATAACCATTACTCAAAGAAAATCCATGATTTCAAATTCAATCCCAGAATCCTCTTCTCTTTTGTTTCGGACCTAGTTTGCCCTTCTTCTAATTTAGAGATATATCAAAAAGCTGAATCCCTTCGTAATAAATTGGCATATTTCTTTAGGGACAAACCCCTGAAGTTAATAAATGCCATTTCTTCAGATATAAGCAATAAAATGACTTTGCCTACCAACCCTGAAATCTCATGGTCCTCCTTTGACAATATTGCTTCAACGGAAATAGAACGTTTCTTACGACTCTTAAAACCAACAAACCATCCCTTCAACTTTATCCCCAACAAACTATTGAAATTAGTTCCAACCATTATCTCAAAACCCCTCGCTAACGTTATATATTTATTTATCTATTTATTTGTCTATTTATTTATTTACAGAGATTTATATACAGTCGTTCGGATTCGCCAACACAATGGTTTACAAAGTTTTGATGGTTAACAGAGTTTCCAAAGGTTCCTGTAGTTAACATAGATAATGTAACATAGATAACATAGATATTGTAGGCTTTAGAAGTGTAGTTCAGATGTCAGACTATACAGCTTCAGTTATGTGTTGTATTACTTGCTTGTATTGGTTCCCCATGTTTGCATAGGGCCAGTAGGAGGGAAGTAATATCCGAGAGTCATTTTGGTAGGCTTTGGTAAACATCCAGGTTTTTAGTTCTTTTTTGAAGGTTTTTAAATTTTGTTGTGTTCTAAGTTCAAATGGGAGGGAGTTCCAGAGTTTGAGACTTCCTAGGGATATTGCTCTCTTCCAAGTTGAGGTAAGTTGTTTAGAGCAAGCAGGTGGAGTCCTTGATAGACCTTTGTTAGCTGAGTGGAGGTTTCTGTTTGGAGAGTGCAGTTTTATGGATGTACTTAGCCAGTTTGTTTGTTTTTCATATATTATTTTGTGTAATATGGATAGTATTTTGTATTCTATCCTGAATTTTATTGGGAGCCAGTGTAGTGATACAGTGTAGTGTATATAGAAAGGGAATGGTGAATAAAACAGAAAATGTCATAATGCCTCTGTATCGCTCCATGATGAGACCGCACCTTGAATACTGTGTACAGTTCTGGTCACCGCATCTCAAAAAAGATATAATTGCAATGGAGAAGATACAGAGAAGGGCGACCAAAATGATAAAGGGAATGGAACAGCTCCCCTATGAGGAAAGACTAAAGAGGTTAGGACTTTTCAGCTTAGAGAAGAGATGGCTGAGGGGGGATATGATAGAGGTGTTTAAAATCATGAGAGGTCTAGAATGGGTAGATGTGAATTGGTATTTTACTCTTTCGGATAATAGAAAGACTAGGGGGCACTCCATGAAGTTAGCATGTGGCACATTTAAAACTAATTGGAGAAAGTTCTTTTTCACTCGACGCACAATTAAACTCTGGAATTTGTTGCCAGAAGATGTGGTTAGTATAGTTAGTATAGCTGTGTTTAAAAAAGGACTGGATAAGTTCTTGGAGGAGAAGTCCATTACCTGCTATTCATTAAGTTGACTTAGATAATAACCACCGCTATTACTAGCAACGGTAACATGGAATAGACTTAGTTTTTGGGTACTTGCCAGGTTCTTATGGCCTGGATTGGCCACTGTTGGAAACAGGATGCTAGGCTTGATGGACCCTTGGTCTGACCCAGTATGGCATGCTCTTATGTTCTTATTTTTTGTAGTTCCAGTGCGTATTCTGGCGGCTTTATTTTGGAGGATTTGGAGTGGTCGGAGGTAAGTTGAATAGCAGGGAGTTGCAGGAGTCCAGGTTGGAGAAGATGAATAGTTGAAGGACTGTTCTGAAGTCATTGGGGGAAAGGAAAGGTTTTAGACGATGTGGGGTTAGGAGTTTGTGATATCCGTCTTTGATTTTAATAGTGATGTGGTTCTTGAAGGATAGTTAATTGTCAATTATGACTCCTAGGTTGCGGACAAGATTGACAGGAGAGATTGCAGCTCCTCAACTGCCACCATCATTAGGTTGATAGTGGCAGTTGAGGAGCTTTGTTCTTTCTATCGAGTATGATTATTTCTGACTTATCGATGTTTAGGATGAGTTTCATGTTGGTTAGTAGTTGCTTTATTTTGGTGAGGTATGTGGCTGTTTTTTTGTAGGTATCTTCCAGAGTGTTGTGTATTGGGATTAATATTTGGATATCATCTGCATATATGAAGTGGGTTAGGTTAAGGTTTGAGAGGAAGCGGCATATCGGGAGCAGATAAATGTTGAAGAGTGTCACAGATAGAGTGGAGCCTTGGGGAACTCCGGTGTCAAGGTTTATTTTCTTTGAGAGTGTGTCATTGATCGACACCTGGTTGGTTCTTTGTGATAGATAGGATGAGAACCATTGTAGGGTTTTTTCTTTTGCACCAATTTCAGAGAGATGGTCAATCATGATTGAGTGGTTTACCATGTTGAAGGCTGCTGATAGGTCTAGTAGGACTAAAAGGTAGCTGTGGCCATTTTCAAAGCCTTTGAGCATGGTGTCGTTTAATGATAGGCATAGTGACTCAGTGTTCAGGTGTTTCCTGAAGCCAAATTATGTGGGGATTAGGATGTTGTTTTCTTCAAGGTGGTCGCTGAGTTGGGAGTGGACAATTTTTTCGATGATTTTGGCAATGAATGGTAGGTTTGATATGGGTCAGTAGTTTAGTGGGTTTTCTGGATCAAGGTTGGTCTTTTTCAGTATGGGTTTGATAATTGCTGATTTTAGGCAGTCGGGGTAGTTTCCTTCTGTGAGGGATAGGTTTACGATGTCAGTTAATGTTTTGGTTATTGATGGTTCGATGGCTTTGATTGTCGTTATGGGGATGCAGTCGATAGGGTGTTTAGCTGCGTTCATTTTTTTGGTCCTTATCATTGTCTCAAGTCACATTGCCAGACTGCCTTAAAAATGTTGTCATCAAGCCAATCTAAAAAGGTTTTTTTTAGATTGGCTTGATGACAGCATTCACTGACCTCTCAAATTTCAGACCAATTTCTAATCTCTCATTTTTAGCTAAACTCATTGAAAAAACTGTTAATCAGCAATTAATGGATTACCTGGAAATAAACCACCTTATTGCCATCACAATACGGGTTTCAAAAATTTTTCAGCACTGAGACTTTATTAATGTCCCTTATGGACACGGTCTTGAAGGGCCTTGATAATGGTGAATCCTATTTGCTAGTAATGTTAGACATCTTGGCCGCTTTCGACACGGTTAAACACGAGATTTTAATAGATAGACTAACTGAAATTGGTATTACAGGCACTGTTTATCAGTGGTTTAGATCCTTTCTGAAGAACAGGCCATTTAAAGTTCAAGTACATACTCATTTTTCTGAAGAAGTTAACATCACCCATGGGGTTCCACAAGGCTCATTGACCCTCTTTAACCTTTACATGCTTCCATTATGTAAACTCTTGGCAGGTCTAGGCTTATTCCACTATATTTACGCAGATGATGTACAGATCCTAATTCCTATCACAGACTCTGTTGAAAACACACTTAAACTGTGGGAAATTTATTTAGCAGCTATCAAACGCCTGCTCGCGCAACTCTGTTTATCTCTAAATTCCTCAAAAACAGAGTTCCTTATCCTTCGCTCTAAAGTTAATGATCCCATCACTATGTACGTCACGACTCCCTCTAATAATAAATACTCGATTATACATGAAATTAGAGATCTAGGAGTAATTCTGGACAGTGAACTTAATTGCAAGAAATGGATCAATAATCTAATCAGAGATGGCTAGTTTAAACTCCACGTTTTAAAAAAAAATTAAGCCGTTACTACATACTTAAGATTTTAGGACTGTTTTACAAGTTTTATTGTTTTTTAAATTAGACTACTGTAATGCGCTTCTTTTAGATCTTCCAGCATCCACCACAAGGCCTCTCCAGTTGTTACAAAATTCAGCAGCTAGAATTCTCACAAACACGAAACTTTCTGAGCACATAACCCCTGTTTTAGCAAATTAACATCGGCTCCCTATAACATACCGTGCCCAATATAAAACTTTAACTCTAATCCCTAAAACATTTTATAATGAAAACATGGAATGGCACACTGTAGCTCTTCATTTTCACACACTCACAGAAATACTAGATCAGCTAGTAATGGTACTTTACCCATTCCCTCTCCAAAATTGGCTTATCTTAATGCTGTTGGCAAAGAGTGCTAATAGTCGGCCCACAATTGTGGAATTCTATGCCACCTGAACTCAGAACAGTACCCAACACTAAAATATTTAAAAAAAAGGTTTCAAAACGTGGCTTTTTACACAAGCCTTCAATTAGTATCCTTTTACTTTTACCTTTTTTAACCCTACTCACATTTTACTATTTTATATTAGGATTTTTATGTTTTCTCTTTGCCTTCCCTGATTTTAGATACAACCTTGAATGAGTCGTAAAGGTTACAATGACAAATGACCTCTTAGGTTGTCAGAGATGGTTCCTTTAGAATTTTATGATTTTTTTGTATCAGAATATATTGTTTTTATATTTATGTCTTGAATTATGCCTGCTTTATTATATGTTGCTTTGATTTTATATTTATTTTGTCATGTAAACCGATGTGATATCATTTGAATGTCAGTATATAAAAACAAACAAACAAATAAATAAATAAATCTCCAAAGCTGCTTCAGTGGATCCTGAAAGGCAGGAGTCAGCACTTACCCACAGACAAATTTAAAAAGTCACTTTTTCTTCACCGGGTGGACTAATCCTCAGATTTAAAAAATGCTCATCTCTTTCTGGCATTCACCTGCTATCTTCCTTTACAACTTTCTTACAGTTGAAATAAAACTGATCGTAAGAATGTAATTTGCCATACTGGGTCAGACCTAAGGTTTATCAAGCCAGTAAGGTTTATCAAGCCAGTCCAGGTCCAAAATACCTAGGAAGATCCCAAACAGTAAATAGATCCTATGCTGCTATTGCGTAGTTATAAGTAGTGGCTATTTCTTAAGTCTACTTAGTTAATAACAGTTTATTGATTTATCTTCCAGGAATTTTCCAAACCTTTTTTAAACCAGCTACACTAACTTCCTTATCTACATCCTTCAGTAATAAATTCCAGAGCTTAAATTTTTGTTGAATGAAAAATAATTTTCTCAGATTTGTTTTGAATTTACTACTTACTATCGTCATCGAGTACCCCCCCTAGTCTTTATATTTTTTGAAAGAGTAATTAACTGATTTACATGTACCTGTTCTATTCCACTCTCTTTTATAGATCTCAGTTATATCACTCTCTAGACATCTCTTCTTCAGCCTGAACAGACTCAACCTCTTTAGCCTTTCCTTGAAGAGGAGCTGTTCCATCCCCTTTATCATTTTGGTCTCCCTTCTCTGTACCTTTTCCAATGCAACTATATATTTTTTAATATGTGGCGACCAAAACTGAACACAGTACTCTAAATGTGACCTCACCATGGAGTGATACAGAGACATTGTGACATTCACAGTTTGATTCTTTATTCCTTTCCTAATAATTCCTAACATTCTGCTTGCTTTTTTGTCCACCACACCACACACTGAACCAAGGACTTCAACGTATTCTACACTATGATGCCCAGGTCCTTTTCCTTGGTGGTAATTCCAAATATGGAACATAACATCATGTAACGACAGTGTGGGTTAATTTTCCCCATGTGCATCATTTTGCACTTGTCCACATTAAAATTCATCTGCCACTTAAATGCCAAGTCTTTCAGTCTTGCAAAATACTCCTGCAATTTTTCACAATCCGCCTGTGATTTAACAATTTGGAATATATTTTTATTGTCTACAAATTTGATCACGTCACTCGCCGTTCCCTTTTCCAGATGATTTATAAAGTAGATCAATATTCTACTTTATGCAAATAGTGTCATGCAGAAATGTAAGTGCAATGGTTAATTTAGCTATTAATCTTCTGTTAAAGTCAACAAATATTAGCAATTAAAATAATACAATGAAAGGCTTTTGATAGTCATGGAATCAATTGCCTAAATAACCAAACAAGTACTTCATAAATCCAAATTGTCAATACTTATCCAGGGAATCCAGGGAAATATATATATTTCTGAATACAGCTTTTTTTTTTTTTTTTTTTTACTATTTATGCAAACATTCTAGCATCTGTCACATCATGTAATGTGGCACTAGTAGAAATCCCCATGTTGTGTGATTTTAGGATTTTCACAGGTTTCTCATTAAACAGTTTTCCCTTTTCTTCCTTTTTCTTGTGTTTTTATACTTCCTCGGTTTTTCTTTCTGCACTGGATCTGTTTCACCCTTCTTCCATATGTCCATACAGACTTATCACAAAAAGGAAGGAATACTTGATTTATACAGTTTTCAAACCCCTAAATCAAAAAGAAGCTTGGACTCTGTTTTAGAGTGAATGTGAAAAGCTGTAGTACCAGCATCATAGCTTTCTGAAAAATAGCTTAGCCTGTAAGTTATAAATAAATAAATAAATAGAATTAATTTCCTATATTCTGATTTTAATTCCTGAGGAAATAGTGTTCAAAGTATTAGAAAGTACCTCATGCTTGGCCACTCCTACTATTCTGAATCTAACAAAATCCTTACATTTTACAAAAGTATGATGACCTAAAAAATATAGAGGTAGATATTCAGTGCCACTTAGCCAGATAGGTTTCAACTTATTTGGGTAGGTGGTGGCATTTGAATATCTGCCTGTGTTCAGCAGCCACCACTTAGATAATTACTTATCCAGCTAAATGACTGGATATGTGGTGGGCAGTACAGGGCATAACTGGGAGGAGCTATTTCTCCTGCTAACTTACCCCTAGATTCATTACAATACTATAAATTTGGCAGAAATAGCATCCGTGATAAAAAAAAAAAAAAGGGGGTTAGGCTAATTGCCCTGCTCCCACATTTCATAGGTAATTTCCGCAATGTGTGATACATTTATTGCACCTGCGCTGTTTTTCGCATCACACGCTGATTAATCCACTGCAGGCCTGTTATAGACTGAAAAGGTTTTTTATCACAAATGCTGATTTGAGAAAGAGAGACTAACGTAAGTTTACTATTTATTTCACTGTAAGAGGGGGGCACCTTTACCTTGGGGTGAGGTTTGGGGGGTGGGGTAGGTTTTAAGGGGCAGTTTTTCATACACAGTCAGAGGTACAAACAGCAAAGCTGACATCAATGAAGCTTTTCTGTCATTTGGAGTGATAAAAGGAAAAAAGAGGAGTTGATTTTTACAATGTACTCTCTACCTAGCTTGATTGCAGCTAGGTGGCGAGTGCATCAAGCCACTCATTACCATTAACGTCACCCAAACTCCTCCCATTAACATAGCACATGTACATTTGCTTAATAACACGCATTGCACTATTTACGGCACACATTATGGTGTCATCGCATGTGTTAGGGCCCTAACACGAAATGATAAATGACCCAGTTAGCTGGATAAGTAAAAATATTCTAACTTATCTGGCTTACTTTAGAATTGCTATTGAACTGGCCTAAAATTAGCCAGACATCTTGTCTGGCCAATTTTAAACTTATTTAGGTATATTCAGGGGTGTGGCTGCACTGCTGAATATTCCCCTAAAAGGTGGATTTTAAAAGCCCGACGCGTGCATTAATTAGGGGGATGCATGAATGTGCTGGGCTTACGAGTACTGAGCAGATTTGAAAAGTTGCAGAGAAATGGTTGTCTCTCCTGGATAGTGCGCATCTCGAAAGATTAAAAAAGGGGTGGGGCATGGGCGTTACGGGCAGAAACCTGAGATGTGCGTGTAAATACTTACACGATCCAGTCGTGCTGAGGCCCTCTGCTGCATAAGTGCATTTCTGCTGTGGATGACGTAAGTTAAAAAATAAAGAAAAATAGGTAGTTCTGTGGGGTTTTAAGTCTCAGGAGTAACTGAGGGAGTGAAGGCTGTTAAACTAGGGAGGTTTGTGGGACCTATCTCTTAACTGGGAGAACTGGGAATGAACTGGAAAAACTGGGAATAGTGTCAGCGCCCTCCCCTTTTAAAATCCCCTGATTTATGCATTAGAAGCTGCATTTTCACACGTGCGCCCACATAAATTTGGCGCAGGTGTGCAGGGACAGGCTATTTCATAACACGCACATATGCATGCCTATGTTATAAAATGGCTGTGTCCCTGGGCGTGGGCTGATGTATGGGTGCACACACACCGGTTTGAAAGTTACTAAGTTAGCCAGATAACCTTTTCCGGCTAATTTAGCTAGCCCAATATTTTTGAATATCTATCTCATAGAGGCCAATATATATAAAAAAAAACCCAAAACCTTCAAACAGCTAACTTAAGGGGTCAATCATCAAATCGTGTTTGGGCCTTATCACAAAGCCATAAAGCATGCAATAAATAGTACATCATGAGATGTGTATGCAAATTTAAAAATTGTAGTCAAAAGGAAGGAGTTTGGGTGGAGTTTATGAAAATGAGGGGTATTTAATGTTGCATTCGATAGCGTAACACACATTATCACACGATTTAACGCTGGAAATAACTACACCTTTTTTCCTGGCATTATGCTATTTGTTGCGCTCGAAACAGGATTTGCGATAAAAATTGTAAATCATGTTTCAGGCAGGAGAAAGGGAGAGGAGAGGGGAGGAGGAGAGAGAGAGATAGCGCCTCTGGTGAAGCATACATATTAGTCAGCTTTTTATACTACTGTAAAAGGGGCCTTTCTGAACTCGGGGTGAGGTTTTGGTGGTGGCCTAGGTTTTGGGGAGCAGTTTTTCATGCACAGTCAGAGGTACGAACAGCACAGTAGACCTCAATGAAGATTTGATGTGATTTGGAGTGATGAAAGGTCCATCTCCTTTCTCATTTGTGTTGCCCTTTTCTATTGTTTTCTTTGTTTTCTTCTCTGTATCTTTGAAAAGAGACAGTGCTGCACATAATACTCAAGGTATGGTTGTAAGATAGGTCTAGACATTATGATATTCTCAGATTTATTCTCTATTTCTTTTTAAATAATTCCTACCATTCTATTTGTTTTTGCTGACTGCCTCTGCACATACTGAAATAAGGTTTTCAATGTATTGTATACAATGGATCCATACCCAGCAGCTAATGTATAAGAATCAGTATATATATACCATACCAACAGCTGAAGGAGATATGGATCTTACAGAAACAGATTATACAGATAGAGTTACTATATAGCCCTCTAAGCATGCTTAATGGCATCAACAGATCCAAATGCTAAAATGGTGCCAAAATAGGAAAATAAATGAGCACAAACTATTTCCATCATCAAACTTGGATAAGCCTTATGAAGGAATAAAAATCCACTAGCACATGTAGAGAATGAAGCAATATAATCTGTAAAACAAGAAACAAATCTCTTTAACAAAATGGACCAATAAGCTAAAAAAAAAAAGCAAGTGGCAAATGCATTAATATTTTGAAATGCAAATATTTATTTTAACATCATCTGTAGATCAAAACCTGACACAGTAATTGCTTAAAAGAGATGAACTTAAACCTAAAGATTAGAAAATAATTGCAGTACAGGTCAGTGGACTATTTGAAAAAACTGGAAAAACAGATAAATGTTTCTGTAGAACAGAACTGGAGATGATTTCCTATCTCATGGCTGGCTACAACACACTAATGTCAGGAGGCCTGTATACAGAAAGTCACAAAAATGTACGATTGATCCATTAGAAATTGTGTGAACACTTTAACATTATGGTACTAAAGAAATGCTGGAAGCATGACCACGACAGAATTACAGACATTGATGAAGTTCTGATCGCATGGGACATTCCTATAACAACTGATAAAGCCGTCCTCCCAAAAACTTATTGTTAGAAAACAAAACAGTAGTAAAGGAGAAAAGCCAAAGAATTAGAAGTGTCAGTATCAAGTGACTATTCAATATTACATGTTGAGAAACAGAAGAGTCTCAAGTTCCAAAGGATGGCAGAAAAATAGATATAATCCTAATTATCTCGGGTGCCATCAGCTTGATTTTAAAGACCTTATTTATTTATTTATTTATTTATTTATTTACACCTTACAAGCTCTAGGAGGAAACCTTTTTTTTAGCACATTGCAAGTGTTTAAAGCATTGACAGTAAATTTGAAAGATTGAATTCATACCGAATATACACAGACTTTAGAGTGAAGTTCACAATCTGGACAGGTGCAACTTTAGCTCTCTCCCCTTTTTACCAACCACACTTTATCCTCTCCCCTTGGCCCCCCTCAAGGAAACAGTGTTTTCCTTCAGATAAACAGGCTGAATTAGCCATGCTCTCTGGGACGACCTCCTGGTGGCCCGACATGGAACTCTCTCAAAGTACACAGAGCTGTACTCTGCACGCCTGTGCAGCCATTCCCGCGTGATTACCCGTCTCTTGTCAGTTTTCTTTTCTCCCACGCAGTTCACAGTCATGACTAGTTTTCTCTCATGCCTTTTCTAATTTTTTCTATTTCTCGTCTATTTTTTCACCCATTTGTGTACCCCCAAAAAAAGCACTTTTAAGTGCTAACATGGCTCTGAAGGCTCCTGGGTTTAAATTTTGACAATGTGGCAAAATTATGTCTGTCATAGTTGGACATAATTATTGCTACATTTGTCTTGCAGCAGACCATGATCAAACCACCTGTCGTGACTGCGACATGATGTCCCCATGGGCCCTGAGACAGCGGGCCGAAAAAATGGCAAAATTGAGGAGAGACCCGTCGGACTTCTATGCCCAGACCCACTGTTCCACACAATCGTTGCCGGCTTAGAAGACCTAGAAGCTAGTACCAGGTAAAAGATCCATGTCGCTGGAGCCTCAACCCAAATGGCTTGAAGTTCTGAGTAAGGAACAAAGCGAAAGGGTTAGGGAGATAAACCACCAAATGACCCTAATGCATCACTGAAACCTAAAACAGTACCGCTGGAATCCATATCTTCTAAAAAGACCAAGCACTGCACAGATTGACGCACGGCTTGGAGACTTGATCAATGCACAAGGTGTCAAGTCGATCGCATGACACAACTAAGCTTCCGGCACCAGAACACCATCGATGTACGAAGCACGACACAGTGCATTATCCGACACAAGACTCCACAATGACTCAATCAGCTTTGAAAAATGCATAGAGGGAAGAGCAGAAAGGCGACCACTCATCATCTAATTATCCTTCCTCAACACCATTGGCACATATGAGACAAAAAGACAAGAAACAGCCCAAAGGGAGTTGTCAATCACAGTTGCGTTTAGATCCACAAGTGGTATTCAATCCTGAAGAGATGGAAGGGGATTCTGATGTAGACATCCTAAGAGTGACAGAGAGGTCTTCCTCTCCCTTGTCAGGCCTTTTGTAAGTATCAAAGCTTAAGCGACAGCAGCCTTAACTACAAGAATTCTTGATGAAGTGGCATAAGTCACATCCAGAGCCTCATGTTTGATCACGCTCACAAAGGGAACCAGACTCTGCCATCCTTTTAGCAGCACTACCACGAAAAACCCCATCTGAGAGTAGCCAGCCACATGGGATAGTCCGGTTTCCTTCCCTTCCCAGGGGAAGGGGAGCAGCCTCGCAAGGAATGTCCAAAATCTCAGATATCCTGAAGAACATTTTTACCACAATGTGAGACACCTCTCGGGGCGAGATTCGCTCAAGCAAGTCTCCACAAAAACACTGTCATCTTCCCCCCGGGCAATGGGAGGGTAGAGGAAACTACTGCCCAAGATTTTAGTCCAGTGGACTCGGAAGGGGAAGTGAATATCCCTGCCTCCCCACCAACATCTCCTAGATCAACTACCTACATAAGAATATAAGGAATTTCCATACTGGCAACTTGATTAATAGCAGTTAATGGACTTCTCCTCCAAGAACTTATCCAAACCTCTTTTAATTAAAGCTACACTAATGGCACTAACCACATCTTCTGGCAACAAACACCAGAGCTCAATTGTACGTTGAGTGAAAAATAATTTTCTCCGATTAATTTCAAATATGCTACTTGCTAACTTCATGGAGTGCCCCCTAGTCCTATTATACGAAAGTGTAAATAACCGATTTACATCTACCCGTTCTAGAGCTCTCATGATTTTAAAGATCTCTATCATATGCCCCCTCAGCCATCTCTTCTCCAAGCTGAACAGTTAACCTCTTTAGCCTTTCCTCATAGGGGAGCTGTTCCATACCCTTTATCATTTTGGTTGCTCGTCTCTATTCTTTCTCCATCGCAGCTATGTTTTTTTGAGATGTGGTGACCAGATCTGTACACAGTACTCAACGTGTGGTCTCACCATGGAGCGATACAGAGGCATTATGACATTTTTCGTTTTATTCACCATTCCCTTCCTAATAATTCCTAACATTCTGTTTGCTTTTTTGACTGCTGCAGCACACTGAGCTGACGATTTCAATGTATTATCCACTATGATGGCTAGATCTTTTTCCTGGGTGGTAGCTCTTAATATGGAACCTAACATTGTGTAAATTCTGCATGGGTTATTTTTCCCTATATGCAACACCTTGCACTTGTCCACATTAAATTTCATCTGCTATTTGGATGTCCAATCTTCCAGTCTCGCAAGGTCCTTCTGCAATTTATCATAATCCACTTGTGATTTAACTACTCTGAATAATTTTGTATTATCTGCAAATTTGATAACCTCACTCATCGCATTCCTTTCCAGATCATTTATAAATATATTGAAAAGCACCAGTCCAAGTACAGATCCCTGAGGCACTCTACTGTTTAACCTTTTCCACTGAGAAAATTGACCATTTAATCCCATTCTGTTTCCTGTCTTTTAACCAGTTTGTAATCTACAAAAGACATAACCTCCTATCCCATGACTTTTTAGTTTTCTTACAAGCCTCTCATGAGGGACTTTATCAAATGCCTTCTGAAAATCCAAATACACTACATCTACTGGTTCACCTTCATCCACTTGTTTATTAACCCCTTCAAAAAAATGAAGATTTGTGAGGCAAGACTTCCCTTAAGTAAATCCATGTTGACTGTGTTCCATGAAACCATGTCTTTCTATATGCTCTGTGATTTTGATCTTTAGAATAGTTTCCACTATTTTTCCCAGCACCGGTCAGGCTCACTAATTTATAGTTTCCCAGATCGCCCCTGGAGCCCTTTTGAAATATTGGGGTTACATTGGCCACCCTTCAGTCTTCAGGTACAATGGATGATTTTAATGTTAGGTTATAAATTTTAACTAATAGATCAGAAATTTCATTTTTGAGTTCCTTCAGAACCCTGGGCCTACTACATCTTCCAGGTTCACAGTAATTTGGTTCAGTTCATCTGACTCATCACCATTGAAAACCATCTCTGGAACTGGCATTTCCCCAGCATCCTCATTAGTAAACACAGAAACAAAGAATTCATTTAGTCTTTCTGCAATGGCCTTATTTTCCCTAAGAGCACCTTTAACCCCTTGGTCATCTAACGGCCCAACCGACTCCCTCACAGGTTTCTTGCTTCGGATATATTTTAAAAAGTTTATTATGAGTTTTTGCCTCTACAGCAAACTTCACTTCCAATTCTCTCCTTGCCTGTCTTATCAATGTTTTACACTTAACTTGACAATGCTTATGCTTTTTCCTATTTTCTTGAGATAGATCCTTCTTCCAATTTTTGAAAGATTTTTTTTGGCTAAAATAGCTTCTGTCATCTCACTTTTTAACCATGCTGGCAATTTTTTTTGCCTTCCTTCCACTTTTCTTAATGCATGGAATACATCTGGACTGTGCATCTAAGATTGTATTTTTAAACAATATCCTTGCCTGTTGAACACTTAACCTTTGTAGATGCACCTTTCATTTTTTTTCTATTTCCTCATTTTATCAAAGTTTCCCTTTTGAAAATTTAGTGTTAGAGCTGTAGATTTACTTATTGTCTCCCTTCCAGTTATTAGTTCAAATTTGATCATGTTATGATCACTATTGCCAAGTGGCCTCACTACTGTTTCATCTCTTACCAAATCCTGCATTCCACTAAGAATAAAATCTAAATTAACTCCCTCTCTTGTTGGTTCCTCAACCAGTTGCTCATGAAGCAGTCATTTATTCCATCCAGGAACTTTGTCTCTAACATGTCCTGATGTTACATTTACCCAGTCAATATTGGGGTAATTTAAATCTCAGTATAATCATGTCAATTTGTCCAGTGCACAATGACTAGATATAACTTCTAACAATCACATTGTATCAAAGGTTTATAGTCTTTAGTAGCAATATCAATATTCTTTTGCTTCTAATAATTTTTTATCACAAATTTCATGACAATTTAGAACCTTCATACACACCCGTGGTTGGCAAGTATACAACTTGTGCTTTCACCGCTACGGGTCTTTTTTAATCATCAGTCCGTGAAATTCCCTTCTTTTTTTTGTTTTTTTCAATTTTTCTTTTGATTTTATGACTATTTTGTAAAATTATGGAATTAAGTACTTCCCTTCACTTGCGTAACTGCGCTTCAGAATCCAAAAGTCTGACGTGTCCACGTTTTGCGAGCCGCTGCCTCAGGGACTTCTTGATATAACTCCCAGCACACTGTTGTAATAAATCTCCGGATACTCCTTAATGGAAAGTCTTCCAACATTGGTCGGATTTACAATTTAATAGAGGTCCATCTCATCTTTTTTACAGACCTTGCCACCGTTTGTTCTTTCTGCGTTCTTTTGTTTGTTCTTTCGGCGTTCATATTGCTACTAAAGACTATAATCCTTTGATACAACGTGATTGTTAGAAGGTAATTGAAATCTCCCATTATTTCTGCACTGCCAAATTGGTTAGCTTCCCTGATTTCTCTTAGCATTTCATCATCTGTCTGATCATTTTGTCCAGGTGGACGGTAGTATACTCCTATCACTATACTCTTACCCAATACACATGGGATTTCTACCCATATAGATTTTATTGAGCATTTAGTCTCTTATATGATCTTTATCCTGTTGGACTATAGACCCTCCCGGACATAAAGTGCCACACCCCCACCAAGTTGACCCTCCATATCATTGCATATAATTTGTAACCTAATATAGCACTGTTCCATTGGTTATCTTCCTTCCATCAGGTCTCTGAGATGCCAATTATTTCAGTCTCATCATTTACTGCTATACAGTCTAACTCTCCCATCCAACTTCTTAGACTGAAGATTGCAATATAAAGGAAATGGTTCAGAAAGGTATTGAATCTTGCCCAAGGAACAGACAGTACTGTAGTCCAGTGAAAGCACCGAAGCTCAGACAGTCTCTGTAGTAGATGGTCTCACCCAGATGTAGTAAAGGTCTGGTAGTAGTCGTTAATAGTTTTAAGATCATTTAGGTTTTTGATTTGATCTTAATAATTGCTTTTAGGCTAATTATATTGGATTTTAGTTAGTACTTTTAGGATTATTTTAGATGTATTTTAGGTTAATTATGATGTATTTTAGGTTTAAAATGTATTTTAAATGTATTTTAGGTTTATTAATGTTGTATGATGTATTTTAGCTGTATGTTTTATCTCTGTTGTGAACCGTTACGATGGGTCCTTAGTGACGGTATATAAATCTAATAAATCTAAATCTAGTGTTTCGCAGCACGGGATAACCCGTGAACCTGAAGGGTGGAATAGGAAGAGCTGCAGCATAGCGATACTCACAGAGTGGCCGTGCTGATAAGCTTCCTTCAGTAGTTGAATGAAGAAGAGGACCTGAGGTCCGAGGTACAGGATACCCTGAGCAGAATAGGCCCTCGAGGAGCAAGTACCTAGGAGCGCTGATGGTTCCTGAAAGAAAGCAGACCGGACCCCTGAGGAGTGGGTATCCTTAAGGTTAAGCAGTTGAACCCCGAAGGGCAGGTTGGAGCGAGTGGTCCCTGAGGAGCAGGTACCGAGAGCTTCCGTAGGAGAGAGATACCCCGGAGGGTATTGAGGAATCCAAGCGAGCAGCTTAGAAGCGGTCAGAGTAGTAAAACCGAAGTCCTTGCTAACTCATTGTATTGGAGCGGAGCTGAGGATTAAATACCCGGAGGTACAGACATCATGCGGTGGGGACGCCCCCGAGGTTCCCGCCATGAAGTATTCAAAAGCGTAGGCAGCGTGCGCACGCTTGCCCTAGGATGCCTCAGGAAGAAGCATGGCTGATGGGGATGCCCATGCTGTCTCGGAGACGCCGAGAATTTCGGCAACCAGCAGCGGAGGCAGCCATCCTTCCAAGGGAGGAGGAAAAGGGTAGAAGAGAGGTGAGGCAGAGTGGTCACAGCCACCAACAGTGAGCAAGGCAAGCATCAGTCTCAGTCAAACTTGGACAATCTTTCTGTCAAACAGAGGGAATGACTGAATATCCACCATCACACCAAATGAAAGAAGCTACAGATTTACAGATTTAGCAAAACAAGAGAAAAAAAATCAGATCAGCAAACAAGAAAGGATAATTGGCAGAAGCATAAATAAAGTGGGAAATATAGAGAGCTACTCAAGAAACCCCATATGGATCAAGATTTGACATAACAGTGGTTAAAGACAGGTGAATCATTTTCGCCTCCTGAAAACTTAACATATTCAAAATTAATAGAAAATGTAAGATCCTTCCTGAAAACTGAGACACGTAAGACACCAGACCCGAGGGCAGAAGTTCTTGGAATATTAAAGATTTTTGAGATTCCATCAGAACCAATTGTGCTCCCGCCACATGACATTTTAGAGGACTTATTGGATAAAACATGGGCTTTCCCATTTTCTGGTTCCACTGTTTTGAGAAAAACAGATTTTAAATTTAGAATACATAAGTCCTCCCATTATGGAGCAGTACAGCTGTCCCATGCCTCGGTTGTTGTTGAAGCAGCAATGAAAAAAGCCAAGAAGACAAGACTATATTCTAATAAACCACCAGGTAGAGACAGCAAATGTCTAGATGACTTTGGGAAGAAGATGTTCCAGGGGGCCATGCTGAATACTAGGATTCAGCAGCACCAATTTTATATTACTCAATATTTGTATGAGTGTTTATAAGAGTTGAAGCAGCAAAATCCCTCTAGTTCTGACGAGCAGTCACAAACACAGATTCAATTGTACATGAAAGAAGGTTTGCGCCATCTACTTAGAACAGTCTATGAAGCCTTTGATACTTTTGCAAAGATGTCAGCAGCTGCCACAGTGGCTTGTAGAATTGCCTGGCTCAGAGCAAGTGCCATACGGGACAATGTCCATGAAAAGCTGGCCGACCTCCCTTGCAAAGGTGATAATCTGTTTGGAGACAGACTCAATGAAATGGTATCACAGTTAAAAGAACAAAGAGCAATATAACTTGAAATATTATTATCAATTCTTTAAAAGGCCATTCTTCCAACAACATCAATGTAGGTCGTTTACTCTTTATGGGACACTACCTTATCAGACCCAAAGGCAACAGCCTCAACAACCACAGGCAAGGGGTTTCCCAAGAGCCCCATGCTATCAAAAGCAGCTACAGGGCCCGAGCCAAAAGCCACAGCAACATTTTTGAACAGGACATGGCCATAGCCATCAGTATTGGTGGGACGAAGGTTCTCAGTGTGGTAAAGAATGGTTATCAGCTGAATTTCTGTTTAGTAATATGATCCAGGTGATTTTCTACACTTTGCTATTACGGAGATACCAGTTCCAGAGATGGTTTTCAAGGCTGATGAGTCAAATGAACTGAACCAAATCACTGTGAACTTGAAAGATGTAGTAGGCCAAATGACTAACTAGAGTAAAAAATCACCTGGACTGGATGGTGTGCATCACAAGGTTCTGAAAAAATGAAATTTCAGATCTATTAGATAAAATTTGTAACCTATCATTAAAATCATCCATTGCACCTGAAGACTGGAGGGTGGCCAATGTAACCCCAATATTTAGAAAAGGCTCCAGGAGTGATCCAGGTGGGGGGGGGGGGGAGAGAAACTTGTATTTTTTTCTTTTTTCACATTTTTGTAACTAAGAAAGAAGTAGAGTGGAAGAACTAGGCTGGGATTTAAGCTGCAAACAACATGGAGGCATCAAAACTCCCAAGATGGTGCATCGAGGCATGGCAGGTAGACATAGTGGCAGAAAGACACCTAAGGTAGGACAGCTGGGTATAGTGGCAATAATACCTCCAAAGTGCTTTCAGTCATCTAGTTACATTCTGGCAAGTCCAACAAAGGCACATTGATTTTCAAAATGATTAGCTTCTTTATAACTCTGGCACCAGATTTGAATGATGAGGGCTGATGATGCCCCTGCCATTAAGAAGACATGTTCACTAGGCATGCTGGTTGGTGGCTTGGAAAGTTAATACTGAGCCACCTTGGCCAAGTTAGGCCAGATCATGGATGTGTGTGCCCAATATACCAACTTATCCGTGTCCATGTCCTCAATGGGCTCTGTTAAATAGTGTGTCACAGAAATTTCTGCTGGGGTCTCCTTTGCTGTGGTGGGGTGAGGGTCTTTCTTATCAGCTGCTATAGTTTTAGCCTGTGCCAGGAGAGATGGTTCTGTGAGGTCAACATAGCTTTGGTGTATTGAGGTGGGGGAGGAACTATTAGTTGACAGGGAGGTGCTTGTGCCTGTACTACTCCCTGGTATGGCCACTCTTTCCTGTACTATATCCCCTCTTTGCCTCTGTCTCTGATGCTCCTGTTCACATATCCTACCTACTACTATCTTCTTCATGTATGTGAGATTCTGGGACTGGAGGGCGTGACTGTCTTTCACTTGTAGATCACAAAATATGACAGGAATATATGGATTCCTTTGTGTCAGAGATTTCAGTTTCTCTTGCACCTGTTGCTGCAAGGAGTCCATAAACTGCAACACCTCTGCATCTGTTTCCTCTTACTCATAGAAACCCTCTAACTTTTAATATTTACTGTAGCGTTGACCTTGCCCATGATGGCTCTCCTGGAACTCATATCCTCCATCGCATCCTTGAAGGGCTTCAGAATTTGTTTCAACTGCCTCATGACTATCTAATCATGATGCCTGAGGGAGAGATCCACAACTGTCTCTGTTTCCAGATGCAGATCATGAAGGGTTGGCTGTTGCTTCACTAATCTCTGCAGCATTGTCTAGGTAGAATTCCAGCATGTGCCAACATACACTTATGAGGCATCCCAAATTCTTCCTGCTTTTTATGGAGAAATTGCACCCCATGAAACACTTAGATGGAAATGCCCTGCTATTTTTCTGTTCCTTTCTATCAGGTCCTTCAGGACTGGATTCCCATGTTCTTGGGCCTGAGCCCCAGGACATCCCTCATTGCCAAGTTATCCCCTGAAAGCCCCCATCTTCCATTGCTCTTATCATATTTTTCCCACACAGAGAAACGTTACTGAAGACTCCTGCCACTCTGGTCTAGCTGCTAACCCTCCAGAATCTTTAATAGAATGTTGCACAAGGTATGAGAGCTATCCATCACCTGGTTGTGAAGCACAGCCTACCTGCACCCTGATGTTTGGTCCCTGCTAGAGTTGCCTCCTGACCTTGCCTCAGCCAGGTCCCATCAGTGTGCCATTGGGGAAAGATTAGTGTGCATAGGGTTCAAGCTAGTGCATATATTGCTGGTAAAATGGATGTTACTCTCCTCTGCCTTAGCCAGCTGTGCCTATATATGACTAGAACACTGGTTGTACAAGGTGGCTACTAAATGTAATCCTGGAGGGCATTTTGTATTTGGGGGCTAACACATGCAGCATATACTTAAAGCCCACATTCTCCATTCCTTGCAGGGGCTGATTCTTCCTTTGTATTTATTTCCCTGATGCACCTCATTACTACTTTTGATGCTGCCTGCCTCATGCCTTGGGGCAGTGATAAAGAACAGCACCTCATTTCCTCTATGGTAGGTTACCACTGCAGATTCTTGACATGGGGTTGCTAGACTTCCACCTGACTGGAGAAGGGACCATGGGATTAGCTGGGGGAAAGTCTTTACCTTTTCAACCCTTTTTATCTGACTTTTGCTTTGAGTGGCAGAGGGGATCCCCAGGCTAGTATTGCCCACTTCCCCTAACATCAGTGCTAGTGTGTTGTGCTTCTGCAGGTGATGCTGCATACCAGCATTTGTCAGATATCCCATTATCTTCCCATGATTAATTGCTTACTACAGTGAATGCAGTAAGGAAAACACTTTAAAGTTATTTCAGGCTGGGGATGTCTTGTGCAGTTTTTTCTCTACATCCTTGGATGCTGATACTGGCATTGGAGTTGAGGTTGAGGGTGGATTGAGAGAAAAAAGGCCAGGTGCATCACTTGTGTTCTCAATTTGCACTGTATGCTCTTCTTGGGGTTTACTCTTCATGCCATAAGTATCATCTCTCTCTCCCTTCACTTCACTGCAAGGTAAGATGCTACTGTCTAAATCTCCCACATTTTCTTCAGCTATTAGCTCTTTAATTTCTAATTCAGGGACTCCCAGCCAAAATACTTCCTCAGAATTCATTGTTGAAAATACTGCCTCCATTGCCTCCAAAGCATAACTATAGAGGAGTTTGCTACTGGTTTTGGCTTTTGCACTTCTGTTGCCCCTGTCCTTGCTTCTTTCCTGCTAATGCCAGCCTTGCTTGGCTCTCCTACCTTTTACTCCTGCCCTAAAACAATAAGGAGAGGGCTTGGCAGAGGTGGCACATGCTCTCCAAATTTCAGTTTATTCTGGCTTGAGCTGGCTTCTACTACTGGCATTCTGCGGTTAAAAAAGTCTCTCTTAATTTTGGGGCAGGACAGATTTTTTTTTCTTGCTGCTAGTTCTAGACTGAGCTGGCTCTGCAGCAAATCCTCAGTGTATGTGTGTGTGTATATTGCTGACTGACTCCTATTGCACATATAAAAAAAACTTTAGAAATGGAACCAAGAAGGTTGGCAGCCTGACAAAGCTCTTCTTCACTTCAATCTGTCTGCTAACATTACTACACTGCACTGTACATTGTTGAACCAAAACAAAAAAACAAAACACTGACACTGCTTCTATCTCCACTTCACTCCTACCCTTTACCCAATAAACACTGAAAGCACTGCCACTGCCTCTAGCTTTCCTCTGTCACAGTGATAGAGAGAAAGAGAGAGAGAGATACTTACTCACTGCACCAGAGAAGATCACAAAAAAATCCTTTGCCATTGCTAAAGCCTACTTTTAAAAATCTTTTCTAAAGCTCTAAGAAAGCTTCTGGAAAATAGATGCTTCTCTGCAAACTGCCAGAGAGAAAATAAAGTTGCTTGCACATGCTCAGACCTTTCCATGGAAGAATATCAGTGTCATTTTATCTAGCTGGAAGCTATAGGCTAATTAAAAAAAAAAAATCTTCACCATGATTTCTCCTTTGTCCAGTCTATTTGCCAATTTGTCCTGCCTTGGCTCCTAGGAGGCTGTGATGTCACACAGGCAAGAGTTGGTTTCTATAGTTACCAGTTGTTCACTCAACACAGCCTTGAGTAGGCCATAGTCTTCAATGGGAAACAATGAATAACATACAATTTTTTGTATAAATTAATGGGAACCTCTATTCATTTTGGAGGTTCGAGAATGAAAAAAAAATATTCTCATTTGTTGTATTTTACCCAATCGTTTCAAACAAATTCACAACCATAATAAGGAATATTTTATTAAAATATAGCCTATCCTTTATAATAGGGACCCGATGGCAATCTTATTTGTCAAATACAGGTGAGCTAATACACATGCAAATAATTCTATACAGTAGATATCATCTTAGAATTACATGTGTGTCTATCAGTAACAATGCCACAAGTAAGGATTTATAGCAGTCACTCCAGCTAATTTTATGGTAGCAAGATGAAATAGCTCTGTTAGCCCATAGGAAATCAACTTGTTTTTAACTCATTTTGCTTTTTTCCCCATCCATCTTTGAGAAATGAACAAACACTTACACTGATACTAACAGAAGAATGCTGAGGCGGTTTTTGTTCATGACAGTCATAAAGTTAAATCAACAAAAGTGGGCCAACTCAGAGGCTAGTGCTGTTCTGCTGAGCTGACTTGGGCCCAAGGAGAACAGCACTAGCCGCTGGGATGGCTTTCTTTTCTAGATTTAACTTTGACTCTCATGAACAGCTGGCATGGGCTACAGCCCTTGGGGGTAAGAAGTCTTAGCCATTGCTCAAAAGTGACACCTAGTGGCAAGATATGTGGTTCATAAGCGCCAAGTTCCAGAAGGAGCCACATTATACAGTCCTTGGCTGTAGATTATCACTATGGCATCTGGACTGAGTTGGGAGGGATATAAAACAATAGAGGGGGGAGGGGGAAGAAATTTACAGAAATGGAGAAGGGATCTTTGGTATGTGCTGAACTCCATGTCAGATTTATAAAATTCTGTAACTATATTTATGTAACAAACTTCCTGTCCTCCTGTACATCACTTCTTTATTTAAGTGTTTGAAATTAATTTGCTTAAAAAGACTTATACTTGGAGTCTCAACAGTATCCCAGCTGAAGCCCAAAGATATTTGATCACAAATACTGATAGGCATGCAGAGTTGCTTCGCAGTACTATTGCCTTATGCTATTTCATTTCCATTGCCAGTATTGTTTTTTTATTCATATTTTTTTACTGGCTTCTCAAGTGTAACTGGTTTGCTTGTTTTTTTCTTTTCAGTATATAAATCCAATTTCTTTTTAATTGATGCCCAGTAGACTCTGGTTTGGATATGAGTCACAACTGAAAAGATTTCATTGACCTCAATGTCTTTCACTGAGGTCAGTTTCATACTATAAAACTTAGAACCTGGTTTATTACAGTTGATAGCCTGCTTAAAAGCTGACAGAATCAAATTGATTTCCTGAGGGGTTTTGTTTATTTTTGTATTTTGGAAGTCAAGTAAATTCCCTGGGTCTCCGTTTAGATGTATTCTTAAGCCAAATCTTATCTCAGTTTTTAACAAAAATGTATATTTTAGAAATTGATTATTCCTAAATCTTTTTTGTGAAAGCATTTACACATTTTAATTTAAGAAAGTAAAATATTTTAAATGAGACCTTATAACTTTAAACTATCAGCTATGACATGTAATAAATTGTTTTAAGTAGGATATGTTTGAGTTTGCAAAATGCACTTGATGACATCTGTATCAAGACACTAGTGCTTATCTATTTATATAGTTATTTATAGCCATATAAATTGAAGCAAGGGGGTTAATTAAATTCCCAACTAGTTGCACTGAGCAATGAAATTAATAATGAACATTTAGTGCACTGTTTATTCAAGGTTTTTTTCCTTTTTTTTTTTTTTTTGGCAATGACAGTTTTGGACATCTATATGATCATGGTTTTTTCTATTTGACTTGTTCCTATGAAAAATATTTTTAAGGCTTGAATTATCAATTTAAACAGTGACCAAATGCCTTCCTAAAAAAAATGCTGGATCGGCATTTGGTCACCGTTTAAATGGATTGTTGAATTAATCCCTAAAGCAGCTGATAGGCAAAACACTGGCCAAGATGGATTTAATTCATTATTGGCTTCTTTCAAGATATATTCATTTTGTTTACAAACATTTGATTGGGAAAACAAGAGCACTTCAAATTAGCTTTTAGAATATATCGGAGGTCTTTTTGCGATTGATGATATGAACTGAACTTTGAAGCATGAACAGCACTGTGACGGTTTTTTTCTTTTTACAAACATTGACCTAGATTCATCAAAAAGCTATAAATATGGCGAAAATAGTACCCGTGATAAAAAGGGGGCATGGTTAGGCTAATTTCCCTGCTCCCACATAGCACAGGTAATTTCCGCAAGCTGTGATAAATTTATCACACCAGTGCTAATTTTCACATTGCATGCTGATTTATCTACTACAGGTGCATTACCGACTGAAAAGGTTTTTATCACAAATGCCATTTGGGCAAGGAGAGAGAGATCAATATGTAACTTTGCTATTTATACCACTATAAGAGGGGGCAGTTTTAACTCAGGTAGATCTGGTGGGATAATTTTCAAAGAGGACTTATGTGCATAAGTCAGCCATGAAAATCGGTGTAATGTAATAGGGGATATGCATTTGTTTGAAACAAATGGATAAAATGTAACAAATGTGCTCATATTCATTTCAATTGTGGCTCTCCCAGAAACAAATTGAGGTGGTCCCATGAATGAAACAAATAATCTTTGTCCCATTCATTTCTATGGCCCATTGAAAGCTATCGCTGTGTACTACTAAGAAAAGAAAACTGGCAACTATAGCAACCAGCTCTTTCCTATCTGACCTCACCACCTTGTCACAGCTGAGACAGAACAAGTTGGCAAGGAGACTAGCCAGAGCACAATTCATGGTGCTGCACCTTTATTTTAACTAGCTTATAGTGAACTCCTGGATCTAGTGATGCTGACCCACTCCTACTGTGAAGTCTGAACATGTCCAAAAAGCTCTGTAGTTTCTCTCTAGAGCTAGGCAGAGAAAGAGATGCTACTCAAAGTTCTCACAGAGTTTATAAGAGCTTCCAAACTTTCAGATTTGGCATTGATAAAGGGCTTCTGCTCTTCTCTGTGCTGCAGTGATCATACACACTCACAGTGCCTGAAAGAGAGTCAGTGCACTAATAACATAAGCAATTGCCATGCTGTGACCCAGCCCAGCATCCTGTTTCCAACAGAGGCCAAACCAGGCCACTAGAACCTGGCAAGTACCCAAACACCAAGAAGATCCCATGCAACTGATGCAATTAATAGCAGTGGATATTCCCTAAGTAAACTTGATTAATAGCAGTTAATGGACTTCTCCTCCAAGAACTTATCCAAACCTTTTTTGAACCCAGCTACACTAAATGCACTAACCACACCCTCTGGCAACAAATTCCAGAGCTTAATTGTACATTGAGTGAAAAAGAATTTTCTTTAATTATTCTTAAATGTGCTACTTGCTAACTTCATGGAGTGCCCCCTAGTCCTTCTGTTATCCGAAAGTGTAAATAACCGCTTCATATCTACTCGTTTAAGACCTCTCATGATCTTAAAGACCTCTATCATATCTCCCCTCAGCCGTCTCTTCTCTAAGCTGAACAGCCCTAACCTCTTCAGCCTTTCCTCATAGGGGAGCTGTTCCATCCCCTTTATCATTTTGTACCTTCTCCATCACAACTATATCTTTTTTGAGATGCGGCGACCAGAATTCTACACAGTATTCAAGGTGCAGTCTTACCATGGAGCAATACAGAGGCATTATGACATTTTCTGTTTCATTAATCATTCCCTTCCTAATAACTCCTAACATTCTGGTTGCTTTTTTGACTGCTGCAGCACACTGAGCTGATGATTTCAAAGTATTATCCACTATGATGCCTAGATCTTTTTCCTGGGTGGTAGCTCCTAATATGGAACCTAATATCGTGTAAATACAGCAAGGGTTATTTTTCCCTATATGCAACACCTTGCACTTGTCCACATTAAATTTCATCTGCCATTTGGATGCCCAATCTTCCAGTCTTGCAAGGTCCTCCTGTAATGTATCACAATCTGTTTGTGATTTAACTGAATAATTTTGTATCATCGTCATATTCCTTTCCAAATCATTTATAAATATATTGAAAAGCACCAGTTCAAGCACTCCACTGTTTAACCTTTTCCAATGAGAAAATTGACTATTTAATCCCATTCTGTTTTCTATCATTAACCAGTTTGTAATCCATGAAAGGACATCTCCTCCTATCCCATGACTTTTTAGTTTTCTTACAAGCCTCTCATGAGGGACTTTTATCAAATGGCTTCTGAAAATCTAAATACACTACACCTACTGGTTCACCTTTATCCACATGTTTATTAACCTCTTCAAAAAAATGAAGCAGATTTGTTAGGCAAGACTTCCCTTGGGTAAATCCATGTTGACTGTGTCCCATTAAATCATGTCTTTCTATATACGATTTTGATCTTTAGAATAGTTTCCACTATTTTTCCCTGCACTGAAGTCAGGCTCACTGCTGCTGATTTTGATTTTTCTCTTTTCTGGGGAAGGATCAGGATGGGAGAAAGTGTGGAGATTGCATTTGCAGCAGTGCTAGTGATATTTTTATCTGCCTAGACACTAGTGACAGGAACAGTGCATACTCAGAGACTGGCTGCCAGTCTTTGCCATATGCCTAACTGCCATGCCCCTGGATTTACAATCTTAGGAGTCTTACAGTTACTCTGCCTATTTGCCGTGCTCCAATATACCACATTTAGGGGTCTTACTGTGACATGCCCCTTATATATACCACCTTAGGGGTTTTGCTGCTACTTGTCTACCAGCTATGCCCCTTATATACCATACTAGAGGTCTTGCTGCTACTGCTCTCCCTACCTGCTATGCCTCTTATGTATCAAATTAGAGGGTTTACAGCTAATTTGCCTACCAACCATGCCTGAGATTTACTACCTTAGGGGTTTTGCTGTTACCATACTGCATACATTCATTGCGCCTGATATACCACCCTGGGTATCATGCTGTTAATATGCCTACCTACCATGCTTATTATGTACTAGTATGGGAGTTTTGGTGCATCCTTGATATTTTCTGTTAGGTTCTCAGCCTAGTTCTCCCACCTTGTTTGTTTGTTTGTTGGTTATACTGGGGTGTTTTGACCCCAGAAAAACAATTTGAAAAAGAGAAATTTCAAGTTTCTCCTCCCACCCAACCTCTTTTCTGGTTCTTTATTTTGTTGTACCCCTCTACAATCCCAGTCTAACTCTCCCATTCTGTTTTTCTGTTGGTTATACTAAGGTGTTTTGTCCATTAAAAATGTTTTGAAAAAAAGAAAACAAAATACAAATTTCTCCTTCCATCCCTATCTCTTTTCTAGTTCTCTACCTTTCTGATTTGTCATACATCTCTAGAATCCCAACTTAGTTCTCCACAGCCACCTTCTTTCTTGGTTATATAGGGTGTGTTGTCTACAAAAACCCTAAGTCAGAAGGAAGAAATGCATATTCAAGAGAAATGATCCATAGGAGAGACCTTTTACATGTTCGAAATGAGGTAAAGGTTTCAGTAGGAAAAGAGAACTAATTCAACTTGAGAAATTTAACAAAGGGAAGAGATTGTGTTAAGCTAAAGAATATGGGAAAAGTTTTCTTAATAAAGCTAACCTCACAAATTACCAGGTAAGCCACGCTGGTGAGAGACCATTCTCATGTTCTTACTGTGACAAAAGTTTCAATCCCAAAGCAAATTCCACCCAGCAGCAAGATCAAGTTCAAGTAGGTAATACAATAAAAATGTATATTACAAAAGTAATAGATATGATAGATCGTTCTCTTTTATTAAATCTGACAAGTGGCAAGTGCTTCAACAGGAGCACAGACATTTCCATGGCATTCTGCCTTGCTGCTAAACTCCACATGTTTCTCCATCAGATTTTTCTGCTACTCAGCTTTGCTTCCATACCCAAATTTTACACCTTGAGATTCTTTCTACCACTCTGCCTTGCTCTCATATCCCAGACTCTACACCTTTGGGTTTTCTTTCCACTGTGAAGAGAGTGGGGGTGGGGGTACTTCTTTGCACATCTCATTGTGTCTTGATGTTTTGATGCCACTCTTTGTGCTGCTTTTTCCATTTATCTGTGCTTTGAGGTTTTTTTCTGCCACCTTTTATGCTTTGTTACCCCTTCATGGTACCTTAAGATGTGTTGACATTTTTATACCACTTTGCCTTTTATGCTGCATTCATAGATTTATGCCACTATTATCAGTGCCCTCTTTTGAAGCCTTGGTATGTATTTCCTACTCTTGCTGCTTCTCTGCTCCACTGATGGTCCCTTGAAGAATTCCTTGTTTTATTTCTTTGATTTATATTCTGCCTTTCAGATTATATTCAGGTACAGTAGATATTAGGGATGTGAATCGTTTTTTGATGATTTAAAATATCGCCCGATATATTTTAAATCGTCAAAAAATCGTTAGGGCCACGATACAATACCAATTCCCCCGATTTATCGTTAAAAAATCGTAAATCGGGGGAAGGGGGAGGGCAGGAAAACCGGCACACTAAAACCCCCTAAAACCCACCCCCGACCCTTTAAATTAAATCCCCCACCCTCCCGAACCCCCCCCCAATGCTTTAAATTACCTGGGGATCCGGTGGTGGTCCAGAACGGCGGCGGTCCGGAACGGCCCCCTCAATAGAATCGTGTTGTCTTCAGCCGGCGCCATTTTTCAAAATGGCCGCCGCCATTTTGCGGCGGCCATTTTGAAAAATGGCGCCGGCTGAAGACAACACGATTCTATTGAGGGGGCCGTTCCGGACCACCGCCGTTCTGGACCACCGCCGGATCCCCAGGTAATTTAAAGCATTTGGGGGGGGTTCGGGAGGGTGGGGGATTTAATTTAAAGGGTCGGGGTGGGTTTTAGGGGGGTTTAGTGTGCCGGCTCACGATTTTAACGATTTTTCACGATAGTTTACACACCCAAACGGCAACAATACGATTCCCTCCCCCTCCCAGCCGAAATCGATCGTTAAGACGATCGAGGACACGATTCACATCTCTAGTAGATATTTTCCTATTGCAAGAGGGTTTATAATCTAACAGGTAGATTTTAAAAGCATTGCTTATGCAAAAATTTCCACAAACACTTGTATGTGGGCCGCACATGAGCAATGCAGGTTTTAAAAAGCCACAAAATATGAACGTGTGTACCCATGCATTCATGAGCAATAAGGAGGCGGAAAATGGGCGGGGCATGAGCATTCCAGGATGGGGCGGAGACTCCGCCCATAACTGCGAATTTTAAAAACTAAACTTGTAGCGCAAGTATGCAGTATATCGATGTAACTTTACTTCTGATGAGGAGCAAGTCTGTTGGTCTTGAGTAATGTGGCTTAGAGGACAGGATGCGAGCATGTCTTAAAATTCGCTGACATACGCAAATAAAATCCAACGTGGTCCTATTGAAGACACATGCACACTAGCTGTGCTCAAGTAACCTCTTAAAATTAGGAGCATTCTTACATGTGATTGTGCATTTTAAAACATACATGCATAAATGCATGCTGGATTATATATTCTAGCATATCCTCTCTAGCGTGCCGATATCACATATATGGGCGCATGCGCACTTGTTTTAAAATTGACCTCTAGGTAAGTCCCTTAGGCAATAGAGGATGAAGTGACTTGTTCAAAGTCACATAGAGTGGTGCCTTTGGCTAGCCATGCTACCTTTGACATAGTCTTGATGCTTTGGCATGCCTTAAACCTGATAATGTCTACCCACCAGTTTTATTAGAATTGATGAGAAAACTACAATTTTGGAGCCCAAAATATGCTGCAGTGCTTCCCCCATTGATTATAATGCTAAATGAATGAAAAAAATGAATACATTAACTTTTATTTTTTTGCTGAAAACTAATGAACTGAATGGAGGTGCCCCTATGAAAAGAATAAACCAAAATGAAATTTTTCCCACTGCACACCACTGTAGCACACACACAGTTTTTGCCAGTGTTCTTATGCAGGCTATATGAAAATGAATCTCTACCAGGAAAATAATCAAAGCTTTTAATGTATATAGAGTTTACCTTCTTAAAAGCATGTTCACAGAGAAAAAAGGGGTTAGGATAGGTTGGAGTCAAAGTATAAACAAAGCTTGCATTGTTATATCATTTATAAGGAAAGGTTTCTGTTTTTGCGGATGATGCTAAGATCTGCAACAGAGTGGACATGCCTGAAGTAGTAGAGAGAATGAAAGGTGATTTAAGAAAGCTTGAAGAGTGGTTGAACGTTTGGAAGCTGGGGTTCAATGTCAGGAAGTCCAGAGCTATGCACTAGGGTACAGTAATCCAAAGAAACTGCATGAGATGGAGAGGTGAAAGGCTAATGTTTATGGACCTTGGGGTGATGGTGTCTGGAGATCTCAAGGCAAAGAAACAATGTGAAAAGGTGGTGGTAAAAACCAGAGGCATGCTGGGCTGCATAGAAAAAGAAATGACTAACAGAAAAAAGGAGGCGATAATGGCTTTGTATAGGTATTTGGTGAGGCCTCAACTGGAGTACTGTGTTCAATTCTAGAGACCTTATCTCAGAAAGGATAAGGACAGGATGGAAGCAGTCCAAATAAATGCAATAAAAAGCCTTATGAGATGAGATTGAAGAACCTGAATATGTATACTCTGGAGGAAAGAAGGTACAGGGGAAATATGATACAGACCTTTAAATACCTGAAATGTATTAATGATAAACAAACATCAAGCCCTTTTCTGTTGGAAAGGAACTGCAGAACTAGGGGTCATGATATGAAACTCTAGGGAGGATGACTCAGAAACAACATCAGGAAATAGTTCTTCACGGAGAGGGTAGTGAATGCATAGAATGCACCTCCCAGAAGAGATGGTGAAGATGAGAATGGTGATGTAATTCTAAAGGGCACGGAATAAATACTGTGGATCCTTACAGGCTAGAGGATGGAAATGAAAAATGTTGAAACCTATGTTAATTCTATGTGTAACACATCTGTATGAAGATAACCTGCACAGAGCGGCAGTTAGTACTATCCTTAACAGAAGGCAAGGGGGTTACATAGTAACATAGTGAATGATGACAGATAAAGACCAATATGGTCCATCTAGTCTGCCCTGCAATTTTTTTTTTTTTGTGTGTGTACTAGCAACTGTCGCTTCATGCAGGCTACCCCCAATCCTTTTATTAAGGGTAGCCACTGCCACTTCATGCAGGTTACCCCTTTAATAGAAAGGTTATCCTATTTCTCCATTTCCATTCTCTAGCCAGCAGGTATCCTCAGTGTTTGTCCTACACCCTTTTGAATTCTATTACCGTTCTTGACTTCACCATCTCTACTGGGAGGGAATTCCATGCATCTACCACCCTTTCCATGAAGAAATATTTCTGACTTCATTCCTGAGTCTTCCCTCTTGGAGTTTCATATTGTTACCCCCTAGTTTTACAGCTTTCTTTCCATCGGATGAGATTTGATTTTTGCGAATCACTAATTCTTTTCAGGTATTTGAAAGTCTGTATCATATCTTCCCTGTCTCTTTTGTTTTCCAGAGTATACATATTAAACTTCTTCATTCTCATCTTATATGGCTGTGTCATACAGACTCCACATCATTTTGGTTGCCTTTCTCTGGATTGCTTTCATTCTGTCTTTATCTTCATTGAGATGTCCAGAACGAACACAACATTCCAGGTGAGGTCTCACAGGGGAATTATCACCTCTTTTTTTACTGCTGGTTATGTTAGTATCATCCAAAAAAAGACAAATTTTTCCCACTTTATCCTTTTGCAATATCACTCACAAAGATGGTAACTTGCAAACAGGTGCACATATACGCATGTGCATCAGTTTGCACCCAGAGATATGACAATTTTATAACATATGCACCCAAACATGTGCATGTTATAAAATAGCCTAGACAGGTGTATATGTATGCCTAATTTTAAGCTTGTTAACATCCAGCAGCGTAAATCAGGTTTGAGCCATGTAAGTGAGAGAATTTTATAACAGGCATAAGTCCTCACCTTGACCAGTTTCACCAGTTCATCCACCAGTTTGCCCAGTGTAGAGCTCGGTTCGCCAAACTCCCCCCCCCCCCCCCCCGTTCTTTAGCCTGTACTCCCCCAGTTATCCCAGACCCCTTGAACCCCTCACAAATACCTGGAAATAGTTTTATTAAGACTTGTACCTCCTCAGTAGCAGAAATAAAGTTACACAGCACTGGACCTGGGTATGTAGGTACTTGCTCGCATATCTCATGGCCCTGCCCCAGAATGCCCATGCCCTGTCTACATGACATCTACGCTCTTACTCTTTTTTGCCATTCTGAGATATTCATGCATCGGGATTTGTGTGCACAAGTGGACAGCTTTTAAAATTGAGTGGACACGCACATTTCCTACATGCACACACATCTCCCAATATTAGTGCGCACCCGGCTTTTAACATTCACCTTATATAAATTGAACAGAACCGATCCTAGAACCAATCCTTGAGGAAATCCACTTACCACTCTTCTTTCTTCAGAATTGATTCCATTTACCATTACCCGCTAACGTCTGTCAGTCAGCGGCAGTCACTACCACCTTTAACAGAAGGCATGGGGGTAACTTGCATGGAGCACAGTTACCTCACTTAACGGTAGGTATGATGATAAGCTGCACAGAGCAGCAATTACTACTAAAAGCAACTTGCTGATCAGATTGAATGGACAATGTGGTCTTTATCTGCTGTCATTTATTATGTTATTATGTGTATGTAACCCCAATTCTGGGTGATGACTAATCAGTGAGGCCATAAAATCATTTATAGATTTTGGGGCCACTTCCAACTTCAAACATTTCTCACACAGTTTCTTTAACCCCAGGGCCAGGTTCTTTTACTGGCCGGGAAGGTTGGTAGTGTGATGTCAGGGAGGAATTTCTCCTTAAAGACCCTGGGTAGCAGGGATGAAACTATCTCTCTTTACTGGGAGAGGCACAAATCTCTTTCTCCACATTGGATGTGAGTGCCAAAAAAACATGAAGGAGACGCTGATTAGGTGTCCAAAAAAATAAACTTTACTGAAAGTGTTCTTTGATAAGTCAGATATGGTTCACATGAGTTCGTATTACAACAGATGGCATGCACAGTTCTCAGTCTTTCCCACTTTCTGTGCAAGGGTCTCTCTCTCTCTCTCTCTTTTTACTAGAGCAAGGGTAACACTCACCCTCCAGAGCTCTGATAAGTAAGATTCCCAAAGGAGCAGGTGTATTCTTGTTTGGTCAGAAAAAATACCCTCTCCAACCTGGCAAGAAAAATGATAAAACACTCGTTGCACTCAGTCCCAAAATATCTCTTCCTCAGGGTGAAGATTCCTGATGGGATTTATTTATTTTATTTTATTTAAAAAGTTTTGTATACCGTTATTTGAAAGGAACATCACAATGGTTCACATAACAAAAACATCATAAAACAACAATAATATTTATCTGTGGAAATTTACAAGAACGTTTTCAATATAAAACAAAAGTATTAATAAAAGGATGGAAAAATGAAATCATGAGGTTAGCTTTTCGTTCTAGCTGTTTCCTTTCTCTAGGTAGTCTGCATAGGCCTGTTTGAAAAGCCATGTCTTCAGGGCTTTTTAAAAAATTTTAAACTCTGTTTCAAGTCGTAATTCAGCAGGCATTGTGTTCCAGATACAGGGACCAGCAATAGAGATGGTCCTATCTTGTGCCAGTATGAGGTGGGCTGTATACCTCAGATTTGATCTTATTCACAGTTCTCTAGCAGTTCTCTCTCTCTCTCTTTCTTTCTTCTTCCCCAGAACTGATTCCAAATACCAGAAGTAACTTGCAGCAGGTCACTACCATACCTCTAACCTCCAGGAGGGTGCAAAGGAGCAGGTTTTCCCTATCCTGGCCTCCCAGGGAGATAATTTCCCCATAATCTCTTACCAGGCCAAAACCCAGGGGGGTTTGCAAGGCTTCTTGCAACAAAAAACTTGAACAATCCTAAAAAGCTACCTGGAAGGCAGACCCAACCAGCCAAGGAGTGGGCTGGAAAGGCAGCTTCCTGAACTTTTCCCAGGGATACCAGACTGGCGTACCTGATCCCCAAAGGTAGGCCCAAAATCCAAACTAGGCAAAAGCTGCTGCACTTCCTCTAACTCCAAAAACCAAGCTGCACTGCGCACATTCTGTGGTAGAGAGCTACTTTTATACCATAGGGAAATGGCCATTCCAGTACCCTCAAAGGGAGGGCTGTATTGAATGGTGATTTATAATGAAAATGATGAAAGGGTAGATTGGAAAGGATGTGGTGGAAGCGATTGGAAGCATAAGGAAAAAAGAACAGACTAATAAGGAAGCATCCTAAGAAGGCCTAAAAGTGTCCAAACCCTGTAGTGAGTACCTGAAAAGCCTAAAGAAAAAAGACAGTTTAAACATTTATGGTGGGTGTGAAAAATAAAAAGGCATTCATCTTGAGATTGAGTAAAAGAAGAGGAACATAAGAAATTGCTGTACTGGGTCAGACCGAGGGTCCATCAAGCCCAGCATCCTTTTTCCAACAATAGCCTTACCAGGTTACAAATAATTGGCAAGTACCCAAACATTAAACAGATGCCATGCTATTACTGCCAGTAATAGCAGTGGCTATTCTGTAAGTCAACTTGATTAATAGCAGTTTATGAACTTCTCCATCAGGAACTTATTCAAATCTTTTTTAAATCCAGCTACACTAACTGCCCTAACCACATGTCAGTGAATTCCAGTGTTCAATTGTTCGCTGAGTGAAAAACAATTTTCTCCAATTTGTTTTAAATGTGCCAGTTGCGAACTTCATGGAGTCTTTCTATTATCTGAAAGAATATATAACTGATTCACAATTACCCATTCTAGTCCTCTATCATATCTACCCTCAGCTGTCTCTTCTCCAAGCTGAAAAGCTATAACCTCTTTAGTCTTTGAGATATTCCATCCCCTTTATCATTTTGGTTGCCCTTCTCTGTACCTTCTCCAATGCAACTATATATTTTTTGAGATGTGGCAACCAGAATTGCACACAGTACTCAAGGTGTGATCTCACCATGGAGTGATACAGAGACATGATGACATTTTCCGTTATATTCACCATTCCCTTCCTACTAATTCCTAACATTCTGTTTGCTTTTTTGACCACCACAGTACACTGAGCTGATGATTTCAATGTATTAGTCACTATGATGTCCAGATCTTTTTCTTGGGTGGTAACTCCTAATATGGATACAAATAAATACCCAGTGATAAATTTCAATTTAATTCTTATTATATTCATTTTTTAAAAAAATGCACAAAATTAATTATATATATATAATATATATATATATATATATATACCAGACACTCAAAAAGAGTTTTTAAAGATAACATTTATAGAATCTAAATGTTAATATGAAGGAAAAATACTTTAGATGCCAGTTCTCAGGCATATACCACCTTGTGAGCTAGTAAAGGGAAAAATCACGAGTTATAAAAAACCTCTAAAGTAAAATATAGAAGCATGCTTCTTAATAGATGTGAGTGTGAAAAAATATTTTGTTTTTTTAAATGTGAAATTCAATAATGTCCCAAGATAATCCTGACTTCTTTAAAATTTAGAAATAGTTTTTTAAGATTATCTTTTAACCAAACAACATAGTATCTTGTCAGAAAGATCTTTAATTTAGCTTATGTATAGTTGGCCTTGAAAGGAAATCTTGTTTAAAAGTTGAATAACTGTGGTCTTAAACAAAGACAATGGCTCCACAGAAACACTACATCTCCGACACATGGTGTTTCGCCAAACTTGGCTGCTTCAGGGAGATTCATGTATCACAGAGAAATATAACTAAAAATAAGTTGAAATGTTAGTCAATTTCACAACATAATACACTTGAATAAATGCATGCAAACAATGAAAAACAAACTTTCTTATATTTGTCCAACTCCTCAAAAAAAAATGGCCGAAAAGTTTGCCAGCAGTTGAGGGTTTGCTCTAAATCAGAAAAATCCTCCTAAAGGATAATGCCACATGTTCTTTATGTAAACCGGAGTGAAGGCAACTATGCTATACCTCGGTATATAAAAAAATGCTAAATAAATAAATAAATGTTTATTCCCCATTGGATTAGAGCAACACATGATATGTATGATATTGTAACTATTTATATGTGCATTTAAAATTGCTTCATGCACCAAAAGGATATTGTAAGATTGTTTATATGAAGTGACCCCATTCGATGACAGCGTTCATACCAGCTGGTTCAAGACTCCCCAAAGAAAAAATCCGTTGTTCTTTTTGTGATAGAATTTTCCCACAATCACCATTCTTAGGGTTTGTTTTTCAAATCATTTATTTAATGAGCTCAGATTTTTTGCAATTGACCATGTTGAAAAATACCCCAGGAATGGTGATTGTGGAAAAATTCTATCACAAATAGAACAGCGTTGGATTTTTTTGGGGGGGTCTTGAACCAGTTGGTATGAATGCTGTTATCGAATGGGGTAACTTCATATAAACAATCTTACAATATTATTTTTGGTGCATGAAACAATTTTAAACAAGATTTCCTTTCAAGGCCAAAATTACATAAGCTAAGTTACATGTGCAAACCAAGGGGCAGTCTGGGTCAACTGGGGGGCGTGCAGGCTGAAGAACCAGAGGGGTTTGGATGACTTTGAGATGGACTGGGCAAACTGATGGACTAATTGGTAAAACTGTGAATGGCCTTCATGTGAACATGTTCTAAATTACACTTACATGCATGTATTAAAGCCGACAAAGTCCTAAGGAAGAAATGTGAAATTCATAAGCATATACTTGCATGATTTAAAATATCAGCGTATGAGCGTCTGTGTGCTTGTTTTAAAGTTACTACCTTGGATTGTAAGCCCTTTAGGAATATGGAAACCTCTACTGTACTTGAATGTAATCCACTTTGAAATGTCATGAAAAGCAGAATATTAATTTAAAAAAAGAAAGAGTAAGGTTACACTGCATACAATGGAGGCAGTGCATGCAAATATATCTCATGCATATTCATTGTTGATATCCTGAAAACCAAACCTGGTTGTGCCACTCTAGGACCAGTGTTGCCTACCCCAGATATAGATGGTTTTAGAATAACTCAAGTAGTGTTCGTCTGCACTTACCAGTTATGCGCAGACTTTAAATTTTCAATTTGATTTTATACACATAAAATCACTTTGAAAATGCTGAGGTATAGTTCCCTAGTATGTATATGTTATATGTAGGAATTTACACTTATTCCTAGCAGTGTGTAACTTTTGCACCCAAGTCCTATCACCAACCAAGGTCTGCTCCTCAGAACACCTGCAAATGCATATAAAAGTAAACATGTGATTGGATTATGTGCATAATTTTGCCCACAGGGGCTATGTTCAAAGGCATGTAAAACCACCTAACTGGCTTTGAAAATTACCCCAATAATTTCTAGGGAAGTTTCAGGCAAAATGAATGAAGGAAAAATACAAAATAGAAATAAATAAATAAATAACATTTGCCTCATAAAAGTTTCTATGTATTTAAAATATGAATCTTTGTTTCCCTCCATTAACTACCAATTATTTCTAGAAAAGTTTAAATTGCTTTTCCAAAAATAATCATGAAATATAAAGTAATATCAAAAAGGTTTGCTTTCTGATTGATAACTGCAGTAACAGCAACAATCAAATGATCTTAGGCCACTCTCTGCATAAAGCAGGAAAGCATTTGGTAATTTTCGATGACTACTGATGAATAAAAATTTAATACGTTGCACTTAAAAGTTTAGCTATAATGCACTGCATGTTTACATGTTCTTAATGCATGGAAGAATATTTATCATGCTGTCCTGTTTATCAGATTAGTTTATTGCAAACGCATGCTTTATTTGTTGTGGGATTTTCACTGTTCTTGTACAGGTTTGTCTTTTTCTTCTCTGGAGAATTAGTTACCATACTCTTGTTCTGCTGTTGTGTCTGCTGGGCACTTTTCTATGATCCCAATGAAAAGAGTTGAAATCAATGGTAAAACATCCTCTTTATAAAATGAAACTGCAAAAAATTATAGTGGGCAGATGACGATCAGGTCTGCTATCCATTTATTTCATTTATAGGGCACTTATGCCCTTCAGACGATTGAAGGGCATAAGTGCCAGACTGATACAAAATGTAATAAAACTGTACTAATAGGTAGTCAGGACATCCTCAGCCAATTATTGCCGATTCTAGCAGCAGGTATTAAGCTTCCAGGCTGTGCTGAAGGTGGTATTTCAAAATTAAATGCCTCGGGTATATCTACCAGCTCAATAACTTGAAGCAGAAAAACTAAACTAGATATTTACTGGACTGGTCATTGTCATGAAGGACAATGCCATTCTAAAGTTAAAGTCTGCAATTGTTGCTGATGCGTTATGGTTTAAGAAATATAACTAATATAAACAGACACATGTCACACGTATCTGAATTAGAAATAAGGCAAGATATGCCATGGTGGGTCAGATCAAAGACCATCAAGCCCAGCATTATGTGTCCAACAGTGGCCTGTTTGGGTCACAAGTATCTGGCAAATCTCAAAAAGTCAGTCTCTTTTCTTTTGTTCACTATGAGGGATAAGTGATGGCTTTCCCAAGACTATCTGGGTAATAATTGTTTATTGACTTTTCTTCCAAGAACTTGTCCAAATCTCTTTTAAACATTGCTATGTTAGTTGCCTTGAGCACATCTTCAGGTAACCAATTACATAGTTTGATTCTGTTTTGATTAACAGAATAGTTTCCATGATTTGTTTTAAATCTGCTTGTTAGTTTCATTTGAAAGGGTAAATGATCCCCTATTTATCCATTCCACCTCGCTCATGATTTTATAAACCTCTTATCATATTTCCTCTGTTGACTTTTTTGCAACCTGAAGAACTTTACCTTTTCTTCATAAGGGGGGGAGTCTGCTCCTTTTATCATTTTTGTTGCCAAACCTGGTCCTGGAGAAGATGTAGGAATCGCCCAACTGATGAATATGAGATTCTTTAGGGAAAGGCTGGGACCTTGGTGGGATAGGGTCCTCACTGGCCTTTGATTGGCAACTGCAGAATGGGCCATGCATTTGATACAAGATAATTCTATAATTATTCCCTGTTATGCCCATGTATAGATCCATGGTGCGACTGCACTTTGAGCATTGTGTGCAGTTCTGGTTGCCTGGCACTTATGTTCTTAGAAAGGCTTTCTGCAGTCTGGGATTTTTTTGGAACTATGTGAAACCTGCAGTTGGTCTTGAAGTAGCTACTGCCTCGAGTATGGGGAACTCGCCCACTAACACTCCAAAGGTGACATCCCTGGTCAGGAACATCACAATGAAATGAAAAAAAGTCTAGAGTAGTTTTTCATGGTGTCAACCCATATTACCTGTTTTTCACTAGACCACCTGAGACTAGATTCAGCAGCTTTGCTCATTGCATCTTCTCAAGCTCTCCTGGATCTAGATTAAGTGGCTTTGCTTATAGACTAGGAAAAGGTGAGAAGGAAGAGAAGGCTTGCCAAGAACAGCTCCTGGCTTTTGAGTTGTCATGACATCATCTCCCAATCCTGAACTCCAGGGGCAAGACCCTTCCAAATGTACGGTACATGGGTCTAGGTCTTCCCTTGCACTTTTGTGACTGTCTGTGTGGTGAGGAGCACTTTAAAGGGACCCTCCCAGTGAAGCTGCAGTGGTGAGGGCAAATTTTCTGACTAGGACCCAATTACCAGGTTCCAAAAAGTGGGCTAGCTCTTGTACAGCTAAGGTCTGGGCCTCCTTTACCGGCTCTAAAATGACACAAAGGCAGCGAGTTAACTCACAGCAATAGGTAATAAAAGAGTCACTTAAAAAATGTAAGGTAGCTCCACACAAATGTGCTTTAGCAACCATAGCAGTGTGCATGGGACATTCTGTGATTATTTTAAAGGGCAGCAGAAATATCCTTCACTTCCTGAACAACAACATTTCCACGCAGAATAGACACCTGCTCATGCATAAACTTGCAGCAGTCACCTACACTGCATACTCATGCTTTATTTCAAGTTGAAAAAAAATCCTGCCAACTGTGGGTAACCACATTTTGTTTTAACAACAAAAAATTAGATTTCAGTTATTTTTCTTAATTTACTGTATATTTTCTAGGGATGTGAATCGTTTTTCTGATGATTGAAAATATCGTACGATATTTTCAAAGTCTTCAGAAATCGGGGGCTCCCCGAAACTGATAGGAAAACCCCATAAAATTGTTCGTGGGGATCTCTTATCGTTTTGGGGGAGGGCGGGGAAAACTGCAACCCCTAAACCCACCCTGACCCTTTAAAACAGATCCCTTAGCTTCCCCCACCCTCCCGACCTCCCCAAAACTTTTTAAAATTACCTGGTGGTCCAGTGGGGGTCCCGGGAGCGATCTCCCACTCTCGGGCCGTCGGCTGCCACTAATCAAAATGGCGCTGATGGCCCTTTGCCCTTACCATGTGACAGGGTATCCATGCCATTGGCCAGCCCCTGTCACATGGTAGGAGCACTGGATGGCCCGCACCATTTTTAAAGATGGCGCCGGCCGTCCATTCTGGTTCCTATTCACATCTCTCATATTTCCATTCCAGTTCCGATTCACATCTCTAATATTTTCTAGGGATGTGCATGGATATTTTTTCATATCATTTTCGTTTCATGGTGTTATCTGTTTGATTTTGTTTTTAAAATGGTTTGGGAGGGTGTTGATTTCCATAATTTTGGAGTTAGTGTGCATTAAATGGATGTTAGTGCGCACTAACTGAAAATGAAACAAATCAAAAAGTGTCAATTGGGGAGCAATTCATTAGCTAGAGGTAAGGTTCTACATTTCTATTGTCTGTCTCCTTAGTTACTTGTTTGTGCTGCCAAGATTGCAAGGTGGTGTTTGTGGGGGGGATGGCTAGTGCCTAGTAACAAGTGTAAACAAACAAGTGATGTAAAAATAACAGCATTAAGTTCTAGTCAGCAAAAGCATGTAATGCAAATGCATATTTTGAATTCACCATTCCCTTTCTATTTTAGGAAAGGGGCCCTGGCATTTTGGGACATGAATACTTTGAATTCCCCTGGTGTGTGACTGTGTGTTTGGGTGGGGTGGGGTGTCTTGGATAGCTTATTACATTTTTTACTATGGAGAATAACTCTAGAGGCTATATATTGATATGGCCCCACATAGGAGGCTTATGAATAAAATGAGAATCTTGGGAATGATCGCCAAGGTGGAGGTGTGGATTAAAAACTGGTTGATGGATAGAAGACAGCGTGTGATGGTAAATGGAACCTACTCTGAAGAGAGAACAGTGTTAAGCGGAGTGCCACAAGGATCGGTGTTGGGACCAGTTCTGTTCAATATCTTTGTGAGTTACATTGCGGAAGGGATAGAAGGTAAAGTTTGTCTATTTGCAGATGATACTAGGATCTGCAACAGAGTAGACACTGCCGGAAGCAGTAGAGAGAATGAGACGTGATTTAAGGAAGCTTAACAGTGGTTGAAAATATGGCAACTGGGATTCAGTGCCAAAAAGTGTGGAGTCCTGCATCTGGGGTGTGGTAATCCAAAAGAGCTGTATGTGATGGGGGGTGAAAGATTGTTGTGCATGGACCAAGAGAGAGACCTTGGGGTGATAGTGTCTAGCAATCTGATGACAGTAAGCAGTGTGACAAGGTGAGGTACTTGGTGAGGCCTCACCTGGAGTACTGTGTTCAGTTCTGGAGACCATATCTCAAAAGGGACAGAGACAGGATAGAGGTGGTCCAGAGAAGGGTGACCAAAGTGGTGGAGTGTCTCCATCAAATGACTTATGAGAAGAGGTTGAAGGACCTAAATTTGTATGCCCTGGAGGAGAGGAGGTGCAGGGAAGATATGATACAAACCTTCAGATTGCAAATAGGAGCACTACTGCACGCAAATAATCACAGCAACCAACAGGAAATGTGCAGAGTAAATTCAATGTCCACACAAACTTCTTTGTGGTATAATTTCTTTCATTTCAGACGGCAACTCCATAGTGTGTAAATTACAGCATTAAAGATGCAAAGGGGTCCCCTGAAATGGACCCGTGTTTCACCACGAGGCTGCGTCGGGAGGGACAGGCAGAACATTTTTTGTTGTTCTAGAAAGTAAAATAGATCAAGTAAGGAAAGGAACCTTAAACATGGTGGACAATAAACATGGTGGAAAATGGCAATGATAAATTACAATAATTCTACAATTTAACAGGATTCATTATGTCACAATATCCACTTATCAAACAAACTGAAAATAGACTGGCCAGCACAAGGATTACGATCAGTGTCAGAAAGATCTGTTAAAAGGGAGTTAGGGGGAGTGAAGAAGATAACATGAAAAAAATAATAGCATGAAAAAAGTGAGAGAACCTGCGAACAAGATACTTTCCAGGGTGAATGTAGAAAACAGTAAGGGCCCAGACCCAATAACTATAAATATTATGTGGTTAAAAATGTTATTAACCAGGGATTGCCTTATTACAGTTTGAGAAATGGCATCGCTGTAATTACAGTGCGAGACTCAAAATAACAAAGCTTCAAACGAATACAATTCAGAGAATAGCATAACAAAAGTTAGAGCTCGGTATTAAACGCGGGGGAGCCGGCACAAAGATTGTAAACAGAGACGCGGCAGGGGTAACAAACGTATCTGATTGTATACACCAAGCAGAGAATGAAAAATGAAGCCTAATCACAATTTTTATGCTATAAAAACCAACATACCTTAATGCGATTCGAACGATAGCGTCACTGGGAATGCAACGCAAGCCTAGAATCGTGACCTATTATTTATACCTCAATCAAGGTCCTCAGATGGGGTCATCAATTGTATCCTACCCTATTCAGTCCTAGTCAGTCCACACTAAAACTGTTGCCTCCATCATTCGTAAACATTGGGCCCTTTTGTCTTTACATGATGTGTTCAAATTCCCCATCCATTTTACTTACCACAGAGGCAGAAATCTATGTGATTTTTTGGTCCATTCTGAACTATGCCCCTTGAATCATTGGCTTACAATGGTCACCACCCTTGTGAAACATGTTCAGTGTGCCCACCTTCATTATCCACCAATTCCTTTACTAACCCTCAATCGAAAAAAACTTATACGCTTAAATTTAATTCCAATTATCTTACATCTGGCGTAGTTTATATCATCATCTGTCCATGCCAACTTATTTATGTTGGTAAAACTACTAGACCAATCAAAACAAGAATTATTGAGCACAAATCTAGTATTGCGAATCTTCGTGACAATGCTCCCCTAGTCCTGCATTGGACTGAAAAATCACATAGTATTTCTGATCTCTGTTTCTGTGTCATCGATGTAATATCCCCCCCACTTCGAGGGGGGAACCTTTCCAAGATTCTCATACGATGAGAACAAAAATGGATTTTCATCTTGCATAGCTTAATACCCTTTGGACTGAATAAAGAAAATGAATGACGCTATTTTATATAATTCCCCTCCTGTTATGCTGGTTTATTCTACACACTGACATTGTTTGGCTCTGAGTACAACTTTTAAGAATGTTTGACTTTTCCATCAATCTGTTTTGTATTTTCCATCAATCTGTTTTGTAACATTTCTCACACCATTCAGGCTTCTACTGTCATTTCTCCTTTCAGTTTTCTTTCACGGCCATTTTTCTCACTGTACACATCTTGTCCAGCTTTCTACCAAGTCCGATTCTTGATACTCACTTCTGATTGGTTACTGAACACTTTCGCGCCAAATTTCTAAAGTTAAATGGCTGCCGATTCTAGGCTCGCGTTGCACGCCCAGTGATGCTATCGTTCGAATCGCATTAAGGTATGTTGGTTTTCTATAATATTTGGTTAACATGTTTGAGTTTTTATAGCATAAAAATTGTGATTGGGCTTCGTTTTTCATTCTCTGCTTGCTGTATACAATCAGATAAGTTTGTTACCCCTGCCATGTCTCTGTTTACAATCTTTGTGATGGCTCCCCCGTGTTTAAGTTTACTTTACTTTATTGACAACTATACTTCTCTATGCTAAAATGTGAAACAACTGTTCATTTTAATACCGAGCTCTAATTTTTGTTATGCTATTCTCTGAATTGTATTAGTTTGAAGCTTTGTTATTTTGAGTCCCTTACTGTAATTACAGCGATGCCATTTCTCAAACTGTAATAAAGCAATCCCTGGTTAATAACATTTTTAACCACATAATATTTATAGTTATTGGGTCTGGGCCCTTACTGTTTTCTACATTCACCCTGGAAAGTATGCTATCTTGTTTGTGGGTTCTCTCACTTTTTTCATGCTATTATTTTTTTCATGTTATCTTCTTCACTCCCCCTGTTTCCCTTTTTATTTATTTATTTATTTATTTATTTACTTACTTACTTACTTACTTACTTTTAATATACCAACGTTCAGGACAACTGTCTTATCGCACTGGTTTACATTACAACTGAACCTGGGAAAGTTAACGGATCTTTCTGACACTGATCGTAATCCTTCTGCTGGCCAGTCTATTTTCAGTTTGTTTGATAAGTGGATATTGTGACATAATGAATCCTGCTAAATTGTAAAATTATTGTAATTTATCATTGCCATTTTCCACCGTGTTTATTGTCCACCATGTTTAAGGTTGCTTTCCTTACTTGATCTATTTTACTTTCTAGAACAACAAAAAATGTTCTGCCTGTCCCTCCCGACGCAGCCTCGTGGCAAAACACGGGTCCATGTCGGGGGACCCCTTTGCATCTCTAATGCTGTAATTTACACACTGTGGAGTTGCCGTCTGAAATGAAAGAAATTATACCACAAAGAAGTTTGTGTGGACATTGAATTTATTCTGCACAAACCTTCAGATACCAGAAAAGTTTTAATGATGCACAACTGGCAGACCTTTTCTGTTGGAAAGAAATCAGTAGAACTAGGGGTCATGAAATGAAATTGCAGGAGGATGATTCAGAACCAATGTCAGGAAATATTTCTTCTTGGAGAGGGTGGTGGATGCCTGGAATGCCCTTCCGGAGGAGGTAGTGAAAACAAAAACAGTGAAAAAATTCAAAGTGGCGTAGGATGAACACTGTGAATCTCTAAAGTTATAGGGTGGAAATTAAGAAAAAAGTGCATGGGGATAACTTGCTGGTGCGGCAGTTACTACCCTTATCCAATAAGCCTTTATACTGTTGATGCGACTCTATCATTGCTCTCTGCTTCAACAGCAGGAGAAAAAAAGAAAAAGAGGAATTGGATTCAGACAGCAACCAAAAAAGACCCTGACTTTTACGGTCTGGGAAAATAAATAAGCATGGTGGTAACTTGCTGATGCAGCTGTTACTGTTACCAGGTGGAGCGCTAGGAGAGCGGTCCTACTTAGAGGAAGTGTGCCCTTGGGCCCCTGGCACGATCCTGCACCAAGGGTAGGTGTAACGTGGGTGGCGAGAGGCAGCCTGACCCCCAGCCGCACCTGCATGCCTCTGGAACCAACTTTTGGAGTGTTGGTGATGAACAGTCCTCCGACCATTCCCAGCCCTTTTGGACCTGCCGCTGGGATGGCAAGAGGCAGCAGGCCAGACTCAGGGTAAGGGCAGACGAAGGTTCAAAAGCAATAGACGAAGACTCGGGAACCATAGACTGTAGACATAGACTCTGAAGCAAGGTACTGTAAACGTAGACTCTGAAGCAAGATACTGTAGACGTAGACTCTGAAACAAGCAGGGAGGTTCAGATGTTGCACTGTCCCTCAAGGCGCCTTACACAGCCAGTACGACTGGTCTGGTCTGGTCACGGACCACCCTGTCCCACATCCGCGGGAGCAGAACCAGTGCAGGAAAGGAAATATGCTGCACGAAGCAGTCCAGGGTAATGTACCTCACACCGGCAGTCTGAAGCAGTCCAGGGTAATGTACTGTACACCGGCAGTCTGAAGCAGTTTAAAAACATCAGGATACGTCAGGACGTGCAAGACACCGGACACCAAGCTTAAACAGAAAAAGAGACCTGACGGCGCGCTGGAAGAGGAGACATCCAGAGAGGTGTAACTCCAATGCAAGGCAAAGCATGAGTGCTGGAGCAAAGCTTTTATAGCCCAGGAGCAGGCAACTCCCTGGGAGGAGTCCAGATGGGCCGTCCCTCGCTGGGTCTCTAAGAGTGGAGAGGAGTTGCGGGCCCGCCCCTTAGGGGAAGGGCGTGGCCCACACCAGAGCATCCATGCTGCAGTGGAGCAGGCTTCGAGTAAGCCCTGAACAACACTGAAGGCCTCCCAGGCCGTGGAGCAAGATCCGGACACTTGCTCAGGCGAGGCCCTGTCTTCGGAGTGGCCTCCAGAAAAAGGTGAGATGCCTCCTGTGGCGCAGCTACAGGAGGAATCATAACAGTTTATCTTAACCAATAAACCTGATACTTTTGATGCAAATCCAACATTGCTTTCTGCTTCAATGGTAAGAGATAACGGAGAATTGGCCTCAGACAGCAATAAAGAAGGGCCCTGACTTTTACAGCCTGTGAAATTGATGAGTATGGGAGTGACCTGTATGGCGTGGCAGATACTACCATAAGTTTGCTGGGCAGACTGGCATCATTTCTATATTTCTATTATTTATTTACTAAATCTGAATAATAGTTTTTCCTTATAATTGTCAGTAAAGCTTTATAACCTCCCATTGCTAAATCATATGTTTGCTTATTTAATTCTTTTTTACATTTTCACCATTGCCTTTCTTTCTGACGGTACTACCTTACAATTTTCCAACAATTTCCTAGTATACCAACGGGTATTATTTTTACGTATTTTCCTACATACCTCAGACCTTGGAGCAGTGTCGTCATAAATATCTTTCAGTGTTTTATTCCACCAATTTATCATATTTTCATTTAAATCAATTGAGCATTCTTTTTTACATTCTTCCCATAAACTACAAAACACTCCACATTGGGCTTCTTTTTCACAATCTTCTTCTCATATTGTGTAAGGTTTTTCACCATATCCATCTTTAAGGAGAAAACCAATAAACAATGGTCAGGTCATGGTACTGTTGTATGCCTTATCTTTGTTATCCTATCTGATCTGACTAAAAGCTCAGGTACAACAATAAAGTCTATAACTTGCTCTGCACAATGAGTAGGCTCTTTAACCATCTGCATAAATCCTATAATAGACAAAAAGGTTTTTAAAACCTATTACCATACTAGACATATCATCATCATAATGAAGATTAAAATCTCCCAATATGATCAGTCTCTCATATTGAACACTCAAAGTTGCCTTAAGATCCAATATCTCATTAAACACCACTGATATACATTGCGGGGGAATATAAAACAATCAAAACACCCAACTTCCCACTTTCAATGATATACATTTACATTTTACATTTATTAAAATTTATAAACCGTCTAACACTTAAAAAGGCATAGGTGGTGAACAAGATGACATACCAAGTTAAATCAAAAACGAGAACAAAACAGCATACAGTTAAAATAAAGAACATTTACATATGTTGCAGAAGTAAAAAGGATAAAAAATATTAAATTAAAACAGTTAATAATCACAGAAGTAAAATAAAATAAACCCAAACTTAACCATAGGCTAAATTAAATAAAAAAAGTCTTGATGTATTTTCTAATTTCTGTTGGAAATGAATTCCATAGGGTTGGTGCTGTGATAGAGAAAGCGCACTCATGAGTGATGTGGAGTTTTGCGAATTTTGGTGATGGAACTTCCAGTAAGCCTCATTGAGAAAAACAAAGTAGTCTAGTTGGTTGGTAGAATTTGAGGATAGCATTTGCCCAATGACATTTTTGATCATTAAGAAGTTTGTGTACGAGCATTCCAATTTTAAATTTGCTGCGTTTATTGATTGATAGCCAATGTAACTCTATTAAAGTAGGAGTGATGTGTTCATATTGTTTGGTGCCAGAGATGAGATGATTGGCAGAATTAAACAAGACGCAGTGATTTGATATACATTTGTGAAATGCCAGTGTATAAGCTATTGCAATAGTCAAGAATTGGAAAAATGGATGCTTGAAGCATGGTACCATCTATGCATTGAAAGGTAATTTTCCTTACCACTAATTCTTCTTTAAATAATACTAAAATCCCTCTCCCTTTCTTCTTCCCCTATGATACCCCTTCATAATTAAAACCATTTAGAGATGAATCCTTTAATAATATTACATCACTCTCAGTATGCCATGATTCAGTAATAAAGAACATATCTATCTGTGTCTGCCTTATAATTTCTGTAATCTCCACATTTTATTTCCTAACTGAGCAAGCATTAATATATGCTAATTTAAGATTATTTTCTCCCCCCTTCCCTATGTGGACCTATTTAATGCTTGTAAGACTTCTAATCTGATGAGTATAAAAATCAAAACTGGGTCTTGCCAGGGTATATATTGACCCTGCCCAGCAATAACAAGAATCAAAGCCCCATTCAACTCACCCATAATGCTTAAACAAGACTTAAGCACTAACCATAAAAAGACAAACCTCATAAAGTTCAACATGATCCCATATGTTCTCATTCATGGTCCCTTGAAGGGGCCCAGAAAGGGTAAGGACCTTTGGCGGGCACTTTAGAGAGACCTGCTGGTGGAGGCCCACCTACGGACCTTTCTACCGGATGGCCAGTGACGCTGAATGACATCGCTACCAGTGGGCGGGCTTGTCTCCATGCCAGTGGCAGATCAGGAAGGAGGCCTTAATCTTCTCCCGTTATGCTTCCCAACAGACAGCAATTTGACAAATGTGCTAGTGCAGTTTTCATTGAAAATACCTCCAAAACACAAGGGTTTATTTTCTGTCTGAGCTGGTACACCTTCCAGGCCAGCAAATTATGACCTAGTTCATGATGCAGAGCCCAGTATTAGCCGGGGTCATGTCCTCCGTTATGGACGCTGGTGGTGGAGCACCAGGTTCGTTAGGAGATGAGGTTTCCCTCAGCCCCTGTGATTGCTCGCCTCCACCGAGAGCTGGACGTGATCTACCAGTCGGGCCTGATATGGCATTGAAGGATGACGTCTTAAGCATATCTGGGGCAGAGGGAGTGCATGGTATCTTGCCATCCATGCAGATGCTATCGCTATCGGGGTTGGTAGATGCTCCCACAGTTTGTTTTGCTTTGGCTTCAGTGTTGGTGACCTAAGCAATGGGAGCTATTGGAGGTGGACTTGGGGGGTTACCTTTGTCTGCGGCTGTTCTTGTAAATTCAGAGCCTTCTTGTGAGCTGTCTTTTTCCATCCCTGACCGACTGGCTGTGGTGACTTTGGAGTTTACATGGGAGCTAGTGTCAAGCTTCGGGAATTCTCTTAAACCTTGTGTGAAAAAATTGACCATATCTCTGGCCAGTTGTAACCCCTTGTGCTTCCGTTAATTATCCAGCTCTTTCAAGTGGGTGTTTTCTCTATAGTATTTAATTCACTATACACCACAATACCACAGTTTTTTCCCAGTTAGTGTCAAGTACCCCTTGTGCTTCAGCATCAGGAGCTTTTGGAGGATCATGGAACTAAACTTTCTCAGGTGGAAAAGGAGGTCAGCAATTTATCAAAACTGAATGTAACTGTAATGATAGAATAGGAGTTTTTATCTTGAAGAACTGTGTTTTTGGAAAATCAAGCTAGATATTTAAATCAGAGATTTATTAATTTTCCTAATAGTATGGGAGAATTACCTCTTATTACTTTTAAGGAAATATTTCTTTGATATTTTCCAAATTTCCTCAAGTGATTTTCCTGCGATTAACAAGTTATATTTTCTTCCTAATTGTTCTGCTCCTTAGCGTCAAATTCAGTTTTCTTCTAATGAGCTTAATTTAACAGCTTATTTTAGAAGTTCAGTCTCCTTAAGTCATAGAACGATATATATATTTGGTGTCTTTTATCTCCGAATATGATTTAAGCATGATTATGAAAAAATATTTCCAAAATATGAGTTCTCTTTTTCTTGGCCAGAAGTTTTAAATTTTTCCTGACCTTTCAAGACTAGCTCAGGAGAGAGGAAAGGGTTTTTCTTGGTCTTAGATCTGAGGTTATAGCATTGGGGAGGGTCTTTTAATTTAAGATATATGTGTAAATGTATTGTTAACTTAATAATCAATGCTATGTTCTCTCCTGAACAATTAAAATTGTTAGTGGATTCTCATAGAATGGTAATATCTTCTCTACTCCTAGATAATTTATGGTAGTGATTTATATTATATTCATGGCCTTATACATTATTTGCAATTATCTTATTTCATGTTATCATATTATTTACTCCACATTTTCAGTCTTCTCTTTTTGATTTGGTGTATTTTGGAAATTAGGTAATGTGTCTTTGTTTTATGCTTGTGATTTATTTATATCCTATTTTATATTCTCATTTGTGTTTCTGAAATGCAAATCTATCTTATTTTGTATTAAAATGTTTATAAATAAACAGGCCGATACAGTAAAGTGTGCTCAGCTGAGGGCACTGTTTAACACGCGGTTGGACGCACATTTTTGACGCACGCCCACTACCGCTTATATTGTAAGGGTTTAGTGGCCAACTCCCTCCCTCCCCCCAGAAACTAATAGTGCTCATCACATGCAAATGCATGTTGATGAGGCTATTAGTCAATCACCCAGGATACAGAAAAAAAACGTGCCGCCGATTCGCACATCTAATGCTCAGAAATTAATGCCAAAAAAGTGTTCAGAAAAGCAGAAAATATTGCTTTTCTGTACATCCTCTGACTTAATATCCTAGTGATATTAAGTCAGAGGAACCAAAAAGGTTAAAATAAATAAATAAATGTGCCGGCCAGTCAGGGTAGGAAAACGGAAGCTCAATTTTACCTGCATCTGTTTTCCTAACCCATGGTTGTCAGTAGGTTTGTAAAACCAACATGTAAAATTGAACATCTGTTTTCTGAATTTGCTGACAGCCACCTCTCTTGGGTTTCTACTGCTAAGGGGGCACTAGGGTCATGCTATTGTCTCTAGTGCCCCCTTTTTAGCGCCCCCCCCTCATTTAAATATAGTATCGTGTGCCCAATGGAGGTGGCTGGGCTTGTGTTGGGAGAGTGGGTATTCAACACAGAGTGCTCCTTCTCCCACGCTCCTTACCGTATCGGCCTGAAAGTTAAAAAATATCAGTCTGTTAAACATTTCTTTTGTATAAGTATGACATGTGTAAGGCCTTTTTGTTTTATTGGGTAAATACAATAAATAGGTAGGAGGTATATTCAGGTCCCTGAGAGAATTCAAGAGACTTAAGATGAGAGGGAAATAACTGCTGAGAGTATTAGTTTTTTATTTGAGCAGTAAAGAATACGAGAAGAATATTGGGGTTCATTGGGATTTTGCATATCCACTTAACCATCTCTTGGGGGCAGTGTCTCCAAATGGGTTTATTTTGTTCATAACCTGACAAGCATGAACTTCATTCATAAATAAGGATATGTTAGGAATGGGTATCTTAGTCTTTCATATTTACTGCTAATGCCCTTTTTAATACTTGCATTGTGCCAGAGAGCCTGCTTCTGAAGTTCATGGGCAACATATCAAGGATATTTAGTTAAATAGTAAATGATAACAGAAAAAGACACAAATGGTCCAACTAGTCTGCCCAGCAAGTTTTTTTTATTGCTTATTTTATTTTATTTTTTATGAGTAGTAACTACCGGTTCACACAGATTAGCCCCAAACAGGTTACCCCTTATCTTTATTTCCATCCTTTAACCAATAGGGATCCTTTATGTTTATCCCAAGCCCTTTTGAATTCAATTATCGTTCTTGTCTTCCTCTTTCAATATGGTATTCCATGCATCCATCACCCTTTCTATGAAGAAATAATTCCTGACATTGTTCCTGAGTCTACCTCCTTGGAGCTTCATATTTTGACCCCCTAGATCCACAGCTTTCTTTCCATCAAAAAAGTCATGATATTTGTGAATCTTTAATACCTTTCAGATATTTAAAAGTCTGTATCCTATCTTCCCTGTTCTTTCTTCCTCCAGGGTATGCATATTTAGGTCCTTCAGTCTCATCTCAGATGGTGTGCTTGGAAATTCTTCTTAATCAGACCTTTGGGGCCCAATATAATTGGGACTTTTTCTGTATCTATCTCACACATTTTCTTGGTCTCTGATTGCATCTCTTTGTACTTAAGGATCATTGCTTTCTCCAAAGAATCTACAGAGCAGTCGCTGGTTACTGACACCTCTATCAGCATGTCATTCTTGTGTTTTTCTTCTTTATCAAAATGTCTGGTTTTCTAGCATCAATCTTCCTATTGATTGGAATAGGAATGTTCCTAGTGATCACAACTTTTTTGTTCTCTTCTATTCTGGTAAAGCTGTGATAATATTTACACAATTTCTAATTGATGAGCCATACCATTTTACTGTGTCTTTCTGTATACAGGCCTTCTGACTTTAGCACATCACATCCAGTGATGAGATGTGTAACCATTTCCAGTTCTGTTTTATAGAATCTAAATTTATCTGTTTTACCATTTTTTTTCTATGCTGGCTGCAAACCATCTTGTCCGTAGTCCACTATCTTGTGCTGCACATATAAATCTTGTCATCCGTAGGCTTGAATTCACTTCTTCTTTGCCACTGCTTTTCAAATCCTGATCTACTTGGGGTTTCTGAAGGAGCTCTTGTATGATCCACTGTTTTTGCTTCTGCCTATTATCTTTCCTTGTTTGCTGGTCTGATTCTTCAAAGAGTTTTTTCTCTTAATTCACTAATTCTGTTGCTTTTTTCCCTTTGTGCATTGGTGGATTTTCAGTCATCACTGCTATTCACTGGAATGATTGTTCAAGCTTAAGAACAGAGACTTATGATGCCTATTCAATTTCATACTTTAGCACTATTTGAGCATTTGGATCCATTGATGCCTGTGGTAGCTTGAGCGGTCGGTGACTTGATACAGCCAAAAAAAATAGGAGGCAGACTCTGGCTATTCCTTAAGTATAATTTATTTACAGTAAAACAACTCAAAAACAAATATGGCAGCACCCCTTCACTTCAGGAGACACAATAAACAATATGACTCACCTTACTTCAGGTATTGCACAGTCCTTTAAACAAAGGAGGTCCTTGCACATGGCAGCTCTCGCTTTGATTCCCGAGACCTCTCTAACCCCTCTTGGCCCTGCCAACTTAACTCAGGCTCTGGACCAGAATCCCTTATGGTATTGGTCCTTAATGAGGACAGTGCCAGATACTTGTGGCCGGTCCTTTAAGGTGGTTAGAGGGAGTTTCTTACAGACTCCCTCACAATGCTATTAAGTATGCCTGAAAGCCTATTATGGATCTCTATATGTGTAATCTATATCTCTATATATGTAATCATTTCAAAGAGGCTCATATCCTTGTGTTTCACGGATATCTCAATTGCCTCTTCCATTTGTTCTGGCTGCTTGAGCATCTTAGTTCTGGTGGTTCTTAACTGCTCAGATATTTTTGTTCTGTGGTCCTTCTCTGAGCAGTATGAATGCAAGAAGAATCATGGAGTTCTCATTGGACATTCAGCATATGCCCCTAACCTTCTCTTCTGTGCAGGACCCTCTAACTATCTGCAGCCCTAAGCAGCAGGACTCATTGGGAGAGACTGCCTATAATCTAGTGGACTAGTTTTATCAGTTCCCTTGGACTACACTTCCATGGGATCTGTGAGTACACACATCTGATCAGCCTTTAAGTATGCTTCAGTTATCGTGGATGACAAATTTCTTGTTTTGGGACTGTGATCAAATAGGATACTGGATCTAACCATATGGCTGGTTTCTGATGGAATCTTTTCTACCCTAAACAAATGAATATCCCCATGGTACCTGCTCAGAACTTTGATTAAACCTGTTGGGATGTCTGTGCCTTTAACACAGAGGAACAGGGGGAGAGAAGAAGTCACACAAACAAGCATCCTGACTGTAAACAGACTGTTTTGCCTTGATCTGCGTTACCTGCAACTATTTTAAATCAAAAATACATTGCAGGTCCTTTGTAACTACAAAAGCTCTATATGGAGTATGATTTGTATAACAAAGCTAGAGAGTCCAATTTTCCTCTCCACTGGAGGTCCAAATCATCATATACATGACCTAGTATGCAGCCTTGGATTTGTCAATAAGCACCCATTATGTTTGTGCCTAGGGCAACAAACATTTATGAGCTGCAGGCTGGCTAAAATGTGCTGCCTTCCAGCTCTGTTGAAGTTCATTCAGTAGAGAACAGTCCTCTGCTACCCTGTAACAAATCCTTACAGAAGATGGAAGCGTAAAAACAACAAAAGTTCCTAGAAATGACAAAAATTCTAAATTCATCCCTGCCAATATGAAAATAACCCTGTGACTGTGACTGTGCCCGGCGGATAAATCAAGCACCAGCTATGCGTTTATATTTATTATATATTAGTAAAACAGCTATTATGCTAATTTCAACCTGAAAAACTGAGACCTTGCTTAATTTCGTATTTTCTTTTTCCCCTTCTAGCCCAGGAGGGGGATCCCCAATCTGAACTCTGAATCTTTCCCCTTTTCCTGGGTCCCTAGAAGGAGATTCCTGGCTCAAAACTGACCACATGATGTGGGAAAATGAATGTACTATACATCAGCCATATTTACAGCAGACCTTTTTTTCTATTTTTTTTTTTTTTAGTTGTGTGTACATTTTTTTTTAGAAAAATTATTTCAGCAAAGTTGCAACTTTTAATTTCTGTCAGAAGACAGCTTTATGACCTAAACATAATTATACCTTCAAAGAGAGGAGATGAGAGACAGAAGTCATATGATAGAAACTAATTATCTCAAAGGTATGCATAATGCACAAGAAGCAAACCTTTTTATGAGAAAAGAATGCTCTAGAACAATTGGTTATGGTATCTAGCTCCAAGAGGGTAGACTCAGGAGCAATATCAGAAAATATTTCTCTACAGAAAGAGTGATGGATGAATGCAATGGTCTCCCTGTGGAAATTAATAGTACCAGTAATAGAACTCAAGAAGGCCAGGAATAAGCATAGAGGATTCCTAGTTGTATGGTGAAAGCCAGAGAATAAATGGGGTCTATGACATTGCATCAAGAATGAAATTGGATTAGATGGGACCTATGGACCTTATTTACCATCATATTCTTCATTTTTTTGTCTGTGGAGCAATAGGGAACTCTAAAATTGCAACCACACAAATAATGAGTGAGATTTTGTTATAAACATATAGATTGTATAGATAGCATTTTTTTTTAATTGTTTTTGTTTTATTGTTTTATTGTATCACCCACCTGAGTTCTTTGTAAACCAGCATGATGTGCTGCACGAATGTCGGTAAATAAAAGTTAATAAATAAAATAAATAAATAATAAATAGCATTCTTAGAATAGGTAGTCATCAGACTTGAAACAATTGATTCCTGAAAATCATGTGTTAAGCCAAAATGCTGTAAGTCGAAACCAATTGTCTCATAAGAACAATATTATACATGGGTGATTGGTCCATCACCAGGGCCAAATATCCTAGTTTCACCAAAATGACCTAGAATTTAGTCATGTATAATTCAATAAAAAACAGTGACTCATTTTAAGCATTACACTTTTTTTGTCTGAATGGGAAAGTACCAAGGCATACCTATAGGGGCACAAATCTACGTCCGCGCGTAGGTTTAAAAATCTGGCCCATAGTGTATTGTACTGGCACAGTTTTGAGCAGAGGAATTCCTTGGAACTCTTCTTACTGAGGTCACATTGTCAGGCCTCATGGTCATCAGTATACCAATGTGTGCCTGTTGGGAGATGCTCAAGTATCTTAAAGTTAAAACAAATGTAATTTTGATAATGGATGTCAGTTTAAATACATATCTGAATCATAACTCAAAACATCTTAAATTAAGGATTTCATGTACATAATTAGCATTGCATACTCAAGGAAATTACAATTAAGATTTTTGCTTTAAATGTTACTAACAGCTAGGGTCTCTAAAACCGTGCTGCTTATAAAAGGAGAGAAAGTACACTTGTTCCAAAATCAAGTTATTAGTTTTCACCTTACTTTTGCCTCTGATAGAACAGTTCTTTTATTTATTTTTTTGACCCAGTAGTTTCCCGTTTTCAGGTTCCAGCTCAGTTGGAACTAGCCTTATTGCGCTTTGGGGCCATATCCCTTCATTTTTAACTAATTGGGGATGTTTCTTCTATTTTTATATTCTCCACTCAACTCAGCCCACCCATTAAATTTCAGTTCTTGAACTGGGGCACCAAGTTGCAGCTCCCTGAGGAACCTGGCTAATGTGGACTTAGAGTCTGGCCACATTATTTTAATGACTAAGACTGTCTTCTCCAGTGGCTCTGAATACTGCCTTTTTGAATTCCTAGGCTCTGCTGGTCTGGGAAACAGAGCCCTGGCCTTGGAATCAAACCTAAAGAGATGGTTTTCAAGGGTGATGAGTCAGACAAACTGAACCAAATCACTGTGAACCTGGAAGATGTAGGAGGCCAAATTGACAAACTAAACAGTAGCAAATCACCTGGACTGGGTGGTATGCATCCTAGGATACTGAAGGAATTAAAAAATGAAATTTTTGATCTATTAGTTAAAATTTGTAATTATCATTAAAATCATCCATTGTACCTGAAGACTGGAGGGTAGCCAATGTAACCCCAATATTTCAAAAGGGCTCCAGGGGCGATCTGGGAAACTATAGACCATGAGCCTGATTTCAGTGCCAGGAAAAATAGTGGAAACTATTCTAAAGATAAAAATCATAGAGCATATAGAAAGACATGTTTTAATAGAATACAGTCAACATGGATTTACCCAAGGGAAGACTTGCCTAATAAATATGTGGATAAAGGTGAACCAGTAGATGAAGCGCATTTGGATTTTCAGAAGGCGTTTGACAAAGTCCCTCATGAGAGGCTTCTAAGAAAACTCAAAAGTCATGGGATAGGAGGCGATGTCCTTTTGTGGATTACAAACTGGTTAAAAGACAGGAAATAGAGAGTAGGATTAAATGGTCAATTTCCTCAGTGGAAAAGGGTAAACAGTGGAGTACCTCAGGGATCTGTACTTGGACCGGTACTTTTCAATATATTTATAAATGATCTGGAAAGGAATACAACGAGTGAGGTTATCAAATTTGCAGATGATAAAATTTATTTAGTTAAATCACAAGCGGATTGTGATTCATTACAGGAGGACCTTGTGAGACTGGGCATCCAAATGGGAGATAAAATTTAATGTAGAGAAGTGCAAGGTGTTGCATATAGGGAAAAATAACCCTTGCAGTAGTTACACGATGTTAAGTTCCATATTAGGAGCTACCATTCAAGAAAAAGATTTATTTATTTATTTATTTATTTACATCTTTTTTACTATACAGATGTTCAAGACGAGGATTCTTTTCACACCGGTTTACATCAAACCGAAACTTGGGAACAGATTACAGATACCAGTTGACAAATAACAAATAACATGAATCATCGAAACCATAACTGGGGGAAAAACAGGGGGAAAATTACATAATAACGTTAAATGCAGTGAACACAATAAATAATATCAATGCTGTGTGCGAAAAATAATATAAATCCACAGGGCTGTCAGGGAAGTGGAACTGTGCGGGGTGAGGAGAAAGTGGCGACTGGGTGGGGAAGACAATTGTTAATACAACAGATATTCATCTAGGCATTATAGTGGATAATACTTTGAAATCGTCGGCTCAGTGTGCTGCAGCATCAAAAAAGCAAACAATGTTAGGAATTATTAGGAAGGGAATGGTTAATAAAATGGAAAATGTCATAATGCCTCTGTATCGCTCCATGGTGAGACTGCACCTTGAATACTGTGTATGATTCTGGTCGCAGTATCTCAAAAAAGATATAGTTGCGATGGAGAAGGTGTACAGAGAAGGGCAACCAAAATTATAAAGGGGATGGAACAACTCCCTTATGAGGAAAGGCTGAAGAGGTTAGGGTTGTTCAGCTTGGAGAAGAGACAGCTGAGGGGGGGGGGGGGGGATATGATAGAGGTCTTTAAAATCATGAGAGGACTTGGATGAGTAGATGTGAATCAGTTTTTTACACTTTCGGATAATAGAAGGACTAGGGCACTCCATGAAGTTAGCAAGTAGCCCATTTAAGATGAATCGGAGAAAATTCTTTTCACTCAGCACACAATTAAGCTCTGGAATTTGTTGCCAGAGGATGTGGTTAGCTCTGTTAGTGTAGCTGGGTTCAAAAAAGGTTTGGATAAGTTCTTGGAGGAGAAGTCCATTAACTGCTATTAATCAAGTTTACTTAGGGAATAGCCTCTGCTATTACTGGCATCAGTAGCATGGGACCTTCTTGGTGTTTGGGTACTTGCCAGGTTCTTGTGGCCTGGTTTGGCCTCTGTTGGAAACAGGATGCTGGGCTTGATGGACCCTTGGTCTGAACCAGCAGGGCAATTTCTTATGTTCTTATGTCATCCGTACAACACTTGGGCCGGCCCTACTATACAATTACACACAATATTAAATAATTTGAATATCACTCATTTATTTTATTTATTTAAAATATTTATTATTCGCTCCATTCAAAGGTACTGGGTGAGTTACAGTAAAAACATATGTAACTTTTACCAGATAAAAAGAACAAATTAACAGTGTGATGCTACAGTGAAAGAATATCCTCAGTCCCTAACAGCTAATTACACAGTCACCAACTTTACTTCTCTAGTAATCATCGAACAACTATTCTTAGCCTGACAGAAAAAAAACTTTTTCAAGGGATTCATCAAAATCCTGTTGAAACAAGAATGTTTTTAGCTTCTTTTTAAATGTATATGAGCAGGATTCATTGTGTAAATTGTCCAGAAGAGAATTTCATAAAGTTTGACCAGCAACTGAAAAAGTCAATTTGTGCATTTCCTCCAGGGAGAACAATTGGGGTGAGAGGATGTCTAACAGATTATGACCTATTCATCTAAGAACGCGTGGAGGTCTTTAGATTTTTAGTAGCTTACTAACACATGCTGGAGTGTCTTGATTTAAGGTCTATTGGACAAGCAACAATATTTTAAATTTGACGTTTTTTGTACGGATATACAATGAAGAGTATGTAAAACTAGCATGATATGTTCATTTTGCTGTGTGCCTAGTAAGACTTGGGCTGCTGAATTTTGGATGACCTACAGAGTTTTCAAGATGGTTTTTTGCAGCCCAATATAAATAGAGTTGAAATATTCAAAATCTGTTAAGACAAGGGATTTTTAATCTGTCCAGAAGTTAGAGGCATGTAGGAAAGTTTTGAAGCTTCACAGTAAGCGCAATTTAAAGAATGATCCTTTAACCCTAGTCTTCACTTGCATGCAAAGGGAAAGGTACAGATCCAAAGAACACCAAGATTTTTAACCTGGGAAGAGATGGGAACAGAGAAATCTTCAAAATTGAAAACTGATGGAATCTCTGGATATTCAAATCTACTGAGGACCATCATTTCAGTTTTTCTAAGGTTTGGTACACGTTTGTCATCTATCCAGTCTTTATTGATTTTAAATAACATGCATTATGAGAGAAAGTGCTAGAAATGGTTGAAACTGCAGGATTAAAAAACTGGATGTCATCTGCTTAAATCCTCTTGCTTATATCTAGTCTTGCTACTAGCTTACAGATTGAGTTTAGGTAGAGATCGAACAAGCTGGCTGCTAAAGGAGGAGCCTTGTGGGACCTCAATTGTTAATGGGTACCAAGAAGATACTGAAGGACTTAAACTCACGTTGTTCTGCCCAGTTAAGTATGAAGAAGACCAGTTTAGCACTGTCCCAGAAATTCCAAAATTTAGCAAACAGAAAAATAAAATATCCAGAAGGACAAGAATGAACCTAGTAATCATATAAAATCCATGGAAAACATATCAACACTGGAAATCAGCAGCATTTTCGTTCTCTAAGACCGATGAAATCCAAACTGATAATCATTCAAGACAGAATAAATGTGAATGAACACATGCAGTTATCTCAAAATGACTATTTCAAGAACTTTTGAAAGAAATGGTAATGATGAAATAGGCTGAAAATTGGTCGGGTCTGAACAGTCCAGTTTGTTTTTTAAAGCTACGGTGGACCTACAAAAGTTTTAATCAGGCAGATAACCTTCAGCAAGTGAGGTGTCAGCAATGCTGGTAATTGAATGACACATTTATTTGCAGAGTGCTTTTAATAATACCGTATCAATTACATTTAGTGGACAGGAAGATGAATTAATTGACCTGATGGTTTAGATGATTTCATTTTGGGATACAGGTTCAGTATGATCCTAGCACATTTGTTTTGTTTCTACTTCTGAGGTAGCAAATTCTGTATGTTTAAGAAATAGCCTACAAATATCTAACTTGTTTTTGAAAAAAACAAAACAGCAAATGCATCACATTGTATGGTGAGACAGATACTGTATTACCTGGGTGGTTAACTGTGGTCAGATTTCCAGGATATCCACAATGAATATGCATGAGAGAGATCTGCTTGCATAGCCTCCGCTGTTTGTAAATCTATCTCATGTATATTCAGTTTGGATACCCTGAAAACCAGGCCTGTTTGTGTCTCTTGAGAACTGGAGTTGACCATCACTGTTGCATTTGATTGGGTATTTGTTAATTGTGAAACAGTGGAACATAGTTTTATGGTACTATTACCAGCTGACTGAAATTTTCAGAAAAAAATGATCTCTTTGCTATATTTGATAGAGCTCATGGTATTCTGACAAAGATATTTCTTCTTGCTTCTCAATTTATTTGTATACCAAAGGGCATTATTTGCTCTGTGTGAAGATCTCATTTTTATTGGAGCTATTTCATCAGCGGCTTAGGATAGTGAGTATAATGAAATGTTCACAGCATCAGAAACATTAAGGCAAGATGTTTGTGCTAATAATGGAGCCTGCTTAGCTCAAAGTAAGCCAGTGACAATATGTCTTCCCTCTTTAAATACTGAGTGGCTGTACATTTGGTTTTCTCTATTGTTAATGACCATTTTAGCAATAATTTGAAATTATCTATCCATGGTAATCAGGATCATAAGTGATCGATGAGGACCAGTGGTTGTATTTATAAAAATGAAATCTAAAATATGTCCAAGCTTTTATCTACATGAATATTGAAGTCCCCTAATACCATAATATTGGCCGGATTAAAAGGGATTTACACTAATGCTTCAATCAGCGGCAAATGAGTAAAAGAGAGTAAACCGGGAGGCAGTACCTCAAACAGATTCCCCAAGTTTTTGCTGTCAGGAGTAGCATTTCCCAATGCCAGTCAACCTCAGTATCATGTTTGGACAGCGCTAATAATTCCTTGGTCAAACGTAGGTGCCGTCTTCCCCTTTTTGTAACATTGAAGTTTAGAGAAAACAGATGGAGTTATATTGACTTACTGATTTAAATTCTTGAAGGAAATGTAATGCTTTCAGAAGTATCATGTCATTTCATGCAAGAAAGCTTTTCAAGTCAAGAAGGACCAATTAGCATATTGAGAGGTATAAACAGAAATCAGGTGAAAGTAGACGTCTTTGTAAAGTGGTTAAACATTGTGAGAAAGAAATAAAATTAGCAAAAAAAAATAAAATTGTATCTTTTCAAAAAGATCAAGCTAGCTGATAACCACCCATTACAGCTCTTTAAGCTTATTTCTCAGTTTTCTAATAGACCAGCCAAGCCATCACTAGCTAGTTGCAACCTATCAGCCAATGACTTTGTAGCATTTTTTTTTGAGGGAAAAACTAAGGTTTTCTGCTGAAGATTCCCTAGTTCCACCACCTAGTCAGCAGATGGAGCACAGTGATGTGGGGGCAAATAGTTCTGTTTTTAGTAGTCAATTTTCTTCATTCAAACATAGCTTTCCAGTAGATATTGATCTTTTGTTGGGCACCGAATGCCCATCTCTCTTTAGAACCTACGTCTTCAAGCTTGGTTAGGAATACATTGTTTGGCCTGTCTATGGTAAATTACAATCTACCCACAGGGTCTGTTCCAGTAGTCTTAAAATGAGCCAGGGTTTGCCAGTTAATGAAGAGAGTCTTTGAATCCTTCTATTATTAGCCAGTACAGGCCAATGTTGAATCTTCCCGTTTTGTCTAAAATCATTGAAAAGGTGGTGGTTGACCAACTTAATTTTGTAACTAAGGCTTAGCATCATTCATCTACATCAGTCAAGTTTCAGAAGAGACCATAGCACTGAGACAGATTAAAAGCTGATAGTTGGAAGGATGCAGTCAGTCTTTATCAACATGAGTGCGGCTTTTGATACCATCAACCACCAACTACTTGAGATCTTAGCAGGACTGCCCTGACTTGGTTTAAATCTTATCTTGCAGATTGTTCTTTCTGGGTAGACTGAGAATCTAAGCTGTTAGATTCCAAGCCGTTATCCTGCAGAATGCTGCAGTATCCGATGCTTGACCATCTGCTTTTCAATCTTTTTAGTTCCCTTGGCTACCTTAATTCAAGATTTCAATTATAACTCCTTCTTATTTGCTGCAGGTCATAGCTTACTTTGATCCTAAATGTCCTTTAGAAATCTTGAATTTCAATTTGTTTAGACCAGGGCTGGCCAGCCTTTCACAAAGCAAGAGTCAAGGAATCACAATGCATAGTACTAAAGAGCCTTATATTTTCAAAACATGAGAGGTATGTGAATGGGGAATGGGAGATCCCTTTCCAATAGTATCTCTTTCTTTCTCAGTTCATTCACCCAGCCTCCACCAGTTTCTCGCTCAATTCCATCTTGTTCACACCAGACTCTCTTTCAATCTCACTACCTTGTTTGCCCAGATCTCTTTCAGACTTCCCACCCGTCTCTCAATTCCCTCAACCTATATCCAAGCATCTCACTCAATCCTCTCTCTCCTTGTCCCCAACAGTGTCTCAATCCTCACACTCTATCCCCATCTGTCTGACAATCATCTCCCTCTCGCTCTCCCCCCATCATCTGTCCAATGTCTGTATGTCTCTTGTCCCTATCAGACTCTCGCTCAGTCCTCCATCCTGTCCCTACCAGCCTCTCTTGGTAGCCCCAGCATAATATTCCCCAACCTCCACAAGCATAACCATACGGGCTTGGTGGCTCTAACATTACTGCCTCCCACCCTACCCCTTGTGCTACTTTGCCTTCCCTACTCTTCTTTCACTTTCCTGAGCACCAATATCTTCCTTGCCCCCACAATTCCCTTTTACTCATCTCTGCTCTCACCCCTCATACTTTCTTTCTCTCCTTATGGCCCCTCCACTCCAATCCCCTCTTTGGTTTTCTCAAATAAACAGTCAACTTAGTCAGCCATAATCCCTTCTGGCTCTCACAGAACCACCCTCTCTCCCTTTTTCAAATTACTCCATCCAGAAGCATTCACCCCCTCTTGGACTGCCCCGCTGTGTGTCTTTTTCAAACCCTTCCCACTGCCAATATTCCTTTGCTCTCTCACTCCTCCACTGCTATCAAACCTCTGCCTTTCACTTTCACTCTCTTTCCTCCTCTCCCCCCTCATCAGCTCTTCTACTCTGTTGCCCACCCCTTTCACCACCTCTGGGTCTCTCCCACCCTCCCACTTTCACTATCTGTGGATCACTGTTATCATCCTCATTCTTCCTCCTCCTTCAGCCTCTTTGGATCTCTCTCACACAGCTCCCTCAACATTACCTCTGCCCCACCCAGTCACTATTTCATTCAGCTCCAATCACCAACACTGGCTTTCTTGAATACATACTCTTCCCCCCCCCCCCCCCCCGGCTTTTCACCCCTCTACTGCCTTTCCCTGTTCTTATGAATCCCTACTACCCCTATCCCTGGATCTTTCATGCCCCTTCTACTCCACCCACATGGTGCTCTTACAATACCCTATTTAAGCCCCCTCTCCCTCCATGTTTCCTACCCAAAGACCTGGTCACCTTACACCTGTTGCAGAGCAAGTAGCAGCATGGACTGAGGGCTCAAGGTGCAGAGTATCCACTTTGTATTGCTGACTTCAGGGAGATGAGGGCAGGAAACAATATTCACACCTCCTAATCTCCACTATAAGCTCGATGACCTGTTCCCCTCCATCAATTCTCACAGCATTCACCCCTTTCCACATTACTGCCTCCAGAAGCATTCACCCCCCTCTTGCACTACGCTCCTTCAAGTATTCACACCTATCTCTTCCCTCAACATTCTCTTCTTGCTCCCCATATGTATTCATTAACTGCATTCACTTCCTTTCCTTTGCCACAAATTATTCTGGCCTTACTGGAGCTCTGGGAGACTCCTTTCTCCCCTGTTAGCTGAATCCCAAGTCTTGGAAGTACAGTGAGCAGCTGGGCTTGAGGCAGCCCCTATCTTCTAGACAGCAGACCAATGAAGAGCCCTCTATTCCAGGCAGCAAGAGGGGTGGGGGTTGGAAAGAATGGAGAGGGCTGGAGCAAGTAGTTGATTGGCTCTTCTTTGCTGCCAGCTCCAGCATAATTTCCTCCCTCCCTTCCTGTCCTTCACAGCCACTGGTTGAAGACAGAGGGCCCAAGTAGAACAAGAAAGAGCAGAGAAGAGCCTCTGATCCCTACTTAACCTCTCCCTTATACTTCTGCAGCAACCAGCAGCACTGTGAGGTCAGGAGGTGAGAGGTTGGTAGAGGGAGCAGAATGGCTCTTCTCTGCTCTATTGTATTGTGTGCTTCCTGCTCCAGCTACTTCAATGCTGCTCAGTTGCCACATGGCCAGGAGATCAGGAGCCACATTTTGCCCATGAAAGAGCCACAGTTTAGCCATCCCTGTCATAAAATGTGTATGTCTACTTATGTACAAACTTATGCAAAGTATTTCATTGCATTGAACGTGCGTAATTTTCCTATCGATATATTTAACATGCAAAAATAAAGTAGGTCTTCCTTATGTAGAACCCAATTTACCCGCACAAGTCAGTGTATTTTGCAACATGCTCGTGTGATTGAAACTATCAATTTTCCAATTCTTTTACCAGTTCAACCAGTCCGCCTCCAGGTCATCAGCACCCTCCTGGTCCTTCAGCCTGAACACCCCCAGTTCACTCAGATCTCCCACCCAGACAATTCTTCACAATAAGCATACTTGATATCAATTGCCATACCCCTAGACCGCCCCTTTTTTTACACACACATATGTGTATTGTGTACATGAAACCTAAAATATGAGCATAGTTTTGAATTTTATAAAATAGCGATTATGAGAGTACAGGCTAGTTATGTCTGTATATACACATTTTTACATATGTAACTCTTTGAAAATTACTTCCATAGCAAATGATAACAGATACTCAAATGGTCTATTCAGTCTGCCCAGCAAGTTGTTTAGAGTTGTAACTTCCAGACCATGCAGGTTACCTAATGTCTTCTATTAAGTGTTGTAAATACTGCTCCGAGCAATTTACTTCCATACAGAAATATTACACCTAAATTTATCACAGGTTATCCCATGTCTTCGTTTCCATCCAGGGCTTCCCAAACCTGTCCTGGGCTTCCCAAACCTGTCCAGGGCTTCCCAAACCTGTACTTTCCGTTGGAAAGAAGGGAATCTTTCCAACGGAAAAGATTCCCTTCCTTTTCCAATGGAAAGTAAGCTATAGAATTAGGGGTCATATCATATGATACTCCAAGGGAGTAGACTCAGAAAATATTTTTCAGAGAAAGGGTGGTGGATGCATCAAATACCTTCCTGGAAGAGGTGGCTATAGCAGGGTTTCCCAAACCTGTCCTGGGACCCCACAGTCAGTTGGGGTTTCAGGATATCCACAATGAATATGAATGAGATAAATTTGCTTAAACTGAGTCTCTATGATATACAAATGTATCTCATTCATTTTAATTGTGGATATCCTGAAAATTCAAATGGCTGTGGGGTCCCAGGACAGGTTTGGGAAACCCTGCTATAGCCACCTCTTCCAGGAAGGTATTTGATGCATCCACCACCCTTTCTCTGAAAAATATTTTCTGAGTCTACTCCCTTGGAGTATCATATGATATGACCCCTAATTCTATAGCTTACTTTCCATTGGAAAAGGAAGGGAATCTTTTCCGTTGGAAAGGAAACAGTAGAACTAGGGGTCATGAAATGAAACTCCAGGGGGGATGAGTCAGAACCAATATCAGGAAATATTTTATCACAGAGAGGGTGGTGGATGATTGTAATGCCCTTCCGGAGGAGGTGGTGAAGAAGAAAAATCATTGAATTCAAAGGATCATGGGATAAACACTGTGGATCCCTAAAGGCTAGAGGACAGAAATGAAGAGTGAGGTTCAAGGGGGTAACCTGCATAGTGCAACAGTTACTATCCTTAACAGAAGTCATGGGGATTACTACCCTCAACCAATAGTCTTGATGCTTTTGATGCAACTGCAACATCACTACCCACTTTGGCGGGGGGCAATAAAAAGGGGAATTGGATACAGATGACAACCAACATGGGCCTTGACTTTTAAGGTCTGGTGTACAGACACTCAGACATAAGGTAAAAAGTACAGGATGTCTTCTACGGCCAAGTTCCAAAGCAAAGACTGTCAAGCAGCATTGTCTGATTTATCAAGAAGGCTCTTCACCCAGTAAAAATGTTGCTAGCAGTCATTTGTTATGGGTTTGACAGTTGCTTGGTTTTGATTTTAAATATTACTACTCTTATCATAAGGCTTGGAGGTAACTGCTGTCATTACTATGACATCTCCTCTGTCTCTCCTCTTCAGAATATACATACAGCTCCTTTGGATTACTGCATGAGCCTATACTTTTTGGCAATGAATACTAGATGCCAAACCTTTGACTACCATTCACGCTTTTTAGATCATATCTTTCTACTCCTTAAAATGTGTTCACTCTTGTGGATCATGGTGTCATCTAGAAAAAAGAAAATTTTGTATTTTAATCCTTCCAAAATATTGCTTACAAAGATATTGAATAGAAATGTCCCCGGAATTGTTCTTTGTGGCACTCTACTAGGGATGTTTGTGACAAAGTAGGAAATATAGACAATATTTCCTTTTTCGTCAGGTTTCAGGGGACAGCCGAAACGATAGGGAAACCCATGAAATTTCGTGTAGCTTTCTTATCGCTTTGGGGGGGGGGGGAGAAAGGGCACATAAAAAAATAAACAAACCCACCACAACCCTTCAAATTTAATTGGCGCTGGCCTTCCGTTGCTCCTACCATGTGACCAATGGCACCTTCCCCTCCCTTCCCCTATCTAACCCATCCCCTGGCACAGCCACTGTGCGGAGGCCTCAGTCCCACCACCGGACTGCCCCCTTCCCGCTCCCGGACCTGCGCCACGCCACCGCCCCCGCCCCTTCCCGCCTCCAAGACTTGCCCGAACCCCCCCCCCCCCCCCCCAAGATTTACTGAAAGTCCCTGATGGTCCAGCGGGGTCCCGGGAGCGATCTTCCCCTCTTGGGCCATCAGCTGCCACTAATCAAAATGGCGCCAATGGCCCTTTGCCCTTACCATGTGACAGGGGCCATCCATTGCTCCTACCATGTAACAGGGGAAGGGAGGGGAAGGTGGGGGGGAGTGGAAGAAAAGTTCCCTCCGAGGCCACTCCGATTTCAGAGTTGCCTTGGCGGGAACGGGGAAAGCCATCTGGGCTCCCCTAGGGCTCGGTGCGTGCAAGTTGCACAAGTGTGCACCCCCTTGCATGCGCTGACCCCTGGATTTTATCACATGCATGCTGCAGTGCGCGCATGTTATAAAATCGGGTGTACATTTGTGCGCGCCGGGTACTGCACACAAATGTAACCCACGCGTGCTGGTTTAAAAATCTGCCTCTTTATTTTTATGACTTATACTGTTTTTTTTAAATTTCTTTTTACAAGTCCCTACCTGTTCTATTCTATTTTGTGATTTTATTATGTACGTTATATTGTAAACCATTTTGATTACATTTTTAGTATAAAAACGGTATATAAAATATTGTAAATAAATAAATAAATTCAAGTGAGTTAAAATAGAAATTTCCAAATAAATCTAGTGCTGTCATTGGCTAATGCTATGCCAGGCAAACAAAGAACACCCTGTGATGGTGAAAGAAAGTGTTCTGTGTATATGGCACTACCAAGGACTAACTGCTATAAACCATCATCCAATGTGATTGGCAACTGTTTGGTTATGAACATTTACAAAATAAGATTTGCGATAGCTTTAGAAAATGAGGCCCTATGTGGGAGCCTGAGACACAGCGCTTTGCTGACAGAGCATATTAGTGGAAAGTACCTGGTGTTGCTTGGGTTATCTGGTTCACAACTGATGTAAATTTTCAAAACCAGACCAAAGTGAAAAAAATAAATATTTTTAATGTATTAACACATTAAGGGGTAGATTTTATAAATTTACGCAAGCGCGTACTTTTGTTCGCGCACCAGGCGCGAACAAAAGTATGCTGGATTTTATAAAATACGCACGTAGCCGCATGTATCTTATAAAATCCAGGGTCGGCGCACGCAAGGGGGTGCACATTTGTGCAACTTGCACGCACCGAGCCCAGCGCGCGTTGCCTGTTCCCTCCAAGGCCGCTCCAAAATCGGAGCGGCCTCGGAGGGAACTTTCTTTCCACCCCCCCGCACCTTCCCCTCCCTTCCCCTACCTAACCCCCCCTACCTTTGTTGGCAGATTTACTCCTGCTGAAAGCAGGTGTAAATCTGCGTGCGCTAGCGGGTTGCTGGCGCGCCATCACCTGACCTGGGAGCTGGTCCGGAGGCGTCGACCACGTCCCCGGGCTGGCGCCACGCACCCGGTCCCACCCCGAACTGCCCCCTGGCCCCGGACACGCCCCCTCCCCCGCCCCTTTTACGAAGCCCCGGGACTTGCGCGCGTCCCGGGGCTGTGCGCACGCCGGCGAGCGAGTGCCCTGCGTGCTTAAATCCGGCCAGATTTATGCACACAGGGCTTGTAAAATCCGGCCCTAAGAGAATAGCTTTTTGAGTGTGTGTGTATGTGTGTGAGTGAGAGCTTGTGCATCTGTGGATATATGTGAGAGACAGGGCTTTGCAGACATAGCATAATGTCTTTGCCCAGTGCACCTTCCGATGTTCAAGGCACCACCTGGAGGCCACAGACAGATACAATAATGTGATCAAGCTAACACAAAGGGGCGGATTTTAAGAGCCCTGCTCGCCGGTGCGCCTATTTTACATAGGCCTGCCGGCGCGCGCAGAGCCCCGGGACTCACGTAAGTCCCGGGGTTTTCCGAGGGGGGTGTGTCGGGGTGGGGCCGATCAGCGTGGTGTTTTGGGGGTGGGATGTGGCATTTTGGGGGCGGGCCCGGGGGCGTGGTTTCAGCCAGGGGCGGTCCGGGGGCGTGGCCTTGCCCTCCGGAACCGCCCCCGGGTTGCGTCTAGGCGCGCCAGCGGCCTGCTGAGGACCAAAGAGTTTTAGTGGGGGTATAGTTCCATAATGTAGAACTGATCGAATGGGAGGAGATTCTGTTGATCTCAAATTTGTATTGAATGTGCAATTGAATAGGCAGCAAATGTAATGAATGTAATACTGGAGAGATGTGGTCATGTGTATTCATATCTGTGAGTAAACAAGCAGCAGCATTCGGAATTCATTGCAGGGGTCTGATTGTATTGTGAGACAAATTTATAAAAAGGGAATTGCAGTAATCAATGCTTGAGAAAACCAAAGGCTCGATATGTCTAATATTCTGAAAATGCCTAACTTGACTGCTGGTGTGTCATCCCCTCCCCACCCCCGAACAAAACAGACACAATTCTTTACACACGCTTCCTCACACCCATACACCCATTGACAATTACACACAGGTGCACACATGCTCCCTTGCACATTCCCACTCTCCTCTTATGCAGCCTCTCTCTCTCTCTCTATATCTACCTTATAAATGGCCTGTGACCGACGGCCCGCAAATGCGCAGTAGAGACCAGCTCTACCGCGCATGTGCGGGCGAGCACGTCGCTCTGAGGCAGCTTCAGAAAGAAAAAAAAATGGCGGCGTCCAGTGGCAGCAGCGGGCGGCGGCAGCGGTACCGGCAGCGGGCAGCGGGCGGTAGCGAGCGGCGGCGGTACCGGCGGCGACGGCGGTAGCGAGCGGCGGCGGTAGCGGGCGGCGACGGCGGTAGCGGGCGGTAGCGAGAGAGGGAGGGACGGACTGAGTGGGAGGGAGGGACGGAGAGAGAGAGTGAGAGGGAGGGAGTGACTGAGTGAGAGGGAGGGACTGAGTGGGAGGGAGGGATTGAGTGAGGGGGAGGGACTGAGTGAGAGGGAGGGAGTGGGACTGAGTGAGAGGGAGAGGGGGGACTGAGGGAGGGAGTGGGACTGGGAGAGAGAGGGAGGGAGTGGGACTGAGTGAGTGAGAGGGAGGGGGGAGGGAGTGAGTGAGAGGGAGGGGGGAGGGAGGGATTGAGTGGGAGGGAGTGGGACTGAGGGAGGGAGAGGGAGGGAGGGAGTGGGGACTGAGTGAGAGTGAGTGGGACTGAGTGAGTGAGGAGGGAGGGAGAGAGGGGGGGAGGGAGTGAGTGAGACTGAGTGGGAGGGAGGGACTGAGTGATAGGAGAGGGAGGGTGGGGAGGAGTGGGTGAGGGAGGGGGTGGTGAAGAGTGAGGGGAGAGAGAAAGAGGGGGAGGTGAGAGACAGAGGGATGTAGCCCGTTTTAACGGGCTTAACGGCTTGTATATATATATGAAATAATGTGCTTACATTGTTGGTCAGGAGGGATCAAGTCAGGGCTACTAGCTGGTGTGGGATGAAGTAGGCAGAAAGGCCTGATGCAGGATGGGTGTGAGAAATCAGTGAGGAACCTTCCACTGTGGTGAGGTAGCAGCGTGAGGTCTGTTGTTGTCTCCCACAGCAGTAAAGAGAGAGAGATGGAGCTGGTGTGAGGCTAGGCCAGGGGAGCATTTCCCACCACTACTGTGGCGAGGGGAGGATGTAGCAGTCGCACAGCTATCAGTGATGCCGAGGGGAAAAGAAAACATACAAAAATGAAGACGTGATCACAGCCAAGGAGGAGGGGTGGACAAAAGAGAAGCAGAAGCCTATGAAACTGTGGGAAATGCAAGAGAAATGAGCAGAAAACCTAAAGGGAGGCTCTTGCTCTACTACAGCTGCTGTGAGGTCTAGTGTTGATTGCAATGGCTTACAGGGGTCCTATACTTTTGTCGGGTGTTGGTGGACACTGGCATGTCACCCAAAATATCGTAGTGTCACTTTTGACACATGTGTCATAGGTTCGCCATCACTGACCTAAATTGTGAGCTTTCCATACAATCTAAGGAGTATGGTTATCAAAGGAGGAGGCTACAAGAAGTTTGTAAAGGGAAGAGCCATAAAGGATGATAATTTCAGTTTTCATGAAATTGTACAGTTTATTATGAAAAAGTTAGGTCCTCATAGTAGAAAGAGAAAACAACACAAAAGTAGCAATAGGCATATTTTAGATTTAGTTTTTTATTCAATTGTCAATTCCGAAATGAAAGTAAAAAATGTAGATACTGTCTAGTAAACTGGTCTAGTATTTAAGAGTGGTGATTAGTGGAGTGCCTCAGGGATCAGTCCTTGGACTGATTCTGTTCAGCATTTTTGTCAGCAATATAGCAGAACAGGAAAAGTTAATGTTTTTGCAGATAACACCAAGATCTGCAACAAAGTGGACACACCTGAGGGAGTAACAAAAATAAGAAGTAATCTAATAAAACTTGAGGAAAGGTCAAATGCTTGGCCTTTCCTCAAGATTAAGTTAAGATTTAATGCAAAATCATTTCAGAGTTATGCATTTGTGGTATAGTAATCCACTCTTACTTCATAGTAAATTTTATTTACTCGTCACCCTCTGCATCTATCACTCAACCAGTTTTGAATCCAGTCCTCCACTGTGGGACCCATCCCCCAGACTTGTTCAGTTTATTCATGAGCCTCCTGTGCAGGACCATATCAAATCTACGTAAACTATATCCAGCACATCTCCTTGATCAGGTTCTCTAGTCACCCAATGGAGAAAATCACTTAATTTTGGTTGACACGATTTGTGTTTGGTGAAAACCATGGTGTCTTTGAATCCCTGTAACCCACTGGATTCCCAGGTAGTGCAGGAATTCCCGCTCAGAGCTTGCCTCATGAAGTCCCTCAGACGTTTTTTGACCAGGGGTCAACAAGGATGTATACCCTTATTCACGAAGAAATTTTTTCCTGCTGATCCTATTTTCATACCTTTTTCATTATGTTTTTGCCTTGGCAGCACCCCCAAACAGCACTTTTCATTGCTACAAAAAAAAAAAAAAACCAAGAAAGAAGATTTCTTCACAGGATGTATGATTTCAAAAAACCCACAATAAGTGGTTTCAAAGATTATCTATTCAATAAAAAAATGTCCATTACCAACAGACACAATATCTGGTATCACTGCCTGGGACTGGACAGTGACCAGGCACGCTGCTATCATTGTGGCTGCATGTCTCCATGGTCACAGAAATCAAGGGCCTGGAAAATGGAGCAACTGTATAAGAATTCAAGGAGCTGCAGTCAATCCTCCTCTAGGAGTGGAACCTTCTCATACTTCTCATGTGTAGAATTGAGCAGGAGCTACTTTAAGAGGTCTTCCCTGTTGGCGGAAGAGGTCAGGTCTTTGGTGTCAAATAAACCAAAAACTAAGTACAAAATGTTTTGTGGAACCGGTGGCCCACCTGGCACTGAAAAAGCATTAATCAGCGCTGGTGATATAACACATTATCCTCCAGCCCAGGAGCTATTGACGCATGATGCATGAGGCACCAGCACCATTGATGCTCTGTGCTTATTTGAAGCACAGAGCATAGGCATCATCGATGCACAAAGCGCTAATGTATATTTGATGCACTGAGCCCTGGAACATATGATTCATTGAGCCTTGATGCCAGTGCTCTGAGAGAAAGAAGAGGCTGCACTATCATCGACATACTTCTATGTTTTCTTCTACTTCTTCTTCTTGTTTACCTTTCTCTTTTCTTAGTTGTTATCCCTTGTTAACAATTTTCTTGTTATTAATGTTTCAATGTATTTGACAAAGGTAACATTTTTCCTGCATCTTCTGTTTTAATGTAAACCGGCATGATTTGTATTTTATACAAGAATGTCTGTATATAAAAATTAAAAATAAATAAATAAATACAAGATAGTGTGCTGCTTATTCAATGGTTTTCCACTTTACCAATACGAAAAGGTGGATCTAAGGGGTTGGAAGTGGCAGAAGATGATGTAATGCAATCACTAGGACAATGGCACCATCCAGATTGTTGGAACAGGGCCTTCACCTAGAGATGCCTATTCCATGGTCTTTTTAATTTCTAACTGCCCTCTTGTGCAGATCTTGCAGAGTCCAAAGGAAGTGCAAGGGATGTTCCTCCTCCAAGGGCTGGCCAAAGAGCACATCTGCCCTTGGACGAAGTAGTTGAATTAGTGAAAACTTCCTTGACCTCTCTGGCATCCAAGGATAACTCTCTAACCTCTCCTTTCAAAGAGATCAGATTTACTCCCATGAAGAGACCCGGCTTCCCCAATAAAAGTGGACAATCCTTCAGATTTCTCATGAAGTGGTTCTATTCCCAGACAATCACTTGCAGTGGAGTCCATCCAGTCTGAGGAAGTTCACCAGGAGTACTCTCCTCCAAGGTGCCCTCTTCAGTCACCAAAATCATCATTGGGCCCTAGATTAAAGTTCATTATGAAGAGGTGTTGATGGGGATACCCTTTAATCCCTTATCTGTGTCTCCAGAACACTCATCTCCACTACAAGACCTTTCTTATTTCAGATCTCTGGACAAGTTGGGAACAGCTCTCTGAGTCAAGGTTGTTAGGGACATGGATTCTCTAGTGAAGGGTTTTGGTCTTCTTTAAATTTTAGAGACCTCATTGGAACCAGCAGTAATTGCAATTCATGATATTCCACAAGAGTTAAAACAAGAATGCGGAGAACCCAATGTCCTGCAAACCAGTAGCATGGAAACTGGATCATAAGTGCAGAGTGCAAAAATCACTGTGGTATGGTGTGGTACAACTACCTCATCAATCAGTAGTAGTCTCTTAAAAGGGCAACGAAAACAATAATATTTTCTGGCACCCCAATGGGAAGGATCCCAGGCTACTGGAAAGTTCTGGTAAGAAAGTATTCTAGGGCTCCATGCTTAACGCATGAATATCTGGAACATCAGGATGATCAAGGCAACAAAATCAGGAACCGATGAGATGGAGACACAGGATCCGACAAGAGACCAGGACATGGAACCATAGATGAAGACAAGGAATTCCCACGAAGAACAGAGTGCCTAGGAGAAGCTGAGATGACAAGAAGTCCAGGAGCATTGGCTCCTTGCAAAGGCAACGAAGAAGTGATGAAGAACCTATTTATAAGGACTCTCTACCTGTGTAACATCAAGCTAGGTTGAGAGAACATTGCACAAATCTCATCTTTGTGTGAGTTTCCTCACTCCAAAGGTCATCAAATCTTCACAAGATTGCACTGTTCTGTTCGTACATCTCACTTTGAATGTCAGAGTAGCCCCTAACCCCTACACTAATACCTAAACCTCACCTCGAGTGACTAGATGGGCCTCATATAGAGGTATAAATACTTACCTAGTATGAGGGCATTATGGCTAGGTGCACTTTCTCTTACTCTCTCTCTCCCTCCCCCCCACCAATGGTTGTAGGAGGGCCCTGATAGCTTGATAAAGCCTTATCGCAAAGCTTTACGCAAATGAAAAAGTGTAGTTAAAATACGCATTAAAGCTGTGCGATATGGCTTTGCAAATCATGAAGTCAGCCCACTTGGCCCCAAACTCCTCCCCTTTTTCTAATTTGCATCGCACTATGCGTTATGGTGTTTTTGCATGTGTTAAAGGCGTTTTTTGCATGCGAAAATGCCATATAGCAGTTTGATAAATGACCCTCTTAGATTAAAAGTCTTCTGGGGACAGAGAAATATCTAAAGTACCATGCAATGTAATCCACTTCGAAGTGCCAAAGTGTGAAATATAAATCAACTAAATAAGCTGTAGTCTGCTTAGAGGTATTTTAGTAAGGGCATGAATAAGTGCATTACAATAATTAAGTTTACTACAGACTAAGGCATGTATTATAGTTTTAAGGTCATTGGAATCAAGAAAAGAAAACATCCACCCTGTTTTGATCCTGCAGAACCAATCCCATGGAACCAGTTCTATTTGTAACAATCAAACAGATTTAATAATGGAGCTGCAAGAACTTCTGTGTTCCTTTAATATCTCAGTACAGAAGTAGGCAATTCCAGTCCTGGAATGGCCCAAATAGGTTTATTTTCAGGATATCCACAAAGAATATGCATCATATAGATCTGTGTGCACTGCCTCCAATGTATACAAATATATCTCATACACGTTCATTGAGGATATTCTGAAAACCAGACCTGTTTGTGGCATTCCAGGACTGGAATTGCCTACTTCTGTCCTAAGATATTAAAGGAACACAGAATTTATGGCAGCTCCATTATTAGATCTGTTTGATTGTTACAGATAGAACTGGTTCCATGGGACTGGAATTTCCTACCCCATCCCAGTATGTATCTCATTTAGCTCCATAACTTTGTCAACTTTCAGTTCTTCAAGTTATCGTAAATACTCATGTATAAGTCGCTCTCATGTATAAGTCAATCGGCGATTTTGAGAACAAAATCCATTGAAATGCATTGACCTATGTATAAGTCGAGGTTTAAAATGAGCAATATATCAGGAAGATAAGAATTCAAGAAAAGCCATATACACATTAAAAAACATCAAGCGGTGTGCTCATTTTAAAACAGGTCAGTGGCACAACCAGAGTTAGTTGCATAAGTTAAGCACCTACCTGCTAATACCAGAGTTAGCTGCTTAACTTATGAGGCTAACTTCACTCCATTTTTGGTGGTTGGTGCATATGTATGCGCATACCTCAGGAACATTATAGTATGCGCAGAAATTATAAGCGGATAGTATGGGTGTATAAGTCGACCTGTCTTTTTTGGGCCTATTTTCTGGTATAAATTTCTCAACATATACACGAGTATATATGGTACATAGTTTGGCATCTACTGTACTACAATATTTATCCCTGCCAACTGCTTATGCTCTTTCACCAGTCCTTTCATCAGGGAATACTAAACCCAAGTATTTGTTAAGCATTTTTGTTTATTTTTCCCTAAGTCATCCTCAAAATATTTTTCTTTTTCTCCCCTCTCTTAATCCTATTTGCCCATCCTCCACTTTACCACGGTAGCTATTATTTCTTATACTTTTGCCTTTGCTGTCCTGCCTTTCTTCCCTGCATCTCTCAACCAGATATTCTTCTCTGCCTTCCCTTTTCTGTGGCAAAAAAGACAGAAGTCGAGTGGCACCATATAGACTAATTAATTCATTAAAGCATGAGCTTTCGAGGACAGAGTCCACTTCATTAGATGCATGAAGTGATGTAGAAGAGATGGGTAAAATTATGTACAGAAGGTTTTGGATTAGCACATTTTAATTTGGTCCATTGTTCTACTTCATTAGAATGTTTACATATTGTCAGTACTCAAGCTATTCTTTCATTTTAATAAAATCTGTATTCTTGAATTCAAGGACTATGCCTATTGTATGCCACCATTCTTCCTTTGCTCTTTTATCAAACCACACTTTCTAATGATCATTTGAGCTCAGGAGACCACCAATCTTAGCATTAGTCACACTGTTCTTGTTTATATACTGTAAGTATCAGGTCCAGTATAATTTCTCCTTCATTAGTTCTATTACTGTTTGTCTGAAGAGTGCCCCTAGAAGGGGAGTCCAGGATCTCTCTACTTTAACTGATTCTACAGATGGGGTGCGCCAATCCACTTTCTGCAGATTAAAATCTCCTAACAGCAAAATTCTACTCCTCATTGCAGGATGCCCAGTTCTTCTGCCTGGGCTCATACACCCACTTTCCAGTAAAACTTACAGTGCTACCTCATTCCCCTGTACCCCCTACATTTCTGTTACTTTAATATTTCTTTTATTAATAAATACGGCAAATTGTTCTGTTTTAATTTTAATTTAATGGTAGTAGTAAGTTTTTCTATTGGGGTAATATTATCTATTTTATTGTATAATTGGAGTGTTTTATTTTGTTTTTGTACTATCTTCTGTTTTCCATTTTGTTATATATCGCCTTGGAAGATTTAACTATAAAACCTGGAAAGCGCTTCATAAATTTTATAAATAAATAAAATAAATGTACAATGCTGATTTTCCCACTTTTCCAAGCATCCCTTACTTCCATTTCTTAAGAATGTTTCTGACAGTTAAAACTACTAGCTAGAAACATTTAGAATTTTTTTGATAGCCTTTTATCTTCATTTCCAAATATTCATAGAGCTATATATAGGAACTCATGTTGATAGACAAAACAATCACAACCTGAGAAGTTAAAGTATTTGTTCAATCATGGAATTGTCTTTGCTTGACTACCTGAAGGCCAAATAAGTTAATCAACTTTTTGGGCTTTATTCAAACCTTTTTAAAATAAATAGTAATGACTCAACTGGAAAGGTGTCCAAACTTCTGCGAATGTCATATTCATTGTTTTATTATTTTCAATCTGTTGAAATCAGTAAATAAATAGTAATTTTGCAATATTAACTGCAGAAAAGATGTCTTGTTTAACTTGTGTGTGAGAGCCTGTGTGTGTATGTGCCTGTGAGAGCCTATGTGTCACAGAACCGATGAGATGTTCCCAACGTTCGTCGGTATATAAAAGAATATAAATAAAAAAATAAAAAAATATATATACTCATGCATGAAAACACACAGAGGCTCTCACACACAAACACATATACAGATGCACACAGGCTCTTACACACACAAATACATGCACACAGGCTCTCACATAAACATGAATACACATGCACATAGGCTCTCTCACATACATGCATACATGCACACAATCTAAATGTGAGGGGGAGAGAGCCTGTATTTGTAGAGAGAGGAAGTGTGTGTGAGAGAGCATGGGCATATATATGAGAGCTGGAATGTGTGAGAGAATGAATATGTGAAAGAGAGAGAGGATAACGTTTGTGAGGCCAAACCTCCCCCAATCTATAACAATCTCAGACTGGAAATCAAAAGATCCCAGATATGGAGAGCATATTAGTTTTAATTATTGGGTGCTTATACTGTTCTGAAATATTTTATTGGTGTTTGGGAAATAGAACAAATGTATGTGAGTTTTTTTAAATTATTGGATGTCCGTAGACTGTTTTGAGATTTATTCAATTTATTATTATCGTCTTAATATTATGAACGTGTTATATATTTTGATTTTATTGCTGGTGTCCAGCATGGGGAGAGGAAGTTGAAAATACTGACTGCTCCAGCCTGAGGGGGGTAGAGAGTGTTGGAGTTGAATGGAGTGAGAGGAGAATGTTGGGGGTTCTAACCTGAAGAGTAAGGGGAGAAAGTGGGGAACTGGTTTGGAGTTTTTAAAGACCACTGTTAGATAATTTAAATATCAATGGAGAGTTGAAGCCTGCAGGGGAATGTGGAAGCAAATTTTCCAAATTCAGAAAAATGCAAAGTTGGCTTGGGGAAAGAAGTTAAAATCACAAAAATAGTTAAGTGCGTACATTGCCAATGATTCTGTCATGATTCTCATCCTATATTTCGAAACTGTTCATAGGCATACTATTTAATATGCCCCCCCCTCCCCCTTGGTCAGGACTATGAATTAACACTCTGCTTAGGATGGAGAGTACCACATGAGAAATTATATTTACTAATAAGATTTAAATTTTGGGTTTGTTGCCTGAGTGGGGGATGAGACAGCGTCCCAATCACCCCAATATCACAATTCTGTGCCCTTCCCAAACAACCTCTTACCTGTGCTACCACAGACTAGATAAAATCATCATTCCAATAGAAAACAGTAATTAACCTCTTTATTAGTATTTTGTAATTAGACTGCAAATCCAACCAGAACATGAAATGGGAAAAGTACAGTAGTGAAGTATAATATAAATTTGAAGTTTTCTTAGTTTAAATCAAGCAAAGCAAAAATAACACTGGGTATGGCCTGTTAGCCAGGGCAACCAACATGCTCATATGGATAGTAAAAAAAATAAGGAGCGCTAATAGAGATTGGGGGGGGATGCAGTGAAGTAGCTAGCTTTCAAACATTGTTCCGTAAATTTCCAGAGTAGGGCCCTGGAGACGCTCTCCTAAGTGCCATCTCTTCTCCTCAGCAGAGCATTCCCACTCAGGGCTTGCTCAATCCAATTTTCATAATCATCTTCCCCTCCAGGGACAGGTATCTTAGCAAAAAATGTCCTCAATTGTTTGTAAAAGCTCTGGTCATTTTGGGATTTTCTTGCTGCCTCTTTTACTTTGGCTACAGTCAGGATAAGAGATGCAGGGTCTTTTGGAGCAGTCTCTGCTGGAGCAGACATTTCCTTTAGCTCTGTAGCTGTTTTTCCCTTCTGAGCCAGAAAGCCAGTGAGCTCCTTTGCAAAATTCCTATCACATGGTTTTGAATCACTTTCTTTCCTGGGGGCCCCTCGCGTGGTATTTTTCCAAGGGGTAGCCCCTTCTGAAGGCATTATCTCTTGGGGGAAGGGTCTGGACTGAGTTAGTGTGATGGCACACATAAAATGCCATTAATTTCTCCTGTGCAGAGTCACAGATTCGGCCTATCACTTTTATACTGTGCCAACCTGTTGCTGTTTCTGTATTGCTGGCAATCTCCTGCAGTGCTGTGCCCAAAGGGATATTCTGCACCAAAAGGATCCTACTTATGTCAACTTCCTCCCCCTTGCACCAGTTTTCTAGAATTTGCAAGGCCATGGTTACCATAGGTCACAAAGAGTGGTTGGGTATTACTTATTAGAGATGTGAATCGTGTGATCGATCGTCTTAACGATCGATTTTGGCTGGGGGGGGAGGGAATCGGATCGTCGCAGTTTTGTTTTTTTTTTTTAAATCGTGTAAATCGTAAATCGGGGGAGGGCGGGAAAACCGGCGCACTAAAACAACCCTAAAACCCACCCCGACCCTTTAAAATAAATCCCCCACCCTCCCAAACCCCCCTAAAATGTCTTAAATTACCTGGGGTCCAGTGGGGGGGGGGGGGGGGGGGTTCCGGTGTGATCTTCCACTCTCGGGTCATGGGTGCGTTAATAGAAATGGTGCCAGCGCTACCTTTGCCCTGTCATATGACAGGGCAAAGGTAGCGCCGGCGCCATTTTGGTTCCTGTCCCCCGACGTCACGAGCGCAGGAGATCGCTCCCGGACCCCCGCTGGACCCCCAGGGACTTTTTGCCAGCTTGGGGGGCCTCCTGACCCCCACAAGACTTGCCAAAAGTCCAGCGGGGGTCCGGGAGCGACCTCCTGCACTCGAATCATATTGCAAAATGGCGCCGGCCATACAGCCGGTGCCATTTTGCAATACGGCAATATGGCCATACGGCCGGCGCCAAATAGGGGCTTTATCCGGCCTTTGTCTACCCTGGCAGGAGCAGGTTTCTTCTTCGTGGGCAAGAAGGATGACTCTCTGGACCTCTCCTGGCCTAAATGCCATCACAAGGAAAAATTGGTACCCATTACCTCTCATCTCTGACCTCTTTGACTGCCTACAAGGGGTGAAAACATTTTCTAAATTGGATCTGCGCAGAGCATGCAATCTCATATGTATTCACCAAGGAGATTAATGGAAAGCCAAATTTAACACCAGAGACCAGCACTATGAATATTTAGTAATGCCTTTCTGCCTGTATAATGCTCCTGTGGTATTTCAGAACATGGTAAATTAAATATTCAGAGACCTCCTGTATTCCCATGTGGTGGTGTACCTCAGTGATATTATTATCTACTCTCAATCTCTATACCAACACTGCACACATGTTAAACAGGTACTACACAGGTTACAAGATCATTACCTCTATGCTAAGTTGGAAAAGTATCTCTTCGAGCAAGAAGAACTTCCATTCGTAGGATACATCATTTCTAGCACTGGCTTCCACATGAATCCTGCAAAACAGAAAGCCATGCTTGACTGGCTTTGGCCAGTAGCCCTTTGGGCATTTCAGCCTTTTCTAAACTTTGCAAACTATTATAGACAATTCATAGCCGGATACTCCACCCTTGCAGAATCACTTATAGCCCTAACCAAAAAGGGTGCAAACACCAGGAGTTGGTTTGCATTCTGCAAACCAACTATTGCCCCTTTCAGACCTTGAAGCAAGCATTCTCTCAAGGACCCTGCTTATGGCACCCAGAACCTGAGCAACCGTTTGTTTTAGAGGTAAACACTTCTAACCTCGGAGTAGAGGTGGTCCTCAGTTAACACATTGACAAAGGCTCTCTCCTGCCCTGTTCCTTTTTCTCCAGGAAGTTCTCCTAGCAGAGAGAAATTATATGATCGGGGATCTGAAGTTCCTGGTTGTAAAGTTAGCAGTGAAAGAATGGCGACAACTCCTTGAAGGAACCAAGCATCAGATTACGAACTATACTCATCACAAAACCTGGAGTATCTACAACAAGTGCAGCAGCTCAATCCTAGACAGGTCTCTCTTCTTCAATTGGTTTGAATTTGAGTTGCACTACCGACTAGCCACTAAGAACCACTGAGCCTATACCTTCTGACATTGCTTCCAGACTGAAGATACCCCTGAGATCCCTCGACATATCATAGATCTTACAAAGGTCGTTGTTACTACTGCCACACCAATATCCCCTGAGAAGACTGTGGTACCCAGGAGGCTGTGTGAAAAAGTGTTGAAAGGGGCTCATGACTCATGCTTTGCAGGACATCCAGAAATCACCCATACTCTTGAACTTCTCCCACGTCACTACTGGTGGTCCCAAGTGAGATCTGATGTAAAAAGGTATGTGGAATCTTGCCCTGCTTGTATACAACACAAGATCGCTTAAGCCTGACCTAGGTGGTGCTGTTACAGCCATTGCCAGCCCCTGAGGAACCCTAGACCTATTTTTCCATTGATTTCATTACAGACCTCTCTCTCTCTCAAGGCTCCACCATGATACAGGTCGTGGTGAATAGATACTCCAAAATAGCACATTTCATCCTTCTTCTAGGCTAACCTTGCTCTCCTGAATTGGCCTGTTTCATTGTACATCACATCTGTTCTCTACACGAGCTGCCCTCTCAGATGGAAGTGTCCAGTTCATGGCCTGATACTGGAGGGGTCTGTGCAAGAAATTTTGAATTATGCTGGATCTTACTACAGCTTCCCACCCCCAAGGAAATGGACAAACTGAGAGGGCTAAGTCCTTAAGACTTTCCTCAGACTGTATGTTAATGACAGGCAAGACAATTGGGCTCTTCTCCTTCCCTGGGCCGAATTCTCACATAACAACAATGTGAGTGCTTCCACCAGCTCCACGCCGTTCCATATGGTTTACGGTAAACATTACTGGGTGCTGCTTCCTCTTCCTCAGGTGGGAACTTCTCTGGCAGCCCATCTCATATCTCAGGAGCTCCATGATCTCTGGCAAAGGACCAACCAGTGCACTACAATATGTACAAATCTCAGCTGTACGAATTGTGACTGGAATTCCGATACATCAACATATAACACCATTTTTGATAAAATATCATTGACTGCCAGCTATTTGAAGAATCAAGTTTTTAAGGTATAATTGGGTTGACTCAAAACAATTTTAAATCAGCTACAACCTACAAGAGCACTGAGATCTGGCTCTCAGATGTTACTGAATATTTGCTTAGGCCAGTCAAGAAAACAACTTTGTTATGTGCAGGGACCAACACTCTGGAATGCATTGCCTGGGTGTTTGAAAGCTAAAACTGGATTATTAAAGTTCAGAAAGATAGTAAAAGCCTTTTTTCAGCAAGCCTTTAATATGTGATCTTAACAGAAAGGCCGTGATTATGATTGTGAAGTACTATTATAAATAGCAGATAATGTACATTTTATGAGCAGGAGATCATTTTATTGCTTTATGGTTTAGTATTATGGCTTAAAGGGTTTGTATTGTTTTCAGATTTGTGTAAAAGGTTCATATTGTTGTATGTGTTATATTATAGTATTTATGTAATTGTGTATTTTATTGGAAACTACCTAGAACTGTTGATAGGTGGTTAATACATTTCAAGTAAATAAATAAAACAGTTGATTATTCAGGCTGTAGCCCCTTCCAAGAAGCAGATGGGTAAGCGCAGGCCTACTCCACAATTCAACCCAGGAGACTTGGTATGGTTAAGTATGCAGCATTTGTGTTTCTGAATACCCTTTGTCAGACTGGCACCTTGATTCATTGGTCCCTTCCCTGTGCTGCAACGAGTGGGCCCTGTGTCTTACCTGGTCAACTACCACCTATATTACATATACATAATGTCTTCCATGTGTCTCTCCTGAAACCACTCGTCCTCTTCTGGCCTTCTCGTCAACCACTGTTTCCCACAGAAACATTTTTCAATGAGGATACTAGTTATGAGGTGCAAGAAATCCTGGATATCCGCAGACATCAAAACAAACTCGGGTATTTCATACCATGGAAAAATTATGGGCCTGAGGAGAACTCCTGGAAGCCGGCAACCAACCTTCAAGCTCTCCTGTTGTTTAGATAATTTATTTGTCACTTCCCCCAGAAGCCAAAGCCTAGGACTTTGAGGAGGGAGCTTGAGAGGGAGGTACTGTTATGTTTGGTGGCTTGTGGAATACCCCCACAAGCTGCCACATTCACCTCTACACCGCCAACACCTTTCTTCACAGCACATGCCATTGACCCTCCTGTGCATGGCAGGATGCTACCAGAACCAGTGCTCCGGCTCTTGTCTAGGCACGTGCATGCCTGACACTTCAGGATTTAAAGGGCCTGTGGTGGGAAAATGCTGCAGCGCCCAGGAATGATGATATTCTTCTAGGCAGATGTCCTCTACCTTGCCTCAGCAACAGGTCCTCTTACCATGTGTAGTGCGTCCTTCCAGTCTTGCCTCGTCCTTCTAGCCTGCCTTGTCTTTTTCAGTCCTGCATTATCTTGTCGAGCCCTGCCTCATCTTTCTAACCTGCTTTGTCTTGTCCTGCCTTTTCTAGTCTCTCCAGTCTGTCCCACCTTATTCTTGTTCTTCTCTTCAGATTCACCACTGGAACTGATCTCTTGCCTGGGTACTGACTACTCTGGATTGCTGCCTGCCCCTGACCCTTGCCTGGCCCTGGACTACCACCTACCCTGTTCTCTGAGAGACTCTCACCTAAGTCCTGCCGGTGCCCAGAACCCAAGGGCTCAACCTGTGGTGAAAGGGACTGGTAAAGACGAAGCCCTAAACCAGTCTCCCACCATAGATCTTCTGCCAACTGTCGGTGAGAAAATACGGGGCTCATCCCATAGGCTGCATCAACCATAACACAGCAGCAAGGGTCAACTTCGCTTAAATTCTGATTTGAATGTAAGCGGTCTTATTGCTTCTATTCATTTACATTTATTGTAATCCATCTTGAGAACGAATTTGGGAAAAGGTGGAATATCAACTGTTCAGAAATAAATAATAAATATGTTTTTTTTGTATTTTTATAATACACATTAAAAACATCACTTAGCTCAGGTTAATATTTCACTTTGGACCCATTTTTCATGCGACCCGACATGGAGCCATGTTTCACTTAAGACTGCATTGGGGGATCTCAGCAAACTTTCAAGACTAGAGCTATTTTTTGGCACCTTTACTCTCAGTAGCTTTTTTTCTGCAAACAGAACACAGTGCACTGTTTAAAAGTATTCTGACCAATAACAGACATAAGTGAAATAACCTCCTCATTTGATAGACTCAATGTCAATATCTATTGATACTTTTTCCCACAACCCCAAACATCAGATGATACTTCCAGGTAGAATAAAAGTAATTATATCCAAGTATGCCATTCCATTTCTTCATTAAGACCCTTAGGCTGAATGATGTCTAAAGTAAAGATCCAAAATTGTTCAAGGAAATTGAGGCTTGCTATATGATCACCAACCCTTCTAGGAGGGGAATCTTGTTCTATAATTGTCCATCTTAGCTTTTGAAAAGTATGATGAAACTCAGTACAATGAGTAACCATAGGAGACTGCAATTTCAGCGTTTGAAGGCAGCTTCAATGACTGAATACAAACCTCCAGTGAACCTGAAATACCATTTGCCCATGGCTGTGAAATCAGGTTGTATATGTGAGTTAATACTGTATTCATGGGCCATTTCCCCACCCCAAAGAATCCTTTTTGTAATGTGAGTTTTTTGAAAAAAAACAAAACACTTATTTTTAAGCCATTCAGCTATACACGATTTCTAGCTGGATGCTGGCACAACCTGCTGATACCTTAGATTGAATTGGTGAGCTCTACATATGCACTGCATGCTGCTAGGGATGCTGGGACATAGTTGCTGTAATGCCATCACTAACATATTGCATTTGTATTGATTTTCTCTGATGCTTTGTGTATGCGGATGATTGAGTCTGAGCAAACTACTTACGGTTTCAAAGGATTTGGATAATGTTACACCATAGGGTTGGAAATCTCTTTGAATACTGCGTTGCAAAGGGACAGATGCATACTTCCAATGCATTTATTAGGCCCCTGCTGTAGAAGCAAGAAACAATAACCATCTTTTTAAAGTTAAGAGATTTTGGAATGGTCTGTGCTAATAAATTCTGGCTTTAAGAAAATTGGTAAATGCTGCAGCACTGAAATAGTTTATTCTTCTGGAATATATTAGAGTTGTGATTAATGATAAGAGCACATCTGCAGTTTTACATTAAAAAAAATAGCAGAGTGGACAGTTTGGGAAGTTACAAATGGATATGGGGAAAGAAAAACCAATGCTAAAGTTTGTGATGCAAGTGTTGCATCTCCCGTATAAACTCTGGTATTTTTGGTGATGTCAAAAGTCTGAATTGTCTGTGAGGATGAATTGGTAAATCTTAAAATTGGGTCAGTAGTACAGAAAAGGCAGATTTTCTGCTTTGTCAGTCAAAACCCCCAACACAAACTGGAAATTATGTGGTTTGTGAACAAAACCTTTGTAGATCTCACATCAAAAGGAAAATATAAAAATGGAAATCAGGAATTAAAAAAAGAAAAAGTGATAGGGAGCAGTACTTGTTTTGAACAATTAATTTATTTTGTATTTGCATGAAATCAGGAGCAGAAGAGAAATGACATGACTTTTGAAGTAGTCATGGATTCCTTAAGAATGTAGTAGAGGATAGCAGAAGAGGACACTTAGAACAGAGCTGCTGCTGATACTTGGTGATACAAACTGTTGAGACCTCACTGAGAATTATTTGTCTTTGTTTTCAGATGGCTTTAATTCCTCCAAATTTCTTCTGGAATAATATGTGACAGATTGGACATAACAGGTTGCAACTATTATGTCTAATTTTACCATACTGAGGAATAAAATTGCCTTAACATAAACATCGATCACTGATGCAGTAAATTAATTTGTACGCTTGTTTACTTGTTTAAGCACACAACGTAATTCTCTCGCTTTCTCCAGAAGAGTGATTTAGATAGATTAGAGGAAAAGGGGATACATGTTCAAAACATAGAGCTGTGTTGGTCATTATTATATCTAAAAGGTGTTTGGAACACAAATTCAGAATGTTAACAGAGAGAGCCATTGCTCTCTCTGGTTTTTTTTTTTTTTTTTTTTTTTTAGAAGGCAGAAATTTATCCAGAATGAATCAGCAACTGGAATGTAGATGGCACATTGTGAAATTAATGCTTGGAATCCTCGTTTTGGTAGAGGTTGTGGATATGATATTCAGAAGTGTGATTTCTGGCCCAGGATTTTTTTTTTTTGAAGCTGAGATAGGAGAAATTAAGGTGAACCTTGTATTTATGAGCAACTTAGCTTTGATTATCCAAAAGTATTTTTGTTTCCCCAAAAGGTCTCACTGTCATTGAGCTCCAAAAATGCTTTGACATATTTTCATTTTAACAAGATTATGGGGGATCTTAATAGATCTGCATTGTGGATTTTTCTTTTCTAATGAGCGACGTAAAGAGAAAAAATAAGTGTGATTTGATAACCTAATAGTAAGTTTATATTAAAAATAAAATCCTAATTCCTCTAGCTGGTGATACACGCTTAACATTTGGCATGTTACATCTGTGATCTCACATCAAATAGAGAGAATCTGGGCTCCTTTCAGTAAAGATTATCTCCCAGTTTATCTAAAAGCAAGAATCCTTGGGAAACTTGTTTCCAAAATAAAATGTTTTCCATATAAACTAAATAGGAAACAATGAAAAACATTCTTTTGTAAATGGGATGCATTGACAAGACTACAATCAGTTTAAAAAGTTTAAACTTCTAAAGGTCAATATTCAAAAGCCATTTAAATGGATACATCACAAGTTATCTGTCTAACTGGCAGATGTGGCATATTCAGCCACTTATCTGTTTAAATTATAGTGGGATAAGAGGTTATCTAGCTATAATTTAGTAGGATAAAAAAGGGACATTTTGAGGGCATTCTGAGGTATGACAAAGTTATCTGACTAACTCAGATGATTTTCAACTAAAACTGGCTAACCCTGAGATTTATCAAAATGGTATAAATATAATGGAAACAGCACTCGTGATAAAAAAAAAAAAAAGGTGCATGGTTAGGCTAATTACTTTGCTCCTGCATTGGCAATTTATTGCATCTGCAAATGAGTGTTAGAGAGGGAGAGACACTCTGTATAGAGTCAGTCTAACACTCTCTCTATATGTACCATTGAAGGGGGCACTTTGAATCAGGGTAGATTTTGGAACGAGGGTGTGGGTTTTTTTAGGGTGGTGGAGTTATAGACACATTCTGATATATTCATATTAAAATTGACATCACTAAAGATTTGTTGTCATTATAATGGATGAAAAGTACAACTCTCACCCGAAGTCCAAAAGCCCTGCAGGGCCAAACTTACCACCCTCTCGTCAAAGCGTTTCATTTTCAGGCTTAAAAAAAATATCAGGGTTGAGAGTCCTTGCAATTTATTTCCCCCTCCCCCACCCCCTACTCCAACTTCCTATTTTTTAAATGCTAGCATCTGGTGCATGGGTCTCCGCCCCCCCCCCCCAGGCCATCCCAAGCCTTTCTTTACTATCTCCCCTCCCCATACCTTAAATGTTTGTATTTTTTTCACCCAGATCATGGTAGCTTCCTACTGCAATCCATGCCCAGTGCGCCTGCCATTGCTAGGCTGCTATGTTGGAAGAGATAAAGTTGCTGGATGGAATAAATGACAATTTTATGGAGCAATTGGTTCAAGAACTGACAAGAAAGGGAGCAATTTTAGATCTAATTCTCAGTGGAGCGCAGGATTTCGTGAGAGAGGTAATAGTGGTGGGGTTGCCTGATAGTATTGATCATAATATGATCAAATTTGAATTAGTGATTGGATAGGGGACAGTAAATAAATCCACGGCTCTAGTACTAAACTTTAAAAAAGGAAAGCTTTGATAAAATGAGAAAATAGTTGAAAAAACAAAAAACTGAAAGGTACAGCTACAAAGGTTAAGAGGGTGCAACAGGCATGGACATTGTTAAAAAATGCTAGACGTGCACAAAAATAAATATGTTGTACCAGTTCATTTTTTGGTTTGGGGGTGGGCCAATTCAGTCTACCCCCGAATCAGATATTGTTTTCCTGTTGCCAATTTTGTTTAAAAAAAAAATGAAAAAAAAATCCCCAATCCTTCAAATTTAACTAAACGGAAAGCCCCTCACCCTCCCGATTCCCCCCCCCCCCAAGACTTTCTCAATGTCCCTCGTGGTCAAGCAGGGGGTCCAGAAAATCAGAGCGATCACCAGCTCCCGGGGGCTGTCAGCTGTCGGTATTCAAAATGGCGCCAGCGGCCCTTTGCCCTTACCATGTGACAGGGGCGGGTCAATGGCACCGGTAGTCCCTGTCATATGATAAGGGCAAAGGGTCACTGGCACCATTTTGAATACTGGCAGCTGATGGCCCCAGGGACCTGGGGAACTCTCTGAGCTTCCAGGCCCCCTGCTGGACAACCAAGGACATTGAGTGAGCCTTGGGGGGATTGGAAGGGTGGGGGGCTTTTCATTTAGTTAAATTTGAAGGATTGGGGGCATGTGTTTTTTTTTTCTTAGATGTGCAGTTCCTGAAAAAAAAAATCAATAGGAAAACTCATGATATTTCGTGGGTTTTCCGATCATTTTTCTTTCTTCCCGAAATGCAACGAAATAGGACATTTCGTCTTTATTTCCTATTTTGTTGCAAACAACTGCACATCTCTAAAAATCTGCAGTTCAGATGTATTCCATGCATTAAGAAAGGTGGAAGGAAGGTCAAATGATCCATCAGACGTGACGAGAAAAATCGTGGAAACTGTTATAAAGAATCACAGAACATTTAGATGGACATAGTTTAATCGGACACAGCCAGCACGGATTTACCCAAGGGAAGTCTTGCCTAACAAATCTGCTTCATTTTTTTGAAAGGGTTAATAAACATGTGGATAAAGGTGAACCAGTAGATGTAGTGTATTTAGATTTTCAGAAGGCATTCGACAAAGGCCCTCATGAGAGGTTTCTGAGAAAACTAAAAAGTCATGGGGTAGGACGTGATCTCCTTTTGTGGATTGCAAACTGGTTAAAAGACAGGAAACGGAGAGTAGGATTAAATGGTCAATTTTCTCAGTGGAAAAGGGTTAACAGTGGAGTGCCTCAGGGGTCCGTACTTGGACTGGTGCTTTTCAATATATATATATATATATATATATATATATATAAATGATCTGGAAAGGAATACAACAAGTGAGGTAATCAAATATGCAGAAGATACAAAATTATTCAGAGTAGTTAAATCTCAAGCAGATTGTGATAAATTGCAAGAAGACCTTGTGAGACTGGAAGATTGGGCATCCAAATGGCAGATGAAATTTAATGTGGATAAGTGCAAGGTGATGCATTTGTCCACATTAAATTCATTGTCCCTTTCACCGACACTTGGAAAAAAACCTTCTCATTGCTTCATTTATACTTAACAGTAATAAAAACTTGGCTATCACATAATAGACTAAAATTGAATACCGCAAAAACGGAACTAATATATCCATCATAGTACCAGATTCTATATTTCAACCGCCTGCCACATTTACATTTGAAGGGCAAGAAATTGCAATAAAGCCACATGCAAAAAATTTAGGTACTATAATAGATGCCAGACTCTCTATGACAAACAATATATCAGCTTTAGTAAAAAAAAAATCATTTTTTAAGCTCCATATGTTAAAAAAATTAAAACCACTTCTATTACCTTCTGATTTCCACACTCTGACCCAATCTCTCATCTTAACAAGTCTAGACTATTGCAACGCTTTGGGGCGGATTTTAAAAGTCCTGGGTGCGTAAATCCAGTTGGATTTATGCATGCAGGGGGGTTATGCGCGCCGAGCCTATTTTGCATAGGCCCTGGGACGCGCGTATGTCCCGGGGCTTGAAAAAAGGGGCAGGGCGTGGGCGGTCTGGGGCGGGGCGGGGATGTGGCCAGAGGCAGGCACAATTTTAAAAACAAAGGTCAGAGGGGTTTTTAGGTAGGGCTGGGGGTGGGTTAGGTAGGCGAAGGGAGGGGAAGGTGGGGGGCCGGAATGAAAGTTCCCTCCGAGGCCGCTCTGATTTCGGATTTCCTCGGAGGGAACAGGGAAAGCCATCGGGGCTCCCCTAGGGCTCGGCGCACACAATGTGCACCCCCTTGTGTGCGCTGACCCCGGATTTTATAACATGCACGCGGCTGCGCACGAATGTTTATAAAATAGGGCGTGATTTGTGCGTGCCGGGTTGCACGCACAAATCTACGCCAGTGCATACCTCTTAAAATCCGGCCCTTTATATTTAGGTTTGCTGAAGTCAACCACATACCCTTTACAACTTGTTCAAAATGCCACTGCTCGTGTATTGTATAATATTCCACGTAGAGAACACATTACCCTGGTTTTGCAACATTTACATTGGCTACCAATATCTTACTGCATTACTTATAAAATTCTAACAATAATACATAATCTATTACATAACACCAACTCAGCATGGCTTTGTGCTCTTCTAAGAATCTACAAACCCACAAGGCAATTACGCTCAATGGAGAAATGCACGCTGGAAATACCATCAGTAAAACTAGCACACTTGGAATTGACACGTAAATTCCTTTTCATTTGCCAGCCCGACCCTCTGGAATGCTATTCCAGAAGAAATTTGCTTAATGGCAAATATTAAAGAATTCAAAAAGGCTTTAAAAGCATATCTGTTTACCGTAGCTTATAATATCACTTAACAAATCTCTATCATATGTGTTAATAGCCTCGATAGCAATATTACCAAATTGACTGCTATATGTTTTTCAGTGTCTTGAAGAGTAATATTATATGTTTTTTAGTGCTTATGAAATGTAATTTTTTAATGATGTATATCACTTTTTAATTATGTATGTTTTTACTTTTGTAAACCACTTAGCCGGTCAGGTCTCTGTCCAATTTTGCAGTATATAAATCTTTTAAATAAATAGATAAATAAAAAAATATAGGGAAAAACAACCCTTGCTGTAGTTACACAATGTTAGGTTCTATTTTAGGAGCTACCACCCAAGAAAGCTATCTAGGTATCATAGTGGACAACACATTGTAATCACTGGCTCAGTGTGCTGTGGCAGCCAAAAAAGCAAATAGAATGCTGGGAATTATTAGGAAGGGAATGGCAAATAAAACGGTGGTTGTCATAATGCCTCGTGTATCACTCCTTGGTGAGACTGCACCTTGAATACTGTGTGCAATTCTGATCACCACATCTCAAAAAAAGAAATAGTTGCACTGGAGAAAGTGCAGAGAAGGGCAATGAAAATAAGGGGCAGGGAATGGCTCACCTATGAGGAAAGGCTAAAGAAGTTAGGGCTGTTCAGTTTGGATAAGAGATGACTGAAGAGAGATATGATAGATGTCTACAGTATCATGAAAGGACTTGAACAGGTTAATGTAAATCGGTTATTTACTCTCATAGATAATAAAAGAACTAGGGGCACTCCATAAAGTTAGCAAGTAGCTCTTTTAAAACAAATTGAAGACAATGCATTTTCACTCAGCGCATAGTTAAGCTCTGGAATTCATTGCCAGAGGATGTGGTTACAGCAGTTACTGTAACTGGGTCTAAAAAAGATTTGGATAAGTTGCTGGAGGAAAAATCTATAAACTACTATTAATTAATAAACAATAATAGCTTGAAATCTATTTAATATTTGAGTACTTGTCAGGTTCTCGTGACTTGGATTGGCCACTGTTGGAAATAGAATGCTGAACTTAATGGACCCTTGGTCTGATCCATTATGCCATATCGTATGTTCTTATGTTCTAAGAAGATGCTTTTTGATATTTTAAATCCTGAAAATGGAATGCTTTGATGAGAGGAGGGCAAGTTCATCCCCGCAGGGATTTTGGCATTTGGGTGGGATAGAGGCAGGTAAAGATTTGGGCCTGCAGGCCCATGATTTCTTTTTTGGTTCCCATTGAACCACTACTTAACTGGCTATATTCTTTTAAATATAGCCGGTTAAGTGTAAAGTTATCCGGCTACACAAGGCCGCATAACTTTATACATAACCAGTGATATTTAAAAGACTATCTGCTTCTGTTTAAAGTTATCATCATAATCACCAAAAAGGAAATCGTAAATACTTTCTGCTATTCCTTTTCGGAGTTTACGTTTTCCTTTTTGGTGATTATTTGAATATAGTGGAAATGGATAGGTTCTTTTTCTACATATGTTTAAAGTTACCCAGTTAAGTGTAGTTGGATGCGTTTAATTGGGGATATTCAGTGGATCGTTTATCTCACTGAATATCCAGGACATGTTATCTGTCTAATTTTAGCCAGATAACTTGTCCTCTAAATGGCCAGTGAATATTGGCTTCCTTATGACTATTTTTGATGAACAAAAGTGTTAAGATAAATGTTTCTAATTGCAGTAAATGTTTTTATTATCAGTATTTCCCCGTTTGTTTTTTTAACTAATTGTATTCGTAGCAGCCAATAGTGTTCAAAATTTCCTTCTCATGTTTTCTGTTAGTTTTATATTGACATAAACAGCAGCAAAATTAATGCCACAGCTGCTGCTACAGGCAGGTTTGGTTGCATTGCATTCAGAGCCTACTGCTGCTTTCAAGGACAGTGTCGGGTGTGTTTTAGATACAACTATTTGATAAGTGGCAGGTTTTCAGTCTTAATGCCCTGACAAGGGCACTGCTCTCAGGAGAGTGAGCAAAAAAAAGCCAGTTGGAAGATGATTCCTCTCCTCTGTGCTCCTTTGTGCTGACACGCTAAGATAACAGACAATTAATGTAGAACCCTTGCATGGAGTTGTCTGTAATATTGAGGAACCTGTGGTTTGTGATGATAGGATGCTGGTACTCAGAGAGGATAAGAGATTATGATGCAGCACTGCAGACATTTGTTTTCTTATAGGCTTTCACGGGCGAGTTTTGCTACTGCTCAGGGAAATCATTCATGACATGCTGGGGGTTTGTTGGGTGCGATGTCCAGCAAATGAAGAACAGACCAGTCTTTACTGGGAAAATAAAGCACTTTGGAGATTTTTTTTTTTGGACTTGCCTGACAGAAGCATTAAAATCTGTTTGGGTCAATGATTTTTGTGAGAAAACAAAAGCTGGCTTAAGAGTGAGACTCATTCTTGTCATGTATGGGCAAGACAAACCCATCTGCAGACACTGCTCCCAAAGAGGAACAATATTATGACTGGCAGTTAGTGTTCTGCAGGAAGGTTTAGAGCAGCAACACTACCCAAAACTATTTCTAGATTGCTCAGCTGGCATAGTTAACAAGCCGAATCATTAAGATGACCCTTTTAAATCTTTCATTTGTTTCTTAATTATATTTAACTCTCTAGGTGTAATACATGCTTTTTAGGCTTCACAAGATTCTTGTATTTGGCCCCTTTGGCCCTACAATAGGAAGGTAAACAAATAGAGATATAAAAAATATACATACTAGGGGGTGTTCAAATGAATGTTATTAAACATATATATACCACACAAGCATTCAAAAACCTTATAACATTAATTTTGAACTGGTGAAAATAGCAAATGTTTACAACTCTTAGATGACATGGACCCTTGGGCTATAATTTAGCACACTACAGCAGGTGGACATACTCCGAGGCAGGATTAACTGGAGCTCCACCTTTACCAACCATCTCCCTGCAGGTTGAGGCCTTCGGTTCTGACGGCCATTAGGTCTTAGGTGGATCCCTGAGATAGTCAAGGAGGTGAAAGTCAAAGTTCAAGCAAGGGTGGGGCTGGCAGCAGACAGTGTAGACCAGTAGACAGGTCAAGGATTGAGACGGGTGGCAGACTTTGTGCACTAGTAGACAGGCCAAGGATCCAGCTGGGCAGCAGACAGTGGGCAGCAGGTTCAGGCAGGGCCGCACGTCCCAATAGGCGAACTAGGCGGTCGCCTGGGCCACCAGCTATTAGGGGGCGGCAAAGAGCAGCCATGTGGGGCCTTGCATCCCACTCACGGCCAAGAGGAGTAGAGATTTGGTGGGCCTTGAGCAGAGCCTATCCCGTTGAAGGCTGAGTGGAGTAGAGACTCGGTGGGCCACGACTGGCGCCTCTGTTTGTGTTTATGTGTATGTGAGTGAGAGGGACTGCATGTGTATGAGAGAACAATGGTGTTAGTGACAGAGAGGGAGGGAGCCTGTGTAAGGGTGCGTGTGTGAATGAGACAAGTAACTAAGAGTGTGAGGAGTGAGTGAGGTCGGGCCGGAGCTTGGGGCCTGGACCAGGGTGGAGGGGGGCAGGCGCAAGGCAGAAGGTTCGCCTAAGGCGCCTAATACCCTTGCACCAGCCCTGGTTTCAGGCACAATCCAGGGAGATCAAATTCCAAACCAAGATCAGTATCCAGGAGAGCAAGCCAAGGACAGACAGCACAGATAGGACCAATAGATGAGCAGACAGTACAAGACCAGGATGGCAACAGGAAACAGAACAAGAAAGGCAGGGCACAGAAGGGAACAGGAACAAGGCATGGAAAAGACACAAACATGGAAAGACTTGAGACAGACCACCAAGAAGCAAGCAGAGTAACATGGAATAGCAACGTGCACCAAGGAGCAGTTCACTCGGGAGACCTGTTGCCGAGGTGAGGGTCTGCTCCTGCGATGGGGCCTTATAGGGGGAAGGCCTGGTTATGTCATCCAAGGGTACCACGGCTGTCTTCCCGCCGCAGACCCTTTCAGAAGGCACAGGTCGGGCGCACGCATGCCTAGAGGAAGCCAGGAGGGGAGGTAGACAAGCAATGTGTGGACGCAGTGTATGGAAGATGCTGACATGGCATTCTTGCCATAGAAAGCCTTAGGCTGCATCGGGGGTTGCCGGCAGCATTGGGTGAATGAGGCGGTATGTTGGCCTCTCTCATGAGCTGCCAAATGTAACAATAATGAAAGGACTTTCATAACATCCATGCCGGGTTTCATTAATCAGTGTAGTGAGCCCTTGTTCTTAGCAGATCATGCTTAATCATCAGTCCAAAATTAGTCCTTTTGCATTCCTTATCCAAAAGTGTATTTCTTTCAGTTATTTTTTTTGGGCATTTAAAATCAGAAAAATACTTTCCTGAATTTTCTTGGGAAATACACTGCACTTAGGTCTTTCAACCACCGGTCCTTCACTGCTGTTCAAATCAAACGTTAACCATTATACAGCCTGACAAAGCACCACATTTCGTCATCTACTTTAGGGCCTGTATTAGTGAATGCTACTGAGCTTCAAAGTGTTACCAGTGTTGGAACCATTTTCTATAGAGAGATAAGTACTGGGTTAGCGAACACAAGTTAAACCTTCATATACATTCCTAGGATGAAAATAATATTTACATCATAGAAATGTTTATGAAGGTTTAATTTGAAATGGTGAAAAAAATGTCATCACTACTGATGTTCATTAAATAGCACGTACGTGAGTACAAGCTACTTACAAACATTTATGCTAATTTTACACATGCAAATCCTTTAAAAATTCTCTCCATTGGGGATAATTTTATCATAGCCTGCAAACATTTGCAGGCCTCTATTGGAGTGATATACACACAGGAAAGACCAATGAAGCTCATAGCTATTCTGATTGTCAGACAGCATATGTGGTATATATGGTAATATGGCCATGTTTGAAGAAATATATTGGCAGGACCCTCCGCAAGGTCTGCAAACGTTTGATCGGATATTGCAGCTGCATTACTACAAAGAAAGTATAAACTCCGATGGTCGAGCATTGTATTCAATTTTCACACACTTTTGAAGACTTGAAATGGTGAGTTGTGGAACATATCAACGAAAATTTCCATGGAGTGGATTGCTCAGCATATCTGAATTATAGGGAGCAATACTGGATCTTTCATTTCAATTCTATATGTTTTGGTGGAATAAACGATAGATTGGTACTCATTAATATAAATGACATGATTGACAGCACATTTAAAAGGCTGGGATGTTGAAGGCGAAACAGATGACATCATTTCTAGTGAAGCATTAAGCCAAAGGAACAATGGACGCTGAGAATAGGTCTCACAATTTTCCATGGTATAATTGAAATAAGTATACAATTGAATTAATTTGTGGTGTTTTTTTTTTTTTTTCAGAAACGTTCCTTAGCTTGTACTTTCCTTGTACCCTGAGGAAAGACTTAATTGTCCAAAATACGGACACATGTCAGGCTTCATGGGTGTGAAGACTGATGATTATATATAAGGCAGAGATTTCAGTGTGTGACAAATATTTCTCAGTGACGCCTAGTACGCTGGTCACATCTCATTCATGAATTACATATGTGAATTCTCTCTTTAAAAAAAAAAAAGAGAGAGTTGGGGTGGAGCCTTTTGAAAATTGCCAAGCTGATATGCACCTAAATTTTACGTGCATTCACCTTGAATGTGTGTAAATTTAAGCACATCTAGGAGAGGTATCCCAGAGGGTGGAGTCTCAGTGAGGTCTGCGTTTACATACATTCTTTTTGAATTTGAGAAATATGCACGTAAATGTCCTGGATCCCTTTTCCTGCACAATGGGATAATTTTCAAAGACAGCTCCCCTCCCCCCCAAAATCTGGCATGCACACGTAACACCTGACACCAATCCATTCTCATACACATATACACTTATACACACACATACTGGTTCCCTTGCCCCATTCCTCTCCTTCTTACACAAAGACATGCCTCCCCCGTTTGACCCCTTCTAACTTCTTATTTTGCTCCTCCTCCCTTACTGACCCGGAATTACAGGAGGGGAGGGCCTGGATTAGGGAGCAAAGTAGCTATTCTTTGACTGTTATGTTTGCTCCAGGCTCACCCCTCACCTTGTCCTTTGCATGTTGCACTGGAAGGGGTGGGGCTGAATTAGGAATCAGAGTGCTATTCTCTACTGAGTGAGATAAAACGTAGCTGGAAAGCATCAAATCTTCAGTCAACCTGCAGCCCCCAGATTTTGGCCTTATTAGGCCCAGGCCAAGAGTACCTATTGACAGATCCAGACCTGAGTCACTCTTAAATAAGAGAGAGTATTTATGGAGCCTAGGTTTGCTTATCGCTGATGTATATACCCTGTAGTGCAGAAGACCATATTTCCTATGAGGTTTATGAAAATTGCATGTGCTGTTCATGCTGCAGAAAGGAGTGCTAGTTGCATCTGCTGTTGGAGCGAAAGAGTACAAACTCTGTATTTCGTTAAATGCTGTCTAAGAGAATCTTCTCCTTTTGCGGCTTTTCTTTTAGACTTCCATGATAAACTGTCCCTGAGAGCATTTGCGATGTTATATCTATATATACCCCTTCAAGATCTTTATGTTCTCAAGGGATGATGTTCCTAGAGATCCCTAGCACTAAACTGTTCGCCTCACGGACTCACAATTACGAACATTCACAGCAGCTGCCCCCATGCTGGGGAATAAATTGCCATGTGATCTGTGACTTTTGGATTGTTTAAATTTTTGTACAAATGTGAAGGCTTTATTTTGCTTGAACAGGCCTTTCTATTTACAGTGTTTCACTTTCCTGTTTCTTGATTGACTACTGACTGATGCCTATGTTTTGATGATTTTGTTTTATTGTACTAATGCATATGTACTTGTGTTCCGTGAATTATAAATGTTTTACAATAAATAAAATAAATAAAAATAAGGCAATGGCAAGGACAATTTTCAGAGGAATATTGCCTTGTTTGATGTGGCTAGATTGCCCCATTTGAAAACTGCCCTGCCACATTGCAGCCAGAAGTAACAGGCCAAGGGCAGGGTTTGTGTGGTGAAAGACAAATATATGCAGGGAATTCATTTTGAAATCCTGGTTATACTTTACATTTACGGGAAAGCAGGTGCAAGTCCACAGGTACAAAACCGCCTGCTCTGAATTATCAAAAGAGAAACTTTGTAGGAGGTTTCCCTATGAAAATTACCTTGCAAGTGTTATACCCACAGACCTGCAAGCCCACCAGGCAATTTTAAAATTACCGCTGTAAAGAACTGTACTGCTCAAGATTGAAAAGTACAAAAATTTAACGATGTAAATGAAAGGAATGAAGGAGGCCTAAGAACAGACCGACAGAAGGATAGATGGAGCAGAGAAGCAAATTAATATTTATACGTATCCTACATTAAGGTCCCGAAATAACATTAATAACTGAAGATAGGCTGTTAGAGGAAATTTGGACTGGATAGACAATGACATATGGCTGTCTTTCATTTTAGACAACCATGCTGCAGTTGAACCAGCACTTTTTTTTTTTTTTTTTTAAGATTTTGGTATTTCCTGCCACTACTCCAGGGCAATTTGGGTGAAAACAGCAATGGTTAGTTTTTTTTTTTATTTTGAATGAAGGCAGGTGAGGTAGTTATTTTACTTAGGGGGAGAGCTGCAGTTGCATTATATGAGTTGACTGTTGGTGACTTTTATTTACTTGCTGTAGCTTTGCTCTGTCCTTTATCATTTTGCCAGATTGGGAGGAGTGATTATATGGCTTAAGCTTTTATCTTCAGCTAACTAAAGACCACACTTGCAGTGTTTTCTGCTCAGTTGAGCAGGCCATGTATGAAGGCAGGCAGTGGATTTAATACATTCACTGTTCCTAGCTACAAATTATTGTAGCATAGGGTTTCTGATAAATATTAGTTCTGAGTCTGAAGAGATCTAATGAGATAAGATGTCTTATGCATAAAAAATAAAAAAGCTAGCTGCTTTGACTGAAAGGTGCCCCTCCTGCTAGCCAGAGATAAGACACCTTGAACTACTCAGAAGACCTCAGACAGGATGCAAATGAAGCCAGTAATATATATATATAAAAGAAGAAATCATATCCAGCAGCCATGCTGCTGCTGAATTTTTAAAGTTTTGACAGCAGGTTTTTACAGTTGAGACAGCAGAAGGTTTAATTTACAGCCTTTCACACAATCTGACGAAGTTGCAGGATGTTCTATGGACAGAGGACTGATAGAAAAGCAGAGATATAGTGTAACTAAGTCTTTGGAAAGGGACCTTGATTTCAGACACTTTGTTGTGAGTTTACAACAAGTCTTCCTGAATGGAAACTGTAAGTCAGAGACAGAAAATGTTGGTTCATACAGTCTCCTTTTAGGGTTGCACACGTTGCTTCTTGTCTTGATTAAACATAAAGTTGACTTTTTTCTTTTCATTTTTGAATTGTAATCAAACAAATATTTGTTTATTGAATAATGCTGCTAGCATTTTTTTGTTTGAAAATTTTACTTGAAGTTCGTTATTATTTTTTCACTGGGGTAATAAAACAGTAAAGTCTGAAAGGCAGTATATAAATAAAGAAATAATAAATGACAGCAAATAAAGATAAAAAAGGTCCATCTAATTTGTCCAGCAGCAATTTCAGAAGCCATTGGATTGGAGGATCCTAAGCAGCATGATTTTACCACAGACAGATTGTACAAAACAAATCTCATTGATGTATTTGATTGATTGACTAGAGAGTTAGGTCAAGGACATGCATTGGATTTCAGCAAAAGTTTTGTAACTGTCCTGCACAGGAGACTTATTAATAAATTGAGAAGCCGGGGATGAGTCCCAAACTAGTGGCCTGGATTTATTTATTTATTTAGCATCTTTTCTATACCGTCGTTAAGCTAGCTGCCATCACAACGGTTCACAATAAGGCACATAATTTCATGTTTGCTTAAATGTGTTAGATTATATTAACTAAACAGGTGCCAACAAATACTGTAACATAGTTTCATATTAAATATTACTTAGTGGTTGTGATAAGTCATGTCTACTTATCACAACCACTAAGTAATATTTAAGATCAATTAAAACTTAAATCTCGTCCTATGTTGTTGCAATCAAATAAGAATAAAATACACACAATTCGAGTAAGCTGGTGTGTGTGTGTGTGTGTGTGTGTGTGTATGTGTGTGTGTGTGAGTTCTGCTGACCACATCCTACGTTTCCCTGGATTCTACTCTCCATTCTCTTTGTGGTATGCTTGCTTAAATAGCCAAGTTTTTAAACGTTTTCTGAATGTTTTGATGTCTCTTTGTGTTCTGATTTCTAAAGGCATGGTGTTCCATATTATTGGTCCTGCTAGGGATAGGGCCCTATCCCTTACTTGAGTTAGTCTGGCTGTTTTTACTGAGGGAATAGTTAGCAGGGCTTTGTTTGCTGATCTCAGGTTTCTATTAGGGATGTGTACGCGAAGGGCTGTGTTCAGCCATTCTGCCTTTTCGTCATGTATTAATTTATGTATGGTGCATAGAGTATTATATTGAATTCTTTGTTCAATGGGTAGCCAGTGTAGTTAAATTAGGGTTTCGGTGATATGATCTCTTTTACTTTTACCGGTTAGAATTCTTGCAGCTGTGTTTTGTATTACCTGTAGTGGTCTTATTGTGCTGTAGGGTAATCCTAGTAGAAGGGCATTACAGTAGTCCGTGCTCGAAAAAATTAATGCTTGTAATACTGATCGGAAGTCGTTTGTCGTTAGTAGTGGTTTAAGTCTTCTAAGAGTCATAAGTTTGGCGTATCCTTCCCTTACTTTTAGAGATATATGTTGTTTCATACTTAGTTCCGTATTGATAATCACTCAACGGTTTCGTACTTTCTCAGCTAGTTGTATTTTTTGGTTGTTATTGATTGTGATTGGGTTTTGAATGGTTGTGATGTTTTTTCATTCTAGATGTAGGAATTCTGTTTTCTCTGTATTAATAACTAATTCCATTTGGTTTAGGAGCTGTTTTATTATATCTAGATACATGTAGGCTAAGGTTAATGTTTTCTCAATTGAGACATTAATTGGAAATATTAATTGAATATCATCAGTGTATATGTAGTATGAGATGCCCAAACCTGCTAGCAGGTGGCATAACTGCAGCATGTATATGTTGAATAGTGTGGCAGATAGGGCTGATCCCTACGGGGAACTCCTGTTTGAAGGTTTATTTTTTTTGACATTACGTTTTTGATTTACACTTGGAAATATCTGTTATTTAGGTATGATTTGAACCACTTGATTGTTGTGTTGCATAATCCTATTTCTTCTATTCTATTTAATAGGATGTCATGATTTACTGTATCGAATGCTGCTGATAGGTCCAGCATCACTAAAATGTAATGTTTACTGCTGTCGAAACCTCTCATGATGTTGTCTTTTAGTGCGAGTAGTAGTGTTTCAGTGCTATAGTTTTTGCGAAAGCCATGTTGTGATGGGTACAGGATATTATTGTCCTCTAAGTGTTCTGCTAATTGATTTTGTACGATTTTTCCTATTAATTTTGCAACTAGCGGTAGGTTTGATACTGGTCTATAATTGCTCAGGATGAGTGGATTGCTGTTCTTTTTCTTTAAAATTGGTTTTACTATTGCTCCTTTTAGTGAATCTAGCATGTTTCCTTCATTTAATGATAGATTAATGATTTTTGTTAAAGTCGGAGAGGTTGTGGTGGCTAGTTTTTTTTATATCTATGATTGGTATTGTGTCATAAGCATGTGGGGCAGGGTTTAGTTTTTTTTAGCAACAATTCAACTTCTATTTCGGATATTTCATTGAATGTCTCCCATTGTTTAACGTCTCTTTTTTTGCATTTTAATGTTTTGCTTGGTTATTTTTGGAATCTTTGTTTTTAGGTTTGTAATTTTGTCGTTAAAAAATGTAGCTATTTCATTACATCTATTTACTGGAAGGTTTTGTGAAGAGTCAGATGTATCGTTTGTGAGATTTTTTTATTATGGTAAACAAGGCTCTAGGGTTGTTTGCGAATTTCTCTATTTTCATGCTATAATATTGTTTCTTTGCGTTGAGTATTATTTGTTTATAGTAGGATAGTTGTTTCCTGTATTTAGTCAGGTTTTCAGTTGGTTTTTTTTTTTTTCCATTCTTTTTCTTTTTTCCTCAGATTTCTTTTGACTACCTTTATCTTTTCGTTATGCCAGGGGTTTGTTTCTTTGGGTTCCCTGATGCTCATATATTTAATTGGGTTTATCACATTTGCTAAGTTTTTGGTTGTTTGCATCCATGCTGTCGAGGCAGATTCACAGTCGGAGCAATCTATTCCAGCTAGTTTTCTTCTAATTTCTTTCAGGGTGTCTGTTATAAGGTGGGCGATATTCAAATTCAATGGGTTCTCTTTTTTGAGTCACTTGTTGTTCGGTATGTTTGATAGAGGATTCTATTAGGAAGTGGTCTGACCACGGTATCGGTGTATATTCCATTTTAATGTGTTCTAGGTGGCTGTGTTTGATAAATGGTAAATCAAGAGAGTGTCCTGCTTTGTGGGTGGGCTTGTCAGTAGTTAGGGTGAATCCTAGTTCTGTCATGAAATCTATCAGTGTTTGACAGGTGTTGGATAGGGGGGTGCTTATCCATGTGTAGGTTGAAGTCACCTAGTACAATTGTGGATTAGAAACCGGTTGAGTGATAGATGTTCGAGGGTAATGGCAAATGGAATTCACACTGAGGGATAGATAGGTGACAAGTGGAGTACTTCAGGATCGATCTTAGGACTGGTTCTTTCAATATCTTTGTTAGTAATATTGCAGAAAAGTTAGACAGAATAGTTTTCCTTTTTTGCTGCTGATATGAAGATACAATGGGACACTCTGTATCACATGGTCAACATACTTCCAGGACTGCAGGTTCATACCACAAAATAAAAGTGTAATGGCACCCAATATTTAAAGATTTCAAGATCTTTATCCAGTGGGAGCTATCAACCATCAAGTCATATGATACTCACCATCCAATCATTACTCGGTGTACCAATATCAGCGGGAGATAGTGGCAGGAATGTTTAAACTGCAATAATGTATTTATAAAGCATCTTAACTTTATTAAACAAGTGCTTGCCACGCCACTTCCTGGTTTAATCCACAGAGGTGGACAGTTTGTCATTCATAAATAAGTCATTGTTCCCAGTGGCTCAAAAACTGGGAAAAATCTCCACCCAAAGGAAAGTCAATTACTTCTAATACCACAAAGCAAAGATCCTTCAGTTGCTGATGTATATGTAACCAGTGATCCACCAAAGGTACTTGTGACAGAGATTTGCAAATGCAACTTAGATGTTCAATGATCCTTACTTTAATCCTTCATTTTGTGATGCTAATGTAGAAGAAAACCAAGGAGAAATAAGACTACATAAATGGCCTGGGCAGAATTACATGCTGTGAGAAATTTCAGTCTGTTGGACTTCTAGACTGAATTCATATAGAGAACATTTTCTACAGTTATAATGTCCTATCACTTGAGGGTTCCGCGTTATTAAACTTGCCCATAAAATTGAAGACACAAGGTGGTCCCACAAGATTCTGTCATGGTGAAATTCAAAACGTGGAGGAGCATTGAAAGCTGGGTTCTGTGATAGAAGGTAACAGATAAAACAACCCTCAAATTCCATAATACTTGGATGAAAAAAGAAGCCACACACACTAAAAGTGACTTCTCATCTGCTACCTGAGGGTTTAAATAATAAGTCCCGACACATGTAAATTCCCCTCTTCAATACCCTTCTAACTATATAGCTAGAAAATGAAAGGCCATCTCATAAGCCTGTTCTCTATATTCTGCAGTTGATTAGCATGCTTGTGGCAATCAAAAAAATTGACCCACCAGGTTGTTTATTTTTAAGAACTTTCAGATGATGTCTTTGGTAGGCCAGGAGATTACTCCTCCTTGCTTAAAGATTGATGTGCTCAGGTGATTTATAGAAACTGAAACCATAGGGGCAGATTTTATAAGCCCTACGCATGCAGGGTCTATTTTCAGCTATTTTCAAAAGGCCCGGTGGCACACATAAAGCCCCGGGACGCGTGTAAGTCCCGGGACTTGAAAAAATGGGCGGTCTGGAGGCGTGGCGTGGCTAGAGGCCTCTGCAAGACCGCTGGGCTGGGGATCACGTGCCGGCAGTTGGCCGGCACGTGCAAGTTACGCCTGCCTCTGGCAGGCGTAACTTGTGAAATAATGGTACGGGGGGGGGGGGGGTCAGGCGGGGGGGGGTGGGGAAGGTGGGGGGGGGGGGAAGTAAAGTTCTCTCCGAGGCTGCTCTGATTTTGGAGGGTCGGAGGGAATGGGGAAATCCAGCTGGTCTCCCCGAGGGCTCGGCGCATGCAAGGTGCACTAGTGTGCACCCCCTTGCGCGTGCTGACCCCTGATTTTATAACATGTGCGCAGCTGCGCCCGCATGTTATAAAATTGGGCATACATTTGTGCGCACGTGTACATTTTAAAATCTGCCCCATAATATCCAAAAATGAAATTTCAAAAATAGTAGTGCGTGCTTCAACTTGTAGTTGAGGATTGGATTATTTTAACCATATAATGAATTTCTGAAATGACTCATTACACCCTTTGCAAATGGTGAACTTTTATAAAATGTTTCCAGGATCGATACGATGGCCAATAAGAAGTATACAGATAACATTGTTCTAATCCAGATATATATATATATATATGTATGTATATTTATCTATTTATTTAATAAAAATATATATTCTGCATGTTCTACCAGTGTTCAAAGGCGGATTACAATAAACACTCACAGAATTCAGCACAAAATGACAAAATAAAACATTACTAAAATTAAAATAAACAATTACATCAAAATTACGTATTAAATTAAAATTACAATTGCACTCCAACATTGCCTGCTCCAAATGCTTCCCAAAATAACTCTGCTTTTATCAATTTTTTAAATTTCTAAATAGTCTCTTGACACACCCAAATAGGCAGGGCTTTCCACAAAAAGGACGCACATATAGAAAAAGCTTTCAATATAGTTCTGTGTAAGCTATGCTTCTGCAAAAAGGGCGTAGATAATAATTCTTGTCCAGATGAACACAAAGGGCAAAAAGGCCCATATTCCTCAATCTTACTCCTCAAACCATGGGAAACTTAATGAACCACTTTCAAAATATATACATATATTTTAAACTTCACCCTAAAGTCTATTGGGAGCCAATGTCATTGTTGTAGAAAAAGTGAAATTGAAATTCTCCATAGCAAATTAAAAATAACCCTGACTGCCTCATTTTGCACCAACTGTAAAACCTTTAGAATTTTGCTGGCAAGTCATAATATATGGCATTGTAGTAATCAATATAAGTAATCAGGATGAAAGCCTGAACAATAATCCTAAAACTTTTCACTACTAAATTTTTTTTAAAGGTCTAACCAATTTTAGCCTATAAAAAACCATATTAGCTACTTTTGATACTTGTGATTTCAACAACAAAGAGGAATCCAAAATATCCCCAAACTACGTATATGTACATGTCATAGAGGGCACCATGGTAGCATCCATGACAGTACCATTATTTACTGATGATAATGTACTTGAAACATAAAATAATTTCTTGCCAACACTGTTAAACTGGCTAAAAAATTAATCTTTTCTGCTGAAAAATCATAATCGGATAAGCTAGTTGTCATTAATTGGGTAGCTTCTTGTTGTGGTATGTTATATCGTGACACAATTTCTAAAGTAGATAAAAGCCATCCTTGCTGAAAATATGTAACAGAGAAAAAAATGTATAAAATTTGATGAATCCCTGGAATCTTTGGGACAAAAAGGCATAATTTGTTAAGATATATATATATATAATATATATATATATATATATATATATATATATATAAAGGGGTAGATTTTATAAATGTACGTGCGGGCGTACTTTTGTTCGTGCACCAGGCGCGAACAAAAGTATGCTGAATTTTATAAGATTCGCGCATATCTTATAAAATCCAGGGTCGGCGCGCGCGAGGGGGTGCACATTTGTGCAACCTGCGCACGCCGAGCCCAGTGCGCGCTGCCTGTTCCCTACGAGGCCGCTCCGAAATCGGAGCGGCCTCGGAGGGAACTTTCCTTCCGCCTCCCCTCACCTTCCCCTCCCTTCCCCTACCTAACCCACCCTCCGGCCCTATCTAAACCACCCCTACCTTTGTTGGCAGATTTATGCCTGCGGAAAGCAGGCGTAAATCTACACGCGCCAGTGGGCTGCTGGCGCGCTATCACATGACCCGGGGGCTGGTCCGGAGGCCTCGACCACGCCCCTGGGCCGGCACCATGCCCCCGGGTCCGCCCCCGAAATACCTTATCACTCGTGGCACGCCCCCGAAACGCCGCGTCACTCGCGGCATGCCCCCCGACACGCCCCCAACATGCCCCTCCATGCAAGCCCCTGGACTTACACGCATCCCGGGGCTTGCACGCGCCACCGAGCCTATGCAAAATAGGCTCGGCGCGCAGAGGGGGTTTTGGGCTAGGTTTTCGGGGGGTTGGCGCGTATCATACACGTGTACCCCTTTGAAAATCTACCCCATTGGTTCTAAAACAGAGCCAATGCCAACTACAATGGGTGACCTGACAGGGATTGTAATGATTTATGAATTTTCAGAACAAAATACAGTATATAACTAGAATTACTAGATGTGTCTCAAATAGGAAATCAAATTCTTTAGGAGAAATAAAACAGCACTTTTTAGCAGAGATAATCATTGATTTTATCTCTTCTTGAATATCATATGTAGAATCAGAGGCAAGTTTCTAATAAAATTGTGTCTGAAAACTGAAGCTATGGGGTAGATTTTCAAAGAGTTATGCGTGTAACCCCCGAAAACCTACCCCTGCGCGCACCAAGCCTACTTTGCGCAATCTCGGGACGCGCGTATGTCTCGGGGCTTCAAAAAAGGGGCGGTCCGGGGTGTGGCTGGGGGAATGGCGGCGGTCCAGGGGTGGTCCGGGGGGTGGGGTCGAGTGCTCCGGCACAGCGTGCCGGCAGCAGGCCAGCAATATTTGGAGCAAAGGTAGGAGGGCGATTTAGTTAGGAATGGGGGGTGGGTTAGATAGGGGAAGGGAGGGGAAAGTGGGGTGGCTGGAAAAAAGTTCCCTCCAAGGCCACTCCAATTTCGGAGCCGCCTTGGAGGGAACGGGGAAAACCATCGGGGCTCCCCTCAGGCTCGGCGCGCTCAAGGTGCACCCCCTTGCCGTGCCGAGCCCGGATTTTATAACATGCGCGTGGCAGCACACACATATTATAAAATCGGGCATAGATTTCTTCGTGCCAGGTTGTGCGAACAAATCTATGCCTGCACGTAGATTTTAAGATCTGGCCCTAAGCTTCTAAATGATCTGTATAACAATCCCCTCTCCTTTGTCAGTAGGCTTAAAGACAATTGTTTCATCAGATATTAATGCCTCACCAGCATGCTGCAGTAGTCTTGACAAGTTTACTAAGGACCCAGTTTAATTTGACTCTAATATAGCCACATTTCTATATGCAACAGTTGCAAAGGTGGTAAGCAAAGGGTTGGTGGGTCCTGGAGGCTCCCACAGCAATTTCCTAGAAACCACGATGTTTCAGTATTACTAACGGATGACTCTGAAAAAATGCAAGTTTCAAATGCTTCATACGTTGAAACAGATGAACCTTTGTTTTGAATGAATCATGTTTAATAATGGGTACAAATGAGAGGCCTTTGGCAAATACTCTAAATTCTATAGAAGACAAAGCTTTTAGGGCTTCATTTTCTAAAGTATCGCAGGCCTGCGGTACTTTAGAAAAATGTGGTAATAAGGGGCGGGGGCCGAAACGGGGGGGGGGGGGCAGAAAATAGGTAGCAAATAGGCCCTTATCTTTTCACTGTCCACGCCGTCCTCGCAGAGTCGGCCCCAGTGACGCCCCGACTCCTCCTCTTCCGGGGCCAACTCCGCCCCGATGTAGGTAGCACAGGCATGCGCTACCTTCACTAGCTATCGCAGGCTTGCGCTGTTAGCGCAAGCCTGCGATAGCCTTAGAAAATAAGGCCCTTAGAGACTAATGTTGTGAATGGGTGGTTCAATGTTGCCATATATTTGGGTGGGGGGGGGGGGGGGGGAGTCGATCTCCAGCGTACAACACTCTTACAGTGAGATGGCTGTAAAAGCTTTTTGAAGAAGATTATGTAGATCTACCAGAACCGTCATTTGAAGTTTTCAGATGTGTCAGAAGTGACCTTTTCTCACTGCCCCTTTCTACATCCATGGATAAATAAAATAGCTCATGTAATCTGATTCATTTCACTGAAATGTATTTATCTTTATGTGCTTAATATTCTTAAATACTTCCATTTTCTTATTTATTTATTTAAATGTTTTTTATGTACTGCTTATGCACAAAATAGTGAACTAGGCGGTTTACAGATAAAAACATACAGGATTAGTAAAACATAAAACAAAGGTATCGTACTATCAAATAACAAATTAAAATATAACTAAAAACAGAAATAAATAAATTAAAGAACGAATTAAAAGTGTAATTAAATATGTGACATTAACTAAAATTAACAAAATTAAGAGAATTAACAAACTCATTAATCTGTGTTGTTGGACCCAAAAGCAATTGCGCATAAGTAAGTTTTTAGTCTTTTCTTGAATTCTTTCTGATTTGTCATGAGTCTTAAGTGTATTAGGGATAGAATTCTAGAGCAGAGGACCAGCCTCCAAGAAAACGCATTTCCTGTTAATGTCTAGTCTGGCAATTTTGATCGTAGGGACCTCAAGGAGGTTTTTGTCACTTGATCTTAAATGACAATGAGGCTGATAGAGGCATAGAGTATATAACCAGATGGAGGATGGATTATGAATTAAGTTAAAGATTATTAATAGAATTTTGTATTGAATGCATTGTTTAATAGGTAACCTGTGGAGATTCAAAGGGGGGGGGGGGTATTTTCTTTCATTTTGGAGTTTCTGAGGAAGCGAGCTGCAGAGTTTTGTATGAGTTAGAATGGGTAGATTGTTGAGTCTGAGAGACCAATGTAAAGAGAGTTACAATAATCTAGACGAGATAGGATGAGTGCCTGAAGTACAGTTCTAAAGTTTGCTGGGAAAAGAAAAGGTTTTAGTCTTTTTAGAAGATTCAGTTTATTGAATGAGTTTTTTACAAGTTTGGATATATATTTTCTGTCATGGATAGTTTGGAGTCAACAATAATACCTATGTTTTGAGCATGAGTTAATATTGGTATATTGTGATTATGAAATGTGAGATGCGAAGATGGGCTGCATAAAGAGTTGGGGATGGTTGATAGATGGATTAAGTCAGATTTTGCTGGATTTAGTTTCACTCTATTGTGGGACAGCCAGGTTTTTATAGTATCTAAATAGAGTGTAATTAGTGAAAAAGTATGAGTCTAAGAAGAGGTATATGGAATAAGTAGCTGTATATCATCCGCATAGATCTTGAAATCTATGCCCAGTCCAGTTAGAATATGATATAGTGGTAAAAGGTAGATATTAAATAACATTGCAGATATAGAGGAGCCTTGCGGGCAGTAGTGGAATGGTAAGAGTCTAAAATAATTTATTGTGGACTTTCAGACATGAAAGATTTGAACCATTAGAAGACAGTGTCTTGGAGCCCTATACATTGAAGTCTGGAAATAAGTAATTCATGGTTAAAGAGATAGAGAGATGCGGTAAGATCAAGGAGGATAATGATATAATCAATGTTGGCATCAAAGCCATGGATGATTGTGTCAAAAGCTGAGAGAAGCAGAGTTTCTGTGTTATATCCTTTCCTGAAACCATGTTGGTTTGGATGTAGGATATTATCATCTGTGATATATTCAGTTAATTGATGGAGAACAGTAGATTCAATTACTTTGGCAAAAGTTGGTAAAGAGGCTGTGGTATGAAGATATAGAGGGTGAAATTTAGGTAACTGGATGTGAAAAGTATATGTGGTGGATTGTTGAAGTTGTTGCTTTTTAAGCTCTATATCCAAGTGTAGGAGTGTAATTGACTTATTAGTAACTTCATTGATTAATAGCATTAAGTTCAACACACTTTTATTTATGATGGAATTTCAGTGTTCAACAAATATAGCAGAATGATGAGCCACAGCCAGAAAAGGGGCAGGGGGTCGATAGTGTGCAGCTGGCCACATCATTGTGGTTTGGTTTCACCCATCATGGTGCAGCTGTGCTGCACACCATTACTCCCATAGCACTACGAGAAAAGGTGGTGTTATTTCCCGCGGTGCTGCTGGCGATAATGTGTAAAACATTATCGCCCACAGCGCTACCGGGTCTTAACACCACTCAAAACCCTCCTACATTCCTCTCTTTCCCCTAATTAGCATTTTACCACCATGATGCAATAACACCCTACTGCATGCGATAACAGCTCATCGCATAATAAAGAATGACCCTACTAGAAACCTCTGTATATAACTGAGGTTCTTTAATCATCCAAAGTTCCTAAAGAATATATTATGCTCGACAGTATTAATTTCAGTTCAAATCAGTCTTTTCTGGTTTTGAATAAAATCAGTCCAATTAATATTAACAGTACTAGTCTTGTCTAATAATCAAGAGCCTGATAACAATGTTGTCATTTACTGGTCATTAAAACACAAAATATCCCATCTATTTGCTGCTAGGCCCCAAAAAGTAATAGCACAGTAATACAAAAATATATAAGGGCAAAAACTAGGTTCAGAACCAATATATGACCCAAAAAATGTAAAAAAAAAAATCCCATGATCCATTACATTATTATGCTCTTGTAAGACTAACATGTTTAGTGAAAATTCATTAACACTCTCATGACAAGTGAAAAAGATACATTCATATAGGCTCCAGCCACCTTACCAACTGGAAAGGTTTGTACTATTTAATCAACTTCATGTTTCAGTGTTCACAATTTCAAAAATTCAATACAAATATTACAAGCTATATAGAAAAAAATTGATACATCTATTTTTCAATCGTCTTGTTGTGAGTTCTTCCCAGATTCAATTAAAAGCTAATATGCAATGTGTGTTTACTTCCTGACATTGTTCCTGAATCTAGCCCCTTGGAGCTTCATATTCTGACCTCTAGTTCTACAGCTTCCTTTCCACTGAAAAAACTTGGTTTCCTGTGCATTAATACTGTTCAGATATTCAAAATATCTCTTTCATATTCCCCTGTCTCACCTCCCTTCTATGGTATACATATTAAGTTCCTTCAGTCTCATCTCATAGGGCTTTTGGTACAAAACCTGCTCCATTTTGGTTGCCCTTCTCTGGACTGTCTCTAACCTCATTATATCCTTTCTGAAATAAATTGAACAGTAGGCCAGGTGAGTCCACACGAATAACGTGCAAAGAGACATTATTTACTCTTTTTTCTTCTGGTTATGCATCCAACCATTCATAGGTATCAGAAAGAGGGGGGGGGGAGGGCTAGAAGGCCCACAGACCCTCCCCCCCCCAAAAAAAAAAATTCTGGACACCACCGGCAATGACTTCTCCCCTCTCTCTTTCTAAATCTCATTGAGCTCCCTACTTACCAAGCATATCCGGAACCTGAAAATTGTAGAGAATGAGACTATGTCTGGCTAGAGTGCTGCAGGAGAGTGCAGAGAGCGAGACTTTTTCTGGTTAGAGATTAATGGTGGGGGTGGAAGGGAAATAGAACCAAAGAGCTAAGAGAAACAGATAAGTATGAGAAAAAAAATGTGAAGCTTGCTGGGCAGACTGGATGGGCCGTTTGGTCTTCTTCTGCCGTCATTTCTATGTTTCTATGAGTACAAGAAAGTGAGACAGATAGCTAGAAAGCTGTGCTTGCTGGTCCAGCCCCCTCTCTCCTCAGAACAGGATTTACTCGTTAAATTGCTCCCATCTCCTCCCCTGACCCCAGAGAATCTGATGACATCACATTGCTGGAAGGAGAACAAATCGTTGACAGAAAAAAAAAAAAAGCTGGAGCTGCAACTTTATTATCATCTTTGACAGATTGACAGAAACAGAAGACAAGGTGAGGGCTATGTTTTATCATCAGTAATCTCTTTTTTTTTTTAACTGCTATACTGCTGGGAATCAGGGGAAGTTCCGTGCTCTGCTAGTCAGGTCTCTGTGTGAGCTGGCTTGGCTTATCTCAGAGAAGGGCAATGCAGTGGGCATTGACAGAGCAAATGGAAATGGTGCCTGAAGGAGGAGGAGGAAGTGTAAAGGTGGCTTCTGCAGGCTGGGTAACAAGAGTAGGAACTTTACATGATGATGCTGTAATAGCCTTAGTTAGCCAGTCCAGAGGAGGGGATACTCACTAACAGGTAGATTTTAAAAGAGTTGCTCGCGCAAAAATGGCCCCATACACACCATGCGCAAGCAACACAAATTTTAAGAAGCCGGGAAGTATGCGTGCTCATACCTGTGTGCTCATCAAGAATAAGGAGACAAAAAGGGGCAGTTGAATGAGTGTTCCCCCTGGATTTTGCAAGGCTGACCATGGCAATGTGCCAAGTTACACAAATAACATTGCTACTGGTCCTAATGAGGTGCAAGCCTGGAGATTCTGAACACTGAGGGAGAGAATGAGAGACTCTCTTAAAGGGCCAATCTGACACTCTTTATATATATCCCTCTGTAAGAGGGGCACTTTAAAAAATGGCGCGGGCCATCTATTGCTCCTACTGTGTGACATCGGCCGGCCAATGGCATCTATAGCCCCTGTCACATGGTAAGGACAAAGGACCATTGGCGCCATTTTGATTAGTGGTAGCCGATGGCCTGAGAGGGGTCAACATTCCCTGGGCCCCCGCTGGACCACCAGGGACTTTAGGCAAGTTTTGGGGGGGGGGTCAAGAGGGTGGGGATTGTAAATAATTAGATCTGAAGGGTTGGGGTGGGCTTGGGTTTTTTTTTCTGTGTGCCCTTTCTCCTCCCCCCCCCAAAAACGATAAAATCGCACAAAATTTCGTGGGGTTTTCCTATCATTGTCGGGGATCCCCGATACATGATGAATTAGGAAATATCGTACGATATTTTAATTCGTCAAAAAAACAATGCACATCCCTACTGTGTGTCTGTTCCTCATCGAGAAATGTTAGGCTCACCATTTATGGTGACGCCACTGTACTACAACAACATAGTTTTAGCTACTTTTTACCCAATCTGGAGACTTCACAGTCTATCTACTGACATTCTTCAAGTCGGAGTTGGCAACTCTGCGTAGGCATCAGAATGGGATGGGCCACCTAGGCCCTGGCCAGTCCAACTTTATCTCAGGGGCACACTGTCCCTTCCTGCAGACAGAAAGAAGATCCCAGATGTTGTGACAGCAGTGCCTCCAAATGATGACCCACCCATGGGGTTCCCCCCCCCCCCTTGCAGGAAGGAAGAGGACTTCATGGTGGCACAGTGCCCACAGGGTAGAAGAAGATCCAGTGGGTGGGTGGTATGTTAGGGAAGAGAAGGGAAGTATTAAAAGAAAGAGAATGTGTGCGTGTGTGTGTGTGTGTGTGTGTGTGTGTGTGTGTGTGTGTGTGGAGAAGGGATGGGACTGGAAGGGGTCAGTGAGTGAGAGACAGAATCTGGCTTTTGCAGTTTCCAGTTCAGTTGTTTTTTTTGCACGTTTCTATTTGTACTTCATGGTCTTTCTCTTCTGTGTTTGGTGAGGGTCTGTCTGTGTTCTGCATGTGTGACTGGAGTGAGATATACTGCTACTGTGTAGTTTCTGTGTAGCGATCTATAGCAGCTTGACTTGTGTTGTTTTCCTAATACAATGTCTATTGGTATTTTAGGGCCTGGAGCAATATCTTCAGTGTTGCATTTTCATGGATAGGGTTCTTACTGTTTGAATGCTGGCAGTTAGTGTTGTTTTGGTAAGAGAAGTTTAGTATATTGAAATTGTAATTCAGTTTACTTATGGCATTCTGAGGGCCAAGCCCATACCCAACAACTTTACAATAGGCTTGATACCAAGTGTCTTTTTCAGGGTTTTCTCGTTGGCACTACAGCAGTATATGGAAATATAGTATACATGTTGTTTAAGTGATAATTATACTTTAGAAGTCTGTACTTTGAATGTCCTTTTTCATGTAAAATTGGTTATTATAAATGCATAATTATTAATAGTGTATGTTGAAAGTGGTGGTAGGGGGTGCCCACAAGGCTATAAGTTTCACCTAGGGTGCCTAATATCCTTGCATTGACCCCGGGAGAGTTCACCACACACATAAGCCCTCACTATTCACCTATCTCTCACTTCCCCAAAGAGCAAATCCTGGGGCGACATATTGAGGTGAGCTTGGATATTCTTTTTTAAGCAGATGAGTAGTGCCCAGACAGGTAGGACTGTTTCTGTATCTGTAGGCCATATTTTCTTGGCATCTGATTACATCTCTTTGTACTCTATAGTAATGCTATTTTTCTCAGGGGCAGGCCATCCCTGCCCTGAGGCCTAAAAAAAAGCCCCTAGCAATTTACTAGCATCAAGCATTTTATTAGATCTTAGAATGAATAATTCTAATCAATGATTTATGCAAAAAATATATGTAAGATAGAATGACTGTAAACCTAAAGTAAGAAATTGGCAGTGGGGGGTGGAGTTGGGGTGGAGATTATTTGCCCCCCCCCCCAATCAAAAAGGCATTCCGTTGCCCCTGCAACCATCCTTTCTGCTCCGGCCTCCACTTTATCACATTGATTTTTACCTTGAAATCATCTAACATTATCACACCAATGTTCCTCTCCTGGTTGGTATACATCAGTTCTTCTCCACCTAGTGCATACCACTCCCATTGATTTCTACACCAAGTTTATGACTGCATTTTTTGATATTGAATCTTAACTGCCAAATATTAGACCTTTCTCCAAGCTTTCTTAGTTCAATTATCATTGTGTCTACTATTGTAGGGTATCCACTCTGTTACAGATCTTTATATCATCTGCAAAAAGGGAAACTTTTCCCTCTAACTTTTCCAAAATACTGCTCTCAAAGATATTGGACTGATCCTGACGTACTCCTCTTGCCACTTTTCTCTCCATTTACTATTACCCTCTAATGTCTATCACTCAACCAGTTTCTAATCCAGGCCACTACTTTGGGATCCATCCCTAGGTTTCTTAATTCATTAATAAGCTTCCTGGGCGGGACAGTAACAAAAACCTTTCTGAAATCCTGCGCCTGTCCTTGATATAATTCTCTAGTCACCCAACCAGAGAAATCAATGAGATTTGTTGGACACCGTGGGGTAGATTTTCAGACCGCGCGAATAGGCGTACTTTTGCTGGCGCATCAGGCGCAAGCAAAAGTACGCGGGATTTTAGCAGATACGCGCGGAGCCGCGCGTATCCGCTAAAATCCGGGATCGGCGCGCGCAAGGCTATGGATTCTGTATAGCCGGCGCGCGCCGAGCCGCGCAGCCTACCTCCGTTCCCTCCGAGGCTGCTCCGAAATCGGAGCGGCCTCGGAGGGAACTTTCTTTTGCCCTCCCCTCACCTTCCCCTCCCTTCCCCTACCTAACCCACCCGCCCGGCCCTGTTTAAACCCCATCCTTACCTTTGTCGGGGGATTTACGCCTCCCGGAGGGAGGCGTAAATCCCCGCGCGCCAGCGGGCCACTAGCGTGCCGGGACGCGACCTGGGGGCGTGTCCGGAGGGCGCGGCCACGCCCCCAGACCGCCCCGGGCAGTAACCACGCCCCGGACCCGCCCCTGAAACGCTCCCGACACGCCCCCAAAACGGCGCTGCACTCGGTCCCGCCCCCGACACGCCCCCCTCCGAAAACCCCGGGACTTACGCGAGTCCCGGGGCTCTGCGCGCGCTGGTAGGCCTATGTAAAATAGGCTCACCGGCGCGCAGGGCCCTGCTCGCCTAAATCCGCCCGGATTTGGGCGGATTTAGGCGAGCAGGGCTCTTAAAATCCGCCCCTATGTGTCTGTAGTAAAATCATGCTGCTTTGGATCCTGCAATCAACTGAATGCTACATAGTCCACTATCCTTTCCTTTTGAAGAGTCTCCATCCATTTTACCACCACCGAGGTAAGGCTAACTGGCCTGTGGCTTCTAATCTCCTCTCTGTTACCAAGTTTATTAAAAAGGACCACATCTGTCTTTTTCAATACTGTGGGACCATACCTGACTTCAAGGATTTATTGAAGACACCCTTCAGTGGATCCACCAGACTATCTCTGAGCTCCTTTAGGCCTGGATTTTAAAAGCTCTACGCGCGTAAATCCTCCGGCCATGCGCGTAAAGCCCCGGGACGCGCGTATGTCCGTGGAGCGTCGAAAAAGGGGCAGGGTGGGTGTCAGAGGCTCTTGGCACAGCGGCCATTTGCCCAGAGGCAGGCGCAAAAGGTAAGATAAAGGTCAGGGGGTGTTTATAGAAACATAGAAACATAGAAACATAGAAATGACGGCAGAAGAAGACCAAATGGCCCATCCAGTCTGCCCAGCAAGCTTCCCTCATTTCTTCTCTCATACTTATCTGTTTCTCTTAGCTCTTGGTTCTAATTCCCTTCCACCCCCGCCATTAATGTAGAGAGCGGTGATGGAGCTGCATCCAAGTGAAATATCTAGCTTGATTAGTTAGAGGTAGTAGGGGTAGTAACCGCCGCAATAAGCAAGCTACACCCATGCTTATTTGTTTTTACCCAGATTATGTTATACAGCCCTTATTGGTTGTTTATCTTCTCCCCTGCTGTTGAAGCAGGGAGCTATGCTGGATATGCGTGAGGTATCAGTTTTTTTCTTCTCCCCTGCCGTTGAAGCAGAGAGCTATGCTGGATATGCATCGAAAGTGAAGTATCAGGCACATTTGGTTTGGGGTAGTAACCGCCGTAACAAGCCAGCTACTCCCCGCTTTGTGAGTGTGAATCCTTTTTTCTTCTCCCCTGCCGTATAAGCAGAGAGCTCTGCTGGATGTGTGAAGTAACAGTTTTTCTTTTCCCCTGCTGTTGAAGCAGAGAACTATGCTGGATATGCATTGAAAGTGAAGTATAAGAATGGAGTGATCAAGCTAGTTGAAAGGCATCAGGAATAGAGGAAGGTGGAGGTAGTAATTTGGATATTTGGTTTGGGGTAGTAACCGCCGTAACAAGCCAGCTACTCCCGTCCGTTTAGGATAGGGAGTTTAGGATAGGGATAGGGAGTGGGAAGTTAGGGGAATGGGTAAGAAGCTTAGATTAGGGAGTTGAGAAGTTCCCTCCCAGACCGCTACAAAATCGGAGCGGCCTGGGAGGGAACGGGAAGGCCGTGGGCGTCAGTGCACGCAAGTTGCACTAATGTTCACCCCCTTGCGTGCACCGACCCCCGATTTTATAACATGCATGCACCAGCACGCGAATGTTATAAAATCGGGCATCCACATGGATGCCTGCGAGTACCTTTTAAAATCTACCCCTAAGTATCCTAGACTGCATACTATCTGTTCCCATGGCTTTGTCCACTTTCAGTTTTGCTAATTGCAAAATCATTCTCTATAAATGATGTTGTATCTACCTTTCTCTCATATGTATACTTGACAATTATGAACTATATTTTTATAGCCTTCTACTGCTTTGTAAGAGTCAATTATCTTCATTTTCATATGCCTAGGCAGAAGAGTCCATGGCTGCTGAAAGGGGACAGAACAGTCACAACCTGAGAGGAATTGTCTAACTTGACTAATTGAAGGCTTCCTAATGAGTCAACCAACTTTCTGCACCTTATTAACTTTTGTTTTTAAAGTAGTATTGAATCAAGTAGCAGAGTGTCCAAACTTTTGCACATGCCATATTCTTTGTTTTATTGTTTTCAATTTGTTAAAATCAGAAAATAGTAATTTTGCATTACAAAATTGTGGTTACAGAAAGATGTTTGTAACTTTTTACTATATAGAGGTTGGGTTAGCTTCTGTTTACTTAGGGGTACATTTTAAGAAACAGCGCGCGCGTACTTTTGTTCGCGCACCAGACACGAACAAATGCTGGATTTTATAAGATACGTGCGTAGCCATAGCCCCCGGCCCTATCTAAACCCCCCTACCTTTGTCGCAGAAGTTACACCTGCTCGAAGCAGACGTAACTTTGCGTGCGCCGGGCCGGCTGCTGCGTGCCATGTTCCGGTCCGGGGGCTGGTCCGGAGGCCACGGCCACGCCCCCGGTCCGAAACCACGCCCGCGGCACCATCCCCGGATGACGCGCTGACCGCGTCACGCCCCAATATGCCCCGATGATGCGACGACCGCGTCACACCCCCCCCCCCCCGACACACCAACCCCAAGAAAGCCCCAGGACTTATGCGCGTCCCGGGGCTTTGTGCACGCCGGAAGCCTATGCAATATAGGCTCGGCGCGCGCAGGGCCGTTTTAGAAGGGTTACGCGCGTACCTTATGCGCGTAACCCTTTTAAAATCCCGGCCCTTAGAGAATCATTAAAACATTTGAGTTGACCAGGAATGCCTAGACTTTTGCATATGTGGCTGATAGATTTTTGCACCCAAAAATGCATATTATACTTTTAGTATTTATTTATTTTATTTATTTGAGAGTTTTTATATACCATCATTAAGTTATTCACCATCATAATGGTTTACAATAGAGCACCTATATAAAAAAAAATATGGGTCGTACATTACATAGGTGGTGCCATTAGTTTTCGGTAACAAACAAGAGTTTTATATCCAAAGGCATTTATTTGGGGGATTGAGTGTTTCATAGCAATATGTCCTGATGGTTGACTACAGTTAAAAAAAAAAAATAGGTTGAACTAATTCAATAAGGAGCATTAAATTAGGCATTCGGTGCTTTATGCCGCATATCCTTGATTACCGTATTTTTCGCTCCATAAGACGCACTTTTTTTCCCCCAAAAGTGGGGGGAAAATGTATGTGCGTCTTATGGAGCGAATATAAAAAAAAACAAACAAAAATCTAACAACCCCCCCCCCTGACTCCCCCAAGACCTGCCGACTTAGTTTACCGCACCCCCCCCCCCTCCTGACCCCCCCCAAGACCTGCCGACTTAATTTACCGCAACCCCCCACCCTCCTGACCCCCCCAAGACCTGCCAAACGTCCCTGGTGGTCCAGCGGGGGTCCAGGAGCGGTCCGGGAACGATCTCCAGGGCGTGGGCCGTCGGCTGCCAGTAATCAAAATGGCGCCGACGGCCCTTTGCCCTTACTATGTCACTGAGACCGACCAATAGCAGCGGTCGGTCCCAGTGACATAGTAAGGGCAAAGGGCCGTCGGTGCCATTTTGATTACTGGCAGCCGACGGCCCACGCCCTGGAGATCATTCCCGGACCGCTCCTGGACCCCTGCTGGACCACCAGGGACGTTTGGCAGGTCTTGGGGGGGTCAGGAGGGTGGGGGGTTGCGGTAAATTAAGTCGGCAGGTCTTGGGGGGGGTCAGGAGGGTGGGGGGTTGCGGTAAACTAAGTCGGCAGGTCTTGGGGGGTCAGGAGGGTGGGGGGTTGCGGTAAATTAAGTCGGCAGGTCTTGGGGGGTCAGGAGGGTGGGGGGTTGCGGTAAACTAAGTCGGCAGGTCTTGGGGGGGGTCAGGAGGGTGGGGGGTTGCGGTAAACTAAGTCGGCAGGTCTTGGGGGGGTCAGGAGGGTGGGGGGTTGCGGTAAATTAAGTCGGCAGGTCTTGGGGGAGTCAGGAGGGTGGGGGTTGTTAATTTAAAGGGTTGGGATGGGGGGGGAGGGGTTCCCAGAGAAAAAAGTTTTCTGATCTGGGGAGTGGACCGAAATGGCCCTCCCCAGACCCGAAAACAAAATGGGGAGGAAAAAAAAAGCTATGCACTCCCCTAATTTGCTCCATAAGACGCCCAGACGCAGAGCCGGTTTAGCACAATTTTTATTTTTTTTAATTTTCCCCCTCTGAATCCTAGGTGCGTCTTATGGTCAGGTGCGTCTTATGGAGCGAAAAATACGGTAATTGCCTGCATCAATTTTCTTTCTTGAAGGCTTGTATGAAAAGCCAGGTTTTGAGTTGTGTTTTGAAACGTTTATGATTGCTCTGGAGTCTAAGGTCAAGGGGCATGGAGTTCCATAATATAAGACCGGCTAGAGACCATACTCGCTCCCTCACTTGGGTAAGTCTTGCAGTTTTCACAGAAGGAATGGGAAGGAGTGCTCTGTTTGCTGACCTTAAATTTCTGTGTGGGACATGTACTCTAAGTGCTGTGTTCAGCCATTCTGCTTTATCGTCATGGATAAGTTTGTGTATTAAGCACAGTGCTTTGAACTGTATTCTTTGTTCTATGGGAAGCCAATGTAGGGTGGCGAGTGTATCTGTTATGTGATCTCTTTTGTTTTTCCAGTGAGAATTCTAGCTGCAGCATTTTGTAAAATCTGTAGAGTTCTTACTGTAGTGTTGGGTAGGCCTAGTAGCAAGGCATTACAATAGTCTGTGCTGGCGAATATCAGATATTGAAGTATAGTATTGAGGTATTGTGGGAGTCCATGCCAGGTTTTCCCTCTTTCTTACTAATATTAGGGTTGCTTCTTTTACAAAAATTCCTCAGACAGCAGACTTCCCCTTAACCCAGGTTATTGTATTTTTTTTTCTGTGAATCTTCAGAGGATGACAGATCATCTCTCATGAACATAAAAAGCTTTAAAGCAAGCAAACAAACAAGTCTCTAGTTCACTGTAGGCAACAGCCTTTCTTCCCAGTTCTAGAACCTTCCTGGTTAGTCTCTCCTGTTAGGAATCCTGGCTCTGTTGGCTCCAGTCCCTCAGAACTTCCCTTGTCTTCAAGCACAAGTTGAACAGCGTTACAAGGGACATGAACAGCACATTTTTGTACCTGTTTAATTTGCAGGGGTGAAAACCATCAGGCTCTTTGGCCTTATCCGCTTTCATTTTTTTGTAAATACTTCAAGTACTTCCTCCTCTGTAATTTGAATTATAATCATGTCACAATTATCAATGCCGTGTACGCCTCTAGATTTGTTTCCTTCCCCTTCTTCGGAAAATGCTGATCAAAAGAATTTAAGATTTATACTTTTGTTGGTCCTCTTGCTCTCAAATCACATTTTCCCCTTTATCTTACCTATTACCCTTTAGATTTTTGTGTCTCTCATATATACAGCGGTAATTTAAAATAATTAAATAAATAAAAAGATACCAGGTCAGGGCCTTCACTTTCTTCTCCAGCTGCCATGGTAAAAGGAAGCAAATTCAAAAAGCCTCCAAGTTGGCAAAATGACATTACCTGGCAGAAAATAATCACAGCTTATATATCTTTATATCTAAGAAGGATTTCCTCTTACTGGGGGCTTTGCTTGTCTAACTACCCTCCCTGCTTCTCTTTGTTTTTCCCGATAATGCTGCTTGTGTTTTGAAAACCATTTTTTTTTAATGCTAATCTCTTTATTCTTACCATTTTTGCTATCTTTTTCAAGTACCTTATTGGTTTCTATTTTCCCCTTTGTTAACCTGTCTTACACAGAGATTTATTGCCTTTTAGGTGCTCCTTTTTATTCCTGACTAAAGCTCCTCCAAATCCTTCAGTTCTTTTGAGCACTACACATTGCCTGAAGTCTGCTTTTCTGAATTGCAGGAATCCAGTTTTAGTACACTTCAAGTTAGAATTTAATATGGAACCACACAGCACAGTGCCTTAATTTTCCCTTACCGTGAACTCAGTGACACACACTCTTGTAAAATTGTCAGTGGATATTGCACAAGAAATATGACTTCCCAAAATAATCCTCTTTATTAGAACATTTTAAAATCTCTTACTAGTTATGATCTTACAAGAAGACTTTGGCTTTTTTTAATTATTATTACTAGTCAATGATTGTAAATACCTTTCTATAAACATCAAGAAAGGTTAGGCAGAAAAGAATTTCTTTCACTTCTCTCAATTAGAAAATTAAAGACAATAATCACGTAGATTTGAAAATGAAAATTGAATGTTTCCTTTCATTAGCAAAACCAGGTTGCACCAGTGGTTATGTTTGGAAATGCTGAGTATTACTAACAATTTCAATTAACTATTAAGTCTGTAAACACAATCTGTTTGACTGGTTTGTTCCTGGTCTGGTGCTTGGTGAGAGCTGGCTGTGTAAAAAATAAAGAAAATCTGTATGTGCTGGCCTTTGAAACCATGAACTGTAGCTGGGAATTTCTCATTAAGAATTAATTTTAGTCTTAAGGAATCTGTTTTTTCTTCTCTTTTGCTTTTCATTCTGTTTATCCCCAGTGTAACAGGTTATGAAGATAGCGTTGCAAATATGGGAAGGTGCTGGTCTCAGATTCACGTGTGAATAAAAATACCCCAGTCACAACACTTCTCTTAAATTATTCGGGCGGTGGTGTCAGCAGTATGGATACCACAGAAGCAAAAGCTGATAAACCACACTTAATCCAACTAGAATGTGAACACCATGGGTGAAACAGATTTTTATGCTCAATTAGTAGACCTTAGCTCTGCCTTCGTCAAGTGGCCAAAATGTGATGTTATGAATGGCTTTCTTGCCGACCTGCCGGTAGTGCAGGTTGGCATTAAAGGGATATATAGGGTGAGGAACTAAACTACAGAACCCAGTTCGGCAGCTCTATCTCAAATTGTTTAGATAGTTCATTTGGCAATTAAAATGTACAAACTCATTGAAATCTCCTTTTATCAGATTTTTATTATTTAGGGGATATTTTTGTTTTGAAAGCTTCATCTCCATCAATATGAATCGGTGTAAATTTAAAGTGTTGCTGTGATGATCCTCAAAGCACTATGCAGGAGTCACAATAATACATGTGAAGCTTCAATATATCATGAACAGCTGAAGACTGAGTTCAGAGGTGGAAGAGGAAATTAATTTGTGAAAATAATTTTTAATTATTTATTTTGGCCCACCAGCTTCTTACTGTTCCTTTGGACTTTGATCTGAATTGGAGCCAGTCCTCCCAGGGGAGGTAATTTTTAAAGGAGTTATGTGTGTATATATATTATACTATTGTAGCAATTTTCAAAAGCCATTTACACGTGTAAAGTGCATTTATGTATGTAAAACCTATTGATAGTTCAATGGCATTTATTGTAGCTGTTATGACCACCGGCCGTGGCAGCCCGCGACCGGGGTCGAACATCATGGTTGCCGGCTGCGGTGGTCCACGGCCGGGTCCCAATGCTCACCCGCGGCGTGAGGTGTTACGAATGGGCTCCAGTCAGGAGTCGTGAACACCACCCAGAATGGTGGCTCCAGGTGGAGAGAGACAGGAATGGCTAGAAACAGTGTCTGGGTCCAGGCTGGGTCAGGGCAAGCGGCAAGTAGCAGTGTCTGGGTCCAGGCTGGGTCAGGGCAGGCGGCAAGTAGCAGTGTCTGGGTCCAGGCTGGGTCAGGGCAGGCGGCAAGTAGCAGTGTCTGGGTCCAGGCTGGGTCAGGGCAGGCGGCAAGTAGCAGTGTCTGGGTCCAGGATGGGTCAAGGCAGGCGGCAATTAGCAGTGCCTGGGTCCAGGCTGGGTCAGGACAGGCAGCAGATAGCAGTGTCTGGGTTCAGGCTGGGTCAGGGCAAGGCAGGTCAGAAGGCCCGTAGGCCACACACACACAGAAGGCCCGTAGGCCACACACAGTAAGCAGGGCAAGGCAGGTCAGAAGGCCCGTAGGCCACACACACACAGAAGGCCCGTAGGCCACACACCGTAAGCAGGGCAAGGCAGGTCAGAAGACCCGTAGGCCACACACACACACAGAAGGCCTGTAGGCCACACACAGTAAGCAGGGCAAGGCAGGTCAGAAGGCCCGTAGGCCACACACACACAGATGGCCCGTAGGCCACACACAGTAAGCAGGGCAAGGCAGGTCAGAAGGCCCGTAGGCCACACACACACAGAAGGCCCGTAGGCCACACACAGTAAGCAGGGCAAGGCAGGTCAGAAGGCCCGTAGGCCACACACACACAGAAGGCCCGTAGGCCACACACAGTAAGCAGGGCAAGGCAGGTCAGAAGGCCCGTAGGCCACACACACACAGAAGGCCCATAGGCCACACACCGTAAGCAGGGCAAGGCAGGTCAGAAGGCCCGTAGGCCACACACACACAGAAGGGCCCGTAGGCCACACATAGTACAAGGTAGCAGGCCTAAAGGTACACCCAGAGTAAGGCAAGGTAGAAGGCCCGAAGGCAAGACAAAGCAAGGAATGAATAAGGCCCGAAGGCCGCGCAAGGCAAGGCAAGGCAAGGAATGAATAAGGCCCGAAGGCCGCGCAAGGCAAGGTCCTGGGACCAAATGCACAGCAAGCAGGGAAGGAAGGCTAGAGCAGGGAGCCCAGGCGAGCTCGATGCCGAAGCACCGAGGGAACTGTCAGGCAGGGTTATAAGGGACAGCCCGGAACATAGAGTGGACAGGGGAGATGAACTGGGCCTGTGAGGAGAGCCAGCACTAGAGGGACCCCTGGTGGTGAGGTGGTTGCACTGCAGCCATAGCCGTAACAGTACCCCCTCCTCAAGGCCTCCCCCTCCTCCTGGGTCCCATCTTAGCAGGGGGTACTCAATAATGAAGTCCAACCCTTCCTGGGGCGATGCGGCAGGTTCAACTCCTTTCCGAGGCAGCAAGGCAGTCCATAACCCTTCCTGGAGTAAAAAGGCAGACACAACCCCAACCTGGGGCAGCAACATAGTCCATAACCCCTCCTGGGACAAGGCGGCAGAGTTAGACCCCTCCTGGGGTAGCAGAGGCGGTGCAGATTTCCATAACCCCTCCTGGGGTGACAAGGGGAACATAAACCCCACCTGGGGCAGCGAAATAGTCCGTAATCCCTCCTGAGACGACAGCAGGACTGGTCCGGACCCCTCCAGGGTCGGCATCAGGGCCGGCACAGACTCCTCCAGGGTCGGCGACAGTAGGACCATTACGGACCACTCCCTGGTCGGCAGCTGGACCGGTACAGCAGGCTCAGATGGTTGAGTAACAAAGTCTGTTGGCAGGCCCGGTTCGGACCCCTCCGATGACTGCAGCAGGACTGGTTCAGCAGGCTCGGATGGCTGAGTCAGAAAGTCTGTCAGTAGGACCGGTTCGGATCCCTCCGGGGACGGCAGCAGGACCGATTTGGACCCCTCCGGGGATGGCAGCAGGACCGGTTCGAGCCCCTCTGGGAGTGGCAGCAGGACCGGTTCGAGCCCCTCCAGGGGCGGCAGCAGGATCGGTTCAGTAGACTCAGATGGCTGAGTCAGAAAGTCTATCAGTAGTACCGGTTCGGATCCCTCCGGGGATGACAGCAGGACTGGTTCGGACCCCTCCGGGGATGGCAGCAGGACCGGTTCGAGTCCCTCCGGGGGCGGCAGCAGGACCGGTTCAGTAGACTCAGATGGTTGAGTCAGAAAGGCTGTCAGTAGGACCGGTTTGGACCCCTCCGGGGACGGCAGCAGGACCGGTTCGGACTCCTCCGGGGACGGCAGCAGGACCGGTTCGGACCCCTCCGGGGATGACACAGCAGACTCAGGTTCTTCTCGGGGTAGTGCAGCAGGCTCGGACCCCTCTCAGGGCGAAGCAGCAGGCTTGGGCCCCTCTCGGGGTGATGCAGCAGACTCGGACCCCTCTCGGGGTGATGTAGCAGGTTTGGACCCCTCTCGGGGAGAAACAGCAGGCTCGGACCCCTCTCGGGGTGATGCAGCAGGCTCGGACCCCTCTCGGTGTAGTGCAGCAGGCTCGGACCCCTCTCGGGGCAATGTAGCAGGCTCGGGCCCCTCTCGGGGTGAAACAGCAGGCTTGGACCCCTCTCGGGGTGAAACAGCAGGCTTGGACTCTTCTCGAGGCGATGTAGCAGGCTCGGACCCCTCTCAAGGCGATGTAGCAGGCTCGGACCCCTCTCGGGGCGATGTAGTAGGCTCGGACCCCTCTCGGGGCGATGCAGCAGGCTCGGACCCCTCTTGGGGGCGATGCAGCAGGCTCGGACCCCTCTCGGGGTAGTGCAGCAGGCTCGGACCCCTCTCGGGGCAATGTAGCAGGCTCGGGCCCCTCTCGGGGTGAAACAGCAGGCTTCGACTCTTCTCGAGGCGATGTAGCAGGCTCGGACCCCTCTCGAGCGATGTAGCAGGCTCGGACCCCTCTCGGGGCGATGCAGCAGGCTCGGACCCCTCTCGGGGTGAAACAGCAGGCTTGGACTCTTCTCGAGGAGAAACAGCAGGCTCGGACCCCTCTCGGGGCGATGTAGCAGGCTCGGACCCCTCTCGGGGCGATGTAGCAGGCTTGGACCCCTCTTGGGGTGAAACAGGAGGCTTGGACCCCTCTCGGGGTGATGCAGCAGGGTTAGAAGTAGTGCGTATGGAAGACACAGATTGGACTGCCGTGGGCTTGATACCTGGAGCCAAAGTCTGAAGCTCCTGATTTTGTTTCTGGAGGAGCAGTTTAGAGAAGGCACAGGCAGTTCTAGGACGTCTAGGGAAGGTGCTCGTTAGTGTCTCAACAGCAGCTGTGGGAAGCAGAGCCCTGCTAGAGTTAATCAACTCTCTCCGTTTTAGAGAAACCTGTTCCCGAGACTCTAGCACTGGTGTCACAGAAGCCTTCTTGGCCAGGTAAGTCCTGGGTTTTTCTATCCACAAACTGCCAGCTAAAATGTCTGTTTTAGTGGAGCCAGAAGCAGAATACCGGTTAGGAGAGCTGATTGTCTTTTCTAATGGAACAGCTGATCCTAGAGCAGAACAACGGGGGCAGGGTTTGCCTGGTGGTAACAGACACGGAAGACAGGAGCATTTCCACCACCCTGGTTTAGGATTTAGACAATTTAAAACATTCCTGATAGACTGAGACGTTCCTCTTATGACAACTACTGCATACCCAGTGTTCTTGGTCTGAGAGTTGACAGGCAAGACAGTTCTTGTAACTGGGATAATTCAAAGTCTGGCAACAAGCACAGACATAAAAACTTGGAGGCTGAGGCATAATGTGAGTAGAAGGAAAAAGAAAAAATTGGCTCACCGGTAGTACCAAGACCTATCTCTTCCCCTGGAAATTGGTGGCTTCGGCATACTGTTACGAATGGGCTCCGGTCAGGAGTCGTGAACACCACCCAGAAGGGTGGCTCCAGGTGGAGAGAGAAAGGAATGGCTAGAAACAGTGTCTGGGTCCAGGCTGGGTCAGGGCAGGCGGCAAGTAGCAGTGTCTGGGTCCAGGCTGGGTCAGGGCAGGCAGCAAGTAGCAGTGTCTGGGTCCAGGCTGGGTCCGGGCAGGCGGCAAGTAGCAGTGTCTGGGTCCAGGCTGGGTCCGGGCAGGCGGCAATTAGCAGTGTCTGGGTCCAGGCTGGGTCAGGGCAGGCGGCAGATAGCAGTGTCTGGGTTCAGGCTGGGTCAGGGCAAGGCAGGTCAGAAGGCCCGTAGGCCACACACACACAGAAGGCCCGTAGGCCACACACAGTAAGCAGGGCAAGGCAGGTCAGAAGGCCCGTAGGCCACACACACACAGAAGGCCCGTAGGCCACACACTGTAAGCAGGGCAAGGCAGGTCAGAAGACCCGTAGGCCACACACACACAGAAGGCCCGTAGGCCACACACAGTAAGCAGGGCAAGGCAGGTCAGAAGGCCGGTAGGCCACACACACACAGAAGGCCCGTAGGCCACACACAGTAAGCAGGGCAAGGCAGGTCAGAAGACCCGTAGGCCACACACACACAGAAGGCCCGTAGGCCACACACAGTAAGCAGGGCAAGGCAGGTCAGAAGGCCCGTAGGCCACACACACACAGAAGGCCCGTAGGCCACACACAGTAAGCAGGGCAAGGCAGGTCAGAAGGCCCGTAGGCCACACACACACAGAAGGCCCGTAGGCCACACACCGTAAGCAGGGCAAGGCAGGTCAGAAGGACCGTAGGCCACACACACACAGAAGGCCCGTAGGCCACACACAGTACAAGGTAGCAGGCCCAAAGGTACACCCAGAGCAAGGCAAGGTAGAAGGCCCGAAGGCAAGGCAAAGCAAGGAATGAATAAGGCCCGAAGGCCGCGCAAGGCAAGGCAAGGCAAGGAATGAATAAGGCCCGAAGGCCGCGCAAGGCAAGGTCCTGGGACCAAACGCACAGTAAGCAGGGAAGGAAGGCTAGAGCAGGGAGCCCAGGCGAGCTCGATGCCGAAGCACCGAGGGAACTGTCAGGCAGGGTTATAAGGGACAGCCCGGAACATAGAGTGGACAGGGGAGATGGACTGGGCCTGTGAGGAGAGCCAGCACTAGAGGGACCCCTGCTGGTGAGGCGGTTGCACTGCAGCCATAGCCGTAACATCAGGTCTGGCCTGAGGCTCCTGCTGGTGCAGGCAGCCTTCCCTGGCTTTCTTCTCGCGGCCATGGCCGCATGGTCCTACACGCCCTGAACACTCCGCCCCCTCTGGATTAGCTAGGGTCGCGCTCGCAGCTGAAGAAAATATTTAAAGGGGCCACGACAGGAAGTTGTCGTGGCTCCCTCCCGGGACTCCTCCCTCACCTTTAGTATTTAAGGCAAGGTATGACCCTCAGAGCTTGCTTTGGTATCGAGGCTCTGTGCTTGGTTCCTGTGTTCCATGGTCCTGGATCCGCTCTCCATCCTGCTTCTGCTTCTTCTCCTCGTTGGATTGACTCTTTGGCTCCTGACCTTCGGACCGGTGGTGGTGATTTTCTGGTATTGACCTGGACTGGCTTTGGATCCTTCTCATTTATTGCTCCTGGATTGGCTTCGGACCATTCTCCTGTCTGCTCCTGGACCAGCTCTCGACCTCTCTCTGGACTTCAATCCTTGGACCGGCTTTGGACTATCCTTCGACGTATTCTCCCGGACTGCTCACGACCTGCTAGAGGCACCAGCTGTCTGGATCCCATGACCTGCAGGAGGCGCCTGGAACCCACGACCTGCAGGAGGCGCCTGCATCTAGACTATCTTCTCTCTTCAGGGAGTCTCCTCCCAGTGGCCGTGTCCCTACTGGCCCCTCCTGGGGGGATCACGAGCTTCCAGGGTGAAGTCTTCATCCAAACATCTTCATCAGCAGGCCTTGCCACCCGACGGTAGAGACCGAAGAGGGTTGATCTCCTTTTTGGTAGCGCTGGCTCTACCTCAGAACAGGGGTCCACTTTCTAATTCATAACAGTAGCAATTTTGAAAAGACCACTTATACGAGTAAAGTGCATGTACACATGTAAAACCAAGTTTTAAATGTGTAAATCCTTTTGAAAATTACCCCCATAGTTTTTTCCCCTACTTCCCTTTCTGTCCAAGAGCCTAGCTATTACAGTGACCATTCTTTGGTCAGGGGCCTCTGAAACCTGGTGCACCTGTACCCTCAGTCAGACTATTGAGTGTTACCATTGTGTTATGGTTTGGACACCCTTGGAGCTGTGAATGCTGCCTTCACGGCATCCCAAACCCCAGCTGGTCTAAGGAGAAGAAGCTGGGCTTAGGAACTGAACTCTGATCACTCAGATGGCAGTGCTCAGCACTATCACTGGGACAGCCTACAGACGGTGATTTTATTTTTTAACTTTTTCAGGTACATTTGAAGCAAAAGTCTGTAAGGGAGTCAGTTGGACAATTAGATGAAGTTATGGTTATTGATGTTTGGGTGGATCCTTGGACACTGTGGCACCTGACCATGCCCATGGGGGGCAGTCCCGTGAGGGACCACGGTGTCAGGCTATACTCTGGACACGCAAACACAGATTTGAATCTTTATTTAAACAGTTTTGGAAACCACCAGAATTGGCAGTAGTGAGTAGTAGATGTTGAGCCCGGCTGGGCGAGTATCCCACAGGACGCTGGAACAGCGAATCCTCTGCTTGGCTGTGCTGTAGTGGAAAGTGACTGAGAGTTATGAGTACACAATGAGAAACATACAAAATCCCAGGTAGAAGACGAGAAGCTCCGAGACAAGGGAGAGCAGGGCCTCGAGGAGCGAGTACCTGATCCCTTAGAGTAGAGAGACTCAGTTGTATTGTACTCACACAGCGATTCCACTAGATGAGAGGTCTGGCACTGGAACAGAGGGCAGGCCCTCAAGGAGCGAGTTCCTGGTTCCAGGGAAGCAGTACTGTGGAATAGATGGTAGTTGTACTCACAGATGGAAACTGTTAGTGAAGTCTTCCAAGTAGAAAGGGTTGTAGATGCAGACAGCGACTCAGGGAACATGGCCCTTGAGGAGCGAGTACCAGTTTCCTGATAGCAGCTGAAAGAAGCAGAAGAGGCCCCCGAGGAGCGGGTACCCCATTTCCAATAAGAGTTCCAGATAATGATGGAGTGGCAGAGCAGCTTCGGTACAGAGAGCTAATCCCATCCGTAGTATTCCAGGTTGCTAACTCGATAGCTAGCAAAAGTAGTAGGCTTAAATATCCGGGCAGTGTGACGTCATCTCAGGGGGACACCCCTGAGGTTCGCGCCAACGAGGAAATAAAGATGAGGGCGGCATGCGCGCGTGTGCACTTTGGTACCTTGGAGGAGCATGGCGGGAAGCAGCACCAAAGCCGGTCCGGGGACGCCGGAGAGGTTGGCAGACAGACGCCGCGGCAGCCAGTAGTCCGAGGTAAGCGGGAGGCACCACAAGAAGAGTAAGGTAGGCGGGGCGAAGCCGTTGTAGACCGACAGTCGCAACAGATGATCAAGGGGCAAAAGGAGCATGTAGGAAAGAGAAGGCTATAGCAGAGAGACCAATGGACGAATTTTAAAACATGCGCACAAATACAAGAGGATATGCATGTGTTTGGGCCCTGTGTGCGATGAGCACATTTTCAAAAGGGCCCAGCCTTGGGCGTATCTCCCGATACACGTAGAAATGCCTGGCCAGCCAAAAGGGCATGGTCTAGATGGGAAGGGGCGATGGCTGGCCGGGTCAGTGGCCACTAGGCCCTGTCCCAGGGAAGCGTGCGCTAGCAGCTAGCCAGGACACGTAACTTACTTCTGCTCCGAAAGAGCAAATAACTTAAAAAAGAAAAAAAAAGATAGGGTATATAGGTAGGGATTAGGGATCAGTGTTAGGGGTCAAAGTTACAGTCGGAAAGGAGAGGGGAAAGGTAGGAAGGTTAGGTAGTATAGGTAAGTTCCCTCCCAGTCCGCTCCTTAAATTGAACAGACTGGGAGGAAACTGGGAAGGCCTACCTGTGTCGCCATGCATATTTTTATAAAATACCCCCCCCCCCCCTTGCGTGCGGGAGATGTAACCCGCCCGCACATGCGCACGCCAATTATAAAATCAGGCACTCGTGCACGCAGACATCATATTTTATAACACGTGTGCGGCGACGCACGCATGTTAGAAATTTGGAGCATCCAGTCAAACCTTGACAGAACTTTACATTTTAATTCAGACTACATGAAGATTGTTTCTACAGACCAGGTCCGTGATTTAGGAATTTTCATTGATAATGAATTCAGAATGAAACTTGACATTGAAAGGAAAGTTATGGATGGCTATTTTAAACTACACATTTTAAAACATTTTAAATCATTATTAGAATTCAATGAACTTCTCTACTATTGATTACTGTAATTCTCTTTTATTTGGTCTTCCTGCAAATTCTTTAAGACCTTTATAGCTTCTCCAAAAACCTACCGCCAGAGTCCTATGCGTTACATAAAGATATGACTATATCACCTCAACCTTGAGAGACTTTTCCTGGATACCAATAAAGCAGAGAATTGAATATAAAATCTTATGTATCATTGACAAATCCCTAAATTGCGACCAAACTGAATGGCTAAATGCCTTCCTACATTTACATACACCTCAAAGAAATCTCAGGTCTACAAATAAAATTCTTCTTGCAGTGCCTTTCATAAGGACAGCACATTTATCAGAGGTCAGAGACAGAGCAATCTCAGTGGCAGAGCCTAAATTATGGAATTTGCTATCAGATGAACTTAGACTTCAAAAAGACATCATAATATTAAAAAAAAATCTTAAAACCTGGTTATTCAAACAGGCTTAGGAAAACTAAACACTGTTAAAGGCCATACAGAAGCATTTGTGATAATGCTAACAGTGCAGAGGACTAAGTAGTAACCTTGCACTCAGACCCCTTTGTTTTCTAAACATTTTCTCCTCCCTTCTCCCTTGTCTTTTAATTTATTGTGTTGAAAATCCTTTATTATTTTACTTATTGTTGAAAATCTTGTTATTTAACTTATTTTATTTTTTACTTATTTTTGATAATCTTTTTATTATTTTACTTATTTCTCAACAGAACATTAGTTTAAATTTAATTTGTACTCATTTTATTAATTTTAAAATGTCTGTATTTACTATATTTTAAATATAAGTACCTTTAATTTAATTTAATTTAATTTCTGAATGGAGTGATCTAAATTGTTTTTGCACTTTTTAAAAATCTTATTGCATTTTGAATATTGTATTTATTTATTGTACACCATCTAGATTGTTTACAGATTGTCAGTATACAAAATAAATATATAGACCGCTTGCACGTGGATGCCCGCATGTGTCTTTGAAAATCAGTCTTTACTGAGAAAGATATAACAGAGATATCTATGCCAGAAATATTTAAAAATGACAATTCGGAGGAAATGAAAGAAATATCTATGAACCTGTAAGATGTAATAAGGCAAATTGACAAACTAAATAGCAAATCACCTAGACCAGATGTGTTGAAAGAACTGAAAATGAAAATTATAGACATAGAATTATTAATTTGTAAACTATCTTAAGAATCATCTAAGGTACCCGAAGTTTGGAGAGTTGCCAACATAACCCCAATTTTTAGAAAGGGTTCTGGGGTGATCCAGAAAACTACAGAACTGTAAGCCTGACATCAGTGCCAGGCAAAATGGTAGAAAGTATCATAAAGAACAAAATTACTGAACATATAGTCAGAATTTAATGGGACAAAGCCAGCATAGATTTAGCCAAGGGACTAAATCTCATGACTCTGCTACATATTTTTGAAGATGTAAATAAACATGCAAATAAAGGTGAGTCAGTTGATGCAGTGTATCTGGATTTCCAGAAAGCATTTGACAAAGTCCCATATGAGAGACTTCTGAGAAAATTAAAAAGTAATGGACCAAATGTCCTATTGTGGATTGGGAACCTGTTAGAAAATGGAAAACAGATAATAGGACTAAATGATCAATTTTCTCAGTGGAGAAAGGTGAATAGTGGAGTACCCCAGGGATTGTTTCTTGAACCACTGCTTTTTAACATATTTATAAATAACCTAAAGATGAGAATGAGTGAGGTGATCAGATTTGCAGATGATACAAACTTATTCAAAGTTTTTAAATCACAAGAGAATTGGAAGAAATTGCAAGAGGACCTTGCAAGACTGGAAGACTGGGTGACTGGTCTTTCAAATGGCAGATGACATTTAATGTGGACAAGTGCAAAGTGAAGCACGTAGGGAAGAGCAATCTAAATTATAGCTACACAATGCAAGATTCCACATTAGGAGTTACCTCTTAGGAAAAGGAACTAGGCGTTATTGTGGATAATATGTTGAAATCCTCTGCTCACTGGGGTACATTTTAAAAGACAGCGCGCGCACGTACGTTTGTTCGCTGGATTTTATAAGATACGCGCATAGCTGCGCGTATCTTATAAAATCCGGGGTCGGCGCGCGCGAGGGGGTGCACATTTGTGCAACTTGTGTGCACCGAGCCCTGCGCGTGCTGTCCATTCCCTCTGAGGCCGCTCCGAAATCAGAGCGGCCTCGGTGGGAACTTTCCTTCCACCCCCCGCACCTTCCCCTCTCTTCCCCTACCTAACCCACCCTCCTGGCCCTATCTAGACCCTCCCTACCTTTATCTGAAAAGTTACTACTGCCTCCGGGCAGTAGTAACTTACGCACGCCGGCGTGGCAGGCCCCAACACAGGCCGCTGTGTCGGGGCACTCGGCCACACCCCCGGACCGCCCACACACCCCTGAACACGCCCCCGATCCAAAATCGCGTCCCCTGGCCACGCCCCCAACTGCCCCTTTTTGCAAGTCCCGGGACTTACGCACGTCCCGGGGCTTGCGCACGCCGCTGAGCCTATGCAAAATAGGCTCGGCGCGCGCAGGGTTTTTTTTAAAAGGGTTGCGCACATACCTTATGCGCGTAACCCTTTTAAAATCCGGCCCACTGTGTGTCAGCAACCAAGAAAGCAATGCTAGGAATTATTAGGAAAGGAATGGAGAATAAAACAGAAAATATAATACCTCTGTATCGCTTCATGGTGCAACCATGTTTTGAATATTGAGCAATTCTCTGGCTTGTCCAGAATTAGCTGGATAAGTTATTCAGCTATCTTTAGGACAAGTCTGTAGCCTGACTAGAGTTAACTGAATAATCCACCATTCCTCCCCGGGATGCCAGCCGCCCACCCTGTAAACCCCTAATTTATCCAGCTAAATTCTAGCTGAGAATTTACCAGGATAAGTGGCTGAATATGCCAGTGTTGCCATTTAGATGGATAACTTTTAATTTATCTTCCTAAATGGCTTTTGAATATCAGCCTCGTGGATTTCAGCAAAGCTTTTGATACTGGCATGCTTAGTAGGCTCATAACTTAGATATAGCCTAGGAGACTCAAGGTGGTGGACTGTATTAGAAATTGGTTCAGGATTAGACAACAGAGAGAGTGAAAGTAAGTAGAAAGAAGGGTGATGAGTGGAGTGCCTCAGAGTTTGATTTGGCCAGTTATATTCAATATTTTTGGGCATGATACTACAAAGGGGTTACAAGGAAAGTTTGCCTTTTTGCAGATGACACTAAGATTTGCAACCAAGTTGATATCCCTGTTGGAATGAACAGCATGAGAAATGATCTAAGAAAACTTGAGGAGTGGTCAAATGATTATCGGTGCAAAAGTCCAACTGCCTAATTTTAAAAAGAGCATGTGGGTACCCATACACATGCATATGGGCACGTGAATTAACTTATGCTGGAATTTTAAATCATGCTCACTGTTTATGTGCATAAGATTTAAAGTACGCCTTGTGAACATAAGTATATTCTTAATTTTTAAGAGGTTTCTTGAGCATACCTACTTTGCATATCTTCCATAGGAATTTGCCAGCTTTAATGCACATGTGCAAGCAGATTTTAAAATATGCTTGTGTAAGAAACAGTCCAAGTTTTTTGCATTAGTCCACCAGTTTGCCCAGTCTACCTCAGTTCATCCAGATCCCTCTGGTTCTTCATCCTGTTCTCCATTCAGTTGACCTAGACCCCTCACCCTATTGTGTAAGCCCAAAAGTGCAAGATCTACAGACTTGCTTCTCATCAGAAGCAGCAGTAAGGTTACACGGATAACAAGCCAGCACGTACCACACACTCAAGTTTTAAAATACAGAATTATGTATGTTATTCTTAGCCCTGGCTTGCAATACCCATGCCCTGCCCCCAAATCTGTCCTCTTTCCACCCCCTTTTACTAATGTGCACATGGATTAGCCACACATGTATCTCCTAGTTAATGCCAAAGAACCAGATCAGAATAAAGCGGTGGCCGGGGGTGGGGCTTGGGCAGGTTGGGGCGGCACTGTTAGGCACTGTCCCACTGAAGCACGCACTGGCAGCCGGCCGGCCTATGCAACCTACTACTGCTCTGGATAACAGGTGAGTATTAAAACAAAAGAAACAAAGTTAGTGGGGTTTTAGGGGTTGGGGCGAATAGGGGAAAAGAGCCATGTTAGCTAGGGGGTTTAGGAAGTTCCCTCTCAGTCCACTCCTTTATTGGAGCGGACTGGCTGGGAACTGGGGAAAGGGGCCTATCGAGTTGCCGTGTGCATCTTATAACATTTTCCCCCTTATGCACACGCCAATATAAAAAGGCACTTCTGCGCACAGGTAACGGATTTTATAAAATCTGCGTGTCGACGTGTGCATATTATAAAATTGGCGCATCCATGTGTACGCACCGGGTACCACATGGTCGCCCGCACATGAGTTTTAAAATTTACTTTTATATGCACATAATTTCCGGCTTTTAAAATATGTATTGCTCATCCATGGCTCAAATATTCATGTATATGGGCTTCTTAGCATGAGCAACACTTTTGAAATTCAGTCCCGAGGGAGTAGTACCAGATGATGGGAGAAATACTGATATGTTCAACCAAGAGAGACTCTGGGGTAGTCATTTTGTTGATCTCAGGGTAGTGAAACAAAGTGATATGATAGAATGCAGAGCCAGATGAATGGGTGTAACCAGTAGAAAATATGAGATGATGGTGCTTCTGTCCAGGGCATTGATGAGACCTCACCTACAACTTTGAATCTAGTTCTGGAGGATGTATCTCTGAAAAGATAAAGGTAGACTATAGTAGTTCAAAGATTGTTTATCAAAACAATGAAAAGTAGTTAACTGGATAAGTGGTGGGCATGATATGGGAATTCCTGGGAGGAGCTATCTATCCAGCTAACATAGGCCTGGATTTATCAAAATGCGGTAAGTACCGCATGCAATAGCAAAAGGGGTGTGTTTTATGCTAATATAGCATTTATCTGTGCGAAGAGCTAAGTTAGCACAAATTGTGATACCATTTTCAGATTCTGTGATAAGTGCCAGATCTGTTGTATTTCCTACATTCAACCACTGGGGGACCATTGTTAGAGAGGAGAGAGAGAGAGAGAGACTGGCCATAATATCATGGCCCATAGGTAGGTATTTGTATCCCTATGGTAGGGCCACCTAGTAACTCGAGGTGGGGTTTAGGTAAGAGTGTAGGGGGTTAGGGGCCACTTTGACATTCTACGTGACACCTACGAACAGAACAGTGGTCTCTTGTGAAGATTTGATGGCCTTCGGAATGAGGAAACTCACTCCAAGATGAGATGTGGGCAAGGTTCTCTCAACCTAGCTTGATGTTACCTAGGTAGAGAGTCCATCAAGCTAGGTTGAGAGAACCTTGCCCACATCTCATCTTGGAGTGAGTTTCCTCACTCCAAAGGTCATCAAATCTTCATGAGACCACTGTTCTGTTCGTAGGTGTCACGTAGAATGTCAAAGTGGCCCCTAACCCCCTCGAGTTACTAGGTGGGCCTACCATAGGGATACAAATACCTACCTATGGGAATGACATTATGGCTAGTCTCTCTCTCTCTCTCTCTTCCCCCGCACAAGGCTCTGGACCCATCAATTCACCTGAAATAGGACATACGGGAGACATCGCAAAAGGCGATGAAACCTTACCCCATGGTCACTGCAGCTATCGCACAGCCTAATGTAATCCAAAGAGGTGTAGTTAAAATCAGCGTTACAGCTGTGCGATAGCTCTTCGCAGACAGGCTAACCCAGCCCATTCTCCGCCCCTAACTGCTCCTATTTTTGGAATTTGCATCGCACCATACGATATGGTGCTACCGCATGCGTTAACACGTTTTTGCATGTGGTAAGGGCCTATCGCATGCGTTAACGGGGCTTTTGCATGCGATAAGCCTTTAAAGCATGCAAAAACGCCTTATCGCATTTTGATAAATGACCCCCATAGCTAGATAAGTAGGGATATTAAAATTTATACAGTTAAGTTAGCCGGATAAATAAGCCAGATAAGACTAATCCGGCTAACTAGCGATTTATTTGGGGATATTCAGCATCATAGCTGAGCTGCTGAATATACCTTATAAATTAGCCAGATAAATCTTATCCGGTTAACTTACTTAACTGGCTATGTGTTTACATGAAAAACCATATGAGACTGAAAAACGTAACTATGTAGCCCTAAAGAAGAGAAGAAATGGAGAAGTGATAATATAGAGACGCTCAATTCCTTAAAGATGTAAACAATGCTCAAGAAGCAAACCATTTTAAGAGGAAAGAAGACTGTAGAACATGAGATAATGGAAGAAGGCTCCCAGGAAGTAGACGTAGGAGCAACATCAGAAAATATTTCTTCACAAAAAGGTTGAATGCATGAAATGGCCTCCCATTGAGAGTGGGTGAAGACAAAAATGATAATGTAATTCAATAAAGTATGGGATAAGCACAGAGGATCTCTAGTTGCAAAGAAGTGAGGGAAAGCCAGAGATCAACTGCGCCAGGAATGAAATTGGACAGACTGGATGGACCCATCATAATCTGTGTTTCTGCAGAGCAATAACAGTTGCAGTTGAAGCTACTTGAGAGCTAGCTGTGGAATGTTGATCTCAGTTATTGAAAGTCATACAAAATATAAACAAAGGCAGGTGTTTATCCTGAGTTGAGTATTAAAAATGTTTTAATACTAATATGAAGACCAGAAACTATTGTTTCTTTGCTGTTTGAGAAAATTTGAAAAATTATACTCCTTTCTGGATTACAAAGAAGTTGTAAAAATGTTCTTTGTGATTGCAGTGATGTCATGGTTTTATACAGTTTGAAATTCCTCGTTAGTTCAGTGCCTATGTCTGTCTGTGCTGTTACTTCAACGTACTGGAAGAAGACTTACAGGGTGGACCGGATGGATGAATACTGATTCCTCTTAATGTGTTCTTTTCCGTTACCACAAATACACAAAAATACCATAACTTGGCTTTCCTAAATAAGCTGGGTAGATCTCTGGTCTCTTGGACAGTTTCATGTCAGCTTTTCCCTCTGATTTGAGAGCTGCAGCTGAAATGCAAGCTGCTTAAGAATGCATGGTTTTCTGTTTAATTTGGCTGTGGAAGATGGAATTCATTGAGCTCCGTCTGTTCAAGTGAACCTTAAGCAACAACAAGCAAAACATTTGTGCTCTTTTCTATATGCCTAATGGCAGTGCATCTGGCAGAGGAGTCTTGATGGTGCTGAAGACGTCTGTTGTGTTAAGAGAGCAGTGCAGAAATAGTAGCCAGTTATACAAGTTCATCCTAGTGCTAATGACATGTTTTCCTGCCTCCAGCTCCCATTGACCCCCTACAAATTATAAACAATTATGCTTTTATCCTAAATTGCTAAAGTATTCCACAGGAAAGTTTGAGCGGTTGTATCTGAATTATGCTCTGTATTTTGTAATGGTGAATGAATGAATGAATGACCCCTAACTCTAGCTGCTATTGTTGATATGCAAACCCTCCAAGTTTCTCCCTTCTTCTTATGCTCAAGGGCATCTTATGAAGAGAGTCCTGCTCAGGGTATCTTTTCTTGGGTCTTTCCCCTTCTGCATATTTCTTCATAGTTTCTTCCTTGATCCTCCCTTTCCCTGCAGTTGGTCCTGGTCCCGGTCCCAGACCACATAGAACATCAGGCAACAGCAAGTAATAAATATCAGTGCTGGGCCTGAGAGCCAGGGCATGCTCACAAGTCCTATGGTGGTCCCGCCTCCATCCTTTTTGTATGGGCTTCCTGTTACTATAGAAACTTATATGAGGGCTGGAGCGCCAACAGGATCTGTCAGCATGCCTTGGCTCACAGACTTTGTGCTGCTTTTCTTTTTATTGCTGCCATGGACATGCACCATCTGGATTCTTACCAGCATGCTTTGAGCTCTGGGCTGGCGCCGAAAGCAGGACAGGATGGCGACTTCAAAATTTGGCACCATAGGCAGTTGATTACATTGCCTAGGTGGAAAATGAGGCCTACTCCTCCAAAATATTTCAACTGTTAATGCATTTAATAGGTCCTCTAGGAGCTGTTTTGAAATATGGGTTGATTTTTATAATTAAAGTTCAGATTTCTTTTTTGAATACCCATTACAGAGTGTTAGTTTTCAAGCTGTTGAATAAGTTATGAGATGGTTTAAAGTGTGATCACTGATGTAAGAAAAAGATGGCTGTTGAAGTTGCAGGTTTTCCACAACTGTTTATATTTCTTTTGAGAATAAATTGAGAAAGTTGTGCAGTGATGCATAGTCTTCATGTTAAAGGGAGTAATGTTTATTGAAGCCATATTTGCCATCGACATATTTTTGTATGGTATTCCAGTCCCTTGTTTTATCTGAGTTAGGCTACTGCCCTTTTTTTATACAAAGGGCTTCCTGATACTACTGTGATGGCTTTACAAATCATTCAGAATTTGGCCACTCATATTCTTACTGGGACTTGCATCCAAGATCATAGAACCCCAGTACTAAAATCACTGTATTGGCTTCAGAGTACATGGCAAAGTTTAAAATCGCAACAATTGTACATAAAGCATTAAATAAGCAAACCCCTTTGTATATTAGCTCGAGCCTGAAAATCTATAACCCTTCACTTACACTTTGGTCAAGTAGCTTAGGTTTATTAGATATTCCATGGCTTGAGAGAGACCTTCTTCAGTGGCAGGCCCTATGCTATGGAATATATTACTATCTCAACTGCATAATGCCAGAAAATGTACAGGAAATAATTAAAGGCTTACTTTTTCAATCAAGTATTTGGTCAATAATATACTGGAGATATGATCGCAACATTGATGTGTTGCTGATTTTATTGTTTGGTTTGTTTTTATGGTTTTATGCTGTGATTTTAATTTATGCATGTTTTACTGTGAAATTCACCTCAAACAGTGAAAAGTGTGAATAGTACATTTTTTAATAATAATTATAGTGGTGAGGGAGGTGGAGGACCACAGGGAGGAGGGGGGCCAAAGATTCCCTCATGATTGTGCGAAAAAGAAAAAGTAGATACTAGTGATAAATAAACTGGTGGTTTTCACATTTTCAATCAAGTTAGTTCCCCAGTTTCCACAGGTGATTATGCAGCATGACTCCACTGAGCAAACTGGATTTTTATTTTAATTCTGACTAGTGTAATGTGCCTGGCTAATTCAAGCATAAGAAGATAAGAACATTATCCACATGTCCAGAAGATCTAAAATACATCATAATGTGATGTATAGCAGTGACACAAATTGTGTCATGAAATCACCATGAAAGGAAATATGATGTAATATTATAGACCATCCTGACTACTGGATATTATTTTCAATCTTGTTGCTTAAATCAGTCAGGTAGGTTTTGATCCATAAATGTCTAAAATCTCCATTACATATCTATGAATGTGTGTGTGTATATGCGGTCTTACCTTACCAATCTATTAGATGCTTTTTGAAGGTGTACACAAACGTGGATAAAGGTGAGACAGGTGATATAGTGCATTTGGATTTTCACACGGCATTTGACAAAGTCCTTCATGAGAGACTCCTCAGGAAGTTAAAAGATCAAGGGATAGAAGGCAGTGTCCTATTGTGAATTGGTAAATAGTTAAAAAACCAGAAACATAGGATCTTTCTCCATTTTCCAAATGGAGAAAGATCAATAGTGAAAAACTCTGGGACCTGTACTGGGATCTGTGGTGTTTAACACATTCATTTTTGATCTGGAAAAGGCAGCAATGAATGATGTGATCAGATTTGCAGATGGCACAAAATTATTCAAAGTTTTAAAACAGCAGCAGATTGTGAGTAATTGCAGAAGGACTTTGCAAGACCAGGAGACTGGGTATCTAAATGGCAGATGAAATTTAATGTGGAAAAATGCAAAATACCTGATGCACATAGGGAAAAATCCCAGTTATGGTTGCAGTGCTGGGGTCCCAGGAAAAATATCTTGGAGTCCTTCTGGACAATACTTTGAAATACTGAGCTCAGTTTGTGGCTGCAGTCAAAAAGAGCAAATAGAATATTAGGAATTATTTGGAAAGAAATGGAGAATTGATTGATTGTTGATTGTCTATTTAGCTCACATCTTTTCATTGGTAGCTCAAGTTGTTACATTTAAATACATTAAGTATTTATTTTCCTTGTTCATAGAAAGCTCGCAGTCTAAGGACCTGATTTACTACGGCGTTTCTCAGTTTCTATGGCCATGGGAAAAATGCTTAATAAATGAGGATCTAAGTTTGTACCTGAGGCAATGGAAGGTGAAGTGACTTGCCCAAGGTCACAAGGAGCAGAAGTAGAATTGGAACCCTGGTTTCTTGGTTCTCAGCCTGCTGTTCTAGACAATATCATAATGCCTTTATATCGAGTCATGATGTGACTGCACCTTGGGTATTGCATGCCGTTCAGAAATGTAAGAAATGCCATGTTCGGTCAGACCACGGTTCATCAACTCCAGCATCTTATCTCTGATAGTAGTCAGTCTGGGTTGCAAGCACCTGGCAGATCCAATGCAGTAGACTTTTTTCCTGGTACTCAGCCCGGGACAACAATAGTTTTCTTTACCTAGCTAATAATGTTTTATGGATTTTTCCTCCAGGAACTTCTCCAAACTGCTTTTAAGCCCCACTATGCTAGTCAACTTGAGCATGCCCTCTGGCAACTGAGTAAACAAGCATTTTCTACAATTTGTTTTAAATTTATTGGTTATTATTTTTATGAAGTGTATCCCCTTGCATTACTATTATTTAAAAGAGTAAATAACCTTCCTTTATTTACCGATTCCACCCCACTCATGATTTTTCTGGTTGCTTTATCTCAGAAAAGACAATAGTGGATCTAGAGCGAGTACAGAGAAGGGCAACAGAAATGATAGAAGGGATTGAATGGCTCTCTTATCAAGAGAGGCTAAACAGGTTAGGGGCTCTTCAGGTTGGATATACTAGAGGTTTATAAAATGAGTGGGCTGGAATAGGTAAATAACAGATGGTTATTTCAAAGAATGCTTAAACAAGGAAATAATCAATGAAACTAATAATCAGCAGATTTAAAACAAATTGTAAAAAGTATAATTTTTCATTCAGCATACAGTCAAACCATGGAATCTGTTGCCAGTTGAAATTATCAAAGCAACTAGCATAGCTGGGTTTAAAAGTGATTTGGACAAGTTCCTGGAGGAAATGTCCATAAACAATTATTAGTCAGGTAGGCTTGGTGAAAGCCTTCACTTATCCCTGAAAGTGAACAAGAATAAATAGCTCTACTTCTGGGTACTTGTGACCTGAAATGACCACTGTCAGGCTCCAGTGGGTCTTGGTCTGACCCAGCATGGAATGTTTTTGTTCTCATATACATATAGAGATAGATCAATAACATTTTTTACAACACTGTTTCCATAAGGCTTCATAACTAATTTTCTAGGCTGTCCCTCACTCAATTAGTATGATCTGCTAATCAAATTTTGCGTACAGTAATTACATTTATCATACTCTGTTTTAAAATATGGAATAGCCATTACAAGAAAACTGTATGCAATACCTTCTGTGCATAATTACTGTATCCTCACTAAAACTTGAAAGATTAAAACCATGCAAATCTATAATGTTCTTGTTCATTATATCTTGTAAAATTATGTGGATGATACACATTCTGCCACTATGAAACTGATTTTTATGTTCAGCTCCTCACAGCTAATGCAGATTTGTTTAAATAACATATCAGCAAAGTGTTTTTCTGTGTACGTGTGGGTTTTTTTGTTAGCAAAAAAAATAAAAAAATAAAAACCAGAATTTGCTCTCTCATTCCTTTTCAGAGATGGATGCTAGATGGAACCAGCACAGTTTTGTTCCTTTATTATGTTTCTTTTTTTTTTTTTTTTAATATCTGCTAATCTCTCACCATTTTATTTATTTCTTCACTAATGCTCATAGCAGTAGCTCAATAAAAAATATTTCTGTTTCCTCTAGTAAATATGTGGCAGTGATGATGGTTTTTGCAAGAACTTGCTTCTATCAAGAACCACAATTTTTCTGATGCTTAGATGTATTGGAATTTGTGATTCAATTGGTTTTACCTAGAAAGCGTCTGAATTCTGTTCCTCTGCTTTTAAGGAAACCTTGCTGTGCCAGGCTACACATCACTCTGTTGAGTGTCCCCAAGGGGCAGTTAGGTGACCAGTCTGCTGTTAAACAGAGAACTAGTTTGGGAAGCAAAGCATATCAGCAGAACCTTCCCAGGGAGATATCTGAGCTAAGGTTTTTTGGGGTTTTTTTTGCTTTCTTTCTGTGTGGTAGTATTTTTCAAAGGACTTGCCAACAAGTAGCCCTGCTGCGAATCATCTTTTTCTTGTTGACTTCCAGGATCTCTGTAGATCCTGCTGGAGCTACATTTATAAAAAACTTTCAGCACACTATCCCCACAAATGACAAACAATGCAAAGACTGCACTATGGGGACAGCGTGCTGAAACTTAAGTACAACAGGCTTTTAAGAAAAAACATTTTTACCAATAGCCGTTCTGGTTTAGGGTGTGGTGGAGGCAAAAGTGGGACGAGTTAAGCCAATGAAGTAACATAGTAATGAAGGAATACCTGTGTAAAATGACACTTTTTAATTGCAAATAAATACTGTTTATTGTACATTATCTGCTGGAACATTAATAATGGGACAGTGATAGTTAATGATTACATCAATGCCGTAACCTTTATTAGGACTGGTTCGGCTATATATGAAACTACCATTTTCCACCTTAAATAGTTTTTTTGGTCAGCAGGTAATGTTGTGATTCATTGTAATTATTAGAATTTTCCTGTTTATGATTTAGGAAGAGTTTGATCTTTTAGAGTGCTTTATTATCACTCCCTGTGTGGAGAGTGTTGTATTTAGTTTCTCATTTGCGTGTGTGCCATGAAACATTATTGGGAGACCTAAAATACACCATAATCTTATACGTTATGACAGAAATTGTGTTGTGAAATCATCCCCATTGTTAGTGTGGCTTTTGTGATGATCAAATGCCATTAAAACTCAGGCAGACACAGCTGCAGGGACAGAAGGAATAAAGTCACTTTAAAGTCTATAAAACTACTGACTTTGGCAAACAAATAGCCGGATACTCTTACCACAGAGGTGTGCTGTGCGCCGTGGCTAATTATATTTTTTCTCAGCAAAAGAACTCCTATGGAACTACTTCGTTTTTTTTTTTTGCTTTTAGTGAGCACTTTTCTCCATAAACATGACTGAGCAGGTGTTGCTTTGCTGCTAAACTAAGTTTCCAGCTGTTGTCCCCCAGCACTGAATCTTAGGAAACAGACTAGAAAACTGTTGGGCCAGTGATAGAGGTCTTCTTTGCAAGATACAGCAGTTTTGTTTCCAGAAGATGGTCAGGAAGGCCTGGCTAGCTAACAAAGGCAGCCCTTCAGCTGCTGGGTGGAGTTCCAGTTTTGTATCCCCTCTGGCAAGGGCACAGAGACTGCTGCAGTGTGGCCAGCCAGCAAAATTAGGAAACAAGGACCTCTTTTATTTACTCAGGCTGCTGAATCATGGGCATGCCTGTCTGCTTGGAGAGGAGTCAGGCAGTTCTCCTTTTCCACTGGAAATCTCTGGAGTGTTTTGGTGCTTTCATCTCAGAGTTGTTCACACACTTGTTTTAATGTGCTTTATGGAAATGGCGAAAGTCAGCAAGTACAGTGGCTGTACAAAAACATCTGCAATGGCTATTCACACACTTCTGTGCCTTTAAATAGACTCATTTTCTTTTACACCCTCTAGTTGATTTTGAGAAAAAATGAAATCTCAGTTTGGGAGAGTAGCACACACAGAATAAGCTAGCGTAAAGTGGCTGGATACCCAAATTAAAAGTTTACATGCACTTGTTTGCATTAAATGTAAGCAACTTGGCATGACATAGAAAAAGACATTTAGAGTAAGTAGCATTTATTAGTTGGTGAAGGGATAGGGAAGGATGCCGGTGCCAAAAAATAGTATAACGTATAGATTTGTGGGAATCCACTGATTATGTGCAAAAGGTAGAAATTTAAGATTGGCAGTGGAAAGCAGCATGTTTTTAATCGAGACTTTTTGTTTTGTACAGGGGCTTACCTTTCATAGTAGCTTGAAGGAAACAGACTGCTGAAGGCAAAAAGGAATAATGGAGGATCAGAAGAAAATTTGTCTTATGCAATCTATCCTAAATGTCAAACAGGAAGTGCTTGAATTGAAGTTGAGGTGTGCTTGCAAAAGGGAATCTGTAATAGGGGGCACTGGCACACAGTGGCCACAGAATTTGTTTTAGTACAGCGTTTCTCTTCCATTGTTTATAGCTCTTCATTATTATATGCAAAACACTGCTCTACAAATATTGTAGGTGTGTGTACCAAAACTCTACGACCTCTCCATGCTGATCAACATTGCCTCCTGTTCTAGGACTTCGAATATAATTGGGACAGATGGATTGGTGGAGAAATCCATCTCATTTGAATTAATTTCTTAAACAGTTCTTCATTACTTCATGTATTCCAGAGGTTTATTCACATTTCCTGCATATGGGTGTCTTAGATTTAATGTAGTGCCTTTTTCTATATACACTACAGTACTTATTTTGCTCTCCTTTCAGTAATATAACAGAAGTAGGAATTATTTTCTGTTCCTCCCTTGAAAGCTAATTAAACTTGTCTGAACCCCATACTATACTACATAGATTTTGGTTTATTTCGGTGCTTCTCTCGACACCTTTACAGTTAGCAATGAAGATGTTAGCTCACATTGTTTTGGGCTCTGGACTGGAGATAGCCAGTTTCCATTTTCTCCTTCTCTAGAAAGAAAATCTGGAAAATCATCTTGGAATTCCCCTATATTACTTTTAATAGTAGAAAGGATTTTTGCTTTTCACATTCATTCTTGGATATGGGCTTGATTGACTCCATCTGCCCCCGCACCATGTATAGGTTACTAATTACTGAGTAAAGAGATCTATATTATACAATGCACTATAAGGCAGATTTTAAAAGGGCCACGTGTACGCCCATAAATGCATGTATCTCGCCAAACACAAAAATACGGGCTATTTTATAACCTATGAGTGTAGGTTATAAAATACTCTTCATATCTACAGCTCTATGCACGTATCTTATGTGTGGCAGTTTGCTACAGCTCCCTGTTAGGTGGGAGGAGAAAAAGAGAGCCTCTTTATACAGCTCAGTCTGATACTGTATATATGGATCATTTTAAGGGGTCACTTTCATTTGGAGTTTTGGGAGGTGGGTTGGGGGATGGGGGATGGTATTATAGACACATTCAGAGGTATCCATTGTGAAATTCACATCATTAAATAATTTTTGACCTTATAAGCGATGAAAATTCTAAAAAGAGAAGTTGCAATCTCTGCTAGCTGCATTGTAAAAATCAAAACCTTTTCATCGCTTATAAGGTCTAAAATTCTTTACTGATGTCAATTTTACAATGGATACCTCTGAATGTATCTGTAAACACCCCCCCCCCAACCCCAGCCCACCTCCTGAAAACTCACCTCGAATGAATTTCCTCTTACAATAATAATCAGACTGAGCCTTATAAAGAGGCATTCTCTCTCTTGCTCTCTCTCTCGATGTTCACCAAACTCCTGCGCCTAAGAAGGAGCTGTGGCATAGTAATGAGTGTAACATACGCTGGCAGGGGCTGGCCCTGCCCCTGGAACACCCATGCCCTGCCCCTTTTCTGACTACTTTTTCTGGGCGTGTGTCCCTCAATGAACGCACGCCCTTCCCGGCTATTTAAAATTTGTGTAACTCCCGCGCAGCCCACTTACTTGTATATGTGGCCGTTTTTGCATGCACAAGGCTTTTAAAATCTACCTTTTAATATTTTGTGTGGTTTTAATTGGTGCAGATGCAAATCACATCAGGCATTCCCTTGAGGTCTAGTAAAGAGGCATAGAAGTTTTATAAATACATAATTATGCATTACTCTCCTTCAAAAGAGAATTCCAAGTGATTGGATTGCAGAAACTGCATCAGGGCTCCTGTTCTTGGAATCCGCTCCTTTGAGAGTAAGCACGGTGAGGGGCGCTGCCAGGACGGAATAGTTGGCAATAAAGTGCCAGTAGTAATTGGCAAAGCCTAAGAAGCGCTGGAGCGCATGTAGTCCGGAGGGCTGTGGCCAATTATGGATGCATTGGGGCTTGCTGGGGTCCATGGCAAAGCCATGGCAGGAAACAATATACCCTAAAAAGGGCAACCTCTCCTTTTCAAAAATACACTTGTCCAACTTGGCATTCAGATGATTTTCGGGCAGGCCTTGGAGCACCTGTGGACGTCCGTATGATGTGACGAGACATCCCTGGAGAAAATAAGGATATCGTCTTGATTAACTGCTATTATTCAAGTTGACTAAGGGAATGGCCTCTGCTATTACTGGCATCAGTAACATGGGATCTTCTTAGTGTTTGGGTACTTGCCAGGTTCTTGTGGCCTGGTTTGGCCTCTGTTGGAAACAGGATGCTGGGCTTGATGGACCCTTGGTCTGACCCAGCATGGCAATTTCTTATGTTCTTATGTCTAAATAGATGAGGACTTTGGAGTACAGAAGATCCCGGAAGATGTCATTCATCATGCGCTGGAAGACCACTGGCACATTACAGAGGTCGAAGGGCATGACAAGGTATTCATAATGCCCGTCCCAGGTGTTGAAGGCGGTCTTCCAGACGTTATCAGGGCGAATGCGTACAAGATTATAGGTGCCTCTTAAATCAAGCTTGGAAAATATGGTGGTGCCTTGAAGGCGTTCAAAGAGTTCATTAATAAGAGGCAAGGGGTACTTGTTCTTGCGAGTTATAGCATTCAAGCCCCAGTAGTCCATACTGGGGGGAGTGTAGGCTGAAGAACCAGATGGATCTTGATGACCTTGAGATAGACTGGGGAAACTGGTGGATTAAGTGGTCAAACTGGTTATTTCCTTTATGCACGCATGTTTAAAATGTGCTCACTTGCGTGTGTAAAAGCCAACAAGTCCTAAGGAAACACATGCTAGTAACATTTCCCTATGTAACCACTTAAAATTAGAAGTGCACATATGTGCCCTAGGCTTATTTTAAATAGTATGTGCACACTTGTGCAGACAATTTAAAATTCTAGCATATGGGAGCTTGCACCCACATACGTATTTATGTGGATGCATAAGCACTTGTTTTAAAGTTACCATCCATCTAAAGAAATGGCACAACATTCCTTCATGAATTTCAGTTGCTGAAAAAGGGATCTATCAAATATTCATCCTTAGACAATTCTTATGCCGGTCCAGCAAAATATGACAACTGTAAAGAATTCACCTAAAGGTGAATTTTCAAAAGGCTGCTTGCGGAAAAATAAGCATATACATGTGTAAATAGCATATTCTCACGTACATGCTATTTCATAAACCTCAAATATACACTGATAAGTAAGTGTTTGTGAGTAAATTTACATATGTAAGAAAAGGGGCGGTCCCCAGGCATTCTGGGATGGGGCAGCATTTACACATGTAAGGTGCTGTTTTATAAAAAATGTATCAATACCAAAAATAAAGAATCCACGTATACAGGAAATAACTAGTAACCTACTACGTCATTAAAGATCCTGAAATAATATCATGAGTGGATGAGCTCATAGAGACCTCATATTTAGATGCCAACAGGCTAAGCTAATGTAAGCTTTTGATAGCATTCAATTACATTTTAATCATTGGTCTCAGTGGGCTGAATGTAAGGGGCAGCTTTTTTGGTAAAAGCGCCCCTTACATTCAGCCCACTGAGACCAATGATTAAAATGTAATTGAATGCTATCAAAAGCTTACATTAGCTTAGCCTGTTGGCATCTAAATATGAGGTCTCTATGAGCTCATCCACTCATGATATTATTTCAGGATCTTTAATGACGTTATAAAAAATGTATGCATGTAGATTTGGTAGCTTACTCACGTATATTTACGCCTGCTCTTTATTTGGCATGATAGTAAACATCTTAAAAGTGAAATGCTGACTGAGTGGATAGTTTGGGTGAACTGGGGGTATTCGGGCTGAAGAACTAGGAGAGTTACCATGATCTACAGATGGACTGTAAAAACTGGTAGACAAATGAAAAAAACTATTTTATTTATTTTATTTTTAATTTTTCTATACCGAAGTTCCTGTAAGAATACAAATCACACCGGTTTACATAATAACAACAAAATTCGCTTAGGAGCGTTACATAGAACAAAGAAGGCATAAAAAAATATGAAATGAATTATAACAACATATCGTAAACTGTAACTTGTCCTACCATATCAATTAACTTCTCGTAAATATATGTCTCGGTGGAAAGCTTTGGAGAGGTGGCTAAGATACATGGTGGGAGCGAATTTCGGTAGAAAGTAAAAAATACATGTGCAGAGCTGTTATGCATCACTTAGCCAAATAAATTCCAACTATTCCAGCTAAGAAGCAGCTCTTCCACTATTTAGCTGGATAATTTTCAAAAGCTGAATAAATCTCAAATAGAGCTACTTAAACGGTTAAGTAGCTCTATTTGAGACTTATTCGGCTATCCTATTTAGCTATGTAAGTAGCTCTATTTGATACTTATCTGGCTATCTTACTTACAGGCCGATACAGTAAAATTTGCGGGAGAGCGGGCGAGTGCCCGCTCTCCTGTACGCGCGATTCACTAAAAAAAACCATTCAAATTAGGGCCCGCGGTAAAAAGAGGCGCTAGGGACACTAGCGCGTCCCTAGCGCCTCTTTTTTGACAGGAGCAGCAGCATGTCAGCAAGTTTGACAGCTGACACTCAATTTTGCCGGCAGCGGTTCTCAAACTCGCTGACAGCCACAGGTTCGGAAACCGGACGCTGGCAAAATTGAGCGTCCGGTTTTCAACCCGCGGGCCGATTTAAACTTTTTTTTTTTTTAATTTTTAATTATTTTTAACTTTTGGGACCTCCGACTTAATATCTGTGCACTTTCCCGGTGCCATCAGAAATTAACGCCTACCTTTGGGTAGGCGCTAATTTCTGAAAGTAAAATGTGCGGCTTGGCTGCACATTTTACATACTGAATCATGCGGGAATAACTAGTAGGGCCATCAACATGCATTTGCATGTTGCGGGCGCTATTAGTTTCTGGGGGGGGGGTGGTTGGACGCGCATTTTTGACGTGCTTTTACCCCTTACTGAATAAGAAGTAAAGCTAGCGCGTCAAACACGCATCCAAACGCGGGTTAACAGTGTGCTCCACCAGAGCGCACTGTACTGTATCCACCTGTTAGATCTGCATACAGTTATGGCAAGATGGCAGCGTGAGCCAGGTCTGTTTGGAAGCACTCTCCCTATCTTTCTGTTTCTTCAAGGATGTCGCCTAAAAGAAAAGGGAAGGTCTGTGTCTCCCTCCACGACACCTCCTTCCCTACTGGGCAACACTTACGCACCTGGAATGGCAACAGTTGAAAGGGTAAGTGGCCCGGCTGCGATTAGCGACAAGGGAGCATCAGAACCACCAGGGGATGTCACCTTAAATCCCCTAGATATTCGTCCTCCGCTGGCTCCGGCGAATGCCGGCTTCTCTTCTCTCTCTGGTGCCCAGAGCGGAGGGCTGCCGCTGTTGCCTCTGCTCTCTCCCTGCTCACTGGAGGCCTCTGGACTTTTGGACTCTGCTGTTTTTGTTCCCCGCTTCTACTCCGGAGATGGGAGACCCTGGGGGAGCTGCGGCAGAGCTGTTCCAGAAGCAATATGCAATATATTATTTTTCATTTCAGTACAGTAATTTTAAAAAATGCATAAATCCTGCAATTTTCAGCTTGCATTGAAAAGCATTGTTGCCATGGGCAGAAATCCAGAAATGGTATTTGGTTGTTTTAACAGAGTTCCATGGTTGCCATCTGGCATTGATAGTGAGATGGTGTTGTCATCAGTTTCTAAGTGCAGGAAAAGAATGAGTCCTCATCTGTTTCCTGTGGATAAGCAAAAGATTGATAATCTAGAAAATCATGTTACCTTAAAGAAAGCAGACTTGGAATTTGTTTACACAGTATATTCCTGCCCTAGCTTTCATACTGATGATACGTTTTTCTCAGAGCTCTATATTTTTTATTTATTTATATTCTGCTTTTCAGACACTTCAGGTATTAAATACCAGTGTTTGGCTTCAGAAACATTTCTGAAAAAAACAAAAAAAAAACCCTTTCCTCGTCAACATGCAAGCATGAATTCGCTATAACACATGGGTGACGTCATCCAGTTGTACCAACACAGACCCAACTCTTAGAGCACTGTAAAGAGTTTACTGAGTATTTGTGGTTGTTACTGTGCATGCATGCTGCCTCGTCAGCCAGTCTTTCTTCATCCAAGCTACCATGCAGATGTTTCCCAGGCTCTGTTATATTTTTTTCTGTTTTAGGTCTTGTTTTGGCCTGCTTTGCCTTTTTACATCTCTTTGTTTTGGCCACCACCTCAGCAGCCCCTCTACAAAACTATTCAGTTCTAACAAAAAACAAAGCAAATCATAACAGAATCAAACTATGGAAAAGTTTAACGCTAAGAAGGACGCAGTCTGTGGATTTAAGGCCTTCATCTGCGGGCACTGGATGTTTGGCACATATCATTAACTTGTGTGCCATGTCTTGTGGCTGCTTGGGTCCAGACCATGACTCTTACAACTTCTACTGCTGTGGTCAGATGTCGCAAAGTCTCAGCAACTTAGTACTTGGAAGATGAAAGCACTAAGAAATGAGCCAGCAAGTAAAGAGTCCAAAGCACCAGAATGATGCTCCGCATCCAGGAGCAAAGCTTCATGCAGGCTTTCAGCATAGAAATTGAGGTGCCAACTTCCCCCCCCCCCCGCCCTCCCATTCAAACAAGCTTGGGAAAACTATCCCACCCCCAGTCTTCATGGTGCCAGTTCCCAGATCTTTCACATATCAGAGTATCAGCACAGTGCAGAAGTCTGTGGCAGCAGTGGAGGCACCAAGACGTGGTGTGAAGGATCTCCTCTGGGGTTGTCTCCTTCAGTACCTAAGCAAAAGTCAAGTGGTTTTTCTTTATGCTGAAACAAATAGTAGCTATGGTACAGTGGTGTGAGTTGCATTGTCCTTCATGGCATGGAGGAAACCCCTGGTGCTGAGCCACTTGGTCTACCCTGATCTGGTGCCATAAGTTTGATCGGTACAAAAGTATTTACAAGGTGCTGCTGTTCTCAGAGTGGAGCACTTCAGCACAGAAACCCCATGACTTTTGCCCCTGAGATAGCATGGAAGGAGGATCTGTTCATACAGCCCAAGAAGCATGGTGCAGTTTGGCCAGTGCAGAGCATCATTGAGCTGGCTGCAGCCCTGGCAGAGGCAGAGTTCTTCATTGGCCCTTAGTAAGGATGAGCCCATCTGGGTCTCGTAAGAGATGTTTGTCTTTCAGCTCACCTTATCTGGTGGAAATCCAGCTTCCAGAGCAGGTGAAGACTTTATTGCCTCTTTAAGTCCTGCAGATAGAAGATGGAAGTTAGAATCTCTCCTGTGCAAGGTGAAGATATTTACCCATAGTGGGGCTGCTCAAAGTCCCTCGCTGGAGTGCATATCTCCTCAAAGTCTTCCAAGACTGGTAATAAGCCTTTAACAAAAGGTAAAGAAGTGGGTTTGGCTCATTTAGAGTTTCTACCAGACGTTTACATCTCAAACCAATAGAGATCCTCTCCTCAATCACCCTCATCAGTTGCCCTCTTTAGTCACACTTCCTACTGGAGTCTGGGCTCAGTATCCTCCTAAGGAGGATGACTTTCTGTGGATTCCTTCATACTCCCTTCTGTAATTGCTTCAGCATATTTCTCCTCTGGAGCAGGGCTGGTGCTAGCATAATTAGCACCCAAGGTGAACCTTTGAACATTCATCCCCCTCCCCTAACTGTGATAGTGGCTCTGGCACAGCACTCTCTTCCTTGATAGTATTGGCTGTGCTACAACACCCCTCTAGTCATCACACTGACAGGATTTTTCCACCTCTAAAATCTTGGTGTTCTAGGCAAGTGTCTAATTTGCCTAATGGAAGCACCGACCCTGCTCTGGAGGACCTTTGCTATTCACTATTTTGGATAAGCTTGGAAAGAAACTGCCTATCAACCTCAGGAAGGGAGGGAAATCTGCCAGACTTAATAGGTAGGACAGCAGCATCTCATCATCCCACTCTGTCAGCACCCTGTAGTGTTGGGACAGCAACAGCACATTGACGGCTGTCCATGGCAAAGCCTTGATGCCTGCAGTTCTAAATGAATAGATGAACTATAACAATGACCATTGCCAAATGCTTGCAAAACAAGTTCAGGTGACTAATATCATCATCATGTGATCCCATTTATGAGGCTACTTTCCCCATTACCTCCTTTCACATTGTCAATTCCAACTATGCCACACAAGAGCAGATATTTCCTAGGGCAGGGACCAGAGGTAGAAAGACAGAGAGGAGTGTTTCACTTCCCACTCAGTGCTTTCTGTGATGGACTTATGGCTCAACTTCTGTAGCTTTGTCTCTGCTACAGCACCTCTTGCAGGCTGTTCATAATATCTTTGATTCTGCAGGACACAAAAAAATGTGTAATGCAGTGTTTCTGCACAACTGGAATTGGAGATGGGTCTTTATTTGCACTTTTTGCAACCCTGTTCTTAAACACAATGCAGTGTACAGCATTGTCTGGAAAACAGTTTTCATTAGTGAACATTAAGTTTGAAAATATATTCTTATCTAAATAAATGATATTCTTTTTGGAAGTTCTCAAGTGTGTGTGGTGTCTCTTCTTTCTAGCTGCCATCCATCACTGTCTCTTTTGCCCCCATCTTCCCAGTCACTCCTGTTCTCTGGAATCCATACCACCTGTGACATCATCTACTCTTAGCTCTTCCATCAGTAATCCTCAATAAACACAAAAAAATTAAGACCTAATCCAAGGCAAGTGTTACATTTTAGACCTTGAGGATGAATTTTAAAAGCTTGGCATGTGCATCAATTAGGGGATGCATGAATAAGTCGGGCTTGTGTGTGCAGAGCTAATTTTATAAGCCACTGAGATTCATTTCACATATCTAGAAAGTGTTGCATAAAATGGGCAGGGTGTGGATATAGTCTGGGTGGGTCATGGGTGTTATGGGGCGTGAACCTGAGATATTCATATAAATACTTACGCAACCCAGTATGTGTGGAGGTCCCCCGCCACGGAACTTTACTTCTGCTATGGATGAATGTACGTTTATTCTATTTATTTATTATTATTTTCATAGTCTGCTTTTTGGCAATTCAAAGTGTACATCAAACTGGATTACAATCAGGTACTCCCTATTCCCACAGGTCTTACACCTGTAGGGTTTTAAAGGTTGGGGCTAGCTGGGGGTGTGTGAAGGCTGTTAAACTAGGGTGGATTGGAGGACCTATCTCTTAACTGAGTGAACTGGGGATGAACTGGTAAAACTGGGAATAGCATCAGCTCATGTCCCCTTTTAAAATCCCCCAATTTATGTAGTAGAAGCAGGATTTATGTGCACATGTGCGGTCCCACTTAAAATCTAGCACATGTATACGCATGGCCAGGCTATTTTAAAATATGTGTGCGTATGTTATAAAATGGCTGCATCCCTGAGCGTGCACTGACCTATGCCTGAAAATGTGTGCTGATTTGAAAGTCACTGTCTTAGCACACATGTGCTAAATAGTGCATGGAGGAGAGTATACCACACTCTTTTCCCCCACCCACTGGTCTGATTTGCATATCATAATGCTTGTTTTATATGCAGTTATACAATAATTTTAGAACATACATGATTTATTTATTTATTTATTTATTTATTTATTTATTTATTTAACATATTTCTATACCACCTCTCTATAGTTCTAAGTGGGTTACAAATAAAATATTTATAACTACATAAACCAAACAAACAAATTAAAATACATTTCAATATAGATAACTATTTTTATAGATAACTAATGCCAAACACAAACTTGAAATCACTGTGGGATCAACTCCCTAAGGAAAGAAATATTAGAGATGAGCTTCGTTTTTTTCTACCGGGTCGTTTTTTGAGTCGGACGCTTCGGGGAAAAGTTCGTTTTCCCTTGGTTCGTTTTTTGGGAAAACTAAATGGGGAAAAAAGAAATCGGCCCAAAAAACGACACGGGAAAATGAAGCTAAAAAAAACCCCACCCCAAGCATTAAAATTCACTTTAATACATTAAATACAAAACCCCCCCCCCCCCCACCACCACCACCATCTCGATACCTCCCCAAGACTTACTAACATCCCTGATGGTCCAGTGGGGTCCCGCAAGGGATTTCTCTCTCCGTGCCATCTGACTTTCGGGCCTGCCTCGATCAAAATGGCGCTGATAGCCTTTGCCCATACTATGTCACAGGGGCTACCAGTGCCATTGGTCAGCCCCTGTCACATGGCCATCAGCACCATCTTGTGCTCCTACCATATGACAGGGGCTGACCAATGGCACCGGTATCCCCTGTGACATAGTATGGGCAAAGGCTATCGGCGCCATTTTATTTACTGGCAGCCGAGGCCAGAGTGCAGGAGATCGTTCCCGGACCCCCGCTGGTCCACCAGGGACTTTTGGCAAGTCTTGGGGGACCCTCCTGACCCCCACAAGACTTGCCAAAAGTCCAGCAGGGGTCCGGGAGCGACCTCCTGCACTCGGACCGTCGGCGCCAGTAATCAAAATGGCGCCGATAGCCTTTGCCCATACTATGTCATGACTGTCAAAAGGAAATGCTTGAAAAGAAGACCAGAAAGCTAATAAAATGCCTATTTAAACAACCATGTTTTTAGCAGAGTCTTAAATGTTTTTAAACTGTCTGCCAGGTACAAAGCCTCTGACAAGAAGTTCCTGAAGACAAGAGCCTCAATAGAGAAAGCACAGTCTCTGGTGTTGCACAGCCTAGCTTGCAGTGGTGATGGTACATCCAAATGACGCCTATGAGAGGAACACAGTTGTGTAGTTGTTGTGTTGTACATGTGCAACAAGGCATTACACCATGGAGTAACAGAGGAAGAAATCAGTTTGAAAGCAATGATTGCAATTTTGTACTTAATACGTTCAGTAATAGAAAACCAGAGTAGGTCTATAAGCACCAGGGTAATGTGATCACATCTTTTACCGCTGGAGATTAGTTGGGCAGCAGCATTGAGCAATGGTTGAAGATGTTTTAACGTTACCGCAGGTAAACCAATGAGAATAGAATTGCAATAGTCAATGACTGGAAGGATGGAATCTTGGACCACAGTTTGAAAATTGGACTTATCCAACAAATGTTTGAGACCACACAGAACTCGAAGCTTATAGAAGCTGGACTTTAGCATACTTTTAACGTGAGGATGAAATGAAAGTGAAGGGTCAATTAGAACACCGAGATTCCGAATGCAGGAGTTAAGTGCGAAGGTGGAATTCTCAATTACAATAGAGGTCTGAAGGATCTTGGAAAAAGGAGTTTTAGCAAGATTTCAAAGATAATTTATGGAAGAACAAACACCTCTTAATGGTGGATAGACACAAGTTGACAAGATCCATGGTGTTCTTCCAAGATGAGCAACCCATACAAAAAACTGAATGTCATCAGCGTACAGTTTGTACCAATCACAAAGACTAGCCAGAACTTTACACAGAGGAGCTAAATAAAGATTAAAAAGCATAGCTGAAAGGGCTGAGCCTTGTGGCAGGCCAGTTGAGATTTCAGACCAGTGTGAGTATTTATTATCTTACTCAACACATTGGTGCCGATTTGAAAGAAAGGAACTAAACCACTGCAGGCCAGAGATACCGCATTCACGTAATTGGTATAGAAGGATAGAGTGGTCTACCATGTCAAAAGCAGCTGTAATGTCTAAAGAGACTAAGATATAGCTATTACCTGAATCCAAACCCCTCCTAAGTGAGTCCAGGAGAGACAATATAAGTAGTTCAGCACTGAATGACTTTCTGAATCCATAAGTCATGGGGTATATGGTTTGTATAGGGGAGAGTGTAAGGCAGGGGAGCATTAGGGGGGGGGGGAGTTTTGGGGCAGCTTTTCCATGCACTGGAGGTGGCTCTAGAACAAGGGATTTTGGGATGAGGGTGAAAAGGGGAAGACTCAGCAGTAATCTAAGAAAATATTTCTTTACAGAGAGGGTAGTAAATGCATGGAAAAGCCTCCCTGTGAAGGTGATAGAAACTAGAACAGTATGTAAATTCATGAAAATATAGGACTAATATGGGATTTGTGAGGGAATGGTAGGGATTGTAAAGCTTTATTAGTTGGTGTGGCTGGACAGACTCGATAGGATGCATGGTCTTTTCCTACCATCACATTTATATGTTTCTATGTCTCCAATGATGTCATAACAATGGGGTAAGAACATAAGAACATGCCATACTGGGTCAGACCAAGGGTCCATCAAGCCCAGCATCCTGTTTCCAACAGTGGCCAATCCAGGCCATAAGAACCTGGCAAGTACCCAAAAACTAAGTCTATTCCATGTTACTGTTGCTAGTAATAGCGGTGGTTATTATCTGAGTCAACTTAATTAATAGTAGGTAATGGACTTCTCTTCCAAGAATGTATCCAATCCTTTTTTAAACACAGCTATACTAACTGCACTAACCACATCATCTGGCAACAAATTCCAGAGTTTAATTGTGCATTGAGTGAAAAAGAATCTTCTCCGATTAGTTTTAAATGTGCCACATGCTAACTTCATGGAGTGCCCCCCCTAGTCTTTCTATTATCCGAAAGAGTAAAAAAACGATTCACATCTACCCATTCTAGACCTCTCATGATTTTAAACAACTCTATCATATCCCCCCTCAGCCATCTCTTCTCCAAGCTGAAAAGTCCTAACCTCTTTAGTCTTTCCTGATAGGGGAGCTGTTCCATTCCCTTTATCATTTTGGTAGCCCTTCTCTGTACCTTCTCCATCGCAATTATATCTTTTTTGAGATGCGGCGACCAGAATTGTACACAATATTCAAGGTGCGGTCTCACCATGGAGCAAGACAGAGGCATTATGACATTTTCTGTTTATTCACCATTCCCTTTCTAATAATTCCCAACATTCTGTTTGCTTTTTTGACTGCCACAGCACACTGAATCGATGATTTCAATGTGTTATCCACTATGACGCCTAGATCTCTTTCTTGGGGTAGTAGCACCTAATATGGAACCTAACATTGTTATTTTTCCCTATATGCATCACCTTCCACTTGTGCACATTAAATTTCATCTGCCATTTAGACGCCCAATTTTCCAGCCTCAGAAGGTCTTCCTGCAATTTATCACAATCTGCTTGTGATTTAACTACTCTGAACAATTTTGTATCATCTGCAAATTTGATTACCTCACTCGTATTTCTTTCCAGATCATTTATAAATATATTGAAAAGTAAGGGTCCCAGTACAGATCCCTGAGGCACTCCACTGCCCCCTCCCTTCCAATGAGAAAATTGTCCATTTAATCCTACTCTCTGTTTCCTGTCTTTTAGCCAGTTTGTAATCCATGAAAGGACATCGCCAGCTATCCCATGACTTTTTATTTTTCTAAGAAGCCTCTCATGAGGAACGTTGTCAAATGCCTTCTGAAAATCCAAGTACACTACATCTACCGGTTCACCTTTATCCACATATTTATTAACTCCTTCAAAAAAGTGAAGCAGATTTGTGAGGCAAGACTTGCCTTGGGTAAAGCCATGCTGACTTTGTTCCATTAAACCATGTCTTTCTATATGTTCTGTGATTTTGATGTTTAGAACACTTTCCACTATTTTTCCTGGCACGGAAGTCAGGCTAACCGGTCTGTAATTTCCCGGATCTCCCCTGGAGCCCTTTTTAAATATGGGGATTACATTAGCTATCCTCCAGTCTTCAGGTACAATGGATGATTTTAATGATAGGTTACAAATTTTTACTAATAGGTCTGAAATTTCATTTTTTAGTTCCTTCAGAACTCTGGGGTGTATACCATCTGGTCCAGGTAATTTACTAGTTTTCAGTTTATCAATCAGGTCTACCACATCTTCTAGGTTCACCGTGATTTGGTTCAGTCCATCTGAATCATTACCCATGAAAACCTTCTCCAGTACAGGTACCTCCCCAACATCCTCTTCAGTAAACACTGAAGAAAATAAATCATTTAATCTTTCCTCGATGGCCTTATCTTCTCTAAGTGCCCCTTTAACCCCTTGATCATTTAACGGTCCAACTGACTCCCTCACAGGCTTTCTGCTTCGGATATATTTAAAAAAGTTTTTACTGTGAGTTTTTGCCTCTATGGCCAACTTTTTTTCAAATTCTCTCTTAGCTTGTCTTATCAATGTCTTACATTTAACTTGCCAACGTTTATGCATTTTCCTATTTTCCTCTGTTGGATCCTTCTTCCAATTTTTGAATGAAGATCTTTTGGCTTAAAATAGTTTCTTTCACCTCCCCTTTTAACCATGCCGGTAATCGTTTTGCCTTCTTTCCACCTTTCTTAATGTGTGGAATACATCTGGACTGTGCTAATAGGATGATATTTTTTAACAATGACCACGCTTCTTGCACACGTTTTACTTTTGTAGCTGCTCCTTTCAGTTTTTTTCTAACTATTTTTCTCAGTTTATCAAAGTTTCCCTTTTGAAAGTTTAGCACGAAAGCCATGGATTTGCTTACTGTCCCCCTTCCAGTCGTTAATTCAAATTTGATCATATTATGATCACTATTGCCAAGCAGCCCCACCACCATTACCTCTCTCACCAAATCTTGTGCTCCACTGAGAATTAGATCTAAAATTGCTCCCTCTCTCGTCAGTTCCTGAACCAATTGCTCCATAAAGCTATCATTTATTCCATCCAGGAACTTTATCTCTGTAGCGTGTCCCAATGATACATTTACCCAGTCAATATTGGGGTAATTGAAGTCTCCCATTATTACCGCATTACCAATTTGGTTAGCTTCCCTAATTTCTCTTAGCATTTCACTGTCAGTCTCACCATCTTGACCAGGTGGATGGTAGTGTACTCCTATCACTATAGTCTTCCCTGACACACAAGGGATTTCTACCCATAAAGGTTCAATTGTGCATTTAGTCTCATGCAGGTCTCTATGCCATCCCGGACATAAAGCGCCACACCGCCTCCCGGGTGCTCCTCTCTGTCATTGCAATATAATTTGTATCCCATTATAGCACTGTCCCATTGGTTGTCCTTCTTCCACCATGTCTCTGAGATGCCAATTAAGTCTATGTCATCATTCACTGCTATACATTCTAATTCTCCTATCTTACTTCTTAGACTTCTGGCAGTAGCATACAAACATTTCAAAGTTTGCTTTTTTGTTTGTATTTTCATTCTGCTTTTTAATTGATAGGGATAAGTTAGAATATTTTAGCTCAGGTAACCATCAAGTTCCAGTTTACAATGCTATAAGGTTGGCAATTGTGCAGTGGTGAGGTGGTAGGAGGTGCAGGGGGTGGGGGAACCTTGGAACAGCTGGCAGCACATCATCATTCACCCTCCTGTAACTGCTGCACCATGATGATTCTGCTCTGGTCAGCCAGGATGACCTTTCAGATGCATAGCATTGGATCTGTTTGTGGCATGGCTCCTTAAAGAGACGGCAGTTGACTACAGATATCATCGGTGTGGGGATGGATCCAAGACTGCTTGGTCTCTTCCCCTTTCGATACTGGGGTTGGGTTTCAGGGGGGAGAAGGTCCTGTGTGGAAATGGCTGGTGGTTGCACTCATTCTATGCAACTGCTCCTTGAGGTTCTGGCTCTGGAGCTGTGTATCCAACAGTGTGGCTTTTTAAGAGCACGACACTAGCTGCAGCAGGGGGCTGGTTCCGGGCTGCTCAGTCTCTTCTCCTTCTCTGGGGGTCGGGTTGCATAATATGCTATTCCAGATGCATGCTACAGGTCCTCTTAATGATTATTCTGGGGTAGGTGAAAATTCTGTCTCTTGTGTATTTTATGGGTTTTAAATTATAAAACCCATAAACTAGAATATCACTACTGAAAAGTGGTATTGTTCCAAATATAGTGGTAATTTTGAAACAGCCAAGCGGGTGCACATGTGCATGCATTTGCCGGCTCGCACCCAGGGACATGGCCATTTTATAACATACATGTGAATAAGTGTGCATACTATAAAACAGGCTGAACACACGAACATGTGCGCAAATGCGGGGGAATTTTATTAGGGATATATACTGTGGCGATGATGGTGCCCCTGGTGGCAGGTCCTCAGCGGTGACTTCAAGCTCGGGGCTAATTATCAAGGACTGCTTCCACAAAGTCCTTTATAGCAGATCCCTTCTTGAAGTTTCTCCCAGGAGACAGGAGTAGAGGATAACCATAAGGCAAAGAGGCTATGGGTCAGCACCACTTGTGAGGGAAGGTTCTCGTACAACTAGGCCCCTGAGACCAAACTTCCCTCATTCTCCACTAGAGTAAGGGTCACCCCCCGGGCAGCCCTTTAAAACAACATATTACATTCAGGCAGAAGCTTCTTATGTATTGAAGTTTATTAATTAAACAAAACTCCACAGAAAGGAAAAACACTCAACATAAACAGTATTACCAGACCTGCATTACCAAGCAGTAACTGGGAGCTTGCGGGTTTGATACCCTTTAAGCCCTGATTCACTAATCCCCCAAAACATCCAAGCTTCTCACTCTGAATTTCTAGTATATGTTCCCCTGCACAACATGTGGGCGAAGTAGGTTTTTCCCCCAGTACCTTATACTTCCCCCAAGCATAACACAGTACTGAAACCTCCCCCACTGCAGGAACGTCTCCTTAGGCCAGCTGCCAGGTCCTAATTACCTCTTTTCCTCCAGCTGACTTCATTAAGTAAAACTACTCTTTTCACTGCCACAAGCTCCCCTGGCTTGTACAGTCCTAACACCATTTTATATTCTTCCTTTTTACCTTATACTTCGTTCCAAACCCCACAATAAGCATTCTCCACCTTTGCATAAGCCTTCCTACCGCAGCTTCTTCAACGCCACCGGAGCTAATCCCTCTAATTAACCCTCAGGGCACTGCTGACGACACTTATGCATATCCCCTGTTACACAGCCCTTAAGAGTGAAGGAATCCTGTTAGAGCTGACGTAGCCTTTAGTTGGAAAGGGTCTACCTGGGCACCATCCCCCTGCCTCAGGCTTTAGATGTTACTTGCCTTGCCTTCCCTCCAGCTCTCCTCCTTTGGAAGGCTACTCTCTTTATGTCAGATAGAGTGCCCCTCCCTAGGAAGAAACCGCCCTTGTGTTTCCCTGCCCCCAACCCTTCCTGAGGCTGACTACCAGGGCACCTGGGAAATGTAGTTTCCTTCCTGCAAAGTAACAGTCCCTTTGAGGAAAACACCTCAAAGTTATACAGCACAGAGACTCCGCTCTGGCTCAACTCATCACACACCCTCCCCCTTAAAAAGTCTCTGTGCGTGATATACAGTGTTTCCCCCTTGAACACAAAAGCTACTTTGAGAAGAGAGTATACTATCCCTTCTTCAAAACCTCTTAAAGTGTTACAGTGCAGAGACTCCTCTCTGGTTCAAATTACCACACACCCTCCCCCTTAGAAAGTCTCTGCACGGGGTATGTGTGTTCTTATCCCCCTTTCTAATTTCAAACCTAAACACAAAACCTTTGAAACAAGAGCATATCCATCCCTCTTTGCAACCCATGCCTATAGGGATATGTAGAAAGGCTTTATAAGCCGTAGCTTCATCTATCTTCCTCTGCCTTGCCCTGCATCTTTGATGCTTCTCTATAGGGAGCTTCTCCGATTTCTTGAATGTCCACCACCCTCTGTCTTTTCTATTCCCGTCAGAGGATGTGTCAAAGAGCACTACTAGCCCCTTGCTGTCACCCATGCCTTTGAGTAGCTGGCGCCAACCTCTATATCCCCTATATGTTCTTAATCTATTTTGTCTCTGCCAGCCCACTCCCCTTACTATCGGGACCCATGAGGATTCCTTTAACTCTGCTTTCAATAGAGTGAGTTCTCTAGCTAGCTGCAGAATACCCTCTGCCTTCTGCAACCACTCCCCTGACATCTCTTGCCGTTCTCCCTGAAGCTGATTTGTCTTGTGTCCCTTCTTCTGCAATGCCTGGCCTTCCTCAGACTGCACTTGGCACCAGGGCTGTTCCTCATCCGGGATTTCCAAAGTCTGCTGGTTTAACTTCAATGACCACTGACCCTTCTCCCCCAGGTAGGGACCATCCTCCAACACCCCTGATTGATTCTGAACCTGACGGCCTTGAGCTTCAGATACTTCACTAACTTTTGGCCTCACTGCTTTTGACTTGACTGGGCAGGTAGACCCCAAGGGCAATGACCACTGACCCATCTCCCCCAGGTAGGGACCATCCTCCAACACCCCTGATTGATTCTGAACTTGACGGCCTTGAGCTTCAGATACTTCACTAACTTCTGGCCTCACTGCTTTTGACTTGACTGGGCATGTAGACCCCAAGTGAAATACACACTGAGTCTCCTTGGTATCTAAGCAAGCTCTCTGCTCTTCTTTCAACCTCTCTAACTCTAGATTCAAATTCATTTTCTCAATCTCCGCTTCCCTGCGTAACAACTTTTCTGCCTCCAGAGCCTCTTGCAGTGCAGTAACCTGGACTTGCAGTTCCCCTTCTCTCTGAATTAGCTGTTTGACCCTAGCTTCAACTGCGCCTTCTACTGCTGTCTTTTCTTCCAAAATCTTGCAATTTTGGTCTTGCAGCCACTGGATCCTGCCTTCCATCTCCCGTTGCTGAGTAGCATGCACCTCAGCCTCCTGATCTAATAACTGTTTTAATCTGGCCGCTTCCTCCTCAGCAGTTTCCCTAAGTTGCTGCTGGGTGGCTACAAGGTCAGAGAGCTCCTGGCACTTTGCCTCCCACCTTTTCACCTCTGCTTCCTGCATATTCCTCTGTTCCTCTATCACCCTTGTCCACCTTTCTTCTGACTCAGCATTACTCTGCTGTGCTTGCTGCAGCTTCCCCTGTAGGCCTGCAATTTCCCCCTTAGTGGCCGAATGGCTATCGAGTAATCCGGACATTAGCAACTGCAACTGCTGATTTTGTTCTATCTGCTGCTGCAATAAACTCAGGGCTGTCCCCAACTCCAGCTCTACCTTCACCTTCCCCTGAAGGGCTAGTGCTAGTCGTTGGGCCAAGGACCCTCCTACAGAGTCCTGATCCACTCTTCCCCCTGGCTTGCGCAGACTCTCCTGCTCAACCCGGATGCCTTGTACTGAGGAAACTTTCTCCTCTTCTACCCTCTTCTTAAAATCCGCTTGCTTCTTCCTTGCTTTCTTCCCCTTTAGACCTGGAGTCTTACCTACTTCTAGGCTTCCTTCCACACTCCCTATCTTCAAACAATCCTCCCCCTTTTGACCACTGTAAGGGGAGTTTCTTACTACTTCTTTGTCATTGGTGCTGCTTTCCTGTTCAGTATCAGCAGTCCTCAACCCCTCCGGAGCCAGGCCCCCTTCTCTGGCCGAGAAACAAGCTTGGGGCAATTCCTTCCTTTTACTCCCCTCTACTGTCCCTTCCTGCCCAGAGTGTGCCTCTCCTACTTCGTGGGATTCTGTTGAAAGACAAACCCCTGTGAAGACATCTGGGTCACCTGCACCTTGAGACTGTGAGGTACTCACTCCAACCTCCCCAATCCTTATCTGCCTAGCATGACCCCCATTCATCTTCTGGGCCTTATTGTCCTTACTGAAGCTATGCAAAACACCCTTTGACTGTTCCACCTTCAGACCACCCCTATTCTCAACTTGGGAACAAGTGTTGGGGTTGCCTATATTCTCACCCCTTCCATGCGGAGATCCCTCAAGGTCCGTCCCTTCCTCAACCCACTCTCTGTAAAGCATTTCTAGTGGGTCTTTGGGACAAGTCTCCCCTACATGGCTGTCTTCCACACAAATCTGGCAAGAGGTACTGCCCCCCCGGCTTCTACCCCTTTTCCCATTTCTTTGGGGAGTCTCTTGGGCTCTTCTCCGTACGACACCTCCTGTGCCAGGCCCTAACTTTGCCACATTAATCTCTTGCCCCTTTCCGTGTACTTCTGCACATGGGCAATCTTCCTTAACATGGTCTGGCTGCGGGCCCTCTAAGCATTCCCATTTCCACATTTTGGGACACTTCCCAGCCAATTCTACTTTTGGCCGTTGGCTGGTGGGTTTAATCCCTACCCCTGGAGATCTACCCCTCCCAGCCTCCGCTGTGTCCCTCTCCCACAGCTCCCTGGAGACCCCTTTCTCCCAAGGACCCTGCTCCTTACTCCAGCCCCCCTGGCTGCCTATAAAACCATCTGACATACAGTATTCTCCATCATAAACATTTTCCTTACAATCTAGTCCACCAACTTTAACATCCCAAGCTACACCTTGTTGAAACAGTCCCAATGATTTCTTAACTGAAGGTATACAGTCCCAACTCTTTTTCCACGGTGGACTGCAATAGCTTCTGTTCTGTGAATCCCGGGTGTCCAATTCTCTTGGGTGTTCCATCGTGCTCCGGCCTTCTTCTCCTTAACACCGCCAGCTTCTGCCTCCTCCAAGTGGGTCCTCCCGCTGTTGGCCTTGGTTTCTTCGTACACCCTGGCTGTCGTTGAGCACCTGGTAAGGAAAGAAAACAGGGGATCCGAGTGCAGACTGCTTCACCCAAAAGAAAAATCTGCCAGCCCCTTCTCTCCAATTACACCTTACCAGAGGAACAAATTACACCAGCCCTTCAGCAATATACATCCATCCCCTCGGTTAGAGAACCACTGGACCTCTCCTTGGCACCACCACACCACAGTACCCTGAGCCCCTTCTCCTTCCGACGGTAGGGCAAGCCCCAGGTACGCTTACCGGAACTCAGACACAACAGGCCTCCAGAGCTCTCCACGGCTAATCCCCCGCCTGGTCTGCTCCTCCCGTTCTCTGCCGGTCCTCTCAGCGATCTGGTCAGGCTCCACAACCTCATCCGTAAGATGGGCACTCGTCCGGGCTGTATCCTGCTATAACGTGTAGTTCGATGATCCCACTGCTGCCACCATTTGTGGCGATGATGGTGCCCCTGGTGGCAGGTCCTCAGCGGTGACTTCAAGCTCGGGGCTAATTATCAAGGACTGCTTCCACAAAGTCCTTTATAGCAGATCCCTTCTTGAAGTTTCTCCCAGGAGACAGGAGTAGAGGATAACCATAAGGCAAAGAGGCTATGGGTCAGCACCACTTGTGAGGGAAGGTTCTCGTACAACTAGGCCCCTGAGACCAAACTTCCCTCATTCTCCACTAGAGTAAGGGTCACCCCCCGGGCAGCCCTTTAAAACAACATATTACATTCAGGCAGAAGCTTCTTATGTATTGAAGTTTATTAATTAAACAAAACTCCACAGAAAGGAAAAACACTCAACATAAACAGTATTACCAGACCTGCATTACCAAGCAGTAACTGGGAGCTTGCGGGTTTGATACCCTTTAAGCCCTGATTCACTAATCCCCCAAAACATCCAAGCTTCTCACTCTGAATTTCTAGTATATGTTCCCCTGCACAACATGTGGGCGAAGTAGGTTTTTCCCCCAGTACCTTATACTTCCCCCAAGCATAACACAGTACTGAAACCTCCCCCACTGCAGGAACGTCTCCTTAGGCCAGCTGCCAGGTCCTAATTACCTCTTTTCCTCCAGCTGACTTCATTAAGTAAAACTACTCTTTTCACTGCCACAAGCTCCCCTGGCTTGTACAGTCCTAACACCATTTTATATTCTTCCTTTTTACCTTATACTTCGTTCCAAACCCCACAATAAGCATTCTCCACCTTTGCATAAGCCTTCCTACCGCAGCTTCTTCAACGCCACCGGAGCTAATCCCTCTAATTAACCCTCAGGGCACTGCTGACGACACTTATGCATATCCCCTGTTACACAGCCCTTAAGAGTGAAGGAATCCTGTTAGAGCTGACGTAGCCTTTAGTTGGAAAGGGTCTACCTGGGCACCATCCCCCTGCCTCAGGCTTTAGATGTTACTTGCCTTGCCTTCCCTCCAGCTCTCCTCCTTTGGAAGGCTACTCTCTTTATGTCAGATAGAGTGCCCCTCCCTAGGAAGAAACCGCCCTTGTGTTTCCCTGCCCCCAACCCTTCCTGAGGCTGACTACCAGGGCACCTGGGAAATGTAGTTTCCTTCCTGCAAAGTAACAGTCCCTTTGAGGAAAACACCTCAAAGTTATACAGCACAGAGACTCCGCTCTGGCTCAACTCATCACACACCCTCCCCCTTAAAAAGTCTCTGTGCGTGATATACAGTGTTTCCCCCTTGAACACAAAAGCTACTTTGAGAAGAGAGTATACTATCCCTTCTTCAAAACCTCTTAAAGTGTTACAGTGCAGAGACTCCTCTCTGGTTCAAATTACCACAATACCAATGTTTTCCTAGCTCGTTGCCAGTTCACCCAGTTAAGAGATAGGACTTCCAAACCCCCCTAGTTTATTAGCCTCCCTTTTTCCCCCTGTTAGCCCCCAACCCTGAAAATCCTGCTGAGTAGCCTAGAACTTTTTGTTTTATTACTGTATTTGCCGGCGTATAGGATGCACTTTTTTCCTCTCAAAATAGGGGAAACATACGAAGTGCGTCCTATGCGAGTATTCAACACTAACACCTTCCGGTGGGGGGGAAGTGACGCAGTGGCGTCGGGGAGCGAGGGTGCACCGCCCGATTGGCCGTTGCTGGGCAGCCCCCTTTGCACCGGCCAATCGGGTGGCACACCCTCGCTCCCCGATGCCACCCGGATGCTGTTAGTAATTTTGTTAGCAGCTGCCTACCCGATCTGGCTCTGGATCTCCCACAGCTCTTCCTGCAGCACACTGTTAGTAATTTTGATTATACTAACAGCGTCCGGTGGGGGGGGGGGAGTGATGCGGTGGCGTCGGGGAGCGAGGGCGCACCACCTGATTGGCCATTGCCTTTTGCTCCCCGACGCCACCGCGTCACTCCCCCCCCACCCCCCCATCGGACGCCGTTAGTATAATCAAAATTACTAACAGCGTGCTGCAGGAAGAGCTGTGGGAGATCTAGAGCCAGATCGGGTAGGCAGCTGCTGACAAAATTACTAACAGCGTCCAGGGGGTTGGAGAAGTGACCAGCCTCGATTCCCTGCCTTGTGCATCATTCTCCGGTGCTGGGTGAAAGGGGCTTGCCATGCTTCAGCAAGCCCCTTTTGCCCAGCACCGGAGAATGATGCACAAGACAGGGAATTTTGATTGTCTACACATTTTTAAGGACACAATTTTCTAACTTGGCAAGCCCCTTTCGCCCAGCACAGCCAAGTTAGAAAATTATTTTTTCCTTAAAAATGTGTAGACAAAAGGGGGGTGCGTCTTATATGCTGCCGTGTCTTATATGCCGGCAAATACGGTACTTACACGCCATTCATAGCAGTAATAAAATTACATGGCAGGGGACGCTGGTGTGCGCTTATATGCGTAAATACTTATGCACAGATTTCAGGTTAAAGTCCCGGAATGCCCATGTGCTGCCCATGCCCCATCCAGACAATGCCCACACATCGCCCCTTATGCACTTACATGGGTGGCTTTTTAAATCTGTACGGCACACACTGGCCCAACATACTCTTGTATATCATGATTTTGGCTTGTGCCGGGCTGTTAAAATTCACTTTTATTTGGTTTAGTTCAAGATTGTGAGAAGTCAGTGATCAAAAGAAGTTTGTAAGCAATAGGTATATCATCATCTCCTCAAATGGAGAAATTGAATCCTGCCAGTCTAGTCCAGAGGCTTGGGTATATGCAATCCTTTTAGCAGATGGAAACAGAAAACAAGATTTCACTAACGTCATTTCCTAAAAGCTTGACAGCTGGGAAGCCTTTCAATAATCTTGGCTAAACCCCAGAATATTGTAAACCATAACTCTTCTTACAAACTTTTCAGAGGCTATTCACCAGGCCTCCCTCTCTGGAGATCTGCTACTGGGAGGAGTTGAAGTCCTGATCCAACAATTATTATTGAACTCTGAAATCTCTAGTATGAAGGAAGTAAAATGGGGTGTACCTCAAAGGTCATCCCTTTCCCCATTACTGTTTAATATATTTTTGGTACAGTTGGGGCAGTTATTTCGAAATGCTGGTTTTAGTACATTTATCTATGCTGATAATGTGCAGATATTGGCAGCACTAGGTAAAGATATGTAAGAAGATTTTTTTGCCATAATTCTCTGTTTTAATCAGTTATTTCAGTGGTTGAAAAGTAATAATTTGGTTGTACCAACTACCAAAACTGTGGTACTTTGGTTAGGAATGGGGGAGGTTCAAATAGGATTGAAATTGAATGACGTTGATCTGATAATGAAAAAGAAGCTTTCTGGCTGAACCAGCCCTTATGTGTAGAGTCTCATCAGTGGAATCTTGTTCTTTCTCCATTGCTGGCAGAGCAGCACATACCCATGCATCTGGACTGGCTTGGCAGAATGAAAATGAAGTTGATTTTGTGCATTAAAAAAAAAATCTTGAGTCTTCATATTTAACATCAATGGGGAAAATAAGGGATGGGTGAGAAATAGTAGTGATTTACAGACCACCTAGAAATAACCTTAGATTTTGCTTTTCTTGTCTTCATGAGCAATTTTTTATCCTGCAAAGTTGTTATCCTGTCACAAACTGAAACTGAGTTTCAGTCACAGTTGTTATCCTGTCACAAACTGAGTTTCAGGACCTGATGACAACCTCTCCCTTGCACTGATTTTATTACATTTTGGGCCAGATTTTAGTAGCTACGCACGGGCGTAGATTTGTGCGCACAACCCGGCGCACGCATATTATAAAATCCGGGGTCGGCACGCACAAGGGGGTGCACACTTGTGCACCTTGTGCGCGCTGAGCCCTAGGGGAGCCCCGCTGGCTTTCCCTGTTCCCTCCAGGCCGCTCCGAAATCGGAGTGGCCTTGGAGGGAACTTTCCTTCCACCGCCCCACCTTCCCCTCCCTTCACCTACCTAACCCACCCCCCCGCCCTACCTAAATCACCCCCCACCTTTATTTTATAAGTTGTGCCTGCCTCCATGCAGGCGTAGGTTGTGCGTGCTGGCCGAGTGCTGGCGCATAATCCCCCAGCACAGCCACTGTGCCGGAAGCCTCAGTCTCGCCCCCAGACCGCTCCACCCCGCCCACTGCCCATCCGCCCGCAACCCTTTTAAAATCCGCCCCTTTGATTCCTTTTACTCTGGTACATTATTTCTGAAAGAACCACCATTTCACACTTTTGTCCAATTGAAGAGAGTCTGTGCCTAAGAAATCATGGGAAAGAAAAGGTATCTTCACCATTTCTGAAATCTTGTCTAATTTCAGGAATTATGTCCCTGAAAAGACTATGATGTGCAGTCATTTAAAATCTAATCATAAATAAAGGTACAGATCTACAAATTGTTATCCCATCACAAAACTTATATTAGTGTGAAGATAGAGTATCGGCAAGCCAATACACATCTGACCCTCACTGGTCACCGCTGGTCTTCTCAATCATGCACCCACATATGTATTTTCATGTAATGCAATTAAAATGTCTTATCATTCTAAAATCATGACCACTAAAAGAAACCCAACATCAGCGGATGTTTTGTTAGGATAACTGCTTCAGGGGCAAAACAGATTTGAAGTTACTTATCTTGCGTGATGGGAAATCACCAACAATATTTTTTTGTTCTGTGCAGTTTCCCTTCCAAAATGAGATGATAAACCCAAATTTCATTTTGTTTCATTGGCACCCACACAATAGCAGAAATGAAAGAAAAAATAGTAATTGAAATGAAATATTTTACCATGCACACCCCATGACAGGATGTTTTATTGTTACAAAAAATAAGGGATAGCTTCCAACTAATTAGCAGTGATTTTTAGGCTACATAGAAACAACCCTTTGTTAGTCTTTAGAAGTAGTTGCATGTTTCCTATTGCAAGTTCCACACTTTTTTTTGTTCCCAGTTCAAGATGGGTTTTGGGCAAGAAAATTTTGTGAACGGGAAATGCTTCACCTACTTTTGAAATCTATATTTTGTATAGCTTCAGAAAATATAGGTTATGTTTTGGATGCTTTATTGTTTGAGAAGGGATTTCACAAAGTACAGGGAAGGTGAGTAATGGGTTGCTTGAAGGCGGTTTGTTTCCCCCAGTCTATTTCTTATTTAAAATCAGTTTCTGAATATTAAGGCATCCTGCCACAAGTTAGACAGTCTAAAAATAGTCAAATTTAATGATTTAAGATGGATGATAAGTTATCTTGCAATGTTTTGCTGCTTCAGAACTGGAACATTATTTCTGGAAAACATTGTAGTTGCCCACGGTTGCCTCAGTTCAAAACGTTATAGCGCAACTAGAAAATGTACAGAGAAGACTTTTTTTTTTTTTGGGGGGGGGGGGGGGTGGTTTGTGTGCTGCATTTGTATTGTAATCTAAGGGGCCTTTAGAAGAGCTGATTGTTGTGAAGATGTGATTTGTCTTTCTTTATGGGAGCAAGATGGGAATTTTGAATATGAATAGACAGGCTACCTTTGGGACTATAATCTTATCCTTGGTTCATCTCGAACACTTATTTGTCGTCTGTCTTTTGATGACAGTGTAAGCTCCATGGAACAGGGAGACTGCCTTTATTTGTATCTAATCAGTGTTATATATCTTGTAGCACTATGTAACTTAGTAACTAGTGGTAGTAGCAGAAATAGAACAAAAATGATAAAGGGTATAAATCAGCTTCCTTTTCAAGGAAGGCTAAACAGGTTAGTCTATCTTAAGGGCTGGGCACAGCTGTCTCACCCAGTCCTTCTTATGATCCAGACCCACAGGGAATCTTGGGTAAAGAGAGGAGCCCTTCACCAGAGTATAAGAACTCAGGGCCTAGAAGAGTTAAGCAGGCCCCGGGGAGCAGGCAGACACCCACCATCGCCAAGACCTGTTACATTTAAGGACTGTGTAAGGACTTAACCTAAAGTTAAGGTGAGCTGCACTGATTTTATTTATTTTTTTTTTTTCCACTGTAAATAAACTGCACCTAAGGAACAACCATTATCTGCCTCCTTATTTCTCTGGCTATTTCCAGGCCGCTATCTCCCAATTTAACATAGTGCCTTTTAATTGGAAAAAAGATAATGGAGAAGGGGATATGAAGGGGTTGGCATAAAGGGGGCAGGGAAGCCAAAAGGCTGGTAAACACTTGCTTTCTCCTCTGAGCTGTTTTGCACTGAAAGACTGTTGCATTCACCTGTTCCTGCTGAATTTTTCCAGTGTGAGTCATCTTACAGCCCTGCATCTCTCTCCCTTGAGATGGCAGGACTGGTAGCTCCTCTCACTTGGCGACATCTCGAGGGGGTTGGCATAAAGAGGGCAGGGAAGTCAAAAGCGTTGTGCACTGAAGGAGTGCACAAAAGTAGCATTGCCCCTTTGCGCGAGCCTGCAGGTGGGTTTGTGGGCTACATATACTTGCAGCGGTGTGTTTTTTGGCTCATCTGTGGTAGTGTTTTATTGGATGAGTTGTATGAATTAGGAAATTAGAATGGCAGAGTCATATGTTAATGGGGAGATGGTAAATAATTCAGATGTAAGAACGCATGCCATACCTATAATTACTGGCCAAGGCAGATATGGACAATGAAATATGAGAGATTAGATGACTTGTCAATGGTAAAGAATGTTAATATACAATGGAAAATATTTGTGTCTTGTTGATAAATGCAGTCAATTTTTAAAAAGATAGCTATGTTTAATGATCTGATTAAGGATGAAAATCCAGATTGTGTCTGTGTGACAGAAACATGTTTTAAGACACTGATTTGGTATTTATTAATCAATTGGAGGTAGAATGTTATGATATTTTTTTATTAAAAATAGGCATGGAAAAATGGGGGGAGGTTTAATGATACTTGGGAAAAAGATCCAGAGGTTAAAGAAAGGATGTAAATATATGCTTGTTTTACTGCCCCCTCCCGGGTTTAGTTTTGAATAATATATCCCCTTTAGTTGAGGTTCTTGTTAATTTAGATGTGGATTTAACCACAATAATTGTTTTAGGTGATTTTAATGCACAAGTTGATGCTGTTCCACCGATACCCATAGTTATCACTTTATTGGACTGTATGGAGGCTTTGGGTTGGCAGCAGATTATTAAGGGTTCAACGCATACAGCAAGCCATACCATAGATCTAGTTTTTATTAGTAATGAAGCGATTAAGTGTGACCAAGGGAATATTGAGATACAAACAGTTCCCTGGTCAGATCATAAATTGATAAAAATTAAAATTTTAATTTTATGAAAGGAGGAGGAGTTACATACATAGAAATGATACATAGAAATGACGGCATAAGAAGACCAAACGGCCCATCCAGTCTGCCCAGCAAGTTCCGCACTTTTTTTTTTTTCTCATAGTTATCTGTTACTCTTGGCTCTTAGTAACCTTTTGGTTCTATTTCCCTTCCACCCCCACCATTAATTCTGAGAGCAGTGTTGGAGCTGCATCTAAGTGAAATATCTAGCTTAATTAGTTAGGGGTAGTAACCGCCGCAGTAAGCAAGCTACACCCATGCTTATTTGTTTACCCAGAATATGTAATTCAGTCCTTGTTGGTTATCTGTATATAGATCCACTTTTCTTCATTCCCCTTGCCGTTGAAGCAGTGAGTTATGCTGGATATGCATTGAAAGTGAAATATCAGTCTTTCTCCCCTGCCGTTGAAGCAGAGAGCTAGGCTGGATATGCGTGAAGTATCAGTCTTTCTCCCCTGCTGTTGAAGCAGAGAGCTATGCTGGATATGCATTGAAAGTGAAGTATCAGGCTTATTTGGTTTGGGGTAGTAACTGCTGTAAAAAGCAAGCTACTTCCAGCTTTTTTGTGAATGCAAATCTTTTTTTCCATATTCATTCACGTCCTCTAGACTTTATGGATCCACAGTGTTTATCCCATGGCCCTTTGAAGTCTTTCACAGTTCTGGTCTTCACCACTTCCTCCGGAAGGGCATTACAGGCATCCACCATCCTCTCCGTGAAGAAATACTTCCTGACATTGGTTCTGCTGATTTTTTTCCGACGGAAAAGGTTTGTCATTGTCTTTGGATCATTAAAACCTTTCAAGTATCTGAAAGTCTGTATCATATCACTTCTGCTCCTCCTTTCCTCCAGGGTGTACATATTTAGATTCTTCAATCTCTCCTCATAAGTCATTCGATGAAGGCCTTCCACCTTTTTGGTCGCTCTTCTCTGGACTGCCTCCATCTTGTCTCTGTCTCTTTGGAGATACGATCTCCAGAACTGAACACAGTATTCCAGGTGAGGCCTCACCAAGGACCTGTAAAAGGAGATAATCACTTCCCTTTTCTTACTCGATATTCCTCTCTCTATGCAGCCCAGCCTGGCTTTAGCTATCGCCTTGTCACATTGTTTCGCCGACTTCAGATCATTAGACACTATCACCCCAAGGTCTCTCTCCTGCTCCGTGCACATCGGTCCTTCTCCCCCCATTGAATACAGTTCATTCAGATTTCCACTCCCCATATGCATGACTCTGCACTTCTTGGCATTGAATCTCAGCTGCCATATCTTCGACCACTCTTCCAGCTTCCTTAAATCCCATCTCATTCTCTCCACTCCTTCTGGTGTGTCCACTCTGTTGCAGATCTTAGTGTCATCCACAAAAAGACAAGCCTTACCTTCTATCCCGTCCACAATGTCGCTCACAAAGATATTGAACAGGACCGGTACCAACACCGATTCTTGCGGTACACCGCTTAAAACCGCTCTCTCTTCAGAGAGAGTTCCATTTACCATCACACATTGTCTTCTGTCCGTCAACCAGTTTGCAATCCAGGCCACCACCTCGGCACTCACTCCTAAGCTTCTCATTTTATTCACCAGTCTCTTGTGCAGGACTGTATCAAAAGCTTTGCTGAAATCCAAGTAGATGACATCGAGTGCTCTTCCTTGATCCAATTCCTTGGTTACCCAGTCAAAAAAGTCAATCAGATTTGTCTGACAGGATCTTCCCCTGGTGAATCCATGTAGGGATATTATGAATAAAGAGAACTTGAGTAGGATAATGGATGTTCTTGAGCAGGTTGAGTTTTCTCCATCCACTATCGCTTTTGAGGCATGGGATGAGATAATTTTGTTGTTGGCAGATGAATTAACGCCAATTCGGCAGCACTTGATAAAAAAGCACTCATATAAGAAGAAACCGTGGTATTCCCAAGTACTCGACGAGGAAAACAAAAGCTCCATCATTTAGAAAGGAAGTGGAGAAAGAAAAAAAGTAGTGGGAATTTGGAAAGTTATAGGATACAATTGGAAAAATATGGAGGTGCTATTGAAAAGGCTAAAAAAAGCATTCTTTACAAAAGAAATTCATGATGTAAACTTTAATAGCCAATTTCTGTTTGCTACAGTCAGGTATCTAACATCAGCATCTTGACTGGAGGGAGGTGATAGAATTCAGGAAAACACTGAACTGTCTCCAGATATGTTTGCCAAAGCTTTCCTAAAGAAAACTGAAGGTATTTCTGCCAAATTTTCAACTTGAACTGATGTACAGTTAGTTAGCCAGCCAATAATAGCATCACAATGGAATGTTTTTGATTCAATATCATCACTAGAGATACAACAGATTATAAAAAAAAATGAATCCAGCATATTGCCAGTTGAATCCGATTCAAGTCAATTCCCTAAAGGCGATTAATGAAGTAATTTTGCTGTTTATTACAAGGTTGGTGAATATTTCATTGACAGCAGGCATTGTCCCTGATCAATTGAAAAGGGCAGTAGTGTGCCCTCTGTTAAAAAAGGGGAACCTAGATCCAGCAAATTTAATGAATTATCATCCCATATCCTCTGACCATTTTGGCAAAGGATATTGAGAATGTAGTGAATAGACAGTTGGATAGGTATCTAGAAGAAAACTCTCTCTTGAATCCCAATCAGTATGGGTTTAGGAGAGATAACAACATGAAGTTGCTAATGTTATCTTTGTCAGAAACATTTTTGAGGAGTTTTGAGCAGGGTCAGAGGTTCCTATTGGTGCTGCTCGATATATTGGCAGCATTTGATACAGTTGATCATATTCTGCTGCTACATCATCTGTCTGAATTCGGGATATCTAGGGTTGTGAAAGACTGATTTTCCTCATTTCTTTCAAAAAGAAGCTTTCAGGTAATCTTTGGTATGGGAACTTCTAAATGGTTTGATAGTAAAATGGGGATTCCACAGGGATCTTCCCTGTCTGCTACAACTATTTAATATTTATATTGCACTGTTATGTTAGGTACTGGAAAATGTGGGGTAGAATATCAGATGTTTGCAGACAATATTCAATTTTAGTTTCCAATTAAGGATTCCCTGAAGGAAGCACTTGAGATGCTGACATCATATTTGTCAACAATAATAATATGGTTAACTCAAAATCGGTTAGCATTGAACACCAGTAAGGCCAAAATTATATTGTTGGCAAAAAAGTGTTCAAATGATTCCAGTGGGTCGAAGATGTCATTTGAAAGAATTGACCTTGCACCATTGTCAGTTGTACATAACTTGGGAGTCCAGTTGGATTGTGAATTAGCTATGAAAGATCATGGGCCGGATTTTAAAAGGGTTACGCGCGTAACCCTTCTAAACCGACCCTGCGCTCGCCGAGCCTATATTGCATAGGCTTCCGGCGCACGCAAAGCCCCGGGACACACGTAAATCTCGGGGCTTTCTTGGGGTGGGCGTGTCGGGGGTGTGATGTGGTCGGCGCGTCATCCGAGGGTGTGTCGGGGGGTGTGACGCGGCCGGCGCATCATCCGTGGGTGGTGCCGTGGGCGTGGTTTCGGCACGGGGGTGTTCCGGGGGCATGACCGTGGCCTCCGGACCAGTCCCCGGACCGGAAAATGGCATGCGGCAGCCAGCCCGGTACGTGCAAAGTTACGCCTACCTCTAGCAAGCGTAACTTGTGCGACAGAGGTAGGGGGGTTTAGATAGGGCCGGGGGGGTGGGTTAGGTAAGGGAAGGGAAGGTGGGGGGAGGTGGAAGGAAAGTTCCCTCCGAGGCCGCTCTGATTTCGGAGTGGCCTTGGAGGAAACGGGCAGCGCGCGCAGGGCTCGGCGCTCACAAGTTGCACAAATGTGCACCCCCTTGCGCGCGCCGACCCCAGATTTTATAAGATACGCATGAGTGTACCCCCATGTGCATAAGCTGGTGAAAATCTGATACCTCAAGTTGCATATATTGCATCGATTAAAGCTATATTTGGGGTTTGATGGTTTTCAGTTAGTTTTACAAATGATGGTACTAAATAATATTGACTATTATAACTCACTTCTTCTCTGGTTACCAAAAAACATGATTAAATTAGTACAGTTGTTACAAAATTCCATGGCCAGAGTATTGTGTAGAGTGGGGAGGTATCAACATATTATACCTTTACTTAAGGACCTTCATTGGTTGCCAGTATCTTTTAGAATCCATTTTAAAGTTTTAGTAATAATACAGAAGGCACTCTACAAACTGGAAAATGGATGGTTGAGATCCAGATTATAGTGGTATGTGCCGGAAAGGGAATTACAGTCTGTGAATAAAGGTCTTTTAGTGACTGCCTCAGTGAAGGAAGCTAGCCTGAAAATGGTTTGTGAACGAGCGATTACAGTGGCAGGACCAGTACTATGGAATTCAATGCTGGAGGAGTTACAGCTAATGAGAAAGCATAAACTAGGTAAATGCTAAAACCCTGGCTTTTTAAGGAGGCTTATAATATCTAAAGATAAAGAGACAGGGTGGAAGAGTTAAGCAGCCAAGAGGGTTAGAGGGAAAGTTCAAGCGTTGCTTATTCATATTTTGAGTTTTATACTATTTTATATTGGTATTGTATTTTATTCATTTTAAAATTTTATATATGTAAAATTTGTAAACCACCTAGATTACATAAGAACATAAGAAATTGCCATGCTGGGTCAGACCAAGGGTCCATCAAGCCCAGCATCCTGTTTCCAACAGAGGCCAAAACCAGGCCACAAGAACCTGGCAATTACCCAAACACTAAGAAGATCCCATGCTACTGATGCAATTAATAGCAGTGGCTATTCCCTAAGTAAACTTGATTAATAGCCATTACTGGACTTCTCCTCCAAGAACTTATCCAAACCTTTTTTGAACCCAGCTACACTAACTGCACTAACCACATCCTCTGGCAACAAATTCCAGAGCTTTATTGTGCATTGAGTGAAAAAGAATTTCTCCGATTAGTCTTAAATGTGCTACTTGATAACTTCATGGAATGCCCCCTAGTCCTTCTATTATTCGAAAGTGAAAATATCCGAGTCACATCTACTCGTTCAAGACCTCTCATGATCTTAAAGACCTCTATCATATCCCCCCTCAGCCGTCTCTTCTCCAAGCTGAACAGCCCTTGATGATAGGTGGTATAGAAAAAAGAGAAAATAAATAAATATAATACATAAATAAATAAATAAGAGCATCATAAAATTATGACTGGTGTGGAGCAAGTAAACAGGGAATGGTTATTTACCCTTTCAAATAGTACTTGGAAAAGTGAACACTCAAAGTTGCTGGTTGGTAGAGGATTTAAAGCAAATGTAAGAATTTTTTTCAGTTAATGCACAATAAAACTGTGAAATTTATGGCTGCAGGATGTAGTCAAAGGTATACTATTCCTTTGACTATACATAGGTTTTAAAATGGTGTATTAATTCTTAGGCAGATAGACATGTGATCACCGCCCTTACTTCTGGGAGTGGGCAATAGGGAATGGATCTCTCCATTAGGATCTGATGGGTGCTTCTAACTGACCTGGATTGACCAAAGTTAGAAACAGGATACTAGGATTAATGGACTATTGATCTGACCCAATGGGTCTCTTCTTAGGTTCTTGTTACATAATTTGATATGAAATGAGATTTATTTTCATAGAAGTTCTATAACTTTCTAATATTATTGGGAAAAGCCATTCATACTATATGAACCCTATGACTCATTTTGAAAAATAAATAGCTTTTCAATGTATGTGTATATATATATGTGTGTATGTGCATATAATCACTATTTTACTTGTGAAATATGTAGATGTAAGTGTGTGTGTAAGATAACTGGATGTATGGAGAGGAAAGTTAAATAAATTGGGTCTTACATCCTTTTAAAAATATGTACTCTGTATAATAACATAAGAAATGCCATGCCAGGTTAGATCCAGGTCCATTAAGTTAACCATCCTGTCTCCATATAGCAAGTATCCAGTTGTACAAATTTCCAAACAAAATTTTAAAAAATTAGAAGTTGGTCTTGCATCTTTGAAACCATAAATGTTCCACTTTCATGAACCACATTTTACATAAGAACATAAGAAATTGCCATGCTGGGTCAGACCAAGGGTCCATCAAGCCCAGCATCCTGTATCCAACAGAGGCCAAACCAGGCCACAAGAACCTGGCAATTACCCAAACACTAAGAAGATGCCATGCTACTAATGCAATTAATAGCAGTGGCTATTCCCTAAGTAAACTTGATTAATAGCCGTTAATGGACTTCTCCTCCAAGAACTTATCCAAACCTTTATTGAACCCAGCTACACTAACTGCACTAACCACATCCTCTGGCAACAAATTCCAGAGCTTTATTGTGCATTGAGTGAAAAAGAATTTCTCCGATTAGTCTTAAATGTGCTACTTGATAACTTCATGGAATGCCCCCTAGTCCTTCTATTATTCGAAAGTGTAAATAACCGATTCACATCTACTCGTTCAAGACCGCTCATGATCTTAAAGACCTCTATCATATCCCCCCTCAGCCGTCTCTTCTCCAAGCTGAACAGCCCTAACCTCTTCAGCCTTTCCTCATAGGGGAGCTGTTCTATCCCCATTATCATTTTGGTTGTGTGTGTGTGTGTGTATATATATATATAGAGAGAGAGAGAAAACTCTTCTCTTGAAAGTGGTATGCTCTTTCAGGGCATACAAACAAGAATATATAAATTGGGGCTGTTTCTCTTGCCACTTATCCCCTCCACATGCAAGTATCTAAGGGGTGAGTCCTTTCTGTGGGGGGAAAGGTATTGCTTGTTGCCCAGGTGGTGAGGTGGATTCCTTTCTTAGTATGCAGCTAGTTAGTGTGATGCTGATGCTTGTTTAGGACAAATGAAGTAGGACACAGGTCTAGATGTTCAAATAATAAAGGTTTACTGATTTCTTAAAAGTAATCACTGTCCATATGAAAAAAATAACTTTACAGATGAGTGTCCTTTTCTCTCTGTGTATGTGCTGGTGCTCAGTTTCTTGGGTGGTTCCTAACTTTCCTGAACTGAGAGTGTGAGTCCAGTTTCTGGGTTAATCCTATTTTGCACAGGTTCCCCTTTAGAAATATACAGTCCTACCTGAGTCCACCAGTTGCTTTGAAAAGATTCCCAGCCTGCACCTGTGTCCCGGGGGAAAATGCTGAGGAGGGTCTTCAATTCTGCTCTTCTTTGCTTTATGGGACCTCTCAGAAGGAAAGATCTTGACAGACAAAGGTCAGGCATGCTGTCCAATCACCAAATGAGAGGAGGGGTAACAAAAATACCTGCTGTCAACAAAAAGAAAGTGATTTTTTCTAAAATGTCCAAAATCTTCTGGGATGACACTGTCACTGCAGCTCTTCTCTGTTCTAGAAGGATACTGGAAGATCTTCAGTAATCTGGCTTTTGGATCCCAGGAATAACTTTCACCAGGAGCACCAGGCTGCAAACCCAGCAAAACAATTCGCAAAGAAGTAAAAAATCTCTTTCTCTAAAAGGTCTCTTTCTCTAAATTGAGTCGGGCAGGGAGTGCACAGGAAGAAGAAACCGCAAAAAAATATACTAAGGGGTAGATTTTTAAACATGCGTGCGCGTCCATGTGCATGCGCTACCTGGCATGCGCACATGGCAAGCGATTTTATAACATGCGCATGCTGGTCCGTGCATGTTATAAAATCCGGGGTGGCGTGCGCAAGGGGAGTGAAATAATGCAATTTTCACACGGCGACACATCGCAGCCTTCTCCAGTTCCCTACCCCCTGCCCATACTCCCTCCCTCGTCCCCTGTCCTCCCTGACCCCTTAAAACAGCCTACCTTTTTTTTGTCTTGTTTCGGAACTTATGCCAGCTCCGGCGCTCAATCCCCCAGCACAGCAGCAAATGGCTGCTATACTGACCACTTCCAGCCCCAACCCTCCCCGCCCCCAGGACCACCCCTTGGTAGTGGCCTGGCTCTTATGCATGTAATGGGGGGTTGTGCGCATGGCCAGGACCCTTCTAAAATGCACGTGGTGTGCACAAGGCCCAGCCGCACACTTAACCCCTGGATTTTATGCATGGAGGGAGGTTTAAAATTTGGCCATATTGCTCTAGCCCCTATTTATAGGCAAAGTTCACCCACTCAAACTGCCTGTAGTGGAGAAGCTGAAATGTGATATTCCTGTAAGAAGATCTGTAAGCTACTAGGGACATCTAGTGTTCAACCCATAGATGTGCCCCCATATATATCTCCTACTGACCCATCTAGCTTCCGCCCAATAGCTAACCTTCCCATGATTGCAAAAATCATGGAAAAAATAGTCAACAAACAGCTATCAGATTATCTCGAGGAGCACAACATTCTCTCCCCTACGCAACACGGATTTCGAAAAACACGAAGCACAGAAACCCTGCTCATATCCCTGGCAGATACTATCCTATTAAACATGGAAAAAGGTCAAACTTATCTGCTCGCTCTCCTCGATCTGTCCGCCGCCTTTGACACTGTGAACCATAACATCCTTCTTGAATGACTAACAGACATTGGCGTCAAAGGTCTTGCACTTTGTTGGTTCAGATCCTTCCTCTCCAACAGGTTCTACAAAGTCAGGATCAACAATAAAGAATCTCCTCCAGTACGCTCCAACCTGGGTGTCCCACAAGGATCTTCCTTATCTCCAACACTCTTCAACATCTACCTTCTACCACTCTGCCACCTACTCACAAAACTAAATCTACCCCACTATCTTTACGCTGATGATGTCCAAATCCTCATCCCAATCAAAGACTCTCTTCAAAAAACCTTTAACCACTGGACCACCTGCTCCAAGCAATTAACCAACTACTTTCCACTCTTAACCTGGTCCTAAACAGCGACAAAACCGAGATTCTTATCATCTCAAAGGAAATCCTCACCACACCCCCAATTCCACCACCCTTCTCCCACTCTATCAACTCCACTATTAAATCCTCTCCCTTCGTCAGAGATCTAGGCGTGATCCTAGATAACCAGCTCACCCTAAAGAACTTTGTGAACTCCATTGCGAAAGATTGCTTCTTCAAATTAGAAGTCCTCAGAAACTTAAAACCTCTCCTTCACTTCCAAGATTTCAGATTGGTGCTGCAATCCGTCATCCTGTCAAAACTAGACTATTGTAACTCCCTCCTTCTTGGACTCCCAGCCAACACCATAAAACCTCTTCAAATGGTTCAAAACTCAGCAGCGAGGATCCTCACCAACACTAAAAAAAGGGATCATATCACCCCCACTCTTCAACACCTCCACTGGCTACCCATCAAGTACAGGATCGTTTTCAAAGTCCTCACGATCATCCATAAAGCCAAACACAACCTCATATCCCTTGACACCACTATTCAATTCACACCACATACCTCATCCAGACCAATTAGAAGCGCCTACAAAGACACCCTGTTTGCCCCACAAGCAAAATCATCCTTAAGAAAGAGGGCCCTATCGACAGCAGGTCCTCATCAATGGAATGCATTACCTCAGGACCTCAGGCAAGAGCATTGCCCATCTTCGTTCAAAAAAAGACTTAAAACATGGCTATTCAGCCTAGCCTTCCCTGACCCCTAATTCTTTCCTTCCCAGACGCCAGACTCCAGCCATCACAAACTCTTAATTCTAGCCATATCAGACTCTTAAGTCCTCCTCTGACACCCCAATCAGTTGACACAGTCTGTCAATTTCACTCCCATTATGCTTTGCAATCAATTTTCTTAGTCATCTTTCCCACGCTTTCCCTAAGATGCCATGTTATGCTATGATATGTCTGGTTATGCAATGTTGCCTCAATTACCTGTCCTAAGCGCTCTTCTAAGACACCTTGTTTGTTACGAAATATGACGATAAGTTGAGTTATACGATATGTTAAGTTATAGTTATGATATTTTATATGTTAAGCTATACGATATAACAAGTTACCATTATGACAGGTTAATTTATAACTTGTTCCTTATTTAATTGCCTCACTGTTCTATGTAACGCTCCTTAGCAAATTTTTGTAGTTACATTGTAAACCGGTGTGATTTGTATTCTTACAGGAACATCGGTATAGAAAAATTAAAAATAAATAAATATATATATATATATATCTGTCTATACACATATATATCTGTATATATACACACATACATACATATGTATGGATCTCTATCATAAGGAACAATCCATTTATTGAATGGGAGAGAACAGAATCACTAGATGGGTTTGTAGCTCCCCCATGAAGGAGCCTGAGATGATGATTCTGAGTATATAAACCCCTGCCACCATCATAGAGTATGGCATTTTTAGCTGATCCTTCCAGGGACAGCATGTCCATGGTTATTCCCTTTCAAGTAGATTTTAATACATGTAAAACCTTACCTCGAACTAAACGACTTCCAAACTGTATTATAATCATTACTATTTTCAAGCATGGACTACCTTAATTCTTTATTGACTGGAATTCCAAAATACATCATATGTCCTCTACAAATCATTCAGAACACAGCTGCTAGACTATTAACCAACAATTCAAGCCGCGAACATATTACACCAATATTAAAACAATTACATTGGTTACCCATATCTTTCCGAATCCAGTACAAACTTGATTTAACTGTTCGTTCCATATTGTTTAATTTGTACTCTCTCTGGGAAAATGCAATTATGAAATTCTACCCCCCCCCCCCCCTTCTAGATCACTTCGCTCGGCAACCAGATACCTCCTTGATATTCCTTCACCAAAATTAATACACCTCGATGAAACACATGAAAGAGCACTCTCAGCAGCAGGTCCAATATTTTGGAATACTCTCCCCATTGAATTAAGAAACTGTAAGAATTATAGGATATTAAAAAAAAATATCTTAAAACCCACCTTTTCAATATTGCTTTTAATGAATAATTTACTTTTAGTTTCTTAGATTTTTGTCTATTTCTGAATTTAAAATTCATTTTAATTTTGCATTTTATTTTGCTTGAAGTGGATTCTTGGGTACTGCGGAGATGGCCACTCCCAAGGGGAGGAGCCCCGTGAGGAACCGCAGTACTAGGCTAGACTCTTTACATGCAGACTCAGAGAATTTGTATTTATTATACAGCTTGATGGTACTGCCCGGGGTGGACAGTAGTAAGGCAACCCAGTAGAAGCAGTCCAGGGGTCCTCAGCAGAGGAGACCAGTCCCACTCTTGAATAGATGAAAGGCAGCGCAGGGTAGCAAAGGCAGGACCCAGATGTAGACTCCAAGCGCTGAAGCTGAAGGTGGAACAGACTAAGAGAATTAGTACTCACAGAGTAGTTAGCTGTATTGATGGAGATCCTGGCAGGCAGAAGCGAAGAAGTTGCAGTCACCAGTGTAGGAAGCGCAGGCCCTCGAGGAGCAAGTACCCGGTTTCCCAGATAGGTACCTGAAAGAGAGAAGATGGGCCCCCGAAGATGGGCTAACCCAGGTTAGTGATGAATTACTCTGAAGGGCAGAGAGAGAGCTTCCAGCGGCTGCTGGGAAGTGGCAGAGCAGCTTAGACTGGAGCGATTCCAGTCCTTGCTAACTCAGTTTGTTAGCAACCGAAGGGCAGGCTAAATACCAGGATGTGCTGTCATCACTCGGAGGGGACGCCCCCGAGGTTCCCGCCATGATGTGGATAAAGATGTGGGTGGCATGTGCGCACCCTAGGAGGCCCTCAGGAGAAACATGGCGAACGCCGTCGCTGATCTGGGGACGCCAGGGAGAGCGGCATGAAGACGCGGTGGCAGCCAGCCACCCAAGGCTTGAGGAGAGAGAAGGAAGAAAGGTGAGGCACAAAGGTCGAAGCTGTCTGAGACCGATGGACGCAACAGTGGTGTCTTATGACCCAAGACCACTGGTAGACTGTAAGGAGCCTTGGAGGAGGAATGGATATTCATCCATTTTTTAAGGAAGGAGAAAGGAGGAGGTCCTTGATCTGAAGAAGAGAAGAGAAGTAAAACTCTGTGCCTTTCAGGTACTAAGAGTAGGGAGGAAAAGAAGGAAGAAGAACTAAAGGAGGTATATGGGATTTTGGACTTTCTTTATCAGATTGACTAAAAACGATTATCCCATATCAGTTGAAAGGGAGCTTACAACATTGATTTGAAAGGAAGAGAAATAATAAACGTATTAACTGGAGTTGGATTGGCACATCAATATAAATCTATTGAAAGAGAAAAGATCACAAATTAATTCAGTAGCTAAATATATAACAACCTATTCTGAGACATCAAAAGCTGTAAGAACTTTTTCATCAACTGCACAATTTATCAGCAAAAGTTATGTTGGAAACCTAATACTGCCAGCATGCTTATTGCTGTAGTATACCATTGAACACTTATCAGTGCTATTTACCAAGAACTATAGAGGATTTGAAAATCAAAGCAGTGGGCCTACAGGAGTTATCTTTCCCCCACCTAGGGAATCTTGGACTCCAGATAACATAACTGCTTGGGAAGATTTGACTGTAAGAACTGTGCTTGAGGTATGGTTCCTGGGGCCTTTATCCGGGAGGATCAGCCCAGGACTTAAACATAATATGCATGAGAAATATTTGTAAATACAGGAGGTAGTGCATGCAAATAAAACTCGAACATATTCATTAGGGATATCCTGAAAAATCCGACTGGCTGGGGGACCCATAGGACTGGTTTGAGTTCCCCGGCTTAGTCTTTTGCCTGGCTTAAGTTTTTGTTTGTCTTATCTGTGTCACTCATAAATCTTTCAGCTACTGCCATGATCATTTATCATTTTCCTGTTTCCAGTTTTTCATGTGTTGCTTTGTCTATGATCACTGAAAAGTACTGGTACTGTTAACTGAGGAATTCCTGCTAACTGAATCATTTTTAAAAAAAGGAAGAAATGGCACGCAACCTCTTGAACTTAGATTTCTCCTTTTTTTTAGCCACAAAAAAGGCTGTCATTTCCTTGAACTCTTTTGTGTAGTGCATATTAACAGTTTATTTCCAGTATCTAAAAGTCAGTTTCTATTCCATTTGGTTTCTGCAGAAATCTTATTTTGCTTTCATCTGTTACATAAGAACACTTAATTTTGTATTGTCATGTTCTATGGTGGTCTTTTTAAAAATATATTGAAAGCATAAAGGCCTATATATTAAATTCACAAAAGATTTATGTTTTGTCAGAACAAACCATATTATAAGAAATGGCAAACAGATGAAATCATGTTATTTATTAAATGTTAGACATCTAAGTTTGCTGCATTCATTTTGAATCTTGTCTGTAACATTTCATCTTTTCATTTGATTCTTCAGATGCTCCCACAATATGCAAATCATGTTATACTGAATACAGAAGAAACATTGAATATATTACAATTTTCATTTTAATAAAGTTGTCAATGTATAATACATGCTGTACAACTATGGAAGACTTACAAAAAGGTAATAAAAGGGTAATTTAGACATAGAACTAGTTAATAGCTTTTTATATTTCACAATCTAATAAAAGTAAATGTGTAGAAACGCTTAGATATAGGATTTGAAAAGGTTCATTTTTTATTTTGGTATTTCTTTTTTTTTTTAACACTTTTGCTTCAGCTCTAGAAGTATGACTGAAAACATGATTTGTTCAGGTTCTGAAGCAATTCTTGACCTTGCTCACTGTGTCCATGTTACAAGAAATAGGACCCTTTGTTGAGCTATTGTGAATCAAGTTAGAATACACATATCTTATTTCAGCTGGTGGCTCATCGCTTTCTAAGTACATAAACCTTTTTTCCATGTTATAAATCTCTGCCTTAAATCCTAATGTTAAAACTTGCTTTATACAACTTCATTCTTTCTTTTTCAGATGGAGTAGATATTGAGGATGATCCTACCTGCTCGTGGCCAGCTTCATCACCTTCTAGCAAAGATCAGACTTCGCCGAGCCATGGAGACGGTTGTGACTTTGGTGAAGAAGAAGGTGGTCCAGGACTTCCCTACCCGTGCCAATTTTGTGATAAGTCATTCAGCCGCCTCAGCTACTTAAAACATCATGAGCAAAGTCATAGTGATAAGCTGCCTTTCAAGTGTACATACTGCAGTAGACTTTTCAAGCATAAGCGTAGCAGAGACCGCCACATAAAGCTGCACACAGGAGATAAGAAATACCATTGTAGTGAGTGTGATGCAGCATTTTCAAGAAGTGATCATCTTAAGATTCACTTAAAGACTCATACTTCCAACAAGCCATATAAATGTGCCATTTGTAGACGTGGGTTCCTTTCATCTAGTTCTTTGCATGGTCACATGCAGGTTCATGAGAGAAACAAAGATGGCTCTCATTCAGGCTCTAGGCTGGAAGACTGGAAAATGAAAGACACACAGAAGTGTAGTCAGTGTGAAGAAGGCTTTGATTTTCCTGAAGATCTACAAAAACACATAGCTGAATGCCACCCTGAATGTTCACCTAATGAAGACAGGGCTGCATTTCAGTGTGTCTACTGCCATGAACTTTTTGTTGAGGAAAGCTCCCTTCTAAATCATATAGCAGAAGTCCATAGCAGTGAAAAGAAAAATTCTTGCAACATTTGCTCTGAAAATTTCCATACTGTTGAAGAATTATATAGCCACATGGATAGTCACCAGCAAACAGAATCATGCAATCACAGCAACAGCCCATCTTTGGTTACTGTTGGCTACACTTCAGTGTCTAGCACTACCCCCGATTCAAACCTCTCTGTAGATAGCTCAACAATGGTAGAAGTGGCTCCCCCACTAACCAAGAGCCGTGGAAGAAAGCGGGCTGCTCAGCAAGTAAGTGACATTACTGTTCCTTCAAATAAACAAGCAAAAGTAACCTACAGTTGCATTTACTGTAGCAAACAGCTGTTTTCAAGTCTTGCAGTTTTACAGATACACCTGAAAACTATGCATTTAGATAAACCAGAGCAAGCCCATATTTGTCAATATTGTTTGGAGGTGTTGCCTTCACTCTACAATTTGAATGAACATCTCAAGCAAGTGCATGAATCTCAGGATCCAGCGTTGATTGTTTCTTCCATGCCTTCCATGGTTTACCAGTGCAACTTTTGTGCTGAAGTATTTAATGACCTCAACACCCTTCAGGAGCATATCAGATACTCTCATGGATTTGCAAACCCTACTGCTAAAGACAGTAATGCATTCTTTTGCCCACATTGCTATATGGGATTTCTAACTGATTCTTCCCTGGAAGAGCACATTCGACAAGTTCATTGTGAACTCAGCAATTCACGGTTTGGTTCCCCTGTGCTGGGAACGCCAAAAGATCCTGTGGTAGAAGTATATTCTTGTTCATATTGTACAAATTCACCAATATTCAATAGTGTTCTCAAGCTGAACAAGCATATCAAAGAAAACCACAAGAACATTCCTTTGGCACTGAATTATATTCACAATGGTAAGAAATCCAGAGCCCTGAGCCCTTTGTCTCCTGTTTCCATGGAGCAGACCTCTCTAAAGATGATGCAGACAGGTGGTGTGCCAGCACGCCCTGCAGGTGAATATATTTGTAATCAGTGTGGTGCTAAGTATACTTCCCTTGACAGTTTTCAGACCCATTTGAAAACTCATCTTGACACAGTGTTGCCAAAACTGACATGCCCACAGTGCAACAAGGAGTTTCCAAACCAAGAATCCCTACTGAAGCATGTCACAATTCATTTTATGATAACATCCACGTATTACATCTGTGAAAGTTGTGATAAACAGTTTACTTCGGTGGATGACTTGCAGAAACACCTACTGGACATGCACACTTTTGTCTTTTTCCGCTGTACCTTGTGTCAGGAGGTGTTTGATTCCAAAGTGTCCATTCAGCTGCACCTTGCTGTAAAGCATAGCAATGAAAAGAAGGTGTACCGGTGTACGTCTTGTAACTGGGACTTCCGCAACGAAACAGATCTACAGCTTCATGTGAAACACAACCATCTGGAGAACCAAGGGAAAGTACACAAATGCATTTTCTGTGGTGAATCATTTGGTACAGAAGTCGAGTTGCAGTGTCATATCACCACTCACAGCAAAAAATACAACTGTAAGTTTTGCAGCAAAGCTTTTCATGCTATCATTTTGCTAGAGAAACATTTAAGGGAAAAACACTGTGTCTTTGAAGCAAAAGCTCCAAACTGTGGAACCAATGGAGCTTCTGAGCAAGTTCAAAAAGAGGAAGTTGAACTTCAGACCTTGCTGACAAACAGCCAAGATACACACAATAGTCATGATGGCAGTGAAGAAGATATTGACACGGCTGAGCCTATGTATGGTTGTGACATTTGTGGTGCTGCCTATACCATGGAATCTCTTCTGCAGAATCATCAGCTCCGTGATCACAATATCAGACCTGGAGAGAGTGCCATAATCAAGAAAAAAGCAGAGCTTATTAAAGGGAATTACAAGTGCAATGTATGTTCTCGAACTTTCTTTTCTGAAGCTGGTCTTCGAGAGCACATGCAGACTCACTTGGGACCAGTAAAGCATTACATGTGCCCTATCTGTGGAGAGCGTTTTCCCTCACTTTTAACTCTAACTGAACACAAAGTTACCCATAGTAAGAGCTTGGACACTGGAACATGCAGAATCTGCAAACTGCCCCTCCAGTGTGAGGAGGAATTTTTAGAGCATTGTCAAATGCATCCTGATCTTCGAAATTCACTCACAGGTTTCCGCTGTGTGGTATGCATGCAGACAGTGACCTCTACCTTGGAACTGAAAATCCATGGGACATTCCACATGCAGAAAACAGGCAATGGTTCTGCCATGCAGAATGTGAACCGTGTGCAACATCTACAGAAATTGTACAAATGTGCCTCTTGTCTGAAGGAGTTCCGTTCAAAACAGGATTTAGTGAAACTTGATATCAATGGTTTGCCATATGGTCTGTGTGCTAGCTGTGTTAATCTGAGCAAAAGTGCTAGCCCAAGTATCAATATTGCTTTGAGCAGTAATAGGCAAAACCTGAGCCAAAATGAGGTCTTCACTTCTGCTGAAAACAAAAGTAAACCGTCCGTGCTGAAGACTCGATGTTCTAGTTGCAATGTAAAATTTGAATCAGAAACCGAACTTCAGAATCACATCCAGTCAGTCCACAGAGACCATGTTCCTGATAGCAACACTGCACAGCTGAAAACACCACAAGTATCGCCTATGCCCAGAATCAGCCCCTCTCAATCTGAAGAGGTAACTTTTTTTTTTTCCGTTAGCACTTATGAGGACATATCCATTGTATGCTCCCATTAGCTCATAATATGTCGCTTGGCTTGGATTTCAACTGCAACAATGTAATGTTTTGCTCTAGGCATTGAAGATTACTTCTTGATCAGTTGAGTTAGTTGGAAAAATGGAAACTCATTTGTTCCTGTTTCCTAAGGACAGGAATGACCAGTTTTGGGTCTGTGAGGGCTCCTTCAAGTCCACATTTCCCAGTCATGAAGTTGTGAGAGATTTCTGGCACAGTGGAGTTAGTTAACATAAGACAATGCCTTCTAAAAAAAAAAAAAAAATAAATAAACAAGTCATGTAGTTTTCTTCTTGCAAGAGTAGTAAAACAGCACTGCTTTTATTAGCAATTTTCAATAGAGCTATAAGCAACCAACTCAACTCACACAGAAAGAGGATGCAAGCAAGTACACATGCAGAACAGTACAGAAGGCCTAGTAGCTCAAAACCGTTCAGTACTAATTAACTCAATCGAGTCTAGCACATGAAAAAGATTTCCAGTAGAAGTCAAATCATAAATTCCTTAAAAGTATAGCACAGTTTATATTTTTCCTTAAGCAAGTAATGGCCCTTTTACAGCAGCAGGTTTAAAAAAAAAAGGCCCAATGGAAACAAAAATTTGGTCTTTGCCAGGTTTCTAGGTAAATTAAGTTTTTTGAACTTGTTTTAAGCTGCTTACCTGAACATAATCTGCTTTGAAATGCCAGAAGAAGTGGAATATAAATAAAATAAATAAATATATGGGGGAAACTAACATTTTTTCCCCTGAATAAAGTACCCATAGTTGTACTTTTCAATTTGCTGAACATTTTCCATTCCTTTCTCTCAGGCAAGGAATGGAAAATGCTCCTTTCCTTTCCTTTCCAACCTCACCTGATTTCATTAGAGTTTCAAATCGCAGTTCTTTCACATATTCTGTCACAAAGTCAGTAGCGCATATCACACACACACACACACACACACACACAAAGCCTATGTCAAAAAACTCTTCCCAGGCTCCCACTACATTTGCAGGTCCTTTCTTATCCTCCAGTCCTGTCCTTCAGGGGGACATTTTGAGTTTCAAGTCACTTAGCCTTCCATTGTCTCAGCTATGAACCTAGATTGTAAGCTCTCTGGGGCAGGGAAATATCTACTTTTCTTGTTAGTAACTCACCTTGAGCTCAGATTTAGACATGCGAGTAATCAAATTCAAAAAATCTAAATCACTCTCTAAGTACTTATTTCTGGAAGTTTCACTGTCCTTCCAGGGGCTCCTCAATTTGCTTCTTAGGCAGGATTTTAACACAATAGCAATACCAACCTGCAGGTAATCAATGGTCTTACAACTGCTGTAACTCAGGTCTTTAATCACCCTAAACTGATAATCTCCTCATACATCTGGTTGACTCTGCCTCAGTTACTACACTAAATAATATGAAACATGGTAGAGAATACCCAAGGTTACAGACTTACTGAATGGGTAATCCACCACAGAGTTTGGATCTCTCCTGCTAGTCAGGAGAGTCATTTAGGGAGAAAAGCAGGTTGCATTTATTTATTTATTTATCTCAGTTTTATAAACTCATTTCCAATAAGCTTCTTGCAATGATGAACAACAGGACAAATCACATCCATAATCAAACATCAGTATGTATGCAAATCATAAGAACATAAGAATTGTCATATTAGTTCTCCAAGTCCAATAACCTGTTTTCCAAAGTGGCTAATAGAGGTCACAAGTGCCTGTCAAGATCCCAAATAAATTCCATGCTGCTAATGCTTAGGGATAAGTAGTGGCTTTCCCCAAGTCTATCTAATTCATAATAGACTTCTCCAGGAACTTGTCCAATTCTTTTTTAAACCCCACTATAATAATTGCTTTTACCAAATCCTCCAGCAATTAATTCCAGAGCGTTGAGTACAAAGTATTTTCCCCAATTTGTTTTAAATCTGCTATTTACTAATTTCATGGAGTGTCCCCTAGTCTTTGTATTTTTTTGAAATAGTAAATAATTGATTTATATTTACCCCTTCTATTCTACTCAAGATTTTATAGACCACTAACATATCTCTCCTCAGCTATCTCTTTGTTAAATGCAGAATTCAGTACAATAAAACCAAATTACAGTTACAAATAATAAAAAGGACAGGTTATTGCAAACAAATATAAAAGGGTCAATTTTAATCCATAACATCATGTCGCTGTCACATATAGCCAAAAGGAATAGAACATCTAGATGGGAGTTATGCCATATTCTAAGGATGCTTGCAAATGACAAAGATATGCAAACCATCGTAACTCAAATGGCAATAAATGCAACTGAAATAGCTGAATCTTCAGATGTTTCTTAAAAAGAGTACAGTCATATATATGTAAATCTCTTGGTGTCTGGTTCTATAATCCAGATGTGGTTCAAGAAAAATGCTTGTATGCTTGTTTTTTCTTTTCAGTTTTACTCATTAAATGTGGTTGCTAGGGACATGTCTGCCCAGATACTCCCATAATCGGGGAAGCCTGAAATCCCTAACAGACAGCCGATACAGTAAAGCGTGGCCACAGTTACCCCGTTTCTAACCCGCTGTGTACTCACAATTTCACCGCGTAAGTCTAACCCGCGATTCACTATCTGTTTTTACCGATCCTTACCGCTTCTTTAACTCGATGTGTATCCCTTTCCGCCCGTGGCATGTATATGTATGTAAACGATCCGATTAGCTATTCCCTCCCATACAGTAGTGCGCCCCGACTATCACCTTTTTAACCTGCTATCTTGCCACGTCTTTAACCCTACTAATTTACCGCCTACCCTGACCCTTGCGTTAGTGTGGTGAACTTAGCCGCCCAGTCCCAAACCAACCCAATCCACAGAAAAAAAAAAATGCTTCTCTCACTTAGCCACCCAGTCCCAAACCAACCCAATCCACAGAAAAAAAATGCTTCTCGCACTTAGCCGCCCAGTCCCAAATCAAACCAACCCAATCCAAGCCCCAGCAGAGAGAGACGAAATTTAGCCGCCCAGTCCCAAACCAACCCAATCCACAGAAAAAAAAAATGCTTCTCGCACTTAGCCTCCCAGTCCCAAACCAAACCAACCCAATCCAAGCCCAAGCAGAGAGAGACGAAATTTCACAGTTCCAAACTTTTCCCCAGCCCCCGCTCACCTGCCCTGGCCGTGGCCTCGCAAGTCCCCAGCAGCAGCAGTAGAAGTAGAAGGGCAGCAAGAGACAGCAGCTTCATCAGCCCCGCCGGCGAAGGTGAATACGTGCATGCCTGTAGGTCCAATGTGGATGCTCAAGGCAGTGAAGGTGCATGCGCACACGCCGTGACCTCCGACGTCCAGCCAGTCACGGCGTGTGCGCATGCGCCTTCGCTGCCTTGAGCGCCCATATTTGGACGTACAGGCGTGCACGTATTTGCTGAAGCCACTCTCTCTCTCTCCGCTCTCTCTCGACGCCCTTCTACTGCTGCTGCTGGGGGCTTGCGAGGCCACGGCCAGGGCAGGTGAGCGGGGGCTGGGGGAAAGTTTGGGACTGTGAAGTTTCGTCTCTGCTGGGGCTTGGATTGGGTTGGTTTGGTTTGGGATTGGGCGGCTAAGTTCGAGAAGCATTTTTTTTTCTGTGGATTGGGTTGGTTTGGGACTGGGTGGCTAAATTTCATCTCTCTCTGCTGGGGCTTGGATTGGGTTGGTTTGGGACTGTGAAATTTTGTCTCTCTCTGCTGGGTCTTGGATTGGTTTGGTTTGGGACTGTGAAATTTTGTCTCTCTTGTCCATCCGAAGGAGGGTGCTTTGTTGCGCTCCCTGCCTCCGATCGCCGGCTGCTGGGGCTTGCTGGCACCAGGCGCTCAAGGTAGCGGGGTCTGTAGGAGAGCTATCCACTTCCTGGTACCTGTCATTTCAAACGTCATTTGAAATGACAGGTACCAGCGCACCCAGGATACTGTATAGGCGCTGTATAGCGCCTATACAGTAAAATGGATTGCGCTTCATGGACGCGCGTTGGACACGGCTTGCATTTGCATGCCATTTAAATACAGTATCGAGCGGTAGGTGAACCGAACTGTGCGTGCGGCAAACGCAGGTGCACCGGGCACTAAGACACCTCTTTCTACCGCACCTTACTGTATCGGCCCGAGAGTGAGGAGAAAGCAGAATGTTGTCCATTGGCAAAGTTGTGTATCTGAGAACATGAAATTCTGGTAACACCAGCCCTCCTGTGTGATTTACTAGTGTATAACCTTAGCTGCTTTTAGAGAAATGATTTGTGTTAACTTCTCAACAGCAGAAAAAGATTAGCTGTTATACCTTTTCTCTGAAGAGAAACTGTTTATGTTCAGATTTTTCTGCTGCCAAACAGTTCTGGATCACCCTAGAAACTCTGTTTGCTTAGCACAAAATAATCCTATAAGAACTGTATATTGTGTGATAGAATTGTTGTTCTGCTCCCACCCCCTGTCTCACTCTCCTATAGTATCCATGTACTACTAATGGGTGTTAATGCCCATTCCTGTAAGATGTGCATGTGTGCACATACACTCAGGTCATGAAACAAGTGCACAAAGGTAAACATAGCGCACACAAGAAAAGGAAAACAAATGGTTTTCAAAGAACACTGTTCACAAATACCTATACTATGTTGCACACAAGAACTTTTTAGCTCTTTCAGCTCCCCCAAAATTGAGAGGGAACAGTGGCTGGCATCTATGTCATCATTGCATGCACTACCTAATGCCTACTGTATGTATTAAGCATGTTAAGACATGCTATTTGTATGCAGGTTAATGTTATTACCAGTTCTGACTTCTGATTGCTGCTTCTTTCCCCCTCTATTTGTGTCTTCGCATATTTGGGATGAATCAAAACTGATAGTTTATATTAGTCAGAGTTCCAAAAGCTTCTGTTTATTATATTTGTAAATGAGGAATATCGCAAACATTGAGTTACATGATTGTGGTATGTTATAGAAAATACTTTGAGATGTCAGTGGTGATGGGATGACATTGTAAAAAGATGTCAGGCTATGGGTGCAACTATACCTCTGAATTTCCTGCTACAGTAATTATGAGATCTGTATTCAAATGTTACTTAGCCAGATAAGTTGAACTTATGTGGATAAGTGGCAGCCACTGAATATCTAGCAAAGTATTTAGCTGGATAGTCAGTGGGCATAACTGCACGGCACTACTTATCTGGCTAAGGCCTGGATTTATCAAACTGCACTAAATATCACATGCGATAGGAAAAGGGGCGTGTTTTATGGTAATGGGCTGTTTATCGCAAAGTGCACTATCTTAGCGCTTTGCATAGGTATTAGCACAAACTGTGATAACTTTTTTTGCACTTTGCAATAAGTGCCAGAATTGTATTTCCTACCGACAACCAGAGAGAGAGAGAGAGAACAAACGTAGCTACAAGGCCCTCATACTAGGTATTTATACCTCTATATGAGGCCCACCTAACTACTCGAGGTGAGGTTTTGGTATTAGTGTAGGGGTTAGGGACCACTTTGACATTCAGAGTGCGATGTACGAACAGAACAGTGCACTCTTGTGAAGATTTGATGACGTTCTGAGTGAGAAAACTCAGCCAAAGATGAGATTTGTGCAATGTTCTCTCAACTTAGCTTGATGTTATCCAGGTAGAGAGTCCATCAGTTAGGTTGAGAGAATAAACCCACCCCAACCCTTCAAATTTAATTAATTGCAACTCCCCACCCTCCCGACCCCCCCAAGACTTGCCCGACCCCTCCCCCCCAAGATTTACCGAAAGTCCCTGGTGGTCCAGTGGGGTCACGGGAGTGATCTCCCCCTCTCGGGCCGTCAGCTGCCACTAATCAAAATGGCACCGATGGCCCTTTGCCCTTATCATGTGACAGGGGCTATCGGTGCCATTGGTCGGCCTCTGTCACATGGTAGGAGCAATGGGCGGCCGGCGCCATCTTAGCCCCTGTCACATGGTGTAAGCGATCACCCAGCCAGGGGGTGGAGTTAGCGATCTGTTAGCGATCCACCCACCAGGAGGGTGGAGTTAGCTATCTGTTATCGATTTCCCCGCAAGGAGAGCGGAGTAGCAATCTGTTGTAATCTGACTCCTATAGAAGAGAGGGGTTTAGCAGTCTGTTATGGCTTACCCCGCCAGGAGGCAGAATTATCAATCTGTTAGAGTGTCTGCTAGGAAACAGTCTGTTATAGGTTAGGACTGCTGCATAGCAATATGTAATCTGAGCTGCTATGGAGAGGAGAGGTCAGCAACCATCAAGATCTGTTCTTCCAGAGAGGAGGAAATAGTATCTGTTATGAATCTCCGCACAGAGTGGCAACCTGATATACGAGAGTCTCCCTGGAGGAGGTGTAGGCCCTCTGTATGGTTCCTGCTAAGAAGTAGCAAATGGTTATGATACAGTTCCTGAGGAAGAAGATGTTAGCAACAGTTGAGGGTCGACTGCAATGTTGTACTCAGCTCTTGAAGTGTGAGAGATGAGCACTCTAATGTAGAATGATGAATCCTTGGGTCGATGGCAGATGACAGTGCCCTCAAGAGGATATCAAGAGAGGGACCACCGACTAGGCTGGAGTATGGAGACAGACACAGGTAGTAGTTATTAGACAGGTAGTAGAACCACCAGAGGTGGTTCTACTACCTGTCTAATAACTGTCTACCTGTCTGTTATTAGACAGGTAGTAGAACCACCAGAGGTGGCAGTAGTGAGCTGATGTGCCCAGCAGGGCTGAAGTCCCTCAAATCCTGGAACTGCAATCTCCGGGTTAGCTGAGCTGTAGAGAGAGACTCATAGATAGTGAGTAGACAGGGTATGCTGGATACATAACCAGAAGTAGATGATACACTCACATAGATTATAATAAAGCTCAGTAGCTGGAGAGATTAAGGCCCTCAGGGAGCGAGTACCTGGTTCCAGGAACAGCTCTGAGTGAGCGATGGTAACTCACAGTAATTATCTCTGTAATGGTTTCTAGGCAGACTGTAAAAAGAACTCACAATATCTATAAATGAAATAGCTTCTGAAATAGAAGTGAGTCTTCGTAAGGTTTTAGGAATATAGGCCCTCTAGGATTGAGTACCGGTTCCTATCTGCAATCTGTAATAATTCACGATCTCCGTACCTGCGATAGTGTCTTAGACAGAAGAGAGTCTTCAGAGTTCTAAGAACATGGGCCCTCGAGGAGCGAGTACCGGTTCCTATATGCGACTGGAAAGGAAACTCACATTGTTCACATCTGCAATCACTTCCAGGCAGTAGGGAGTCTTCTGAGCGTTCAGGGATGTAGGCCCTTGAGGAGCGAGTACCGGATCCCGTCTTAGCAATCTGAAAACAAGAGGAGAGAGCGGGGCCCCCGAGAAGCGGGCACCCCTGGTAAGTTCGAAGAGGCAAAGCAGCGGAGGATGAAGCGGGTTGGAATGATCCCCGCAATCAAACCCCCTTGCTAACTCGATTCGTAAGCGAAGATCTTTTATGTTGGAAGTAGATGATGTCACTACGGGGGGATGCCCCCGAGGTTCGCGCCCTTGCTGGTACAAACTTCGGAGCGCATGCGTGCCCTATGTCATCTGAAACATGGCGGATCCGCAGCATCAGGCCAGCCCAGGGACTCCGGGAAGAAATGGCGAGGAGAAGCCGCGGCAGCATCTGTCCATCAGATCCAAAGGGAGTCACCTCAGAGGTAGAGAGGGTGGAGCAAGGGCAAGAACAGGCATGAACGCAACATACGGTAAGGGCAAAGGGCCATCGGCGCCATTCTGATTACTGGCAGCTGACAGCCCAAGAGCGAGAGATCGTTCCCAGGACCCCTGCTGGACCACCAGGGAATTTCAGCAAGTTTTTGGGGCATCTGGAAGGGGGTTGCAATTAATTACATTTGAAGGGTTGGGGCAGGTTTAGGGTTTCGTTTCGGGGGGCAGCCAAAATAAAATCGGCCCGAACCGCGGGAAAATGAAATTTCCCACGGCGGACCGATAACACTGAATCACATCTCTACCCCATAGTAGGTCTAAAGTTAATCAATGAGCTTATTTGGCTAACCCTAATCTTTATCTGACTAACCCTAATCTTTATCTGTATAGTTGTGCTGCTGAACATCTCATGTAAGTTAGCCAACTATATTTAAATATTAGCCCCTATGTATTTACTTGAGATCCATAAAGTTATCTTCACATAGTTTGTGACAATGAATGTCCTAGTTTGAGTAATATTTTTCTTATTGCAATTTCTGCTTATGGATATTCTAGCAATTTGGAAAGTCAGAAAAAACCATATTGTTCTTCAATTGGTATCCATATAAATTTTTTGTGGCAATAGATACAGAAGACATTGGCCCTAATAATTAGTGTCTTTCTGACATTATATCATTTTGTCCATTCTTATCTCTGCATGTGTTCTGTACCCAAAGAAGGTGAAAAACTTAGTGGTGATCAGTGGAGTTTGCTCTAGGGAAAAAAAGCTATCAGTGGGGTGCTTCAGGTCTTGGTGTTGGGTTTATTTAAATAAATAAACATGACATCATATAGAAAATAATGCATAAAAAGCAATTCAGGCAAAATATTCAATAATTTAAAACAAGGGTCTGGATTATCAAGTATGTAAAAATAAATAAAAAAATACAGCCATAAGAAATCGGGCTAAATCCAATATGTGATGGGGTTCCAAATCTTGTTTCTAAGATCTAAGTCCCTTTTTAAATAGTGGCAACCTCTTGGATCTGAGATCTTCTATAGCTTAAAAATCTGGACATGTCTTCCAGTATTTGTCAATAGTATTTATTTATTTCAAAAATTTATATGCTGCCTAAAGTACACCTCTAGGCAGCTGACAAAGTAAAACATTCATAATCAATAAAACAATATTCATAAGCGAATATTATCAACAGTAAAATGCAATCAAAAGTCCTCTTGAAAGTAAATGTCAGACTGCAGCCTTCATGTACTGAAATGCTTGCTAGAACAATAATGTTTTTTACATCTTACTAAAAGTCTTTGTGCATGTAACTAGGCTCAATATTTTCAGCAGAGAATTCCAAAACATAGATCCAGCCAACTAAAAAGCTCAATCATGTGTCTTGACCAAACACACATGATGAACCAATGGGACATCTAGCAGCCCTTTCTGCAATGATCTTAACATATGTGTAGGGCTATAAACATGTAACATCAAGTTCAACCGGGGAAAAGAATGATCGCTGAGCATCTTATGGACGAGTGTGGAAGTCATGTATTTAACCCACTATACCACAGGCAACCAGTGCAAGTCCATGAGAATAGGAGTTATATATGATCTCATGTTTTGTCCCGAAATCAATCATGCAGTAGAGTTCTGGAGAATATGGAGAGGCTGCAAGAAAGTTGCCAGAGGACCAATCAAAACAGAATTACAGTAGTCAAGAGTTAGTAAAATTAGTGCTTATACAACTGACCAAAACTCTGAATAATATAAGATGGATTTCAAGGGTTGCAATTTATAAAAACCAGTCCTGACAATTGACCTAATGTGATCACCCATGCGCAGGTTCGTATCAAGTATCACAATAAACTTTTCACAAGCACTACCACCGGGATGTCAACATTTTCAAAACAAAAGGAAGAAGGTCTGAAAATAGAAGTTATTCTCTCCAGCATAATCATTTCAGTCTTTCTCAAATTTAACAGCCTGTTATGCATCATCCATTGTCTCTACAGAGAGACAAATCGAGACTGCATCAAAAGTGTCCAACCAAGATGATAGCATAGGAATGAAAAACTGATTATCATCTGCATAGATTCTGTGTCCAGTACAGAACCCAGCTAAAAATCGCTGAGCCCTGCGGGACAGCAGTTGTCGCAGAATGCCAAGCGGAAATGCTAGAGCCATAGTCCACCCAATGAGTTCTCTCGGTAAGACTCAAAGCAATCAAAATCCAAGCTGGATATACCATATTCCCTTAAGTGATAAAAAAAAGAATGTGGTAATTAATAGTGTTAGGCGGCAGAGACATCCAGCAACACAAGAATGTAACTGCAGCCACTGTGAAATCCTCAATGAAAAACATCCAGACTCGATAATATCAATGTTACTGTTCTGTGATATCCTAAATCCAAATTGGAACTGATCTAAAATGTGCTGCTCTTGTATAAAATCATCAAGTTGCCTTAATACAGTTGTTTCAATGATCCTGGCAAGAAATATTAAAGAGGGATTTGGGCGATAATTTGCAAAATCTTGAGAATCAAGACTAGGTTCTTTGAACAAAGTCCTGACCGAAGCTCACTTTAACACAGTTGGCATCGTACTCTCCCTTAAGGATAAATTCACAATGCTGGTGACGGCCTTTAAGTATAGCAGTAGGGAAGGAATTCAAACAACAAGATAAAGAATTCAAAGCAGTCATAATCTGGGAAACTTCAATCTGAGAGACTGACTGAAACTTTTCCCACTTCACAACCATAGACCAATCATTGTCTGTGGGAAATTAAGAGCAGATATTAGTCATTTTCCTAGAGAAAATTTAGAAGGGTATCTGCATAATATAGTTAAAGATTTAACAATTTTAAATAATTCACATGGATTGTGATATACCTGCTGAAGCTGACTAGGAAAAAAAGATATTTTAGCCACATCAACAGCTGAGCCTGATAAACTTGAAGGGCCTCAAAGGTACAGGAACAATGCCAAAGCATGTAAATCTGGCAGTACAAATCAAATGCATGAGCTGAACTCTAATGTTAATAGACAAAGGAGGGCCACTTCATAGAAACAATTTAGATGAGAAAGAAACAGAAAATCCACTAATAGCAGTACTGAATGCTGACATATTCTTTTGGTGCATGCTGTCTTTGCCAATATTTTTTAAGTCTGCATCCTCATAGCTTCTGTGTATGTAGTAGCCATCCTAAATGCGGCATATGTTTAGGCCTGCAACAGCCTCTTAAAGAAGCCATCTTGAGTGTAGCATATCCACCAAGCTCCTTAATAGAATTGTAACTCAAAATGTAGCCCTTCAATGTTAAATTATTTTTGTAATGCGACAACATGCTTTCACTCTTTCCAAAATTCCTTATTCGGAAATCTCATGAAACTCCTGCTGAAAGACAATCAAATATTTTGCTTGTTTTGAAGGAAAATGATGCCACTACTAAATGGAAAATATTGTTACATCTTAAAATACATCATAAATCTAAATCCTACTAGACACAGGAAATGAAAGACTATGCCAAAGCAAAAGTAGCACTTACACAATATTTTAAGTTGTAGAAGAACACAGGCTTTGAGCAGAATATATTCAGACAAGGGTGCCATCAGGAGGGTGAAAACATGGATGATTACCATATCCGACTATGCCACCTTGCAATGTGTCACAAGATAACAAGACAGATCATACAAGGTTATTCCTTAACCAAACTGAAGAGACAAATTCTTAAGAGCCCTCAGATCTTTCCCTGTAAAATACTATGTATTGCATGGACAAATAAAATGTCAGAATGTCAGGCTCAAGAAATAGAGCATAGCAGTGGGTCAATGGCTTTAATGTTTCCATAAGAAATATTCTATATGAGGATTAGATCTCTGGCAGCACTACACACTGCCATGTGGAAAAAGCTAGGTTTGATGCTCTGTTCAGGTCTTCTATTTCTCTGGTAAACTAGGAATGCTACAACATCAGTATTGACAGCCCTGGAGGAGGAGGGAGTCATAGTCATTGTGAACTGAAGTGGGTGATACCTAATAGCTGGATTTTAGGTGCATAATTGCAGGGTTCCAAAAGGAGCCGTGGTGCATGGCTTTCAGTTGAGGGCTGTCTGTGTAATGACTGAGTTAAATGAATTTAGAGGTAATATTAAATATAAATAAATTCTTCAGGTAGATGCGACTCAAAGCTCATGGTGTCAGATCTCAGTCTGGATTCAGCTGGAAGTTCAGAAGAGCAGGAAGAAACTGTTAAGTACAAAAAAAAAGTCTTAGTGCTTTTCCAGCAAATTAGCTTGACTGAGAAAAAAGTTCAACCATGGTAAAATATTCTCATGTGGGGGGATGAGGTTTTAATTGATACAGGTCCACCCAGGAATATGATGGCTTTACATATATATGCAAGAGAAAACACCTTTCTAGACAACAACCACCAAAATGTATGCCTATGGAAATCTGTAGCCACTCCAAATAAGTGGTATATTCTAAGCTCATTTTGCTTTCAGAGACTTAGGAGCAGATTTTTAATCCTATGTGCGCGGAGTACATTTGTGCGCGCTACCCGGTGCGCACAAATGTACACCCAATTTTATAACATGCGCTCGCTGCCGCGCGCATGTTATAAAATCCAGGGTCAGTGCGTGCAAGGGGGTGCACAAGTGCAAGGGGGGTGCACAAGTGCGCGTGCCGAGCTCTAGGGAAGCCCCGATGGCTTTCCCCGTTCCGAAATCGGAGTGGCCTTGGAGGGAACTTTTCTTTTGCTCCCCCCCACCTTCCCCTCCCTTCCCCTATCTAACCCACCCCCCAGCCCTACCTAACCCCCCCCCCCTACTTTTATTTGAGAATTTACGCCTGCTTCTGGGCAGGCGTAACTTACGCGCGTCAGCCAGCTACCGGCGCGCGGTCCCTTGGCACAGCGGCTGTTCTGGAGGCCTCGGCCCCACCCCCGGAATGCCCTCGAGCTGGTACCTCGCCCCCAGAACGCCCCTTTTTCAAAGCCCCGGGACACATGCGCATCCCGGGGCTTGCGTGTGCCACCGAGCCTATGCAAGATAGGCTCGGTGCGCGCAGGGGCAGGTTGGGGCAGCTTTTCAGGGGTTATGCGCGTAACCCTTTGAAAATCTGCCCCATAATGCAACAATGGGTTTCCCCAATAGTAGTTCAGAAGCCAAAGCAACCAGGAAAAATACAGATGCGTGTTGACATAAGCCTAACAAATCAATCTATTAAACACATCAATCCTACTTTGGATGACATCATTGCCTATCTGAATGGAAAACAAGTTTTTTTCAAACTCACAGCAGGATGCCATTAAATTGTACTTCATCCTGAGTCAAAATACGCACTTACTTTTACAACTCATTTGGACCTTTACCAATAGAAATGCTGCTGTTTTGGCATTTTTTCACAGGGCTGCTTTTACCTATGGGCAAAAGGATCAGCTTCCCTTGGCCCCACATAGTGGGGGCCCATAATACAAAGCCCTTAACATCAAGATCATGCTATTCTGTAAAGGCCGGACGAGGGAGGACACTGCATGCTGCGCTTGCATGGGTCCACACGGGCCAGAAGAAGGAGAACACCTGAGGCTGACCTTCTATCAGCCAGCACAAAAAATGAGGAATGATGCAGCAGTGGGCCAGCAACATCAGATTTACAGATGGTTGTGGGACAGAATACAGAGGCAGCGTTAGTTGGAGGCTGATAGGAGCTGGCCCTAGAGGGAAGGAAGAAGGCAAGTTCTGTGGAGGGTGAGGGAAAGTGGTGGTCAATATGGGAAAATATAAAAGAGGGCCTAGCCACAAAAGTTTGCCCAAAGTCCCTTAAATAGTTAAAGTGGCCCTGTTAATTCAGCTGCAGAAATCTCACAACACACTATCCAGAAAGTGTTAGGTGGACTGCCTAGAATTCTTAGGATGCGTGATATATTAGTATTTGAAACCACATCTGAAGAATATAACATTTGTAATTTACAGCAGTCTTATGACTTTACGAGCATAATCTCATTGAATTCTCAAAATTGTGGCAATGGGAGTACAGAAAACACACAGAGCCTGATTTTCAAAAGCATTTACATGCTTAAAAATTGGTTTTACACATGTAAATGCACTTTAGTCATACAAATGAGCTTTAAAAATTGCTACAATGTATGCCAGTGAATTGTCCATAGGATTTACCTGCATAGGCGGCTTTTGGAAATGCCTAAGACAGTTTTTCAGATATATGATTTCCAAAGATGGGGTTTCCGTAGTCCCTATGAAAATACTGGGTATCCACAGTACTTCTGTGCCCACAAATCCAATGAGTAGCAATTCAGCAGAACCTGATAGTATTTATCTCATAGGTCCAGAGGAGATCAAATATGAAATTATAGATTGCATATTTGTATTAACAAATCATTCAAATCTGCCTCTGTATCAGAAGATTGGTAAGTCGTCAGCTTAATGCTAGTTTTTAAAAAGAGCCCCAGATGTGATCCAGAAAAGTAAAGGCCAGTGAGCTTGACATAGGTGCTGGGTAAAATGGTGAAAGTTATTGTTAAGAACAAAATTACTGGGCATGTGGATAAACCAATAGGAAACAGCCTGCATACATTAAGGAAAGGAAGGCCATGTTTTATTAATCTATTAGATTTCTTTGTATAAATAAGCTTGTGAATAAAGATGAGTCAGACAGTATGATATATCTTGATTTTGAGAAGGCATTTGTTAAAGTTCCTTATGAGATGACCCCCAAAAATAAAATGTCATGGAATAGGAGATAATGACCTATTGTGGATTGGTACCTGGTGCAAAGATAGGAAATAGAGTAGGGCTAAAAGGTTAGTTTTCTCAGTGGACAGAGGTAAATAGTGGACTATGCCAGGGATTTGTATTTGGACTAGGGATGTGCATTCAATTAAAACTAAACTGCAAATCACGAAAAATAAGGCTAATTCATTTCTTTCGGGGGGGGGGGGGGCGCAAATGAATTGGGGGTCCACTGAATGAAATGAATCTTGTTAGTTCATTTTGTTTAAAACTAATGATTCAGGCCTAGGCCCAAAGCCAGATCCTTGCCTAGGGCATAGGCTAAGGCCCAAAGCAGGGGCAGGGGCCTAGGCTTGAATGCGATGGTGGGGTCTCAGTGGAGGCATGGGCCAATGCCAGGGCCTTAGCAGAGACCCCCAAAAATTAAACAAAAAAACCCAAAAACTTACCTTATCCGTTGGGTATCCGAAGAAGGCTGGGACCCGATGGTGGGATCTAGGCCCGGACTCAGGCCCGACACCAAGACTTGACCCAAAGGCCGGTTCCGACGCCTAGGCCAGGGCCGGACCAGGCTCAAAGCTGCAACCTGGCCGGAGGCTGGATCCTGAAACCAGGGCCTCGGCCAGGACCCAGGCCAAAAGCCTTGACCCGACCCAGAAGTCGGGTCCTGATGCTGGGGCCTTGGCCTGGTCCTAGGCTTAACTCTACAACCTGACCCAGAGGCCAGGCCCCAATGCTGGGGTTTCAGCCTAGGCCAGAGCCCAAAACTGGGGCCTTGACCAGGAGGCTTGGTCCCGACATCTTGGCCTGACCCTGGGCTGAAGCCCAAACGTTTGGACCCGGACTTCTGGGTGTGGCCCCTGCATTGGTTCTGGGCCCTGGCCAAGGCCTCAGCATCGGGACATGGCCTCCGAGTCAGGTTGCAATATTGGGCCTGGGTCTGGGTCCCAGCCAAGACCCAGAAATCGGGACCTGGCTTCCGGGTCAGGCTGAAGTCTCGGCCTTGTATTGGTCAAATTCATGATGACCTACTGTGCTCTCGAATTACACAAGGCCAAGGCCATATCCAGCAGATTCCTACTAGACCGGGTAAGTGGGGTCTGGGGGGGATTCCTGCCCCTTCATTTTTTCAGGTGACCAGGTGGGAGGCCCCAGCAGGCCTCGATTTCTATTTTGGCCACTTTTTTTGTTTTTGTTTAATTGTTTGATTTGTTTTTTTCTCATGAATTAAAATGAATCAAACAATCCATGGACCGAAATTCATGGGAAAAAACCTCCTGAAAGCAAAATGAAAACAGATTTGTTTCTCCTGCACATCCCCAATTTGGGCCAGTGCTTACCTTATTCATTAATGATCTGGAAAAGGGAGCAATGAGTGAAGTGATCAAATTGCAGATGACACAATGTTATTCAAAGTAGTTAAAAACATGAGCAGGCTAAGATATTGCAGGTGAATCTAGCAAAACTAGAATACTCAGTGCCTTAAAGGCATATTGAATTTAATGTGGACAAGTGTAGAATGATGCATTTAGGAAAAAAAAGTTACTATATGTACACAGTTACCCATATTAGCAGTTACAACTAAGTAAGAGGACCTTGGAGTTATTGTGGCTAATACATTGACATCCTCAGCTCAATATGCTACAGTGGCCAAAAAAGCATATAGAATGTTAGGAATTATTCAGAAAGAAACAGAGAATAAAATTGGTATCTTAATATCATTTTTTATAAATCTGTAATGCAATTGTAACTTGAAGATAGTGTGCAGTAAATTTGCCCCTTCTCAAAAAAAGATACAGCAGAATTAGAGCAAGTACTGAAAAAGTCAATAAAAATGTTAAAGGGTACTGAATAGTTTCCTTATTGTTATGGTTAAGTGGTGTTTGGGGGGATTCTTGGGTACCGTGGCAGATGACCTTGCCCACGGGGAGGAGCCCCGTGAGCACCACAGGACTGGGTTAAACGTAGGACGCACAAACACAGAGTTAGTTCTTTTATTATAAGGCTTGAAGCATACCACCAGAGGTGGCAGTAGTGAGGTAGTCTGGATGTAGCAGTCTCAGGACCCTCGGCAGAGGGGACCCTTCTCACCCAATTGGTATAGAGGAATTCCGGCGTAGGTTTCCCAGCAAGGCAGTACTGTGGATGACATAGACTGAGAGTTAGATTACCCACTAGATGGTTGCTGTAGGTATGCGATTCCACCAGGTTGAAGTAGATGGTACAGGCACCAAGGCAGGGAGAGCAGGCCCTCGAGGAGTGAGTACCTGATCCCTGTAAGGCACCTAAAATAAAGCAGAGGGCCCCCGAGCAGCGGGTACCCAGGTTAGCAATACTCCGAAGCGCAGAGAGAGAGCTTCCAGCGGCAGCACGGAAGCTGCAGAGTAGCTTAGACCGGCCGAGACCAATCCTTTGCTAACTCAACGAGCTAGCAACTTAGTACAGGCGATATACCAGATGGTGTGATGTCAGTAGAGGGGAACGCCCCCCGAGGTTCGCGCCAATGCAGGAATAAAGACGTGGGTGGCGTGTGCGCGCGCACCCTAGTAGGCCCTTGGGAGGAGCATGGCGGGAGGCAGCACCATAGCTGTTCCAGGGACGCCGGAGAGGTTGGCTTGTAGATGTGGCAGTAGCCATTTTCCCAAGGGAAGTGGGAGGAGCCGTGAACAAGGTGAGGCAAATGGGGTGAAGCCGTCTAGCACCAACAGACGCAACACTTATAAAGAACAGTAACAGATTATTACTTTATCGTATGAAGAAGAGAGGACTGAGAAGGGATTTGATATAGATTTATAAAATCATGAGTGGCGTGGAACAAATTAATATGCAATGGCTATTTACTGATGCCTTGAAATTAACTAGAAGCAGATTTTAAACAAATGTTAGAATTTTTTCAGTCACTATACAAGTTGTGGAATATTTTTCTGGAGTTTGTTATAACGGTTTATAGCTTGAATGGGTTTAAAATATATTTGGTCAAGTTTATGGCAGGCAAGGTCCAATTAATTAGCCAGGTAGATGATAGGGATCACTGCCTCTTACTTTTTAAAATGATCAACAGGGAATGGATATATCCATTACGATCTGCCAGATAGGTACAAGTTATACAGATTGGTCGCTGTTGGAGACTAGATGCTGGGTTCAATGGATCATTAGTCTGACCCAACATTGCATCTCATATGTTCTTAGAAGTTTGGAGTCCAATAGAGCTTGCCAGCTACTCTGAAGGAGTCTTAAAGCAATTGGTTACAATAACACAACCTTTTCTAAACCTTGCCAAAAAAGAAGACGTGGGAATGGGCAGATGAATACAAACATATTTGGTTGAGCTAACAAAATGTTTATCCAGTGATGGTGTCATGATTTACTTTGATCCTAGCAAAAAGACTGAAATTTTGTTGAATGCCAACCCACACAATGGATATGGTCTTCCCTATCAATAACCATTTAAAACCAAACTACTATTCATAACCCTGTAAATTAAAAAGTCTTTTTATTCTTTATAAAGCAGATTGAATAAACTCAAGTTGCAGAGTACACACATCATATCTAGCTTCCAACAACCCACTGAAGAATTAGAAATAAACCTCTTGTAGACTCTCAGGCTGGTTCATTTTGGTTTGTTTATTGGTGTTATTGTAGAAGAGTTTCCAGGAAATGTATGCTTGTTTGCAGATGACACAATCTGGAATAGAGTAGGCACTGAGAGAGTAAACATAATTGAATAAATTTCTTTGGGCTCATGAAGGGACTCTTGCAAGCCACATAAAGGATGATTTGGCACAGCTCAATCCTCTGGGGAGCTTGGATGTCCTTTTTGTCTGAATTGAGAAATGTTTGATAAAATGGAAGAAGGTGGAAAATCCTGGTCCCAACTCCAGTCTAGCATCCCTTGTGCTGCTTTGGAGGAGCAAGGTCATCTAGCAGGAGGACATTGCCTTGGGTGTGGCTGTTATGGCTTTAATGAAGTTGTGAATCCCGGGCCGAGGTGAGAGATGTCTCCGCCCACCAGGAGGAGCCCCATGGGCCTCACCATCAGTGGGCGTGGTCTCAGCGACGTAGGACACAGCTGTGAGAGAGACTTTATTAGGGAAAAAGATAGTACATAACCCAAGAAGCGGGAAATGTAATAAACACAGTCTTTGAACAAATACAGTAGTCAAGATGGTAATGTAGATATGAAGATCCGGTAGTGGCTCGCAGCGCGGAGTACACTAGGAGATTCCTGCAGACTGATGGAAATACCTCTGAATGCAGATCTGGTAGTGGCCCATAGCACGGGGTATGCCAAGGAAACTGTACTTATAGATGCCAAGGAGGCAGAGGTCTGTGATACAGGAACCAGACTGTAGACCTTGTATAGATGGAGCAGTATCCTGAGGCACAGGATGAGTAGCATAGACAGACTGGGGAGGAATGGGTTACACCGAGGAATGGGGTACACCGAGGAAAATGGGGTACACCGAGGAATGGGGTACACCGAGGAATGGGGTACACCGAGGAATCTTCAGCAAGGTTGATAGAAGTTGGAGAATGTACTCACACAAGGAAGTCCCAGCAGAGATACCCGAGGAGCGGATCAGGAAATCCTAGGCAGGATGGCCCTCTGAGGAGCGGATAGCCAAGATGCGGACGAGCCCCCGAGGAGAGGGTACTCAGAGCGTCCGAATGCCAGGAGGAGAGTCTGGAGCAGAAGATCCAAGTTAGAGTGGATTTAACAAGCGAGAGAACTCCTTGCTAACTTGTCTTAGCAATGGGCCAGTCAGTATAAGTCACTAGTGGTGCTGACGTCATCGGGAGGGGCCGCCCCTGAGGTTCCCGCCATGACATATACATAAGGAGGCCCTGCGAGCGCGCGCCTAGTTGATGCCGGAAGTAAGATGGTGGTTGGTAGTGCCCACGCTGTCCCGGGGATGCCGGGGAAGTCGGTGTTGGTTGGCAGAGGCAGCCATTCTCCCAATGATTGATGGTGCAGGGAAAAAAGAGGTGAGCATGAGAGGTCGCAGCCGTCTGTGATCAGGCGCAACAATGGCAGGAAGTGATCTTGCAGCTAGGACCTACCCTGCTTGTGATGTTTTATCCTCTCACTCTGAGGATATGTCTCCAGTATTCAGTGACCAGGAGGAAAGGGTTAAGACTGCTATTGAGGGTAGGTGATTCAATCATTAGGAATATTGATAGCTGGGTGGCTGGTTGTTGTGAGGATCATTTGGTAACTTGCCTGTCTGGTGCGAAGAAAGCATCATCTAGATAAGATTTTAGAGCATGCTGAGGAAGAGCTGGCTACCAATGACATAGAAAGGTGTAGGACGGAGGTTTTAGAGGCTAAATATTGGCTCTTAAGTAAGAAATTGAACTCCAGAACCTCCAGGGTTACATTCTCAGAGATGATTCCCATTCCATATGCAGGACTCCAAAGGCAGGCCGAGCATGAGTTCCAGTGCATGGATGAGATGATGGTGCAGAGAGGATTTTAGTTTTTTTAGAAACTGGGGAACATTCTGGGGAAAGAGAGCCTATTCTGACTTGATAGGCTGCATCTTAACAAAAGTAGCACTAAACTTTAAAAAATAGAAAATATAGCTTTTAAACTAGAAGATGGAGAAAAGCCATGTATTTGCTCAGAAATACATGGTTCAGAATGATGCATCTTTGAAGGATACTAACAAAACAGGGAAGTTAGGGCATCCCAGTAGGGGTGTGAATTCGTTTGCAACATATTGGCAATCCGCAACGTATAGGGCCATATTCATTGTATTCGTGGGGAAGCGAAACGTATCGCGATTCCCACAAATACAACAGATCTTCACCGAATTATTTGGCCGTCTAAAGGAGCAAATTTAAACAAAGCCCCCCACCCTCCTGACCCCCCCAAGACTTGCCAAAACTCTCTGGTGGTCCAGTGGGGGTCCGGGAGCTATCTACTGCACTCATGCTGTCGGCTGCCGGTATTCAAAATGGCACCATGCATAATTATCAGAGCATGATCATGGGGGTTGTTATAGCCACTGCTAGCCCCCACAGAATATTGGACCCATGTGGCCGCAGACTTCATTTGTGACCTTCCCCTCTCTAGTGGCAATACCACCATATGGTTGGTTGTGGGCAGATTCTCTAAGATGGCACATTTCATTCCCCTTTCTAGACGTGAGTTAGCAAAATTCTTTATTCAATACATCTTCTGCCTGCATAGGCTACCATGCCACATCCTCTCAGACAAATTCACTGCTTAATACTGGAAAGCCTGTGCCAAAAATTCAGAATCATGTTGGATTTCACCTCCACATACTACCCTCAAAACAACAGACAAACCGAGCAGGTGAATCAACGTCTTAAGGCCTTCCTGCGGATTTACATGAATTTACATCAAGTTAACTGGGCCTCTCACCTTCCATGGGCCGTGTTTGCCCAGAACAACCATGTCAATATTTACACAGCATCATCACCCTTTTATGTAGTCTTTGGGTGTCATCCTTGAGTACCCAGACTGCTTCCTATTTCAGACAATTGTCTGACGGGACAAGAGCTCCAAGAGCTGTGGACAAAGATTAATCTTCTACTGGACAAAGTAGCAGAATGTTCTAAGAAACAAGCCGACAGGAAGTACCGCCTGGCACTTCAATTGCACTCTGGAAGCCTAGTCTGGCTTAGTACCAGGAACCTGAGACTCAAGCTGCTCTCTATGAAATTCACTACACGGTTCATCGGACCCTTTCCTATTGATTTCCAATTGGGCCCCATAGCCTACAAACTCAGATTCCTATGGGTCAATGACGTCTTTTCACATCTCTCTGCTGAAACCTGCTGTTCTTTCCTGGCCAGGTAGACCACTCGTTTAGACCACTGAAATTAAGGCAGAGGAAATCTTAGATTCTAGAAGAGTTCATATCCGGTTACAGTACCTTATAGTTGGAAAAATTATGGCCCTAAAGAAAACTATTGGGAGCCGGCCTCCAAACTACAAGCCTCCCAACTTATAGCAGAATTCCACAAACATTTTCCCAGTAAAACCAATGCCATGAAGTTGGAAAAGGAGCTTTGGAGAGGGGGTAATCTTACATTTGCCGGCTCATGGGAAATCCCTGCGAGCCAGCACACTCACCCTCGAACGCCACAACAGCAGGCCTCACTCGCATGGAACAGACACTGCCATCCTCGCACTGGCCCTGCTCTCCTTATGCGCATGTGTGCATCGGCCACCCAGACTTAAAGGGCCTGTATAGGGAAACAGACAGCAGTGCCTTTGGATGATGTCATAGTCTTTAGCCCTTAAAAGGGCCTTTCAGACATCCAGACCTTGCCTCAACAATAGATTTCCTGAATTCTAGGCAGTTCGTGTTTCCATTATTCCTTCTTCCAGTCTTGCCCCATCCAGACTTGCTTTGCCTCATCTTCCAGCCTTGCCTTGTCTTCCAGCCTAGCCTGAACTTGTCACCCGGTCCAGCCTCATCCAGTCTCATCCATCTTCATCCATCCTCAGTGTCTCCTGTGTGTCCATGTCTCCCTTGGCTTGCTGCTATGGACCTGTCCACGTTTGCTTGCCACCTGGATCTGACTACTCTTGCTCATTGCCTGCCCTGACCTTGGTTCTCCTTTGACTTCCATAAGCCTGCTGTCTACCTTGTCTCTGATGTATCTCTGGACTCTAGCTATCACTACTGCCCTGGGGACCCACCTAAATCCTGCTGGCCACAAGAATCCAAGGGCCCAACCTGTAGAGGAGGCAGTTGGTAAAGGTGAAGTTCTAGACTGTCTTAATACAGGGTATGTTCACCAGTTGCTGGTATGGGCCTCAGGAGCTTGCCTTCAAGGCTGTGTCAACTGTGCCAAAACACTAAGGGCTCACACATTATGTATCTGTTACACCCTCTTAGACCAAACACATTACTGGGAGCTCAAGCCACCTATATGACAATTTTAATCCAGTTGTCTTGAAGGTAGGTGGAACTACAAAGATCTCTCCATGATCAATTCAGGAGCCTCATGTATTTCATGAACTTCGCCTTTGCTCAGCAGCACAAGGTTCCATTACAAGAGAAGCTATGAGCATGGTAATGAAGACTATTGATGACTATTCCTTATCTGGTCTAGTGACTTAAGAGATTGAGCTATTACAAATGACAATTCATGATCAACAGAAGGCAATATGTTTTGATCTCATCCAGTTCTCAGCAGGGTTTTTCAGCTGTCAGTTAAGGACCAATCTATAAACAGTGAAGTTAATAAATTAAGATATAAGTGTCCAGAATAGTCAGAGCTTGGGCACTTCAGTATTAGAGCAGGAGGAGATATGCGACAATAATCCCACTCTCTATTTCAGTAAATTCTGAGTGTTCATGGTCATGGTGGAGGGTTGAGAGATGTGAGTTTTGGAATTGGGCAGGGAAGTATCTGTTTGGCATCCTGGTTTATTTTGTTGAAAGTGGCATGGGGAGGGGGAGCGGTTTGGTCCTCTCAGCATCCTGTCATTTTTGTATTGATTGAGGAGCAAGGAGGGAAGACGGAGAGGATTCTGTCATGGCTCCCTCGCAATGAATGGCAAAGTTACCTGAATAACTAGATCCAGGTAACTTTAGCCAAGTATATTCAATGGAAGGCTGTCCTTCTGAATATTTAGCTAAAGCTATGTGGGTACCTTTGTCTGCATAATTTTGACTCTGGTCTTCTTACTGAATATTGATCTCTCAGAAACTGAAGTTGTTTCCCAGGGCAGAGAGAACAACATGCATAGGTTCAATTATTAAAACTCATTATTTTATACCAAAAAATTATCCACAGAAAAAGGACAAATCTCTGTGACAATATGTTCTTGGTGCAATAATAAAATAAATGTACCTGTGTATTTTTGCTTTTATTACAGAGCTTTTTGAAGAGGCATTTGGGTGAAACAGCATAACTTAGTTTTATTTATTTTACATGTTATATGTATGTGTTTTGTTAGCTTTCCTAAGGATGTAATGTTCTGTATGTTTGTTTGATTCTACCTCATATGTAATGAGTTTTATTGTATTATGATGATTTTATGATTGTTTTATTGTAATCCGGCCTGAACAGAACCTTGGAAGTGGCAGAATATAAGCATTTTCAAATAAATAAATAAACCCCAGAGGTAAATAGTACCTGTAGACTTTGCACCCAGGTGTCTAGATGTGATTATTTGCCCACAAATCTTTTTTAAGCACATCAAAGGCAAGAAGCCTGCAAGGGACTCAGTAGGATTTTTAGATGACGAAGGGGTAAAAAGGCACACAGGCTAAGGACATAGCAGAACAACTAAATTAATTCATTGTTATGGAGATATCCCACATTCTTTTGAAGGTTATGATTCAAAGGAAAGGAAGCAAAAAACTGTGAAACTGGAAAATGTACTAGAACAAATTGACAACCAAAATAGTAGCAAATCAACAGGACGTGAATGTATTCACCCTCAAATTCTAAAAGAATTCAAATATGAAATGAGGAAAGACTAAAGAGGTTAGGACTTTTCAGCTTGGAGAAGAGACAATTGAGGGGGGATATGATAGAGGTGTTTAAAATCATGAGAGGTCTAGAACGGGTAGATGTGAATCGGTTATTTACTCTTTCGGATAGTAGAAAGACTAGGGGGCACTCCATGAAGTTAGCATGGGGCACATTTAAAACTAATCGGAGAAAGTTCTTTTTTACTCAACGCACAATTAAACTCTGGAATTTGTTGCCAGAGGATGTGGTTAGTGCAGTTAGTATAGCTGTGTTTAAAAAAGGATTGGATAAGTTCTTGGAGGAGAAGTCCATTACCTGCTATTAAGTTCACTTAGAGAATAGCCACTGCCATTAGCAATGGTAACATGGAATAGACTTAGTTTTTGGGTACTTGCCAGGTTCTTATGGCCTGGATTGGCCACTGTTGGAAACAGGATGCTGGGCTTGATGGACCCTTGGTCTGACCCAGTATGGCATTTTCTTATGTTCTTAAATTACAGACCTGTTACTGGTAATCAGCTAAAACATTAAAATCTGCCTCTGTAGCAGAGGAATAGAAGGTAGCGACCATAACATCAGTTTTTTAAAAGGAGTCTAGTCATGATATAGGAAACTATAGACCAATGAGTCAGACATTACTGATGGTTAAAATGTTAGAAGCTACTGTTAATAACTAAAATCAATATTGAGAAGGGCAGTGAACAATAAGGTGTACAAACTTTATTGGTTATCTTTAGCAGAGATAATCAGCAAGATGTGTTTCCCATTGAATGTACTCAGGCAAGTTTACCTGAATAATGTTAGACCAGATTGGTCTCCACTATAGCTAGACTTAACCCTGCTAAACTTAGCTAATTAGTGCTAAATATCTATGCTACCTGGCTTATTTTAAGTTACACCCGGAACACCTTCACACTGCATCCTCTTTTATCTGAGTAAGTTTTCCCAGGTAATAACTTACTTAGCTAAAGCTTACCCATACAAAGGGATGAGGAATTCAAAACTCAAGAGTTTGGGAAAATCTGATCTTAGCAGGACAAACTCTTTTTAACATGGATCTCAGAATTACTAAGAATATTGATGGAAGAGTCAGCATGAATTTAACTTTACTAATCTTATTTATTTATTAGAATTATTTGAAGGTATTAGTATTTATTCAATTTTCTCCAAGTTCATTTTCCTGTTCCATGTAAGACTCACATGTTAGTCACTCCAATGTTATATGTAAACCGAAATGATTAGCAACATTGTTGCTAGAATTTCGGTATATAAAAAATGTTAAATAAATAAATAAAATAAGGTGTAAATAAATGTGAATTAGAATGAGTTGGATGATATAGTTTATCTCTATTTTTAGAAACATTTGATGTCCCTCTTGAAAATCTCAGAAAATTAAAAAGTCATTGGCTAGGAAGATATGTCATTTTGGAATGGTGACTGGTTAAAGAATGAAAAGCAAAGAATAGGAATAAAGGGTTGGTTTTTCCAGTGAGAGAGGTGAATAATATAGTGTCCCTAGGATCATTGTTTAACATATTCATTAATTATCTGTAAAATAAAGAGAAATAAATAAGGTGATCAAATATTCAGATGGCACAAAATTAGTGAAATAGCTAAAACATGAAATGATGGTAAAGTATTGCAGAAAGACCTCACGAGAATGGAGACCTGGGTATCTAAATAACAGATGAAATGTAATGTGTACAAGTATAAAATGATGCACATAGAAAAATATAATCCTTATCCTTACTATATATATATATATATATATATATATATATATACACACACACACACACACACACACACACACAATGCTGGTTTCGTTAATAGGAGATACTGCTCAGAAAATGGATCTTGGAGTCATTTTGGACAATATGTTGAAGTCCTCTGCTCAATGTATAGCAGCAGCCAGAAACACATATAGAATGTTATGAATTGTTCAGAAAGTACTAGAAATAACATTGGAAGTATAATAAAGCTTCTGTATTGATTCATGGTGTGAGTATTGTAGGCAGTTCTGGTCATCCCATCTTAGAAAGAGATAGTAGAACTAGAAAATGTATAGAGGAGGGCAGCAAAAATGATAAAGGAGATAGACCTGCTCCCTTGTAAAGTGAGGCTTAATAATTTAAGGCTCTTAAATGATGACTTAATAATTTAAGCCTCTTAAGTGATGACTGAAAAGAAGATATGATAGACATTTAGAAAATATTGAGTGATGTAGAACAAGTTATTAGGGAACGGTTATCTATGCTATCAAACAATACTAGGACTAGAGGATATTCCCTGAAATTAGCTCATAGCAATTTAAAAAGTTTTTTTTTCAATCAAACAATTGAAGCAAGTGAATTTGTTGCAAGCCAATATAGTCAAGGCTATTAGTATTGCTGAGTTTTAAAAATTTTGAACACTCATTTGGGTGTCTCCACTTTATACTTCTGGAAATGTGAGAAGGGAAATTGACTTCCCAATTAGGATCTGCTAGGTTCTTCCAAATTATCCAGACATGGCATGATCTTTAATTCCAACAACAATTAAGTTCAAGAGTAAAATAAGAAACAAAGTCAGTACCATAAATAGAATTGACAAAGGCATCCTGCTCAGAATTGGATTTAGATGACAACCAACTCTGGACCCAGACTTTTATGGTCTAGGGTACTGATATGCAGTCACTAGTTCTATGACCAAGTCCAAAAACAAAATGCATTCAAGTAGCATTGTCTGAATTATCAAGAAGGCTGCTCACTCCGAAAAACATTGCTAATAGTAATTTTATTATGGGTTTGATAGTGGCTTTAATTTTATTGTAAATATTACTACCCTTAACAGAAACATGGGGGATAATCTGCACAGAGCAGAATAAGAAACTTGCTCGGCAGACTGGATGGACTATTTGTCTTTTGCTGCTGTCATTACTATGCTTCTATGTTAAAAACAAAGTTCTGAGGAGGATTATTGGCTGGCTTCCATATAATATATAAGGGGACTGGTGGATCAGAGCAATGGCCCATTAAGCACAGCATCCTGTCTCTGACAATGGCCAGTCCAGTTCACTTGAAGTATTTTTCAGATCCCAATTAAGAAAATCCATTAGATACCGCTCAATTCCAGAAGTGGAAGGTAGAGGCACTTAAGGCTATCCAGCTAAATAATGGTTAATGGATCTGCCCTCTAGAAACTAGGGTGGGTGGGGAAATCAAGCACAATTTCCCTTTCAGTAGGAGAGTCGCTGGTGGCCTTCTGTGTTTTTTTTTTTAGACCGTTGGCTATTTTTTATTATGCCCATTGCAAATTGGACTTTCTTCAGCAGAGGATTCTCTGGTTTCTTCTGACATATACAATGACTTCTGCCTACTTCTCAAAGCAGTATGTGCTACTGCAATGTTTATTGTGCCTATGTGAACATGACCCGCAATTTAATGTGAATCAGCTATATAGCAACTTCTAAGCAGCTATGTCTCTGTTGTTGAATTTACTATACCTACTGAAGATAGAAGGGTGTCTGCATTTTTGCAATTTAATTGAAGTATGAGACCATTTGGAATGTAGCAGCAGCACTGAAAAAATGTAATATGATATATCTCACATGAATAAATGACAATATGGTGTATCACCCTACTTCCAGCATTGACTGTAGCAATTCAACCTGCCCTCCCCCATTCCAGGTAATTTGTCATTTTTACATGTGGAATTTGAATATTAAGATTATATATATATATATATATTAATTCTTTATTTTCAAATTTTTGAAAATACACCAGAAAAAAACTCCTATACAGAAAAAGCAATGTCTTATAGAGAAGTATTACACTTAGGTAATCATATTTTTCCATTGGTAATATTGACATTTAAATAATAAGAAAATAATAGCAATTAGGAGGCGGAAAGGAACACATTTTCATCAGTATAAATAATAATAATAATAATCATATTATGATAGGCTCGTCGGGTTAGCTATCACTTCTATTATTTCTACTCCGGGCTTTTGAGGATACAGTGAGGGTTCGCCCAGCCAGAAATGCTTTCAATTGGTCTGGTTCCTGGAAAACATAATTTACATTTAAATACCTGATACAGGCCTTGCCATGGGTATTTCAACACAAACTTTACTCCTAGTTTTTGAACCTCAGGTCGCATCATTAGAAACTCTTTTCTACGTGTCTCTGTAGCTTTTATTACATCTGGAAATATCCATATAGGGCTACCATAAAAATAAATGTGTCTATATCTGAAAAACAAACGCATTATATGATTACGCTCTGTCAGAAAAGCAAAAGACACGAGCATTGTTTTCCTTTGATTGACCCCTAATTCAAAAGACATTTCTAATATATTTGTTATGTCCAAAGGAGGATCTTGTTCTTCTGTCTGAATATTTTGCTGCAAATAGAAGGCTTTCGTTACAACAGGTAGAGCTGGTTCAGGTATCTTTAAGACTTGCTTCATATATAGTTTGAACAGTTCCAGCAGTGAGATTGATTTGATAACAGGAAAATTCAGAATGCGTAGATTATGGGCTCTTAGAGCATTTTCAACAGATTCCAATCTTTTAGCTGTAATGTGTTCGGCATTAATAAATTTACTTTGATTATTCTCAATTGTAGTCATCCTTCTATCCAAATCTTCTATTTTATTAGAGAAATTCATTATTAAGTTATTATTTTCCACCATTTGATTTTTTTTATCTCTTCTGTTGCCACAGATAATATTTTAATAGAGCTTTCTATAGTGCTAAGCAGGGTCCAAATCCCATCCAAGGAAATTGTGTCAGGTTTAATAGTTAATGGGCTAAGAGAAAGCATTCTTAGCTGATTTGTTCCCTCATCCTCCACAGTTCCCCTGCTCAAACCCAGATGTTGAGTCGATGGAGAATCAGCAATATGCAGCTCAAGTGGCGTAGAAGCCATTGCAGGTCTCACCATCCCTCCTGGGCTTTCTTCTCCCAGCCAGTGTATCTCGCTGGCATCTGTGCCTCCCACATGCTCGGCCACAGGTTTCCCATCTCAGGCCATCACCATGGCTGCTCCTACCTCTACTGAGGCAGGGCAAGGTACTGCGATATCTCCGGGATGAGCAGGTTTGCACGGGGATCCGGAGCTTAGTGTTGTATCCAGGGTCAAAGGGGACGGCACATGCTCCTGAGCGGTTCCCTCAGTGACCAAGCTCGCCGGAACTGTTGGTGGTACTCCTGCGAAGAAGCCAGAGATCTGTGGCTGTCATGGATTGTCTAAGAGTGAGCAAACATTCTCACCTCTCAGACGTTCCTTTCTCTTTGTATGCAGTATTATTTTTTAGAGTAGAACTCAGGAAATAAGGAAAAATAGGCAGCCTTCTCTCCAGCGTCTACAGCATTCTTACAACCCAGCAGCCATCTTGCCTCCAAAGGTTATATTTTATTTAAGAACTCTATTCACTTACTGTGAGAATGCTTATCACCTGATTTTAGGCGTCATAATTAGAACCTATTTTCAGACCATTTTAAGTTCCCAAATTTTGGGCTGAAAATAAACACCGGCGAAGTTTTGTCGCATCAAAGAGTTGTCTTAAAGTTAGCCAGATAAAGGTATCCAGCTAACTTTAAGATATCTGTCTACATTCAGCAGTGCAGATATCTAAAACCAAGGTTCCTAAAATGAGTCTGTTCTGAATATGACTGCATAATGATGCCAGTGCTGTGGGATCCTCCCATCCCTCCCAGATCAAAAAAGTTTATGCTGGGAAGCTCCTCCAGGCTGCTGCTCTCCCCTCCCCCCCCCCAGTACCCTACTTGCCTCTGCCAGTTTGAACATGTAAGCATTATCTCTTCTTCTGACCCCCCTCCCCCCCCCCAAGTGATGCTCTCTGGCACCTCCTACCTTCTCTAAGCCAAGGTCAGAGGAGAGGAGAGGGTCTTACCTCCTCCCAGCTCAGCTGATCACTAAGAACCTCTTTTCCACTGGGTTCGGCTGAATAGTTTTAGGACATGTTTAAATAGGAAGATGAATTTGTAATGAGTTAATGGGGATTAATTGTGATATACAAGGAAATATTTCGCTCTCTGGGGTCTGTCTATGAGGTACACTAGATTGATGGCCATGAGGTTTACGCTGCATGCATAGTTCAGATGGCCAATAAAAGATTACCTGTGCACATGGACTGATTTTTTTGGATGATGTAGAGGTGGCCATGAGATCTTTCAGTCTGGATAACTTATCTGGCAATCTAGATACAATTGTTCCTGAATCAGATTCAGTTCCTGAAAAAGTGAGAACTTGGATTAGACCTTATGTTTGCTTAATGGACAATGGCATACTAAAATTATTGGCATGTGGAAGACGTGGCAGAGGTATATGTTGCAGGCCTAACTAGCAGGGAATCATCCAGATAATAGATGATATTGTCCCATCCTGGCATAGGGAGACCTAGCTGTTAACTGGGCAAACTGGTGACCAAACTCTTAAACTGGGAATGGCGTGAGCGCACCCACTTAAAATTTGGCATACATGTGCATGCAGCAAGGCTATTTTATAACATGCACACATATATGTGCAATTTACAAAATAGCCACGTTCCTGTGTTCCTGATTTGAAAGTAATTGTCCTAAGTGTACTTTTATGTTCACATGTTTCATGTTTGGCCTGATTTCTTTTGTGTCTGCCATTTGATACACCCCTGGTTCTCTTCAAAAAGCTGTATTGGCGTTGGTTGATCAATCCCAAAGTCAGAGAATAACTTTCACAACCATGCATGTTCTCTGACAACTTGCTCTGCTGCACTGTACTCTGCTTCTGTAGAAGACAAAGCCACAACTGTCTGCTTCTTGCTTGACCACATGATATATGAACCTTTGTGAAAATAAATATATCCTGTTGTTGATTTTCTGTCATTCCCAATTCTTTTCCAAATTGCATCCACATAACCAGTAAGATCTGAACTCTCAGTGGCTGGTAACTCCATTCTTAGGTTAATTGTCCCTTTTAGGTACCTTCCCAGCCTTTTTACTAATGTCTAGTCCTCCTAAATTGGATTGGTCACTTTTCTGCTAAGTAGGCTCAAGGCATTAGCTATGTCGGGTCTGGATACTGTTGCACTATAGAAAAATTTCACAATTGCTTTCCTATAATAGAAATTTAGTAGTTTAGAAGTTTTTATATACCGATGAATGTTGGGAACATCTCATTGGTTCACATTAAACGAAAATCAGCAACAAGCGCTTCACAGTGAAACAAAGAACATGTGGATATAAAGATAGGGTAACATTGAACGGTTTACAAGTTGTAAATCATAAAGTTTTGAATATGAAGCTTAAAAATATCATTAATTACAAGCATGACACTATTTACAAGAATATCACTATTTACAAGAATGTCGTGCTTATGCACGACATATGCACGCTTACGTTATAAAATGGACATATCTGTGGACACAAGCTGGCAAATGTGTATACATGTATGCCCATGCAATTGTTTCAAAGTTACCATCTTACTAAGTAGACCATATGCTTCTTGAGGATGTTGCTTTTCATTCAGATTCAAGGCTTAGTGATTCATTCTGGTTCATTCTTTCTTTTTCATCAAAATATGCCATACAGCATACTTTATTAGTTTTGTTTTGAGATCCAGGATTCTATAACCTGTAGTTCTTACTGCATATCCCAGCATGATTCCCAATTCACTCCTGCATTACAGTTTGTTTATCTTCTCATTGGGAATATACACACAAACTTTGCAGCCAAGAACATTCAGATGAGATAAATTAGGCTTGCACCCATTCTGCAGCTCATAAGTTTTTTTTAAATCTGCACCCTTGATTGGTAGGCAATTCTGTTAATAGGTGATTACACTGATTGCTTCACCCCAAAAGTCATCAGATAGCTGTGCATCCAACAGTAGACATCTAGTCATGTTTAGCAAGCTCTGATTCTTTCTGTCTGTCCATTCTGTACAGTGCTGTAGCAGATAGTCTTTTTATGCTTTATGCCTTTTTGTCTTAAAAATTCCTCCATTCCTTTGTTGCACAATTCCCCCCTACCATTGTCAGTTCTGAATCTTTTAATTTTTCTCTGAAATGTATTTTCAACATAGGAACATTAATTTTTAAACTTTTCAAAAATTTCACTTTTATTTGATAACAGATTGGTGTTAATGTTCCTTGAATAACAGTCCACAAAAATAAGAAAATAGCACTTGCCACAAACATCTGCACAAACCAGATCTAATGGGCCAGATTTTTAAACCTATGCGCAGGCATAGATTTGTGCGCGCAAATCGGCGTGCACAAATCTACGCCTGATTTTATAATATGCACGCATAGCTGCATGCATGTTATAAAATCTGGGGTCGGTGCATGCAAGGGGGTGCACACTTGTGCACCTTGCACGCGCTGAGCCCTAGGGGAGCCCCGATGGCTTTCCCTGTTCCCTTGGAGGATGCTCCGAAATTGGAGCAGCTTCGGAGGGAACTTTCTTTCTGCCTCCCTCACCTTCCCCTCCCTTCCCCTACCTAACCCGTCCCCCCAGCCCTATCTAAACCCCCCCAACTTTTGTTGGCGAAGTTGTGCCTGCCTCTGGGCAGGCATAGGTTGCACATGCCTGCACAGTCGTGCCAGAGGCCTCGGTCCCGCCCCTGCCCTGCCCCTGGCCCGTCCACTCCCCGCCCATTTTTTCAAGCCCCGGGACAATCGCATGTCCCGGGGCTTGCGTTCGTCGCCGGGCCTATGCAAAATAGGCTCAGCGCACGCAGGAGCGGGTTTTTAGGATTACTCCCCAATGTTTGCTGTCTGTTGTTTGCAGCACAGGAAATGAGCTTCATTTTGTTTTTGCTGTTATATAGCATTCACAGAGTATGTTCTTATCATCTTTGCAGTTGCAAAGGTCAAGTCCATCTGCAAGTTCCTTTCTCCTGATTTTGTTTAGGTATTCAGAATTAGCAACTGTGCCATAAATTGATCCCTCGTTTGCTATATAAACAAGCCTTAATTGCATTTTACCTATCTGCAAATTGCAACAGTTCAAGTAAGTTTGGATTTGTTTTCATTGCTTGTAGGAAAATCTCACCATCTTTCTCCATTATACATTCATTGTTCTTGTGATGTATCTCACAACCTTATTCCATCATGTATCAAAAACTTACATAATTTCCATCCAGTTCAGGAGTCCAATAAGCATCCATAAATTCAACAATTCTATCTTTTCCCTCATTACTCGAACAGCTTACCTGAATTTTCCCTTCCCCATGTATTTCAAAAGACCTCCTGTCAGCGAGGCAATTCTCTACTCTGCAGGATTTCTCTAAACAGGTGATTGCACTTTCATTGCACATGCATTGGTATGAGGCATCTGAATACAAGTAGTACTTGTGCTTGCTATCTTGATTTGCATTGTTTTCTGCCTTCAATAAAAACTTTTCTGCTAACATCATTATTGACATTTTATTTTTTATCTTCTTTTCTGCCTTACTAAAATTTAGGGGCTTCTCCTCCCCCTCCTTTCTTTAAAGGGTATTGGTTTCCTGCTGGGAGAAGCAGTTCTAACATTATCTTTATTTAGTTTGCAATACCTTTTCTTCTTACATAGATATCATATCACATTTCTTATTTCTGCTTTGAAAACATTATAAGAATTTTTTTAACCTTTTCTGCTCTTGTAGTTGATTGAATGTTTCAAAACAGTCTACTCCCTGTTTTAGAAACATTTCAGGTTGCAGTCTAAGTAATCCGATAGTGTTTGCATAGCTCTCAGATAGTGAATGGAGTATAAATTCCTTTGTGAGTCCATCTGGCAACTTGACATCATTATTTTTAAGTCTTTTGTATCTTTATGAACTCTGGCACATGTGTAATCAGTATCCTCCCTTCTGTTGGCTTTGTGCTTAACAGTCTTTGGAAATTTATAGACATGAAAACCATAGACCCCTGTGCAAATGTCACCTTAAGTGTTTGCCACATCTCTTTTCCTATAGGAGGATTTGCAATTAGCTTTAAGATGTCATCACTTATATGCAGAATGATTTCTGCTTTAAGCTTAGTTTCATGCCTTTCCCACTGCTGCTTAGCCTGTGTCTCAGCTGGGCAGTCTTGTTCCAATGCATCCATAATGTCTATTTTGTTGAAGAGGGCTCAAGAGGTAATCCAGGAAACTATAGACCAGTGAGTCTGATGTCTTTGCCATGTAAAATGGTAGAAACTATAATAATGAACAAAATTGCTGAACATATAAATAGGCATAGTTTAATGGAACAAAGCCGACATGGATTTAGCCAAGGGTCTTGCCTCACAAATTTGCTATATTTTATTGAGGGTGTAAATAAACATGTGGATAAAGGTGAGCCAGTTGATATAGTATATCTGGATTTTCAGAAAGCATTTGACAAAATCACTCATGAGAGTCTTCTTATGAAATTAAAAAGTTACAGGATAGGGGACAGTGTCCTATTGCCAACTGGTTAAAACATAGAAAACAGAGTAGGGCAAATGGTGAATTTTCTTAATGGAGAAAGGTGGGTCACTGATTTATAATATATTTATAAACTATTTGGAAATGAGAACAGCAAGAGAGGTGATCAAATTTGCCGATGACACAAAATTATTCAGAATTGTTAAATCGCAAGAGGATTGTGAGATATTGCAAGAGGACATTGCAAAACTGGGAGACTGGACATGCAAATGGCAAATGAAATTAAATATGGACAAGTTAAAGTGATGCACATAGGGAAGAGTAGCCCAAATTATAGATAACAATGCAAGATTCTACATTAGGAGACACCACTTAGGAAAAGGAGCTAAATGTCATTGTTGAAAATATGTTGAAACCTTATGCTCAGTGTGCAGCAGCAGCCAATAAAGCAAATAGAATGCTAGGACTTATTAGGAAAGAAATGGAGAATAAAACAGAGAATATCATAATGCCTCTGTATCACTTCATGATGAGAACTCATCTTGAGTATTGTGTTCAGTTCTTGTCACCACATCTCAAAAAAGATAAAGCAGAATTAGAAAAGGTACAGAAAAGGTCAACCAAAATGATAAAGGGGATAGAGCAATTCCCCTACGAAGAAAGGCTAAAGAGATTAGGACACATCAGCTAGAAGAAGAGACGGCTGATGGGAGATATGATAGAGGTCTATAAAATGAGTGGAATGGAATGAATAAATATTAATCAGTTGTTTACTGTTTTCAAAAGTACAAAGACCAGGTGACACTCAATGAAGTTACTAGGTAATACATTTGAAACTCATAAGAGAAAATAATTTTTTACTCAATGAATAATTAAGCTCTGGAATGCATTGCTAGAGGATGTGGTAAATGCTATTAGAATAGCTGCATTTAAAAAAAGATTTGGACCAGTTCCTGGAGGAAAAGTCCATTAATCATTAAGGTAGAGTTGCAGAAATCCACTTCTTATTCATGGGAGAAGCAGCTTGGAATCTATCTACCGTTTGGGATCCTGCCAGGAACTTGTGACCTGGATTGGCCACTGTTGGAAACAGGTTACTTGGCTTGATGAACCTTTGGTCTTACCCAATATGGCAAATCTTATGTTCTTATGTTCTTATCTTGATTGACTGTGCAGAGTAGGATTTTCCATCTTCTAGTATCACAAGGTCTTCCATTTTAGCTCGTACCATGTTGCATAAAAACACATTTATTCGTATGGAACTTTCTGGATTGGCTAAAACAGATTCTGTGTTTAAGATCTGTTACAGTCCAAAGAAAAGGCTACTTAACTGAGTGTCTGGGCCCGTAACACAATGTTGAAGGCTGTGGTTTAACTTTGATGTTCAAAGTAAGTAGTCCAGCATAATGAATGTGCACACCACTTAATAGTATGTTTCAAAGAACATTTTAGTATTTATTTGATAAACATCTATGCAAAACAAGAATGCCTACTCTCTAGAAGCTGCAGTACAGTGGCAAGGCAGATCAAATGGGAAACTGAAAGTAGCACACAGGTAGAAAGAGAGAGAAACAAGGTGGATCTTATGATATCAGCTAAACCCCCTTGTCCAATCAGAAGCAGTAAATGCTAAACAGAGAAAGAGGAAAACATTTTCAAATTTTCTTATTTTACATAATTTTTGCATTAGTTCAATATACATAAACATACTTTAAGAACCTTCCCTCCCTTGTTTCATGATTGTGTTTTATAATATTGTAAATGTTGGTGTTGTACACCACTGTGAACACTAGTGGTAATGCTGCGGTATAACAATTTTTATAAACAAATTGTTATGTATGTGGACCCTTGGGCTGAGACAAGGTTAATACTGCCACCAAGGGAAGGCAGTATTAACCTAGTGGTCCTCATCATCAGGAGGCAATGCAGGCGGAGAAGACCCAACTGGAGCTTCACCTTTACCAGCTCACATTCCCCGCAGGTTGAGCCCTTGGGTGCCGGGGCACGCAGGACTTAGGTGTGGGTCTCTCACGTCGAGGAGTCCAAGGAGAAGACATTAAGGCGTTGGGCAGGCAAGGTTGAGTCATTGCGGCAGACAGACAAAACCAGGAACAGGCCAGAGGTCAGAACAGGCAGCAGGTAGGCAGGTGGAAGAGACAAGCAGGAGGTTAGGGCAGGAGGAAGTCAAGTGTAAACGAAGTACCAGGCAGAAGTCCAAATCCGGGGAGTCGGTCCGAGGGCAGGAGCACAGGAACAGGAAACTGGACCGGAACACAGGATCAGGAAGGCAAGGCTGGAACGCAGGATCAGGAAGGCAAAGCTGGAAAGCAGGATCAGGAACAACGCAGACAACACACTCAATATCTGAGCAGGACCCATTGCTGAGGCAAAGTGCTGGAATCAGGGCTGGGTATATATACCCACCCTGGCAGACATCACCTTCACGGGCCGCGGGGAACTTTCCCACCACAGGCCCTTTAAATTAAGCGTAACTGTGTGCACGCACGCCTAGGGGAGAGAGTGCAGAGGCTGGGACGGCGGTGTGCTGCGTGGCGAGGGCAGGCTGCATCGGCAGCAGTTGGTTGCGGCAGCCGGCGATGGGGGAGAGCCAGACCTGAAAGCCTCCGAGTGGAGGTAAGGGGACCCGGCCGCAGGCGGCCATGGCCAGGGATCCTAACACAAATAAATAAATTAGTTTCTGAACAAGGGTAACTGTCCCTCATCCTTCATAGTTAAGAAATTGCTTGAAGCTTGGGTTACAGAGGGGAGATTAAATAAGCACCTGGATAAGCGCAGACCTATTATGCCCCCGATATTGGAGAAGAGCTGGCATGCTGCAGCTGCCATACGTTTTCCCAAGTAAAAAAGGATGTTTGTTAGGGAAGTTTTTTCAGTTGCATTCTTTGCAGCCTTACAGGTTAGCGGGTGGTCCCTTCACAAAGATGGTCATGTATTAGGGGAGGAGAGGATGGGGGTTGTGCAAGGGCAGTGCCATCCTTCGAAAAGTCAGTCTCATGATCAAGGTTAGGAGGTTAAAGATAAAGAAGAAAATGTGTTTGGGTCAAGATTCAGGAAGCATGGTTACCTGTCCTGTAGTAAAAAGAAGGTCATTCTTACAAATTAGTAACTGTGGGGAGGGTGTGTGTTTGACCCACAAAGATGGGTCTATGTTTTCTAGGTTTGTTTGCATCTGTATTTATGAAATGCTTAGGGCATGCTGGTTATGATCCTTCTGCCTTCAGTACCCATTAGTTTTGCATAGGACAAACAACATTTGCAGCCTAAGAGGGGAGCATCTGGTAATAAGATGAAAAGGATAGGAATGTGGAAAGAGTTAAATTAGGCCACCAAAGGTAGAGAAAAGATTAAGGGAAGAAGTATATAGATCTAGAAAAGGAGCTATAAAAGGGGGAATTTAAAAAAGAAAGTGCTTCTGAATTGACCATTATATATGGTTTGTCCCTTGCACCAACTGAGACATCTGGATATGTGGCCACTCATTTATATTCTGGGCTAGGAAGAGCAGTTGAAAGACCTCAGTGGAAGCATCTAGGTTTCACAGCTACAAGCATTAGGATTCAGTGGCTGGGTGAGTATGGCATTAAATGGGATTAGCTTTTACTGACACTGGTTAGCAGGTTCTGTTCAGCATCACAGGCTATTCTGATACATTTGGAAGGCAATGACCTAATGAGTCGGAAAGGTATTGAGCAGATCCTGAGGATCAAAAAGGATATAGTACCGATCTCAGTTTTTTTTTTTTTTGTGTGTAAATATCTTTATTGGAACAGTCAGTATCTCAGCAAACAAGAACAAATAACAGTAAGAACACAGGTAGATAACAATGGAGATGAATCACCGTCGTATATATCCAACAAATAGATCAACCATAATCTCCATGCTGACAAAACATCAGAATATATGGCGTTCGGAACATCGGACTGTTTCCTTTTTTAATTGTTTGTATCTCCCCCTACACAGAGAGACAGCAACCCTTTATAGGTAGGAGCCTATTCCCCCCTCCCCCCCCCACCCACACTAACTCCCCTGGTATCTGCAAATGAAAGAAAAATCATATGCACAAACGTGGTGATAAGATAAGATAAGACACCCATATCGTGAAAGTATAGGGACAAGTAGACAAGTAGACAAAGCTCTGGCGGGAAGAAAGCATAGAGGTACACAACCTTAACATGGTAATACTCCAGAGTCCTCAGGTGGCAGAAGAGCAATATAGTTGTGCCACAAAAGGCGCACCTTCGTGTATTTAACTTGAGAAACAGACTTCGCCATGGAGGTTGGGCATGGAATTGAAGGTCATAGAAACCAGAAGAAAAAGGGTCAACTGGGGGATTTCTAAACTTGTTTCCCTCTTAGGTAGACTTTTCAGTACTATACAGACCAAATGGGGTCCACTTGTCTGAGACAGGCATGGACATTTTACTGAACACCTATCAGGATGCAGTTGTGGCAGCTCTTGGTGGTGACATTTGTCATTTCAGGCTTGGCTTTGACAATAGCAGGTCTCTGACTGACAAACATTGACATTACTGAAAGGCCCTGAAGATTAGGGCAGGACAGAAGCAAACATTTGTGCATCTTAAGCTTAGCATTAGAAAGTTTGCAGCTGGGTCTGTCTGGTAGGCTGTTTGCAAAGGCGCAAGTTTGAAAGCAGCTGAGTTGGTGCGACAGGCTGTGCTTTCAAGACAGCAGCTTTAGGAGCAACACAAGCTTTACATAGCTAGCTTGATCCAGGAGGCTAAGCATTCCTCCTGTTGACAAGGTCAATCTGGTAGATCAACAGCAGTTGCGCAGGGAGGCTGGCTGCAAATGAAGAATTAGGGCAAAGACTGTTTGCTTGATGATCTACATTATTATTCGTTGTACAAACCAAATCTTAAGAGATTTAAGATGTATAAGATGTTATGTGTTTTTCTTATAACTTAAATATTAAAAGCAACAGGTTTGTTGTTTTCCTCCAAGATTGCCTTACTACTCTTATTTGCATGCTCAGTTGACAAGATGAGAAGAGATGGAGGAACTTTAGAGGATAAATGCACATGGGCCAAGTTGGGGGTCAACTTACAATGTGCCAACATTGTTATACAGGATCTGCATTTATCTGTTTTGTTTTGTTTTGTTATTTTTGTTTTTTAAATCTGCGCTGCATGCAGTCCAAAGTCCTACGCTGCAATCTTTCACCTTTAGGTTCAACTCTTCTTAGCCATTCCTGTGTCAGGGTTTGATCTATGTGTCATTACTAAAGTAAATCTTTGTATTTCCTGCTGTATTTCAGTTTTTACCAATTGTTTTTCTTGTTTGCCAGTTAGATTCTTTAAAGAGATTTTTTTTCTTGTTATGCAAATTCTGCTGCTTCTTTCTCAATGTGGGATGGCAAATTCTCACTTATTCCTTTTATTCACTTCAGTCTCTCCAGATTTAAGGATGGAAATTACACTGTTTACTTTTGTTTTCCACCACTTTTTGGATATATAATTCTGTTGTTAAGTATGCCTGGAGGCCTTTGGATGCTATGTATGGGTGGTCTATTTCTATAAGGCCTATATCTCCTTGGGATGTAGAATCTTGGCATACACTTCTTCTTATAGATTAGTTACGGTGGGTGTGGAGGACAATATTTTGTTTTTACATCTAGTTGGTCAGGATCTTTCTGTAGTCAATCTATGATTCCAAAGTTGTGTGAGAGTGCAGAAATTGTATGCTGATTGATGGCTTGTATCTTATTCTTTGCTGCTAAAGCACTTTTCAATATTTATTTCAATCTCCTAGAGTACTTTTTGCTAATCTTTTCTCTCAGCAATTTGTGCTGGAGTTTTGCACCTTCACCAGATAATTTCAGAATATGGAACTAATCTACTTTTTAAGGGCTCCGCAGCATCACATCTCAATTGTAAAGTGATGAAAACTAAATAGAAAGCATTTTCCTTTTACATACCAACAGCTTGGAATGAAATTCCATTAGAACTTTAATTAGAAATGAGTTTTTCTACATTTAGGAATAAACCTAAAGCTTGGATGTTAAGCAGATTTATAATTAGAATATCAATTTATATTTTTATTCTCTCATTATATTTAATGCATACATCTAAGATCCCCAAGCTCAATCCTTGAGAGCTGCAACCCAGTTGGGGGTTTCAGGATTTCCACAATGAATATGGATGAGATATATTTGCATATACTAGTTTGTGGCACTTAAGGACTGCGTTTGAGGACCTATGGTATATGCTGTATTGATGTATTTGTTTTGTAATCTGTATAAAGTGCTAGTTGGATACAGTAGAATATTAAGTATGAATAATAATCTACTTCTAAATATTTATGTATACCTCCTTGCTCAAGCTTCTTTATATTACATTCAGTCAGAGAAATGTTTTCAGTTTTTCTTAGTACTTTTTAAGAAAGGTTGTTTTAGCATGTTTATGCAGGCCAAATGCCATCTGAGAAGTTTTCACTACTCCAAGTTGTTCCACTACTGATGATCATAGAAAGCATAAAGCTTCAAGTCATCAACAAATAGTAGTTACAAAATTATCTATGTTTATTCCTGTCTCTATCATTAAAGCTAAATCTATAACCCTTGGAGTTAAAAAGAGTAATCATTGGATTCAGTGCCAGATAAATCAAGAGTGCATTTGGGGAAACTCCTTGAAATGTAGCTTGCTGCATCTTGATGTTAGGGATGGCAAATTGACTGACTTCATAAGTAATCTGCCACATTTTCATGGTAAACGTGATGTACATGATCAGTCCAGAAATTATTTTGTATGTTTTGAGGAAGTTTATTATCCAAGAGTTTTTTTTTACAGTCAATCCATGCTATACTGAGGTTTAGATCTTTCTTACAGCTGGTCATGATGACTTTATTCAGCAATAAATTCTTTGGTTCCATAAGATCCTCTTTTGTTGCCATGTTATTAACCTCTATGTGATCAGGAATTCTATCTGCATTTACTGCAATTAACAGCTAGCAAATTGTAAGTAAACAAGTTATTGGTCAATAGAGATGGGCATTCAGGAGAAACAAAATAGGAAATTAGTGTTTTGTGTGCCGTCCGCAGCAGACCCACGGCAATGCCCCCTCACCTTTCTACAGTGACTCCATTTTCTGGTTCGTCCTCTCTGGTGGTGGTGGGCCATCAGCTCCGTTCTCGGGCCTCCCCCGGTGCCTCTGGCCCTGCCACAGTCCCTGGCATTCCCAGTCCTGCTACCACTTCTCGTCAGGCCTCTCCACGTGGCCCGCAGAGAGATGCTACTATTCACGCCGCGCCCACCATTGATCCTTAAGTAGGGACTGTGGCGGGAACCTAGCTGCGGCCCCAGATGATGATGTCAACTTAACTACAGTATTTAAGCTCAGGCTCCGCTCCCTAGCGATGCCTTTGCAACAGGTCTCTTCGCTGGTCAACGGCAGGGGAAAAAGTCTCTTCGCTGCTTCAACGGCAGGGGAAAAAGTCTTCAAGCATATCCAGCATAGCTCTCTGCTTCAACGGCAGGGGAGAAAGTCTGACACTTCAAGCATATCCAGCATAGCTCTCTGCTTCAACGGCAGGGGAGAAAGTCTGACACTTCAAGCATATCCAGCATAGCTCTCTGCTTCAACGGCAGGGAGAAAGTCTGACACTTCACGCATATCCAGCATAGCTCTCTGCTTCAACGGCAGGGAGAAAGTCTGACACTTCACGCATATCCAGCATAGCTCTCTGCTTCAACGGCAGGGAGAAAGTCTGACACTTCACGCATATCCAGCATAGCTCTCTGCTTCAACGGCAGGGATAAAGTCTGACACTTCACGCATATCCAGCATAGCTCTCTGCTTCAACGGCAGGGGAGAAAGACTGAAACTTCACGCATATCCAGCATAGCTCTCTGCTTCAACAGCAGAGGAGAAAGACTGAAACTTCACTTTCAATGCATATCCAGCATAACTCTCTGCTTCAACGGCAGGGGGAATGAAGAAAAGTTGATCTATATACAGACAACCAACAAGGATTGAATTACATAGTCTGGATAAACAAATAAGCATGGGTGTAGCTTGCTTATTGCGGCGGTTACTACCCCTAACTTATTAAGCTAGATATTTCATTTAGGTGCAGCTCCAACACTGCTCTCTACATTAATGGTGGGGGTGGAAGAGTAATAGAACCAAAAGGTTAGTAAGAGCCAAGAGAAACAGATAAGTATGAAAAAAAAAAGTGTGAAACTTGCTGGGCAGACTGGATGGGCCGTTTGGTCTTCTTCTGCCGTCATTTCTATGTTTCTATGTAAGTACTCATTGCCTCCTAGAGATTCGTCTCATCCCTGCGTTCCTGTTCCTCATTGTTCCTGTCTCTTCATTCCTACTTCACTTCATTCCTCAGATTGACTACTCGTACTTTGACTTTGCTTTGCCTGACTTCGCCTTTGACTCTCTCCAAGCCCGGATCACTGCTTCGTATGACCACGCCATTGAGTCTCTCCAAGCCTGGACCTCCGCTTCGTCTGACCACGCCATTGACTCTCTCCAAGCCCAGACCTTCACTTCTCTTGACTACGCTACTGCCTATCTCCAGACCCAGACTTCTGCTTCTTCCGACTACGTTAATGCCTATCTGCAGACCCAGACCTTTGCTTCATCTGACTACGCTACTGCCTATCTCCAGACCCAGACCTCTGCTTCGTCCAACTACGCTATTGCCTATCTCCAGACCCAGACCACTGCTTCACCTGACTACGCTATTGCCTATCTCCAGACCCAGACCTCTGCTTCGTTTGACTACACTTTTGATCATCTCCGTGATCAGACCTCTGCCTTGCCTGACTACGCTCTTGACTAGCTCCGTGATTAGACCTCAGCCTTGCTTGCCACTGCCTTCAGATTGCCGCCAGCCCTGACTCAAACCTGCCCTTGGATGCCTCTCCAGCTTACTCCCTGGATGTGGTTTCTTCAGGCTTTGGCCTGCTTTTTCTCGAGCGCCCTCTGTCTGCCTCCGTTCCATTGGCACTCAAGTTTCCAGGACATTACCTAGTCCAGAGTAAGACTGTACCATATCTCACCTGCTATCTCTGGGCTGAACCAACTCTTCGATTACACACAGAAGCCCACCTAAGTCCTGCCGGCCCCGGCACCCAAAGGCTCAACCTGCGGGGAACGAGGGCTGGTATAGGTGAAGCTCCAGCGGCCTCTGTCTATCAGCCCACTCCGCCTGCTGACAGTGGGGACCTGTAGGTCCTTACCTATGGGTTGCGTCAACCCCACCTCGGCCCAAGGGTCCACCTCCGATGCAACAATGAGATGAAATTTGCTATTTTGTTTTGGTTCTTTTGAAAATGGAATTAGTTAAATTCCAACAAAATTTCGACGGAATTTCATTATGTTTTAAAAACCTACTTAAAAAAAATGTCACTGGTTGGGTCTAGACCCAAAGCTGGGTCCTCACATAGAGAATAGGCCAAGATCTATAGCAGGGGTCCCAGCCTATGCCTGAGCATGATTCCAGTGCCTTGGCCTAGGCCCTGGCCTGATGCCGGTGTCTAGGCCGAGACTCGACCAAAGGCCCAGTCCTGGGAAATTTCCTCATGAATCCCCCCCCTGCCATAATTCCCATATCTGACATTGCATCCTGGCCTGGTCCTGATGCCAGGGCATTGGTCCAGACCTAGGCCTGAAGCCATAGCCCAGCCCGGAGGCCAAGTCCCAGTGCTTCAGCCCAGGCATGATGCCTTGGCCCAGCTTGGAGGCCAGGTCCAATGCCCGGGACTTGGCCCGATGCCATGGCCTGGCCTGGAGGCTGGGTCTTGAATTGAGGCCTTAGCCTGGACCTGGGCCCAGGCTTGATGCCGCAACTCAGCCTGGAGGCTGCATCCCAATACCTGGGCCTCAGCCCAAGATCAGGCCCAGACTCCAGGCCTCAGAGCTCCTTTTTGGCATCTTAGAACATAAGAACATAAGAAATTGCCATACTGGGTCAGACCAAGGGTCCATCAAGCCCAGCATCCTGTTTCCAACAGTGGCCAAACCAGGCAAGTACCCAAACACTAAGAAGATCCCATTCTACTGATGCCAGTAGTAGCAGAGGCCATTCCCTAACTCAACTTGATTAATAGCAGTTAATAGACTTCTTTCTTCAGCTTTTCTTCGCCAACTAATGCCGTCCGCTGAGGTTGTTGAACCATATTTAATTAACTTGTATAGGCTTAGAGCATGGTAAGTCACCGCGACCTCGGCCTAGGCCCCACACAAGGCCCCAGCTTGTGCCGGGGCCGATGCCTCATCTGTGGAACCCCTTTGGACTGGATAAGTGGGGGCTGAGGAGGATCCTGGCCCTGGGATTTTTCTGGGTGGGAGATATGGTTGATGGGCACTGGAGGTCCTGGGAGACTCCATTTCATTTTCTTCTTTTTATTTTTCAGTGCTTCATTTTTTTAAACTGAAGAAATAAATTAAACATTACATGAAACAAAATTCATGGGGGAAAAGCCCCCCAAAAAGAAAACAGAAATGAAACAAAATTTTCCTTCCTTCCCACCCCTATTTGTGTCTCCCTTTGGAAGAAGTATTCTTCGAGATAGCGATTGTGGTGTATGGTCTGTCTGATCATTTGATTTTTGCTGTTTGCCAGGTCATGTTGGAGAAATGTTTGACAATCTATTAGTGTAGGGGCTTATCTAGTTTCTGGCTCTTCTTAACCTTGTTTCCAGTTCTTTTGTTGTTACTTCAGATCTTTCCATAATTTTGATATTTGCCTTTTCCACATTCTTCTGTATGCTGGGTATCCATTCTGCTTATCCTTTGTGGTGTATGGGATCCTTATATAAATTTCTACAGAACTTTTCTGTTTTGGTTATGGTTTGTGATATTTTTGTTGCGCCCGTTGGTCGCAGACGGCTGCGCCCGCTATTGCTCACCTTTTTTTCTACCTGACTCATTTCATTTTGGAAAGATGGCTGCCTCCGCTTCTCCTCACAGTACCCTACGGTGTCCTTGGTCCGGCATGGGTGATTGCATTCACCATCTTTCGCCAGGAGTCACCTAGGGCACGCATGCAGCCCCGTCCTTTACGTGCATCATGGCGGGAACCTCGGGGGAGTCCACACTGCATGACGTCACTAGTTCTGGTATTTAATCTCACGATTCCTTTTATGAGTTAGCAAGGAATCCTCCATGCTGATCTCTCCATGTTACCAGATGCTCCTGCTCTGTGTACTTTCTCGCTCCAGGAAGACTTAGGTACCCGCTCCACTGGGGCTTTGCCTCGTTCCTCCTTACCCTCCGGGGTAACCTCCTACCAACTGGGATGCCTAAGGTACCCACTCCTTGGGGGCCTTGCCGTGCTCCTACCTACCCTTCAGGGTTGCCTACCCATTACCAGGATGCCTACGGTACCTCGGGGGCCATGTTCGTTCTGGACCTCCACTTCTCGGGGGTTCCCTTCTACTACAACTACCAGCATCAGAGTGAGTACTGCCACTCTAGTTCTGTCTTTGCATTGTCTCTTCTCTCTCTCTCTCCATAGATCCTCAGCCTACCCTGCACCACGGACCATTACCGGATCTATTGGCTTCTCCATCTAAGCTTGGGTTCTCGGCCTACCCCGCTTCGCAGACCACTACCGGACCCATCTCCCTCTTGGGACCTGGTGAGACTATGAAACTACCTTTTCCACTAAGCAACCTACAGACGGAATATTGCCATCTGGTTCCTCCTCTCCTGGCTGGAGTCATCACTCGTTCCTCGGGTTACCATCTACGTTGCAGTACAATAAAGCTAATTCTCTGTGACCATCTTTGCCTTGAGCTAGTCTATCGCTGCAAGTCCCCACAGGACCCCACACTGTGGGAGTTGTCATCTCTTACAGCAACCATGAGCCCACGCTTCAATGTCCAAAATACAACAGATTGTTAACTCCATGGATCCGGCTCAGCTTGCAGCTATACAAGGCCTTTCCTGGCCTGGCCCAGTGGCTTACAGAGCAACAGAAATCTCTGGAGACACTAGCTGCCGCTTTCAACCAGTTGAACGCCCGACTGAATATGCGGACAGTTCCAGAGAGAGATTCTTCTCAAGTGGTTGCAGTTTACACCACTGTACCGCTACCAGCTCCTACATGCTTCTCTGGTGATGCCCAGATGTGCAGGGGTTTTATTAACCAGGGCTGTATGCACTTCTTGTTGCAACCGAACTACTTTCCCAATGCTGTTTCCAAGACTACGTATATCCTATCGCTACTCGATGGAAGAGCCATGGCCTGGGCTTCACCTCTCTGGGAACACAGCAACCCTGTTTTGAATGATCTGACTGACTTCTTGAACCTGTTCAAATCTGTATTTGATGATCCAGCATGTCAGACCATCGCAGGGTCTACTCTTCACCAACAAGGAAGCAAGCCTTTATCAGACTATGTCATTGAATTCAAGACACTAGCATCTGAGCTTTATTGGGACTTGGGATGTCTACATGCTATATCTTTAGAGGGCCTCAACACCCGAATAAAAGACAAACTAGCAGCTCATGACTTGCCAGACACTCTGGAATCTCTCATTGATTTAGCTGGAAGAGTTGATCGCAGGATACGCGATCAGACTCAAGAAGCAAAGTGTCAGAAGAAGCACCCTATGGGAAGCAATCGCCCTTGAGCCATGCACATGACTTCAGCCCAATCTTCTGCACCTAGTGAAGAGGAAGAAGAGCCTATGCAGTTAGGATGAGGTCACCTGACTTCTAAAGAGAGATGTTTTCGTAAGACGCTCAGGTCTCTCTATGTACTGCGGCCAGTTGGCCATGCTGTTCAGACCTGCCCTATCTGTACGGGAAAAGGCCAGACCTAGGATCTGCTGGAGGACTCCTCCTAGTTCTAACTGCTCCCTCTCCTCCATTATCTCTCCCCATCTCTCTCATCTCCGGAGGCCTTGAATTCTCAATACTCGCATTTGTGGACAGGTGTGGGAGGAAACTTTATGCTAAAAAGAATTGCAGACCATCTGTGAATTCCTACTACACCAATAGCTACCTCTCTACTGCTGACTTCTATACATGGAGAACCACTTCCAGGGGAGGTATCGCTTACCATGCAACCCATATGCCTTTGCCCTGGGGGCTTATACACTGAGAACATCTCTTTCCTGCTCCTTGAGAAGGCCATTCACCCCGTGGTAGTCGGCCTACCGTGACTACAGGAACATACACCTCAGTTCAATTGGACTACCATGGAACTCTCTAAGTGGGACCCTGGCTGCCATGATCATTGCCTAGCCAAAGTTTCACCATTGCCCTGCATGTCAACGACTCCCTCACTACCTGGTCTTCTGCCACAATATGTGTTTTTTCAGGACATCTTATCCTAGCAAGCAGCGGATATATTACCTCCGCACAGGACCTTTGATTGTGCGATAAATCTCAATACTAATTTGGAGCCTCTTAAGGAAAGGGTATACCCCCTCTCAATAATAGAGACTGAGGCCATGTCGGTCTATATCCAAGAAAACCTGCAAAAGGTTCATTAGACCTTCTAAATCCCCAGCTGGCGCGGGGTTCTTTTTTATTGTGAAAAAAGACAGATCTCTTCACCCTTGTATCGATTACAGAGGTCTCAATGAAATCACCATCAGGGATCACTATCCTCTACCATTGATAACTGAACTGTTCGACAGACTCCAGGGGGCCAAGGTGTTTACTAAGCTGGAGGGGGCCTACAACTTGGTCCGAATTCATCACGGAGATGAATGGAAGACAGCTTTTAACACCCGTGATGGACACTTTGAATACTTAGTCATGCCTTTTGGACTGTGCAATGCCCTAACGGTGTTCCAGAATATGATGCTTTCATTTTTTAAGTTACACTGACTCCTTAGCATAAGTAAAGTTGTGTGGCAGTGGATCTGGGTGTGCCATGCCCCACTCAGATCATGCCCAGAGTGTACCCCTTTTTAAATTAAGTGAGATATGCACACAGCAGGAGACACACGCTCATCTGAGTCTCTTTTAAAATTTGGCAGGCACATGTGAGCCCTATTTGTGCATGTATCTTCCAATTTGGTGCACGCCGGGCTTTTAAGATTCATCTTGCATAGTTTTCACATAAGAACAGCAATCACATATATGACATCAGTGAAACAAGAGGCTGCGCCAGGAGTGATAGAAAGAATGGTTAAATGCTTGGCAGTTAAGATTCAATGCAAAAAAGTGCAAAGTCATTTGGAATGTAGAAATCCAAAGGAACTATATAAGATGATGGGTGAGAAGCTGATGTGCACAGACCAGGAGAGAAGTCTGGGGATGATTAGTGTCTGATAATTTCAAGATAGTGAAACTGTGTGATAAGGTGATGGGTAAAGCCCGAAGAATGCTGGGATGCATTGGGAAAGGTATAACCAGAAGTAAGAAAGAAATGATCATTCCACTGTAGATGCATTCAAAATGGTGTGGGGTCTGAATCAGAAGACATGTGAGATGAGGATTTAAGGAAAGACAGAGGGCATTTGATACAGATATCTGAAAGGTATTAATAATATACAAAAAGCAAACCTGTTTCAGTGAAAAGGAAGTTCTAGAGCTAGGGCACATGATATGAAAGTTCCAAGGAGGCAGACTTGAGACCAACATCAGAAAATATTTTTTCATAGAAAGGATGGTAGATACCTAGAATGCCCTCCTAGTAGAGGTAGTGAGGCAAAACTGGTACGAGAATTCAAAAAGGCATGTGATAAATAAAGGATCCCTATGATGTTAATGAAGCACTGGGGTGACCTGCATAGAATATCAGTTACAACCCTAAATATTTTGCTTGCCATACTGGATGGACCATTTATGTTGTCTTTTACTTTTTAGTTGCGGTTACTACTCCTAACCAAATAAGCCTGATACTTCACTTTCAATGCCTATCCAGCATAGCTCTCTGCTTCAACGGCAGGGGAGAAAGACTGATACTTCACTTTCAGTGCATATTCAGCATAGCTCTCTGCTTCAACGGCAAGGGAGAAAGTCTGATACTTCACTTTCAATGCAAGTTAGCTCTCTGCTTCAACTGCAAGGGAGGAAGACTGATACTTCACGCATATCCAGCATAGCTCTCTGCTTCAATGGCAGGGGGGATGAAGAAAAGTGGATCTATATACAGACAACAACCAACAAGGACTGTATTACATAGACTGGGTAAACAAGCATGGGTGTAGCTTGCTTATTGCGGCGGTTACTATCCCTAATTAAGCTAGATATCTACTTAGATGCAGTTCCAAAACTGCTCTCTGCATTATGGCGGGGGTGGAAGGGATACAGAACCAAAAGGTTACTAAGGGCCAAGAGTAACAGATAAGTATGAGAGAGGAGAAAAAAAAAAGAGTGCGAAGGCTTGCTGGGCTGACTGGATGGGCCAGTTGGTCTTCTTCTGCCGTCATTTCTATGTTTCTGCCATCATTCACTATATTATTTTGTTACTATGTTCTATTTCTCTTTCTACCTCAGCCCTCCTTTGTTTTAGGATATCATTTATGTACTTCTTTGCTTTGATTGTTCCAGTTAGAGATTTTATATTTGCATCTTTGGCTTTTTACAGTTTTTCTTTTGGTGGTATTCCTCTTCCAGTTTTTGGTGTGCTCTTTTCATAAGCACTCTTGATTTAAATGTAGGTTTTGTGGCATAAAAATAGCAGTACATTATTGCCTTTTTATCTTCTGGGGTCCAACTTACTGGTTAGTTCTCTTAAATGTTTTATTAGCTTTTATGGTCTGTCTCCTTCTGTAGTGGGTCAAAAAACAGGTTTATCTATGTATAATGGCTTTCCTAAAATTTGCCCTCCTCTGGCCTGCTAAAAGTATATGCAGTTTTCCATAGTGTGCATACTATTACATGCACTGCGAGAAGGTATTCCCAGAGGTGTGTTTGTCAAGGAAGGAAAATAGCATATGTATTTGACATTTTGATAACTAAGCATGGTATTTTACTCCTCTCAGCTGCCTGCATAAAAGACCAAGTGCAAATTATGCAGCTTTTAGCGTGTGTTTTCTCTATGAAAATGAATGTAAAGCAAATGCACTAAAAGCAACTGTGTACTTTACAGCTATGTAGACTATTTTAAAATTGTTCCCAAATTGTTAATACATGAGGTGAATTTTAGGATCTTGGTGGGTTAAATAAGTTGCCTATTGATTTTAATGAGCGATTAATTATTAAACTGTTTTTGAATGACTGCCGTCAAAGATGTTATGAGTTGTAAAGCATAATTTCAGGAAGTTTTTTTTATTAAGTGGTGGGAAGTCTGGAAATGATCATCTTAATATTTTCAACAGGCCAAGATAGTCATTTAATGCATTTAGGTTATTAAATATAAAAACAATGTTTCTTTTTCTTATTTAGAAGAAGACTTACCAATGCATCAAGTGCCAGATGGTTTTCTACAATGAATGGGATATTCAGGTTCATGTTGCAAATCACATGATTGGTAAGTGAAGTTTTAAATCTTTAAAAAGAAAAAAAAAAACCTTTTATCTTATCTATGTTAAAATGACTATCATGTTAACCAGCGCTAAGACATTTATTGTGCACCTGTCAGTGCTTGACCCTAGCAGGAGTGATTTCTTCTATTCATATTATTAGGCTCTGCAGCGCATTAGTGCATTTCATTCTCTGCAAGGGCCAGTTTAGACTTCTGCAGAGAATTATATGTATTGCCAATCAAAACACAGATGATTAACAAATTAAAACTCCTAGTCATTTTTGCATTATTGAAAGCAAGCTAGCAGGAATGGTTAATGAATTGGATGTTAGCTTTTTAAGCAGACTTTTAGACAGCCTTTAATTTCAACAGTTATTATAGTAATGGCACTATTGTGCACTGCTCAAGCACCTTGATACCAGAATCCAAACTGGTGAGTTTCAATCATTAGGAAGCATAGATAACTCAAGTGGCTGTAAAAAAAAAATTAAATAAAATACAATACTCCTCTATCATATGTGCTGTTTATACCGTCTGAGTAGCAAAAAAATTATAAAGAAATTCTTTTTTTCTGCACTGTTTAATAATGTGCATTTTCAATTCTAAAGCAAATAAGTTTTAAATAATTGTGCATGCCTCTAGCGATGTGCTTCTTCTGCAATGGCTTGATCAGGATTTGATGCATGCAGATTTCTCATGTTAGTGACTTCTGACTTTTTTTTGTCAGGTGATTTGTTTCCCCAGGGCTACCCACTCTGTTTTAAATCTGTTAGCCACAAAGGAACAGCACTGACAGGTGTATCAGTCAATTAAACTTCACCAAGCAGGTCCTTTCGGTCTAATAAATTCGTATAGTGAGACGGGCTTTTGCTGTTCTTTGCTTACACTTTTAGACATACTGCATTTTGTTTTGTCTATGAGTGAATAAATAATTTCAAACTGGTGTATCGCAGCCTGTCCACTTGACATCTCTATAGCTAAGACAATGCAGACCTTGACTACCAAGTTTTCAAAGTGGCTCTGAATCAACGCCAGCTTTTACAATTAGATTGCAAGTGTTAAGGATCCACAATTACATTTCTGTAATGACATAATTAGGGCCCTACTGCAGCTTTGCCCCTCTCTTCCACTCTGACCATTTTTTTTTGGCTTATATGTTAAGATTACTTAGAGGTTAATGACTTAGAAACTTTTTATCATGAATCAGTGGCATCCAAAGTCTGGCTTAAATTTTTAGGAGGTGATGATATCGGGCAATGAAGAGGCCTTTGTCTAATGTTGCCACTTTAGGAATAATCCAATTTGAGCTTCATAATCCTTATTAACTGACTTAACCTGTAAACTGAATAGATGACATGGAAGTCAAAAAGCCATGAATCAAGAAACCCAAGAATACTTTTGTGAATTAATTGGACAAACAGGCAGTTTAACTTGAAATAATGCACTTGTTTATTGTTTTGCTCTACTATTTATTAATTTAGTTTTGGGCCAGGTGATTTCCTCATGCTGCTTTTAATTTCCATCTTTATCTGAATTTGCTGCAAATTGGGTTTTGACACTCCGAGCTTTAATTTGCAGATGCCTAGGGTTTTCTCCCTCTGTTTTTATTTCTCCTCCTATAACCTAGCCATCGCAACAGTTCCAGGGCCAGATTTAAGATTTTGCACCCATAGAAGCTAAATTTAGAAGTGTTGACTGATTACTGCTAAAACATATAGGGTTAGATTTTAAAAGGTTGTGCGCGGCCGTACATGTGCGCACGCTACCCGGCAGGCGCATATGCACACCCGATTTTATAACTTGCGTGCAAGGGGGTGCACAATTGTGACCTTGTGCACGCCGAGCCACACAGCCTTTCCCCGTTCCCTACCCCCCCCCCACCCCACCTTCCCTTCCCCTACCTCCCCCACCCTTTCCCCCCTCCCTTTTTTGTCTTCTTTCTTTTTATCTCCAAACTTACTTCAGCCGACTGCTGGCGCGCGATCCCCAGCCCAGTGCCGTGCGGAGGCCTCTGGCCACGCCACGCCCGCCCCTGGAGTACCCCGCCCCCTACCTGCCCCCTCCCCACCCCTTTTGTAAAGCCTCGGGATTTACACGTATCCTGGGGCCTTATGTGTGCCACCGGGCCTTTTTAAAATAGGTCCGGCACGTGCAAATCTGGCGAATTGACGTGCGTAACACTTTGAAAATCGGGCCCATAATAAATTACATATTTTTATTCATATATAATTGTACTCATAAATTTAGATACCCCCAGCAGAATTTGTAAGATGTGCAGTATTTTAACAAAACATGAATGATCAGACAAAACACGTCTGTTATTTTAATGGGTGTCAAATTAAAACTAGTATGCATCACAGAATAGCATGTTCATTAACCAAATCATGGTAATAAGAGAAATAATAAAATGGTCCTGTTCAAAAGTTTGCATACCCTTGAATATACACTCAAGTTGGCAAACACAGGTTGAGATGGCAATAAAGGATAGGTACCAACTATGCCTTGTTTGATTATAATTAGTGTCTGTGTACAGATTGTCAATGAGTTTTTTTTAGCTCTTGAGAAACCCTTATGCATTTCATCCAGGGCTGCACTGACTTTGGTGGTTACTGAAGCATGGGAAAGCAAAAGAACTGTCAAAAGATCTGCGGGCAAAAGTAATTCAACTTTATAAATCAGGAAAAGGATATAAAAAGATTTCCAAAGATTTGAAAAGGCCAATCAGTACTGTTCAAACTCTGCTCAAGAAGCGGAAAATTATGGGTTCTGTTAATACCAAGGTAGACCAAGAAAGATTTCAGAAACAACTGCCAGGAAAATTTGTCAGTAAGAAACTCGCAAGCAACTTCTGCTGAAATACAGGCTTCTCTGAAATAAAATTAGGAGATACATGAACAAAAATGGGCTGCCTTGTAGAGTTGCCAAAAAAAAAATAAAAGCCATTGCTTCTCCAATGCCACAAAACAGCACTCTTAAATACACCAAACAGCATCTAGAGAAACCTCAAAACTTCTGGAACAAAATAATTTGGAATGATGAGATCAAAATTGAACTTTATGGTCACAACCGTAAATGCCATTGAAGAGAAGCACACCATCCCTACTGTGAAGCATGGAGATGGATCTCTGCTGTTTTGCAGAGGGGGGGGGGGGGGGTGAGCTACAGCAGCACAGGGAATTTAGTCAAAAGTGATGGCAGGATGAATGCAGCATCTTATCTGAAATATTGGAGGAAGATTTGCATTCATCAGCCAGGAAGCTGCGCACGAGGTGCTCTAGGACTTTCCAACATGATAATGATCCGAAACATAAGGCCAAGTCGACCCTTCAGTGGCTGCAGCAGAAGAAAGTGGAGGTTCAGGAGTGGCCATCACAGTCTCCTGCCCTCAGTATCATTGAACCATTTAGGGGAGAAATTAAACATGCAGTTCATGCTACACAACCAAAGAATTTACAGGAGCTTTGAGGCTTTTTGCCAAGAGGAATGGACAACTTTACCAATTAACGGGGCAATACAGTATTTTAATTTATTAAAATTAGGGCCGGCGGTAAAAAGAGGCGCTAGGGACACTAGCACGTCCCTAGCTCCTCTTTTCGGACAGGAGTGGCGGCTGTCAGCGGGTTTGACAACCAACACTCAATTTTGCCGGCATCGGTTCTCGAGCCCGCTGATAGCCATGGGTTTGGAAACCAGACGCCGGCAAAATTTCAACCCGTGAGCTGCAGGCCATTTTAATTTTTTTTTTTTTTTTTTAATTTTCGGGACCTCCGACTTAATATCGCCATGATATTAAGTCGGAGGGTGCACAGAAAAGCAGTTTTTACTGCTTTTCTGTGCACTTTCCCATTGCCGGCAGAAATTAGCGCCTACCTTTGGGTAAGCGCTAATTTCTTAAAGTAAAATGTGCGGCTTGGCTGCACATTTTACTTACTGAATCGTGCGGGAATACCTAATAGGGCCATCAACATGCATTTGCATGTTGCGGGCGCTATTAGGTTCAGGGGGGGTTGGATGCGCGTTTTGGACACGCTATCACCCCTTACTGAATAAGGGGTAAAGCTAGCGCGTCGAAAACACGCGTCTGTATCGGCCCGTGAGAAAATAAAGACCCTCATTCACAAAAGACTGCAAGCCATCATTGAGGCAAAAAGGAGCAATACACAATATTAAGAACTAATGGGCGGATTTTAGAATCCCTGCCGCACGTAAAAAACGGGGGTTACGCGCGCAACCGGGCCTTGTGCACATTTTAGAAGAGGCCCGGCCGCACGTGTAACCCCTGTAACATGTACAAGAGCCAGGCCTCTGTGAAGGGACGGTGCCGAGGGCAGGGAGTGGCAGGCTGGGACAGCGCCATTCCTCGCTGTCCTGGAGCCTCATGCGCCGGCTTGCTGCCAGTGCGCGCAAGTTACTTCAGGTCAGGCTCTAAGTTACTTGCGAAATAAAAGGTAAAAAAAAAAGGTTTTAGAGGGTGTGTGGAGGGGAAGGGGAAGGGAGATTAATGTAGGGGGGTAGGAAAGTTGTAGACTGGGAGGGAACTGTGCCGATGTGTCGCCGTGCGAAAGTTGCCGCATTCAACCCCCCTTTTGCGCGCGCTGCCCCCGATTTTATAATATGCGTGCACCGGTAAGCGCATGCTATAAAATTGTGTGTCCATGAGTGCGCGCCAGGTAGCGCGCGCACATGGACGTGTGTGTGTGTACTTTTTAAAAATCTACCCCTAAGTGTATGCAAACTTTTGAACAGGACCATTTTATTATTTCCCTTATTCCCATGGTTTGTTTAATGATTGTGCTGTTCTGTGATGCAAATTAATTTAATTTGAAACTCATTAAAAATAATAGACATGCTTTGTCTGATCACGCATGTTTTCTTAAAATGCAACGTGTCTTACAGATTCTGCCAGGGGTATGTAAACGTGTGAGCACAACTGTACATCAGGGTCCCCATACTGTTCTAGGGAAGGCCACATAGGATATTTTAAACCTTCAAGAGAGCTGGGGGAGGGAGCCTTCTTTGCTGGTGGCTATTCAGAATTTCCTTTAAAAAGGAGGGGTGTCCTTTGGATGATTTGAAATATTTGAAAATGGAGAAAACAGGGTTCCCAGGGGTGCGTCAAATAACATGCAAGTAGTAATATGTCTAGATTTTCTGGAGGTTGGCTTCCGGGCCTCACCCTCGAGAACCCCTCTGTATCTGCACCCTCTGAGGTATGTGTGTGGCACACCCCCTAATTCTCCTTTCATTCTTACCACCTCCCCCTTTCATTCACTCCCTTCTTTCCCCCTCTCGCTCACTCCTCACCTGTCTCTCCTCTCACCTTCTTTCCTCCCCCCTCCCCTGATTCCCTCTCACCCTACTCCCCTCCTTCCCCCAAGTTTTCCTTCCATTTCTCACCCCTTCCTTCACTCATCTTACCCCCCTCTGATCCTGCTCCCCGCCTCTCAAGCTACTCCCTCCCCTCACTCACCCCTCTCCTCTCACCCTATGCCATTTTCTTCCCTCCTCCACTTCTTTTCCTTCCCCTTTTCACCTCATCCTTCACTCACCCTACCCACTGTCATGCTACTTACCTCACCTCACTCACCCCACTCTCCACCTTTTCCTCCCTTTTCTTTCCCCCTTGTTCACTTCCTTCAACTTCCCTGATGCACCTGCTACCCTTCTCGCTGATGGGGGGTCTGGCCTTCCCCGCTAGTGGCTTTGTTCAGCGCTGCAGGTCCAGGAGTCTTCTGCCTCTGCCGGAGCATGGCCTCCCTGCTGGTTGCCGCCAGCAATGGTACAGATCCCAGCAACTCTTCTGCTACTGGCGGAGCCTGCCCTCCCCGCTGGCAGCACTGATCAGTGGCATGCTCCCAGTGCCTCTTCTCCCCACCAGCCAGGAATTCATTTAAAAACAAAAAGCTTCCTCTGCAGGCCAAATCCGGCCACGTGAAGGGAAAAGCCTGCTGGGCCTGCCAGAAGAGCTGTACATCCCAGGTCCAGCCTGCAGGCCAGAGTTTGGGGATCCCTGTTATACACGATGCAACATTCTGTGTTTTATTACAAATTTAAAACACATTTGTTGTCTCTCCCTTTGCCCCTGCCTAGCATCGCCCAGTCTCCTCCCACAACCCAGGAACATCCACCCATCTCTCTCTCCCTCCACCCATGTCCAGGGGCATTCATTCCCCTCCTTCACCCCCAGCACAACAGCATCCCCCTCCCCTTTACCCAGTGGCATCTATCCATGCCCTCTCACCCCCACCCCTGTTCAGCATTCATTCTGTCCTCATCCACCCAGCAGCATGAATGATATAACCCTCTCTCTTTCTCCATTTCCTGCTCAGCAGCATCTGCCTCTTCCCCATCTCCTGCCCACCACTCCCTCTCCCTCTTTCCTCTGCCAAGAAAAATTCATCCCCCATCTGTCTCACTTCCCATACCTTACCCTGGCATCCCCAACTCTTTCTCTTGCTAGCAGAATTCCTCCTTCCTCTGTCACTCTCTTCCCATCTTTCTGGCGACAGCCCTGGCCTTTGGCACAGGCTGCATACTCTGCGCGACTCCTGCAGCCTGCATGCGGTGTGGTCTGTCTGCTGCACTCTGCAGCTGTGCTGAGCATGGGGAACAGCTGCCTACAGGAGCATCAGACTGGGTGATGACGTAACTCCCAGTGTGTTGCACCCAGGGCAAGTGCTCCATTTGATCTGTTCTTGTCCCAACCACTTGTTGGCTTGTGATATGCATGGAAAACACAGAACACATTTTGCGTGGCTGATGCCTTCAAAATTTGGCCCCATAGGCAGTTGCCTATGTTAACCTATGTCAAAATCCGAGCTTGGACAATTCTCAGTTAAGGGCCATAGATGGTGGCTGCCTTTGAAACTCAGTACATGTGCACCCTGGATCCTACTCGCAGGTGCCATTGTATTGCTTCCTTGGTATCTTCAGTCCTTGACTCCTTGCTGCTATAATGAACAGGATTATATTACTTAATAGATACAGTGATAGGGCTTAAATTTGTAATATAGTGTCTGTCATGTCATAGAAGAATTTTACTTTTGCAGCATGGTTCCAGAAATATTTCATATTGACAACATGTTTGTTAAATCCAAGAGACCCATGTATTTACTGACCATCCACTGCCTATCAGCCACAATGTATCCTGCCATTGCCTGCTTTGGTATACATGTTTTCTTGGGCCATGCAAACATTTTTAAAAAATGCATTGCTCAATTCAGGCCTTTTCTTTAGCTCTTTAGAGGACATTTTTGTAACATCATAGAAAACTTATTTGGCAAATAAATGCATAAGTTACACCAATTTTCAAAGGTATCATATACACATACGTGTTAACTTTGAAAACTATTTCGCCGAAAGTACCACTATAAGTTCTATCAGCTATCTGGAGCATGTACATTTTCTGTGTAAACTTACATGCATACCTTTTAAAATTGCAAAGTATGAACCTAAGTGAAAACTGCCACGACTGCACCCAGGAATGCCTCTGCACAGTCCAGGTAAACTTATATGCAAAGTGACATACACACATTGAACATTGCTCCTTATTATCTGTATAGAGCAGTGCTTCCCAAGCCAGGGCACATTGGTGTGCCTTCAGACCTGATCGGATGCTCCACAGAAAAGTCACTGCTGTCTGATGCTCAAATTCAAACCAGCACTTGGACTCTGCTCTCAGTGCCTCACAGCAACAAGAGTCACCAGCAGTAGCTCACAAACACAGGAGCGCTTCTTTCTGAGAACACGTATAATCATGCACGTCGCTTTTCCTAGCTACAGTATGAGCTCCCGGGTTAATCTGCAGCACGTAGGGCACACAGAAGAACCACCTACTCTTCCCCTTCTTGAGCCTCCTGCTTTGAGTCCCTCCAGCCTCAATCTTGTCCCCAGGCTGAGTAAGAGAGAGAGAGAGAGAGAGCATGCGCTGAGCGCTGGATGTGACTCACGGAGCATCGGTAGCAGCAACAGTGAAGCGGTTCTGACAGCCATGTGCGGCAGCCGAGGTAATGAACCGAGCTGGCTGCCAGCACTCCACCGGCTTCTCCGGTCTTCTGCCTAGTTTGTATACAGAGGGAACTGGTCGATTGCAGTGACTTCATGTGTGTCTGCCTTCTCTCCCTTTGTTGTAAGATTTGAGAGAGAGGACTGGTGGGATTTTCAGTGCTTTCCTAGCTCTTCTTTTGGCCATGTTGCGTCCTCTCCATGCCCACCCTGCCTGCCTGTGGAGGTTGGGGTGCCACACAACATTTCTCTTAACACAGATGTGCCTTGGGCTTGTAAAGGTTGGGAATCACTGGTATAGAGGGAACAGATCAGACAACTCTAACACAGAATCAATTCTATACAACGTTAATTTGCCCTTAGTTGTGCATATTGTTTTCTTTTCCATGGCTACCCTCTTTCCACCACATTCCACTTCTTAAACTGCAGACGTTTTTGAGGCTAAACTGTAGGGAAGCCTGCAAAGTCTAAATATATATTGCTTAGGGTAACATTTTTGGAAGATCGGGCTCAGAACAAAGAACCTTTTTGATTTGACTAGATTCAGTAATTTCTTTATCAAAGTTTTTTGTCAATGAAATGATTAGGCATTGCACAAATATATAGCAATTGCTTTTGTGATTCAGGACAGTTACTTTCTCCAGATTTCTAAATTGGGTACACATATTTGATAATTCACATAGAGGTGGATTTTAAAAGCCCAGCACGCACATCAGTTGGGGGATGCGCGCAGAGGTCGGGCTGTTGCGCACCAACTGAATTTTAAAAGTCGCCCAGATACGTGCTTATCTTCCACTGCGCGCACACCTCTGAAGTTTTCAAAAAGAGATAGGGCAGGGCATGGGCATTTCAGGGTGGGGCCAAGAGCTATGTGCGTAAATACGTGCCTAGGCGCACACCCAGGTCCATTGGCACATTGTTTACTTCTGCTAGGGACGAGGTGCAAGGTAAAATAATAAACACAGCCATTTCTTAGGGGTTTAAAGGGTCTGAGGTACCTGGGGGGAGAACAGACCATCAAACTGGGGGTTTGGAGGAACTAGCTGTTAACTGGGCAAATTGGTGGATGGACTGGTGAAAACGGCAATGGTGTGGCTGCATGCCCCTTTTAAAATTCCCCAACTTACATGGTAGATGCAGGATTTACGCACATAGGTGCACGCCCACTCAAAATTCGGTGCACATATGTGCACGGTCAGGCTATTTTATAACATGCACGCATATACGCCCGCGGGTTATAAAATAGCCGTGTGTCCACCAGGCATGCGCCAAAGAGCTCCTGTGCGCCGGTGTGAAAGTATCTTTGTAGCAGCTAACTAACCCCAGATTACTTAGGATCAAGTCTCTGAGCTTTTCAACATAATTAGTATTTAATGTCTCTTTTCTTACCACACTGCTGTACAATTAGTGACTGAAGCATGGTACAGTCTCTACCTCTGTGGACAAGAGGCTTCTGCGCTGGGCAGGAACACAGCAGTTGTGGCTAGTGTACAAATCTTGATTCTATCAATTCTGGCCCTCAGAATGGTTGGGCTGTGGACTCTGGAGAACTGTGGTTTCTCTGAAGATGGTGGCCATTGGCACTTTTGTCTACCTTACTTATCTAGTAGCCAGATTGGCATAGTCAACCCTCTGATTGGAAGACTCCTTTTTTTTTTTTTTGTTTTAGATGTTGAGAGAGTTCATTTTTGCATGTGTGACTGCATGTTCTTAGTAATGCTTAAAGGCAAACAGTGTTCAAGCTGTATCAAGAGTTTTTTTTTTATTTCAGTCAAAGCCAGGGTAAACTGTTTGGGGGCCCTGTCAAAAAAAATTAATACATTTGTTTTTCTGTAATATCTGCATTTTCCAAGTCTTAAAGCATAATGTAAAGTCCCCAAATCCTTGCTGCTGTAACATCATGGTTTAGTTTAGAGAAAATGGCTCTTGGCTTAACCTAAACTTGTGGCCTACTTAGTGCCTACAAGGCATGATATTGGTTCATGATAGAGGAGTGGTTGTGCAGCTTTACCTGTGTTTTGCACTGAATTTTGCACTGGAATAGAAAGCACAGATATTTGAAAACCACTGGAATTTTCTATTTAAACTTGTAGTTGTGTGTTCTGGAGACTTCTTATAAGCTCAGCAATGAACGTGCATCATAGTTTTGCATATGACACAGCACATCTTTAATTAGATTCAAATTTGGAAGGAAATAGCAAAGCCTGAAAGACCTTTGTTCCAGTAGGAAGCAGGGATAGAAAGGGTTACTGTTTTGCAGTCTGTTACAGTCCTCAAAATTATTTAATAGATTTTCCACAGCTGGTTTTATCAAAATTTTTTGTTTTCCTCCTTTTTCTCTGCTACATCGGGCCCTTTCCCAAGTCTTTATTCTGCATAGGGGAGGGTAAATTGTTTTGCTGATTGACTAAGAATCCCTGTCTTGAACTTAAATTCATATTCTCAGGGTTCTAAGAGAGCAAATGCATTATATAGGGTGCCACTGAGCCATAGATATAAATTCCCAGTGTGACTATTATTCTTTCAAATAATGCAAATGGTTTTACTTTGCTAAAATGTCTCCACTGAGGATAAGCATTTTTAGGTTGTGCATGTGTGTCTTTTAGTCCAATCGAAATAATCTCAACTAGACACTGAGCTGGGGAAGGGGATTAGAGGCTATTTGAAAAGCCACTTGCTCTTCTCTGTTAAGAGGGTGCATAGTGGGGGGTTTTAACACAAATCTGTTAAAAAAAAAATATACATTTCAATCAGTCTAGTAAGATGGATTATACCTCCTAATGGAAACTAAATTCTGTAGCTGAACACCTCAGTTATCTTTTATAGCAGCACAGTTCACATCTGTTTCTGTATCAGTCACAGGGAGGGTAATTTTCGAAGGAACTACTGCGGGTAAAATAACGCTTTACCCATAGAAATGGCCCTATAGAAAATACTGTACATTTACATACATATTCACTGCAGGCACATATTTTTATTCACATAAGGGAGAGGGTTCGGACTCTGGATTGGGTTGGGACCTTACTTGCATACTATTTTATTTTAAATAGTATGCACATAAATTAACTCAGCAAAACTACATGCAAGAATTAGCAAGTATAATTGTGAGCTTGTAGGTTTGCAGGATAATTTTCAAAGCAAAACACACATACGTGCTATGAAAATTGGTATAGCTTGGATGTGTAAGAGCCCAGCGAATCTATGTGGCCTATTATAAAATTACTCCCAAACTAATGCATTTTCTGAAGGATTCAAGCAGCATTAGCATATGTCTCACTTATGACTTCAAGTTAAATGGACAGAGAAGCATTTTTTCAGCCTGTAAGATCCCAACCCCATCCAACGTTCACCCCTTTATGTGCCTAAAAATATGTGCATGCGGTGAATATTCATGTAATTTTACATGTGTATTGGGCAAAATGTTAATAGTACCCACTGCACTATTCTAAACGTGTCTTAGCACTTTCTGTATATATTAGATGATAGGAATGCATCATACGATTTGCCATATTGTCAGACCAAAGGTCCATCAAGCCCAGTATCCTATTTCAAACAGTGGCCAATCCAGGTCACAAGTACCTGGCAGGATCCCAAAGAATTCCAAAGTAGATTCCATGCTACTTATCCCAGTAACTCCACCTTAATAATGGTTTATGGACTTTTCCTGCAAGAACTTGTCAAAACCTTTTTTAAAAACAGCTACACTAACAGCTTTCATCACATTCTTTAGCAATGAATTCCAGAACTTAATTATGCTTTGAGTAAAAAAAAAATTTTCTCTTATTAATTTTAAATGTATCACTTAGTAACTTCATTGTGTGTCTCTTAGTCTTTGATAAAGTAAACAACCGAAGGGGATAGATCAAAATGATAGAGGGATAGCATTATGTATAAAAGATGGCATAAAATCAAAGCAAACAAAATGCACTGACAAATGCTTTTGGATAGTAATTCTATTGTGATAGGTAAGAGTATAGCAGTGGGGGTATAAAACCGGCCACTGGCCAAGATGAAGAAAAAGACTGTGAAATGCTGGCTAAAACTAAAAGAAGCAATACATTTGGAAACACAATAAGGTAGATTTCAATTACTCAACTATTGATTGGGCCAGTGTCTCATCAGGAAAAGCTAGAGAGATTAAATGTCTAAATACCATAAATGACTGTTTCATGGAGCAGCTGGTCCTAGGACAAAAAAGAGAGGCAGCTACTTTAGATCGAGTCCTCAGTGGAATGCATGACCTGGTGCAAAGGGTTACTGTGGTACAGCCACTAAGTAATAGCTATCATAATGCAACCAAATTTGACATAATGACTAGAGGGAAGACATTAGGTAAAACTACTACAGTAGCATATAACTTTAAAAAGGAAGACTACAGTAGAATTAAATTAGAAAAAAAAACTAAAAAGAGTGGTTGCAAAAGTTAAAAATTTGCAAGGTGTGGGCATTGTTTAAAAATACCATTTTGGATGCCCAAATAAAATGTATTCCATACATTAAAAAAGACTGAAGGAAGACTAATTGACTGCCAGCATAGTTTAATGGTGCCATAAAGGAGGCAGTTAAAGCCAAAAGAGTATCATACAACAACTGGAAAGCAGATCCAAATGATGAAAAATAGGAAAGGGCATAAGCTCTGGCAAGATAGATGTAAAACAGTAGTAAGACAGGCCAAGAGAGAATTTGATAAGAAGCTTGCCAGAGAGCCAAATACTAATAAAAAAAATGTTTTCAAGTACATTCAAGGCAAAAAGCCTGTGAAGGAGCCAGCTGGTATACTAGATGACCAAGGGGTAAAAGGAGCGCTCAAGGAGGACAAGGAAATAGAAGAGAAACTGAATGAATTGTCTGGTCTATACTGTTTGGAGCATTTCCACACCTGAAACATTCTTTAATAGTGGAGATTCTGGGCAACTAAAACAAATATCTGTCATAATGGAGGATATAATATATCAGATTGACAAACTAGAGAATAATAAATCACCAGGATTGGATGGCATCCACCCCAGAGTTCTAAAAGAACATGAAATTACAGACCTATTACTAGCGATCTGTAATCTATCATTTTAAAAAGCCATTATACCAAAAGATTGGACGGTATCCAACGTGATGCCGTTTTTTATAAAGGGTGATCCGGGAAAGTATAGCAAATTAACCTGACATTAGTGCTCGGCCAAAAGGTAGAAGCCATTTTTGAAAACAAAATTTCTGCCCATGGGTAAATGTGGAAGAGTCAACATGGTTTTAGCAAAGGGATCTCTTTCAGTACTAATATTTTAGATTCTTATTGATGGTGTAAATAAATATGTAGATAAAGGTGATCTGGTTGATATAATGTATTTGGATTTTGAGAAAGCATTTGAAAACGTCCTCCATGAGATAATCCTTAAGAAATTACAAAGTGATGGGATAGGAGGCAGTGTCCTTCTGAGGTTTGTGAACTGGTTAAAAGGTATGTTAAGGAGAATGGGACTAACGTAGAATAACATGGGGATCGGTACTGGGACTTGTGCTATTTAAGATATACATAAATGATCTGGAATGGGGAATGATGAGTAAAGTAATCACATTTTCAGATGGCATAAAATTATTCAAATTTGTTAGAACAGCAGTGGATTGTGAGAAACTGCAGAAGGACCTTGCGAAACTAGGATACTGGTCATCTAAATGGCAGACAACATTTAATATGAAAAAGTGCAAAGTGATGTAGATAGGGAAAAATAAGCCCAAATACAGGTACACAGTGCAGGGTTTTGACTTGGGAATCACCAACTAAGAAAAAAGCCTTGGAGTTCTTCTGGACAATACATTGAAATCCTCAGCTCAATGTGAGGAGGTGGTTAAAAAAAAAAAAAAAAAAGGCAAAATGAATGTTAGGAATAATCTGAAAAGGAATGGAGAATATAATGGAAAATGCCATATCGTGTCTCTGTATAGATCCATGGTGTGACCACAACTTGAGTATTGTGTATGTGTACAGCTTTTGGTTTCACATCTCAAAAAAGGCATAGCAGAACTAGGAAAGGTGCAGAGGAGAGTGACAAAAATGACAAAGATAATGAAACGTCTCTCCTATGATGAAAGGTTACACAAGTTAGGTAACTTTCAGCTTGGAAAAAAGATGGCTGTGAGGAGAAATGATAGAAATAATTATAAAATCATGAGTGGGGTGGAACAGATATGGATTGTTTACCCTTCCAAATAATACTAAAACAAGGGAACGCTCCATGAAACTAACAACCAGCAGATTTAAAACAAATTGTAGAAAGTTGTTTTTGACTCAGCACCCAAACTATGGAATCAGTTGCCAGAGGACATGGTTAAGGCAACTAGCAACAGGGTTTAAAAGAGGTTTGGACAAGTTCCTGGAGGAAAAGTCAAAATATTATTAGTCAGGTAGTGTAAAGAAAACTTTTACTATCTCAAGGAGTGAGTAACCTGAAATAGAACTACGTCATGGGATCTGCTGGCCACTTTCAACGCAGACTGGCCACTGTTAGATACAGGATGCTGGGCTTGATGGGTCTTGTTCTGACCTAGGATGGCATTTGTTATGTACTTATGTGTTCCAGATGGCTGTACTACTAGTCTGGCCCCTTATAAAACCTTCCAGTTTTGTTCAGATGGCTGAAAATCTGCAGGTGCCCATGGGCAATTAAAACACTTTGCATGGTGCTGCCCTCTGATTGTACACAGGCATGTGCTGATTCCTTATGGAAATGTGCAGCTTTTCAGCATTCTGCAGTTTTTGTAAAACATTCATCTGTCATCTTACTCTATTTCTAAGGCATTCATGCATCATTTTTATACTGCAAAAGCTGCCATCGCTTACTATTCATCCCAAAGATAGTTGTGTACATTTTCAAAAAATGTCATGATTGTAAACTCTGTTGTGACTGTGTCTTAGATTAAGACCTCTAAGTACTTTATTTTAAGAATTTTATAAACAAAACGTTTTGAGGGCTCAAGGCTAACATGGGCTGGTAATTTCGCCAGCCTCCCCTTTTCCTGGCCCATCCTCATTTTATGTGGGTTTTCACGGCAGTGGCTGCAAAACATTAATTTCTGGCAATACCATCTCCTGTCTCTTCACTGTCTCCCTGGCCTGTCGCTGCTATTTCTTGCTCTCCTTGTGTGGTTAGGGCAGTGTCACTTTATTCAAGTGTTTTAGATTTTAGTGTCATTTGCAAACAAGTATCATTTTCTCTCAAGCTCATCTGCAGTGTTGATAATAAAGACATTGACAATAAATGGACCTAGCACCTGCACCATAATCACAAATTAGGTTTCTCTTTCTCTAGTTTGATGTCCCCTATGTCGAACTTCCAGTCTCTGAAACACTCCACATGATTATGCATTTTGAAGGGAGTTTTGTAGCCTTGAAAGGTCATGTACAAAAACATAATTCTTTCATTGCACCAATAAAAGGTGTCAAAATCTACAAAGAATCCACCTGTTTATTCTGAACACTGGTCAGACCTGTTTCAAAAAAATCTTTAGCTGTTTAAACTGTACTTATTCCTTAGATTTATATTTTATATACCGTTGTTCCATGCATTAGAGTGACCCTAACATACAGTAGGTTTCTATCAATCAGCAAAATCATACGTTTTTCTTTTATTTAGAAAGGGACTTTACTTATTTGAACTGGGGCATGTAAGAAATTATAGAAAAATACTCAAGTTTATAAACATATACATTCTAATTGCATGAAAGCCATTAATGACCAAGGCCCAGCCTATCTGAAGGATTGTTTGTCTTTCTACAAATCCGTTCACAGTCTATGATCTGAAAAAAGAGGCACTCCTATGACTTCCTGCTCCTAAAAACTCTAGGCTGGTCCAGACTTCTACGTGCATCTTCTTCTCTTTCATCCCCAGGCTCTGGAACTTTCATGCAACAAGTCCCAGATTAGCCATTAACATATTAACATTTCACCATACAGTAAAGGCTCTTTTATCAAGTCTTCGCTTCTTATCCAGAAACATCCCAGTGGTCATTTCTATTAAGCTAAGTTAACTTCCTCACCTCTACCTCCCCACTCCTATCAGTCTGGCTGTTGAATCCACTGTATTCTTTACTTTTATTTTTGATACACTATATTAACATTCAAATAAATGTGCACAGCGGCAAATACATGCGTATGTGGCTGCGAGAGGTCTACACTAATATTTTACAACCTGAGCGTATTAAATATGTACATTTTATAAAATTTGAGAATCTCAACCCTGCAACATGCGCACAAATACATGCAATGCATTGAAAGAATATATATCAATGCATTGGACGCATGTACATATCCTACCTATTTTAAAAAAATAAAATAGAAGTTAACTCGCATGTATCAGGATTTCTGCATGTAAGTTGGTGTATTTTAAAACGCTTGCATCAAGCACTGGTGGACTGGTTTTACCAACTAGTCCACCAGTTCTCCCATTCCTTCTCCAGGACATCGAGACCCTCTTGGCTCTTCAGCCTGAACTTCTCCCATCAGTTCAGACAGTTCTCCCATCTGGCCATTAGTAAACACTAAGCACCTATTCCAGATAATTGTCAGGGGTAAATTTACGCAAGTAAGTTGACAATGTGTGCACGTAAATGTTGTCCTTGCCCTGGAATCCCTCCAGACCATTTTTGCATCTATGTATGTGCATGCAAAATTGAAAATATGCACATATTTTTGACTTATAAAATAGGGAATGCATGAATAGCTGCTATGTACATGTGTATGTGCTAATTTTAATACATAGAAGTTGATTTTACAAACATTGCTCAATTAAAAATTCCCATATACACATGTATGTGGGCTGCGCGTGAAAAAAATGGATTTTAAAAAGCCGCAAATTACACACGTATCTATCCATGCACATGTAAGGAATAAGGGGGTGGAAAAGGGGCAGGGCATGGATGTTCCAGGTCAGGGGCCAACACATCCTCATAACTCCGAATTTTAAAATCAAAAGTCTCCACGCACGTAAGCGAGATATCCGCATAACTTTACTGCCTCGCCTGATGAGGAGCAGGTCTGTAGATCACGGGTTTTAGGGCTTATAGGACAGAGTGAGGAGTCTGGGTCAGTTGGGTGGCGTGCAGGATAAAGAACCAGAGGGTTCTGAAAGACCTCGACATTATCTGTTCAAACTAGTGGATTAATTAGAAAACTGGGAAAGTGGCTTCCGCAAGCATATTATAAAATCCACTGACATATGCATGTAAAAGCTGACCAAGTACTATGGAAAACACACACACTACCTGTGCTCAAGTACTCTTAAGATTCGGAGCAACTTAGGCATGTCTGATGTATTTTAAAACTTATGCATGCAAGTGCATGCACAATTAAAAATTCCAGATTATCTTCACTCGTATGCCAATGCTCGCACATTTGAAATGTTGATTGTTTTGAAAATTCACCCCTATGTATGTATGCTATGTCTGTGTATTATATTTAAGTATAATGTATTATGTAAATTATCTTGTAATCCTGTACCTCACCCTGATTACTCGGTATGCCTTCACCTTGCATCAGCTATTTAATTCTTCTTACCATGTGGTTTGAGTTTATGTACTGTGTAACATGGATGTAAATTATTTGATAATCAGGTATCTTTCTCTGAATACTCAAAGTAAGAAATCATTTAAATTGCCTATCTCCAAAAAGATGGAGCAGAATTAGAAAAGGTATAGAGAAGGGCAACCAGAATAAAGGGGATGTAATAGCTTCCCTACAAGGAAACGTTAAACAGGTTATGGCTCTTTAGCCTGGAAAAGAGACAGCTAAGAGGAAGGGAATGTGTAAATAGGGAATAATTATTTAAACTTATTTATTTATTTGATTTATATTCCTCTTTTTGGCACTTCAAAGTGGATTACATTCAGATACTGTAGGTATTTCCTATCCCCAGAGGGTTTACAATTTGAGGCCTAGAGCCATTAAACCACAATGTTTTTTCATGGGAGGGGTCCCTCTATTGTGAATGGGGTGTCGCTGCAATAGTTGGGCCCCTCCCATGAAAAAACATCATGGCTCTGTGGTGCGTTGTTTTGTCTTGTGGCTAAACAGTGAACCCCAATGACACTGTTGTTACACTTTGGGATAGAGTATGGGGTGGCTGTCACTGCATGGGCTCATTTTTGTGATTTTTTACTTTTGCAGAGTCGGCGCCATGTTAAGTGATGGCCCAGGCTTGAGCCAGGGGTCAGCAGTGACCTCCACTCAACTTTCCCATTTTTCTGCAGGATGATTTATTTATTTTTGGCTGGCTCCTTAAATGTAAGGCAGGAGCCTTGCATTGGAATCTGCATTAGGGTCTTGGGCCTCTCAACTCACATTTACCATGTTTCAAATAGGTGGTGTTATTTTATCACAGCTGACCAACTTCTTGGTTGGCCATGGTAAAATATCTGCATCGACTTGCCTATTAATGACCTTCGTTGCATACATTTGCATTATTCATGCATGCAAATCACATTCAAAAAGGTCATTGTAATAAGGGTGGGGGCATGCAAAATATCATGCAACATTCGCTGATTAATGTGTGTTAGAACATGATTTGATGCATCTCCCATTGAGTTTGTACCTGAGGCAAAATAGGGTAAAATGACTTGTCCAAGGTCATAGTGACCATTTTGAATACTGGCAGCCGACGGCCCAAATGCAGGAGGTTTCTCCTGGACCCCTGCTGGACCAACAGGGACTTTTGGCAAGTCAGGAGGGTGGGGGGTTGTAGTTAATTAAATTTTAGCCGGGAAACGAATACGAATAAACGCATGAATGTATCGGGGGGCCCCCCTTGCTGAATGCAATGTATCTTCCCCCCAACGAATACGAATACCGAATGCAACGTATGCGGTCCCTCTGCACATCCCTACAGCATCCCCAGCTCCAGCCAACATAGGATGTGGAACAGACCCATCTCAAAGGTCCAACTGGGTGGATGAAGGATGATGAACTCTGGTCCTCAAATGCTGCAAACAGGTCTAGTTTTCAGAATAATGTATTTATGCAAATTACCCTGTTCTTGGATCGAATGCATGCAAACATATTTCATAAATATTCATTGTTGAAATTTTAAATACCAGATCTGTTTGAGCACTTAAGGATCATGGGCTTGCTATCCCTGGGGTTAGACATGTTGAAAGATAGAAAGAAATGAAGGGGAACTTGAGGAAGAATGGTCAAGGCTGGAAGCTGTGCCTCGGTGCAAAATAACTAAGATCATACATCTGGGGTACAAGAGTCCATTAGCCACTTATCAGTTAGAAAGACAAGAACTGTTAAACAGGAACAGTATTTAGGAAGAATCATGTAGGATGACCTGAAAGTTGCCAGTCAATGTAATAAAGTTGTAGGAAAAGTTAATTAGATGCTTGGATGCATATGGATAGGTCTCATTAATAGGAAAAAGGAGGAAATATTGCCTTTGTAATGATTCACTAGTGAGAATCCACTTTGAGTATGTTCAGTTTTGGATACAATATCTTCATAAATACATTACAGGGTATTGTATAACAGCCCTCTTAGGGCTAAGGTCTATGTGGAGGAGATGTAAATGTATTTACTTTCAAAAATCAAAAGTATATATGTAAATGGTTTCCCCACCCCAGTCCTGCCCCCTGGGAATGCTTCTTTCAGGTCCGCATAAAAATGCACTTGAAATAGCTTTCGCGTATACATTTATATATACAACTACTAAGGAAATTTTCAGAAATTCTGTTTGTCTATATAAATACTTTTGAGAGTTACTCTCTGAAAGAATAACTACCAAAATATTTCAGAGATTTCAATACAAACCCTGTGCAGAGAGGATTAAGACACTGGAAATGAGAACAAAAAGAGTGGATAGGATAAAAAATTGAAGCTGCCTAGATTTTTTAAAGCTGGAATTTTCCATAAAAAAGAGAAATTTAAGGACAGGGGGTCATGATAGTTTGGAGGGAGTAAGATAAGAGGAAATACTTCTTTAGTGAGAGAGTGGAAGATGCCTGGAATAGCTTGCCTGTGTAGACAGTAGTAACCAAAACTGTGACAGAAATTAGGCATGCTGGACAATGGTAAGTAGAGGTGGTGAGGTAGGGTAAAAGAAATGCCGAGGCCGGAATGTTGTGTTAGGCATAGAAACCTATATGCTCAACTACTCTAAAACAAAGCAGTGATACACTTGCAAGAAGCTCCTAAGAAGACGTTGCAAGGTCAATTAATATGCCATGTTGGCAGGGCTTTGTTTATTTGTAGATGTAATTGGATATAGGTGGCAAGATTTCTGCATGGTTACCAGATGACTTAGCCAAACTTCCCAATTAAGGATACAAATGAGGAGTGATCTCCTGCAGGTGGTCCAGCTTATTTGACAGATATCCTTGGCTCAGTGTATAATCGTAAGGGCAAGGAAGAGTGATGACCAAAGCAAGAGTGGTATAGTTGAAAAACTTTGTATGATTGACAGTTGAAAGATATTCTTAGAGTAGTGCAGGATGGGATAACCATACTTGGGAACTCTCCAGATTTCACCTGGAGACTCACACAATTTGCATCAATTGGGTCTTTCTATTTAAAGCTTCAGTCACTTCTCTTCTTTAGTGAGTCCCAAGTCTAGGGCTTGGGACTCACGCAGGTGAGGGTAGAGCGAGGGTGCACAAGTCAGGAGACAATGAATTTTAGGGGGTGGGAGCAAAGAAAGTGCTTGGGTCAAGGAGAGAGGAGGAAGAATAACTGGATCATCCTTAAATGGGAGAAAAGAGGTGGTGGGTGGGAAGGAAGAGAGAAGGAATGTGTAGATTAGTTGGGGGAGGAGGTAGAAGAGAGAAATTTGATATGCATTATTCCCCCACTCCCCACCCCAACTAATTAGCTGCAATCTCAAGGCGACCATAATTCAAAAATTCCCAGATGTGGGGATAACCAGGCAGAATGGTTTGGCCAAATGGTGGTCCTCTGCTGATAGCTACTAAGCTACAATGTTTTCTGTTAAAAAACAAAACCCTTTCCTTTTTGCTACCTTTCCTATAAACTGCCATTCTAAATATTTAAGGCGCCTATCTACTAACAGTTGTCTCCTATTTTGTTTCTATGGGAAAAATACATTGGGGTAGATTTTTAAAGTTATGCATGGGCGTAGATTTGTTCGCGCAACCTGGCGTGAACAAATCTATGCCCGATTTTATAACATGTGCATGTTGCCGCGTGCATGTTATAAAATCCAGGGTTGGCGCACACAGGGGGGTGCACAATTGTGCAACCTGCGCACGCCGATCCGCCTGCCTCCATTCCCTCTGAGGCCGCTCCGAAATCGGAGCGGCCTCTGATGGAACTTTTTTTCCGGTCCCCCCTACCTTCCCCTCCCTTCCCCTACCTAACCCACTCCCCAGCCCTAACTAAATCCCCCCCTACCTTTGTTAAGAAAGTTACGCCTGCCTGAGGCAGGCGTAACTTGCGCGCGCCAGTGGGCTGCCGGCGCACCATTCTCCGGCCCAGTGGCTGGTTCAGAGGCCTTGGCCACGCCCACGGAATGCCCCTGGGCTGGCGCCATGCCCATGGCCCCACCCCCAGAATGTCACGCCGCCCCCGACACGCCCCAATGCCCCCCAAGCAAAGCCCCGGGACTTATGCGTGTCCCGGGGCTTTGTACGCACCGGCGGCCTATGCAACATAGGCGCGCCAGCGCAGGGCTTTTAAAATCTGTCCCTTAGTAAATAGGACCCTAAGTGATCACATGAACAACTTGCCTAATGAACAAACTGAAAAAAGCTTTACCTAAATTATTCTCAGACAGCATTATGGTTCTGGTATCAGTTTGAAGAGTGTAAACAAACATGCAGTCCTGTTGAGGTACCAAAGGCCAGACTCAAGAAACAGTGTACTTAGAGTAACCAGCTGGCTCTTATTCATGCAGAACTAGTATTAGTTTTTCCCCATGGCATGCATGGACTTCTTATTATCCTGCTTTTACTTTGGCAATCAAAACTACAAGCCATTGGGTAAAACAAACATTGGATCTACCAGCCCTGCCAAAATATAGTCAACGGATCACCATACCTGAGAACTTTTGATTTCCAATCATCTTGAGAGTATCGTACATTAGTGAAGGGGCAGGGGCGCACGCATCCACATAGGCTTTCTCAATTACACAGACACTAACATACATTTTCACACACAAACGTGCTTATGCTCCCACACACACAAACACACACATTCTCACATGCTCATCTCACACAATGCTTCTCTCATTCTCTCACACATACACACAACACACACTCACTCTCACTTCTCTCCCTTTTCTACAAAAACACATAATTATTCTCACCCCCCCCCCAACAAACACACCAAAGATATCCTCCTCCTCCTCCTTTCCTCCCTCTCATGAACCCATTAATGATAGTAGCTTCCCCCTCGCTCCCTGTGGGGCACAAGCCTTCTCTGTATCACTCGACTGGTTTTCTCCTCTTTCCAACACTGCCCCTGTTTCCTCTTCTGTCAGGTGGGGCCAATGCTGCTCCTTTCACCACACAGGAACTTCACTGCACTGCCATTGAGGCCCGATGCTGCTCCTCTTTCCTGCCCGAGCGGCCATGCTCATTTCTTCTAGGGCCTGCTGCTGGTTTCTGCAGCCGGATCCAGAGTTTTTTTGGTATTGGCAATTACTTTATAATTCTGGAATCTGCTAGCCAAAGCCAGAATGTGTCCAGATATGCTGCTCACCCTAACTGCAGCACTGCACAGTCCTTAGTTAACTTTCTCCTAAAATATTGGAAACTAGTTTAAAATGAGTATTAAATGTATCTCTTGATGGTTTAAGACCATTTGAAATTGAACTGATTTAAAATCAGTTTCCAACTTATTGGTAGGAATGTTAGTGAGAGTAGATTTTGCAGCAAGTGCAATATACCATACTTTGCATAGGGCTTGTACACACAGTCTTAATAAAGTATTTTTTTTTCTTATGAATATATTTTAATCTCTATGGACTTTGTCATTTTATCTCCTTGATCTGAAAACTGAAACATTTATTTTATTTAATAGCATTTCTGAATGGCTTTACAGATAAAACTGTTGCCCAAAGCAATGTGCAAAGATCACAATTTAAACAAATTACAAAATTCACATATCTAAAACAAAATAATAAAAAATATAATAAGATAGATAATTCCAGCCCCCCTCCAAATTTCTCATCCTCCCAGTTTAAACTATGCAAATTAGCAATACATAGATAGCGCACTCTGCAATTAGCATGAAATTTCGAAAACTGCGTTAAAACTGAAGTATAATCTTAAAAATGTTAATATGCAGCAGCCAGGTGCCACTGTCCATCAATACGGTGGGCCTGCCTGACCTTTACTTCTTGCGGCATGTGTATATATTTCCTGTTTCATCTGGCATTCTGCCTCAGTGCTGGAGGAAACAGGAAGCAGATGTGTAACTCTGGAAGCTGTATAGGTCCACTGAATTTATAGACAGGCAACCTGAGCCTTTCAGCACTCTTCTTCTGGAGTGGGAAAGATTGTTTTTTTTTTATAATCCTAACTTAATCTGTCATTTTTAGTTTTTTGAAACAACGAGCTTCAAGATGCATGATATTCTGAAAATCCAACCATGAAGTGCAATTGTAATGCTCAATCTCCTCCTATTGAATTTTTACTCTTAATCAATGGAATATCATGTTGCAAATATTTCTATGATTTACTTCTCAGTATTCTCTGAAATTTGCTGCAAAAGGCACATGAATGGGTCATTCAAGAGAAGAATACAGATTGTAAGTAGAGGAGCAAGTTGAGTATGTAGCTCTAGATCCATCAGACATGTTTCAGAAATATTTGCAATGCAAAATCTTACCACCAGGTGAAAATGGATTGCACAATTCAGCTCTGCAGCATATGAGGTCATCTCTTTTAAGTTAGAGATGACACTTTTATTGCTCAACTATGCTCCTTTGCATTTGATGGTGAAGGACAGTGGATTGTGTTTTCTCAAGAGATGTTTTATTTTATCTAAGTTGCAGGACAACTGTATATGTGGTATTATTTAAAAAGCCTGTGTAGTGGGACCCCCAGATTACTGATATGCTAAATCCGAGGGGTTACCCAGTTCCCAGGACTTTCTCTTCCTTCCCAGATCACTCACTATCTCAGACTTCTCCTGGGATGCTGGGTTCATCCAGTGGGGGGAGGAGGTTCACACCTGGGGGGGCCTGTGATGCAATGGTGAGTAACACATCTCAGTTCAAATTACACCCACTTTTGGGTCAGCGAGTACTCACAGTGGCTGGTAGTAGCAGAAGTCCAGTGTACCCTTAAATGAGGCATGGAGGCCAATGGTGATGCTCAACCACAAAATCTTTAATTTAAAAAGAATGATCCAAGACAGGGCGACAATTATAAATGGGGAAAGGAGTGAGGGGAGCAAAACCCCAGATCTTCCAAAAATAGATGTTTCAAAATACTTCTCCAAACAATCCTCTTCAAAAGTCAGCAACTTCACCCACTGCTCATTGGCTGGGGGTGAAAAAGAAAAGCAACCGACCTCTAGTGTCCACAGCAAGGGGAAACAGCTTACTGCAGAAACTGGTCTAAAAAAATCTATCAAACATCTCACAAAAACTAGCAGCCTTGGTCTACTGTTTCTGGATGTGGGGAAAAAGCAGCTGACCCCCAAGTCCCCGTGCTGCTGTATTCTGATTGCAAGCAAAAACCAGGAGCAAACTCCAGTATGCTAGAGAGGGGGGGGGGGGAAGTTGCCCTCCTAACAGAACCCTGGTCAAAAATATCTCCAACAAAATCTTAATCAATCTCCTCCTGATAAAGAAATGAGAGAAGTGCATCAGAGTTTAATATCAGAGACCTTCCAGGTCATGAAGAATTGCGCAGGTACCTTTGAGAGATCGAATATGGCCAGCCCGTTCCAATCTGGGGTGGGAGATGGCAGCCTTCCATCACACCCTGAGGAGGGTTGGCTGCCAGCATCCAGAGAGAGTCCCTGGCCAGCCTGGCTAGTGTGGCCACCATCACTATCCATCCCTTTTCGGCAGTGGTGCCGGGATTGATGTTCGGGCCTCCAGAAATCCCAAGGTACATTTACCCATGGGATTGTTTATACCTTTCCCTCGTGGGATGCACTGTAATGGGGCCACTGAATGTATAGACTGCCAAGCTTTTGCAGCGACGCAGCCCTTGGCACTACATTGTTTCCGATGTAGCTCTAATTTGTTCTTGGAAGCAGATGCTGGTGCTGGTCCTACCCAGAGGATTATTAACCCTTCCTGTGGGAGATCAAGATAGGATGCAGGTGATTCCCTGCTGACCAGCTAAGGGAGGGACCATTAGTATTCTAGCAAAGAAGAAGAGATAATCAGTTTTGAACTTTGAGAAGTTAATTTCCTGTTCTTTTGGGAGGGATTTTCTGCCACCAGTCCCTGCCTCCTGAGAGGGAGAAACTTTGGATGTTTGGACATTTTTAGGGACTTTTAACACCAGAGTTAACATTAAGAGAGAGGAGACTCAAGTCTCCACTAGGAGTCCACATCCTAACATTAAATGGTGTTGGGTTTTCACCTAGCGCTTGTCACCTAAGGGACACTGACCCAACTGAGTGGGAGTTAGAGGAGAAGTACAAGTGTTTACTTTTGTGAAAGGATCAAATGCAGGCTTTTGTTCCTAATTGGACTTGAGGCAATTTGGTTACAGTAAATTTAGTTTTGGAACATCCCACCAAAGTGCCTGGCATCTTCATTAGGAATCAGAGGTAGCCTTAGGCAAGGACATTACAATAGTGAGTACCACTGAAAGAATGAGAGACCGTGAGTGTTATACCCACCCCGTGAACTAGGGTCCTGGAGGTTGAAACCTCCTTCCTGCTGGAAATAACCCCAGCAACCCGGAGCCAGTGGACTGGGAGCAAAGGACACAGGGGGAATAAAAGTGGCCCCAGGGACAACAGTGAGCCCCTATAGTCTGGATGACCACTGAAAAGAGGGTTTACACTAAACCTTGTGAAAAAAAAAATATATATATATATATATAATAATCCTCTTGTTGCTTCTGCTGTGTGCTCATCAAAGTATACAATCTCTTCACTTTACAATATCTGTTTGTCCAGTCAAAGGCATCTGCAACATTTTTCACACAAAGATGAGCCTTGCGCATAGGTTGTAGGTTTTCTACAGTCCATAGGGTTTTGTTGTCATGATTAGATTAAACTTTTCTGTCAAAACATTAGGGGTACATTTTCAAAGCAGAGCGCGTGTGTCCATGTGCACACGGTTCCCAGCGCGAGCACATGGGCACGCCAATTTTATGACATGTGCGCACGCAACAAATAAAAAATATGTTGTGGTCTAGTTTGTGGGCTATACTCTTTTTATAGAAGTTTAACATAGACAAATGGCCAACTGTAAATTAACGCATTTTGCAAAGGGCCAAGGCTCGCACGTAACCCCTGTTACGTGCCAAAGTGCTGGGCCTGCTGAAAGGGGCATCTCGGGGGGGTATGGGAGGGGCAGGGGGGGGGGTGAAAAGGGCCAGGGGGGCAGGCAGGGGCAGTGCCTTTAGCCGCTGTCCCGGGAAAGCACGCGCCGGCCAGCTGCCGGCGTGCGGAATAAGTATTAAAATAAAAAATTAGGGGCTAGGTAGGGTTAGGTTAGGGGTCGGGGAGGAGAGGAGAAAAGGTAGGAAGGATAGGGTTAGGGTTAGGGAAGTTCCCTCCCAGTCTGCTTCTTAATTGGAGTGGACTGGGAGGGAAGGCCTGCTTGTGTCGCCGCATGTACTCTATAAAATTTCCCCCCCCCCCCCCGCACCCGCGAGTCATGGTCCATGCGCGTACAGATATTAAAATCCAGCGCCACTTTAAAAATCTACCTTTTGGTGGGCAAGCTTTGGTGCACATGCATATTTACTTAGATTGAATAGACACACACCCCGGGGTGCAGTTGAGAGGAGTTTGGACTCAGGTGTGCATAATTTTGGATTTTTCAAAGTGTGCACATTTTCCTGTGCACAAATTATTAGATGTAATTGTGTGTGAGTAGTTTTGATGGGATAATTTTCAGAATGAGCATATGCATGTAAGTTCACTTTGAAAATCTGTGTATCTTACGTGCATATTTCTTATGAGAACGATTCCACAATTACTCTTTAAAAATACAGTTATGACGTCAAGCAGCAGTACTGCAAATGTCAGGTGCCAGGAAAATAAATGTATTCTTTTAGACATAAGATGAGCTTAAAAAGGATAATATTGACAAGAACTATTTGAGATATTTGCTTTTTTTATTCCGATAATCCTTGGCCAATAATTACCAGTTTTTAATGAACTGTTTTAGTTACGAAGATATTTTTCTAGCTATAGAAAGGCTGGCACTGCAGCGAGCGTATATATTCCAAAGAGGCGAATGTGATCCAAACAGCCACCAACAACTGTCTTGTGAAATGGTGGCTAGTAAATTGCGAGCCACTGACTGTGTAGAACAGAGCACACATTTACCACTGAGAGCAGACCAGGCTGACAAAGAGAATGATAAAAAAAAAAAAAAGCCAGTTTCTTCATAGTTCACTGCTGCTAAAATTGACCATGGAATGCACACAGCATGCTTATGTAGGAATAACTGCTTCTCCTTTTGTAATAATAAAAAAAAATGTATTTTGCCCGTGCCTCTAGATATTCACTAATGTGCAGAACAGTGCCTAATATCTAATTTTATGATCATCTTCGTGTCATTTTCTGATATTTTCTTATAAACTGTACACATAGTATTGTTGGCTACATGATGGAAAAAAATATCTTGGCATGAAAATAAAAGGATAATTTAGCATATGGAAAAGAGTGAGTGAGGAAAAAGGTTTTCCTATAATAGATTGCTTCAGAATTGATAACAATGATATACTGCATTTTGAGAGGGTTGAGCTGGAGGTGCACCCTTGGCCTAGTGCAGGATTGGTATGGCCCTCCGGTCGGACCCAGAGGGCGCCTGCCACCAGGAGGCGGAGCACAGAGGGAGACGGAGTTTTGCCAATAGCAACCCGGGGGTTCCCTCAGGTTGAGCCCTTGGTTACCCGGGCTGCCTGGCCTTAGGTGGGCCTCGCAGGGTCTCCTAGAGCGAAAGTTCAGAGGAGTGCCCACCACAAACAAGAGAAGTCCAGAATGGTCAGCCGAAGCAGGGGTCAATACCTATAGTCAATCTGGGTGTAGTCAGGTCAGGCAGAGGTCAAGTTCCAGGCAGCAATCAGACATGGTGAGGCAGGCAGAGGTCAGATCTGGAGAGGTCAGCATGGTCAGGTCTGGAGAGGTCAGCGTGGTTAGGCAGGCAGAGGTCAGGTCTGGAAAGGTCAACATGGTCAGACAAGCGGAGGTCAGGTCTGGATAGGTCAGCATGGTCAGGCAGGCAGAGGTCAGGTCTGAAGAGGTCAATGAAGTGAAATAGCAAATACAAGAACTATCAGTCACCTGGAGGAAAAACACGCAGGGACCTTGTTGCAAAGGCAAGCTGTGATGGTCAGAATTTGCCTTAAGTAGCCCAGGCGAGATGATGTCATCAGGAGGGGCCTGCAGTCTTTGGGTGCCGTGGCCCTTTAAATCAGGGAGGAGGGTGCACACGCGCGCACCTGGAGAGCCCCAGGGAGGAGGAGGAGGGATCAACGGCAGCATCCCTGCCACAGGGAAGGTACGCGGGAGGGACGACAGTAGCAGCTGCGCCACCGCACCGCGAAGATGAGCACCTCAGGTCAGGCCGGTGAGGGAGGCGCAACACCGGCGCTCCCCTCCCATCATGGGAGTTGAAGGTGAGGGAAGCCGGCTGCTGCAACAGAGAGCTGGTAATGCAGTTATTCACCAAGGTGTCAATTGATGCATTGCTTTTTTTTTTAGGCTTCTGCATGTTAGATATCTCAGGAAATTTAGGTTTTGCCAAATTTGAATTGTTACTTCCTTTGGAAAGGTGCTGGTTGTACCAAAAAGTATTCTGAATGACTCAAAAAACATGTTGATTGGTGACATGCAAGGAGTTGCCCCCTCTACTCATGGACCAGCCACTAAGAGCGTATTCACCCTTTTTATTTGCCACCCTGAACCCATAAACCTGCAGAAGTATCTTGGGAACCCATAAACCTGCAGAAGGATCTTGGGAAGGTCCCATTCTGCAGTTGCCCAGATCTCATTATACTGCAAGAGTTATTTTTCTCATTCCTTTTTAATTTCTCTAGGCCAAATTGATACAGAATGTGGCTGTCTTAATGGACAATTTTAAGGTTGCTTTGCAGAGAGAGAGAGACAGACAGACTATAAGGCTCGCATATAAGTCAACTATTTATATCACTATAGGACGGCCAGCTAGTAATGCGAGGTAAGGTTTTGGTGGGGGTCTCGGGTTATGGGGCCAATGTTACATGCACAGGCAGACGTACAAACAGCACAGTGCATATCAGTGAAGATTTGATGTGATTTTGAATTAAGAAAGGAACACAAAGATGATATTTCTACATTGTTCTCTTGCCCTAGCTTGATGCACTCTGGGTACGTTAGTTCTAAGTCACTTAAAATCCAATTTTCAGTTCTCTGTAAAGCCTGTTGATCTAAGTTATTTAAAGTCCAATTCTTGATTATCTGTAAAGCCTGTTTGTTCTAAGTTTCGTAAAAGCTACTTTTCAGTTCACTGTAAAGCCTGTTTGCTGCAATATTGTTACATGTAAACCGATGTGATGGTCGGTCTATAAAAATGTTTAAATAAAATTAAATAAATAAATAAATAATGCTTTCAAGCTAGGGCATGAGAACATTGTAGAAATTTCATCTTTGTGTACCTTTCCTCATTCCAAATCATGTCAAACCTTCACTAATGTGTACTGTGCTGTTTGTAAATATGCCTGTATATGTAAAACTGGCCCCCAAACCCTAGACCACCACCAAAACTTCATCTCGAGTTAATAGCTGGCCCTCCTATAGTGGTATAAATAGTTGACTACTTTATGTGCCACCCTTGAGGCTCTATCTTGCTCCACCCCCTTCCACTCCATTCTACTCTTCTCTCTTCCTCTCCTCACTTTCCTCTCCTCACTTTCGAATAATAGAAGGACTAGGGGGCATTCCATGAAGTTAGCAAGTAACACATTTAAGACTAATTGGAGACAATTCTTTTTCACTCAACACACAATAAAGCTCTGGAATTTGTTGCCAGAGAAGGTGGTTAGTGCAGTTAGTGTAACTGGGTTCAAAAAAGGTTTGGATAAGTTCTTGGAGGAGAAGTCCATTAATGGCTATTAATCAATTATACTTAGGGAATAGCCACTGCTATTAATTGCATCAGTAGCATGGGTTCTTCTTAGTGTTTGGGTAATTGCCAGGTTCTTGTGGCCTGGTTTTTGGCCTCTGTTGGAAACAGGATGCTGGGCTTGATGGACCCTTGGTCTGTCCCAGCATGGCAATTTCTTATGTTCTTATGTTCTTATTCTAGAAAGCATTTGACAAAGTCCATCATGAGACTCTTCTTAGGAAGTTAAAAAGTCATGGGATAGGAAACAAATTCCTATTGTGGATTAAAAACTGGTTGCAAGATAGAAAACAGAGAGTAGGGCTAAATGGTCAATTTTCTCAATACAGAAAGATAAATAGTGGAGTATCCCAAGGATCTGTTTTGGGACCACTGTTTTTTAACATATTTTATTAGTGAGCTGGTATTGGGAATAATGAGTAAGGTGATCAGATTTACATATAACACAAATTTATTCAAAGTTGTTAATTCACAAGAGGATTGTGAGAAATTGCAAGACAAAAGGCAGATAACATATGTGGATAAGTGCAAAGTGATGCTATAGCTATACAATTCAAGGTTCCACATTAGGAGTCACCACTCTGGAAAAGGATCTAGGTGACATGTTTGGCACGTGTAGCGAGCAAGCCCACTAGGCCCATGTCAACAGCTGGAGGAAGCACCATGTGGAGGGACAGGCTAGAGGTTCACCTATACCAACTGCCTCCCCCATACGCTGAGCCCTTGGGTTCTGGTGGCTGGCGGGAATTAGGTGGTTCCCAGGGTCATCAGGCAGGTGAGAGCCCAAATCAGACAGAGATCAGGACTCGCACCAGACAGGAGACACCGGAAACAGGGCAGAGGTCAGGTCAGGCAGCAGATGAGAAGCCGGAGGCAGTCCAGAGGTCAGGATAGGCAACAGACAAGACGTGGCAAGATCCAAGGGAGAAGGTTAGGTATAGGCGACAATCAAGTAAGGTAAAGGTCCAAAGCAGGGTTCAGACTCCGGGAGAGCAAGCTAAGAGACAGACAAGGAGGACAAGACAAAATCAAGACTTAAGCATGGCAGGACAAGTAGGATTATGGTTGAGGCAAGGCAAGAATAAGCTGAAACACAAAGCAAGGCAGGGAAGCAGAAACACTGGGGAACTGAAACACAGGAACAAGAACTCAGGAAGAAGGCAGCACGCACCGACTGCTCAAGGTACAGCAGGAGACCTGTTGCTGAGTTTTCGGTGGCTCTTCTGAAGGAGCCTTTTATAGGAGGAAGTCTATGCTGTCATTGGGTGCCCAGGCTATCTTCCCGACATGGGCCATTTAAGAGGCCTGGTGTCAAACACGCACATTTTAGAGAGAAGCCAGGGAGGGATGACATTCTAAGCTGAGGTTGCCTGTGTTTGGTGCTGTCAGCATTCCTGCCGTGGACAAATGCTGGTGGTGGTGTGTGTAAGAGGTGGCTTGCAGGATGACCCCACGAGTCGCCAAACATAATAGTCTGCACTGGGCTGTGAGCCCTAGTGGGTGCTACAGGCCTGCACTGGATCACCCAGTGATCCATTCTGCAGGTTGCAGAATATTTTTGGTCAAAGAGGAGCACTTTGGGGAAGGAGGCAGGAGCAGGACTTTGTGCTGAACATTCACCTTTCATAATTTTTGCATTTTTTTTTTTTTACTTTGACTGCCTCAGGGGGCAGTGGAGGATGGGGAACCTAGCAGTTTTGGCAGAGTCATCAGCCCCTTTAAATTATGTCCCCGGGAACATTGGGGCGTGTTAGTGTCCTGATACTCCCGGAGAATGTTGTAGTTAAATTTATATCAAACAGCAAAGCTTCCAAATGTTGGGGCAAACCATGTTATTTGATTTTCATCATTTGCATGCATATCTGCTTATTACCATGCTCACATTGCCAGGGGAGATAATGCACAGTATTAAGGCATTTACCATGCAGTAAATACTGTTTCCGGTATGACAAATGCCTAAGGCAGTTTAGTAGATGACCCCCATTAGATTGTAAGTCCTCTGATGATAGGAAATAGCTACAATACCTGAATGTAACTTGCCTTGAGCTACTAATAATAAGAACATAAGAATTTGCTTTACTGGGTCAGATCCCATGCTACTGATATTGGTAATAAGCAGTGGCTATTCACTACGTCATCATGAGTAATAGCAGTTTATGGACTTCTATTCTATGACCTTTTTAAACCCAGCTACACTGACTTCCTTAACCACATCCTCTGGCAATGTGCTATTTGCTAACTTAAAGAGTGCCCCCCTTGTATTATCTCAAAGAGAAAAAATATTCACATTTACCCAAGCAAGTCATGATTTTATAGACCTCTTTCATATCCCCCCTCAGCCATCTCTTCTCCAAGCTGAACAGCCCTAACCTCTTTAGTCTTTCTTCATAGGGAAGGCGTTCCATGCCCTTTATCATTTGGATGCCTTTCTCTGTATCTTCTCCAGTGCAACTATATCTTTTTTGAGATGTGGTGACCAGAATTGCACACAGTATTTAAGGTGTGGTGTCACCATGGAATTATACAGAGGCATTGACATTTTCTGTTTTATTCACAATTCCCTTCCTAATAATTCCTATCATTCTTAGGCCGATACAGTAAGGACGCATAAGAAAGAGTGCGGCAGTGCCGGGCGCAATCTTTGTTTGCCGCACGCACAATTTGGTTCACGTATCGCTCGATACAGTATTCAAATTAGATGCAAATGCAAGCGGCATCCAAAGCGCGCCCATGAAGCGGTAGGCGTGCGCAATCCATTTTACTGTATAGAGCGGTATACAGCGCCTATACAGTATCCTGGGTGCGTTGGTACCTGTCATTTCAAAATGTCATTTCAAATGTCAATAGGACCATTTGAAATGTCATTCCACCAGGTAAGTGGATGGTTCTTTTCTCGCGGCTTGGACGCCGTTCGTGGACCTTCCCGATGCCTTGAGCACTCTTTGGGTGTCTGGCCGGGTGCTCAAGGTCCATGAACGTCCGAAGTCGCGTCTTGAGATGTCCAGCTGGGTGCTCAAGGCAGCGGGAAGGTCCACGAATGGATGTTTCTTGGACGTCCAGCTGGGCGCTCAAGGCAGGGGGATGGTCCACGAACGGACGCTGCAACCTCCGACATACATGGACCTTGAGTGCCCGGCTGTTGGACGTCCAGCTGGGTGCTCAAGGCAGTGGGAAGGTCCACATCCAAAGTCACGTCTTGGATGTCCAGCTGGATGCTCAAGGCAGCGGATAGGTCCACGAACGGACGCATCTTGGACGTCCAGCTGGGCGCTCAGGCAGGGGGATGGTCCACGAATGGATGCCGTGACCTTGGATGTACATGGACCTTGAGCGCCCGGCCATTGGACGTCCAGCTGGGTGTTCAGGCAGGGGGATGATCCACGAACGGACGCCACAACCTCGGACGTTCATGGACCTTGAGCGCCCGGCCGGACATCCAAAGTCACGTCTTGGACATCCAGCTGGGCGCTCAAGGCAGCGGGAAGGTCCATGTCCAAAGTCACGTCTTGGACGTCCAGCTGAGCGTTGGAACCAGAGCCTCAGGATGCCTAATGGACGCCCAATGGACACCCATCTCTCCGGCATCCGTAGAGGCGTCCATGTCTCCGTTGGACCGCGTCCATCTCCGGAGCCTCAGAGACGCCCACAGACGAACCGAAACATATCACGTACCTCCTCTGGTCTTGCTGCTGGGTTCTCCAGTCGGATGGGTTCTCCTTGCTGCTGGGCTGCCCGGTTCGCCACTCCAATCTGCCGAGCATTTCGAGCATTTCTCATTCTGCTTCTCAACCGAATGAAAAATAGCGCCAGTGCAATAATATACATGTTGTCCATGGCGCTGTCCGGTACGAAGCTGACTGAACACCACACTAACGCCAGGGTCAGGGTAGGCGGTAAATATGCAGGTTAAAGACGCGGCAAATAAACTGGTTAAAAGGGCGATAATCTGGGCGCACGTTACTGTATCGGAGGGAATAGCTAAATCGATCATTAACATATCATATACATGCAGCGGGCGGGCCTGAAAAGGACAGGAAGACAGATCCCTGTTCATTTTGTCAATAAGAAGAGAGAGCTCTTTCCTATTTATTATCTTATTTTAGCAATAAGATAGTTTTAAGAGGGGTTCTTATCTCATGCCAAATTTGGTGTATTTGGTGTTTCATTTAAATTGTCTACCTTATGTTTGGTGCCCAGGTCACTGCTAGATTTAAGTTTAAACTGTCTAGGAATTTAAAAGGGGCCTGATATTCAGTGCCACTTAGCCAGTTAAGTTCAGATTTAGCCTGGTAAATGGTGCCATTTTAATTTTCAGGCTTGGTAAGTGGCTGCCACTTAGCTAGCTGTTTATCTGGCTACAGAGTTACCTGGCTAACAGGGTCATTTATCAAATTACATTAAGGCATTTTTGCATGCTGGAATTCTGTAAAAGTGGGCTGGCTTCTCAACCTAGCATGATGTTATCCAGGTAGAGAGTCCATCAAGCTAGGTTGAGAGAACATTGTACAAATCTCATTCTTGTGTGATATCAAATCTTCACAAGAATGCACTGTTTTGTTCTTACATCTCACTCTGCATGTAAAGGTGGCCCCTAACCCCTATACTACTACCTAAACTTCACCTCAAGTTACTAGGTCTCGAGTTACTATGCCTGTAGTAGCATAAATAACTAACTACAAGGTCCTTGTAGATAGTCTCTCTCTGTCTCTCTCTCTCTCTTTTCTCTCTATAAAATGAGCACTTTGCAGGTAGGGAAATGCAATTATGTAGGTATTACTGCAAAAAGTTAACACACTTTGCAGTAATACCTATGCGAAGTGCTAAGATTTTATTTATTTATTTATTTATAGATTCTTTTATACCGCGGTACGTATAGTTATACATCACCTCGGTTTACAGTGAAACAATAAATTAGCAACAGGCTTTACATATAACAGTTTAAACAGTAAAACATTTAACAGCAACAGGCTTTACAGAAACATTGTGTTTCAAGGGTATTATGCTAACATCATTAACTATAATAACCATAATATATTAATATTCAAGTATTACGAAGGAGCAAATTAACTGTCAAAGGCAAAACCAAATTCACATTAAAGTCAATAGACAGAATTGAACGACAGAGGAGGGGTATGGATTAGCAGAATGATAAATACAAATGGCTAGGATAAGAACCTGGAGAAGGTAAGTAATAATATGGGATAGCTGAATTTTAGGTTAGATATGATTCATAGAGTGAAGGCTTGTTCAAACAACCATGTTTTAAGGTTTTGTTTGAAAGTTTTGTGACAGGATTCAAGACGCAGGTCCAACGGCATGTTGTTCCAGATAGGATATTACCATAAAACCTGCCCCTTTTCCTATCACATGTGATATTTAGTACAATTTGCTAAATCTAGGCCTAAGCTTCTAAACATAGTGGCTACAGTCTGTCATGTGATATGCATGGTCAGAGGGTGTGAATTGGTATACCAATCAGTTGATATATGGGTCCGTGCGATTTGAAATGGGGAGGGGAGGGACTGCATCCAATAAGATCATCATTCTCATACATAATTGAAAAACTTGTAGAAGTGGTAAAGGTCAGCAAATAATATTTGGGGCCATAACACTTGCCCAGTATAGCTTTTTTCCAGTTCACGAGTTTACTCACATTGTTTGGTAGCCATGGGGCTGGATCGGAGCATATACTGGACATATTCCTTCCATATAGGAGCTGCTACAATGGCAGCACAGGTAGGTGTGCAGGCGGAAACGAATATGGCTATCAATAGATGGAGAGCACAGCATTATAGATTGTATATCAATCCATAAAGTGAAAGGTCCTTAACACCCACCTATAATTCAAGTGTTTGTATATTAATTTGATTTAGACATTGTCCAGGGACCTGACCATGTTTGGATTTGTGGGCATTCATTCGTCCACTAGGTGCAGAAGAAGGCACTGGTCAGACCCTTGGGGAACATCTTGGCATGCTAAGTCAAGGTATCTATATGCTATGGATGGGACAACATGGGATGAGTTGAGACTAGTTAGAAAGCCATTACTTCTGTGAAATAGAAAGTTGCATGCTTCACCTTGGGCAATAATTATTCATTTATAAGGAAACGATCTAACCAGTTTTTGTAGTGTGGAGTTAATGCAGAGAATACAAAAGACTGTATGGCAGTCATGAACATATTTCCATCTACGCACATTGTCCGGTCCTACATCATCCCTCAGAGGGTTTAGCAGAGTGAGACATTGCACAGAGCAGTAGAAAAATTCCAGGAAGAAGGTGAACAGATGAATGCAAAAATGTATCGCCTTATGGGGTCTTCCATATTGCATGAGTTAATCATTGAGGACTGCCCAGGAATGTATCACCTGACAGGGTTCATTTATTTGATGTGGGCCTCGATATTTTCAACAACAACGTTCAAGATGCCAGCGAGTGTTTATACAGTTACCATGGCCACAGCGGTGGGTGTGGGGTGTCTTTGGCAAGTGAGGTGTCACTGCCAAAGTGCTGGTGGTGGGTGGCCATGCCTGAGAAACAGGTTAGTGAGAATAAGGATTGGTAGTGACAGGGACAAAGATCGAAAAGTTTTTTCAGCCAAACAAATTTCACTATATTAAGTAATGAAATATACTTTAGTGTTTGGGCAAGGTTAGGCTTCGATGGCTGCGACAGGGTCCTATGTTTGCAGTGGAAGCTTCTGGGAGGCCATGGCGCTTCTACAGATTGGGGTTGGCCTAGATAATACAGCATGTACACCAAACAGAGATTACTTTGAGGACAGCAATGGGGCAAAGCTTTGATGGTGCAGGCCCCCAATGTGAATAAAATTGATAAGTTAGGGTGTGCTTCCACAGCCACCCTATAACAAGATAAATTACCTCAGTGCTAACAGTCTCTGTAGACTAGCCTGTTGGAGTATCTGGCAAGGGTGAACCACCCTAGGGAATGTTAATAGATTATTGTGAATTAATATAATAATGTTTTTGGGTTATGAACTTTTCTGCAGCCATGTATACCATTTTGTGTATTGCTAATAAAATTATTTAATTTTGTCCTTTCCTTTTCGAGGGCATTAAAGACAGAATAGAAACAAAAAACACCAGAAACCAAGAAGCAGCCTGGCGCAGTCAGATCATGCGGCCATCTTGACTCCTCCCCCCCAAGAAATTCTAAATCCCACCCTGCACCTTGGGGGTCTTTGTGCCACTCAGCCTTGCTTCCATGCCCAGACTTTTCATCTTGGAGCCTTCTTTGCCACAATACATTGCTGTCATATCCCAGAGCTAACACCTTGCCAGTCTGTGGGAGTTGCTTTGCACCTCTCCTGGTGCTCTGGAATCTTGAAGCCACTTTTTTTTTTTTGCTGCTTGGCCCCTTTATCAGTGCCTACCTTGGAAGTTTTACTGCCACCTTTTCTGCTTTGTTCCCGTTTCATGTTGCCTTAGGATGTTAATGCCACTATCAGCGCCATTTTGTCACTCGAGATGCCATCAGTGGTTCATGGCACTATTGCTGGTGCCCTCTTTTGGAGCTTTGGGGTGTTCTTCACACTTTCTCTGCTTTTTTGCTCTTCTTATGGTGACGGTGAAATTCTGCCAATGTTGGTATCCCTTTGCCCATTCATGCCACTTTTGGTGCCACTTTCCAGTCTCCACAGTCTTTCTAGGTTCATTAAGAGTTCTTTCCCCCTTCTGTTGATTTCTTCCAACAAGTTTTAAGTCAATTGATTTAAAAAATCCCTATTCTGGAGCCCACTATAGGCTGAAAATTACCTGTAATGCTTTCCCCATTGACTTTTATGTCAAACAAAAACGAATCAAACTAAAAAACAAATTTTTTTATTCATTTTGAAACTAAAGAAACAAGTTAGGTTCTCCACAAAAGAAATTTTAAAATGAAACATTTTTTTTCTCCAGCTGCCCAGGTCTAACTACTAGCCTTAACTACATTTTCTGGCAACAAATTCCACGGCTAGTAATTAGTTTCATGGAGTGTTTGCTAGACCTACTAATAATTTTTGAAAGGGTAAATAAACATTCTTTTTTCATGTGTTCCACACAACTCAATATTTTATATATTAACTTTATTTATTCCCCTCCTCTCCTGCCTGCAGTGAACAAGGAACAGTACAATGGGTGGGAAGGGAGGAGAGGTGCCAGCAGCCCAATGGGCCTTTACTTGTGCATGTGGACGGGGGAGGAGAGGTGCAGGTGGCTCTGATGGGCCTTTTCTTGTGCATCATGGGTGGTTGGGGGGGGGGGTGGGTGACGGTGGCCCCAATGGGCCTTTCTTGTTTACTGCAGGTGGGACAGGAGGAGAGGTGTGCCAGTGGCTGAAGGAGGAAACTCAGGGCATGGGATATGCAACAGGGTAAGATAGAGCTCGCAGGCAGATTCTCGATGGTAGTGCAGTGCCACCGTAGACTATGGAGAGAAACCACAGTTTCTTTAGACTAGTTACGAGATGGAAGTACCTGCTGTACTGGACTGGAGGGTTAAAATCCGGACAGTTTCCAGACATTTTAGCCCACCATCTGACTAGTGACAGCATGGAAAGTCGGTGGTGCATGGCACACCCTTTTTTAAAGTTGGTGATACCTATGCACTATGGACACTATGCCCCTGAGTCATCTAATGGTCAAGTTAGCTCCTTGATAGGCTTCTTGCTTGCTTTTTATGCACTTGAAAAGATTTATTATTAGTTTCTGTCTCTTTTGCAAGTTTCTCCTCAAATTGTCTATCAGTCTGCCTTAATGATATTTTATATCTGATTTCTTATTGCTTATGCTCTTTGCTATTTTCTTCATTGCAACCCGTTTTCCATTTTTAGAGGATTGACTTTTGGCTTTAACAACTTTTTTCACAATACTATTAAGCCATACTGGCAGTTGTTTAGTCATTTTTTTTAAATCTTTTAGTTTGTGGAATACATTTTATTTTGCCTTCCAAGACAATATTTTTAAACAATTTCCACTCCTCATGCACACTTTTATCCCTCACAACTGCTCCTTTTAGATATCTTCTAACTAATGTCCTCATGTTATAATTTTTCTTTTTAAAGTTAAATGTTAATGCAATATTTTTGTTTATTATTCTCCCTCAAGTGATGCTCAAATTTGATTGCATTATGATCATTATCGCTACCACCAGTATTCCTTGCAGCATGTCCTGAGAACTGGATTTAAAATAAGTTTCCATTTAGTTGGTTCCAGTTTCAGCTACTCAATAAAGCATTCATTTATGGCATCTATAAACTCCTCCCTATCATGTCCTGATGAGGCTTTAACCCAGGTCTCGGTTACTACAAGCATGAAACCCTTCTTGAGAGCTCAGGGTCACTAGTAGCTGATCTAGCTTCCTAGAAGTTGGGGTCTCGATTATGAACAGTTATTTGTCCTGGTGCTTCCATAGTGCAGCTGGAAAAATAATGTTGTGGGTTGAGATAACTCTTTGTATGTAGTTTGCATTCTATTAACTGCTGAAAGGTATTAATTCATGAGATCGAAGTGCTGCATTGAAGATCTGTTAAGCATGTCGGCAGTACATTAGTTCTTATATCTTCCCAGTAACCCTTACAGCTTTATTCTTTATGCTTCAGAGATGCTTAATTACTTTTTCCTTTTATGGAAATTAAAACAACAAGATTCTGTGTGTCACATTTCTGTGAGGCTTGTTCCCTTTCTTTGTTTTTTTCCAACAATTTGGCTTATATGCATGAATTAGTATGTATAGTACAGTATTTTGATATTGAACTTTATAGCCTTCCTCATACAGCATTTTTTCCATTATTTCCTATGGAGTTGGCTCCATGTAAGTATTTTTAGCATATTTAAATGATTGTCGCAGCCTAACAGGTGAAACCACTAGGCCCGTGCTAACAGCAGGTGGACTTGCTCTTACTAGGACTGGTTTTAGGGCTTCACTTATACCAGCCCCATTCCCTGCAGGCTGAGCCCTGGAGTTCCAGAGGCTGGCAGGGCTTAGGCGAAAGTCTTGTAAGGAACCGTCAGACAAGGTCAAGTAGCGGACAGAGGTTGGGGCAGGTGGAGTTCAGGCAGTGTTGAGGTCCAAGCTGAGGTCTGGGCAGGCAGAGATTTTCCAAAATTACATCCAAGAACACTCTTAGGAACAATACATAAGAAAGAAATAAGGAATTCTTAACAAATGAAAAGAGAAATTAGTCTTATGAATTTCTTCATTTCACTTATTAAGAGGAATAACCAACCCTGTCATAGAAGAAAATGTAGCCCCCGGGCTAGTGTCTCATTACAGGCCTACACACCTCAAATAAAAGTTTTTCGTAGGACCTTTGCTTTGTTCAGTAGTCAACTCTAGTATAAAAGTGTCTTGTATACAGCACTAATAATTATGCTGGAAGCAATTGGTGGTTTCCAACTTAACTTTTAGTGATTAAAGATGGAAAGTTGATTAAAAAAAAAGGGTTCAGTTACAAGTTCTTGCTATTTGTAATCTATTTACTAACCATTTTACAGCTTCAGATCTTCAGATAAATTTGTGGCTTTCAGTTAATGTGCTCTGTTACTGATATCAATTTATGTTTCTTATTCCTGATCCATTCCAATTATTGCATAGTTAAGAACATAATAACATAAGAAATTGCCATACTGGGTCAGACCAAGGGTCCATCAAGCCCAGCATCCTGTTTCCAACAGAGGCCAAAACCAGACCACAAGAACCTGGCAATTACCCAAACACTAAGAAGATCCCATGCTACTGATGCAATTAATAGCAGTGGCTATTCCCTAAATATAATTGATTAATAGCCATTAATGGACTTCTCCTCCAAGAACTTATCCAAACCTTTTTTGAACCCAGCTACACTAACTGCACTAACCATATCCTCTGGCAACAAATTCCAGAGCTTTATTGTGCGTTGAGTGAAAAAAGATTTTCTCCGATTAGTCTTAAATGTGTTACTTGCTAACTTCATGGAATGCCCCCTAGTCCTTCTATTATTCGAAAGTGTAAATAACCGAGTCACATCTCCTCATTCAAGACCTCTCATGATCTTAAAGACCTCTATCATATCCCCCCTCAGTCGTCTCTTCTCCAAGCTGAACGGCCCTAACCTCTTCAGCCTTTCCTCATAGGGGAGCTGTTCCATCCCCTTTATCATTTTGGTTGCCCTTCTCTGTACCTTCTCCATCGCAACTATATCTTTTTTGAGATGCGGCGACCAGAATTGTACACAATATTCAAGGTGAGGTCTCACCAGAATTTGGCGGATAAGATAATCTTTTCCCAATTTAAGTGTACTTAAGTAAAGTCCCATTTTTCATATCTTTAGTCCAGATGTAAAAAGAGCTCCAGGGGCGCTCCGGGAAACTACAGACCGATTAGCCTGGCTTCAGTGCCAGGAAAAACTCTTCCAAAACTCTTCCAAAAACTCTTCCATAATTCTACTTAGTTAAGTGATACCTGTACATTAGTCATCTGTACATAGTCTCCCTCTATTCTATTTTATTTTCTCCCTTTACTTCTTTTTAACTATGCCTTTCTCCCCTTCCCCTCCTCATCCCCCCTTTTCCCACCCCCCTCCTACCCCTTACCCTCCCTCCCTCCCCTCGCCCTACCCCCCAGCCTACCATCCCCCTCCTCTCCCTCCCCTCCTCTCCCTCAAATCTCTGCTCCTGGGTTCATTGTTTTATTTTGTTTTACTTTGTTTTGTTTTGTTTTTGTTTTCGTTTTTGTTAGTAATATTATATTGTTTTAATGTTATATTGTTTTACTGTATCTCCCACCTGAGTTCATTGTAAACCGGCATGATGTGCTTTACGAATGTCGGTAAATAAAAGTTAATAAATAAATAAATATCACAATCACAGAACATATAGAAAGGCATATAGAACATATAGAAAGGCAAGTCTTGCCTCACAAATCTGCTTCACTTTTTTGAAGGAGTTAATAAACATGTAGATAAAGGTGAACCGTTAGATCTGATGTATTTGGATTTTCAGAAGGCGTTTGAGAAAGTTCTTCATGAGAGGCTTCTAGGAAAAGTAAAAAGTCATGAGATAGGTGGTGATGTCCTTTCGTGGATTACAAACTGGCTAAAAGACAGGAAACAGAGAGTAGGATTAAATGGACAGTTTTCTGGGAGAGGGAGGGAGGGAAGGGAGGGAGAGGGCAGTGGAGTGCCTCAGGGATCTGTATTGGGACCCTTACTTTTCAATACATTTATAAATGATCTGGAAAGAAATATGACAAGTGAGGTAATCAAATTTGCAGATGATATAAAATTATTCAGAGTAGTTAAATCACAAGCAGATTGTGATAAATTGCAGGAAGACCTTGTGAGACTGGAAAACTGGGCATCCAAATGGCAGATGAAATTTAATGTGGACAAGTGCAAGGTGATGCATATAAGGAAAAATAACCCATGCTATAGTTACACAATGTTAGGTTCCATATTGGGAGCTACCACCCAAGAAAGAGATCTAGGCGTCATAGTGGATAACACATTGAAATTGTCAGTTCAGTGTGCTGCGGTAGTCAAAAAGACAAACAGAATGTTTGGAATTATTATTTTTATATACTGACATTTGATCTCAATTGAGATATCACACTGGTTTACATTCAGGTACTGTAGGTATTTCTCTATCCCCAGAAAGCTTACAATCTAAGTTTTTGTACCTGAGGCAATGGAGGGTAAAGAGACTTGCCCAAGGTCACAAGGAGCGACAGCAGGACTCGAACCCTGGTCTCCTGGTTCATAGTCCACTGCTCTAACCAGTAGGCTATTTCTCCTCCTTCTAACCACTAGGCTATTTCTCCTCCTATTAGAAAGGGAATGATGAAAAAAATGGAAAATGTCATAATGCCTCTGTATTGCTCCATGGTGAGACCGCACCTTGAATACTGTGTACAATTCTGGTCGCCACATCTCAAAAAAGATATAGTTGCGATGGAGAAGGTACAGAGAAGGGCGACCAAAATGATAAGGGGAATGGAACAACTCCCCTATGAGGAAAGACTATAGAGGTTAGGACTTTTCAGCTTGGAAAAGAGATGGGTGAGGGGGGATATGATAGAGGTGTTTAAAATCATGAGAGGTCTAGAACAGGTTAATGTGAATCAGTTATTTACTCTTTCGGATAATAGAAAGTCTAGGGGGCACTCCATAAAGTTAGCATGGGGCACATTTAAAACTAATCGGAGAAAGTTCTCTTTCACTCAACGCACAATTAAACTCTGGAATGTGTTGCCAGAGGATGTGGTTAGTGCAGTTAGTATAGCTGTGTTTAATAAAGGATTGGATAAGTTCTTGGAGGAGAAGTCCATTACCTGCTATTAATTAAGTTGGCTTAGAAAATAGCCACTGCTATTACTAGCAACAGTTGCGTTGCCAATCCAGGTTCTTATGGCCTGGATTGGCCACTGTTGGAAACAGGATGCTGGGCTTGATGGACCCTTGGTCTGACCCAGTATGGCATGTTCTAGAATCATGTATAAATCCATCAACATCATATTCAAGACCATTAACCAACACACGCATCTCGATCTACAAATACCATTCAAAAAATACACCTCCACCAGACCCATCAGGGAATACTACAAAGAGTCACTCCAAATTCCAAAAGCCAAAACCTTCCAACATAAAGCCTTGAGTCTCAGAGCCTTCTCGTCAGCTGGTCCAGCGTTGTGGAACTCCATCCCTCCTGATTTGAGACAGGAGCCATGCGCTCTAACATTTAAGAAAAGACTTAAAACTTGGCTTTTTAAAAAAGCATTTCCAAGCCTTGAATAAAACCCTTACTCATCTTCATAAACTTGTTTACAATAACTGGATCTAATCAAGAATCCACCTACCATAAACTTATACTCATCTTTACCTGCTGAGGACTATCGTCTTTACCTGCTGAGTATTATCATATCATTACCTTGCACTACTTTGTCTTATTTATTTATTCTCTTGGTTACTCACTACCGTTTCATTTTATTATCATATCTTTCCAGGCACTACTGTGTCTTATTTATTCCCTTGATCACTTATTTTACCGTCTCTTATTTATGTACCATCACATGTATCCACATAGGCTTATTTATTTACTCTACTATACTATTTCATTAATTGGAAGAAATGTATATATTGCATTGTTCAATTTTCCCCCTATTCCAGCTCCAAGTTAATTTTCCCTGTTTTATTGTAACTTTCTCACACACGGTATTGATACACTGTATTTAAAGTTTCACAGTTTATTGGGAATATACGTTACGCTATGCTTTACACACATTGTTAATTGTAAACCGGGTTGATGTGATATCTGTCATGAAACTCGGTATAACAAAAATAATAAATAAAATAAATAAATAAATGTTCTTATGTTCCTAATTTGTACCTGGATGTTACCTTTATATTTCAATATTTTGCTGATGTAAATGATGTTAACACCGGATGGGTGCCACATATCTTCTTCACATTCACCTCTCTCTCCCCAGGAATGAACCCGGATTCATTCCTCCACCAAGATTATAGTCCATCCCATGCTCTCTAGTTGAGAGACATTGCTCTTCTAGCATACACTGAGTCCCTGGGAGCTAGGGTACTCAGGCAAGTTTGAAAAACAAATATCTTAAGATAGGGAAACCTAAAATAGAGAGCGGAAGGGTGGAACAGCTTCCTCCTCCAAAAGCAAAAGGTTTCCAAAAGAATATAATAAGATTATGAAAAAGCAACATTCTTCTTTTCTTTACTCCAAACTTCATCCTTAGAGGCCCAAGGGTCCTCTCCTAAGTAAGCCAAAAAAAAAAAAAAATAGGAGACAGCATAGGGACATGCTGCCCCTAAAAGGGATAACTAAGAAGTCCACAGTCTAAGGTGATAGGGGTTTATACTCTTTGAAAGCTCCCCATCTCAGGCTCCTACATGGGTGGGCTAAAATGCACAGTAATACTATTGTTCCCCCTGTGACAAATGGAATAATCCTCTTTATTAGAGGTACTGTAGGCTCTCTACCAAATATTCATAGATATACAAGTAAAAAAAAGATGAAGATGGCGGAGATCATCTAATAGTATTATGTGGGTATCAATCCTTTATGGAAGAAGTGGCCCTTGGACAGGGAGAGACAGATGGATTTATTTGGGTTTGGCTCTGGGTTATAAACTTAGCAAGCTGGGAAAGATCCTTGTAAAGTTTACAAGCCTAATATTTCTAAACTGAACATTTTCCAACAAATCCAGCAGTATCTTGTAATGAAGCTATTCTAGATTGAAAACACTCAGTTTTATTAGACATAGTAGTAAACTCTTGTTGGCAAATCTGTATTGAGGAAGAAAGTCCCTGTTGCTGAACAACAATATGACCAATCTGCAAGGATAATGGTCTATCCTCTAAGATCTTAGGTAAAAATAAGAGATTTAGAGCAGGGGTTCTCAAACTATTCCTCGGGACACACCTGCCCAGTCAGATTTTCAGAATGTCCACACTGAACATGCATGCTGAGATCTCTTGTAACTGCGGTCCCTGAATCCCAGCCTTCAATGATGGTACAAACGATTCTCCTTGAATTTCAACTAATATGGATCCTATTTCCACTCTTTGGTCAGAGGCTCTTCCTTCTCTGCAGATGGCTTCAACTCTCCAGAACCTGGAAATTTCCATTCTCAATCAGGGATGTGATGTCATACACCTGTGATGGGGAAATAACAGATTCCTCAACCCCTGGATGCCTGTAACCCCAGGTGAATGGGAGGAACTTGTAATGCCAGAGTCAATGACATCTCAACATCAGGGATGTTTGATAGTGAACTTTGCCTAGCAATGTCTCACTGAGGCCCTGCAAATGATCAGGCACCCTCAATGTCAGGATATATCTATCCGTTTGCAGTAGGGATGTGCAGACCAAAAGTTTAAGTTCATAAGTCCATAAGTCGAATGGGGGTCCCATTTGCGGTCAATATGGACTTATGGAGAATTCCATAAGTTGAGTCTATGTCCATATGTGCAAATAAAAATTTAAACCCCTCGCCCGCCTTAATCCCCCCCCCCCCCAAAGACTTACCAAAACTCCCTGGTGGTCCAGCGGGGTCAGGACGCCATTCCTGAACTCCTTTGCAAGGAGCACGTGACGTCGGCGTCACGTCAGAGTGACGCGGCGTCACGTGATTCCCCTCGGGTTCGCTCCCGGAACCCTCGTTGGGCTCAAAAGGAACTTTTGGCCAGCTTGGGGGGGCCTCCTGACCCCCCCAAGCTGGCCAAAAGTGCCTTTTGGGCCCAACGAGGGTTCCGGGAGCGAACCCGAGGGGAATCACGTGACGTCGGCGCCATGTCAGAGTGACGCGGCGTCACGTGATTCCCCTCGGGTTCGCTCCCGGTACCCTCGTTGGGTCCAAAAGGCACTTTTGGCCAGCTTGGGGGGGCCTCCTGACCCCCTCAAGCTGGCCAAAAGTGCCTTTTGAGCCCAACGAGGGTTCCGGGAGCGAACCCGAGGGGAATCACGTGACGTCGGCGCCACGTCAGAGTGACGCGGCGTCACGTGATTCCCCACGCGTCGCTCCCGGACCCTCACGGAACTTTTGGCCAGCTTTGGTAAGTCTTGGTGGGGGGGGGGATTAAGGAGGGTGAGGGGTTTAAATTTGTATTTAGATCAACAATCGCGATTTCCAACGTATTCAACATAGCTATGTTGAATAAGTTGGAAATCCGATCGTTTACGCCTCATCTTTTTTTTAAGTCAAAAAAAAGTTGCGTTTTCCATTTAAGTTCAAAACGAATGCACACCCCTAGTTTGCAGTGGTGTGGCTTGAACCTCAGGAAAGGTGCACATTTCCCTTTTACGCTTCTCTATTTTAAAGCCAGAGGTAATAATATTAGGAAGATTTCTTTTTTTTATTTGGCAGTTTTCCTCCTGGGCTGTTAGGTGCCAGTTCAGTGTCATCTAAGGTTGGGATCTGGCACCATGAGCTTTTATTTTCCACTACCCAGGGATTTTTCCCCCCTTTGTTTTACATCTCCTCCCAACTTACTTTACTCCAATCCTTGCAGCAATAGTCTTGGTCAAGGTCCATGTACCAGGGCTCCTGTCAGAACCCTGCCACCATGCATCGAATATCCAGCTGCTAAATGTCACCGTCGTGCCATGGCTTGACTCCTCCCCCTCCCCCCTTATGGGCAGTGAACGCTGCCTCTTAAGGCTGCAGGATCCTGAACCCCAGTTGATATAGGGGAGCGGAAGACCTGAGCCGGAAATTGAACCCAGGACCCTCTGCTTAGCAGAGTACTCTATTTCCACTGAGCCACCAGGTAGCTCAGGATATGATTATTTTTGTTAGGAATTTTATGAAGGAAAATCAGCTGCAAATATACCATATATGACAAGCAGACTGTAAACACTGACGTGAAAAACATGATGTCTGAATGGCGCGCTGATAGTTTAGAACAACTGAATTAGAGTAAAACCTTATAATAATAAACAGTGGTGTATGTTTGGTCTTGAGGCATTATATTGTATTGCACATGAATAACTGCTCTGATGCCAAGGCAACGACAATGTGTAAATCGGCTTTGCACGGACCAATAGATATTTTAACCTAGTAGTAATTACATATGACATTCTCATGTTCAGCAGTTTGTCTAAAGCTTTCGATCATGAAGCAAAAATATTGAATTTTTCTTTCATGTTTAAATGGTGCTATGTGACCAGTCCTCTTTGCATTCTATAGACTTAAGCATCCTTGCTTCAGAATGTTAATACATGGACTGCACACAGCATGTGATTGCTTAAGGTGAACATTGTGAGGGTATGTTGTACTGTATTTTTTTTTATTTGCAAATCTAGAAGAAAAATCAAAAAATAGGGACCTTTTTCTCTGACTTATTTCTCATTTGATATATAAGGATAGAGACTGTTATACCAGAAAACGTGATCTTTTCACCTTCAGAATGTTGCAGTCTTTTGCTCTAATTGGAGCGCTCTCATAATGCTAATTCTTGGCAAGAAAGTCTTCATGCAGAACGGATTATTAGGATACTACTCAACACAAATAGAAAAAAATGAGACAAGACAAAGGTATCTGTGTATAGTACTGAACATGCTAAAAACTCTGGTTTGATTTCATGAGAAGTTGGACAGAAAAAATGATGAAATCTGTGCAGTTTAATACTAACAGAAAGCTACCCTCATGTGGCCAATACTGGCTTATTTGAAAAACCCATAAAGGGTTTCAGCATGGACCATACAAAAGGGATACTTTTTCTTTAATAGCCATCTGTACAGGAGAGATGAGATGTGGGCCAGGTCATCTCTCCTCAGCTGTCATGATATTAACGTAGGTAATGGAGCAAGCTCTGTTCTGCTGGGTGTTGTTTTTCATAGATGTTCATCGATTTACACAGATAATTCTATTTATTTCATACTTTTGGTCCAAGCAAACCAGGCAGAATAACAAACATTGAAAGCATTCTGAATTACTTTATCTTGGTTGTTTGCAATGTAACTTTTGTCTAAAACTGATGTCACACCTACTGTGCAGATGGCTGCATGATTTGTAAACCAGCCAAAACATTTAAACAAATGTGTGGTCTGGGGATAGATTAAATAAAGGATAAAATGGAGTGTGGACCACAAATTCTAATAATCAGATGATTTTAGATTGTGGATAGTGTAGAAAGATGGTAACAGTGATAGCAGGGAAAGCTTGCCAATGACAGCAAGGTGCCTCACAGATCTCAGTATGGAGTCGCTGGCCTAGTAGGCCTGAGTTTGAGAGCTACACATTTGCTGTACAGCTGGCAGCTCTGTATGGGGACATCAGATAAAACGTACGTAAAATGAGGTATTATTGCTTAGTATGAAGTAGTTTGGAGAGATCTGTAGACAGTAACTGAAAACAAAATTCACGATTCCAGTGAAGCAGTCTGTAAATATAAGGACGGTTTAATTATTTGGGGTAATATCAATTTCTAAATGTGTTTCAACAAAGGGATGGGGAAGAGGACTGCACATTATTATGCCAAAGATATCAAGATTACTGCAGAAAATATAACACAGTGATATTTTTTTTTTGTTTTCTTGTACTAGATGTCAAACTGCTAGCCTTTATCTCCCTTCCCCCTAAAAAAAAAAACTCTTGAGAAATTTTGCCTTGAAGTAAGTTGCCTCAATCTGTGTATTAACTGAATCAAATAAATTAAATGCCAATATGGAGAGTGGGTGTTAAATTTAAATTACTCCTGTTGTGCATTTGTTGAGCTGACGAGGTTTCTTAGGTCACCTTTAGATTTATGCCTATGATAGCAGAAGGTACCTGCCAAGATTGCAAGATATCTTACGGCTCTCAGGATGGAGCCTTTGGCCTGGTAGGCCTCAGTTGGAGGGGTAGACATTTGCTATACAGCTTGCAGCACTGTATGGGGCAGCAGTGTGGGCTGTTAGGGAGCTGGAAAGGAGACAAGCATGAAATTTCCTCTGACCCTAACTCTGTTTTTTTTGGTTTTTTTTTGTGCTGTTGGCTGCTGCTCAGTTTCTTAAGGAAAAAAAAAAAAACAATCAGGCACCCTTTAATCTGTCTGCGATTACCAGTGGTATAAAAAGAGAAGCATAATGAGGAAAAATGCCTCATTTTGTTGCCTTCAAAAGCCAACAAATTGGAGTTAACTTGACAGGAAGTGGCTTAATAATTAGATTATTTATTTATTCCTGACACATATCCCCCTGTTTCTAGTCTCAAGAGACCCTGTAGATGATACGATTTTCAAGCTGCCGTTACTTCGCTGTCTTCCGTGAACAAAGAAGCTACTGTCTATCAGTCAATTAAATGCACTCTTTAAGCAGAGCCTGAGAAGTCCTCAATGGATAGAGCCTTGGGACATTGTGGCTGATGATTCTTTTCTCTGTACTGTACATCACACTCTCAACTACAGTCCCCACAGAGATGGAATAAAGTCATGCATTAAAATATCACTTGTTGATTTGTTTGCTAATGAAGAGCCATTGAAATGTTGGTCTATTTCTGCGGCAACATTATTTATGAAAGGCTACTTGTTTGCATATCATAGTTCATTGGCGCTAAGTGCTTTATTTAGGATTTGCAAAAATGAAAGTCAACAAATTAAAGAAAAACTGAGAGGTGCGTGATTGTATTAGTTTTATTTGCAAATCACAGCATAGTACTAGAACAAATACAATGGAAAGAGGAGATTATGGCCCCAGCTCATAGCAAACTAATAGTGTTAAACTGAATCTGTTTTCAACTTCTCTGTTAGGAGTAGCAGGTTGTGCCGCTGTATATTTATGTTGTAACTGTAAGCACACTTTTTTTTTAAATTAAGACTTTACACCAGTGTACAATATTAGTTAATGGGTTCAGAAGGATTGGATTAGTGATGATGAACCTTGAATATTGTCCCAGTTCTGCCACCTTCTGCATTCCACCAAAATATTCTACAGTTGTAAAAGAGAAATTGTGGATTACACCCATTCCCCATATCAGCAATATATTTTATTTAGCCAATAGTTTTTAGTAGAAGTGGATTGGTCTTTGACTACTAAGGTTCACAATCCAGGAAAGGTAGAATTTGATTTAGGTGATATTCAAGGGACAGACATATAGTCCCCCATCAGATTTTGCCTTTCCCCAATAAGCAGGGGTAAAATAACTAAACAGCTTAATCAGACTAGGGTTTTATTTTTCACACGCTTTCCTGAAGATCTAATCGAGGAATCATGAATCGGAAACAGCCCTGCACTAATATTTATTGACCACATTACTCAGATGACTGCTGCAGTTGATGAGGTTATGAAATGACTTAATAATATATAAAGATGTCAGTAGAAAAATAAAGAAACTAAACAAAAAATAAATTTGTGCCTGTAGTAAACGAAACCCATCACAGCTTGCAAGGCTAGCCAGGCAGGTGTCTCTTATAGAGCCTTAGCCTATAAGGACTTTTTCCTATTCTGTGCCTGTGGAAAACATTTTTATTAAATAAGGTCCCTCTGTGTTTATATGTCTCCTTGCACTGAAGAAAACAGATAGTGTTGAATTTTTCCATGTATTCCATGATATTATTAAACTTGCATATGACCATCTGAATGCCTAGATTAGATAAAGGGGAAAAAATCCACCCCAAAACAATAATTGTATTTGTAAAGCCATATTTAGACATGTTTAAAATGTCTTGCTTTAATCAGGAACAAGTTCAAGAGCATTAATTCAAAGCAGTATCAAACTGGAGTGTGTTTCTCATTCCTGTGGTGGTGTTCTAAGTCATTTTATTAGAAAAAGCTTAGAGGTGTTTTGTAATAGAAAATGAACTTGAAACCTATTCATTAATTGGTGATTAATACATTTCAGCATTAGTTTAAGCAAGACCCTGCCTCCTGCCCAGTCAAGTATGTTCTGGTTAATATCTAATTATCTGCACCTCCGTACTTATTATATCTTAATATTTTGGATATGATAATCAGAAACCTGAATGTAATGTTAATGAGAAGAAGCACATAGCAGGAATTAACCAGTGATGTGCTGAATAATCCTAAACAAAGGATCTTGCTTCAGTGTATTACAACACACTGCCCCTTTACAAGTAGTGCTTTTAATTACAGCATTCTGAAGCTTGGAACAGAGAATTTTTTATTTCAAACTTGAAAGATTTTGTAGTTTTAATCTGCTGAGGATTGTGTTGGCCCTGCCTGGCTGATCAAGAGGTATAGACTTGGACTTCATTTTGAGGGGTGAAGCATGAGTCTGGCAATGGAGGAAAGACAGGAAAAAGTAGTGAGAAATGATTATACTTTATTGGCTGGACCATTTACATTAATTTTATTCATTAGTCCTAAGTCCGCATTAAGGGGTAGATTTTATAAATGTACGCGCGGGCGTACTTTTGTTCGTGCACCAGGCGTGAACAAAAGTACGCTGGATTTTATAAGATACACGCATAGCCGTGCGTATCTTATAAAATCCGGGGTCGGCGCGCACAAGGGGGTGCACATTTGTGCAACCTGCGCGTGCCGAGCCCAGCACGCGCTGCCTATTCCCTCCGAGGCCGCTCCGAAATCGGAGCGGCCTCGGAGAGAACTTTCCTTCCGCCTCCCCTCACCTTCCCCTCCCTTCCCCTCCCTTCCCCTACCTAACCCACCCCCCGGCCTTATCTAAACCCCCCCCCCCACCTTTGTTGGCAGATTTACGCCTGCGGAAAGCAGGCGTAAATCTGCACGCGCCAGTGGGCTGCTGGCGCGCCATCACCCGACCCAGGGGCTGGTCCAGAGGCCTCAACCACGCCCTGGGCCGGCGCCCGAAATGCCGCGGCACTCGCAGCACGCCCCCGACACGCCCCGACACGCCCCTCCATGCAAGCCCCGGGACATACGCGCTTCCCGGGGCGCGCGCAGGGGGGTTTGGGGTAGGTTTTCGGGGAGTACGTGCGTATCGTATGCTCGTACCCCTTTGAAAATCTACCCCTAACTGTGGCAAAGATTAGATTTATATACAGTGAAATTAAATTTAGTGTGCACTTAGATTTCTAAAGTGTTAGTTGATGTACTTTTTCTCATAGCATCCTAGAATTCTAATATATACCATCTTTGCTAAAAGGATGGTCATCTCTTATTTTTCAGACTCATAAATAGGTCTGTATTCAGGACAATGGAAACCTGCAAATTAACCCAGTTTTCAAATTAGACATATGCAAATATACACACATTCATAGTGAATATCCTTGATTACTGGAGCTGACTATTCCTACTTCAGTAGCACTATTTTATAGTAGTCTCTTTTCTTGGCTTTTTAATTATTCTTCTGAAGAGGTCTAAGATGTGATTATTGCCTTGGTGATTAAGTGCTTTACACCAGTAAGCAAACTAGTCCTCAGGTGACAGATACCAACCAATACATAAGATTCACCATAGACATGTGCAAAATAACCTCCTTTAGATCTACTGTGTATTCAAACTATAATTTAAATTTTCAAAAGTCACATTTATTTTGGTTTCTCCTTTACCATCAGCCCATAACAGGTATAAGCAATCATTATAAAATATAAAACTAACAATTTACAGATAATATTCACTGACACACAATAAACAAAACATATTACCAGCTAGAAAACTATGCTATCCTGTTGTGCCCATCGGTCGCAGATGGCTGCGCCCTCTCTGTCTCACCTCTTTTCTTTCTCTTTCTTCTCCTCTGGGCAAGATGGCTACCTCCGCCGACCTCTCCAGCGTCCGTCATTCTTACACTGAGGTCACTTAGGGCACACACGTGCGTGCCACCCTCTCTTTTGAATACGTCATGGTGGGAACTTCGGGGGCATCACCACCGCATGATGCCACTACCTCCTGGTACTTAGCCTTCGATCTCCGATCCAGCTACGAGTTAGCAAGGATTCCGCTCCAGCTAATTTCGACTCCTTCAGAGACACCTGCTCTGAGTACTCGCTCCTACAAACCCTCCAGGGTTACGCTGGCTACACCTAGATACCCGCTCCTCGGGGGCCTTATTCTCTCCTACCTACCCTCCGGGGTTTCGCTGTTCCAGCAAGGACGCTCAAGGCACCCGCTCCTCGGGGGTCTTGCTTCGCTCCTATCTACTCTCCAGGTTTCCCAGCTCATCAGGATCCTAGGTACCCATTCCCCGGGGCCTTGCACTCGCCTGCCTTCCTCCTGGGTTAACCTGCATCTACAGAGGGTATCTTGGCTCCGGCGCTCCGGGCCTTGCATCATATCTACCTCCGTTCTACGGAGGCCATCTCTTCAGCAGCTACCAGCCTTCGTGAGTACCTTGTCTCTTCAATCTCTCTGCCTTGTCTCACCACAGAATAGATTCTCGGCGTACCCTGCTTCGCGGACCACTACCGGATCTACCATCACTGACTATGTCATCTGTGACTGGGTTCTCGGCCTACCCCGCTCCGCGGACCACTACCACTTCACTTCCAGCTTCTGGTGAGACCTTCTCTGCACTTGATACAACTCAGTGCCTGGGCTGAACTAATCATCAGAGACCTACTCCACTGTCTGAGGAACGTAGCCCGCTTCTCGGGCCTTGCCCACTGCTGTATAATAAAAGCTTCTATTCTCTTTGTGGTCATTACTGAAGAGTCAGCCTATTGTTGTATTTTCCCATGGGGCCCCTCCCTGTGGGAGGAGTCATCAATATAGCAACCAAGGGTTCACAAACATGTCAAACTTACAACATATCCATAAGGAAGGTTTTGTCCCATTTTGTGACTGAAAAAATGCTTAGTAATTTGAATCTATAGTCAACTACCATAATTTCCTAGCCAACCACTAAAATTAATAATCATAACATAAATACAAGAACATCAGACCCAAGTAAAGCTTTCTTCTAAGTGACTTAATTTTTCTTTAACACAGCATTGAAAACAATCTTCTTGACCTGTTTTCTAAAAGAAATATAATCCTCAATTTTCTGAGGAGAAAGTGAGAGAGAATTTCAGTCTTGATGTAGGAAAGGAAAAAACTCTCAGAATTGTTCCCATCAACCTAATTTCCTTAGGAGATGGAACCTGATGCAAGTTCCCTGTAGAAGATCTTAAACCCCTTGCTGGGACATGCCATCGTAATAGCTTCTTCAGATATGACTCCTGTAGACATCACTTTAAACATTAAAGACCGCATCTTAAATTCTTTTAGAATCAAAATAGAGAACAAGTGCAGAGACTCCAATGCCAGCTTGGCATGGTTCCAAGGAGGAAGATAATTTATTTATTTATTTAAGAGTATTTATATCCCACACACTCCACAGTTCGGGTTGGGTTCCAATGATACATACATAGTTAAATAAATATAAATACAAAACATAATAAAAACAAACTGATGTAAATAAAAAATGTCTGGGGAACCGGGACAAGGATCCTTGAACACACAGTGCCTAGGTACTGAGACAGGAAAAGGAGTGGAGTTTAACTATCTGATGGAAAAGCTGTTTTAAATAAGTTCATTTGTAATGCTTTATAAAATCCTTTTTTTGTCTTTTAGACAGTGCACAAAGAGAGGAAGGGATTTCCAAAAAGATGTTCCAGCTAGTTGTACTGACTGCACAGAAGGCATATTTAGCGAAAGGTTCCAGAAGTGGTGCACATTTTAAGGGTCGAGGAAATGCAGGGGGAATTGAGATTGTTTGTTAATGAGGTTATATATGATTGTTGCCAGCTTATATTGTATGCGTTGATGGATGGGTAACCATGGGAGTTGTTTAAGGACAGGAGAAATGTGCTCATGAATTCCAGTAAGTAACCAGGCAGCTGCATTCTGTACTAACTGTTTACTCCTAGGGGAATTCTGCACTACTGCGGAACGCAGAATTTGCGCAGAATTCCACCCCGTGCAGAACTGGCAAATTCTGCACAGAAAATAGCAGAGGAGACCCCGGCATGCAGCGAACGGAGCGCGTCCCGCAGTACACGCTCTGTTCACGATGAAGATGAAGGCCCGGCGCGCCATTCGCGGCACACAGGGGGCCTTCCATTTTCACTACAAATGGCGCGCCGGGCCTTCATCTTCGCAGCGAACAGCATGTCGGGCCTTCAACTTCGCCACGAACGGAGCACGTCCCACGGCATGCCGGTGAGAGAGAATGTGTGTCAGAGAGGTGAGGGGAGGGTGAGAGAGAGCAGGAGGGTGTGAAAGAGAGCATTGGGGGGATGCCGGTGAGAGAGAATGTGTGTGTGAGAGAGGGGAGGGTGACCGAGAGCATGGTTGGTAAAGGGGGGGGGGAGGGTGAGAGAGAGCATGGGAGGTAAGAGAGAGTGGGTGGGGGGGGATGCTTGAGTGTGGGTTTCAGAGAGGGAGCCTATATGAGGAGAGGGGGTGTGGGGGAGGGTGAGAGACTGCTTGGTTGGTAAGAGGGGGAATGGGGGGATGTTTGAGTTGGGTTTCAGAGAGGGAGCGGTCTTACCATATAGTGGTACAGGCCAGAGTGAAGAGAATTACAGTAATCTAAAGTGAGGTGAATCGGTACTTGCAGCACTGTCCTAATGTCTGAATAATCTAAAATGGTTTTAGGTGGCATAGTCCTTGACTATTGATTCCAACTGAAGATATATAGATAAGTTAGGGTCAGAAATAACACCTAGGTTGCGTATTTTCCTGGAGATATGCAGGGTAATTTTCAAAGAGATTTTTTTTAGGAATTGGATCGGGGGGGGGGGGGGGGGGGTTGGGGTTTAAGGCCAAGAATAATGGCTTTGGTTTTCTTAATATTCAGTTGTTTTAACACTTGAGCTGCCGAATTTTTCACTTACTTTAGAGGAGAAAGCGTGGACTGAAGCAAACCCATTAACAAAGAATTAAAAACATTGGGCCTACTGGTTACTGTGGCATGGACATAGGAGACGAGATCTTTTTTCTCAAGAAAAAGTTGTAATAGTAATTGATGCATCTAGCATAAAACAGGTTTACAGTGGATCCTACCTTGGGCTTAAGAGAGAGACTAACATCAACTAGAACTCCTATGAATCTGAGTCCGAGATCTCAATACCTTTTCACCTAATGTTAACACTGGGATTGATACCAGAGCCAATGATTTCCATACCCAAAGAATCTTTGTTTTTGATGGATTTAATTTCAATCTATATATCTGCATTCCACCTGTGATCCTATAGCAGACAACTCTTCAGCTTCAGTGGAGCCTCATCCTTCTGTGGGCCAGTCTCCATGTGCAACTAAATACCATCCATGACCATCTGGAACTTGACCCCTTCCATTATAAGATCACAAAAAGATCAGACATACAGATTAAAAATCATAGTGGAAAGAATGGATCCCTGTGGAACTCCACAGGATAAACCTCTTTGCTGATGAAAATTTCTCTTCAATAACACCCTCTGAAACCGATCAGTGAAAAATAACTTAAACCAGGGGCAGCAGAATGTCTTTTTTTGTTCAGTAGTGGAACTAAGCAAATCAACCAAGCTCTATCCTAGCTTCCACTACCAATCTCTTACTTTATATTTACAGTTAGTCATTCTTGCATACGTTCTTTATGTAAATCAGAGTATAATTATTCATTCCCAGATCACTAATAAAAAGCTTGATACTATATAACCAGATATTGTGGTAAAGGAGAAAAAAATAGAAATAGCATTAGTAATAAAAGTGCCTGTACTAAGGGACTGTTTTGTACTGTGTATGGAGAGAAAGAAGATAGTTAAGTACCAGAGAGTACAAAAATGTGAACTAAAGAAACAGAAACAATCCTAATTATTTAGACTTAATTCACTTGATTAAAAAGAACTTCTAAGCTCACCTTGATATGTTGCTTGTATATATTACACCATGCAAGCTTCAGAAAGAAGCTGAATGGCACAACACAAGTTTTCAGAAGTGTACTAGTAGTAAGTTTGAGAGATTGGGGTCATATATCCAACATATATCCTGCCTTATGAGTGAGGTTTATTTTTGTCATGATACATGTATTATAAGCCCTGCACCTCATGTTTTATAAATATTAGAGGTATGAATCGTGTGATCGATCGTCTTAACGATCGATTTTGGCTGGGGGGGAGGGAAATCTTATCGTCGTGGTTTTTAAAAAAAAAAAAAATCATTAAAAATCATAAATCGGGGGAGGGCGGGAAAACCGGCATGCCAAAAAAACCCTAAAACCCACCCCAAATCTTTAAAACAAATTCCCCACCCTCCCGAACCACCCCCCAAAATGTTTTCAATTACCTGGGGTCCAGTGGGGGGGTCCCGACGCGATCTCCCTCTCTCTCTGGCCACGACTGCGTTGAGAAATGGCGCCGGTGGCCCTTTGCCCTTATCATGTGACAGGGCAAAGGTAGCGCCGGCGCCATTTTGGTTCCTGGCTCCTGACGTCACGTGTGCAGGAGATCGCCCCCGGACCCCCACTGGACCCCCAGGGACTTTTGGCCAGCTTGGGGGGGGCCTCCTGACCCCCACAAGACTTGCGAAAAGTCCAGCGGGGGTCTGGGAGCAACCTCCTGCACGCAGCCGTGTATTGCCAATCTTCAAAATGGTGCCGGCGCTACCTTTGCCCTCACTATGTCATACGGGCGACGGTCGCCCGTATGACATAGTGAGGGCAAAGGTAGCAAAATGGCGCTGGCACCGGCGCTACCTTTGCCCTCACTATGTCATATGGGCGATGGTCGCCCATATGACATAGTGAGGGCAAAGGTAGCGCCGGCGCCATTTTGAAGATTGGCAATACGGCCCGCGTGCAGGAGGTCGCTCCCGGACCCCCGCTGGACTTTTGGCAAGTCTTGTGGGGGTCAGGAGGCCCCCCCAAGCTGGCCAAAAGTCCTGGGGGTCCAGCGGGGGTCCGGGGGTGATCTCCTGCACGCGTGACGTCGGGAGCCAGGAACAAAAATGGTGCCGGCACTACCTTTGCCCTGTCACATGATAAGGGCAAAGGGCCACCGGCGCCATTTCTCAATGCAGCCGTGGCCAGAGAGAGAGGGAGATCGCGTTCGGGACCCCCCCCCCCCCACTGGACCCCAGGTAATTTAAAACATTTTGGGGGGGTTTGGGAGGGTGGGGGATTTGTTTTAAAGGTTTGGTGTGGGTTTTAGGGTTTTTTTTGGTGTGCCGGTTTTCTCGCGCCCTATTTAACGATACAATACAAATGCCCCTGATGATAAATCGGGGGCATTTGTATTGTATCGTGTACTCTAACGATTTTGGACGATTTTAAAATTATCTGACGATAATTTTAATCGTTCAAAAACGATTCACATCCCTAATAAATGTATGTCCTGCATCCACAGAAAAGGCACACACAATTAATATATACAATTTCAGAAAAAGCATTGCTTGTTCATAGCCTAGTCATTTTATATGGCTTTTTAGACAAACTCACCAGTGGAAAAAATACTTATAAAAATTGAAAAACATCTCAAAAAGAACCTTGGCCAGTCATGCTTCAGATCTTATGACCAGGGATTGCCAATCCAGAAACAGTATGAGAACCATCCAATCCTGTTACAAGTAAAAATACCAAACCAATCAAAGTATAATCCCATCAACATAACTGTAGGTTGGGATCCATCAATGAAATATGAGCATATATACATGTAGGTAATCTACATGTACCGTCCTTGAAGGCAGCTCATCTCTCATCCACCCGTGACCGCTCCATATCCATTGCCGGCCCCGCCCTCTGGAACTCCCTACCCGTCCACTTGCGCCTTGAACCCTGCGCCATCAAATTCAAAAAGAAACTAAAAACATTCCTGTTCAACCAAGCCTACACAGAATAGACCCTCCCTTCCCTCTATTGCTCATACCCCCTAGGTGACCGCCCTTTTCCTTATATTAAGGAATCTAATCACAATGTACATTGTTGTCTTCTTGTTATGACCTCTTGTTGATTTCTTGTTGTTTAATCTATTTTCCCTACTGCTCTAGGTTAACCCCCGGCCCAGTTCGCCTCCCCTGTTGAAATGTACTTCTAAATCTTTTGTTAATATGTGAACCGGTATGATGTCCCCACTAATACCGGTATATAAAAGTTCCTAAATAAATAAATAAATAAATAAACAAAGGTAACAAACTTGAGCATCTAAAAAGGGGACAAAAAGAAAAAACTAAAAAAAAAAGGATACCCAATCAGTCTCTTGGTTAAAACTCCTAGAAACTAGTGATTGCAATTCAAAAATTAATCTTTGTTCATGACAGATCAAAGCTATAGAGAAGTCTCCTCTCTGTTTCATAAGTGTCCTTTTTTTATTGCAACGTAAATCTGCAGTGTCATGGGATTTCTCAAACTAGTGAGACACCAAAGGTGTTTCTTGTCTGCCAGCATGAAGACAAGACCTTGTCTACATATGGACAATCCAGACTTTGTTTCACAATGGGATCAGATATTGAACATATGTTTTTTGATTTGATGGTATTAATTATTGAACTACAAAACAGGTAGTAGCCACTTTTCAAGATGAAATTACAATCCAGTTGGATACATTTAAAACAAATTTCACCAGATTCTTTTGAAACATAGGCCTGGATTTATCAAAATGCGGTAAATATTGCATGTGATGGGAAAAGGGGTGTGTTTTATGGTAATAGGGAGTTTATTGCAATTTGCACTAATACCTATGTGAAGAGCTAAGTTATTGCAATTTGTGATAACTTTGAGATACCAGAATGTGGTATTTCCTACATTCCACCACTGGAAGACCATGTTTGTGAGAGAGAGAGAGAGAGAGAGACTGACACTGACTAGCTGTAATGCCCTGTCCCTAGATAGGTATATATCTCTATGGGAGGCCCACCTAGTAACTCAAGGTGAGGTTTAGGTATTAGTCTAGGGGTTAGGGGCCACTTTGACATTCAATGTGAGATGTACGAACAGAACATGTTCTCTTTTGAACATTTGATGACCCTCAGAGTGAGGAAACTCACCCAAAGATGAGATTTGTGCAATGATCTCTCAACCTAGCTTGATGGACTCTCTACCTGGGTAACATCAAGCTAGGTTGAGAGAACATTGCACAAATCTCATCTTTGGGTGATCAGCCATAACGCAAGCTATCGCACGGCTTAACGCTCCTGAAAACGTTGTAGCTAAAATCAGTGTTAAAGCCGTGTGATAGGGCTTCGATAAAACCAGCCCACTCCTCCTCTTTTTCAGATTTGCATCGCACCATATGATATGGTACTATCACATGCGTTAAAGGCATTTTTGCATGCGTTAAGGGCTTATCGCATGCGAAAAGCCCTGTTAACGCATGCGAAAACGCCTTAACGCATTTTGATAAATGAGGGGGATAATTTTCAGACTTTTGACAAAACTGTAAAAATTCCATTCTGATCTCAAAATTACTAAATTTAAGAAATGTCAATGTGATGCATTGGACTATTCCTCCTGCCCCTGTTAACCTATTCCTTGTTAAAAATTTTATATTATTGTAAAGCTTGTTGCTAGGTTATGTTACATTGTGAACCGAGGTGATGTTTTGCAAACGTGCCTCGGTATATAAAAAACCCTTAAATAAATAAATATTCAAAAATTTTGTTTATCCATCGATGACATCTTCTTTTTAACTTTTACGGGAAACGTTACATTTGATCAATCATCTTCAGACAACTCTTCAGATAATGAACAATGTTTAGCCTCCACTTATGGTGCTACTACTTCTTCGACAGATTTCTCAACTCCTTTTTTAGATGTTCATCGGAATAACAGTTTACATCACAACTCATGCTCCCATAGTCACCTTCATCAGACAAGTCTGTCATGTTTATCCAGGATTACATGCTTCCAACAACAACAAACAGTGAAAGGAAACATGAATTTGTTGATATTCAGTTTGTCTTCTTGAACATTGACAGCTAGCAAGCTTAAAGTGTTGCAACAAGGTTTGTCTTTTGTTCCGTCAGTACCCTATAATGCATTTAATACAGAGTCAACTGACCAGGTGACTTGTGTTCTCCTTTCCTTGGGGAAATCAAGATTGTGCTATCATCAAGCATCATTGGTGAATTCTAGTCCCTAACTTTGTTTCGTGTTCCACCATAGTAAAAACCTTTCTGACTTTTTAGTCTCCTCAGAATTGCATCCCCCTTTTGCTGCACCTGATATCCTCCATATGGGTCAGCCTCCTTGTGGCCATTGTTCCACTTGTCCTTTTTCATTAACTCTCACTACTTTTACACATCCAAACACTGGAAAACAATATTTTCTGAAAAAGCTGTCTAATTGTCTTTTGAAGGGGTGATCTACATAATTAAGTGTTCTTGCCCCCTTCTGAATGTCAACAAGTCCAGAATTTTTAAATACCGGTTTTGTCTATGTGCCAGCAGATAGCTGGCACCTTTGGTATCTCATTGTTTCAAGAAATCCTTTGAAATTCCAGAAATTGTTTCCTTATGATAGAAAAGGGACACACTTTAAGCAGAGAGGGCAACTTCTCTACAGCGTTGATCCATCATGAATTGAATTCAATTATTAGGGGTAAATAACCATAAGAACATAAGAAAATGCCATACTGGGTAAGACCAAGGGTCCATCAAGCCCAGCATCCTGCTTCCAACAGTGGCCAATCCAGGCCACAAGAACCTGGCAAGTACCCAACAACTAAGTCTATTCCATGTTACCATTGCTAATGGCAGTGGCTATTCTCTAGGTGAACTTAATAGCAGGTAATGCACTTCTCCTCCAAGAACTTATCCAATCCTTTTTTAAACACAGCTATACTAACTGCACTAACCCCATCCTCTGGCAACAAATTCCAGAGTTTAATTGTGCGTTGAGTAAAAAAGAACTTTCTCCGATTAGTTTTAAATGTGCCCCATGCTAACTTCATGGAGTGCCCCCTAGTCTTTCTGCTATCCGAAAGAGTAAATAACCAATTCACATCTACTTGTTCTAGACCTCTCATGATTTTAAACACCTCTATCATATCCCCCCTCAGTCGTCTCTTCTCCAAGCTGAAAACTCCTAACCTCTTTAGTCTTTCCTCATAGGGGAGTTGTTCCATTCCCCTTATCATTTTGGTAGCCCTTCTCTGAACCTTCTCCATCGTAATTATATCTTTTTTGAGATGCGGTGACCAGAATTGTACACAGTATTCAAGGTGCGGTCTCACCATGGAGCGATACAGAGGCATTATGACATTTTCCGCTTTATTCATCATTCCCTTCCTAATAATAACTAACATTCTGTTTGCTTTTTTGACTGCCACAGCACACTTAAGCCGACAATTTCAATGTATTATCCACTATGATGCCTAGATCTCTTTCCTGGATAGTAGCTCCTAATATGGAACCTAACATCGTATAACTATAGCATGGGTTAATTTTCCCTAAATGCATCACCTTGCACTTATCCACATTAAATTTCAACTGCTATTTGAATGCCCAGTTTTCCAGCCTCACAAGATCATCCTGCAATTTATCACAATCTGCTTGTAATTTAACTATTCTGAATAATGTTGTATCATCTGCAAATTTGATTATCTTACTCGTCGTATTCCTTTCCAGATCATTTATAAATATATTGAAAAGCACTAGTCCCAGTACAGATCCCTGAGGCACTCCACTGCCCACCCTCTCCACTGAGAAAATTGTCCATTTAATCCTACTCTCTGTTTCCTGTCGTTTAACCAGTTGGATTGCCCCTGGAGCCTTTTTTAAATATCAGAGTTACATTGGCTAATGTAACCCAATCTTCAGGTACAATGGATGAATTTAAAGATAGGTTACAAATTTTTACTAATAGATCTGAAATTTCATTTTTTAGTTCCTTCAGAACCCTGGGGTGTATACCATCCGGTCCAGGTGATTTACTACTCTTCAGTTTGTCAGTCAGGCCTACCACATCTTCTAGGTTCACTGTGATTTGGTTCTGTCCATCTGAATCATTACCCATGAAAACCTTCTCTGGTTCGGGTATCTCCCCAACATCCTCTTCAGTAAACACCGAAGCAAAGAAATTGTTTAATATTTCCATGATGGCCTTATCTTCTCTAAGTGCCCCTTTAACCCCTCGATCAGCCAATGGTCCAGTTGACTCCCTCGCATGCTTTCTGCTTCTGATATATTTTTAAAAGTTTTTACTGTGAGTTTTTGCCTCTACGGTCAACTTCTTTTCAAATTCTCTCTTAGCCTATCTTATCAATGTCTTATATTTAACTTGCGAACACTTATGCTTTATCCTATTTTCTTCTGTTGGATCCTTCTTCTAATTTTTAAATGAAGATCATTTGGCTAAAATAGCCTCTTTCATCTCACCTTTTAACCATGTCAGTAATCATTTTGCCTTCCTTCCACCTTTCTTAATGTGTGGAATACATCTGGACTGTGCTTCTAGGATGGTATTTTTTAACAATGTCCACACCTCTCTCACACTTTTTACTTTTGTAGCTGCGCCTTTAAGTTTTTTTCTATTTTTCTCATTTTATCAAAGTTTCCCTTTTGAAAGTTTAGCACTAGAGCCATGGATTTGCTTACTGTATCCCTTCCAGTCATTAATTCAATTTTGATCATATTATGATCATTATTGTCAAGCGGCACCACCACAGTTACCTTTCTCACCAAATACTGAGCTCCACTGAGAATTAGATCCAAAATTGCTGCCTCTCGTTGGTTCTATCCAGGAACTGTATCTCTTTAGCATGTCCCGATGTTACATTCACCCAGTCAATATTGGTGTAATTGAAATCTCGCAAAGTACAAATAATGCAGATAAATGTTCAATCCTAACAGAATACTCCAAACAGCGTATTACGGTTAAGAAGTTTTTATATTTCAATTGGCAACTCCACAGTTTTAAACGAACACCAGCTTAATGGCGTCCCCCGACACGGTCCCGTGTTTCGCCGCGGGCTGCATCGGGGGGGATCGCCATACAGGAATTCACACAAGAACTGTAAAACAAACAAATTGACAAAAGTCAGGATAATGGAGGGACTTACAGCCAACCTACAATGTAGGTTGGCTGTAAGTCCCTCCATTATCCATTATCCCTCCATTATTCACATTGTGTGAATTCCTGTATGGCGATCCCCCCCGATGCAGCCCGCGGCGAAACACGGGACCGTGTCGGGGGACGCCATTAAGCTGGTGTTCGTTTAAAACTGTGGAGTTGCCAATTGAAATATAAAAACTTCTTAACCGTAATACGCTGTTTGGAGTATTCTGTTAGGATTGAACATTTATCTGCATTATTTGTACTTTGCGAAATTGCCTGAAGTGCAGATCTCGCCCATCCGTGGTTTCTTGGTCTTTGATTACCTGTAATTGAAATCTCCCATTATTACTGTACTACCAATTTGGTTAGCTTCCCTAATTTCTCTTAGCATTTCACTGTCCGTCTCACCATCTTGGCCAGGTGGACGGTAGTATACTCCTATCACTATACTCTTCCCCAACACAAGGAATTTCTACCCATAAAGATTTGTATGTGTATTTAGTCTTATGCAGGATCTTTATCCTTTTGGACTCTATGCCATCCCGGACATAAAGCACCATCCCACCTCCCAGATGCTCCTCTCTATCATTGTGATATAATTTGTACTCTGGTATAGCACTGTCTCATTGGTTATCCTCCTTCCACCATGTCTTGAGATGCCAATTAAGTCTAATCCATCATTCACTGCTATGCATTCTAATTCTCCCATCTTACTTCTTAGACTTCTGGCATTAGCATACAAACATTTCAAAGAATTTTTTGTGTTTGTATTTTCATTCTGCTTTTTAATTGATAGGGATAAATTGGAATCTTATAGCTCAGATGAGTTTTTAATTACAGGCACTTGAACTTCTTTTCTTATTATTGGAACCTCACTGTTGGGATGTCATGATTCTAATGTGTCATTAGTATTCTTTGAAGATACCTCCTTCTGAACCATGTGCCGCTGAGCGACTGTCTGCTTCCTCCTTTGTTCTAGTTTAAAAGCTGCTCTATCTCCTTTTCAAAGGTTTGCGCCAGCAGCCTGGTTCCACCCTGGTTAAGGTGGAGCCCATCCCTTTGGAAAAGACTCCTCCTTCCCCAAAAGGTTCCCCAGTTGTTTACAAAACTGAATCCCTCTTTCTTGCACCATCGTCTCATCCACGCATTGAGACTCTGGAGCTCTGCCTGTCTCTGGGGACCTGTGCGTTGAGCAGGAAGCATTTCAGAGAATGCTACCCTGGAGGTTCTGGATGTCATCTTTCTACCTAAGAGCCTACATTTGGCTTCCAGAACTTCCCACCCACGTTTTCCTATCTTGTTGGTGCCTACATGTATCACGACAGCCGGCTCCTCTTTCCCAGCACTGTCTAAAATCCTATCTAGGTGATGCGTGAGGTCCGAAACCTTTGCACCAGGTAGGCATGTTACCAGGTGATCCTCACAGCCACCAGCCACCCGGCTGTCTACATTCTAATAATCGAATCACCAACTATGATGGCTGACTTAACCCTTCCCTCCCGGGCAGTAGCCCTGGGAGACACATCCTTGGTGCGAGAGGACAATGCATCACCTGGAGAGCAGGTCCTTGCTACAGAATCCTTTCCTGCTGCTCCAGGTTGATGCTCTCTGATCATGAGACCTTCTTCCCAGTCTGAAATTGGGACTTGGCTACCATGTCCCTGAAGGTCTCATCTTTATATCTCTCTGTCTGCTTCAGTGTGTCCAGGCCTGCCACTCTAGCCTCCAGAGATCAGACTCATTCTCTGAGCAACAGGAGCTCTTTGCATTGGATGAAACACGTACAACTTCTCACTGGCAGGTAAAAAATCATACATGTGACACTCAATGCAAAAGAGTGGGAAGCTTCATGAAGTGAAGTTAAAAGGCTGATATATATATTTTTTTTTAGTGTGAAAGTGGCACCTGCCTATAAATTAAAGGATGAGCTAGGGGAGGGAGGGTTGGGAAAGACAAACAGACTAACTTCTGCTTATTAGCTGCCTTACTGACTATTAAAAGCACTAACTCACAAACACTCTAAATAATATGCCCAAATAGTTTACTTTTCCCCAATACTTTTCCCAAGCAAAACTTAGTGATTCCTTTGAATGACTAGCAAAGTGGTAGCATTGTTCTGATGTAAAATGATGAACAGCTGATACACAATGTTCACACATTCCCTCAGACACCAATACACATCTTTTTGGAAAAATGCAACAAGACTGCTACACAGTAGCAGACCATGAAAGGGGCTTGATGGCCCCAACATAATAGGCAGAGCCACTCCTTATGTTACTTTTTCCTCTCCTTCCCTCTGGTGAGTATAGGTTCCTCCCAACTACCTCTCTTACCGCCCCCCCCCCCCCCACAGCTTTCCCCTCTTTCTTCTCCCATGCCACCATCTCCTCTCACTTTCTCTCTATTGTCCCTACCAGAGGAACAGGGATGGAGAAAGGAGAGAAAAAGGGGGAACTGGACTGGGGGTGGAGGGGAGTGGGTGAATGGTTAATTGGGAGGATGGAGGATCTGTGATGAGAGGGAGAAAGGTTCCAGGATCTGTGAGACAATCTCTGGTTTCAAAGAGAAATTTGGATTGTGGGAGGGAGATTTATTTATTTATTTGCAACATTTATAATCTGCCAATCTACAAATCTAGGCAGCTAACAGCATTACGTACATAATAAGTAAAATCACCACATTACGACAGACGACAACGTAAGTGACAAGGAGCAAAACACAAGAAAATAGGTGTTCCTACCTCTACTCTGCTCCTGCTCCTTCTAACAGCTCTACTTTATTTATTTATGTATTTATGCATTTATTTATTTATTTAAGCGTTTTTATATACCGAGGTATAGCTATTAGCCTTCACTCCGGTTTACAATTACAACAACCTATTACAATTAACATTATAACTTAATCAGAGAAAGAAACTTACATATTTCAAAACATCTTCAACGTTTATAACAGTGTATATCAGAGCACGGAAAACTCTGTAAGTTCTAGCATCAAGCAGTCTGTGATTTAGTCTTATTAGGGCAGTTGCGTATCCGAAGAGGATATGCGTGAGCTATGTTATACCCTCAATCCTGCATACCCTCACTATCATACACAACCAAGCCCCTTTTGTCCCTGCGAGCTTGCAAGTCTTCCACCTCAGTTAAACAGACATTCTCACCAACCAACCAGTCTGTCATTGCCTGTCACAAGCAGTAATTGCTATTCTCCCAGCCAGCCTGTCCTTAATCATTCTCACCACACCAGCTAACTGTTAAAATAAGCCTGACAATGTGCCTGCCTTCACACCCCACAGCAAGCCAGTCAGCCAACCTGTCTCCAACCCCCCCCCCCCCCCCTGTCCCAAGGAAGCCACTGGTGGGGCCTGGAGAACCCCTGGCTAGGCCTGGCCCAGGCCCCGAGATTTTGTCTTGAGTCAGGAAGGTGGTGGGCACTGGGAGGCACATTTCAATTTCTTGTGGAGTTTTTTTTTTAGGGTGGGGAGGTGGCAGGGTGGTTTAATGGTTTGTTTTTCAGTTGGTAAATGAACCAAACTGAAAAAAATAAAAATCCCAAACAAAGAATCTGTGGGCTACACCTTCCTATAATTTTGTCTGATTTTTCCTCCTTAGTCTCTTTGCCTTCACTAAGATCTACAGTGGACACCTCTGAGTAGATACTTTGAGAGAGCTGACAGAAAGAATAGTGATCAAAGAAAGCTTCGGGAGTGTTTGAATGCAATTAAGATTCAGTGCAAAAATATGAGGAGTCATGTATTTGGGATTCAGACATTTGAAGATGCACGATGTGATGGGAGATGAGAGACTGATATGAACTGACCAGTAGAGAGACCTAGGAGATAGTGTTTGATAATCTGAAGGTCATAAACAATGTGACAAGGTGATGATTAGAGCCACAGGGATACTAGACTGCATAGGCAGAGGTGAAACTAACAGAAAAAGGAGATGCCATTGTACAGATCATTGGTGAAGCCTCACTTATAATACTGTGTTCAGTTCAGGAGCCATATCTAAAAAAGGATAAAGATAGGCTGAAGGCGGTCCAGAGAAAGGTGACAAAAATGGTGCAGGGTCTGTATCGTGAGCCAAATGAATTGAGACTTGAGGACCTAAATATGGATTTCTAGAATAGAGGAGAAATGGGATATAATAGAGACTTTTATTTTATTTTATTTATTCTGTTTTCTTACCCACTTTTTGGAAAGAGCATTCACCCAGGATGGGGAAAAATAGCTGAAATAAACTGCATCAGTAGGAAAAGAATATACATATAGATATTGCTGTACGCTTATTTGGCCAGTAAATAAATGCTTGAACGGTATTAACAATGCACAAGAATCAAATATTTTCCAATGGCAAGGAAAATGTTAGAACTAGGGGTCATGATATGAAAATCCACAGGGGGATAAATTCAGGAACACTCAACTGAAAATATTTTTTCATGGTAAGGGTGGTGGATGCTTGGAATGCTATCCGAGAGGAGGTGGTGGGAACAAAAATGGTAATGGAAATCATAAAGATGTGGGATAAGCAGAGAATGGTAATGAAGCAGTGGTTCCAAACTTGCTGGGCAGACTGGATGGGGCCGTTTGGTCTTCTTCTGCCGTCATTTCTATGTCATTTCTATTTCATTTCCATGTTTCGGCCCAAAACAGCAGTGAAATGACTGCATTGTGCTCCCAAGAAGGCATGGGAGTAAGCTGTAAGGAAGAGCAGTTTCAAACCTAAATGAGAGGCATGGAATAACTTATAAGGAGCAGCAGTTACAACCTTAAACACCTTCAGTCCGATACTGTAAAACCGCGGGAGAGCGGACGAACGCCCGCTCTCCCGGCGCACGCACCGGCCCTTCGCCGGTGCGAGCTATCCAGTATGCTCCAGCATACAAATTAGGTGACGCGGTGCAAACGAGGGAAAGGAGGCGCTAGGGACACTAGCGCGTCCCTAGCGCCTCCTTTTGGCCTGGAGCGGCGGCTGTCAGCGGGTTTGACAGCCGACGCTCAATTTTGCCGGCGTCGGTTCTCGAGCCCGCTGACAGCCACGGGCTCGGAAACCGGATGCCTGCAAAATTGAGCGTCCGGTTTTCAGCCCGACAGCCGCGGGCCGAATTATTATTATTATTTTTTTTTTTTTTTTACTTTTTTTTACTTTTGGGGACCTCCGACTTAATATCACATTGATATTAAGTTGGAGGGTGCACAGAAAAGCAGTTTTTACTGCTTTTCTGTGCACTTTCCTGGCGCCGGAAGAAATTAGCGCCGACCTTTGGGTCGGCGCTAATTTCTTAGAGTAAAATGTGCGGCTTGGCTGCACATTTTACTTACTGGATCCCGCGCGCATACCTAATAGGGCCATCAACATGCATTTGCATGTTGAGGGCACTATTAGGTGCCGCGGATGGGCCGCGTGTTTTCCTTCCCTTACTGAATAAGGGGTAAGGGAAAACACGCGTCCAGAGCAGGCTGACAGTGCGCTCCGACGGAGCACACTTTACTGTATCGACCTGCTTGTTGGGCAGACTGAATGGGACATTTTGGTCTTCCTCTGTTGACATTTTCCTTTGTAACTATGCCTTTTTCTGGTTTTCCTTCCCCTCTTCCTTTTCTGTCTATTTTTCTTTATCTCTTAAGTTCTTCCATGCCTCTTCCTTCTGTCACTCTTATAACATCTTTCTTGTCTCCTCATCTTTCCATCTTTCACCTTTACTTGTTTCTTCATTTGCTGACTTCATTTTTCTACTCTTTCACCCCATTGTAACTCCTTAAACCTTTGCTTCTTACTTGTTTTTTTTTTCATTCATCCCTTTTCCACTTCTCTATTTCCCTATCTTCCATTCCCCATATTGCCCACATAGTCTTACATCTCCCCTTCTCTATCATCCTTTCCTAGCCAGGGTGTAAAATATTCAGTTGTCTGCTTGCCACTGGTGACTGAAAATTTAGCACTGTAAGTAACTCACCGGGACTAGTGTTGCTGTTATAGCATGAGCAATCATAGAGATTGAGAAGCGGGAGATTTCCTCTGCCACCAGCTCTGCTAACAATCAGCAGGAGCAACAGTGCTCGACAGATGTATTTTTCTCTCCATCTCAGGGGCTGCTCACATTCCAGTGAAGGTAGAATGCCATGCTAAATAGCACAAGAGGAAAAGAGGGAAGGGGGATGGAACTGGAGGAGATAGCCCACAAGTGTAGCAGCAAGAAAAGACTTTGTGATGATAGCAGTGAGAGGAAGCTCTGTGGTAAAAAGCAAGGTAACAGGGAAAGCATGTGTTCCCAGGCTCGGTAACCATTGTATCTCCCCTGCACTTCATGTTTAGAATGGAAGCACCCCATAGAAGGGGAGGAGGAGTAAACACAAGGACAGGGACCTGGTGGTCTACCTTCCTACTGCTGTTGCCAGGAAGAGAGAGAGAGAGAGATGGTGGAAACATAGAAACATGACAGCAGAAAAAGACATATGGCCTATTTAGTCTGCAAGTCTACACCAACTAATCCAGCTTTTCAATCTGTACCACTTCCTTAGAAATCTCCTCTGTTTATCTCATGCTTTCTAAATTCTGTTGTAGCCCCTTTCTAAATTCTGTTGTAGCCCCACCCTCTCCACAGGAATGCTGTTCCATGCATCTGCTACCTTCTATATAAAGGAATATTTCCTTAAGATTATTCCTAAGTGTATCGCCTTTTACCCTCATCCCATGACCCCCCTCATTCTAGAGCTTCGTTTCTATTGAAAGAGGCCTGCCTCCTGTGCATAAAAACCTTGGAGGTATTTAAACATTTTTATTTATTTATTTATTTAAATGATTTTATATACCGATAGCCGTTTGCACATCGTATCGGTTTCCAGAAAACTAAAACTTTTTGACAGTGTCATTAAACAGAACTTTTGGCACTGCCATTACATAGAACAGTAAACTTTGCATACAATAGAAGAACATCAGCAAACAGAAACTGGGTAACTATTTACAAGGAACGAAGGTTCCTAAAATTGGGAGCAAATGAAGGAGAAGTTAACAAACGTACATTGTGAAGGTAATACATGTAAGGCACTGTAAATATATAAGGAAATCAAAGGGGAGAAGGGAGATGAGAGAAGAGTCAGCAGAAGCACATTGTAAATGGTGATACCAGGAATGCATTATACACCACTTGGGGGGACATCAGGAGGATGGTTGTTGAGGGAGGGGTAGGCCTGTAAGAAGAGCCAGGTTTTTAGCTTTTTTTTGAATTTGGGAGTAGATGTTTCAGTGTGCAAGTCTGGGGGCATTTCTATCATATCTTATCATATCATATCTCCCCTATCCCACATTTATTCTAGGGTATACATATTCAGCTCTTCCCCCATATATTTTAAAACAAAGACCAGTGATCATATTGGTAGCCACCTTCTGAACCAGTTTCAAGTGGTTTATATTCTTTTGAAGGTGCGGTCTCGAGAATTCTACACAGGATTCCAAGCATCTTTCTGGCTTTTGCCGATCCCTTATCCACCTGTTTGGTCACCTTAAGATCATCAGATACAGTCACTCTCTAGACTGTACCTCTCCCTTGGGATTTTGTAGCCCAGATATGCATTTTTTAGCATTAAATCTTAGCTGACAAACCATAAACCATTCCTTGAGCTTCGATAAATCCCTTCTCATGTTTTGCACACCTTCCCGTCTGCCTATCCTGTTGTAGATTTTGGTATAATCCACAAAGGCCAATCCTTTCCAGGAATCCTTCTGCAGTGTCCCTCACAAAAATGATGAAAAGAAAAGATTCAAAGATGGATGTCTGCGGCAATACCACTTATAACATCCATCTTCTGGGCATGAACTCCGTTTACTAAAGCTCTTTTTCACTTTCCACTCAACCTGTTCTAAACTATTCAGTCACTTTAGGGCTCACATCAAGGACACACAATTTCTTTATAAGTGGCATATGCAAAACTGTGTCAAAGGCTTTATATTAAAATCCAAGTACTAGTGCTCTCCCCTGATCCAACTCTCTGGTCAGCCAAAAATAGAAATTGATCAGATTTGTTTAACAAGACCTACCTCTAGTTAAACCATGCTACCTCAGATCTAGCAATTCATTGGATTCTGTAAACTGCACTACCCTCTGTTTTAGCAGCAATTCCATTAATTTGCTCACCACTGAGTTCAGACTATTTATCTATTTATTTATTTAATTATTTAATTATTTAGTTAGTTAGTACTGTAATTTTAAGAAATTTCAGCTTGCCTCCCTCCAGTTATAGGAGGTTACAAATTTTAAGACATATAAATGACATAAAACACTAAGGGGCTCATTTTCCAAAGGTATCACACGCGAAAAGTCCCTTTTCGCGTGCGATACCTAGATCGAGGCGGGTTCTGGACAGTGTCTGCACCAGAAGGGGAGGAGTCGGGTCGGCACCGAGGCGGACGCTGTGAAGACATCACTGATGGCAAAAAGGTAAGGAGCCTTATCGCCTTCAGTAACGCATCCAATAGCACCACCTTTCACAGTGGCGCTATTGGTTTGCGAAAGCCGGCAGCGATAGCACACGGTGGTGAGATCGCTGCCAGCTTTCGCAGGCCCGCCCCCCCGCTTTACCTCCCCACCCCCCGTTACTGCCGGATTTCCTTAGTTAACTTAGAAAATCCAGGCCTAAATTACCAAACCTAAATAAAACAATCATATTTTTCAAAAAGAAAAAAACCCCAAAACATTAAAAGTAATTCCAATTTACTAAAAATACTAAACAGCCAATGATTAATGGAGACTAATAAAAAAGACAAGCGTCATTTTAACTCATCAAAAGACTGTAGTTGTGTTACTTACACTTTTGTGAATAGGAATCATATCTGCCCATCTTCAGTCCTCCATAACTACTCCCAACTCTAAAAATTCATTGAAAAGTTCAGGCAGTGAAGCTGCCAGAACTTCTCAAAGTTTGCTTAATACTATCCCATCTGGACCCATCATCTTATTGATTTTAAGTTTAATGAAGGCAAGCATTAACCGGAGCCTAGTTCTGGGCCTAGACCCAAGCAACCACTATGTTTGTTCTTTTTCTATATGTTGGTTTCTCTTTAAGTCCACAATAAGTGCAACTCTATAGAGAGTGCATACAGCAGTTTTATGCTAGAGCAATCTTTTAGATAAAATACCTGCAGACATTTCCATGAATTATAATCTTACCCACATTAACTTTTTTACCGTAAAAATTTAAAACAAACCCATTTTACCATAAAAGGATACTTGGCTGGTTTGCTTATTACTTTTTAAAACTACAGTTTAGAGTGTTTTTAACCCTAAGGACATAAGAAATGTCATGCTACATCAGGTCCAGTTTCCTCTCTTTAACAAGTAGCCAGTCTGGGATGCAAATACCCGGCAGTTCACATGAAGTAGACCTATTTCCTGTTAATCGCTTTCTGGGATAGCAATAACTTTCTTTGATATTTCTAGCTAATAATGTTTTATGAACTTTTCCAAAATATTTAAACAATTAGTTTCTTGGTCAATCTTTCTATAATTTTAATGCGCCACATACGTACAATTCAGTACTCAAATAATTTTGTATGACCAATACCAACCGAGTCTGTATATCAATCAGACCCAACATGGAAAGGTCACATTACTTTGTTATAATCTTTGTATTATTTTTTTTAATTTTTTATTTTTTTTCACTAAAATCATTCCATATTGCCACGGGAAATTCAAGTATCTCAATTGAGAATTCGCTTATATCTTGATTTGTGCAAGCATCAACGACATTGCAAAACTTAGCTCATAATGAAGTCCCAGAAAGTCAGCAAAATTGTAATACTTAACTCAAAGTGAAGTCCAGTAAAGTCCCGACGCGATCGCGTTTCGGACCACACGGTCCTGCTTCAGGGGACAATCCTCTTTTGTCTGAGGAGCAATATTCAAGTGCACGAATATTCCCAAATTGGCAACAGAAAAGGCGTCTCGCAAAAGTCTTCCGTAGGCAGTCTGATTTCAGACCTGCTAAAGTCCAGCCAAAGTCCAGCATGTGCCAAAGTCCAGCATGTGCCAAAATGAGGAGATTTGCGAATGTGTTGGGCTGGTGAGCACCGAGCGGATTTTAAAAAGTGCTGGCGTATGCGCGTATCTCCCACACGCGTGCAAATGAAAAGTTCAGAAAAAGGGCATGAGCATTCCTTGATTTCAGCTTCAAATTTGAGCTTAAATTCTTACGAGCTCAGGAGCGCACCAGGGTCCTCTGCTGCGTAACTTTACTTCTGTTATGGAGGACATGTAAGTAATAAAATAAAGAAAAATAGATAGTTCGGCGGAGTTTTAAAGGTAGGGATTAACAGGGGAAATAGGGGGGGGCTATTAAACCAAGGGTTTTAGAATTCCTGTCCCTTACCTAGATGAACTGGGAAAACTGGAAATGGCATCGGCTCCTACTTATACATTGGAAGAAGCATTTAGGTGCATAGCCACGCACCTACTTAAAACTGTGTGCACATTTGTGCTGTCAGTCTATTTTATTATGTGTGCATTTACATACGTATGTTATAAAATGGCCATGTCCCTGGATGTGGGCCAATGAACGTGTGCACATGTGTGCCTGTTTAAAAGTTACCCTCATAGAGCCCAGCATTATGTACCTGTAGTTTTTCGCTATGTGTATCACTTTGTAATTCTCCACATTGAATTTTATCTGCCATTCAGATGCTCTGTCTCCTAGTCTCACAAGGTCCTTCTGCTCTTCCTTACTATCCACAGATGTTTTAAAAGCTATGAATAAGTTTTTTATCTGTAAATTTGATCACCTAGTTGTTGTTCCTTTTTCCAGTTAATGACCTTTCTCCTTCTGAAAATCTGACCATTAAGTCTTACCATCTGTTTCCTGTCTTTTAACCAATTCTCAATCAACAGGAGGCAGCAACCTTAACCAATTCCCTATCAACAGGAGGCTGCAGCCTTCTATTTCATAATTTGTAATTTCTTGAAGAGTCTGTCATAAGGGACCTTGTCAGATGCCTTCTAAAAATACAAATACACTATATCAACTGGATCACTTTTATTTACATGTTCATTTACACCTTCAAAAAAATATAAAAGATTGCTAAGACAAAGCTTCCCTTTACTAAAACCATGTTGACTCTTCTCCAATAAGCCATGTCTATCTATATGATCAGTGATTTTGTTTTTAAGAATGGCTTCTACCATTTTACCTAGCACTGATGTGAAGCTCACCAGTCTATAATTTCCTGAATTGCCCCTGGAGCTCTTAAAAAAAATAATGGTGTCACATTGGCCACTTTGCAGCTTTCCAGTATCATGGCAGTTTTAAGTGCTAGGTTACAGGTTACTAGTAACAAGTTTGAAACTTCATGTTTTAGTTCTTTTAGAACTCTGATGTGGATGCCATTTGACTTTGGTGATTTGCTGCCCCTTGGTTTGTAAATCTGATCTATTACATCCTCCATTATCACAGATATTTTAATTGTCCAGAATCTCTACCATTAAAGAATATGTCAGGTGTGGGTATATTCCTAACATATTCTCTGTAAAAACTAGGGCAAAAAAATTTCAGTTTTCTGCCATTTCATTATCCTCCCTGAACACCCCTTTTGCCCTTCAATCATTTAGTAGCCCAGCTGACTCCCTCACAGGCCTTTTGCTTCAAATGCCCTTGAAAATATTTTTATTATTACTTTTTGCCTCTCTGGCAAGCTTCCCAAATTCTCTCTTGGCCTAAGCAAGTTACATATAACTTGCTTATGCTCTTAAATATTTTCATCATTTGGGTCTGCTTTCCCATTTTTGAACAATACCCTTAAGCTTTATTGTCTTCTTTACCTCAACATTAAACCATGCTGGTAGTTGTTTGATCTATTCACAACCTTTTTCAATGCAAGGAAAACATTTTATCTGGGCTTCCAAATTAGTATTTTTAAACCATGTCAATACCTCATGAAAATTTTTAATCATTGCAACTGCCCCTTTTAGGTTTCTTTTCTAGCTAATTTTCTCATTCTCTCATAATCTCCCTTTCTAAAGTTATTTGTTACTATAGATTTTATGTAATGTCCTCTCTCCAGCCATTGTGTTAAATTTGATTGCCTTATGATCGATATTCCTTAGCAGCCTCACCACAATAACCCCTATAGTAGTTCAAGTCATAGAAAAGATGGTATTTTGTTAGTGTTTCATAGTCTTTGTGTTCATAAAGGATGACAAACTAAAGCAATATTGGCAATTGCTGAAATGTTTTTTATTTTGATAGAAAGTACTACTCCTTTTATTCTTTCAAAAATTGTTTGTATTACTTAAAAATTAAGCTATTGAAGCATTATAGTACTTTCCTTATGCCCTCCTAGGGGAGCTGTTCCATTCCCCAAAATGATAAAGGGAATGGAACAGCTCCCCTATGAGGAAAGACTAAAGAGGTTAGGACTTTTCAGCTTGGAGAAGAGACGGCTGAGGGGGGATATGATAGAGGTGTTTAAAATCATGAGAGGTTTAGAATGGGTAGATGTGAATCGGTTTTTTACTCTTTCAGATAATAGAAAGACTAGGGGGTACTCCATGAAGTTAGCATGTGGCACATTTAAAACTAATCGGAGAAAGTTCTTTTTCACTCAACGCACAATTAAACTCTGGAATTTGTTGCCAGAAGATGTGGTTATTGTAGTTAGTATAGCTGTGTTTAAAAAAAGGATTGGATAAGTTCTTGGAGAAGAAGTCCATTACCTGCTATTAATTAAGTTGACTTAGAAAACAGCCACTGCTATTACCAGCAATGGTAACATGGAATAGACTTAGTTTTGGGGAACTTGCCAGGTTCTTATGGCCTGGATTGGCCACTGTTGGAAACAGGATGCTGGGCTTGATGGACCCTTGGTCTGACCCAGAATGGCATGTTCTTATGTTCTTAAAATTTAATATATTTTACCATCATTTAGTTTACAAAAATGAAATAAAGTGACATTGTTGTTGATATTGTCTATGTCATTTCAAATGAAAGCACATCCCTATGCCTCAATGACAACCCCCCCTTCTCAGCCCTACCTAACCTACCCAAAATGATCTCCCTTTGGTCTCTCTACTGTAGGACCCCCTCCTCCCCTCCTGAACAATAGGATGGGTGGAGATGGATTATAAAATAGAGTACCTCTTCTTTGCTCTGTTGTGTTTACCTTCTCCTTCTGCTCCCTGCATACTGCCTGAGAGGGGAGATTTGGGGCTAGAACAGGAAGCAAAGGGCTGTACTCTGCTGAGTGAAATTCTGCTTAGCTGGGGGGCAGCAAATGTTTAGCAGTCCTGCTGCCCCTGATATTTGTTACCTAGGTACAGGCCTACTGTGTTTATTTGGAACTCCCGCCTGAATCTGTTTCTGCTCATCTACTGGGATAATATGATATCTGATGTCCTATCTACACCACAGTTTTCCTCATGCTCTCTTAACTCAAAGAGCAGGTGGCAGATGTGGCCTTGAAGAGCTAAGAAAGGGCTGAACATGCCACTAGTCCAGTGTTTTCTAACTCTTTAAGCCCAAGGCTCACCTACATTAAAGAAAATGCACACTACTCTCCAGGAGCAGGCAGTACGGACATAGAGAGGATTCAAATGGCCAAAGGAAGAGCTAGGGAACCACGGAAAGCCCAACCAGTCTCTCTTCCAAATTTTAAAACAGAGGGAGAGAAGAGGTAAAGGCACATATAAATCCTTCTTAATGGCCCAGCTCCCTTTATACATAAGTGAAGGAGAAAGGAGACGTTGGAATGGTGCAGACAACCGTATCAGTTATTTACTTTAGTTGCTGCCTGTGGCTGCCAGATCTCCTCCACTGCTGCTGTTCCTATCACTCAAAGCAAGTTACATCCAGTGCTCAGTGCTTTTTAAATTATGCTGTTAGCATAATCTTACACTTCTGATTTAGTACCAAGGTAATGTCCATTACCTGCTATTAATTAAATTGACTTAGATAATAACCACCGCTATTACTAGCAACGGTAACATGGAATACACTTAATTTTTGGTACTTGCCAGGATTGGCCACTGTTGGAAACAGGATGCTGGGCTTGATGGACCCTTGGTCTGACCCAGTATGACATGTTCTTATGTTTCTCATTTTGCTCATTCTCTGATGCTCCACTGCTACCTACGAAAGAGCTGTCCTATAGGATGTTACAGAAGCTCAAGTTTCAGGTAAAGGGTGGATGTAATACAATGTAGCGATTCATTTTTTGGCACGTAAGATTGTTTTGTAAGCAGCTATTACAGTATAGATATCTTTTTTTTTTTGGTCCCAAATTAATTAGTTACACATAAACACTAGCCTACTTTCCATTGAATGGAATCTAGTATTGGCTAAATTAAGCCTCTATTTTAGTGAAGTGTTTCATCTCCTTAAACATGTTTCTTCCCACAGTGTATATGGAATATTTATTAGGGATGTGCAATTGTTTCAAACAAATGTTTAAAACATACCAAATTAGGCCATTTTCAGTTCATTCCTAATGGAATGAACGTGATGGCCAGAATCTCCAAATAAAACACAAATTTTAAATGTATTCATTTTCAGCAATGTTTGTGCACAGTTTAGTAGTTTGCAATCATATTGGTAGCTGGATACACAAATTGCTGAAAACAAAAAACAAAAGGAACCAAAATGAAAATCCCCACTGAAATGAACATTTTGGGCATGCATATCCTTAATATTTGTTGATATCCATTAGTTCAAAGGAAAAAAAATCTTTTAGTGATGTTTCCACTTTAGCAAATATTACATTAGTGCACTTAAGAACATAAGAGCTCTTGCAAGTCCTCATTCTTTTTTGCTGGTGAGTGCATTTGTGATACTGTTGAAATACAAATTTGTCAGTGATGAGCTTTCTCTCTTTGGATCAGTTTGAGAACAGCTTCACCAATGCAAGGTTCTTTAAGCTGTTTTTTTTTGTCTATGGGATTTTTTTCTCTCTAAAGGGGTTATTTTCTAAAGCTATCACATGCTTGCACTACCAGCACAAGCGTGCGATAGCTAGAAAGCTCAGTGCATGCGTGCGCTGGCTACATCGGGGCGAGTCGGCCCCGGAAGAGGAGGAGTCGAGGCGTCACCAGGGCCGACTCTGTGAAGACGGTGCAGACAGCGAAACGGTGAGGTTCCGTATCGCTGCCTATTTCGCGCCGAATAACTACACCTTTTGTGGTGTAGTTATTTGGCGCGACGCCGACAGCGATCGTACCGCGGTGGTGCGATCTCTGCCTGCTAGCGCAGGACCGCCCACCGTTGCCGCCGGGATTCGCTATGCCTTGCGGCATTAGTGAATCCAGGCCTAAGGCTATTTATTTATATGTTTCATATAAATATTTATATCTGTGTGAGTCACATATTTGTGCTTGCTTCCATTTGTCCTTGCTGATTACAAAGCCATAGAGTGAAAGTAGAAGGGAGAGAAGGATGAAGATTAGCACTGTTAATGAGCTCCATTCCATTTGGAAATTGGAAGTGACACACCTGAAAGAATTGTAGACAAAGTTTCCTAAAACAGCTTCATCGATGTTCATCTCCAATTTCACTCTCTACAGTCATACATACTTCCATTTTTAGGCCCAAAGCATTGATTTTTCAGCATTATTTCTAGCACATACACTGTATGATTAAAATGTAAACCTTAATCCACTCTGTAATCCAATTAAGCTTTAACATTCAGTAATACTAATTAAAATAACCTGAATTTAGTAGGTCGTCATAAGTCATTATCAAAAGCTGGGGAGTCTACCGAGGACTTAAAAGGACAGTTATCCTTTTAGTACGTAGAGAATATATGGATCCTCTCTAGGCTGTCTAGTAAACTTTGTTAATGGAATGTGTATACAGACAGGTATGTAGTTAACTTGGTTTCCTGGATGGATTTCTTTCTTGTTCTTTTGTTTTTTTTTAACAATTTATCCCATCCCTGCCTCAGTAGCTTTCGGTTACATCTAGTAATCCCTGACCCAAGGCAAGAGTATATGAGAAAGGGACATCACCTCGGAGACATAGAAACAGGACTTCAAATGGGAGTAGATAGACTTGTGCAAAAGACCTTCATGGTTTGAGCAGCCCCTTTTCACAATTTTTAACCCTACCTATATATTGCCATTCCAACTGGAGCAACTCTGCATTTTCTGAAGACCTGCAGACCCAAAATAATATTCACTGACCAAGAAAGTAAGAAAAATCTCCTTCCATGACTCACTCAGTTCTATTTTTGCTGGAGGTTGACTGAGTTCAGCACTATTGGAGGTTGATTGATCTGGGTGCTAGAAGCTATGGGGCCAGTTTTCAAAGGGTTTAGGCTTCTAACCTTTGAAGTTAAGCTCCAAAATTGCGCCTTTTGAAAATTTACTAGGGCTGAATTCAGAGTGGTTTTAAAGATAGGGGCTAAACAGGAGCCTTTTAAACTCTGTGTGTGTGTGTGTGTGTGTGTGTGTGTGTGTGTGTGTGGGGAGGAGAGGGGTGTTGGAAATCCTATCTGGTTGAACTGGGAATGAACTTGGAAAACTGGTAATGGACTCTGTTTGCATGTCTGTTAAAGTCCCCCCACTTACGTGGTAGAAGTGGCATTTGCGCACATAGGCACGCGTCCACTTAAAATTGCACGCATTCAGGCTATTTTGTAGCATGCATGCATGTACGCGAGTATGTGATAAAATGGCCATGGCCCTGGGTGTGGGCTGATGAACACGCGCACATCTGTGTCCGCACGCCTGTTTAAAAGTTACCGTCCTTGTGGGGATTCACTTGTATGCTCAGTATCTGAGGCCTTTTCCTCCTTGTTATAAATTTGTTGTCTGTATTTAAAGTTCAGTTTACTTCATTGGTGAAGGTTTTTTTTTTCTTGTTTATTGTTTACCCTGAAAACTTGCCATCTGTAAGCTCCTCAGCTCGTCAAGTTTTGGCAATTCATGCAATCCTTACCACTTTTAATGAAGTTTTACCTAAGCTTGTTGTTATAGCCACAAATCTGAAAATTCCTTCAGGACTCACTTGCTGTGCACTCCCCATCCCCCACCTCAATGAATTGTTTTGGGGGCAGCAGCAGGAGTGCAGAGTGAATGTGTTTATTTTCTGAGTATGCTTCCCACTCCAATGCAGCCCTCACACTATCCCCCTTCATTTCTCACTCCCTCCCTCACTCACATGCAGTCCTTTGACCTCCACTAGTCCCCCTATCCCCACAACTCTCTCACTCCAATATCTCCCTTCCCCTATTCTCTTCCACTTACCCTCCCCTCTTTACCTGTACTATCCTGGCTGCCTCCCTGTCTTTTCTTCCTATAGCTCATCATAGATTTCTACTGGGACTGAAGATGCATCCTATCCCCCTTCCTAATCCCCAGGTTCAAATGGAGTGAAGATTTTTCCTCCTCTGGATATCCATCAAAACTGAAGATACTTCCACCTCCTACTTCTGAGGCCGTCTTTTCAGTGGAAAAAAAGTCCACTGAAAAGACAGTGGATTTGCCCCAGGCAGTTGGGCAAGTATATATTCAAACCCCTAATAATACCTTTTAATTTAAACAGCAGAAGAAAACAAATGGGAGGCTTCTTTTATATTCGAAGTGATACAGTCAGTTTGGTTTCAGTGTTTAGGTATTCAGTGCCAGTGCTAATTGTTTGGTCTGGAATTAAGCTTTTCAAGGTGCTCAGATAAACTCGGCAATTTTACCATCTTTTACTGATGCATCACGTTTTCTCTGAGATCAGTTTTGCCTATGACTGGAGCTGCTAAGATATATCCAGCAATATAAGCAATCGAAAAATCCTGCTAGCGGCACCCATGAGCTCAAAAAAGGAAGTCGTGAGCACAGAATGTCCCCCCCCCCCCCCCCCCCCCCCAAATAGAAAGGAGCATGGTTTATGTGTCAACCTACATTTCAGAACTTTAAAGCTAAAATATTCTTCTCAGGCCACAATCTCATGTATAACTTCTAGCAAGAGCAGCATAACTGTGCAGTCTTATTACAGCAGTTTTTCATTTTCAAACTTTTATATTTGATTTATATTTTCTAGCCCACCTGACATGGAGAAAACCATTTTACAAAATGATGACGTCTTTGGTGAATTATATTTGTTTCACTTAAGTATAGGTTCAATAAATTGCAATTTTTAGTTAAGGATCTTGGTTGGCTTGCTATCATTGAACTAGAAATATACACCAGATGTATACAGTAGCAAAAAAAAAGAGTTCTGATATTTCTCTAGTAAAAGCACACTGTAGGTGTGCTGTCATCAGTCATCTGTCTTTTTTAAAAGGGTAATTTTCAGCAGCCCTTTTATGTCTAAAGTCGTAAGGGTGAAAAATACTCACTGAATGTAGCCTGAAATTTCAAAGCAGACTTATGCACATAACTCTGCTTTGAAAATTTACGGGTGTCCCCAATGCATGCACTTGCATACACTCAAGCAGTTACACTTGTTCCCAAGCAAAAGTAACTTTTTACATGCACATGTACATGCATACTTTCTAAAATCGAAAGTGCACATGTAAAGGCTTTCCCTACCACAACCCTGTCCCTTTGGAATGCTTACCGTGATTGCTGGGAAAAGTAAACGTGTTCTTTTCTCCCGCACTGTTACGATCCTGCTCACGGACCTCATCCCGGGAGCAGGCCCTACTCACCACTAGGCCGCTCCCCGCCACTGTTGTTGATTTAGTCTTCATGACCTGGTGCCGCCCTCGTCTTCGCAGCTCCAAATCTCCGCCGACTTTCTGTTTCGTGGCCCTGTGCTGCCGCCAGACCTCTTAAGCGGCAGGAAGCCGCCACTGTTGCTTTCTTCACTATCGTGGCCTTTTGCCGCCACTAGGACCCAGCTGCTGCTGCCACTCCTTCCTTTTGTGCGGCCCGAGCCGCCACCGAAATCATCCTTGAGCGGCAAGGAAAGCCGCTGCCGAGGCCATCCTGCATCCTGGAGGCCGCTCCTGACACCTGGCTGCTCCTCCTTCCACGCAGAGGCCACTGCTGTCCGTGGTCCTGTTCCACCTCCTGCTCTCTGGGTCCTCCTCTAGGCGGCGGCGTGTGCCTCTTCTTTGTATTTAAAGAGCCAGCAGCAGGAAAAGCCCGCGGCCCCACCGGAAGTCTTCTTCAGTCCACTTCCTGGTTCAACCATATAAAAGGGCTCAGTTCCTGTTCCTCGGGGCCTTCAGATCCAGAATCCACAGTTGTCTGTGTTCCTCTTCGGGTCAAAGTCCTCCGTGGTCTTCACTTGTTTAGATGGCTCTTTGTTCTATGTTTCTGGTCTCCTTGTCCTGATGTTCCTGGTCTTGTCCTCTGTCGGAGCTCCTTCATTGCTTGTTCCAAGTCCTGATGTTCCAGATGTCCTTCGTTGCCTAGTCCAGATATTCCAGATGTCCTGTTATTCTGAAGTCCTGATGATCCTGTGTTCAAAGTGTTCCAGGTTCCGAGTGTTCCAAGTTCCTTGTCTTCCAAGTTTCGAGTGTTCCGAGTCTTCCAAGTTCCGAGTCTTCCAAGTTCCAAGTCTCTTCGAGCTCTCTAGATGGCCACCCCAAGGGTAATTCCGTATGGATCCAGTTCCTGTTTCTGGTCATTGAAGCCTCTTTTGGTTGGATCCCCTTCTGGCACTTGTCTCGCTCCCGCATGGTCTGCGACCAGCCTTCCTAGGTTGTGTAGGGCGCGCAAGCGGATAGGGTGGTCCGTGACCAGCCCATGGCGGGCTGTGTAGGGTGTCCTGAAGGACAGTGCCCACCTGCTCCTTCCAAGTCTACGTCTGAGTCGTTCCAAGTCCTTGTCTGAGCCTTCCACATTCCAAGTCCTCGTCTGAGTCCTCCCAAGCACCAAGTCTTCATTTTGTTCCTGCCCTCAGCCTCCGTCTGGCCTCACGCACTCGTCGTTCCCAAGCGACGGGTCCGAAAGGGCTTTCGAGTGGCTGGAGGGCTACTCTTGTGACCAGCATTGCGTTGCTGGGTCACACTGGTCCAGGCTGACCCTGCCTGGTTCTTGTTCTGAGTTCCTTGCCTAGTTCCAGTCCTGCTTTGCTCCTCATTCGCCCGTGCTTGCATGCTGTCACCTCCCACGGTGTGTCTTGGGGCTCCTCCTTGAGATGTGCTGTGGTTCAGGGGCTCAGTATCTCCCGTGTGCTAGTGACCACACCTCCTTGTCCTCACCACCAACCATAAGCTGCACTTGCATTTGGATCCGAATCCCATGGTCGCAACACGCTAAAGATAGCTGGATAACTTTAAATGTAACTAGCCAGTTAACTTGCCAGCTTACTGAATATGTACTTCCTGTTGTTTTAGGATTCCTGAGATGACCAATAAAAGTTTTGGGTGTGCTCACAGTAGAAAAGGGAAAAAAGAATATTGACCCTCCATTGCCTTGCATATTTTAATATAACAGCCTTATTGACAGGGATTCAGTTTCCATCAACATGAGCTGATCTCTATTACATCAAACCATTTTGTGCTTATAATCCATTTTTATTCCTTGTTCAGCTAGTGATCACAATATTAACTTTAAAATAAAGGCAAATGTCATTTTCATCTATTTATCAAAGATGAAACAAAAGAAGATATTAAATATGACTGAATATATAAAAAGATGCAAAAGACATCCTAGAATGTTAAGACTGTACTTCAGCATGTAACTCTTCAGAATTAGCTTGAAAATGTTGCACTTCTTAGGACTAATGTGTTGTCTGTTTGCCTGTCTTAATGTGCATAGCTTGATGTATAGTGACCTCAAGTTGGGGGAGTAAAAAATCCCATTTTCCAGTTTGTTTCAAATGTAGTAAAAATGCTGCTTCAGTTGCTTTATGCTACTCACATTGGGAAAGGTGCTTATACTGTGATAATTATCATCATCAAGGAATATTAATGTGTTCAGCATTTGTAACCCAAAAACTCATTATAGCTTAAGCTGTGCATCATCTGTGAAGAGAGAAGTTTGCCAGAATTTGCTCTTCACAGGGGTTGCCTCCTGCTTGGAATGGAGTGGTCAGAGTATTCTAAGAGGTCACTTAGGCTATTTTGGAAAGCCAAAATGTTGCAGTTTTTGAAATGCTGCCTTCTGTCTAAATAGCTTACCATCCTAACTCTAAAATGCTTCCCTTCTAATTACACCTGATGAAGTAGACGAGAATCAAACTTAATGTAAATAATTATATCCAAGAAACCAAGTGTTTAAGCACCATGGATATTATGCTGTCTGTCACCATGACTTTTGCATACATAAGGTTTATTACTGTAGTACAAGTATTTGTCTCTGTAATTAACCCTCTATAGTGACCAGAAGAATTACTAACACATCACTTTGCAGCAGAAGCTGGTTTTGGAGATTTCTTCACCAGTAATATTTGTCTTTATTTATTTTGTGCAAAATACCATTACTGGTATTGTTCTCAAGGGGATACATTGCCTTTGAAATCATAATGCCAAATATTTTATGGAGCAGATATATTAACAAAAGACTTAAAATAATCTTTTGTGAAAATGAAGCTGAGCATACTGATGAGTTGTAATTAAATTTTCTTTCTCTGAATTTGTCCACGTTTAAAAAGGGTAAAGACCTTCCCTTTCTGTTCATTTATAAGATCACCAGAGAAACGTAATTGTGTTGAATGATGCTGCTTTCTTTATTTGCTTTAACAAGTCAAATCCTGATCATTTTACTGTGTTTCTTAATTGCTCGCCATAATCCCCATGCAGTGGTGATATCTTTTGGAAAGATTATTCCACCTTTCTGTTAGACGCTGACTGCTTTGAGAACTATTACTGTTAGAGTTCATGGAAAATTTGGGCCCTGAGAGGTCCCCGAGAAGATATGTAATTTATAATCCTTGTGTATGACATACGCATGTTTTATAAAATACGTATGCCTCTATCCCACAATATACATGCATATATATGGTTAAATGCAAATGCATGCAATGCATTGAAAGCACGCATGTCTATGCATTAATCACGCATACATTTTTTACCTATTTTAAAAATACACATGTGAAACAAAGCAGGATTTATTAAGTCAGCCGATTTTAAAATATGCACTCGTAAATGAACCTAACCAATTTACCCAGTCCTTCTCCAGGTCAAGACCTTCCTGGTTCTTCAACCTGAACTCCCCCCACCACCTAGACCTAGATTCATCAAAATGCTATAAATATAGCGGAAATAGCATTCGCGATAAAAAAAAAAAAGGGAGAAAGAGTGAGAAACTCTATAGAGACCACTCTGTAAGTTTACTATTTATACCACTGTAAGAGGGGGCACTTTTAACTCGGAGTGAGGTTTGGGGAGTGGGGTAGGTTTTGGAGGCAATTTTACATACACAGTCAGAGATACGAACAGCGAAGTTGACATCAGTGAAGATTTTCTGTCATTTAGATTGATGAAAGGAAAAAGAGAAATTGATTTGTACAATATACTCTCTACCTAGCTTAATGTACTCTCTACCTAGCTGCAATCAAGTTAAAAGTGAGTTAAAAGTGCCCCCTCTTACAGTGGTATAAATAGTAAACTTACATACAGGTCTCCATAAAGCTTCTCACTCTCTCTCACTTGTCTATGGAGGTCATTCATCAAATCATGATAACACCATAAAACCTGCGATAAATAGTGCATATGCAAATTTATTTAAATGGGAGGAGTTTGGGCAGAGTAAATGGAAATGAGGGCTGTTTAACATTGAATATGATAACATAATGCATGCTATCACAGGATTTAACTAAACCTTTTTCCTGAGCGTTATGCCTGCAATAACTGCATTATGGCCAAAATGGGATTTATTGCAAATCCCATTTCAGGGGGAGAGAGAGCCTCTGTGGAGGCCTAGCTCATTTTTGAACTCTTTATACCATTGTGAAAAAGGGGCATTATGAACTCGGGGTGAGGTTTGTGGGGTGAGTTGAGGTTTAGGCAGCGGTTTTAAATGCAAGGTCATACATACGAACAACACAGTTACCATCCGTGAAGATTTAATGTGATTTGGAGTGATGAAAGGTGAAAGAAGAGTAGATTTGTACCATGTTCTTTCTAACTTGCTTGATGCACGCTCTACCTAGCTGCAAGCAAACTAGGTAGAGAGAACATGGAACAAATCTACTTTTCTTTCAACTTTCACAACTCCAAATCAAATTAAATCTTCACTGGTGGTAACTGTGCTGTTTGTATATTTGTGCATGTTAACCTGGCCCCCAAAACCTACACCAAATCTCATCCCGAGTTACTAGTGCGCCCTCTTACAGTAGTATAAATAGTTGTTAGCTTTATGGTGAGCCTTTATAAAATAGTTATACAAAGCAGTACCAAGAATATAACCCTAACCACACCCCTTTTGTTATCACGGGCATTATCTTGCTGTATTTATTACAAAATGATGAATCTAGGCCTTAGGGTGTCTTGCAGTTAAACAGGTTGTACATTTAATAAATAAAATAAACTGAAGTGTGTTTTCTTATTGCAACTTACTACATGCTGTTCATGTGCTGAAATACCTACCAGTACCTGATTTTAATCCACTTTGAAGTGTGTGAAAGGCAGAATCTAAATGTAATAAATAAATAAATGAATAAATAAAATAAAATATGAGAAGCATTGCTCTCACAACTATTTCACAGTATCCAAGGTTTAGGCAGTATTTTATAGAATTGTACCTGTTTTTGGCTTGCAGTGTCCAAACTGTGGAGCTATTATAGACTAGTTGTCTTCCTGTATCTTTCATGCTGAAAAAAACTTCTTTTAATAATAGTGCAAAAGGCACTGAAGATCATCTTAATAATAATTTTTACTGAAAATATAACTAGCGTGCCATATTATATAGTTTCTCTTTTATACATTGTTGAAGGGAAATGAAGCTAAGTTTTATTTCTTGACTGAAAATATTTTTTTTTTCTTGTAACAGGTTTGCTTTAAGTTGCACTTAATTCTGACCGTTGTGATGTTTTCTTTTTCTTTTTAAACTATGGAAATTATGCAGTTCATTTTTTTAAACTGTCATAATCCTAAGTGATGATATTAAAAATGATTTTAAATTATCTGGTTTAATTCATTCCATTGGAAATAAAAAAAAGTTTTTAAACATCTGGATTTCATCTTGAAGAAATGAAGACGGTATTACCCCTTTTAAAAAAATATATTATAAGTCAGATTTTTACTAGTTCTTTTCTTTGAACGTGTCTAGTGTCTGTTATATATGATGCCAGTTAGCTGCACTGAACAATAGAAAATGTGTACTATGCTTTACTGGCTATAGCAATTTTAAGCAAAATATATGAGCCAAAGCAAAATCATGATGATCCCTATTTTTGAGGCTTATTACTTAAGAGATATTGGAATGGTAGATGGCTTGGCTCCCTTTTCAGCTGGTAATTGCTTCTTCATTAAGGTTTGGAAGAGTTTCCCGTGGTTAAATTTAATCAAATGGTTTAGAATGGGCAGGCTTGTGCAGTCAGAATTCTTGTATGGTTCAGAATTTTAAGCTAGAACTTGCTTTGCAAGGAGTTTGTTTTTTTTATTTGTCTTGCAACAGAAATAGTTGAAAGTAAGCAAACTTGTCTTTTCTGTTACATGGCTTATGACCTTGTTAATCATGACTGAGGAATTAAATGGGGAAATGTAATATTTAGTAGGGTTGTGCAGAAGAAATCATTGGTTTTGTTTAGTTCATTCATTTTGTGGGGACCTATATTTCTTTAATTAGTTTCAAAACAAAAAAAAAGTAATTTATTTGCTTTAGTCTTTTTTCTGTTTGTTTGTGCTGATAAAACTTAATGGGGGAAACATTGCTGCCTATTTTGGACTCCAGAATTAGGGTTTTCTCATTAATTCTCATGGAACTTGGGAGAAGAAATCATCAGAAGGGAGAATGAACTCCAAGGTACCTAGACTGTAGCAAAGTGGAACTACATTTGCATGAATAGCCTAAGGCTCTGTAAAGGAGCAAAGAAGTACCAATATTGGCCGAAATTCTCTAAGGCATCATCAAAGGAGCAAAGCTAGTGTGGGAAGAACATGCCAAGGCTCCAAAAAAGGGCACCAGCAGCAATGACATAAAACCCTGATGGCAGCACAAGAGAAAAACTGGTACCCAGAGCAGCATTCTAAAGCACCAAGATGGGGGAGCAAAGCAGAAAAAGAGGCAAGAAAAACATCAAGGTACCAATAAAAGGATAAAGCAGCTCAAAGAGTGGCATCAAGACACCAAAACAATATAAGAGATGCGAAGGAACCCCAGGATGGCAGGGAATCCTCAAGGTATAAGGTATGGGATATGGCACCAAGGCAAGGTTTAAAGTCTGGCAGAAAGGCTGAGTAGCATAGCGGATGCCAGTCATTCTATTGAAGCACACTTGCTAATTGTCAGATTCAATATAAGAAAATGATCTATGATAAGTATTTTCTTGACATAAGCCTTTATTATATTTCTTTCATGAACCTGATCTAGCTGCTGGATGGAATTTTAATTTTCTTGTGAAATGGGCTTTCTGAATTAGTGTATCATATTCAGGAAATGTAAATGGTTTCTCTAATGAGTGTGGTTTGGTTTGCTGGTAAGTTCTGAGGATTGCTTTATTTAGAAGACTTTTCCTATATTCTGTAGCTGAAGTCTTGCTGTTCCATTTCTTGATGTTCTGGCTTTGCATGAATTCTCCTTGCCTTTCTGATACTTTTACCACACTCAGAACATGTAAATTGTTTTTCTTCTGTATGTTTTCTGTTGTGCCTATATTTCTTCCTTCAGACTAAGAGCTTTTATGGCCAAATCACTCCAATATAATAAAAAAGCAAGCAAAGAGGGTGGGATAACCAGGCTATGACTATGGAAGAGACAAGAAAAAGAACTCTAGAACAGGTATCATTATAGTAGAAACCTGTATCTTTTGCCTTTTTTTACATTTTTTATTTAGGGACAAAATACTCCAGTATAATAAACCAAGAAGAAAGCTAGTGTGGGAAGAACACCCCAGTGCTCTAAAAGAGGGCACGGACAACAATTTCCTGATTATGGGCATGAGGCAGCAAGTCCCTGTAGTAGTATTAGGGATATGGCAGTGAGACATGATGTGCAAATCTCCTATGGTGGTATTAGGTATATGACAGCTGGGTATGAGGCAGCAAGTTCATGGTAGAAGAAACTTGTTTCTTTTGTCTTTTTTCACATTTTTGCTCCGGGGACAAAACACCCCAATGCCACCAGAGAACCAGGCTGGGATCATTGTAGAAGAATTAGAACAAAACAAAGAACCATAAAATAGGTGCAGGTGGAGGAGAATATTTAAAAACAAAAATTTCACTTTTTCTTCTGAGAAAAAAAACAAACACCCCAGTACAAACAAAAAGCAAACAACCCGGAGGCACCAAAATTCCCCATGCTAAGAGGTAGGCAGAGCAGTAGCACCAAGGTCTCTGTGATAGTGTAAGGGATATGGCAGGCAAGCAAAGTGATAACAGTCAGGCTCTGTGGTTGTATAAGTGGCACGGCAGGCAGGCAGAGTGGTAACAGGCCTCTGTAGTGGTATAAGGGATATGGCAGGCAGGCAAACAGTCAGGCCCCTGGGATTACCTCCAAACTTGCCAACCTTTCCTTTATATTGTCTTCCTTTTCCTATCCCTGACATGATAGAATATGTAAGTGAGAGATTAGATATTAAAATGATGTTTTATTTCTTAGTGGTACTGTAACTGTACACCCAATGACTGTGCCACACCAATGTGTGTGTGTGTGTGTGTGTGTGTAAAACTTTCACAGACACAGAGACAATGCTGCACTGAGTATCACACTGCACTGTATGTACTAGTCCCAACTCTGCTGAGCTGATGAGCTTCACAAAACAGCCTGGGATGCTTCAGTCTTTGCACTATTCACCTAATGGCCACTGCCCAGGCAGATAGAGACAAAATCAGTTGCAGCACTGCAATTCACCCCACTCTCCAGGCTCTACCCACGCCCAAATCCTCCACACTTCCTGAAGGGAAAGAAAAAACTGTGGAGTTACTGCCTGTCTTCCTCTGCTGACTGGTGTAGCGACTGAGACCAGCAGTGGAGCACACACTAAATGAACAGCATCCAGAACGTTGTTTGAGAAAAGTTCAAATATAACAACTCTGTGAGACCTCAAAAACAGTAATCTTCCAAGACAGTGTCTTCAGAAGGAATGCACACTTTGCACAGTATATCTCAGACGTTTTCAGTCTTCAAGATCAGGATCCAGAGAGCAGTGAAAAGTTGAATTAGGAAAATGCTTGCTTCATTGTGTTTTGTTGTCTCTGATATTTCCTTGACAACATGCACTACCCAAGGTCTGAATAGGCAGTGAGATCACACATAACTCACTGGGAAGGACTGACTGACTGCCATACTAACGCCTAACTGTATTACACCTGTTCTGTATTACACCATTGATTTCTATGGCCCACAGAAATCAATGGAGAAAGAAATGAATAGGATGAATATGATTTGTTTAATTTTTGGGTCATCTTTCATTTGTTGAAACAAATGAGGTCTCATTAATTTCAGGATGTTCGTTCATTTTAAATGAATGCACATCCCTAATATTTAGCAAAAGACTTAGAGTCTGGAGTTTGATTCCCATACCTACATATTGTCCATTTGGTAGTTAAACAGGGAGGTGTCTTGAAATCCCATTGATATCTGATCAAAGTAGTAGGTGCAAAAGCTTGAAAATTGCTATGCAATATATTTACCTATGTTTGCAAATTGTTAACTTTTATATTTTAAATGCCTTGCTTATCTGTTCTGGACTGCAGATGAGTAGTTTTGAGGAACACAGTTTTTCATGAACACTTAAAGGAGTTTCAGAGAGAGATTAACTAAAACAAGCCACGCCAAATCACATCTAATGGGAAGGGCCATAGGAAAACCGAAAAAAATGTATGGCTGTGATAGAAGATTGTTTTACTTTTTCAGATTTTTTTTTAAATTTGTGTGTTTGGTGAATATCATTGCAAAGGCTTATGGGGTCAATTTTTAGAAGAAGCACGTGTACGTCCATGTGCACGCGGTTCCTGGTGCACGTGCATGGACGTGCCAATTTTATAACATGCGCATGCCTGTGCACGCATGTTATAACATCGGATGGCCACGTGTTCATGCACGCCGGATTTTAAAATCCATGTGCGCATGTGCAAGTGGCACGCCCTGAGGGGCCGAATTTTCCATTGATAAGCGTGGCGATGCAATCGGGTCTCCCTCATTTCCCTAACACCCTGCCTAACCCTTCCTCTCTCCACCCCAACCCCTAACACCTACCTAGTTACCCCAATTTTTTTTTATTTTTCTACTTACTGCAAGTTACGCGCACCAGTCAGATGCCGATGCGCACTTCCCCAGGACAGCGTACAATGGCGCTGTCCTAGACCACCCCCACCCCTCCATGCCCAGATCCCACCCCCCAGCCTGCCCCCCCTGGAGAGTCCCGGCACTTGTGCGTGTAGCGGGATTTACCCACATGATTGGGCCCGTTTTAAAATGCGTGCGGTGCGTGCAAGGCACAGCCACACGCGTAAACCCCGTATTTTGTGCATGCGGGCCTTTGAAAATTTGGGCATATGTGTATTATCTGAGGCTGCTAGCCTTCTCTGAGCACAGTAGGTAGTGTAGGGACAGAGGCCATCAAGTAGATTTACTCAGCTGCCTAATCAGGCATAGGAAGGCAGAATATGTGTATCCTTAAAACACTTTGAAATACTTTGTAGCTAAGACCTAGTGCTTTGTCTATTGTGGTATGTTGTTTTACTTGTTTGTCTATGTTTAGTCATTTTTATGCTTGTTGTACCCCGCCTCAAGACTTTGAAGAGTGGGGGTAACAAATCTTTTGAATAAATAAATTAATCAATATAGGTCAGCAATCAAGTTTCAGGTGATACATTTATACTGAACTAAATCAGGGGGTAATTTTCAAAAGGAGTTGCGAGCTTAAATGTAACTATTATTGTAGCAATTTTGAAAAGCCATTTACTCGAATAAAGTGTACTTACGTGAGTAAATCCTATGGACAATACAATGGCATATATTGTTGCAATTTTCAAAAGCCCACTTACTCGAGTAAAGTACAGTTTTACATGAAAAATGCTTTTTAAAATCAGGCCCTTAGCACACAAATTATATTTCCTTCATCAAGCATTTTTATAATGCCCATTTTGCTCAACCCTGATGAGAGGAGTAAAACTTAAATAACAGATGAATTTGACTTACCCTATAAAAAGGTACCACCTGCAACTTGTTTGCTGACCTTTATTTTTCTTCATTGAAATGGTCTAAGCCAACAGCTGCATAAATTAGCCCTTTCACTATTCTTATATTTTGTTTTAATTGGTTTAACTTTAGAGGCATGTAAGGAAGAAGGGATGGGGTGATTTAAATGGATAATAAGAGTAGTAATCATAAAAATTATAAAAGGAATGGCACAAGGAACAGTTCAGAGAGAGATTTAGAAGGTAGAAGTGAGTGGTACTATGCATTTTGTCAAAGGAGAGGAACATGAGAGAAAGAAATTTAGAAAAATATAGAAAAGCCAGGATGAATATTGCACTATGGGCCGCTTTACTAAAGAGCAATAACGTGTTAATGCACATTGTTAGTAAATAGGCTCTATTGAGATTAATGAAAGCCACATTAAATTTGGCCCATTACCTTGTTGTATGTTATGACTAGTTGGATAATTGTACATTGCTCTGAGACTTTGGGGTGGGGCAATTGATAAATAGAAGAAATAATGAATAAATCAACCTCTTTGTGTATATTTTTTCATGGTCTCTGCATAATTGTCCAGAGTACCTGCAGTTTTCCCTCAAATATTCTGCAGTTTCTTAAGCATACCTATGTACACTTGTGCTTGAATCAACTAATGTTTGTTAGGCAGAAATACATTTAAATGGTCACTGGATAAACATTAGGGCTTGAAGACAGCCTAGAGTATTAGCTGAACATTATTTGCTGAAGGGGAAGAGGCACAGTGCTGAAAGTAAATGAAAGCTTGTGGAAGGATATCAGTGCCCAAGGAGAACTTAGGGAAGTACATCAGAGTCTCTGGGGAAATAAAACAATGGCATTTTATAAATAGGAAACATGGTGACTATACCCATATTCCTTTAAATGGAATTTTGACAGATTTTAATGACAATTTAAGCCATTCAGTGGTTTCTGTGGAAAGGAAATGTATGATGCATTAATATGTTGAAGTAAGTAAAATACCTTTTAGAAAAACCTTAGTATTGTTTTTTTACCCAAAGTATAAAGTAGTGAGCAGACAAATCCATATTGTATGGAAAAGAGGCACCATTGTAGGTATGGAACTGGATAAAGATATAGGTGGTATGATATTACCTTATTTTCTTGACTTCTTGTGTGCAAATTTAAGAAATGTTACCATTTGATGGGGGGTGAGAGAATATCAAAATATTTTTATGTGCATGCATGCCATACCTATAATATATTCAGTATTGTAGGATGTATCATTTTTATAGTTGAAAAGTGTTTCAGTGATGATAAAACTGCATTTATATAGTATCTAATTGTGTCATAGAGCTGCTGTGATTCAGGCAAACCATGAACAATTAATAAGCAAAAATGTTGACATCTCAGTGGGCCTCATTTTCCATCGCTAGCGCACGCTTGTGCTAGCAACGCAGTCTTGCGTTATCAGCGTAAGTGTGCGCTAGCGATATGGGGGCGGAGTCGGCCCCAGAAGAGGAGGAGTCGGGGCATCACTGGGGCCGACTCTGCGAAGAAGGAGCCTTTTTGCGTCCTATTTCGTGCCCAATAGCGCCACCTTTCACAGTGGCGCTATTGGGTGTGAAACCGGCAGTGATTGCACCACGGCGGTGCGATCGCTGCTGGCTAGCGCAGTACCGCCACCCGTTTCGACCCCCCGGCCCCCCATTAGCGCGATTTTCTAAAGTATTGCAGGCCTGCGATACTTTAGAAAATGAGGCCCAATGTTAGTTAACATGAGACTCAATTTTACTTTTAGGTCATTTAGCAAATAACTGTAAAAGCTTCATTATCAAGCAAGCTCCATTATCTTGCACTTTACCATCCAGAATGCTCTATTAGCCTGCATCTCGCTCAAGTGGCACATTTGATTCGGTGGGGGTGGGGGTGTCATGGCAGGAGGGGAAGGATTGTATTAGGGAGCAGGGTTGCTTTGTTCTGCTCTGCTGTGTCCATTCATCTCACCCCTTCCCCTCTTGTTCCCTGCAAGGAACAGAAGAAGAGGAGACATATAGAAAGGGACGGATTAGAGAGCAGAGAAGCTCAACTCTGCTCTGTGCTGGTCCACTCCAACCTCACTCACCTTCTCTCCTTTTCTCTGCACCCTACTGCCTGGGAGGGTGGGCACGGAGCAAGAAGCAGAAGGTGCTCTATTAACTGGAATATTTGAATAAACAGCACCCTCCTATGCATAATAGAGCATTTACTGTAAATAGAAACCTATGGGGGGTCATTTATCAAAGTGCTCTATGGCATTTTTGCATGTGTTAAGGCATTTTCGCATGCGAAAAGCACCTTTTAATGCATGCGAACATGCCTTTAATGCATGCGAAAACACAATAACACATGGTGCAATGCAAATTAGGAAAAGGGGAGGAGTTTGGGGCGGGATTTCTGGCCAAGTGGGCTGGCTTCGCAATTTACGAAGCCATATGGCACAGCTTTAATTATTTATTTATTTATTTTTAATTTATTTGTGTTTTTCTATACCGGCATTCACGGAGTTCGTATCATGCCGGTTTACATAAAACAAGGGGTGAGCAATACATTATAACGTACATAACTATAACAAGAGAGTATACTTTACAATTTAAAACAAGTGCATAGAAAAATAAGTTACAATAAACAGGGATGAATCTAACTGGGAGTAGAATAAGAGGAAAGATAGAGGTTTAACAAGAAGTAGAACGTTGCAGTAATTGGTAAAGTCTGGATCAGTTTAAAGGATTTTTCATTTATGTTATGCCGTGCAATATGGTTTTATTGCACTTTGCAATGTTTTCACAAATAGCATTTTAAGGAGGGAGGGAGGGAGAGGGAGAGAGAGAGAGAGGGACTAGCTATAAGGCCCTCATACTAGGTAGGTATTTGTTCCTCTATAGGAGGCCCACCTAGCTACTAGAGGTGAGGTTTAGGTAGTAGTGTAGGGGTTAGTGGCTACTTTGACATGCAGAGTGTGACGTACGAACAGAACAGTGCATTCTTGTGAAGATTTGATAATCTTCAGAGTGAGGAAACTCACCTAAAGATGAGATTTGTGGAATGTTCTCTCAACCTAGCTTGATGGACTCTCTACCTGGGTAACATCAAGCTAAGTTGAGAGAACATTGCACAAATCTCATCTTTGGGTGAATTTCTTCACTCCAAAGGTCATCAAATCTTCACAAGAGTGCACTGTTCAGTTTGTATGTCGCACTTTGCAGGTCAAAGTGGATCCTAACCCCTACACTAATACCTAAACCTCACCTCGAGGAGTGCACTTTGCG